>NW_024040040.1:26177101-28810285 GCF_014851395.1 Micropterus salmoides | reverse complement strand
AGAGAGAAAGACAGAAAAAGTCTCTAACTCTGCCTGTCAGCTCGCTCTGCTCCGTTAAAACTGAATTTACCATACAGAATTGAATACGAGTGCACTCCATATTTAGCTGCAGCCAGCTGACCGTGTGCTTCTCCCTATACGCAGTTCTGTGTCCATGCATGCAGCAAACTGAAAGCACTGTCTGTCGGAGCGGCTACGTGAAAAGAGAAGGAAGACATGCTGGTAGTAGTGTCTTCAGAGTTGTTAAACACCTCAGCGCACTGAAGGAAGCCATCTGACTGTGTGGGGGCAAGATCGTTGATGTCTGCAGGCAGAGTAGGAGCTCTCCTGTCTGACTGGTCCACCAATAGCAGAGAAGATGACCCCTTGAGACACAGCCCCTCCTCATTTGCATAATGAGGCAGAAATGCATACAAAATTTAAAAAGACAGGCAGAAATAAATACCATGGGTGAAAATAAATAAGGTAAATAAATACAAAGGAAGAATAAAACAGACAAAAATATTAAAACACACACATAAATAAATATTAAAAAAATTAGTAATAAATAAAGTTGAATAAACAAATAAGGTAATTATAACAAAGGTGAATAAGTAAAGGCACTAATTAAAATATAAACATTTATGTCTCCTTGTAATTTAATTACTACCTACATTTATTTATTACTTATTTTTTGTGTATTTAATTGGATGCTTATTTATTTATTGAGCATTTATTTATTTCTGTATTTATTTCTGCTGTGTCAGGATCGGTCCTCCATAGCGGGGTGGGAGAGTTATCAAGCACGTAAAGTTTGGTTCAGATGTGAGCATGTACACTGAAGTTACAACAACTTCCTGTGTCATGGCGAAGACTGATCTTGACGCCACGCCACGGACACACCCATTGACGAAAACTCGCAAATAGCACAACTTTTCATCTTCAATGCCTTTAGAAGGCACAGCACAAATTTGAAGTCGGTCGGACTAAATCCCTAGGAGGAGTTCGTTAAAGTACGAAGTGTGTAAATCATCCAAATTTGACGTAAAATTCAAAATGGCCGACTTCCTGTTGGTTTAGGCTATGGCTCCAAGAGACTTTTTTGTGCGTCTGGACAAGATACACGTACCACAGAAAATTCGTGCACGTAGGTGAAACGTGCGGCGGGGGCTGCTTCGTTAAAAGTCACTTCCTGTTGCCAGCAGGTGGCGCTATGACTGTGGGTGAATGTCAGCATGTACATGTGTTCAGGCGGGACTCTCATCCTACATGTACAGTTTGGTCCAGATGTGAGCATGTACACTGAAGTTACGACAACTTCCGTGTCATGGCGAAGAGTTGATCTTTGACGCCACGCCACGGACACGCCCATTGACGAAAACTTGCAAATAGCACAACTTTTCATCTTCAATGCCTTTAGAAGGCACAGCAGAAATTTGAGGTCGGTCGGACTAAATCCCTAGGAGGAGTTCGTTAAAGTACGAAGTGTGTAAATCATCCAAAAATGGCCATAAAATTCAAAATGGCCGACTTCCTGTTGACTTTAGGCTATGGGTTCTTGAGGCTTTTTTGTGCGTCTTGACATGATACATGTCCCCAGAAAATTTCGTAGATGTAGGTTGAACGTGAACGAGGGGCTAATTTTTTCCAATTTTCTAGGTGGCGCTAGCGAGTCATTTTGCAACGCCCATGTGCGAAACTTGTAGAATACGAAATTTTTCACCGGTTCTGACATGTTTGCAAATTTTGGTGAGTTTTGAGTATGTTTAGGCCATGTCATTTGGGCCTACTTTGCAGAAAAAAAAAAAAAAAAAAAAAAAAAAAAAAAAAAATAATCCGAGCAAATTCAATAGGGACCTCACACGGTCGTGCTCGGGCCCTAATATATAATCGAGCAAATTCAATAGGGACCTCGCACGGTCGTGCTCGGGCCCTAATTAAAGCTGCAAGCAGCGTTGGGCGGGCCCTCGCACTTGTAAGCGCGTCCGCGCGTGAGCCGGCCGAGTTGCACATTCTGGAGCTCTGCCGGGCGGCTGTGAATTTCCTACACGGTTCCGACGCCGCATGAAGGTGCTATATGTCACTTCCTGTGTCCCCTATGTGGAGCTACATAGCACTTGCCGCTATGAATATAAATCGGTATTGGTGTGTAGATGTCTGCGGGGTGGGAGAGTTATCAAGCACGTAAGTTTGTTTCAGATGTGACCATGTACACTGAACAATAATGTACACAAACAATAAAATAAATTCCTTTCATATTTCCCTGCCTTGTTGTTTATGTGTACATACAGAGGAAGAATGTGAGAACAGCACACATTTCATCGTTACTGTGTGTTAGAGCATGGGAGAACAGTGGATACTTTTAATACAGCCCACACCCCTAATACTGTGTAACTATAACAAGTAGAGAACAGAAGAAAAAGATGTTCTTTCTTTACAACTGTCTGCATAGCTTATTCATATTGTATAATGAATGAAAATAAATAGGCCTACTAGGCTCCTCTCTACTTTGACATTTAAGATTAGCTGGTTTGATCCACCTTCATACACATGTGACATTACTGTACAACTTGAGAAAGGTGAGTTGTTTTGTGCTCCAGCCTGCCTAAAAGAAAAGCGTTTTTGGGATTAAATGGACTTTATTAGCTGCTGCAGTGCAGGATGAACTCAGAACAGACCCATTTCTCACCTTATTATTCTAAATCATGCAACGAAGAAGAAGAAATGCATAATAAATCCTGGGACAAAATCTGTCCACAGCATGTAGTCTGATGAACAAGACTTGTGTTATAGCTGACTTGGGCAGTGAAATGTTTAATTTTTTTAATTCATGTGGTCATAGTTGTCCACAACTCAAGTCAGAATATAAGAAGAAATGTTTTATACCACCTCAAGAAGGCTTCCTATCATTAAGTTAGGAAGGTATTTCACATGTACAACTGCAGTACTTAATTCTAAGTAAAGTAATTTCCCTGACATTACAGTGTTACGCATGTAACAGGTTTTATACTTCCTGTGAGTATAATCCAATCATCTTATTTTCATACTGTATATCCGTTGTGTAATTTGATAAATTGTGTTGTATGTGGTGCTCGCATCGGGTACTACTGAGACTTCATTGCCCTCTTCAGAGAAGACTCTGACTGCAACATGCGTCTTTGTAAAGAGAGAAACGGACAGAAAAAGTCTCTAACTCTGCCTGTCAGCTCGCTCTGCTCGGTTAAAACTGAATTTACCATACAGAATTGAATACGAGTGCACTCCAGATTTAGCTGCAGCCAGCTGACCGTGTGCTTCTCCCTATACCGCAGTTCTGTGTCCATGCATGCAGCAAACTGAAAGCACTGTCTGTCGGAGCGTCTACGTGAAAAGAGAAGGAAGACATGGCTGGTAGTGTCTTCAGAGTTGTTAAACACCTCAGCGCACTGAAGGAAGCCATCTGACTGTGTGAGGGGCAAGATCGTTGATGTCTGCAGGTAGAGTAGGAGCTCTCCTGTCTGACTGGTCCACCAATAGCAGAGAAGATGACCCCTTGAGACACAGCCCCTCCTCATTTGCATAATGAGGCAGAAATGCATACAAAAATTTAAAAAAGACAGGCAGAAATAAATACCATGGGTGAAAATAAATAAGGTAAATAAATACAAAGGAAGAATAAAACAGACAAAAATATTAAAACACACACATAAAAAATAAATTAAAAAATTATTAATAAATAAAGTTGAATAAACAAATAAGGTAATTATAACAAAGGTGAATAAGTAAAGACACTAATTAAAATATAACATTTATGTTCTTGTATAATTAATTACTACCTACATTTATTTATTGACTTATTTTGTTGTGTATTTAATTGGATGCTTATTTATTTATTGAGCATTTATTTATTTCTGTATTTATTTCTGACTGTGTCAGGATCGGTCCTCCATAGCGGGGTGGGAGAGTTATCAAGCACGTAAAGTTTGGTTCAGATGTGAGCATGTACACTGAAGTTACAACAACTTCCTGTGTCATGGCGAAGACTTGATCTCTGACGCCACGCCACGGACATACCCATTGACGAAAACTCGCAAATAGCACAACTTTTCATCTTCAATGCCTTTAGAAGGCACAGCACAAATTTGAAGTCGGTCGGACTAAATCCCTAGGAGGAGTTCGTTAAAGTACGAAGTGTGTAAATCATCCAAAATTTGACGTAAAATTCAAAATGGCCGACTTCCTGTTGATTTTAGGGCATCGCTCCAAGAGGCTTTTTTGTGCGTCTGGACAAGATACACGTACCACAGAAAATTCGTGCACGTAGGTGAAACGTGCGGCGGGGGCTGCTTCGTTAAAGGTCACTTCCTGTTGCCAGCAGGTGGCGCTATGACTGTCTGTGAATGTCAGCATGTACATGTGTTCAGGGCGGGACTCACATCCTACATGTACAGTTTGGTCCAGATGTGAGCATGTACACTGAAGTTACGACAACTTCCGTGTCATGGCGAAGAGCTGATCTTTGACGCCACGCCACGGACACGCCCATTGACGAAAACTTGCAAATAGCACAACTTTTCATCTTCAATGCCTTTAGAAGGCACAGCAAAAATTTGAGGTCGGTCGGACTAAATCCCTAGGAGGAGTTCGTTAAAGTACGAAGTGTGTAAATCATCCAAAATTTGACGTAAAATTCAAAATGGCCGACTTCCTGTTGATTTTAGGGCATCGCTCCAAGAGGCTTTTTTGTGCGTCTGGACAAGATACACGTACCACAGAAAATTCGTGCACGTAGGTGAAACGTGCGGCGGGGGCTGCTTCGTTAAAGGTCACTTTCTGTTGCCAGCAGGTGGCGCTATGACTGTGGGTGAATGTCGGCATGTACATGTGTTCAGGGCGGGACTCTCATCCTACATGTACAGTTTGGTCCAGATGTGAGCATGTACACTGAAGTTGCAACAACTTCCTGTTTCATTGCGAATCATCGACGCCACGGACACGCCCATTGACGAAAACTCGCAAATAGCACAACTTTTCATCGTCAATGCCTTTAGAAGGCACAGCAGAAATTTGACGTCGATCCGACTAAATCCCTAGGAGGAGTTCGTTAAAGTACGAAGTATGTAAATCATCCAAAAATGGCCATAAAATTCAAAATGGCCGACTTCCTGTTGACTTTAGGCTATGGGTTCTTGAGGCTTTTTTGTGCGTCTTGATACGATACATGTCCCCAGAAAATTTCGTACATGTAGGTTGAACGTGAACGAGGGGCTAATCATTTCCAATTTTCTAGGTGGCGCTAGCGAGTCATTTTGCCACGCCCATGTGCGAAACTTGTAGAATACGAAATTTTTCACCGGTTCTGACATGTTTGCAAATTTTGGTGAGTTTTCGAGTATGTTTAGGCCATGTCATTTGGGCCTACTTTGCAGAAAAAAAAAAAAAAAAAAAAAAATATATATATATATATATATATATATATATATATATATATATATATATAATCCGAGCAGATTCAATAGGGACCTCGCACGGTCGTGCTCGGGCCCTAATAAAATAAAATAAAAAAAAATAATAATAATAATCCGAGCAAATTCAATAGGGACCTCACACGGTCGTGCTCGGGCCCTAATTATATTAAGCCTATTGTAGAAGAACATTTTATAGGCTATCCTAAAAGTTTACAGTGAATTTTGCATAATATTGTGTTTTAGTTACAATACTTGAAAGAGCGTTTCCACTCCCTGGACCACCACCCGGCTACACTATTCCCAGATTCTGCTCTGGACCTGGTAGGCTCAACTTCTCACGCTACAATAAATATCCCTCAAATATCTAACTCCTTGCCTCTCTTAGTCCTGCATTTGGGTCTTTTGGCCAGCCGTAACAAAGTTAAAAACAATGTTTTGGTTAATAACTTGTTGTTTTTGTTAGCCTGCGCTATAAGAATAAAGAAACGGAGCTCTCTCTTTCTCTCTCTCTCACATACACTTACAGACAATCTTACACACTCATGCCCACCGTTATGTCTTCCTGATTCCACCTCTCTCAAGTCATTGCTGGAACTTCTTGGGCATTCATGCTTCTTCTGCCCCGATCTATCTATTATCATATCTATCAAATACATAGCTGACAGCCTGTTTATCAACAGATGTTGAAACAATCAGCATGGCTTTGAATATTTGTTATATAATCTGTTAATTACTACCAAAACTTTGAAGCTCAAAAAATGGTATTCGGGCCAGCCCTACTTTACTTCCTGATGGTGGTGGTGATAGCACACGACACCACAATATTATCTGCTATCCCTGCTGGCTAGCTAGCTCCCATGCAGAAAACAAGCCAGGTTATGCTAGCAGCAAATCCATTTAAAGCTTGTTTTCCCGACCGGGAGACTCAAAACTTAAGATTTGAGTGCCTGATAACTAAGATATTACACTATGTTAAAACATATAGATAAAACAACCAGGATCTAAAAGTGAGCACAGAAATGTAGCTTAAAATATAAATTTCTTCTGACAGACAGCTCCGATGCATGCGTCGTGAGTCACTGGCAGTAGCGGTCTACAGTAGTAATAGCGGTCTACTGGCAGTAGAGTTTCTTTCTATAAGATTTACGTTGCTGTGCTGCTTCAGTTACTTGAAAGCCCACAGCATGTCATACGGACAATGAAGGTACCTTGATGCTCTGGGATAAGACTGGGCTCGTTTCTGATTTCATAGTTATATATATTTAATAACTATGTAAAAGCCACGTTGGAGAGCTAGCAAGAGACAGATTTTGAGAGACAGCTAGATTTTGATAGTATACGGGCAAAAAAATCCTAATTCCTCCCTTCAGGCAGAGTGCGCGCAGGTAGGTACGTAGCCAGTCAGGTGCTATAAATGATTGGCTGTGCCTATTACAGTCGTGTGGCAGCCACAGATACCACATTTTTTCATCAATGCATTTCATTTATTGATTGCTGTTGAGATGTAAAGAGTTTTTCAACAAATAACGAAAAAATGCTTCTGAAATAAATTGCCCACCGAAGCTTTAAGTAAATTAGATAGAGTGGATGACACCTGTGTCCCCCTATGGTCTATTTCTTCAGTGGCATTTCCAAAATAAAAACTTGAGTCAAAAAACAGTGACTCTCCACTTGTTTCGATTGGTTCCAATAAAACAAAGCTGTGAATGATCAAGTTGTGATGCATCAGATAAACTGACTGTTAAATTGTGCATTTTCTTTGGAATCAATGATGTTTTACTCTCGGCTCACTTGTGTCGATGTGCCATCATGTCGCTTGCTCAAACATCACCAATTATTCCTAATGGACAGAAGATAATCAATACTTATTGATCTATTCTCTCCTCTACAGTAACAATTACTGCTAGTCTTCCACTTGCCTGGGTCAGATTGTTCAGTCTGCACTCAGCACACGTACACACTCACATATGCACACACACAGTGCCGCACATAATTATCTATTCAAACACTCCACGGGATATTTTCAGTTTTTTCTCTAAATGCACAGTGCCAATTGCATTACAAACAATGTGTCGTTCCACTTTTGGCATTTTGCAATTCAAAATGATGCGAGCGCCGCCTGAGCGGAATACTGAGGAGCAGAGAGAGGCGTTCCAGCCAGCAACATTAACATACAGGAAGCCATTATCACATTTGGCCTTTGCAGCCACCAGGAAGGAGGCTACAGTGTGTGTGTGTGTGTGTGTGTGTGTGTGTGTGTGTGTGTGTGTGTGTGTGTGTATGTTTGCATGAAAATTTCAGTTTGGTTGCATGTTTCTACCTGTCTGTGTTAACTGTTTTCATGCATGCACATGTACATACACGCAGATGCATGAAAACATACAATACATCCTTGTGCGCAGTGTGTGTGCCTGTGCAAATAACATGTGTGCATGTCTCCCAGTCCCCCACCTTTCAGATTAGAGGCCTCTGTAATGGTTCTACAAAGGTCAGAGTTTTTCAGTGGCTGGGATGTAACAGCAGGCTGTGTTTAAAGGTCACCATGCCACACCATTGCATTATTTCCCTGCCATTTCATACCAGTTTGTCTGTCTGATTGATTTTTAAAAATAAAGCTTCACCTCCTCCAAGGCTTGGTGCAGACAATTTTTCTTTCGCAGTAAAAGCAGAGAGAACGGAGGGGGAGGATTGGAGAAGGGGGATGGGGAGTTTGTTAGAGCTTTGTGAGTGTTAGACCTGAAGAGAGACATCTAGTTTCTGCGCTTCTGATGATGACAAGAGCTTGCTGCCGTACAGGTGGCTGGGATTTGTCTAGGGTCACTGTGATACTGTGCACTACATCTGGGAAAGCTTGAATCAAGTGTCACATCTGTTAGTTCTCTTTGAGTCATTTTCATTAAATATAGATAAATCATATGACCAACATTGATTACTGAACTCTGAAGTTATCTCTAAAATTGAATCTGCTGAGTTTTTGGCAGGTTTTATTGCATAAATAGAATATAGTTAAGGTGGGTCCTCCGCTTTAATTGAACTACTGTGCAGCTGTAGTAAGAGCGCTGTGACCTCTGTAGCCATAGTGCAATGTCAGCCAATCATGAATTCAATAATGTGATGAATACTATAAACCAGATGCTATTAGTTGTATTAGTGGTATTGAGAAATGGATGTTTTGGTGCAACCCAGCTAAACAACTTACGTTCTCCTGACCAAATAACTGGCACAGTATCCATGCACAGCCACTAGCAGCATAATAATTAGCCAATGGATCAACCAATCCCCAAGCCTCCTTCAACATTGGCTTCTGTACAGTAGATCACTGCTGTCAAACTGCTTTTACACACTGTCACAGCTATTAGACTTCTTGCTAAGACAGAAGGGGAAAAAATCAAAGCAAATGGAAAACATCCACTGTGACTGTTTGTCCTGTACCATCTAAAATGACTAAAGTAGAAAAGCATTACTCACAATTATGGCACAGCTCTTGTGTTTGTCTGTTTCCAATGACACCCCCCAATTTCTCTTGTTGTGGAAATTGCTGCTAACGGTGGCAAGCAGCTCCAAACATGTTCCACTTTAAGTGAGGGGGAGAGAGAGACACAGAGAGAGATTAAATGGGGGAACTGGGCCACCTGGATGAATGCAGGGAATGAACAATTAAAAATCAATTTACCGTCAAAAAGCTTTGCCTTCTAATTAGGGCCGCATGCAGGCCAGGGTAGCTTTTCTGTTGAAGGACGCTGCTTTTTTTCTCCTCATTTCTCACATTGTTTCATATTTGTGTTAATGTTTTTCCCTCCTAACTATTCCATTGTTTTTCATCCTCTGCTTACATGGCGACATAATGATAATGCAGTGGTAAATAGTGTATTATTCAGACGGTACAATAGGCCTATATGTATCTGCCAAAATGGAAAGATATTTTTTTTGATTCAGCAGGTGCACAGTTTTTGGACCAGTCTTTATTCTGCTGGAAATTACAATGTCTCACACATACAGCATGAAAGTACATTTACTGAACTGAACCAACAAATACATAAATGTTGCAGGAACACAAATAAAAGCATTTTAGTGTGATCGGAAAAGCCTGATATAGCACTGTTTTCATGAGAGGAACTGAGGATTTGTCTCTGCCTGACAGTTTGGGTGGTTGTATGGTAGCCATATTGTTGATTCTGTCACAGTGATGGAATGCTTTGTTTTGTGTTTCATATTTAAAAGAAATGGCAAAGAGCTATACACTGTCAGAGAAACATAATGTTCTAGACACTTGGGTATGCTTTGTACTCTGTATATAATATAGGTTTAGGGTATTGACAATAGCCTATTTTCAAAAATCAATCATTTATTTAAGCTGGAGGACGATTCACTGCAAAATGCAGAAATATTTTCAAAAAATCATATTTTCCGTCCCACATGTGTGAAACATTTGAGCAGGAATAATGAAGGAATCATTGTGTTATGCCATCTTTATGTATATTTAAAGGCTCTGCACACCTATGCAGGTGATTTCAGTTATTCTTGCTAATAACACCGTATGTAGATGTTTGATGGAGCTATATTGGAAATTATGTGAGATCACATTTCCATGGCAGACATGTTGACTTGTCAACAGCAAAAAAAAGGATAGCTTTGTTTCCAGTTCTCAGTTACACCTTTGCCAACCCGGACCCAGCCATGAATCTACAGCCGTTCTATCATTGGTAATTAAAACCTCGTGACGGAGTGTTTCTTTTTTAACTCACGCCGCTTTGCTAGCATTTACTGTTCTGATTTAGTGGCCCAGGAAACTCATAGACCAATTGCATGTGTTCCAAACGTGTCATGTGATGCTGCTCAGCCACTCAAATCTGTACATTGCGATAAACATTGCGAGTCAAGTCCACGAGTGAGAGTGCTACACACACGGACAGAGGAGACGAAAGAGAAAAGAGAATGTACTGATTCTTACATGTACATTCTTCCCACAGGCAGTTCAAACTTAGAATATTTCATATGATCCGGGACTGTCACGATTAAAAGGCAATGTGAAGCACCACTATGAGACAAAGCACTCATTTGAGCAAACGTACCCACTCAAATTCGAACTGAGAGAACAGAAAATACAATCCTAGCCAGCAGGACAAGGTAGAGCTCACGTTTCTCACTAAACAAGAGAAAGTAGGGAAGTGGTTTAAAAGAGGGAATGAAAGAGAAGAGGAGGTTTTAAAGCTGTTAAATTATTAAAATGTGTTGAGTGTTTATTATAAAATTGGTTGAGACTACAATCACTTAAAGCTACACTTTTTATTTCATTTTTTCTAAAATTAAGCACTTTATTTTAAGATGTATATTTTAAAAAACTGTCTTTTTTGTTGTTTTTCAATGCAGCATTTAGTTTACTTAAATTAAGAATGTATTATTAGAGTAGTTATTATTTATTATTCCTCCAGTTTGATGTGAAAACTGACAGTAGGACTAAATATAGTTGAAATATTATTTGACAGTCAGTTGTTGCCTAAAAACATGTTGATACAGCTATACGTTATGGCCCTGAATGATAACTCAAAAGTAGTCGTTATGATGTTCCGGACCTTTGCTTCTAGAAATTTTCTCTAACTGGACCTCTTTGAATTTTAATTGAATACACCTGCCCTAGGTCTATAACAGCATACCTAATGGATGGTTCAGGACTCACCTGAGTCATGCCATGGTTTCGAGGTGGTGTCCAGCAAACGATGTGGGCTTTGTTGATCATTGGCAGACTTTCTGGGGAAGACCTGGTCTGATCCGGAGAGATGGCATCCATCCCACTTGGGAAGGAGCAGCTCTCATTTCTAGAAATCTGGCCAAGTTTATTAGTGGACCAAATCCATGACAACCCAGAGTTGAGACCAGGAGGCAGAGTCGCAGTTTAACACACTTCTCTGCCCTTCTTTTTCAGCAGTTACCCACCCAAAACCCTACGCAGAGTCGCAGTCTAACACACTTCTCTGCTCCTCCATTTCAGGAGTTACTTAGTGAAAATCCTATAGTGACGGTGTCTGCCCCCCGACCATCGAAATTATTTAAAAAGGTAAACAGAAGAGGAGCTGTGCATAAAAACCTCATAAAAAATTAAAACCACAAGAGCAATAGTGCAAACGAATAGGAGAGTTAAATGTGGACTCTTAAACATCAGATCTCTCTCTTCTAAAGGTGTACTAGTAAATGAACTAATATCAGATTATGATATTGATTTATTTTGTCTTACTGAAACCTGGCTGGGTGATGGAGAATATGTTAGCCTAAATGAATCCACCCCTCCCAGTCATATTAATACTCACATTCCTCGAGGCACAGGCCGAGGAGGTGGAGTTGCAGCTATCTTCGACTCTAGCCTACTAATCAGCTCTAAACCTAAACTAAACTATAACTCATTTGAAAGTCTTGTTCTTGGTCTTTCGCACCCAAGTTGGAAATCACTGCAACCAATTCTCTTCGTTATAGTGTACCGAGCACCTGGCCCGTATTCTGAATTCTTATCTGAATTTGCAGAGTTTTTGTCAACTTTAGTCCTTAAAATGGACAAAGTTATTATTGTAGGGGATTTTAATATTCATGTGGATGTTGAGAATGACAGCTTTAGTACTGCGTTTATCTCTTTGTTAGATTCCATCGGCTTCTCTCAGAGTGTTCATGAACCGACTCACTGTTTTAACCACACCCTCGACCTTGTTTTGGTGTATGGTATTGAAATTGAACATTTAGTGGTGTTCCCACAGAATCCCTCTTTATCCGACCACTGTTTGATAACTTTTGAGTTTGTATTGCTGAACTACTCGCCATTGGGCAAAAATTTCTATACAAGATGTCTGTCTGATAGTGCTATAGCTAAATTTAAGGATGCGATTCCATCAGCTCTAAATACATTATCTAGTCACAAAGTAACGGAGGACTCCTATGCTAATTTCAGTCCCTCCCAAATCGATCATCTTGTTGATAGTGCTGCAGGCTCGCTGCGAATGACACTCGACTCTGTAGCCCCTCTAAAAAAGAAAATACTAAAACAAAGACGGTTAGCTCCATGGTATAATACCGAAACTCGCAAATTAAAGCAAATATCACGGAAACTTGAGAGGAATTGGCGTTCCACCAAAGTGGAAAATTCTCGTTTAATTTGGCAAGATAGTCTTAAAACTTATAGGAAGGCCCTCCGTAATGCCAGAGCAGCGTACTACTCGTCATTAATAGAGGAAAATAGGAACAACCCCAGGTTTCTTTTCAGCACTGTAGCCAGGCTGACAGAGAGTCACAGCTCTATTGAGCTAAGTATTCCCATAGCTCTCAGTAGTTACGATTTCATGAGCTTCTTTAATGATAAAATTCTAGCTATTAGAGACAAAATTCACCAAGACCTGCCCTCAATTGGCACCGACTTATCTCTTAACTCAGGAACCTTAGAAACAGCTGTAGAACCAGATACATGTTTAGACTGTTTTGCTTCCCTCAATCTTTACCAACTAACTTCAATAATTTCTTCATCTAAACCATCAACCTGCCTCTTAGACCCCATCCCGACTAGGCTGCTTAAAGATGTTTTACCCTTAGTCAGCACCTGTATACTAGATATGATCAATCTATCTCTATCAACAGGCTATGTACCACAGTGCTTTAAAGTAGCTGTAATTAAACCTCTTCTGAAAAAGCCCAAACTTGATCCGGATGTTTTAGCCAACTATAGACCTATATCTAACCTTCCATTTCTCTCTAAGGTTCTGGAGAAAGCAGTTGCTAAACAGCTGTGTGACTTTCTACAGAGCAATAGTTTATTTGAGGATTTTCAGTCAGGATTTAGAGCTCATCATAGCACAGAGACAGCACTGGTGAAAATTACTAATGACCTCCTTATTGCATCAGACAAAGGACTTGTCTCTGTACTGGTTTTATTAGATCTTAGTGCTGCATTTGATACCATTGACCATCAGATCCTATTGCAGAGACTGGAATATTTCATTGGCATTAAAGGAACCGCTCTAAGCTGGTTTAAGTCCTATTTATCAGATCGATTTCAGTTTGTACATGTTAACGATGAGTCCTCCATGCACGCCAAAGTTAGTCATGGAGTTCCTCAAGGATCTGTCCTTGGACCAATCCTCTTCACTTTATATATGCTTCCTTTAGGCAATATTATCAGGAAACATTCCATAAGCTTTCATTGTTATGCAGATGATACTCAGTTATATCTATCGATCAAGCCAGATGAAACTCATCAGTTAGCTAAACTTCAAATGTGCCTTCAGGATGTTAAAACCTGGATGACCTGTAATTTTCTAATGTTAAACTCAGATAAAACTGAAGTTATTGCTCTGGGGCCTAAGCACCTCCGTGACGCATTATCTAAAGATATAGTTTCCCTGGATGGCATCGCCTTGGCCTCCAGCACCACTGTGAGGAATCTTGGAGTTATCTTTGATCAGGACATGTCGTTTAAGTCTCACATTAAGCAAATTTCAAGGACCGCCTTTTTTCACCTACGTAATATTGCGAAAATCAGGAACATCCTGTCTAAAAATGATGCAGAAAAACTAGTCCATGCATTTGTTACTTTAGGCTGGATTACTGCAATTCCTTATTATCAGGCTGCTCGAAAAAAGTCCATTAAGACTCTTCAGCTGATCCAGAATGCTGCAGCACGTGTTCTGACAGGAACCAGGAAAAGATCATATTTCTCCTGTTTTAGCTTCTTTGCATTGGCTTCCAGTAAAATCCAGAATAGAATTTAAAATCATTCTTCTTACCTACAAAGCTCTTAATGGTCAGGCACCATCTTATCTTAAAGAGCTCATAGTACCTTACTACCCCACCAGAGCACTGCGCTCCCAGAATGCAGGGTTACTTGTGGTTCCTAGAGTCTCCAAAAGTAGACTAGGAGCCAGAGCGTTCAGCTATCAAGCTCCTCTCCTGTGGAACCAGGTTCCAGTTTGGGTTCAGGAGGCAGACACCATCTCCACATTTAAGAGTAGGCTTAAGACTTTCCTCTTTGATAAAGCTTATAGTTAGGGCTGGCTCAGGTGAGTCCTGAACCATCCCTTAGTTATGCTGCTATAGGCCTAGACTGCCGGGGGATTTCCCATGATGCACTGAGCTCCTCTCTCCTCTACTTTCTCTCCCTCTGTATGCAACCTCATCCCATTATTGCATGTTACTAACACAACTTCTCCCCTTTCCCGTAGTCTTGTGCTTTCTCGTCCCTCTCCTCTCTCCTCCTATCACTTCCTGCAGGTTTTCTGGCTCTGGAGCTGTGGAGTCTGGATCTGTGGCTGCGGGTCACCTGCTGCCCCCCGTGTTCCTGCTCGACACCCTCTACTGCAACGACTATTGTTGCTAGTCTTATTGTTATTATTGTTATTATAATCATTAACATTACGATGGTTACCATTAACACTATTATAAATATCTTTACCATTTTTCATTTAGTCTATAGCAACATTACCTTCACTGTCTGTACCTCTGTGTGTATATTGTGTAGGCTGCCTCCCTCCCCTCTCTCTCTCTCTCTCTCTCTCTCTCCCCAACCGGTCGAGGCAGATGGCCGCCCACCCTGAGCCATGGTTCTGCTTGAGGTTTCTGCCTCTTAAAAGGAAGTTTTTCCTTGCCTCTGTCGCCTAGTGCTTGCTCTTGGTGGGAATTGTTGGGCTTCTGTAAATATCATCACAGAGTATGGTCTAGACCTGCTCTTTTATGAAAAGCGCTGTGAGATAACTGTTGTTGTGATTTGGCGCTATATAAATAAAATTGAATTGAATTGAAGTTTATTGAGCCTGACCAAGGAGATACAGTGCCAGCATCCAATGTGTAAACACAGGCAATGCCAAGACCAAATCTGAAGAATACTTCCTATGATATTTATCCTTCAAAGTGCTACAGAGATTCACAAAGCCTGCGTTCAAACTGCAGGCCAATGTGACCCAAATCCGATTTTTTTTGCCCATGTGACTCAGATCTGATCTTTTTATGAGTGTGAACAGGCCAAGTCACATGGAATGTGATCTTTTCCAGTTCAGAATTGGGCCACTTCCATATGTGGTCCAAATCCGATACAGATCGGATCTTTTTAAATGCGACCTCAGTCTGGACACTCAGGCTGCATTTTGTGTGACTTTGACGTCACTGCAAAGCAGCTGTTATCAGGGATCTGCTGTAGACGGAGCCACGGTGAACGAAAAAGCTCCACAAAAGCGTTAATTTAACATGTGGCTCTCTTCCTCGCTATATTCTGCTCACAAATCTCCTTTCTTACACCTGAAATCCACCAGACCTCGAGCTCTCTTCTGAGTTAAGAAATGTGACCTGTGAGAAGACCATGAAAAACGGGAGTCTCCCGTGAGCTAACCGGAGCCATGTTGCTCCTTGTTTACTTCTGTTGACGTCGTGTTATTCTTCTGCGCATGTGGGTCACTTTCAGGCCACAAACAGTTAACACTGGAGTCTGATATGGGGCACATTTAAACTGTAATGTGGGGAAAAAATTGGAATTGAGCATTAAGGCCTGCAAGTTATTATTGCATTATTTTATGCAATAATGTTGAACATTCCCTATTTACCGATACTTAATGAGATCTTTTGGTGTTACATGATAATAACTTGAATCTCTTCAGCAAAGCCCTTTGAGCTAAACAAACTTTCCTTTTACTACCTGCAGTGTGTTGTATGGAAAAAGTAGACCGTATGCATAATTTCATAACATAATTTATAGCATAATTATATAACAGCAGCACTTTTACTTAAATAATATAAAAGGGAGCTCTAAATGCAGAGTAAGAAAAAAATTTACCAATAAATTAAAATAAATAAATAAAAGAAATTCAACTTTTGGGGAATCAAAAGCAAATAAAGATAGCTAATAACATTTGTTTAAAATAAAAAGTAGAAGTAGACGAGGTAATGGAACAATATCAAAAAGAACACTCAGCAAAAACCTTTGTTTTGAATATCCCTCGCTGTAAGCTGTAAGAAAGTTCAGAAGTGTTTTCAGGAGTTTGTAACAGACAAATCCATCCACAGCCACCTTTCACTTAGGTAGAAGCAGACCGCACCAGGAGCATCAGTATCAGTGATCACAGTGAGGAGTGTCAGAAATGTCTGGTTCATCTTCACTCTGCAAAATACAAACAATCCAATTATGAGGACAAAGCCCTGTGTGCTCCCCACACACTTAAAAGCATATTTTTTATTTTTTCCAAGCCTGTCTTGATACAGTACTCACATGACAAAATGTTGAGAGTTACTGGTGGCTGTTAGGATTCCTTCTGTTTATACTGACTAACAGTTTCTTAATCTGACTTTCTTAAACTGTAAGAGAATGAGGACAAAATTCTAAAGTTCATTAGGAACAGTTATGAGACTTAAGCAGTCTGACTTAAACAAGCCACAAAACATATCGTAAGTATTTTTAGAAGTTAGTCTTTGTGTGTTTACTTGCTGAGCTGCATCAGTGGGATGCTTCCTTCCAACAGTAAACCTAAACAATGACCTAACAACAATATCCATTTCATTTTTCAATTAGAGGGCTTAAGACTAATTTTGCTGCAGCTGAACTTAGCCTCATTCAATCCTGTGTCCTCATATGAGGACTTTAGGTTTTGGGCTCCCTGCACTGTATACTTCATTCTGCTTAACAACTTAAGGCCCATTTATACTCCTGCGTAGGGTCTACGTGCGTACCTACGTCGTAGGCTACGCATGTAGCCATGCATTTATACTTGTCCATCATTCTGCGATTACACCCCCAAACGCTAGTCGGCAGTAGCGCTGCAGCATCCACCATGTGGACTTTTGCCGGCCAAGCAGGCTAACTTCCGGTTTAGCCCTCCGCTAACATAAATGGGATTAAAATTGTATACGTGCGGCTGGTGTAGCCTGTTCAAATGTTACCGACTGAATGGATCACATTCTGATAGCGAAACGAGTCATTTCGCTCGGGTTGCAACAGTCAAATATATTGATTCACTGTGTTACAGCCGCCGTTTTGGCCGCTAGTAAAAGTTACTTCAAAGTGCTGGGTACTTCCGGTCGGCTCGGAGGCATTGCGAGACTACCCAGCTGATCAATCACAGTGCTTACGGTCCGCGTCGACTCGACGTATAGTTACATTTTTGAGGAGGTACACGTCAGGCGACGGCCTAGCCTTGGGTAGCCCTGTAGCCTACGCCGTCAATTCGACGCAGAAGTATAAATTACCCTTTAGACCTATTGTCCTCATTAGTTGGCAGTTGCCTGTGCCCTCTAGGATCACTGTCTCCACAGCGTTGTGATGTCTGTTTCTACTTTGTTACACATACTCATACACAGGAAGTACTTCCTGTTCAAAGACAATGCTTAGGTTTTTATACTTAAAATAAAAATGCACACAGAATCAAAGCTCAGGTCTTGGAGGTTAGGGAAACATTTTTGCATGAAAGGAGAAGTGTGGATTTGTCCACAGTTTATTACAAATGGACCATGCCTATAAAGGGAATGATTAATTGAGATGACGGAATGACAGCCAACAATAAATATTTCACTGTACACATCACATTTTAGCATTGAGATAGACTACATTGCTGGAAGAGACATTAAAGTTCCCATAGTGCATTTCATGTTACTTGTTAAGGTTTTGCCCATAGAAGATGCCATCATCCACTGGCAAAGGCTGACAGACATAATGACATTGAGCAGGCATCGTGATTTTAAAACCCCACCCCCCAAGAAAAAAATAAATTTCCCCCATTAAACCACCATGTAAAAGCAGGTTTTACTCACCATGAACATTATTATTATAAATTTTAAATATTCTTCGCACCTTCCTTGGAATTCTCTTCACCCCACACTCAGACACACGGCGGCCTACACCTCAGGTAAACATGCCGTCTTGATAAATTGGTCAGCCTCTAGTTGATGTTGACATTTCTGGGAGTACACTGAGTACTTACATAGCAGGTTTTCAAGAAGTCAGTCGTCCTCTAGTAGGTTCACTGGAAGGGCATGGAGGGTCGGACGACATCTCATGTGTACATCATGTTGATCCTAGATTGACAATCAAAATAATTATTATTATAAAAATATTTTTACAGCACATCAAGTCATATAGTGTAACGTAATGTAATTCTAAAATAATAATATTAATAGCAATAACAATTAAAGCTGCAAGCAGTGTTGGGCGGGCCCTCGCATGTGTAGCGCGTCTGGGTGTGAGCCGGTCATGTTGCATATTCTGGAGCTCTGCCGGTGGGGCTGTGAATTTGCGACGTGCTTCGGACGCTGCAAGAACGTGTTATATGTCACTTCCTCTGTCCCCTTTATGGCGCTACATAGCACTTGGCTCTGTGAATATAAATTAATATTGCCGTGTGGATGTCTTTGGGGTGGGACAGTTATCAAGCACGTAAAGTTTTGTTCAGATATGAGTATGTACACTGAAGTTACAACAACTTCCTATGTCATGGCGAAGAGTTGATCTTTGACGCCACACCACGGACACGCCCATCAACGAAAACTCACAGATAACACAACTTTTCATCGTCAATGCCCTTAGAAGGCACAGCAGAAATTTGAAGTTGATCCGACTAAATCCCTAGAAGGAGTTTATTAAAGTACGGAGCGTGTAAATCGCCAAAAATGAGCATTAAATCCAAAATGGCCGACTTCCTGTTGGTTTTAGGGCATCGCTCTAAGAGGCTTTTTGGTATGTCTGGACAAGATACACGTACCACAGAAAATTTGTATACGCAAGTGAAACGTGCGGCGGGGGCTGCTTCGTTAAAGGTCACTTCCTGTTGTGTTGTGTGTTGTGGCGCTATGACTGTGAGTGAATGTTGGCATGTACATGTATTGAGGGCGGGACTCATTGTACATGTACAGTTTGGTGCAGATGTGAGCATGTACACTGAAGTTACAACAACTTCCTGTGTCATGGTGAAGAGTTGATCTTTGACGCCATGCCACGGATACGCCCATTGACGAAAACTCTCAAATAACACAACTTTTCATCTTCAATGCCTTTAGAAGGCACAGCAGAAATTTGAAGTTGGTCGGACTAAATCCCTAGGAGGAGTTCGCTAAAGTATGGAGTGTGTAAATCATCCAAAAATGGCCGTAAAATTCAAAATGGCCGACTTCCTGTGGACTATGTGGGTATGGGTTCTTGAGGCTTTTTTGTGCGTCTTGATATGATACATGTCCCCAGAAAATTTCGTGCATGTAGGTTGAACGTGAACGAGGGGCAAATTTTTTCCAATTTTCTAGGTCATTTTGCCACGCCCATGCGCAAAACCCAAAAAATACGAGTATGTTTAGGTTCCCAAAATGGAGCTTACTTTGCAGAAAAAAAACCATCTGGCAAACATCTACATGGAAGAAGTGGAGAATAAAGCCCTCAACTCCTTCAGAGGAACAGCACCGAGCCACTGGTACAGGTATGTGGACGACACCTGGGTCAAAATTAAAAGCCAGGAAGTGCAAGCCTTCACAGAACACATCAACTCTGTGGACAGTAACATCAAGTTCACACGAGAAGATGTTCACAACAACAGTTTGGCCTTCCTGGACTGCGTTGTACACATTGAAGAGGACAGGAGCCTGCAGATTGGTGTTTACAGAAAACCCACACACACAGACCAATACCTACTGTTCGATTCCCACCACCCACTGGAGCACAAGCTAGGGGTCATGAGAACACTGCACCACAGAGCAGAAAACATACCAACAAGCGCCCAAGCCAGAGAGAAGGAACAGAACCACCGGAAGGGGGCACTTACAGCCTGTGGATACCCTAAATGGACCTTTGTGAAGACAGCCACAAGATCCAAGAAGAACAAAACTACAGTGGAGGAGGAAAAGAAGGTCAAATGCAACAACATTGTGATTCCATATGTGTCTGGAGTATCAGAGAAACTCAGGAGGATTTTCAACAAACACAACATCCCTGTGTTTTTTAAACCCAAGAACACACTAAGACAGATGCTAGTACACCCCAAAGACTGCACACCCAAACACAAGAAAAGCAATCTAGTGTATGCGGTCCAATGCAGTGAGGAATGCACAGACCTGTATATTGGGGAGACTAAACAACCACTACACAAACGCATGGCTCAACACAGAGGGGCCAACTCCTCAGGTCAAGACTCTGCAGTCTACTTACATCTGAAGGACAGAGGACACTCGTTTGAGGACCACCAGGTGCACATTTTCAGAGAAGATGGATGGTTTGAAAGAGGTGTCAAGGAAGCCATCTATACCAGGGTTGAGAAGCCGTCATTGAACAGGGGAGGGGGTCTACGCCACCACTTATCCCCCACTTACAATGCTGTCCTTTCATCACTTCCCAGGAAACTCAACAAACGTAACCTATTGGCCTCAGGTGAAGATACCAACGATGGTCGTTCAGTCTTGGCCACAGGTAGTCTTAACGACTGTAACGACTGTCGTCACAGCAACAAGGAACCCTAACGAACCAGCGGTATCGATGACCCGGGCCAACGACCCCACTGAGGTTAAATAGCTGAGTTTCCCTGCCAGTCAGTCAGAACTGAAGAAGTCCTTTGGATGAGGGATGAAACGTCTTCCAGTATCTTCAACCAAGTCCAGTTGCCCTTGATTTTAACCTTCGTTGGATAAGTATGACCTGGATGACTGAGAATCTTCATAGACATTATGCCTGTATAACTTTTTAAAAAAATACGGTGGGACTGAAGTTGAAACATATTGGTGGATTTCTAATCCAGTAATGTAAAAAATATAAAGAGATAAATGGTAACAATAATTACATGTAATAATAGCTAAAAAGTGGAAATTGTAACATTAATGAAAGGGTTAATTTGGTAAAACAGTACAAGGAAAAAGGCCACTAGATGGCAGTAGAGGATAAGAAATCCACCAAAGGGGAGGAGTGGTCAGCGAACACTATAGGTGGAGTTAAGGTGTAACGCCCACCTAGAAGGAGGAGATAAGGAGGAGTTAAGATGTAACGCCCACCTGAAGGGAGGGACAAGGTGGAGCTTAAGGTGAATATAAGGCGATGTTCGCTGACCACCAACTCGGTTCCATCCTGAGACCTGCAGGGATGTTGCTCGGGTTTATCTGTCCTTTATTGGAATAAACTCTTTTGCACCGACTCTTGACCGTCTCCAGTGAAGTTTTTGACCACGCAGTTTTTGATTAAAGAAGAAAAAGAGTAATTTTATTGAGTTTATTACGTTGGTTAGGGTAGGGACCAGGTCTTTCACTGGCCCGGCCGGTCCTTATTTCCGACCCGACAATGACCTTATGACCTGAGGTAGGTGTATTGGTATACAGTATATACAATATGACATAGTATGAACAGCACTGAAATAGAGAATGGTGAATAAATAAATAATAAGTGGTAACCAGTAAACAGGTGGCTGATTAGAGACAGAGTTACTGGCTTATTGCACAGGAATTGTTCCTGACACTGAGTCAGAAATCAGCTGTTCATCAGAGTGATGGCTTGTGGGAAGAAACTGCTTCTGTGTCTGTTGGTTCTGGCGTACAGTGCTCTGTAGCGCCTACCAGAGGGGAGGAGCTGGAACAGGTTGTGTCCGGGGTGAGATGTTTCCTGACTCTGGAAATGTATAAGTCCTGAATGGAGGGCAGGTTGGCACCGATGATTTTTTCTGCAGTCCTGACTGTCCGTTGTAGTCTGCTCTTGTCCTTTTTGGTGGCAGATCCAAACCAGACTGGATGATGGCTGTGTAGAACTGGATCAGCAGGTCCTTTGAGCTTCCTGAGCTGACGCAGGAAGTACATCCTCTGCTGGGACGATGGTGATGGTGTCAGTGTTGGGCTCCCACTTCAGGTCCTGGGATACATAAATAAACTGTTTCATAGTAGTTTCAGTTCTGTGCAAAAGGAATTAAAGGCCTGTCCCATATAGACGCCTGTCCCAAATATAGGCAGGGTCAATTCAGTGATTTTAGCAAATAAAAGCCCGGGCTATTATTCAAAATTTTACGGTATTCACACTTTTTATTAAAGGTAACGTAGGTACACTATATGTATCACCTTACCTTTCTCTCTCTTAAGTTCCTTAAGAAAGCAGCAGCCACACAGTTGTGTGACTTTCTACAAGACAATAGTATCTGAGGATTTTCAGTCAGGATTTAGAGTGCATCATAGCACAGGGTTAGGGTTAAGGGGAAGAGACCTGGCTGATGACTTAGGGTTACACTGGTGAAAGACAGCACTGGTGAAAATGACTAATGATCTTCAAATTGCATCAGACAAAGGACTCATCTCTGTACTTGTCTTGTTAGATCTTAGTGCTGCATTAGACACCATTTATCATGATATCTCATTACAGAGACTAGAATATTTAATTGGCATTAAAAGACCGCACCAAGCTGGTTTAAGTGCGATTTATCAGATTGATCTCAAGTTTGTACATGTTGACGATGAATCCTTAATGTACACCAAAGTTAGTCATGGAGTTCTACAAGGAGCTGTTGTTCATTTGTTAGGTAACCCACACTGTACTGCTAACTCATAAGCATTATGGGCACAATAAACAACAAAGTTCTCTTGACGGGTTATACTGTTTTATTTTATTTGATTATTGCAACAGCCTTTTCACCTGTTTAACCCAAAAATCTATTGATCGACTCCAGACTGTCCAGAACTCAGCTGCCAGGCTTTTAACCAGAACAAAGAAATATTAAAGCTGCAAGCAGCGTTGGGCGGGCCCTCGCACTTGTAGCGCGTCCGGGTGTGAGCCGGCCGAGTTGCACATTCTGGAGCTCTGCCGGTGCGGCTGTGAATTTGCTACGCGGTTCCGACGCCGCATGAAGGTGCTATATGTCACTTCCTGTGTCCCCTATGTGGAGCTACATAGCACTTGCCGCTATGAATATAAATCGGTATTGGCGTGTAGATGTCTGCGGGGTGGGAGAGTTATCAAGCACGTAAAGTTTGTTTCAGATGTGAGCATGTACACTGAACAATAATGTACCCAAACAATAAAATAAATTCCTTTTATATTTCCCTGCCTTGTTGTTTATGTGTACATACAGAGGAAGAATGTGAGAACAGCACACATTTCATCGTTACTGTGTGTTAGAGCATGGGAGAACAGTGGATACTTTTAATACAGCCCACACCCCTAATACTGTGTAACTATAACAAGTAGAGAACAGAAGAAAAAGATGTTCTTTCTTTACAACTGTCTGCATAGCTTATTCATATTGTGTAATGAATGAAAATAAATAGGCCTACTAGGCTCCTCTCTACTTTGACATTTAAGATTAGCTTGTTTGATCCACCTTCATACACATGTGACATTACTGTACAACTTGAGAAAGGTGAGTTGTTTTCTGCTCCAGCCTGCCTAAAAGAAGAGCGTTTTGGGATTAAATGGACTTTATTAGCTGCTGCAGTGCAGGATGAACTCAGAACAGACCCATTTCTCACCTTATTATTCTAAATCATGCAACGAAGAAGAAGAAATGCATAATAAATCCTGGGACAAAATCTGTCCACAAATACTGTACAGCATGTAATCTAATGAACAAGACTTGTGTTATAGCTGACTTGGGCAGTGAAATGTTAAATTTTTTTAATTCATGTGGTCATAGTTGTCCACAACTCAAATCAGAATATAAGAAGAAATGTTTAATACCACCTCAAGGAGGCTTCCTATCAGAAAGGTAGGAAGGTATTTCAAATGTACAACTGCAGTACTTAAATCTAAGTAAAGTAATTTCCCTGACATTTTTGTGTTACTTTACTTTTAATAGACGCATGTAACAGGTTTTATACTTCCTGTGAGTATAATCCAATCAATCTTATTTTCATACTGTATATCCGATGTGTAATTTGATAAATTGTGTTGTATGTCGTGCTCGCATCGTGTACTACTGAGACTTCATTGCCCTCTTCAGAGAAGACTCTGACTGCAACATGCGTCTTTGTAAAGAGAGAAACGGACAGAAAAAAGTCTCTAACTCTGCCTGTCAGCTCGCTCTGCTCCGTTAAAACTGAATTTACCATACAGAATTGAATACGAGTGCACTCCAGATTTAGCTGCAGCTAGCTGACCGTGTGCTTCTCCCTATACCGCAGTTCTGTGTCCATGCATGCAGCAAACTGAAAGCACTGTCTGTTGGAGCGTCTACGTGAAAAGAGAAGGAAGACATTGCTGGTGGTATTGTCTTCAGAGTTGTTAAACACCTCAGCGCACTGAAGGAAGCCAATTTTCTAGGTGGCGCTAGCGAGTCATTTTGCCACGCCCATGCGCGAAACCTATAAAATACGAAATTTTTCACCGGTTCTGACATGTTTGCAAATTTTGGTGAGTTTTCGAGTATGTTTAGGCCATGTCAATTGAGCCTACTTTGCAGGAAAAAAAAAAAAAAAAAAAAAAAAAAAAATATATATATATATATATATATATATAATCTTAGCAAATTCAAATTCGGTCGTGCTCGGGCCCTAATAACCACATTACTCCTATTTTAGCTTCATCACACTGGCTCCCAGTATGTTTTAGAATTGACTTTAAAATTCTATTGATCACTTTTAAAGTTCTTCATGGCCTCTCGCCTTGTTATATTTCTGACCTTTTAGTCCCATTCACACCAGCACGCACCTTGAGATCCTCGGGCAGAGGGAGCTTGATTGTATTACATGATTGTCTGTGCTTGGAGAATCGTCCTGGAGGCCCTGAGCTGGATTTGAACACCGCTCCTGCTGTTTAAAGTGCGACAACACTGCCGCTGCGCCATCCAGCTAAAATTAAAAAGGAAGGACTCATTGTCTTTAAATAGAGTACAATTTTCCCTTACTTAAAAGAGGAGAAATACCATATACACATTTAAAGTCCTCAAAATTTTACTCAAGTAAAAGGTATAAAAGTATTCCATAGTGAATGTACTTAAGTCCATCCATCCATCGTCAACCGCTTATCCTGCGTACAGGGTCGCGGGGGGGCTGGAGCCAATCCCAGCTGACATTGGGCGCAAGGCGGGGTAGACCCTGGACAGGTCGCCAGTCCATCGCAGGAATGTACTTAAGTATCAAAAGTAAAAGTGCTCATTCTGTATGACAGATACATGTTGTATCTCAGTTCTTGCGTGCATTCGGTCCTTAATGAATTAATCTCTAAGCGTCATGTCAAAGTATTGGGTGTTCCAGTTATGCTGTCTGTGACTACCATAACCAATTGGAAAGCATGACATTTAAAAGTGCATTATTTTCAATGTCAAAATCTATTTTATTTTTCTCACTAACTTGTAACAGGTAATTTACAATAAATACAATAAGGATTTGACCCCCACAAAAAGAAAATACTCAACCTCATCATTTGACGTAAGTAAAGTACTTTAGTAAAATAAGCCCTAAGTGGGGTCACTAAGGAAAAATTGAGAAATATCTTGGAGCTATTTGTCTGATCCACATTCTGGACTGAAATTACACTTATTTAAGATAATGTAGAGATCTCATCTTTTGATCAGAGTAAGACAGAGATGAGTTTTTTGCTCCTGAGGCCAATATGAGAAAACTGAGACATATTTGAGAAGAATCATGAGATCCTAGGAGTCATGAGTTTTCTTTGAGCTCTTTCTCATGGTCCAATGTTCAGGAGACTTAAATTAGACTTATTTAAGATCAGTTAGAGATCTCTTGTTTTGATCAGAGTCAGACATAAATGAGATTTTATATGGTTGTTTCTCCTGAGATGAATTTGAGAAGTGGGAGAAAAGGCCTTTGGTCTCACCTTGGTATTAAAAGCAGCTCATTTGTGTCTAGGAGAAAAGAAGGAAACAACTATCGGATCTCATCTTGGATTTTGCTTTCCTATGGGAAATGTTCATTTGGACTGCAATTAAATTTTGCTAGATGTACCTAATAAACTCATAACTAAGTCTTAAAGACTACATACATTTATCACAACAATGAAGTGCCCATATCATATGTTTGTGAGAAGTGTTTACATGGCCATTATTTTGCAAACTAATCAAAAGTTGGTGTTCATATATTGTGTGCCCATTAAGGACTATACAGTGCTGCTGGAGGAATTTAATCTTGCCCATAATCATGTGACTCACAAAAGCAGCGTTGATATTGGTGAGTCAGATAAATTAGAAAATATTGAATTTAAAAAAAAATAAAAATCAGCATTTGATGATGTTGTTGACTGGACTAATGGGAATTCTTTATATTTAGGGCCTGAGCACGAACCGTGCGAGGTCCCTATTGAATTTGTCAAGATTTTATATATATATATTTTTTTTTTAAATATTTTTTTTCCCCTTGCAAAGTAAGCTCAATTTTGGGGGCCTAAACATACTCGAAAACTCAAACTTTGCACACATGTCAGAACTGTTGAAAAAGTCCATATTTTATGGGTTTCGCGCATGGGCGTGGCAAAATGACTCGCTGGCGCCACCTAGAAAATTGGAAAAAATTTCTGGGGACATGTATCATCAAGACGCACAAAAAAGCCTCAAGAACCCATACCCTAAACTCAACAGGAAGTCGGCTATTTTTGGATGTACACACTTCGTACTTTAACGAACTCCTCCTAGGGATTTAATCGGATCAACATCAAATTTCTGCTGTGCCTTCTAAAGGCATTGACGATGAAAAGTTGTGCTATTTGCGAGTTTTCGTCAATGGGTGTGTCTGTGGCGTCGATGATTCGCCATGAAACAGGAAGTTGTTGTAACTTCAGTGTACATGCTCACATCTGTACCAAACTGTACATGTAGGATGAGAGTCCCGCCCCGAACACATGTACATGCCGACATTCACCCACAGTCATAGCGCCACTTGCTGGCAACAGAAAGTGACCTTTAACGAAGCAGCCCCTGCCGCATGTTTCACCTGCATGTACGAATTTTCTGTGGTACGTGTATGTTGTCCAGACGCACCAAAAAGCCTCTTGGAGCAATGCTCTAAAACCAACAGAAAGTCGGCCATTTTGAATTTTACGTCAAATTTTGGATGATTTTGTTACAGTGGGTGGCTGAGTTGAGCAGGTTGGAGGACCCAAATGCAGGACGCAAGGCAGAGGAGGTGCAGTGAAACGAGGTGATTTATTCGAACAAACAGAAGGCGAGCACACTTACTGATTGAGTGGCTGATACAGAGTCCAAAACAAAGGTAGTTCAAACAGAAAT
The DNA here is from genome assembly GCF_014851395.1 of Micropterus salmoides. NCBI lineage: Eukaryota > Metazoa > Chordata > Actinopteri > Centrarchiformes > Centrarchidae > Micropterus > Micropterus salmoides. Next base: position 28,782,729 of record NW_024040040.1, on the reverse strand, counting down.
ACAAATCCAAGAAGTGCAGGGAACAGGGAGACACGACGAGAAAGGCTGGCAACCGGACAACACACAGCAACACTGGGAAACATCATACAATGACCCGACAAAGACTGAGGAGGAACACCAAACATATATACACACACCAGGGACTAATGAGCAGGGGGGGAGTGACACAGGTGACAGACATGAGGCTAACGTGACAGGCAGAGGCAGAAGGAGGGAGAGAGACAGTGAGCAGAGGGAAACAGAGAGACTGGCATGCAGGCAGAGTGACAACCGGGGGAACAGACGGAACACAGGTTACTGAACACAAAACAGACCAGAGTGAACACTTAACATGAACTAAGGTACAGGACTGGGAACCAGGACAAAGAACTAAAACGCAGGAACAAGAGTTAAGGCAGTGACTAAGAAACAATATAACAACTAGACTACCAAACTTCAAACCAAAGCAATATCAAATCAACACAGGACTACGAGCTAGAACACCAGACAAGACATAAACACTAAGGACAAGGAAACGAGAAGAACAGGTAAACAGAAGGACACCAGAAACAAATGGCAAAAACTCAAACTCACAGGGAAAAACTGCAACTCATGACAGATTTACACACTCCATACTTTAACGAACTCCTCCTAGGGATTTAGTCCGACCGACTTCAAATTTCTGCTGTGCCTTCTAAAGGCATTGAAGATGAAAAGTTGTGCTATCTGTGAGTTTTCGTCAATGGGCGTGTCTGTGCCATGACACAGTACACTGAAGTTGTTGTAACTTCAGTGTACATGCTCACATCTGAACCAAACTTTACGTGCTTGATAACTCTCCCACCCCGCAGACATCTACACACCAATACCAATTTATATTCATAGCTGCAAGTGCTATGTAGCTCCACATAGGAGACACAGGAAGTGACATATAACACCTCCATGTGGCGTCGGAACCGCGTAGCAAATTCACAGCCGCACCGGCAGAGCTCCAGAATATGCAACTCGGCCGGCTCACACCCGGACGCGCTACAAGTGCGAGGGCCCGCCCAACGCTGCTTGCAGCTTTAATTCTTATAGTTTTTTGTCAAATGAGTGTGTTGGCTTTGAAAAGAGCGTACAGTAGTAATGCCTTCACTTCCCCATTAGAGAGTGATTCATGACAGTAAGGCAAAGAGGTTAAAAAACTAGAGCTCTATTTTTTTTTTGTTTTTTTTCTGCCCCCATCTACAGTAGCACATTGCTTAAGCTTCTGTGTTAGTATCGCAGTCGGCTTTTCCCAACTGGTGTTCTGACCCCCATCTACTGTAGGCAATACCCTGACTATGGATATTCACATGCTATTTTTAGTGCCATAGCCTTCACATTCTGCTCTGGTAGGCAGTATGAACCAGGGTCAGCCAATTATTTTCTCTAAACCTCTTACCTAGCTCGTAGGACATAAGAACAAACCTCTCCTTTAGACTTGAATGCTTAGAAGTAAGCTTAGCTCCACTGTTCAGTCTCTCAAGGTGGAAAAGGCTTTATCTATGTTTCAGAGACAGATTGTCATTGGATGCAACAGTCACTCTAAAGGTTATACTATAATCTGGTTATAATAAGTTATACCCATTGGTTTCTGGTTTTTGTTTTATTCTTGAGACAGATTCACCATGCTGTTACGCATCATCCTGAGTGAAGATGACATAAGAAGGGTTACCATTGATCATTTGCCTGATACTGTTGAAGACTTACAAGACTTGGATTGATGGGGGACCTTGTGATTCAGTACCAAGACCCTGAATTTGATAATGAACTGTGCAATTTAAATTGCATGTTTGAGCTTCCCAAGGATAAAGCAACTTTGAAAGTGTACACTAGAGCTGAATCACACCACACAGACTCAACCTTAGACACAGAAAGCCTGTCTTCTTCTTCCTTGGAGGAGAGCTCCAGTGGAAACCAATCTTGTCAGATGCCTCAATGTTGCCTTTTCTTTTGATGTGCAGTTAAAACTGAGACAAAGAAATGAAGTTTACCATTAAGATGGAACTCTTCTTGACATATCAAAAGACATGAAATCAGACATCTTGGACAAGTTAGCAGAAGCCATATTTGCCCACAACCCCTACCCAACACGTGAAGAGTATGATCTTGTGGTCCAAGCTCTCATCAACAAGCACCCTTGTCTGAAGGAACCTGAAGGTTCTATCCATGGATGGTATTGTTAGAAGTTCAGTTTGAAGTTGAAAATGGGCAACTTTCAGCAGAAGCTGCGTGTGCTTGGTTGCTCCAAACTCAAAGTCAACGCATGTACCTAAGTCAATTTTCTGCCAGATTTTCCAGAAGGAAAACCCCAAAGTGATCTTGAAATGGAGAGATCAGCCATGGCAAGTGAGATGGAAAAAAAAAAGACTGACTGGAAGCAAATTGATGAAATGATAAATAACACATTCCCCTTGTGTAGAAAGGAGATTGTTGAAGATGAACCACTTGTGACACAAGTCAAAGAGAGGTGGCCAGCCTTGTTCTCTGAATGGCAGGTAAATGTGGTTTTGTTTTCTCAGATGAGATGTTGGTTAACTTTGCATTCCTGCATTTGAAAAAAAAGAAAACAAGCAAAGCTCTGATTTAAAACATACTCTAACCTATATTTGTGACGTGTGTGTTTGGTCTGGAGAGGTTTCTTGAGCTGTACAAAGCAAAGACTGGCATTCAGGACCTGACCAGGCTCACCGGATGCTTAATGAGGATGTTAATGTAAAGCTGTTCCATGCCTGTCACATTTATTTATTTATTCACATTTTCTATGCTGTATTTGATCCAGCAACCGCCATCTTTTTGGCCTATGTGTTTGAGTGTTTGCCTGTATAAGGGCTGCCCTTTTGGTAGCTCAAACTGTGCACTAAGAAATTGTAAAGGTCCACTGTGTAACATTTTGGATCTATTGGCAGAAATGAAATATATTGAAAGATGTGTTTGTATTTGTGAACAATTACCTGAAATTAAGAATTTTTTATTTTTTTTAGAATTAGACATTTTATCTACAGATGCCTTGGATCACCTTCCATAGAGCCATGTTAAGCCGCAATGTTTCTCCAGTAACACAAAATGGACCAGTCAAAAAATGGGCTCTGCATGGGGTTAAGGGTTTCACAGCCCTTGCACTTGGAAGGGGAGGGTGAAGTGAGTTGTAATCTGAAACTACATTTCTAGATGCCACAAATTTTTACACACTTTACAATGTCAAAAGAATAAAGTAGCCTGTTTTTGATGTCTTTAAACATCATTTCTATATATCTTAATACAATGACACCATCTAACTATAATATTCTGATTAGCCTGACTAAATGGTATTATTGATCACATTATGGCTGTTTCTTTTTATTTTTTTTATATCAGAGCTCAACACACAAGAAGAGGGCAGTTCTTCTGCTGGGCCTTTGTCATTTTCTCATAGAGGATCTCTTGTGTTTTTTAAAGACTGTAGAGGTAAGCATTGGTTGTTGTATTTATTACGGTTATCAATTAGTCAATACATTAAAAAAGGCTTGTAGCAATATTTCAAACATACCTAGTGATAAAGGACTTTCTGTAGATCAGGGGTTTCCAAAGTGTGAGGCGGGCCTCCCCAGGGGGGCTCCAAACAGTTTCAGTGGAGGCTCAGTGAATAGAAGTGAAACAATATAACTACTTATTGCATTAGTTATCAAAAGGAGATCACATAGAATAGACCACATGTGTGAGAGTTCAGAGATACAGTAGTTTTTGGGAACTGTTTTCCCCCCATCAGAGTCAGAAACTAATAAATGCCTTAGGACAGACCTTTTTAAAAACTATTTGGTTTTGTCACAAGTTTTGTTAATGAGCAATATTAGCCTATCTTGGCCTTGAGTGTCTATGGGATCAAAAAATATAATGATGATGATGCAGGAATTGAGCGAAACTTACCAAGTAAACTAATGATGTGGTGGGGGGGCCCGTTTCCCGAGCTTTGTCTGAGGGGAGGCCCACAGTCTCAGACTTTGAAAACCCATGTTGTAGATTACACAAGATTGTATGTTGTGCTACTTAAAAAAGGTCGAAATTACCAGTCCAGCCTTAATACAACTGATTCATATGACCCCAGGTTAGAGCTTAATCAGCAAGTAGAACTCACTTCATTACATAATCTAGCTGCTTATTATATATAGACGATTATATGTGTCAGTGACATGGTAACCTTGTTCAAATGTCCTCTGATGTTCAATGGAACTCCTCTTCTGTCCCTCCACTAACTGTTGAATTCCCAAAGGCCTGAATTGGAGTTACTTCAAAGGACAGTAAAACAGGCGTCAAAGCCTGTTTCACACCTAGGTGCGAAATAGTGACTCAGACCTACAAGCAGAGCCACTATTGGCTGCGCTTGTAATCTTGCAGTTCTCCCCCATAACGCAGCCAGCGCGCCCCCCCTCAGGTATAAGTAGACCTGAGCACGGCCAGCACATGTCTTCCTACAACTGTGTAAGCGGTGATGGGAGACATAACTTTCTCAGCGCTGAACTTTCTTTGTTCCTGAATACCAACTTTACTTGCTGGACGAGCTACTCTGTGTTCTTCTTTTTTCTACCTTTATTATTTCTTTTTCTTTGTGTTACCAACACAATTTTGGATCCCTAAGGAAACGGTTATACACAAGATAACGTTTCATGCCTGAAGAAGAAGACGGATAAACTCTGTGCTTAACTTAGAGAAGATCACCTACGTGTTCTACCTTCTCACCCTAAGTCGACTTCACTGATTCTTGTTGCTATTGCCGTTGAAACTACCGGCATCGTCAGAACCGAGCCGAGAGAAAACTCCGCTGGATTTCCTAAAAGGACTGACGCATCTACTCGCTACCAAAGCGACATGCAAGAGGCTTTAGTATGTCTGGACAGCAGATAGTTCTAAAACTTTGTCATTGTAACTTACTTGTAGAAGCTTCATGTGGTGAACTTCTGTTAAGAAACTCCAAGGGATATTTAAAGACCGCCGTGTCTTGTTTTATTGCTGTGTGTTTTCCGTGCTATGCACATTGTTTGTGTCCGGTACCACCCAAAGGGCCGTGACCGCTTTGTTCCTATTACTGTCTGGAAACGCATTGGTAAGTTTTTTTATCAAGCCAAGGAACACGGTTGCTGAATGCAAGTTCACTGTTCCTCTCATTGATAAAGTTGTAGCTGAGTGTTTGCAACAGTAATTAGGATTCTTGGTGTTTGTTTTTGTTGTCTGAGAACAGATACAATTGCACATTCTATCTAATCCAAGGCCAGCAACCGCTAAATGAACATTCACTGCTAGTGGCTGTAAGATAGATTGTGGTATACTGTATGTATATAGCTTTTCTCTGTGCCTTTCTCTCCTCCTTCTTCTTACTAACTCCACATGCACACACACCACGTGACCTCTGTAGCTAGCCAGACTTGTGACCCATAGCAGGCTAGCATCAGAGAGCGCCCCCATATTTTTGTAATCCAGGAGAGAGAGATTTTCCGCCATCTTGATTCCAAAATCAGCTGGCCTCTAGCCCATTCTGAACAGGATCCACCCCTCTCTTAGGCTCTCCCCCTCGCTTGCTGGTTTGTTGTATGTTTTTGTTTTACTGGCTTTATTTCATTTTGCTTAGAATAGTTAATAGTGATTTACTTGTTGATCATTGATCTATACTTGATTTCAATAAATCCTATTATAATTTTAAGAAGTCGTTGCCTGTGATTATTTGTGTATAATGTTATAGTAAGAGTTGGTTACCACGGCCAGTGTACGGATCAGGGGTTACGTACTGTAACCCGGATTCTATGAGTATAGGCGCAGCCCTCTAAGGCTATCGCTATTGGGTTTACCCCTTCCGCGCGCCTGCGCGCTCTGAGAATTTTACGCTACGCCCACCCACAGCGTGGGCCTCTCCTACGTCCGCACCTTGTATATATACACAACGGTGAGACCCAGCCTTCGGCTCCCAAATGCCTTTTCTTCAGCACTGAGAACCAAGGTCCAGTGAGGCCTTCAGCTTATGAGGGCTGCGCCTATACTCATAGAATCCGGGTTACAGTACGTAACCCCTGTTCTATTTCGTATAGGCTTTGCCCTCTAAGGCTATCGCTATTGGGTTAGAGGCAAAGCAGGATGAGTCAACGCCTCACTGGCCCATACGGTACCACCACGCACAACTCACCTGCCCAGAGCCATTATGAGCCACCCAGTCACCAGCATTGGTGTCAGCGTGTGCGCGAGCACTGATGGTGCGGCATGTGAGCCTAAGGGCCGACTTATGTGTAAGTAGGGAAACTGGGTGGGGGGCCCCACAGCTGTACAGACGCTGGCAGGGTCACGACAGCAACTGCATCAGCTGCGCACAAGGCAGGGCCACGTAAGCAGCGGCCGCCCCTCACACCGTCCTATGGGAGAGGGCGCACTGCATACTCACAAGGAGAATCACTCAGCCAAAACACTCAGTACTGAGTGAGTCAGAGAGAAAAGGGAGACATCCCGCAAGCAGAAGCAGATGAAAGAGCATGGGGACGACCAGGAGACCGCCGTGCAGATGTCGTCCACTGTCATCCCACCGTGCAACGCCACTGAGGAGGAGACGCCTCTCGTGGAGTGCGCTCTGATGCCATCTGGGAAAGACTCACCGGCAAACACGTAAGCCTGGGAAATGGCATCACACAGCCAGTGATACAGGCGCGGCGCCGACAGGGGAAGTTGTTGAATAATTCCTTTGTTTCATGTTTGTTTACTTTGTTGGTTTGCTATATTTTATGATATCCTAGAAGTGCTGTATTACTGAATCTGAAGTGAATGTAGTGTAGCCATTGGAAGAATGACTGTGGTCTCACTGGGTAAAGGTGTTGACCACTAATGTCATTCTTTCAATGTAAGGTTTGACTACTAAGTGTTTAAGTCAACTAGTACTTTATTCTTAAGACTTAAAGGATTATATTCTGTGTGTTATTCATGAACCTGTGCCTTTTCAATGTGCCAGCATGAGCAGAGCAGCCATTCAGGCAGCGCAGGCAAAACCTAGCCTACCGTGACATACACAATGGTAGTAAGGCACCTGCTGCAAGTCACATACGCCAGGCATGAGATCATGGCAAACTGTGGCCAAGAATGAGATCATGACACATTGTGAATGATGTCGACTTGTACTGCAAGGTACGGCAAGGTACTGCAGAAACTAAGCTTTGTACTAGAAGAAACTAAGCTTTGTATGAGACACAGCATATTCATGTTTGATGTGTTGAACCATGTCATACGTTTATCAAATATGTTATTCCTTATTAATTCTCTTAAAAAATACAGTTGTAAGTGTTTAAGTTTTAATGGTGTCAAATTATGCCTGTATAACTTTAAAAAATACGGTGAAGCTGAAGTTGAAACATATTGGTGAATTTCTAGTCCAGTAATGTTAAAAATATAAAGAAGGATAAATTGTAACAATAATTATGCTGAATAACAGCTAAAAAGTACTAATTTTGACATTAGTGAAAGGGTTAAAATGGTAAAACAGTACACAAAAACGGCCACTAGATGGCAGCAGAGGATAATAAATTCACCAATGGAAGGGAGTGGTCACCGAACACTGTAGGTGGAGACCAAGTGTAACGCCCACCTGGAAGGTGGAGTTTAAGGTGAATATAAGGCAAGGTTCGCTGACCACCAGCTCAGTTCCATCCTGAGACCTGCAGGGATGTTACTCTGGTTTACTTGTCCTTTATTGGAATAAACTCTTTTGCACCAACTCTGAGATTAATAGGTTGGTTAGGGTAGGGACCTGGCCTTCCACTGGCCCAGCCTGTCCTTATTTCCGACCCAAAAAAGTCCCTTGGACCACTCCCTGTAGTGCACAAACTACGCTGTTAACGGCGCGAGGTGGCTGTGTGCGCCACATAACAGGACAGTGCTCGCACCGAGCAGAGGAGGTGGGACGTGGCGTCCTCAAACAACCCATGGGGGCAGGAAAGAAACCCGAGAGGGGGCGGAAAGAAACCCGAGAGGGTGATGACCCGCGACCGAAAGGAGCTCGTAATGCTTTTAGGCATGAATGCCGGGTTAGGGCACAGAACAGCCAAGTTGCCGTCGCCCTGAATCTTGAGACACGACGGAGCCACAGAGAGGGCAGCCAGATCGCTGACCCTCTTGGCCAATGCCAGAGCCAGGAGCAAGGCGACCTTAGCCGAAACGAATCTCAGGTCCGGGGCTTGGGTTAAGGTGCGTAAAACCAGCGCCAAAACCCACTGTGGGGCCACAGGCCGCGTCACCGGCCTGCACCTCCGCACCCCCCTAAGGAAACGCTCCACCAGGGGGTGGGAGAACACAGACCTGTCCCCGAAGCCCTCGCGACAGAACGAAATGGCAGCAGTGTAGGTTTTAACCGTACTGAACGCCAGCCCCCAGTCCATGAGCAACTGGAGGAACGAAAGCACCACCGGCAGCGGACAGGCGACCGGGTCCGTCCCCTGGTCCAGACACCAGCGTTGGAAAGCCGACAAAACCAGTCTTGTTTCCTCTTTTCAGCCTAGTTTACGTTTATTTCCATCTTCAACTTAGTACAATTATTGGTTTTGTCTCGTTCTGTGTTCCTATTTTAGGTATTGTGTAATCAGGCTTATGTGTCAGTTCTTTGACTTGGTCCTTAGATGTGTTTACTAGTTTCTTCCCATTTTGAGTCACATGTGTTTTGTTTTACTCTTCCTGGTACGTTGTCGTTTGCTCTGGTTTTTGTCCACTTGTGGGTCTGTCTTGTCCGTGTCCTCATCTTTGTATGTTTTTGAGAGTTGTATGTTTAGTGTTGGTGTCAAGTTACATTTTTGTGCTGTCTGCTCAGTCCATGACTTGGTGTCATGCCGTTTCCTTTTTTGTTCTGGAGGTTGTCTGCATCTGTTTGTATCCAGCTTGTTTCCTGTCTTTTCTTGATTACACCTCATGTGTCTCACCTGTAGATTCCCTCCCTGCTCGTCAGACAGTGTTTAAATGTTTATCATTCCTGTTCTGCTCATGTTGGTCCATTGTTGCTTGTCATACTCTGTCTGGTGTACTCTCATGCTTGTTCCCTGTTTGTTCCTGTAGCTATTTAGATTTTTCGTCTTTGGATTAAATTGTGTGCTAGGAACATCTAGCTGTGGGGGAAGGCCTTCTCTGTCCATTAACACAGAAGAGTCTGTGTATTCCTCCCATGTTGTGATTCACATTTGGATAGGGAAATGGGAGCGAATGCAGGTAATATTATAGAGTAATATTATATGACATCTACTTAGGCCAAATATATCATTGTTTACTGTTTAGCTCACCAATCATTTAAACGTTATTCAGAGTCCTTCAGGAGGGGTCAAAGGCCATCTTCTGTAAGCTCGCAGTCTCTCGTTGATGTTCTTCTCTTCTCTGCTCTTCTTCACTCCTCTCCCGTCTCCTGGTGTCTTGCACCTCTCACAGTTTTCCAGGCGGAGCGGGACAGCTGCTCTGCCAGGCTCTCCCTCTGTACTGTCACGTTGACGGGCAGCCCTCTATCCTTCATATCCGTAGTCACCTCCTCCGCCATCTGGAACAGCCGTGTCCCGTCCTCATAGAATACTCGTAGTTTGGCAGGGAACGGGGTCTGGAAGCGGATCTTGCTCTGCTTTAACACTCACTTCGCTTCCGAGTATTCCTTGCGTTTCTGTAAGATTACTGTAGAATCTCTTCTTTAGTCTTGTAGCGGAGGAATTTGATTATTATTGATCGCGGCTTATTAACTTCATCCCCGGGAGGTCTCGGGGCGAGCGCCTGGTGTGCTCTCTCAATGTCCAGCTCAGTTGTTGAGGCAATCTCCAACGTATTCCATAGTAACTTTTCCACAAACACAACCATCGACGACCCCTCAGCTCCCTCAGGAACATTGTATATCCTTAAATTCTCCCATCGAGATCTCCGTTCTTATTCAGTTAATTTGTTTTCTTGCTGACTTATCACTTTTATCATCTTGTTTAGCACTTGCTCCACGTTTTGAAAGCGGTCTTCCACCATTTCGATTCGTGTCTCTGCCTCTGCTATTTTTTGATGAACATTAGTGAGCTCAGTTTTGATGTCATTTAGTTGTTGTTTTGTGTCTTTGCGAAATTCCTGGATCTCCTCTAAAACTTTCGCCAGACTTGCCGCCTCAGTTTGGGGGAAGTTAACTTCGCCATCTTGGACACGCACAAAAAAGCCTCAAGAAACCATATCCTAAACTCAACAGAAAGTCGGCCATTTTGAATTTTATGGTCATTTTTGGATGATTTACACACTCCGTACTTTAACAAACTCCTCCTAGGGATTTTGTCCGACCGACTTCAAATTTCTGCTGTGCGTTCTAAAGGCATTGAAGATGAAAAGTTGTGCTATCTGTGAGTTTTCGTCAATGGGCGTGTCCGTGGCATGGCGTCAAAGATCAACTCTTTGCCATGACACAGGAAGTTGTTGTAACTTCAGTGTACATGCTCACATCTGCACCAATCTGTACATGTAGGATGAGAGTCCTGCCCTGAACACATGTATATGCCGACATTCACCCACGGTCATAGCGGCACCTGCTGGCAACAGGAAGTGACTTTTATCGAAGCAGTCCCCGCTGCACGTTTCACCTACGTATACAAATTTTTTGTGGTACGTGTATCTTGTCCAGACGCACAAAAAAGTCTCTTGGAGCCATAGCCTAAACCCAACAGGAAGTCGGCCATTTGGAATGTATTTATTTATGTGTGTGTGTTTTAATATTTTTGTCTGTTTTATTCTTCCTTTGTATTTTTTTTACCTTATTTATTTTCACCCATGGTATTTATTTCTGCCTGTCCTTTTTAAATTTCTGTATGCATTTCTGCCTCATTATGCAAATGAGGAGGGGCTGTGTCTCAAGGGGTCATCTTCTCTGCTATTGGTGGACCAGTCAGACAGGAGAGCTCTAGGCCTACTCTGCCTGCAGACATCAACGATCTTGCCCCTCACACAGTCAGATGGCTTCCTTCAGTGCGCTGAGGTGTTTAACAACTCTGAAGACACTACCAGCCATGTCTTCCTTCTCTTTTCATGTAGACGCTCCGACAGACAGTGCTTTCAGTTTGCTGCATGCATGGACACAGAACTGCGGTATAGGGAGAAGCACACGGTCAGCTGGCTGCAGCTAAATCTGGAGTGCACTTGTATTCAATTCTGTATGGTAAATTCAGTTTTAACGGAGCAGAGCGAGCTGACAGGCAGAGTTAGAGACTTTTTCTGTCCGTTTCTCTCTTTACAAAGACGCACGTTGCAGTCAGAGTCTTCTCTGAAGAGGGCAATGAAGTCTCAGTAGTACACGATGCGAGCACGACATACAACACAATTTATCAAATTACACATCGGATATACAGTATGAAAATAAGATTGATTGGATTATACTCACAGGAAGTATAAAACCTGTTACATGCGTCTATTAAAAGTAAAGTAACACAAAAATGTCAGGGAAATTACTTTACTTAGATTTAAGTACTGCAGTTGTACATTTGAAATACCTTCCTACCTTTCTGATAGGAAGCCTTCTTGAGGTGGTATAAAACATTTCTTCTTATATTCTGATTTGAGTTGTGGACAACTATGACCACATGAATTTAAAAAATGTAACATTTCACTGCCCAAGTCAGCTATAACACAAGTCTTGTTCATTAGACTACATGCTGTACAGTATTTGTGGACAGATTTTGTCCCAGGATTTATTATGCATTTCTTCTTCTTCGTTGCATGATTTAGAATAATAAGGTGAGAAATGGGTCTGTTCTGAGTTCATCCTGCACTGCAGCAGCTAATAAAGTCCATTTAATCCCAAAAATGCTTTTCTTTTAGGCAGGCTGGAGCAGAAAACAACTCACCTTTCTCAAGTTGTACAGTAATGTCACATGTGTATGAAGGTGGATCAAACAAGCTAATCTTAAATGTCAAAGTAGAGAGGAGCCTAGTAGGCCTATTTATTTTCATTCATTACACAATATGAATAAGCTATGCAGACAGTTGTAAAGAAAGAACATCTTTTTCTTCTGTTCTCTACTTGTTATAGTTACACAGTATTAGGGGTGTGGGCTGTATTAAAAGTATCCACTGTTCTCCCATGCTCTAACACACAGTAACGATGAAATGTGTGCTGTTCTCACATTCTTCCTCTGTATGTACACATAAACAAAAAGGCAGGGAAATATAAAAGGAATTTATTTTATTGTTTGGGTACATTATTGTTCAGTGTACATGCTCACATCTGAACCAAACTTTACGTGCTTGATAACTGTCCCACCCCGCAGGCATATACACACCAATACCGATTTATATTCATAGCGGCAAGTGCTATGTAGCTCCACATAGGGGACACAGGAAGTGACATATAACACCTTCATGCGGCGTCGGAACCGCGTTGCAAATACACAGCCGCACTGGCAGAGCTCGAGAGTATGCAACTCGGCTGGCTCACACGCGGACGCGCTACAAGTGCGAGGGCCCGCCCAACGCTGCTTGCAGCTTTAATAAGAAATTATATTTACTTGATTATTTAGTAAAATCATGTTATTGTGAATATTATTATTTGTTCATTAAACAACAGCAAGAAATGAAGTGTTACATGATGTCTCATTCTCCTGTAATACATTATTTTACTGTGCTGTAATCATACTTTTTGTTACATATTGTGTGGGTTGGCTCATCTGGACTAAAATACCAAAGTAAATGAAGAACATCTCAAAAACTATCACATCTAGTATGAGGCAAGATGGGGTAGATGGGGCAGCAGGGGTAGTTATAGCTCTCTTCATACATGTACTGCTCACGAGTCATTCTGCCTATTCCGACACCGGTCAAACACTGACAGATCATTATCCCTATGATTTGAAATCGTTATCCTCAAACAAGCTAATGACAATGCAAGCAAACAAGCACCTTGGATTTGGCAAATACGCCCTGGCTGCCACGTTCATTCATCCACACCTCTTCGGCTGTCCCTCAACACATATCAAAACCACGCTTAAACCACAACAAACCCTCGCATTTATCATCGCAATCTGCCTCCTGCTATCTGGGGACATCCACCAATGTCCAGGCCCGCTAAACTGCCCAACAGACGAGAGCCATGCCAACACCACCGCTAACAACAGGAACAACATCGATAACTTACAGGTATTCTCACTTTGATCATTCTGCACAGCATTACAATAATCTCACCTACGTCCTTGTGTTCCTCCTGTGAGCGATGCAGTGTTGCCAGTGTCCAGGACAGACGGGGTGGTCAACGGGACAGAGCCATTGGAGCCCGGGAGCAGCGCATCTACCTGGGACAGACCGCGCACGCCAGCCCCGCTGCAGCGACATCCTGGGCCATCACATCCCATCCGCATAGTGGAACGCAGGCCCCACCACCATCGACCCCAACGCGCATGCAGACTGTCCATATTCGACAAACCCGGAGACTCCATCAGCTCGTCTCCACCTGGACCTCACCCTCACCCGGCTACATCTCCGCGGCGCTCACCAAACGCGTCACTGGCAACTACGTCATCAGAACGCGACCAACACAAGAACCGTCAGAACGGGCAACACTGGAGATATGGAAAACGCGGAGTGGATTTCCGCCTTCTCTGCACTCTTCCCAAATGTAAGATCATCTCAGAAATAAAAATAGACCTTTTCAATACCCAGTCACTGACAAATAAAACCAGTTTAATATCTGAACATATTCTTGAAAAACAAATAGACATGATGTGCCTCACTGAAACCTGGCACAAACCAGAGTCATATCTTGCACTAAACGAAGCCTTCCCCCCAGGATACACATACCTGGAGAAGGCCAGAACCACCGGCCGTGGTGGAGGTCTTGCTGTCATTCATCGCAAAGACCTAATTGCCACTCTCCTCCCACTGCTAGAGCTGACCACATTTGAGTGTCTTCTATTCAAATGCAGATCTCATAAAGAAATAATAACAATACTCCTCATCTATCGCCCCCCAAAACCACACCCTGGATTTATGGAGCTACAAGATGTACTCACATCACTCTGTGCAATAACCCATAATACACTCATTATGGGAGATTTCAACCTTCATGTTGACTCCCCCACAAACCGCCCTGCTGCAGAGTTCCTTGAACTCCTGGACTGCTTACATCTCACACAACATGTCACAGTACCTACACACACAAAAGGCCACACTCTTGATTTAGTCATAACAGACACCGCCCCCATCACCAACATGAAAGTCTATGACTTGGGCGTGTCTGACCATAAGGTTATCTCCCTGGAACTGCCCCTAGCAATTCCCTACCATAAAACAAAACGTCAAATCCGGTTCAGAAATTTAAAAGCAATAGACACCACCCTCTTCAACCAAGACATACAGCAAGTTTCACTAGTCACACAGTTTGCATCAGTTAATGGCTCTGTTGACCACTATAATTCCAGCCTTTACAATATCCTTGAGTTACATGCATCAAAACAAAAACAGTTACTTTTTCCAGGTCAGCCCCTTGGTACACAACAGAGCTCCGGAGGATGAAAACGGCTGGCCGTGCCCTGGGGCGGAAATTCACCTCCAGTGGCTTACACATACACAAACAGGTGTACCGTGAACACCAAAAATCATATTCCAAAGCACTCACCAAAGTCAGGTCTCAATAATTTTCACGAAAAATTTCAAACTGCACTGGAAATTCAAAACAGTTGTTCGCATCAATAAATTATCTTCTCAAACCTCCCACACATGCACATGCTGACACCTTCTTCATCTTCTTTCACCAACAAGGTGGCTTCAATCCGGTCCAACCTCTCTGCCACAGTTTCACCTTCCTCCAAAATCAGTCTCACAAACCCATTCAACACATTTTCTGTCTTCTCAGGCATTTCTCAGACAGAGGTGGAGAGGATCATAAAGTGCATGAGAACCTCCACATGCTCACTGGACCCTCTCCCCACACCATTATTAAAATCCAACATTACAGCCATCAGTCCACTGATCACAGCAATCCTCAACCAGTCACTCAAATCCGGTCAGGTTCCTCCAGCTCTCAAAACTGCAGTTATCCGCCCCCATCGGAAAAAGCCGTAACTTGACCCCGAAATCCTGGCTCATTACAGACCCATTTCAAACCTGCCGTTTTTGTCTAAAGTCCTGGAAAAAGTTGTTATAGCCCAGCTCCACAATCACCTTCACATCCATAACATATACGAAAAATTTCAGTCTGGTTTTCGAGCAGCACACAGCACGGAGACAGCCCTGGTCCACGTCATGAATGTCCTACTTATGACTGCAGACCAGGGCTCACCATCTCTCCTCCTTCTACTGGACCTGTTGGCCACCTTTGACACCGTGAATCACAACATCTTGCTCCACCGTCTCCAGTCTGTGGTAGGACTCTCTGGGACCACACTAAGCTGATTCCAGTCTTACCTCACAGGCAGGACGGAGTATGTGGCTCTAGGACAGTCCTAATCATCACCCTACACAGTCAGCTGTGGAGTGCCACAAGGGTCTGTCCTCGGTCCGACCCTTTTCACCATCTATTTACTACCCCTCGGTCACATCATCCATAAACACAAAGTTTCATTCCACTGTTACGCAGACGATACACAATTATACATAAAAATGGACTCCACACTCCCCTCAGCTCTGCCGTCTGCACTTCAGGTTTGCCTGGAGGAGATAAGGGCATGGATGTCTGACAACTTTCTTCAATTAAATAGCAGCAAAACCGAAGCCATCCTGATCGGTACCCCACACCAAACCCAGTCCTCCTCCCTCAGCAGTATACCCATCTTTGGTCATCACATTGCCCTGTCTACCTCTGTTACAAACCTGAGTCAGACTTGACTCAAATCTCACATTTGACACCCACATCCGCCACCTTTGTAAGGTCTCCTACACCTCAAAAACATCGCCAAACTCCGCCCCTCCCTCTCCCAACCGGATGCTGAGAAGTTGATCCATGCCTTTATCTCCTCCAGGGTGGACAACTGCAATGCCCTCCTCGTCGGGATCCCTGGCAGGAGCCCGGGTCCTGACGAGGTGGCGCAAATACGATCATATCACACCGGTCCTGATATCCCTCCACTGGCTGCCCATTCAACACAGAATCCAGTACAAAATCTGTTTCCTCACCCATCAGTGCATACATGGAACTGTCCCTGCCTACCTCAGTGAACTCCTCACCCCACACACCGCCTCACGCCTCCACCTCTACCTACTGCCTGCACCAACCAAGGACTATACTCTCCACTATGGGAGACAGGGCCTTCCAGGCAGTTGCCCCACGGCTCTGGAATGCCCTCCCAGAGACCCTAAGGGCCCCACAAACTGTGGAGGTTTTTAAGAAGGGCCTAAAGACATTCTTATTTCAAAAGGCCTTTCAACACTCATGATTTTAATTTTATTTTTGTGGTGTTTTATTGCTATTGTTGATTTTGTTATATTTTGGGAACTGTTTAACCGCTGAAATGTAAAGTGCATTATAAATAAAATTTATTATTATTATTATTATGACCACTGACAGATAACAGGAAAATGTAAGCCTCACTGTTTCTGCACCACAGTCCATTATGAACCACATAATACATTAAGTTTACAAATGCATTGTCAGGTGAGGATCAAGGCTCCTCTCACTTTGCTTAATTAGATAAGCAATCTGCAAATCAACCAAAATGTCTTTTTTAATTTTTTAAAATACAACAGAAACACAAGTAGTACTGACAGCCATAATTTCAGTTTTTAATGGGCATTTAGCATGTGAAAGTACAAATTACACATTTGTGTGCACAGTGGTGAAGCAATATCCTAAAGTATTCATTATTGGTCACTTGATAGGCGCATGGTCATGTTATGTGTCACTATTAGCAGTGAAATAAATACATGTTTTCCACCAGGGCAGTATTCAACAGAATTCATCAGCGGTTTGTATCAGGAAGATAAGGGCACATTTCTTGCCATGTTGCAAAGCCATATCAGAGCGCTGTAGATTAACTACATTAAATGGCAATCCAACAACATATTTTTTCTACCAGGGCAGTAAAGGTTTAGCTGGCTGATCTAAGCTTTCATGCTGGAAGCTACGTTTTATTGCCAATTAGTTATCAACTGATTGTCTCAGGAAATTAACTGACAAAGCCAAAACAGAGCGCTGAAGAGAGAGAGAGTCACTATATGAAATTAATCCAACTACATGTTTTCCAACACAAACCAAAGCACAGTGCTCGAGAATAACTACATGAAATGAATACATCAATATATTTTTTTTTTTACCAGTGCAGTAAAGTTTAGCTGGCTGATCACTTCCATGATGTAAGCTAATGTTAACTCTTATTGCCAGTTACTGATCAGATGATTGTCACGCTAACGTAACCAGAAAAGCCAAACCACAGCGCTTGACAAAAACAAGTCTTCATGAAATTAATCCAACTATGTTACATATTTCACACCACTGACGGGGGAAACGTGTCACTTCTCTCAGTGATTTTGGCCAGCTTCTAGCTAAAGCTATCAAACAACAGCTTTCATTTGCATCGCTAAAGTCCAACTAACTTAATTACCCAGAAAACAGACATCTTCAGCTCTGCTTTGAAAAAAAAATAACACGTGCTCGTTCATTTGGTGTTCATTTGGGGCAGCTGTGGTTCAGGAGGCATGTCAAAGTGCGGCCTGGGCAAGATTGGACAAGATTCTGAACCCCAAATTACCCCTGGTGGCTGTTCCGCCAGTGTATGAATATGTGTGAATGTTAGTTTCTGTTTGAGCCCTTAGGCTCAGTGTGTGTGTGAATGGTGAATGCAGATGTAGTGTAAAAGCCCTTTACAAATACGGAGCATTTACATCAGAATCAGAAGGAGCTTTATTTAGCCAAGTAGTGTTTTACACATACGAGGAATTTGCTGTGGTGATAAGGTGCTACACGTAGACAAACATACAGTAGACATAAAAACATGTGGAAATATATAAATATGGAATGGAAGAACAATTTTACAGATATATACATGTGCATTATTCTGGGTCTGTGCCGTGCAGAAGTAACGCAACGGAAGAGAATATTGTGTACATATAAATATATAAACTGACAACATAAAAATATACAACAACAAAGATCAACAATCAACAACAAATATGTGCAACGTGCCAGGTCTGTGCCCGACACGAGATGAAACAGTATTTACATGTGCAGAGACATATGTATTATTTGCAAGGGGGGAGTGTCAGTAGTGGACCCGGGCCTTGTTAATGAGGCTAGTAGCAGACGGGAAGAAACTGTTTTTGGGGCGAGAGGTTTTGGTCCTGATGGACTGCAGCCTCCTGCCAGAGGGGAGAGTCTGAAACAGTTTGTGTCCGGGGTGGGAGGGGTCAGCTGCAATCTTTCCTGCTCGCCTCAGTGTCCTCGAGGAGTACAGGTCCACAAGAGAAGGAAGATTGCAGTCAATCACCTTCTCTGCAGAGCGAATGATGCGCTGCAGCCTGCCCTTGTCCCTGGCAGTGGCAGCAGCGTACCAGATGGTGATGGAGGAGGTGAGGATGGACTCAATGATGGCGGTGTAGAAGTGCACCATCAGTGTCTTTGGCAGACTGAACTTCTTCAGCTGCCGCAGAAAGTATATCCTCTGCTGGGCCTTCTTGGTGAGGGAGGTGATGTTCAGCTCCCACTTGAGGTCCTAGGAGATGATGGTGCCCAGGAAGCGGAAGGAGTCCACCATGGTGACTGGGGAGTCACACAGGATGATGGGGGAGGGTGGGGCTGTGCTCTTTCTGAAGTCCACGACCATCTCCACGGTCTTCAGAGCGTTGAGCTCCAGACTGTTCTGGCTGCACCAGGTCACCAGATGGTCGATCTCCCACCTGTAGGCGGATTCATCCCCACCAGAGATGAGCCCAATGAGGGTGGTGTCGTCCATAAACTTCAGGAGCTTGACAGACTGGTGACTGGAGGTGCACCTGTTGGTGTACAGGGAGAAAAGAAGGGGGGGAAAAACGCAGCTTTGAGGAACCGGTGCTGATGGTCCTGGAATCATAGCCGACAATTTGTCTGTTGTCGGCTATGGTAGAAACATGACGACAAAATACAGCGACCTCCATAGAAGCCGGTGGTTATGTAGATATAAATGGCTCATTCTAAGCTTATAAAAACATAATGGTTCATTATGCAAGGTCTTTACACACCACTGAAAACAAAGTTATGGATATTATATTGCATTTCTGTCTATAAATTGTAGAAATATTACACACTGTACCTTTAAATCACTTAGAAATTGGGACAATTTCCATTAAAAATTCTTTTTGAACAAAAAATGTGTTGAACAAAGACATCGGAGGAAGCCAATAAGAGAAAAGAACAAGAGACAGAGCAAGAAACCGGACAAGAGTAAATATCGTACTGGCTTTTAGGTTAGTTAGGCTGAAAGGGTACAAGACAGATGCCGATATGGCCTTCTTCCGGACTAGTAAGTAATATTCATTAGCAGGCTTGCTATGTCTTCTGTTGTTGCACTTGCTTAATGTTTGTCTGTGTTTGCAAAGTTGTCGACTTGAGCAATCAGCACCGCCCTGTGGGCCCAAGCGTACCCTAGTCTTTCGGGCCTGTACAATTAACCAGTGACTATCACAAGGTAAGCCAAACAAATTGTATTAATAAGCATCTTGTACATCATGACAGTTTCAAAGGTTTTACTCTGTGTAGTTGTAATGATTCTTGCCCATACAAGGGTAAGAATCCGAATGGCTTTTGGAATTTTCAAGTCCCATTTTCTGTGCATTCACCAACTGAGAGTCACCCCAGACAGGGCCTGTGACAACACTGTTGCCTGCATTGTCCTTCACAACATTACCTGTCTCAGGAAGGAAAGGACTGGAATGGTTCTGGAGATAGACTGGGACAATGCTGCAATATTTCAAGATACCATCAATGGTAGGCTGGTCAGTGACCAATACAATTTATTTTTTTAGTTGATTTATTGCTTTTTATGCATTCTTTAACAAGGGTTAACATATTTTGATGGGGTCATTTGTCTCGATTTTTCTCTTATGCCAGATTTCTGTATTCTGCTTTTGTGAAATAGCCCCCAGGAGTCACAGCCAGAGGAGTGAGAGTTGTGTGAAAAAAAAACACATTTGAATTGTTCAAAAAATAAATTGTTTCAAAATTGACATGATCACCATTGTGGGGGTGAAAAATACACAAAGTGAGTGCAAATTGGTACCTCACATTTAGATTCTATAGGTTTCTCTTTACAGTTTATGGTCGGAAGTGGCAAAGAGCAGATAAAGTGCGGGTTTGGAATACTTAAGTGTGGCAGGATGAGATGGAGGGTTGTTTATCAGTCAGCTCTAGCAGGGGCTCGGGGTTCCACTTCACTGTCCTCTATGAGCTCAGAGGGCAATGGAGCATCTAGAAAGACCAAATGATCCACAGAAACTCCAGGGACAGATTAGCAGGGAATTTGATCAAAACCCTCTCATGGTTATATCCTTCCCAAATATTCCTTTTCACTGTGAAACACTTCACATTACGAAATCTAAAGATACTTTAACTGTGTGTGACTTTAAAATGAGAGTTAACAGTCTGGGTGCTAGTTATCATTGCACTGCTCACAGGAGACGATGACCAAAACCTAAAGAAGCACCTTAATGTGGTCTCCAATTTTATTCCCCTCTATGTCTCTCTCTCTCTCACACAGTGTGGGTGGCAGAGGGGGAGGAGGTTGCCACCTGGCCAAGCATGCAGGGATCCACATTAGCCTCCTGCTGTGCTAATGCCACTTTTCGTCATGGAAATCAGGAGCATTGGTGTGTGTTTGTTTGTATTGTGTGTCTCATAGGTGAATCTGTGTGTGTAAATGTGTGTATGCACATGTCCAGTTCTGGGCTGTATATATTGTGCATATGATATGTGGATTTTTCATGCTAAGTGTTTGGTGATGTGCATATCTTAGTGTTGTTATGCTGCTCTGTGTTAGAAGAAGATATACTTTATTTAATCCCGTGAGTTGAAACTCAATGTTTTCACTCTGTTATTATGTTAGTATTTTTCAATTTCAATTTCAATTCAATTTTATTTATATAACGCCAAATCAAAACAACAGTTATCTCACAGCGCTTTTCATAAAAGAGCAGGTCTAGACCGTACTCTGTGATGTTATTTACAGAAGCCCAACAGTTCCCACCAAGAGCAAGCACTAGGCGACAGAGGCAAGGAAAAACTTCCTTTTAAGAGGCAGAAACCTCGAGCAGAACCATGGCTCAGGGTGGGCGGCCATCTGCCTCGACCGGTTGGGGTGAGAGAGAGAGAGAGAGAGAGAGAGAGAGAGAGAGATGTAAGGAGAGAGAGATGTAAGGAGAGAGAGAGGGGAGGGAGGCAGCCTACACAATATACACACAGAGGTACACACAGTGAAGGTAATGTTGCTATAGACTAAATTAAAAATGGTACAGATATTTATAATAGTGTTAATGGTAACCATCGTAATGTTAATGATTATAATAACAATAATAACAATAAGACTAGCAACAATAGTCGTTGCAGTAGAGGGTGTCGAGCAGGAACACGGGGGCAGCAGGTGACCCGCAGCCACAGATCCAGACTCCACAGCTCCAGAGCCAGAAACACCTGCAGGAAGTGATAGGAGGAGAGAGGAGAGAGACGAGAAAGCACAAGACTACCAGAAAGGGGAGAAGTTGTGTTAGTAACATGCAATAATGGGATAAGGTTGCATACAGAGGGAGAGAAAGTAGAGGAGAGAGGAGCTCAGTGCATCATGGGAAATCCCCCGGCAGTCTAGGCCTATAGCAGCATAACTAAGGGATGGTTCAGGACTAACCTGAGCCAGCCCTAACTATAAGCTTTATCAAAGAGGAAAGTCTTAAGCCTACTCTTAAATGTGGAGATGGTGTCTGCCTCCTGAACCCATTTTTACACACAGGTCCAAAATACGCAAACAGGACCCATAGCAACACACGGAGAGATGTCAGAGTTAGGGTGAGGCCACTCAGCCCCAAGCAGTTAGGGGTTCAGGGGCTTGCTCGGGGCCTCCGCTGGCAGTGCCCAGAAGGTGAACTGGCACCTCTCCAGCTACCAGTCCATGCTCTGGTCCGAGCTGGATTCAAACCGGCGATCTGCCGGGTCCCAGCCTAATCCTTACGGACTGAGCTACTGCCGCCCCAAACGTGTGTTAAAATGTGTGTTCGCGGTTGTACCAGGCTGATGGTATAAAATCCCACAGAAGCTAATTTATAAAAGCTCTTGATATGGATATTTTATGATTATATGATTATAAGTGCAAAATTAACACTTTTGGAGATGTGCCGGCCCCAGGGCCTCTGCCAGGTTATTTGTGTGTGTGTCTCTCTGTCTGTTTTGTTGAAGGGTGAACTTCCTGGTGGAGTGGAGCTGAGGCCATCAGGGAGATCAGAGACAGCTGGGCACTGTCTTCAGATTGCATAAAGCACGCCCCTTCCTGAATGATGCGGGCTTGACTGCATGCTTTGTCCTGGTCCCCAGCATCACGGCATGTTGTTTTGTTGCGCTTTTGTTTGCTTAAGTTGACCTGGCACTATGTTTTGCCAGCCACATTTGTTAAGCTTTAAAAGTATTTGTTAAGTATTTGGTCAAAATGCCAGTGGCAATCAGCTACCTGAAGATGAAAATATGTAACAAATATAAGAAAGTTTACTCAGGCCTGTTATTGTAAAGTCACAGTCCGACCCATTAGGTTGGCCTATTCTTTATTTTTCTGCAGTGGAAATATGTCTAGGTTCAAAACTGGCTGTAAAGTTGTAGACACCTCCAAGGAGGTTAAGTTCACAGCATCAGTTGCCGGAGTTACTGAGCTAGGGTTTGTCTAATATCGGTCTCTGAAACAGAAAAACCATAGTTTCCCTCATCTCCCGCTTTCTGAAATGGGCCTTGCACTGTGCCATACGCATTAAAGAGGATGGGAGCCTGCACATTGGAGTATCCAGGAAACCAACACACACAACCCAATATGTAGGTATTGGTCTGTGTGTATGATTCCCACTACCCACTGGAGCATAAGCTAGGGATTTTTTTTTTAATCTTATTTTACTGATAAGGTTGTGTCAATCAGAGCCTCTATTAGCCCCTCTGCCTCTTACTTCGAGGTCCCTCACCAGCCACAACATAGTTTTAACCATTTTTATCCCAATGACTTGTCTGAGCTTTTAAAAATGGTATCAAAAATGAGAGTCTTCCAGCCCATTTGATGTAATACCAACAAAGTTGTACTGAAATTAATGGATTCTGTTGGCCCCATTTGATTTCTGTTTTTGAAAAGCTCCCTATCTACTGGTCGTGTCCCTGATTATTTTACTACCTGTGTGAACCCACTAGACTAATTTACAAACTACCTTTTATAGCTAAGATTTTAGAAAAAGAAAATAGTGTCAAAACAACTGCTCTATGTACTGGAAAATAACAAAATTGAAAAGTTTCAATCTGATTTCCGTAAGTACCACAACACTGAGAGTGCCCTGCTTAGAGTCACCAATGACCTTTTAATGTCTGCTGATGATGGCATGTGCTCAGTCTTCGTACGCCTGGACCTTAGCGCTGCATTTGACGCCATTGATCACAACATCATGTTGGACAGACTGAGGCACTGGGTGGGGATGTCTGGTACAGCCTTAGAATGGTTTTAATCCTACCTGTCCAACAGGAGGTTCTGTGTGTCTGTGAACAACTATGCCTCTTCATTCTGTCTGTTAAATATGGTGTGCCCCAGGGCTCAGTCTTAGGACACATTTTATTTTCCTTGTATTTGCTTCCCCTTGGACACATTATCCAGAAACATGGTGTCTCTTTTCATATTTATGCTGATGACACACAGATGTACTGCCTGTCAGATCCACAGACCCTGGAATGCTGAGTTCACTTATCGACTGCCTCAGTGAAGGCAAAAATTGGATGTGAAATAATTTCCTCCAGCTGAACTCAGATAAAACAGAGATCCTGGTCATTGGGTCCCAGCAAATGGCAAAGCAAATTAAGCCTGTTGCAAGGAATCTTGGTTCGATAGTAGTTTATTTTACATGCTGTAATGGGAATTCCATGAGTACCAGCTCCAAACACAGTCATGTAATTAATGTTACTCATTGGAGGCCTCTGGTTTCTCGGGTACGAGGTCAATGGGAGGTAAATGTGTGTGATACTTTATGATGTGTCCAGGGGTTCATGACATTAAGTGTTTTACAATATGTACCTGGACATGATTGTCTCACGATAGATTCAGATTGAAAGTTCAAATGTTCCCAGGGTGAGACAGTGCTCTGACCCTGAGATTAGGTTAAAAGCTGCATGTGCTGAGGTACTGCAGCTCACTCGAATGAAACTTTGATGCGTGTGTCCCAGTGAGTTCTTTCTGCCGAGCTGAGATTACACCAATGAGCATCCACACCCAAGAAAAGAAAAATAACATCCTGAAGGGGGCACTTCCAGCCTTTGGATATTAGATGGACCTTTGTGAACACAGCCACAAATCCCTGTGTTTTTTAAACCCAAGAACATGCTAAGACAGATACTGGTACACCCTAAAGACCACACACCCAAACACAAGAAAAGCAATCTAGTGTATGCGATCCGATGCAGCGAGGAATGCACAGACCTGTATATTGGGGAAACTAACAACTACTACACAAACGCATGGCTCAACAAAGAAGAGCGAGATCGGATGAGGTTGCAACAACGAAATCAAATAAACTCACAAATTCGCTGTAGGTTCGTGAGGCCCCGGGAATATAGGCTATTTAATGTTGCTGAGATTAAACAGGTCGGGGGAAAGTTTCACCCCAGGCAGCTTAAAAAAAAATCAAAATTAAATCTCCCGCTAAGAAAAGTGGGATAAAGAAATTATATATATGTTCTGCATATTTTCATTTAATCTCTCTCTCCACAATATCGACATTTGAAAAATACACAGTTCTAAACATTCAGATAAAGACAAGCAAAACGAGACTAAACACTAGGGGTTAAAGTTATAATGGTTATACAAAAACGTAACAAAGTTTAACTACATGTTTTCAGTGTAAACTTGATGGTTACCGGTTTAACTCAAGAGACAATTTAGATGTAAGCGTGGCAGCAAAATTTTCGTTTACAATTACATGGTGATAGGTACTTGGCGCTCATTGTCAGTGTAAGCCAAGTTTTAGACACTTGTGTGTTATACCTTTCCTGTCCCCTTGGTGGAGCTCCGGTCACACGAGAAAACAGTAGACATTCCACTGTGAGATTTAACACTTTAACTGAGAGGCTGGTGACACACACACACACACACACACACACACACACACACAGGCGTATGCACGGATGTTTTAGTAGGAAATTGTATATGAAACATTTAACTAAAGCATTAGTTAATACTACACAGACAGTGATTGCTAGGGAATAACAGGGAGGAATTAAGACAAAACAGAAAGAGGTTAGGGAACTCTTCAAGATTACTTTCTTATGGGTCTGCTAGTTTTCAAACCTCACTAAAAGGATAACGGGGTCATTACTAACTAAACTCAGAGGCAAACACCACTACTCACTTAGCAAGGTTATTATTTAAACAGAACAAACACAGTTTATAATGGAACCTTTGTTGGTTCGAGAAAACAGGGGTTGTTAGGGTCTTCTCTTTTGCACCCTGGCTTATCATATTCGCATCAAGGGGTCAAAGTTGCTTTTTCTAAGTGCTATCCCCGACCATAAAACTGGCACCCTTTTGATTCCGAAACTGATAACGCGGGGCCTGACTGTTAAACTGACAAAGGGACACAAACCAGCCATTAGCATTTCCCTGACCAGCCTATCAAAAATGGCCCCCCCACACGTTTCCGTGGCAACTGACCTTACTCTTTGTTTTATTACCACATCAAAAAGGAATACCCCGGGCTCACCCAAGTGTGAGTGTGACATGATCCAGGTAGCCGAACTTTGGATGACCAAAGACTGCAGTCTCCAAAGACTCAAAGACGCATTTTATTAAGTTTAATTAAATCTCGAGTTACTTGATTACGTTTGCCTCTATTTGAGTAGTTACGTTAACATGTTGTTGCTATCTGTTGTTGATATTAGTGCTGAAGAGTCTAAATAAGTACTTTTGCAGTGTTTTTATTTTCAGCAAGACACTCCTTCATCTAATGTAATCAATGCTTGTTCATAATACTTTCATACAAAATTCCTTTAGAAATGATAAAGAAATGTTTTACTATACTCTTAACCGCCATCTTGAATTTAAGGATGAATCAACAGTATTCCCCAGTTCCTAAAGAGAGATAATCTTGGATTAATCTAAGCTTTCCTCATGTAACCTGAGCTCCCCCAAGTGGACGAAATAAGTATTACATACCATCGTTGGAAATGCCGTTAAATGTATAAATATCCTTACCAATAATGTGACAATTGGTTCCTGTTACCAAATGCCTAGAACAGTACAACCGTTTGACCATTGAGGTTCGACTGTGGAAAATATCTGAAAAATATCTGGAAAAGGCAGTTCCTTGGGAAACCTGAAACGCCCCCTGGGGAACCACGCCCCAGGCAACAAAAGAGCGACACGTGACCTCTCGTGCTCTTTTTTTTGTTTTCCGCTCTTCTCTCCTCCGCTCTGCCCCTAGGCTCTCTGGACGCTTCGGCACGCGTCGGGGTGCCTCGCCAGGCTACTCCCAGAGTCGGCCAGCGAGACAGTCCTTTTGTTTCGCTTGAAGCTACACACATGAAGTGCCGAGACATCGATCTGCCCCTCAGTTTGTTTTATTTCCTTTATTTCTTCAGCCGAATTGCCAGAAGGAGGAGGCGTTTTCAATCCGACACGGAGAACCCCGGAGAATCCCTAGCAAAAAGCCAGGATCGGGCAGCTAGCGTGGGACCAGCAACAGGCCAAAGCAGGCTGACAAGCAGTAAGACCAAACAAAGCATTCTGTGATCAGATATTTCTTTTTTAACTCCTAAACTCATAGCGTTAGCTTACTTTCATTAGTTCTCCTATGCCGTATGAGTCAAATGCTTCCCACAATCGAACCTCCACTTCTTATTGTTCAGCAATTGTTTATTTTCCCGGTATTCAACCATCTTTTTATCACGTTAGTTAGAGAATAAATTTACTGTAATATAATGAAGAACTGTGTGTGTTGCCTATTTCTACGTGCCAAGAGAATTGACCCTTTAGATATGAGACTGACTGATTGATATAAGATAATTGAGCGATTATTAACTAACTGATCAATAGTAATAATTGTATAATTATTAAAACTACCTAAAGGTACGGAGACTCTAGGATTATAACAACTCCGGTGGTGCCCTGAAACGAGGAATAAAATTTGATTTTATGAATATTAAAATTCATAATTGGGTATCAATTCTCATAAATTTATTAAAATGCATAACTAAATTTAGGTTTGCAACAACTATAACTGAATATTGGCATTTAGATGTGTTTGGGGCGGGACCGTTATAAAGCACGTAAAGCTCAATACAGACTTGAGCATGTAGATTGAAGTTACCACAACATCCTGTTCCATGTTCCATAATAATCGCTCAATTATCTTAAATCAATCAGTCAGTCTCATATCTAAAGGGTCAATTCTCTTGGCAGGGACGTAGAAATAGGCAACACACACAGTTCTTGATTATATTACAGTAAATTTATTCTCTAACTAATGTGATATGAAAGGTGGTTAAATACAGGTAAAATAAACAATTGCTGAACAATAAGAAGTGGAGGTTCGATTGTGGGACACATTTGACTCATATGGCAGAGGGGAACTAATGAAAGTAAGCTAACATTATGAGTTTAGGAGTTAAAAGGAAATCTCTGACCACAGAATGTTGGTTAGGTCTTACGGCTTGTCGACGGCCTGCTTTGGCCTGTTGCACGGGTCCCACACTAGCTGCCCGATCCTGGCTTTTTTCTAGGGATTCTCCGGGGTTCTCCGTGTCTGACTGAAGAAAACGCCGTCCTCCATCTGGCAATTCGGTTGTTTTCAGGTTTCCTTCGTTGCCGCTGGCGAGACCATGTGGCTTGGTCTGATCACGGTGAAGTTGGCTCGACGAAAAAGCTTAAATATGGAACTTGGTCGTTCCTGAATTAGTCCAGTGTAACTTAACGGACTGATAACTTTAACAAAACAAAAAAGAAAGAAAGAAAATAAAACAAACTGAGGGGCAGATCGATGTCGCGGCACTTCGCGTGTGTAGCTTCAAGCAAACAAAGGGCTGGTTGCACTGGCCGAACTCTTAGGGCGTTGCCTGGCGAAGCACGCCGTACGCGTGCCGAAGCGTCCAGAGGTCAGCGCGAGCCGAGAAGAGAAGAGAGCAGAAGAGGGTAAGAGAGCGAACGATGTCACATGTCGCTCTTTTGTTGCCTGGGGCGTGGTTCACCAGAGGGCGTTTCAGGTTTCCCGAGGGACTGCCTCTCTAAACTTAATGTCTAAAAAGAAATCTATTTGCGCGTATTATAATCAAATATTCGAACCTCAATGGTCAAATGCTTGTACTGTTCTAAGTTAAGCATTTGGTAATAGGAAACAATTGTCACATTATTGGTCAGGATATTTAACATATAACGGCATTTCCAACAAGGGTATGTAATACTTATTTTGTCCACTTGGGGGAGCTCAGGTTACATGAGGAAAGCTTAGATTAATCCCAGATACTCTCTCTTTAGGAACCGGGGAATTATTGTTGATTCATCCTTAAATTCAAGATGGCGATTAACAGTATAGTAAGACATTTCTTTTGTCATCATTTCTAAAGGAATTTTGTAGGAAAGTATTATGAACAAGCATTGATTACATTAGATGAGGGAGTGTCTTGCTGAAAATAAAAACACTGCAAAAGTACTTATTTAGACTCTTCAGCACTAATATCAACAACAGATAGCAACAACTCAACTACTCAAATAGAGGCAAACGTAATCAAGTAACTAAAGATTTAATTAAACTCAATTAAATGCTTTGAGTCTTTGGAGACTCCAGTCTTTGGTTATTTAAAGTTCGGCTCTCTGGGT
This sequence comes from Micropterus salmoides, assembly GCF_014851395.1. Classification (NCBI taxonomy): domain Eukaryota; kingdom Metazoa; phylum Chordata; class Actinopteri; order Centrarchiformes; family Centrarchidae; genus Micropterus; species Micropterus salmoides. The sequence continues at coordinate 28,753,756 of NW_024040040.1, read as the reverse complement.
TATGTCACAACTTGGGTGAGACAGGGGTGTTCCTTTGATGGGATAATAAAACAAAGAGCAAGGTCAGTTGCCACAGAAACATGTGTGGGGGGGGGCCAGTTTTGATAGGCTGTTCAGGGAAATGCTAATCGCTGGTTCGTGTCCCTTTGTCAGTTTAACAGTCAGGCCCCGCGTTATCAGCTTCGGAATCAAAAAGGTGCCAGTTTTATGGTCGGGGATAGCACTTAGAGAAAGCAACTTTGACCCCCCGCCTTCTTCTCTGGGGGAGGAGAGAGGAATTTGGAGTAGCTCCAAATTTATTCAATATAGAATTCACAATCCACACCGTTGTTCACTACATAGTTGTAGCGCAACCTAATGGCAACAGGAAGTAAGCTCTGTGTGACACTCATCACACAAGTTAAATGGAATTTTCACTACGTGTTTCATACTTGACGTACATAACGTATAGTTACCTGGTGCTCTCTAGCCAACAAATCAGAGCCGCATCAACAGAGCTGCGGCATCTGAGACCACGGAACTCCCCGAACTTTGTATTATTTGCTTGTTCCTTTGGTCTTCTGTTTGCTGTTGCTGTACTAATGTTTATTGTGTACCTCTGCATGACTTCATTCTCTGTAAATCAGTGTTCCTTTTTGTATTGAATTAAATAAAGCATCTGCCTTGTCTAGGTGTTCTGCAGTTTGGGTCCTATCGCTCGTGTACTGTGCTTAACTAAGTGTGGCAAAGTGGTCAACTATGGAGGGCAAACAAACAACTAAAAGCAAGTTTACTGACAATCTAAACGAGTTGAGAATTTAATGTTTTTTAATGTTTTAGAAGTCAGACAAACGTCTGGAATGGGGACTTTCGATTTAGTTTATTATGAAGATTTTGCTTTATGTCCAGTATGTACAAGAATAATGATGACAGTGACCAATTTGAGTATTATATTAAGATATACCTAAAAAATTTGAACCTTCACATTGTTATTGATGCCATTTTGTATCTGAATGCCTGGTCATGCTGTCTTTAGTCCAGAGGAAAAAACAGCTCAAGGCCATAATTGGAGAAGCACGGATTTGTTTGGATAGCAAGATGTCCACTACAAACTCTAGTGTATTTATTTACTGAGCAGTAGATAAATACAATATGTGTTCAAGTATCTTTAACCAGTCCAGTTGCCCTTGATTTTAACCTTCCTTGAAATGGCTCCAAAAATAAACTTGGCAAAAACACGTTGTTGTTTATTTCTGATATGACAATAATAAGCAATAAAAAAACAATATTAAGCAGCTGTGGTCAGGGACCCAGCTCCATCATAAATGAGGTGGATGACTCCACCATGTTCTATTTTGAAGTAAAAGTCAGTGTTGGCCAACTATATCAGCATGGCGTCCCCGTAACTTGCTCACCTCTGGCTTTCTGAGTTTATACATCCTAATAAGTAGAGGCAACCTGCTGCCTTGCCACACACATCACATACATCAAACCTCAAATTTCCACATCTGACTGCACACTCAAAACCCAACTAGATGTAACATCACACACACCCACCCAGTAACAGGCAATCTGACCGGCCTCTCATTGTAACTGGTGCTTCCTTGTTGGAAATTACAGTGTGGACAGCAGGCTAATGATCAATAGGCAGGCTCACTGGAGGGCCACCACTGGGGCTCATTAGAAGCTACATGCAACCACAATGTCACACAAAGACGCCCACGTCCCCAGAGACACTTGCTAATCAAACATTGCTCAGACGCACACGTTCTTCCTACAGCGAACTAAAGAAAGAGGGAGAAGGACAAGGCATTTACATTTATCTGCATTTCTGAATGAAACACCAGGAGAAAGTACTGTTAACGCTTCACTCCTAAAGTTTACACAGAGGGCACAAAATTCTTTCTACAGGGCTAGGTTGTAATAGATCTCTGAATTTTATAGATGTTATAAAGGTCATACATTCACTGATAAAAAAAAGTGTTAGAAACCAGTGTATTTTTACCTACGGAATCTATATGCATCTTAAGAGCTTGTGACTAGTTAACTTGTCCAAAGTAACACTGACTTCAAACATTTTTCCCCTTTAGTTATTAATCACATGTCATATTGTGTAATTAAGTCAAATTTAATCAAATTCGAAAAATATTTTCACTGCTATATGTGAATTTGACAAACATATTGTGATATATTGCATGGTGTTGAATGTATCCCATTTAGTGGCTTTAAAGTCAGTTCACCCAAATTACAGAAAAAGGAAAAAACATGCACATAGTTTTATAGCAACTTCTATTTTGGAAAGAAATATTGCTGTTGTGTTAAAAGACGTTTCATACAGACAGATACTGTATCTCAATAATGAATAAAACCAAAACTCTCTGATTGAATAGACAGCACTACCGGGAATAATAAAATGACATGTTCATTAGTAAGCTTTAGATAAGTAGAAGTTTTTATGAAAAGCTCACATAACAATCAAAGATATTACATTAAATGTTAAAATGCTCTACAGAAAATACCAGAAGCTAAATTCCAGTTACAGAAATCATGTTTAAATCTGTATTCTGGCAGATCTTATATTTATACTGCATTGTCAACTGCATTTCCAAGGAAATATTTGAAGAACTAAGGAGACACAGAAATACAATATATATTTGAGCTTCAGATTTTATCCTTGAGACCTGGGAAACAGTAGGGTGTCAAAGGTACTGTAGGTATGGAATTTAGGTTGCATTGCACCTTGACTTACTTAGAAGAAGCACAACTTGATGAGTCTCTTAAAATATGGGGAAACTGTGTGTCAGTAAATTAACTTCATAAAACGCTGATGAATTACAAAATATCCATCAAGTAATAAAGAAAGTTGAAATCTATTCATTTTGCTGAGCTCTTATATCTTATATTTGACAGAGTCAGATGTATTCTTATTTACAGTCAAGGGATTTTCTTATTGTAAAATTAACAATGGGATAATCACAAGAACCAACACTGAATACTATTTAATTGTGAGCTGTGCATGTCCGCCAACTCGCCGAATTGCATGTTGCTCGCAGGTCTATTCCATAGACTGTAGGCTTATACTGTTTAAAAAAACAATATAATAGTCTGTGTGGCGCAATGTTGATAAATGATCCCAACGTTCCGCAAAGTTTACTCACAACTCTGCACAACACCTATGCTGCCCTTCAACAACATACACACAATATGTCACACGTGTGCACTGACGCCTCCCGATCTTAAGGGGGTTTACAATTTTGGATTTATTCCCACACTTTAAAAAGATTTTATTTAAAGCTTCTTTCTTTTCAAATGTTTATTTACAGCATTACACATTAACTTACTGGGAGAAATAAAAAAAAATGTTGAGCAACCACATTTAGCCAAAATGGTATGATCCTCGTTTCATGACGGCGCAGCGAAGATTTGACTTTGAGATTGGGAGTTGACTATTTAGGGTTACCCCTAGTGACAAGTAGAGAAAAGTAGCGTGTGCTGGTAAAGTGTGTAAGGTACCGATATTAACCATTGCTAAATAAAGCCCCTCAACATTTCACCGTATCCAGTGCTTAACTCAACAACCTAACAAATTGGTGAGGAGGATGAGCGCATCAGTACTTTCTTCATCACATTGGTGAGCTGCCAATACAGTTTGAAACATGGTGAAAAATCTTTGACAACGACATGCTAGTGATAAAAGGAGATGCATTACTAGATGCAAGGCAACATGCGGCCTTACTACATTGCTTGGGCCCGGAGAGACAACAGCTGTTCTACACTCAGCCAGATTAAGGTATGACATTTGCTGAGGCCATGGAAGTGAATGTGTTAACATGCAGACACACATTCAGACAGCACATGAAACTGCAAAACCAGTATGTGGCAGCTTTGAGAGCCTTTGCCATGCCGTGTGGTTTTAGACAAATGGAAAGTGAACTAAGAGACCACCTAATTGCTAACACTCAACACTGTAAAAAGACAAGTTACTAATGGAGGACAATCTCACGTTGGAGGCGTGGTTAAAAATGTTACACTGCTTTTTTCTGCCAACACACCCAGACTGCGCCTGTACAAGCTGTTGTCCTTAAAGAGGTGGTATTATGCTCATTTTCAGGTTCAAAATCTTATTCAGGGGTTGTACCAGAACATGCACATTTTCTCATGCTGCAGCTCCTCTTTTCACCCTATGTGTGGTACGCTCTGCTCTTGAGCTACAGTGTGATGCATCTTATTTGTACAAAATCTTTGTTGGGAGCTGCACATGCGCAGTTTCCAGGTAAGGACTACTAGCCATTCAGAAGCAGAGAAGGGCGGGTCGTAAGAAACAAGGTAGTGTGATCCAAATCAAAGCCGCTTCAGACTGCGACCGTAACCTAGCAGATGGTTTAAGTTACTCACAAGTCCACAACCACACAACATCATTGTTCCACATCTTACAATAAACCACTACAAAAATCACCATATTTCAACTCAATTTAACATACAAATTGGCCAAACAATTTGAACGTTTGCTCAGTAGCTTTCGCATCAGGTGTAACGTTAGCATCATAGCTATAACTTTAGCTGTGTTAGCCAACGTTTACAACAACTCCGCACTTGAACAGTCTGTGAAGTTACTTCTTAGAAGTGGATTTAGTGATGAAATTGCATACGAAAACTGTAAAATATAAAACTTTCTGTCGCTAGCCTCTGTCTGGCGCACGCAATGATGATGCAGTGAATAGTGCTGATTCTCTCTGACTAATCAGCAGTCTGTCGTGTTTTCACGTTACATTTTAGTATCTCTCAGCTCACTTGGAACCTTGACGGAGGTGAGGTGATACAAAAAAAGTACCTGGAAGCAGGTACAGGTACAACATTTCTACAACGGAAAACCAAACAAAGGCGAGTTGAGCCAAAGGGCCTCCACTCAGACTAGCTTGGTTTGAGGGTGTGTCTGACCCCGCTAGCCGCTTGGCAAGCTTTAGAACGCGTTTTCATTGTGACGTCACAAGTAAAGGAAGTTAAGGGCTGGACAACAAACCAGCTGTTTTCAAGAGCAGTGCTTTCTGTGGGAGATGGGAACTCCCTTTGGGCTGGACTTTGGGCTTTTTCACTTTGCAAACCTGTTACATGCACAAAAAAAGATACATAACTCAATAAAGGAGAGGGGAAAAGCCAAAAAGCATAATACCACCTCTTTAAGAATGCAGGAAAGAGGACCGCGGCCAGTCAAAGCAGCAGAACCCGCAGTCACTCAAGGCCTTCAGCAACAGGCAAGTGGCAACCAGCAGCAATGCCATTGTTTCAGATGTTGATCTAATAAGCACTTGGCTTCAGATAAAAACTGTCCCGCTGTATCAGTAAATTGTAATAACTGGAAAAAGGACATTTCACCAAGGTATAAATCCACAACTAAGCCAGTCCCTGCTTCCTTCTACATAGTTAAAATGGCATCCCCTTTACTGGAACTGGATCTGATTAAAACACTCAAGATCAGTATCACTGATGGCAAAGTGTGTTGCAACATGGATTATAATAATTAAAGCACCCCCTACAGGACCCAAGTCCACGGCGTACAATGTTGGTCATGCCCACCACCTTGGGTGTGTGAAGGGGTTCATCCACAAGGTGCAAGTGAACAACCAGTGCACCAAAAACTGAAACGTGTATATGCAAGGAGGTGTCAGCAGAGCTTGACCGCTTGCCCAAGCAGGCATCACAGAATGACACAACCAAAATGGCGACCAGCTCTCCTAAAAGTGGGAGCCCTACTCTTGATGCAGTGATGGTGGCCATTCAGGAAAGCAAGGAAGAATTATCAAGAAAGATAGATGCTAAAACGCTCTAAAACTGACAATGTCAACGCTAGCTGACCACGTCGAAGAAATGGAGGGACGCATATCAGCAAATGAGACCAACATTAAAGACGCCACCACACATAAAACTGGAGAAGGAGGTACAGTCCCTTATAGACAAAGTTGACGACCCAGAGAACAGGATGACGACATGCTCTGTCTTCCCGAGGAGGGTAAAGGCCGCAATGCTGTGGGATTTTTGGAGCGAGTCATACTGGAAATCATCAAAATTGACATGTGCGATAATAAAACAATAATGATAATTATCGCAATATAATTTTCCTCAATAACAATGTAACAAATGTTCAATATATCATCAATAAATGTTTGATTTAATTCATGTGAATCACCAACGAATTAACACTTAAAGGTCCAGTGTGTAATATTTCTGAGGCTCTATTGACAGAAATGCAATATAAGATCCATAACTATGTTTTCAGTGGTGTATAAAGACCTTACATAATGAACCATTATATTTTTATTACCTTAGAATGAGACATTTATATCTACATAACCCTGGGCACACCCTGCTGTGGAGGTCACTGTATTTTGTCGCCATGTTTCTACCGTAGCCGTCAACGAACAAACAGCGCCACAGAGAGCGTTTTGTCATCACGGCATTCTTCTGCTTGTCACATTGAATACGTACAAAGAAGAAGAAGAGGGACTAATAATAATAGTAATATACAGTCTCCGAGTAGTCTTCTGGTTTATTAGAAGTAAGAAGAGAAGTGTTCTCAGGAGGTAGAGCGGGTTGGCCGTTAATCGGAAGGTCGGCGGTTCAATCCCTGGCTCCCCCTGATTGCATGTCGAAGTGTCCTTGGGCAAGATACTGAACCCCGAATTGCCCCTATTCCGCCAGTGTATGAGTGAGTGTGAATGTTAGTTTCCGTTTGAGCACTTAGGCTCAGTGTATGAATGTGTATGACTGGTGAATGCAGATGTAGTGTAAAAGCGCTTTGAGTGGTCGAAAAGACTAGAAAGGCGCTATACAAGTATGGAGCATTTACATTTAGCGATGCAAATGAAAATTGTTGTTCGATAGCGTTAGCTAGAAGCTGGCCATAATCACAGAGAGCCGTGACACGTTTCCCCGGTCAGTGGTGTGGAATATGGATTAATTTCATGGCGCCTACTTATTCTCCAGCCTGTGGTTTGGCTTTGCCGGACACTTAGCGAGACAATCAGCTGATCAGTAACGTTAATTGGCAATAAAACCGTAACGTTAGCTTAGAGCATGCAAGCTAAACTTTTACTGACTGGTAGAAAAACATTTATTGTTAGTTGGATTGGTTTATTCTCCAGCGCTGTGCTTTGGCTTGTGGTGTTATGTTAATTGGATTAATTTCATCTAACCCGCACCAGCGCTGTGTTTGTGGCTTTGTACGTTACATTTAGGAAACCAGCTGATCGCTAATTGGCAATAAAATGGTGACATTTAGGATTGTAATTTCATGTAGTTCTTCTCCAGCGCTCTGTTATGGCTTTGTTACGTGGATCAAGTGACCAATAATAAATACTTTCCGAATTTGCATTAAAAAATTTTACTGGATATTGCTTTCCACTGTGCACCCAATATGTAGTTTTTACTTTCACATGCTAAATACCCATTAAAACGTTGCACCGTTTTACCACAAGCTGAAATTATGGCTGTCAGTACTACTTTGTGTTTCTGTTGTATTTCAAAAAATTCAAAAGACATTTTGGTAATATTTGCAGATTGCTTATCTAATTCAGCAAAGCGAGAGGAGCCTTGATTCTCCCCAGCCAATGCCTTTGTAAGCTTATGGTTTATAATGGACTGTGGTGCAGAAACAGTGAGGCTTACATTGTCCTGGTATCTGTCAGTGGTCATACTTGATGCACTAGATGTGATAGTGTTTGAGAATTTCTTCATTTACTTTGGTATGTTAGTCCAGATGAGCCAACCCTCCCAAGATGTAAAATAATGTATTACAGGAGTATGAGACATCATGAAGCACTTCATTTCTTCATGTGGCTGTTGTTTATTAATGAAAAAGTAACAATAATATTCAAAAACACATTATACATAATTTATATAATATCTTAACACATCTATCTAAAGAACCCTCATTTCTTGAATGGCTCTCTTTTATCTAAACAACTGATGCTGTTCCTCTTGGGAGGACAATCATGTACCAGGCTGATGAACATTTGAACTGAAGGTTTCTTTTGATAAACAATGTTGTTCCATGAAAATTAATCTGAAGACTAAAATATCGCTAGTACTCACATTCAGATGGCCAGAATATACTTTTGTTTACAGCTATAAACAAGTAACTGCATCTCAGCTTAATAAGGAGAATGAACAAGTAGAATAAAAAAAGTGTAGGAAATTGAAACAAATGTCTATAGCCTGAAATTAGACATTTAAAAAAAAAAACACCACCCACTCAATCTACACATTTTCCATAGGCATATGAAAGTCAATGTATTAATACAATGTATTAACCCATACACACCTCTACACATCTCACCTCACTCCCGGTCTCAGATATCTCCCCCCCAGATCCCTATTTAGGCAGGACTGGGGATTAGCATTGCCCTTTGTCGTTCTGACATTCACCAATTGGAGTTAATTAGCAGTGCTGAGCCTGCCACTGACCTTTCATCATGCTAGCTGACATTGAAAACCTTTCAGTTGACTTGAATAGGAAATGCTATTTAACGTAATCAGAAACCACCTCGCTCAGGCTGGTGAATATAGTCAAGCATTGTCTCCTGACTGGATGCACAAAGTTGTGTATTAGACACTGCATTAGGTACTTTATGGAAAGCCTCGAAGCACTTACACTACCCAGAGGTATTTAAATTATATGTATTTTTGTAGGCCTGTAAATGTGTGTGCATGGATTGTTTTTTATTGATACATTATGATCTGTTTATATATTTACATTTAGCTGATGCTTTTATCCAAAGCGACTTTCAATCGCTATGCATGTCAGAGGTCGCACACCTCCGGAGCAACTAGGGGTTAAGTGTCTTGCTCAGGGACACAATGTGTCATAGTGGGAATCAAACCCAGATCTCCCACACCAAAGGCAAGCATTTTATCTATGCGCCATCACCACCCACCTAATATATGTACATTTACGTATTAGTAGAGACAGCAGTGAATACAAAGCAGCTCACAAAACTGCTGCATGGAATTAAATCACTAATACAGAGAAGGCGGTAGACGTAATTAAGTTTTTACAAAATGATTTGATCTTAAATCTGACCAAAAAAAAAAAAAAAGCCAAACATAGAAGAGAGGTGTTGACCACTGAAGGCCAGAGCTCCGACAGCTCTGGGCTAGCCCAGGGCTGTCGGAGCTGGACCAGCGCCTTAACTGGACAGACAGTTTTTTCAGGACTGATACAACTTGGAACATATGACATTTTACATGAAAAAGCTACTTTAACATTTGTGATCTCTTCGCCGTCTTCACCCAAATGCTTAGTTTGCGTTTTTAGTTTTAAACATTACATTTTGCAGCAAATCAAACATTGCATACTTGAACCTCAAAAAATAAAAGGTCACTACAACTGTTTATTTTGTTTTCATTATTTATTTACAGAAAGTCCTGCACTGTTTAAAAAACGGAAATATTCTGGCAGCTGGGGCGCCGGAAAAATACCGTAATATAACAGTAAATAACCCACTCGTAAAATATGGTAATATTCCATAACGACAAGTCTGTAACTTTAATTTTAAAGAAAATCTTGTGGGGCTTTTATTTAATTAAGAACATATATACACCTGTAAAAACAATTAAATTACCTTTAAATATAGTTGAACACTGCTATAAAGTCACAATTTGTGGTGAAGGCAGGGTTGAGCAGGTTGGAGGACCCAAATGCAGGATACAAAGGCTAGCAGGTGCAGTTCAGTGACTCATTTAAGGCAACAAAAGGCGAGCACACTTACAGACTGAGTGACTGATTGACAGAGTCTGAAAACAAAGGTTGTCCAACAGAAATCCAAATCCATGATTAAAGCTGCAAGCAGCGTTGGGCGGGCCCTCGCACTTGTAGCGCGTCCGCGTGTGAGCCGGCCGAGTTGCATATTCTGGAGCTCTGCCGGTGCGGCTGTAAATTTGCTACGCGGTTCCGACGCCGCATGAAGGTGCTATATGTCACTTCCTGTGTCCCCTATGTGGAGCTACATAGCACTTGCCGCTATGAATATAAATCGGTATTGGCGTGTAGATGTCTGCGGGGTGGGAGAGTTATCAAGCACGTAAAGTTTGTTTCAGATGTGAGCATGTACACTGAACAGTAATGTACCCAAACAATAAAATAAATTCCTTTTATATTTCCCTGCCTTGTTGTTTATGTGTACATACAGAGGAAGAATGTGAGAACAGCACACATTTCATCGTTACTGTGTGTTAGAGCATGGGAGAACAGTGGATACTTTTAATACAGCCCACACTCCTAATACTGTGTAACTATAACAAGTAGAGAACAGAAGAAAAAGATGTTCTTTCTTTACAACTGTCTGCATAGCTTATTCATATTGTGTAATGAATGAAAATAAATAGGCCTACTAGGCTCCTCTCTACTTTGACATTTAAGATTAGCTTGTTTGATCCACCTTCATACACATGTGACATTACTGTACAACTTGAGAAAGGTGAGTTGTTTTCTGCTCCAGCCTGCCTAAAAGAAAAGCGTTTTTGGGATGAAATGGACTTTATTAGCTGCTGCAGTGCAGGATGAACTCAGAACAGACCCATTTCTCACCTTATTATTCTAAATCATGCAACGAAGAAGAAGAAATGCATAATAAATCCTGGGACAAAATCTGTCCACAAATACTGTACAGCATGTAGTCTAATGAACAAGATTTGCGTTATAGCTGACTTGGGCAGTGAAATGTTTAATTTTTTTAATTCATGTGGTCATAGTTGTCCACAACTCAAATCAGAATATAAGAAGAAATGTTTTATACCACCTCAAGAAGGCTTCCTATCAGAAAGGTAGGAAGGTATTTCAAATGTACAACTGCAGTACTTAAATCTAAGTAAAGTAATTTCCCTGACATTTTTTGTGTTACTTTACTTTTAATAGACGCATGTAACAGGTTTTATACTTCCTGTGAGTATAATCCAATCAATCTTATTTTCATACTGTATATCCGTTGTGTAATTTGATAAATTGTGTTGTATGTCGTGCTCGCATCGTGTACTACTGAGACTTCATTGCCCTCTTCAGAGAAGACTCTGACTGCAACATGCGTCTTTGTAAAGAGAGAAACGGACAGAAAAAGTCTCTAACTCTGCCTGTCAGCTCGCTCTGCTCCATTAAAACTGAATTTACCATACAGAATTGAATACGAGTGCACTCCAGATTTAGCTGCAGCCAGCTGACCGTGTGCTTCTCCCTATACCGCAGTTCTGTGTCCATGCATGCAGCAAACTGAAAGCACTGTCTGTCGGAGCGTCTACGTGAAAAGAGAAGGAAGACATGGCTGGTAGTATTGTCTTCAGAGTTGTTAAACACCTCAGTGCACTGAAGAAAGCCATCTGACTGTGTGAGGGGCAAGATCGTTGATGTCTGCAGGCAGAGTAGGCCTAGAGCTCTCCTGTCTGACTGGTCCACCAATAGCAGAGAAGATGACCCCTTGAGACACAGCCCCTCCTCATTTGCATAATGAGGCAGAAATGCATACAGAAATTTAAAAAGAACAGGAAGAAATAAAAGAGAAAGAAAATAAATAAGGTAAATAAATACAAAGGAAGAATAAAACAGACAAAAATATTAAAACACACACATAGGGACTATGACTGTGGGTGAATGTCGGCATGTAAATGTGTTCAGGGCGGGACTCTCATCCTACATGTACAGTTTGGTCCAGATGTGAGCATGTACACTGAAGTTACGACAACTTCCTGTGTCATGGCGAAGACTTGATCTTTGACGCCATGCCACGGACACGCCCATTGACGAAAACTCGCAAATAGCACAACTTTTCATCTTCAATGCCTTTAGAAGGCACAGCACAAATTTGAGGTCAGTCGGACTAAATCCCTAGGAGGAGTTTGTTAAAGTACGAAGTGTGTAAATCATTCAAAATTTTACGTAAAATTCAAAATGGCCGACTTCCTGTTGGGTTTAGGCTATGGCTCCAAGAGACTTTTTTGTGCGTCTGGACAAGATACACGTACCACAGAAAATTCGTGCGCGTAGGTGAAACGTGCGGCGGGGGCTGCTTCGTTAAAGGTCACTTCCTGTTGCCAGCAGGTGGCGCTATGACTGTGGGTGAATGTCGGCATGTACATGTGTTCAAGGCGGGACTCTCATCCTACATGTACACTTTGGTCCAGATGTGAGCATGTACACTGAAGTTACAACAACTTCCTGTGTCATGGTTTTTTTTGGTTCTACAAGTTTCGCACATGGGCGTGGCAAAATGACTCGCTAGCGCCACCTAGAAAATTGGAAAAGATTAGCCCCTCGTTCACGTTCAACCTACATGTACGAAATTTTCTGGGGACATGTATCATATCAAGACGCACAAAAAAGCCTCAAGAACCCATACCCTAAAGTCAACAGGAAGTCGGCCATTTTGAATTTTACAGCCATTTTTGGATGATTTACACACTTCGTACTTTAACAAACTCCTCCTAGGGACTTATTCGGATCGACTTCAAATTACTGCTGTGCCTTCTAAAGGCATTGACGATGAAAAGTTGTGCTATCTGTGAGTTTTCGTCAATGGGCGTGTCTGTGGCGTGGCGTCAAAGATTGGAAGGAAGTTGTTGTAAACTCAGTGTACATGCTCACATCTGTGCAAAACTTTATGTGCTTGATAACTCTCCCACCCCGCAGACATCTACATGCCAATACCGATTTATATTCATACTGGTAAGTGCTATGTAGCTCCACATAGGGGACACAGGAAGTGACATATAACACCTTCATGCAGTGTCGGAACCGCGTAGCAAATTCACAGCCGCACCAGCAGAGCTCCAGAATATGCAATGCGGCCGGCTCACACCCGGACACGCTACAAGTGCGAGGGCCCACCCAATGCTGCTTGCAGCTTTAATTATTTATTATTTTTGCCCTTTTAGTTCACTAACCAGGTTTGTACTGCATATATGCTCAACTATTATAGGTGGGGTATTTTGTTTTGGTGTACAGTGCTCTGTAGCGCCTACCAGAGGGGAGGAGCTGGAACAGGTGGTGTCCAGGGTGAGATGGATCTGCAGTGATGTTTCCTGCCCGTTTCCTGACTCTGGAAATGTATAGGTCCTGAATGGAGGACAGGTTGGCACAGATGATTTTTTCTGCAGTCCTGACTGTCCGTTGTAGTCTGTCCCTGTCCTTTTTGGTGGCAGATCCAAACCAGACAGTGATGGAGGTGCAGAGAACTGACTGGATGATGGCTGTGTAGAACTGGATCAGCAGGTCCTTAGACAGGTTGAGCTTCCTGAGCTGACGCAGGAAGTACGTCCTCTGCTGGGCCTTCTTGATAATGGTGTCAGTGTTGGGCTCCCACTTCAGGTCCTGGGATATAGTGGAACCCAGAAACCTGAAGGATTCCACAGCAGACACAGGGCTTTTGAGTATGGTGATGGGGGGCAGAATGGGGAAGTCCATGCTCATCTCCACAGATTTGAGTGTGTTAAGCTCCAGGTTGTTCTGACCGCACCAGAGAGCCAGCTGATCAACCTCCCGTCTGTAGGCCGACTCATCACCGTCCCGGATGAGGCCGATGACCGTTGAGTTGTCAGTGAACTTCAGGAGTTTGACAGATGGGTCTCCTGAGGTGTAGTCGTTGGTGTAGAGGGAGAAGAGCAGTGGGGAGAGCACACACCCCTGGGGGGTACCAGTGCTGATAGTCCGAGTGTTTGATGTGATGTTTCCCAGCCTCACCTGCTGACTCCTGTCAGTCAGGAAGTCTGTGATCCACTGACAGGTGGAGGCTGGCACAGTGAGCTGGGTGAGTTTGGTGCTGAGGATGTCCGGGATGATGGTATTGAACGCCGTCCACGAACAGGATCCTAGTATATGTCATTGGAGAGTCAAGGTGTTGCAGGATGTAATGCAGACCCAAGTTGACAGCATCATCCACTGACCTGTTAGCCCTGTAGGCAAACTGCAGGGGGTCCAGCAGGGGGCCTGTAATGTCCTTCAGGTGGTCCAACACCAGTCTTTCAAAGTCCAGAGATGGAGGGTTTTTTTGGGACCGGGATGACTGTGGAGTGTTTGAAGCAGGAGGGAACTTCACACAGCTCCAGTGATTTGTTGAAGATCTGAGTGAAGATGGGGGCCAGCTGGTCCGCACAGATTTTCATGCAGGAGACACACCATCAGGGCCAGGAGCCTTCCTGATCTTCTGCCTCTGGAAGAGGTGGCTCACGTCCTCTTCACAGATCTTGAGTGCAGGTGAGAGGTCAGAGGGGGAAGGTGGCTGTTTGAAGATGGCCAATGTGGTGTAAACCAGGGTTTTTGGTTGTTGTATAAAACTGATGTAGTATGTCACAGTGTCAGTTAGTTTGTCCAGGTCAGTGGCTGCAGCCTCAAAAACGCTCCAGTCAGTGCAGTCAAGGCACGAGAAACAGAGTGATAGGCGTCCTTTAATGTTGTGTAGCAGTGGTCCAGTGTGTTAGTGTCCCTGGTGGGACACTTAATATGCTGTCTGTACTTTGGAAGTTCATGACTGAGGTTTGCTTTGTTAAAGTCCCCAAGAACAATGAGCAGGGAGTCTGGATGTTTTTTCTCCACGTTAGTTATCTGGTCGGCCAGGTGTAGTATGGCCTCACTAACACAGGCCTGAGGTGGAATGTAAACGGCAACCAGTAGAAACGAGGAAAACTCCCGTGGTGAATAAAACGGTTTACAGTTTATAAATAATGTCTCTAGGTGAGGCCTGCAGGATTTCTTCAACACTGTGACATCTGTGCACCAACCTTCGTTTATATAGAAACAAAGTCCGCCTCCTCGTGTTTTTCCCATAAGCTCCCTTTCACGATCCCCGCGGATGACATTAAATCCTGGTAGGTGAAGTGCGCTGTCTGGGATGCGCTCGGTGAGCCAGGATTCGGTGAAACAGAGGGCAGCATATCTGCAGAAGTCCGAGTTAGTTCTGTTGAGGAGAAGCAGTTCGTCCATTTTGTTGGCCAGAGAGCGGACATTCACCAAGTGAATTGAAGGGAGCGCAGTGCGAAATCCCCGCTGTCTCCGCTTAACCAGCGCCCCTGCACCGTTTCCGAAGGATCCCAAATAGTAGCAGTTGAAAGTCCAATGTTTAAGAGCTCTTCTGGTAAAAGTTACCAGAGAGGGACGGCAGAAAACAGCGTTAATTAACAAAAACACAAAAAGCACTACGGAGCGTAATCCCGAGGCGGCCGTCTAAATATGTTAATGTACAATGGATTTATATTCCTTAGCTTCTGACCTTTCAAACCAGAATTATGCATCTAGGCCTAATGGTTGAGGAGATATTACTGATTTATTCTGGGTATGTTATGTAAGGCGTTTTTCCTGGAAATAGGTGCCAGGGACCATTTAAAAGTGACATATTTTATTTTTAAATAAACACCAATCTGCCATGGCCAAAGCACTGCAAGTACTAAAGTAGTTTTTATGAAACCTGCTCTTTACTCTTACTTTGGTCCATTATGAGAAAAATTATTTATTTAGCCTATTAACTGTACTCTTTCTTTCTCAAAGTACAAAGAGGCTAGCAGGTGTGCTGATCCCTGATTGTAAAATGTGACACAGTGTGATTCATGTGACACATATGTCGAGCAGGAAATATACGCCGCACAACACTTTTCTTTGACAGCACTGTATATAGATGTATAGATGTATATAGGCTGGGGATTTGCTGGGTTTCGAGGAAGTTCTGGCTGATCCCGCCTCCCACATCAGAGGTCCCTGATTGGAATAGTGCAACAACCCTCCTCCAATCCCTGAGCTGCCTGCAAGACTGCCTTCAAGCTTCCTCCGGTTCAAATAGGTTGGTCTGCTGCTGTGTCGAGGCAGCTACCATTCCCCATGTAGTTTTCCTCTGTGCTGGTCATTATATTGAACCCTCTGTGTGCGTGTCTTTAGTTGCCACCATTTCCTTGTTAGTTGTGTCAGTTGTGTTACTGGGAGCCGGTAACCTGTTTTGAACTAAGTGTTTGGTCTGCAGAATTGGGCCAGGGCACAGCTTATTACTGATACTGATTACACCTGTTAGTAATTTCTTGTATTAGTTACACTAGGTTTAGGGGTGCTGCGCTCCCTGTGTTTCTGTTTTCAACTACGACTAGAGAGGTTTTTGTTTGTTCTTTTTCATGGTAGTTTAGTAATCCCTCATTTAGGAGGGATCTCTTTTGGTTATATTCCTTGTTTTACGCAGCACCCACTTGCCCAATTTCTGTTTTGACTTTTGTTGTTTACCTCTATTTAATAAATAATCTTTCCACCCATACCAAAAACATCTGGTTTATGTTTATGTCTCAACTACCCCTAGCGAGCGAGGATGTAATAAAATGCCTATAAAAAACCATTTGCGAAGTTAAAAACACAAAACATAAATGTTGCTGCAAAAGACTAGTACAATGCTTTATCTGAAATGTACCACCGTTAATGCCTCTCTAGCCATGGCACCTCCCTGGTCAGAGGCCAGGTTGAACCAGCAGGTGGCGTGCTGGTTAATCTCATTATCCGAAGCACTGCTAGCAACTTGGTTCTTCCGTACAGCCTCTGTTCAAAGAGAAAGTCAATATGTTCATGAGCTGCCTCTAACAGAACTTCTCAAATTTTGAGACAAGCTAATAACCCACTGTTTTAAGAACTGCTTTAGAGGGTTGAAAAAAAGTATTTCCAATGACCATGTTAACTATTGTTTGTGTGGCAGTAGACCTAATTTTCTTTAGCATTTAATTTAGTAACTCAAAACAAAGAATTTCACTCATGAACAACTAATTATATAAAATCATACTGAATCCGAGCTGAATAATATTCAAATCACATCTGGATTATATTGGATCAGCTTTAAATCACAGTGTATGTTATCATAACAAATTTATCTGTGTGGGTTCTGTATCAGGTCACGGATAGGCATGGGCCGTTTACAGGTTTTAAGCCTTTGGAGACAGCTTATAGTAGAGAAATGAACATTCCATTCATGGGCAACAGCTCTGGTGGACATTCCTGCAGTCAGCATGCCAATTTCACGCTTCCTTGAACTGCACATTTATGACTGACCTTTTATTATGGCCAGCCCAAGGCACACCAGTGCGATTCCCATGCAGTCTGTTGCTTTTTTAAACCCTTACAAGGCAATTTAATGCTGCAAATGTGAACCTCTGCTAACCTTTTTATTATCGGAGCAAGTGGAAATTCCGGCTTTCTTACAAGCCTCTTCAGATTATGGAGGTAATTTTCATATGGAAAAGCCAAGATAGTGTCCAAACAACCATGTAGTTGTAAATCTGCAGATAGGTGGACCAAAGCATGTACATTATATAAAAAAGCATCTCTGCCATATAGCTCACCAAAATGACTTACAAACGTGGTGAGCAAAGTGTTTGAATTATTAATATACACCAAGCAGAACTGTGGAAGACAAGGATGCAAATACCTGTATATAACAACATAAAGTTGTTATATACATTATAACATATACATTACTGTCTACATATGGTGCCAAAAAAACAGGGCCTGTATAAAAGAAAAATTGTCCTAACTCAGCTGCTCAGCTTGCTTTCCAACAATCTAGCTCTCTGAGGGATCTTGATTTCCTTGCTAAATCAGCTGGTACAAACGCATCAGAGATAGACTTTCTGAAATCCTGTCAACAAGACTAGAGGACAAATTAAACCTCCAAGATGGCGCTGAGTATAGCTGCCTAGTGTTAGGTGCGCTTTGTTTTGTTTTGTTTTTGTGCGTTCATTCAGTTTTCGGGTGTGATTCCCGGTGCTCCTTCACCAGGGAGGAGCTCATGAACATCAGGGGAACAACTCCAGCGGATTTAATTCCCGCTTTTCTTGCGTCATCAGTGGAATTATTGGACATTTTGGTGAAGGGCTCGCTTGCTGTCATTCACGCTGTGAAGTGCCGCAGGAGAGGGAAAAGAGCCGGGTCGCTTGTACGTCTTCGCTGGCGGGGACTCCGCACACCGCTACTGCCAATATTTCTCTCCAACGTGCGCTCACTTTGCAACAAACTGGACGAACTCCAGCTTCTGGTGGGGAAAAACAGAGACTTCTATTCATCTTCTGTTCTGCGCTTCACGGAGACCTGGCTGTCTGAACTGATACCGGACTCCACGCTGTAGCTGGCAGGCTTCCAACTGTACAGAGCGGACCGCGACACAGAACTCTCCGGCAAAACAAAAGGTGGAGGTGTCTGTTTTTATATTAACAATGGCTGGTGTACCGACGTGACAGTGATTCAGCAGCACTGTTCTCCTAATCTAGAATTTCTTATCATTAACTGTAAATCGTTTTACTTCCCCCGTGAGTTTGCTTCATTCACTCTGGTCGGTGTTTACATTTCGCCGCACGCCAACATTCAGGACGCACAGAGCATGCTGTGTGTGGAGCAGACAAACCCGGACTCCCTAGTTATTGTCCTCGGTAACTTTAACAGGGGAAATCTCAGCCAAGAACTCCCCAAATACAGACAGTTTATAAGTGTCCAACCAGAGAGGGTAACACTTTGGATCACTGCTACACCACAGTTAGCAGTGCCTATCATGCCGTCACACACGCTCCACTGGGACACTCTGATCACGTGATGGTCCATCTGATTCCTGCTTACAGGCAAGAACTAAAGTTCTGTAAACCTGTAGTGAGGACATCAAAGAAGTGGACTAGTGAAGCTATTGAGGATCTTCAGGCGTGTTTGGACTGTACTGACTGGGATGTTTTCAAGAAGTGCTACCAACAATCTGGATGAGTTTACAGAGGCTGTGACGTCCTACGTCAGCTTCTGTGAGGACAGCTTTATTCCAACACGGACCAGGGTGAGTTATAACAATGACAAACCCTGGTTCACAGCTAAACTCAGACAGCTAAGGATGGAAGAGGAGGAGGCATTTAGGAGTGGTGACAGGGCCAGGTGAAGGGCATTAAAGTACAGGTTTAGCAAGGAGGTGCGAGAAGCTAAACGACTGTATGCAGAGAGACTAAAGAACCAGTTCTCTGCAAACAACGCCACTTCTCTCTGGAGGGGGTTCAGACAGATCAAAAACTATAAACCCAAAGTCCTCCACTCCATAAACGATTCTCGCCTGGCAAATGAGCTGAACCAGTTCTACTGCCGCTTTGAGAGTCAATCAGACACCATCCGCTCAGCTTCAGCCTCAGTCCACAACCCCCCCTGGCTGCAGCGTATCATTCGCTCTGCAGAGTAGGCGATTGGTTACAATCTTCCTTCTCGTCTAGACCTGTACTCCTCGAGGACTCTGAGGCGAGCAGGAAAGATTGCAGCTGACCCCTCCCACCCCGGACACAAACTGTTTCAGATTCTCCCCTCTGGCAGGAGGCTGCGGTCCATCAGAACCAAAACCTCTCCCACAAAAACAGTTTCTTCCCGTCTGCAGCTAGCCTCCTTAACAAGTCCTGGGTCCCCCACTGACACTCACCCCTTGCAAATGATACAAATGTCTCTGCACATGTAAATATGGGTTCATCTCGTCGGGCACAGACCTGGCACGTTGCACATACTTGTTGTTGATTGTTGATCTTTGTTGTTGTATATTTTTATGTTGTCAGTTTATATATTTATATGTACACAATATTCTCTTCCGTTGTGTTACTTCTGCACGGCACAGACCCAGAATAATGCACATGTATATATCTGCAACATTGTTCTTCCATTCCATATTTATATATTTCTACATTTATTTATGTTCACTGTATGTTTGTCTACGTGTAGCACCTTATCACCACAGCAAATTCCTCATATGTGTAAAACACTACTTGGCAATAAAGCTCCTTCTGATTCTGATTCTGATTCTGATGAAACTTCTAAAGGCCCCTCATCCAAGTGTTTAACAATCGACACATTACACCTAAACATGCAACGTGCATGTAATCTAGGGGGAACTGAGTTACCATATCAGCATCTAAATAAGAACATCCATGTGGTCCTCTATGGTGATGGCCCTCATCAGCCTTTCTGAAAATGATGAGTTAGTCCATAACATGTAATCATTTATGGGTCATTCGCTTGTTAACGTAAACACCTGGCTGGCAACATTTATCACATCCATGGTATCCATTGTGGGTTTTTTTTACAAATACCCTAGCAGGTGTATCACACACCACAGAATCCAGTCTGATGAACACATTTTTCCCTCTGAAATAAAATCCTCTCTGCTGCTGCTGTAACTCATGTGCGAAGTCTTGCAAAAATTCATTAGATGCATTTGTTTTTTTACACCAACGCTTAACAGACATCCTAAAATAGGCCACAACTAAATATTTGTGCTTTTAAAAAGTGGTAACCCATCAATATTAACCTGCAGCCTAAATGTAAATAATAATAATAATGCATTATTATATAGCGCTTTATCATTGAAACTCAAAGTGCTTCACAATGAAGTGGGGGGGCCTCACCTCAACCACCACCAATGTGTAGCACCCACCTGGGTGATGCACGGCAGCCATTTAGCACCAGAACGCTCACCACACATCAGCTTGAAGAGAGGGAGGGAAACATTGAGCCAGTTACTATGGGGGATGATTAGATGGCCAGATGGAGAAAGCCAGATTGGGAATTTTGCCATGACACCAAGGAACCTCCTACTCTTTGCGACAAGTGCCATGGGATATTTAATGACCACAGTGAGTCAGGACCTCGGTTTAACATCTCGTCCGAAGGACGGCATCTCCTACAGCAGAGTGTCCCCATCACTGCACTGGGATCCTAATAATAAGATCCCAGTGCAGTGATGGGGACACTCTGCTGTAGGATTATTATTAGGACCAGAGGGAAGACTGCCCCCTACTGGCCCACCTCTTCCAGCAGCAATTTAGTTTTTACAGGAGGTCTCCCATCCAGGTATTGGCTAAGCCCAAACCTGCTTAGCTTCAGTTATTAAGCAGTAGTAGGGTTTACATTGAGATGGCTGCCGGCAATGGCAGGTAAAGCCACCAGCAACAATGAGTTGAGTTAAGGTGTTATGAAGCGCTTTCAAAATACCTCTCAAATGATCTAATCCACCACATATTTCTTGGATTCTATGGCCCATTTGGGTTTTGAGGATAGTCCTCTTTGGGCAGTTATGGGTGGTACACCCTCAACAAACTAAGAAGGAGTGTTAGCGCTACTAAAGAATCTGAGACAAGTTCTCCCTCTGTCCATTCTGTCTGTGTAGCCATCTGAATTGTCATCTTCCACCTAGGAGTCTCTTGAGTCACAGTCATTGTTGCAATCAGCCTCAGTGGTGGTGTGACAGTCATTGTTGCTATCGCTGTCATTGCTGTTGTGACAGGTGTCTGCTTTGTTAGCTACTGTCTGTTCTGATGTTAAACGACAGTCTTCAGCAATTTCATGGAGTTGTTTTTTGAGTGAAAAACGGGCCCTATGCCTGACTCGAGAGCTTGTCAATGGAGGTTGCCTCCTTTTCATCTTGTCTCTAAAAAAGATTATTTGTTACAAAAAAAGAACAAACCATGACAGCAACTTTTTAGGACCTTTTTAATACCACTTAGAATCTAATTTAATTCCCCTCCTGTTAATGCTAAAGGAGGGGGCAAAGATGCTAACCCTAACCCTTTACCTAGCCATAGGGTGCTGCCAATACAAACTCTGGAATTTGTTTGTAGAGAAGTCAATGGAGGAGATTGTTTATTGCTAAGCTAAAGTCAACAACATTCTGATGGAGGCGTAGGTGCATACTGACAGGGGCCGTCCTCTGGAGGCAGTGTACACTTGGCAGTTGAGGAGATCAAAGCTAGGCTAATGTAGCAATGTGGCACACATGACAAGGCGATCGTGCCACATGTGGCAAGCGATCCAGAAGATACCAAGATATGTATATCTTTGGTGTTGTTGGTGTTGACGTCTTTTTACAGTCTCTCCTGGTGTCTCTGCTTTGCCTCTTTGATGACAGCTTAATTTATCTGGGGGAATGTATAAACAACAGCAACAAAAACACTGGTGAATTCTCTGGGCAGATAATACGGTTGACATCTTAACAAAAAAAAACCGAGAGATTCACCGATCGATCGATTACAACACTCGATTCCGATTGCAGGTCAGACTTTTAAAAAAAAGTCTGATTTCAATTTTGGCTGATTCCAATTTTCTTTCTAAGAACAATAATTGAGAGCATATGTAGAGGGTGGGGAAATTACCTCTACTAGAAGTAAAAACAAATTGGTGTGAATTGCTTGCTGTGTAAATGTTTTTTTGTGACAGTAGGGTCCAATAGGGACTTTCTAACTCGAGTTAGTTACGGGCAGAACAAAGACAGCGCTTGAGTTGGTCACACAGAAAACTGTGTCTGATCCTTACTGCTCCGCATGTATGTAAAATGTGGTGTAAAGCTACTGCTCCACCCCAATCACCGGTCATGGCCGATTCAGCTGAAAACCGGCAAATTCCGGTCTCCAGCTGATAGATCCAATCAATCAGGGTTTATTGAAATCATGAATTCATACACTCTTGTTTCCAGTGGCACCACCTAAAGATTTACTGTCCGCTCAAGGCTTTAGGGACCTTGAGTATAGCTTAATAATTGCACAAATTTCTGGTAATTCGTTACTAATTAATGATTCAAATATGCAAAATCGTTGAGTTAATCAATTAGTCAGTCTCAAATCTGAGGACGAATCCTCTGTACAGGGACTGAGGACGCTAAACAGTACACACACACACAAATCACTATAATCAAGGTGAAATTTATTGACTAACTAAAGGGAATACAATAGTGCGAGTAAATATGGGAATATTACAAGAATAACAGTCGAACATGAAAAAGCAGATGACCTGTCACTACTCCCATCAAAGCAGAATGTAATGAACAGAAAATACAGTAAGACCAAAATCAGGATAATAGGCTCAATGGAATTTCAGTATTGTGGAGGGAGAATAATTTTAAGGGAGTGAGGGAATGAATAATTGTGAGTTATGTTGCATGGAGTTTAAATAAACTAGGGTTTTTTTAAACTAGGGATTAAGACCAACTATAGGACACCAACCAGTCACAGAATGAAGTTTGTTTAAGCCTTACTTTTGTCGTTTCCCCCCTCGGTGGTCAAGGCTCACAGTTAGCTGGTTCATGCTGTGATCAGGCCTTCGGGTGCTTGGTACGTGACCCAACTCCTCGAGCAAGTTTTAACCGATGGATGGTCCGGAGTCCTTAACTGACTGGAGGTTGTGGGAAAGATGCTCGCAGTAACGGGCGGTCCACCCTGGTTTGGCGCTCTGAGTTCGGTTGGTGTCGCTACAGCTCAGTGGAACACACTCCAACTCTGTCGTACAACTTAGTATGACAGACTCGTGTTGAACAACTTAGTTCAACCTGAGATGAGGATTGAAAGAACTTTCTGGGTTTCTGAGTCAAAAGTTGCGTAAAACAGTCAGATAACTTTTATTTATTTTATTTTACCTTTATTTTACCAGGAAAGAAATCCATTGAGATTTTTAATCTCTATTACAAGGATGTCCTGGCTTGAAACAACAAAATCAAATAAGACACATACATTCACCGTAGGTTCGCGAGGCCCAGGGAATATAGGCTAGTATAGGAAAAGTCTATATAAAAATATAGGCTGAGTTTAAGAAAAGTCTGGGGAAAGTTTCTTCTCAGGCAGCTCCAAACAAATAGTCCAAAATCAAATCTTCCGCTAAGAAAAAGGATATTCAGAAATACGGAGTTTTCTCAGGTTGTCTGGAAGGAAGTTGAAAGTACAATAAAAAAGAACAGGATCAGAATTTTCAAGATTCGAAGATTAAAAGAGAGTGAGACAAAGAACGACCGGGTCTTTTATCTGTTCTCCTTTTGGAGTGGGGTTTCACTGGGGGGAGTAACCTATGGGTCTCGAAGTTTTAACATTAAATAGATGAAAGTATATTTGCGTGTGTTTTCAATTAATCTCCTCTCCACAACATCAACATTTGAAAAATACTTAATTCAGATAAAGGCAAGCAAAACAAGGTCAAACATTAGAGGGTTAATTGTTATAATACTTAATAGTAGGCGTAACACAGCTTAACTGCATATTTCCAATATAAAATTGATGGTTACATGTTTTAACTCAGGAGATAAAACATATGTAAGCATTGCAGCAAAGAATCCGTTATATAGTGGCATTGTGAGAGATATTCGACACTTCTCGTCTTAAGAAGAATTCTGTCCTCTGTCCTCTTGTGGAGCTCTGGTTCTATGACAGGACAGTGGATATTAAATTTTTAAACTCACTACTCAAACTGGGCACTGGGAAGCGGATTATATACAAGAGGAATGTGCGGATGCATGATTTAATAAGAAATTATATACGAAACATTTAGCTAAAGTATTAGTTAAACTAAACAGACAGGGATTAATAGGGAGTAATGGGGGAAATTAGGAAACTCTTCAGGATTACTTTTCTTATGATTCTCTAGTTTTCAAACATCACTAATGGATAACAACAGGGTAAGTACTACTAAACTAAGAGGCAAACGCCACTACTAACTTAACATGGACTATTATTTAAACAGAACAAAACACAGTTTATAATGAAATATTCTTTTAGCTCACAAAAGCATGACTTGTTAGTGTCCCTCCTTTTCACATTGCTGTGTCTTATCACCTTCACATCAGCTAGAAACAAAACAGAGAGTGGTGTTCTATGGCTTCAGCCATTCTGTAGGAATAGAAACAGGGTGAGGCAGGGCTGCATGGTACTTTTGATGTCTTTTGATGTCTTCAGTGACACCTTTACGGTGAAAGTGGTTGGATATTTCTTGAATACACAATCCTTAAGCGATGCATGTCTGATTGAGTCTATGCAGGTCCTTAACAAAGTGCCAAGGGATGTCTCCAGTTTGTATATCTGAGGCCAGCTCCAGGGGAGGAAAACCCCCCCTTTGGCAGAATTTGATCTCACCTCCTCCTTGAGGTGAATGGCTGGTTGATCCACTACACGAGAATGGATTAGTTCAAGGTCAGGCTGATAAAATTATTACTATAAGGTTGAAGTAGGAGTTTACCTGAGTTTCCAGCATGTTGTGTGAAGCTGCCTCCAGTCTTTCAATCTCTGTCGGATTGTGCTCGCTCATGAGTTTGAGCACGTGTACGAGGACACACCTGGTTGCAATTTAAATACCGCACCGCTAGTGGCTACTAAAAACGAATACTTTATTTACTAATGATGTGTTCTCATCACCTTGCATCTGTCTTTGGCACAATTGTTGAAGCAAGATGGCGCCTGTGTTTGGCTTGGCCGCTGCTGCGTCGTATATGTGTCAACTTTCAGTGTTTGTCCTGGTATGTTTTGTTATCATATCAGCCCTAACGTCTAATGATTGTGTCTCTGCTGCTCGGACTTACGATCGACGCTCTTTGTTGGACATCAGAGAGTCTATGGAAGGACTCTTTCATAGCTGGGAAAGTTATAAACAAACTTTTCCGCCCCCGCTCGTGTGTCCTCCCTCCTCACCTGAGTACCGGCTTCTGTTTACGACCAGGGGCTCTGGTAATCCCAAGAAGAGACAGAGGAGAAGGGGCTGCAGAGCTAGCGCTCAGGTCAAGATGCAGCGACCTTCCTGGATAGGTGTGCTCTGGCCTCAGTACAGAGAACGAACCTGGTGCGGCCAGTTTCCCTCCTGGATGCGGGTGGAAATGCTCCCAAGCTGCAGTGCCCCTGGATGTCTCTACCCGTTGGAGGAGAACCTCTTCTGTCTCAGCGACATGCTGATAGGAACGGGGACCTGCCACTACAAGTGGTTACAGTGATTGACCGCTCGCCGCAGCTGGAGATCACGTGACCGTGCCACCTGTTTACGGTTAGTTCCGTCAGCTGTTGTGGATGCTGGCCTGCCGGCATCGTTCCGGTTTGCCTTGCTCAATGCTCGTTCCATTTCTAGCAAATTATTATAAATAAATATACAAATAATTATTTTTAACAAGCTTTTTCCCAGTGAGAATATGGATTTTATGTTCTTAACTGAAACGTGGCAAAGGGAAAATGAGTTTGTTTACTTAAATGAGCTCTGTCCTGTCGGCTGCTCTGCTACTGGGACGCCCTACATGGCACGCCGCAGTGGTGGACTTGCTGTTGTGCATCGTGACAGATTCTTATGTAGAGCTATAAACTCTGAAAGTTTTTCCTCTTTTGAATCACAGATGCTCAAGGTAGGTGTTTTTAACACATTTTACTGTGTTAATTTACCGTCCTCCTGGCCCGGCTGGCGTCTTTCTTACTGATTTTACTAAGTTTTTATCCTTTTTAAGGTCCTAATTATTGGGGACTTTAACCTGCATATTTATGATATCGCATGTAACACAGCTGCGGATCTACTATCTCTCACAGACTCTTTTAATTTTACTCAGCATGTTACTGGACCCACACACATTAAGGGCCACACCCTGGACCTCGTCTTCTCACTTGGTCTTGATATAGGAAATGCAGAAGAATGTGTAGAAGATGTTCATGTGAGTGACCATAGCTGTGTGTTCTTTGACATTAGCTTTCCTCTGGATACTCCGCCCCTGGGGATTAGAGCTCAGAGGCGGATTATTAATCATGATGCTGCGGAGAAGTTCTCTGCCTTGTTTGACCCATGTTCACTGATGGGATGCAGTGATGCAGATGTTTTTATTCAGTCTTTTAATAATCAGTGTTCAGCAATTTTAGATAAAGTGGCACCGGTGAAAACAAACATTGTCTCCCATAAAAAACCTTGTCCTTGGGTTGATGAAACTATCCAGAGTTTTAGGAGAAATTGTAGAAAAGTTGAACGTCTATGGAAATCTTCTAAACTTGAAATTCATAGGCTTCATCTGAGAGAACTAAGGGTTACCTTAAACAAGATGCTGAGAAACGCTGAAAACTTGCTTCTTTTCTCAGCTTATATCCTCGAATAAGCAAAATCCTAAAATCTTGTTTGACACTATAAATGCAATTGTTTCTCCTTCTGCCCCTCAAGCAACTGTGTCCTCTAAATCTGACTGTAATGAATTCCTTCACTGCTTTGTAAGTAAGATCAGACATGTTAGGAGAAACACATTCACCATCACTTACTCAGAACTCTGCATGTGACCTGTCTAATGCTCATTCTTGGTCATATTTTAAACCTGTGATATTACAGGACATCACCTCTCTGCTACATACATTGAAACCCTCATCTTGTCCTATGGATGTTCTCCCTACTGTGCTATTTGTACAAGCGTTTGATTCTATTGGCCCCTGTATTGGGGAGATGATTAATTAGGGCCCGAGCACGACCGTGCGAGGTCCCTATTGAATTTGTAAAGATTATATTTTAAACATACCCTAAACTCAACAGGAAGTCGGCCATTTTGAATTTTATGGCCATTTTCGGATGATTTACACACTTCGTACTTTAACGAACTCCTCCTAGGGATTTAGTCGGATCGACGTCAAATTTCTGCTGTGCCTTCTAAAGGCATTGACGATGAAAAGTTGTGCTATTTGCGAGTTTTTGTCAATGGGCGTGTCTGTGGCGTCCATGATTCGCCATGAAACAGGAAGTTGTTGTAACTTCAGTGTATATGCTCACATCTGCACCAAACTGTACATGTAGGATGAGAGTCCCGCCCTGAACACATGTACATGCAGACATTCACCCACAGTCATAGCGCCACCTGCTGGCAACAGGAAGTGACTTTTAACGAAGCAGCCCCCGCCGCACGTTTCACCTACGTGCACAAATTTTCTGTGGTACATGTATCTTGTCCAGACGCACAAAAAAGCCTCTTGGAGCGATGCCCTAAAACCAACAGGAAGTCGACCATTTTGAATTTCATGTCAAATTTTGGATGATTTACACACTTCGTACTTTAACGAACTCCTCCTAGGGATTTAGTCCGACCGACTTCAAATTTCTGCTGTGCCTTCTAAAGGCATTGAAGATGAAAAGTTGTGCTATTTGTGAGTTTTCGTCAATGGGCGTGTCCGTGGCGTGGCGTCAAAGCATCAACTCTTCGCCATGACACAGGAAGTTGTTGTAACTTCAGTGTACATGCTCACATCTGAACCAAACTTTACGTGCTTGATAACTCTCCCACCCTGCTATGGAGGACCGATCCTGACACAGTCAGAAATAAATACAGAAATAAATAAATGCTCAATAAATAAATAAGCATCCAATTAAATACACAAAAAATAAAGTAAATAAATAAATGTAGGTAGTAATTAAATTATACAAGGAGACATAAATATATATATTTTAATTAGCGCCTTTACTTATTCACCTTTGTTATAATTACCTTATTTATTTATTGTCCGTTATAATGTTCAACTTTATTTATTAATTACAAATTTTTTAAATGTATTTATTTATGTGTGTGTTTTAATATTTTTGTCTGTTTTATTCTTCCTTTGTATTTTTTTACCTTATTTATTTTCACCCATGGTATTTATTTCTGCCTGTCCTTTTTAAATTTCTGTATGCATTTCTGCCTCATTATGCAAATGTGGAGGTGCTGTGTCTCAAGGGGTCATCTTCTCTCCTATTGGTGGACCAGTCAGACAGGAGAGCTCTAGCCCTACTCTGCCTGCAGACATCAACGATCTTGCTCCTCACACAGTCAGATGGCTTCCTTCAGTGCGCTGAGGTGTTTAACAACTCTGAAGACAATACTACCAGCCATGTCTTCCTTCTCTTTTCATGTAGACGCTCCGACGGGCAGTGCTTTCAGTTTGCTGCATGCATAGACACAGAACTGCGGTATAGGGAGAAGCACTCGTATTCAATTCTGTATGGTAAATTCAGTTTTAACGGAGCAGAGCGAGCTGACAGGCAGAGTTAGAGACTTTTTCTGTCCGTTTCTCTCTTTATAAAGACGCATGTTGCAGTCAGAGTCTTCTCTGAAGAGGGCAATGAAGTCTCAGTATTACACAATGCGAGCACCACATACAACACAATTTATCAAATTACACAACGGATATACAGTATGAAAATAAGATTGATTGGATTATACTCACAGGAAGTATAAAACCTGTTACATGCGTCTATTAAAAGTAAAGTAACACAAAAATGTCAGGGAAATTACTTTACTTAGATTTAAGTACTGCAGTTGTACATTTGAAATACCTTCCTACCTTTCTGATAGGAAGCCTTCTTGAGGTGGTATAAAACATTTCTTCTTATATTCTGATTTGAGTTGTGGACAACTATGACCACATGAATTAAAAAAATTAAACATTTCACTGCCCAAGTCAGCTATAACACAAGTCTTGTTCATTAGACTACATGCTGTACAGTATTTGTGGACAGATTTTGTCCCAGGATTTATTATGCATTTCTTCTTCTTCGTTGCATGATTTAGAATAATAAGGTGAGAAATGGGTCTGTTTTGAGTTCATCCTGCACTGCAGCAGCTAATAAAGTCCATTTAATCCCAAAAACGCTTTTCTTTTAGGCAGGCTGGAGCAGAAAACAACTCACCTTTCTCAAGTTGTACAGTAATGTCACATGTGTATGAAGGTGGATCAAACAAGCTAATCTTAAATGTCAAAGTAGAGAAGAGCCTAGTAGGCCTATTTATTTTCATTCATTACACAATATGAATAAGCTATGCAGACAGTTGTAAAGAAAGAACATCTTTTTCTTCTGTTCTCTACTTGTTATAGTTACACAGTATTAGGAGTGTGGGCTGTATTAAAAGTATCCACTGTTCTCCCATGCTCTAACACACAGTAACGATGAAATGTGTGCTGTTCTCTCATTCTTCCTCTGTATGTACACATAAACAACAAGGCAGGGAAATATAAAAGGAATTAATTTTATTGTTTGGGGGTTATTTGTTGCTCTCCTTCTCCTCCTTCTTTTCCTCTGAAGAATATGGTTATGTTCTGAATGGCGTTTTTGTTGGAACAGCAGCTGAAAACAGCAGAGCAAGGAGCTGCTCCGTGTTGGAGCATTTACCGTAAATACTTGAATAAGAGCGCACTCCAGATTTAGCTGCGGCTAACTGATGTGGCTCTCAGAAACAACAGCTCACTTTCCTGCAGTTCTGTGTACGTATAAGTCGCTAATTGAAAACTCTGTAGGTGTTCATGTGGACACTCCGTACTTTAACGAACTCCTCCCTAGGGATTTATTCGGATCAACTTCAAATTTCTGCTGTGCCTTCTAAAGGCATGGAAGATGAAAAGTTGTGCTATCTGTGAGTTTTCGTCAATGGGCGTGTCCGTGGCGTGGCGTCAAAGATCAACTCTTCGCCATGACACAGGAAGTTGTAACTTCAGAGTACATGCTCACATCTGAACCAAATTTTACGTGCTTGATAACTCTCCCACCCCGCAGGCATCTACACACCAATACCGATTTATATTCATAGCGGCAAGTGCTATGTAGCTCCACATAGGGGACACAGGAAGTGACATATAACACCTTCATGCGGCGTCGGAACCGCGTAGCAAATTCACAGCCCAACTCTGCTTGCAGCTTTAATACTTCACTTTTAATTGGTGTCGTTCCTTGTTTTTTTAAACATGCTGTTGTTAAGCCTGTACTTAAAAAGCCCAGCTTGGATCCATTACAACCTAAGAGCTACAGGCCGATATTCAAACTTCCATTCATTTAAAAAATTCTAGAAAAAGTTGTAGCAGAGCAACTCACCCTTTTCCTAGAGAACCATTCCAGTCTGGTTTCCGTAAAATGCATTCCACAGAAACTGGGACCCATCCTGTTCCTTTTGTATATATATCCTCTCGGACAGATAATTAGTCAGTTCAGTGAGATATCTTACCATCTGTATGCAGATGATATTCAACTGTATTGCTTATTCAAGGAAACTGAGTTCCATAAATTGTCATCTTTAACTAACTGCTTGACCCGTATTAAACAGTGGTTATGTGACAACTTCCTGCTTCTGAACTCAGAGAAAACAGAAACACTGATTATCGCCCTCGAAAGTAGAATCCCTCAGATTAAACAGCATATTGGTGATTTAGGCTCGTCTGTCCAGCTGAGGCTCAGGAGCTTAGGTGTTGTTTTTGATTCAGCAATTTCCTTAGAGTACCACTCCAAACAACTAGTCAGAAACTGTTTCTTCCAACTAAGGAATATTTCCAAATTAAGAACACTGGTGTGAAAGGGTGAGTTGGAGATGATCATTCATGCTTTTATTTCCTCTCGTTTAGATTACTGTAACAGTCTTTTTACTTGTTTGAGCAAGAAGGAGCTTTACCGTCTCCAGGCTGTTCAGAACTCTGCTGCAAGGCTTTTAACTCACATTAACAATTTGAGCGCACATCACACCTGTTTTAGCAACACTTCACTGGTTACCAGAATTCAGTTTAAAATCCTGGTCCTTACTTTTAGAGCCCTGCACGGTCAAGTTCCTTCCTACATCTCTGACTTGATACAGCTTCATACTATGACCCTTAGTTTGAGGTCATCAGGCCAGAGGTTGTTAGTGGGTCCCTACACTCATTTTAAAACCAGAGGGGATCGTTCATTCCAAGCAGTGTCACCTAGGCTGTGGAATGCTTTACCTACCTTTCTACGCTGTGTGAATTCTGTTGATTCTTTTAAAAAGCAACTGCTATTCAAGCAGACTTTTAGTTAGACACGGGGCTTTTATGGTTTTTGTTCTATGTTTTCCATTTGTATTTAAATTTTCTTATGCATTGTATTTTACTTTGTTGTGTTGTATTACATTTTATTGTGAAGCACTTTGTGATTTTTATCTGTGAAAGGTGCTATACGAATAAACTTTACTTACTTACTTACTTACTTTGATAAAGGCCAACTCACAGCTCTATTCTATTGGTCTAAATCAAAATGCTCTCCTTTGGTTTAGTGCCTGCATTATAGACATCAGTGTGTTGTCTTTCAGCGTTCTCAGTCTGACTATTTAATTCTTGAAAAAGCTGTTCCGCAAAGTTCCACCTTGGCACTACATTTTTTCGTTTTTAATAATGACTTACCATAAATTTGTTCTGTTCATCTTTATGCTGATGACATCTATTTACAAGTGGTGTGTATTACAACACGTTAGAGAACCGTGGAAGGACATTTTAACAGAATTTGTGAACTTTGTGAACTGCACAGAACTTGTGCAACCAAATACAGATTGAGCACAGACCAGTGTTCCCAATCTTCTCGAATCCGGGCCATCAAGGGAACAAAGTTGGCCTTTACATTTATGTGTAATGTAGACAAAAAGATATGTAAAGCTGTGGTGGGTGACTTTAAAGGGCAGGCTGTCTAGAGAATGGTTCTCAGCAGCAATATCAACAACCTCCACAACCTCCCACTCACTTTGCCTGTTACCACTGTCTCGCGGTTGCTCTATAGAACATTAGAAAAATCAGGCCCTACCTTACTCAGTACACCACCCAGCTTCTGGTACAGGCCGTGCGGGTCTTTCAGAGTGTGCAGTAAAACCCTGGTTTTTGATCACCCCAAAGGGTTTAATGTCAATCCATTACTCAGTAACCTCCAATGGCCTCATGGCCTCCCAAAGTCAAAATCAAGTCACAGGCCCAATCCCAATGTCCCCCCTAAGCCCTAAGCCCTGAACCCTCACAGACTTTACTGACGTCACTTAGAAAGTGATTGAGTTTAAGAGGCTGCAAGGGCTCAAAATGCTGTAAACAGGAACGGGACAGCCCTTTGCCACTTTATCACGTTACCTTGATGACGCTGAAACACGTTGCACACTTTTTATTTTATGTTTTTGCCTTATTTTTAAGACCTGCATGCTCTCGCCCTACAGAGTGGAGGAGAGGTAGCCTAAATGTCAATATATATTTGTAATTAATCAATACACTATTGTTGGTCAAATAGCATCATCAAGCAAAAACTAAAATAAATAGTTGAATAAACTAAGTGTGTAATAAGGTGATTGCATTCCTCTGACTTCATGTGTTCTATGCATCTTAAGTTAAGAAAACTTTCAACAATATTAACAGTGTTGATTCTTGTTTGTTTACTGTTTTCTTCTTCTCTTTTTCAGATTTGTTGTGATACTTCTCTCGCTTCCAAGCTTCCTCCGGCAACCCCCGTGTTTCACGTCATAATGCTTTGAACTGTGGGCAATTCCCTTAGCCAAAGTCTGCAAAAATGCGGACTTACGAAAAGGGTCTAAAAAGGGCTCAAAATGTCCGCGAGAGAGCCCTCGCGCACTTGACGATTTGACAGCGGGACAGCCCTGAGCACTCACGGACTTCCCAGGAACGCGCCTCAAAGTCTGTGAGTCTGTGAAGGTGGACATTGGGATTGGGCCACACAGTTTCCACCAAAAGGATCTCTTTTCATGGAACTAAAAGGTTCCTTCAGCCCACTGTTTTGTGGGTTTCGACAGTGGTCTAAAGACCTGCGAAGATTAGATAAATTAACCAGCTGATGTATACAGCGTAAAAAGCGATGGGCTGGCATAATTATTTAGAAACCATGATCCATGAGCAAAATTTACAAATCAGATTTGATTGGAATATAATGAAAAATTATAGGTTACGCTTGACCATTAAAAACAGCTTTTTTGTGTGGGAGTATAATGAAAAGACACACGATAAAGTTCATTAAAAATTTAATAATAAACTGGATAAAGCCATCAAGTTGATAAAAGAACACCAGCACAGAGAAATGTAATCAGCTGTTCTGCTTGTTTTGGAGCAGAGGAGACTGACTTCGGCTCTGTGCAGAAACTTCCTGACTGATGAAAACTTAAAACAATAACTCCGGACCCAGTGTTAACTCCATCAGCTGTTCGCTGTAAACACACCACTGCATGCAGGCTGCTATTTCCCAGAAATACATTTATTGCCGACGTCCGATCTCAGGCCGACATTAACGAGACTTGTGTGTTATATGACGGTTGATTGTCATATATTGGTTTGCAAACTGGAATACTTTACCTGTTCAAATAAGAAACGCCCAAACTCCTGACACTTTCAAATCCTTGCCAAAGACCTATCTTTAGTCATTGGCCTTCAAACAGAGTTGAGTAGTGACATTTATTTTATTTTTTACTTTTTCTACTGTTGTCATGTATATTTTTTGACTATTGTGGAAAGCACTTTGGTCAACTAGTGTTGTTTTTAAATGTGCTATATAAATAAACTTGAACTTGAACTTGAACTTGCAAACAACGGTGGAAAAGAGAGGAGCGGTCGTAGAAAAACAGCCAACATGCTAAATTTAAATTTGCCAGCAGGCTATACTCGCCCATTCAGAAATTCACTGCAAGGCAAGCTTCACCCCCCCAAAGTACCGGTACTTTTGGAAAGTACTACTCCCGAGCAGGGACTTTTTCGGTGGTAAAATAAAGACCCTAGAACTAAATTTAGACATTGGTCCCTGCAGTGGAAATGCACTGAGTTCCTCTGGTGGAAACAGTATAAATAGTGAGTCTGCACCCATCTGCCTAAACTCCATAATACAAGTTTATTTTCGTTCTCAGCCACTGCGCTCGTCCGGCGAATGGTGTCCATCTTTACACACAAAGTAATGTCAGTCCTAGCTGTTCTCATCTGTGACACCACGATGGTGGAACGAGCATGACATACACTTTTAATGTTGGTACATTGCTGTGCTGTTTAGACTACATGACTTGTTGTCTTGTAATGGGAGTCTTGAAGTCGTGATGTTCAAACTACGTGACTTATTGGCAGAAGGGTGTCACACACTACACGACTCTGACATCCAACGTCTGGTCTCAAAACCACGTATTGTCAAGGAAACACACATGAAAAGTGACATGGGAAATGACACGAAACCATGTGTGAAGTGAGTTGTTTATTGTTGATATGGTATGGGTGAAAGAATGGATTAGCAATGGATTAGCACACGTGGGCAGCAGTGATTGTCCGTGCTACAGAGAGAGATGGAGGTGAGCAAAAAATGTTTTGTAGAGAAAAAGTAGCTGCCTGCTCTGCCAGCTACCTGCTCTGACTGGCTGGATGTGGATGTCGAGTTGGCCGACTGCTCCAGATGTTTAGTATGCAAGATATCTTGGGGCTGAGTGCCACAGAGGATAGATATGTCAGAAAGTATTGAGACATGGACTAACACATTGTTGGTTTCTGTTTTTTCATGGGATTTGTTGGCAATAAAAAATATCCTGTAATTGTGCAAACATAGTTTTCCTGTGCAGTGAGGGATTATTAGAGACATTTCAGCTGTGCTCACTTTCATTTTGATCTTCAGATAAAGTGGTTTAGATATAATCTGAATAAACTTTTTTCAACCTGTCTGGTCTACTACTGCTTTCTAGTTGTGCGAAGTTGTTCCAGATCTCAGCAACTAACTTGGTGATTAGAGTGTCATCATAACCCAGAAATCATAGCTGAGGAGAGCAGAGCCATCACAGAGGGGGTGTGCATGACCACAGGGGGAAACTGTATTGTGAAATTAATGTTTAA
This sequence comes from Micropterus salmoides, assembly GCF_014851395.1. Lineage (NCBI taxonomy): Eukaryota > Metazoa > Chordata > Actinopteri > Centrarchiformes > Centrarchidae > Micropterus > Micropterus salmoides. The sequence continues at coordinate 28,718,437 of NW_024040040.1, read as the reverse complement.
TATGTTTGAATATATGTTTGAAATATGTTTTTCACAGCCGACCAAATATTCTGTCCTGGGCATGAATTGTATGGCTTCCACAGGGGGGTATGGCATAACCTAAGTTAAAACATAAGCTCAAATAAAAAAAAAAGAGCACTGACCTGCAGACAGACATATGTTGGTCTCTACTCTTCTATCATCAAAGCACTCTGTAAGTGAGAAAACACAATGTACATCTCTATTTGGAATGCCTAGGTATCTCTCTCTCTCGCTCTCTCTCTAACACACACTCACACACACACACACACACACACACACACACACATGCATGCCCAAAGCAAAGAGTGTATAAATAAAGCCACTCTCCAACAACAAAAAAACAAATGTTGACTCAATGTTCTTTCCACTTAAATGCAATTCCCCTCTCTCTCGAGCTGTCGTTCCTTATACCATTGAATTATTTCGCTTGTGTAGACAATCGCTAAACGCATCAGCCTTGCCTCCTCTGCAGAATCAATTCTGCATGCTTACAACTGGAATTTTTACACCCTGAAAAACAATCCTAAATCACTCATCACTGCAGCATTGCTCACACAGGTTGATTAATTGAGCTACAAGCAATGCTTTCTGGATAATGTCCTGCTTATGCCAGGGAAATGGCACTGTTGATGGGAGCTTGTGTATTGCTAATATCCGGTCTGAATTTAATTTGGGCTCTAATAATCAGGGCGATCATGGCAGCACACTGGAGGAGATTGAGACAGATACCACTATCTCTTTCCTTTGGACCAACATGCTGAAAGTAATAACATGTTATTAGGTGCAGCTGAAAGTAGGGATGCTTATGGATGGGACCGGAGGTAATGTCAGGATCAAGACCTGACCTTTTGGTATTTGACGGATATACAGTTTTGGAGGTGGATACTGATTATTTAAATCAAAGTTGCAGTTCCATTAAAATTAATTGGAAGACAGAATTAATGATGCAATTAATTACACTGACCAAAGACCACTGTACCCAACAAATATTTGCATGTCTTACATAAAGATTCCCTCCACTCAAAAATGTGTTTCACTGACTTGTATCTAGGAAAGATACATTCCTCTACTGAAGCTAGCTTTGGAACGTAACAAATTCGAAATCTAGTCGCTGTCTAGCAAATCACACAAGCAAAGACAGTTTTACCTTAAAGTTCTGCATTATTATCTGCTCATCATGTTCTCAGCTGCTTCACTTTTGGTCCTTTTCAAGGGTGTGGATGTCACACATGTCACTGCCACACCGATCTGACATGCTTGATGAAGCTATCTTTGTCCGGGGATGCATTTGGATTGCTAATTCACACAAAAATACTAAACTTAAGAAAAATATTCACTAATTTGAATGTTATTAAAAACAATAAAAACATCAGTTTAGACGAAGTCAACATAATGCAGGTAAAAATGTTCTCCATATTAGGGGATCTGATATTTATCCAAAACACTGTTAGATAGCTGACTCACTTTTTTGGGTTTTAAACCAATATCGCTTGATATATTTGTTATTGGTGATACAATAACAATACAAAGTTTCGACTGTTCATTCCTTTTTTGCAGTTCAGAGCCAGACCAAATGTGAGTCTAATGTTTTACCTGTAGGCGACTCACATTCTCACATTTTAATGCCTTCTTCATCATCTGTGACTTGAAAACATCAGATTTCTACACAGTAAGAGAAAGTATAGGGGTGTGCCCATCTCATAATTAAGTTAAACACTCAGGAGCATCTCTCCTGCCGGGCTGATCACAGCGATGACAAGTCTGACTAATGACTGACAGTCATTAACAAAGCAGAGAGCCTTGGAGAAGCCACCAGACTGGAGTCATACTGCCCTCTGTTTCTATCACCTTTCTTGACTTTGTTGTCCTTGGTCCTCCGGACTCAGTTGGTACAGTTTACTGCTCTGTGTACAATGATGCAGCTGAAAAACAGAAGTGCATTGAATCCACTGATAAAATACAAGTCATATATCACTGCAAAAACTAAAATGTAAATAAGATTACTTATCTTAATTGAAGGCAAAATATATTTGTTTTTTGTCTGACATGATAGATAAGATATTTCTTCTTACCAGGCAGCTTTTATGTTAAGAGAACTTTACTTGTTTCAAGTTTTTTTGTCTTTAAGTGTCTTATCTTATATAAGATATTGTACCTTGGTATAGTGGATAGCACTGTGGCCTCACAGCAAGAAGGTGGTGGGTTCAAACCCCAGTCGTCCCGGCCTTTCTGTGTGGAGTCTGCATGGGTTTCCTCTGGGTGCTCCGGTTTCCCCCACCGTCAAAAAAAAAATTAGGTTCTCTAGTCAGTGCCACTGACCGGACACTGATGACATCTGGAGTTGGTCCCCAAGCACTGCACAGCGGCTGCTGACTACTCCCACCTTGTGGAATGGGTTAAATGCAGAGAGTGAATTTTGCAATGTGTATGTGACAATAAAGTTTCTTCTTGTTACTGAGATTTTATCACTGGTTCTAAATAACTTAATACTTGAAACTAGAATTACCACAATTATAAAGCTGTTTTGATAAACGCTGTAAGAACAAAAATGCTGTGTTGGAGTCAGAATTTCTTATTTCAAGAATTTCATCCTTTACTTCTCTTTACATTAAGAATAGATAAGGACCAGATGGAAGTCACTGTTTTATTATCAATCTTTCACCACAGCACAGTAATAATGTATTATGTAGGTGGGACCTCAACATGATGAGCCATGACATTTCTATTAATGAGTATAGTTTGGAATGGTTGATATTCCAAACGATAAAGCTTAGAATCAATATGGTTTTCACTAGTCCAAATTCTGGCATCCCAATTAGTACTTTGGCAAAGATCATGGACATCTGAGTTATGTATGTATTACCATGTATTATCACAAGCCATTTGACTGATACAGCATGATTTACTTCATGATTTACACTCAATTTTCCATGTAAATATTGTAGATCTTTAGCCTCAGATACAGGGCCCATCTCCCTTTGGCAGCTTTCATATATTTGGTTCTGATTGATCAAAGACTTGCAAAAGTTTTTAAAACTGAGCTTTGAAGCCCATTGTTTAAATAAACAATGCTTAGACTCAAACCGCATACAGAAATGAAATTGGACCCAATGATTTTATCTGTGATGGTAAAAATATCATATAATGTTGTTTAGGTATAACGTTGTGCTCTGGAAAAAGCTCCTTCCAATGCTCCAAATGATTTTCAAAGAGTAACTTCATTTTAGATACAGTCACGATGGTAAGAACAGGTGCAAATATAATCTGTATGATCTTTATTAGCTCAATTATCAGTTGTATATATGCATTGACTTCCAAACTCTCCAAAACAAATAGCAATATCTTTAGCAGGACAAGCATTTGCCCAGAGAACTGTCTCAGTTCACCATCACTTGATGTTATTTTACTAACCGAAATTGGGGATGGCTGATCTCTAACAACTAGTGGGAAACAAGGAAGTGGTTGTTGTTGGTTTTTTGCCCAAGAAGAGAGAGTCTTTTTGAGTTAACTCAAAAACGTAGGTTTAAGTTTAAGCTGTTGGAAGTGTTAATTACAGGGCTGTGCAGGGATGTAACCCCTCCCTGCACTATTTTTTCAACGTGTGCATCTCACATTGGTTTCCCCTACAGCAGTGGTTGGCAATAGGCGGTCCACAAGCCACATAAATAAATGTATAAATAAATAAGTATTTTGATATAGATCTCAGTCATGACAGCAACAGTTACTAACATAATCCCTTCCTCTTAAGTGATTGTGCCTGCTTTATTTCAAGCTGAATTGTGAGATTTTACTTTACTAAAGTTCTGAAAAACATTGAAAAGAGTCTGTGGTGCTGTTTAATATACCTCAGAAAAAAGGTTTACAGAGAATGGCCCGAAAAAGAGAAAAGTGTGAGTGTAGCTAAAATGTCAGAAATCTGAAAAAAGAAACAATAATAGTTCCCAACTAGGGAGTATACCATCACTAAAACAATTAAAAACACTCAGTGCAAGGATTTCCAAACAGACACAAAGGTTTAAAATGACTAAACTCTTTTTAATAGTCACAGCATTACAGGTTGTTACAAACTGTTTAAGAGGTTGTGGTGAAATATTGTGAATCTTTTATAATAAACCAACATCACAGCATAAACAAAACAGTATGCTTTTTGTTCATCACTTATAGATAAGGACATATATAGATTATGAAGTGGTTGCATTGATGTACTATTTGTCTGAGACCAGGTTATAACAAGTCAAGGTTAATTGTGTTTGAGATTTTAGTTGTTTTCTTTTTGAAGGCTGGGTTGCTATCAAATATCATACCTAAATATTGCGTGTGTGTTATTATAATAATATATTAAGTATTAAAATAAAATAAATAGATAATACCTTAAACGTGTGTGTGTGTATTAATAGACAAAATAATGATAATAATAATAAATTGATTAAAATAATAATAATAAATAAAAAGAAATCAGTATCAAATGTAAAAACAAAACAATTACTGAAATATCAAACAATCAAAATAATAATAACTTGAAAATTTGTACAATTATTTATCAGTCTGAGTTTCCACTGGTTGCCCTCACTTCATGGCATGAGGAGACATATTTTGCAGCAATTATCTCACATTTGGGCATTTCTCCCAGTAAAACACTTCATTCTCACACACAGGGTGAAAAGAGGTGCTGCAGCATGTGCACTATGTGTCATGTTACATAACCAAAAAATGCACTTGTGTACTTTGTTGTTTTTAGACAAGAACATTATGTTCCTGGTGAACATAAATGCATGATGGAATGTCGCTGCTCCATCAGTACACACAGCTGCTTTATCAGGTCCACCATCAGCAACAGCTTCTGATTCTGCCGCTGATCTGAGTAATCGTCACGGATCTGTAAAAGGAATGTAGAAGCAGATTTATGTCTAAACTAATCATGCACCAATATATTCCGTAACTCTATAGATGGCTAAAGTTAAGATCACAGTGTTAAAACTTTGTAGTTTGTGTGTGTGTGTGCCTCGCTATGTATCGGAGGTGCAGGAAGACACACGAGAGTGAGGGCGCAGTATGAGAATGGGAACACACAGGCAGCATTTGATGCTATGCCACCAGAAAACAGTGTAGGTGTTTGCCCTCCGGGACTCCGCACAGCCAGGATGGCATTATACACATGCCAAGGCCACAGAGAGGTAGAGCAGTGTACAGTCAGGTAGACGTCTTTGCTCTGCTGACCAGCCGTGGCTCCAGCTGTGGGGGCGGCTGTGGCTCAGGAGGTAGAGCGGGTTGGCCGTTAATCGGAAGGAAGGTCAATCCCTGGCTCCCCCTGGTTGCGTGTCGAAGTGTCCTTGGGCAAGACACTGAACTCCGATTTGCCCCTGGCGGCTGTTCCGCCGGCTGTTAGTGTGAATGTTAGTTTCCGTCTGAGCACTTAGGCTCAGTGTATGAATGTGTATGACTGGTGAATGCAGATGTAGTGTAAAAGCGCTTTGAGTGGTCGAAAAAAGACTAGAAAGGCACTATACAAATACGGAGCATTTATATTTACCAGCCGCATGGTGAATCCACGACAGCCACATGGCTATCTGTGAATTTCCACAGAACCAGGTGCAGCAAGAAACAGGAGATGACATCATGCTTAGAAACAGAGCTATTAAAGGTGGTCCAAAAGAAGTTACAGTTGTTACATGCCGTCATGGCAACTCATGTCTCTGTTCTGGTAACAGAATGGGACTATATTTTGCAGCAATCTCTGACCGTCTCAAATTAAACTTTTGTACTCTAATTGGTGTCTAGTTTTGCTAAAAATATAAATGTTCATCTGGCCCAAGTCTCGATTTTTTTACATGACAGATCCATCAGATAATTATCTTGACCAAGACGTGGACTGTGCACAATAAGTCTTGTTTTTGAACGTTACTAACTTCTAAAATAGGGTTAACAACTTCTGCATCTGACACCTGACCTGTGACAGTTTGTTTGTGAGTGAGTGTGTGTGTTTAGATTTACTTTTTCTTTTAGTAATTGTGGAGTGCTTGGTATGTTTTTTAGTTTGGTATGTCTGTTTCTGTTCTCTCTCTTTCCCTCTCTCTCTCTTTTCCTGTCTGGCTCTCTGGTTTCACCAGTCACAACCCTGTTCCTGATCAGAAACAAGCTGATATTTGCACATTAGTGTGTGTAAGTGTCATAACATTTACTCATTTGGCAGACGCTTTCATCCAAAGCAATTTACATTTGAGGAACAACATACACGCATCAATAAAGCATCAATACAGTAAGAGATCTACAAGTGACAACAGATACTAGTAAGAGCTATTAGGTCATACAGCATCAATTGGGTAACTACCTTGGGAATGAAGTCAGAGTTAACGAATAGTACAATCAATACATGAGAATTGTAAAGCGATATAAGAACAAGTCGAAGAGCACAGGAAGTGCATGTTAGAGTTTAAGGGTTAGAGGTATTATAAGAGGAAGTGAAGAGATGAGTTTTCAAGAGCTTCTTGAAGTTAGAGAGGGACACCCCTGCTCTGATGGCATGTGGTAGCTCGTTCCACCATCGTTGTGTCACAGATGAGAACAGCTGAGATTGTTTTGGGTGTAGGGGCCAGGCAGCGTTCGTTGGAGGAGCGCAGTGGCCCAGAAGGAACTTGTATTATGGAGTTCAGGTAGATGGGTGAAGACCCAGTAGTCACTCTGTATGCAAGCATTAGTGACTTGAATTTGATGTGGGAAGCCATGGGTAAGCAGTGGAGGTCACTGAGTAATGGAGTCACATGAGTTCTTTTGGGCTGATCAAAAACCAGACATGCTGCTGCATTCTTTTTTCCCCCCAACTTTGTTTACTGTATTTTTAAACAAAGTCACGAAAGTTATAAGAAAGCAAGTATCAAGTTTCTCATTATTAGTATTAGAAAACTCATATAAACAATGTATATAAATATATGTAAATAAACAAACAATAATAAAAACAAACAAACAAAAAAGGTAGGCCACCTATACAAAATAAAGATTTACACTATCACATTACATTGATTGCAGTTATCAAAGACACATTAAAGTATACAATCACACACATCTGTGCAAAGCATGTCATTAAAACAGATCAGTGTACAAAGGGTTGTTTGTCAGTTCGGGATGTTAGCAAAAGTCAACTTATTTGCATATTCAAAAAATGGCCCCCATGTTTTCCTGAAAGAAGCTAGATGATTCCCTCAATGTGCAACGGATTTTCTCCATGTTGATAAAGTAAAAAATTTCCTTTATTCACATATGACAGGTTGGTGGGGTTGGGGATTTCCACTTCATAAGAATGAGACATCTAGCTAAGAGGGTTACAAAAGCTACCAGGTTCTTCTTATAATTTGGTATAGCAGGTACGTATGAGGGTGACTCCAAATAGGGCGGTAACCGCCGAAGGTGTGAAAGAGTGATCTGTGAAATAATATTAAAAATCCCCAACCAAAAGGTTGGGCATGCCCAAAGCATATAAAAATAGGTAGCCGGGTACTGGCAACATCTCTCACAAATAGGGTCAACATCACCATATATTCTAGACAGTCTGACCTTAGTTAAATAACAGCAGTGAAGAATCTTACATTGTAGCAACCCGTGCCTAGCAGATATGGAGGAAGAATGGACCAGCCGCCGACACTCAACCCAAACATCTTCTGCAAGTTCACATTGTAAATCGTTCTCCCATAACGTCCTAATAGTACAAAGTAAGGCTGGTTTTATATAGTGAATAAGATTATTTAACACAGATGCCTTTCGCTGCAGGCAGCGGGGTCAAAAAAGGTTCCAGGCCAGTGGGTTCTGGTACATTAGGAAAGCTGGGGTAAATATTTCTAACAAAACTACGGATCTGTAAATATCTGAAAAAGTTATTTTTAGGAAGAGCCAACTTCTCTGAAAGCTGCTGGAAGGATGACAATATGTCATCACTATATAAGTCTTTGATTGTTTTGATATCCCGCACCTGCCAGGAATAGAACGCTCCATCCATTAGAGAAGGATGACATAACAAGTTTGGTGCTAGCGGGGCCAGTGGAGAAGGAGCCTGAAGGCCGAAATATCGTCTGAATTGTCTCCATATCCTCACAGTAGATTTAAATATTATACTCTTTGAGTAGGGTGAAATAATAATAATAATAATAAGTTTTATTTATATAGCGCCTTTCCAGAGCTCAAGGTCGCTTTACATGGTACATTTACAATACATTTACACACTAACAGACAACTTACAATCACATAGGATACATATAGTCATTGGGGTGATTTACAGGAGCATGGACAATCGCAGACTGTGAGGCTGGTTTGGCAGACGTAGATTCCATAATTATCCATGTTGGGGGAAAGCCAGAGCCCTCAAAATGAAGAACTGGATTGCCCTGAGGTTACAGGCCCAGTAATAAAATCAAAAATTTGGCAATGCCAGACCCCTCTGACATCTTTTCTCTGAAGCAAGGGTCTGCGTAGTCTCGGGGTGTTTTTGTTCCAGATAAATTCAGATATTAATTTATCAATCTTGGGGGGAAAAAGACTATGGAAGAAAGTTCACTTATGTAACCACATTCACAGCCAAAAGAGGTAAATGTGTCTAAAATATACACTAAAAGGTCATCTGCATAAAGCAAGCTTGACACCGTAACTGAGTTCACCTCTGATGTGTGGGTGTGACCGAAGGGCCACAGCTAGAGGTTCAATAGCGATAACAGCAGGGGACTCAGAGGAGTGGAACGATGGAGAGGAAAATGTTCAGAGAGGATGTTGTTGGTTCTTATGGATGCTGTGGGTAAAGTGTATAACAGTCTCACCCAGGAAATAAACGTATTGCCGAAACCAGACTTCTGTAGGGTATAGAAAAGATAATCCCACTCCACCCGGTCAAAGGCCTTTTCTGCATCCAGCGAAATTAAGATTTCTGCTGTGCGTGACGAAGAGGGATTGTACAGGATGTTAAAAAGCCGCCTGAGATTGGAAAAAGAATATCTACCATGAATAAAACTTGTCTGGTCCGGTGATATGCAGAACTGATTCAAGGCGCATGGCAAGGAGTTTAGACAGAAGTTTTATCTCTACAGACAACAAACTTATGGGTCGATAACTTGCAGCCAGTAGGGGGGTCTTTATCTTTCTTTAAAATAAGTGAAATTGTAGCCTGCATGAGAGTCGGTGGGAGTTTACATAAAAACATTGGAGCTAATTTATCAAAGAATTTCATTTATAATTCTATTGGAAATCCATCTGGACCTGGACATTTCCCTGTTTGCATGGAAAAAGTTGCTCTAAGTTCAGCAAGAGTTACTGGGTTTTCCAAAGTCTTAACAGACTCAGGATCTACTCCAGGAATATTAAGAGAGCTAAAGAAGTGGTCAAGGGCAGAAGGGTAAGTCACATGTTCAGAAGAACATAAAGACATATAGAATTGTCTGAAGAGTTCGTTAATTAATTTGGGATCTGTTGTAACACCTGATGAGGTTATAATTTGTGGAATCTGATGAGAGGATGGTTGCTTTATCCCCATGCTCATAGTACGTGGATCTGGATTTCAGCAGTATGTCTTCAACCTGAGCAGAAGCAAGGACATCGTATTCTGCTTTCTATAAAAGCTGTTCTTTAAAAATATCAGGGGATGGGGAAGTGGCATAGATATTGTCAAGCTGAACTATCTGGTGGGCCACTTGAGACATTTTTTTCTTCCTAAGCTATGCTTTCATAGCTTGAGAACGAAATAATTTCCCCGTAAATAAGCCTTCAGAGCTTCCCAGATCACAGACAGGAGACATCCAGAGCTTTATTTAGCGAAAGAAAATAGTCTATTTGTTGTGAAATAAAGCTCACAAAATCTTCAACAACCGTGTGTTAAGACACCAAGGAGGACGCACAGCATTGTAGTCCTCAAATTGAATTTACAAAATAACAGGGGCATGATCTGAAATTACAATAGCATCATAAGAGCAGGAGTGTACTGATGATAAAAGATAGTTACCCAACAGAAAGTAGTCAATCCGTGTAAAGGTGTGATGTACATTGTAAAAAAAGGAATATTCCCTCCCTGAAGGGTTAAAAAGGCCAGGGATCTGACATGGAAAAATCATCCATAAAGGATTGAATGACTTTGGGTGATTTCGAAGTTGCTACATTTCTGGTGGAGGAACGATCCAATGTTTACTGATTGTTCCTGATCGTCAAATATGTGCGTTGATCTACCTGGAAGAGTTATCTTCAGGACGGTTGGGAAAAGAAGTCCAAACTTTTTACTGGAGCAGGAGTGGAGCTGCTGCTTAACCCCTGCAAAGGAAACACGTTTCTTGGAGACAGACGTAGTGTAGTCAGGAAAGATGAAAAATTTCCTCTCCTCGTAGAGAAGTGGAGAGACCCGGGACATCTCACTGGCACGCCGCAATATTTCATTATGGACATGGAAGTAGTGGATCCTGATGATAAAAGGACGGCGTGCCTCCCCATCTTTAGGTGTTGAATCGAGGGTGCTGCCCCAATCAGGAAAGTTAGCATCTACCTTTGGTGGCGAGTCTGGGTCAGTCGAGGGCAAGGCCTTAGCGCGGCCTCCTCATGATGACGAGTAGAGGTCATAGTCAACTAAGGAGTGCAAAAGGTGTTACAAAATCAAGTCAGGAGGAAGTAAATTAAAGGTATCAACAAGTATCTATTAATAAGACACTCACAATTTTGAAAATAGACACAAACTCCAGGAGCAACGGAGTGTACGTCTCACATGATGACAGTCGGACTATGCTGCTGCATTCTGAACCATTTGTAGGAGGTTCACTGTACAAGCTGGAAGACCCACTAGGTGGGTGTTGCAGTTGTTGAGGGGAGAGGTAACTATGGCCTGTACCAGAAACTGGATGGCATACTGATTGAGATAGGGCCTGATTTTTCTTATGTTGTATAAAGCAAAGCGGCACGACCGAGAGATGGTCTGAGAAGGACAGCTGGTCATCAAGTTTCTCACCACCCTGGTTGGAGTTACAGTGAAGGAGCTAATTTGATGTTATGGTGGACAGATTGCTTGGCAGGAATGAGCAATTGTAAAAGAAACCATCCGAGCAAATATGATCAGCCCCAGTCAGGTGGTGTACAGTGAGAAGAGAAGGGGCCCTATCACTGAGCCTTGGGGCACCCCTGTGGAGAGAGAGGAGGACAATTGTCCATGCCATGACACATTTTAGGAACACCCAAAGAGGTTGTATTCGAACCACAGGACTGCTTTGCACGAGATGCCCATTACCAAGAGTGTGGATGGCTGGATCCTGTGATTGACGGTGTCAAAGGCAGCCAAAAGGTCAAGCAGGGTAAGAACCGAGGACTGGGCTGCAGTTTTAACTGAGCTTAGAAGCCCTAAGCTTTGCTTTGATGGAGATGGAGAGAGACATGTATAATGTCTGATCTTGAGTGAGAGATTAGTATCAATACTCTACAACTTTACAGTTTTGTATTGTAAACAGTGAATTAATTTATTTTCATAAATGCTCATCTAGGGATAGGTGCTGGATGTTGCAAATTAGCATCCGCTATAAACACTATGATAATTTCAGTTCATTTATATATACTGTAACTGTCCCTGTCAATACCATAACTAAATAAACATGATTAGCTATCGATAGCTGGACACATGTCTAGTTGATCACTGATTCTCACACAACTGAATTTCTTACCTCTGGCTGTTATTTCTTCTAATCCTGGTCTATTCCTGGTCTCTTGACACCTAGCAGGTTCTTAATTATAAGACTATGGTCCATTTTCAATCTCTTCAGTGTCAAAACCAGTGTTGACGGATAGCCATTACAAAAGTTAAAGTAAGGTGACCTAATACTTGCATTGAATACTCTGCAAACGATGCCACTTCTGCCTGGAGAGGGTTCAGACAGATCACAAACTCTAAACCCAAACTCCTCCACTCCATAAACAATTCTCGCCTGGCAAATGAGCTGAACCAGTTCTACTGCCGCTTTGAGAGTCAATCAGACACCATCTGCTCAGCTTCAGCCTCAGTCCACAACCTACACCATGATCCTGTTTTCTGCTTTTAAAACCATCATCCAGGCCCTGCTGAAGGACAAGCTCTCTCAGCTGAACGTGCCTGACTCCACCTGCAGCTGGATCACTGACTTCCTGACGGACAGGAAACAGCACGTGAAGCTGGGAAAACATGTCTCTAATTCCAGGACCATCAGCACCAGTTCCCCTAAAGGCTGCGTTCTTTCCCCCCTTCTCTTCTTCCTGTACACCAACAGCCAGCTGCACCTCTAGTCACCAGAAGACTGTGGAGATGGTCGTGGACTTCAGAAAGAGCCCAGCCTGTGTGACTCCCCAGCCACCACTGTGGACTCCTTCCGCTTCCTGGGCACCATCGTCTCCCAGGACCTCAAGTGGGAGCTGAACATCACCTCCCTCATCAAGAAGGTCCAGCAGAGGATGTACTTCCTGTGGCAGCTGAAGAAGTTCAGTCTGCCAAAGACAATGATGGTGCACTCCTACACCGTCATCATTGAGTCCATCCTCACCTCCTCCACCAGCCAGGGACAAGGGCAGGCTACAGCGTATCATTCGCTCTGCAGAGAAGGTGATTGGCTGCAATCTTCCTTCTCTTGTGGACCTGTACGCCTCGAGGACTAAGAGATGAGCAGGAAAGATTGCAGCTGACCCCTCCCATCCCGTACACAAACTGTTTCAGACTCTCCCCTCTGGCAGGAGGCTGCGGTCCATCAGGACCAAAACCTCTCGCCACAAACACAACAGTTTCTTCCCATCTGCAACTAGCCTCATTAACATGGCCCGGGTCCCTGACTGACACCCCCCCCCCCCCCGCAAATGATACAAATGTCTCTGCACATGTAAATACTGTTTCATCTCGTGTTGGGCACAGACCTGGCACGTCGCACATATTTGTTGTTGATTGTTTATCTTCGTTGTTGTATATTTTTATGTTGTCAGTTTATATATTTATATGTACACAGTATTCTCTTCCGTTGCGTTACTTCTGCACGGCACAGACCCAGAATAATACACATGTATATATCTGCAACGTTGTTCTTCCATTCCATATTTATATATTCCTACATTTATTTATGTTGACTGTATGTTTGTCTATGTGTAGCACCTTATCACCACAGCAAATTCCTCGTATGTGTAAAACACTACTTGGCAATAAAGCTCCTTCTGATCCTGATTCTGATTCTGGGGTGTATAATTCTTAATGATAAACTGGAGCTGCTCTTCCCCGTTATGTCACATTGAATTCATATTTCTCTCTCTCTCTCTAGGTATTTATTTTCATCTCAACCTTAGCATCTTAAAAATAGTCACAGTAATGGTCACTATGTGAGTCCTTGAGCATGTGTAATCTTTTTTTCTTGACCATTTCCAGTCTGATTCTTGTAGAAATCTCCAGGCACAGTACCATCATGCCATGGACTGATTAATTTCTCTGTTCCACTCGCACTGCTGTAATGTTGTTAAAGAGGCAGTATAACCAATCAGGTGGCCATTTCCCATCCTTCCCATTCCATCTGAAGATTTGTCTTAATGTTACAAGTCAGCCAGTGTAACTAGAAGAAATCCCCCAGACTATGAGATATGACACACCCTTTTCCAATAAATTAAATGAACCTTAAATCATCATTGATTGATGTTACCCCTTAAACTTTTTTAAATATTACATGAAACAGGTTTACAAATCTTAGGTTTGTTACTGGCAGCGATAAGTACTATTAACATCACTGTTGATGGACTATGTTTGAAAAACACAAATGAAAAAAATATATATTTTCAAGGCTATTAAGGCACTGTCAATACTTTAGTGCATGTACGGTTTTGTTTAAATATAGGATTTCTGGTGTTTGGAAACACACCCATGTTCACCTGTTTACCAAAGCTTTTACCACCTCAAGTGATGGACAAAGAAGACATGACTTTTAACTAAATATATTAAAAATTATATAAAATAACCAAAGACACTGTAAAGCAGAGGTCACTAATAGGCGGACCACGGTTCGGATCCGGACCCAGCGACCGTATTGTCTGGACCCGGACGTACAGACGATCTGTTATTGAGAATTACTACCTCGTGACGGAGCTTTTCTATCTTAAAATGCACAGCTTTTCTAGTATTTACTGTCCTCGTTCAGCGGCACAGGAAACTCACAGACCAATCACATGTGCTCTAATCGTCTCATGTGATGCTGCTCAGCCAATCAAATCTGTGCATTGTTAAGCAATGCCAGAGCCGTTAATGGCCCTGAGCATTGCGGGTCGAGTCCACGAGTGAGATACACAGAGGAAGAGAGGAGACTAAAGAGAAAAGAGACTTCACATGGCTTTTAACCAAGAATGTACAGATTCTCACATGTACATTCTTCCCATGGGCAGTTCAAAACCTGGTTGAGGTTGGTTGAGACTGAACTTCAGACACTAAAAGCTACAGTTTTTATTACATTTTTTCTGAAATTGAGTAACAAATAAAAATTTTAAGATGCCTTTAGATTACTTAAATTTAGAAATTATTATTAGTTATTATTTATTACCCCTTCAGCTTTATGTGAAAACTGACATGATATTAATTAACATATAAATATTGTTGAAATAGTATCTCAGTCATTTGATGTCAGTTGATGACTAAAAACATATGTTGGTACAACTAGGCTATACATTATGGTAGGCTACTGAATGATAACGCAAGTTGATGTTCCGGACCTTTGCTTCGTGAAATTTTCTCTAACTTGACCTCTTTGAATTTTAACTGAAGACCCATGCTGTAAAGCATGTAAATCAGTAACATCAGTGAAGTGTGGAGTGCATGAATTATTATATTTCTATAGAATTACACAAATTAGGAAGTGTGTAATTTACAACGGATGTAAACTCAAGTCTAAATCCGACTAAATGCTGTGGCAGATACCTCTGGAGCATGTTATGTTCGAGATAAGAGATCAATGCTATAAAAGCACCATCCATGGACCAATCAATTCTCTTTGAAAATATATATATATTTGCTTTGTTATAATACAATTTAAAAATATTCACACTATCAACATAGAAAGCAGCAATGAAAAAAGTGAGCCATAAAGAAATGTGGGGGGGAAGGGGGGGCCTTGAAAAAACTGAGAAATAAAATTTGCTCTTAACCTCTAATATGTGTTTTCTGGAGAAAAATTATGTCTGGCTTCAGTGGGGACCGGGCTGAAACCTTGGTCTGTGAAGCCTTCCAGCTTGGTGATGGGAATGTTGGCGGAAACAGGAGCCCGCAGAGTCTTCGGGTCCGAGATGAGAGTGAAGCGCGGCCAGACCGGGAGAGCGAGAACACCGGCCTTCTCATCCAGAGGAGAGAGCTCTTGGGCCGGGGGAACAGACAGCTGACAGTGGGCAGCCACCCTCTGGATGATGGCAGGAAACTCTGATGAGGCCGCCGATTGAAGGCAGGGAAGTGGAGGCCGACAGTGTAATGGAAACCTCAAGGCTACCTCGGGGTCGGGGTCCCCCGCCGCACACTCGTCCGGAAGGAGCGGTGCCTTGCCCTGGGCCGGTAAGGTTGCTAGCAGACATTCTTTCTTTTTAATCTTCTGCTCTTTAGAATTGCTCTAAGACAGCTCAGTGCTAAAGAAAATTGGGAGCCGATGGCTGGGTCTCACCGTTGTGTATATATACAAGGTGCGGACGTAGGAGAGGCCCTTGCTGTGGGTAGGCGACAAAATTTATCAGTGCCGTGCAGGTGCACGTACGGGTAAACCCAATAGCGATGGCCTTAGAGGGCAAAGCCTATACGAAATAGTACACAAATTGAATATCTAAAGATAGCCCATAACTTGAGAAAATAACTTGATAGTATGTAGAAACACACAGGGAAAATCTGATATATAAAACTTTATGCAGTATTTAGTTAATCTTAAGTTGTGTTACTCTGAATTGCAAATTTGAGCTTTAAGAAATTGGTGATATTGCAAGAAAGTCTATCAAGTGACATGTATGAATCTCATCTTTGAGTTTTGTTTGACTAAAACTTTGTAAAGTGTATTGACTAAAGAAATCTCACACAGCATGGTCATCAGAGATCCCCTGATCCCCACCCATATCCTGATGACAGCAGCAGCTCATATACAAGGTTCCTGTGACTATGTGACCTACACAGTGTCTATTTAGCACACCTGTGAGTGTTTTTGTAATTTGTAATTTCACTGTGTCAACTTGAAGAAGCCCTAGGTGAAAGTCTTTGCTTTTTTTTTTTTTGCTTCATCTAAGAGTTGATCATATAAAGAGTGCACAAGTCTTCAGCATTAAAGCTATAATAACAAGACAATTTATGGTGTATTTGTTAGAATTCACATCAGCTGACAGATTCAGATGAGTTCTGTTGTTAATAAGTTAATACATGCTGACAGGTTCGTGTCTAGATGTCATGACTTCACTACAGTTCTGACCTTTGATCCTTACAGTGTGTCAGCATCAGCATGAGTGATCCATGTTCAGTTTTACTGTCTAGTGTTAGCGTCATGTTGACATGTCAGAAGTTATGTAATGCTTCATAAATAATAATTTTTCCAAACTGTAATTCTTTGATTTAAACAAAAGAACTGGAAAAGGTTACAGTAGTGGCACAGATACCTGGTGAACATTGTGGTGACTTTAGCAGCTAAAAAGACAGATATTTCCCTCAGGAGCCGGTAAATACCAAGAACTGAACTAACAATGAGAATACTGTAAAGTATAGGTAGAGACAAACACAACTCCACATTTAATTTAAAAAAAGCAAAATTTTATAAATGTAATTAATATACAAAGATAAAATAAAAGAATTAAAATGTCCCTAACTTCCCCCCTTGGTAAATTAATTTACGTTTGCATGAAGTGTGAATACAAAATATTTATCGGCCCCACGCGTCCGACATCAACAGTGGCTGTGTTTTCCAGGGTTTTTTTACGTGCACATTAGAAAAGTTGATGGAAACGGCCAAATTAAAACAAAATCCCTAATGCGCCAAATGGAGATGGAAGAAGACATTTAATCTAGGTTGTTTTTTATCTGTTTGAATATTTTCTATATTTATATATATTTTCTATATTGGAAATACTGTTTCTATCATCTTGAATCAAACCAAAACAAACACAATCTTGGCTGTTATATTAAAATATACAATGACTCCCCTCTGGGCAGGGAGAGGAGACTTATTTCTTGACAATGTACATCCATCTTCAGTCATTTTCAGTTATAGTCAAAAAGACATCTTGAAGCCTTTTTTAAACTTCTATTTATGGATGGAAATATAGTAGTTCAAATGAATATGTATCGTAATATATTATTATATTTATTTGTAAATAACTTGTAATAAACAGTAATTAATAGTTAATAAGGCCTTATAAAATGCCTATTAGTCCATAGAAGTTTTAATTAAAGCACAAATAACTTATTGCTTATAAGCTCTTATTAAAAACTTGTTAAAAAATAATAACACGTTTATTCACATTAAGTATTAGTTCAGGTATTCCTATTAGAATCATTATGAGCACTTACAGGAAACTTGTTAACAAGTTATATATACACCTTAAGAAACTTAATGAGCGGTTTATTAACATTAATGAGACTTAATGAGTTTTAATAATAGTATAAAACAAACTCATTATTGGCTCGTAAGATATTTATGAGCAGTTATTAGTTTATAACAGTTTATAGACCACTTGTCAATGTTAAATAGATGTTTAATGACAGTTATCTGACTATAAGAGGTTTATATTACTGCCTTATAAAGGCTTGCTAAAGTGGGCACAGTCTCTTATTGTAAATGATGCATTTGGAAAACACACACACACACACACACACACACACACACACACACACACACACACACAATGATTTAGTGATGAACCTAACAAACCCACTTTAGACAGCTTGTTTAGATAGTTATTTCTTTTTAGTTTTAACAAGCCTTTGAAAGTGGTTAACAATTAATGCAATAAGACACTGATCACATTAGTATAAAAAAAATGTTCTTTTTAAATATAGTGTAACACATGTAACACATAAAATGAAATAAAAATGGCAACTTAAAATTCAAGGTAGTTTAACAATTTTATCCAGAAAAATCCCTTTAGAAAATATTACAAAATAATATTTATCAAATATAAACACATTGCACTTTTGTAACAGGCTAAGAAACAAAGACACAAGGGAAACACATACCCCCAGTCACTCAAAAATTGCCCTTTCCAAGAGGCAGTAGTTTCCCTGACCTCTTCAGGGCCTGGACCTTGTCCTCAATGTCTGTACTGGTACCAAGAGCCTCCAGACACTTACCAGCAAAATCGCCTAGTTTGTCCTTTCTGGTATGCTCCTCCCTTAGCTCAGCTTACTTCTCTGGGGCAGCAATGGCAAGCTCAGCAAAAGGCGTGTTTAAGACGATAGTGTTGCGGTCTACTCCCACCTTTTTTATCCCCAGTTAGCCTCCTGTGCCCGGCCAGGCAACTTGCACTGTAGAAGTATAGCCCACACATCTCTCCTAGCTTCACTACACCAGGAGTAACAGAAAAAGTGGAACCAGACGGCTCGGCTGCACCCAATATGTCCCAACCACTTTACAGACCCAGAACACCATCAGCAGAAGCCCCACCTGAGGTCGGCAACACGAGTAAACCCCTGCTGACTAAACCGTCCACAACCACAGCCTTCAGCTCCCTTTAATAACAATAATAATAATAATAATCTTTATTTGTAGAGCACTTTTCAAAAACAAGTTACAAAGTGCTTTAACAAGTGTAAAGACAATAATACCCAAAAAACAATAATACCCAAAAAACAATAATACAAAAACAATACAAGATAAAGAAAAGAAAAGACTAAAATAAACGTTTAAGATAAATATAAAATTAGTAAAATAGAATAAAATAAAAGGGATAAAATAAAGTTAAATAAGATCAGGAAAGGCTCTCCTATAAAAGTATGTTTTAAGAAGGGACTTAAAAGAGTTCACTGACTCAGCCGACCTGATTTCCTCGGGCAGGCTGTTCCAGAGCCTCGGAGCCCTGACAGCAAACGCTCTGTCCCCTTTAATTTTCAGTCGAGACTCTGGAACAGACAACAGACCTCTGCCCGAGGATCTCAAGGTACGTGCTGGTGCGTATGGGACTAAAAAGTCAGAAATATAACAAGGCGAGAGGCCATGAAGAGCTTTAAAAGTGATCAATAGAATTTTAAAGTCAATTATAAAACATACTGGGAGCCAGTGTAATGAAGCTAAAATAGGAGTAATGTGGTCATAATTCTTTGTTCTGGTTAAAAGCCTGGCAGCTGAGTTCTGGACAGTCTGGAGTCGATCAATAGATTTTTGGGTTAAACAGGTGAAAAGGCTGTTGCAATAATCCAGGCGTGATGAGATGAAGGCGTGTAAAATGGTCTTGGTGTCCTTAAAAGTTAACATAGATAGAATTTTTGCTATATTTCTAAGTTGATAAAAACATGATTGAACAAGCTTTGTGGTGTGCTGCTCGAAATTTAAATTACTATCAAACCAGACACCAAGGTTCTTTGCCACAGGCTTAATGTGATTTACTAGGGAACCAGCAGATGGCAGTATTTGTTTTGCCATCTGCTGGGACCCAATGACCAGGATTTCTGTTTTGTCTGAGTTCAGCTGGAGGAAATTATTTGACATCCAATTTTTTTATTATTATTATTCAAATATATTTATTGGGTTTTAAGTTGTAAACACACATAAAACAATTAACAAGTCCCCTTCACAAAGGCAGTTGTTAAGTGAACTCAGCATTCCAGGGTCTGTGGATCTGACGGGCAAGTACATTTGTGTGTCATCAGCATAAATATGAAAAGAAATGCCATGTTTATGGATAATATGTCCAAGGGGAAGCAGATACAGGGAAAACAAAATGGGTCCTAAGGCACACCATATTTAACTGGACAGAACGAAGAGACATAGTTGTTTACAGACACGCAAAACTTCCTATTTGACAGGTAGGATGAAAACCATTCTAGGGCAGTACCAGAGATCCCCACCCAGTGCCTCAGTCTGTCTAACATGATGTTGTGATCAATGGTGTCAAAAGCAGCGCTAAGGTCCAGGAGTACCAGGACTGAGCACATACCTACATCAGCAGACATTAAAAGGTCATTGGTGACTTTAAGCAGGGCAGTCTCAGTGCTGTGGTACTTCCTGAAACCAGACTGAAACTTTTCAAATATTTTGTTATTTTCCAGTACAGTGAGCAGCTGTTTGGACACAATTCTTTCTAGTATCTTTGCAATAAAAAGGAGCATGGTCGCGACAGTGATACCATAATGTGCAGCGAGAGTGGACAAGTCAACTTTCCTACACTTGTCTAGCTCCGCCCACGCGGGAGCGGCTACTAACATCTCAAAATTACTATCGGTCATACTCACCTTGGAACCGCAACACCGCAGCACCGACTCCTTTATTCTGCAGCTTAGCTAGCACAGGTGGGTTTTGTCAGCAATTAATAAAATAAGCAATAAATAGCAGTTAATGTTGCTATAGCGTTATGGCGATGGCCTAACGGCAAAACTCGAGGCTTCAGAACGGCATTCCAGAAACTAATGTGTAAACATAATGGAAACAAATGTGTTCTCAATGTGTTAATACAGGTCTTGTGTGATGGGCAAAGCCGACAATCAATAAAATATACTGAGACTGACGTGATGTGTATGTGACAGTCAAGTTTTTCTCCTGAGAGAGAGTTCCAGCATGAGCGCTGGTGCCCCACCGTGTTTTTCATCCTTCGTCATTATTTTTTGCCTAGCACTGGGTATACACGCCAGAATCGTTGAACAATCCAACTGTGTTAACAGGTTATGGGCCCGGGGTCACCCAGAGATGGTTGTCACATGTGCCACCGAAGGAAAAGTCACAACATACAGCATGTCCGGTGAGAGGTAGCATGCTTAGCTAACACCATGAGTAGATGGGTCGACGAGTCAAGTAGCCGTTGATCTCGGCTAGTTTTTGATGGAGATGAAAAGAACTAAGAACTGTGGGAGACGAAATATTTGGGCCATATTCGACTGCGAGGATTAAAAGAGACTATTTTAAATCAGCCCACCTAAGATGAAGACGGAGAACCGGTGGAAGATAAGGGGGAAAATGCTGAGGTGTATGCGGAGCTGATCCAATTTCTGGACGATAAGAGTTTGTCGCTGATAATGAGAGACGCAGAAGACAATGGGCGGAAAGCTCTACAGATTCTGAGAGACTTTTATACAGGCAAAGGTAAGCCATGTGTAATTAGCCTGTATACAGAACTGACTTCACTTCAAACGTCAAGCAGTGAGTGTGTGACTGAATATGTTATACGAGCAGAGACCGCCATCACCATGATTTTGAAGGGACTGCCAGACTCATTCAAACCGTTTGCTATTCATGTCACACACAGTGAGAAGGCGATGGCTTTTGCCTAATTGAAAACTAAACTACGGAGCTATGAGGTAGAGACCTGCGCAGGACTGTTTTCTTGATCCCGCCCGCTCTCTCGTTGATTTTGGGCCTGCTCCCGTAACGCGTGTTTTCCTCTACCGCCCATTCCTGCAGCATGTGTATCCACTCCCGCCTGCACCCCGCAAACTTTGTGACATGCAGAGTTAAAAAAGGACACAAATGTTTGGGCTATGCTAAACGTTCAGAATAACCGACATAAATCATTGCATTAATTTTTGTCAGTAACAACTGAGAAGTTTTCCAAATTTCAGACTTGCCTTGCTTTGGTCTTGTATTATATAAGCCCGTGTGATGGAAGCCAGTGAGGCTATGCAGTGAGTACACCTTAAGTGACGCACTGGTGACTGACACCAGGGCCCATGGGGTGTAGTCGCCTCGCCGGTTCGAGTCAGGCCTGTGCAGTACATTCTAGGGTGCAGCTGCATACATTCACTTTAATCTTCTTTTCAACTTCGTATATTTTTTAACTGCCAGCTCTCGCCCGCAGCAGAGTTAAAATCGCTCGCTCCGGCACAATTTGTGAGGGGTCCCGCGGGATCCCAATCCCAATGCAGCTCTCTACTATGAGGTCACAAGGAAGATGTGTGCCATAGCATCAGCTGACAACGTGATGAAGGCGTGAATGCAGCCAAGTGAAAAACCAGCTGTGGCAAGTACAAGTGACTGGGGAGCTGGGAGTGTGGACATAATTTGCTTCAGATGTGGCCTGAGAGGACACAAACCCAGAGAATGCAAGCAGGGGTGCAGTCAGTGTAAAAGTACCACATGTTGGGATGCAACCTGCAGACGAAAACAGAGGTGAGACGAGGCGTGTAAAGTATCTGAATAGGTGAGCGGCAAGGAGTATGCGTTCCGGATGAGTGACAGGGTGTGGTGTCATGGTAGCATAAAGACAGTACATAATTCCACATTTATAAGTACAACAGACTTTACTACTTACACACAGCAGATGATAAATAAGACGACCAAAGTAAGGGGAGTTATGATATGCAGACATGGCATGAGATTCTGGGATACTGTAATTACAATGATATTCAATTACAGAGTGCTGATGGCATGATGATTAAGGGTAAAACAGAAAGTTTATCCAGACCAGGAACAGAGAACCTGATGTAAGAGCCTAAGCAGCTCCAGTGTTAGTAGACCCAGAGTTCAGAGATGGGTATAGGTTTGCGTTATCATTCATTCTTGATTATTCCAGTGCGGTGTTTGTGTACTGTTTAAAAAAATAATAGTGACACAGTGCAAGCAACAGAGAAGTTTCTTGCTGACACAGCCCCATATGGGAAGGTAAAATATATCAGATCTGACAATGGTACAGAGTCCATGGGGAAAAGTTACCAGGCATTACTCAATAGAAATGGGATAAGACATGAGACCTCAGCACTGTACTCTCCACACCAAAATGGCACTGCTGATCGAAATTGGCGCACCCTGTTTGACATGGCGAGGTGTATGCTGATAGAGAACGAGTTACCAAACGAGTTAGGGACCAATGCAGTACAGACAGCAACTCTAGTGAGGGACAGACGCTTTAACAAGCGCATAAAACAGACACCTTACTTTATGCTGCCAGGAAAACAACCTAACCTTTCCAGGACGCAAAAGTTTGGATCAGTATGCTTTGCCTATAAACAGGACAAGAGAAAACTAGACTCAAGATACGAGAAGGGAATTTTTGTCAGGTATGACCAGAATAGTCCAGCCTACATGATCTACTGTTCTGACAGTGGAAAAGTGCAGAAATACAGACTGGTGAAGTTTGTGACCAAAACAGTTTTGGAGCAACAGACACAAGCCATCTTTCCATCAACATTTTTTAAAGGTTCAGTGTGTAAGTTCTAGTGACATCTAGTGGTGAGGGTTGCGAATTGCACCCCCCCCCCACCCCCACCCAAGCAAGCAGTATAGCTAGCTGAGACAGGACAAAGATTTCATCTATGAGATAAAAGAGATTGCCAGTCAAGAAATGAGGTTTCTTTAGATAGATGTGTTAAGAAATTATATAAATCATGTAAAATCATATGTTTTTTTAAATATTATTGTTACTTTTTCATTGATAAACAGCCACATGAAGAAATGAAGTGCAACATGATGTCTCATACTCCTGTAATACAGTATTTTACAACTTGGGAGAGTTGGCTCATCTGGACTAACATACCAAAGTAAATGAAGAAATTCTCAAACACTATCACATCTAGTGCACCAAGTATGACCACTGACAGAAAACAGGACAATGTAAGCCTCACTGTTTCTGCACCACAGTCCATTATAAACCACATAATACATGACATTTACAAAGGCATTGGCTGGTGAGAATCAAGGCTCCTCTGGCTTTGCTTAATTAGATAAGCAATCTGTGAATATTACCAAAATGTATTTTGAATTTTTTGAAATACATCAGAAACACAAAGTAGTACTGACAGCCATAATTTCAGCTTGTGGTAAAACAGTGCAACGTTTTAATGGGCATTTAGCATGTGAAAGTGTGAACAGTGGGAAGCAATATCCAATAACATTTTTTAATGCAAATTCGGAAAGTATTTATTATTGGTCACTTGATAGGCACACGGTCTTGTTATATATCACCATTAGCAGTAAAAAGAAATACATGTTTTCCACCAGGGCAGTAAAATGTGAAGTTTAACTGCTGATCTGAGCTTCCCTGCTGTTACCGTTTCATTACCAATAATATTCATCAGCTGTTTGTCTCACGAAGGTAACAGCGCATTTCTGTCCACGTAACAAAGCCATAACAGAGGCTGGAGAAGAACTACATGAAGTTACAATCCAACTACATATTTTTTCAAAGTTTAGCTGGCTGATCTGAGCTTCGACGCTGGAAGCTGCTGTTTTAGTACCAATTAGCGATCAGCTGATTCTCAAGAAGGTAACATACAAAGCCACAAACAGAGCGCTGGAGAGAGAGAGAGTCACTACATGAAATTAATCCAACTAACATAACACCACAAGTCAAAGCACAGCGCTGGAGAATAAACCAATCCAACTAACAATAAATGTTTTTCTACCAGTCAGTAAAAGTTTAGCTGGCTGATGCGTTCATGCTCTGAGCTAACGTTACGGTTTTATTGCCAATTAACGTTACTGATCAGCTGGTTGTCCGGCAAGTAACCGGCAAAACCAAACCACAGGCTGGAGAATAACTAGGCGACATGAAATTAATCCAAATTTCACACCACTGACAGGGGAAACATGTCAGGCTGTCTGATTATGGCCAGCTTCTAGCTAAAGCTCTCAAACAACAGTTTTCATTTGCATCTCTAAAGAACTAAAAAAAAAATATTTAAATGTGCAAGGTGTGACGCTGTACCGTAAATAACTCAAAGCAAAATGTGGCAGTCAGGCTGGTCAGGCCATGGTGGATGTCTGGGTTACAGAGAAGGCAGTTTGCCCAAGTGGAGCTTTATCTCCCTTGGCTCACAGGTCCAAGGTGCACCCAATCAGCAATCACCACAATAAAACAAAGATGGTTAACAGTGGTGAGGTATAACTCCCACAGAGTGGCCTCACCGGATCACACAGGGGCCGTCACACCTGTCAGTAGAAAACAGACTACTTCAGCACCGCTTTGAAAACATCTGTCCCACATTAACGTTATAGCCTTCCATCTGGGAAAATCCACAAAATCCGTGATTTCTGCCGTCAGCTGTCTGTCCCGACTCCGTCTGGCTGTTGGCTCTCGTGCTAAATAACACGTTGTCCAAATGTCACTTCTCTTCTTACTTCTAATAAACCAGAAGACTACTCGGAGACTGTATATTACTATTATTATTAGTCCCTCTTCTTCTTCTTTGTACGTATTCAATGTAGTGACGGGCGTCTACACTACCGGAATTACACAAGCACAAGAAGAACGCTGTGATGACGAAACGCGTTCTGTAGTGCTATTCGTTCGTTGTCGGCTATGGTAGAAACATGACGACAAAATACAGCGACCTCCACAGCAGGGTGTGCCCAGGGTTATGTAGATATAAATGTCTCATTCTAAGGTAATAAAAACATAATGGTTAATTATGTAAGGTCTTTATACACCACTGAAAACATAGTTATGGATCTTATATTGCATTTCTGTCAATAGAGCCTCAGAAATATTACACACTGGACCTTTAATGCGCATTTTGAAGTATCGCATTTGAAAAGGGTGATTAAAACGGCAAAATTCGGATAGATATCGTTAATTTCGCAAAAAACTTTTTACGCTAGCTTGAGGTGGTTTTTGCCTTTGTCGAATTCCACATAAGTTCTGACATAGCGAACTTGTAACTCACAATTGATCAGCTGTTTCTGCTGTCGGCGTCTTGCCCGGTTGTGCAGAGTTCTGCATGCCTGCAGAGAATTTCATGCACCTCGCGGCTGGTAACACTCATTTGTGCTGAGAAAAGAGGTGGATGCAAATCTCGGCAGGTAGCCTTCATCATCTATTCGGCCATATTATGCATTCACCTCTTAAAGGTCCTTTTCAGATATTTAGTGTTATGGCAGAAAATTGTGTCCTCTTACATTTAATCTTTTATGTATGTTCTTATTATTATTATTAGTAGTATGTATGTTCTTATATTATTATTATTATTATTACTATTATTGTTATGTCTTATAGATATATATGTATTGTGTTTTTATCCTTAACCTTTCCTCTCCTATACTCCTTATGTTAGTCTGTCCACTAGGGTTTAGGTCAGAGCTGTGACATTTTTTTTGGTGTTTTCCCCTCTTCTTGTTCCTCTCCTCTCCTGGAATGTTTATTCAAGGCTGAGAGAGGATCTCTGTTCCCCAAAACATGCATCCCTTTGTTCGTGGCCAGTCGCCCGAAGCCACCCTAGGCGGCCAGTCTCTGGACCAGCTGTATATGTGTTTAAGTACTCCTCTGTTTATTCTCTTTTGTTAAATAAATTCTTCAGAGACACAGTTGGTTGTAACTTAATTCTTTGCTCAACCCCTCACCAGGAATATAATTTCCACAACAAAATATATACTTCGAACCATTTTTCACCATTGATGAACCCTACAAAGATATTTAAAAATATTATAGCGTTTAAAAGCATTATTTGGAGGGGCATGCAATTCTTGGCAGCATGCATAACTCGGTAAAACACCGGATATTCCCATGTCATGCGGAGACATGGCTGGTAGCAACTTGCCCGCTTGAAACACATTTCTGAGGAACTCTCTCCATTTCTCTCTCTTGTTTATTACAGCCATGTGTAACGTCAACTACTGACGTAACTACGCAAGCAATAGACTGGTTTATTCGCTCCAAACCAGCTGATGGAAACGCACATATTTCGCAAATTGTTTGCAACATTTAAAAAGTACGCTTAAAATCTGCATGACAATTAGATGGAAACATGGCTACAGACTGAGATGACTCCTGATGACGATGATTTTGAGGGTCATCATACGGCAAGACCAGGAAAAAGGCTGATGTGAGTCCAGGAAGTACTCAGGCCCAGGTTCCAGTAACTATGCCTGAGGAGAACAGCCAAACACAGACAGGTGATGTCAAAAGTGGACCCCAAAGATACCCTCCTAGAGTGAGGAAGAAACCAGGTTATCTAACTGAACATGTATCTGGTGAGGATAGTGATGATCAGGTACTAAATACAGTAATGTAGATTTTTGTTAGAGATTAATTAGTAATGTATCCATAACATTCAGGGAAGCTGTGACCTGCAGTCACTAAAAGAAAATGACACATTTACTCTAACCAGCTTGCCTAAAGGTAAGGAAGCAGGAAGATTGAAAACCACGAGTGACACCATGTGAACAAAAATTTAACTATACTGACAATGCAGAGAAGATGATTGATATCAAGACATACAGTGAGGCAGTTGGCAGCCTAATCTAGCTAACTACATGTACAAGACCAGATCTGCATTTTGTAAGTAAGCTGTCATTGTATTTTACTGAGTCAACAGAGGAGCAATGGAGTACAGTGAAACATGTACTGAGATATCTGAAAGGCACAACTGAGAAAGAGTTGAGTTACAGGAAATGTGATAATGAGAAACTGGGACTACACGCATACAGTGATGTAGATTGGGCAGATGATGTAACTGACAAATCCTTTGATTTCATGGAAAACCAAAAAGCAGCCCACTGTTGCATTATTCACTTGTGAGGCAGAGGATATGCCGTTAGCCGGAACCACACAAGAGTGTACCTACCTAGTACAGCTATTCTAGGGCATTGACGGACATGACTACGCACCACCTAAGGTTTATGAGGATAACCAAGGTGCAATAGCGTTAGCTACAGACAGAGATGTCAACATGTGGACATAAAGTATCATTTTGTGAGGTCAACTGTGAATGATGGGAAAATAAGTTTGGACTATTGACCAACATACCAGATACTAGCAGATAGGATGACAAAATCTACAACAAGATTTAAGTTGAGGAAGTTTACGAAGTTTATGTTTGGAGATTAACCATGTAGTCTATGTATGGATTTACATGATGCAAGGTTAAGAACCACGGAGAACCATGGTGTTATTTGTGTTGTTAA
Organism: Micropterus salmoides; assembly: GCF_014851395.1. Classification (NCBI taxonomy): domain Eukaryota; kingdom Metazoa; phylum Chordata; class Actinopteri; order Centrarchiformes; family Centrarchidae; genus Micropterus; species Micropterus salmoides. The sequence continues at coordinate 28,690,433 of NW_024040040.1, read as the reverse complement.
AGGCGAGACAATAGAGGTGAATGGGGTAAAAAATTGAACTTACTTACTTAATAGATATCACCGTCACACTATTTTTTGTATTACAGGTTTTCTGAAATTGTATGTTTAAATATGCAAATGAGGCAGTAATTTGCATCTATTTCAAGAACAAAATCTGAACACTGGACAGTGTTCAAACATATTGTTTTATTTTGTTGACACATTACACTCAAATGTTTTTACAGAGGGGATATCTCTTTTAATTATTTCATAAATCAAAAAATACTGTAAAAACTCTTTTAAACCTGTTTTTGGGAATAAAATGTTCTATAATTCAGGCCATGAATATATGAACAAACACCTCTGTAAAAACCTTCATAATATAGTCAGGAATACGACTGTAAAGTTTGGTGTATGTACGTGTTACTGCAGAGGAGATTTTAGGCTCAGTATGAGAAAAAACTCATTTTGAGAAAAGTTTTGTACACATTATCATTTAAAATCAATATTTACAGACCCGATATTGAATTAAATCTTTAACAACTCCACCATATAACATCTCAAACGCATCAAAACTGAAAAATGAGAAACGGTAGTTATGTACTGCAACTCCAGATTATATGAGTATAGGAGCAACCCTCTAAGGCTATCGCTATTGGGTTTACTCCTCCGCGCACCTGCACGGCACTGAGAAAAGTTGTCTACGACCACCCACAGCGTGGGACTTTCCTTCGTCCGCATCTTTTACATATACACAATGGTGAGACCTGGCCATCGGCTCCCATAGTGCCTTTTCTTCAGCACTGACAACCAAGGTGCAGTAAGGCCTTCAACTTAGAGGGCTGCACCTATACTCATAGAATCTGGAGTTACAATATGTAAATATCAATCTACTTCGTAAAGGCTTCGCCATCTAAGGCTATCGCTGTTGGGTTAGGGGTGAAGCAGGACAAGTCAGCACCTCACTGGCCCATACGTTACCTCCAAGCACAGACCCACCTGCCCAGCAAACATAATAAGCCACCCAGTCCCCTGCTGCCCATGGCATTTGTGGTGGCGTGTGTACTATCACTGAAGGTGCGACATGGGGAGGCAAAAAAACGACCAATGCATAATAGGCTGTGTACAGGATGGGGGGCCCCGCAGCTGTGCAGGTGCGGATGAGGTCTCGCACAGCAACCGTACCAGCTGCACACAGAGCAGGGCCAGAGTGAACAGCGGCCGCTCGTCCCACTGTCCTGTTGGGAAAAGACGCACCGCACATTCACAGAGGACAATCACTCTCCAAAACTGAGTGAGTCAGCGAGAAGCGGGAGACATCCTGCAAGGTAAAAACGGATGAACGAGCCTGGGGAAGACCAGGAGGCCGCCGTGCAGATGCCGTCCACCGTCATCCCGCAGTGCAGCGCCAGGGAGGAGGAGACCCCTGTCCTGTAGTGCACCCTGATGCTGTCTAGTCAACACATTGGAATATATAAACACTATGCCACCTAATGTTTTGGCTGTGTAAGTGTTGAACAAATCATGGTCTGAAGAGCATTTTTGATTTGATTAATAATACTGTCACATGGCTGAGGCTGAGATCATCTGCACTGTAAACTGTATTTTACTAGTGTCCAAGCAGCATTGAGTTCAAACAAACTGTCATCTCCGCTGCTATTGGATAGTTTCCATTTGTTGATTAAATATTCATTATCATTCAATTTCAACTGAATACTGACACAACGGTGTATTAACTGCTGCACATTACTGACTGTGGGTAGGTCTTAATGGCTTAGGAGTCATCTGGACTGCCTCTAACTCAAATTTAAGAGCTTGTTTTAGTGCTATAATACTAGCTGAATTACTCTTCCTAAATTAAGACCAATGCGCCCCTTATTTTAAGAGTTTCTTCTATCTCAGCCGGTTAGGAGCTACTTTTAGCATTCAGAATGTTTTGAGAATATAGCCCCAGGTCTGACAGTGACCAAAACAGTTCCCTCATCTGAAGTGTCTCTAGTCTGCTAAAGGTCAACTGATATTAAATGAATGTTTGAGAAAAAAACGAACCCACAATGATACAAAAGCTAACTTAGGAAACATTTGGCTAATCACATAGGTCATATGCTCTTTTTCTGGTTGCATTTTTGCCTTTAATGAATAGCTCACAGTGTAGAGACAGACAAGAAACGTAGGGGCAGAGGTGGGCTCAAAGGTCCATGGCCAAGTTTAAACCATGGATGCCAAACTTGTGTAGTATGTGCCCGAAACGCTAGGCCCACAACATGTTCTCTTTACAATGAACTTGACATCATATGACACAATGTGAATAATCGGAAAAAAAACTTTAAGCATAGCCTGTACTACATTTTGTGAGCTGAAGTTCCAACCTTAACTTAAACCTTCAAGGAGTACCAGGATTGTCTCTGTGACCTCAAGAACCTGGGCTGATCACTTCTCTGCTCCAGTCCTTTCAGTTTGAAATGTTTCTTGAGAGTCTTAATGCCACAAGACAGTGGAGCCACTTATATAAATAACAAAACTCTGCCCCCCCCCACCCCCCCACCCAACTCAGGGGATTTCAGAGTCCCTGTTTTTTTAACACCCCCAACCCATATCAAGGACCTGTCAAAAAATTAGTTCCACTTCGATTCACTCCCTCTCCCCCTCTTCCTCCCCCCAACCTACCCCATGCCAGCCTACTTCCTCTGCTCTGTGCAATAGTTGATCACTCATGGATAAACACTGCAAACATGTGGCAGTAAGTAAGGAGAGGCCGACTGAGCTCCACCACACCAGCAAGAAGTAGTAGAGAGACAGTGATTGGGATAGAAAAAAGACGAGAAGAGGAGGTTGGTTGTGTGTGTATATGTGTGTTTGGGTTGGGGTGGTGACAAGAACCTTGGCAGTTAATTATCTGGAGAATATGGCAATCAGAGCAGCAATGGCTGTTTCTGAGTGACTCTGTTTTTTGGTCCTTGGGGATGTGTCGTCGAATTCATTGACGAACAATCTGCTGAAGACTGAAGGCCTCTCAGCTCCTGTTTGTTGCTGTGTTTGTTGCCAAACCATTAAACTTTCTCTGATTATTCTCCTTGACAGAAATTTCTCTCCTGTTGTGCGGAGTCACTCTTTCACAAACAAGGGTTACATCATTGTAATGGTTTAATATAAGTATGTGTCTATGTGTGTCTCAATTTCTGGCAGGACTAGCATGTTTACAAAAACAGACGTACAGTAGAGGTAGAAGTATTACTGATATGATATATGACAACAATACCAAATTAAAGCAATTCAAAGGTTATTAAATAGTCAAAAATGTAACTAAATACATGAATTAATAATAATGTTAGCTTTATATTTAAAATGAAGCGTAGTTATGTAAAGGTTTATACTTTATTTGATTCCATTGGATATCTTTAACACCTCCCGTGTGCCCTGCTTGTACTTGTTATTTTGCTATTCAACAAAAAATCATGTCATGAATCAAGTGTCATCTTTCATGTTGTTTTATCCTGTGGCAGTCCTGCATAACGCCATGCAGTAAAAGCAGGCTGCATTGATAATTAGTCGGCTCTGATTTAGTCTAAAAAGTGCCTGCTGCTTGCTGCAGGCCTGGCTGTCTCTCCTAAGGATTGCCCCTGGTCACAGCATTTCATTTGCTTTTTGGTTTACAGACATTACACAACAACACACACACACTGGCCTCCCTACTAATGACTGACCCTGACCCACAACACAGTCCTAATGCCAAAGGTCATTTGAGTGAAGAGAGGGAAAGACATGCCCAGGAAAGCAGGACCTACAGCAGCTGGTAGAGGTCAATCTTCCTGGTCAATATATGGACAGTTCGGACACAAATAAGCACAGAACAATCCCCGGATGTCCGCCCACTCTGAAGCTTATCTGCCTTTAGGCCATAAATAGCGATGGTTGCACCATAACTGTCCTCTGGCTGCATCAGCAGGGGGAAGAGAGTGGGGGGGGTTGTGTTCGTATGAGCTTTTGGAAAGTGATAGAAAACAAGTTTGTTTTCCCTTCTTTCCCTTTTCATGTCCACAACATACTATATTATGCGTAAGAATGGAAGTACAAATTTTCGATGCCCAGCATACGTCAGCAATCTATGAGTAATGAAACATTTTTTCACCAATGTGCTGGGATAGAAGGCATGCATCACACTTTTTCTTTACATTTTTGTGCCATGCATTGTAAAACTGCAGCTCCTGCATCTTATTTCAGCTTCTTGTGAAATCTACAGAGCCTGCCTGGTGTCACGGATTAGGAGGGAAAAAATAATTCCGCGAGGTTGAAGGTTTTATTTAGTCATTGATTTGAATTTGAAAATGCAAACACAAATGACAAGAGTTAAGGCCTGGTCACACTATAAAGTGGAACAGTGAATTTCATCCATGCATCATCGCAAAATATTTAATTCTAGAAGCTTGGTGACATAGGGACTAGGGCTAGTTGGTGATCCACTGTAGCTATAAGGTATGATAGATTTATTTGTCACAATACAACAGTTTGTAGAGTGAAAGTGAGTTTGTAACTCCCTTCTGCTACGTAACAGACAATATACATTAATATGGAAGCAATTATAAAAATGGTAAATAGAAATAAACTATAATCACTGGAGCAGTGCTGAGGATGAATTAGAGTGTATGAGTCTGATAGCTTGGGGGGAAAAAAGCTGCTCTGCAGTCTGGTGGTGCTGCTGAAACTTCTATATCTCTTCCCAGAAGGCAGCAGGGTGAACAGGCTGTGGCTGGATGGGTACTGTCCTTTAGTATTCTTTGGGCTCTGCGTAGGCACTTCACCTCATTTCCAGGCTCATAACTGTGTGCAAACAAAATCTTCTTTTGTTGAGCACTTTCTACTCCAACATAAATAAAAGCTAATGATACACTCTCTGTCAAGGGAGGACTGAACATCAGGTGTACTGGGAGTTTTCCTAGCGGGTCGCTGGACAATTGGACCGTTAACCACATAGTATTACAATGGAGCAACCTTTATGGCGGGGTTTGGGGCCCTGTCACAAGCCGGCAGAAATACTTTCACTTTCCATCAACGCCGTTTTTAAAGTGTGTTTAATCTCTGCAGAACAAATGTAGGCTTCACACCGTGACATTTAAGTCAGATGTTAACTGGATTGATTCTGTATATTAACTTCTCATTACGCAGAGCATGTATTTCTTTTAATGAACATTATTTCATATTGGTTGCTGTTTGTTTTATAGCGATGCCCAATGGTGAATTAATTTAACAGAATGTTGCGGTGAAACTGTTCTTGGCTTTCACTCAGTAGCTGTTATATATTCAGGAAACAATATTTTTTGAGAAGCATCAATAGATGCATATAGATGCATGCATAAATATGGGAGGATAACACAGTCCTATTGTGTTTGACTTTCGCATTATGTTATTAATTTAATATAGACATGCTTCTTTCAAAACTCACTGAACATTTGATCATTTATTTAAGCTCTGTCCTCCATAAGGATTATTGATTGATTCATAAGCGATGCGGAAACATGGTTTAACTTCTTAAGTATGGAGTCGGTCCTATAATTAGATTCACTTATACAGCATCATTGGATTGGTTTTCATACATTCCTCACCCTGCCTAAAGAAAATGCTAATCCATCTAATATACAATATACGCTTACATTATATACAGTAACTATACTAGATTTTGATGTAAAAAAAACCCAGTGTTGTTGTTAAAACTGCTACAGAAACCAACTTGTCTCCACCTTCCAGCAGTCATGTCCCTCTTGATCCCTGACTGTCCTCCCTGCATATTATAACCTCCTCCTTCAACCTGCTCACCTCTTGAACCACAAGTAGCATCAGAAGCCCAGGTGGAGGTTCTAGTTATGCAAAGCTCTATGAAGTAAGGCCAGAGGTCATCAGTTGACAACCCACAGTGGAGCAGCTCTGCTTCAACTTGAAGGCTGCTGCTGCTTGTTAGCGTAACATTTGCGCTCCTTAGTATTACAGGATGGACTGCTGTTACTCATTAACAGGGCATCGACAGAGGCTCCAGTGTAGCACTGATGCTGAATTACAGACAAGGTAATGCAAATGCTAACACACTTGTTTGATGTGACCCATTAAAACTGCAGTCAGCAAGAATTGAACATACAATGCATAACCTTCTGTGTCTCTCTCTGCTGCTTGTATCACTCTGCCAAGCTCCTCCCACCAAACCCACAAATGCACAGCAGTTGCCTCATCCCAAATAGGGCCGGCTCTCCACTTTGAGAGTCTCACCAGGACCCCGGTCCCTCAGACCACTACTCGTATTCTCAAAGATGCCCCCATAACCCTTCCTGGCCTAGGCCAGAGTCCCCCAGTCTAACAGCAGGATGAGAGGCTAGTACACTGCCCCCTTAAAAGTTATTCCCCACTGTTTGTCATCATGTTGATACAAGCACCATGGTATCGAATATAATGGGCTCCATGTGGCGCCGGTTGTTTCACACACATGTTTTGTACTATACCTGGTTGCTGACAAAGGATGGATGGGTAGTTCTTTCATTGCTGCTGGTTGCTTCTCAGCCATTGTGTTTGCAAAAGTTCTGAAGCCAAGCTGAATATATTGAGCTTGACTAAGTGGTGAGCATGCGCAAGGAAGGGGGGCTGCGCAGTGTGTGCAAGAGCAGTGATTGACAGTGTGTTAGAGACAGCTCCTGGATGTGATTGGTTGTTTGTCCAGGGAGCAGTGGATTGGAGAGTAAGAGTAAAAAGCGGACGTAGCCACCGTGACCTCACCAATTGGTTTGGGGACTATAATTTTGAAGCCTTGCTTTTTTGGAACCAGAAATTACTATATTTGGATGAGAGGAGAGACAGTAGTACACGCTTCTTTGTGATGAATAAGTGTTTAAAGATTAGAGAAGTCAAGTTTTTTTGCTAATGACTGTATCCAGTTGATTGACATTCACTTTACTGTGTCCCAACCTGTCTGAGGTTACCATTACCATCTCCTTAAAATGGCTGCCCTGCAATAAAGAGCCTAAGTCACTCGCTTCTGCTTCCGGCCAATGGGACCTTATTTCGGGAAAAATATGTACGGTAATCAACATACGCGACTTTTGGGTTTGTGGTCTTTATAATTATGTATTTTCACATTCTTATACCTCAACAGTTTTACATCAACTGCGACTTTCTTGACTTTAAAATGTATCTTTTAAATTGACAAACATCATATGTGTAATTCAGGGCACAATTCAAATGGGATCAAAATATTTGTTGCCCCTTGCCATTGACTACCGTACAATATTTTTCCGAAATAAGGTCCCATGGTGGTCCACTGGAAGGAGAGGGGCTTAAGCTCTCAATCACCCTGCTTCCCACTCACGTAAGTACTACCATTTCACAGCCGGTGATTGGTGTTAGAATCTCACATCAGGAGAACAAAGGGAGAGGGCTGTACACAGGCCAGAAGCCTTCACAAAGCGGCCTCTCGATAACACAAAGTCTGTAACAAAGGGAACAGCGCCAAAACTCTGTCTGATAAATCACACTTGAGTGTGACTTTTCAGTTGAACCAAAACACCGGGCTTCTAGTGGCTGAACTTCGCAGAGGTACAGGAACCCCCTGTAGTGCAGCCATGACGTCACTGATTCGCTAAATGGAGAAAGTGCACATCACTCTCTTCTTTCCGTTCCACTGTCCGCTGCAGAAGGAGGTAAAGCACTTTCAATGTTGAACCTCTTCTCCGAAATACAGATCTAACTTGTCAGTAAGAAGTATACTGTTCATTTTTGTTTCTTTCTTTGATTCTTTTTTTGGATCCTGAAGGAAATCGTTATTCACAACATAATGGTTTCATATCCTCAGAAGAAGATATGGTCTCCACAGTCCTTGTATCAAGAGAAGTATAACTTCTGATGCCCAAGTCTCTCGACCCCTTTAAGTTCACTCTGTTTTTCCCTTCGCTAAAGAAACAGCGGTGCCGGGACCCGTTGCCACGACTGTACACCTTGTCAGGATCCGATCTGAGAAACAAATCTGGATTACCCTAAACAGGCTGACGCACTTAAACAAACGCTATCAAGTGATCCAAGTAAGAAGCTTATTATGTGCCTGGGCAGAGAGAAGGTTTTTATAACTGTGTTATTGTAAGCAGAAACTTCATTCGTGGTGATTTGTGAGATATATGCCCTTCCTCTTGCTATGTGTTTCCGTGCTTAGCATGTGTCATTTTGAAACATTGCCATGCCGCTGGGCCCTTACTTGTTTGACTCTTGACACTGTGGGTGAGGCCAATAACACTCTACTATCATGACTGAAGTACATAAACACGACTGTTGAATGAAAGTTCGCTGTTGGTTCCCGTGTAATAAGTGGCAGTTACTGTGTGTTATTGTGTATTATTGTGTGTTATAGTGTGCTGTGCTAATGCAAATTCAGAGCTGGATGTGTGTTAGTTACTATTACCTAACACCCATGTGGTCACATCTGCTATTTCCCTTATTCCTCCCCTCTATTGTAACACACACACACCTACATATGTACTTGATGATTGTTGTATGCTTTGTTTTTCCTTAGAGAAGATGAAAGTGGTTGCCCTAACCCTGAAGTTGTGATCACTGATCTGTAAAATAAATTCTATTATAATTTTATGGAGTCGTTGCTTGTTGTTATTGTGTATTGTGTTGTAATAACAGCTCGTTGTGACCGCCAGTGTATGGATTCACCCTTCACTGTCAGTCTATTACTGTGTTCCATTATTGGCATTTATAGGTGAGCAAGCCCCTTTTTGAGACTGTTTTCATTTGGTTATTGGTCCCTGATTCCAGGGTGGTGCCCCATTTTTTTTCTTTGTTATCATTTTTTTCTTTGTTATCATTTTTATATTTTCAATATCTTTGATATTTTATTGATAGCCAAACCTGACCCTATATACCAGATCTTAACATTGGTCAGAGCAAATGATGATGTTGTAACCATTCACAACTCAGAAAATTGTCCTGTCAGGGTTAGAGCATATCCCACTGGAGTCTGGCCAGCATATAGTTTTTACAGACACCAGTAAATGAATAATAAATATTACAAAATACAGAAATGAATTCAAACACAAACAATACAGTAGGTACATAATGTAGATGTAGAGTAACTCTAAATAAAAACTAGCAATTAGCTTAAAAGTAGACTGTAATTTCCCAGAAACCAGTTAGATAGAAAAAAAAGAATCAGAGTTGCATACCACCAGAACGGAATGCAAAGTCAAACGTATATTAGAAGGCACCACCCACCCACTCTATGATTAGATTGAACTGAAAGAAAAATGATTTAATTCCACATGAAATTGTAATTTCATTTCATTTCATTTTTTTTTGTCCCCGCTAGTATAAAATGATATTGGTATATGATGGTGTACATGACAGTAAAATCTGTATTGCATTAGATGTAAGATGCAAACATGCTAATTGATGACAGTAATACAAGATATGGTTTTCAGCTGATACCTGAGTGCTAACAATGCATTAATTATTGAATGTGACCTGTAAAGGAGCTGTGATCTAAATGCGTCAGAACATCTGGAAGCCAGCATTTCACTCTTTATTACCTTACTTGTGCACAACTATCATGCTGCTATGGCTAACATCACAACAACAGCCTATCTTGGCAAACTAGAAAGTAAGCTGTAACCATTCACCATCCTTACTTTCTTGAGAGATTCAATAAGTTACTGCAACTTGAATACATACAATTTGAGCTTGAGGGACAACAAAACAAGGACAATATTAATAAATAAAAGATAAAAACATATGTCCTGTTTTTCTTGAAGGCACTTTCAGCAGCACAGACTTGGTTTGTTGAACTTGGTAGGAAACACAGCTTTCAACCTTCTTCCTGCCATTGTAAATTGCTTCATGGGATTAATTGGCTGCTAACAGCTTATGGATTTTTCTTTTTCCTGTTACTGTCTGTGTCTGTTACATTTGGGCGGTACATGTTGTGGAGATATTTGGCCTTCTGGTGCTTCAAACCCAATTCACTGCCTTTTTCCAAGGCTGGCTGCTTTGAAAAGACAAGACCTTCCTGCTGAAGAAAAGCTGCCCACGGCCTTATCGCACACCAGTGACTGTGTACTTCTCTCTCTCTCTCTCTCTGCCTGTGTCTTTCTTCCTGCAGCTCCCTTTGTATCTGATTTTTAGGCATGAATGTTGGATGAATACTTCTGCTAAAATATCTTAATACAGTCAAAAGTGTGTGTGTGTGTGTGTGTGTGTGTGTGTGTGTGTGTGTGCGTGTGTGTGTGTGTGTGTGTATCTGAAAGCCCAACACTGATATTTTCATATTGAAGTTGATAGTGGACACTTTGTTCCAGTGTCCTGTATTTTAAATGCTGACCAATGTATCACCCCAAAGAAACAAGTTATAGTAGTTTTATTACCGATAATGATCCTAAAAGTCTCAGTTTAGAACAATTCATTTAGGGATAATAGCTCCTTAAAACAGTATTTTGTCTATTGGTGGGTGACACGACTTTGTTCCATCTTCTCTTATTCCCCAAACACACTTGTGCTGATCAATGATGTGTAGTTAAACATAGTGCCTTTGTCTGCCCTCCATCTTGTTGTATTCCTCTTGCTGTTTTACCTCTAAAAGCACCCGCTGTGGCTGAACAATGAGCCAGCAGCAACAGTTGATATACCCCCAACGGCCACTAGGGGGCACTACACTGCCACGAAACAGAGCTGGTCCCCCAGCTCGGCTCCTTTGTCTGTTGTACATTAAGGAACCATCTATATCCAAGATAAAACCCTGTATGATTATTTAACCCCCCTAGTCGCCCTCAATGTAGGCGACCGGCACTGTGAAATCCTTGAGAGATTTTAATTTCCTTTGACCTGGAGAAGGCAGTAGCAGAAATATCAATGTAATGGCTCTGTTGCTCCATTGAAATGAAGATGATGCTTAAATGAAGCATTTGCGTGGCTTGTTTTTGTCTGTTTGTGGTTGACTTTCCCCACGTACGAAAAGGGAAGGAGGGATCAAATGAGGACAAAATGGACTCAAATCGAATCATTATCACGTACAAACTGGTCGTATCAATTGCATCCCCTCATCATCACTGATAGAGATTTCCTGTGTGCAGCATGACTTTTCAGGCATTTGGCCTTTCAGTGGAGCTAATGTAAACGAAAAAAAAGAGCATGAAAGCTTGTTTGATGTTGGTGTGTATTTCATGTCCCTTGCTGCTCTGAAAAAGAATGGCAAAGTATCACTGATCTCTTCCTGCATTTCTCAGTGTGTGTGCATATGTGCGTGATCTGGACACCTACAGGGAATCTTTTACTATCTGACCAGTATCGGTTGTTAAAAACGAGGTCTCTCATTCTTTCTGCCCAAATAATTTTAAGCCGTACTAATTGAAAATGTCAGCTTGAAAAGTCAAGGCCTGTTGCGGCGAGTTAAGAGACCAGCTGGCATTAAGAAGACCTTAAATCAGCCCTGAGGAAATTGGTTTTATTTTGCTTTCATTCTTTATTTTTCTCCCCTCTCCCTCCCTGTTTTTGCATTTTTTGTTTCAGGGAAAATTCTGCAGACGGCAGCTTCCTCCTTCAGAGGTTCAGACCAATATATTGGCTTGACTTGCTGATTCTGGCTTTTCATTAAAAATGTGATCTGGTGCAGTCATTGTGTAGTCTGCCTGTGATGCGATGATTGTCTTTGACAACGGCTTGTGAATATTCAATCGTTTCATTTTCATACGAGATGCTATCTATTGTCGGTAGCGACATAGGTAGTGTCAGTGTCTTATGGACTTCTAAATGCTGTTATTTCAGAGGCCTGCCGAGCCTGTAGAAAAATACAATTCTCGGGATCACACTAAAAATTTGGGAGGACTGTGGGGAATGAAAACTGTCTAATTGTAGGAACCTCACCACTGGCTGAGATTTTGGCTTCATGTGACGGTCTAAATCAGCTCAAAAGACATTTGTTCTAGCCTTTTATGAAAATGGTCAAATTGAAAATTCAGTCCTCAGTATTAGCTTTCAAAAACCAATATCAGACCCCCTTCCTCAGAGACAAACCAAAAAGGAACAGTAGGATAGGGGGCATTTATACGACTCATAACACCATATTACCTTTCCTTGTCTCCTTTCTTTTACAACAAAGAGGAAACAAATGAAATGTTGTCACACTTGAACCCCCCCCCCAACACACACACACACACACACACATATGTGTGTGTTTGTGTTTGTGTGTGTGTGGAGGCTTTTTTTGGCTGTTCACAGTTGATGATGTAGCCTGTGTGCCATGTCAATGCATATGATTTTCAGAGTCTCTCTCTTCCTGGTCCCCCCCCCATCCTTATTGCGTTTTTTCAGTAGTCCTGAGGGGCAACTCATTTTCAACTCTTCTTACTCCTCCTAATCTTCCCATTATCATCATCATCATCACCGCTCATCGCTTTATTTCTTTCTTTCTTTCTTTCTTTTTTTTCAGAAAGCACATTTTAGTGTGTGCTGCCGAAGGTGTTGACCGAGGGCCGCGAAGCGCACAGCACATCAATTAATGCACCATTACTAGGTGCCAGGGTGTGTGTGTGTGTGTGTCTGTGTGTGTGTGAAGCTCAAATCTAATTATTCTCTGGCTTTCCTCATAGCAGGGGCAGAGTCCGTTAGAGAGACTGCTGGTGGCTGAAGGTTTTCATTGCTGCAATTCCTCTCTATTTCTCTCTCTCTCTCTGTTTCTTTACATCTCTCTCTCTCTTTATTGCCTTCTGTCTGCTCTCTCCCTGTCTCATCCTTCCCTGCATCCTGCCTCACCCCACCTTTCTCTCTCCGTCTTTCTCCTCCTCCATCCATCCTCCCGCCCCCCGCCCATCTCTACCTCTGTATCCCTCTCTCTCCTCTCTATCACTCTCTCGCAGATGCCACATCACACCACATGCTCTCCCTTTCTCTCTCTCCTGGCCGTCTGTACTCGCTGCTCTCTCATTCGCTCCGGCCGGCTCATCGCTGGCTGTCAGTTCATTTGCGGCAGCAGAGCAACACTTGGCTTCTTTCAGTGCTCGGAGCGGAGAGGGAGAGGCGAGAGTGGTGGCAAGAGTGGAAGAAGAAAAAGTGGATGATCTTTTGTTAAGCATCCATTCCTCCCCTCATCCCTCTCTGGCAGCAGTGTCATCAGCACCGCTGCCTCCACTGCCGCTCCTGCTGCTGGATCCTCCGTCTCCTGCCGGGATCTGCCTCCTCCTTCTCCTCAGGGAGCTCTTCCTGGTGCTGGGAGGGGGAGGGAGATCACCACCTCCCAGCTTGCAGCGGACCCTCAGCAAGGCATCAGGAGGAAAGAAGGAAAGAAGGAAGGGGATGACATTTTAGGAGAGGCTGACAGGAGAGCAAAGCAGAGGCAACACCCTGGTTTACAGTAGAGCAGAGGAGAGAAGAAGAAAAAAGGGTAAGAGGCCACAGAGTGGACTTGTTGTCTCAGTTTTACCCTTAATTTTATTTTTACCACTCCTTTCTCCTCTGGTGGAAAAATTTTTGGACATTTTTTCTTCTCTTTGACTGGGGGACCAATAGGTTCCTCCCTTAACGTGCAATATTTGCCTTCTCTAGTGCTTGTACATTGTTGGTGAGTGTGTTCCATCCCTCTTTCCTCCCCATATGTCCTGTTCACTGTGATCTGATTTACTGGACTTTGGACAATTAAATCAGAAAATGAGGAGGTGGGTATCTGTGTGTGAAAGTAGGGTCCCATAAGTTAAGAGGAGATGGGAAGGAGGAATTGCAATCCCTGTGTGCAGAATGTGTGAGTGTGTGGAACGAAGTTTGAATGAAAGCAAAGTGAAGAGAAGATTCCTGGTGTTTGATTTTAGCTGTTGCCCCTGCTCTCCGAGTAATCTGATTAGTCTCCGGGGGGCTTCCACTGAACAATCAATGATGCTTGGGCTAGCCGTCCTGTGTGTGTGTGTGTGTGTGTGTGTGTGTGTGTGTGTGTGTGTGCGCGCGTGTATGTGTGTGTGTCTAGCTGAAGCCCTAAGGTTCTCTTTTCTCTTCCTGTCTGTAGATTGCCAGGGTTGGGCCAGGCTAGCCGAGGATCTGTGTGTCTGTGTGTTTGTGAGTGTGCATGTTTCACTGCGGGTGGTAAATCCCAGCTCTGCAGCTCAGGGGTGGTTGGACAGGTGGATGGGTTGGGGTCTTCCTGGTTTTAGCTAAGGGTATATGTGTGTGTGTGTGTGTGTGTGTGTGTGTGTGTGTGTGTGTGTGTGTGTGTGTGTGTGTGTGTGTGTGTGTGTGTCCTAGACTTAGAGAAGAAGAGGCACAAAAAAAAAACAGGAGGAAAACACTTGTGGTTTAGTTTCTCATCTGCTTCCTGCTTCATCGGTTAATTCTTTGTTTTAAGCTTTCTCAATTCTAACCCCTCCTCCTCCCTTTTCTTCTTCTTCTTCTTTTCCTCCTCTGTCCACCCCTCCACCCTGCTCATATGTCCTGTTGATTCCGTCTATCAATTTGTCCATCCTGCTTCATCAAGTAAATTTTTTTTAAATGTTAAACATCTAAAATGCATTTTCCCTCCCTGTCAGTCTCATTTGCTTTGGGAAAACTGCAGCAAATGACTACTACTCCTCAGTTTTGATTAATGCGCGTGATGTAATTCTAATTTAGAAACAGTCAATTTAGTGTCAACCCTCGGCGTCGAGGAGACACATATAAAACAAGCTTATTTCTTTTTCCAAACCATTCACAGAGTAATTGTAAATATTGATTAAAGAAAACAAATCAATGGAATGATTTTGGATCAGCTTAGCTGGAGCTCGCTCTTTGTTTCAGCCGGCTAGTTCAATTAAAGTAGAATGGAATACATTTGCTTGAACTTTTCATACATTATGCATGGTCCTCGCTCCAGCATTTAAACTCTTTCATTTAAAAATAAAGAAGAGGGGAAATAATCATAATGTTTGCTGAATTTACATTTAGAACTTAATTTAAAAGGCATTTGAAATTTGAAATTTTCAGGGAAATGAAGTTCACGGTCTGCAACATGTTGCCATGAATTTAGAATTTTACTGAATGATGTATATTTTCCAATACACACTGTAAACCCCACAATAATAATCAGCCTGAAGGGAGCTGGAGCACAGACTGATGTGCTGCTGCAAAAAGAAGCACTATTTTTACATAATCAAACAAATTAGTTCTCTGCATGTGCTGCTCCCTCCCTCCTGTGGTATAATCCATGTGTTGATTTCTCTCCTAGTGTTGCGGGGGTGGGGGTGGGGGTTGTGGTGATAATGGAGTGTACGAGGCTTTTGTCACACCAAGGCAGCTCCTGGCCTGACCTCCTTAACCTCCCATTTCCCCTGTGTGTGCACCTCTACCCCCTCTCCCCATCCGGGTAGGGCCGAGCAGGAGCAGTGATGGCAACAGTGAAACCAAATGTCACCGCTGGTTGAGGACTTTCAGAAGGAAGGAGGAGCTATCCCAGGCCACGGCCCAGGTAAGAGGCTTGCAGTAGGGGGGTTGTGCTCCATCGCACTCCCTTCTCCCCTGTCACTTCCTAAACTCAGCTTTTACACACCTTTCTCTTTTTGTTTTTCTTTTTCTCCCCTCCACACATGCTGCTGGCTCGGATTGAAAATGCCACCATTGTCAATTTTCTCCTTTGCAGAGGAGCCATTGATGGAGCCTTGCTTCATGCTGCAGCGAGGCGTCTTCAATCAATGCGACTGCCCCACTTTCACTATATATGTATGTGTTTGTTTGCCACTGGAGCCTGAAGGGGGGCTGCTGATGGCGGTGGCGATGGTGGTGGTGATGATGATGATGCGATGGCAATGGTGCTACTCATGTGGTTTCTGGCTTAGCTCCCCGCGTTTACTGAAAGACTCTCTTCGGTGACGGGTATTCTTGGGTGGATAATACGGATCACGTTGTTATTGCTTAAGAATACGCGTAGTCGAGGAGAGTCCTCTCTTCGCCCAACACCAGCAACACACCCCCACCCCCGACACCCACCCACCCACGTTCCTCATCTCACTTCATCCCGACTACCCACCCACCCACGGAGGACTGTCAGGATGGGTGAAGCCACACCCCCAATCTCTACCCTTCCAAAAGAAATTCCCACTTCTTCTTCGATCTGTACTGCATGTTTTTGTCCACTTCCTGTTTGCTGAGCCACGGTCCAAGGTTGAGGGTGTCCTCACGTCTGTCCCACCGTGCATCTATCAGTCTGTCTCTGTCTACATGGCGATGGACAGCGTAGCGTGTTTGTGTTTTGTTTCTGTTTGTGTGTCTGTTGGACATGTTGCTTCGAGATTGTGCGGTCTAACAGAGAAAAACTGTCTCTTTGTTTTGTCGGATACCAAGTCTGCATGGACAGTGTCAGTTCCCATAATGCAAGGGTGGCATTGTAGCCTTCACACTCACACAAACATGTTTATTTACAATAAGACAGTCGTACCTACTTTAGGTTTGGTTTACATTTGGGGTCAGCGCTGTCTTAAACCCCTTAGATAGTAATGGCCTGAACTTGTGCTGGGAGTCAACTTTAACAAACTATAACATTGTTTGAAAGTGACACAATATTATCTGTCTAAAT
Source organism: Micropterus salmoides (assembly GCF_014851395.1). NCBI lineage: Eukaryota > Metazoa > Chordata > Actinopteri > Centrarchiformes > Centrarchidae > Micropterus > Micropterus salmoides. The sequence continues at coordinate 28,673,905 of NW_024040040.1, read as the reverse complement.
CATAGACCAGTACATAGCCCTGAGGCTCACTTTATCTTGACAGAGACCCTCTTCAAGACAGGCTCTGGGGATTAGGAAAGAGACATTATTATGTCCATTAATATTGTACTGTCATGGTACATGTTTTAAAACAAATCTTCAGGTTAATTAGCACAAACCAGTCCACACACAGTTAACCTAGAGCTTTGGGGGAAACTACAGATCTAGGGCTCCAGGGCAGTGGCCTCTTTATGCTGGTAATCCAGCCTTGCTGGACAGGTACAGCTACAGGAAAAACAGAAATATATTTTTACCAGGTAAACCCTGTAAATGCAATTGAGCATGACCAGGACTATTTCTATTTGACTTCTTGATATTATACTCAAAAGAGTTACCTCTCAGAATAGAGCAGGAACTTCCTAGGCCCTTTGACTAATCTCTCGATTATTGTTCTTATACTTAAATTAATCATTTATTAAATAAATAATCTGAATATAGTGATGCCTGTCACAATTTCCCAGAGCCTTTGGCAACATCGTGCAATTGCTCATTTTATCTGAGCAACAGTCTAAAACCCAGTTCACATATTAAATCGGTTGAGTCAATTGGTTTAGGAAATGTTACCTAATAGCAAACCACAGCCCAATGGGATGTCTTGTTTTGCAGCAAATACTCACAAACTAGAACCACTGAATGTTTGGTAATTTCGCTGGATTAATTACTTGCTTTTTAAAATTGGTGAAGATTAAATTTCTGTGAATCAACAGATCGATTAATTGACTTGTTGTTACAGTTCCATGACGAAAAGGTTTTTTGACCAGTAACTAATTTAACAGTGTGTCATTTTTGGGCCTGTGCATGAAAATGTCGCTAAATAAAAAATCGGATAAAGGTCACTCAGTTTGGTTTTGTCGTTTAGGACCTGGTCTAAAAGCCTGTGCATCAGACCTCATAATGACCAACATTTCTGCAGGATAATACTTAACATAAATGATATTTTTCCAAATTTTGCTCAATCTCTGGCTTAAGAATTAACAATATATTAGCTACAGCACCTAAATCCAAGCATCACTATCACCTGATCAATATGTGTAGGGCTGTAATATCAGCAGACAGTATTATATATTACCTCTGGCTGTGGTTATAGAGTGGAACCTCCTCTTATTCAACTCCATGTAGTGCATTTATTATGGGGCTGAGCTGAGCCGAGTCGCCTCTTACCTTCCCCCCTTTAGGCCCCTTTTTTATGCAAATGACATTTATCGCATTGAGGTTTATACCACATGTAATACTGCTGCTGCCGCTGAGCCTAACAGACCCCCCCCCCCCCCCCCAACACACACACACACACACACACACACACACACACACCACACACACACACACACACACACACACACACACACACACACAAACACACACGGCTGAGAAAACAAAATGTCCACCATGAGCGGATGACAGCTTAACTTATGCATTGAGGTGAGAGGCGTCTAGATAAACAATTACCTCTGGCTCAAATGGTCTATAACCAGCTTTTTCCGTTTTGCTGGCCGGGGCGTCGCACCATGAATATGGATTCCTTCTCCATGTCTGATGGCACATTCTGAACCTTAACACCCATGTAAAATCCATTTAAACACCTAATAGGATCAACTTGACTCATACAGCCATGTCCTCACACATGTCACCTCCCATGATCACACACTGGAGATTTCCCCATACTGCCACGCTAGTGTAAATCATTTTTTACACGCCTTACTACAGCTGGTATGGAATATCAAATGAGTCCATCTGTATGCCTGTTTTATTGTCATGGTGAATATTTGCAGGCAGGTTTTCATTTTAAAGTTAGCCACAGAATCACTCAGACAAGCTCATGATTGTAATTATACAAAGCATCCCGCATTTTACCTTTGCATATTATTCAAATAATACAATTATATGTTTAACACTTGGCTTAGCTGATAATTACTGTTCCTTTTCTTACGGAAACACAAACAAAGCAACATGCTAAAATGTGTGTAGGAGGATGTAAAATAGAGCATTCGTGGTATAATCTCAATTGAATAAAAATCACACACGTTTCCTCCCCTGCCTTTGTGTGTTGATTGTTAGAGATGGTGTGGCGTGAACGTACTCTTGCTGTTTGTTTCCTGCGCATCCATGTGTCTCTGGGTTGCTTGTTGTTGCTACTGCAGGGCCTTGGCTGGCTGACATCACTGCTACTTTGTGATCCAGTCATTTTGCATCATTTGAATACTTTATATTTGCCAAAACTGTGTTAGTGTTATGTGTCCACATTTAGCCGAACATTTTCCATATATACATGAACACATTCATGACTGAAAATGCTTTTGAAACTACACTCTCGACACAATTATTGACTTGAAACACGTACATTTTTGAATACTTTACTGATGCAATAATAACAACACGCTGTCAAAAAGGCTCGTCAGTGACAATGATGTGGTATAAAGTGCTGTCTTAGTGTCATGCTGTGTGTGCCAGCCTGTATTTGGATTGTCTCTGCTTGTTTCCAAACTGCTGTAAAGAGCTGTCATGCTGTAAAACACACGGTTGGCACATAATATCAAATTCAATGGACAATTTCTTTGATGATTTAATGAATTAAGCACTGTGTCCTCTCACTGAGTATTATAATAGCTGCTCATGGTGGCACCTAGATGTCTAAACTGCTCATTATCTTATATGAATGCCATTTCTTTACGTCTCTCTCTGCAGTCAAAGAGCTGTTGTCGTGGTGCACTAATGTATGCTGCTCTGTACTAATGGCATGTTGCTGCTGCTGCTGCTGCTGCTGCTGCTGCTGATGATGATGATGATTGTTTTTAAGCTAACCAGGGACAAATGCTGCATGCATTTCAATCATTTTAGCAACAGCAGTGATAAGAATGTCATTTTCTCCTGTAAGTGTACCTTATTTCTGTCATTAAAATGTGGCTGTAAATATAAATAAATCGCTCTTTTGAAATTGCAATGTGAAGTGAAGCTTTAATTAACATATCTGATGAAATAAATGTGAAAAGAGGCCTCATTTTAGCACTTGAGGCCTGTTTTAGCTATTCGTAATTTCAAAAAGAAACTTTTTTTGAGAAAATTCCTGGCTTTGATAGTGGATTACAGTATTTTTTGTCTTAGTCGTACAAATACAGAGAGAGGCCGGTGGATATAAAAGCTGGTACTCTTAATGCGTCCTGCGCAGCCGGAGGATCGACTGTGGACTTCAGCCTAAACATTTCTCTCTGCACTTTAAAAACCTCCCGGATCTCACTCCAGAGATTTTTTCAGTGATCCCTCAGACAAACCCTAGAGATTAAAAACTAAAACCCATTTCCTCCTCTGCTCTGCCTTCTAACCAGGAGTAACACCAGCAGAGAAGAAGAAATAGCCAGTCTAGACTTCAAACATCTGCTTCATTTCTTCTTAACACTTTAACACTGGACAGACTGAACCTCTGTCAGTGTCATTTTTGAGTCTAAATTGAACTTTCAAAATGTTAGATATGACGTTTGATCAGTTGGATCATTGTCATACCAATATGTGATCCTCTGTAATACATATTGTGTACACATCTAATGATTTGTTCATACCTTGTGCAGGGGAGTAGTTACGGCATAAATCAATAAATAAATAAAAAATAAAAATAATAAATTAAATTAAAAAAGCAAAAACATTATTAAATCAAATGATTTATTTGACCCCAAACTTCACAAGCCTATCCCATTCATGTCTACTCCCAGCCTTAATGGTTGGGAATTTTAGCACCATGTATTTTTGCTACACAGCCTTCAAGAGGTACTAAATCCAAAAATGAAAAACAGACATTCATGCTTCGACAATTTGTGTGCTGGTGTCCATCTACAGTCTATTTAAACAGCCATACAGTTTTACTTTTATGACAGAGACATGACACTTAATTGGTGCTATCATTTAGCAACAGCATGTGGGAATGAATTAACCAATGATTGTAGAAAGAGTCTGATAATATAATATAATATAATATAATATAATATAATATAATAAATATAAATATAAATATAAATATAAATATAAATAAATAAAATATATTTTTTTAAATAATAGCCTCAAGGAAAAGTACAAATCTGTGAATGAATGTATAATAGATCATTTGATTATCTTTATGTGCTGCTTGATCACGCTAACTGCATTGGTATTTATTTTAAAGGGTAATACATACAAAACTAGGCTAGTGAAGTATAGTTTTAAACATTTCACCTCAATTAATAGTTTGCTGGTTTAGTTTTATGTTAAATTTTTTCCAGTCCCTTCACTTGTTCAGGAGTGGCGGTAAAATACAAATTAAAGTAAATATAACCCTTCCCCTTAAGGTAAATGAGTATAGGATGATTCTGCCACACATGATGATATAAATCACCTGACTACATTATATTTCCGACTATGACATACTAGACTGTGTGACCTCTCTAACCCACAGCTACCACAAAATCAAGAGGACACCTTGTGCTTCCCACCATTGTTTTTCACGCAGATAAAACTGACTGTCGGGGGCTATTTACATTACTCTTATCGCCAGGCAGCAGACTACCGTATTACATCCTATTTAATTTAGCCAGCAAACACCCAGAGCATCTTAGTACATTTTATCTCTTGTAATCCTGTTAAAACCGCAGTAATTAGAATCCCAAAAACAACCCTGCTGGACCAAAAACATAGTGTTGCCAAGCCCAATTCACTGTTTTTCATTAGTAACCAGTGTGTCTACAATATCTCCTTTTAAATTTGTTTTGTAGGCTCAAGTTCCAGTGTATCCATGAGCCATTTACATTTGGTGTAAAATTCCTGTATTGAAAAAAATCAAATAATTCATTGGAATTTTGCCAAATTTTCAAATATACTGATTTTTGAATGTTGCCGTGTTTCACTGACATTTAGAGGGAGGTGTTCCAATCCTGATTGAGGCTCTGCACCTATTGGTTTGTTGTGTTTTCAGGCCACTCATTACTTATTAAGCACACTATTATGGAAAATTGATGGTAATGATGGGAAGGACCCAGGCTCATTTGGCAGAAACGCCACAGGAAATATTCAGCTTTTGTACCAATTAATTATGCATCATCTTTACTTTGCTCTCTCTGTAGACTGAACTGAGTGTAATGATGCACAACAAGCTTGAGTGGGTAAAAAGGGAAAAATCCTCGTAACTGATAAACATGAAGAAATATATGCAAATACTTTCAATCTTGCGAGATAAATATCAAACTGAAGAGGGACATTTAAACAAAACAAAACAAAACAAAACATTTGGATTTAATTGGAAGCTATTTTAAACTTTATTTTTTTATTTAAACTATACAAAATTTAGAAATAATCTGTTTTGTGTTAATTTACTCTCTTCAGCTGTTGGCCTTATCGGCCTTCTTTTCTTCACAATCTGCTGCTGGCTCAGGGTTTTTCACAGAAAGCAAAAGAGCAATTGTTCAAATCTTAAAGGAGAAATCTGGGGATATTCTATATTTTTCTTCCTGTTATCAAATTTCATGCAGACTCATACCAACAACAAATGTGTCCTTCCAACACTGTTCCTTCATTACCATAAACACACACACTGTAGTGTATTTTGACTCAGTCTCACATCCCACTGTTGAAATTCAACAGTGAAAGTAGTCCCCAAAAAATACACTATTTCCTCCCGTTTAATTAACATTTGCTTAAATCTACAATAGCCTGCTGTTTTGAAAAATTACCTAAACCTTTTGTTTTATCTATAATTACGAGTTCTTTTACGTCTTCTGTAGGAACCAGTAGGGTTGGGGCTGAGAGCCACAAACAAATCTGTCTCTTAAAAATTCAGAGTAATACCACCTGGATTTCAATTTTTATTAACATAATTAAGAAAAGTTCATACAAACGTATGTGCAAGAGTCACCATCCTGTGTTTTCCTAACATATTTCATGTTTCTTTTTAGGCTCAAACCACCTAGTTAACGTTCCGCAAGACTGTCACAGTTTGATTGGATTTGAAGCATGACACCGAATGTGTTTACTCCCCCACCCCCAACCCCCCATGCGTTGTGTGTGATACAAGACAGTAGCATGTCTGGGACTGCAAATGTTTTATCTGTAACATAATCCAGGCAGCAATTATAGTTACTTTAAAATGTAATTGTCCAATTTTTTAGTATTACATCAATGTCATTTCTAGGAGATGGGTTTGCACAGCCAGGGTAGAGAAGTCAGAAAATATTTAGACGCAGACAGTGTTGGTTTTGATCTTGTAGGTTTTGTGTTCAATACAAAATATGTAACACCCAGTTCACTGACTGTTTTCAGTTTGAACAGATTTATCAGTGTTTTTACACATATTTCATAAAAGAAATATGTCCATTCACTACATTCATTCAAGTTCTTTTAGACCCTTCAGTTGTTGGCTTTTCTTTGTTAAATGGACAGATTGTGGTAAAGCAAATCTTAACTTTTAGTGAAAAAAACTGTCATCCACTATGGATTACAAAGCATCTGCTTGTGCTTTAAAGAAAGCGCAGCATCATGCTCAGTGACGACCAGACAGTCAGCAGCATCATAACTGGCACACTGAGGGAGAGGAAGCTTATAGCGTTTCCTGAGATGCTCTTATCCCCTCACTGAAATGTGATAAAAATTCTGACTCTTCTTCTCCTCCTCTTCCTCCTCTATTGCCTCCTCCCCCCTGCCCAAAACCCACTAACCAGCAGCATTATGTGGTTTTCGCCTAGAAGCCCTTTCTGCAGTATTAATCAATTAGAAAGTGCTGCATTTCCTCTCTTTCTGAGACAACAGCACACAGACATCTCCCTCTGCTTCTCTTTTTCTTTCCCTTCTCTTATCCTTTCTTTCTACCGCTAGCATAATGTTTACTCTAATGAAGGACTCTGTGTAACTTATATACACAAAATATCTTGCCATTAATAACTATACACACATTCAAGGATGCCCTTCCCACCTCCCCTAATGTGTCTATAATTTTTCTCTTCCACTCTCTTTTCCCTTTTTTTTTAGAGTCCCAATAGGATATGAGGGCTACAATAACTATTCTAACAGTACTGTTGCCTTAATAACAGCAGGGTAAGCGGCTCTGCTATCAAATACACCGTCACTCTTTTAAACAAGGGCCACCATGAAATGTATCCACATCAGTGGCTTCAAGCTATGGAGCTAAGCAATCTATTTAAGAAGCAATCTATTTCTCTCTCTCGTGGAGATTGCACATATTGAATGGGGGAGGTCGATCCTCAGCGGACTTCACTCTCAATCCCACCCTCCAATCCTCTTTTATCTCACAGCTCCTCTCCAACTCCTCTGCTCTGGGCTGCTTACGTGAAAAAGGGAAAAAACAAGATTATGAAATTCCAGATGATAACTCCTTAGGAATCCCCTCTTGTCATGTTTCATAGAGGACACCACTGCTGTAAAATGTTTCAACAATCAATAATTATTGGATTTTATTAACAACATAATTAATTTGGATTGTAACAAATACATGACAATAAATAAAATAAAATAAATCTAAACGTTTTGTCTGAAAGCTATCTTTTAATCTTGTTTAAAAATGAATGTAGTTTTTTTTATGTAGTAATTGTATCCATCAGTCTTACTTAACAAAAGATTGTTTTGACCAACTTCATTACTGAAATATGGGGAAGCTTCACAGTAAAATCTGGGAAGTAAAAAATGATCAAGGCTCGCGATGTCACTGAGATATTGTGCTCTAGTAGAGTATCCAGATAGATTTTTGCAGTAATATGCGTTTCGTTTCCCACTGAATTGGAGTTATCACATTGTCAAATCTCCAAGACTTCATATACACACACAGCTAAAATCAGCATTAAAGGATTCATTTTGATAAATCAATTGATAAATCACATACTCATGATTTCAAATATTTATTCATAATTGGATTCAGTCCTTTTGTTCAGTACCAGAGTAATTTAAGAGCCACTGCTAGTAGCAAAAGTAGAATTCCTTTCCATGATGTAGATTTGAAAACATTTAAAGAAATATAGGCTAAAAATCAAAGCAAAACAAAAACAGTTCAGTTTTGATGTTTTTTTATTTTTGTTTCTTCTTTGTTGGTGTGGCTCAGCTAACCTCCTACATGAGACTACATATGAGAAGTATGCAAGGCAGTAGAAAGCAATTTAATACAGAATATTTCAGAAAAATGATGGCACACCAATTCTGGTGTAAATACAAATATATACAGACAGGTCTTAAACAAATATCCAGGCAGCCCTTCATCTAAACCTCTAGGGGTGTGAATTACAGGGTTTTCACTCCTGTTCTGTAAAAATAATTGAGTAAATTTTCTGTCCAGTCACAATACCAGAAGAATGACTCCTGTCCCATCCCGGTCTTGATAAAAAATAAAAAAGCATATTTTTATTAATATATATATTAAAATAATATTATATATTATATATTTATTCATATTAGAAATAAATATTTATATGTTAAAAAAAACTGAGTTCTGATACCCTCACTGTCCCATTCCTGTCCTGTGATAAATAGTGAAACTGACTCCCACAGAAATCCCATAACCCACAGGATTGCCGAAAAGTAGCATCTAGTGGGAATCAATAGCTTATTTGAGTCATTTGTTGATTACTTCAACAGCAATGTGTGTTTATTTATTTGTTTATTTATTTACTGTAACTTAAATATTTGCCAACAATTACATAAACTCGTGGGAGTGTTGGAGTAGTTTCACAGTGACAAATATTAATATTGTTACAGAGACATTTTAGTAACAGTAGTTTGTGACAGCTATCCACTGACCTTCACAAACTGAAGTTTGACATCTTTGAACAATATTGAAATTAATGCTAGCTTTTCAGTGAATAACTGTATAATAATAATTGCCAGTATAATATATGCCAGTGTTCAATATTTCTTGGAATTATCAAGTATACCAAAGGCATAAATCCATGGAAATAATAATAATAATCATGGATTAATGTTTCTTTCTGTGAACTGGCTGGTCCTTCTGTAATTTAAATTAATTCATACCAGTTATACCCTGTATTTTAAAGTGGGTCTCTGAGGTTTTTCGGCGTGAAGAGTTTCTTGTCCTTTTACACTCCTACAACTCACAAACACAAAATATTGTAAACTGCGGTATTGACACGAGGCTCAGCTAGTGGACTCTGGCGTGCTGACTGCCATGGAAACCAAGCGGTTAATGATTTCATATGTGTCCCAGTCTTCAGCTTAATTAAATTATTAAAAGTTTTCAGATCAAACACTGTTTTTTCAGATTTGTTTCCCCTTATATTTTGTGCATGCACTAATTGATGAGAACAGAATGTTGCGACCTCAAAAGGCTTTTATGCTACATATTCATCTATGGTATGCACACCTACACAAACATTTATCATGTTTAAAAAGATAAATGAACTTCTAATGTTACTCTCTCATACTGATGTTATCTCTTTCATCTCTTTCTTTCCTGTGTCACTGACAGCATCCCAGGCAGGTGTGCATGCTCACTGGGAGATCTTGACAGATTTTGACCCCACTGGTAACCGTGGTGGTGGGTACAGGTATTCTCTTGGCCTATTACAGATCACAGGCTCTAATTGATTAAAATGCCATCTGGAATGATGAGCTAAATTACAGAGGAGCACAATGAATATTTCATTCCCCACCTCCCCTTGTTATCAAAATGAGTTTAACACTCCATTTTCACCCAGTAATATCATATATTATCTGCATATGACACCTGATCAGTTTGAGACAGCAGGATGGGGCCAAGTCAGGGGACCTTTCACCTTGGTGTCATCTAAATTCTCGCCTGCATGTGTTTTTCCTGACCCAGATAAAATATTCAGATACAGATCACATATTGATATAAGGTGGAAAAGGGGTCTTAAACCGAAAACTGAAAATCACCTGGTATTTTCCTTCTCTTGTTCTTAAAATATTGATGCAATTGAATTAGCATAATTAATAACTGATGCAGTGAATTAATCACTGCAGACTTATAAGCCAGTTTTGTGGAAGCGAAGTTGTATTTGAATGCAAAAGAATGTCTGTTGTTTACAGCAAGTCCAGTGAGTCAAAGTTGAATCAGTCATTGCCTCTGAGTTCTGGTTTAAGACGTAATGGTCTTGTGTAGTGGTTTTAGTCTGTGGTTGCTCTGTATACTCAGCAATGACATGAAGTCTTTTCATAATTGTTAGAAATTATGGGGAAAAATATAAACCCTAGACCTAGGTTTTAAAAAACAACTCCCACAGATTACAGGGTAACTCTCTTTCTAATATCTTGATAATAATATTAATATTTTGAATATAAAGAGATGATAATAGGTGGTCCAGTGGTTAGCACTGTCGCCTCACAGCAAGAAGGACAAAATTGACCTCAGCTCACAATTTAACCTTCTTAAACATTTGAGTGCCTCAGTGTTAAACTGAAGAGTTGTTTCCTAATTTCCTTTTATTTTGTTTTCATCTAGCAAACTGAATTACTCAATCCTAGCTGAAGGATTATCACACATCCAGGAATACATGATGTAAAACACATAAACGCTTTATGTTATACAGATCATCTCTAAGTGTGATTGGAAAAAAAAATGACAATGCGTTTCTGATGTGAACAGCCAGACTACAGTTCCCACGAGAATTGACGCTTTGTGGCACTTCTGCTTCCTGTGTGTCCCATGTATAAGCCACAGGCAGACCTCCCGCTGCATAGTGACCTCAACCCTGCACACAACGCCAGAAAGCCAGCGGGAACTTCTTCTCTGCCAGCACTTCAAAACATGCTAAACCACGATTTTCACTGTGATAAAGAGTTGGTGTCAAATAAAACGTTAGAGTCTTGCAGTTTGTTTCAGAACCAATTCACATAACTTCACCTCATTGCCAATAAGATCAGGTTTATTTCATCACTTAATATCGGCTATCCATCTGTTGTGTTTATTTTCTGTATCATAATGATACACTCATCAATCCTTAAATCAATAAGTTATTAAGAATTTAGCTATAAATAAACATCCTCACTTAATCAAGGAGAAGTGGTCTGTTTTCCTTGAAGCAGAAACAATGGTTAGTCTATCGAAAATAATTCACTTCTTCTTTAATATTAAAGAAGTTGATCTTCTACTACTACTTCTAATAATAATAATAATTCATTCATTCATCTTCGTAAAAAAAAACTGAGTCAGTTTAAGCAGGCCAATAACAGACAGGTGATGTGAATCATATGCTATGGCCTTCTCTGTCACTGGATCTCAACCCAACTGAGCATCCATTAGGGCCCGTGTCCAGCAAAACTTTTTTTCTGACGCCAGCGTCTTTTTTCAGTTCATTGCAATGGGGCCGCCGTGTTTTTACAAGCTGGTAAAAATGGCAGCAGTGTGACGAGGCACTGAGCATTTTTTCCACGCTGGGCGCTGCATGTTTTTTCCCGGTCGCCGAGAGTTGAAATATGCTCAACTTTGGGAAATACACTGCGCTCGTCACTTTTTACCCAGCTATCCAATCACAGTAGAGGAGGAGAGGGACAAATACCACACCGTAGCAACGGTTACTATCCTGGAACCGGGTTTCGTCCAACTCACCCACAAAAGTACTCCACTATGTGTTGACATTTTTACATCCAGTAAAGTTAGGTAGAACAAATTGCAATATCACTTCCACTGATATTAAGTATCATAGCCACCAAAGCAGCAGGAAAAAATGCTGCGCCTCTAAAACACCCGCTAGCACCCTGCTGGCCGTTTTCAGAAGAGCAGCTTGCGTTTTCAGCTGGCCAAAAACGCTTTGGTGTACACGGACACATTGATGGCTGTGTGATGTTATTTTGAGGGGACAGCAAATTTACACTGTTATATAAGCTGTACACTCACAACTTTATATTGTAGCAAAGTGTCATTTCTTCAGTGTTGTCACATGAAAAGATATAATCAAATATTTACAAAAATAGTGAGGAGTGTACTCACTTTTGTGAGATATTGTAATATCTATTGTGAATCGCACCCTGAGACAGGGCCGATTGCAAGTGATGTACAATTCATGGTGCTACAATGCATTCTTTATGAAGTCCCCCCTCTGAGTAGTAGTTGAGGTAGTAAAGAATCTGTTCAGGATCCCTCCTGGATGCTTCCCTGTGGAGGATTCCATCTGGGAGCAGACCCCAAGGCAGACCCAGAACACACTGGAGGAATTATATATTCCATCTGGGACAGGGATACCACCTCTGTTGCTCTTCCTGAGGTTTCCTCCATTTTTCCCCATTAACAGGTTTTTGGGGGGGAGTTTTTTTTCATCCGATTAGAGGGTCTAAGGACAGTCTATGCTGTACAGATAACAAATTGATGATTTGTGATATTGGGCTATATAAATAAAATTGACTTGACTTGAAATCTGGTCTAGAAACACTAAATGGGATCTTGTTCTTTATAAAGGTTGTGTTGATTCATTCAAAATGTATTCCGCTTGGCAAATACACATTTAATATCTGATGCATACAAACTCATCACAACATTAATAGAATGAGCTTAACTGGGATCATTACACAGGACACTATTTTGTACCAGAGGAAGGGAAAATGTGTTGAAAGTCCATAGTCATGTCTTGTCAGAAACTGTTAGATGTGCAATATATAGCCAGTCCGTACTGTATCACTTAACAGCTTCAAAAACATACGGTGACATTTTCTGAATAAATTAGATGATACAAATTACTGGTCCTCCCTTATGCAAATGCTTTGGAATATGCAGCTTAAATAAAACCTGTTAAGACAGTTGTCTCATGTTTGACTGGAGGGTATGTGTTGTGAGCTGCGGCGTATGTGTTTGCCATCCTGAGCACTGACATATGTACATTTGCTATGCAGCATTCTTATAAACAAAGGGAGACATCTACACCCTGTTTGAGTCAGCGGACCTGTTTTCACAGTATTAAGCAGAACACACACACACACACCTTCCCACTGCCATAAACAGACACATACATACCGTATTCATACAGTGACCCACGCATTAAGAGACCATCTGTCGCCACTTCACTATAAAAATGAAATGCACAGCTTACACATTACACAAACTGACATACTGCTCCTGGTTTTGTGTGTCACTACATCATGTATAAAGGTCATTAAATATAAAGATGATAGCATTTCCTATGGACTGAAATTAGAATCTCAATTAATTTTTCAACTTGACAGATTCAAGAGCAAGACACTTCCAATATGTGCCCACCGCCATCACACAGTACAACAGAAACTCAGCTGTGAAGACACCCTTTCACCCTCCTCACTCCTTTCTTTTCCTCCCTAACCTCCAGAACTCTGGATTATATACTGCACATGGACTACAGCATTCTTAGACTAACCAGTATTTGCCTTATCTGTTAAAAACACCAGCTGCTCATCTGAAAACGCCTAGCTGGGAGCGCTAGGGTGTGCTTTGGAGGCGCAGCGTTTTTTTTTTTCTTCGAGACACTGTGGTTGCTGCGATACATAATTTCGTGGGGGTGATTTACTGCAAGTAAGCCTCCTAATTTTACAGAATGTAAAAATGTCACCACAAAGTACGTAGGCCTACGTGCTCTGGTCCTTGCTCCACATGAAGAGAAGGCTGAAACATGTAGAGTGACGGGACAGACTTGCCGTCGTGAGATTTTGCGGACGAGGAAATACCTCAGCGTTTCGTTCAAGAGCTAAGATGGCTCGGTGTGATGTTTGTCCCAACCCTCCTGCACTGTGATTGGACAGCTGAGTAAAAAGTGACGAGCGCAGTGTATTTCCCAAAGTTCAACATTTTTCAACTCTTGGCGACCAAAAAAAAAAAAAAACGTTTATTGTCCAGTGCGGAAAACGCTGCTGGCGTTTTTACCTTGTTGTAAAAAGTTCCCATTCATTGAAAAAAAACCCCACTGGCCTCAGGAAAAAATGCCACCTGCTCTGAAAATGCCTGGCTGGGAACGCTAGGGTGCGCAGACCCAGATAATGCTTGACGGATTACCTATCATGTCTAGCCTGGGCATGCCTCTGGATCCCCTAGTAGGAGCTGGAGAACATGGCTGGGGAGAAGGATATATGGGCTAAGTTTTTTATAATGTGTCAACACTGGAAGTGTTTCAGCTGTATTTTTCAGTGCAGTAAACATGGCCCTTCACTACATCCTCCAGCACCTGGACTCCCCAGGAACCTATGCCAGGATCCTGTTTGTGGACTTCAGCTCTGCTTTTAACACCATCATCCCGTCCCTGCTGTAGGACAAACTCTCCCAGCTGAACGTGCCTGACTCCACCTGCAGGTGGATCACTGACTTCCTGACGGTCGGGAAGCAGCACGTGAAAATGGGAAAACATGTCTCTTACTCCAGGACCATCAGCATCGGTTCCCCTCAAGGCTGCGTTCTTTCCCTTCTGCTCTTCTCCCTGTACACCAACAGTTGCACCTCTAGTCACCAGTCTGTCAAGCTCCTGAAGTTTGTGGACGACACCACCCTCATTGGGCTCATCTCAGGTGGGGATGAGTCCGCCTACTACAGTTGGGAGATCGACCATCTGGTGACCTGGTGCAGCCAGAACAGTCTGGAGCTCAACGCTCTGAAGACCGTGGAGATGGTCGTGGACTTCAGGAAAAGCACAGCCCCACCCTCCCCCATCATCCTGAGTGACTCCCCCGTCGCCACTGTGGACTCCTTCCACTTCCTGGGCACCATCATTTCCCAGGACCTCAAGTGGGAGCTGAACATCACCTCCCTCACCAAGAAGGCCCAGCAGAGGATGTACTTCCTGCGGCAGCTGAAGAAGTTCAGCCTGCCAAAGACAATGATGGTGCACTTCTACACCGCCATCATTGAGTCCATCCTCACCTCCTCCATCACCATCTGGTACGCTGCTGCCACTGCCAGGGACAAGGGCAGGCTGCAGCGCATCATTCGCTCTGCAAAGAAGGTGATTGGCTGCGATCTTTCTTCTCTTCTGGACCTGTACGACTCCAGGACTCCACAAAAACAGCTTCTACCTGTCTGCAGCTAGCCTAATCAACAAGGCCCGGGCCCCCCACTGACACTCCCCCCCTCAAATAATACAATCGTCTCTGCACATGTAAATATCACTTCATGTCATATCATCCACGAACCTGGCACATTGCACATATTTGTTGTTAATTTGTTGTTAATTGTAAATTGTTGTTGTTCCATCATTATTATTTTTATTTTTCTATATTGTTAGTTGTATTATTTTTCTCTATTCTTCTGTTATTCTTATATAACTTGCATTTGTTTATTACATATTTATATATTTCTACATCTATTTATGTCAACTGTATGTCTGTCTGCGTGTAGCACCTTAACACCAAAGCAAATTCCTTGTGTAAAACACTACTTGGCAATAAAGCTCCTTCTGATTCTGATTCTGATTCAGTCAGCCATCTCACATGCGTCTAACAGAACAGATATTGTTCTATTTTAAACAATCTGTCTACACAGGTAGCTTAACAACTTGCCTTTTACTCAAGCTACATATAGCTCTATATGTAATGTTTTTTACAAGTCTATTTATTACCTTTAATGCATGTTGTGAGTGTTTTGTATTAGGGTGGCCTAAACTCAATACTGTGTCTGAATTCATCCAGTAGACACAGTCTGAGGACTGAAGCTGCTGTTGCTACTTATGCAATGTACGTTTTATTTAAGCTTTTGTTTTAAAGCAATTTCTTTCAAATTTCTTATATTATATTATTTCAATTTTTAATATGTTTATGTTCTTCTCAGCCGGTCACTTGTCTTTAAATAAAGTCTTTCCTTGCCTTAAATTATCACTTCAGTTCAATTAGCCTTTACCTACATGACTGAAATATTGTGTTTTAATTTAAATGTTTGCTAGCAACATGCTAGTTTGCTGTGTTGAGTGTATGGGTGCATGTAAAGAGGAGAACGATTCTGGGACTCTGGGACACACTGTTCAGCCATCTCTGTGTCGTTGCCATTATTCCACCTGATGACTCTGTAGACTGAATACACTCATACACTTATAAAAACATTATATTGAAACCATGTTGTTTAGTACAACAAGTCAAAGGACAAAAGTTTCACATATCAGTGGGGTTGCTAACTAGTGCCACTTCGTAAGTCTAGAGGAAGTTGTCATTCAAGCCAGTGGGGCCAGCCACTGTAGGTTAGCCTTAGCAGATACAATGTAGGTGTTAGGTTGGCTCAAGTTGCTGAGTGCAGCATAAGATAAGAGAATGGCAGTGTTGGAAAGTACATTTACTCGAGTACTGTACTGCATAGTTTTGAAGTACTTTACTAGTGTTATATTTTATGATACTTTATACTTTCAGAGGAAAATATTGTTTTATTTTACACATGGAAAACTTAGAAAATACAACACATTGTTAAAGATTAAACCAGTGGTTCCCAATTTTCTTTTGCGTGTGATCTCTTACACAAATCAATGCACATTTTGGGCCTCTTCAGATGTCTGAGCTGTTAGCAGTTCCACCAAAGAGACATTTCCCCTCTAAACCTCACATGGTTTCATTTAAATGAATGTTTTAGTCCAAAGAGGTAAACTTTATTTTTTACAAAAAGTAAATATTAAGAAAAAAGTACAAAAAAATTTTAACACTTACTATAGAACTTTCTTCTTTCTTCTCCCTTTAATCATCTCATGACATCTCAAGTTTATCTTGTGAAACTTTGGAGGGGCCCAACCCACTGTAAAATGCTTCTTACACATTGACTCATCAGTATTAACAATCTACTAATGTCAGAAAGAATCTGTGTATATGTACATTTTACAGCTAATAGTTCTGAAGTTTTGCTTAAATACAATTATGAATGAATGAGTTGTACTGTTTTTACAATTTTTACACTGTTGTATTGGTACTTTTACTTAAAGCTGGGGTAGGCAGTGTTGGAGAACTAGCAAGAGACAGCTAGATTTTAAAAAAGATTTTAAAAGAAAAATTTTTAAAAAATTTCAGGCGTCCCCGCAAAGCATCTTCCCTAAAAAACATGTTCATGCACCGGCAGAGTGTGCACATGTAGACAGAGGCTGTAGACTTGTAAAATGTTATCGATTTCATCACATTCTGACAATGCAATGAGTCATTTCACTTGGGTCGTGACGCTCAAATATATTGATCCACCGTGTTACAGCCACTGGATTGGCCGTTAGTAAAATTTACTTCAAAGCACAGAGCACTTCCTGTCAGTTTGGAGGCACTGCGAGGCTACACACGCTCCGCGTCACCCCGATGCGTAGTTACATTTTTACATTCAGTGTCTTACTACAGACCAGTAACAATGTAGTAAAAGGAGCTCCTGTTTGTGAGACACTGCATGTATTCCTGTGATGTGTGAGCATCCATTTTGTGAATCAAAGGCTTGTGTCATGAGCAGGCAGAGGGAAGGTTGTTTTCAAGTGGAGGATGAACTGGCTGGTGCTGCTGATGAATCCCAACCCACTCAATGATCTCGTAACACCACATGCTTTACTGTTCCTCACAGTTTGTAAAATTTGTGAATTTCCTCCCAACTCTCAACAGATTTCACAGAAGTAACTGACTTCTGGTGTTAGCTTTATGTCCAAAACAAGCTAGCTGCTTAAAAACAAGTTTACAGATGTTCGAAACTATATATGCAACTTCTCACTTCGGGAATACCAAAATATGTAAATAGAAGAACATCAGTACCACTTCCTAATATGGAGACGTGCCAGTTCACCTCCTAGCCCTTGAGCAAGGCACTGAACCTCTTATTGCTGGGGGTGCTGTGCTATGCGGCAGCCCAATCACTCTGTGGGCATGTATCCACAATGAATGCATGTCTATAGGTCCTGTATGTGGATGTGTGTAGATTTCTGGCCTGTGTGTGTGTGTGTGTGTGTCTCTGTTCAGGGTGCAAACTACAAGACATCAGCTGGCCTAAAAGCATGATTTGTGATATTTTGGGGGGTCTCTAAAATATTGACAACATACTTTATTGCCATTAATCTCTATATTTCTCTATCATCATGGATCATACAGCGCGTCAGACTTCATCCAGCCAGAGGGAACTATCACCAACCGTAGGCTACTACTGCAGCTGGGGCCTCTCCGCAGCGTCATGGAACTTTCTAAATTCTTCCCTCACGGAGAAATGAAAGGTCAGGTCGCAAACACAGCTGCAGCTGTTGTGTGAAGCAGAATTGTAGCAAAATGGCTACATATGAGTCAGCCCCAGGCGTACATGCTTGCAACTATTAATGATTCAGCAGTAAGAAACACATCTGTCCCCCACCGTCCCGCACACTGTCTGTGTGTGTGTGTGTGTTTGTGTGTGTGTGTGTGTTTGTGTGCCCTGTGTGAAAATGGAAGAAAATAAGTGAAAACATTTCATTTCCCTAAGGGAACTCCTAAAGTAATTCCTCTTCTTCACAAAGGTAAATAATGATTCTATCAACCCAGAAAAATACTGACGCTCTACCTGCAGTCTGTGGGAGGCTTACACGTGAATCACGTGGTGCATCTTGGTGTCGGTCTATATATCAGCAGCCCTGTTCATTATGAGCAATATCAGCGTTGATGCTTGGTTCTAACTACCCCTTGCTATAGCTATTGGATAGGGATGTAACGATATGTGTATTCATCCTGAACCTGGCATTTGGTTTCATGCCTTTATTGGACAGTGAAAGTAAAGAGATGAGGGGAGAGAGAGAGAGAGAGAATGAAACATAGGTCCCCTACTGGATGGTCATCACCTTAACCGCTAGTAAGGAACTCAGCAGAGGGGAGATCTCTGCCCAAAACAGGTCACTTGTGTTACTTACGCAATTTACGTAACTCACATAAGAAAAAGAAAAATATTTAATGTAGACTTTTTGTTTCACACTGGGCACAAACCCCTGACTCCTGGTTCAAAGTCGGGGTTCTGGCCCTCCATCCACCCCAACCACCTCCTTACTTTTTAGTCTTTTGTGTTAAATAATGTACCTACCTTTACTGTGGAAAACTGACGCTACAGGGGCTTTACCCCCTGCTTTGAACTATCCCCATTGCGTTACAAACTGATGCCGATGGATCTTGACCATGCGTCCATATGTGATGAGTCGGGGAGTGAGAATAGGTTGCTCTGCCTGGAGTGTCTGGAGGCATGTGGGTGGGGAACTGAGAGTGCAGGTCAAGTTGTGTGTATGCATGAGAGTAGTGGAATGAAGAGAATGGGGAGAAAGCTTTTTTGAATAGTATGGTGTAAGTTTTCTTATATACATGTATGGAACATTTTTTATAAAGTGTTTTTGTATAGTATATTCTCAGTTAGTTTGACAATGCACATAATAGTGCAATGGTATTGTAACCGAGCGTCCTGGGTTCGCCTAACTGTATAAACTTCATAACAACAACGTCCAAACTTCTGAATTTAAATATTGTCATTTATTTAGAACAACAAAAACTAGGCTTTCCTCATATCGTGGCTAACTTTGGTGCATCATAACATATCATTTCTGGTGTGAAAGTCCTGTGTTTGACCGATTACTTTCATGTTTGATCCTTAAGTACATTTAATGGAAAATCCTTTTGCTTCAAATTTTGCTCTGGGCTCTTCTTTAGGTGTGTATTCAATATAATATCTTATTATGTCAAGGAAATGTACTGAAACAAATGCATATGTGACACAAAAAGGCAATTTGTTATTTTGGCTGGTGAAAAATATGCTTGGACAGTGGAATTTTTCCTCTCCCAGTCCACGTGGCCAGTGATAAAAATTAAAATTTGGACACTGTATGTACATACACTAGTGTGATTATCTGCTAAGTCCCACATATATATACATATAGTGTATATATAGTATATACACACACACACACACATATATATATATATATATATATATATATATATATATATATATATATATATATATATATATATATATATATGGGGGTATATACATAACTCTCTGTGACTGCAGGTGCACACCATCATGGTGATGTCAGTTTAAATTTGCATCCTATACCAGAGAGGAGCGCCTGAATGGATGAAAAAAAATTATAATGAAAACATGAATGACAACACGGTTAAAACAAACAAAAAAATATGAACGGCATACTAATGTAATTAGAGTATAATTATTAGGATAGGATTATTATTATCTAAGTGTTAATGATTGATTACCTGGAAAAATAGATGTGATTGAAAACAAATCGAGTTATATGCTATTGTTCAATGCAAGTCTGTTGTTCATAAGTATTTAGTATTAGCAAAGTATAAGTAAAGTATTTAGTGTACATAGTACAGTTCCATTATGATTTATTTTGGGGATTTATTATTAGTTGTTAATAGAGAACCTATTAACCCTATGCTGGATTTGGCTGAACTTTCTGAAAGAGGAGCTGTACAAAAGAGAGGATGTGTGTTTGAGAGACAGATCAGGGCGCCAAGGCAAAACTCATCAGCATCACATTCTTCATGTACGTCATGATTTATTTGCTAAATCTGCTTCCATTGCACATTTAGCCTTTATCAATGAACCAACCTTTCCACATCAGCCAAGCGTAAAAAGGAATTTCTGTCACGTTCCTATGAGAATTAAAGGTTCTACAAGCAACAAGTCCTCCAAATTAAACAAACTGCACTCTAAAATGACACAAAAGTGTTTCCTGATCTGACGCCCCAATCAGCAGGAACACATCACTTGTATGTGCTTTCTAAAACTGTTACAAATCACTGTTGAATAACAACAAGAAAGTGTTATGATGCGACAACGCTAATGTTAATGTTTGATTGGGTTTAGGAAAATATCATGCTTTGGGCTTAAACTTACTACCTTGTTATGGTAACCGCCTACTACATTTATTCATTATTCGTCACTTGTGGCTGAACGGGGAAAAAAGTGAACGAATGACATAGCCATTGACTTTGAATCTTTGAACTGAACTGAACAAAGTGATTCATGATTTTTCACCTTAACACTCTACAATGCTCAGTGACAAAAAACAGTTCATACAAAAAGAGTGTATTTTATAAAATGCTGCAGTGTCTGCTAAACAACATGGTTCATCATTAAAGCTCTGCTTGTGCGCCACCTCCATTGCTGGACATGATGGCTGATGATGAGCTCAGTGTGTCAAAGCTTCTCATGGCAAAAGGCCATCGTAACTGAACCAAAACAACTGTTCTTCTTCACTTCATTCTTTATCTCTGGATCTCCTCCTGTCCATTTCCTTTTCTCACTTGCAGGTTAAAGACAAACAGATAAGTGGGTGTTGCAAGTCTCTATTCAGTGCCGAATTAATTAAGGCTTGTGGTAGCTGATGCCTCACATTCACACTGACCTGCAATTAAGGAGAACACTTGAGTTTGGAGAGCCAGGGATATAGCAGCCGAACGTAGAGTCCTGCCAACTGCCATAGAAAATACAGTCTTCTAACTGGGCTTTATGCTCTCATTAAAAGTTGCTTTGCGACATTATGCTTTTTTTCTGCTCTAGTCTGTGTGATTATGTGTTCTTGTTGTCACTACAAAAAATACAGTGATTGTGAGGGTTCATCGGCTATGAGTTTACCGGGTTTTGAGGTATCTGTCTGAGATTGCTGCCACCATCCTAATGAAAAGGAGATGAATGGAATTTTGTTTTATAGATATTTTATGATAAGAGTTAAATTATCCCATAATTTACTCTAAACGGATGTAAATAGTTGCTGCTGTTCATTATTGTACATTTTGTAATTCCAGCCTAAAGTTATTTATTTATTTTTCTGTCTTAGTCCAGTCTAATATAAGTGTTTTACCAAAGTCTTATTTCTAATTTGGATTCTATTCTACATTCTGCATTAATTCTATTTGGAGTAGTTTGTGTGAGTTTCTATTGTAGTGTCATGAGGCAGGTGCGTATGGAAACCTCCCAGAATGCACAGGGAGCAGACTCATGGGCTCTGTCTGAAATCATTCACTCATCTACTCATTCATTTGTCCCTGTATAACAGATACTCAGTAGTTCTCTCTATAGTGAGCTATATTGTGGCTCTTCTGTCTACATGTAAAGTGTATTTGTAAAATATCTTCGATCAAAAAACTGTGACCCACATTGCTCTCTCTAAGCAGACCAGGGATTAAATGGCATGGTAATGTGAAATGTAAAGTAGTTTTCCCCAACTTTAAAATGGTTTGCCTTGACTTTGTTTCAGTTGAATAAATGAATGGTTATATAATTTTTAAAAAGTTACATCAAGGTCAATTTTTTTTAGTTTGGAGGTGCTGGAACACAGTTAATGTATTTCTAATGTAAGGATGAGCATGTATTCATAAGTGCACTGTACTTACATTATGTTGTCAATGTATAGCAAAACAAACATGTCTGTCATGTGTTATTATGGGCTGTTTGCAGCTGTACTATACATACACGTGTGAAAAATCAAAGTTTAGTGAATTTGCTCAGTATGATATGCAAAGTATGATATTGTGCAGGTGTGAGGAGTGGACCAGCAACAATGGGTATACCTAAGTAGGAATGTGAGAAATTTGTGTAGACTAAAGCTGATGATACACGGAGCAACTTTTAGAGCAATGGTGCTGGGCAATGTTGCTGTCAGTGGTAATGAACAAAGATTACTACCATAATCCCCTTCCCCCACCACTCCGCCACCTGCCCTGCCCCTCCACTATCCGTTCAAAATATAGTCAGACTTGCCACCAGCAAGATTGCCCAGCAACATTGCTCAAAAAGTTGCCTTGTGTATCATCAGCTTAAGACAGCTGCTGCTCAACCTTCCTGTTAACACTTAGCTGTCACTTCCACTACACAAAGACTACATGATGCTGCGTTTGTTTCTCCAGGGAATATATGCTGAAATGATGTGTTGGTTAAATAATAGCAGGAAACTGAAACTTACTAGACAGTGACAGTGCTCACATCGAGAAATTTCTGTAGAAATTAGTTGCTCCTGATCCTCGATATCTGTGAAGGTTCTCAGTCATCCAGGTCAACTGGACTTGGTTGAAGATACTAGTAAACGTTTCGTCCCTCATCCAAGAGACTTCTTCAGTTCTGACTGACTGGTAGGGAAACTCAGCTATTTTACCTCTGTGGGATCGTTAGCTAGGATCGTTGATACCGCTGGTTCAGCACAGCCAGGAGCACTAACGAACCAGCGATATCGATGATCCTAACGCTAACGATCTCACAGAGGTTAAATAGCTGACTTTCCCTACAATCGACCTGTAGAAACAATTAATTTGAATGTGACCAGCTGACCCCAAAACAAATGGCCAGGCCACTCTGGCATATGCCAGAGTTTCCAGATGGCCAATCCGCTGCTGATCGCTAAGGTAACTTATGCCGAAATAAGGTATCAACTCTATAAAATCACCGCCTACTGACCAATCAATACTCTTGAAAAATGCCATCACCATTCGAAGAAGATCCCACAGACTGTTTTATAGGCTGCTGTAGGTGATGCAGAGATTTGTATACTGATATCATCCAGATATCAGTATACAGAGTCTGACTGAATCACTAAAGGCTTGTACTTTCACAAGTTGCAGCCTGCCTCTGTGTTCAACAGCACTACTTACTAACTGACTTTGAATTATGTTTTTTATAGCGCAGGCTTTAAAAGAAATGGGTAAAGGCTAAATATTAAGAGCATATACACTCACTGGCCACTTTATTAGGTACACCTTGCTAGTACCAAGTTGGACCCCTTTTTGCCTTCAGAACTGCCTTAATTCTTTGTGGCATACTTTCAACAAGGGATTGGAAACATTCCTCAGAGACTTTGGTCCATATTGACATGATAGCATCACCCAGTTCATCACCACAGATTTGTCGGCTGCACATCCATGATGCGAATCTCACGTTCCACCACATCCCAAAGGTGCTCTATTGGACTGAGATCTGGTGACTGTGGAGGCCATTGGAGTACATTGAATTCATCGCCATGTTCAAGAAACCAGTTTGAGATGATTTGAGCTTTGTGACATGGTGCATTATCCTGCTGGGTAGTAGTAGCCATCAGAAGATGGGTACCAGGGATGTGCACAGACATTTTGGTGGGCAGGGGCTCAAGTGAAAAAAAAGCATTTTTTAAAACAAGACAAATATTTTAACTCAACAACATTTTTACTTTTCTACAAAATAATCAGTTCACACAGAGACCACGGTCTTCTTCTGTATTCACTAGGTTTATCACAGAAGCAGACAGACACACAGACAAGCAACAGAATACTGAATTGCCTGAATACATTAATGTATTGATCAAATACTTTATTATTGCTATTATATTACATTTACCATGCACACGCACGCACACACACACACACACACACACACACACACTTACTGATGGTGACATGGACTTAGTTTCACATTTGAGGGAGGGCTGTCGGTATATGTAAAGATCTATCAGCATTCAACAAACTAATAGAATGGAGCGTTATTAGATGAGGAGCCTGCCATCAAAATTATGAAGTTACTCTTAAAGGCACTTTTTTCATAGTGGTCAGACCATGGTCTATTTTGCTTCAATGTCTTCTTTTACTCTAATGGAAATAAAACTTCAAGAATAAACATTTAGATGGTGTTGGTTTTAAGCCTAATACCCTCGGTCTATTAGCATCTATAGATTTCTTCTATATTAACCAAAGCAAGCTAATCTGCATATTTACACAGCACATTTCAGAGCAAAATACTCTTGATGTAAGTCATTAACTGGGGAAGTTCTGTGGTGATATGCTTTAGTTATTATCTTTATCCCATTCACCTGCAGTGACTGCAGTGACTTGTCAAATGTGTGCAAATTGGCGCATTTTAATTAGTTAACGCCTAATTTGCATATCAATGTGGCGATTGTGATGACGTTATTAGACACAAATGTTACTGTGTTCACCTGTAGTGTCTCCATCAGTACATTAGGTTGTAAGGCCATGAGATATTGCCTTAGCTAAACTTCAGCTAACTTATTACATTAGCTCAGCTCATGAGTCATGCGTTAAGACATAGGCCATTGTCTTTTGTCTTTTGTTTAATTAGCGGTAAACTCGAGGCACTGGTAGTTTAGTCTTTTGTTCATCACCACTCACCACCTGAGATGCAGAGAGAGAGAGAGAGAGAGAGAGAGAGAGAGAGAGAGAGAGAGAGAGAGAGAGAGAGAGAGAGAGAGAGAGAGAGAGCGCATCGGAACTCCAAAGTCTCATCTTCCGACCTGATAGCCTATTTAGATTTTTTCCCCAATAAATATATTTGTTTGACAGGGAATCTGTTGCAAACAGGAATAAATATACTGTATATTCATTTATTAAAAAACAAACAAACAAACAAACAAAAAAAAAAAGCATCCCAGAAAGGGAGGATGAAAAAGGGCAGGTGTTGAAGACCCTTTTGATGTCTGTGTGCACGTGCCTGATGGGTACACTGTGGTCAAAAAGGGATGGACATGGTCAGCAACAACACTCAGGTAGGCTGTCACATTTAAACAATGCTCAGTTGGTATTAAGGGGCCCAAAGTGGAAAAAATATCCCCCTCCACCACCAGCCTGAACCGTTCATACAAGGCAGGATGGATCCATGCTTTCATGTTGATTATGCCAAATTCTGACCCTACCATCTGAATGCTGCAGTTGAAATCGAGATTCATCAGACCAGGCAATGTCTTTCCAATCTTCTATTAATAATTAAATAATTTTAGTGAGCCTGTGTGAATTGTAGCCTCAGTTTCCTGTTCTCAGCTGACAGGAGTGGCACCGGTGTGGTCTTCTGCTGCTGTAGCCAATCTGCTTGAATGAATGACATGTTGTGCGTCAGAGATGGTATTCTGCATACCTTGGTTGTAATGAGTGGTTATTTGAGTTACTGTTGCCTTTCTGTCATCTTGCCCATTCTGTCTGATGTCTGACATCAACAAAGGCGTTTTCGTCCACACAACTGCCGCTTACTTGATATTTTCTCTTTTCTGACCTTTCGCTGTAAACCCTAGAGATGGTTGTGCGTGAAAATTCCAGTATATCAGCAGTTTCTGAAATACTCAGAGCAGCCCGTCTGGCACCAACAACCATGCCACGTTCAAAGTCACTTAGATCCCCTTTCTTCCCCATTCTGATGCTCAGTTTGAACTACAGCAAGTTGTCTTGACCACGTTTACATGCCTAAATGCACTGAGTTGCTACTATTTGATTAGCTATTTGTGTTAACAAGCAATTGTACAAGTGAACATAATAAAGTGGCTGGTGAGAGTATGTTGGTATTCAAGTTAATACTGGCACCAAGCCTTACGGTTTTTAAATTGCGACTTAAAACACATTTTTGTTCCTTGGCTTTTAATCTGGCATGAGAACTGTATGTTGTATTTGTATAGTATTGTATTTTGTCTATTTATTGTTTCATTTCAATGTATAGCACTTTCGTCAACTTGGTTGTTTTAAATGTGCTTTGGAAATAAAGTTTGATTGATTGATTGAATATTATAGAGACTGGTCATGTACAGCCCTACCTTTTGCTATATGGGCAGAGGTAATGTGGGTGAGTTTTCAGTAGTAGTTTGGAACTGAAGCCATGGTTGCGATACAGTCTTTCAGCCACTATTTGAGCACTTTTTATGGAATGAATGGATTTTTTGTTTCATTGCTTTATGAAGTTAATTTAGAACAATTTTTGGAACATTTTATTGACTGCAGTAAATAATTGAGTAAGATTTTTGGAGAGACAAGAATACTTGAAAGTGAATGAAAAATGGTCATACGCGCCAAAAGACGACAAAGAAAGTAATAAATTTAATGGAACACAAAATATAATTAGTCAGATCTACTCATGCCCTAATGATGGGGATATGATATTATAATCCTCTTAACTTAACGCATTCACACAGTTGCCGTTTTAACCTTTAATTATGTGTTTGACTTCTTCATATTTGTCTAATATTATAGTTTGCTCTTCATTTTTGAAATATGCTGCTCTGCTGCCAGTAGACGTACAATGTTTGCAATTTGTCCATGTTAGCAACTTGTCCATGTTTGCGATTGGCCATCTGCTGCAAACACTGGCCCTTTTATTCCATCACACTCATAGCTGGATTGGGAAACCCGTGGTTGACACACCCAGTTGATAACCAGTGTTTGCTGACCGCTTAGCCTGAAACACGTTTGTTAGTGTTAGTGAAGTGATGATAACGGATCACAGGTTCACTATCACCGTATCATCACGCCTATCATGACTTATTTTCATGTCATGACCAGGGTTGGGGAGTAATGGATTATGTTTAATGGTGTTACATAACCAGTCATCATACAAAAAAAGTAACTGTATTCTGTTATACTACAGAAAATAAAGATGTAAATCAGATTACCGGTACATTTTGATAAATCGGGGATTACTCATAGGGATTACTTTAAGCAGAAAGTTTGCCTCCGTAACTTATATGTTATTTATATACAGTACGTGTTTCTGTAAAAGCACAAAGCTGGGAAGGGACTTGGTGCAGACATTGATTGCCATTTACAGTTGCCAGTAGCGCCAAATGTGTGTTACGCCCACACCCCGTCATGTAGACTCTGTGCGGACTGGATCCAGCTCCCAGTCATCATGGCAGCTGGACCAGGACCGAACACAGCCTCCAAGACTGACAGGCCAGTTTGAGGGTATCCAGGTGGTTTTCTTGCCGGGTTTGGCTCTTGGCACACCGGGCCGAGTAATCTAATAGAACCGCTAGCAGCATGGCTGATCTAGCTAACCAGCCACAGATACAGGCAGATAGGCTACAGTTAGCGGTTTAGCAAAGAGTAAAGCTATCCATCAAGTTCTTATGTCTATCAAGAAGCTCTGTGTAAATAATCTCAGTACTGTGTGCCGCACCTCGTCATCATTCCCTGCTGGCCCCCCCGCCCCTGTCCGGAAAACGTCCAGTGCTTGAGTAAAGCACTTTACAGTCTATGGTAAACACTAATACTTCCCCAGTGCTCCGAGCTCCAAGAATGGGCAGAGTGAGCTAATTTGACCAGTGGTTGCACAGCTAACTGAGCTAATAAGAGCAGATAGTTAGATGTTAACTAACTTCAGCAACAAGTAAAGCTGTCCATCAGGAAACTAACTAGAAAAATATTTTCTCCATGTTTCTAATATTTCTCCATCAAACATGATCCAGTTTCACCAAAATCAGTGAAAAAAAGTTCTGTTTTTGTACAGTAATCAGTGGGGCCTGGCCCCAGAAACACTATGCTTCAGCAGCATTATATTGAGAACAGGGTTTGACATTAACTTTTTTTCTCACTAGCCAGTGTGGTTAGTGGTTTTCCAAAGTTACTAGACATACAGCATTTTCACTAAGCACATTTTTGTTGCTGGGTAATTACATTTTATATAATTATTGTTGACTATGGCGTGCTAAAATTGGCATGCTAAAATTTACTAATATTATCATTAGCCCTGATAAGGTTGAGTGTAAAGCACCTTTTTTTTTTTTTTAACATTTAGTCTCTTAAGATAAACACATAAAAAGAGTAGCTCCTCATTGTATATAATAAAAGTGTGGCATGGGTGTAAATTAATTGAAAAGATAAAAACTAACTATTGTTTTTATCAGAAACACAGTTTAAATATTTATTAATAAGTAGACTAAATACTGTAATCCAGAGAGAGAATAACAAATTATTTTTGTCTAAGAAAAAAAATCCACAATTAGGATTAAAATATTATGTTGGCCTATATCGTTTTTGTGCACTTTTGGATTGTTTGTTTCGCATCTGCATTTCCTCAGAGCTCTGACTGGATTTATGTTTATCATTGTGAAGCTCTGGTAGCTCTGAGTAACTGGAGAGACGTCCACAAGTCTTTATTTTCCAGATTATTTCCATACAAAAACGCATCTCCTGCTTTCCTACATGGCATGATTACTTTTATTAAAACATAGAAATAACTCAATGATATGATGTGATATGAGATTTAAACACCACCATGCATTTAACAACACTTTCCTCCTGCCTTTTTTCTTTCTCTTGTTCTCCTGTGCATTTTGTCTCCATACTGGTCGGTCACCAGTTGCGTGTGATGACAGGGATCATTCCATCAAGTTAAAATCAGCCTGGAGGCTGACGGTCTACAGGTCTACTCTAAGGGACTGTGGCTGCCCTGTGACAGAATCAACTTTGATATTCTTGTTTGTCAAAAGTCTGTATGTCATATTTGGCGCGCTCACCCTCCTGCAGCAGCACTGCAGGAGAGTGAGACCAGAGAATTTTATTTCTCATGGTCCTTCAGATGCCTTTTGGCAAACTCCAGGTGGGCTGTCATGTGCCTTTTACTGAGGAGTGGCTTCCCTCTGGCCACTCTACCATACAGGCCTGATTGGCGGAGTGATGCAAAGATGGTTGTTCTTGTGGAAGGTTCTCCTCTCTCCACAGAGACATGACTCTGTCAGAGTGACCATCGGGTTCTTGGTCACCTCCCTGGCTAAGGCCCTTCTCCCCCGATTGCTCAGTTTGGCCGGGCAGCCAGCTCTTCGAGCAGTCCTGGTGGTTCAAAACTTCCTACATTTATGGATGATGGAGACTGTGCTCATTGGGACCTTCAATGCTGCAGAACATTTTTTGTAACCTTCCCCAGATCTGTGTCTCGATACAATCCTGTCTCAGAGGTCTATTCCTTGGACTTCATATCTTGGTTTATGCTCTGACATGCACTGTTAACTGTGGGACCTTATATAGACAGGTGTGTGCCTTTCCAAACCATGTCCAATCAACTGAATTTACCACAGATGGACTCCAATCAAGTTGTAGCAACGTCTGAAGGATGATCAGTGGAAACAGGATGCACCTGAGCTAAATTTTGAGTGTCATGGCAAAAGCAGTGAATACTTATGCACATGTGCTTTTTTGTTTTTTATTTTTAATAAATTTGCAAAGATTTCCAACAAACTTCTATCACGTTGTCATTGTGGGACATTGTTTGTAGAATTTTGAGGAAAATTATGATTTTCATCCATTTTGGAATAAGGCTGTAAAAAGTGAAGCGCTGTGAAAACTTTCCAGATGCACAGTATGTGACTTCCCAACTGCATTTGCCCTTCTGTTTGGGCTCATTTACTCCCTTAACCTCGACTATCCAAATGATTAAACACACACATTCAAAGTAATTCAAAAGTTGTTCATCAACCTTGGTACCCAGTTCTCTGCCTGGGTTCAGGTCTTAAAGAACAATTTGCTGAAGTAGCCTGCCATGAAATTGCTCATAGTAAAAAGCCCCTTAGTCTGGCTGGATTTTCATTGGATTATAATCATACACTGACCCAATGCTGATGGTATGAGTTGACAAAATTGGTCAATAAAGTGATTCTAAAGGCTAATATACAGATGTCATTTTAATTTGAATCAAGTAAATGGGCCTTGAATCAAAATAAAGTGATAGATTAAAAAGTTGCTTCAGGTTATGTTCATTCATTCATTTTTAAAATTTATTTATTGTTTATTTGAAAAGGGACCATGTACACTGATCAAGTTAGCCACAGGCTAGTCTTTATCTGCAGTCCCTTATAATATCTAATATTTTAGGATGCCCAGTAACATCCTAAAATTGTTATTGGGCATCCTAAAATTATAAAAGCAAAAAAGCAATATCTATCCAATATTTCAAAAACAGTCCCATTGTTGATAATGTACAATGGCCATAAAGCTAACATAATATTGGTACCAGCTTTTGTGTTCCTTAAGCAATAGCCCATTGGCTTGAACAAGTTTTCATGCCAATGGTCTATAGCTTCCAAGTGCTATGACAATTTATCTGTATAAAAGCTAGTCTGTATATAATTAATGTATCATCTGTATACATATGGAGACCAGCACCAGGACATCTTATGTACTAAATACTATGATTGAATCAGTCTAATCACTTTGCTACCTTTGCTACCTTTATGGAAACTTTTGTGGGACAAGAAATGTTGCATATCATAACTATGCTGATGATGTACAAGTTCATGTTGCCCACACCTTGTGATTATAGTCCAACTGATTCCTTATACCATTGTTAGGGTCAACGTAGGATCAGGTGTGGTTACTGGCTGAATATGAGAAAAGAGATATTTCAGGAATATTGATCAAAATATTAATATAAAACACTGGGGAAAAAATTAACTCCACCCTCAAAACTTTCTTGTTTTGTAGGGCCTATGAACACCAACTTGCTTTTTCATCTGTGCAGCTTTAATTTTCCTATTTTTGATTTAATGTTTTATTTATTTAAATTCTTTCCTTTTTATTGTATCATTTTTATTCAATTCATTTATTTATATAGCACCAATTCACGACATTCACTGTTATCTCATAGCCCTTTTCCTATAGAGCAGGTCTAGACTGTACTCTGTGATATTATTTAGAGACCCACCAATTCGCACCATGAGCAAGCATAGGGTGACCAGACGTCCCGAAAAATTCGGGACAGTCCTGAATTACGAGCAGTTGTCCCGACTCCTGTCCGGTTTGTCCCGATAATTAGACTTAACATGAGTTTTGATTATAGCCTAATTAATCATTAAATACTGATCGTTATGTAGTTCTCAGGCTCCAGCAGGGGTTGCATCTGTAACCTACATTGTGTCAACAGCGTTGTTAAAGCCACAAAGTAACACTTTGTTTTCTTGTGGTTAGTGGAAGTTATAGTCGCGAGGACAGCTAAAGTATAGCTTCAGGCAGCCACGGCTGAGAGATCTGACACGTGCGTTGCGCAGACAGATGTGACACTGCACTGATGAAATGAATAAAATAAAAATAAAAATTAGGTAAAAGATCATGATTTACCCACTTTTACATATCCACAGTTGTTTTTCCTAATGACAGACAGCTGACTTCATGAACATAAATTATTAATCTTAGCGTTGTGTTTTGATTTTCACGTGTGTTAATGTTCATTGACACCGAATGTACCGGTAGCCACGCCCCCCCCATCCCATCTTGAATTTCACCCATTCTCATCTGGTCACCCTAAGCAAGCACTTGGGGACACATACAAGGCAAAACGTCCTTTTAAGAGCAGAAACCTGAAGTAGAACCATGGCTCAAGGTGGGCGGCCATCTGCCTCGACCGGTTAGGGTTGACAGAGAGAGAGTGAGAGAGAGGGTTGGGGTGTAGGGGGGGCAGCCAACAAAATATCCACACAGAAATACAGACAGTAAAGGTAATAGTGGTACAGACTGAAAATTAGTAATGGTACAGATAATTATAGTAATGTAATGATAATAATATTAACAATAGGACTAGTAATAACAATTGTAGCAGAGGGTGTTGAGCAGGAACATGGGGGTAGCAGGTGACCCGCAACCACAGATCCAGACTCCACAACGAAAGTGATAGGAGGAGAGTGGAAAGGGACGAGAAAGCACAAGACTACGGGAAAGGAAGAAGTCAAATTAGTAACATGCATACACAAAGGGTGCAAAAGGGGATACAAAGGGATACAAAGGGAGGGAAAAAGTAGGAGAGATGAGCTCAATGCATCATGGGAAGTCCCCTGGCAGGCTTATAGCAGCCAAGCGGGAAGCTTCCGGTCTAAGACGTGACTCCAATGCGGAAGTTCCTTAAACCTGTATTCTATTGAACGGCTAGCAGGGGGCGACACGGTAGTTACGTACTGTAACTCCAGATTATATGAGTATAGGAGCAGCCCTCTAAGGCTATCGCTTTTGGGTTTAATCCTCCGCGCGCCTGCACGGCCCTGAGAAAAGTTGTCTACCCCCACCCACAGCGTGGGCCTCTCCTACGTCCGCACCTTTTATATGTACACAACGGTGAGACCTGGCCATTGGCTCCCATAGTGCCTTTTCTTCAGCAATGACAACCAAGGTCCAGTGAGGCCTTCAACTTAGAGGGCTGTGCCTATTCTCATAGTCACTGTCACTGGCCCATATGTTACCACCAAGTACAGACCCACCTGCCCAGCAAACATAATAAGCCACCCAGTCCCCCACTGCCCGTGGCATTGGTTACGGCATGCACACAAGCACAGATGGCGCGACAAGGGAGGCAGAGGACCGACCCATGTGCAATAGCCGGGGAACCGGCTATTGCACATGGCTGTACTGATGCAGGCGGGCTCACAACAGTAACCGCATCAACTGCGTACAGAGCAGGGCCAGCGTGAGCCGCGCACCACTCGCTGACATATAGGCCTGTGGCACACTCACAAAGGAAAATCACTCAGCCAAAACACTCCGTACTGAGTGGGTCAACGGGAGACATCCCGCAGGGGAAGACCAGGAGGCCGCCGTGCAGATGTCGTCCACTGTCATCCCACCATGCAACGCCACAGAGGAGTAATCACGCGAAGCCGAAAGGAGCTGGTGATGGTCTTAGGCATGAACAGCTGCCGGGGGTTTCTCTCTCTCCTGAGAGAGCCGCGCACCACTGCCTCATCCTGGGACCGCAGCAGCAGCAGATCGTCTAGATAAAATAGGACCCTCATGCCCAACCGCCGCAGTGGCTCCAGAAGCGCCTCAACACACTTTGAGAAAGTGCGCTGGGCCAGGGAGTAACCGAATGGCAGGCGGTTGTACTGGTACTGGGCGCCCTGGAAGGAGAACCGCAGGAACTTCCTGTGTTCAGGGATGACGGGAACGTGAAAGTACGCATCATTCACGTCGATGGAGGTGAGCCATTATCGCTTTGTAGAACAGTGACAGATCCTGGTTGGGCTTCACGCCCATTTTCTTCCTGACCAGGAAGTAACGGGAGTAGAACCACAACCCATGGGGGGCCCACCTCAAAGGGTGGGGATGCCGGCTGGTGGATGGTGGGCCTGGCAGGCAGCAACATCTGTGTTCCACCGAACAGCTTAGCACCTGGCGTTCGGCTAACACACAGCTCGCTCACACAATGTGGGGAAGTGAAAAACAGCATTCTTTCTTTATAATCTCAAAAGAGGCTGTTCTGTAAATTGGAATACTAGGTCACGCAATTTACAAGAAACACAATTCTCCCCAGCGTCACTGTCGTCTGCTTTGCGTAACGTGTTGGGGAACTCCTGCTCTTCAGGTAACAGGTCGAAGGCTTCGTCCAGAGAGTGGGTGGAATGCCACACCTCCTCGTTCTTACCGGCAAAATGATTCGCCCAGTGCTGCATCTCTTCGGGGGAGAGAAGGGTGCAGAATGATCAGCGTGAGCCAGAAGTATACTACGGTACAAGGCGTGCCAAGCATTGGGGATGGAGGACCCCCAGCAGGACAAAGCCCGTGTCACGGACACCACACACAGATATAGTGGCGTCCTGCCCTGCTTGGGCTGACTTGCTGGAAGACATCGCTCTTCTTTTCTGACTGGAAATCTTCTTCTCCTTAGACAGCTCAGTGCTGAAGAAAAATGGGAGCTGATGGCCAGGTCTCACCGTTGTATATATATATAGGCCCACGCTGAGGGTAGGCGTAGACAACTTTTCTCAGTGCGCACAGAGGGGTAAACCCAATACCGATTAGAGGGCGAAGCCTATACGAAACAGGTTGCAAAAAGAAGTCTGGCTCCATTAGAAATAATGGTAAAATGAGGCTACTTCTCAGCTGATTTATTACCTCAGTAAACACTTTCCTCATGGATTTATGGTCTCAGTCGCTAGTTTCAGGTCTTCTTCAAAACAAAATGATGTTCATTTAGTAAATTATGGTCCCATTTATTTTAAAATAGACCATAAAGCAGAGTATGCTTTAGGGCGGGATTATCTGTGATTGACAAGTCGTTACCATGGCAACCTGTCAGTGACTTGTACCCACGGCACTGTGTAAATTTAACCAGCGCCATTTAAAAAGCTCATTAGGAGTTGGCTGTTCACTTTCTCTGGTGAGTACATTTAGTTTTAAGACTGTTGTTCGCTAGACAAAATTGTCAGCCCTGTTAAAATGATAGTTAACATGAATTACAGATGCACCTAGCTAAGTGTGGTGGGGAAAGATTCCACAAGTGCAGGTTAAGGTGTGGTGAGGTTGAATGCAGCCTGGACTTAACTCTTCCCCTGGCCAACCTCATTACTAGGCTTAGGCTATATAAGCCACCCGTGCTCCCTTGCTCTCTCTGCTTCCTGATCTGTCCCTGCTGTGGTTGGTGTTTGTGGCCCAGGTATGTGAAAGGAATAGTTTCATGCACATCTATTTTCCCTGAACAGTTGATTATGTTGATTACCTGCACTTTGACACTATGAGGAACCTCCTTTTCTCCTGCCTTGTGACCTTTTGAATGTTGTATCTTCATGACCCATCTCAGAGGTGGTGAGTAGATGCATGGTTTTAAATGTATCTTAATGCAGTAAAGTTGAGCCTGTTTTAATTGTTTTCCTCACTTTTCCAGGTTCCTCGTTTTAGCCTCCTGCTGTTTTGCCCTTTGGTACTGTTTTGCCTACTTAATTCATTTAGTTTCCTGTTTTGCCCTTTTGTTTGCCCTGTTGCCCGATAGTTAGCTGTTTTGCTTTAGTTTAGTAGTTCGTATAGTTTGCTCTTGCTTAGCCAACTGGATTACAGGTTACTGGGTTACTTGGTTGGCTTGTTACTTTATGTTAATTTGTTTTGTGCTCAGTTTATATTTTGAGCAGGGTGCCATCTTGTTGACTTTTATGCATGAGTAGTTGCACGGGGGCACTATATAGACTACACCAGTGCTGCACTTAAGGTGGGTAGCGGTAGCACTCCTGGGCACCCCTCAGTGTAGTCTGCCTCTCATCAAGTGATCTCTGCTTTGTTTTGGTTAGTTATTTTGGGGCACTGGAGTTATATTCTTTATTTGAACTTATATTAAAACTGTTCTAACTCTTGATTGTATTAAAGAAGTTGTTTTATCTACCCTTCTATTGTTTTACATTTATTTTCCTTTCAACAGTCCCATTCCCCAATTTTTGCTTATTAAAAATATAATTTGGTATATTTTGAATCACATCTCTGCCTCCTCAGTAACGTTCCTGTGTGCTTTATCTCTTTATTCTGCTTTCAATCAATTGAGGTTTAACTGGTATTTCCTGGGGTGCAATTCCCTAGTTGGCATAGTTTGTTTTCATTTAATTCCTCCTTCCTGGTCCACCGTGCCAGATAAGCAAGCTAACTAGCTCCCCAAACATCTTTTAGCTCCAAATCTTAAATGTGGAGACGGTGTCTGCCTCCTGAACCCAAACTGGAACCTGGTTTCACAGGAGAGGAGCTTGATAGCTGAACGCTCTGGCTCCCATTCTACTTTTGGAGACTCCAGGAACCACAAGTAACCCCTGCATTCTGTGAGTGCTCTGGCTCTGGGTAGTAAGGTACTATGAGCTCTTTAAGATTAGATGGTGCCTGGCCATTAAGAGCTTTGTAGGTGAGAAGGATTTTAAATTCTATTCGGATTTTACAGGAAGCCACTGCAGAAAAGCTAAGACAGGAGAAATGTGATCTCTTTTCTTGGTCTGTCAGAACATGTGGTGCAGCATTCTGGATCAGCTGAAGAGTGTTAATGGACTTTTTACAGCAGCCTGATAAGGAATTGCAGTAAGCCTAGAAGAAACAAATGCATGGACTAGTTTTTCTACATTTTGAGACGAACATGAGACGAACGAAACGTCTTCTAGTATCTTCAACCAAGTCCAGTTGCCCTTGACTTTAACCTTCGTTGGATAACTATGACCTGGATGACTGAGAATCTTCATAGACACACCTTACAGGTCTCTCCCCCAGGCTCTCTGCTGCACTACAGCCCTCCCTCCACACCTCCTCCCCCACAGCAGAGCCTACTGTGAACGCGCAGGCTAGTAAGCAGGGCCACCGATGACGGCAGATAAACAGCTATGGCACATTCACTGGTAGGGAAAAACATCAACGATATGCTTTACATTGACTATGGCCTGCCCATACTTTGACTACAAACTTTGTCCTCAAATCATTTGGCAATACATGTAATGTAACTTTATAATGTTGCACTCTTTCGTGTTATATATATAGCTAGTAAGCTAACATAACGGTAGCTAACGTTACAGTAAGTAATTCTAGTGATATGTAATGTTAAGGTTTGCTAGTACATTTTTTTTCAGCAACATGACAAGCCAGTGAATTAGCAGGTTTCAGTTGTTGCTTTGCATAGTGCATGACATTTTTATCTGCATGTTATGCGGCTAGAGTCTTGACACTGAGTCAATGGGCTCTGACAAGGAATTCACACCCACAGCGACTTCTACGAGCTGACAGGCAGGGAGAAGAGGAAGCCGTGTGTGCCGAGCATCAGGCAGGGCACGTGGGAGACGGGGCAGAGGTCGTGAGTGGGTCCAACTCCCGAGCACCTCAGCAGAGGACATGGCGCACATGGAGATTTTAAGATTAGAGAGGACTGCTTATGAATGTGTAAGTTACTTCAGTTCAATGTTTTCCCTTTGCACATTATATTTAATTTTGTTTATATAGTATAGGCCTATGTAGTGTAATGACAGCTGTTTCTGTGGATGAGCTTTAGTAACTTTTATGACTAGGAGCAAATTCAACAATTGGATTTACAACAGACACAAGTGTTGGCGCAATGTTTGGCATGGGATCCAAGCCTGATCTCCTCAGCCATTTGGGAGCTGCTGCTCCTTCAACATTACCTCCTGTCCCCGGGCAGCCATCATGGTGCATCTGCCAGAGATGCCCACTGTGGTGGAAAGGAAGTGCTGCCTCCAACAGCCACCTCTTTGCATTTCAACTCTACCACACATGGAGGCATACGTTCTGCGGGCGGGAGTCTTGCGTCTGGCCAGGAGAATCTGAAAGTCCTGCGTGCTGTAGTTGACCTTCCAGATGAAGGTGAAGACAACAGGCAATTTAGACATGCAGCATATAGACAGTTTGTGGCTTGGCAGTGTGGGACTCTGGGTCCTTGTCAGAGTGGTCATCCCAAGCTGCTGTGTGTGGGCAATCCGTGACCGCTCTCCAGATTCTCATGGACAATACAGGATATTTATTCTGAGGAGGGTTTAGCTGCTGTGGTGTGCTTGTTGTGTATATAAATTTTGCCTATTTAAAATTTCTATTAAAAGTTTTGTAAATATTTTTCAATAAAGGGTTTAAAATTATTTCTGTAATTGCTCATTTGTGAGAACAAAAGCACCATTTTACTACAGTACATTACTGAATTACCTTTTGGATTAATTTAAAACTAACTTTCAGTAGGAATGATCACTGGGTCAATACTAGTAATGCAATGTCAAGGAAGCTCACTAAGCCAAGGAATAACATGTTTTGTAACATGAAATGTTTTGCATATGGGTAAAACTTTTTTTTTTTTTTGCAAAGTACTCCTGCACAAGAAAATACGTGAACACTTTGTGCTGAAAGATGATTCCTTCACGTGCTTCTATGTCTGGGGCAATGTCTGACCTGTTGAAAGAGCATAAAGAACTTGATTGTCAGACATTTTGATTTACAAATTACATCCTGAGGGAGTGTGGGTTCAAACCCCGGTTGCCCCGGCCTTTCTGTGTGGAGTTTGCATGTTCTCCCCGTGTCTGCGTGGGTTCTCTCCGGGTGCTCCAGCGTCCAAAAACATGCAGCCTAGGTTGATTGGTTACCCTAAATTGTCCTTAGGTGTGAGTGTGAGCGTGAGTGGTTGTTTGTCTATGTGTGGCCCTGCGATGGACTGGGGACCTGTCCAGGGTGTACCCCGCCTTGCGCCCGATGTCAGCTGGGATTGGCTCCTGTACGCAGGATAAGCAGTTGATGATGGATGGATCCTGAGGAGGAAGAAAACAATTGTGAAAACAATTGTTTAAAAATCAAATAGAATTCTGCCTTGCCAAATGAGGCCCGGCTTTTTTTTTATTTAATTTCCAGTTCATTAGGAAGGTAAAAGGTAGCAGTGATTTGATACAAACATTTACTTCTTACGCTGGCCCCTGCTGACTTGGGTCTCCAATAGCTCCTGTGTGGTGGGAGGTGGCACACCGGACAGAACACCATGCTGACATGGGTCATTTGGTCTCATGGTTGTAAGTCGAGGGAGTCCACATCCTGATGAAACCAGTTTCCTTACAATTGCCCTCTGAATTTCTGGGATGAAATGGTGGTCCTTTTCCTCTTTTATGACATACAAACTTTAATTGCCATTTTCACCTGTCTGTCACTTTCCCATGCAGTAATGAACAATACCAAGTTCTACACAAACCTGTTGTATTTACCCCACATGTGAACAACACCTGAGTGCTGAAGTATTAGCAAAGAAAATTACATCTAGTATGTTTGGATGAGTAATAGTATTACTCACGAAAAAGTCATCATAGTTTTCAGCCATCTTGCAGCAGAACCAGAAATGATTGCAGACATCCTTGTTCTACTGCAGAAGAATGGAACAACCCCTTTGCTGCCCTGCCTAAATAAACACAAATAAAGAAATAAAAAATAAAAGCTATAAAAAGTAACAGATGCACAAGAAACAAAGATTTCTTGTCAAACCTGGGACAACAGTGTCTGCAGAGATGCATGTGAACATTGCCTGGGGTGCTATTGAGTATTACATTCACCAAGTACTACAACATTGTCCTTTGATTGCAGCCTGGAAACTACTTCTGCTCTGTTGTTGTACCAAAAGTCTTTGATGGTATCAACACAGTATATGTTATGTATTTGAAGAAGGTTGACCGCTCCACTATTCCCATATTCATAAACCTGAAGAGCAATGCGACTTTGGCATAGTTGTTGCCAGACAGGATTATATTTGATGCCAAAAGGAAGTCCCCAGCTTGCATCCCATACTTGAAAGTAGGCTGAGAGTTCCACTGCCACACACAGTGATTGTTTGGACAGATCTGGAAAACATATTTATAAACACATTACATTCTAACTATAACAATAATGAAGTTACAATGGATTAAACAACACACAAATTAACATACCCATTGCATGATGACAGCTGTTCCTCTGGATTTGGTCTGGATCTGGAATGGTCCAGGGACCCAACATTCCACAAATGTCAGTGGGTCTTTCACTGTACACATCGGGATTGGCAGCAACAGATAGTCTGCGAGTTGTTTCAAACAGACATGATAAGTGATGGCTGCAGGATGATCAGTGATGTCATCCTCACTCTGGACTTTTAATTATTTCTGGCACTGGCTGGGATTCTGTTGGCTCTGGGTCTAGAGTGTCATGCACAGTGTCCTCCATGCTGATGGCCTGAAGAGCATCCAGACATAATATTTGATGAATGGCACCACCAGTTCTAATGGAATACAAAAAAAGCAATGAGAAAAGAAAATAATTTTCATTAAAGACAACTTTTAGTTAGGAACTTACCGAACACATAAAGGGAGGATGTAATCCTCATCATCACTGTCATCATAGTCACTGCCCTCCTCTATGGTTTCCTCTTCCTCTGATGTTGAAACGTCTCTTGTGTCCTCATGTGGAGCCCATGTCCTGTCCTCAGCCCAGTCAATACTATGTAGAGCGCGAAAAATATTAGTCAATGCCACTCAACACGTCAAATCTCAGATTAATTTGTTGAGATACACATAACACAAAGTATTGTTATCTGCCTGAATTGTGTCTCACTACCTTTAATAACTTACAGAAGTTCAGTGTTTTCTTCCAACATTAATTATATTTTATGTAAAAATACTTTTTTTGCCTGACTGCAGAGCCAATACTGAAGAAACGTCTACATTACATAAAGAAATCTCCCACACTTTGCTTCTTGTTTCTCTCTACCATAGTTTGTTATGTCAGTTTTAAATCTGTTGCATTGAATAAACCAACAACCTACCAACCTTACCATCAATCCTTTCCTATTGTCCTACAACCAAGATTAACATCAGAGCTACAATAGTTCTATTCCAAACCAGAATTCATCCTGACATAAATATAGAGAGTCTTTCGTGACTCTCTTAGCTTAGTAATTATACAATTATTTCCTAGTGATCAGTTATTAGTAATTGCTTAAGTATTTTAAATCGATCTAATCAATCAGTCAATCTCATATCGAAGGCGTAAATCCTCCGTTACAGTGACCTGGAGCTAAACAATACACACACACAGTTCCTGTTATTATGGTGAAATTTATTAACTAACTAAAAGGTGGATATAAAGGATAACATTTCTTTATCATATCATTTCTAAAGAAAGTGTCAAAGTGTTGGGAATAAAGCATTAGTATAAACATCAAACAGATGGTCAGGAATGAAAGGAGCATTAGAGGAATGGATTAAGAGCACTGAAAATTAACTTGTTTAGCTTTCAAACATAGTACTTAGAGAATAACGACATGGTAATTACTACTAAAATGTAAGAGGCAAGCGCCACTACTAACTTAGCAAAGATTATTTAACTAAGCAGGTAATAGGCAAGTTATAAGGAGACAGTATTCATTTGTCCACACAAAGGAATTCGGGGCAGCGTCCTTCTCTGGCATCTGGAGTTTCTCACACCTAGCTGTGAAAGTGAGAGGGCATGTTAAGAGTCCAAATTAATGGCTCTTTGGTGGGGTAGAGAGTCAAGACTGAAG
Source organism: Micropterus salmoides (assembly GCF_014851395.1). Classification (NCBI taxonomy): domain Eukaryota; kingdom Metazoa; phylum Chordata; class Actinopteri; order Centrarchiformes; family Centrarchidae; genus Micropterus; species Micropterus salmoides. The sequence continues at coordinate 28,632,507 of NW_024040040.1, read as the reverse complement.
AGGAGATCTTTGATGTTTGGAAGTAATCTGAAAGAGGAACTTCATTACCATGGTTACCCTGCCCTTTTGGTCTTGGGAGTATTTCGAGGTTGTTTAGTTTATGGCTGCGGAGGTCGTCACAGCCTGGTTCTGGTTGAGGTTAGTCTCTGTGTAATGTTAATATTGTCTAAACAGTCATGCATAGAGTCTGTTATCTCAACAAGTTTCACAATACAACTGCCCAAAACAGCTTAAGGGAAAGCAAACCTTTCATTTAAAGAGGTGGTATTATGCTTCCCTCTCCTTTATTGAGTTATATATCTTTTGTGTGCATTTAACAGGTTTGCAAAGTGAAAAAGCCCGAAGTCCAGCCTAAAGGGAGTTCCCATCTCCCACAGAAAGCTCTGCTCTGAACCGCTTGAAAACAGCTCATTTGTAGTCCAGTTCTTCACTTCCTTTACTTGTGACATCACAATGAAAATCATTATAAATCATAAAGCTTGCCAAGCGGCTAGCGGGTCAGGCACGCCCTCAAACCAAGCTAGTCTGAGCGGAGGCCCTTTTTTTTTTCTTTTTTTTTTTAAACCTGTCCTGCCCAGCAGCCTGGTATAGAGTATAATGACCTGGATACCATATTGTGCCAGACAGATTTTACTTTAACAAGACAGTATTAAAATACTCCTTTGTCTGTTTTATTATTTATTTTATTATGTATTGATTTGTCACCGGGCCGGACAGGGGGGCAGACACGGGGATGGGGGGGGCGCAAACAGACAGCACAGAGAAAGGACAACACCTGTAAGAGAAGGGGGAAAGGGGCATGGAAGGTGGGGACAACAGGGAAAAGCTGTGGGAAACACCAATTGCAGAAAGCAACGAAACCTGCAATAGAACAGAGAGGGGGGCTTGGGGAGGAGAAAAACAACAACAAACAAACATAAACAAAAACAAACAATAAAAATAATAATAATAGTAAAAGACAACCAGCCGAACAGCAGCAATAAACAGCTGACATAGTAAGACAACTAAGAGAAAAATGAAAACAAGAAACAGTCACACACACTAAATAAGCAACACAGCACAGCCACGAGAGCTGGAATAATAATTAATTTAAATAAGTAACTGAAAGAAAAGCATCAGGAATAATTCTACCAGGGACAACCTAAATTTGTTTGTGTCTGCAACACCAGCCAAACCAGCAACGAGGCAAAATCAACTAGCTCAGCTGCATGCCACCAACAACCCACCCACCCGTCAAGGGCCGAGAACTCCAGGCACAAACCCAGAACAAACCGGAGCACAGGCCTGCCCCGCACCCACATCCCGAAAACTAACTATATACCTCAGTATCCAGAGGGGTCCAACAACTGGCCGACAGAGAAATGGGGAAGCACGGATCCGAGGCCAACGAAGCAAAACAGGGACGCAAACAGGTCCCTCCAAGCCAAGGAGGAAATGCCTCCCCCGGACTCCAATGCACAAACTAAACGCCCAGCAGCCATCCAGAGACCCTGCCCAGGGAAAAAGCATAATGCATCAAGAAGCATCGACAATCGCCCCACAATCCCACCGCAGCCCACCAAACCGCAATCGGATCAACCCGCGAAGAGACCCCCACCCCCAGAAGGCAGGACACCCTGCGACCCCCCAAAGCGCAAAGGACCCCAGACCGCATGTCCCGGGGGAAGCTGTACCCCGCCCCAAGGAAGAACAGCAGAAAGCCGTGCCGGGAAGCTCCCTGCCGCCAGGGAGCGATAACGCGGGAGAACCAGGCCAACGGTCCCCCAGCCCAGCCAGAGGCATCCCTCCCTACAGTGCAGGCAGTGACAGCAGCCCCCGAGGCCGATCTCATCCCCGGACAGGGGCCCAGCCCCCCCCAGTCAAGCACCCCTAAGGAGGAGCACCAAAACCTACCCCGACAACACCGGCCATACGCCCCAGAGACTCCCGAATGCCCCCACCGTGAGAGAGCTGGCAGGGGGAAGCAGCGGGAGTTCTTTGTGTTGGATGCATGTCATGGATTGTGAAGTGTTGTATGGTGGAGTAAAGATAAGGTGTGTGGTAACTAAGGTGCAACTAAAATTGGAGGGTAGTTGTGACACAGGCACTCCACAACTGTCAGGTAGTGGAGCCTCCCATCGTGCCCCTCCCACCCCCCAAGCCCTCTGTGTCTAATGTGTAATTAAAATTGAGGGGCGGGCAGTGAGGGAGGAAGAAGTGCAAGGCTGCAATAAAGCAGCCCCACACCCCAAACGCCCTGCAGGCTGCCCGTCCCCCAGGGTCCTAAGGGTGTATGTTGTGAGACATGACCAAAGGGGGAAAGGTGAAGGAGGTCATAGGGAGGCTAGAAGACTAGATTCCTGACTGGCCCCATCATTCATTCAGTCCCGTCCCCCATCCCCCTAAGCAGGAGGACGCCAGGTCCCTCCAGCCCAGGGCTTATAGCAAGAGCCCCTCTAGCACCGGCAGCACCCCAGTGTCAGCCACAACCCCGCCCATCCCCAGGACGGGCCCAGGGGGGCCCAGCCCCCCCAGCGCGGAGACCCGCCCCAGACCCAGAGGCTCCAAAGCCCCGAGCCCCAGACCCCCACACACTCCCGAGGCAGGTCAGTGCAGCCCCAACCCAAAGTCCAACAATCCCCCGTCCTCGCCGGGGCCCCTCCGGCAGCCCCACTGCCACCCCCCCACCTTACCGCTCCCCCACAATCAGCAGCACCACCAGGCCATCGGAGCTGGCACAACCCCCCCCCTACAAGAGAGCAGGTCCGGAGCAGCGAGGACCCCGCCCAAGGACGGAACGGCCCAACAGCCCAGACCCGAAGGTCGGCCCACACCCAGGAGGCAATGCCACTCAGGCCAGGTCAGGCCAGAAGACCCCCACCCCCGTGCTCTTCCCTCCCTAGCAGCGAAGCATCCCACACACAAACCCCCACCGTCCCCAAAGAAAAGAGACAGCAATCACCCCGCGACAGCAGCAACAGCCCCTCAGCCCTAGGGAGTCAGCAGATGCACCCAGCCCCTAGGACTCAACACGACCACAATCCCGAAACCCACCACAAGCATCCCCCACCACCAACCCCCACCGCCATGCCCGCCGCCCGCCCCCTCCCCCCAACCTGGACCCACACACAGGACACACAGAGAGGCAGCCAAGCACCGAACGCCACCACATCCGCACAGCGCGCGAGTCAAAATCACCACCCGCGCACCGATACCAACAACCGCGCGACACCCAAGCAGAGTGGCTACCCACCCCGCAGCAGCGGCACGCCGAAAACAGGGCAAACACCGGTCCCCCCGTCAAGCCCACGCCCTAGGCATCCCGAGCACCGCACCACCGCCCCCCCCGCCAACACCATGCCATCACCCAACATTTAAAAAAAAAAATAGAAAAAGTCCCCCACGCCCGCACCGCAATGCATCTAAGAATCAACCCACCCCCAGACACACCTACCGGCCGTACGGGACCCTGACCAGCAAGGCAGTACACACCCACCCCCATTAAGTGATAAAGTTGATCAAGGGGGACCAGAGAGATTGGAATTGTGTCAATTTGTTTTTTTTTTACAGCAGACATTTTCTCCATGCTAATGTGATCTATAAGGTAATTCCGATATTGGGTGATACTTATATTCTTTTTGGCCTTCCAGTTCATGAGGATAGTTTTCTTGGCGATGCATAAGGCAGTGAGAAGCATGTATGATGTGTCAACCTCTATACTAATGTCACTTAGGTCCCCCAGCACGCAGAGTGATGGGGAAACTGGGACGGGGTATCTTAGCCATATCGATAGGTCTTCACATATCTTCTGCCAGAACTTTTGAACAGGTGTACATTTCCACATAGCATGCATGTAACTATCAGATATGTTACCTGAGCAGTTCCGGCAGATGTTTGACTGCATAAGACCCATTCTTAACATCCTTTGTCCTGTGTTCTATGGAGAGTTTTATACTGTATAAGTTGTAGATTGGGATTTGTAGTCATTCTAAAGGTATTTAAACATATCTGCATCCAAAAGTTTTGGTCTGGACTAATGGATAGATCTGTCTCCCACTTTAAGAATGGGAGAGAGATTGTTTTTAATAGTAACATGTATACTTTTGATAACAGTTTTGGAGGCGAGAGTTTAAGAAAGTCTGTTATCATTGGAGGTAAATCTAAGTCCATTATTTTATCTTTAAATCTAGCCTGAATTATGGATTTAAACTGTTGAAATTCCAGAAATCTATTATGGCTAATTCCATATTGTGCCACTAGATCCTGGAATGGAATAAAGTTACTGCCTTGCATTACATGCTCTAGATGTCTTATCCCTTTGTCATACCACAGTGGGGAATTTAGTGTTTTCTTATTTTGCAGGATGTCAGGATTATTCCAGATTGGGGTAAATCTGCATGGGATAGGTGAAGACCCAGATATTTTGAGAAGTTCCCACCAAGCTGCCAAGGAAGTGCTTATGTTAATGCTTTTAAAGCAGGTATGACGTTTGATGCTGGAACTGATGAATGGCATATCGGAAATTTTAATTTCCTTACAGAATGTTTGTTCTATGTCCATCCATGAGTGGTCCAGGGGGCTCTGATTGATCCATTTTGAGATATATTGTAGTCTATTGGACAGGAAGTAATGATAAAAAATTGGCAGTTCTAAACCACCACAGTCTTTTGCTTTTTGCATAGTTTTTAGACTGATTTGTGGGGGTTTATTTTTCCACAAAAATTTTGAGATGTTTGAGTCCAGTGATTTAAACCAGACAGCAGAGGGTTTGGTGGGTAACATTGAAAACAGGTAATTGATTTTAGGTAGGACCATCATTTTTATGGTGGAGACTCTTCCCATGAGTGATATAGGTAATGATGTCCACCGTACAAGGTCATCCTCTATTGATTTAAGTAAAGGCGTGTAGTTTAGCCATGTCAGTTCTGACAGCCTGGAGGAAATACTGACACCCAGATATTTAATATTCCCAGACTTTAGCGGTGTGGTAGATATACTCTGGAAATCACACTTTACAGGTAAAACTATGGATTTACTCCAGTTAATGGAGTAGTCCGAGATGGATGAGAATTTATCTATAAGTGTGATTGTCTCAGAAAGAGAAGTTTGTGAGTTTAGGAGGAAAAGTAATACATCATCTGCATAAAGGCTTATCTTGTGGTGTATATTTTCTGTTTGAATTCCTTTAATATTATTATTTTGTCTGATCGCAGCTGCTAGTGGTTCTATAAAAATAGCAAATAGCGATGGAGAGAGTGGGCAACCCTGCCTGGTACCCCTCTGGAGACTAAAGCATGGAGAAGTATGATCATTTGTTTTGACAGAAGCTCTTGGGGAACTGTATAAGATTTTAATCCAATCTATGAAAGAGTTTCCAAATCCAAATTTATATAAAGTAGCGAATAGAAATTTCCAATTTACTCTGTCAAATGCTTTCTCTGCATCTAAAGAAACAACTGTAGTTTCCAGATTATGAATAGTGGCATAGTCTATTATGTTAAGTAGCCTGCGTGTATTGTTGGTGGAGTGCCTGCTCTTAATAAATCCTGTTTGGTCAGAGTGTATTATACCAGGAGTGACCTTCTCTAGCCTTCTTGCTAGGGTTTTGCAGATGATTTTAAGATCTGCGTTAATAAGTGATATTGGGCAATAACTGGACGGGAGTGTGGGGTCTTTGTCTGGTTTAATGAGCAGGCTGATATTAGCAGAATTCATTGTTGGAGGCAACATGCAAGTACCCCTAATTTGCATAACCATCCTATAGTATGTGGGCGCAAGTATTTCCCAGAATTCCTTATAGAGTTCAGCGGGAAAACCATCTGGCCCAGGGGCTTTATTATTCGGCATATGTAAGAGAGCTTCCTGGAGTTCAGCCATTGAAACAGGTGAATCCAGAGCCCTGATCTGTTCATCATCTAACCTTGGCAAATCTATATTGTTCAGAAATGCATCGATGTTAGAGCTAGATGGGTCAATTTGTGATGTATATAATAATCTCTGAATGCATTGTTGATTTCTCCTGGGTTATAAGTCAGATTCCCAGCTGAGTCCTTTAAGGAAGAAATAGTTATTTTTTCTTTATTCACTTTCAATTGGCTGGCTAAGAATCTGCCGGATTTATTGCCATGTTCAAAGTTCTCCAAGCGTAGTCTTTGCAACTGAAATTGGGTCTTTTTATTAATAATTTCATTTAATTCAAGTTTTAATTTTTTTCAGATCATTCTGAGTGTTGGAAATGTCTGTCATAATTGAGCTGCTAACCAAAAAATAGTCAAGGCGAGAATATGAGTGGTGGACTGGTGAAAAGAAGGTATATTCTCTAAGAGTGGGGTGGTGAGAACACCAAACATCGCAAAGACCAAAATCGCTCATGTATTGTTTAAGGATGTCTGTTGATTTCCAAATACGGTGACCACCTGCCGTACTGAGCCTGTCAACTGCTGGATTACATACCATGTTGAAGTCCCCTCCTAATATAAGAGCTGTGTCTGAGTGAGCAGAGAGTGAGTTGAAGAAAGCATGAAAAAAGGAGGGGTCGTCAACATTTGGGCCATAGATCACAGTATTTTGAATCGAAATGTTAACAATAATGAATCGACCCTCTGGATCAATAGTAGTGGTATTATGATTGAAGTGTGTTTTTCTATTTATCATAATGGTGACACCCCTTTGTTTTGAGTTATAACAGGCTGAGTACGAGTGAGGAAACTGTGGTGAGGTTAGTTTATCTGCTGTCTTGGGTAAATGAGTCTCCTGTAGTAGGACAATGTCTGCTTGCAGATTATTTAGATGGTTAAAAATTTTTAATCTCTTTTCCCTTGAACCAACTCCGCGTACATTCCAAGAGGTGATTTTAAGTGTGGTCATCATTCAACTAGGGGATGTGGTGAAGGCTAGTGTGTGCAGTGTTTGTGTTGTATCATTGTGTGTGTTGTATGCGGCTGTATGTGTGTGTCTATGTGTTCATGTTGTATGTGCCTGCGTGTGTGTGCTAGCGGTGTGCCCGACTGTTTGTGAATTAAACAGTATGAAAATTGCGCAGCTGATCGACGGCGGAGGAAGAGCAACATTAACTATGAAAGAAGCAGTGAAACAAAAACAGAGGAAAATACACAAAACATTATCGGACAGTCTAGTCAGATAACCACAGTATAGGCTGTTGAGACGTGCACTGTATTTTATAACTATTAACCTGCCATATGTCACGGAGTAATTAACTGAGAGGGGAAAAAATGATCGCATAGTGATACAGTTCACCTGTTGCTGGATTTGGTTCTTAGTAGAGTCAAGGATTGGTGTCTCGGTCGCGGTACTGATGGCCATCAACGTAAAGTTTATCCACTGCGATGACAGCCCGTGATCCTTCTCCAATAAGTTTCTTTCTTATCGGGAACAGGACTCGGCGTCAGTCCAGGATCTCCCGGGGAAACTCGTCATTAACGCTGAAGTTGGTCCCTCTCAGCTCCCTGCCGCGGCCTTTAACCAGTTCCTTCTGCTTGAAGTGTTCAAACTTCACGACGATGGGCCTGGGCCTCTGGTTCTCCTGTCGCCGTCCTCCCAGGTGGTGCACCCGGTGGAAGCTGATGTTCTTCACGGTCTCGGCCGGGAGCTTCTTTTGGATGAAGCTTTTAACGGTCTCCTCTGGGGCTTCATCCGATACCCGAAATGACCAGATTATCCCGCATACTACGAGCCTGGAGATCGATGATCGCTTCTCTAATTTTTTTATTGTCTGCCGAGAGCCGCGTCATTCCCTCCGTGAAGGATTTAACCGTACCTTTGAGGACCTTGTTTTTCGCCGCGAGCTCAACCACCTGTTTCTGGCTGAACTCCAGGGGTTCCCGCAGAGCCTGAAACTCTTTGTGAAGTACTTCCACCAGAGATAATCGGGCATCAAAGCTAGACAACTTCTCGTCTATTGAATCCAGGATTTCTGTGAAATCTGCACATTGTGAGGAGACTGCTCCAGGTGATGCTCCAGGTGAGTCTTCAGTGCGGTTTCTTTTTGATTTCCCCATGACCACTCGATGAAAACACTGGTCAATGTAAACTTCAAGGTCCTCCAAACACTCATCCTCGAGGTCCTCCAGTGCGATTTGACTGCTCTTATTTGTTAATTCGCTTAAAATTGGCGGATTGTTTGTTTAATGAAATGTTTGTTTATCTGCGCGCTGCCATGTTTGAATTGCACCAAGTCTCACGAGATTACACAAACGCTCACCGTGTCATCTCCTGAGCGGAGGCCCTTTGGCTCGACTCGCCTTTGTTTCAGGGCTTTAGTCTGGGGCCTGTGTACTGTGTGGTGTTTTGAGGTTTAGCAATTTGCTCAAGGTAAAAAACAAACCACCTCAAAAACCTGAATGTTTTTTACCTTTTGTGATTTTGGTGAGGACTGAGTGTGCCTCAGCCAGCAAGCCATGGCTAAGATGGTTCTGAAAAGGCAAAAATAAAAAATTACACATCAATCCACAGTTTGCATGTATCATATTGTTTTGTCTTTCTGTATTTTTGAGGGAGTTTCTATATAGGTTTCAGTGGAGAGCAAGACAAACACACACATGCAATACACTTCAGTGCCCTTCAGTAGGCGCACTATTAGAATGAGTGACACTCCAACATTGCAGGAGATTACGGAGTAGTTTCATCATGTTGCCAGAAATCCATGAAGGGGTTGGTGTTGTGGTGGAATACGCATTTCTAGGTTTGATTCTTCTGCCTTGTTTTTTCCCAGTCAAGGTCATCTCTGGGTTCACTGAAAGAACTGAAAGGACTCCTTTCATTTATATATACACACTTTATTTACCTCTGTTGGTTTCATCCAGATTGTTACACACAGCATTTGCTTTGTTCCTCTGCGAGAACACTTTACATAACTTAGAAGTTCCCATGGACACTCATTTCCAACTTTATGAATCATTTGGAGCAAAGATCTTTGCCATTGTGTTTTTAAATCTAGTAGAATATTGAGGGATTTAATTATTTAAGACTGCGACAGAAATACTCTCATTGGCATTGGAAAAGAAAGCACAGGGCTTGGATTAAATTCAGCCTACACACTGCCCATGGCATCTTGACCACTCCACAAGATTACAGCTGGACCAAGTACTACCACGGGCTAGTAAGAGAGGGAAGCTAGCTCAGATAAAAGCTAAGCTAACATAGTTGGACCTAAGGCTGCTCCACTACCCAGCCTACTTCTGGCTAATATTCAATTTGGATTGGGAAAATAAAATAGATGATGTAAGACAGACTCAGCAACGGGAAAGCAGAGCCTGCTGTGTCTACATCTTACAGAGACCTGGCTCCACCACAACATCCTGAATTAAGCTATTGCATTTGGTGGTGGACAATGTTCCACGTTGATGGGACACTCCAGTAAGAGGCAGACGTATGTGTTTACATCAATGATGCTTGGTGCTCAAACATAGTCAATGTTGATGCACAATGTCCCAGGAGTTTAATGTTAAAATGCAGACCATATATCAATACTATATTTGTTGCTGCTGTTTACATTCCCCCAGACACAATTTCAAAAAATCCACTACAGAATTATCACTTTCTGGTTGTATATGTATGTAAATAACGGTGTATACCATTTTATTTATTTTATTCTATTCAAATATTTGTTTAAATTTAAAAAATTTGGATATGTTATAGGTGTTTACCACAATTTCCCCACTGTGGGACTGTGACGGAGCGGCTCCGTCACTGAGTGCGGGACGCACTCACACACACACATACACACTCACTCCCCGCTCCCTTACAGCCTCAATTAAGCCGGTCATAAACCTCGCTATTATGCATATTTCTTCTACTGTTTAAGTAGCGTGATCAAGGGTGCACACTTGGTAGTTCTACTCTTCTTTAAGCATTCATTTAAACAAACATCAAACACTTACTTGGGATCGAGATGCATAGCTGCTCTGTTTTCCATTCAGTTTGGCAAAACGGGAGTGTAACATTTCCGTCTTTTAAATAGCATGTTCTCGCGCGCTTTCATGGTCATGTGAACTGCAAAATTATGGTTTTTGGGTTGTAGTAATAATTTCTGATGTAAGTAACTGTTTCAGGGGAAGTAAAAATGTTGGATATAATTATTGTTGAAAATATATCGAAGTGTAATAGATATAAATCCTTTTCTGAAGGTAGTAAAATCTATTCATTATATGGTGTAAATGATTAAGCCTAGTGGGAGGGGCTACTGTCTTTAAAAGTCGCCGCTTTGGCCTGTGAGGGCAGTCTTGGCCTGGTTACAGAGGAGGTAACTAGTGAATTGTATGTTGGGTTTTTGTGTAACTTTATTATTGAGTAAGTTATAAATTCTTTTTTCAAATAGTTAATTTTTGTTTCATTTTCTTTATGCAAGTTTTTTTTTTCCCCACTGTTTGCACTTTGGAGGCCGGCATAATAAAAATCACGCCACTATTTTTCGACTACGCCTGTGTTTTCTCTTATTATTGAGAGTTTGGAAGAGAACCCTGCTACATATGGTGTCAGAAGTGGGATGGCTAGTCGGAAAAAGGTATCCCGCCCTCCAAGGCAGCGCACAGGGCTACGTTCCCAGCGGCGGGGACAGCAGGAGGAGATGGCAACCAATCATGCAGACCCAGCTTGGGAGACAGTACCTTCATTGTCGTCGTCATCAGAGGAAGGTGAGGAAGGGGGCAGTTCCTGGGCCGCTCCAGCAGCACGTACCACCCCCGCAACAACAAGTGGACCAGGGGATGGGTTACTTACAATGATGAGAGACTTCTTGGCAGCCCAGCAAAGTAGAGAGGAGGGGCTGTTGGCAGAGATCCGAGGACTGAGGGCCTCTCTTCCATTGACTTACCAGGTGTCACAACCTTCCGCCCAGCCAAGTCGGACTGCTGCCCAAACACTTCCTGCTATCAACCTTCCAGTTCCTGCAGCAACCCCAAGCACAGTGACAGCAAGCAGTCCCAGGCTGGAACTTCCCACACCCGCTCCTCGGCGGGTGCATCGTGATGCACTTGTGGAGGCATCCTCTCTCCAATTCAATGACTCAAGCGGCAGAGATGAACAGCCAAGGTCAGAATGGAGGCATTATAGTGAGCCCAAAATTCCACCGTTTCAGATGGGTGAGGACATTGAAAATTATTTGCTACGTTTTGAACACATTGCCAAAACGTGGAAATGGCCAGAGAGTGAGTGGGCATGCAGACTTGTTCCCCTGCTGTCTGGAAAGGCACTGGAGGCCTACACTGCAATGGATGAGGAGCGAGCAGACTGCTATACAGACCTGAAGGCAGCGCTGCTGACCAAGTTCGACATCTCCCCAGAGACGTACCGGCAACAGTTCCGATCAGCAATGATACCACCTGGAGAGAACCCCACCGAGACCTACCACCGCCTTAAGGGCCTCTACCGCCGCTGGATCCAGCCAGAGCAACACACCAAGGAGGAGGTTGGTGAGGCCATCATCCTGGAGCAGTTACTTCGAGTTCTTCCTTTCGAGGTGAGGACATGGGTGAAGGAGCATGAGCCAGTGGATGGCCTTACGGCAGCCAAGCTGGCTTTACAGTACCTCAACGCCAGGAGAGGAGGACCAGCTACTCGCTCCACCGGTGCAGCACATCGACCAATATTCCAGCCACCCCAGCCTAGGTCTGTAAAGAGAGAGAATAGCCAGGAGCTTCTGGGTAATTCCAGCACTGCCCCAAACCAACGAACATCTGGTAAGGAACTTGTTTGTTTTTATTGCCAGCAGTCAGGCCACAAAGCTTCTGTGTGTCCCATACGCAAAGCCAAGGTCACCGGCGCTTGCTATGCACCCCGGCCGGAAAGAGGGCCTGTCGGGGATAAGGAAGCGAGAGTTCAGCGCTATAAAACTGTGACTATCAATGGGCAGCAGGTTACTGCACTATTGGACACTGGGAGCTTCATGTCTCTGGTTAAGTACAGTTTGGTACCAGTAGGCAGTGTGGACTACAGTAGACAAACAGACATTTTGTGTGTTCATGGGGATAAGCACCTTTATCCCAAAACGGATTTAACAGTTACCATTGATGAACAGCCTTACCTGTTGACTGTTGGGGTGGTTGAACACTTGCCTGTAGATGCCATTTTGGGTTGGGATCTACCGGTACTCATGGACTTATTACAAGAAACTGAACTGCCAGTGGAAATTGCCTCAGGGGAGGAAGGGGAGGTTGATGTGAATGTGTCTTGCCCTGTGATTACTCGAGCCCTGGCAAAAGCTGGTGTCCAACCACTCCCAGACTTGGACAGTAGTCTGTGTGAGGGAGGCACCAAGGGGCCAAGGAAATCCCGCCGACAACGCCGCTTTGAGAAGCAGCTAAGGCCACCAGAACCTGAAAAAATTGGTTTGTTGTCGGATAAAATGTGGGAAGTGCCTGAAAATATTTCTGAACTGCAGAGGGAAGATGAAACTTTGAAACCTTTATTTGCTAAGGTAGTAGAAGTGGGTACAAAGGGGAATTGTGTGGGAAAGGAAAGGTTCATTGTTGATAACGATGTTTTGTATGCAGTTGATGACCAGGAACGTCTAGTAGTCCCTGCTAGCTGTAGACCTCTGGTCATGCACTTGGCACACACACTTCCATGGGCCGGGCATCTTGGCCGCCATAAAACCTATCTTCGCATAAGTAAGCGTTTTTATTGGCCCTCCATGTATACAGACACCCAGAGATACTGCACCACATGCCCCACATGTCAGAAAACCAGTACTCCCCGCAAGTCGGACAGAGCCTTCCTGCGGCCACTTCCGGTTATTGCCACTCCATTCCGCAGAATTGCCATGGACATTGTGGGCCCTCTGGTGAAAAGCAGCGGGGGTCATCAGTATATTTTGGTTGTGTGTGACTATGCTACTCGTTTCCCTGAGGCCTTCCCCCTGCGCACCATTACTGCTCCCACTGTTCTGCGTGTGTTGGTTCAACTGTTTTCCAGGGTGGGGATACCGGATGAGATTCTGACGGACCAGGGAACTAATTTCACCTCCAAGTTGATGCAGCTCTTCCATAAACAACTGGGCATCTCAGCAATCAAAGCCACACCGTACCATCCACAGACGGATGGTCTGGTTGAACGGTTCAACCAGACACTGAAGAAGATGCTGCAGAAGTTTGTGGATGACACTGGCAAGGATTGGGACCGTTGGTTGCCGTTTCTGCTCTTTGCCTACCGTGAAGTCCCCCAGGCATCTACAGGATTCTCCCCATTTGAGCTGCTATATGGCTGGGATGTGCAGGGACCATTGGATCTGCTCTGCAAGGGTTGGGAGGCCCCATCCACCACTTCAAGTGACAGAGGGGTGGTGCAGTTTGTGTTAGAGATGAGGGATCGGCTAGCAAGATATCGAGAGGAGGCAGAGGTCAACCTGCATGCGGCCCAGAAAAGCCAGAAGATCTGGTATGACCAACAGGCGCGGCAACGTGATTTCCAGCCTGGCCAAAAAGTCCTGTTGCTTCTCCCTTCGTCCAACAGCAAACTCCTGGCAAAATGGCAAGGGCCATTCATCATCCTCCGCAAGATGGGTCCGGTCACTTATGAGGTCCATCACCCTGATAAGAAGAAACCCAAACAGACCTACCATGTCAACTTACTGAAAGAGTGGAAGGAGTGTCCAATCCCAGCTCCAGAGCAAGCTCTGATGGTGAGGGAGGTGGACATGGAAGTGGAAGAGGAGGTTGGACCGGAACCTGTCACGACAACTACTCCTCCCCCTCTCGCTCATCTGGCACCAGCACACGCTGCACAGCTCCTCCAAGTCTTCCAGAAGACTCCTTCCCTCTTTGCAGCCAGTCCTGGGAGAACCACCCTTGTTGAGCATGTTGTTCGCCTAAAGGATGGACGACCCATCCGGCAACGTCCCTATCGTGTGCCACAACATCTAGTGGAAAAACTACAGCAGGAGGTAGAGGAGATGTTGAAGCTTGGAGTGATTGAGCCTTCTAACTCAGAGTGGTGCAGCCCAGTGGTCATCGTCTTCAAGAAGGATGGCTCTCTCCGCATCTGCATTGATTTCAGGAAGCTCAATGCCATCTCAGAGTTTGATGCCTACCCGATGCCAAGAATCGATGACTTACTGGAGAAAATTGGAGCTGCCAAATACATTACCACCCTGGATCTGTGTAAGGGTTACTGGCAGGTGCCATTGGAGGAGTCGTGCCGGCCATATACCGCATTCCAAACACCGGCTGGTACAGGCGATTTGTGCCTCAGTTTGCAACTATTACCGCCCCCCTCACTGCTCTTACCAGGAAGGACCAGAGGAACCCAGTAACCTGGACAGATGACTGTGAAACCGCCTTCAGTACACTGAAAGCCTGCCTATGCTCTTCCCCTGTCCTCAAGAGTCCAGATTTCAACAGAAGATTTCTGGTACAGGTGGATGCATCCGCAGTCGGTCTTGGAGCAGTTTTGGCCCAAGGAGACCCTGGCGATGAACACCCCATTTTGTACCTGAGCCGAAAACTGCAGCCTCGTGAGACGCGGTATTCTACGGTGGAAAAAGAGGGCTTGGCCATTAAGTGGGCACTGGAGAGCCTACGTTACTACCTGCTAGGACGGGAGTTTGATCTGGAAACTGACCACCGAGCTCTCACTTGGATCAACTCAATGAAGGACCACAATAGCCGCCTTACTCGATGGTACCTTTCACTCCAGCCATTCAGGTTCACCATCCGACACAGGTCAGGCCAGGCCAATGTGGTAGCAGATTACCTTTCACGGTTGCCGCACATCGCCAACCTCCAGGAGGAGGGGGATGATGTGACGGAGCGGCTCCGTCACTGAGTGCGGGACGCACTCACACACACACATACACACTCACTCCCCGCTCCCTTACAGCCTCAATTAAGCCGGTCATAAACCTCGCTATTATGCATATTTCTTCTACTGTTTAAGTAGCGCGATCAAGGGTGCACACTTGGTAGTTCTACTCTTCTTTAAGCATACATTTAAACAAACATCAAACACTTACTTGGGATCGAGATGCATAGCTGCTCTGTTTTCCATTCAGTTTGGCAAAACGGGAGTGTAACATTTCCGTCTTTTAAATAGCATGTTCTCGCGCGCTTTCATGGTCATGTGAACTGCAAAATTATGGTTTTTGGGTTGTAGTAATAATTTCTGATGTAAGTAACTGTTTCAGGGGAAGTAAAAATGTTGGATATAATTATTGTTGAAAATATATCGAAGTGTAATAGATATAAATCCTTTTCTGAAGGTAGTAAAATCTATTCATTATATGGTGTAAATGATTAAGCCTAGTGGGAGGGGCTACTGTCTTTAAAAGTCGCCGCTTTGGCCTGTGAGGGCAGTCTTGGCCTGGTTACAGAGGAGGTAACTAGTGAATTGTATGTTGGGTTTTTGTGTAACTTTATTATTGAGTAAGTTATAAATTCTTTTTTCAAATAGTTAATTTTTGTTTCATTTTCTTTATGCAAGTTTTTTTTTCCCCACTGTTTGCACTTTGGAGGCCGGCATAATAAAAATCACGCCACTATTTTTCGACTACGCCTGTGTTTTCTCTTATTATTAAGAGTTTGGAAGAGAACCCCGCTACAGGGACAAATAAAGGTTTTCTTATCTTATCTTTAGAATGAAGGGGCTAAAATTTACATTTCATTTTACAACCCTGTGTTGTAAAATGACAAATACATCATTCTTACTTTTTATTTGCACATTTTATATTTTGGGTTTTATAAATACCCTACATTGTTGTTGCCTCTTTTTTAACCTTTTCAGCAAGCTTAAAACATGGCTCTTATTCTTATATTAATGTTGAAAATATTGTAATATTTTCCACTGCAGTAACAGTATACATTTTTTTTTTCTTACTGAAATCCCTTCACACATTATGCTTGATCCAGTGGTCACCATCTGTATCCATGCAAAGATTGCTTCTCGTGTCCAAATGCTTGTTCAGTGTTCACAATAATTCTCGCAATAATAAATATAACAATAATAATGATTTACTTTAATACTGTAAAAGCCCATAGACCATAATTACAGCTGATTTTTGTTGGTGCGCCTATTTCTTTCTTTTGACTGGACAGCAGTTTGTATCTTTGTTAACAGCGGTGTTGTTAACAGTACCATATTTAAAAAAGCTTTAGTTTTACAGTCCCAGCACTTTTTTTCTGCTGCAACAGCAGTTAGTATTGTAAAGGATGGCTCTCATTTGGACTGCAGACAGTTATTAAGTCATAGCTTATGGAACACAATATGGCCTGCATATTCAATATCTTCATTAAACAATTACTGTGCCTTTGTTAAATTGGTTGGCCAGCTAATCTTCTTAAGCCATTTGCCTGAGGCCTAATTCCATGGAAGGTGATACAGTGAGCGACACGACTACTGTGAGCTGTTGCTCTAGCTTTCATATCATGGTCATGGCATTATGTTTGTAATTATTAAGATGTAATGTAGGAGTTGAGCAGATATTATATATAATGACTTTGTATTCTTATCGTCCATTAGAGGACTCTTGAGACCTATAGGCTGGGTGTGTTTAGTCACACTGTCAGACTTTAAGCCAAGTTTCTTCCATAGGCAAAAAATAGAATATGCCATCCATTCATTCATCTGTCCAGCATACATCCTGCTAGCAGCATCTCAACTGGAAAACTAAATAGAACAGAAGGTTCTGGGAATATATTTTCTTCAGTAACGTACTGTAGCGGGGTTCTCTTCCAAACTCTCAATAATAAGAGAAAACACAGGCGTAGTCGAAAAATAGTGGCGTGATTTTTATTATGCCGGCCTCCAAAGTGCAAACAGTGGGAAAAAAAAAACTTGCATAAAGAAAATGAAACAAAAATTAACTATTTTGAAAAAAGAATTTATAACTTACTCAATAATAAAGTTACACAAAAACCCAACATACAATTCACTAGTTACCTCCTCTGTAACCAGGCCAAGACTGCCCTCACAGGCCAAAGCTGTGACTTTTAAAGACAGTAGCCCCTCCCACTAGGCTTAACCATTATTTACACCATATAATGAACAGATTTTACTACCTTCAGAAAAGGATTTATATCTATTACACTTTGATATATTTTCAACAATAATTATATCCAACATTTTCCTTCCCCTGGAACAGTTACTTACATCACAAATTATTACTACAACCAAAAACCATAATTTTGCAGTTCACATGACCATGAAAGCGCGCGAGAACATGCTATTTAAAAGACGGAAATGTTACACTCCCGTTTTACCAAACTGAATGGAAAACAGAGCAGCGATGCATCTCGACACATAGTAAGTGTTTGATGTTTGTTTAAATGTATGCTTAAAGAAGAGTAGAACTACCAAGTGTGCACCCTTGATCGCGCTACTTAAACAGTAGAAGAAATATGCATAATAGCGAGGTTTATGACCGGCTTAATTGAGGCTGTAAGGGAGCGGGGAGTGCGTGTGTATTTGTGTGTGCGTGCGTCCCGCACTCAGTGACGGAGCCGCTCCGTCACACGTACTTTTAGAAGATATTGCTTTACTCAAGTATAATTTGTTTGGACAATCAACCTAAAAGGCAAGAACCTGGGCAACATGAAACATCTGTCAGTCACATGTTCCAGTAGTTTTGCTCTCTTGAAAAATGGGTGGGTTCAAACAACGGGTGGTATGTACTGAGTTGTTTAACACATCTAGATGTGAATACCAAAAACATGAGAGTTGAAATTCTGAACTCTTGTCTCATACTAATCTTTTGATCTTAAACCCAAATGTCTTCAGTGAACAACAAAAACAAAGGAATTTGCCTTACAGTTCCAATACTTTTGGAGGGGACTGTATTTGGAGCAAAAACCTTTCCTATAGTGTTTTTGCATATTCTACAATATTCATATGAGGGATTTGGTTATTTAAGATTTTTTTTATACAACCCAGTGGATTAATTTTAGACCTATGCTGTCTGCAGATCTCATCACAAAATCACAATATAGTTGTTTTATAGTAAAATTGTTTAATAATCTCTATAATTTGAACCTTGAACATGTTTTCACGTTCAATAGTGTTGTTATTGCAAACAAAAATGATTCCACACCAGCCCCAATTTGTGCCTATATTTTGCATATTACTAATGCAACCCTATTTTCATTGATATTGGATGATTCTGCACACACTCCAGATTATGTTCAGATTACATTTTCCTTCTACATTACTACTATATGCCCATTGCAACCATGGTATGGTCAATGTTAGGGAAAGATCATGCTTATGGCACATAAACTACAGTTAATGTTTACACCCATAGGAAAGCAAAATCCAAGATGAGATCTCATAGTTGTTTCCTTCTTTTCTCCTAGACACAAATGAGCTGATTTTAATACCAAGGTGAGACCAAAGCCCTTTTCTCCCACTTCTCAAATTCCACTCAGGAGAAACAACCATATAAAATCCCATTTATGTCTGACTCTGATCAAAACAAATGATCTCTAACTGATCTTAAATAAGTCTTATTTAAGTCTCCTGAACATTGGACCATGAGATCAGAGAAAGAGCTTAAAGAAAACTCAGCTATGACTCCTAGGATCTCATGATTCTTCTCAAATATGTCTCAGTTTTCTCATATTGGCCTCAGGAGCAAAAAACTCATCTCTGTCTTACTCTGATCAAAAGATGAGATCTCTACAGTATCTTAAATAAGTGTAATTTCAGACTCCAGAATGTGGATCAGAAAAAAAGCTCCAAGATATTTCTCAGTTTTGTCTTAGTGACCCCACTTAGGGGTTATTTTACTCAAGTACTTTACTTATGTCAAATGTAGAGGTTGAGTATTTTCTTTTTATGGGGGTTTGTACTTTTACTCCCCTTAATTATAATAATGCACTTTCAAACATCATGTTTTCCAATTTGTTAAGGTAGTCACAGCCAGCATAACTGGAACACCCAATACTTTGACATGATGTTTACAGATTAATTCATTAAGGACCGAATGCACACAAGAACTGAGATACAACATGTATCTGCATACAGAATAAGCACTTTTACTTTTGATACTTAAGTACATTCACTATGGAATACTTTTATACCTTTTACTTGAATAGAATTTTGAGGACTAATTGTGGAAATGGTATTTCCCCTCTTTTAAGTAAAGGAAAACTGTACTTATATAAAGACAATCAGTGCTTCACTGTTACTTTTAGCTGGATGGCGCAGCGGCAGTGTTGTCGCACTTTAAACTGTAGGTAGGGGGTTTAAATCCAGCTCAGGGCAAGCCTCCAGCAAGGTCCGCTAAGCATAGACAGTAATGTAATACAATCAAGCTCACAAACCTCTCCCCAGAACTCCCAACTGTTTTTTAGGAGCAATAAGCAAGACATTAATGATCTCAAAAAGATACAATGTGGAGATCTCATCTGTTACTTCCATTTATCCTATTGTAATCTCAATTCAGTATCCATTTGTCTTATCTAAGTCTCAAAACCTCAATCTCTCTCCTTCTCATCCTTCCTCTCCTAAGGGGTTTTAGGAGCAACAATTCAGATTGGACTGATCTCAAAAAGATACTCTATTGACATTTTAGAGTTTTCTCAAGAGTTAAAGAAAAGACTACTCTGAGCAAAAGATTTTTCCTCTGGGTAGGCAACAAAAAGGTTAGTCTATTGTTAAGGTTAGGCAACTAAAACATTAAAGGACGCACTTCCTGCGATACCACTAAATGTGGGCACTTAACATACATTTGAGGTGCAGCACAGCCTCCTCACATGGATTCTCTGTCCCCTCTTGGTTTATGAGATCCCAATCTCCACAGTGGGGAGCTTTGAGAGGAAGATTATTAGGTTCCTCTGAGGCCACCGTCAATAAAGCAACCAAGCAGAGTAAAGGAAATTTAAAAATTAAAAAAAAAGAAAAACGATATAAAATATCATAAAAATAAATGTATTTTTAAATACATCAGGATAATGCATTTGCTATAGTTACTTGGTTTGATTCAGGATACCAATAGCACTTGGGACAAAAGATTTCCTAAAAGTACTTTTTGCAAGAGGCACCCTGAAGCGCCTCCCAGACTTCAGAAGCTCAAACTGGCTAAATTTCTTTAAACTATTTATTTGGGTCAAAAATATTAAGCCTGTAATTAAGACTGTAGCCTCACAAAAAGAAGGTCATGGGTTTGAATCCACCTGCTGGCTGGAAGGATGAATGTTATATGAGTATGAGTGAGTGTTCAGCTTGTATAACAGTGTAAATTTGCTGTCCCCTCAAAATAAGACATTACATACTTTTTTTTCAGATCCTCAGAGTTTTTTGCCATGAGGTGCCATGCTGAAAATCCAGTGACCAGCATGAGGGAGTGTGAGAGCGATAACACCAAATGTAACGCACCTGCTCCTCATTCACATCTGAGTAACACTAACAAGTCACATCACACCGGGGAGGGGAAATGGCTAATTGGGCCCAATTTGGACATTTTCACTTAGGGGTGTACTCATTTTTGTTGCCAGCGGATTCAACATTAATGGCAGTGTGATGTGTTATTTTGAGGGGACAGCAAATTTACATTGTTATACAAGCTGTACACTCACTACTTTACATTGTAAACACACCAACTGCTGGTGGATGGGACCCACACAGAATGGTTAACCCAGGGAAGGTCAGTCCTGATCATGAAGGATCCCCACAAGGGAACAATCCATCAGACTACCTGCCAATAACCTTCCTCTGCACAACATGGAAGCTCCTGTCAGGCTAAGATGAGTAGGCACATGGCTCAATACATGGACAGGGCCCAGAAGGGAATGGGCAGTAATACTAGGGGAGCCAAGCACCAGCTACTGGTTGATAGAGCAGTCACTCGAGACTGCAAGACAAGGAAGACCAACCTGTGCACCGCCTGGATTGACTGCGAGAAAGCCTATGACCCAGTGCCACATACATGGATACTGGAATGCTTGGAAATGTACAAGATTAACAGGACACTAATAACCTTCATCCAGAACTCAATGGGGCTGTTGAAAACAAGTCTGGAAGCCAACTTACAGCCAATTGCACAATCAAGTGCGGAATATGCCAAGGTGATGCACTGTTCCCCTGCTGTTCTGTATAGGCCTAAACCCCCTAAGCAAGATCATCACAAAGAGTGGCTATGGATACCAGTGGAACAACCATCAGTCACCTCCTTTACATGGATGACATCAAGGTGTACGCCAGGAATGAGTGAGACATCAAGCAACAACATTGGAGTGTCATTCGGACTGGACAAGTGGGGTACGATGGTATCAAAAAGAGGGAAAAACGATCAGAACCGAGCTACCAGAAGGCAACACTGCAGATGTTTAGGACAGCTACAAATACCTTAGGGTCGCACAGGCTAACAGAAACTATGAGGAGGCAGCAAGGAAATCCGCCATAATCAAATACCTACATAGAGTAAGGCAGGTCCTGAAAAGTCAGCTGAATGAGAAGAACAAGATCCGAGCCATCAACACATACACCCTGCCAGTCATCAAATACATGGCTGGTATAATAAACTGGCCAAAGGAGGAGATAGAGGCCACTGATATTGAGACAAGAAAGCTCCTCACAATGCATTGAGGGTTTTACCCCAAATCCACCACCCTGAGACTGTACACTAAGCGGAGCGAGGGAGGCTAAGGGCTAGTCAGTGTCAAGACCACTGTCCAGGATGAAACAACAAAGATCCAGGAGTACTTTAAGAAGATGGTACCCAAAGATGAAGGGAATACCTCAGGCAGCAGAAACCCAATGATGAAGACAAGGAGGAGGAAGAACCTTCATGAAGTGAAGAAGTGGCTGATATCAAGAAGTCCTTCAAGTGGCTAGAAAAGGCTGGAGTAAAGGACAACAAAGAGGCACTAATCATGGCAGCACAAGAAAAGGCACTCAGTACAAGATAAATAGAGGCTGGGGTCTACTACACCAGGCAAGACCCCAGGTGCAGACTGTGTAAGGGTGCCCCTGAGACTATATAGTACATAACTGCATGTTGTAAGATGCAGGCAGGAGCAGCGTACATGTAACGCCATAACCAGGCCGAGCTAAGATACTGTGGGACTTCAAGATCCAGACTGACAAACTGGTGATGGCTAACCAACCAGACATCGTGTTGATCGACAAATAGCAGAAGAAGGCAGCAGTAATAGATGTGGCAATCCCAAGCAACTGCAACAAGAACAAGGAACACAAGAAGCTCAAAAAATACCAAGGGCTGAAAGAGGAGCTAGAAAAGATGTAGAGAGCAAAAGCAACAGTGGTGCCAGTGGTAATCGGAGCACTGGGGGCTGTGACCCCCAAACTGGGAGAGTGGCTTCAACAGATGCCAGGTACATCATCTGAAATCTCTTTCCAGAAGAGTTTCTGAAATACTTTGTCTGTTCACTGCCTGGAGGAGTTACTAGTACAAATTAGTGTATTGTATAAAATTATAAAATTAAAGAAAAAGTGTAATATTATATGTACATATGTATATATAATAGTATAATGTCAATATAATATTATATATTTATAGGTTATTATGAGTTCAACATTTCAAAAGTTTGCTGTAGCACGTCAAACTTTTTTTATGTCCCCTCCCATCCAGGCTGTGATTGGTTAATTCACAAAAAGTAACACTGACGAGCATGTTGAACAAAAGGCACCCGATAGTGGTGCAATGAAGTCATCAAGCCAGACTTTCTCTTCTCTTTACGCTGTCTCCATCGCAGAGATTAGCAGGCAGGCGGGAACGGTAACAGGGAGCATCACATAGCTCCCACTGGGTAATGCAGAGAACCTGATATGAAAAGAAAGAAAAGAGTACCGGCAGATTGTGAAAAGTGCTGGTGCGCGAGAAGAGGGCACATTACACTAAAGATTAAAATGTGTACCAGTGAGTACTGGCCCACTTTTTTACAAATTGAAATACCTTCTAGTCAGTTATGCTAAAATTTCAGTGGGAGTCCCCTGACCCTCCTCAACAGCCTCTAGGTGTCCCCAGACTCTAGTATTAAAAGCTGTTAATAGCAGCTACAGTTAGCAGACAGACAACACCTCACATCAGAGTGCTCCTGCCCCTGCTGCATTCAGTATTCAGTCACATAACATAGTCACTGAAGAACAGTCCTCAGCTTTGCAGCTTTGCCATCTCCACAGGCTTAGTTCAGAGGTACAGCATTTTCCCTCTGAGCTCCAGCTTCGTTGTCTACAAGAAGCTGAACCCTCTAATAAGCTGTGGCTTCTGCTGCTGCACAAATAACACTGCAAAAAAGCTGAAAAGTTACTGAGGTGTAATGACAAAAAAAAAACAAGTTAAGTCTTTGTGTGTGTGTCAGCATCTCCAGGAAATCGGTTTTCTAATATCTCTGGTGTTAAGACTACTGTCCTACACCCACCTTAGGACACACACACACACACACACACACACACATCCTTTTACTTCTGTAGTTGTGAGGACTCAAACTCACATTATATGTTCTCTGGACCCTTACCCTACCCTAAACCTAATTCTACCTTAACTCTTAAAATCAAGTCTTAACCTTCACACAGCCCCTTGAAGTTGTGAGAACAAAGTGAAAGGTGAGGCCAAAATATCCTCACTTTCCAAAAATGCCCTCACTTTGTTGGTAAAAATCTAGTTCACAACATCTAACAGCACATACCCAAACAAACAACAGTGCATGCAAAAGCACATTGTTGATTTCAGGTTTTGGCTCTGTGAAATACTCAATCATGAAAGTAGTGCAGAATAGTGCATAGTATATGCACAATCTGATACAACATCACTACTTTACAACAGCTGGAGGAAGTTTTCCTACTTGAAAGTACAGTCTTCTGTTTGTATGTGTATTCTGTTTGTATTGTGGCAGAAATAGTGTTCTGTGTGCTATATTAGACAATTTTTGCTGTTTCTTTTTGACCTAAAACTGGTGATTGCTTTTGCCAGTCAGTCTGCTGTAAGAACCAGTAGTCCAACACATTAGCACCATATTTTGCATAGAACTTTGGTGGGGCATGGAAAAATACTGGCCTATATGGAAATATGACATTCTCTAATTTGAGGCACCACCTAGTGGCCGATTGGCAATAAATTTAGCCTAGAGTGTCGGTGGGGCATGGGAAGGTACTAGTGCAGGTTTCATGTTAATTGGACAGATTTGTGTAGAGATAAGACATCACTTCCTTTTGTCTGCAACATACATCCTTTATAACGTGTTAATTTTTTAGATCATCAAAAATATAGCTAGGAGTAGAAACTATTGATCACTGCCTAGGAGAAGTAGTATGACTTTTACCTATGGAAGAAGAAATTATATCTGTGCGATTTCAATAGCACCGCTGATACTGTTAGCCATGCTGCCTTGCATGCATGGCTCCCAGGCCCCACTGGCTTTGACCCCTAATTAACTACTTTATTAATGTTAAAAAGAGAATGTGAAAGCAGCAGAGTGGCAAGTATGACATGACTATGTTGTCCTGTTTAAATTAGTGTTATGGGAAATACATAATTCAGAATTTACCACGTGAGCCATGATGGCACATGCAATTAAGGCCCCTGTCAGACCCACCTTGCAGTGAGCTACTGTTAACACTGATTTCCCTAATAAGGGAAATAAATTATTTTAGCAACTAAATCATTGTTTGTGACCATTTAAAACAGGGTCACCCAACAATTGCCTCCAATGTAAAAGTGGTACCATGTATCCTATTCAGTCAATAGCATTCTCTGCTGGCTACATCTACGGCAGGAGAATCACCTGTCAGTAGTCTGATCACAGTCAGTCAAGAAGGGACTTCTGACTGAGTTCACTGACCCAGCTGACCTGATTTCCTCAGGCGGGCTGTTTGAGAGCATTGGGGCCCTGACTGCAAATGCTCTGTCTTTTTTAGTTTTAAGTAGGGCCTCTGAAACAGACAACAGACCTCTGCCTGAGGATCTCAATGTAAGTGCCAGCACATACAGGACTAAAAGGTCAGAGATATAGCAGGGCATGAAGATAAATAAATCAGTAATAACTCCTCAACCATTTGGCCTAGATGCATAATTCTGGTCTCCTTTCTATTAAAGAGTAAATGAAGATACAATAAAGGAAAATATATTTCATCCTCGCCTAGTATAAAATATATATAAAATATAATAATATATATTTAAATAGCAATATCACAATTAAAACCATCATCCAACTCATTATAATGCAAGTGAATATCTTCTAATACACCTAGAATACAAGTGTAACTTAAATTTGATGAAAAGAAACTAATATACAACAGTTATTACACAATTGTACTATAATACTGTTTATATGTTCACTTTTATTGGTTGTTTTGTTCAAAACACTATTTCTCTCCATACAACCACTTTCCAAATAACATAAAGTTTCCAAAACATTGAAATATTCCTGTAACCAAAAGTACTCCCGTGCTTTACAGGCGCACCAGTTGAGATAAGAACATCCTACAGGGCTGTACTTGAGGCCTCACTGACCTCACCAAGATGGTGGCCCGCGACGACAATCTCTGTTTTTGGACTGAAAACAGTGAAAACAACAAAAGTTAGTCAGCGGCTGTATCTGTAAATGTATATTGCTGCATTTGTTCTTATTATTAGTCGGCAAATAACTGAGTTTTGTGAGTTGAGCTGAACAGGGCTGGAGCTCAGCTTTCTTTAGAGTGGTCGGACTGCGGTGTAGGAAGAGAAGAGTATGTGGAATGCAACTTGTGCAACCATGTACAGTGAATACAAAGATATTTATTTTGTGATATAAGTTTATTTAGATGCTTGGTGTTTGATGTGTGTTTGGTGTGGATAAAAATGGTCGGTTTGAGATTCTAGCTGAGCCTCCTAGCTTCACGGAGGTGTGTGGCATGCATAGGCTGACAAAATAATGTGATGGATTTTCCATTTGCCTTTAAATGGTTCAAGCTTTTCCTGTACACACTCACTAGGCTAGCACCACGACCACTGGGTTGGCTGAAACAATCATACTGAGGAGGAGAAAGTTCAGCTAGCTGGCTATGGTCATTAGTTTGCAACCAGGATTCATTTATAAACAAAAAGACAAAATAATTAATTTAAATACCTGAGAGTGATTTTAAGTGTGTTTTTTTGGGAGCTAAAGTTGGTGCATTTATCTTAATCTTTAGTAGATTAGTAATATTTCTGTGTGGAATGTGCACATTTTGGTTGACAGACCCATGCATTATGATTACAGGAATATCAAAACTCTATGAAACATTGTGAGCCCTTCAAGTGAACTGAAGCCAGTCATGGAGGATAAGGAGTCTAGGACCAACTCCAACAGCGGGACTGTTGCAGGTTGCAGTTGTTGTTGGAGCCTCATCAGGCAGAAAAGTGTAGTGGTTTGACAGGCGTGGTTGCGATGGTACAGCTCCTGTGCAGCTCTTTCCTCCACAAAACTCAGAACAAGATGATTCACGATGGTGAGGTCAAACGTTTTCACTCTCCTTAAGAGGTCGAATCTTGCTTAACTGAGCTCTGCATTGAATCTCCTTAAAAAAAAACTGATGCTAACTTGAGCTTGACTGCTGACAGACCCTTTTCTTTGCCTCATTAGTAACCCACTGTTCTGGGCTGAATGATCTGTAGATTGCCTGTGTTTGTACTTATATTTATTGGCAGCAAGTGCTTTAAATGAGTTGGACCATTTTTCTTCTTCTTGAAAAAATTTGTGTTTGGGATAACTATCACTGTGAGGCTAGGATTAGGAGCGCTCAGGCCTACAGAGATGGTACATTCAAGGACGGTGTGGCAAGAAGTACATAAGAAATGCAAGGTCTCTCATAATAATCAAAATTCCCAAAATAACCATAAATAAAAGGACAATTTATCAGGCTTAGTGGCTGAGACAATTCATCAAAACACTAAACAGGCCTATTTGAAGAAGGTAATTTCCTCTCATTTAGCAGGATGAGGGAGAGATTTAATTTGAAGGGACAGGGCCATCTTTGGAAATATTAGACAATGTGTTAAAGGCACAGTTCATCCAGTAGAAACCCAGCAGAGCACTAATTACAACTACCAACAATGTTTCATAAAGCATCTAACTGGTATGAGTTATGTCCGTGGGTAAATAATAATAAGGTTAAAACTTCAGGATGATCTGGAAAAAATACCTAGGAGCTACATTTGGGCAAGGAATATGGGGGAAGATTCTTTCCAATAATGGAGAATATATCAGGGATGCCAGAGGTAAATTTATCCAATATAAAATACTTCATAGATATTATTACACCCCAACAAGACTTAACAAAATGGGGCTAATTAAAGTCTATGTTGGAAACGTAAAACAGAACACGGCACATATATGCATGCATTATGGGATTCTCCCAGGGCTTTCCCTTCACTAGCAAGGACCACACTGTCAACAGATGCGTTTGAATGATTTTATTCGTGGACAAGACAGAAGTGCTGACTTGTGCCTGCTAGAGGCTGTCTCCGAAGCATTGTGGGGAAGCTACGATAGGGGAAGATCCGCCGTACCACCCGGGCACGACGGACCCCCAAAAGCTTCAGGTTAATTGAGAGAAGATTGGGCTGATCTAAGATCTTTGAGATCTGATCGAATGTAGCGGTGGTATGCTTGGGAGGATCAGCAGCCCATGATCTGAACGAGGTGTTCGGGAATGCCGTTGCGGGAGGCTGAAGTTGCGGCTCCAATCCTGAAGGAGTGACCTGAGAAATTAAAGGGGGAAATCCCAGCCGAAGAGAGGACACGGCGAAGGTGGTGGTGGAACCAGAATCGAGTGGCCACTAGGCCGGACTCGGAGACGAAAAGAGGGTCTGTCATGGTTGTGCTCTGGGATTGCCAGAGTAGCAAGTAGTTGGCGAGGGTCTTGAATGGATTCAGAGGTGACTGGGCTTCAAAGAAAAAGACAGGAGTGGGCTGGCCCCTTTGATTGGTTTTGGTTTGCTTTAAGTAGAAGACCATGGTGTCGTTTGAGAACTGTGACAGATCTGAAATGCAGGCATGCCGGCGGGGGTTGAAACGATGGGTAGATACGGTGAATTCGGAGCATCTGAGGAATCCAAAGAAAGCAAGTGTGAACATGGCTTCTAAGGTTCTAGACACGTGAGGGATGCTATATCCGGCGTGGATGGTGTGGATGCACATGGACAGCAAGTCTGCTGTGAGGGGAAGTCGGCGGGGTCTTGAGCTGGCTCTTTCCGCTGGAGACCTCTGAGAAGTAATGTAATCTGAGGATGTTAAGAGGCTGGACAGGGGATACCGGTAAGGAGTTTAAAAAAGAAACTGATGCCGCTAAGATAGACCTTGATGGTGTGTGGTTTGATGGCCATTATGGAATGGGCGTAGCTGATGATGTGGTGACTAGATCAAACGACGGGAAGTTAATGTTGTGCTGGTCGTGAAAATGGCGGAAGCTCCTCCAAGCTGACCAGTAGGATGAGAGGGTCGAGGGTGCTATGCTGTTGGATGGGGTAAGAAGAAAGTTGGAGATCAGAAGGCTGATGCGGTTGAGCTTTTCGATTGGAAGAGACGCCTGGTTTGTGTCTAGGGTGATCCCCAGGAACTCGAGGGATGTGGAGGGGCCCTCTGTTTTCTCTACTGCTAGTGGGACTCCGAGGTCGGAGAATACTGATGTCAGTGTGACCAGACCTGAAGCGGGTGGTAATGAGGGAGCAGAAATGATGAGGAAGTCGTCCAAGAAATGGAGGAGAAATGGAACCTTGTGGTTATTTAGCAGGATCCAGCAAAGGGCTTCTGACAGGGTGTCGAAGAGTTTGGGGCTGCTTTTGCAGCCGAAGGTGAGCCTGACTGCGAAGTAATAAGCCCCTTGCCAGCAGACGCCAAAGAAACGCCAAAAATCGGGATGGATGTGGAGGACTTTGAAAGCGCTGGTGATGTCTACTTTCAAGAGCCATGATCCTTTGCCGGCAAGTTTAATTAGGCTGATGGCATTGTTGATGGTAGTGTAGTGAAGGGAAAAGTCTTCACTCGGGATCAAACTGGTGATGCTTGGAATGGTACTGCCGTGGGGTGCTGAAAGATCGATGATGAGATGCTTCTTTCCAGAGTATTTCCTAGTTGCAACGCCGAGGGGGCTGATGCAGAACTTGGGAAATGGTGGATGAGTGAAAGGCCCAATCATGAAGCCGTCTTCGACTTCCTTGGAAATCAGGCGATCGACGGACTCTGGCTCGTTGATGGCAGAGAGAAGATTTTTACATTAGAAAGGGACGGATGGTAGTACGGAAATTCCGGGGTGAAAGCCTTCTGTAAGTCCCTTTAAGAGGAATTGCACGAACGTGGCATCGGGATGGTTTTGGAGAGCTGCTGCTAAGGCTGGGATGTTAATAGGTGTTGCCAAGTACTTATCCAGTTTTTGAGAGGTGGGTTTGTGGGGGCACATGAGCCGGGCGTGGGCTCCACCGCAGAACGAACAGACGTGAAGGAAGCGGCACTGGGACATGTTACATCCGGCGTCGTTGAAGTTATTGCAGTTGGAATGTACACCTTGGCACATGATTGGCCTGTCTTTTTTGTTGATGCCGTTGGTTGCGGGGAAGCAGGTGGCGGGAGCTGATGCTTGTTGTTGCGTTGTGGAGACTGATGGGGCCGTTCCTGACAGGCGAGAGAAGGCGGAGGCTCTTGTTTGAACCTAGGGAGGCTTAGTGTGAGCAGGAATGGCGCAGGAAGAAGCTGGGTGAGACGGGGCGCCGCACAGAGAGCAAGGTAGCGCTGCATGAGCGTCGAATATGCAGCAATAGATCTCGTTATTAAGAATGCCCCAGTGAGTATCCTCGTTGAATTGCTGGATGCGGGCGGCAGCTACAGAGGCGAAGTGGATGTGGTATTGGTAAAAATCATTGCGGAGGGCAAGATTGAGGACGATGGCCAAGTAGTCGTCCATCTCCTGACGGCGGGTAGGGAATTGGGCACAGAGAACGTCCCTGAAGAGTGAAAAGGCATAAGAGAACTTGGTGGAGTTGAGTTCTCTGGTTCAGGTTGGTTTCCTCCCTTTGGGGTAAGGGAGGCCTTCTTGGCTGTAAAGACTGTCGGCGGGTGGTTGGTGGCAGGAAGGCATGATTAGGAGTGCGAGATCTATGTAATTACCGTCTATTATCTGCTTGCATATGTTGGTGGTGATGGGTGAAGGACGGGAGATAGGGGTGTTGGGATGGTGGGTAGGAGGATTGGCTGAGGACAATGTGAAGGTAGCGGTGGTCTGTTGGGCTGGAATGTATTGAAAAGGAAGACCAGAGTAAAGAAAATAAGGAAACTGCTGTGGAGGAAAGCCTGGCACCTGCATCCCAGTGCTCGGGACTCCGGCTGACGGGAGCTGCAGGGGCTGAGGCTGCTGAAGTTGATAAGGGTGAATAGCGGTAGGAGCTGGCCGCTTGGTGCCTGAGGTTGTGGCTAGAGCCTGCTGCTGTAGTAGGTGATGGTGGGAAGCTGGGGGCACTGGCATCCCGGTGCCAAGAGCCCCGACTGAGACCGATTGTTGTGGGCGTTGGATGTGGGCGGCTGGGGGCACTGGAATCCCAGTGCCAGGAGCCCCAACTAAGGTAAGCTGCTGTGGTTGGTAGGACTGGATGGCGGGGGGCACGGGCATCCCGGTGCCGGGTTCCCCCGCTGTTGTTTGGTGACAAAGTGGCTGGGATTGGACGGCAGGGTACGTTGGAGGCCTGACGTTGGTATGGAGTGGTGCTGGCTGCTGGTACCTAGGCTGGAAATCATGGTAGGAAGTGGACAGCCTTGGATTTCCAGTTTTGGTGGGTTCGACTGGAGCTGAATGTAGGAGCTGATGCTGCGATATGGTTGCTGAGGGTCTGGCAGTTGGTTCCCGTCTTTTTATTTGGTTCTGATCTTCCTGTGGTCTTTGAACTTGATGGTATGGGTGAGTTGTCCCTTTAAGGGGGGGGTTGACGTCACCGCGGATCGATGCGTGCGTGACATCTGAGAGTGTTGAAGAGTTTAGCTTTATTGTCTGTTCTGATGAAGTGGATGCCTTTATCCTTCAACGTCGTTTGAAGTGAGGCGACGGTCCAGTCGGATATCTTGGAAGAATGATGGTTATTGATGGGCCTCGCTGGCGCGTGGTGACGCTGCGACCGGCTGCGGGTGGTGATGCCGGAGTAGCCTGCCGGATGGCGGGAGCTACCCGTGGAGGCGAGGGAGTTGGAGTACGGCGGCGGCGGTGACGGGCATTCTTCTCCTTCTTTTTGCCGTTGAGTGAGGTGGGCTAAATGACTCGGATGAATCGTCGAGTGAATGGTAATCGCCCTGAATGTGGATGAGAGAAGAACCGGGTGGGATTTGGACCATGGAATACATGGAGTGGGTACCCTTGTGTACTCACTCGCTTCCTTGTTGAGCGGCTGGTCGCTGGGAGTGGGGTCTCGCGCACGGATTATTCGGCCTCGGATGCTGGATCTGTCCGAATAGATCATCGTCGGAAGGGGAGAGCGAGATGGAATCCTTTCTCTAATGGGGTGAGTACCGTTGGTAAGCTTAAGTTAGAAGCCGGTGTACTCGGTGTGGTGGTTCTCGGTCTTAGTCTTCATGCAGAATGACAGAGCGAAGAAGAGGAGGTGGGTTAGTGGGGTATTTATTAAAGTGTCATGAGTGACGTGATTGATGTGAGGTCCTGCTCCTGAAACTCAGATAATTAGCTTCACTTGTGGAGGAATATCCTGGAATACATGGGTGATTGGTTAGAATGTTAACTTCCAACATCGCTAAGGCTATGTCTCCCTGGGGACAAAACTCTGGTACCACAACTGAGTAAATTGTTATTTAGAGTATTAATAACTGGATTAATAAGCCGTGCTCAGCTTAGGAAGAGCCACAAACATGCTCCCCGGAGGGAGGTTAAGGGAAGACCCTTCCACCATCTCAAATCTTTTTAATCATCATTTTTCCTCCATAGGTAACTCTCTTGTGTCCAGTCCACTTTTGACATGTAATTCCTTTAGTGCTTCTATCTCCAGAAGTTCTTTATCATTTGGAAAAATACTACCTGCTGAAGTTAAATATGCAGTCAACAAATTGAAGGATGACTCCGGATCTGGACAAAACGGCATTGAAACTAAATTAAATCAGCTTCCCACATCTTGATGGATCCACTTTGTGACCTATTTAACCTATCTATTTCTACTTACACTCTCCTGTCTACCTGGAAATGTAGACATTTGTGACAAATGTGACACAGTTACTCCACTCTACAAGGGAGGTGACCCCCTTGACATCAACAACTATCATCCTATTTCTATTATTAATTCTGTGGCTAAAATCTTTGAAAAACTAATTTTCAACCAATTATCACACTATGTCACTGATTTTAATGTATTATTTTTATGCCAGTCTGGTTTCAGGCCCAATTTTTCTACAATAACAGCTCTTTTGAATTTCACCAATGATTCAAAAGCAGTAAACATACTGCTTTTGAAAATGGCAAACTCATTGGTGCAATCTTTCTTAATCTAACGAAGGCCTTTGACATTGTTGATCATTAGTTACTTCTAGACAAACTCTACTCCACTGGTGTTTCTGAAAATAGTCTCTGTGGTATAAATGATACCTTGAAAAATGGACAGCAGTGTGTTAGATGGAAGTCTCTGATTATTTTATTGTTGAGAGGGGGGTTCCACAAGGGTCTTCTCTAGGACCACTACTTTAATCAATTGTTACTAACAACCTTCCCAAGCTCTGTTCTGACTGTCAAGTACATTTATATCCCGACGACACTGTAATTTACACTTCTAATGTCAACAAATCCACAACTGAAGGATCTCTACAACCTCAGTTTGCCTCCGTTTAGAAGTGTTTTTTTTATTTTATTTAATAAACTATTACTAAATAAGAAAAAATTGTGTAGTGTGTTGTTTAGGACCAAAATGAGTCTTAGTGGTACCTCAGATTTGATTTTTTTAATGATGGATTCCACCTTGAGCATATGACTTCATTAAAATTCCTGGGCCACTGGATAGATCCAGTTCTTTCTTTAGAACAACATATAGAATCTATTGCAAACAAAATCAGACGCAACCTAAGTATTCTTTATCATTCCATAAATTGTTTAAATTTCCAGATGAGGAAAATAATTGTCACGCTGTTACTATTGCCGTTGTTGGATTATGCTCACGTTGTTTATCAAAATACTTTTGATGCTCATCTTCAGCTTTCTCTTTATAATCATTTCTTCTTTTCATGTACTTTGTGTGTTCATGTGGTGATGTGGATTTCTGGGAATGGTGTGCGGGATGGTTAGTAATTGAGAGCGTCTTTTTCTTTTTGTGTGAATGTATGTCTTCTGTTTGTTATGTTCTTTCTTGATGAGCAAAGCTTTATTCATTCAGGGGAGCTTCCCTGAGAGGAAGCCTCTCTTTTGCAGGAAGGCCCTGATCACATTCACACTGTTACAGGAGGAAGCTGCCCAGTACAATCACAGCCTGGTCTGCTGGCCACTGCAGCTGTTTGGGTTATGGGCCTTGCTCAAGGGCACCTCAGTGGTGGTAAATGAGGGAGCACAAACACTGCTTGGTTTACTTTCCACACATGCTGTACGTGTCAGAGGTTGCACGCCTCTGGAGCAATATGCATGTGTCTTATCCATTGCGCCATTACCACCCATGTTTCTTTGTAGGATGATTTGTATGTTTTATGTTGGATCCCCTTGAAAACCAGATGGTTCATCTCAAGGGGTTAACCATGAATAAAAATTTACCTTACTGCATATTATGACAGCCAACTGGCAAACAATAATTTTTATTTGGATTAACTCTGGAAAGGGCACAATGACTGTGAGAGCAAAAAAAGTTCCCACTATATATTATGCTGATGCTATGATCTCACTGTTGAGCTACAGTTTAACAGTTTATATGTAATATAATATAAATAAAAAAGGCAGACTGACAGAGAGATGGAATGTGTGTGTGTGTGTGTGTGTGTGTGTGTGTGTGTGTATATATATGTATATATATATATACTGTATAGTATATAATATAATTGGCTATACAATTATTTTACAATATTAAGTTGGGTTATGTGTGAACATCAACATGGTAGAAATTGTACTTTCTAGAATTGTACTACAACATTAGCAGCCAAAGCTAGGACAAACTTGATTCATTATTATTATTACATGGCACATTGCCCTAACCATGAGCTCACATACGATACACTGAACAAAATTATAAACGCAACACTTTTGTTTTTGCCCCCATTCATCATGAGCTGAACTCAACGATCTAAGACTTTCTCTATGTACACAAAAGACCTATGTCTCTCCAATATTGTTCACAAATCTGTCAAAATCTGTGTTAGTGAGCACTTCTCTTTTGTCGAGATAATCCATCCACCTTACAGGTGTGGCATATCAAGAAGCTGATCAGACAGCATGGGTATTGCACATGTTGTGCCTTAGGCTGGCCACAATAAAAGGCCACTCAACAGTTCCATCACACAGCACAATGCCACAGATGTCGCAAGTTTTGAGGGAGCGTGCAATTGCCATGCTGACAGCAGGAATGTCCACCAGAGCTGTTATGAATGTTAATTTCTCCAGATAATTATCCATCCATCCATCATCAACCGCTTATCCTGTGTACAGGTCGTGGGGGGCTGGAGCCAATCCCAGCTAACATCACTGGACCCTGGACAGGTCGCCAATCCATCGCAGGGCCACACATAGACAAACAACCAGTCACACTCACACCTAAGAACAATTTAGGGTCACCGATCAATCTAGTCTGCATGTCTTTGGACAGTAGGAGGAAGCCGGAACACCCAGAGAGAACCCATGCAGACACGGGGAGAACATGCAAACTCCACACAGAAAGGCCGGGACGACCAGGGTGTCAGAGGATTAATCTACTCTTAATCCTAACCCTATATACCAATCCCCTCATGTTTAACCACCAGCAGGTCATAAGATGGTGACTATGGTTAACATTATACCAAAAACAGCACTATTTTGACATTGCCATTGTGAACATGTTGCCATGCTGATATTAATTAGCTATGCCTAATTACAGCCTCACAGACAGATTGACATGGATTTTTTCTTTTTTTTTTAACAAAAGTAATTGCTTAAATTTGCTTAAATACCATACAGCTACTGTTATGCTGGGGTCTTTATTTTAGTTCATATTTTATCTTCAATAAACAAGATGATTGATTGAGTCATTGCAGTCAGAATAATCCTTCTGATTATTAATGTCAGCCTATTCAAGAGCTTAGCTTGAAGCTAGGCTAATGATGAAAAAGAAATGTGATTTGCCAGTAAAAGGAAATCTTTATGGAGCTACTGGGCTATAGAGTGAACGTCAAACCTTTCATTAGTGTCTTCATTTGGGGACTGGTGACAACAGTGGCACGACCTTCGCTAGCTGAACATTGGGCACTTAAGAGTGGGGGATAGTGGGTGGCGGAGAGCCTTGGATGACTCCTGGCTGCTGCTGCTGCTGCTGTTGAAAATAGCTTTTGCAATCTCATAATAATAGCCATCTTTGGTGCAATTAAATCATCCATTTCACCCCCTATGGCCTTCACCTCCTGTCACATACATGCCTTGGTTTTAATATCTACCACAGATTGGGGGGGAGACAGAATGGAAGGAAATGGAGGATTCTCGAAAGCTGGAGATGGAGGGCATGGAGGTAGGAGGGGGATGAGGAGAGAGAGAGGTCAACAGAAAGAGAGAGAGACAGAGAGAGAGAAAGGGAGAGAGAGAGGGAGGAAGAGACAGAGAGGATGAGACAGGCCTTTGTGTGCTTGCAGATTAATTAGAATCCTTCTGGACTGCCATTAGAGCTCATTAAAAGGAGCCACAGCCATACAGGCATCAAACAAAGAGCTGGGACTGAACCCTGATCCTACCCCCACCACTATCTGCCCTACTCACAATAACTGTGTGTGTGTGTGTGTGTGTGTGTGTGTGGATAAACACAAACACACACACACAGACACAGACACAGACACACACACACACACACACACACACACACAAATAAGCCTAAAGCCTAAACCTGCAATTGCATGCATTGTGTGTATGAATTTATATGTAATTATGCAGAATGTATAAATCCATGTGATGAGACTAAATTGCTACCTCTCCTAAACTACCACAAACTATATGCATGTGTGTATGTGCGGCTGCTAGGATTGGCATGTAGATGAAGCATTATGTTAATGGTATTTTTCCGTCTTTTTTGGCTGCGTCTCTACAGACCCTGTTAGCATAAATGACGCTTCCCCAGCTAGCCAACGGAGGCTCACCCATCGCCACTAAAGGGATGAATTAGGTCTCTGAATCCCAGATCAAATCCTTGTTCATTTTCAATAAGAATTGGACTGGGGTTCCACATGCATTATGATGAGTGTTTATGGGTGCTTATTAGTCAGTACCCATGGTGGCACCAAATGATAATGTACTGGAATTATTACAATGACATACAGAAAAGGCCTACGGGTTTGACAATTAGGATAATGACCTGCAAAGCTTTGGCTTTAGAAAATCAATGGTTTTATAAGATCACTGCTTTAATATGTGCATAAGAAAGGGTGGAGGGTTGCAGGAGTCTGCTATGTCAACAATCTGAAGTGTTGAAATTTCCATGCCATAAAGGTTACAAAAACTCCAATACTCACTATTTCCACCAGAATTTACTCTGATCAGGGTTTTAAAAGAACTAATAATAACATTTTCATACATACAGCAGTGGATTCTGATCATATGAAAACTTAAAATGTTAGCAGAAAAATTTTAAAACACACTAATGAGCCTCCATGTACTGATGGATTATCCATTTATGTCTAATGTCTAACCAGTGTTTGGATTACAGGGACTTCACAGATGAAGTTATTCATTTGCAGGGTTTTTCCTGCACAGAGGAATTTTTGGCGCCCCCAGAGGGGTTTTAGCGAGCGCCAAAGGAAAATCACCAGTGCCAAAATGATTAGAATTGGGGGGGTGGGAGATCATTTGAAATCCTCTCCCAATGTGTTTTAATGGCCATTTAAAAAGTCACTTTTTGTAAACCAACCAATCACAGCCTGGAGTAGGCGGGACATTAAAAAAAGATTGAGGCACTACAGCAAACTTTATGTTGAAGTCATTATTCTGTATGCATGGTTAATATTACTGACAAGTTAGTACTTTGCATAAACAAATCAGAAACTAACCACCATGTAAAGCATTTGTCTTGCATAATAACTTAATGTCTGAAAACAATTACCACAAAAATTAAACTGCTGTTTTGTCCAACTGGAATTAATATTATAGGCTACTAATAGTAAGCTATAGTAGCCTGTACTATTATCTGAACTTATAATGAATACACAAACATTAGCTCTAATCAAACCTTAACCACAGTGGTGTAGGCTAATATCAGAAAATGGTTAGTGAAACAACTAATAAACTATCTGTAGGCAGACTATCTGAATAAAGTGCAACCTGTAAATATATTATTATACTAACATTATACTTTTTATTCGAAATTATACCTTTACTCTTCCAGGTTGTGGATATTATTTGTTTATTAAATGGTCATAAGGTAACTCATTGCCTTTACTGTACACACTCGATCCTGCTCTCTTGCTAGCTTTCCACTTGGCTCTCTCCCTCTCCTCTGCTTTTCTTCTTGGCTTGACGGCTGGAGCCGCCAACCCGGCTGTGCATGGCTCCCAGCATGGCCTGCTTAGACAAGACAAGCAACAAATCCTGATCTTACTGCAACGACACAAAGTGCCACATAACCCCTTAATGCCGATTGTCACAAATTCGTATCACACCTCTTCCTTTCAGACTGCAGCTGAGATAGCGTTTGTATTCCCCAAATGCCTGTTTGTGCATATTCGATACATACCTGGGAACCTTAAGCAAGCACTGGTTTCTTGTTAATGCCTGTTGTCGCTAGTTTGCATCATACCTATGTTGGGCCTCACAGTCTGGTACAACAAAGACTGGGCCTTCTGATATCCTACAAGCCTGACCCTGGCCTAAAAACCTGCCATGCGGCTTGACTACACAAAGGAGGTCAGAGAACAATAGAAAGCCCAAATGGCCCTGTCAGTTAAATCACACCTACCTGTGAACTCGTAACTTTTAAAACCAAACCGAAGGTTTGTATTGGCTAAAGCTTTCAGGGGGTGGAGTAATCCCAGGAAGTACAGCCATTTTGTCAACAGAGGTATAAAACCAAACACCTCTTTGCCATTTCCAGTCTGTCACAGGACTGTAAGGAGGTAAACAAACTTTGCCTTTCTGCAACTGCACCAGCAGCCACAGGAGGTATTTCCTTTCAGCGCTGAACTTTCTTTGTTCCTGAATACAAACAACTCTGTTTTCTTCTTTCTTTTTACCTTTATCAAGACCTTACCTTTATTTTTCTTTTTGGAATTTTGGATCCCTAAAGAAACTGTTATACACAAGATAATGTTTCATGCCTGCAGAAGAAGACGGATAAACTCTGTGCTTAAATGAGAGAAGATCACCTCCGTGTTATACCCTCTCAACCAACGTCGACTTCACTGATTACTGTTGCTGCCGCCAAACAATCAGCTGTGCCGTTGAACCGACCAGCATCGTCAGAGCCAAGCCGAGAGAAACTCCATCGGATTTCCCAAAAGGACTGACGCATCTACTCGCTATCAAAGCGACAAGTAAGAGGCTTTAGTATGTCTGGGCAGCAGATAGTTTATTTGTTATTGTAACTTATTTGTAGAAGCTTCATGGGGTGAATTTCTGTTAGGAAACTCCAAGGGATATTTAAAGACCGCCGTGTCTTGTTTAATTGCTGTGTGTTTTCCGTGCTACGCATGTTGTTGTGTCCGGTACCACCCACTGGGCCGTGACTGCTTTGTTCCTATTACTGTGTGAAAATGTATCAGTACTTTTATTAAGCCAGAGAACACGGTTGTTGAATGCAAGTTCACTACCATCCCTCTCATTGATAAAGTTGTGCCCGAGTGTTTGCAACAGTAATTAGGATTTATGGTGTTTGTTTCTGTTTTCTGAGAACAGATACAATTGAACATTATATCTAATCCAAAGCCAGCAACTGCTGCTGGGAGATAGACTGTAGTATATTGTATGTATATAGCTTTGTTCTGTCCTCGTTCTGCTTACTAACCCCACATGCAAACACCACGTGATCTCTGAAGCTAACCAGACCTGTGACCCACAGTAGGCTAGCATCAGAGTTTTTTTTAGTTCAGGGGAGAGTGATTTTCCGCCATCTTGATCTTGAAATCACATGGTTTGAACCGCCATCTTGATTCCAAAATCAGCTGGCCTCTAGCACAACCGGATCTGGCACCACCCACGTGGTCGGATCCACCCCCCTCTTTTAGTCTCTCCCCCTCCTTTGTCTCACACACACACACACACACACACACACACACACATGCTTGCTGGATTGTTGTATGTTTTGTATTATTTGTTTATTGACTTTATTTCATTTTGCTTAGAATAGTTAATTGTGATTTACTTGCTAAAGTTATTGATCATTGATCTGTGCTTGATTTGAATAAATCCTATTATAATTTTAAGAAGTTGTTGCCTGTGGTTATTTGTGTATAATGTTGTAGTACGAGTTGGTTGCCACGGCCAGTGTACGGATTCACCCTTCTCTATTTGCCATCTATAGGTGGACAAACCCCATTTTAGACTGATCATACTTGGCTCATATTTGGTTATTGGTCTCTGATTCCAGGGGCGTGCACCGTATTTATTAATTATAAATAATAATTTTGAATATTAGTTTTATAAATATTTCTAGAATATCTTTGATATTCAGCTAATAACCAAACCTGACCATATGTTGACAAAAACCCCAACACCTACATCATACCTGAATTTATATATTTTCAATGTTCTATAGACAAATTTACAAATCAAATTTATCAAATTTACAATTTCCACTTAAGCATCTGCTTAAATTTACAATTTCCACTTAAGCATCTGCTGGCTCGGAACTACAATTCTTCCCCGCGTGACTAGATCCACAACAGACCTGCCAGCTAACAACTTGCACAGTGCAGTTTTGGTTAAGTACTTGGGCATTGTTAGATATAAAAATAAACTTCTGATTTGGCCTGAGACCATCCTTATCAAGTATAACACATCTCTTTGTCTTCTTCTAGTCTTAGTTTAGTGACTTTTAGTTAGATCCATCTGATGCATTTTGCTTTGTTTATCTTGTTAAATAAATGATTGTGTATACATGCTGGTTTCTTTTAACATTGCATAAAAATTAAGATATTGCCATCCTCCACGCAAAACTCTGAATCCGTCAACCGACTAGCTATTGATGGAATACTCTGTTAAAGTTATTAATTTAATCATTAATCAGAAATTAAGTACATTTAATGAGACTAAATGTGGTAATTTGTTTTATTTTTCTCTTGTTTTCAAATTGTTTTGCAGCAATGCTTTATTTCGAGTTGAATTGAGAGCTTTTACTTCTGTATGACATTAAAAAGTGTCTGTAGCCTGCTTGACACACCTCTGAAATAGCCGTCAGAAAATGAGATTCCGCTAAATTTCCTCTGCCTGGAGATACTGGGGAATGAAAAAGCATCTGTAGGTTAATGGATGCAGATGAAACACTGAAACACACACACTGCAGCACTTGCTTTATTGTGAGCATGTGAAAAGGTCGCTGTATAATCTGCATAACTGTTGAAGAGGGGGGAAAAAATTCTCCCTGAGGGAGATCAAACACACAACCTTCTGGGTGAGAGACTTGCACTTTACCAACTGAGCTAACACAACACTTTACCTTTTGTCCAAATACTTGTCTTATATTCTCACCCATCATTTAATGGACAAAAAAAATGCTCCGATGCAAAACTTATTTGCTGACCCCTGTTGTATAGTGTTACTCCTTCTTCATCGAATGTACGTATTCAACGTTGTGATGAGCATCTACACTGCAATAATTCTACAAGAAGGAGAAGAAGAAGAACGTAGTGATTAAACGTGCTCTGTTGCGCTGTTTGTCTGTTTTGGGCTACTGTAGAAACATGGTGGCGCAACATGGCGAAATCTATGGAAGGGGGTGCTCGCTGGTGTATGTAGATAGAAAAGGCTCATTCTAAGGTAATAAAAACATAACAGTTCATTATGTAAGATCTTTATAGTTATAGATCTATATATATAGATCAGTATGCCACCCAGCTTCTGGTACAGGCCATGGTTATCTCTCACCTCAACATTTGCAATGCCCTCCTAACAGGCTTGTGCTGTAAAACCCCTACAAATGGTTCAGAACGCAGCAGCGCATCTTGTTTTTGATCAACCCAAAATGACTCATGTCACTGCTTTACTCAGTGACCTCCACTGGCTACCTTTGGTCTCCCGAATCAAATTCAAGTCACTAATGTTTGCATAGAGAGTGATTACTGGGTCTGCACCCATCTACCTAAACTCTAAGCTTATGTTCCTTCTCCGCCACTATGATCCACCAATGAACGCCACCTGGCCCTACCATCCTAATGCTGGGTACACACCAAAAGATAATTGGGCTGATTTTTGGCCGATTTCCCCCCTTCCGACAATCCTAGCTATGTCCCGATTATCTTGATGGTTCTACAGATTATCTTATCAGATTCTGCCTTGGTGTGAGGTGTGTTAAGAGTGTCCAAACCTGATCGGAAGAACGTCGGAGGCCCCCCGATTGCGAATCGGGATCCGCGAAAGAAATCCTGATGTGTGGGGGGATCCCCGAGGACAAATGCGCGCACGTTCTGGAGATTATCACGTGAAACGAAACAATATCCAATGAGAAAGCGCGATGATTAAAGACTGAAGCATAAGAAACACAGTCATGGCGCAGCACAAGGTGAAATTAATGTGTACAGCAGAGATGGAGGATCAGCTTGTTTCTTCCTGCATATCGTCTGCCATGCTTATTATGAAGATTTCCTGTGTTCAGTCTAGACTCGGGTTGAAAATCTGTTTGTGTGTGGTGTGCTGTCTTTGTCACATCATGGCACACCACACACTATAGGAGCAAAACGGTTAAATCTAGGATTTTTTCTCCTCATGTTTGTGGTCTATCACATTTTGAAAATCTTAAAAGATGTAAAAAATCCTTTGGTGTGTACCCAGCATTACAAACAAATCAATCTCACTCCCAGCTGTTATCATCTGTGACACCACGATGGTGGAACGAGCTACCGAGCCATTCTATAATTAAAGGTACAGGTCATTTCCATGGGTTGTATTTATCATTTTTACTGAATATTCACTTTCAGCAATTATGGCTTTTATATTGGGGCACCTTTTTCTTTCATTTCATGCATCTAACACTTATATAATTTTGTGCTAAATGTCAAGGTTTTGCCTTTCAAATGATGCCTTTCAAAATCACTGTAATCATTAAAAGATGAGAAAGGTAGTTTAAAAACTATTTTACTCATTAATATATATCAGATTTTTCACTTTGTGTGTGTCCGAGAAATCTTTGTCAACTGTGTTACCCATTGACAAACCCCCTATAAATCAGCAATGGTTTGCTCCAAAGTCACATGTCTGACATCACGTGATGTACCTTTCTTCAGTGGTGGGCATTTTAAATACATGTTGAGTCTCTACTTCTCCTCTTCAATATTTAATGAGTATTATTGTCTTCTCATCGAGTAGTTTAATTGCTCATCAACCGTGCTATCAGCATGCTCTTGTGTTCTTGCTTTAGATATTGTATTCAGTGGCATAGGGTGGAGTAAATTTTTGGGGAAGCCAAGTGAGAGAGGATGTACTTTTTGGAGGGCAATTATATAATGTATTGTGCTATTACACAAAATAGAATAATACTTTAAAGATGCACACTATCTGTTATCAATACACATGCTGAAAGTTGCATTTACCTACATGTACACACTCTCTCTCTTTCTCTCTCTTTCTCACTCACTCACTCACTCACTCACTCTATCTCAACCCAAATAGCATACATAGCCAGCTGCTAATAGTGCACAGTACAAATAGGCTATGGTTAAGAATAAAAGAAGCATTCACAAGCTCAATCAGAAGACGTTTGAAGTTTTACATTTGCATAGTAGCAGTGTTGCATGTATCAAATAGGCCTACATACTTCTTATTTAATGCTTGGCCAAATGTTCATAACACAACATCATTCAAGACTAACAACCGAGTACCAGACCCACAGATCAT
This sequence comes from Micropterus salmoides, assembly GCF_014851395.1. NCBI lineage: Eukaryota > Metazoa > Chordata > Actinopteri > Centrarchiformes > Centrarchidae > Micropterus > Micropterus salmoides. The sequence goes on along the minus strand of NW_024040040.1, from coordinate 28,589,442 downwards.
AAACAATTAGTTAGGTAACCTTGCCCAGTGCTCTGTGGCTGGTGCTGGCCGTGGTGCTCATTATCTACACAACCGCAGTAAAAACAATAAGATTACTTCAGATGACTATTCATTTGCAGCTAAATCCAGGCAAGCAAAGCAAAATAAACAATATAACCACATCAAAAATCGCACACATAGCTGCAGTTCAGTTAAGTTCAGAGAGATAAAGAGGTGACATTTCACTCATCCTATCTGAAAAGGAAGGGCATTCTCCTGTCTTTAAGATAAGATATAACTTTATTAATCCCCCGTGGGGGAAATTTAGGTCAACATAGCAGCACAAAGGGATATATGGCGGCGAAGTGGACAATAACCCAGGCGGCCCACCAAAATCGGTCGGACATATATAACATGTGTACCTACTGTAATAGTGCCGTGGATAAGTGTACCAGTGTAAGTGAATAAGTGTATTCATTCGCACTCATTTACTGACTCAATGGTGATCAGAGGTGGCCATGGAGTACACAACTCATACTCAAGTACATGTAGCCTACAAGTCATTTTCACAGCAGCATGGGATTAGCCAACGCGACGCTGACAAAATAATCTCACCTCAGCCATTAGGACAGTTAGCCAAAGTTAAGAAAACTATGCTAGATACAAAAACAATGTCAAATAGCTTATTTAGCACTGTATGACAGTGAGTGATCACCAACTGTAGGTGACAGTCTCATTTTTATGATAGCATTATGATTATGTCATTATCATTGACCTTAACTAATCATAATCATTGTACAGCGGCTGGCTTCCCTTGGCATCATCCAAGACTAATCACACTTAAGCAATGGCATGACAGTGGCCTCATCTGATTGGTTAGTCATTTAATGTTTTCTCACAAAGGGATGCCAACTCTGCCTGGCCTCCTCACGCAGACTGCAGCTGAGTCTATAGTGGTGCAATATAGTGTTTCACCACACATCCAACGCAAAAGTCGTTGAATAACTCGAAATTCAGTGAAATGAGGAGTTATGTAGAAAAAATATTCATCCTTGATGATAGCATCTGACAGAATATCTGTTTTCCAGCTCAAAATGTTTTAATCACTTAGACAACCTCAAAACCCCTTGGGAATAGACTCAAGGACTTTCAAACAACTGTTTTATCAAATGTGTAGTACTTGATTTATGTCTTCTATGACACAACATTTGTCAGCAACACAGTTGACAAAATAATGAATCCAATGTGTATTTTCATATAACGATTTAAAAAGTAATTAAGCTTGGCAACTAATGAATTTTGAACATAGAGGGGGTATATTATCGAAACAAATAGATTAATTAGCAATGTTGATATGAAATGTACTCCTAATTATAGAGTCACTCTACCACATGCCATCAGAGCACAGGTGTCTCTCTCTAACTTCAAAACGCTCTTGAAAACTCATCTCCTCCAAAAAACTCTTCCCTTATAACACCTCTAACTCCTAACCTCTAACATGCACTTCCTGTGCTCTTCTTCTTCTATCCCCTTACAATTCTCTTGTATTGATTGCACTTTTTAGTTAACTCTTCTTTCCCTAGGTATTTAGTCCATTGATGCCATCCGTGCTATTAGCTCTTAATATTATTTATTGCTGCCCTTACTAGTATGTATTGTCAATTGTAGGTCTCTTGTTGTATTGATGCTCTGTTGATGCTTGTATGTTGTTCCTTACTTACTTTGGCAGTGGTGGAAAGTAACCAAGTACAAATACTTCATTACTGTACTGAGTGGAGCAGCAGTGAAAAGAAATGTAAAACTGATAAAGCCGAAGTGCTATATAAATAAATGTTATTATATCACGTAGTCCAAAAGACAGACTGAACAACAGTCCAATATTTACTATTATTTGAGCAAAAATCTAAATTACAATGTGTGAATTACAAAGTGATGAAATATGGAATTTATGTTTATTTCTTCCTTTAATTTGAGGAACATAACCTTCACATCACTCCACACATATCACATTGATGTTTCACATATTACATATTTGTATCTGCCACCATAAACGTCCCTACAGTAGAGCAAAAGCTTGCTTCATATATGTTGTGATTTATTAGCAAAGTCTGTTTCCATTACTTTGTAGCATTTTATTTTAATTGATACACCACAGCCAAGTGCAAAAATCTGCAGAATCTGCAAAAGTAAATTTGTAATGAATGACTCCTGTGTCAGCATTCCTCTTGGTCATGTTTTATGCAAAATATTATCACATACTATTTGATGCTATAATCATGGTTGATGGTTGACCATAGTGAAGGAGGAGAATACGGCTATTACACGTAAAGTTTTACTAATCCATAAAATAATGAAAATACTTTTTCCCCTCAAAGACAAAGATGTAGAAGAGACAGAGATGCACAACAAGTGGCACAAAGTATGTTTCTCTGCCTCTGATTCATGCCTGTACCTAGCAGTAAATAAAACCATCAGCTCTCTCTTTGTCCTCTCTCTTCCATTTTTGCTCTCTGTAGCTAAGGACCTCCGCCTCTTATTTTTATCTTTCCTGCGGAGATTTCTTTTGTTTTAAATTTTACTTTAGTCGCCTAACTTTTAGTAAAGCAAGGCTAGTTTCTATTGATAAGCAAGGCTTTTGTTCTAACTTTGTTAATAATTAAACAATTTGTGTTTAGATAGAGTTTCTATCAGATGCTAGCCTCCAACCAATGGATCAAGAACACAGAGCACACTACCTACCTGACAACTGTCTAGAATAATTCTACAGCAGGTTTTGCAATCAAAGACTTTTGCATCCCACTGTTGGGCCTCACATCCATGACAACAACAGGACAGGTCTTCAGGTACTGAGGCCCCATCCAAACTACTCTGTTTTAGTTTACAAACGGAGAATTAAAACAAATACTCCAAATCTCCATCCACAGCAGCGTTTTAGCTGCGTATCAGAGTTGATCTCCGTATATACTAAAACGACTGAAAATGCAGAGAGCCAAGCGTGAGCATCTGTCCTCCAAAGTTTTTAAACGCAAAACGGGGTCGGCAGCGTTTCCAAACTTTCCAAACAAGTTTTAGGTCTTCATTTTCGCCATTTTAGTCTGGACAGGAGGTGCAAACGTAGCAAAATGTTTTTTTGAACATTCTTTATATTGAACATTTTCAAAATTGTAACAGTCCAGCACAGTGTACATACGGGTTATATGAAATATGTAGCACATCTATAATACATCCACAGCAATGATCTCAAAAGTCCTCGCTAGGTTTGCATTTCAGGCGGTTAATCTTTCCAGAGAAATATAGTCTGATATCATGGACTTCCACAGATGTATTGAGGTAGGTTCATCTCCCACCCATTTGGTCATAACAGCCTTTCGGCCCAACATAAGCAAAAGGTGCATAGTATTCTTATATGATCTTAGTGATTCAGGGATATATCCCAATAGACATACTATTGGATTAGGCTGTAATTGCTGCTTGATTATTACACTAACCTCATCACATACAGTTTTCCAAAACCGTTGAATCTTTTTGCAATCCCAGAGGCAGTGAAATCTTGTCCCTAAAATATTCTTACATTTTAGGCAGTTTGGAGAGGCCCCTGCTGTATATTTACTATACATATATGGGGATATATAGACATTTTGTGTGATGTTATATTGAATTTCTCTGAATCTGTTACATATGGATATTTTTGAAGGTAAAAGTAAGATTTCCTCCCATATTTTGGTCTATTGTTGTTTTCAACTGAGTCTCCCATGATTTCTGTAGGAATGATAATCTGTCTATATTCAAATGTTGCAGCTTAGAATAAAATTTGGAGACAAAGTGACCTTGTTTAAGACTATCTAAAAGAGTCTTTTCTAATAAGTTAAAGTCATCTGGAAGATTGAGAGTATCCATTTTAGAATATACATAGTGTTTGACCTGAATAATGTAAAGTAAATAATTTTGGGGATAAGATTGACTCTGCCGAGAAAGGAAACAGGAAGCTTCTTCCAACTCACCATCTTGTCCTTAATGTGTTTTACCATGGGGCTAACATTTTCAGCATAAAGTTGATTAACTTTAGGTGTTATTTTAACCCCCAGGCACGTGAATCCATCTGGTGCCCAATGAAAGGGTTTTACACAGTCAGGTTTGTACTCCGATAAACTGAGAGGCATGATTTCAGATTTTGTAAAATTAACCTTGTATCCAGAGATTTGACCAAACTCTTTCACACAGGTGATTAACGCGGGTATTGAGTTTTATGGGTCTGTTAACGTCAGGAGGATGTCATCCGCGTACAGTAGAATTTTGTGCTGGGTTGTTCCTATCATTGTTCCTTTAATATCAGAGTTTTGCCGGATAGCAATTGCTAATGGCTTTATGGCTAGAGCAAATAGTAGAGGTGATAGTGGTGACCCTTGTGCTGTACCTCTGTTAAGTTGAAATTGGGCAGAAATTAGACCATTTGTTGAGACCGAGGCAGTGGGCATTTTGTATAAAAGCTGTACCCATCGAATAAAATCTGAATGAAAGCCTAATATTTTCAACACTTCAAGCATGTATTTACGCTCTATACGATCAAATGCTTTCTCTGCATCCATCGTCATTATAGCACTTGGGGTTTGGTGGAAATTAAGAGAGTGAATAATATTGATTTAAACGTCTTGTGTTATTTGATGAAGTACGGCCTTTTATGAACCCTGTTTGGTCTGCATTAACTGTATCTGTCACTACTCTTTCTAGTCAATTAGCCATTATTTTTGAAAGTATCTTTACATCCACTCCAAGTAAGCTAATTGGCCGATAAGAAGCACATAGTTCTGGATCTTTTCCCTTTTTGGGAATAACTATAATATGAGCTAAGTACATAGATTTTGGAAGTTCCCCTTCTTCAAAAGATTTGTTGAACACACGTTGTAATAGTTTGTTAATTTTGCTTGTCATCTTTTTGTAAAACTGTACACAGAATCCATCTGCCCCTGGACTTTATCTGACTGGAGTGAGGAGATTGCTTTATCAATTTCTTTTTCTATTGTAACCGGTCCTTCAAGCAGTTTAGCTCGTTCATCTGTTAGTTGAGGCATCTGTATCTAGAACTAAAAACTTCCTACTGGTTTCATAAAATTTCTGAAAGCATTCATTGATCTTTGTATTGTTTGTTTGACGGATTTGATCCTCATCAGATATTGCAGAAATAAAAGCTTTTTGGGGAGAGTTTCTTGCAAGACGAGCTAAGAACTTATTTGGCTTATTTCCAAATCCAAACAATCTTTGTCTAGCAAACAAAATATCAGACTCAGCCGTCTTTCTTAGTGAGTTAGTCAACAGTAGTCTCGCCTCCTTTAATTCTTTAAGTACCCCCTCCGATTTGGATCCTCTAATTTTTTGGTTTTCTTTTCAATTTGTGATTGTTCTTGAGTGCACTCCTTTTTCTTCTTACTGATCATGCCTCGCATGTAAGCTTTATAAGCTTCCCACACCAATCTCAGATCAGAGTCATTGTAGTCATTTACTTCTAAATAAAGGTCTGTCTGCGTTTCCAAGAATTTGATCGCCCCAAAACAGTGATGTGTTAATTTTCCAAGAGAACGATCGGTCTGCAGGCCTAAGAGGTTGCATTTCCAGAGTGACAGGAGGTCTGAGAGGGCAATGGATCCAATGCCAGACTGTTCTACAAACGGGGCTAGGTGGTCAGACACTAATATATAGTCAATTCGTGAGAATGACAAGTGAGGTGGAGAAAAAAAAGTGTAATTTTTATTATTAGGATTCATGTATCTCCAACCATCTAACATTAACATTTAACATTTAACGTTAAATGTCTCAAGAAGATTTTGTAGTGCTCTGCCAGATTTTGATTGATCTTTATGAGGAGGGTCTCTATCTAGAGAGGGGGAAAGATTTACAATTAAAATCACCTCCAATTATCATATTTGTACAGTCCATTTCGGCAATTTTACTGAGTAGGAAGGCAAAAAAGTCTTTGTCATAAACATTAGGAGCATAAATATTTCCTAACAATACGGATTCTCCATACAGGTCTTGTTTTACTAGAATTAGCCTTCTGTCTGTATCTTGGTAACTATTTTATCTGTAAATGGCAACAATCTATGAACTAATATAATTGCACACCTTTTATTTGTACAGTAAGATGTAAAATATACCTGTCCGACCCATTCCCTAAGGTATTTTTTGTGCTCCTCCTTATTCAAATGGGTTTCTTGGAGGAAAGCAACGTGGACATTTTCCTTTTTAAGATAGTTTAGAACAGTTTTCCTTTTGATAACATTATTGGAGCCTTTGATATTCCAGGTACAAAACTTAATATTCAGAATCATGTAGTATTATATCATGCTGCATGGACTCGTTTACCTTATCGCATTATTTGGATATGCTTTTAATCTGAAATCCTGCCTGGACAAAAAACAAAAAACACAAGAACAATCCAAGCAAAAACAAGCTAAACGCTTGGATAAGACCTACCAAATGTGGCTAAAAAACAGCCAAGAAAAACAAAAAACAAAAGCCTTGTTATACTTAGCTGTAGCAGTACAGCTGAGGGGGTCAAAAAAGCAAGCCATTTTTGTAGTTAATCTTGATTCCGAAATCACATGGTTTGAACCGCCATTTTGATTCCAACATCAGCCTCCCTTGAGCCCATTCTGAACCGGATCTGCAGTCACCCATGTGGTCGGGTCCACCCCCTCTCTTAGTCTCTCCCACTTCTTTGTCTCTCTCTCTCACTCACACACACACAAAAACCTACACACATGCTTGCTGTTTTGTTGTATGTTTTGTATTCTTTGTTTTATTGGCTTTATTTCATTTTTGCTTAGAATGGTTAATCACGATTTACTAGCTATAATTGTTGATCACTGATCTATTCTATAGTTAAATAAATCCTATTATAATTTTAATAAGTCGTTGCCGTCATTGTAATTATTTGTGTATAATGTTGGCGGAAGAGTTTGTTACCACGGCCAATGTACGGATTCACCATTCTTCTTTGCAGTCTTTGCCATCTATAGATAGACAAACACCTTTTGGACTGATTATATTTGGCTCATATTTGGTTATTGTTCCCTGAATAAGTGGACATAGTCATCATGACTTCACCCGTTGGTTTGTGGACTGACGTCTTGAAGCCTCGAGTTTGGCCGTAAGGGCGCCGCCATGTTGATATTTTGCAACCAGCGGCACCATAGTGACTATATTTCGAAGAGACTGGAGCCAACGGCTACGTGTGGAGCTAGCTAGCTTGCTTAGCTAGGTGCATCTTTAATTCACGTTAACTCATTTTTTGTCATTTTAACCGGATGATAATTTTATCTAGCAAACAACAGGTTTAAAATGAAAAGTACTCACCAGAGAAAGTGAACAGCCAACTTTCTCTCATCTTAGAAATATGGTAAGGTTCAGACCATTTCTCACTTCAGTAAACACTGAAAATGTATTGCATGCTTTTATTACCAGCAGGCTACATTACTCTTCTTTCAGGTTCCCCAACAAAACTGTGCGCTTATTCTCAATTCTGCTCTGAGAGTTTAAACAAGGAAGTGCAAAACACCTTTTTCAAAATCACTTCACCAGCTGCGGGCAAATCATCATTTCAGGATTCCTCTTCTTTATTTAAATTAACTCATAGGTTTGCACTTGATTGTGTTCAATTCAATTCAATTTTATTTATATAGCGCCAAATAAATAAATAATAATAAACTAATAATAAATAAAAGAGCAGGTCTAGACCATACTCTATGATGTTATTTACAGAAGCCCAACAATTCAGAACATGCTTCACACATACAATGACTCCCAGGTCCTCTGATTACTTTCTACTATCCAGACTACAGACTGCAACATGGTAGTTCCTATAGATCCCCATAAAGGAAACTGAAACTCCCTATTTCAGTTGAAAACCGAGTTTAAAATTACATGGACGTGTGTGATAAAGCAAATTCCTAATGAGCCACCCCTATAACATGATCTTTGTAATATATTGAATTATAAAATTGTTAATTGAATATTTATATTTTTAGCAGCTTTGTAAGTTATACTTACATAATATACATTTTTAAAACTGCATTTCACATTATGTGAAGGACAATCGCAAGTCAATTCAATATTGCCATGTTTACTGTATTAGTGATAAAAAATTGTAGCAGTAGTCAATCTGTTTTACCTACTTGTGATTTCCATATTTTTCATTTGTATTTTGTATCTTGCATTGTCTTCATGTATTTTATCTTCATAGTGGTTTTACGTGCCCTTTGTCACCCTTTGTACTTTTGTTTTATAAGTGCTATATAAATAAAGTTATCGTTATTAACATTTAACAAAAGCCATTATCTTTCCCTAACTTTAAACAAAGTGCACCCAAAGTAAAGTTCTTCGCTCTGTGGCCATGTGGCAGTGTTGATCTGTGAATTGGTCAGTCCACCACTTTTACCCAGACTGAAATATCTTAACAAATGAAAATTCAATCTGGAAGACTATCTTCATGCTAACTTAAATAGTTTACATTCTCTCTCTCTCCCTTTTTCCGCTTCCAATCTCTGTGAGCCGATCATCTTCTGCTGTAAAACTGTTCCTTTCTCTGCTGCCGTCAGCAGTCATTTCAGGGTCAGATAAATGCAGTCCTCCTCCACCAAAGCGGGAACCTCCGGGTCTGAAAAGTGAAGACAATTCTAAAGTGCCTTAAACTTGCATTCTTTCTAATGTCCAGCAGGGGGCAACTCCACTGGTAGCATAGAGAAGTCCAATTGGATTGAACTTAATGCCAAAATGTCCCTTCTTCCTACTTGAGTTATTACTTATTATCAATAAACACTTTCCTTATGAGTTTATGATCACAGTCATTCGGTTTAAGCCTTCTTCAACAAAGCGCGACATTCATTTTGTAAAATATGGTCCCATTTAGATCAAAAGCCAAAATTAGCATCCCGGTTAATTATAGTTAACGTGAATTACAGGTGCATCTTGCTAACCAAGCTGGCTAGCGCCACTCTCTCATTCAATAACCGTCACGTCAGGTGTCTGGTTCCAAAAAACAAAACAATGACAGCCAAATGCCAAACTCTAGACTTCAAAATGGTAGCCCACAAACCAATGGGTGACATCTCAGTGACTACGTCCACTTCTTTTATACAGTCTATGCCTCCATCCCTGAGCTCATCAGTCGTCCCACTCTACATTACATCCATCCAGATCATCAGTTATTATTCCTCACTCCTTCACCAGCGCCACCATGGAAAGAAGGATAACCTCTGACGCCCCGCTCTCTCCACACAGTCGACGTTGATTTCTCTGCTGCTCTGAGTATCAGTGCGCCGCTGAACCCCCCGACAGCGCAGTACCCCAGCTATCATCAGAATCCTAGCCGAGAAGGACTCAGGTGGATTACCTAAAAGGCATGACGCATTACATCGATATCAAGAAGGTTGTGTCTGAACGGAGATAGGTTTATAATGGTGTTATTGTAACCTGGGCTTCACTGTGGTGATTTCTGTGGGAAATGTTGAACCTCCACTTTTGCTGTGTGTATATATTTTGTATCAGTACCATGCTGCTGGGCCTTGCATTGTTCCTGTCACCATGTGTGAAACCAATATCGGGGCATTATCAAGACCAAAGTCCAGTGATACGACTGTTGAAGGCAAGTTCACTGCCAGTTCCTGTGTGATAAAGTGGCAGTTACATTGATGTCACACACACACACACACACACACACACACACACACACACACACACACACGCCTGACACACATCCACACACATTCATATCTGGAACCCACAGTGTGCAGCCCAAACTCCAGCTGTGCTCCACACCATTTTGGTGAGGACAGGCAGAGTTTTTCCCTTATTTTGGTTCCTAACCCCCTCCATTTTGGATCACTGAGTGACAAGCCATGCACGTGGTCATCTTTTAATTAAGTCCCTCTTGATTGAAGTATTGGATGAAATTTATATGCAAACTGCAAGATGGTGTCACTGGAGGGGCAGGCAGTTATGGTACCTTCTATTTTGGGTTTTCTTTTTTCTTTTGGGTTTAATTTGTGCCAAATATTCTTAATTTATCACTGAAGATGGAAATTGTGGGGTTTGAACAATTTCGACTGGTTCTTCTGGTGTTTTTTTCACATCTGTTTCTGGGGAGTCATGACGACAAGACCAGGGATATTGTTTATCTCCAACCAGCTGATTGCAATCTCCAGACTGATCCTACTACCTGGAGCCAAATGCGCAGAAGAAAAAGGTATTTCAGTTTCTTCCAAATAAGATGGACAAGCTTTCAATGCTGACCAAAATCCAGCAGGAATACAGCGTTTTGCAATTGTGTTTTTCTCCTGTTATCTGCAGAGATTCTCAGATGACTCTGCAGTAGTATGTGTATCAAAGATGGACAGGAGTCAGAATACAGGAAGCTGGTAGCCAGCTTTCCTGAGTGAACCACCTACTCCTGAACATTACAAAACCCAAGGAAATAGTCATAGACCTCAGGAGAACAAGGACTGTTGTTAATACCATTAACATTGTTGAAGAAGTGGATACATACAAATACCTAGTTCTAGGGTTCGTACGGTCATGAAAAACCTGGAAAAGTCATGAAATTTGAAAATGTTTTTGAAAAAAATAAAATCCCAAAAGATTTAGAAAAGTTATGGAAATTAGTTTTCTTTCCAGATTTTGTGACCTGAAAATGTGACCCACGTGAATCATGCAGATCTGTAAAAAAAAAAAAAAGTAGTCGTGCTGCTCTGTCCTCTCCTCTGCGTGTTTGACCGGGGGCGGAGAGGCCACGGTGGAGGCAGTGAAGCAGGTGAAGTGAAGGGTAAAGTAGAGGAGTGATCATGTTTCCACCTGCTTTGTCCGTAGTTGTTACAAGTTGTTAAGCTAATAGCGAATTGTTACGAACAAGCTAAAACAAAAGCAGTCTGTATTATTTATTTAATTTTACATAGCGCTCATTCATAACAAAAGATATCTAATTGCACTTTTCACATAGAGCAGTTCTAAACCGAAGTCTTTGTAATACACTGCTCAAAAAAATAAAGGGAACACTAAAATAACACATCCTAGATCTGAATGAATGAAATAATCTCATTAAATACTCCTTTCTTTGCATAGTTGAATGTGCTGACAACAAAATCACACAAAAATTATCAATGGAAATCAAATTTATCCACCCATGGAGGTCTGGATTTGGAGTCACACTCAAAATCAAAGTGGAAAACCACACCAATCCAACTTTGATGTAATGTCCTTAAAACAAGTCAAAATGAGGCTCAGTAGTGTGTGTGGCCTCCATGTGCCTGTATGACCTCCCTACAACGCCTGGGCATGCTCCTGACGAGGTGGAGGTGCTCCTGAGTCCCAGACCCGGACTAAAGCATCCGCCAACTCCTGGACAGTCTGTGGTGCAACGTGGCGTTGGTGGATGGAGCGAGACATGATGTCCCAGATGTGCTCAATTGGATTCAGGTCTGGAGAACGGGCGGGCCAGTCCATAGCATCAATGCCTTCCTCTTGCAGGAACTGCTGACACACTCCAGCCACATGAGGTCTGGCATTGTGTTGCATTAGGAGGAGCCCAGGGCCAACCGCACCAGCATATGGTCTCACAAGGGGTCTGAGGATCTCATCTCGGTACCTAATGGCAGTCAGGCTATCTCTGGCGAATACATGGAGGGCTGTGCGGCCCCCCAAAGAAATGCCACCCCACACCATTACTGCCCACCGCCAAACCAGTCATGCTGGAGGATGTTGCAGGCAGCAGAACGTCGTCTCCAGACTCTATCACGTCTGTCACATGTGCTCAGTGTGAACCTGCTTTCGTCTGTGAAGAGCACAGGGCGCCAGTGGCGAATTTGCCAATCTTGGTGTTCTCTGGCAAATGCCAAACGTTCTGCACGGTGTTGGGCTGTAAGCACAACCCCCACCTGTGGACATCGGGCCCTCATACCACCCTCATGGAGTCTGTTTCTCACCATTTGAGCAGACACATGCACATTTGTGGCCTGCTGGAGGTAATTTTGCAGGGCTCTGGCAGTGCTCCTCCTGCTCCTCCTTGCACAAAGGCGGAGGTAGCGGTCCCGCTGCTGGGATGTTGCCCTGCTACGGCCTCCTCCATGTCTCCTGATGTATTGGCCTGTCTCCTGGTAGCGCCTCCATGCTCTGGACACTACGCTGACAGACACAGCAAACCTTCTTGCCACAGCTCTCATTGATGTGCCATCCTGGATGAGCTGCACTACCTGAGCCACTTGTGTGGGTTGTAGACTCCGTCTCATGCTACCACTATAGTGAAAGCACCGCCAGCATTCAAAAGTGACCAAAACATCAGCCAGGAAGCATAGGAACTGAGAAGTGGTCTGTGGTCACCACCTGCAGAACCACTCCTTTATTGGGGGTGTCTTGCTAATTGCCTATAATTTCCACCTGTTGTCTATTCCATTTGCACAACAGCATGTGAAATTGATTGTCAATCAGTGGACAGTTTGATTTCACAGGAGTGTGATTGAGTTGGAGTTACATTGTGTTGTTTAAGTGTTCCCTTTATTTTTTTGAGCATTGTATTACTCTCTGTTCGCACTGTTGTGCAGCTTGTTACAATGTTACAAAAACAGCGACATCGTCTGCAGCTGAAGCACTAAGACAGAAGATAATAGTGATAAGATAAGGAAGGGTTGTGTTTGGCTGGCTGGCCATTTAGCTATATCACATGCTTTTTGTTTAAATGTGTTCAACTTCACATAAAGTCGATGTACTTGTTAATGTCACTTTTAGACCAATCACTGCCTGGGTGGGGCTGAATAATATAAAAAGTTTGACCTGCTACAGCAAACTTTTAATGTTGAAGTCATTGTTCTGCATTGGTGGTTATGATTATTGACAAGTTAGAACTTAGAATTAACACACAAGGATTTAATGAATGAAAACAACCCACAAAAAGAAACTCCTGTATTGTTTAACTGGAATTTATATTATACTAATGGTAAACTATAGTTAATTATTATATGAAATGATGATGAATATAGTAACATTATAGAATTAATTTATTAACACTATACTAACAGTATACTATTAAATTAACTTTATATGTTTAATTTATTGTTAAAATATTATACTAATACACTCATTACTCATACTAGTTCCTCCTCCAGGTTGTGGATAGAGCCTTTGGAGTGGACAGATGTAGATTTAGCCAGGATGCATTGAAACGCTGTAATGATAATAGTCTAATACTATGTGGATATGCAGTTTTTATTCAAATAACTAAAACTTTCTTTGGAGAGGAGCCACAGCACCGCACCTTGTGCTGTTATGTTTTTTTTCCCTCTGCTTTTTTGTCCTTTGCCAATCACATGCCTGACCAATGCCAATGCCAGTAAACACTTATGACATCTGTCGATTAGTCATTAGCCTAAAATATATTTGTATGTATTTACAGTATAGAACGCAACCTGGCTTGTATCATTAACTATCCAGAAAGTACACACTGCCAGGGAAATGCAGATTTAATAATGCTGGCAAGGACACCACCTGCAAAAGGTTCATTGCTCTTCTCCGTTACCAAGCAAACATCAATGACAGATGCTGTATAGAAAGTCTACTAACTGCGGAGGTACTACTATTATTCTTACAAATCATTTGCAGACACAAGCCTCCTTTCTTTCTTTGTTTGGTCATGAAAAAGTCATGGAAAAGTCATGGTCAAAATCTGTATGAACCCTATAGGTCACACTGTCAGCAGACTGGATTGGAACCGTAACACAGAGGCTGTTTACAAGAAAGGCCAATGAAGACTCTACTTCCAGAACCTAAAAGCTCAAACAAAGACCCTTTAATGTGTACAGATATTTTAAAAGTGTGTTGTTGAAAGTACAACGCGTGACCACTAAACTGATCAGAAAGACATAGAAATACTGCACTATGCAGTTGCGTTTTTCCGCTCCTGCTCCTTTTCTGGGAACTACCCTGAAGTTGTTAGAGGTTGAAGTGCAGAAGAGAATGCTGCGTAAAATTATTGTGCATCATGGAAAACATCCACACCCTCTTAACAACCTCCTGGTCAAACAGCGGAGCACTTTTATACTGTATTATAACCTACGCTGTAGGTAGGCCATAGCCTACGTATAGCCGCATGCCCTGAGCCACAGCCTGATAAGCACTTCCCCAAAAATTTAACTACATGCCGTGGCAACGCAGACCGCAAGATCTGTGATTGGTTGGATTGGTAGCATCGCATTTTCTCCAGGTCCCCAGGAAGTGCTCCATGCTTTGAACCAGACATTTCCCCAGCTGTGAAACGGGGAACAACTAATTTCACTATGAGAATTTGATCCATTCAGTCTGATAACATTTGGAAAGTCAAGAAGAGCTGCATGATTATCATTTTAACCCTATTCTAGCTGGCAGAGGGCTAAACCGGAAGTTAGCCAACACAGGGGAACGTAGAAACCCCACTGCCAACTAGCGTTTTGGTGTGCAAAAACTTGACACAGAATGCATTGACTCAACACAGAAGCATACATTGGCATTCAGCTCTGACAGGGAACACTACATGATGTCCTTCCTCCTGTCCCTTTTGAATGGCCTTCATAGGGATTCTATTTTTAGCCATGGTAGTGGCATGACTCAAGGGATGACAATGTCAGTCAATTTCCAAACCACCACTTTTTTCACCTAATGACTTTGGTCCTTTATTTGTGGTCTCCTAAAATGTCTTGACAACTTAGATGAATCGCTATGACATTTGGTGTACACATTCATCTTCCCTTCACAATTAATTGTGATTATCTTGGTGATCCCTTCACATTTGCTCATTATATTCAAGCCACTCGGATAAATTCCAGTGACCATGGTGATCTTCTGACATTATCAGAATTCTTGGAAGCAAGTCAACACCGATTGCTTACCTAAGTTAACCTGCGTCATGGTGTGTGTCATTCAAGTCAGATGTAACATTTTGTAGATTTTGTAGAGATGTAGGGTGCCCGGAAAATGTGTGCTACTGACCTAGGTGATCACCAGAGTTGATATTTTTACTTTTTCATGAAATAGCTCCGCAACCATTTGATGGATTGTCATTGTTTATATGGACACCACACTTTCTTTGGCCCAACATTTTCTAAATATGCTGTGGTGCCAAATGAGTTGGACTTGGTTAGTGACAAAATAGACTTTTTGTTAAAAAAAATCTAGTGTTTGAATGTGGGTGTGTCGAAAAAAGAGCCTCTGCCAGTTTACCTCACTAAGCAGCATATTGCAGCAAGCTTGCCAGTTAGCGGGGGTTTATGCAGGGCCAGTGCCTCTGATTATCTTTTACATCTTGCTGAGAGCACTGCACTGGTCTGCTGGCACCTTTTCAGACACACACACCCACACACACATACACCCCCACACACACTTTTACACACACTCACGCACTGACAGACAGTGGAGCCAGTGGACCGTTTAATACTCTCTTGGCCGAGCTCATTCGGACTGGACTTTTAATCCATCAACAATGATGGTTTCTGGACCTGTGTGTGTGTGTGTGTGTGTGTGTGTGTGTGTGTGTACATGGTCACAGACAAACCTATATCCGGCCCGTATTTATGCCTAAAGTGTGTGTGTGTGTGTGTGTGTGTGTGTGTGTGTGTGTGTGTGTGTGTGTGTGTGCATAGGTCTACAGCTTATGGAGCAAATCTCAAGCAAGTCTCTCACTTTATCTCTGTGTGTGTGGTTCCTCCAGAGGACCAGTATTTCAGGGTCATCAAGTTCTATTTCTTGTCTGCTTCATTTAACTTGGGCTTTGTGGCTAATTGTTTTGCTAGCACCAACATGGCCAAGGATCCTTTTAAGAAGGGCCACCAAATTAATTTATGGTACCCAGAAATCAAATAGCTTCCACTCATTCTTATCTGTTTTCACTGTCAAACTCTCACACACATACATAAAGTTATACACTGTGTTTAATGTCTCTTGTTCAGGGGAAATGGTGCCAAATGCTACTTGGGCGTTCTGGGATTTAAAAGTCAATGGTGACATCATGAAGTATGTGATTATCAGCATACAAATGAATGCAATCAAGTAATAATCACTTATTCAAAATTAAAATTAAACTGCTATAATCACTTAAGTGAGTTTGCCCATGCTGTTGCTTTTTGTCTTGAAGTTACTATGTTTGATTGCTTTAAAATACAAATACATGTGTATATATGTTCAGTTGAAAAAAATTAGTAACCAGTGACTTAATCTCCATCATCAGAATCAACTTTAATGTCCAAGTATTCGTACACATACAAGGTATTGACTTGACTCAATGTTCTAATACACGCTCCAATGGGAGCATGAAACATTAATTATGACGGACTGAGTTAACAGTTTGAGTCAAGCATAGAGGTTGTAGCCAACACAGTGAACTCTTACATGTCCAATCTTCCCACAGGCAGTTCAAAACCAGTTGAAGGCACTGTGGTGCCTTTGAGCGCTATGCTGGCATCTCCGGAGTCTTTGATCCCAAGCACTTTAGTAGTGTCTTGTTTTTTCTTAACCAGTCTACCATGCCAATTGGGCATAGTTCCTTTTTTTTTTGCATGCTCAGTGCTTTTCTACGGCAGTACATTGTGATGTCATACTGGATGTCTTCATGCAGGGGATGCAGAAACATGTATTTGAAATGTTGTTCCTCCTCTGATACTGGGGTGCTGTGTCCCTGGAAGTAGGCGGCTTCCTTTTCTGTAGGACCTTGAGGGTGTTTCCATGAACGCATGGATGTTTCTGGTTGCGGTGAATCAGTGAATCAATCATTCTCATTATTTGTCGTAGGGAAATTAGTTTGCAGAACAATCATGTAGGCATTACATCATACACCACAGAAAGAACCTTCATACATACTGGTAAACATTTCACAATTAGGTAGACCGGACCAGCTGAGCATCCTGCCTATTTGGCTATACTGTATATGAGCCGTACCTGTTCAAAAACTTAACCGCTTGAGGCACAAATGAAAATTTAGATCTATTTTTGGTAAAAAAGAGGGAGGTAATATCGTCGCCCAGATGGCAGCAGTTCAAATGAAGGGGCAAGTGGGTGCCTCTTGTCTCCCACAATGGTTTTTGCCTTGTTCATCATTCTTTCCCTATAGATACATTCCATACTATAACTTGATCCCTAATAGTTTACTGGCCGTTGTTACTGTTTGTATTAGACTTTTTCTGTGTCTCAGTAGCCTCAAAGATGCAAAAGGCCAAAACACTTTCAATAAAAGCACAATAAAACATCTGAAGCATTTTCTGGTGGATGTTAAAAGATGACAGTGGCTGAGGAGGTAGAGCAGGTTGCCCGTTAATCAGAAGGTTGGCGGTTCAATCGCAGCTCCTCCAGGCTGTATGTCAAAGTGTCCTTGGGCAAGATACTGAACCCTGAATTGACTCTTGTGGCTGTTTCACCAGTGTGTGTGAATGTTAGTTTCTGTTTGTGGTCGAAAAAACTACAAAGGCGCTATACAAATACAGAGCATTTGCATTTAAAAAGTACATTCTTTGTTGTGTCTGTGTGCTTATGAGGTGAGACCACAGATCCCATGTAAGTTTATGGTCGACAATGACAATTAATTTGTGACAGATTGTAAAGACTTCCCACTGATAAAAGTAGAATGTGATGATTGCAACGTTCTAAAATCAATGGACATTTCTTTTGTTTTGGTGGTGTTTAGAAGGAAGCCTGACTTCTCACACCACTGTAGGAAGTAGTCTAGAACTGGCCCATGCTCCTACTCATCAAATAGTAGGCTCATCAAGGCAGTATCATCTGCATACTTAATAAGGTACCTATTTGGGAAAGTCCTGGTGCAAGAGTTGGTATATAAAATAAACACTAAAGGAGATAAAACACATCCCTGAGGAGAGCCTGTGCAAGTGGTCATTTTGGCAGAGAGAGAAGTACCTGCTCTGACTTGCTGGATTCTACAGCTAAGAAAATCAACAATCCATAAAATCAAGCTAGGTTCAAGTGAAGATTCTGAGAGCAATCTAACTGCTAAGATACTAGGTTGAATAGTATTTAAAGTCCACAAATAAAATCTTGGCATGGGTCTTTGGTTTCTCAAGGTGAGTGTGCAATAAGTGCAATAGTGTCAGAATGGCATCTTCAACCCCCCTGGAGGCCTGATAGGCAAATTCATGGGGGTCCATGACGGGTAAAAAATAACACACTACAAACAAACAAATGCCTAGCGTGAAAGCAGTGAGGCAGCCACAGAGCAGCCTTCCCCTCTTAACATCAGTGTCCTTCTCCTTGAGTGCATCTTTCATTAAGAGGTAGTAGAGATGATAAGGTCACGTCACGCTCACTTGACATAATATCTGTAAGTTCTGCTACAGACTTCAGTCCATCTCTGACAGCCTACAGTCCCACAATGTCCTGCCAGGTTAAGGTTGGTAGTTGGTGCCGGCTCCTTTCCTCAGCAAAAACTCTTCTAATGGCAGGTAGCTGTTCCAAGATCCTCACTGTCATCGCATACCTGGAGCCCCAGTGTGTTGCTCAATCCTATTATCAATGAAAGCGTGACAAAAATAGGCTACAGTCAGAGAATGAGCAATATTAGTTAAATTCTTTCTCGGCTAATATCCCTCTGTGGATAGCCTGTGTAATTGACACATAGCCACAACATTGCAGTGTTATCAGGATGGGCAATAAGTAGCTAAAGGAAATATTTAACTTGTTTATGTTTAATTAAATTTTACTTTGTAAATACCGTTATCAGACAATGTCGTAGCAAATTTAGCTGCTCTCGAGCTTTCGTCAGTTGTTCCTGCATGTGCCAGCTGTGTGAAAAAGTCGAGTTAATTGAGCGACACACACTGAAAGCCCAGTTAGATTTTTCTTTGTTCAATGTATTGTTGATTGCCAAATTCCAATTGTGGCCAAGCATCTGAAGTGGCCACTCATCTCAAACAGCTGCAACGATGTTGGCCCCGTTGTCTATCGTGATGCATGCTATTTTTTTATCTTCTATTCCCTATGCCTGCAGTGTTATTCGAGTGCTCCAGCAAGCAGTATCTCAAGGCATTTGGATTTTAATGTCCAGTCCTCAGCTACAAGTGGGTCTCTTTTAATTCACTGGCAATATCCATTCTCAGCTTATTGTAGAGATCGGGGATGGCGTTGTGTGAAATGTATTCAGGTAGCTCTTACTGCCGTCCAATGTAGCTAGCATTTCTTTGAAAATTTCTTTCTCAACTGTGTGAAATGGGACCACCTCCTTTACGAGATATCTTGCTACAGCCGTTGTGCACTGGACCCATCTCGTGCTGCCTTGTTTGTATTTTGTGCCTTTGGCAAAAGATGCACATCAAGGAGGAGGTGCGTTTTGGCTAACAGCATCTGTGCTGCTATCAGTGCTAGCATCAGACAGTTTTGCAGCCTCAGAGGGATGGTGAGTCTGCACTTGTGCAAATAAATTTGCGGTCAGCATGTCCTTCACTGGCACACATCTTTTACACAGCTTGCAGATAGGCTGTGTAATGTCCTTAGGCTCGTCTTTGGCATCTAAGTAAAATCCATAATATTCCCAAATACATGATGTCATGTTTTGTGCATAATGGCATTTTACTGGCATGCTGCAACCTAAAACCGCCAGCTGCACGGAAGTCGAGCCCCAGCTGCTCTTCATCATCTCATCTAGCCCACCCATATATACCAGGTCATCCCTGCAACTCATCTCTCCTGCTCCATCAGTCTCCTTTCTAGCCTTCGTACTTTGTGACCCCCGTGTTACTGAACCTTGCCTAACGTTGTTGTTTTTGTGTACAGACTCCCCGCTGAAAAATTGACTCCCGTCTTCGCTCTACTCCTGCTCTGTCAAACCCTAACAGCACAATCTGGCCATCATAGAGTAAGCAGACACTGTACCTCCTTCCCCTGACCATCCCCCAGGATGGTCAGGGGAAGGAGGATCATCTCCAAACCACTCTCTCTAATCAGGGCATTCTGTTGGGCCAACATGAAGCCCTGTTCAAAACCCTGACTAGTAACAACCAGGCCTTATTTGATGAAGTTCGGCTGCTTACAAACCAGATCTCAGTCCTCACCACTCAGCAAAGCCACGGCAGTGCAGCCTCATCACCTGCTCCAGCATCTATCCCTTCGACAGGGCTCCTGCAGTGTGGCAGAATTGGCTGTGGAGTTCCGGACTTTGGCGACGGTGAGTGGCTGGAATGATGAATCATTACAGGGAGTGTTTTCTAATGCATTGTCAGAGACCTTAAAAGATGAACTTGTGTCCTTTGATGAACCTACCTCTCTAGATCAGCTTATTTCCACAGCTATAAAACTAGACAACTATATCAGGGAGCGCCGCCAGGAGAGGACCGCCAGACTTCCTCTATCAACCATAAGCTCCTCACTGATGGTCTCCTTCCACAGCAAGCGAGCATCCCCGAGTTACCACGAGGAATAGCAAACTGACGCTACTTGCTACCGCAAAGGTATCCCGAGAGGACGGTCCCAGAGTAGCACAGCAGCTCCAGACAGCGACACTCACATTTCTCCTGCTGCTATAGCTAAACATCACAACAACAGCATGTATTGGTGAACAATAAAGTAAGCTGTATGTCCGTGGGCAAGTCATTTAATATTACCTGACTAACCCACACATCACAGCTGGAACTGCTTGTGTGGCTCGTCCAATATATTTAAAGCACAGGTGCATGAGGAGAGAGCACAGTTAAAGCATCCCAAATAACTCTGACAAAAAACTCAATACAGAGTGGGTCATAGAAAAATGAGAGATATCCTGCATATAGAAATGAATGAAAGAGCAAGGAGGAAGTTAAAGATAAAAAAGTTATAATTAGAATATGTTCTCTTTCAAATAAGATGAGTGGAATGGTTTGTTCATGCATATGCATTTATAACATTTCTGACTCAAATTTTTGGACCACTAAAGAGAACTGTAGATGAACATTAACAGACACAGAAAAATGGCAAATTGCTGTCCTCTGCAAAACTTTGGATCTTGAGACGGAGCAGAAAGCACTTGCAAAAGATACGCAATTCACGGTGTTAAGACACGAGGATAAAGGGCCCAGAACCCAGAACTTTATCGTACCCAGGTTTGAATGCAGGGCAGTGGTAACCATTGAGCCAAGAGGTCGCCCAGTTTTTCAGTATGGTGATTGGAAAAAAGGACGGGCCTTTAATACATGGATATGGTTATGTGTTGATATCAAATGTCCAATATAAACATAATAATAGCTGGCCATGTCATCCAGCTGATGTGTGGGCCAATGTATTTATGTTGTACTCCCTGTTTTAATGGTATTTGTCTCTTTTTGTCTTGTCTTTTGCCGCTTGATCCACGAATCCACAAGTGCTGCCACTTAATAGTCATGTGTCAATATTTTTGTAATTTCTGCTAATGTTGAAAAACAATTTACTCTCAATCTTGCAATGTTTATTAGTGCTGAGCCTTTTGGCCTTTCCTGTATCTTCCTCTACATCTGATCAATATGTGTAAATACCTTCAATCCTGGTACAGAGACTAAATACTGTTAGGTAAAGCAAAATATCCACTCATGCTTAACTGTATACAGCCTCTTGCTGGGATATTGTCTTGTCTGTGTTAATAGTATGAGGACAAGATGAAGTTTCTTGGTTGATTTTTGCATATTCAGCTCTGCCTTGGCCTATTTATGATGATCTTGTGTTAAGTCACTTATTCCACAGAACAGTATGTCTTTACTGCTGATTTATCACGGAACGACTACAACCGCTACACTTATAATAGTACACAAATTCCTGTAGCGAGTTGTAAGATAGTTTGGCCTATAAAAAGAAAAGAAAATTAAAGCTGCAAGCAGCATTGAACAGACACTCATCTCCATACACACTTCAGGGGGAGTGACAGTTGCTTTCTTAGCACTGGGGGTTGGCTAACATGGCTCTGAATCCTAATGAGTATTGGACGCTGCGCAAAGGAGTTCAAGCATGTCACATTTGCTGCATATCAGACAATGTATTGTGTAGTTACAACAGCATCCTGTTTCATGGCAAAATATTGTTTAGTATTGTTTACCTTTTTTTAAGAAACATAGCAGACACAATTTAGAGAGAGAGGGAGATGAATTACTAATTACCCATTGATTATTAACATCAAAAAAAAGAACTTGCTAGACACAATGATATTTCAGGTAGTACAAACTGAAGAAGTGTACCCCCAAATGTTTCCCTTCTATTAGGTGGTCCTGAGAGTTACTGATGAAATAACACAAAACTGTTCAGTGTTCAGCAGTTCCAACCATTTTTATGGTAAACCAAATGATTAAATTAGCAAAAGATGCCATTCTGGAAAAGTGGATGAATCAAACCAAAACTCAAACAAACGTAATTGCTATCGTGCCCCAAACCATGAACATCACTGGAGTATCTCTTCACTGTCAGAGAGAGATACAAAGCAGACACGGATCCTGACCAAATACAGACTCAGTGACCACAGTCTAGCCGTAGAGAATGATAAGATAAAATAAGATTTTATTGATCCCACACTGGGGAAATTCACTTGTAACAGCAGCTCCAGATAAAACACAACAGATAAGAAAATAAACATTAAATAAACATAGAATATAAAAGTATAGTAGAAAATATGATATGGAACCAAAGGCGACACAAGAAGTCCTGGCTGCGAACAGATGAAAGTCTGCACGACAGGTAAGGCAGAGACAAAAATGCACTTCCTCTTAAAATGTGACAAATACAAAAGTGCAACACGAAATAAGATCTGTTTATCCCAAACTTAACAGAGCTAGATGACAGTGACAAGAAACAGACTCTATGAGGATGAGAAGGACATGCAGCATACTGACACATAGACACACTGAGAGACACATAGTTGAAACAACCTCACTAAATGTGTCAAATAACAATCTTGACAAGCCTATCACACAGACACACAAAGTTAAAAACACACATACATTTGGGCAGCTTTGCTGTTATACACTCGGATGCTTTTTCAAAATTGATGGGACAGGTCTGCTTATCGTCCCCAGAGTCAAAACTAAACATGTAGAAGCAATGTTCAGTTTTTATACACCATATTTGTGGAACAAACTCACAGAAAACTGCAGGCCTGCTGAAACTCTGTTCTTTTTAAATCAAGTCTGAAGACTCGTCTTTTTGCCACTGCCTTTTATTAAATCAAACTTGACGCTACAATGCACTGATTGTATTTAAATGTATTTTTATATTGCCCTATGTTGTTTTTATGTTGTGATTGGTTGGTAGATCTGTATCTATTGGTTACCCTGGGCCGCTCCACACATTACGCATGCCCTCCCCCCTCCCCCCGGGCAGAGCCCGGCTGCGGGCTCCTGCGTGACCACGGCATCACCGACGCAGTCCCTCCCCCTACATCCAGAGGTGTGTGACAGGCTGTGTTGTGCGCTGTACATGTGTGATGTACGGTCTCAAGTGTGTGCCGAACACGAATTGTGTTTCTTGTAAACTATGTGACCTATTGTCACTACTTTACACACAGCTACTTTTGAGATTATTAAGAAAACTGCTTTTTCTCACTTCCCCACATTGTGTGAGCCAGCTGTGTGTTAACCAAACAGCTAACAAGCAGCCTGGGTTTGCTGCAAAGTTGCACATCCTCTCTCCCCTTGCCCACCGCCCTGAGCCCACATGCACGCCTCAGGCTGCAGCTGGCTTTCATGCAGGCTGGCTCTGATGCTCCGATGAGTATTTCCTCCCCGGCCCGCCACTGTCTCGGGCAGACATCATGTCGAAGGGGGGCACTCGCCCAGACATGTGGAGCCTCCATCCCGATCTGGTGGCCCAGATCTGGCTCCAGTTCGGCGTGGCAGAGGTGGATCGGTTTGCCAACTGGGAAAACTCTGAGTGTGCCCTGTGGTTTTCACTGAGCCTGTAGGATGTCCCCCTGGCTTTGCGCACCCCCAGTGGCCTCCCCAGCTGCTGTATGCCTTTCCGCCGCTTCGGCTGATCCTGCGCCTTCAGGACCGCCTACAGTTTTTCAGCCTTGGCAGTGATTCTGGTGGCTCCGGAACGCACAAGCGTGTCCTGGTTTCTCTGCCTCCAGCGCTTACTGAGGGGACAGCCATGGGAACTCCCCTAGGGGGGTTGCCCTTTCTCAGGCGGGGGTGAGATCAAGAGTTGTCTGCTTCTTGGCCAAGGTCACCTTGCTTGTGGCTCTGACATCGGCCAAGAGGGTCATCTGGCTGCACTCTCTGTGGCTCCGCCGTGCCTCAGGATTCAGGGTGACAGCAGCTCGCTGTCCTGTGCCCCAATCCTGCATTCATGCCTGAGCATCACCAGCTCCTTCGGTCACGGGTGATTACTCTCTCTGGCTTCTTTCCCCCCCCCCATGGGTCTGAGGACGACGCTACGTCCCACCTCCTCTGCCCAGTGCGTGCGCAGTCCTGTGACTTTGCGCGCATGGCTGCCTGGCGCTGTTTGCAACGCCTGTTTATGCACTACAGGGAGAAGTCCAAGGGACTTCCCCTGTCGGCCCAGCGCCTGTCTCACTGGCCTCAGGCCTATATGTCAGCCAGATGAGTCCCTTCTGGACGGCATCCTTCCCTGTGCTCTTTTGTCCATTTGTACCTGTGGGTTGTCTCCTGTTTCTCGCTGAGTATTTTGGCTGAGTGATTTTCCCTTGTGAGTGTGCGGTGGGAGGTGAGGCCACTGCTCGTGCTGGCCCCGCTCTGTGTGCAGCTGATGCAGTCGCTGTCATGACCCCGCCTGCATCTGGAAAGATGCTGGGGCCCCCATCCAGTTCCCCGACTATTACACATTGGTCGGTCCCCTGCCTCCCATGTCACGCCATCGGTGCTTGTGCGCACGCCGACACCAATGACGTGGACAGCGGGTGACTGGGTGGCTCATTTATGGCTCTGGGCAGGTGAGTTTTGTGGTTGGTGGTACCATATGGGCCAGTGAGGCGTTGACTCATCCTGTGACTTCTGGTCCGACGTGTTATTCTCTACAGCATGCAAATAAATTTCATCTACAGTTGGTGTCAGACTGAAGTGTTTGCACTCTGTTGCTCTTCAAGGCTGCTGTATATGGTCAGTATAACTGATGAATTTAATGTACTTGATTGATTCTTGAAATTTTTAGGTCGTAGCCACATGGTTAATGCACTCAATTGTAAGTCACTTTGGATAAAAGCGTCACAATGAAATTGTGGGAGTAAGTGAAAACTGCAAAGGTAGATGTGATTTCTTTAACTTTAGAATTATAGTAGAATCATTAAGCAGTCCCTAAAGTTGTTGGAAAAGTATTTTTTATTTTTGCCATTTCAGGGTATTTGGTTTTATGCTAAAAGGAGGATGCTGGTCCACTGACAGTGAGTGCTGAAACAGTTACGTGCTACCCTGTGACTCCTGGTCCCACGTGTTATTCTCTACAGCATGCAAATAAATTTCATCTACAGTTGCTGTCAGACTGAAGTGTTTGCACTCTGTTGCGAAGTATGGAGCCTGTAAATCATCCAAAAATGACCATAAAATTCAAAATGGCCAACTTCCTGTTGGGTTTAGGGCATCGCTCCAAGAGGCTTTTGGTACGTCTGGACATGATAGATAGTGGCACAGAAATGTCATACATGTAGGTAAAACGTGCCACGGGGGCTGCTTTGTTAAAGGTCATATCCTGATGCCAGCAAGTGGCACTATGACGGTGGGTGAATGTCTGCATGTACATGTGTTCAGTGCAGGACTCTTATTAAACTTGTAATATTTGGTACAGATCTGAGCTTGTACAGTCAAGTTACAACAACTTCCTGTGTCATGGCGAAGCGTGGGACTTCACCGCCATGCCAACGCCAAGTTTTACAACATGTCCTCATCAATGTGTTAAGGGTTTTCTGGGACAGTTTTGAAGTTGATACGTCCAACCTGCTAGGAGTAGTACATTACAGTGTAAAATGTGTCATCTCCTGTTGCCAGTAGGTGGCGCTATGACTTTTAGTGAATATTGGCATGTGGATGTGTTCAGAGTGGGACTATTATTACACTTATCAAATTTGGTGCCGATGTGATTATGTGTACTGAAGTTATAACAACTTTCTGTTTCAGGGCGAATCATCGATTTTTGACAGCACGCCACGGGCAAACTGGTCGACTGGTAATAACCGTTTCAATAACTTTTAATCGTCAATGGGTTTAGAGTGCACAGCAAAAAGTTGATCGAACTAAATCCCTATGAGGAGTTTGTTAAAGTACAAAGTGTGTAAATCGCCAAAAATGACCATTTAATCCAAAATGGCCGACTTCCTGTTGGGTGTTGGGCATCGCTCCAAGAGGCTTTTTGAGGTTACTTTGCAGAAAAACCCCCCAAATCCCTTCAGTTTCAATAGGGACCTTGCATGTTTCATGCTCGGGCCCTTAAAAAAATCCCTTCAGTTTCAATAGGGACCTCGCACGGTTCGTGCTGGGTCCCTGAAAAAGAGTCAGAGCCCTCACTGGTGTCATGAGTGTTGCATACTTTGCCCACCAGAGGGCGCACTGCAGCTCCTCTGTTAACAACACTGCCTCACCACAAAAACCACAAAAAAAAAACAATCAGCTGACCAGAGTCTACAAGAGCACAGCAGGTGGAAACAACATGCACAGTGGCTGTGTTAGCAGTGAGCTGGTCATTTGTCACGTTAATTACATGACTTAAACAGGCCCAATCACTTCTCTTCTCCTGAAAAGATTCACTGCACTCTCTCGGCTTCCTCCTGGGTCAGAGCAGTAACATTATGTTTAATGTTACAGTAGGTGAGTGATGGAGGCTACGCTGCGACAGACGTGATTGTAGATTTATTTCTGAAACAGCGTGGAAGTTCTAGTGAACAGTCGTAGTTCATCACTTCAAATTTTTGCATAACATCATTTACAGCTTCAATACAGAAATATAAGGGACGCCTGCCGGAGCGGGGGCCACATCCCTCGGGTGCCCGGCAACGACAGGCCTGATGGTATGCCAGTGGTGGTATATCATAACTTAAAACATGTTTTCAGGAAAGTATTAAGATTGATACCAATGGACATTATAATAAGTTATCTGCTGTTGAAATCAGTGTGAATAGATGAACTCAGCCTCTCTCTGTCACAACTCTACAGAGTAGTGGTTATATTGTCATAGCTGAATACACAACTATGAAAATAATAAACACACAACAATGTGTGACAGTGAGAACACAAAAAAAATTGGATGTGAACTGTATTTTGTTAACTTATTAAGTCAACATGTCCATAACTAAATAGGCTAAAACAAATGCTTTCACATGATTCAACTGGAAGGACTTTTGCAAAGGATTTTCCATGAACATCATGAACATCAGTGGACCAGAAGTAGTAGTACCTTGTGTGCAGCATTGGAACATGTCAGGCCTACTTCCTGTACAGTACTCGTGCAGCACTGAGTAGCTGTTTGTCTTTCAAACTGCTACAGTAAAACTATGAACAGAAAAAGCTCACTCCTAATGAGTTCCACAGAGCACCTGTTCTTGCTGAGAAATTGCTAATGAGCCTGAGTAATTGTAAAGGGTGGTGGTGTGCAAGAGATGCAAGAGAGGTAACAACTCTATTTCTTGAGAATTGCGTGTACTACTGTATGTATCACAAGGTTTTGCAAATTACTGTTAAAGTGAATTTGGCTACGTTCGCATTGGAAAGTGTTGTTGTGGTTAGCCTGGTTCATATGCATTAACAAACACTGGCTAAGTTAGCCAGGCAGAAGCTCCTTCTAACTTGACTAACATTAATGTTGACAATCATTATTTTGTTACAAATGAAGTATCATTTTCAACCACTTAAAATAACCATAAAATAATTGTTTTATGTGTGTTCTGTGTGTTGTAATACATGTTTTCAAGGTAGAGTTAACTAACAATGAAACGGAGAAAAGCAGATATTCAAGACTTCTTCATTAAGAAGAAACATCAGCCTCAGAACAGGGACAGTGCCTGAATGCAGCCAGGGACCATCCCATGTTGAACAAAACTTCCAGAGCCAGACCAGCACCCATAGACCAGGTGAAAACACAGACCCTCATTCAAATCGAGGGTCTAAGGACAGAGGCTGTTGTATGGTGTACAGATTGTGAAGC
The DNA here is from genome assembly GCF_014851395.1 of Micropterus salmoides. Taxonomy (NCBI): domain Eukaryota; kingdom Metazoa; phylum Chordata; class Actinopteri; order Centrarchiformes; family Centrarchidae; genus Micropterus; species Micropterus salmoides. The sequence continues at coordinate 28,561,377 of NW_024040040.1, read as the reverse complement.
ACCCTGAGGCACATTGTGATTTATGATATTGAGCTATATAAATAAAACTGACTTGTATTGTCTTTTATTAACTAAATTAAACTGATGGCATTGTTAGTATTATTAAAATTGTCATTGCTCAACAATGACCTAGTCTCAGTCAATTTCAGCATTGACTATGAGGATTAGTTCCGCAGACTCATTTTGAAACTTTGTATTTCCAGGTATTTCTCAAACCAGAGCTGTGGGCCCTGCACAACCAATCCTGAATACGTTCCCTCGCTCTCAGCACGGACAGGGTAGGACGAGATCCTTTAATGCCTCCTGGTACAAAGAGTACACTTGGCTTGAGTACTCTCAATGCCAGGATACTGCAAATTGTTTTGTGTGCCGGCATTTTTCGCTCCCCACTGCTCCTGAGACAACATTCTCCTCGGGTACTGGTTTTTCAAACTGGAAAAAGGCCATGTATAAAGATGGAGGATTCCAGATGCATGCCAAGGCAGAGCACCATCTAAATGCCATGGTGGCATGGACAGAGTATAAGAGTGGTGTTGAAAACAATACATCTTTACTCCAAGCAATGGATAAACACTACCAAAAAAAGTGGAAGAAAACAGAAAGTATATCAAGACAATTGCTGTACTGTGTACAGCCACACAAAACATTGCGCAGCGTAGCCACCGCGAGTCAGAAAACTCTGGCAACAAAGGTAACTTTTTGGCCATTATGGAACTGATTGCAATGCATGACCCTTTAGTATAACGGAAAATGGAGCATAGCAATGCCAAATATACAAGTCACATCATTCAAAATGAGATTTTGGAGGTGCTAGCTGAGATGGTTAGGAAGGACATTGTTGAAGAGGTAAAGCAAAGCGGGGTATTCAGCGTCCTAGCTGATGAGACAAAAAGACTTACAAATACAAGAACAAATTTCGTTAGCGCTCAGGTACTACTACAAGGGAACAGTACATGAAAGTTTCATGCATTTTGAACATGCTGATAAGCTTGATGCTGCTGGGCTAAAAATTGTGAATAGCCTCCAAAACTATGGACTGGAATACAGAGAGCAGCTGGTTGGGCAAGGCTACGATGGGGCCTCAGTGATGAGCGACAGACACAATGGTGTGTCTGCAAGGATACAGTCGCTGGCTAGAAACGCTTTTTATGTGCACTGCAATGCACATTGCCTTAATTTGGTAATTGTGGACACAGTGAAAGTAGTTCCAGAGGCATAATTCTTTTTTTCTTTGTTGCAGCGCCTTTATACATTTCTATCTGGATCGTACGTACATTAGAAGTGGCATGACATACAGCGTGCAATGTTTCAGGATCAGCCTCGAGAATTGCCCGAACTCAGTGATGTTCGGTGGGCTTGCAGGTATTATGCCTGTCAAAACCTTATGGATCGGCTGCCAGCTGTTCTCCGTGTCCTCCATCACATTGAAGAGAAGAACAACGGAGACAGATGTGTGGAAGCACGTGGACTGCTTGAACAGACAGATCTAAACTTCATTGGCCTTCTGGCTACTTTTCGAAGGATATTGGGAGACACCAAGTTTTTGTCTGATATGCTGCAATCCTCGTCGTTGGACTTAGCCAGAGTAGTTGACCTCATTGAGGCACTACAAGACACATTTGTGCACTACAGAGATGAAGCATTTTTTGGGGAACTGTGGACACACGTTCTGGACATTGCTCATCAGTGCAACATTAGCACAGACAGGGTTTCCAAAAGGTAGCCAAGAGCTCTGCTCTTCATGGATCTGTTGTCTCCACAACTGGTCAGCGAAACCGTGATCAAGACAAGGACCATTTTTTGTACAACTGTTTTCTATCCCATCTTAGACACTGTGAATGCTGAGCTAGAGAGGCGTTTTTCTAAAACTAATTGTGATATCATGAAAGGGATTCAAGCACTCAATCCCAAAAGCAACAGCTTTTTGGAGGAGACTCCTCTGTTTTTGCTGGGAACTATTTACAACACAAACCTGGATGATCTTAAGCATGAGCTAGATCAAGCCAAGCGGATCTTGGAGAGGAAGAAGGTGGCTGGAATGAAAAATCTAACCAGTTTGCTTGAGTTCACAGTATTCCTGGAGCAATTCAGGGATGTCTTCTATGAACTGTTCAGACAGCAAAATTGCCATGGCCCTACCTGTAAGCACAGCTCCTTGTGAACGCAGCTTTTCTGCATTGAAACTGATAAAAAATCACTTACGCACCACCATGAACATTGAAAGAGTAAGTGACCTTGGGGTGCTAAGTGTGGAGTCCCAGAGAGCCAAGGCCTTGGATATGGATGAGTTTATAAGGTTGTTTAGTAGTCGACACAAAAATCGCATAATACAGTTGTTTTGAAGTGTCTGTACCTCTAAATGATGAGAACTTTCTACTGCAAGAATGTATCACTTCAGCTTATTATGCTTAAGACTGATTGAGTATTGATTATCATTACGGAAAAAAGTGAACAATATTGCAATATGTGAAATATAACAGTGCTGTAGTGTTGTTCATGCACAATACATTGTATCCACTTAATCTGCCCTGGCTCGTGTTGGCTGAGTTTACTAATAGCACATACTAGCCAAATGTTGATGAGAATATCATAAACAAGGGGACTTTAAAATTTTAATGTTGACAGTGCAAAATGAAAAGGCCATCAAGGTGAAAGATTTAATGTACCCAATAAAAACATGACGTAAATATACTGTGTAAATATGCAATTTAATTGTTTCCACTTAGTTCTCTAAATGTTGAGAGAGAGTGGTTGGTGGCAGCCGATCCTGCTGTGGATAGAATTCAAGAATGCTGGTAAAGGGATCAACTAGATGTGAATATGCTACATTGAAAGTAGTTATTATGGCAGATTATGTATAAGGTAAAATACACGTTTATTCTCTCTCACTCTGTTTACAGAAGGCTGAAAAAGTTGTACCTTCTAGCAGCTAGTATTTATTGATGTGCAATTGTTTACATGTGAAGTTCTTTTAAATGTAATCTATGTTATTAATATAATCCATTTAGGAAAAGGTATTTTAACCCACATACAGAACGGCTCTCGATACCGGCCTATTCTAGGCCTGTGTAGGAAAGGGGTCTACTATCCAAATAATTTTCAAAATCAAAATACCGGCTCATAAATCCGCTCTTTTTCACTTTAATATCAGCATCGGTCTCCGAAAAACCATATTGGTCAAGCTCTAATAATTATAAAAAGAAGAATAAACCTCTGTACAAGCACTGCATGTAGTGTGTCATCCACAGCTGATTAACAGCATCTTCAGACAGGTTGTTTTAGGGCTGAATTAGCTGCTGCATTTGTGTACCTACTGGCCAACAGTAAAACATTTTTGGGTCATAACTCCCATTTTCACCAAACCTCCCAATTACCACTTCATCACTGGCCCTTTTCCACCTCTGCCATTGAGTGTGACCTGCCTGCAGAGGCCATGTTGCCTTTTATATGCTGTTTCCCCACTGAAGGAATGAATGACCTTCTCTCTGGCTTTTGTGTAAGCATACATTGTATTTCTCCAACCACATAATAAAACTACCAAGAGTGAATCCCAGGCCTTTGGATGTTTGCTTTTGGCTTTGTCTTTAATCCTATTTTTGCTCTGATGCATTGGTGGTTTGGTGCTGCAACCATAGCGGCTAATCTGGCTCTGACTAATCTGGCCAGCCTTGTTGTTTTAGTCTGTTTGCTAATTAATGATGTGTTATATACATTACCCAGGCCACTGCCTTTTGTCTCAGTTTTCAGGTGCTATTATGCATGTAAGTGTGTGTGTGTGTGTGTGTGTGTGTCACAATCAATTCATCACCCAGTTAGTAAATCAATTAAAGCTTTTTCAGTCCTTTCTTGGAGTTGAGATGCTCTAATAAATACATACAGTAATATGTATATAAGGCTATAACAAAATTTACAGTGATTTACTTGGAGTAGATGTAATGATGATTTTCCATGAAACAATTTGGTTACAAATGCTTCCAGGCCATTTCCTGACTGCCTGGAAATGTTTGTTTTTACCACAATCCACCAAGTCTCGCTACTCCTTTCCCAAGTAAATGGTTTCCCAACATTTGCATTCCCCCTAGCAATATAATCTCACTACTTTCAGTTATCACCCCGGAGCTCTCTATTTCAAACATCAATGAACACATGGCTGAAAAAATACACAAGTGCCACATCTCTCATGAGAAAATAAAAAGAAAGTCCTACACAAAATGTGGGTTTTTATTGTTGCAGCTGGGACGTCATGCTGTGCCCTCTAACTACACTTTATTATCTGTGAAATGAAAGAATTAATAGGGTGATGATGACAGGTGTGGCATAAAGAATGCTTTGACATTCTATCCAGCCAGGCCCAATCGTGGTAGGTGAGATTCAGGTTTGTCTGAACCCCTTGCCGCCGTCGGAAAATCATCTTTTCATTCACTCTCCTACTGTGAACAAATTAAAACATGTGGCTTTATATTTGCCACATAGCCTGTGGGATACTAATTCAGGTGGGCTACTGTTACTGGTTAAACAGAGGACAAACGGCTCTTCCGTAGATTGGAACAAAACACCGCTAAGGGTTTTTATGTTTTTTATGTTTGTACGAAGGCTACAGGGAAATAACTTTTCCTATTGTTTTCAGGGGCAGTACAAACAAGATGATTGCAGGAGACCAGTAGAGCACTTCAGGGAGGAAGCTCCTGCTTGCTACTAACTATTAGCATTTGGAGCAAGGAAAAATGCAGAGAAAGCATCTCTTGAAACAGAAAGTGTCACAATAAGAAGTAACACAGTGAGAGTGTGTGTGCGTGCTTGTGTGTGTGTGTGTGTGTCTGGGGAAAATAGGCTTTAGCCCTTGCAGACCACAGTGCATCTACAATGAAGTAAACATCTTCATTAAATAAGAGGCAGCATGGCATCAGCAGTGCTGCAGTAGGAATCCAACCTGAACCTACTAACCCACAGCACGGATGTGATAGCATCGACAGGACAGACTCACTGCTCTGGTTGTAGTGGTGGAATGGTGTCTTTGGTCCTGATCTGTGCTCAGTACAGTCAAAGTGCTATGCTACCTTCAAGTTCGATCAGAAATGAGGGAATTATGGGTCACTGTTAACTGCAACCCCCCAAAAGCTGTAAATGCTAGAAAACAACACAAATTAAATTTGTTCAGGAAATTAAGGTATTGAAAAAAATGGCAACAGCGATGCAAGTCTTTAAAAAAGAGAAACTTCATCCATCCATCCATCGTCAACCGCTTATCCTGCGTACAGGGTCACAGGGGGCTGGAGCCAATCCCAGCTGACATCGGGCAAAAGGCGGGGTACACCCTGGACAGGTCGCCAGTCCATCGCAGGGAGAAACTTTATTTATTAATTTTAAAATTAATTATAACCATTTGGGATTTATGTTATCACTTTGTGGACTATAACCTGTATTTGGGCTTTTGACTACCACCACTACACAGCTTTTCTGTTCTGTTGGAATAAACACTACTAACTCCTTCTGGTGTCTTGCGTGTGTGGGTCCATTTCCCAGTTCTCCTGCCTCTGCACCTCAGCGAACGTGACACCATTACTGTGTTCACCTCTTACAGTTACCTTTTATACAGGTCACAGCTCCTGTACAAAAAATGTTTACCCCTGTATCAACAGCTGTGCCCAAGGGTTCTATATTACGACCATTACTCTTTTTCCTATATGTAAATAACCTTCATGACAGCTCATTAAATGCATTGTACCATTTTATACTGTTATGTGGACTTCTTTTCCTCTTCTGCTGGGCTGATGACTCTGGTGGAAACTTGAGGCTTTGTCCAAAGCCCTCAAATTGTCTTCAAAAGTCTTCAGTCTTCGTTGCAGTTGAGTGAGAGATAATCTTCAGTCCAGTGATCCTTCAGTTGGTTTGGATGTTGTGGTTACCCTCTGTGGCTAGATCTCTTGAAGTCCCCTGAAGAAATCTCCGAAGTATTCTCTAGTTGTTTGCTGCTCAAATCCCCATCTCTTGTCTTGGGCTCTTGGTCCGGTGCGGTGATGGTCTTGCTCTGAGTCCGATGCCTCTTGAGATCTGCCGAGGAATAACCCCGATCTCTCTCTGACTCCTCTTTATATATCTTACTCCCTAGCTGAGCTTCTTTGTCAAATCAGCCACCACACTTTTTCTGTCTATGTGACTACTGTCACATAGCTTGTTCATCCTTAAATTCAGTTGGGCCAGAGATGTCCTTATTTGGCCATTTTATTTCCCCTTGCTGACCCTTCTCTCCCAATGACTCATAGTCATGATGTCTTTACCCAAACTTAGTGACCTTTTGCACAGTTATTTAACCTTTATCCTAATTCTCCTTACTTTAACCATATTATGTATTTTACAATCGGAAGATCAATTCAATTTATTAATCTTCAATATCAATGAGATATCCTGATTTTCAATCATCATATCATGTTTAATACCAAATATCTTTCTTTTAATTATTATTCAATATATTGCTTATAGCATTGTTAAGCTCTGTGTTATACAGATGGAAGGATGTTGCACTTCCCTTTTCTCACTCACTGTTGTTACTAAAGGGAGAAAGGCTCCAGTTTTCTTCTTTGCGACCTGATAGCAAGAGCGTTGGGATCTCAACTTATTTGACACCTCTCTGTTACTTTTCGGCTATTTGTTTGAAATACTTTACAAACTCTGTTGGCCGACAAACTAGTGAAAGTTAATTCAATGGTTGTAAAAGAAAAAACGTGTTGGTTGCTTATTAATCAAAAGATATGTAATTTAAGCGAGGTAAGAACTTTAAACACATAAAAGGAAGAAAAAGGTAAAATTCTCTAAGGTTCCCAAGACCTTGTGTGTATAATTAAACGTTGCTAAAGTAAATTTAAAAATAATGGCCTAGGCAATTTCTAGGCAAATACAAATCTCCCGCTCTGGGGTTGACAAAGAAAAATGGAGAATTAAAGGTCATGGAAATTTCTCTGCGCAGGATCGATGAAGGCAGGAAAGTTTCAGGAGAGTGTTGACAGAGTAAGAGCTTCCGGTTAGTAAGAGTGTATAAGAATGTACAAGAGTCTTCAGGGTTTTGTTTGCCACTCTCCCAGGGGCAAACGGTGCAAGGTCAACTTTATTAGTGTCTCAAGGTTTTTCTTGAACTGTTTCATAAGTTTTTCATGTCGATATCATGCATTTAATCATATATATTTTCACAATGTCAACACCCTTTTTAATATCATAAGCAGTTATACAATTCTATAATCTCTGAGCATTAATAAAGGAGAAGATATTGTTAACATGTTCTTAAGATCAAAACCATACACTCTTGTTACAGTTGAATAAGCACAATTCATAGTAATCCTAACAGATGAAATACACAGACAAACTAAATAACATCAAAGAAATTACACATTCTGATGGTTAAACAATTCTTATTTGTAAAATAGGAAAATAGCTGAAACAAGAAATCAGGTTGCCAACAACATTAATAAAGATAACCTATGGGTTATGACAAAGCCTGATACGCAGAACTATCTTTGAATGTTTGAGCATGTATGAACGTGCGTGTTTCTTGCCCTGCCAGCCACTGTGGAGTAGAGAAGCTGCTGATTGCTGATGAGTGTTAAGTCAATTCTAGCTTACAGCTTCACCCAGTCTTTAAAGCTGAGTGGGGCTACTGCTGATTGTAATGGAGGAGTCCAGCTCTTAGCACTCTGTTGACATAAGTGGATCACAGCTGATTGCTTTTCAACACAGGAGTAAAACTGTACTGCGAGAGCTAGTCTAAATACTTGTTCATAGAGATTATCTAAGTACTGTTTCATAGGATTTTACACCCAGACAAGATGAAAATCTACTTAAAGGTACAGGAAATTTGATTTAGAAAGGACAAGTAGGAATGCCTGTGATGTAGTGTGTTTATTTATTGAGACTTTTTCTCATGAACATCCAGATTACATGAGTATTCCTATTGGATGCAAATAAAATCACAAAATCCAAAGCCATGGTTTCTATGGCCATGTCCAAATATTTAAGTAAAGATAACAGACATACAAATGAAGCTCTAGCTGTCAGGGAGCCTGTAGTTTATTTCTCATACCATCCCGCCATTTACTCATCTCACGCATGCTCACTCATAATTTCCTGCTGTCAGTTGTGAGCTGACATCAGCTGGTTACATTTATCCCGTAGCACAGCGACACACCTACATTGTTAGTCTATCATCTCCTGTCTTTACCTTATTGGGATTTTTGTGTATTTTTCAAATACAGTCTTCAGATATTTTCTTCGTGTCACTCTTTTTTTAGTGTCACTGATTTTCAGTTTCAGCTTTCTGTCAGTCTTTGGCGTGGAGAGGAGGGGTCTGAGGGGAGGGGTATGTAGAGCGTGGCTTACATATGATTTGCATATCGGCATACTGAAGAATCATGTCACTTTTCCAGAACCCACCGTCCGCTCTGAAGCCTCTGGCATGGTGGCATTACAAACTGCTTCCAAACTTCCAAAACGCAAGAACGTCCGTTCTATTTCATATAGGCTTCGCCCTCTAAGGCTATTGCTATTGGGTTTGGGCCTGCGCGGCACTGAGAAAAGTTGTGAGAGTGGGGCGGGACACTGCCACATCCGTCCGACTGTGTGGCATCTGCGAGACAGGGTTCATTGTGCCGGGGTACCGCCATCCTTGATGCGAGGCGTGCCTCGGTCCGGAGCACGCCGGCCAAGCGCTCACCCCTGGCTCATGCTGCCCGTACTGCAGGAGTCGGATGACTCCACTTTCTCCAACCACGGGTCTCCCAGCGGCTCCCCACTTCCCCTGTTCCAATCTTCGGTCAATGCTGGCCTTGAAGGGGGTGATTCCAGCCTCGAGGGGGCTCCCTCCGGCAATATCTCCATACCGCTGTCCGCCGCCACCTCCCTGCCATCCATCGACTCATCAAAGAGCTCCGCTCCATCATCCAGTGGGCGGAAGCCCGCTGTCATCTGCTTGCTCCCCGGCCCAAGAGTTAGCTCCACCGGACGAAATGGCCAGCGTTCTCGCTCCAAGTCAGCCGGCTTAGCGGGACCCGGTCTGGACGCGCTTCCCTCCGGAGCTGCGCAGCTACCGCAGTGGCCTACATAAATCACCAGAGTGGAATACATCTCCGGCATGTTGAACATCGGGGCGGACATCATTTTGATTGGCAGTCCTCGCCCAGACAAACGGTGCCTCCATCCCGATCTGGTGGCCCAGGTCTGGTTTCAGTTCGGCGTGGCAGAGGTGGATCTGTTTGCCAACCGGGAGAACGCTCAGTGTGCCCTGTGGTTCTCATTGAGCCCGCGGGACATCCCCCCACTGGAGGTGGACGCCTTCGTGCACCCCCTGTGGCCTCCCTGGCTGCTGTACGCAGGAGTTATCCGCTTCTCCTAGCGTTTCCTGAAGGGGGTGCAGAGGCACAGGCCGGCTACTCGGCCTGTTGCTCCACAGTGGAATTTGGCGCTGGTTTTACGCGCGCTAACCCACGCCGCTTTTGAGCCTTTAGAGATGGCGGACCTGAGGTTTCTTTCGGCCAATGTCGCCTTGCTTGTGGCTCTGACATCAGCCAAGATTATCAGTCATCTGGCTGCCCTCTCTGTGGCTCCATTGTGTCTCAGGATTCAGGGTGACAGCTTGGCTGTCCTGCGCCCCAATCCTGCATTCATCCCTAAGACCATCTTCCGGTCACGGGTGATTACTCTCTCGGGCTTCTTTCCTCCCCCCATGGGTTTGAGGGCAACACCACATCCCACCTCCTCTGCCCAGTGCGTGCCCTGTCCTGTCACGTGGCGCGCACTATTTGTGCACTTCCACTGCAGTAAGGACCTTGATCTTACTCCATTGCCATCTGATGCCACTGAATTTAAAAATAATACTTAAGGCTGCATGCCAAGTGTGCAAAGAAAACATTCCTCTGTCCTAACATTGCACATCGAGGGTTGTAATATTTTGGGAAGTAGCGCCTATCTTGATTTATTCACACACTACGATAAGCTTATAGTAATTTATTAAGTCATTTTTGGCAACCTTCTCCATGCAGGGTATATGCAGTATATCCAGAAGTGAAATTCAATACCTTTTAAGACCTTTGTCAAGACCTTTTCAACATAATTTAAGACTGCTGTGCCACTTTGAGCTGTAATTGGTTAAGTCAGCCTCACACCTTTAAAAGGGGAATTGTGGAGTTTTTAAAAGGAATTTAAACATATTTATAACATTTCATTGCCTATACGTGACCAGGTTGTAATTGAGGCATTCACCAACTTTCTCACTTGGACTCGTCGGATTTCCTGTGAAAATCCATTGTCTTACACAGGCTGTGATGTTTATGTGCGCAACATTACTGCAAAACATGTGAAACTGTGATTTTGTGTTTTAGTTGGTTCAAACTAGATAACGTTAGCTTGCCTGCAAACTCCGACCAGTTGATAACTACCTGACATAGTTCTAACTTATTTTCAGTAACAAATATGTAAAGCGTATGCTGTTGGTTGCAATCTGAAACCTTACTGCTAGAAGCCACTAAAAACCACACAGCCCACCTTTAACTTACATTTACTATAAATAGATTTCGAGACTTTAAAAGAAAACGCTCTTTTTTGTGATAACTTTCATCGACCATTATATCAATACAACATAATTCAAATAGGCCAGAAGGGAACAAAGGTGAAGAGAATAAACTGAGTGATGGATAACGTTGGTAGTGTAGGCAGTGTAGCACAGACATTTGCGATCAACAGCTGCTGTCTGCATCCTAAAGCTGATTTGCGTAAACTTTAGTAAAACAGATGTAAAATAGAACAAGGGGAACATGTTGCTCTCAGGAGGAAGAGGAGGCTAGAAGCAGCACATATTGGCACAATGGCATCCTGGGTCTGGCTAAATCTTTCCACTACAGTGCCTCGATCCACAACCTGGAGGAGGAACTAGTACAAATGAGTGTATTAGTATAATATTATAATATTATATTAAAAGTACAATATAATAGTAAACTGTTTCATATTAATATGTTAATTATATGTTGTTACTTTATTCATTATAATTATAATCATTATAATCTATATTCTATAATAGTATAGTATATAGCTTGCCAGTATTATAATATTAATTCCAGTTACAGCTGTTTCATGTTGTTTTTTATTCATTAACTAAACTAAAATATTCTACAGTTAGTTAGTCTCTAACTTTAATTTTAAGTAGGCTACTGGCTCATCAATAATAATAACTATTTAGGCAGAACGATTAGTTCAACATTTGGAAAGTTTGTTATGGCACATCAAACTTTTTTTTTTTAAATCCCGCTCCATCTAGGCTGTGATTAATCTGTTCACGAAAAGTGACAATGACGAGCACATCGGCTTTCTGAAAAGTTGAACATGTTTCAATAAAAAGGCATAGATGTAGCTAAATGGCCAGCTAACGTTAGCCAAACCAGTATGCTGCTTATATTTTCCCTGAGTATAGGGGCTGTTCAAGCGGCCACAGAGCTCAGTCCGACCATGTTTTGAACAAATAGCATTGGGGATCCGGCGTGGTTGAAGGTTACGGTCAGTTGTGCTCGTAAATCAGTTTTCCGGTTCGCACGGATCTATTTTTAGGGACGTATGAGAGTGAAAGGCTCGCACGGTAAATCCTAGATACCTGCGCCTAACGTCACACAGAATAACAACTTGCTACGTTCTGCCTGTCTAGTAATTTTGGCTATGCAATATAAATAAATACGTTCACCCACACTTTTACCATACAAACTCTTTGGACAAAAAGGATGTTCACATTGACAAAAATATCTTCAAAATTTAATACCCTGTTAAATGGCGATCAAGAATTTTTAATACTTTTTAATTGCCTTAATTTTAACAAAATTTATTTATTACCTTTTAAGACTTTTTAAGACCCCGCGGACACCCTGTCCATGTGTTGTGCTTATGTCAACAACCATTAAAATTAATCAAGGACGCTGGTAGAAACCAAGACAGACATCAAAGACACTTCAGGTGATGCATTTATACTCTGCATTGCATCTATTGGGGTAAATTAAATAAATAAACAATATATGTTACATTTTAGGGGCTAACCACATGTCATCAAAGAAGTGTTCGAGATGACTGTGGTTGACTTTTGCCGACTTGATAGCCAATTGTCAGCGCAGGGGCGGGGTATTAGTACACCACTGTCAAGTCGGTCACATTTTAGCTCAGCTTACCGTGAGCTAGTACATGACAAATCTTGCGACATATTCAGACAAAGGCCATGAGATCAAGCAAGGTTTTGGGGGGTCTGCTCTCTCAGACTTCAAATGTGCAAATAGAGGTGCTCGCCCGGCTATATGGCCTTCCAGGTAGGAATGCCGAAGGGCAGAGTTCCAAATCACAGTAATACCAACCAGCAAAGCTCGGGTTGCCTCTCGCTTTGCCTCCTCTGCAATTCTGTGGTCTCCTGCATAGCACTTCATTATTCTCTCTGCTAGGAGCCATAGCTTCCTTACAGCACCCAAGACTTCATCAAGACGTCCGAGAATCAAGCCATCCTCCATGCTCAAGGGCAATGAGTGCCCTGTTACGCGTCACAACTGCTGGGTTTTTGTAATACTTAGCTGTGGCAACTCAAACTAGTATGTTTAATTCAAATGCCCTGTACTGTATATGCGTCATAACTGCTGGATTTTCATAATACTTAGCAATAGCGATTCAAATGGCCTCACTCAGGTAACTGGCTAATATGTGTTCAGTTGGGTCCTCCTGCTGGCACTTCCACATAGCGCATGAAGGGCCGGGTAGGTTGTCCTGGGAGTTTGGGGGTCCCTTCTGCTGCTCTCTGCCTCGGCTTTCCACGTATGGACATGGATGGGCAGGGAGGTGCACCCGCCCCAGACCCAGAGATACCAAAGCCCCGAGCCCCAGGCCCCCCCACTCCCCTGAGGCAGTTCAGAATTATCTTAAATCAATCAGTCAGTCTCACATCGAAAGTGTAAATTCTCGTGACAGGGACAGACAACACACACACACAGTTCCTGTGATTACGGTGAAATTTATTAGATAACTAAGGTGAAATAAAGGCGGTTAACTACACAAAGAAATAAACACTGGCTAAACAAACATTATGTAAACAACAAGAATGTTGAGTTCTTTTGTAAATTGGGTTCTCTTGTGGGGAGAATTTGATTCATACGGGCAGCTAATAAACGGAAGCTATGTGTTTTAAGGGTTAAAGATAATCGATTAACAAACAATTGGAAATCACTGATCACAGAATGCAGGGTTTTAGTCTTACTGCTTGTCATTTCTCCCAGCTGGGTTGCTGGTCAGCGGCCTCATGCTGGAGTTCCGTGTGCTCTTGTTTAGGATGGCTTAAAGCCGTCGGCCGGTCGCTTTCTCTGCCAGGGAATTGCTCCGGAGGTCCGTCTTATTATGTCCGTTGGCTTATTGAAGAAAACTTGCAGTGGGAGGCCTTTACCCCTGGCTCGGGTTAAAGGTTTGGTCGTCCTTGGTTACTGCTGGCGGGCCCACGTGGCTGGGTCTGGGCGTCGGTGGGAGCAGTGTAAGTTAGCTCGACGAATAGAGCTTAAAAGAACTTGGTCGTTCTTGAATTAAAATTGTGTAACTTAATGGTCTGATAACTTTTAACAAAACAAAAGAAAATTAAAAGCAAGTAAGTTGCTGGAAACGAGGGAAAAGCCGAGGTCGCGGCGCTTCGTGTGTGTGGCTTGAAACGAACAAAGAGCTTTTGCAGCACGCCGGGTCGAACTTCTTAGGTTGTTGCTGGGAGAGGAACACGCTCAGCGCGAGCCAAAGTGCGGGTGAAGAGGGCAAGAGCCAAGAGAGCAAGCAAGCGCGTGTCGCTGATTTTGTTTGTTGGGGCGTGGTTCCCAGGGGGCTTGTTTCCTTTGAGAGGGCTTTGTTTCCGGTTTCCTGAGAGACTGTCTTTTTAACTTTTAATATGTCTATTCAACAATGTATTTGCACAATCAAACCTTAATTGTCAAACGGTTATACCGTTCTTAGTTTTAAGCATTTGATAAAAAGGAAAACAATTATCAGTAGTTAAACCTTAAGATTAGCATTTCCTAGGAATCACATCAGATGAGAGGAACTTAACTATCTTCCTGGATAATATTGGTTGTTACACATTCTTACTTAGAGAATATAAGCAAGATACACGAATGGCATCAGATTATGAACAGGTAAATACAGAGTGACATTTATACATTAAATTGCATTTCAGAACGATGGCATGTAATACTTATTTTGTCCACTTGGGGGGGCTCTGGTTACATGAGGAGTAGATATTCAACTTTGAGCTTCACCACTTGACCTAGGAACTGGGGAATTTAGTTATTTTAACATTAAGTTCGAGGTGACCTGTGGAGAGAGAGGGGTTGGACAGCCCCTTTGCTGTCCTGCTAAGTGTCTCCAGTGACACCTTTATGGCTGAGAGGGGTTCACTAAGGCTCTTTGAATACACAGTCCTTAAGCGATGCATGTCTGAGTCTCTTACTAAAACACCAGGCGATGTCTCAAGTTTTTGCATGTCAGAAGGCCAACTCCAGGGGAGGAACCCCCCCCCCCCCCGTTTTGGCATGATCTGACCTCACCTTCTTTTTGAGGTGAGAGGCTGGTTGATCCCACTACATGCACAATTCACAATACTGGGTTCATGAGAACAAGACAATAAGATATTTTAACACTATTTGATGAAATATTCAATGCTGAAATATATTTAAATGGGGGTCTGGGGGTCCCCTAGAAAATTTTGAGCACTAAACACTTAATTTCCTGCATTCTGGAGACATTTTCTGCACCAATTTATTGTAGAATTGTCTTTATTTAAATAAAGTGATTCAGATTTTTTTAACTTTAAACATTTGTTTATTTTATCTTTAAATTCCATTGCATGTTTTCTTATTGTGCAAATTTCTTTCTCAAAGTATTTTCATTTGTTTTTTTAACATTTCTTGTTGGAAGCCATTTTTCAGAACATATTACAACAAACAACAAATGCTTTAAAAAAAAGTGATGGAGACATTTCAATGTTATACCTACTGCAATAAATAATGGATTATTCCATTTCGGGCAAGAAAATTTTTGCTGTATATTTGGGATGGTACCACAATGACTAGAAATTAATTTACTGTATTCAAATATAGCCTTCTCCCCCAGCCATTCCCTACTACCTACTAAATATTGATTTTTGTAAGCCCTAGACAGTGGAAATCTTGCATTGTATGTTAAATTGTAAAAATAAACATCAGGAACTCCTAGACCACCCTTATTTCTTGGCATGGACAGTTTTTTTACGGTTAATTTTGGGCTTCATATCCTGCCATGTGAAACTTGTAAATAATTTCCCAACTTCCTTGAACCATTGCCGGGGAAACTTTAATGGTTTAGCTGATATAAGAATGGAGAGCCTGGGTAGAAAGTTCATCTTTATCACCTCTGCTCTACCCCAAAGCGGCAACAGTAAGACTGTTCATCTCCTTAAATTTTTTTAATAATGATGATATACAGTAATCAAGAGGTGAATTTGTGCATTATACTTTGTCAAATAAAGCAAGCCAGGCAGCCTTTCATGTTTGAGAATGGCACTGTTTTTTAATCGCCCACTAGAGTGCTGCAGCGCCGCAATAACCAGCCTAGTTCAAATGAACGAAATGACTCAAAAAAAGATTAGTTCATTTTAATGAATGAGATTTGAATGAACGAGTCTGTCAAAAGATTCGAACTTGCCATCACTACTCTGGAATAAGAGTGGGAGTGGAGTAGTGGTTAAGACACATGCCTAAATATATGTCCATCTGTGTGCGTGTGTTACCTGTAGGAGTGTTTCCCCAGGTAGGTAAAGCGCCATCTTCCCTTTGGGTTTCGTCGGGGACGGGGCTTGTAGTGCTGTGGTACTGCGGTGAGAGCTTCCTTTTTCCCCTTTCCCTCAGAATTTGCTCAGGAGCACATCCGTGGTTGCGGGGTGGTTGCCAGTTTACCCAGGAGACTTATTCTTCTTTGAGTAACAGTGATGGGTTGAAATATGCTGTGGTAAAATCTGCTGTCCTCAAGGTGTATGAACTGGTGCCTGAAGTGTATCACCAATGGTTTAGGGGTCGGAAAAGAGGTTATCTGTCACATTTGGACCAGAGTGTATTGCCACGTAAATTAGTGAGCGGAAGGTGAAGACGGCCGCTGAAGTCACTGCATTAGCTAAAGTTTTGTTTTTACTCATGGTGGAGGCAGCGGATGTCCTAGTTTCCGGGTTGGACACAGAGAAAATCTCTCTGCTGTAGTGTTGTGTCGTTCAAAGAACGTTTCGTTCATTTGACCTAATCTTGTATGTGACTCAGGAGGAACGGGTTGTCTCATTGAGTAATTCGTTTATTTTCACGCATGCGTGAATAGCCTTGGACTCTTACGTTTGTCATTTTTCACATGAAATCTCGGCTACTGTGGAGCAGGAATGAACTAATCGTTCAGCGCTCACATGGGTCCTCTTGGGAGTCTGTCTTCACTTGGCAGGCTGACTTACTGCCAGCACCGGGGAATGAGAGGCAAGTCTGTTGTCAGGTAACAGTCACTGGACTGACATATCTAATATCTATTTTGATAATTTTGTGACATTTAATAAAGCATAACGTTATTACAGCACAGTTATGTTGTGCTAAGTTATAGTTTTAACACAGCTGCACCGTAACTTTAGTCCTGCTAGTGTTTACAGATAACAGCTGATGAGAGTTGTTCTGGGTCCACTTCAGAGCCCTGACAGAGTTCTACCGGGAGCTGAATAACCACAGAGGTCGTCTCCTCTCCAAAACAAATGGACCGGCTCATTAAAACATTAAAACATAGCCACATAGCAGTGTTAGCCCTGTGATGTGTTTAACAGCTGATCCTGGTCAGCCAGAAAACGCAACTTAACTTTTACTTTTTATTTATCGTCAGAGCCGTGCTGTTGTTTCACAGCTCCTGACTGGTTAAAAACCTGCAGTGTTTGAGATTGTTATTAAATTTGTTAAATTTTAATAAGAGCGTGTTTTATTCATCTAGTGTGTCAAGCTTATTACTTCAATATATTCCCTATAAATCTGATGTTAATATATAGATTTTACTCATGGATAGGCGTTAGGCTACTGTATGAATGAGCACTTTAGAGATATAGTGATAGTAATTATATATATATATGGCTGGTCTGGTTGTATACTCAGGAAAGATTGTGAAAATGGACGGATTTAGCCAGAGTAGTGGCTTAATTGAATATTGACAACATATTTCTGTGGTCTTTACATGGTTTGAATTTGGTTGTGGCTCCATGGGGCTTTATAGAACCATGATAGAGAAAGATCAAGAGGTGAATTTGTGTATTATGCTTTGTCAATTAGCGCAAGCCAGGCAGCCTTCTGTGTTTGAGAACTGCGCTGTTTTTTAAAAATCGCCCACTAGAGGGCTGCAGCTCTGCAATAACCAGCCTAGTTAAAATGAAAATGACATAAAAAAAGATTAGTTAATTTTAATGAACGAGATTTGTTGACTCGAGTCTTTCAAAAGAGTGACTTTTCCCATCACTGGAGGTACGTGGTCTGGTCATCCAGTAAGACATTTTGGGCTAGAGCAGAAAAACAAATGCAGTTGTCCGTGCTGGACAGAATTTGTAATTATTGTCATAAACTAGGCCATTGGAGAAGAGACTCTTATGCTCTCAGGTCCAGGACCAAGCAGGCTGGAGCTAATGGTAGCCCGAATCCAGCATTGTTTGTTGCGCCGGTTACTGAGCAGGTGACAGAGATGTGCAATGAAACAGGCAGTTCCACCGAAAATGATCACATTTCAGTGCAGCGTGATGTTACATGTCTTGTCATGTTTCTTACATTGATTTGGTGGCGGAGCAGCGGGCTGACGGTTCTCTTAAGGATCTGCTGGAGATGGCTTGTCTCTATGGTGAGGTGGAAAGCCACGCACAGTGTACTTTCTTCCAGAATGATGTATTGATGAGAAAATGGGTGCCTCAGGGCAGAGATGGGGACTCGAGTTTGAGACTCGGACTTGAGTCCAACTTAAGTCACACACGCAGTGACTTCAGACTCGTCCTCAAAAGACTTAAGACTTAACTGGGTTTGAGAGTCTGGGGGGATGTGTTGACTTACAGTAGTTAATAAGATGTCATTTATTGCGTTGCACATTACATGGTTGTCACATTTCAGAAGAAACTTAAACAGGAATAAACCCAGAAGAACGACTCAGAGACAGAAATGACTTATATTGCAAGTTCAGTTTATAGCAGTAGTCAGGCAGGCAGTGTCACAATACCAGGTAAGCAGTCCAAGAGAAGGCAAACAAATCAAAATCCGATGGGCAGAAGACAGGTCCGGGGAACACGCGAAAAGGGTCTAGACACAGTCAGGACAGAATGAGCAAACTAAGCTATGGTATGCTGGAATGCTAGGCTGGAGACTCTAGGCAATCTGGCAAGGAACTAGTGCAAGAGGCTGGTATAAGTGCCCAGACTGATGAGGATGATGAGCTGCAGGTGAGTAGTTAGGAGGGGACTACCAGGTGAAGGGAGTGAGGTGAGATCAAGCAGGGGGGGAACTGGAATCTGAAATGACAGGAGGGTTAGTGAACTAGAACAAAACAACATGACCAACTAAAATAATGTTTTAAGAGCTGGAGAGATTCGTGACAATGGTTGTGCTCTGTAAGTGAAAAACAGGTTACAGTTACAGAATTTCTTATAGCTATGCAGTTTTATAAGCAGCCTGGATTGAACGCTGCTGATTGATAATCAGATATGTGCACATTAGACTACTGACTGCCTACTGAGATTTGTTGCTTGTTTGCAGATTGTCTTTTGTCAGTCTTTTTAATCTCTCGTTATGTTTTGCCTATGTTGTGTGCTGATATGTTGTTTGTTACTTATTGTTATGTGTTGTATCTGTCTTATTACTATTTTGTATATATTGTTATTACTCGTGGACTGTAATAAGTAATTTTATGTCATTTTAAATCATAATAACTGGCCAGGGACAACAGATGAAAATTAGCCTGTTGAGCTAACTCTGGCTCATTTACAGTTATTTTACTGTTAATTAATGAGCACTGTCCCTGTCAAATAAACAAATAAATGAAAAAATAAATGAAATGAAACGCAGCCAGTGATACAACATTGAGACTTGAGACTTGACATGGACACTAGCTCAGTGACTTGAGACTTGACTTGGACTCTAGCTCAAAGACTTGTGTGAGCATCTCTGCCTCAAGGAGAGCATTTTGATGGTGAACCTATTTCCCAAGTTGTTGTGCCCTCCAGGTTTCGTAGTATGGTCTTGCAGATTTCCCATGATGAGTCTGGCCATTTAGGCATCAGAAAGGCTTATGACCGCATCCTTGCGTATTTTTTTTTGGCCCAGAGGTATCTGCTTACGTAAAGTCATGCCTTGCCAGTTAAACAGCAAACTCAATCAGAGTTTAAAACCTGTTATGCTGTGTCCAAATCCAGCTATAGGTCAGCCTTTTGAACATCTGATCATTGATTGTGTGGGCCCATTGCCTCCATCTAAAGGGAGTGCAAGTTATCTGTTAACAGTGATGTGCCAGAGCACAGGGTACTCAGCTGCTTTTCCTTTACGTACCATTATAGCCGGGTCTGTGGTACGTTTTTTTTTTTCTTTGGTGTTCCTAGGGTCATTCAGTCTGATCAGGGCGCATTTATTTGCACAGGTTTTAAAGCAGTTGCGCATTAAAAACACAATCAAGTGTCTGCTTACCATGCCCAGAGCCAAGGTGGCTTGGAGGGTTTTCATCACACTCTTAAGTCCATGTTGCGTGCAGATTGTTTACAGATAAACAGAGACTGGGAAGAGGATCTGCCGTGGCTGTTACTGGCTGGCAGAGAGCTGGTCCAGAAGAGAACAGGGTTTAGCCCTAACGATCTTGTGTTTGACCATTAGGTATGGGGTCCTTCAGCACTTTTGCAGGATGAATGGAAAGAGGTCCAGCCGCTTCAAAACCTTCTTGAGTATGTAAATGGTACTATGTAAACCATACTATGCTCGTGTAGAGCAGACAGGAAGCACAGGTTTCTGGTGTTCACCCAGCTTGCTTGTCTGTATCGGCGTCCCATCAGGCTGTGGCATATCAAGGGGAGGAGGATTTGTTAGGCCCAGATGAAGCGGTGCTGTATGGACGGCTTAAGAACTCAGAGTCTATGCGGAATCTGGATGGCTTGTTGAGCCATTTACAGGATTGCAGGTGTAGCCAGTTATCTGACCTGACCAAGCAATATGCATGTCTGTTTGGTGATACCCCTATCCGCACACATTTGGTTGAGCATTATATAGATGTTGGGGATTGTAAACTGAATAAGCAGAGGTTTTATCATGTTCACCTGGAGAAACTTCAGTGTTTGGATGCTGAGGTTAAGTATATGCTGGAGAATGGTATCGCGGAGCCCTCCTTTTCCAGTTGTGCGTCACCATGTCTGCTTGTGCCAAAGACCAATAACGCTCCAAGGTTTTTACCAACTGGTGACAAAGACTGCATTGACCAAGTGGGGTCGGCTAAGTTAGTTTGTTTTCATATGCAGTGATGCTGTTTGGTTTGGCGTAGCGACCTTTCAACGCCTGATGAACTGCTCTGTGTATCTGGATGATGTGATTTTTTTCTTCAGATAATTGGGATGGTCACTTTGACCACGTCAAGAGGTTGTTTGACCACTTGGCTCACACACAGTTGGCTGTTAGTCTGGCCAAGTGCAAGCTTGCAAAGGCTACAGTCACTTATTTGGGGCGTGTAATGGGGAAAGGGAGAGTGTGTCCGGTGCGGGCAAAAGTGCAGGCTGTTACTGATTATGCCCCACCTCCAACTTAAAAGGCACTCATGCGTATTTTGGGGCTTATGGGTTATTACCGGTGTTTTTGTAGGAATTTTTCTACAGTTGTTGTGCCTCTCACAAATTTGCTGAAGGCAAATGTTAAATATGTCCGGTCCTCAGTGTGTCAAAAGGCATTTGAGAGTGTGAAGGCTCTCTTATTCCCCAGTTTTGCTGCTCCTCAGTGGGATAAGGCTTTTAAACTTGAGATAGACGCTAGCTATGTGAGTGCAGGTGCAGTGTTGTTGCAGGCTGATGATTTGGGGTTTGACAAGCCAGTCTGTTTCTTTTTGAGGAAATTCAACACCAGCTGAATTATTCAGTTATTGAAAAGGAAACATGCAGTGTGTATGCAGTGTCCTAACCAGAGGGTGGTTAGCTGGGCCCTCTTCCTGCAGTCCTACATATATAATACTATGTATTACTAATACTATGTAATACTATGTATTAATGTAGTCAGTTGCTCTCTGCTTTGTCCCCATCCTCCTATGTATCCATCAAGTGTGATTTCAAAATATTGCATTAATATTATAGTTGGCTAGTACTCCAAAAAGTAAAGATTGTTTAAAAATATAAATTACTGTATGAGGCTATTTATTACTAAACATATTAGCATTAACACAACAGACACTGCTCTCGGTCAGTACGGTACCGCATGTTGACCGAAACCCACTGCACTAACACGGTCTCATCCCAGGGCGTCAACAGTCTGACAAAGCGTCGCTATCGGACACCCTGGTATTAGATAGGGCTGGCTGCACAGTGCTCTAAATTTTAATCTGTAACCTAAATATTACCCGCAAGTGCCATTTAAAGCCATATTACCCTGCTGTAGCTTCAGCCATTATTCTGTTCTAACAGAGACATGTGGATGCTTGACTGTGGTAAATAAATAAGTAGCGAAGTAGCCCGATGAATGGCTTCAAATGTAGCACAGTAAAAGTAATGATTTTTCTCTTAAAAACTAATCAAGTGTGAGTAAAATTATGATGCATTAAAACTGCTCGGGCAAATACAATTGCTCAAAATAAGCATTACTTAAGTACTACTTTTTTGAGTAGTACATGTAATGGAGTAAATGTAACTCGTTACTACCCACCCCTGGAGCTGAGAGTCACAAACAGATTATGGAAGTCAGAAAGTATTGCAAAATGGACTAACACATAGATAAAAAGTCCAAATAGCAAACCATGCAATTTATTGGTCATAATATTTTTTATTTGTTTCTTTATCAACCTATTACATCAGTTTGGATATTTGAGACTGTCTTCCCAAGGAAAATTACAGAATCAATCATTTTGTTCAGATGCCAGATATTTTCTTATAACCATGAATAAAATTTTTCTGAAACCTTAACAAAGTAGTTGCTATATAGTCATATGAAAAATATTTGTATGGTCACATACAGTAGGAAGGCACAGGCAAACAACATTATTTTGTCATTTAGTTTGGATGACTTGTTGGGATTTTATATTATGTAATGTAAAGTGTGTAGCATGGCTAAATTAGTTATGAATTTTAATAAATTTATGAAAATACCGAATTATGAATTTTAATATTCATAAAATCAAAAATTATTCCTCGTTTCAGGGCACCACCGGAGTTGTTATAATCCTAGAGTCTTCGTACCTCTAGGTAGCTTTTAATAATTCTACAATTATTACTAGTGATCAGTTAGTTTAATAATTGCTAAATTATCTTAAATCAATCAGTCAGTCTCATATCTAAAGGGTCAATTCTCTTGACAGGGACGTAGAAATAGGCAACACACACAGTTCTTGATTATATTACAGTTAATTTATTCTCTAACTAATGCGATATAAAAGGGTGGTTAAATACAGGGGAAATAAACAATGGCTGCACAATGAGAATGGAGGTTCAATTGTGGGAAGCATTTGACTCATACGGCATAGGAGAACTAATGAAAGTAAGCTATGAGTTTAGGGGTTAAAAGGAAATATTTACGGGACATCTGACCACAGAATGTTGTTAGGTCTTACGGCCTGCTTTGGCCTGTTGCACGGGTCCCACACTAGCTGCCCGATCCTGTTTTTTTGCTAGGGTTTCTCCGGGGTTCTCCGTGTCTGACTGAAGAAAACGCCGTCCTCCGTCTGGCAATTCGGATGTTTTCAGGTTTCCTTCGTTGCCGCTGGCGAGACCACGTGGCTTGGTCTGACCTCGGTGAAGTTGGCTCGACAAAAAAGCTTAAAATGGAACTTGGTCGTTCCTGAATTAGTCCAGTGTAACTTAACGGACTGATAACTTTAACAAAACAAAAGAAAGAAAGAAAACTTGTAGTTGTTTCACTACAAGTGTATGGTCTAGATTTGCTCTATAAAAAAAGTGCCCTGAGATAACTTTTATGATTTGAATATTCTACTATGATTAAATATGAAGAAGAGGCTTCTCTTGTAAAGTGTACTTGGTGAGAACCAGCTGTATAGTGTAATGCCTAGCAGCCAGACATATGTATTTCTGTGGCTGCCTCTCCTCTCCTCTCCTCTCCTCTCCTCTCCCCCCATCAGAGTGTTTTGGCCTTGAACCTGCAGGCTAAAAGCTCCACAAAGCTCCACTCCACCCTTGCCAGGACAGTGGAGAGGAGAGGATCCACTAGAGAGGGAATGAAGAGAAAGTCTGTGATGTAAGCACATTCAGTTTTCAATAATCTCCAACCAAACTAAATCTCCACCATCTGAAAACATAAAAAAGTTACAGAAGAATAACTAGAGACTTTGACATTATCTGTTTTCATTACTTTCAAAATAATATTCACTGACAAATAATGTATGCTTTCTTTATGTTTACATATATATATAGTATCAGCAATAACAGAATGATTACCTATGGAGGACGGATCCTGACACAATCAAAAATAAATACCAAAACTACATAAAAAAAGTAGACATTAATAAAATTATAAAATAATAAGTTGCTTTTTATTTATTTGCCTACATATTAATTACCTTATTAAGTCCTTTATAATTCTTTATAATCTTCAACTTTATTTATTTATTAGTTATTTTAAAAAAGTATTTATGCGTTTGTTTTAAAATATTTGTCTGTATTATTATTCCTTTACATTTTCTACCCTATTTATTTCCCCAATGGTATTTATTTCTGTTTCCCCCTTTTCTCAAGGGGTCAACTTCTCGCCTATTGCATCGCAGATATTACCTAGCCTTGCTCCTTACAGTCTCAGATGGTTTCCTTCAGTGAGGTGATCAGTGAAGTTGATTGACTAATCTGTCAGTTAAAGTTACTCTGTTCAGGCTTGTTTCCCACCCCTCCAGGCATTAGGTGACAGACCGAGTGAGAGAGGCCATATGAGCCGACGAATGCTACATGACCCTGAGAATAACTAGACGAGTAAAATGTTAATTGTGGTAAAACGTCATGTTATATGTGCTAGTTATACACGGAGCAGACAGCTGTGTGACGTGAACAAGGTGACCGATGGACCAGTGAGCCATGTGCCATGTCTTGGCTAGGTTTTTGAGATCCTGCGGAAACACCCTTATAATACTTTCCTTGCGTAAGTACATTCGCTGAAAGTGTTCACACACGTGAGAAGGCGATTGGAACCCATGGAAATTCGCTCGAGTTGGAAATTTTCAACTCACTTCGCGTCGCCCAACAGGAAATCGCGGCTCTACGCGTCTTTGCATTGACTCACCACCCCGAACACTCGCTTCACTTTTGGTCTGAAAGCACAGTTAGACTTTGGATTCTCCCTGATGGAGATGGCGAGCCACCACTGAACCAAGATCACCTTTTGGCCTTTTGGAGACCATCTATTCCTTCACTTTAATCACAGAGAACTCCAGTGTGGTAGGAGGTTAAAGCTGCACATCTTACCGAGTACTCAAAACTGAATCTGCAACACAACATATAGCAACATTACTTACTAGTCCAACAGAAAGAATGCCAGCTTGGTGTCTGTCTTGCAGCCTTCAATTTCATAAGGCTCTTACCAATGTTCAGGAGCCTCTTGCTTGGTCACTCTCTTTTTCTCTTCTTGGCATCCTCCATCAATGTCCTCTACCGTTTCTTCACCTCTACCATTAGCTAATGTTATGTCCGTAGAGGCTGCTGAGACTGGTTATTTTGCCCACCGTCGCTCTCCACCAGCTGTGACTTTTTCTTAGAAAATGTTGCTTGAAACTTGGACTGACAAGCTAGCCAACAAAGCTAGACAGCAACTGTTGCAAGAGCACTTACAGTAACGTTACCAATGTCCGTTGAAGGTTGTTAACTAATAAGTTTGTCGGGTCTCTTACTTAATCCATACTGAGAATACCAAGTTGAAGGCAAGTAAGTCACCTGGCCCAGATGGCTTTCTTTCAGATTGGTATAAAGCATTATGAACTGAGCTGTTACCTAGCCTTCTCAGGGCCTGCAGTACTGTTTTTGAAGATTCAAAGATGCCACCCAACTGGAGGGAAGCAGTCATCTCTATTATTCCTAAAGAGCGAAAGGATCTTTCAGACTGTGGATCATACAGACCTATTTTGGTGCTAAATGTTGATTATAAGTTATTTTCGGCTATCCTTGCTAAAATACTACCCCAGCTCATACATATTGATCAAACCGGTTTTATTTTACAAAGACAAATGCAGGATAATATTAGATGCTCATTGCATATTATAGATCATATAGAACAGAATAAGTTAACAGCCTTTTTGGTAAGCCTTGATGCAGAAAAAGCCTTTGATTCAGTCAGTTGGGCTTTGGCTTGCATTCAAATTTTTCTAATGTCATACGGACACTCTATGACAAACCATCAGCTCAAATAAAAAATAATGGCAATCTTTCAAATACTATGACATTACAGAAAGTATCAGGGGCATTAATATAACAGGGTACCCGCAGGGTTTTAAAAATATTTAAAAAGTCTTCAATTTCATATTCCAAAAATAAGGCCTTAAAAGTATTAAATTTAATTCACAAAGTATTAAATTTCGTTTACCAAGGTCTTAAATTTTTTCTTGTCCTTTCATAGGATTAAATTAATGCCATAACATCATTAGTTAATACTTTGTGTGTGTGTGAGACTTCATAATATACTCCATGTGGTGTGACTGATGTTATACGGCAGTACAGGTAACGTTCCTGTTTACATCAGTGTTTAGCTTTACGCTCTGGACTGTGGAGTGTTTGCGGTGCAAGAGCTCTGGCATCCAGCTCTGGTGTGTATCAGTCAGTTGTTAGGAAAGAAAACAAAACTTCTCTGACGTGCTACTAACAAGCTAACGCTAGCTCGTCGCCTGAGAACGAGCAAGTGTCTGAAATTCAGAAAGTCAGAGATATGGACAAGTTGGCGGTTGAGGCTGAGGGCAGTGCTGATGAGGTTAGCACAACAAGCGGATCAGCGTGCGAGCCAGCACTATGGCGAGCGCTAATGGAACAGCGGAGCTGGAAGACCCGCTGCAGGTTACTGGTCAGTTAATTACTGGTCAGTTAATGTTACAGCAGCAACGGAGAGACAGATGTGTATAAGACGAGGACGGTGTCTGTGTGTCGGCGTTGAGCCACTGTTGTAGAGTAAAGTTATGTGAATGGAAACATTCAACTAATGTTAACGCACATTAAACTTACATCACCCAAACCTGAGCCCTTATCCCCGCTGCCTTCAAGCCAATACTATAAAATACTGTATTTCAAGCAGCCTTTGGATGCAAACACAGAATATAATTAATAATCACAGAAGCAATTGGCATATTATATTACATTACATTACCTTATCTAGCCAAGGTGCAACTAATAGCAACAACTCATACCACACAATTTGTTGGTATTTCCGATTTCACCCCTTAAGAGTTCTTAATGCAATGCAATTTAAAGATAGAAGAAAGAAATGTGCATTGTCCAAAAAAGTTTCTTAAGATTAAAAAACAAGCTGCTGAGTACTGCATTATATTCTTTCTATTATATTCTTTGAATTTTTACCTGAATCACTTAATATAAATATTTTATAATTCTACCATAAATTGGTGCAGAAAATATGTGGAATGCAGGAAATTAAGTGTTTAATGCTCAAAACTTTCTAGGGGAGGACCACCCATTTTTATATTTCAGCATTGAATATTTCATCAAATAGAGTTAAAATGTCTTCTTGTCTTGTTCTCGTGAACCCAATATTGTAAATCGTGCATGTGAGCCAAGTGTATCGTCACACCCCTAATCTGAACCCCTATGTCCCCACCACTTTTCAACACAAAGTGACATCCTTGATTCATTTTAACTTATCAAAGTACAAACACACCCCAAAAAGCTATAGTGTGTTAAATATGAATGTATTATAATAAAATATTTTATAAAATTCACCTAACTTTATAAATAATTTTCTCGGGCTTAAAATTCATACAGATTTTCCATTATAAGGCAGTGAAGATGGTATTAAATTTCATCCTAGGTGGTATTAAAAAGGTCTTAAAAAGTCTTAAATTTAACTCCGAGAATCCTGGGGGTACCCTGTATAAAAGGGTAGGATCATAAGGTAGCTCTGTACGCAAATGGCATCTTGATATATTTAAGTGACCCTTCTAATACAGTTCCTGAATTAATGAACCTTTTACAAAAATTTGGTAGTTATTCTGGTTATAAATTAAATGTATAAAGGACAAAAGACAATTTTTGGCTTTTAATTATTCTCCTCCAAAATGTCTTACTGACAAATTTCAGCTAAGCTGAAAGCACGGCTTGCAGAGATAAATTATGGCCCCCTTTTGGTGGAACTCTGTTTCCTTATTGAGTCATAGAATTGATTGCATGAAAATGAATATCTTTTTTTTCTGGTCCGGAATTTCAAGCCCTTCCTGTAGAAATCTCCTTAAAATAATTTTCAGAAAGAGATAAAATAATCTCCCGGGTTTATTTGGCAAGGGAAGAAACCTCAGGTTAAATTTAAAACATTGCTGCTTTTGAAGGAGGAGGGGGGAATGGGGTTCCTTATTTTAAAGGATATTACTACGCGGCTCAAATTACACCCCTTATCAACCTATTTTCCCCAAATTTTCATGTCAGGTTGAAAGACCCTCCGGTTCACGCATTACTGGCCTGTACAAACTTAGACAAGTTTATAAAGGATATTCAAAATCCGTGGATAAAAACCCAATTAAAAATTTGGAATACAGTAAAAGGAGAGTATCAGTTAAATGATAAAATACAGATAATCCAATGATGTGCTTTTGACCCTGGTTTCAGGCCAAATCTGATGGATAATTGTTTTAAATCATGGATTTCCAAAAGTATAACAACTTTCTATTCACAAAGAAAATGGAAAATTAATACCATCTTGAAAACTGATGTCTTGCGATTACGCAGTTCTTTTAAACATAATATTAAACCCAAAACAGACCTTAATGACCCAATATTAAAAACAATTTTGATTGCTTATAAAAATGCTACTGTTAAGGGGGTTATTTCTAAGTTTTACAAAGGTTTCTTGGTGAAAAATACCCACTCCACAGACTACATAAAAAAAATTAAAAAAATAAAAACGGGAAAAGGAATGCAATGTGTCAATATCTACAGATGAATGGTTAAATATAAGTGAGTTTCAATGGAAATTTACAACTCTCATAGATGGCGGGAGTTCACTTGGAAATGTCTTATTCCTTTTTCTTATAACACCGAAGCAAAAAGCACATTTTGATCCAGGTGGTGCTAAATGCTGGAGGCTGTTTGGCGCTTGGGAAGCTGATCACTGGCATGTGTTTTTGGAATGCCCAAAGATCAAACCATTTTGGACAGAGTTTCACAAGATCTTAATTAACTACTTTAATCAATAATAAAGTACCTTTACAGTTTTCCTCGTTGTTTTGGGGAATTGTGACTTCTGGTCCAGATCCAAGTATTTAAGTATTTATTTGCCATTCTTACATCTGCCTGCAAAAAAGCATTTACAAGACGTTGGCTGCTTCCCGACCCTCCCACAGTCTCAGAATGGATAGATATTGTAAATAAGATATATGTAATGGAAGCAATTACCTTTTCCATCCGTCTTTAAAAAAGTATATTTGTTAGTCTGTGGGTTAAATGGGTCAAATGTGTAAGGCCCTTAAGACCAGACTTTGTAGAGGTGCTGAATTAATGATCCTGTGTTTTATTTTTTCTTCTTCCTCCCCATCCTCTCCTTTTATGTCCCAAACAATGTAGTTATTTGTATATTTTGTAATGCACAGGTTTTTCTCTCCATAACTGTTCAAAGTCTGTATATATTTTGTTTAAAAAAAACAGCAAATGGACAGATACTATTACTACTTTTATTCTGTTTTGCTGACAAATAAAGAATAAAAAACAAACAAACACCATCTGATTGAACACTGTAAATCAAGAATATTGATAACATGACAGGCTACTTTAATTTAAATAGTACAACTGTGTAGAATAAATTCAAGAATAATAGCTTAGCCCTGTAGGTAATGTTAAGTCAATCAGATCCATCATATCAGAGGCAGGTGACAGTGACTGGGGTAAGTGACCAAGTGTCTCATTTGCCCACACACACACACACACACACACACACACACACACACACACAGTGTAACGGCATGCTGACAGAGTTATCTGTGGCGGCCAGGCAGCAGCAGCAGAGAGCATGGTTCTTTCTGCACAGTGAGACCTGGTGGCTCAGTTGGCAGCTGGCCGCTGCTTTCCGACTCTTCTTAAAAGCAGCTGACACTCTTGCATGTTTGATGTCAACCAAAACCAAGATACAGGTGTTTTTGGAGGAAATATTTATATTCTCTCTGCTGACTTCTCTCACTTCATTTCTAAATTTGGAGGATATCTTTCTTCAAGGAGAGTCCTGCTACACATTTATATTCAGATAATATTGTTGACATGATGGATACACTGCATACAATATGTGAGAGTGTGGTGATAACTAATACATTTGACTAAGTTTAAATTGAGTGTATATTTTACATAAATTATTTTCTAACCGTTAGTTAATGAGTAAACCGTAATTAAATTTTATAGCGTGGCTAATGATTAGTTTACTAAGAAACAAGTGAGGAACAAATCAGGAATTTGATTTGATTGTTAATAAATCGTTAAGAAGAACTTCTCTAATAATTCCAAATGGAGAACTATATAGTAGATAATCATAAGTTATTGTGAATTCATCATACTGACCACTTTCTTCGCCGTTCCTGATTTACTCTGAACCAGCATGTGAATGGCACAGAATTAGTAATGACTCATTCATTGCTAATTACTTCACCCAAACTGCTTGATAATGTTTGCTCCTCAACTTAAGCCCCTTTTCCACAGCACGGTACCAGCTTGACTCGCCTCGACTCTACTCGCCTTTTTTTGGTTTTCCATTGTGGAAAAGTTGTACCTGTACCTGCTTCCAGGTACATTTTCCGCATCACCTCCGTCGAGGTTTGAGGCGAGCTGAGGCGATACTAAAATGTGATGTGAAAACAGCAGACTACTGATAGGTCAGAGAGAATTGTCACTATTGACTGCGTCATCATTGCGTGCGCCTGACAGAGGCCAGCAACAGAAAGTTTTATATTTTACAATTTTCATAAATTATTTCATCACTAAATCCACTTCTGAGAAATTTTGAGGTGAGAAATCAACTTTGTAGATTTCTAATATTGACAGTTTTAGTAGTGGCGGAACACAAATGCGCTTGAAAGTTTTCGGAGTTGAGGAGATCCGCAAGTGGCAGCGGGAGATGCCTGCCCCTTTGGCCGTCCTCCGCAATGGAAAACGGAGGACGGCCAAACCAAGTTGAGTAGAGTCGAGTTGAGCTGGTACTGGTAATGGAAAAACGTTATTACTCTCTTTAACCACAGTGTTTCATACCAAGAAGCGAGTTCAAGAAACCCAGGATCTGTTTTTGTTATCTGTCGTCAGGCTCTTGCTCAGTTGAAGCTGAACCACAAGTGGATTCCCCCCGGGCAGTGCCTTTTTTTCTCACAGCACCTGCGTAAAGTGGTGAACGGCATCTGAAACTGCCATGGCAACACAACGAGCAATATCAAGTTGCACAGTAAAATGTAACTAGTTTATCCCCAGATCTCTCTGCAAAATTAACATGACATGCTATCCACATCTTCCTAGCCCCCTGGTCGATATACACTGTCGTGTTAGTTGGAATAAACCCAAACTTAAACAGTAAGTAACACAGTTGCAGGTGACACAGGCAGGAAGACAGAAAATTGCCAATAGTGTGAATACCTGAATGGTCAGGCCTAGCCCATGATATGAATAATGATTTAATGTGTTTGTTACGGCAGCCGTCTGTGTGTCACTGCTGCTGTGTTTCTCCCTACATGTGGTACACTGTGAGGCGGGGGATTGGCTGGTCTTCGGGAAGTCTGGCTGATCCCGCCTCCCACATCCGACGATCCTGATTGGAGCGCCGCACCAACCCTTCTCCAATCGCCGAGCTGCCTGCAGGACCGCCTTCGTGCCTTCTCTGTCAAATAGGCTGGTCTGCTGCTGGGTCGAGGCAGCTACCATTTGCCATGTAGTTTGCCCCGACGCTGGTCCTGACTTTGAACTCTGTGTGTGCGTGTCCTTAGTGGAAACAACCATTTCCTTGTTTGTTAGATCTGTGTGTTACTGAGAGGTGGTAACTCACCCGGGCTGATCCCAGTATCGGTCTACAGAATTGTGCTAGGAGAAGCTCATCACTGATCACTCACACCTGTTAGAAAATACTTGTTTTAGATACACTAGGTTTAGGGGTGCTGTGCTCCCTGTGTTTTGGTTTTGAACGACTGCTAGAGAGGTTTTGTTTATTCTTTTGCAAGTAGTTTAGTAATCCCTCATTTAGGAGGATCTCTTTTTGTTATATTTGGTTCTTTGTTTTACGCAGCACCCACTTGCCCATTTTCTGTTTGACCTTTTGAGTGTACCAGACTGTTTAATAAATAACCTTTCCACCCATACCAAAACCATCTGGTTTATGTTTACGTCTCTCCTACCCCTAGAGAGCGGGGACGTAACAGTCTTGTTTAGGCTTGTTTGAAAATATCAGCCTTATTCTTTCAGCTCGGCTGTGTCTCGACATTTACACATTAAAAGCCTCCAACACTGAATAAGTGGTTGTTCCACCTCACTTCAAAAGTCACATTTAATTTAACACACACAAATGTGTCCCAACAAATTGTTATTAATAAACTTCATAAAATAACAAAACGAAAAATATATAGTATTAGTAATATATTTTATAGAGTTGATCTCTTATCTGGAACATAACCTGCTCTGGAGCAGATTAGCCGTTAAGCATAAGTTACCATGGTGAACCACCGTCATGGTACTGAAAACCCAGAGTTGGCCTCGAATTTCCCTCACTAAGCTTAAATCCTGCTTTGCGGTACAGGCACCAGGCCCTCTGCATTGCTCTCTGTCCCTTTCTCTGGATCCCCAGACCTGCCATCCTCTAGCTCTCAACCAGATGCTGTCGGCCTTTCCCTCCTTTCACTATCACCTGACTGCCACACCCAGCTACAAACTGAACTCACTTCTCTCATCAGCTCCTGGCCTACTCCGCCCATTCCTCAGCTGCAACTAAGCCCCTCATCAGCCACTCAGCACAAATATCCGGTCACATATATCTCTGACCTGAGGGCTGTTTCACAAAACCAAGATAGCGGAGTAAACCATGATTATCCAGTTATCCTGGCTGAATAAAGCAGTGACTCGGTTTCACGAAAGCAGTAGCACATAAGTTACCATGGCGATTTATTCTGTGCAGCTAGCCTGCTCCAGGCCAGGCTAACAGACAGGCTTAGTTAATCCTGGGGCCTTATCTGGTCAGTCAGCGGTCACGCCAATAAGAAACCAATGTGTTTTGTCAGTGATTCTGTTTTCTTATGTATGTGTTTATTATTTTAACATTATGATGGTGGCCTACCATTATTAACTTTATAATTATCCATGTGGGCATTGTTAGGTCTACTGTTCGATTGTGTTTTTGAAAACTGCTGTTCTAAATTTGACAGATAGGCCTTTAGTAGGCTATTGTATGTATTGAGGGGATTAGAGAATTAGCTGATAAAGAAGAAAAGGTGTTGTCAATCAAGTCAGGCCATACAAGTAGCTCTAAACACATGTTTCTTCCTTTACAATGGCGTGCCCATTTTTGAATGACATTGTAGATGATGAAGCACTTATATTGAGAAGGGCTTTCAGACAGGAAAGAGTGTTTCAGGACGGGTCCAACCCGTTGGCCCGACAATTACCTGCATGAGTGTTACCGCTTTTCTGGGGATGGCATTCGCTACCTGTGCAGACTGCTGGGTCCCAAAATTCAGCACCACACCGCACGGAGCCATGCCTTGACCGTTTCACAGATGATCTGTGTTGGTCTCAAGATGGCGCTTCCTATAGCTGCCTCGGTGTGCGCTTTGTTTTGTTTTTGTGTGTTAATTCAGTTCTCAGCTGTGATTCCCGGAGCTCTTTCACCAGAGAAGAACTTGTGAACATCAGGGGAACAACTCCAGCGGATTTATTTCCCACTTTTCTCGTGTCATCAGTGTAATTATTGGACATTCTGGTGAAG
This sequence comes from Micropterus salmoides, assembly GCF_014851395.1. Lineage (NCBI taxonomy): Eukaryota > Metazoa > Chordata > Actinopteri > Centrarchiformes > Centrarchidae > Micropterus > Micropterus salmoides. Next base: position 28,528,015 of record NW_024040040.1, on the reverse strand, counting down.
GGCGCGCTCGCTGTTGTTCGGGCTGGGACTGCACTCACTGGAGGAACTACAGCTACTGGTGGGGAAAAACTGAGACTTTTTTTCATCTTCTGTGCTTCACTGCCTGACTGATATCGGACTCCGCGCTGCAGCTGGCTGGCTTCCAATTGTACAGAGCAGACTGCGATACAGAGCTCTCCGGCAAAACAAAAGGTGGAGGTGTACATTTTTATATTAACAGTGGCTGGTGTACCGACGTGACGGTGAATTCAGAAGCACTGTTCTCCTGATCTGGAAAATTTTATAATTAATAATAATAATAATAATAATAAACCGTTTTACTCCCCCCATGGTTTTGCTTCATTCATTCTGATTGGTGGCCAACGTGCATGACGCACTGATCACGTCATGGTCCACCTGATTCCTGCATACAGACAGAAATTAGAAGTCTGTAAACCTGTAGTGAGGACATCAAAGAAATGGACTAGTGAAGCTGTAGAATATCTTCAGGCGTGTTTGGACTGCACTGACTGGGATGTTTTCAGGACTGCTTCCAACAACCTGGATGACTTTACAGAGGGTGTGACGTCCTACATCTGTTTCTGTGAGGACAGCTGCATACCAACACGCACCAGGGTGAGTTATAACAATGACAAACCCTGGTTTACAGCCAAACTCAGACAGCTGAGGTTGGAAAAGGAGGAGGCATTTAGGAGTGGAGACCGGGCCAGGTTTAAGGAGTCAAAGTACAGGTTTAGCAAGGCGGTGCGAGATGCTATACAGCTGTACGCAGAGAGACTACAGCACCAGTTCTCAAGAAATGACCCTGCTTCTGTCTGGAGAGGCTTCAGACAGATCACCAACTACAAACCTACATTCCCCCACTCCATGAATGAATCAACGAGATGAACCAGTTTTTCTGTCGCTTTGAAAAACAGTGGGACAGACCTGACACCATCCCCCGTCACACCACTGATCGGCCACAGTCTTCCATCTCATCCCCCACCTCCTCCCCCTCTCTTATCATCCCAGAGAGGGATGTCAACATACAGGACAGGAGGCAGAAACCCCACAAACCAGCTGCGCCGGACTCTGACTCCCCATCCGCCCTGGAGCACTGTGCCAATCAGCTGTCTCCGGTGTTCAGAGACATTTTTAACACCTCACTGGAGACATACCATGTGCCAGCCTGCTTCAAAGCCTCCTACATCAACCCTGTCCCCAAAAAACCAAGGACCACAGGACTTAATGACCTGTTGCCCTGTGGTAATGAAGTATTTTGAGCGCCTTGTGGGACAACACTTTAAATCCATCACAAACCCTCTCCTGGACCTACTGTGGTCCAGATCGCCTACAGATCTGTTTGCTCTGTAGCCGATCTGAGCCTATTATAAGGATCCTGTTTGTGGATTTCAGCTATGCTTTCAATACCATCATCCCGGCACTGCTGCAGGACAAGCTCTCTCAGCTGAAGGTACCTGACTCCACCTGCAAGTGGATTACAGACTTCCTGACAGACAGGAAGCAGCACGTGAAGACGGGAAAACATGTCTCTGACTCCAGTACCATCAGCACCGGTTCCCCTCAAGGCTGCGTTCTTTCTCCTCTTCTCTTCTCCCTGTATACCAACAGCTGCACCTCCAGTCACCAGTCCATCAAGCTCCTGAAGTTTGCGGATGACACCACCCACATTGGGCTCATCTCTGGTGGGGATGAGTCCACCTACAGGTGGGAGATTGACCATCTGGTGACCTGGTGCAGCCAGAACCACCTGGAGCTCAACGCTCTGAAGACAGTGGAGATGGTCGTGGACTTCAGAAAGAACCCAGCCCCACCCTCCCCCATCATCCTGTGTGACTCCCCATTTGCCACTGGGGATTCCCTCCGCTCCCTGGGCACCATCATCTCCCAGGATCTCAAGTGGGAGCTGAACATCACCTCCCTCACCAAGAAGGCCCAGCAGAGGATGTACTTCCTGCAGCAGCTGAAGAAGTTCAGCCTTATTATTCTTATATAACTTGCATTTGTTTATTCCATATTTATATATTTCTACATCTATTTATGTCAACTGTATGTTTGGCTACGTGTAGCACCTTATCACCAAAGCAAATTCCTTGTATGGGTAAAACACTACTTGGCAATAAAGCTCCTTCTGATTCTGATTGAGATTTTTTGCTAGTGGTATAATAATAATAATAATAATAATAATAATAATAGTCTTTATTTGTAGAGCACTATTCAAAAACAAGTTACAAAGTGCTTTTAACAAGTGAAAAGAAAATAATACAAAAACAATACAAGATAAAAGCAAGAAAACATTGAAAAGACTAAAATACATGTTTAAGATAAATATAAAATAGAATAGAATAAACTGGGATAAAATAAAGTCAAAAAAGATCGGGAAAGGCTCTCCTATGAAAGTATGTTTTAAGAAGGGACTTAACAGAGTTCACTGACTCAGCCGACCTGATTTCCTCGGGCAGGCTGTTCCAGAGCCTCAGGGCCCTGACAGCAAACGCTCTGTCCCCTTTAGTTTTCAGTCGAGACTCTGGAACAGACAACAGACCTCTGCCCGAGGATCTCAAGGTACGTGCTGGTGTGTATGGGACTAAAAGGTCAGAAATATAACAAGGCGAGAGGCCATGAAGAGCTTTAAAAGTGATCAATAACATTTTAAAGTCAATTCTAAAACATACTGGGAGCCAGTGTAATGAAGCTAAAACAGGGGTAATGTGGTCATATTTCTTTGTTCTGGTTAAAAGCCTGGCAGCTGAGTTCTGGACAGTCTGGAGTCGATCAATAGATTTTTAGGTTAAACAGGTGAAAAGGCTGTTATAATAATCCAGGCGTGATGAGATGAAGGTGTGTAAAATGGTCTCGGTGTCCTTAAAAGTTAACATAGATAGAATTTTTGCTATATTTCTAAGTTGATAAAACATGATTGAACAAGCTATGTGGTGTGCTGCTCAACATTTAAATTACTATTAAACCAAACACCAAGGTTCTTTGCAACAGGCTTAATGTGATTTACTAGCGAACCTGCAGATGGCAGTATTTGTTTTGCCATCTGCTGGGACCCGATGACCAGGATTTCTGTTTTGTCTGAGTTCAGCTGGAGGAAATTATTTGACATCCAATTTTTTTATTATTATTATTCAAATATTTTTATTGGGTTTTAAGTTGTAAACACACATAAAGCAATTAACAAGTCCCCTTCACAAAGGCAGTTGTTAAGTGTCAAAAGCAGCGCTAAGGTCCAGGAGTACCAGGACTGAGCACATACCTTCATCAGCAGACATTAAAAGGTCATTGGTGACTTTAAGCAGTCTCAGTGCTGTGGTACTTCCTGAAACCAGATAGAAACTTTTCAAATAATTTGTTATTTTCCAGTACAGTGAGCAGCTGTTACTTTCAGTAAAAACTTTGTAAGTATTACTTCAAGTGGACTGGAGGACACTCTGATGCTGCACCATCAGAAGTGTGTATTTGGCATTAAAAGGATATACTGTAAAACTTTGATTAATATACTTTATTTGCTAAAATCTCTGAATTGACCCTGCCTATATTTGGGACAGGCCTTTAATTAATTTCGCACAAAACTGAAATAGGCTACTATGAAACAGTTTATTTATTTCAAACAGTGAATATTACTTGCATAGAATTTATCAAATAATATCAAATACGTCATTCATTTGATCTAGCTCCAACAGACAGCTTATGCACTTTTATTTTGTAGCCAGCAACGTAACAAAAATGGTGCAGGATGAGAGAAGTGTGGCAGAAGTTAGCAGACAGAGAGCCATGGACTTCACATGACAACTTTTTTTTTATGAAAAACCGTTTTGATTCTTTTGATTAGTGGACAACTTACAGACTAAAGGAATATAAATAATCAAGGAACAGACACATTTGGACTTAACAAGTGCTTCATAAGAGGTTTTATACATCCAAAGAACTTCTATAAAAAACAAACCAGGCTATTAATTGAAGTTTTATAGTACACACATTTTCATAACCTTCCCCAACCACAGAAGAGTGAACTACATCAAGGAGGGATTCTACAACATTGCAGGTAACATGAAGTTATTGGTGCGCTGGACACATTAGGATACATGAAGGTGATTTTGTTAACAGACAATCCTTTCATAGTATCAACGTTCAGGTAAGAATGAGTTATGGTTAGGCCTACTGTCAACTACATAAATTTCTTATTTGCATTAAATGACCTTAACACATGTTATTGATTCAGATGATCTGTGATGCTGACTGCATCTTCAGCAATATCGAGGCAAAGTGGCCTGGCTCAGTCCATGACTCCAGAATCTTTCGGGCCTCTACAATTAACCAGCGACTATCACAAGGTAAGCCACACAATTCTTTTGGATAAGCATCTTGACCATCATGACATTGTCAAAAGTTCTACTCTGAAGATGTAACCTACAGTCCTGCTTACAGCGTGCATTGAAACATGACTTCTTTTTGTAGTTTCTGGACTTCGAGGTCCAGTTTCTTTAGTGTCTTTCTTTTGATTTCCATATCTAGGTCCAATTCCCGCAGTTTTCTTTTGTAATATGTGATTTGTATGTCTGCCAACTCAATTTGTTTTTTAAGTGGGTGCTGTAGAGACCTCTGACTGTTTGTGAATCCTGTAAAACACATATCAATTAGCAGAGCATGAATTGTGTGTGGTAAGATGTCCTCTTGATTGCACTATTTGTTAAATCTTACTGCTTCCCCTAGGTATTTATCCCGTTGATACCGTAGGCCTATGTGATACTATCGCTCATATCTACTGTTACTTTACTGTTGTTTGTATGTTGTTCCTCAAATGCCAAATGAGTAAAAGTAAATGTTCAGGTAATACTTACTGTGGTCCCAGATTGGTACACCGTCTGGGTCCTATTATAAATATATTTTCTATGAGCATCAGATCAGTGACTTCCTTTCCATTATTGATTAAATTAACGTTATTTCCACAAGAGTTAAATTATACCTCCAGCCTTCTTGCGTCCACAGAGTCTCCTCATCTTCTGCAGCAGAAGTTCCTTCACCCTGCCACATAAACCAAACTCATAATAACTTAATGTTGACAGGTGCGTATAGCCTATATGCCTTTAATGAATAATACTCACTGGATTAATACTATCCTCCTGAAGCTCCTCAAGAGAAAGTGTGTTGCCAGATACTGCAAGACAGTGTCAGTCAGTATCATACTATATAAATGTTTGATTACGTTGCATATGCAGTAGTGGAATGATGTATGAAGGGGGCGGTTTCTATGGATGGGACAGAGTCAGTGGCTTTCCCATCCCTTCTAAAACAGGCCTCCCTACGTTTATGTCAAGGGCCAGCTCTTCTGCTGGCGTGAATTCTGGGGATGGTGGGCCACCCCAAGTGCCAGACACATGAAACTTTTTTTAAACGACTAAAATAGGTAAGAGAATAAAATATGTGAGCAGGCACCTTCTAAGTCATTAATACAAGTAATTTGTACATTATAGTCAACATTCTATCCAGATACTTACCAGTCTGCAAAATGTTCTTATATTTAATCTTGAATTGTTGCCAGGTCCTCTTTGGTCCAGTCATGTTTGATCTGGATAAATATTGATAAGTTGTGTCACAAAAAGTTAATCAGCTGTCAGATTCACACATGTACAGCATTAACTTCCACTGCTAAGTTTAAAGTTGTTCATTCGAGCAAATGACAAGTAACACCTTGAATGTTATAATTATGACATTTTCAGTTAAGAGTAGTGGTTAGGGAATGTATATTTTAGGATACTTACACATTCAGTTGATCCTCTATTATTTGCCATGCCCTTTCTTGCTCCATTATAATAGCGGTAGTGTTTCCTTTTTTGAGTATGATGTGCTTCAATTCCTCATAAGCCTCCATTAAAAGATGTTGCTCATTTGGTGTGAAGTATGGCGCACGCAACTTATCCATTGTAGCATCAGTGAATCTGTGATCGACCGTGTGGTCTCTTGAAGAAAGCTGTACACTTATCTGAATTACTTACACCTGGCTTGACAGTCGCACCTTCTGAGCCTGGTTTGGCCTTCATGAAACGGATAAAGCCAGGACAGCACTGATGACACTTGGGTAAGCCTACCTTTTTCTTTTGTGAAACAGCTCTCTGGTATCTACCAATAGTCATTCTGTTTTTTCTTTTTTGTTGTTGTTTGTTTTGTTTTGCCAAAACTCTGATTAACTAAGGATGCATAGTATCACATAGAGATACAGGACATCAAGATACAGGACTAGATGAAAAAGACTATTTGACTTATTTGGCTCTCTTTGCATCTACCATAGACCAATGGCAGTGCATCACTGAGTAATATCCACAAATAAAAAAATATAAAAAGTACTATGTTATTAGACATTATTGCGTTGTAAATCCAAACTACCTTTATAGTAAAGATTTTAGAAAAAATAGTGCCGAAACAACTGCTCTGTACTGGAAAATAACTTTAAAAAGTATGAAAAGTTTCAATCTGGTTTTCGTAAGTACCACAGCACTGAGACTACCCTGCTTAGAGTCACCAATGACATTTTAATGTCTGTTGATAATGGCATGTGCTCAGTCTTAGTACTCCTGGACCTTAGCGCTGCATTTGACACCATTGACTGAGGCACTGGGTGGGGATCTCTGGTACTGCCTTAGAATGGTTTTCTTCCTACCCTCCCAAATAGGAGGTTCTGTGTGTCTGTTAATAACGATGTCTCTTCATTTTGTTCAGTTAAATATGGTGTGTCTCAGGGGTCAGTCTTAGGATCCATTTTATTTACCTTGTATTTGCTTCCCCTTGGACACATTATCCAGAAACATGGTGTTTCTTTTCATAATTACGCTGATGACACACAGATGTCAGATCGACAGACCCTGGAATACTGAGTTCACTTACCGACTGCCTCTGTGAAGTTCAAAAATTGGATGTGGGGGGTCCGGTCTGAGCGGTGCCATGTGAGGACGTGTTTTTACTGAGCTCCTCGCCAACACTATTAAGAAATATAGAAGCAGCAATTTAATGTAAATACCATGAGTCGCGCTCTTTACTGAAGCCAAGACGTGGCACCAGGCTTGATATTTTGACCTAACGCTCGCTGAAAATGTCTAAAAACCCCCGAAAAGTGCCTGATACAAGGGTTAGCTCCAAGGTTAGCCCAGAGGCTAATGCTGCACCTGATGCTATACCTAACGCCGTACTTGACCGCAGACCCGGACATGAGGCCATCCTCCTAGTAATCGCAGGATAAACGGGTGGTCGCCCTCGAGTCTGCAGCCGACAGCCACTCCGATCTGATTGCTGCTCTGGAGCGGGACATGGTTAACGTGCGGAGGGAGCTCGCTACCCACAAAGCACGAAATGAGGATTTGGAGGCACGCGTCGCAATAACCTGCGTATTACCGGGATAAAGGAAAGACGGGAGGACGGGAAGCGCGTGACTGATTTTATATTTCAGTGCCTGAAGGAGACGCTTGGTCTCGATAAGCATCCTTTATTGGACCGGGAACACCGTACGCTGCGCGTGAGACCGGGTAACAGGGACCCGCCGAGAGGCTTCGTCATCAGATGCCATTACTACCAGGAGAAGGAGGAAATACTAAGGAAAACTGGGCAGATGAAACAACTGACTACGGGGGATGGTGATAAGATCCGCATCCAACCAGTCATTTCGGATACTATAATATGGCGACCCCTGAGGCTGCGACCACATTTAGTGGTTCGTGGCAGGCAAACACTAAATTCACAAACTGGAATACCAAAGGGCTTAACCACCCAGTAAAGCGTAGTAAGGTGTTTTCTCATCTATCGAAGCTGCGAACAGACATAGCATTCTTAACTGAGACACACCTGCTTGATAAGGATCATTCCAGAATTAAGAATTAAGCCGCGGTGCGGCCATTCTCATCCACAGGGAAGTGCAATTTGTACAGACAAATACGATAAAGACGGTCGGTTTATTATTGTTCAAGGACATTTATTTAATTTACCAGTAGTACTGGCCTGCGTCTATACTCCAAACTGGGATAATGCTAAATTTTTCACTGACTTTTTCTCACTCCTTCCAGAATTAAACAGTCACCAATTGGTCCTTGGGTGAGATTTAAACTGTGTTCTGGATCCCATTATGGACCGTTCTGGAGCTGTACCGAGAACACTTAGTAAATCAGCAGAGACTATTAACGCTTTTCTCCAAGCATATGAGGTGATTGATGAATGGAGGTATAGAAATCCAGTTTCTAGACAGTATTCTTTTTTTCTCTCCAGCGCATAATTCGTATTCCAGGATAGACTAATTTTTGCTGGACAAGAAACTCCTCCCCCTGCTGAGGTCTAGTGAATATGATGAGTATCGTTATCTCTGACCATAGCCCAGTAACAATGGTGCTTTGCTTTCCAATTAACGAGCCTCCACAACGCAACTGGAGACTTAACCCACGTCTTCTGTCTGATGAAGATTTTGTTAACTTCCTATCCGCCCAAATCGATTTCTTTTTAGAAACAAACCAATCACCAGACACGAGCCACTCTAACTTGTGGGAGGCAATGAAAGCATATTTACGTGGTCAGATAATATTTTATAATGTAAGTATGAACAGAAGACGGTCAGCACGCCTTAATGAGTTGATCTCTTTGATAAAGGACGTTGATCATAAAAATTTTGAAGCTCCATCAGCAGCTCTTTGTAAAGAGAGAATAGGTTTGCTAACAGAATTCGATACTCTCTCATCCGGAGTAGCTGAGGAGCTCTACCTTAAATCTCGTCAAGAATTTTACGAGCATGGGGAACGAGCAGACATCAGCTAAGGCAATCCGCAGAGGCTGGATTTATAACAGAGATTAACACCCCAGAAGGGATAACCACAGATAAAAAAGCATAAATAAACAATTCAGAAAATTTTATGGGAACCTTTGTGCAACTGAAAATTACGATAGCACTAAGTTAGCTCAGTTTTTTGATAGTCTCGAGATTCCAACCGTAGGCCGACAAGACAGGGCAGATCTTGATAGTAACATTTCAGCAGCCGAAATTGACCGGGTAATTAAAAAGATGAAGAGCGGTAAGTCTCCGGGGCCAGATGGCTTCCCTATCGAATTTTTCAAAAAATTCTCATTCAAACTAAGCCCTCTTTTAAAAGACGTATATACTGAGGCATTGGAGCGCAGGACTCTCCCTCCGACAATGACCCAGGCCACCATCTCAGTCCTTCTTAAGAAAGTAAAGGACCCTCTGAAATGTGAGTCATTTCGGCCTGTGAGTCTACTCTGCTGCGACTACAAAATTTTGACCAAGGTTCTGGCTAGTAGATTGGAGTCTGTTATGCATACAGTGATACATCCAGATCAGACTGGTTTTATTACTGGGCGGCAGCTTTTTGGCAACATACGAAGGCTTTTTAATATTCTTTATTCCCCGGAAACCCCACATACAGCAGAGGTTTTGCTCTCCCTCGATGCTCACAAAGCATTTGACCGGATTGAGTATGAATATCTTTTTGCAACTCTGGGGAGGTTCGGTTTTGGACCGGCTTTTTGTTCGTGGATAAGGATCCTGTATGCTACACCGCAGGCCTCCGTCCGTACTAATAAAATAATCTCCAACTATTTTCCTAAAGGTAGGGGGACAAGACAGGGCTGTCCATTGAGTCCACTTCTGTTTGACCTCGCCATTGAACCACTAGCGGTTGCACTTAGGAGTGCCGAGGAGCTCATGGGTGTTGTCAGGGGGGGCCAAAATCACAAACTGTCCCTATATCCGGTCCTTGCACCTCTATTCCTAAGGCATTAGAAATTATCTCTAGCTTTGGAGAGATTTCAGGCTACAGAATCAACCTTACTAAGAGTTTGCTCTTCCCTATTAGGCTCGACAGATGTCTTTTGAAGCGTATCAACTAAAAGAAACTCGCAACACTTTTACCTATCTTGGCGTTTCAGTAACCGGCAAATACAGGGATTTATTCAAGCATAACTTTAAACCAGCCCTGGAAAGGGCCAAAGAGGACCTTACCCGGTGGTCAGCGCTGCCTATATTGCTTGCTGGGTTAATTCTGTCAAGATGATAATTATGCCCAGTTTCATATAATACCTGTTTTTATCCCAAAGTCTTTTTTCAAAGAGCTAGATAAATCTATATCTACCTTTATCTGGAATAAGACCATCCCACGAATAAGGAGGTCACATCTGGAGAAACAGAAAGAGGCGGGAGGCTTAGCACCACCAAATGTTTTACAATATTACTGGGCAGCTAATATTTAAAAGCTAACATACTGGGTCTCTGGGTCTTACGAGGGGGGTGGACCTGTATGGGTTCAAATGGAACAGCATTCCGCTCATCCGGTGTCCCTACCTTCTTTAGTATGCGTGCCATTGCTACTCAGTAAGCAGCGTCTTACAAATAATCTTATTGTGAGTGGCTCACTTCGAATATGGTCCCAATTCAGGACCCATTTCAAACAGACAGGCTATGCCCTCTCTCCCAATCACGGCCAACGCACTTTTTCCACCCTCACTCATGGATACAGCATTTAAGTCATGGTTCAGGAGTGGTCTGAAACGGGTGAAGGATCTTTTTAAGGATGGTGTGTTCATGTTATTTGAGCGGCTGGTGAATGAGTATAATATTCCCAGTTCGCATTATTTCAGGTACCAGTAGGTGCCTGTCTTTGTTCAGAAACATTTCCCTTCCTTTCCGTTACTCCCGTCAAATGACTGGATAGATGAGTGGTTGGAGGGGAATCTAAATCAAAGAGGAGGAGTGAGCAGATTATATGAGGATATTCAGACGGTCGCCTCGCCATTACTTAGTCATATTAGGGCAGGATGGGAGGGGGAACTAGGCTTTGAAATGTCAGACATCTCCTGGCAAAGCGCAATTAAGAGAATACATTCATCTTCAACCCAGAGATTTTATACGGTCTGGCAGCCATTTCTGGATTATTTTAATTTACAATTTCCTAAATTGGATGTGAAATAATTTCCTCCAGCTGAACTCAGACAAAACAGAGATCATGGTCATTGGGTCCCAGCAAATGGTAAAGCAAATACTGCCATCTGCTGGTTCGCTAGTGAATCACATTAAGCCTGCTGCAAAGAATCTTGGTGTCTGGTTCGATAGACAGAGCATTTGCTGTCAGGGCCCAGAGGGTCTGGAACAGCCTGCCCGAGGAAATCAAGTCGGTTGAGTCAGTGAACTCTTTTAAAACATACTTTTATAGGAGAGCCTTTCCTGATTTTATTTTATTCTATTTATTTTATATATATATTTACATTTATTTTTAACATGTATGTTAGTCTTAGTGTTTTCTTGCTTTTATCGTGTATTTGTTTTTATGTATTTTATTGCCTTTGCACTTGTTAATACATTATTGGTGGTATGTTATTACAACATTGGCCAAGTTATTACTTTTTTTTATTACTTGGAAATTATTACATTATTGGGTTCTATCTGTTAATGTTACAATTTATTACATTATTGGTACAGAGATTTTTACATTATTGGTTAAGACATTTTTAAAATTATTTGGAAGTTATTACATTATCACATTTTATTACATGTTTGAGTAAAGAGAATATTTTCATTACATTAATGGGAGTTATTACATTATCGGGAAATTATTGCATCATTGGGTTCTACACCATGCAAGCACGCGGGAAGGCGAAGGGGGGTGCAGAGGGTGCTGCAGTACCCCCTATTGACAGGGAGGAACACAGTGTGCAAATCTCATGTGCAGACTACACAATGGGCACTATTGTTACTATATGACAACATAAAATACAAGAGGTTGGTGCTAAATTCAGAGGATGCTCTGGTTGATATTACAGCCTAATGATAGGCAGCTGTTTGCACTGTCTTGCTCTGACATTATCTGAATAATCATGTACACATAAATAATCCACCCGCCCCCCCTCCCTCCCAACTAATTATTTTCTGAGATTTAGCCCACCTCTTCCGTTCCTTTTAACTTTAACTTGGGTTGTATTGATGAGTATTTTCTTTAACAATGTACTTTCATGATTAGAGAGGCTGCTGTCAGTCATTTTAAACGTTTCCATACATGCAGTAATGTCACTGCAAATACCGTGGGACATCCATGCAGCAAAACTAAAAACTGTAGTTATAAACTTAACTGGACAAAGAAACTAAAGAGGAAACAGAATTCAACTTTTTGCTATTGAAATCTTTAGACGCTCTGATGGAGCTCAGGATTGATCAGGAGGATGGCTGCTTTACTCCAGACAGTTTCACTGTATGAACCTGGACTGTGTGACACCTCTTGGATGTATAGAAGAACACGGAACATTAATTAACACTAGATTCTGAGAGATCCTGACGGCCTTTCGGGAGATTTAAATATGAAGTTATGCTGCTGTGCCTCGTGCGTAAATGCGCACAGCGTCTCTCTTAATGGGGAGACCTGGAAATTCAAAAAAAAGGAATCGCCCGAAACTCTGCCCTCAAACAGAGGTGCTTTCAGTTATTGCGGCACAAGGTTTTCATGTGTCTCCCCAAGTGTAGACACTGTGCGTGGAACAGTTTTTCCAGTTGAAATGAGCGACAGTGTAATCAGCTGCGCCTGCATGGCCTTCATTTAAGTTGATTGTGTTATAAATGTTTTTTATTCATTTGTAATTATTTTATTTAAACATACATACATATAATTACAGACGTCGAAACCTTAGTGACGTCATAGGACCGTGCCTGTAATCAATCTGTGTTGAACAACAGTGTGTAAGTGCGTGCCCAGTGGTGTCTTCCTTGCATTTCTACTGTGCAGCACCCCTAAGCAAAAATGTCTACAATATAGTTTATTTTTGTTTACCATTTTGTAATTTCTGTATATATTATCTGCTTTCAGGAGAATATAAATAATGTTTTTTTTGTGGTGACAGTTTAGTTTAGTGACCCACCGGAACAGCACCCTCTCTGTGTGTGATGTACAAATTAAGCATTGTCCTCCCCTTCTTCATTATAATCATACCACAACATTTCACTTTACCCTTGGACCTAGCTGGTTATACAACTGGGCTTAGTCTCAAACAATATCGGAGTTTATTTTTCAAAAAAATATTTTTCTTGGGTCTTGCTGATATTGAGCTGTAGAGGTAGTTTTTGACGCATCATGTAACAAAGCTCTCTATCAGTCCTCTGTACTCCTCCTCATTGTCCTTATTGATGCATCCAATGACGGAGGATTTGTCAGAAAACTTTTGAAGATCTAGAGGTCTGAGGAAGTCTGAGATTTAGAGAGGTGTAGAAAGTACAGTGTGTCATAAGAGTAGTAAGCATTTGGTCATAAACAAAGGATTGGAATTTTATCTGAAGTTAATAAAATTCAGTTCTATATGATCACAATTTCAAAGCAATCCATCCAGTAATTGTTGATAGTTGATCAAGTAGATGTTGTGAGATTTCTGGAAAAGCGTGTATCACCCGCATGCTGGTCTTGTCTGTTTTGACCTTTGTGATGGAAATTTGATATTTTACTGTGTTTACTGGTTCACCCTGCATGCTTCATCAGAACAGACCAGTGTTTCACTGTGTGGTATTTGATTATTTTATTATGTTACAGCTAGGTGAAGTTTCCCATGGGAAAGATGCTCGTTAGAGAGTTTTCTTATCAGACTGTCCTTGATAGGCCTTCATCTCAGGACAGCTGGTCCCTACTCCCTTCCTCCCTTGGATAGCTGCGTAATACCCTTACAGTATAGTCACCTGCTCCTTCACTGGCTCTTTGTCTTACACTCTGCAGACTGTTTTGCACTCTGTAAGTTTGTCTGACCCTTTGCAAAGAATAAAACCCTTAAAAGACGTCTGGATTGGAATCTTTATTTCAGAAGACTCACTAAAGGACAAATTTCCATTACACTTTGTGAAAGACTGGTGTGTGGTCGAAATTCTTTCCCATTTTTCTGGACTTTCATTACCTACAGGTGCATCAGGAGTATTGCTTTTGTGTCACATTGCTGTCAAATCCAAGAAGCGCTTCCTTTGATTTGTTATATTTAAAATGTGTTTTGTTAAGTTTTGTATGGTCAATGATTCACTCCTAAGTGAGAAGCCCCCTGAACAATTTATCAGTCAATGCATCTTCTCTGGTCATTTTGTTTTTCCTTAAGGTTTTATTCAGTTTTTGCAACGATACACACAGAACAGTACATCCACAAAAAATAATAAATAAATAAAAAGAGATAATAGACAATACGAACTGAGATTACCGCCATTGATGTCTGGAAACATTTCACTAATCATGCACTCTTCTTACACTTAAGCATTCTTTTATCGAGTGTCACATCCAATATAACTGTACCATTTTCCCCAGTTCTTGTCAAATATGTTTAAATCTCTATTTGGGTAGTTGAAGTGTCTTTAATTTAATTCTTTTTTTATTCTTTTATTTTTACCATTCCAAATGAGTCCCAAGATCATGTTCCAAGCTTGGTTAAGTCCAAAGGGAAAGTAGACCACCTATTGACGTCCTTTGGAATGTTTTCAGAAATCTTGTTATAATTGGCTTCATACATTGTGTTAAGTGTTTTGGTTATAGTTACCCCAAGATATTTAATTGGTCTAGAATTCCATTTCAAATTATATGCATCTTTGAAACATAATAATAAATAATAAATAAAATAATTAGTGTTTTTGTTACATTCAGAGTAATGTCCCTCTGTATTAAGTAGGTTAATTTGTTTTGGAAAGCATTCGTCTATCTGGTTGTTGGAGAAGGATTATCACATTATCTGCAAAAAGTCCAATGATATGTCCTGTCCTCCTTATGGTAACACCCTGCAAATATTCTTCTCTGCCTTATTGCTTGCACGAAGGTTTCAGCATATGAAGCATAGAGAGTAGGATAAAGACAACAACAACCCCATTTTGTACCCCTCTCAAGTTGAACTGTATAACAAAGCTTATCTTAATTCTAGGTTCATGGTAAATAGTTCTAATACACAGCATTAAATCTTTGTTGAAGCCAAATGTCTTTAGTACTATTTTTATTTAGTAATACCCAACTAACACTATCAAATGCATTTTCCACATGCACTATAAAAATTATCAAGGTGGTTCAACTTGAAAACTGCCTTAAAAATGTGAGTAAACTCAACTTTAAGAAAAGCTTTATTTTAACTCGTGATGTTATGATACACAAGTTTAATTAATGATCATTTATTGTTTCAACTTGATACTGTGCTTTGAACCAACTATCTATATGTATATATAAACAGTATATTAAACACTACAGTCACATATACAGAGCGAGGTCGAAACCTACCAACTCTTACCACAGTCAGTTAAAATTAGATGAGACAACTGCTTTTAAATCAAAAAACGTAATAAAGAAACTTCTGCCTGAGGAGAGAACAGTTGAGACCATCAGCTCTAATCAGTAAAATTCTTCTGATTTCTACAACATGGTGACTAATGAGTAGTAATATTATTAAAAAGGAAATGCACAAAAGTCAAATGTCCATGTCCATTTCAGAGTCTTATTCCATTGTAAATAAAGAACTTTGAGGCTGGTTTGTTGTCTTAAGTCCTCGACTTCTAACATCACAAGACTTCAAACAGTTGAGACTCTCAGCTCTCACAATCCGTCCAATAACATTAAGTGTTTTTTCCTCTCTATTGTTCTCCAAATGAACTGTTTTAAATCGCGAGGCAGTGATGGTTTTTCACAGTACAGAACAGTGCTGAAAGTGTATAAAAAGAACAATGAGGTCTTGACAGGAACCATTTCCACATGAGAATCTTGAGAAAACGAAGAGCAGGTGTTACAGTCCGTACCTCAGGATTATTCGATTCAATTAAATTCAATTTATTTATATAGCCCCAAATCACAACAACAGTTATCTCACAGCGCTTTCCATAAAAGAGCAGGTCTAGACCGTACTGATATTATTTACTGAAACCCAGCAATTTCCACCAAGAGCAAGCAGTAGGTGACAAAGGTAAGGAAAAAATTCCTTTTAAGAGGCAGAAATCTCGAGCAGAACCATGACTCAGGGTGGGCAGCCATCTGCCTCGACCAGTTGGGGGTGAGAGAGAGAGGGAGGGAGAGAAAGAAGGGATGGAGGCAGCCCACACAATACACACACAGAGGTACAGACAGTAAAGATAATGTTGCTAAAGACTGAATGAATAATCATACACATATTTATAGTACTGTGTATGATAATAATCGTAATGTTAATGATTATAATGATTATAATAATAATAACGATAGGACTAGTAACAATAATTGTACATTTGTGTGTCATCAGCATAAATATGAAAAGAAATACCATGTTTATGGATAATATGTCCAAGGGGAAGCAGATACAAGGAAAACAAAATGGGTCCTAAGACCGACCCCTGAGGCACACCATATTTAACTGGACAGAATGAGGAGACATAGTTGTTTACAGACACACAAAACTTCCTATTTGACAGGTAGGATGAAAACCATTCTAGGGCCGTACCAGAGATTCCCACCCAGTGCCTCAGTCTGTCCAACATGATGTTGTGATCAATGGTGTAAAAAGCAGCACTAAGGTCCAGGAGTACCAGGACTGAGCACATACCTTCATCAGCAGACATTAAAAGGTCATTGGTGACTTTAAGCACAATTCTTTCTAGAATCTTTGCAATAAAAGGCAGTTTTGAAATTGGTCTACAATTTTGTGGGAGGGAGGGATCTAAACCAGGTTTCTTTAAAAGAGGGTTCACACAAGCCATTTTAAAATAATCAGGGACACAACCAGTAGATAGTGAGCTGTTAAAAACAGAGATCAAATGGGGCCCAACAGAATCCATTACTTTCAGTAAAAACTTTGTAGGTATTACATCAAGTGGGTTGGAGGACACTCTCATTTGTGATACTGTTTTTAAAAGCTCAGACAAGTCGATGGGATAAAACTGGTTAAAACTCTCTTGCTGCTGGTGAGGAACCTCTGAGTAAGAGGCCGTGGGGGTAATAGAGGCTCTGATTGACACCACCTTATTGGTAAAATAAGAAAAACAATTCAGTCATCATTACTTCCACCTGAGGCACAAGGAGGGGTTGGGTTTACCAGCTGATCCACAGTCTTAAACAGAAACCTGGGATTGTGTTTATGTGTAGTAATGAGATCAGAAAAATAGTGTGTTCTCGCATCCTTAACCATGTTATTGTAGTTAATTAATAAATCCTTCAGACTGAGGTAATGGACTTGGAGACTGCATTTTTTCCATCTGCGCTCTGCTTTCCTGCATTCCCTTTTTAGGCTGTGAATGCTGTCATTTATCCAGGGTTGCTTACTAGCTTTAGACGTAGGCCTAACCTTTAGAGGAGCAGTAATATTTAGTGACAACAAGCAGATATGATTGAAGTGATCAACCAGATTGTTGGTGTTGGAATCAGACAGGTGTTGGCTTTGGCTCTGAAAGAATGTGCAAAACTTTGAAACACTTTGTTCATTAAAGATGCGAGAACACACGAAGCTTGGTGAGGCGGCATGAGTAACAGGTGAATCGCAGCTAAAAACAATACATCTGTGGTCAGATATGGTTATGTCCACTAATTCCACAGAGGAAATGCTGACACTCAGGGTAAAAACCAAGTCCAGTGTATGACCACGGTTATGTGTTTGCCCTTTGACATGTTGTTTTAAGTTAAAAGAAGTGGCCATATTTTAAAAGTCAGTTGCATTAACATTGGTGGGGTCATCAACATGAATATTAAAATGGCCACAAAGAACAATTCTGTCATAATTTAAAACCAGAGTAGATAAAAAGTTCTGATAAAAATCCTCCAGGCAGTTTTGGGGGGCAATAAATTATTGTCACGAACCCCCCGGTCGTAACCCCGGCCTGCCTGTTGCTCTGAGGCTGCTGGTGGGCGTGGTGGTCTGAGCTCCAGGTTTTCCCACCTGAAGCACATCCGCAATCAGCACATCAGGGCCTCCGCCTGCAATCAACACACCTTTAAGAGACCAGCCAACCTTCCAGTCCCTGCCGGATCGTTGTACCTCACAGTACGAGCACGCCAGCCAGTTTGTCTGTCCTAAGTATCAGTACCAGTATCTTGTCTGAACCCTTGTACTAGTATTTAACTACTCTCTCTGTCTCGACCTCAGGACACCTGCACACGCACCATGCGGATTCCCTCCTGTGCCCCGGAATCATCGAAGCTCGGGGACCAGAAGCACATGCCCTCGGAACGGCCACCTCACCCCAACCTCTCCCGGGTCACCCTTGTGCACAATAAACCACTTCTGTTCATTCTTAAAGTCTGCGTTTGAGTTTCTGGCCCCCGGTCCTGACAATTATAACTAATGATAGGTTGCAGCCCTCCAACTTTAAGAGTGAGAACTTCAAAGGAGTTAAATTCATCACAGCGTACTTGATGACATCTAAAATCTTTCCTATACACGCTCACTAGCCCACCACCACCACCACCACCACCACTGACCCTCGGTTGACTAAAACAATCATATTGAGGCGGACACAGTTCAGCTAGATGGCTATAGTCATTCATGTCAACCATGATTCAGTTAAAAACATAAAATATAGATTTGCAGACAAGATAAAATCATTTAGCAAAAGAAGTCTTACTTGAAAGTGATCTCATATTGAAGAGAGACATTTTAAATGAGTTTGTTCTAGGTGCTGGAGTTGGTGCAGTTGTCCTAATCCTTATAAGATTACTATGATTGCTGTGTGGGATGTGCACATTTCGGTTTACTGGTCTATACGTGATGATGACAGGAATAGAAGTCTTTGGAACAGTACTGGGAGCAGACGGCTTTACATGCCAGCAGCGTGGAGACAGTTGTTTGTGGCAGTGAAGCAGAGTTCTGTTCAGTGGCCAGTGGTGTGTCCAGGTGTGCTGCATGAATGATTAGTCATTCATGTAAGTCCTGAGGGGAGGACCGCACCACGTGGTGTATGTGAGCAGCTAACATTTCTGAGCCCTGTTTGTTTGGGTGAAAATATTGGAGCCAGTCGTGGAGGCTAAGGAAGTCTACTGAAGCGGCCAGCACCGCGACCAACTGTGGGAATGGGACCGGAGATAAAAACGGACTTCCCACACTGCTTTAAAAAGTTAAAAAGACGGTTAAAATCTGATTTTGTCAGCTCAGACTGCTGAAGAGCTGTGTCATTTGTTCCCACATGGACTATCACTCTTATGATGGAGGACGGGAACGATGAACTTAGGTCCTGGAGTTTTTTTTAAATGTCAGCCGTGGTGGCACCGGGGAAGCAGTGAGTGGTAGTGTTAAAGAAACGGATGTTTCTGGTTATGGAGTCACCAATTATTAGTGTGATTGGGGAGAAAAGGGGATGAGGAGATGCCGGTTGTGGGGTTCCAGAGCAGGACTGAGCAGAATCTGCTTCAACACTGCGTGCGGACTGAGGATGGAGTGTGTGAGCTGCCGAGTGTTGTGTTGGAGTAGCAGTAACAGACCTGAGAGAAGGGCTACCCGACTGTGCAGGGTAGAGACCTCCGGAGCGTCTGAGCACAGCCTCCTTCAATCTGCCGAAAGGGATCCGTATCAGGGAGACTCGAAGTCGCAGGTGCATCCGCTGGATGGACCGGAGTGTAAGGTCAGCAATCTTTTTGTTCGCTTTCTTAAGGAGTGTGCAGTCCTCATGGGGCAGAGTTATCTTGGCTAGCATAACGTTAGTCACCGGAGCTTTGTTGTGATCAGTAGCGTTGATAGCGTTTTTACGGTCATCAATCCATGTCGGATGACTAAAATCCTTAACCCACGTAAAACTCAATTCAAAAACTTAAGTTAAAAAAAAAGGATAATAACCATGCATTCTGGGATTATGTTTATTAGTCCATGTACTTGGGCAGATACTTCATCTGGTTTTATCTTCATCACCACTCTCTGAAGAAACTCAGAGTACTTCATGGCTTCTGGGTACTTGAGATTGACACAGTAGATGACACCCATTAACATGGCAAAGTTGCACATCTTTAGTGTTGTGAAGCACAATGTTTCAAAATTCAGCCATAATCCTCAAATACAGAGCAGGAAAGAAACACCCTTCAGTTGTTCCCAAAATAGACTGGACCAGATCAGTAAGACCAACTATTAATTCATTTTCAGAATTTCAACCCTAGGAAGTGAGACTGAAATTGCAGGTTCAGACACTGAAACACTTCAGCAAACGTTTTTAAAAAATTGATTTTTCTCTAAAATATGAGTTATGGGAATGGAAGTTGGATCAGGGACAGCCATATTTAGGGGGAAAAAAGGGTAAATTACAAA
This sequence comes from Micropterus salmoides, assembly GCF_014851395.1. Taxonomy (NCBI): domain Eukaryota; kingdom Metazoa; phylum Chordata; class Actinopteri; order Centrarchiformes; family Centrarchidae; genus Micropterus; species Micropterus salmoides. The sequence goes on along the minus strand of NW_024040040.1, from coordinate 28,507,789 downwards.
TTATAAACCACATGAACTTGAAATCTGTCATTTAAGTTAATGTGAGAAAATGCAAAGTAAAGTTTGAATGAACTGAATGAGTTTTTATGACTATTAGACAGGTAAGCTAGAAAGTGTGCGTTGTGGACAACCCCAAAGAAACAGCAAAATTCTGGCACATTTGAGTTTTCAACAGACTGAGAAAGTATTAAAATGTAATCACTGAGACAATTTAGCCAACAGACACTATTATTTTTGCACTTATACTAAAACCCAACCTAAACAAATATCAGTGGATTTCAATGAAGTATTTTTTTTCTTGAAAATCTACCACAATAAAAGAATCGCCCATATACACATTGACAGTTTTGCATTACAGAAATCATAATGGTCTTACATCACATATCCTGACGACAGCTGATGGATCTTCGCCTGATATGTAGTGTGGCAGACCAAGCAAAGCAGCAGTCCTTCTCTCATTTGTGTCTTGTTGACACAAATGAGAGAAGACAAATGCCTAATTTTATGATCTTCTGCTCCTCCACATCTTTCTGAAGGCAGTCCAATATGTAAGTGATTGCTTCTTTCCAGTCTTGGTTGCTGCTTTGTACACCTCCCACAGTCTTGGGACCAGGCCATCAAGTCCGTCGAAAAAAGATTCCAGAAGGTCTGTGGTGACGATTCTCTTGAACTCTGCCCTGATCTGTGAAGTGACAGATAGAAAATATAAGTCAAACATAATTCTGAATAGGAGGACACAGTATACAGTATCTGACATAACGTGATTCAATCTCTCGACTGATTACCTGTCTCTCATAGAACAGAGCTGGCCATCTGTAAATGACTTCTGTGATAAGTGGCTGATCTCCAATAAAACTCTTTTCTGACATGACTGTCTTTGTAGTGACTCACTATTGTTTTTTTTATTGTTGTTTTATTGTTGTTTGTTTTATTGTTGTAAGTGGCAAAATTGCCACTTACAACTTCCTCCACATTTGCAGCCTGACTTCAATGAATGTACCATCTGTACCTGAAACCCAAAACATACAGTACATTAATTGAATAAATTGTTAAAGCCTTAGCCATATGAACTGAAAACATGACAAACAAAACTATACACAATTATACCAAAAAGGTAATTAGGAGAGGTTCATACCCCAACTTCAACACTTCCACCACCTTTCACAAATATAGACAAGGCAAGTATTGACAATTTTTTGACAATATTTTCTTGATATTACAAACATTAATTGTCCATTTTCTTTTTAACCTATCTATCATTTGATGCTTTGGTGATATCTTTTTTACAGTGCCTTGCGAAAGTATTCGGCCCCCTTGAACTTTTCGACCTTTTGCCACATTGCAGGCTTCAAACATAAAGATATAAAACTGTAATTTTTTGTGAAGAACCAACAACAAGTGGGACACAATCATGAAGTGGAACAAAATTTATTGCATATTTCAAACTTTTTTAACAAATAAAAAAACTGAAAAATTGGGCGTGCAAAATTATTCAGCCCCCTTAAGTTAATACTTTGTAGCGCCACCTTTTGCTGCGATTACAGCTGTAAGTCGCTTGGGGTACGTCTCTATCAGTTTTGCACATCGAGAGACTGAAATTTTTGCCCATTCCTCCTTGCAAAACAGCTCGAGCTCAGTGAGGTTGGATGGAGAGCGTTTGTGAACAGCAGATTCTCGATTGGATTCAGGTCTGGACTTTGACTTGGCCATTCTAACACCTGGATATGTTTATTTGTGAACCATTCTAGTGTAGATTTTGCTTTATGTTTTGGATCATTGTCTTGTTGGAAGACAAATCTCCGTCCCAGTCTCAGGTCTTTTGCAGACTCCCTCAGGTTTTCTTCCAGAGTGGTCCTGTATTTGGCTCCATCCATCTTCCCACCACCACCATGTTTGACAGTGGGGATGGTGTGTTCAGGGTGATGAGCTGTGTTGCCTTTACGCCAAACATAACGTTTTGCATTGTTGCCAAAAAGTTCGATTTTGGTTTCATCTGACCAGAGCACCTTCTTCCACATGTTTGGTGTGTCTCCCAGGTGGCTTGTGGCAAACTTTAAACGACACTTTTTATGGATATCTTTAAGAAATGGCTTTCTTCTTGCCACTCTCCCATAAAGGCCAGATTTGTGCAGTATACGACTGATTGTTGTCCTATGGACAGAGTCTCCCACCTCAGCTGTAGATCTCTGCAGTTCATCCAGAGTGATCATGGGCCTCTTGGCTGCATCTCTGATCAGTCTTCTCCTTGTATGAGCTGAAAGTTTAGAGGGACGGCCGGGTCTTCGTAGATTTGCAGTGGTCTGATACTCCTTCCATTTCAATATTATCGCTTGCACAGTGCTCCTTGGGATGTTTAAAGCTTGGGAAATCTTTTTGTATCCAAATCCGGCTTTAAACTTCTCCACAACAGTATCTCGGACCTGCCTGGTGTGTTCCTTGTTCTTCATGATGCTCTCTGCACTTTAAACGGACCTCTGAGACTATCACAGAGCAGGTGCATTTATACGGAGACTTGATTTCACACAGGTGGATTCTATTTATCATCATTAGTCATTTATGTCAACATTGAATCATTCAGAGATCCTCACTGAACTTCTGGAGAGAGTTTGCTGCACTGAAAGTAAAGGGGCTGAATAATTTTGCACGCCCAATTTTTCAGTTTTTTATTTGTTAAAAAGGTTTGAAATATCCAATAAATTTCGTTCCACTTCATGATTGTGTCCCACTTGTTGTTGATTCTTCACAAAAAATGCCTGAAATGTGGCAAAAGGTCAAAGTTCAAGGGGGCCGAATACTTTCGCAAGGCACTGTATATGATTGATTTTTACCTTCACCATGGAGGTTATGTTTTCATCCCTGTCCATTTGTTTGTCAGTCAACAGAATTATACAAAAACTAATTAACAGATTATCATATTTAGGGTACTAGTATCTATGCATGTACAATTTGATGCTGATCCAAATAAAAAACTAGATATAGCAGATTAAATGTGTTGAAGAGAGTTGGGTTTTGGTGGAGATACATTGTCAAAATCAATTAATAATGTTATCTTTACCTGCTCCATTGTCTTAGCAGCAGCTCTCTATTCTTCTCACAGCGCGTGCATGTGAGTGTGGAGCTCAGAGAGGCATATTATATATTTAATAAATACTAACGTTACACCACAGCGTTAAAAAGCATCAATATGACAGGCAGTAACGTCGCAGCATATCTGCTCAGAATGAAATTTCACTGCAAATCCCACAGTCCCCCCTACTTTACAGTGAAATAGTGTAACTTAAATTTATCAGAAGAAACACAGTCAACAAGGCGCCAGTAAAGTTTACCTTCCTCATGCCGTTTTTGAAATCGTCAGGTTAAGCTAGAGGTGAATACAAAGACACTAGCACGCAAATAAAATTGCTTCAAAGAAAAAGAAACTGGACAAATCTTCTTAATTTTGCTGAAACTGCTAAGTAGCAACTCAGCATGGCCAAGGCTAATTACTAAAATGACAACGCGCCTCCACACGCATCATTAGCACAGGCCAAGGCTAATTACTGACACTCTACACACAGAGCCTCTAGTAAAGCAGCTAACTCAGCTAACATACAAACAACATGGGTGCTAAAACTTTTACCAAGCGCCATAAATGTGCTTTTATGAGGGGACAATGTTATAGAAGACTCTAGGTAACTGCTTGTGTTTCTTCTTAATAAAAGTAAAAAGTAACATTAGGACTAACGTTAAACACTGTAAAGTTGGGTTCACTGCGCAACCACTTGCATTAATAAGCTGCTCTAAACTATCCTGTGTTTAGAAACGTTTCGTGACAGCACTTTGTTTCTTCATAAATAATTTACTAACTCTAAAAAAAAAGAGAGTGTAACCCTGGCCAGGGTCATTCGGTTTGAATAAAATTAATAAGGATAAGGAGGAATATTATATAAGGCTAAGGAAAAAGGTAATATAAGGATTAGGACGCCGCAGATCTGGACAAAAGCCCTTGAAGGCGATCTTAGATGGGCCACAAATCCTGGAAAGGCACTAGGGTGAATTTTTGGGTCCGTTCAAAGGAACTGGGAGCTTGTAGAATAAAAATTTAATTGTACGTTACCTCTCGATACATGTGTTGACGAACTATGTCCGAAGTAGCCTCTCATTAAATATCTACAAACTCGAGGTAGCACAAATTTAGGAAGGAAAATAAAAGGTAAACATGCAGTGGAAGCATGCTTTATAAATAGTGTGAAGGAATGCATTCTTGTTGACTGGATAGCTACCATGTGTTTGTGAGAAATAGGATAGGAGTGTATGGAGAGCTGCCTCTGCTGTGTCTCTGCTGTGTATGAGAGGCTATGCAGAGGATGACAGGTGAGGATTAAAGGAAAATATATATATGAATAAATAAACAGAGAAGGGAAACTTGGCCAAGGGGAAACTGTGTTATAAAATTTGTTAAAGTGGTGCTGCAGGGTTTGGGTCATTTCATAATCAGCAGTTTGTTTTTCTTAGCCTAAGTTACTTTTTTGGGATGTGCACATTTGTTTCTTCTATATTTTACTTGCATTTCATTTTGTTTTCTTTATGTGCAAATAAACTTTTCTAAAGGCATTTTCATTTGGTTTTTAACCGCAAGCTATATTTCAGAACGTTTTAAATGAGTATGCTTTAAATGAGAGTGAAGGGGACGTATCCCCAGCGTCCCCAGTATAAATGACACCTATGTTCCTTAGCTTGAATGTAGGTATGTCAAAAAGATAGGGAAAATAGATTGTGAGTACTCAGAGAGTTAACACTCTGATTTTATGGTTGAAATAACCTTGTGAGTACATAAAAGGACTAAATTGTTGTTTGCTTTTTTGTTTTTGTTCTCCTGTGGTTTGAGAGACAAGAAGGAGAGAGAGGCAGTGCCGGCCAGCGCGTCACACAACAGCGAGTGCAGCCCCGATCCAGTCTGGCCAGTACTGTTCAATCCACAAACTCTTTACAAACACCTGTGCATATGTGTCTATACTCATTTATAATTATTACTGCTTATATACATTTAGTTTGCTTCCTTTCAGGATATTATAGACACATTTTTAATAAGGAAGAATCTATTTGCTTGTGTATGTCTGAAATATTTCATGTTATGACTATTTAACGGATGTGTCAAGTGTTCAGGGCTTCACCTTTTAACTAGGGCTATGAAAAATACACAGTCATGTTTAAAATGTACTCAGTCTCCACAGAGGTATAAACAGCCTGTAACTTGCGGTGTGAAAACCGCTGCGTGGCGCCGCGAGCCGCCACTTTATTTTCCTTCACATTTAACGCTTGTAGGGCAACATTAAAATCCCCCGAAAGGTTACAAAACGCTCATGCTAGGATCATCTCAGCTGTTAAGAAATGGAATCTATGGTTTTCACAGCGTACTAACCTGAAAACACAGGTGAAGCGATCAGGTGAATGAAGACACGAACCATGCGTTACTCTTCCCAAACGTCTTCTAACGGGAGGGCAGAAACTCCCGCATAAAAGGAAGTCCTGGCATAGCAACACCTGACACATTGGTTCCGTGCTCTCGTTCCCCGATCAACTAAGGGTTTGCTCTATAACCAATATAAATATAACCCCTTTGGTCTTCTGCATTACTGCTGGTATTTTACCTCTAATAGCAAGGAGAACAACGACAAAAAAAAAAAGGAGATTGCAGGTTTACAATAACAATCATAAACAGTGGTGGTCATATGACTATAATGCAAATGTTCACACATTTAAGTGTACCACATATGTAGTAGTAAAAGCTCAAGAAAAAAAAGCTGACGTAATACCACAGCCTGCGTCTGCACAGCTTGCAGAACTTGTGGGGCTAACAGAAGCATGTTTGTTAGAAGATGGACAGCGAGTGACAATATATACTGATTCTGCGTATGCACATAATGTATGTCATTTGTTTGGAGCAGTGTGAAAAGGTCGGGGGGTTTAAGAAAACGGATGGTTCTACAACATAAAGATAACAGATTCTGATACAACATCACGCACAAATAATAAAACTGTTGCATGCTATGATGAGGCCTAAAGAGATAGCGATAGCGATAGCAAGTGTGCAGCTCATAAAACAGATGTGTCAAGAGTGACACAAGGAAACAAAGCTTCGGGAAGTAAAGGGTATGGTAGACGTAACTCAGAAGTCTACGTTACAGATGGAGTTTGGGGAGCAAATGGTAGAAGAGAATGATGTAGATTCATTTGAAACCGTTCAGAATATTATCCCACATGTACAAAATGAGTTCTTTACTTTTGATAAAACACCAGAAGATATGACTGATCAATATCGCTCGTTACAGAAGAGGGAAGGTACATGGAAGGCATATGGGTTTGATTCTTCTGTTTTGAAAATTACAGATGGCTGGGCAGGTAGGAATTTATGGTTCCAGCAGTTAACTCATTCTGTAAGATCCGTTAAGAAACTAGATGGTCCATGTCTGTTGAAAGTCCCGGCACCAGGCACATGGGATTCAATTTTAGAGACGGTGGCCCAACCTCTATCCGTTGTGTCAATCTTATGCTTTATCATGGCTGTTGTATCAGCAACAATCGTCAACAGATATAGTGATGTCTTGGTTGTCGCAGTTGTTTAGACCTTGACTTAGTTGTTGTTGTTCTTGGATAAATGAATTACCCTATGTGAATTTGTTAGATCAGAAGGAAAATAAGTTAACAGCAATTCCTGAAGCAATGGAGGTAAGACCCATGAGGGCTAGCAGCTGTTTTTGTTCAAATAAGACGTATGATGGGCCAGGGATGCTTATGGGAATATCAGAGTGTGATGATTATATGTTGTCTTTGGATAAGCATGACCGTAAGGTTAGTGAAAACACATATGAAGTAACTTTTGCTGTGCCATCTAGTAAGAAGTGTAGGACTTTGATGGTAAGAGATCAGCTTTTGCCTGGCAATGTGACTATAGGGAATTTTCAAGATATTTGGTGGATTTGTGGTGATAAGGCCTATATATTCTTACCTTATGGATGGATAGGATGTTGTTACATGGCGACGCTAAAATTTCCATATGAGGTGTTTACAATCCAAAAAGGGGAACCACCTGCTATAGCCCATTCTGATCCTGGTTCTGGAAATAGGGTGAATAGGAGCATGGCACAATGGACTTGAATCCTACCATTGGAGGAGAAGTCTACTTGGACTTGGATTTTTGGCAGATCACATTGATAATATTACTTATACTTTGCAGAGTTTTGCAAATGAAACTATACGAGGGTTTAATCTTCTGTCAAATACTGAAAGAAGTCACAGACTGACGTTGTTGAAATATGACATGGCTCTCGACTATATTTTAGCCAAACAAGGTGGTTTGTGTGTGGCTATGAACTTGACGGGGGACGGTTGTTATACTTTGATCCCAGATAGTTCTGATAATATCACTAGTGTTATAGATGCATTAAAGAGTATAAGGGATGCGTTTGGTCAATCTAAGGGAGCTGGATGGTCAGCAAATGCTTGGTTACAAAATCAGATAGGACCAGTGGGAGCAGTGGTGGTTCAGATTTTGGTAGCAGCCTTTGTAGCGCTGTGTTTGATGTTTTGCGTCTGTACTGTGCTATTGACTTTTGCGAAAGCTATGATATTGAGATGGGTTGGAGTGGTGATGTCTGGGGAGAACACTCAGATGCCTTTGTTAACTATGACTGATTTAGATGGAGGTGATGAAGTGGAACCAGATGAAGTAATGATGGAAAGATATCCATTTTAATATTACTTTGTATTTCCATATATTGAGGTTTTAATTTTCATGTGTTATTTTGCAACAAGATACTGGTTGGTGTTTTCTTTTCTTTCAGAGTATATGGGTATGTACAGATGGGGATTCAGATACTCAAACAAGGACAATATGAATGGACTCTGGACAAGGACGGTGTGGAAATGTCTGGATTGCATCGACACTACACTGGAAGTCGACACTGCTGAGGAGCTGCAGTGGAATACCTTCCTGTGTCTGCTTTGATATAAATATGAATACATATTTGAATGAATAATACTTAATTAGCTATCATTCTTTTTGTGGTAATTGTGTAAAGACTTACACTTTCGGTTATGGGGTTAATATATGGGGACCTCAGATTTTTTCTTTTTTTCTTGATGCTTAGGGATATAGGGTCTAGGCATGTGTTGGAGATATTGTTATCTTTTTGTTTTTCGAGACTCAATTAAGTGTCGCAGGGGGGAAATATGTAGTATCCAATATTTATGTATTTGACTCATAACAGTTCAAAATAGCACTGTAGCAGCAGGACAGAGGGTAAGTGACCTTCTACGGGGAGAGCAGTGATTGGTGGTTATGTAGGGACTGAACCCTTCTATAGAATTTGACCTCTAACCCCTTGTTTTGTTACTTCAAAATAGTACTGTACACTTCTATGGGTTTGACCTTTTATTTTGCAGACTCAGACCCCTCTATGGTACCTAACAGATACCTAAACATATCCTATATAAGCTATGTTTGATGAACAGAGAGACAGAGTGACCATCGGGCTGGGTCACTCTCCAAGCTGCTGCAGAGCTTGTAATTGATGCTGAACTCTTTGATTTAATAAAGTTTTACGATCAAGAACAGTGTCAAGCGGGTTTCCTCTCAACACATCATCGCAGCATTATTGTTCGGACACCACAATCTTTTCATGTGACAACACTGAAGAAATGACACTTTGCTACAATGTAGTGTGTGGACAGCTTGTATGACTCAAAATAACACATCTCAATGCTATTAATGTCTAAACCGCTGGCAACAAAAGTGAGCACACCCCTAAGTGAAAATGTCCTAATTGGGCCCAAAATGTCAATATTTTGTGTGGCCACCATTTTCCAGCACTGCCTTAACTCTCTTGGGCATGGAGTTCACCAGAGCTTCACAGGTTGCCACTGGAGTCCTCTTCCACTCCTCCATGATGACATCACCGAGCTGGTGGATGTTAGAGCCCTTGCGCTCCTCCACTTTCCGTTTGAGGATGCCCCACAGATGCTCAATAGGGTTTAGGTCTGGAGACATGCTTGGCCAGTCCTTCACATTTACCATCAACTTCTTTAGCAAGGCAGTGGTCGTCTTGGAGGTGTGTTTGAGGTCGTTAATTATGTTGGAATACTCCTCTGCTTCAGTATGTCACAGTACATGTGATCAATGAACTGCTCCCCAGTGCCAGCAGCACTCCTGCAGGCACTGCCACCACTGTAGGCAAGACACACGTCTTTGTACTCCTTACCTGGTTGCCATGTCCTGCTTTTCTTCTGCAAACTGTTTGCAGGCTTTCTTGTGCAGCATCTTTAGAAGAGGCTTCCTTCTGGGACGATAGCCATGCAGACCAATTTGATGCAGTGTGCGGCGTATGGTCTCAGAAGTGACAGGCTGACCTCCCACCCATTCAACCTCTGCAGCAATGCTGGCATCACTCATACGTCTATTTCCCAAAGACAACCTCTGGATAAGACGCTGAGCACGTGCACTCAACTTCTGTGGTCAACCATGGCGAGGTCTGTTCTGAGTGGAACCTGTCCTGTTGAACAGCTGCATGGTCTTGCCCCCGTGCTGCAGCTCAGATTCAGGGTCTTGGCAGTCTTCTTACAGCCTAGGCCATCTTTATGTAGAGCAACAATTCTTTTTTTCAGATCCTCAGAGAGTTCTTTGCCGTTAAGTGCCATGTTGAACTTCCACTGATCAGTATGAGGGAGTGTGAGAGCGATAACACGAAATTTACCTGCTCCCTATTCACACCTGAGACCTTGTAACACTAATGAGTCACATGACACTGGGGAGGGAAAATGGCTAATTGGGTCCAATTTGTACATTTTCACTTAGGGGTGTACTCACTTTTGTTTCCAGCGGTTTAGACATTAATTAATGGCTGTGTGATGTGTTATTTTGAGGGGACAGCAAATTTACAGTTATACAAGATGTACACTCACTACTTTACATTGTAGCAAAGTGTCATTTCTTCAGTGTTCTCACATGAAAAGATATAATCAAATATTTACAAAAATGTCTCGTTTCTCCATGTTCGGTTGATGTGCCTGCTATACCACTGGGACACACAGACCTGGGGCCTGTACTACAAAGCAGGACTTGAACTTAGCGAGGAAACTTCAGGTTTAACCCTGGGTTTTTAGTCCTAAGATAGTGGTCCACTTCTTACCAGGGTACATCATCTACTGACCAATCAAGTTTCTTGGCATTACCATTCGTAGAAGATCCCACAAACTGTTTTATATGTTACTTTAATGCAGTGGGTGATGCGGAGATACTTTTGTATACGGATATCATCAACAGGGACTGTCTCCTTAGATTTTATATGGCCTCTATGTTTTATAACATAACACAGTCTGAAGAACTCCCTGACACACTGCCTTTCCCTGTCAAAAGCTAGGGACAGTAAGTTAGGGAGAAAAGAATAAAAACACTCAAAAGTGAATCTTGTCTGAAATTTGTTGAACAGTTTAAATAGTATTTTCAACTCCAATTCAGAGCAGTAGTCAGGGTCAAGGCTCACTTCTTAAACAGAGTAAGAGTAAAAAAGTTTTTCTTTAAAGTGACTGATCTTTATTTCTATCGCAACCACATTTCAAGGAACTAACTTTTTCAATCTCACTTTCACTTTCATTAAGTGCATAAATTGAGTTTTAATTTTTTTTAACGACGCAGGCATCAGGTTTGGCAATCAAACCAAGGCTTTCTGCCAGTGATGGGAGAACGTACTTGGACAAGAAAGTAAAAAGGATGAGGTCATTTATTGAAACCTGTTTAACTGACTACAGCTGTGTTTTCTGAGTAATAGATATCTTTGGGAAAGCAGATCACTCTAATTGAAGGTTTCTGTTTCAGCTGTTTTAGACACTGTTGAATTACTTCCTCCTCTGCTTGTATACCAGCAGAAGGATCAGAAGTGGAAATAGATCACTGACACTATTCCTCAACCAAAGGTGGAAATGGAGAAACAACACCACTCCCCGAACAAAAGTGGAAATGGATAAGTGACACCATTCCACAAACAAAGCTGTCAGAGGACTGTAACAACATCCACGGCCAATCTAGGTCAAATCTTGTGGATTTATTATTGTCCTGCACTCCTGCTGAGCATTTTCATTTCACACTATAGAAACAGTCTTTTAGATTGAGAGGGAATTGTTTTCAGAGCCAGTAAAATTACAGTAATAAAACCAGGACACTGAATCCTTCCAGTACAAGCAGGAAGCTAATTAAACAAGTTTCATTTGAACTAAAATCCTCATAACTAAATGACAAAAGAGGTCATTTGATTTGACTCACTTCTACTATGACTCTTATGATTGTTCTCTGATCTACCTGTCAGCAGGACATTGTGAGCCATATGACCATTAAAATAAAGAATTAATAAAGCATGTTATAATCTGCAAACACATTTCTGTCTCCCAGAAATTATATTAATATACTATTGACATACCACAGCATATATATTTTGGGAGAAACAACATTTTTCATTAATATGTTGTATGGTACACACACAAAACTCTTGGTTATGGTAAAACAAGTTCACCAAAACAAGTTGTTGAATGCTTTCTATTCCTCATAATAGAAAAGTGTTGATTTTAATTTAAATACAGCATTATTTACATACTAATGGTTAAAAACTTCACAGGGTACCCATAGGGATTAATGGTTCTTGTACAATATTTTAAAAAGTCAACACTGATGACACAGGACAAAGTGATTAGCAACCTAAACCTAACCACCTTTTGTGCCTGGAAGCTCACCACCCACCCACCCCAACCACTTCTGTGAGGTACAACAATGTTGAACTGCCTTAACTGAAAAAAAACAACAAAAAATACAACCCACTCTCAGTAAATAGAATCCTCTAAAGTTAAAGCCTGTTCATCAGAGGAGAAATGGTTTATTTTATTTTATTCACAGTTTTTTCCCCTTTTCCTCCATGTGCAGATTACTTTGCACAACAGGAGTTTGGGGGGAGGGCACAGGTTAAGTTATATAGATACAAGTGATAGTAATAGATACTGATAGACATAATTACGAGGACAGGAAATATGGAGGTTGTACAAAAAAGAAAATAAATAAATATAAGAAATGCGGAAAAAATAAAAAGTTAGAGGGGTAGCAGACACGAAAATGAATAAATAGGACAAAATTGCAAAGAATAGTAGAAATAAAAATAAGTAAGTAAATATCAGAAAAGAATGACAGAAATTAAGCTAAGCGTAAGTTTAGCCATGCCTCGGCATGTTTTTGTACAGTACTAACCACGCACATACAAGTTTATCATCATCCAGTCTAGGTCATTGTAGACCTCGTCAAGCTAGCATGGTCATTTGATCTCACTGGGTCATTCCTGACCTCATCACTAACATCACAGATCACAAACAATAGTTGCAACAGTCGTTATAACTTCTCTATGATGAGCCATCTACAGTATGTATATTTATCAACGTTTTTGAATCCACGCAGAATTTGCGAGACAACCTCTAATTTTACATGCCTGTATTTTAGGTGGGCAGAAGCTTTTCCATACACTACAGTGGAAGCTAAATCTGTTACCGAAGTATTACAGAAGAAAATACATCTGAAAGCAATGACGAATACCTGAGAGTCTAACTTCATTATATTCTGTTAATAGTTTTAGATTTTGAATTGTCACATGCCACCTGTTTCCCTTTACATAAATAAAGACATTTCCACTATAAATTGGTGCAGGAAATTAAGTGTTTAATGCTAAAAAATGTTCATATAATTCAGCATTGAAGATGCTCCTAATATTTAGCATGCTAAATATCTGGCTGACGTTGGGGATGCGTTAGCGAGCTGCTTTGATGGATCATTGAGTAGTTCACACATGATTGGTGAGCGCCAATCAATCACTGATTTGCCCCCGATCACAGGCTGGCAATCGGTGAGCTCGGTGACTGGCAGGCTTAAATTTGTGTAGTGTGAACTAGGCTTCAGCCAGCAGCTAACTCTGACATGGAGAACATATGGAGCACCTGGATCCTCGCATCTGTACCACGATACAGAAACGACTGCCATGGAACCACAATTGCTCTGGCCAATATGAATAGGCTTGGTCGGCTCATCAGAGTGGCCAGTAAAGTTATTGTGGTAAACCAAGCACAGCTCTCTCACCTATACAATTGGCATGTCTGGAGGGGGAGTTTGAGCTTCTACCATCAGGTTGAATATTTCAAGTTCCTTCTCATAGAACAAAAGCATTCAGACTCTTTTGTTTGCACTGCAATTACTAGGCTGAATTTGCAAATGATTGGCACTGTGCACACATAAAGTAATCTTGCACTGTACTGTTATCATTATTGTCTTTGGGATAATAAAATGTTACTTGACATCACTTTAAACATCCTGTCCTAAACCTTGCAATACAATATGGTCCCTTGAGTGCCATGGATACCACTGTGTTCACAATTTATTTCCTAATTTGCATGACAGTGTAGATCGTTATCATAATTTTGTGGATCATTTGTGGAATGTTTATTATTATTAATGTATACTTTAATTTAATCATTTAGCAATTTTGTTGTTGGAGATGGCAGAGGTCAGTACAGGAAGCTACTGCTTTATTGCAGGTCAGTGAATTACAGTCAAGTGTACTTTTGCACTCTGAGTAGGTCATTGAGGTTAAGAGTCAGCTTGTAAAATGTAAATGTAATATCAGCTGAGGGCATGTTGAAGTGCTGTTGCTGTGATTATGTGACTGTACAGGAACAGTGGAGTACAATCAGTGATTTTCCTGCAGCGTAGGAAGAGCAGAAAGAGAAAGCCATTTATGACCAAAAAAATCCACCTGTAGTTTACAGTGTGTTCATGGATGTCAGGGATGTCTTGATGAAAACTCCATTAGGTCACAGTATGACCAAGCTGTAGCCTATACGTCAGCTGTTTGTGATCAAATAAAATCGGTCATGTAAACAACAGTAGAAATGAACTTCACTGTTTGTTTATGCTTACAGCAAGACATGCCACCATTCCCACTGTATTGTCTTTATACAGTCCTGTCTGTATGTTTCTTTTTACTATGCCTGCCTCAGGAATTGCCCCTCGGGAGTGAAACTGAATGCTTTCATATATTGGCTGCTGTGAAAAAGAAACAGAAATAACATGAAGAACTGGAGTTCCTGGTAAACCCAGAGCCTAAAACCTTACTCTGCCATTACATGGATAGGTGGGGAATGAAATATTCATTGAGCTCTGTAATTTCACTTAAAGCATTTTAACCATAAGTAAATTACATGAAATGGTCAGTAATAGAAATGTACACCATGGTCAATCACATTTTTTGTTTCGGTTTTTTCAAACTTCATTAATCCAGTGATTGTCTCAAAGCAATCAATACAGTGGTTGTAAATAAACACATACAGTTCAGTCAAATTCTCACTAATTAAGCAAGGTAAAATTTCTTTTCCCAATTTTAACCCTAACCCACATCATGAAATATCACAAACCATCCATCCATTAAGTTTATTAGATATAATATGTAGTGAACAACAGTGTGGATTTGTGCATTTTATATTAAATAAATTTGGACTACTCAAATATTATTCCCCTCTCCCTGAGAGAAGGAGGGGGCTTGAGATCAACTTTCAACAGACGGCTGAAGAGACCCCAACAGAAGGGGGTTGGAAAGGTCGTAAATAAGTATTACATACCATCATCGGAAATGCCGTTAATGTAGAAATGTCACTCATTATTTATCATGACCAATAAGTGTTTTCCTGTTACCAAATGCTTAAACTTAGAACGGTATACCTGTTTGACCAGTGAGGTTTGATTGTGGAAAATATTTGATTATAATGCGCGCAAATAGATTTTCTTTTTCTTTATAGACATATTAAAGGTTTAGAACGACAGTCCCTCGGGAAACTGGAAACGGCCACCCTGCGGGAAATAGGACTGCCCTCTGGGGAACCACGCCCCACACAACAAAACAGCGACACACGCTAAGTTCGCTCTCTTCTCTTCTCTTCCCCTTCTCTCTGCTCTCTGGACACTTCTGCACGCGCCCGGCGTGCCCTCTCCCGGCAACGTCCTAAGAATCGACCAGCGCAACAAAGTCTTTGTTTCGCTTGAAGCTACACACGCGAAGTGCCGCGACTTCAGTTTCCCTCAGTTCCAGCAACTTTACTTGTTTTATTTTCTTTCTTTTGTTTTGTTAAAGTTATCAGTCCATTAAGTTACACTAGTCTAATTCAGGAACGACCAAGTTCCCTTTTAAGCTTTTTCGCTGAGCCAACTTCACCAAGGTCAGACCCAGCCACGTGGTCTCACCAGCGGCAACGAAGGACACCTTCAATCAGACACGGAGAACCTTGGAGAATCCCCTAGCAAAAAGCCACGATCGGGCAGCTAGCGTGGGACCCGTGCAACAGGCCAAAGCAGGCCGCCAACAAGCAGTAAGACCAAACAAAGCATTCTGTCAGGGATGTCCCATAGTGTTAATATTATCTTTTTAACTCCTAAACTCATAGCTTACTTTCATTAGTTCTCCTCTGCCGTATGAGACAAATGCTTCGCACAATCGAACCTCCATTCTCATTGTTTAGCCATTGTTTATTTCTCTGATGTATTCAACCACCTCTCTATATTACCTTAGTTCATAAATTCACTGTAATCAAGGAATTGTATATTGCCTACTTCTAAGTCCCTGCCAAGAGAATTTACCCTTTAGATATGAGATTGACTGATTTAAGATAATTGAGCGATTATTAACTAACTGATCACTGGTGAATAATTGCATAATTATTAAAAGCTACCTAGAGTTCCGGAGACTCTAGGTTAATAACAACTCCAGTGGTGCCCCGCGAAACGAGAGATTTTTATGATTCATATTTTCTGAATATTAAAATTAATAATTGGGTATTAATTCTCATAAATTTATTAAAATTCATACGTAGTTCAGACATGCTACAAATATCACTGCTGGTTTTTAAATTACGTACTTACGTCCACATATTCATCAGTTGTGTCTAAACAGAAAGTGAGAGACAAGCTGACACAAAGAAAGGCAGGAGAGAAACCCCCTTCCTGGAGATCATCATATAAGGTGATGGTCCTTTATTGCTGAAGTGACACCCCGCTAATACAGGAACACATATAAAAGCTTTACGTTATAAATCCAGGAGGATATTATAAAGATCAGCTTGAGCAGGACCGCTTGTTGGCCCAGGGCTGAGAAATCTGCTTCTGGTGTGGACAGCCCACTGCTCACGCGAGAACTGCCATAAACCTGCCGTAAAAGAAAATGCTGCCCATTTTCAATACCAAAGATGTTTTTCTCTAATACTTGGGGAGTGCTTTTGGGTCAAAATGTTTGCATGTTCTCTTTTTATTATAACATTACACACAAACACTGAAACACAGCAGCTGATAACTTAATTGCATCTGAATGACTGAAATCCAAATGATTTAATATGTGAGATGAGAGAAAAAACATTTTTTTCTGATGAACCAATGTTTTGTTTTTCAAGGATGAATATGAAAGCAGACCTAGATTTAATGTGTATTTCTGTTTTAGGAATCAAGTAGCAATTCTTCAATAACCCCCTTATCTGAGTTTTGAGAGATTTTTCCAAAGTTACTGCTAACTGTGCCCATGCAGTTTTGATATAAATCATAAGTCTGATATATGTAACCATAATTACTTTATAGGTTACGAAGTGTTGTTAACACCATTGTTCACAGACTTCAGTTTTGTTCTCCAGTACTGGTGCAAGTGTGTGGGCTCATGTACAGGTCATGCTCGGTGTCACTAGCAGACCCCAGAAGTAGAATGATCATAGAATGATAGCTCTTTGCTTCTGTCTCTCTGCCTCCAGGGTGACGACAGCTGGCTGATAGGGAGACACTGTAGCTCAGGCTCAAGGCTGGCAGACAATGGTATTTTCAGTTATCTGCTGACAGACTCACTGTCTCCACTTAGAATGCAATACATGCAACCTCTACATTTCAACATGACTACTGCATTTGAGGCTGACATCCAGCAGACTGATCAGATTTAGGCCAGTTAATAATGACCTTGTAAGGAAAAACCATAGACACTAAGGGGAAGACAGAGAAATAAATAATAGTGGACCAAGAAGGTTTTCTTCATATTTTGGTGTTGGCTTTGCATGGTGTCAGACTCTGTAAACTGATGCCCAGATCTCCTCAGCCAAGCTTTAAACAGTGCTGTGTAAGTCATCATGTCTCCGAGACCTTCTACAACACACCTGACACCTGGCTCACGTTTTTTCCATATCACAGAGCAGTATAATTTATTACGCCTTTCCTTTAAAATGTCTAAACCCTTGTTACCCATACTCTTGTTTTCTTTCTCTTAGTTACATTTAAATACCAGTAGGAACCACTAAGTATTTTATTAGTAACTAATTCATACAACAAAATGACATCATGAGCTGTATTAAAAAGTGTTACCAAAATGTTCCCATTTGAATTAAATGATCAGATATTTATGATCTCTTGATCTCTTCTTGTCAACCTGTCCAGGGTGTACCCCGCCTTGCGCCCGATGTCAGCTGGGATTGGCTCCAGCCCCCCCGCGACCCTGTACGCAGGATAAACGATTGACGATGGATGGATGGATGGATGGATGGATGATCTTCTTGTTCTAACAGCATGTTTCTTGTAACTTATCATCTTATAACAAGATACATTGGTTTTGTGAAATAATGAGAAAGTTTTGTGATGTAACAAAATATGTGTCATAACTGGAAAGGTTCTTGTAAAATAGAATAATTTGGTAAGTACTTATGATAGAAAAATGTCATAATAACATTAAAAGGACCATGTAAAAATGAGAAATGTTTCTTGTTATAATGAGAAACTGAGGTTTTTTTTGACAGTAATGTCATGGTGAATGGATATTACATTAGAATTCAAAATCAAAACATTGTTCAAAGCAAAGCTTTTCTGTCCCGGGGGGCCAACATATTATCCAACCATGCCTGTAGTGGTTTTTCTATTTATTAAAAATCTGATCAGAAAGAAATGCCAAAAATGTATCAATTCTGGTCTAAAAAATGGTTTGTTCGGTTGACTTTCAGGCTGACAGTAGAGACACTCTCATACATTCAGATTCCTGACATACTGTATCACCACATCTGGAGGCGCTTCTCATCACTCCACTTTATTAGACTCTGGGGAGTCAACTTGGACAGCAGAGGCCCTTGTTAGAGATCATATTTTTAATCTCCTCACATGAAATGATTGTCCCCCTCATTCAACATTATGGATGACATCCCATTAAAGAGTGTGCCAGGTTTATGTGTCACCAATGAAGCAATATGAAAGGAGCCAGGCAAGGAACAAATGATCCACTCCATCACCGCCAGATAAAAGTAAATGGATCATGTCTCTAATAGTTGGTCTACTTTAAGACAGATTGCTTATTAAATGATTTGTATGTGAGAGAAGGGAGGAAAAGAGACAGACATTTAGTCATCATTTTTTTATGGCGATATAAAAAAATCTGTGTGGCACCTGTAAAAAGATTTTTATTTTTTTTGTAAAACATGCCCAGTTATTTTAATGTAACAGTTTGCTTAATAGTATACTGGAATACTTAGTTAATTGTTCAGTTATGTATTTTTGTGCTTGCCAGTAGCAAGCCACATAGAAGATGTTGCAGTTGTTAGATGGATCCCTGGTCTGTTCTAAGTGTGTGTGCCCGGTGCTGCTGTACTGACAGCTTGTATTTTTTGCATGTCCTGCCGGTGAAGGAATAAAGATGAACGTGTTTCTACACCACTAATGCCGCTGCTGTCTGATTGGTGTAACGTGCAGCAGAACTAGTTTGTGTTACAGTCTTGCCTTTAGCCCTCACTGGGCTAACTTGTGGTGACAACTTTGTTGTTATACTGTCTGTACAATTAAAACACAGTGACATGTTTGGCAGTAGAAAGATTTAATTGAAAGTTTGCTGTCCTTTTGGCATTTCAGCCACGTTTTTTGTTCATCTGTTTCAGCAAAAGAACGCCTCAAATATGTTGTAACGTTTAAACGGGAATCATATTAATTAATACTTGCATAAGGTGAACAGGAGGACAAATTATATTTAAATTGTTTTCAATGTGTCAGTTGAGCAAATATTAGTGCATAGTTTCATATATAGTTATCACGTTTGTTGCCTTATGTTTCATAAATCAGAATATTTTTGTGCGTACGCACTTCCTGTTTTGTATATACGCAACCTTTAGGAGTTTTTTCTACATACAGTTTTATAAATGAGACCCCTGGGCTTTACAGAAAAGTGGCCAGAAAAAAAGCAATTGCTAAAAGAAAAACAAACAAGCAAACTCGTTTGGTGTTATATGCCATAAGGCATATTTGAAAGGCTCATAAACATATGGAAGAAGGCACTTTGTTCAAAAGAGACAAAAATTTTGCTTTTTTGTGCATGTAATACGGAACTGCCAGAAAACAACTTGCTTGTAGTCAAGCAGTTTCCCTTTCATCCCTGTGATGCACGTCATAATGCATACTGCTCGCCAAGCAGCTAGTCCGACACACCCTCAAAAACACCGGTGGAAAAACACTGAGCTGCAGCACACACCTCTTCTCTCCCTTCCAAACACTACCTACCCTCCAGGCAGTCAATGGACATAAATGTCATAATGTGAGAACTTTCGGACTCAAAGGCAGACTTGGAACAACTCAAAGGGGTATCAAAGGATTTCATAGAGATGTGCAACAGAAGGCTGGGTGATATGTTTCAACAAGGCAGTTTGACAAGCACGGAGGGGTGGTTTGTCCAGGCAGGGTGTGAGCGTGGCGTGGCGTGGCGTGGCGTTCAGCAGAGTCTCCATAGGAAGATTGATCTACGTGTGGTTAACTGACTATCTGGTGAAGAATTGTAAGGAGGACTGGGGTTAATATAATGCAGGAGCTTGATTAGTCGGATGAGGATCAGGTGTGTAGCTGGAGCTTGGCTGCAGGAGCCAGAGTGTAGCCATGCCCAGGCAAACACAGACACAGAGACAGACAGGGAAGACAGACAGAAAATACAGGGAAGGGGGGAACAAAAAAATACAAGGTAGTGGAGTACTACTGCAGTACCACAACAATAAAGTTGTTACTGTGATGTAGAGATAGATCTCAGTTAAAACTTTATGGATGAACGATACATTTGTTACAGATTAATAACTCACCACTCTGAAACTCTTGCTCCAGTCCATGTTGCTAAGCTGGTAAGGGGAACATGAGCTGAACCGAAGCCGTGTTTACCAGCTTCTCACAACCAGGCCTACTAGGCTTCTGATTGGCTAGTAGTCCTTAACTAGGTACTGCACATGTGCAACTCCGAACAAAGATCTTGTAGAGATAAGATGCATCACTCCATAGCTAAAACGAAGCGTTCAACAGACAGGTTGAAAAGACGAGCTGCAGCAATGGTCCATCCACCCATCGTCAACCGCTTATCCTGCATACAGGGTTGCGGGTGGGTTGGAGCCAATCCCAGCTTACATCGGGCAAAAGGCAGGGTACACCCTGGACAGGTCGCCAGTCCATCGCAGGGCGACACACACACATTTACACCTAAGGACAATTTAGGGTCCCCAATTAACCTAGCCTGCATGTCTTTGGATGGTGGGAAGCCGGAGTACCCGGAGAGAACCCATGCAGGAGAACATGCAAACTCCACACAGAAAGGCCGGGGCAACCTTCTTGCTGTGAGGCGACAGTGCTAACCACTGCACCACCGCTCTGCCCACAAAAATGTGGTGTTTTTTCAAAATGAAACCGTGTAAACCTGTTCTGGTACCCCTAAATAAGATTATGAACCTGAAAATGAGCATAATATGACCTCTTTAAAATACTTAAGTGTGTAGTAAAAGTATAGTAGGTTTCTCTCTGTTCCACTGATGTCCTTACTGCTGCCACTGATGTCCATGGAAGGTTGCCAAGCTAAAAAGCGAACTGCGATTCATTGAGCAGCTCATCAACAATCTCTTCCAGCAGCAGACCCCCCTGGCCTGACTTCACCCTGACCTTCCTCCTGGGCACTTGTAGTCAAGGGTTGTAAAAGGCCATTTGGTTTCAGCAGTGATGAGGCCATCCTACTCGCTAACTTTTTCTATCCCTGGCAGGCCTTCCCCCACAGCCTGTCTTTTCTCCAATCTGCCTCCTTCTTTTGTAGTGGACTGTCTGCCACCAGGAAGTTACAGCCTGAGAACCTGTTTTGTTTCCCTCACTAATTCCTTAATTCCTGTTAGGATTACTGAAAGGCAGTGTGCAAGACCAAAATCACACAAAAACAGTTTATCATGAGTCTTGAATGTGAATGTGTCAGTGAGTCCTTTATTTTTCCACACATAATACACTTAAAGAGATGGTATTATGCTAACTTTCAGGTTCAAAATCCTATTTAGTCTTTGTTCCAGAACAGGTTTACATGGTTTAATTTTCAAAAAACACCATATTTTTGTCATACTGCACATTGCTGCAGCTCCTATTTTCACCCTGTGGTGAAGGCTTCGTTTTAGCTATGGAGTGATACATCGTGTCTCTAAATGATCTTTGTTGGGAGTTGCACATGCACAGTTCCTAGTTAAGGACTACTAGCCAATCAGAAACAGAGAAAGGCGGGTCAGCGAAAAGACGGTAAACAGCTTCAATTCAGCTGTAGGCTACATGTTGCCAACCAGGTTGGCAATTTGAACTGGAGCAAGAGTTTCAGAGTGGTGAGTTATTAATCTGTAACAAAAGTATCTTTCATCCATGAAGCTTTAACTGAGCTCTGTCTCTACATCACGGTAACAACTTCATGTCCATTGACTGCTTGGAGGGTAGCTAGTGTTTGGAAGGGAGATGAGATGTGTGCTGCAGCGAGCATTATGACACATATTTTCATTGTGACGTCACAAGAAAGGGAAGTAAAGGCTGGAACTGTGATTGCTTCTCCACTAAACCAGCCAGTTGAATCCGCTCCAGAGACGTGAAGATTTTCTTAATTACTTTTATAAGAAAAACAGTGAGATTCAGCGGCACATTAACACAGACTTCAGAGAGCTTGACATCCCTTCAACATTAATCAGTGAAACATCTCTGTCAACCCTGGACTGTTGTAAACAGACACTGTTGCACTTTGAAAATCATTATAATTCATTATAAAGACACCCTCTTTATATCCCTCTGTTTTAAATAATTTTAGAGCCGTCTCTAAGCAGCCATTTTTATAAAAAAAAAAAAAGAAGGTCTCCACTCAACTGATTTCCTTTATGAACAATCAAATTTTTAGAAGATGTTTTTAGAAACATTTCTATCTGGTTACTACTCTCTGCAAAGATTGCTCTGGTCAAGATCACCAGTAACCTGTTGCTTGCCGCCTACACATGCCTCAGCTAAGCCTTTGACACAGTGGACCAAAATGTCTTAATCAAGACAAGACAGAATCTTAGTGATGTGGCTCTGAACTGATTTTTATCCAATCTGTAAAAAAGGCCCTTCTCCCTTATGCTGGGAGATGCCTCCTCCTCTCATGCTCTTCTCTGACTGGGGTCCCCCAGGGATCTATTCAGGGTCCACTCCTATTTACCCCTGGGGCAAGTCATGTGTAGACATAATTTGACAAAAAACTTTAATTGCTACACGGACGATACACAACTGTTTGTTCCTTTAAAGCCTGGTTTCCCGTATTATGTCATGCCTCGCTGAAATTAGGAATTTGATTCAGTTTCCTACAGTTCAATGACTCCAAATCAGAGATAGCACCCTCTCCTGCACCAGCACTAGCAGCATTAACAATCTCTCCTCTCTAGTCTGGTGCCTTATCAAATAATATTAAAAAAGAGGCCTGTAACCTTTTAATGCTCAGCTAACTAAAGACATTAGATCAGGTCATTCCTTTCCTGTGTTGTTCCGTGTGTTTTGTCTGTCTCTCTGGGCCTTCCAAAACTAGACCCTTGCCACTTTCACTCCGTCATGGAATGAACTCTGGTCGGAGCTCTCTAACCCGCGTAGGGTATACATACTGCGGCCAACTTTCGAACAAACTAACCTCTCCCCAATGTAAATAGGATCTGCACTCACTGTTATAATACGTGAATGAAATAAACAACAGTTGTATTAAGATTCAGGATTGATGTTGAGGAAAAGTGTGTTTTTTGCAATAATGAAACTGATACTATTTTTCATTTATTTTGTGTTTGTTTATGAACCAAATTATTTTGGCTAGATTTCAAATATTTCGTTAAGACTATTACTTCTGCTATTTATGTAAAAGAGACTGATATTCATTGTAAAAGAGTAGCCTACATATTTCGAACCTCTTCATCGTACATGGAAATTTTACATTTACAACTACAAATGGTCTAAAAAGAACCAAAAAAACCCCCAAATACAACATTTCAAAACAGAAATTAAACATTATATTGAAGCATTATATAGTCGAATAGAAGAACTATTTCTCTTTAATGCCTTTGTTGCTTGTTACATGATCCCCCTGTGTTGTTGTTTTTCTTTTTTTGGCTGAAGATTTTCATATGAGATGAATACAATTCAATAAAAACAAGTTGTATTGTCTATCAGACAAGAGCATGTTTTAAATTAAACACAATATAACCTTTGGGCTACATTGTTAACCTGTGAATGGTGATATAGGAATGTAGTATAGTCGGAATTTAGAATCCTACATGTTTACGGACATAAACACACAGAACTCACATTTGCTGGAAAGGTTCCCCTTCGTGCAGCAAAGGGTGTTACACACCTTCAACAAGCCGGCATCGGTGCTCATTCGGCATTGGAGGGTTTAACAACCCACTACCACTCCGCCCTCGTTGGTTTCAGATGGCACTCAACATGGCGGACCCTCCGCATGAACGCGCAAACGGAGTGAAAGTAGGTAGGGAGAGGGAGGAGCAAGTACTTTCAGAAAGTTACCTTCCAGTTACACACATCTGCTTCTCATCAGCTCATCAGTCCAGCAATCCCCCGGTTTGTCAGTCACTCATCACCAGTTTGTTCAGTCAGCTACTGTGGTGGTAGCTTGCAGGCCTTTGATGACTAGTTTTCTAGTAGACTAGACCTCCCTGCGTTTTTGGTTAAAAGTGTGCGTCTCACATTGGTTTCACCTACAGCAGTGGTGGGCAATAGGCGGTCCGCGGGCCAAATAAATAATATATGCATTAATTAATAAATATTTTGAAATTGATCTCAGTCATGACAGCAACAGTTACTCACATAATCTCTTCACAAGTGGTTGTGCCTACAAAATAAATGAGTTTTTTGCAGCACTTCTTCATTTCGAGGTTGAATTGAGAGCTTTTGTTTTGAAAAGTTCTGAAAGACATCCAAAAGAGTCTGTGGTGTGCTTAACACACCACAGAAATAGCCATCAGGGAATGTAATTTGATTCTCCTGAATAAGAAGCGCATGAATTTCCTCTGCCTGGAGATGCTGGGGAAAGGAAAATATGCATCCATAGGTGGATGGATGTGGATCAATCACCGAGACACACACACTCCAGCACATGCTTTAACCTAATTATATTATATGAGAATCAGAGTCTATGTGCAAGATAACTTTGTGACTCTTGACTAGCTGATTAGCTGTTGAAACAGGTGACATATTTTATGTTCTAAAACCAGCTGCTGGCAACTTGACAAGCAGAAACATAAAAACATGTCATGTTGAAAAATATCCCTTTAAGGTACATTTAGAACAGACAAAAAAATAATCTGCGATTAATCGCAAGTTAACCATGGACAATAAATATTTTAATTAATTGACAGCCCAAATAATAAGTACCTTCGGGATCGATGTTTATGTCATCCAGTGTCTTGCCCTTGAATTCTGCCAGGTGTCCCTGATCCAGAGCCATGAGGACTTTGCTAATTTTGGCAAGTTGGAGAGTGCCCTCAGGAAGTCTATAGAACTGCCGGTGCACTCTGATATCATGGCCAAGAAAATCAGCTGATCCAGCTCTGTATTACTGAGGTTGAGAACTTGAGACAGTGTTCCTGTTTGTTTGCGTAGTTTTGTGGAAGTGAGACTTTCAGGACTTTTTGCACC
Organism: Micropterus salmoides; assembly: GCF_014851395.1. Taxonomy (NCBI): domain Eukaryota; kingdom Metazoa; phylum Chordata; class Actinopteri; order Centrarchiformes; family Centrarchidae; genus Micropterus; species Micropterus salmoides. Next base: position 28,482,753 of record NW_024040040.1, on the reverse strand, counting down.
ACAGACCTTGGCAAAGTGTCGAAGGCAGTCAGACCCATGGTAGCAGGTCAAAGCGGATGGTCTTGCAAATAGATATACGTTCTCCCGAGGAACCCCACATTCCTGCCGTCTGCCGACGAGCAGATCCAGTCCTTGCTGCATCCCTGGGGTCAAAAGCACAGGAACCTTTCTTCCCCTTTTTCCTCTTTTCTCAATCCTGCTGAAATGCTGACAGAGTTTATTCTCTAGATCTGTAAGGGCTTCATTTACATCTTCCTGTGGGTCTGATGGATTTTGACATACATATGCAGAAAGGGGTATTTTTGACACCTCCCCAGCTCTTCGTCGATTGAACAAAATGACTTGTGCCAGAATTATCTTTGCCAGCTGTGCCCACGTCTGGGGGGATGCCTCTGTGGACAGTTTACTGTGAAGATCTTGTTGTTGCACATCCAAATACGAATGGAGAGTCTGGACATCTTTTGTGAATGGAAGCAAAAGAGGAGTATTCCACTTAGACTCCTGAAGTGTTCTCAGTGATGCAGCTGATATCAGTTCATTCCATCTGGTTTCATACACTTTGCGGAATGTACGAGCATTTTTGCAGCACTATAGTCGTTCTGTACATTTGCACGGCTTTCAAGAAGCATGGAAATCTTTGTCAAGTTGTATCTGATTTGGAGAGGTAGACTTGGGCACCTGTATGCATGGGTTTCACTGTCATAACCTGCCATGTGTTTTACTGATTCCACATCTTGCAGAAAATTGGCAGGTTTGATGTATTCTTGAATGGTCTTCAAGGAAGTGTTTTTTCTTGAGCATATCAGAAGCCTTCCTAGCTGTCTTAGTTTCTGACGAATGTATTCATGTTTGCCAACATCATATCCAAGCCTGTTATACAAATGCTCACCATATTCCATGATACAGACATCCAATTTGAGTACAGAATAAACTTCATCTTGAACCATGTTGTTTAGCAGCTTCCAAAATTCCAATTTAACACCAGGTGGTGGAGGTGCAGCAAATGCGCAGAGGGCCTGGACACAAGTTTTCCCAAGTTTTTGTGGAACACTCGGCTTGAACTTGCAGATCATCATGTGTCGCCAAAGAACATTCTTTGTGAAGAAATCATGACAGTGTATACAATGCAGGAAATTCTGTGCTTGACAGTCCTTCCTTGGTTGCTTGCGGGGAACAAGATTTCCAACACCAGTATTTAATACATTATATTATAATATATTCGTCTTTCTTTGGAGCCTTTTGGGAAGGACAGAGCCTGTGCAACCTCTGGCTTATCGTTATGAGCATGCTTAAGTATGTGCATTCATCTTATCTCTACATTGTGAGTTGCTTACCTGTATGCTTTTGGTCCTCCTCAGCCTTGGAATAAAATCTGTCCTGGTGGGTGAGGCTTAGTTCGGACTCAGAAGTCGGACACCATCTAGAGTGTTAAAAGATATGTAATTAACATTTAAACCACACATTTAAAAAATGTGCAAGATAACGTTTAAGTAAGCCCTAGCAATAATAAATAGGAAACGTATTTTCTTAATTTCTCCAGTACTGAAAGCAGAACCAATAACGTCGGAGCTTATTGATACTACATTTCGGTACCCATTCCTGCAACAACACATGTAAATGCTCAAAAAAAAAAGTGTGTGTGTATTTTACAGTACCTGGCAGCTTTAATTAAACTGGTCATAATTTGTGCTTGGACTCTGAGATTCATCAGAATCTATGTAGTCCACCAGGGAATGATTCATTCCAACTTTGTTCACTGAAGGTAAGGGTTCTGGTTTGTGTGAGCCCTATAGAACATCAAAGAAAGACATAATATATGAATAACAACACACATACATAAATGTCTACCTATGTACATCAAATGGTATTTCAAAAAAATGGAATCCCACACTTAAATCTTCATATTTTTTCCATAAAACAAACATCAATGTGGCATACAAATGGTTTAAATATATAGCAAGGACAATACTTTACTTTTAGAAGTGGAAATGACTATGGCTGAACCCAAATATTCGATCGTTGGGTACACATTCGATTTTCAAATTTTGAGAATCAACTATTAGAGGGTTTTTTGCACGCGCCTGACCTCCGCTCACAGCAGTGAACGTAACGCTCCAGTTCAAATCAACATTTCTGAGGAGTCTGCTCTGTTGTTCTGAACATGTCAGCATTAAAAGACGAAGTGGCATCCGATTGTTCGTCCTCCTGAAGAATGAGTTAAACATTATTACTGAGTAGATGCTCAGCAGTAGCATTATTTCATTTACAACATAAACACGTGAGAGACAGGATAAATGCATGTGGTGGCAATGTTTACATATTTCCTGTATCTGAGGCTAAATCCAAGTTACTTTTGATGGGTACAAGTTGGCTCTGATTTCTGTCATATGTATGTTGCCTGCTGTAAGACAGTTGAGGAAGAGGTAACAGTGAAGTGTGGCAGGACTGAATTCACCTGTAGCCAACAGCTAGTACGACTTGAGAAAGCAAACTGATCTCAAGTTCAATGACACATGTCGTAGAATGCATATTTTTAGGCTTATGGACACAAAAGAGTCATTAATGTGATCCAATGTCTACAAGATTATTTAGTTACCGTGGATGCTCAGCATTAAGAATAATACCCATAAGAAGTTTCAATAATAGGGCCAAAGAAATTGTGGTTGTGTTCAGACATTTGCGGTAAGTGCGATATACATACATAATGTATATCTATAAAATATGGTTTATGTTTGCACTCTATATGTGGAAATGTGTATAACACAACATTAACACTTGACACACACCTCAACATACAGAATGTTTTGGTCTTTTAGATGATGACTTGATGATTGAATCTTTGAACATTGTTTAGAAGTTATCCTGAAACAGTTAAAACTAATCTGAGGCAGAAACACCAGTATAAAATAAATATATATAAATCAGTTCCACCATAGTCATATGTTATCTCTTCTCCTTTATTAATGTCCTTCAAAGCAAATAGGCAGAGGTGTGGTTTGCCCTCTGTTATGATCCTCTTCATTTTGCAGTTTGGATGCTTGTGGTCATCATTAACCAGTCACCCAAGGCTGCCATCTTCTCTAGCTGCATCAACACTTTGGAAAGGTGACAAACCAAAAAGGTACAGATTAGGCTTCATAACATTACATCATAATTGCAATTTTCTGTCTGTCCTCAAAAACTTCAGATACACAACACAAGCTGCTAAATGATGGCTAAAGTTGCAAAAAAAAGAGAGAGAATTTTTATCACACATTTGAACTCAATTGATAGAAGAAAAAAAAATCCATCTAAGACTTACCACCATGTTTTTTCTTGCCAGTATAAGTCAAAAATGAAAACACCACATCTATTGTGATATGTCCTCCACCTCCTTTGAGATTCTTCAGAATTTATCAATTCTCCTCTGTACTCCACTACAAAGTCTCCTTTTCTGAAATGGGCCTTGGCAAACACCCCTCGACCTAGTGCACACACAGATACCATTACACTGTTGCAGCCTTTACACTTAGTATATTATTATTTACTATCGCTAAACGCTGCATATACAGGAGCTATCACATCAATACTTACATGAAATTACATAATTGATAAAAGGTTACAATAACTACAATAAACAAAGGTGAGTAATAATTTTTTAGCTTTGTTTTGTGCATCTGTATCCAGTTACGCCACCAGACATGTCAGACAGCTTCCTTTATTGCTCCAAATCAAAGACAATAATCTATAGTCGTGAGGATAGGAGAACAAAATACACCATACACCATTTGTATAATTTTCCATTTATTTTCTATACTAAACCCCAGGGTATAGGCAAGGGGTTCTGCTAGAACAGCTATTTATTAAAAACAATTTATAACAAAAGCACATACCTTTAAAAGAGTTAATGTATTGCACTTCTAACTCTACTGTCTTGTCAAGGGCCTTGACAGCATGGTCTATGACATGCTGTTTTGGTGGTTTCCTTCTTTGTGTGGCCACTGGAAATCCTACAATTAAATACAGTGCCGTTTTAGACCAATAGCCCCATAAATCTTACACTTAAAGTTATTTATGTTATCTTAACATTAGACAACCAACTCTTGATCACTGGAGTGTAACAGGATGCTGCTGCTGGTCAAGTTTACTTGACATGCGCAGGACACTTGTTATTATTCCAGCGATCTGTGACAATTTACCTGCTGGTATCAACCATAGACTGTATATAAAAAGGTATCAACCCTACACTGATGCACGTGTTTTGCGTTTCAGTCAATTTGTATATGGACGGAGAACTGGTTACAGAATAAATTTTGTCAAAAGGTTTAACGTCAGTCTACTCATAATAACATTAAAACAACTTTAACCAGGCAGGTGCCTGCTGCTGCAAAAAACGGTTAACATTAGTCAATTGGCTTAATGTTAGTTAGCTAACGTTACTTAATTGTTAGCTAACGTTAGCTAAGAGTAAAACATGCAGTGTGCTAAGTTAACTCGGTTGCTTTTTAACATTTATTAACGCAGAACTACTGATGTTATTTGTAAGTAACTTTAGCACTGGCTCAAGTTCAAATGTGAGCTTTTACCTGGTGAAAAAGGTTTCTTCATGCTTTTAACAACTGTTCAAAATGTTTTCATGCTGCACTTAAATCACATCAAATAGGCTTCTTACACTGAAATAAATCTTTAAGCACGTAGGCATAGTTACCTTTTTTATTTAAACCAGTCTTGCCACCACATGCTGAATTCGAAATGGCCTTCAAGTGCTGCTAATCCTTTCTCACCTTGTTTTGTCACCCCAGCACATCATGTTAGAGTGGTGACTCTCTCATACAAAAGAATCTATAGGTCCGCCCACCAGGCATGACTCTGTACACCTATCAAAGCCACCCAATCGATTCGTATTCTCCTCATTTCATTAATACAGCCAATCTTCTTTTTGATGTGCCAAGCAAGATAAAAAATGGCATAACTGGTCAACTGTTCAAAAGTTTAGGGTTGCAAAAATCCTTTATTTTATATTTGATTATTATGGAACTTTCTACATGTTAAAATACACATTTCAATGAGAAATGAAAAATAAAAATAAATATAATGTTATCATTATTCAGCACTTAATATTAAAAATGAGCCTGTGTTAGCAATTAATTAGTTAAGTTACCTTAGAATGAGCTTAGCTTTAGCAACTAATTAAGTCATAGTTAGCCTGTGGAAGGTGGCTGCTTGCACATGCGCATTTTAGCCCAGTGTGTGTTCTGAAATTGAAAAGTGTGTGTTGAGGCTATACCATCCCTGTACCACTAGGGGCCAGTACTGAGTTACACCTCCTAAGCACACCTAAGCACAAACCATTGGTTTTTGTGCATTGGAGGTTACCCCTGAAAATTTTACAGGGCATATCATTGACCTTTTCACTGAAAATGAGGTTATTTTTGTGGGGACCAGGTTTTTGGTCCATTGCTTTGTTGTCCCTGCCTACGTATCTCAGGCAGACAAACTCTGTAACCTCTTTTAAATCTTAAAACTCACTTTTATCTTTTGCTATTTGTTGTAACTATTTGTTATTTAGTTTTTTTTTAATCTTAGTTATTTTTATTATTGTTTTTATTGAAAAGCACTTTGTAACTTTGCTTTTGAAAGGTGCTATACAGGTAGCATTAGTGTTATTGTGTAGCTAAACAGTAAGGGATTTACAAGGCTGAACCAGGAGTTTTAAAATCCTGACATGGTTTGGAACTGGGACAGAAATCTACTGATTGCTTCAAGTCACTCAGACTACAAGGTATAAGGTAGATTCATTTGTCACATTACAACAGGTTTTAAAGTGAAATGAAGTTTGTACCTCCCTTCTGCTACGTAACAGACAATATACATTAATATAAAGGCAATTATAAAAATGGTAAACAGAAATAAACTATCATCACTGGAGCAGTACGGAGGATGAATTATGGTACCTGGCACCTATTTCTAGGAAAAATGCCTAAAATAACATATCCAAAATAAATAAATAATATCTCCTCAACCATTAGGCCTAGATGCATAATTCTGGTCTCCTTTGAAAGGTCAGAAGCTAAGGAATATAAATCAATTGTATATTAACATATTTAATGCTAAGAATAATAATACGAATGCTAATTTTATGCTAAGCTTCCAAAACATTGAAATATTGATAAAAACAGTCAATATAAATGACCAAAAGCACTCCCATGCTTTATAGGCCCGCAGCTTGAGAACAGAACATCCTACAGGGCTGAGGGTGGACTCATTTAGACGATTTCAGGCATATCCTGTATGTCTGTGTAGCTCCTACGGGTCGCCAGCAGAGGCCGAAAAGATCGCCTCCGCCAAATTACACTCTTCTTCTGCTCTCATACCTCATGACACAAAGAAAACTTAAGACTGCAGCCGACCTCACCAGACGATCTCTGTTGACACAAAGCGCCGCAGTTTTTGGACGGAAAACAGCTAGAACAGCGAAAATCGATTACGCCCCCCGTACCGGGTCAGTCCGTTCCCATAGCGTTAAGAGTCTGATAGCTTGGGGGAAAAAGTCTGGTGGTGCGGCAGCAGAAACTTCTATATCTCTTCTCAGAAGGCAGCAGGGTGAACAGGTTGTGACTGGGGTGGATTCAGAGGCCTTAAGTGAAAAGAGGCATTGTCCTTTAACTCATGCCAGTCGTAAAAATTTAATTATGGCCCAAACTATCAACTGTCAAAAAGCTGAAGCAACAGTAAAATATGTCATCTTGACAGCCTCCAATGAGTCTGAACAATGAAGCTACCCAGAGGAAAAATCTTTTGCTCAGAATAGTCTTTTTTTTTAACTCTTGAGAAAACACTAAGATCTCAATATTATATCTTTTTGAGATCACTCCAATCTGAATTGTTGCTATTAAAAAACCCCTAAGGCCCCATGTCCACCAAAGTGTTTTTTTCTGACGCCAGCGTCTATTTTCAGTTCATTGCAATGGGAGTGCCGCGTTTTTCCAAGCTGGTAAAAACGCCAGGAGTGTGATGAGGCACTGAGCGTCTTTTCCGCGCTGGGTACTACTACTACTTTTTCCCGGTCGCCTAGAGTTGAAAAATGTTCAACTTTGGCATCACTGTCACTTTTTAACCCGCCATCCAATCACAGTGCAGGAGGGTTAGGACAAACACTGCACCGAGCACATCCGATCTTGAACGAAACGATGTGCCTACCCGCCGAGGTGTTTCCTCACCCGCAAAATCTCAGTCTGTGCTCTCATGTTTCAGCCTTCTCTTCATGCAGAGCAAGTAAGCCTACATACTTTGTGGTGACATTTTTACATTCACTCGCAACACATCGCCTCCATGGAAATTATGTATCATAGAACCACAGCGTCTCAAAAAAAAACACTGTGCCTCCAAAACGCACCCTAGTGCTCCCAGCTAGGCGTCAGAACAGCAGGTGGCATTTTCAGCTGGCAAAAAACGCTTTGGTGGACACAGGCCCTTAGGAGAAAAGAATGAGATTAAGAGAGATTGAGGTTTTGAGACTTAGGTAAGACCAATGGATACCGAATTGAGATTACAATAGGATAAATGAAAGTAACAGATGAGATCTGAGAACCGAGCTGGATTTGAACCCTGCTCCTATTGTTCAAAGGGCAACAACACTGCTGCTTCGCCATCCAGCTAAAATTAAAAGTGGAGGACTGATTGCATTTAAATAGAGTACAATTTTCTTTACTTAAAAGAGGAGAAATACCATTTCCACAATTAAAGTCCTCCAAATTCTACTCAAGTAAAAGGTATAAAAGTATTCTACAGTGAATGTAAAAGTGCTTATTCTGTATGACAGATACATGTTGTATCTCAGTTCTTGCGTGCATTCGTTCATTAATGAATTCATCTCTAAACATCATGTCAAAGTATTGTGTTTTCCAGTTATGCTAGCTGTGACCTTAACAAACTGGAAAACATGACATTTGATGTATTTTATTTTTCTCAGTAACTTTCAGATAATTAACAATAAATACAATAATGGTTTTAAATTAAGGGGAGACTTATTTAAGATCAGTTAGAGATCATTTGTTTTGATCAGAGTCAGACATAAATGGGATTTTATATGGTTGTTTCTCCTGAGATGAATTTGAGAAGTGGGAGAAAAGGCCTTTGGTCTCACCTTGGTATTAAAAGCAGCTCATTTGTGTCTAGGAGAAAAGAAGGAAACAACTATGAGATCTCATCTTGGATTTTGCTTTCCTATGGGTACAGTTACTGTCTGTTCCAACATAAATGCAAAGTTTGAGATGAAGTGGAAAGAAGAAGACAAAGGTACTATGAGGACTGAGGGTTTGGAGCTCAACTCTCCTAGAAAGTGTGTACGAATGTTGTGCGGTTGATGGCGGCTGGTGATCGATGGCTTTTATCAGCGGGAGCACACACACTCTCCTTATCTCTGCCCCCTCACTCAGTGCAAGATTAGCCACAGGGTACATGGATTATTGAACACACAGTTGCAAATACACTTGTAAACACTTAGAAGTGTACAAACACATACACAGATTTTTTGGTGTGGGCACACTAGCACACACACACGCGCACACACACACACACACATCCCTCCCTCTCTCTTCCTTAATCCCCTTCCCCCTCTCAGAAGATGCTGTGTGTGTGAGGGCTATTGGAGGGAGGTGTGAGTGTGTGTCAAGGGGGATTATGTGAATATAGTTAAGATTTGATGTCAATAAAAATTCTTTCTAATTCTCCCTCTTGCCCTCAGAGCACATTTTCACGCTGACTAACGTACAATGGAAAGCACAAAGAGGCTTGTCTCCATGCCTGCAGAGCGCAAAGATTATGGTACATGCTTGTAATCTACATATAATGCTACTGTATGTTGCTAAAGGGCTCTTAAATGGTTTTTGTTACGTAGATTAGTCTCTTTGTACGTGTGTGCCTTATCTGCCCCGCTCCCTCTGGAACTCTCTCCCCAAACACATCCGAGACGGTACTGATCCTTCCATGTTCAAATGACCCATCTTTTCAGAACTGCTTTTAATTTGTGATTAATTGGGGTGTAATTGTGTGTGTGCGTATATATATAATATATATACAATATTATGTATATACTATATTATGGATATACAATGTAATGTATTATTATAAGCTGCTGTGCTTATATGTTGATTCTGATATGAAGCAAATTAACAATCTAAAAGAGTCATTATGAGAGGGTAGTTTAAGTCAGAGCTTTTATATACTTTCTTTTAACTATGTGTTTGTGTTTACATGATGGGAACCTGTGTTCTTTCGGGGCTTTGCAGGTGTGCAGGTCTTCCAAATGTAATCCTACGCTTTAGCATGATACATATAAGCACAATGGTGAATGGTGGAGCAGTATGTGAGCATTTAAAGTAAGGTCAGACATCTAGCGGAGATACTTTTTAAATCTCCTATTATGTGGCTCGTCAGTTTGATTAATGTCTGCTACTGAGTTGTGTGAAATAATGGTTAACCTCTCCTTTCTTTTTTTGCTGTAACTTGATTTAGGGTTGTGATTTCAGGTGTAAAATGTGGACACACTGATGTGTTATGGAATGTCTGCTCTGTTAAAGAGAAATTCAGTCCACTTTAGATTCTTGAAATAAAGCTGAAATCAACATGACTGTGAATACAAGTCTTTGAGTTGTCTCTGTTGCTGGATTTTTTCAAACACTAATTCTTCTCATAACAAAGTCTCCTTTCTCATGCCTGGTTTTGACTGATTGCTGAATACATTAGTTCAAGGTTGTTGTGATAATCGTGTTTTTTCAGCAAGAAAAGAGAAGTTTAAGGCAGGCATATGTATTTCTTCATTCAGTGAGCTTCTGCTCTTTAAAACAATAACCTGCAAAATCCCAAATTATTCCTCTATACAACAATGTTTGTGGGTTAGTTTCACATGGATGCTTTCATACACGAAAACACAAGATAAAAATGTGTCGTTGTTGTAGCTGTTTTTTTTTGCTGCCTGGTTCTGAGGTTGAAACATGCTTCTGCACGTTTTCACCGCAGGAACTATACCCCGGAACTAGGAACCTTTTGAGGGTCTAAATTAAGTCCTGGGGACTTAGTCCAGGCTCAGGGGGTAGTACTTCCAAAAAGCTTTGGAACTTGCATTGCTGAACATTTCTGTAAAACTGCATGTTTTTTTGTCATTTCCACCGTTGACTAAACAACCACATTTGCAAACCGATAAATCACGTAATCACATAAATCTCGCGGCTGTGATCGTACTCAGCACTATATTTATAGCCCGGAAATAATAATAATCCTTATTTGTAGAGCACTTTTCAAAAACAAGTTACAAAGTGCTTTAACAAGTGTAAAGAATAATACAAAAAAAAGATAAGAGCATGAAAATTTAATATAAAATTAGTAAAATACAATAAAATAAAAGGGATAAAATAAAGTCAAATAAGATCGGGAAAAGCTCTCCTATAAAAGTATGTTTTAAGAAGGGACTTAAAAGAGTTCACTGACTCAGCCGACCTGATTTCCTCGGGCAGGCTGTTCCAGAGCCTCGGGGCCCTGACAGCAAACGCTCTGTCCCCTTTAGTTTTCAGTCGAGACTCTGGAACAGACAACAGACCTCTGCCCGAGGATCTCAAGGTACGTGCTGGTGCGTATGGGACTAAAAGGTCAGAAATATAACAAGGCGAGAGGCCATGAAGAGCTTTAAAAGTGATCAATAGAATTTTAAAGTCAATTCTAAAACATACTGGGAGCCAGTGTAATGAAGCTAAAATAGGAGTAATGTGGTCATATTTCTTTGTTCTGGTTAAAAGCCTGGCAGCTGAGTTCTGGACAGTCTGGAGTCGATCAATAGATTTTTGGGTTAAACAGGTGAAAAGGCTGTTGCAATAATCCAGGCGTGATGAGATGAAGGCGTGTAAAATGGTCTCGGTGTCCTTAAAAGTTAACATAGATCGAATTTTAGCTATATTTCTAAGTTGATAAAAACATGATTGAACAAGCTTTGTGGTGTGCTGCTCGAAATTTAAATTACTATCAAACCAAACACCAAGGTTCTTTGCCACAGGCTTAATGTGATTTACTAGGGAACCAGCAGATGGCAGTATTTGATTTGCCATCTGCTGGGACCCGATGACCAGGATTTCTGTTTTGTCTGAGTTCAGCTGGAGGAAATTATTTGACATCCATTTTTTAACTTCACAAAGGCAGTTGTTAAGTGAACTCAGCATTCCAGGGTCTGTGGATCTGACGGGCAAGTATATTTGTGTGTCATCAGCATAAATATGAAAAGAAATGCCATGTTTATGGATAATATGTCCAAGGGGAAGCAGATACAAGGAAAACAAAATGGGTCCTAAGACCGACCCCTGAGGCACACCATATTTAACTGGACAGAATGAAGAGACATAGTTGTTTACAGACACACAAAACTTCCTATTTGACAGGTAGGATGAAAACCATTCTAGGGCCGTACCAGAGATCCCCACCCAGTGCCTCAGTCTGTCTAACATGATGTTGTGATCAATGGTGTCAAAAGCAGCGCTAAGGTCCAGGAGTACAAGGACTGAGCACATACCTTCATCAGCAGACATTAAAAGGTCATTGGTGACTTTAAGCAGGGCAGTCTCAGTGCTGTGGTACTTCCTAAAACCAGACTGTATAATAGCAGTTATTGTGTCAGCCAACAGCTAATGGAGTTATGCTAAATACTTGGTCCAGAGTTATTGTTTTAGGCTTTTATCATTCAGGAGGTTTCTACAACAAGCAGAAGGTATCCTCCTCCACATGTTAAAAATTACACTCTTGACAGGTTAAGAGTTGTCGGCTGGAAATGTTAAATGTGAGTCGGGGCTGGAAGGTGTCCCATTCTGTTTCGAGATGTTGCGTTTTTATGTTTGTGTTTCTGTGTTAAAAAGACTTCTGGACAACAAATATTTTGTCAAAGCTGACAAATGTGAATTTCATGTATCTTCTGTCAGTTTTCTATGATTTATCATTGAGAAGGGGCAGGTGAAGATGGACCCATCTAAGATCAAAGCAATGAAATGCCCTACACCCATGACCTGGAAACACCTACAACAATTCCTCAGCTTTGCAAATTTCCACCACAGATTCATCTGGTACTACAGCAGGGTGGCAGCCCCACTCACACGACTCACTTACCTAGCCATTCACCAAAATGTTTGTGAATAAAGACTGTTAACTTTGACACTGGATACGGTGTTCTGGGTCCGCTCTTGGGTCCGCCAAACCACCCTGTGTGGTTAATTTATCTTTGCCTGTGCCAGCTTTTTCATTTAGCATTGGGAAATGAGGGATGTCTAATAATAGAAAATCTTACAGTGGGTTTTTGGCATACATTGACCAATCTCACCCAAACTTTAAATACAGTAGACAATGGATCAATAAAACTTGCCCTTTATTAACATTACACAACCACATCTAAAAATAACTTACTGAGCTACATCTAAACGTTCATGCATTTTCCACCAATCTGCGGAATATCTAATATAAACCACATGTAAATTCCAATTAAAACGTAATGAATATACAATGTAATAACCAGTACCCTCGTGTGGAAAAACTGACTGGTCTTTGCCATATGCAAGCTACGTATTTGATATGTTACAGTGTGGACTGCTCCTGGTGCTGAAAGCAGGTGTAATTAACTTAAGTGTCAAATACTAATAGAATTCCTCAGTATATAGCCCAAAATAAATTTATACTTACAAATCTATTGGAAGTTTCTGATTTCAGTTATAACTTGTTAAACAAAAAAAAGTCAAATATTGAATAAAATAAAGACAAACCTGCTGCTTAGCAGGTCTGCTCCGTGAGGTAAGAGTCGTCCGCCGATGTTCCACATTAGGGATCTATTAAAATAAGCAGAGGCCAGGGTACCCAGAAATATTGAAAAAAGTGTGTGTATCCTGGGTATGATGGGGCAGGGGATCCATTTAGAAACAGTCATGTTTAACATAAAGGTGGGGGCAGGATCAAATCAGTGGTTCTAATAGCTCATATTAATCACAGTTTATTTTAGATGAAAATTCATAAATCTTACATGACAAGCTAATCTTTGAGTTCCACTCAATGAAGGAATTCTCCCCCAAGCTGAGAATAGCTAAGCAGCTAATACTGGCAATATGGAACATTTGCAGCTTGTACACTACATCATCCTGTTTATGATCAAGGAAAACACACATTCAGAGTGAGAACAGCAGTGGTGAGTGTGTCCCATGTGAGCGATGCTGTCCCCCTGAGATTGCTATTAGAACACAGTTAAATGAAAAGATCAAGTGCAATTTGATTTGACATGAGTATTGTGCGACTGTACTGGTCACACAAGAAATTAATATCAATTTTTGTAAAAATGACTCAGCGATAAGCTGCAACCTGGCGCATACGGTTTTAATAACATTAATGACCATGCATTGTGCTCTCCAATTAATAAATTGTACCCGCATATTACTTGTTTGCGGTCTTGAACTACATTTCAAGAATTAATGATGATGATGTGCAAAAATAACTACATTATAACGTTAAAATATTTTGACTGTTGCCCATTAAACATTGTGTTGTCTTTGACTTACCTTAAACACGTTCCATACTGTTTAATGTCTTGTTTTATACATTTAGGTGAACTAATTATAAATTTGAGAACAGAAGATCGTGGATTGTTCATTTAAAGATCTTAAAATACTGGATCCCATATGTTTTTCAGTCATTGTAGTTTGTACCCATCAAATATCTTAACTGATGGTGTCTATTGCTTGTGGACTGTGGGATGTTTGAAATGTGATGGACTGTCAGCTTGCACACAGTGTCTCATAGATGGTTTTTAAGTTTAACACAAGTCAGCCTGTGACACATTGTTCCCAGCTTGAGACCAATAGCTGGATGTCTTTCTAAATGTATCACTGTTCTGTCCACAGAACCACTTAGTCTGACAGGATAGCAGTAAAATATCTGACTGGAAGCTCACCATTTCATTACTGGTACATCTAATTGAAGTGTTTATACAATGTAAGTACAGGAGCTATCCTTATAGCATGCCCCGTTAATAACTCACTTCTGCATCTCAAAATCCTTCCTGGAATTGCACTGAATGTTCCACTACGACTAGAAAGACTCAGGCTTTCTGACATTTGTATTTCACAGAGGTTTACATTACAAAAGATAAGTTTTTATGTGTAGGTTTTACGCATATAGGCAAATAGCTTAACTTACTAATGTTATATGTGCAAAAATAATCATTAACATTACAGGCAATTAAAATAAACAAGATTCAGGTTATTAGAATAGCCTTGCCAGCATCAGAGCACTGTTGTTTATGTCACCACATGAATCATATTCATGCAGCTTTAGGTCTCCTCAACATCCATGAAGTGGCTCTACGCCCTCCCAGGGGGGCCCACCCCGAATTTTAAGAAGCCACTGCACTATAGAATAAAATACTACCTGTGGAATTAACTTAAGTTATCCTTCATCATGATTAAGCAGGTGACATCCAGTAGAGGAACATGATAATGTTGAAATAAGTTTCAGTCTCACTGAGGACCCATGGAGGATCTTTTGATTTATGAGTGTCAAAATATTTGCCTCTGACGGAATCATCACTGTTGCACAGCTGCATTTTCCCCATTACAATAAAGTGTAACATTGTGAGGGCACAGTGTCCTCTGCATCCTACACAAAGTCAGAATCAAACTTTTTTTGTATTAGGTGACCCCCAAACATCTCTCCTTTCACAAACTCTTTCTACCTGAACACCATCTCATGGCAGCTCCTAACAGGTTAGTACTCCTCTGGAGCTCTCCCTAATATCAGCAGAGATGTGAGTGAATACCTAAGTTAAGAAATTAGAGAAAAGACAAAAACGCATAATGTTAGAGTTTGGGGTTTGTATGTGGTTATTTCCTGTTAAATTTAATTTAATTTTTTTTGTGTTTCCTATTTTACTTTGCTACCAACCTCTCCTCTCGTTTCTGTTCACTTCACTTCCTTCTCTTGTGTTTTCCTGTTTGTTTGATTGCCTCCACTCTCTGTAAGCTTTCACCTACTTGTTTCATTTAAATAAAATACCACAAAATGATCTGCCTGGGTGCTCTACGTTTGGGTCCAATCCCTTTATTGCTGTATCTATGCTTGGCTTGCTGTGACACTTTTACTTGTCTTGAAAGTGGTTTGTTTGTGTTCTGTTTGTATATATTGTACATCTCAGAGAGAAATATTGTACTTTGGCTACTTCCTGCTTTCTTACAGTGCAGACGCTTTGCTGCTTGCTGTTGCCTCTGCTTGCATTCTTTTGCTTAAACTCTCTTTTTTCCCTGCTAGAAATCAGCAGCTCTTGGATACTTTTAAATCACTGGGACTGTCAGATAAAGTAGGCTCTTGCCATACTTTAAAACCTTTTATGATCTTAGTGCTACGCGAGTGCGGCCTATCAATAGCACTAGCCTGTACTGCAGTGACTGGAGCTATAGCTAATGCTAATTAGCAACAAGATGCCCCCCTTCTCCACGGACGACTTCTACAAACTTCTACAGAAAATTACTGTGCTGGAAACCAAGATCCACAGGTTAGAAGTGAATGTGGAAGTGAATGGACTATGTGGGAATGACACCACTTTACCGTGGACCCAAAACAGTGGAAAAGAGCATGCTAACACACGGCTAATTAGCACCAACAAGACTACCAAGAAGCAGAAGGCCTGTGTACTGGGTAATAAATCTAAAAGTGGGAGTCCTCCCTGGAACGTTCTTGGTGCAAAGCCTAAGAGTAAATCATTTCCTGGGAAAATGGGAAGACGAGTAACAGGCAGAACCCAGCGCCCTGAGATTTGTGATGCGCCTGGCTGGCCTGCATTATCATCCAGGCAGAGCGCCTCTTCAACCCCTGTTCTTGGTAGGACACAGCCGTGGACAGCTGCGAAAGGGAGAATTAGCAACAAACCTCCCCAACAACCGAGTGTGCAACAGCAGAACAGATTTTCACCACTATTGCAGGACCCTGGATCTCCATCTGATGACCTAGATAACATCCCATCTTCACACAGAAGGGTAAGGACTGAGAGTAAATCAGAAACTAAAAGGCTGCAGGGAAAGCTAACGACTGGGCCTCAAACTCTGATTGTGGGTGACTCTGCTGTAAACGATGTAAGAAGCATGTGCAGTAAGAACACCAAAGTACTCTGTTTTCCCGAAGGATACGGTGTCTGACTTGGCAGAAAGAATCCTGCATATCGTGGCTGAACATCCTACTGTGAAAAACATCATACTGCACATCGGGGCCAATGATGTTGTGAAGCAACAGTCTGAAGTGTTGAAAGAGGATTTTAATAATCTGTTGAACACAGTCAGCTCTTTGAATGCTGAGGTGTTTATCAGTGGCCCTATACCGCCAATCCGAAGAGGAGCTGAGAGATTCAGCAGATTGATGTCATTGAACACGTGGCTCTCAACGGCATGTACTGTCCATTCAGTGCATTTCAGCGAAAACTTTTACTTTCTGTGGGACCGCAGACATCTTTTTAAGGCAGATGGACTTTGCCTTAACAAGTCGGGAGTAAAATTGTTCAGCTCCAACCTGTTTTACTTTCTGCGTCACTCATCTGTTCCCTCTGCCAAGGACAAGAGACAAGAGGAATCAAAACAAGAAGAAGACATAACACAACACACCAGAAACCTTGAAGGAGAGCCACCCCAACCCCCACTGGAAGAGAGCTCTGATCACGGGAGACATCTGAGCCAAGAGGAAGAGTCTTCACCTCTCTCACTGAAAACCAACAATAAGGATTCAACATCTCTACCCGCCCAATCCCCACCTTCAGACACACTTTCTCCCCTCTCCCCCCTGTTGGACTTCACTGATCACATGGAAGACCTGGTTAGAGCTGGGACCAAATTTACTCCCCGCACCTTCCCTCGCTCCACTCCCATTTTCTCTACCCTAAACCCCCCTCACCATCCACCTACACCACTGGTTCTTAGTCCTCCAGGTTTGACACATGTCACAAATACAGTGCACAACCCGCCTTCCCACTCCGCAATGGCGAAAAAGCCCAATAAGCTATTTCTGATATGTGCTGGGTCCAGGCTACAAGGAAAATAGCACTCATGACTCTTCCCAGGACAAGCCGGGGCCCAGTGTGCTGGTAGTCTTCTCCATCCCTGTCTTGATTGGTAACAAAAAAAGCATGGTGAATGTGTTAAGAAACAGGAAGCACTCAACATATCCTGCAAATTTAGTATTAATTCCTCTTCAGCCGCAGCCTGTCGAAAAAAGTGGGCCAGATAATGTTTTTAACACACTAAAATTAGCTTTGTTAAATGTTAGGTCTTTGGCAGGAAAAACATTTTTAAACAATGATTTTCACAATCTTAATTTGATGTTTTTAACATCGTCAAGTCTACCCCTCCCAACTTCAGTTTTATGAGTGAAGCTAGAGTGCATAAGAGAGGAAGTGGAGTTGCCATTTTAATGACTCCCTCCAATGCAAAAAGATGTCTTATGGGAATTTTGCTTCTTTTGAATATGTGGCTCTTCAGCTGAATTCCTCTTCTCGAGCTATTTTTCTAAATATCTACAGGCCCCCTAAATACAGTGCAAACTTTTTTGATGACTTTGGTGAACTGCTGTCTATAATCTGTATTGACTTTGACTGTGTGATTATTGTTGGTGATTTTAACATACATGTTGACAACCCCCAGGAAAGAGGGACTAAAGAATTGTTTTGTGTTCTTGATAATTATGGACTGACTCAACATGTGACGAGGCCCACGCACAATAAGGGGCACACTTTGAACTTGGTCATCTCCAAGGGTCTGGACATTTCCAAGGTTGTGGTGACTGACGTTGCTCTCTCTGATCATTCCTGTGTTTTCTTTGAGAGTGCTATCTGCGTGCACACAAATGTTAAAACAGAGGTGATCACAAATAAACAAACAATAGCTATCACTGAAAACACTAGTGAAAAATTTATTGAGGCTTTCTCCTCGACACCCACCCTCTCACGGGTCTCAGTCAATGAGCTTGTAGATAATTTCAGTTCTATAATTACAAACGTTATTGATGCCATTGCACCAGCCAAGGTGAAGGTGGTCTCTGGTAAGAGAAGATCTCCATGGAGAAATGCCACGCTGGTTAGAACTCAAAAAAGAGAGTGTCGAAAAGCTGAACGCAGGTGGCGGAAAACAAATCTCTAGGTTCATTATGACATCTATAAAGAGAGACTTCGCATTTATAATTTAGAGCTGAGAAATGCAAGGCGGTCCTTCTTCTCTGACATCATCACCAAAAACACTAATAATGCACGTGCCCTGTTTGCTACTGTCGACAGGCTAACCAACCCTCCTGTGTCTGTAGCCTCTGAACTTCTATCCACCTGGGCCTGCAATGAATTTGCTTCCTTCTTCACAGACAAAATTCAAACAATTAGACAAGCAATCAGTGCCTCCATGTCAGTAACAGGATAAAGTCTTGTTTATGTAGTCAAAGGTCATTGATATAAATTGGGTGGACAATACATCATTCAACCCAACAGCACAAAAAATGCAGCTTTTAAAACGATAATCCAGTTAAATGAACAAATCTCTTAAAAACCCTAAATAATGTAACTTCATGAAGGTAGGATTTATTACAGGACAGAAAGAAGGAGCCCCACTCAGGCCGATTAGTCCCTATGTCCACTTAAAAACAATTCATATAGCATGAGACAATTTGATTCTATTAACCATAAAAACCCGGAGGACATAATACAACATCCAAGGCTCCATTCTGGGACCTCTTTTGTTTAACATTTACATGCTTCCACTGTCTCAGATTATGAAAAACAACAAAATATGTTACCATAATTATGCAGATGACACACAGATTTACATAACCATTTTACCAGGGGACTATGATCCCATACAGGCACTGAGTAACTGTATTGAGCAGGTCAACGATTGGATGTGCCTGAATTTTCTTCAATTCAACAAGGATAAAACTGAAGTTATTGTTTTTGGAGCCAGGGAGGAACGATTGAAAGTCAGTGCTCGACTTCAATCTGTAATGTTAAGAACCACAAATCAAGCCAGAAATCTTGGTGTAGTCATGGACTCAGACCTGAATTTGAGGAGCCATATTAACACAATTACAAAGTCAGCCTACTACCACCTGAAGAATATATCAAGGATTAAAGGACTAATGTCTCAGCAGGACCTGGAAAAGCTTATCCATGCATTTATCTTCAGTCGACTTGACTACTATAACAATGTCCTTACAGGGCTCCCTAAGAAATCCATCAGACAGCTGCAGCTGATTCAGAACGCTGCTTCTCAAGTCCTCACTAAGACCAAAAAGCACTAAATGGTTTAGGGCCAAAATACATTTCTGATCTTCTGTTTCATTACAAACTATCCAGACCTCTCAGGTCGTCTGGGGCAGGTCTGCTTTCTGTCCCCAGAGTCAAAACTAAACAAGGAGAAGCAGCATTCAGTTATTATGCTGCATATATTTGGAATAAACTCCTAGATAACTGCAGGTCTGCTGAAACAGTCAGTTCTTTTAGATTAAGACAGAAGACTTTTCTTTTTACCATTGCTTTTAATTAAATATTTAAGATTTTTCTTTTTACTGATAACTTACACTGCACTGTAGCTTTTACTGTCCTGTTTTCTTTTTCTTTGTTTTTAGCTTTTTATTATTTTCCATTCAACTCTTTTAACCCTGATTGTAACACTGTAACTTTTATTATATTTTATGTTGCTTTTAAAATTTTACATATGTCCCTGTTGCTTTTGTTTTATGTAAAGCACTTTGAATTACCTTGTTGTTAAATTGTGCTTTACAAATAAACTTGCCTTGCCTTGCTTTGCCTTACTTACTACTTATTTTATATACAAGAAATTGATCTTATCTGAGGTACTTGTAGGGGTTTGTACCTTGTGGCTTTTTTGTGTGTCTTGATATGATACATGTCCCCAGAAAATTTCGTGCATGTAGGTTGAACGTGGCCGAGAGTCTAATTTTTTTCCAATTTTGTAGGGGGCGCTAGCGAGTCATTTTGCCACGCCCATGCGCGAAACCCATAAAATATGAAATTTTTCACCACTTCTGACATGTGTGCAAAGTTTGGTGAGTTTTCAAGTATGTTTAGGCCCCCAAAATTGAGCTTACTTAAAGTACGGAGTGTGGTTTGTGCTCGGGCCCTAATAAAAACGATAACAATTCCAATAGGGTTCCCAGCCCAACTGTGATGCCTTGCATTCGCGGGTTCCCTTGCCCTTCTCGGGCTTGGAGCCCTAATAATAATTTTAAAAATACAACGGGACTAGTAATACCTGTAGAAGCAGATGTTGTGCAGAACAGGGCCCATATTAATCAAGCTTTTACTTTTAAGAACACCGCTTTTAAGAGTAAAAAAATCTTGGTCTCAAAGCTGTGCTTAAAAGCTAGTTATCAAGCATCTCAGTCCTAATTTGAGTGAAGTGTAACACTAAATCGTAAGTGTCAATCTTAGAGCTGATTCACGACACTTTGCTGTGCCGCAAACAGGATTTTGGATGACAATGTCGCCAAGGACCATCACTAAATAGATTTCCTTCTTTAAGAATATTCTCAAGTAAATTCACATTGAATGGTGAAATTTCTAAGAGGAATTTATATTCAACACACATTAAACAATAAAGAATTTTCAAGATAATATATTATGATATAGACCTATACATTAATAAATGAAAGATAAAAACTATTTGCATGAACTGTGTTTGCTTCTGTCGGATTACCGGGGGTGTTGTTGAGACGTCAATGAAACCAAGCGGCAAACTTCCGGTCTCCCGCCTGAAGCCAATACGGAAGCATCTGAAACTGCAATTCATCGAGTGGCCACTTGAGGCTGGCTGCAGAAGGGAGTCAATCTCCATTGACCCCCATGTTAAAATGCCCAAATTTACAGCAGAATAAAACATGTTTACAGCCTGGTTCAAAAAATGGTTTTAGTGCATATCGCTAATTTTGCTCTTTGTGACAACTGTGAGTGGGGTGAATTTTTTTATAACTCACCTGTTTAAATTACATTAAGCCTTAAAATTCTGCATTATTAGGGGCGTGACCGCTTTGATTGACAGGTACCTTTAGAGGCAGCCACTCCTAGTACTCGGTCCGCCGTCTGTTAGCCTCACTCAGCTACATGGAGCTCTGAGGCTCAGCCTGTCGAAGCCTTTTGGACATTTCTATATGCAGATACTGGATGAATAATGGCAAGCTGTGCAGTTCATTGGAAAGAGAACCTCCAGGAAATCCGTGTTCTACTTGGTGAGTGAAATTCCTGTATTTTATTAATGTGTTAACATTTAACAGGTATCGCTGTTGGCATATAGCTTGTTAGTTTAACGTTAGCTCGTTATGCTAATTAGCCAGATACGAGCAGCCCCAAGCTGCTAAGTTAGTGTAAGTAAGTAAGTTAGCGTGTTCTAACCGCAGCTTTTAATAAGTCAAAGACAAGTCAGCAAGAAGAGAGAAGCCAAAATGTAACGTTATTAGATTAACCTTAGTGTTAGACATTAGGGTGATAATGCTTTGAAGAAAAGGCATCTGTGTGAAGTTGTAAGTAAAGGCTCAGCTCTCAGTTAGCTGACGTTATGTTAACGGTAACTTTTACTAACGGGCGATGTGAGATTTAGCTACGTACTGTAACGGAATCACTGTTCAGTTAGGTACTAGTCAGATACTATTATAAGTGGCTGCACCTGATCCCGATGGACATGAAGGGTTTAAAGGCAGAGAGCCGAGGGGGGAGCGGCTGCTGAGTTCTGCCTGAAACTGTCACACAGATGAGCACCGATGCCACTATTTGAGCTAGCTGTCTCTCCCGAGAAGAGCCGTGCACCTCCAAGTGTAACGTTACTGTTTAAAAATGATAATGTTATACTATTCTTTGTGGGGTTCATCAGTTGGGATGATTGATTCGAAGTACATATTAAAGGCAGTTTAGAGTCATCAATAAGTTATTACACTTAGTAGATGTAGCATTCCTTGAGATTCAGCAATCTGAGGTGATAACTGCGTTTGATCAGCGACGTTTCTGATAAGGAGCTTAAGAGGTGGATGCATAATTCAACAGAACAGCGGTTGTAGGCTACCTGCAGAGATTTGCATCCTTTTTTGTCAGCATATAATGCACATTATGCCTGCAGACAGGTAGCTGGGGTGTAACTAGGGCAATGGTTTAGTTAAGGCGAGAAATTAGGTGTGTGTGAGCCGCCTCTGAGTTTGTTTGGTGGATTTGAATTTACCAAAAAAATTAGTACAGTTCAATAAGAAATATAAAATAAGATCCTTATAATAAATGTTCAATAAGATCTGACTTGAGTAGTAATTACGGCACAGTGTCCAGCAGTACACCGTATATTGCACATATTAGGAAACAGTGTATTTCACATTGCCACCCCTAATTACTGTCACATGCCAGAGAGGTTATCATGCTGAGGCAATCTCGGGGGTTCAGTAGCTTTATTGCTCTTTGGAAGAAGCTGCTTAACTGTCTACCCATTGTTGTCTTTACAGGTGCCAGAGGAGCTGATTGCAGAACCCTCCAGATGTGATTAGCTGTGTCCAGCTCTTCAGGAGAGAACA
The DNA here is from genome assembly GCF_014851395.1 of Micropterus salmoides. Taxonomy (NCBI): domain Eukaryota; kingdom Metazoa; phylum Chordata; class Actinopteri; order Centrarchiformes; family Centrarchidae; genus Micropterus; species Micropterus salmoides. The sequence goes on along the minus strand of NW_024040040.1, from coordinate 28,460,175 downwards.
GCTCCGGCTTCCAGCTCTTCAGCTCCTGCTTTTCTTTTTACTCATAACACCTGAACACTACTGACGTGAAATTATGACACTGGGTTCTTATCAACAGATTCTATCATTATAATAACTCTCAACACATTTCAAGTGATACAAAACTACTTTTACATTTGTAACCTTTTAAGACAAGACTTTAATTTCTTAAACTATTGCTTTTGTATTAGGAATACTTGTTTATAAAGTGTATCAAACTAATTATACATAATAAAATCATTCTTAATTCATCATCAGTTTCATATTTTAATTTTAAATAGTGTGATCTAAACTTAACAATATATTATAGTTAACAGCTGTAAATGAAAATATTAAGATGTTATTTATAGGCTAATATTTTACATATGTTAGTAGAAAGTAAAAAATTAAAGGTTGATGTTATATACAGTTTTATTTTGACCTTCCTTTAAGAGATAAATGTGACATTGACTGAGAAGTTACTCTGCAGTGAAAAACAAAGAATTATCTGCACACTACATAGTTTTGAAGCCCTGTAGGAGGTGTCATTTATTGTGACCTCTGAGAAGGTCTTGTGTGTGGTTTACATTATATAGACTCACCTATTTACTACATGTGCATTCGGTCAGCTCTGAGACCTCAGAGTTTGAAAGGTCACAATAAAAAACACCTAGTGGGATTCATAATTACTCTGTGCAGATCATTCTTTGTTTCAGCACTTACCCACAGGGTGGTTTGGATGTGTCCACATTATTCTGTGTTTAAACTAGACTGCAGCAAACAAGGCACTCTTCAGAAACTTAAGGCTCTGTTATACAGTATACGGGTACTGGGTGTATGGCTCCTTATTTATCTTAAAGTATAAGGTGGAAAGTAAAAATACTCCTGCACACACAGAAATACACTGCATAATTACTTTTCAACATTTCATGTGAAACATGTTGGGAGTATTTTCACTCTTCAACTTATCCCAAACTGATGTTCTTTAGCAAGATTTCAGCTTTAATGTTTCGTGTTTTATCTGTGGTATACGATTAGCTTTTCAGTAAGTAGTAAAGACAGGGAGTGCTAATATATATAGAATTTATTACAATGTGAACCATAAACCATATCTTTATTTAAATGGACCTATAACACAAATATGGACAATATTTAAAACTCAAAGTAAACAGAGAGAATGCCTTTCCACATCAGTCCACGCCAAAGAAAATGTCTAATAAATGCTTCAGGTGATGAAAAATATAAAGTAAACAATACAGATGAGTCTTTAATAAATAGAATATTGTGGTGAAGTAAATTTTCTAACGTAATTCTATTCACAAAGTGAATCTTTGATATATTCTAGATTCATTACACAAAGTGAAGCATTTCAACCCCTTTTTTTTGTTTTCATCTTGATTACGGTTTACAGCTCATGGAAATAAAAACTCCAGTTCTCCAGACGGTCTTTAAATGTCTTTGTGTTGTCCTCTTTAGACAGACAATTTTATATCAGCTGTCAAATGTCCAGTAACCAAGTTGTTCTAGTAACGTTACTTACAGTTAAAGCAGGCATGGAGGCATCAGATCCTCAACAAGAATCTTGTGACCAATATAAAAAGTACCTTTCTCTCTCAAGTGTACTATAACAGACAATAATCCCACACAGCCCTGCCGACAGCAGCAGCGTTACTCAATATAGCGGTGTGGGGAATTAATTAACGTAAACAGCCATGGCTAACGTTTTACAAGTTATACAGCTTCCATCATGTAACTAAGGACTCTACTGCTAGCTTATTACGTTTATTACAAGTAATATACTGAGGTGACGTCCAAATAAATGACTCGTAACTACCGTTTCTCTTCAAATTGTTCGTTTGAGCTGTAAGTAAACATTAACGTAATTAATAACTGATTCATAGTTAACTGTTAACATTGGTCTCAACAAAGTCAAACGTTAGTGTTGCAAAATAACGTTACCCCATTTATATATTAAAAAGCATTTAAAACCTTGTGAAGTATAATGTCAATAACAGACATGTGAGTTATTTTAATATTTTCCGGTGTCTTACCTTGATGAGCTGTCGACCAACTGGTAACAACACGGCCACAGGTTCCAACCGCCACCGTACAGCACCGGGGATTTAGAAGCTACCTCTGCTAACGCAGAGTAGCATATAGCATTAGCTCCTTAGCATGAGCTATCATGTCATGTCATGTCGGTCATGTCGAGCTAGGCGGGAGTGGTTTCAGCAACACATCACCTCAGCTACAACCACGACCTGCCTCTTTGCCAATTATGGTTGTCCGGGAGTGATGCGCGGTGCCAAGATGGCGACGGCCAGCTCCGCCCAATTCGGACTTCAAAACTGCTCTTCAGAAACTCAACGAGTGATGTCACGGATACTACGTCCATTTTTATATACAGTCTATGGATGAAACACATGACAGTGTGTGGAGCTGTAAGTGTTACAATTGTTTCCATAACTATTCGGCTTATTGATGGTTGTGATGGGCCAAAATCATCACGATTGCTTGGGTTTTTGTCCTGTGGCACATAAACGAACCGTCATCTCCACTTTCAATTTAACTGAAAACGCATTAGTATGTAAAGTCAGTGCTGAGATGACGTCCCTCACCAACTCGCTGAGAGTTTATGCCTGCGCTGTATGGAGCTAGAATTGTGTCTTTTTTTCTTCTTTATTTAATAAGAAATATAATTTACAGACCAAAATCTACAGAAACTCTACATGCTTATACATTTATGCTCACATTCATACCCCAGAACATACATGAGAAAAGAAAGGAAAAAAAAAAGAAAAAATGGTTTTAACACTTTTACAAAATATATTACGACAGAAGAATAAATATGAAAATGATAGGAAAAAAAAAACTACAAGATTTCATATAATTAATTATAATACACAGAATATTATTCCATTTTTTATTATATTCATCCAATTTATTTTTGCTTTCTGCTATTATCTTTTCCAAAAGAAGATGAGACCTTATGACATTCTTAAAGTGATCTAAACACAAGCTTGATGATGTTTTTGTTTTAAAAATAAACATTTTCCCTATTAATAAAATGGTATTTAACAAAAGAACACTATCTGTAAAATGACCAAGTACAATAGTTTGTGGTGTTATGGTAAGTTCAATCCTAGCCGTCTTTAACCAAACTTGGACACTTGACCAGAATTTATATACAAATGGACAAAAGTAAAATAAATGCCATAGGTCTTCCTCTTCTTCCTCACAGAATCTGCAATGTGGACTATTTTCAATGTGGTATAAATATAAAATTTTTTAGTTGCAGTTATCTTTAGTTAAATTTTTCAATTGGAATATTCTTGAATATGAATCTACTGTAGTGTTATAAATTGATCTAAAATATTCTTTCCATGGAATTGGTGCATTAATTTCATCTTCCCAGTATTGTCAGACCCTGTGAGGAAAAAGTGCAAAACCTGCAGAATATAACTTCCAATTATAAATTATTTTATTTATTTTTATATTACATAACCATTTTTTACATCGTACTTTTGGGAGACAAACCAATTGCTTGTGTTTATTTTGTATTTTTTGTTTCCAGCCAATTGGAATTGCTGAGACAATCTGATTGAATTGATACAAATCCAAACATTCATTAAATTGTATTGAAAAATCATAAAATGAAATAAAGTGACCAGACGTATCTAGGAAGTCATTCACAAAAATTAAACCATTTTGAATACATATATTCCACAAAAGTGGTTGGTCTCCTATAGTAATTTCAGAATTCATCCACAGTAACTGATTCTGCATATCATCTAAAGTATCAGGAGGATGGTACTGAAAATTCAACCATGCTTTAAGTACGTATTTAAAAAAAGGTGAAAGTTCTTTTAATTGATTCCGAAATATTCCTTTGATATGTAATGGTTTTAATTGAAAAAAAGGAAATAAATCCGAGCCAAAAAAATAAAAGGATGTGTACACTCTTTTACTGGTAAGCCATTTTCTGTGATTATATATTTTATTAACCCAAGAAGCTTTTATAGAACTATTCATTGCTTGGAGATTTTTTAGATTTAATCCACCATTTTCATATGAATTGTATAAATATTGTCTCTTAATTTTATCTGGTTTACTATTCCATAAAAATTTAAAAATGCTTTGTTCAAAGCATTTAAAAAAGGAATTGTCAGGAGTTGGAAGGGTCATTATTAAATAAACAAATTGGGGGATTACCAATGAGTTAATCAGTGTGACCCTTCCTTGTAATGTAAGTGAGCTGCTCCTCCATGGCTGTAAAATTCTATCTACTTTTTGCATTTTTTTATCGTAATTGTATTTGACAATATTTTGGAAATTGTCTGGCCATTTGTCCATCTAATAGGAGAAGAACAATTTAAATTGAAATCTGTACCATTTAAAGTCCCTATTCTCAATATATGGCACTTCTCAAAATTTGGTTTCAAACCCGATATTTTTGAAAACATATTTAGATCTGTAATCAAGGATTCCAAAGTAGATTGTTTTGGTTGAATAAAAAAGGTTGCATCATCAGCATACATTGTAAGTTTTGTCTCTATACCATTTGGCTTCAAACCTATGATATCTGTATTCTTTCTAAATTTTATTGCTAATATTTCAATACATATCAGGAACAAATATGGTGACAATGGACACCCCTGACGAACCCCTTGTGTTAGGGGAAATCCAGTAGATAAATACCCATTATTTATAACTCTACTGCTGGTATGTTTATAGAGCGTCTCAAACCATTTGATAAAATTCTCTCCAAAATTAAAATAACAAAGACATTTCTTAATAAACTCCCATCTAACAAAAGCCTTTTCAAAATCCGCTATAAATAGTAATCCTGGTTGTTGAGTATTTTTATAGAAATCTACAGTGTCAAGTATCTGTCTCAAATTGTCACCAATAAATCTTCCTTTTATAAACCCTACTTGCTCATTCCCTATAATACCATCAATTCCTTTTTTCATTCTTAATGCAATGCATTTGGAAAGAATTCTAGTGTCACAACAGAGCAAGGTCAAAGGCCTCCAATTTCTTAAATGCCTAGGATCTTTAAATTTACCATCTGGGTTTTGTTTCAAGAGTAATGATATAACTCCTTCTCTTTGGGAATTAGATAATATTCCTTTCTGAAATGAATAATTAAATGAGGTCAACAGAGGTTTCTTTACTTCTAAAAAAAAAGTCTTATAAATTTCAATTGGAATACCATCACTGCCAGGCGATTTTCCCAATGCAAATGAGTTAATAGCCTCTAATAACTCCTGCTCTGTTATTTCCCCCTCACAGCTTAACTGATGGGTAGCGGAGAGCTTAGGAACGTTATCTGAAGGGAAGAACTGTTCAATCACATGTTCAATCACATTGCTTGGATGCTGTAATTCTTCCTCTTTGGAGTATAGTGATTCAAAGTATTGTATTTCTTCCTGTAATATTTCTTGTGGGTTTGTTACCAAAACATTGTTTTTATATAAGCTTATAATATTTTTTTTTGCAAAATTTCTTTGATTCAGTTTTAAAAATAGAGCTGTACATTTTTCCCCATTATTCATCCAATTCGCATGTGAGTTAACAATAATTCCATTCACACGTTCACGATAGAGGCTCTCCAATTCATCTTGTTTTCTTTTAATCCGAAGCTCATTTTCCACTGTATATTTTTGTCTATAACTGTATGTAATTCATTTATTTCATCTATAATTTCCTTTTCTTTTTTTAAATTGATTTTTCTTTTGTATGAGCTCATTTTATTATTAATAATAAAAATTGTATGGCCTCTGAAGGAGCATTTAAAGGCTTCCCAAATATTGTGTGGATCTGAAGAATTTTCATTATTTTCAAAAAATTCTTTAATAAATTTTTTGGTTGTATTAATAAACGCTTCATCATGCAAGAGTGACAAGTTGAATTTCCAGTAGCCACGCCCTTTAGAGTATTGTGAATTATTTATCTGCAAGAAAACCAGTGCATGGTCTGATCTTAAACGATCAGAAATATAGCATTTTAAGGTTTTAGGCACCAGTAAAAAGGAAATGAGAAAGTAATCAATTCTACTGGCTTGCCTTCCTCTGCGCCATGTATACCTTATTGTATCTGGGTTTTTAAGTCTCCAAATGTCCACAAGATCTAATGATGCCATAAGCTCCTGTATTTCCTTGTGTGCATGAGGATGATTATTACATTTATTTAAACCCAAACGATCTTTTTTTTATGTCTAAAACAGTATTAAAATCACCTGTTATTACAATTTGATTATTTTTTATTCCATTAAGACAATCCCTTATTCCATTAAAAAAAATTGCATTGTCCTCATTAGGGGCATATATTGACTAAAGTTATTTGCAAGTTTAAGATAGTTACATCTATTATTATCCATCTTCCTTCTTTATCTTTATTTATAGAATGAATTGTGTAATCTACATTTTTTTTAAATAGAATCATTACTCCTCTACTATTACCATGTCCATTACCAGTCCATGATTAAAATAAATATCTCCTCCCCATTCTGACTTCCATTTTAATTCGCTCTCTAATTTTGAATGTGTTTCTTGCATGCAAATAATTTGCGTAACTTTCTTGTCATTCAGCCACGTAAAGATCTCATTTCGTTTGGAGATATTTGCCAGACCATTACAATTATATGTTGAGATTCCTTAAATTGCAGCTTTCCATCAAATTTCTCTTGATAGTTTAAAATACTCTTCATTAACATATTTATTCCTAACATTTTCTCGACTCACACACACACATTCACACACAACAAAACATACATAAGCCTGTAGAACAAACAGAACATAATCCTCAAATCCTTACCCATCCACACTCTACCCTTCTCCCCCCAACCCCACCCCCACCCCCAACCACCCATTACCATCCTTAAACTTCCTCTCTTCTTAAGCTTCTACAATTCCCAACCGAAAACAAACCCACTAATAACCTAAATTAAATTCCTATCACCAGCATTTTACCCCAAAAATCAATTGACAATAACTTGCTCACATTATATTGAAAATACCTACTAAAAGAATATAAAGATCAGCTTGAGTTCTGTCACTTTTATGTTCCCATGACGACGTCGTCTCGATGACGTCATCACGGAGCGCCGTTGTTTTCCTTGGGACCACCAGTTGCACCGCTTGTCTCCCCATATAACCAGTATGTTATTTGTTTGTCTTTATATAAACGACCATCGATATAGAGCTTGTCAATCGACAGCCTAGTTTTTTTATTGTTCTTTCTTGCCTCCGCCATTATGGGATATAGGAGCTTCCTCCGCTTTACTATTTCCATAGGAAATTGGTCACTGATGGAAAAGTTGGACCCTTTAAGCTCCTTTCCCCTTCCCATTATGAAAAGTTTCTTTTTAAAGTCCACAAACTTTGCCACCACTGGACAAGGTCGCTTTTTATTTTGTCCAAAGCGATGCACTCTTGAAAAGGCAATGGATTCAACCTCTCCATCCTTCATTTTGAGCTGCTGCTTCAGAAAAGTTTTTGTAAGAAGCTCTGTTACCTGATATGTCTCCCCCTTTTCTTCTGGAATCCCGTGGATGATGATATTCTCCCTCATATTTCGGCACTGTAAGTCCAAGATATCTGAAGATGTTTTGTGATTGTCTTTTTGTAGTTGCTGTGTACGCTTTTTCAGTGTATTCACTTCAGCTCGAAGCGACGCGTTCTCTTCTTTGAGTACATCCATTTGCGCATAGCTAAAATCCAGTGATTGTTTTAAATCCTCAATATCGCCAGATAATTTTGTCAACAAGTCGAGTTTCTGCATTGTCTGTATTGAATCGCGGATTGCTTGTATGTCCTTGGATAACTTGGACTCCTCCAGTTCATGCTCACTTGAGCTTAGCTCCTGTCGACAGCGTTTACTCTCCCTCGTGTCTGACATTGTAGAATAGAAATATGAATCAATAAACGCCTGCAGCTCCTCAATCGTCTCTTCCGTACTTGTCTCCAGTTTCAGGAAAGAAATATTCAGCACTTTACAACTGTTGTGGTATTTTATATTATTATATTAGGGCTTGCTGGCACTGACATTTGTTCAGCAATCTTGTCGTGCGGCCATTTTTTTTCCAGACCCTTTTTTTCCAAAACAGTAGAATTGTGTCTTTATTACATGCGAGAAAATAAACGATCTGAGAGAAGAAAAAAAAGTTTCAGAGAAAAAATTATCACACTGATAGCAAAAAAGCATTTCATGAGAGAAAAAAGAGTATTTGAAAGAAAAAGTTTTCATACCAATAGCAAATAATAATAATATTTTAGACTAAAAAAAGTTTTGAGATAAAGTATTTTCTCATAGAACATAAAAAAATGTAAATTGAAAAATTTTTTAAATTATTTCTGAGAAACAAAATCTCTCTCAAAATACTTGGAAAAAAAATCTCAAATATATATTTTTTGCTATCAGTGTGAAAACATTTTCTCAAAAAAAAAAATAGTGTTTCTCTCAAAACGCATTGCTCTCGATGCAATTTCTTGCTCTCGTGTGGCCACGTTCCTATTGGCCAGTCGTCTTGTCTTAGGAGTCGAACTGAACCATTACACCATTGTTCGGTTCACCTAGATAGATGCCGGTGTGACAGTTTAACTGGTGGCAAACTTAACTGGTGATAGTCCCAGATGTGCCGTAGGCGTGGCTACAGGATCCATTGACTGCAAACCAGGACATACGTTCTGATTACTTTGTTTATCTCCGTAATGTATCGTCATGTAGATATATGCTTCTGAGTGTAGTTTGCAGGCTACATCGTTAGCTGCATGATGATTCACAGGGACCTTTCCTACCTGCAAATGAGTTCAAAGCGAGGACTTTGAGCGTGATCGTGGAGGCGACTGTGTCGCTGTTCAAAACACTAGAAAACCTCAATAAACCGTCCAAATCTTAATGTTGTCTGTCTGATTTGTGCCACGGTCGGTTTAAATGTGTTCTTACTTTCATAGGGAAACAGGCTGAGGTGTTTGACGTTCATGGACTGCTAAGTGGAGACGCTGTTAGCTGCAGCAACGTGCCCAGATTAACCTGTGACACAGCTTCGTACCATTGATCACCTTTATATTCCGCTATCTTCGCCATCATTACCAACATCGGCTTGCTAGTCAACATTTATATGATTTATCGTTATTTACCTGCCGTCGAGTTGCTGTGAGACGAACAGTTTGTCATTCAGCCTGTAAGTGAAACAGTCTGGATGTTCAGGCTGAGTTACACTCTGCTCGAACACAGCGTGCAGTCAGCTGTGGCCACGGTAAATGCTCAAGTTAACTTGTGATCCAACAGCTGTAGCTACCATCGCTCATTTCACTCACTCATTTAGCACACACACACAGAAGTTGGAAGCGGGGGTGGTGTAGGCTAATTACAATGTAGCATGGTCTGTGCTCACTACTGGTGTGTGAGTAGGTCTGCACAACACAAGTTAAGTTACTTGTAACAAGTTACTCCCCACCCTGCTGCGGGCGCCCTCACTGCTGTCTTCAGGTAGGTTGTAATAACAGACACTTAGCTGCCTTCAGCAAACTCGTATTTTTTCTCCCTTAACTTTTCAGCATCTCCTTTGCGTTGTGTCGGATGTTTTCTATAGGCCTAACTTACACGATTTTTGTCCGCGTTTCAACCGTTTAATTATGTCTGATGTGGAGTGATTGATTGACTAGCCATTCATAGTGTGTGTGGTGTGGTGTGGTGTGGTGTGGTGTGGGGGGGGTACAAAACATAGATTTTGAAATATGAGGGGCATAATGGCTCCTACGCGTATATAAGTTATAATGTTACAATTTCATCTGCCCATTATACTTTACCGTTCGTTACAGGCACCGTTAAATTATGTCTATGTTGTAGTTAACGGTTTTACCACTCGATGTCACTGTGAGACTAGCTGTAGATTAAGGTTTCATAGTTATCACCTAATCATAATTATTTTCTTGTATAGGTCCCTTTTTGTTGGTTTGTTTCTATTTTTACCCGTTAGCCTCTTCAGTATTGCAAACGTTGAAAGAGAGAGAGACAAACAGATGACAAAACTGTAATAAACTCTGTTAAGAATAGTGCTGTTCACTGATTGGCCATGGGATGCATAAACGCCATTTTCTGCTACACTGTTTTGATTAGTATTGACTTTACGCCAGAGTAGCTAAGATGAACCTTACGTCTCGGTGGTGCAACCAAATATCGACACAACTTAAGTCTTAAACTAACTAACTTCAGCGTATTGTTTAGTGTGGACTTTGCACCCTAACTTAACGTAGAACTTACGTATTGCTGGTGCAACAGGCTGCTGGTCTCCACCAATTCCTAAGAAAACTATCTGGCTCTTTAGGCAAGCAGGTGAGGGGCATGTTCCATTCCAACAAACTACCATACATCCTACTCAATGTTGTGATATGAGGTCAGCTCACAGTTACATAAATCAACATCTAACCACCACTGTGACCATTAATGTCTTATTGTAGGTTTTCAGTTTTACAAACCTAATACTGCAGCATTTCAATCTCATATTGCCTCTGGCCCACATAAATGATCTGAGGGGAGAAGAGAAAACGCAATATTAGGCAAATTGTTTGTGAAAGATATTCACATCCTTCTGATATATTCAATAAAGCCATGTCCGCTAGAAGCGGTGTGTATGACAGAATAATTATCAATTTCCATATCATTATGATATTAGGGCCGGAAACAGCATAACAGAAAACATTTGTTGATGCCTGATGATTAGATCAAGTCTGCTGCATGTAGAATTAGGAGAATTCAATTTCAAATCCATAGTCTTGTGTGTTGGTTGCAATCATGACAATCTGATGTTGTCCATTAGAATTGGTAGGCATCTTTGATTATCATGTAAGATGAGGAAGACACTGTAACAGAACTGTACACATAAGCAAATTGAGCAGCTCTGCAGAGGAAAATATTGTAATCAATGACAGCGAAGGCCCTGGAGTGAGATAAACGTCAGCACCCAGAAAGTCTCTTTTCGTGTAAATGTTTTATTTACAAATAGCTTATGGATACCTTCTGCATTTGATATTGATGTTGTAATGAAAGTGTGATTATAATAATTATACATCATAGCATGCAACTTTTGCCTAATTCTTTATGCTTTCCAGGATAATCATTTTGCATAATTTATGCAAAACAAACTATCAACACTCCACTTACTGACAGTAGGCTGTGAAATTTTACTACTGTCCTGAGAGTGTCTACTTAATCAGTAGTCCACAGGAAATATATTATTATTACAATTATATTGTGGAATTGGTTTGATGACTCGCTTTGTGACACATCAAGTGTCTGATCAGGCCAATGACTGGATTATAAGGACATGTGTTTGTGGTTTATTGCCAAATACCAAGTCTTTGTGAGGTAGTTACGACACAAAATGGCAACTGCATGTATATGGAAAGCATAATAGAATACACAGTGCCTTAAAATGGTTAAATGAGTTGAATGTAATTGTGTTAGTTGAATACAGTAGTAAAATGTGTCTGCCTGGGCAAAAAGAAATGTTTCGTTATGTTTGTTAAGCAAAATGACACAACAACAAAGAGGTATATATGAGTTATGGTCGCACTTTGATGCAGCATTTGGAAAGCTTGTGTGTTAAGGAAGGTAAATGTGAGTGTAAGATTTAAAGTATTTAAGATTTAAATGCATTTGTTTGGGTTGTAGAAAATATATTGAGTTAGAGATCTGATGTGATGTGAATTTGTTCTGAGAAGCAGAAATTTGCCAACTTCAGTGAAATATTCACACTTAAAAATGAGTAAAGTGTCAACTGCTATCATTAATGGTCATTTAATTGGTTTATCCTGGTAAAATGCAAACTCAACTGAATTCTTATATTGTTTATGTAAGGAGTGTACTTTTGTTTTGCCTTAAGCCAAACTGTAAGGAAAGTCCATGATGAGACACTAACTGTATACGCACTTATTATTTTTCTGGTACAATAAAAGTGTTGGTTTGGAACCAATAAAATATGTACATATAAGTGAATGTGTGTGACGTAGCTTTAGTAGAGTTTTAGCCTTAGGAAGTAAAAGAACAGATGAAGAAACTGTTACTAGCTCAGTGCTGTGAAATAGCTATGAGAACGGGACAATACAGAATGCCATATGTTAACACTGGCATGTTTGATACCTGAAAAATATTTGGGGCAGAATAAATCCTCCTGCCGAGAAGTTAAGACCAGCTCAACATGTGTCTCTTCTATCACAGATCGAAGGAACTACTGCCACCGGATCAAAGGAACTACTGTCAAGTTAGGGAGGCAACATATCTCAAAGAACTGAAAGTTGTCTATAGCAGTGTGTTTAACTTAAAATTGTCACAAGCAGGGACGAGGACTGGACACCTCTGGAGGGTGCCGACGAAGGCAAGGCCTCTGTAGAGGTCAAGCAGGAGGCTGGCAAAGAAGGAGAGATCTCTCCGGAGTTTAAGTGGATATTGCATATTTATTGTTGTTAACTTTCCCAGAAGTTGCATATTTGTGGTTGCTAAGCATTTCTAACTGACCTAAACGTCTAAAAATTACGCAAAAGGGGTACCCAGAGCATTAAAAGGCGACGCCAAAGGGCCTTAACCACACGTCAATATGTGACGAGTTGGGAGTGAGAATGTGTTGATCCTGGCCTGGTGACTTTTCAAGTGTCTGACTGAAATTTAAAACTGGATGTCTCAAAATACTCTCCAATTAAATCATAGTAAAACTGAAGTTCTGGTCTTCGCCCTACATTAGATCTCCTCAGACATCCTCCAACACCTTGGTTGTTTAGATTTGTCTAGTAAAACCTTCCCCAAAAGGTTTAGCATTAGTTTTGACAACCATCTAAAATTTGATGAACACATCAAGGTAGCCACTCAGTCCTGCTATCTTCATCTGAGAAATATTGCAAAAATACATCCCCTGTTGTCTCTACATCACTTGGAAATGGTCGTTAATGCTTTTGTGTCATCCTGCCTCGTAATGCTCTCTACTCCTGCCTGAGCCAAGACACTGTGGCTTGCCTACAGTTAGTCCAAAACTCTGCAGCAAGATTACTCACTAAAACTTCTTATCGCTCTCATATCTTCAGTGACATTCTGATGTCACCACTGGCTTTCGATTACATTTAGGATCCAACTCCAGATCTCCCTCCTCATTTATAAGGCACCAAATTAATGTTACACCTCAGTCGTTAAGTTAAATTCTTAAGCCCTATAACTCTGCTAGGACCCTCAGGTCCTCTGAGCAAGGTCTGCTAGTTATACCTCATCCTAAACTAAAAACATGAGGAGACCATCCATTTGCTGTCTTAGGTTGCAGGCTGTCTTCCCACGGGAGTCAGGGCGGCAAACTCCGTTTTGCTTTAAGTCACAGCTAAAGACATTTCTGTACATGAGTTATCACTAAGTTTTGATTTATGTTGCCTTGGAATTGTTTTGTTTTTATTGTTTCTATGTTATTGAGCAATTATGTACCCTTATAATTAGGGATGGCTTGATACTACTTTTTAATGTCCGATACCGATTCCGATCCGATACAGTCTTTATCCCTCTCTTAAAAATATATTTGTATGGATGCATTTTGCTTAACATCATGCTCAAACTGAAACAAATATTCCACTTCCTTAGAGGAAGAAATACATAGCCCACAACGTGACTCAGTTACGCAATACTGCTGCTTCTTTTTATTTTCATTTTTTTCGCACACAACTAGCAGCATTTCTGATTGGTAAGCACCATTCAAACATTCAAAATGAAATTTCAAGTGCCACTTTGTGCAAAAGTTTAAAGCTAAGTATTTAGACCAAGGTAATGTAATTCTAGTATAAAATACTGCATCTAGCTCAACAGACTCAATGCTCAGTATAGAATATACCTCCATGATATGCAATGTAAACCATAACTTTAAAAACTATAACTTAACATAAAAATAATAGCAGCACCAGTATAAAATGTACTGTGTATTGTAGACATGGCATCTTAAGGCACTGACTCTAGGCTTTACACCTGACATCAAGTTCGCTGCAGTGAAAAAATTATGCCCAACAGTATGAAACAGTGCAAGTTCTAACTTTTCTTTCACATGTAACCTCTGGGGTGGAACTGTATGTAAAACACAGCCTGAGCTTTAAACATTCGCAAAAACCACTGGCTCTGCTTTTCTACAGTCCTTCTGTGAACCTAGGTGTGTTTACTTTTAACATGAGGGGCAGATTCTTCTTTAGAAAGATTAGCATTTCAGTCTTTTCAGCTGTCAGCCTGCTCCTCCTTTCATCAATAATAATGGAGGCTGTGCTGAAGAGCCTCTCGCTCTCCACACTTGTTGAAGGTGCACAGAGAAATTTAGTTGCTGTGACCGTCAAGGAGGGCAGTCTAGGTTGGGTGACTTTCCAGTACATCAGTGGATTGTCTGAACGCTTAATAGTTGGCTCGCTGAGGTAGGTCTGGACTTCAATGCATGCACTTGTGGTGGTTGACTCAGGACCAGGTTCTATAGTGCTTTCCTCCAGGATCTCTTCAAAAATGCTTCCAAGTCTGCTCCTGTTTGCAGCCTCTACCCGTGGAGTCTTCTTCGCTGGCTCTAAGGCTGCTGATTGAGATGAGATCCCCTCTGCTGGCTCTGAGGCTTTGGATGTGGTCCTCCTCAACACTTCTTCCATCTTCCTTACCTCTGCCATTATGTCTTGAGGTTTATGAATTTGTGAAATACCTGTAATGATAAAAAATAAATAAAGTGTTTAATTCCATTATTAAGGCTATTTTTATCCAACGAAGGTTAAAATCAAGGGCAACTGAACTTGGTTGAAGATACTGGAAGACGTTTCGTCCCTCATCCAAAGGACTTCTTCAGTTCTGAAGTCCAGTATCTTCAACCAAGTCCAGTTGCCCTTGATTTTAACCTTCGTTGGATAACTATGACCTGGATGACTGAGAATCTTCATAGACATATTAAGGCTATTGCTTGATATGAATTACTGTAATTAGATGTGAAAAATCTCTCTCTCTCCCACATGCACAAACTATTAAATTAAGTTAACATAAACCCCACATACCTGTCTTCATATCTTGGATCCAGTAGCGTTGCCACTGAGTATAATGGCTCGGATTCCACATCTCTGAAATGTCTGTTCACAGCCTCCAGGAGGGTGCCCTTCATGTTCTTAATTCCCTTGTCTGCTACATTTTCTCATGTGTAGTGAACCAACCAGTGTTGGTTTAATAATTTTATGCCAAAAAGGAAGGGGGGAAGGGGGTGTTAAGATATCAACCCTCAACAGACAGCTGAAGTACCCCAAAGGAGGGGGTGAAAGTTTTGCTCCACTCCCAAGTGCTGTTTGGGCAGTTTCGACCATAAAAACTACCACCTCCGGTGAAGTTGAGATAACAGACTCTATGCATGACTGTTAAAATGACAATATTAACCTTGTCCAGAGACTTACCTTATCCTGAACTAGGCTATCAGGACCTTTTCGGACAGAGGTCAGGAAACTCTAAACTGCCCCCCCACACACACACTCCCCAGGATGAGCAAAAGGGCAGGGTAACCATGGCAACTGACCTCACCCTGCCAGTTACCTTGAAATATCAAAGAACCCTCTCACTATTCACACCCAGTTGTGAAACTGGTGAGGAAAGCCAGACGCCAGAAAAGGATCAGCCCCAAATTCCTTTGTGTGAACAAGAATGTTGTTTCCTTCTAAACTATTACCTTGTTTGAATTAAATAATCTTTACGTTACTTAGTGGCCTGCCACTTCAATTTGAGTAGTTTTATCACCATGTTGTAGTTAAAAATATGTTGGAAAGAAGGAACCATAAAGAAAGTTAATTTTAAGTGCTTTAATCTTCAATGCTCACCGTCATTCCTGCATTTAATTTTTGTTGTAACTAATGCTTTATTCCTAGCACCTTAATATATACTTTCTCAAAAAATCATATGATACAGAAATATTATGTTAAATAATCAAAGGATAGTCAGGTCATTTCATGGAACCAGTGTCCCCCCAGAGAACAAATTATGTATTACATGTCATTGTTAATGCCTCTCATTCTGTTTAATGTATCACTCTGTATTTTATTGTTTGGAATCTGAAGCCATTTTCTTATAACTTCCTTATATATTTGCTAGAGTGTTTAACCACCAATATTCTCCTCGAAGTTAGGTTTGGTTAAGATGCCCTTTCATCTGCTCTTATCCCTATGAAATGTTTAACAATAACTTTTCTTTTCCTGCGCAAAATGCGCAAATAGACTTTAAAGGCAGGGTAGGTAAGTTTGAGAAACTAGAAAGAAACTGCTGGAATTTGAAAGTATCCAACAGGGAAACTCCCACCCCCTCACTTCTGGGCTCCTTCCAAAGCCATGCCCCCAAAACACATTCTTCTAGGACCTGCAACACCGGCATATGAGTGAGGAATATATATCATTATTTCCCAGTGTACTTGTCTCAACGTTTCTCTGGTGTTTACCCCTAAGCCCTTTGGGTGTCAAAAATATCAAGTGCTATATAAATGTAATACATCATGTTGCATGTCCACATTGATGTAATAAATTTATGAGCATTAATACCAAATTATGAATTTTAATATTCAGAAAATATTAATTCATAAAGCTCTCGCGGGGCACCACCCGATATACCGTTCGCCCAGGGTCTCGGGACCTGAGTATGGCTAATAATTAGACAATTATCTTAAATTAATCAGTCAGTCTCATATCTAAGGGTAAATTCTCTTGGCAGGGACTTAGAGATAGGCAATACACACAATTCCTTGGTTATAGTGAATTTATTAACTAACTAAGGTGATACAAAAATGTGGTTAAATACAACAAAGAAATAAACCATGGCTAAACAATGAGAATGTGGGTTTCGATTGTGGGAGAATTTGACTCATACGGCAACTAATGAATGCGATTAGATGATAACTCGGTTAAATTTGTCTAGGAGTTTCAAGGATTACATATGCTGGACTAACCAACTATTGGACATCACTGACTACAGAATGCAGGGTTTTGGTCTTACTGCTTGTCTTTCTCCCCGCCGAGAAGCTGGTAAAACGGCCTCACACTGGTAGAGTCCGTGCGTTCTCGTTTAGGGGAGCTTCAAGCTGTTGGCCAGTCACTTTCTCTGCCAGAGAATTGCGCCGGGGGTCTGTCTCTTGTTGACTTTAATGGATTTACTCGCAGTGGGGCCTTCCCAACCCTGTCTCCGGTCAGAGGTGTTAGTTGTCCTTTGTTACTGCTGGCAAGCCACGTGGTTGACCCGGGCGTCGTGGGTTCAGTGTCATTTAGCTCGACGGAATAAAGCTTGGTCGTTCTTTAATTAAAACTAGGGTAACTTAACGTACTGATAACTATAACAAAACAAAACCAAAGGAAATAAAACGCAAGTAAAGTTGCTGTTAAACGAGGGAAAGCTGATGTCGCGGCACTTCGCGTGTGTAGCTTGAAGCGAACAATGGCCGTTCGCTGAACCGGGCCGAACTCTTAGGGCGTTGCCGGGAGAGGGGGCGTGTGCCGAAGCACCGTTGAAGAGTCAGGAACAAACAGCGGACAAGAGACCGAACATGCGCGTGTGTCGCTGTTTTGTCTGTTGGGGCGTGGTTCCCAGAGGGCAGTCCTTCGTTTCCCTGAGGGCTTGTTCCGGTTCCCGAGGGACTGTCTTTCTTTAGACATATTAAAGTTAATCTAAACAAATCTACTGGCGCGTATTGTAATCAAATATCTTCCCACAATCAAACCTCAACTGTCAAACGGTTGTACCGTTCTTAGTTTTAAGCACTTGATCAGGGAAACAATTGTCAGATTATTGGACATGATAAATACCGAGTGACATTTATACATTAAACGGCATTTCAGACGATGGCATGTAATAGTTATTTTGTCCACTTGGGGGAGCTCAGGTTACATGACGATAGCTTGGATTAACCCTAAGACAATCTTTGCTCAGGAGCTGGGAAATTCAGTTATTTTAACCTTAATTTTGAGTTGGAAAATTAATCGAGTATAGGATGACATTTCTTTATCATATCCTTTCTAAAGGAATTGTGTGAGAAAGTATTGTGAACAAGCATTGGTTACACATAAAATGAAGGAATGTCATTAACCTTGCTGAAAATTAAAACACTGCAAAAGTAACTTATTTAGATTCTTTTCAGCAATAATATCAACAACAGATAGCAACAACATGGTAACATAACTACTCAAATAGAGGCAAATGTAATCAAGTAACTAAAAGATTATTTAATTAAACAAGGTAATGCTTTGAGTCTTGGGAGACAGCAGTCTTTGTTTACACAAAGAAGTTCAGGGCTGTCCCTGGTGTCCTGGAGTTTCTCCAATTTGCATCTGGCTGTGAAAGGGAGTATCTCCTTTGATGTGAGGTAATTAAATGCAGAGGAATGGTCAGGTGCCACGGTTACATCTGTGGGGGGCAGTTTACGGTTTCCTGCCCTTTCTTTAATAAGAGTTTTGATAGGCTGTTCAGGAAAACGCTAATCGCTGGTCAATGTTCCTTTTGTCAGTTTAACAGTCAAGCACCACGTTATCTGGCTGCGGCATCAAAAGGTGGCCAGTTTTACGATCAGGCTGCTCAGAGACAACACTTAGGGAGGGAAAATCTCAACCACCCTCCTTTGGGGTCTCTTCAGCAGTCTGTTGAAAGTTGATATCTCAAACCCCCTTCTCTCTGGGAGAGAGAAGGAGGAATTTGAGTCTCCAAATTATTTAATATAAAATGCACCAATCCACACTGTTGGTACACAACATCCCCCACTCGGGCAAAAGGTTCCCTCAGATAGGGAACGTTATGGACGCAACGAAGAACAACCAGTGTGGTTCCTCAGGTGTAGGTCCACTGCTGGTCAGGTGCTGATGATGCGGTGGTCGGATGCTGGTCAGGTGCTGATGATGCTGGTGAGGTGGAAGGAGTCAAGCAGAGCAGAGCAGGTGGCAAAACACAACAACATCTGTGATCAGGTTGATGTCCTTCTAAGGAGCTACTAATTCTGCTAGTCACTTAAGGTAACCCCAATTAGCTAGTCTTAAAGTAGCAGGTGCCTGCTGTGTTACTTAATCACCTGAAACAAAATAAAGCGGAAATTAATTTTGGGAAGCAAAACAAATATCTTAACAAACTGAGTCGTGTGTGAGCATGACCAACATTATTTAACAGAAAATTCTTTGATATTCAGAACCATAACCTGCAGTGAGCTTGACGGTTGTTTAGCTGGTTTAGGCTAACAGTCTTGTCTGAGGGTCTTAGCCCTTGAAAAAAAACAAAATATTTATAGAAGAAGCGGCTTTTTGTCTTGAGAGGAACTGTTTTGAGTGGTATTCTATTTCTGCAGTTGCTGCAACAAGATGTCTGCTCTGGAGCAGATATTCTTAGTTGATAGAAAGGAGCGATAAATTTGGACACAGTAACCCCCACTTGTGACTAAGTGGTCAGGTTGAGAGCAGCTCCACCTGGTGTTTTAAATAAATTGGTTAAAGACCCCCACTTGTAACTTAGTGGTAGGTGAAATTGTAACAGGGAGACACAGAATAGTGGCTAGAGCTGTGGGTGGCGGACCGAAGTAAAAAAATACCTGGCTTCCAAGTTCTGTTTTACAAGGCATGCACATGAACTATAATATGACCTTTTTAACCACTAGCAGCTATCGTCCCTAATTGAGGATTTCTGTTAATTATTAATTTATTACGACGTTATCGTTCCCGACAAGTCCCATGGGATTTTTGTGAAGCTTGATTTGGTCCAGAACAGATGAATGTTTGTCTGTGACCACAGAAGGATCAGTCCAGTAGGGAGAGAACTTGTGGGCAAGTCTTCCTGTTCTCTGGCCGTCCTGTTTCCTTGGTGGGGCAAAGATGTGGTGGCAAACTTTGTCCCCCACTCGGAGCTTGTTATTAGACACGTTTGGGTCA
Source organism: Micropterus salmoides (assembly GCF_014851395.1). Lineage (NCBI taxonomy): Eukaryota > Metazoa > Chordata > Actinopteri > Centrarchiformes > Centrarchidae > Micropterus > Micropterus salmoides. The sequence goes on along the minus strand of NW_024040040.1, from coordinate 28,440,265 downwards.
TAATAGACTTTGCATCTTTGTGTACTGTTGTCTAGATATTTTTGGCCTGTGAGGAAATGTTTATTTCCTCTGGCTGATTCAGTTAGAGGTTCCCTCCTGTCAAATTGTGGGTTTGACAAGGGAAAAGAAATGCCTCTCCGTTATAAGGAGGCTCAGTGTGATGGTTTTGCTGGTTGAGACTGGCAGCAAACCTTACAGGTTTTGATCTTTTTGCATGTTTGGCCAATATGCTACTTGTTTAAGTGCATTGTGTGTTGCACTGAATCCCTTGTGGCTATTGTAAGGTGAGTCATGGGCGTTCATGAGCATCACCCCCCTGTGGCTCTGAGGCACCACGAACGCAGGTGAAGTGCGGGCGTCTGAGACATACAAGAGAATACCCTTGACGACATGCAAAGAGCACACCAGGTAAAGCTGTTTCAAACCAGGGATGGAATCAAGCTCATTGTTGGAGACAGGCTCTGCATCAGAAAGGCAGAGCAGCATTTTGTGAATGGCGGGATCAAGAGTTTGAAGCCGAATTAAGTCAGAGTCACCGAGAGAGTCAGGGACTGATATTTGTGGCGCAGGGGCGGCCGTCAGAGGCAAGCCTGCTGCCTGGGCTGTGGTGGCACTGCAAGTCATAAGGGCGGGATGGGTGGGGAGCAAATCCACTTGGGAGTGCTGGGGTGTGTCGTTAACAGCACCCTGTTTGCCTAGTGCTGTAAACTTGGTGTCAAGTTCAGCTGTATGTAAAGTCATGGAGGATGGCTCGGGTGAAGTGTTGACAGAGAAGGCGGTGACAGTTTATGCACCCATCTGTCCGTTATTGGTCATGTTGCCTGTGGGAACAGAGTCGCTGGTAAGCGGCAAAGAAGGAAGGCTGTCAGTAGCCTTTGAAGGCTCAGTGTGAATCACTTCCTTATCAGAGAGGTCAGGAGGCAAGGAAGAAGGCGTGTACCCCATCTCTGGAGTCCTGAGCTCACAGTCACGAGTGTCTGTGCTGATCGGCCAATCCAGTGGAGTGGTTTTGGGGATCAGTGCGTCATTTGAGGTGGTAATTAAAGAACAGAAGCAGGCTTCTCGTTCTGTGATGTGTTCAGACAGTGAGATAGGCAGAGGTCGTCTCACCTGTGCACAGATCGTCAAGTTCTGAAAGTCAAGCAGTGGCTCAAAGTGGTTAAGGAGGTCTTTGCCGATGAGCAGAGGAATGGCGTCAAATGGTGAGACATACACCGGATGGATGAGGTCCATGGGGCCGATAGCCATGTGGATTAATGTCATGGCTGTCAGATTGAAGTTCTCAGGGCCGTATGGCTGGATATCCAGATCACAAGTCTGTAGTTTCAAGTCTTTGTGGGAGCGGGTCATAGCCTGTAGCTGCATGAAGAGAGCTGACGACATTACAGTGATGTCTGCGGCTGAATCAAGAAGTGCTTCATGCACCAGAGTGTTTTCAAGTGTTACAGGCAGATAGAATTTTCGTGAAATTCCCCTTTCAGTCAGGTGACACAACAACTGTTGGGAGGGGGGGACTGCCCTGAGTGGCTTTGGATTCTGTGAGAGAATTCTCTCTTGAGTCGGACTGTACCACCAGGAGTGTCCTGGAGGGAGTGGTTCTCTCAGTCCATCTGTGTGATCGTGTCGGTCGTTTTGTGTCAGGAGAAGGGAACTTTGGCTTTGCAGCAGCTGCAGCCAAGTGCTCTGCCTTCTTGTCTTCCTTTTTGGACAGGGTTTGGAGCAGGCGCTTGAGCGCTCTAATTTCCTCCTTACTAAAAGTGGGTGTGTCAGACTCACCTTCAGTGTCATCGCTATTTGTGTCTCTATAGTGGGATCTCTGGAGTGTAGCTCTCTGAGGTCGCCTGTCCCAATTGTTTTGGGATTTGTTATGCTTGTGTCCCCCCCTCTGATGAAAGAGACAGGTTTCACAGCGGTTGGGCGTGTACCTGGGCCAATGGGTTTCAGGCCTCAGATGATTTTGGCTCTTGTCAGACCAAGATGAGGCAGGCTGCACCTCTGCTTGTGGCTTGGTCTGTAAGTCTGGGAGGTGATGCAGGTTGACGCAGGTGTTTCAAGACCAGGAGCTCGTTTTGGCTTCACCTGTAGGGAATTGATGTTGAGAGTGAGGACACCATGGCGCTCAGAATGCTTCGTCATGGTGAGTCTCTGCTTTTCAAATCCTTTTGTAGCTAACTCACGTAGCTGTCGACTGGTTTGGGTGCGTGGGCAGGCTGCCACACCCAGATGATGACTGGTAGTGGGATGTAGGTTTTGGACAAAGAGATATTTGAAGTTTAACTCTTCCTCCATATCTGGCTTATTTTTGGTACCAAAGTACGCTTGTCTGAGGCGGTTGTAGTACTGCTGAGGAGGTTCCGGCCTCCCTTGCTTAACAGCAAGTGCAGCTGTTAGACCTGATTGTGCTGTCAAGTCAGAATATTCCTCTACCAGTGCCTGGCAGAGTGAGTCATAATCTTGTCTGACCTCTCGACTAGATGTCACCTTGATCAGGTAAATCTTGTCGTCAGTGGTGGCAGCAGGGAATTTCCGCAAGTAGTATTCAATATCTTTTAGATAGATACTGGTCTCATTTGAGCCTGTAGCCTTAGGCTCGAAGCGTGTTATGTGGCGAGCGATTTTGTCTAAGTCCCTGTCAGAGGGGCTTAAGTCATGGTCAGCAGTTGGCGGCGGATGCAGCCGAGGGGAATAAGCCGTCTTCACCTGAGTAGTTGGAGGGCTGTTTACCTGTCGCTCTGTCATATGATCCTGTGGGATCAGTTGTGGGAGTGGTCGTGGAGACCATCCTGCTGAGGCTGGCAAAGGGGGCCGAGCCTTGTCTCTCTCTGGTGGGAGTTGTTTGCAGGAGTGAGTATGTTGGGCTGTCTCACATGAGAGCTGGAACTCTCTTCTGGTATCAGCCAACTCCTCCTGCTTTCCTGCTGTAATGGGGATTGGGTTACTCTGTCCCTATCCTCTAGCTGTCTTTGCATATCTTGTATGCGTTTTTGGTCAACTTCTCTAAGTTTACTATGAACCTTGAGTTGTAATTTTAGCTCTTTAATTTCCCCCACTGCTTGTTTAAGGAGGGTTTCTGATTGGTCAAGGGTTTTAGTTGTGTCTTTAAGTTTACTTTTAGTCCACTCTAACTCCTGTTCTTGCTGAAAGAGTGAGTGTTCAAGCTGATTGGTCTTTTCCTTCAGCTCAATTTTCTCCTCATCAACTCCACCCTCCTCTGGGAGGTGGCGAGGAGCTTGTAGGTCAGTGATGCGTTCTTCCGCTTCACTTAGCGACTGTTTGGTGTGTTCAAGCTGCTGTTCAAGCTGGTGCGTATGCTTAGATTGGGCAGACATTACAATAGCTAGTTTTCCTAGCATCTGGGACAAGGCTTTGTCCTTTGAGGAAGTGGCTAGAGCAGTTGTTACCAGCTCTGCAAAAATTGTTTCAAGGTCCAACGCATCGGTGCGTTGTATTTGGCTTGAGTAGCCAGGTACCAAATTCTCGGTCATGTGTGCCAAGATGGAGTCAAAGTTTTCCAGTGGGTTACCCCCACTGGCTGCCACTAAGCATGGATCTGCCATGTTCAAAGGTCAACTCAGAGGATATGCATTAAAATAAAAAAAAATGGGTGTTGTTTCTATAGCTTCCTGGAGCTGTTGATGTGTTCCTTTAAGTTAATTTGGAAGGTTGGAATATGAAGAAAAGAAGGATCAAAATCAAATCTATGGACTCAGTTACACAATTTGCTTTAATAAAATCAGAAGTGGACTACAGGTGTTAGCTGGTACAGCAGACCTGAGCCAGTCAGTTAAGCAGGGCTTCAGCTAGTGTGTTTATTGGTTGAGGGAAAAAAAGGGAATGTCAGGTTGGAGAAAGCTGACATTCACATCAGACTTAAATGACCAAACTGAAAAAAATCAAATTTAGGATGAAAAGCAAAAATAGGAAAATAGATAAGCAAATCTTTGAATAAAAGATTGCATCAAAATTAATAGCACCACTCAGTGTAATCCTAGGTTAGGGTACAAAATTGGCTTAGTACCTTTGTTACAAGCAAACACCCAATAGATCTTTAAAAGTTAGCAGGTATTCAAGGACAAAAAAAAAAGAGAGCCTGTACTCTATCCTACACTTAAGGAGTAACACTCCTTATTAATTTAACCTGAGAGTCAACACAATGGTTTATGTGTCTCAATCAAGTTCAATCAAAATTGATCACAGGAGTCTGGTTTAATTCACTCGATTCAATTGCTCAACTTCTTCCCCTAGGGATGCTGAAGTCGATTTAATGCAGAGCATGCAATTTATTCCGGGAGCCAGTAGGGGAGCTGTGGCTCTGTATAGGGCGCGGCCTATTTCTCAATGTTGAAGAAGAAGAAGCAGATTCCTCTCTGGTCCTCGGACCCAAGAGCTGTTAGCTTCAGGCTAACGCAGTTAGCAGACCATTGTTGCAGCAAAGGCAGTAAATCAGAACATTCACGGACTGGACACCAGTCCCGCTCAAAGGGGAAGAGGATTCACTCGTTTAGCTAAATGATTCAGCTTGCTTTCAAGCTTCGATTTAGCGTTAGCTTAGCTCGGTAGGTACAACGCTACCAACTACTTGGCGTCTTCACGCCTGTGACTCCACTGGCAGCGGCAGCTGTACCCTATTTAAGTAGCTAGTTTAAATAGATACGGGAGCTTTGCTTAAAACATAACCATCCACGGCTCAACATGTCAGATCGTTACTTATAGCCGCAAACAAATCACATTGGCACAGCGCGACGTAGATAAAACATGGCAGCACCAGAGAAAGAAATCAGAAATGCACCGTCTGCGTTTAAATCAAGTGTATGGACTTTCTTCGGATTTTTCAACAAGGAGGGGACAACTGAAATGGATATGACACATGGGAATTGCAAGGAGTGTCGAATGAAAATAAAATACTCCGGGAATACCACCAACATGAGGGCTCATCTCACACGCCACCATCCAGAGTTAGCATTAGCCGAGGACGGTAAAGCTAATGCTAAACCAGCTCCGCCGAAAAACCAACCAACACTGGACACACTTAGCTTGACAAAGCTATCTCCCAATTCAGAGCAAGCGAAGAAAATAACTCAAGCCATTGCCTATTTCCTGTGCAAAGACCTGCGCCCATAGAATGTTGTGGAAAATGAGGGCTTTTGTCACTGGAACCGAGGTACGTGACTCCGTTTCGCTGTTTTTTCACGGATACAGCAGTACCCAAGCTCTACAGAGAAGTAAAACTTCAAGTTCAGGAAAGTTTAAAAACGGCAGAACGTGTTGCAATGACTTGTGATGCATGGACTTCACGGGCAGTGGATTCCTATGTGACTATTACAGCTCATTATCTCACAGAAGACTGGCAACTGCTGTCTCACGTTCTCCAAACTAGAGCAGTACACGAAAGTCACACCGGGGCGAATACTGCTCACCTCCTGCAAAATGCAGCATGGGAATGGGGATTGCAGACAAAAACCTGGTGGTCGTCACCGACAATGCTTCTAATATGGCCGTCGCCGTTCAGTTAGCGGGACACCTCCACAGTAAGTGTTTCGCGCACACGCTAAATCTGGCCTTGCAGCGGGCGTTAAATCTGCCAGCCATGGCCAGGCTCATGGGGAGAGTATGGCGAATAACTGGCTTTTTCAACAAAAGCACAGTGGCAAGCCACGCTTTGGAGAAAAAACAGGAAATGTTACAGCTCCCGACCCATAAACTGAAGACTGATGTCAGCACGAGCTTGAACAGTGCTTATGAAATGCTACTGCGGTTTCTTGAACAGCAGCCTGCTGTTTGTGCAGTGGAGTAGTAGAGAAGTGGCGACCACTGTGATGTCTGAGGAAAAGAATCCTACTCTCTCACTCGTAGCACCGCTGCTCGCACAGTTGTTGCATGAAACACAAGACAACACTGGTGACACAGCGCTGATCAGAGACGTCAAACAAAGCATCAGTCAAGATCTTAAAAAGAGATATGCCAGTGCAGCAGAGAAGAACACCCTCTATACAGCATCATCCCTGGACCCCCGGTTTAAAACCCTGCCATTCTTGTCCTCAGAAGAGAGACAGGAAACCTTTGCCAGAGTGGTTGCAGAGGCTGTAACACTTCAGGTAATCAAACATTTAAATAATAGAAGCATTACGTACATTTTAACCCACTGCTCTGCTAATATTGTAGTCATATTAGTAAAGATAAAAAATAAAGACAAATTAACTCTAAATTACTAAAGAGAAATAACATTTACTGCATACTTAAAGATACAGTGCATATTTATTCATACTCAGAGTGTGTGTGTGTGTGTGTGTGTGTGTGTGTGTGTGTGTGTGTGTGTGTGTGTGTGTGTGTGTGTATTCTACAGGAAGAAATTAGGCAGCAGACTATCTCTGAGGCAGAAGTCCAGGAGCATCAGGAGGAACCTGGCTACACTGAAGAGGATCCCGGACCCCCTGTCATTCCAGCCAAGATGAGGAAGTCATGTGGGCTAACAGACTTACTTGGTCAGACTTATGGTGATGTTGGAGCCCCACCAAAACCATTATCTGCCATAGCCGAGGAGGAAGTGAAAAGATACCAGAAGGTCACACCACTGGCACTCACAGAAGATCCACTAAGCTGGTGGAAATCACATGAGCGAGTCTATCCTTTCCTGGCCAAGCTGGCAAAAAGATACCTTTGTATCCCAGGTACTAGCGTCTCAGCTGATAGAGTCTTCTCAATGGCTGGAGACATCGTCACAGCACAAAGGAGCACTCTAAGTTCAGAGCATGTTGATCAGCTCCTCTTTCTGAGCAAGAATGCTGACATTCCTTCACTGTCCAAATGTTTTTGAAGCTCTTTTTAGTACCAAGGTTGGCAGCAAACTGTAGCACATTTTGTTTACTTAAAGGAGTACATGTTGCATTTTATTTAATTTAAATTTAAAATTTTATTTTAATGTAAGACTACATGTTTTTTATTTAAATTCAACAGTTATTACTTTTCTAATTCCCTAGAGGCTGAAGGGTCTGCACACCTTTTTTTTGTACAAGTTGCACTGTTAAAAAATACCTGTTTGCATTACAGTCTAGTCCACCTTAATTAAATGCAAACTGTTCAGTTTGCCAGGTGTATACAACATTTATCACAGATTCATGTTCGCGGCAATAAAATTGATGTGAGATGAACAAACAGATGTTGACAATCACATTTTGCGGGAATAAAATTGATATGAGATGAACAAACAGATGTTGACAAAGTTTTCCTTTGCGGACATAATTTGAAGTTGGAAAAAGGTAATAAATTGCAATATATTGCAGAATATCACAATATGTGTAAAATCGCAATAATATCGTATCGTGACCTAAGTATCGTGATAATATCATATTGTGGTGCCTCTGGTGATTCCAACCCCTACAGCATATACAATCAAACAACTACATTTATGTCTTATGTCTGAAATAATGACATCCAAATGTGGTATAACACTTGTTTATTGTTATTATATACTACTAAAACTACAACCTATATCACAAATACATCATTTTAAACATCATTAAAAGTAAGTATATACAGGAAGAGACAAGGTGCGTCCAGAGCTATCTCGACTGACAGTTCAGACTTTACACGTAGCATTGTATCGCTGCTGTGGAGATGATTTAATATATCACAGTTACCTCTCTGACATGATTACCACATTTCAAAACCAACCATATTACTTTTTGTTTTATATTTTCCTGTATCTAGCAATACAGTTGGGGCAGGGACACCTGACTGAACCCCATGTTGACGGGGATCATCAGGTCTCCTGGTTCTACTTCTAGGCATCTCCTCAGTAGTAGACAACCGTCGTCGGAGGAGAATTAGTACAAGCTCCACTTCCTGGAGTTTTTGTTGTACACCTTGCTGTACCTAATACAGAAAGGAGGATCAGCTTAGTGAAAAGTTTGTAACACCTGACATTGTTCTCTTATAGAGTAGTTAGCATTTCACATAAAATGCAATCAATAACAATAAATCGGCACCATCTATCTGTATTCCTCATACTGTTTAATATTGTTTGACTCATACTACTAAATGTATTGAGTAAAATGCACAAGAGTACTCATAATGCAACACACTGAAATGCTGCTCTCCTGGCTGGACTGTGGAGATAATGTGGCTGTAATCCAGGCCAGCCAGCATGGTACGATCAGCATATACTGGTCAGAATCAGAATCAGAAGGAGCTTTATTGCCAAGTAGTGTTTTACACATACGAGGAATTTGCTGTGGTGATAAGGTGCTACACATAGACAAACATACAGTCAACATAAATAAATAAATGTGGAAATATATAAATATGGAATTGAAGAACAACGTTGCAGATATATACATGTGCATTATTCTGGGTCTGTGCTGTGCAGTAACGTAGTAATGTAACGGAAGAGAATTGTGTACATATAAATATATAAACTGACAACATAAAAATATATAACAACAAAGATCAACAATCAACAACAAATATGTGCGACTTGCCAGGTCTGAGCCCGACACGAGATGAAACGGTATTTACATGTGTAGGTGACATTTGTATCGTTTGCAAGGGGGGACTGTCAGTGGGGGACCCGGGCCTTGTTAATGAGGCTAGTTGCAGACGGGAAGAAACTGTTTTGAGGTTTTGGTCCTGACGGACCGCAGCCTCCTGCCAGAGGGGAGAGTCTGAAACAGTTTGTGTCTGGGGTAGGCGGACTCATCCCCACCTGAGAGAAGCCCAATGAGGGTGGTGTCGTCCGCAAACTTCAGGAGCTTGACAGACTGGTGACTGGAGGTGCAGCTGTTGGTGTACATGGAGAAGAGAAGGGGGAAAGAACACAGCCTTGAGGGGAACCGGTGCTGATGGTCCTGGAGTCAGAGACATGTTTTCCCAGCTTCACGTGCTGATTCCTGTCCGTGAGGAAGTCAGTGATCCACCTGCAGGTGGAGTCAGGAACGTTCAGCTGAGAGAGCTTGTCCTGCAGCAGGGCCGGGATAATGGTGTTAAAAGCAGAGCTAAAATCCACAAACAGGTTCCGGGCGTAGGTTCTTGGGGAGTCCAGGTGCTGGAGGATGTAGTGAAGGGCCATGTTTACTGCATCATCTACAGACCTGTTGGATCTGTACGTGAACTGCAGGGGGTCCAGGAGTGGGTCTGTGATTGATTTAAGGTGGGACAACACAAAAGACTTCATAACCACAGAGGTCAGGGTGACGGGTCTGTAGTCGTTTAGTCCAGTGGTCCTTGGTTTCTTGGGGACAGGGATGCTGGTGGAGGCTTTGAAGCAGGCTGGCACATGGCATGTCTCCAGTGAGGTGTTAAAAATGTCTGTGAACACCGGAGACAGCTGATCAGCACAGTGCTTCAGGGTGGATGGGGAGACAGAGTCAGGCCCAGCTGCTTTGCGGGGTTTCTGCCTCCTGAAAAGACCGCTGACTTCCCTCTCTGTGATGGAGAGAGGAGGGGAGGGGGTGGAGCTGGCCAGCTCTGAGGAGGGAGGGGAAGATGTGGTGGACTGAGGCTGAAGCTGAGCGGAAGAGTCACGGGGGATGGTGTGTGATTGACTCTCAAAGCGGCAGTAGAACTGGTTCAGCTCATTTGCCAGGCGAGAATCGTTTATGGAGTGGGGGACTTTGGTTTTATAGTTTTTGATCTGTCTGAACCCCCTCCAGAGAGAAGTGGCGTTGTTTGCAGAGAACTGGTTCTTTAGTCTCTCTGCATACAGTTGTTTAGCTTCTCGTACCTCCTTGCTAAACCTGTACTTTAACGCCCTGCACCTGGCCCTGTCACCACTCCTAAATGCCTCCTCCTCTTCCATCCTTAGCTGTCTGAGTTTAGCTGTGAACCAGGGTTTGTCATTGTTATAACTCACCCTGGTCCGTGTTGGAATGCAGCTGTCCTCACAGAAGCTGATGTTGGACGTCACAGCCTCTGTAGACTCATCCAGATTGTTGGTAGCACTTCTTGAAAACATCCCAGTCAGTACAGTCCAAACATGCCTGTAGGTCCTCAACAGCTTCACTAGTCCACTTCTTTGATGTCCTCACTACAGGTTTACAGAGCTTTAGTTTTTGCCTGTAAGCAGGGATCAGATGGACCATCACGTGATCAGAGTGTCCTAGTGGAGCGTGTGTGACGGCATGATAGGCACTGCTAACTGTGGTGTAGCAGTGATCCAAAGTGTTCCCCTCTTTGGTTGGACATTTTATAAACTGTCTGTATTTGGGGAGTTGTTGGCTGAGATTTCCCCTGTTAACGTCACCGAGAACAATAATAAGGGAGTCCGGGTTTGTCTGCTCCACACACAGTATCGGCCAGCATGCGCTGTGCGTCGTGCACGTTGGCGTGCAGCAAGATGTAAACACCTAATGAATGAAGCAAACTCATGGGGGGAGTAAAACAGTTTACTCGCGTAATGGACTTCTTGGGGCGTTGCTGGGAGACGGAGCACGCTGAGCGCGTGCTGAGTGCTGCTGAAGAGTGAAGAGGAGCAAAGAGTAGAGAGCGATTTCGCTGCTTTTGTTTGTTGGGGCGTGTTTCCCGCAGGGGGGAGGGCTTGTTCCCCTGTGGGCTTGTTTCCTTTGAGAGGGAGGGCTTTCGGTCTGATAACTTATGTCTATTTTGAAATCTATTTTTGCGTATTTTAATCAAATGTCTTCCCACAATCAAACCTTTAATTGTCATAAGAGTTACAGTTCTTAGCTTCAAGCATTTGATAAAAGGGAAAGGAAACAATTACTTAATCATTGTCATGATTGGAATGGTTACCAGTTAAACACATTTTCAGGATTTCAGAATGAAAGAGACTTAACTCAATATTTCCTGGATAATATTGGCTGTTACACATTCTTACTTAAATATATGAGTGCAAGTTATACGAACATGGCATCACATTATGAACAATAAACGGTAAGTTTAAATAGCATTTCAGAACGATGGCATGTAATACTTATTTCGTCCTCTTGGGGGAACTCTGGTTCCATGAGGAGACTTCAGATAGCAAATGATTACTGTATTTCTTTAAACAATCATTTGCTCAGGAGCTGGGGAAATTAATTATTTAACACAGGATAAAATTTCGGTTATATATCATTTCTAAGTATAAGAGGTCAGAAGCAGCTGGAAATAAAGCATTAGTTAAAAACATCGACTTAAACGTCAGAAATCATTGCTGAAAATTAAAACACTGCGAAATTAACTTATATGGATTCTTCTTTTCAATAGCAACAACACAGTAATATAAATACTCTAAAGGAGTGAAGAGACCTGTTTAGTAACTTAACAAAGATTATTTAATTAAACAAGGTAATGCAAGTTATGAGGAGACAGTATTCTTTTGTTCACACAATCTGGAGTTTCTCACCAATTCACGTCTGGGTGTGAAGAGGAGAATATCCTTTGATGTGAGGTAATTAAACAAAGAGGAAGGTCAGTTGCCATGGTGACGTGTGTGTGGGGGGGCAGTTTAGGGTTTCCTGCCCTCTTTCAAAAAGAGGGCTGATAGGCTTTTCAAGAGAAAGTTAATTCCTGGTTAGTGTTAGCATGTGTCATTTTAACAGTTAGGCACAGATTCTTATGTCGGCTGCACCAAAGGTGGCAAGTTTTACGATCGAACTGATATCTCAACCCCCCTAATTTTCTTTCTCTAGGGGAGAGAGGAAGAATTTGGGATCTCCAAATTTATTTGATATAAAATGAACAAATCCACCTGGTGAGTTCAGAAAACATGTGTCTGTAACTTTATTCCAGCTATCATTGTACTTTACTGTGACCAAGTTAGCGTAGCATAGCCCTGATCGATCCAAACTCATTCAGAAAACAAACATTTTAGAAGTTGTTGTCCTGCTGTCTTGCTGACAGGGCTGACAAAGCTATACTCAAAGAGTCCTAAAGCCTTGGGCGGACAGCAAATTTTAGGTGGTGCCCCCAAAACGAGTGCTAAATAATAATATTTCCAAACATTATTATTCGTAACTTTTTTACCAGTAAGTAGGTTTGCTACACGTGCGAGAACTCTTTTAAGGACACTGACAATGGGGATGAAATCTGATGCAGATGAAGAGCTCACCTCCCTTGTCAACTCCTCGAAAGGGGCTAGAGCTGCGACAATCTTTTCCAATAACCCTCACTGGTTTGCATTCAATGTAACTGGCAGGTCATACTCTGTTGTGCACACAAGGCCCGCTTCTGTGCAATGAGACTCTTGGCATGTAAAACGTACTGTTCCACCTCGTTCGTACATCCTGTTACAGATGCTTGGGCGGCATATTCAGCTCCAGTTGAATGTCCTCCAAGCGTGAATATGCAAGTGGCGAGTGCTTGAAGTGACCTCCAATTTTTCTGCCGTTAGCCAAGACATCACTTACACAATGCTGTGATAGCAGCCCCTTGTTCACAATAAGTTGGAGCGTATATGCAAAGCGTCCCAAACTGGCAACTTCAAGGCGACCCATTACTTTTACTGTGTTACTGGCATTGTCTCTTAAAATGACATGGACTTTACTCTTCTCGATTTTCCATGCATTTAACATCCCCTCCGTTGCTATAGCTATGAACTCTCCCGTGTGTTAGCCACAGATCTGCTTAGCCTACAGCACTGCTTTTAGCAAAAGTAAAATTTGAGTCTATTCCCTGTGCCGTCAAGCTTAGTAATGGTATCAGACACACGTCTGAGCTGAATTGAATTGCCAGTTTAGCAACGTGTAGCACTGCTCCACATGTTCCATTAAGCTGCCACAAACCCCCGGCCGTGATGATTGTTGGAGTGTTTATTTAGGTCCGTGATCTGCGTGCTGGGTGCTTGTGTTTTCGTCTTGTCTCGTGGTGTTTTGTGTCACTTTCATGGGGCGTGCCTTTCTCTGGCTACTCACACACCTGGCTGAGGTCGTCACCACACCTGCTCCTCATCTATCCTGCAGTATTTAAGGGGCAGCCACACATCCAGTCACTGCTGGATTGTTGTGAAGTATCATGTATGCTACTGTATTCAAGCCAGTGTTTGAGCTTAGTTGCTTGTTTTTGCCTCTATAATTGTAACCCTAACCCTGGGATGTCAGTGCGCATGTGTAGGCGTAGCATGTCTGCGGTGGCAGAAGAGGAACACTTGCTGAAGAGACAGAGCCCCAGCTTCACTGGGTTGTGCCGAGTTGTCCGCACCTCGCAGGACTTTCGGATAATTTATCACTGTTGATGAACCACACAAGGAATATTGTTTTTAAAATAGCTGGCTACTTGAAATAGACCCGCGAGGAACCGCGACGTGCATGCATCTGTTGGCAGCATGGCATACACCAAAACTCTACACAAGACTGTTGAATTGCAGGAGGGGGAGAGAGAGAGAGAATCAACAATAAGCCTCAGTTTAGCTAGAAATTTACAGTGTAAGTTGAATGAATAGAGGTTGCAGCTCTACAGCTTCTCAAGATTAAAGCGGAGCTACCATGTGTAACCCCCCCAGCTCGTAATCGCCACGCACAAAAACACACATGATTCAACTATCAGTCGACTACAGGCAGGACTTGACAATTCTGATTCGACTATGTAAATCCATAGTCGGTGACAGCCCGATGGATCGCAAATGGATAGTACTGGATTAATCCTTGAGTTGTTCCAAGGGAATAAGTGGGTCCGTTTGACCCGCTTAGGGACAGCGCTTGGGCAGCCTCAGTCATTATGGTTTTGTTTCGAAGGGTCTCTTTGACCCAGTCTGAACAGTGCACAGGGACTGAATTAATAATTAATTAGTTTTTTCCCCTTAGATATCTGATCCAGTGATTTTGGCCAATATCGGACAGATACCAATACTAAGTATCGGATTGGCACATCCCTACTTTTAATGCTTCTTTTTACCTTTTGTAAGTGTTTTGAAATGTTTTTGTCTGTCATGCCTGTAAAGCCCTTTCTAACCCTGGTTTGAAAAGTGCTGTATAAATAAAACTGGACTTGACTTGATAACACTAAATTGAAAACTAAATGGTGACATATGCACAACAATGTATGACCAGGCAGTTATGAAACAGGCTACAGCAAGAAGAATCGCCTAAAATTATAATTTGTGCCAGCCTCCATTAAGCTGCTGAACAATGTAAAATAGTGCTGTGTGCAATAATATATGTGAGCACTACAGTATTTGTGATCTTGGTGCAATAGGGCAACCTGCAGTAAACATTAGAGTTGAACGAGTATCCGGTACGGATAAAGCACTTTTGCAGAGTACGAGTATTATACGAGTAATAGGAGTCAATATCTGTGCTCGGATTGAATAAAAATCCTCATTGGGTAGCTGACTGTGTCTGGGTTCTGTGATCGTAGTCACAGCGCCCCTCCCCTACACACATACAGATTTATTGTGTTGCTGTGTCCCGCTCTGCTCACGAACGAGGATCAAACTTTAACACTTCAGAAATACGACAGTAGCACGCCCGCATCTGACACATGCAGGGAGACAGAAAGTCGCTGACAGTGTGAATGTCTAAATGAACAGGCGTAGTCTATAATAATGCGTTGATAAAAAGTGTTCTCATGAGCTGTATGAAAATATCAGCCTTATTCTTTCAGCTCGACTGTGTGTCGGCGTTTCCACATTAAAAGACTCGGGCCGTTCTCCCTCACTTTAAAAAAACTTGTCGCCACTTAATTTATTTAACACACTCAAAAGTGTTCCAAACATTGTTCTAAATTAACTTCATAAAGCAATGAAACGAAAACTCCATTCATGCCATAAAATGTGCTCAAATAATTTTGAAAAACTGAATCTCAACATTTAGGCTGCTGAAAACTCACTGTCCCACCTTTTACACCCACATCGCAAAAGGTGGGACGGAACATGACTACAGTCTCTATAGTAGGCCTTAGAAAGCTATACTAACCTAAATAGATAGCCTACGTTCATATTAAAATTCAGTATTTCAATATCCCTACCAAACTGCTCATAATATTCAGCCTCATAAGAAAAATAAAACCCATTTATTTTAACGGCTGCGTCAGGGTGTGTGAAACGGACTGGGAGCAAATAAAAAATATTAAACACATTTAAAGGCAGTAAGTAGGCTGATCCTGCTGTACTGTAAAAACCTGTAGGCAACATTAGCATAAGGCTTTTAATCAGTCTCCGCCATAGTTAAGAGTTTCTCCACATCACCGCTGCAAATATAAAGCAGCCTATTGGCTAAAACAGTCTGTGGGATTTCCTACAGATGGTGATGTCATTTTCCAAGAGAGCTGATTGATCAGTAGGCGGCGTTTTCACAGAGTTAATCTCTTTTCTGGAACATAACCTGCTCCGGAGCAGGTTAGCCTTCAGCATAAGTTACCATGGAGATCTACCCCGGTAAGAAGTGAACCACTCGTGGTACTGAAAACCCAGGGTTAACCCCGAAGTTACCTGGATAAGCTCAAATCCTGCTTTGTGGTACAGGGCTATGGAACATCCAAAGTGACAGAACTGAATGAAAGAATGAATAAATAAATGCAGAAATATATGAAGGTAAGAATGAATGAATAAAAGAATAAATAAATAAATGCAGAACTATATCAAGGAAAGAATGAATGAATAAATACATACATTTGCTTTTGCCTTTCCTCAAGGAGACTTATTGTCATTGCTTTTTCCTTCCTCTTCCTTAACTGTCAATGAACGTGTTGTGGCCCACTCACTAAGTCCAACTAATCACTCACAGAAGTATTTCTCTCCATGATCAGAGACGTATAAAGGTCTGATCCACACTCCATACCAGTTGGTGGCGGTAACGCACCAATTTGTTATTTGCCAACTGACAACAAAACCATAGGAGGGAGAAGAAGAAGAAGGTGCTGCTGCTGCTGCTACTGCTAATGTAGACAGAACCAAATGCGGAAGTCCGTTTCTCAGATTTTAAGAGAAATTGCAGACAGGTTGGATTGCATTGGCACTCCACCGTCTGCTCCAGCCGGACTACCAAGACCGAGGGACCCTGTGGATGGTAGGTGTAAATTATTGTTGCTTAGTATGTGTCGAAGTTAGCAATGTAATTGGAGAACGAATGCTGCAAGTTAACTTACATTATGCTAACGGTAACATCCCTGAAAAAAGTTTCTGGCGCAGAGGTCAGCGTGTCCCTGTGGTTCCCCTCTAGATTGCAACAACTTGTTAGATTTTTTTTTTAGTATATGGACAGCATGTTTTAATCTATAATAAAGCATAAACTAAATATGTTGTTTACAAAGCCTAAAATGATGCATATAAAAATGGGACCACACAAACGTTTTTAACAGAACCTGACAGTATTCCAGGAGTTGTTGGTTATGTAATAATAATGTTACTTCATAACGTTAATTAAAGCTGATGATACACGGTGCAACTTTTTGAGCAATGTTGCTGGGCAATCGACGGATAGTAATCTTTACTCATTACCATTGACGGCAATGTTGCCTATATGTTGTCTATAATCTGACTCAGTCTGCAAGAGAACTACAATTTAGGAGAATTTTTCCAGCAAGACAGCAAGAAAACGATCCCAAGCATCCAGCAAAAACTCCACAGAAATGGTTCAAAGACAACAAGGTGAATGTTCTGGAGTGGCCAAGTCAAAGCCCAGATCTCAATCCAATCGAGAATTTGTGGCTGTACTTGAAAAGAGCTGTTCACGCCCGTTTCCTGAGCAACCTGACAGAGCTTTAGCTGTTTTGCAAGGAAGAATGGAGAAAAATTGCAGTGTCCAGATGTGCCAGCCCGATTGAAACATATTCTCACAGTCAGTGCTGTAATTGCAACAAAGGTGCATCTACTAAATACAGACCTGAAGGGGGTGAATATTTATACAATCATATTCTTAATTAATTGACATTAGTTTGTTAAAATCCGTTTTCACTTTAATTTAAGAGGTTTTTTTTGGCAAATTCTGGTCAAAAAATTATATTGACCGTAATTTCATGTATAAAAGAAACCAAAGGGTGAAACATCCAAGGGTGAATACTTTTTATAGGCACTGTATATCTGATGCATGGTATTGCGGAGATAGTTTACCATAGAAGTGTGGTACATTTTCATGGTTATCATTTATACCATGGTAAAATTTTGGCACAAAAAGATTACAGTGGAAGTACTACCATACATTGAGGCTGGCAAACTAACACTCCTTTTCTTTTTCAGCAGAAGTGGCAAGACTATTTGCCCCCTACAGGAGTTCGCCAAGGCCTCATCCAAGTACCTTGGGAGGCTCTCGCCGTCTTGGAGCTACAAGCGTGGTGACGTTTACACACATGTTCTGCTGTTTAAGCAGTAAAACGTCCACACTGGTACCCACTCGCTGGCAGAAATGTGAACTGGCAGATGCTGGTTTAGGAGAAAAAAAGAATAACTTTTCAAGGTAAGATTATCAGATTCCATCAATATTTATTACATTTTCTCTGGATAAAGCCTTTACAGCACATTATCACATGATTTTACTATAATTTGTCCTATGAAAAAAGCAATATCCACATCATTCATCAGTTATTAATCATAACCATTTTTGCGTAATAGTCTATTATATAAGATAACATTTGTTTGGTTAAAGAAAAGTTCATTGTTTTATTTAAATCAAGTAGGCTATTTGTGACATACTTTTACATACTGTAGTTGCTGGTGCTGTCAATAACGGTTTATTGTTTGTTGTAGGACAAGAGTCCTCCACAGACTATTTTAAGCAGTGCCTGATGGAAGCATACCCAAAACTGAGCGAAGCAGGAGGGTTTGAACTCATGAGAATCCGTGGCTCAACACGGAGCAGAGAACTGCTGCTCATTGCCTGCCCAAGTACAGACTACAATGTAAAGTTTCTAAAGTCTCCTGAGGCAATGATTGGTCATGCCACTATTTACATCAGACCCCTTCAAAGAAGTCTGAATACGGATAAAGTCAGTCTAAGTTTGAAATGTAAGGTAAATTTTCAGCATAGTTTCTTAATGCTTTTGCAACAAAGATAGGGCCAATTATGAAAAAAGGGAGTAAGGTATGTGTGTGTGACACTGGTATGTTGCCAGTTTTCACTAATTTTTGAATAACATGCAAATAACTACATATGTAAGCCATTCCTTCCACTATTGCATTAGCAGGACAGTGGATCCTCACAGACAATGGGACCTCTCATCACATGCCTGTCTTGTGGGGGTGAATTCCAATTTGTGGAAATAAAGGCACACAATGATGCATGCAAGAGGTATGTCAACTGTGTACTGTTTTATAAACTGTTTTGTGATGGTTGTATAAGTATTGAAATAACTAACTTTAATTAAACAGTCATAGGCGATTATGTAAAGCACTAAAACTTTGTCTTGAAACATTGTATCACTAAATTATGAGCACTCTTGAAATAAGGCCAGAAACTCAAGCAGCTGAGGTGCTGACAGCGTCACCTGTAGTCAGTGAAGAGATGACAGCAGAATCGGCACCCACCTCAGGGCCATCAGAGTCTTTGATTCAACACACATTATCCACTGTACTCAGGAACTACAGTGTGTCCTCAGTAGAGCAGACTCTTTTTGTTAGTCGGCATGAAAAGTTTATCAGTTTGTCCTTGGCCTATAACCAACCTTCTTACTGTGTTTTTTCCAAATCTGTGCCCAACTTTTGGAAAAGCTTGTAATGTATGGACAAAGGCACAAACACACAGATGCGGCAAAAATATTTCCTACCTTGGCGGAGGTAAACAAGAGTGTATGTACATTTTGTATTCTTATCATAGGTGATGCAGCTATGTGGGAAGGTGTGACCAGGCATTGCCTTTCTACTATAATGTCCAAATTGCAATTTGAATTTCAATGGAAAATTGGTTAGTATGACAATTTTGTGATATATCTTAATACCAGATATTGGCACTATTTGTTGTATTTAATTATCACAATAACTTCATACATCAAGTGTATTTCTAAATCTTTCAGGACCAGGAAAGACATTGTTGTTCGAAGGGGAAAAGGATCATCTTGTGCCTTCGATGTCACAAGTCATTGTAGATAGTGACCTTTTCTTAGTTGCCGGACGCATCATAGGTCATTCTTTCTTGCACAGTGGTCCATGTCTGACTGGTCTAAGCCAAGCCATTCTCCATGTTTTGAGTGGTGGAATGCCTGAAATGTCCTGCGTTGACATTGAAGACTGCTGTGACACAGATGTCAGGGAGACAGTCAGACTGGTATACATTTCGCCTTACCTGAATTTGTAAATCATTTTATACCTGCATTAAATTTGTATTACTCTAAATATTTGTTCAAATGTTTTAAACTTATGTTTGACAGCTTGAAGGGTCCACAATACTGACGGCAGAGCAGAAGCGGTCCATCCAAGTTGGCACTGGGGTGGGATCTCCCAGGAGTGACCAATGAAAACAGGAGATGGCTACTGGAGAAGCTCCTTTATCATGCAGTGAGTTATGTATGATTTTGCTAGATTTAATTTATTATTTGCCATCTTAAAAATTTGAGTGAATGATTACTGTAAGCTCTTTCACAAATCCTACATGTAACTTTTTAATAAAAAATATTACTGTCCAAAAAATATGAACTTTATGCAAGTGGATTTTCCTTGTTTATCATAAATGTAACTTTGAAAGCACAAATCTTACAAGAACAAAATGGATTTGATGCTACGTTGTGTTTAAAAAATGATTATCTTCTTATATGGATATTATGAAGTGCCAAACAAAGCATTGCTTTTTATAGGTTCTTGGCCGATCTCCACAGCAAATTAAACAGCTAAAGAGAGCACTAAAAGAAACACGTGTAATGGATCTGCTGACAGAGAGGCCAGACACCATCCCATTGCACTTTCCAAGGAGCTCTTCTGTTTTTTACCAGCCACACGTATGTATGCAAACAGTAATTATGATTAACTGCTACCGTTGACTACTACCCAATATTAATTGTGTGATTTGAATTATCTTTTTTATCATATAGGTGATTCTGGACAGAGTAACTTGGCCAATGCAGTCTGACACTGATGATGAGGATGATGACACAAGTCTTGAAGACAAATGTCGCATATCTGGATTCTTGAGAAAATTTATTGAAGATGTTCCGTATAGTATCTTCACTTGTGGTACATATATTAAATGAAAGTCCAAGCTCCAAGTACATTTACGATGAATGAGAATGTGCTGAATAGATGATCTAGGAGCCATATGGGGACATAATCCAAAATTTGGCTTGCATTTACAAATACGTAATTTATCACATGGTATGCATTTTAAGACTCTCTCAGTTAACCAACTAAAATACTTTGAAAACCTCTCACATTCCCTACTACTAGTGTACACTATGCTTTTCAACTCTCATATATAATCTAATGAAATTTAAAATGTCAACAGAAATAAACTTGACAGACTTTTCACAATTACAGCTGAAATATTCTCAAACACTACCGAAATGTTATACACTCATATACAAAAATCCACATACATAAACACACCATTGACATTTTACCTGAAAGTGTTAGTTGCACATGTAACCCCAAGTTTGGCTTCTGTCTTGTAAAAGGTGACAGATTTAATGCATTTAGATCACATTTTTCAAAAGATATCTGCCCAAGACATAGCAGTAATTGCTTTTGCTGCCTTGCCAACACATTCTGCACAGTTTTGAAAAAGGAAAGTCTGTCAAGATGGCCAAGTGAACGGTCTTTGTTTTTCTATATGCGCCAAAAACAAACTAATGAAGTTGTAATAAAATTAATTTTTTTTAAGCATCGTCAGAAGATCTCCTACAGCTGCTGAAGTTCTGGCACGGATGGGAAGTTCTTCCACACGAACTCATCGTCGAAGTTGGACGTGGCAGCATGCCTACAGCCAGCACATGCTTTGAAACACTCAAGCTCCCATCACATTATCAGTCATGCAGTGTTTTTCGTGAAGCTCTACTTGCAAGCATCAACACCTTGGAAAGTGGATTTGGGCTTGTTTAAGGCCAAACCATTGTAAATTGGATTAATGATCGCTGTAATTTTACAACCAGAATTATTAGTTTTAATATTTTAAATGTTGTTGTTTTATCTCTGGAATGTTGAAAAGAGTTCAGATAGCAACTATGAATACAGAGAATCCTCAGGCAGCTCCTTAGGGTGTAAAAATGTAAGTTAGTCAGTTCTATGCATGTGTTCATTCGGTTAAAGTTGAAATCTAGAAGGTCCGGCACCATTTTCAACAAAGAAATTACAAGTTCTAAATGTTTAGAAGTAGTTTATTATATTTGACATGCACACAATTCAGTTGCTGTTTTCTACAAATAGAGTAATATAGTTGACATCCAAAGTTGCTTGGCATCTTGAACTTTATGTGAAATCAAACTGCTGTTCCTGTAC
Source organism: Micropterus salmoides (assembly GCF_014851395.1). Taxonomy (NCBI): domain Eukaryota; kingdom Metazoa; phylum Chordata; class Actinopteri; order Centrarchiformes; family Centrarchidae; genus Micropterus; species Micropterus salmoides. The sequence continues at coordinate 28,418,982 of NW_024040040.1, read as the reverse complement.
AAGGTGACAAACAAATGTTTAACAAACCTACAGACAAACAACAAAATGTGTACTCACATAACATCACATAATCACATAACTACAAAAGATTTTGTCTTGATGTCTAGCTGACAGTTAAGATGTTCAAAAGGTCAGTGTGAATGTACTAATTTGTTATAAAGTAAGTAAAATCACATCTGGACATGCACATGCAAATTAATGTTTACTCTTTAAATTTGAAGAATGTCTTTAAGAATATTTACAGTATCTGCTTCCAAATTGAAGAAGATGGTGTGGAATAGATGAAGGACATTCCCATAGACATCTCTCCATAGTCTTTCTATTCTGTTGACAAAAATGGAAAGAAAATGAACTCCAAATGTTACAGCTAATAGGCTAACTAGTAAAAATATTTATCACCAATAAACATGTATTTTATCATGTTACTTATTTTTACACTGCAGACCTTATACCAAACCACTAAATACCGTTGATTATGCACACTGCGTCCTGTGATGTGGGAATGTCGGTTTGGTCCTCTCAAGTTCACCATGTAATGTGCAACTGCAACATTTTCTCCACCCTCCAAATAAGTAAATATATTTTTATTAATGCAAAAATAGACTTGGACATCGATTATATAACTTTTACATAAGATTTGTAAAGTGTTCAATAGTAAAAGATATTGACCATCCAATACTTTAATGCTAAACAGGTTGATCCTGTAGTCTTCCCTTCCCATTGACATTGTGGCCAATTGTGACTTTTATTATCGCAATATGTAATTTAAGTGTATTACTTTACCTTATCAGACCTAACGCGGGATGGTAAGCCATACTGAGCAACAGCTGACATGAAACTGTCCAAAACAGTGGTGGATCGGTTGTTAGTAGCACATCTTATATAAACAATGAGTCTACTAAATCCATCCACGCCGCCATGGATGACAATCCTCCATCTGTAAAATTAGTTATGACAATTGACATTTGTATTTCATACAGCAGGTTTGAGGACAAAAAACAGTTAATTATGTGTCATTCCAAAGTATATCTACACATATCTGTGATAAACAATGTTGGAATACCAACCTTATAAGTTTGTGATTACCATCGATGTGCCACAAACTGTTCGGGGCAGGGACACTATATTGTCTGCGTCTCAGGATGTGCATGGATAATTGTTGTGCCACGGTACCCTCAGGATCCACCCTTCGTAAGGAGTCCTGCACACGATGGGCTGCATTTCAGAAGCACAGAAAGTCACATTGATATTTGTAGCATGGGTAGACTATAATTAATTGCTATCTTTAAATGACTTGGATTTGGCATTGTGTTTACCTGTTGAGATTATACACATCTAAAGACAATATATCTGAAGTGTAACAAATTTGAACTAGTACTCGCACTTTTATTGGCAAGAAATTACATCATACCCTGCCGTAAGCAAAGCAAATACAAATATGTGTCATACTGTAGCCAAGTAGAAGTTGAAGTGCAAATACCTATCATATACACTTATTACCCCCCTCCCCCCAAAGAATTATGGCCATAGAAGTTGAAAAACATGCATCTTTTAAAAATTAGATCTTTTGAAATTAGTGTTTGAAGGCCAAAAAGAGATATAGTGAATAGAATATTGTGAGAAAATCGCACCTCTCATTGCAATTAATTGATCACAACACATCATTTAACATGCCCTGTGATAAAAATTAGTTGTTGAAGCTACAGGGCAGAGCTAAGCAGGGCTCCAGACTAACTTTCTTACAAGGAGCACTGTAGTCAACAGGCAGAACCTGCAACTTGCAATGCAATTTTTCACTTTTTACTTTTTTTAACTGTATTACTGATCAATCCTTTGATTAATATACAAACTAGCCTACAAAGTGCTGTTTTATTTTAGCTCACAATCACATTTTAAGTGAATGGTGCTTAAGAAATCCACATACTGGAAGTTGCGATGCTGTTTTATTTGTGTATCTGTCTAGAAATATTTTGTGTTTTAAGCTGTTGTTTTGCTTCATTAACGTGTTCTGTTTAAACTGTGTGGTGCCAGTTGGCTCAGTAAACTTGGGTTTCCCCGCATGTTGTGGGCGACATCTAGTGTACATACAGTTCATGGTGTTGGTCCTAAACCTAAGCCATGTCAACTCCCTCAGTCAGGGGCAGACTGGCACGATAAAGGCTGGGAAATTTGACTCCATCCCAGGCCTCCCAGTTCACACAAACCACCATACCACTAACATTATAGACTAACATCAACTATTTGTTGATGTAATGGGTACCAAGCTAGGTAGGCTATAGATTTGGCCACTTTGTTCATCTGGGAAGAAAGTTATCCACATTACAAAATTGGTAGCTTATCTGAACACTGGGTTTTCAAGGTAAACCTAATAAAAACCATGAGAAATACCCTACACCAATCATAATGATAACACAATTAGCCTATACTTAAAAAATAGTGATAGACTATATAAGCTATAGTCTGCTCAGATGTTCAAATGATTATCTTTAGGCCTATATTTTCGCATTAATCACATCAAATTATCAAAAAACATAAGCTATAGCTTAACATTATGCTTATAACGCAAAAGTACAAACAGCACGTCTACAAAACAACTACTGATCACAGTGTTAAGCAGTATCCAGAAATCAAACAACACAAAATAGTCCTAGATATATTATAATGTTTGTATAGCCTATAAAGAAAACACAGTTAAGAGATTGGGCAGCGCACATAAGCCGTTGTCATGGTTCCCACCCACAGCTGTTAACTCGCACAGCACCTGTTTACACCATGGATCCATCTGCACAGGGCTTGAGACCATATACGCACACACACAAACGCTAAAACGTGTGGCCATATAGCTGCGTGGAAGTTCTTAACATCGACTTATTAACGGTCGCCAACGTTTATTTGACAAGGTGGATTGTCCTGCTTGCTGTATTATAAAAAAAGCTTACTATAGGATATTATCGCTGCAGCTGGTCAAGTTGACAATTAACGTCAATCCAAAACGTCCCTCAGCTGACAGCCTCTCCTCGTTTTTCCAGCATGAAATAAATAAATGCTAAAATAAAATTTAAAATAACACGGGCACTGTCTCAAAAATCTGGAGCCCTGCAGCTAGGTAATTCAGTCCAGTCCAACCCTGCAGAAACATATCTGAGTTCACATGTTAACCGTCATCCTTTTACACAAGAATAAAATGGTTATCAGTTAAGTGTTAGTGTTAGGAATTTAGTGTCCCACAGTCGGATTGGCCCTATCCAGGCTTTTTTGTCCCGGTCTTCAATAACATTTACCAATTGAATCATTTAAATGTTCCATTCTATCAATTAGCTGTTATCCGAACATTAATATGCTAATACCATTTGCAAGAAAACAAAAAATACTCTGCAGATGTATGCCTCTTGATTTAATATTACCATGGATCATCTTGTATCCTGCTCTGGGGAAATTTCTGTGGATCTCCAATACAATTCTGTCCACTTCGTTGTCAGTCAAAGGAGTGTACAAATCAGATAACAGCAGTGATAACAAATGTGAAATGTTAGGCAATCAATGTCAGTCACGCATAGCCTACTGTTATGGTTTTCTTTGATATTAATATAAATGCTACATGGATGTAGGCTACAGGTTGGAGCAACCTTAACTGAATATCAACAATGCTTTTCATGTGTGCAAACCAGTGCTGGTTTTGACTATGAGCCACAGTTCATAATTTTGAGCCATGAGCGATTATCCACCTGATTTGTTTAATTTACCTGTCTGACTATCAGATTCAGATAACTGACGTTACAACAAATTTACCTCAATCCGTGATGTGCCATCCGCCTTCTAATGGTTCACGTAGACACTCCAAATAAGTCAGCAATTTGAGCAGCCGGTAAACCCTGCAGAATGTGGGACTCCCTTACATCCAGAGGAACTTCCAGTGGACGTCGTCCAGTTGCTGATGTCCTCCACACATCAGATCCCTCTCTGAGTCGTGTGGCTACTTCCTAGAGATTGTGCAATACAACTTCATCGACGTCGGTATTTTTCAAGGCCAATATTTGGCCAAGACTCTCCATCGCATCTTCCACCCTTGTCAAGATAAATTCCGAAACGCCATATTCCTCCACCCACTGAGCAATATTTACTAGCTCTTGACTAAGTTCTCTTCTCAGGTCTTGATGTAATTGTAGCCATTGCAGGCTACTTGGTGGCAAGAAGCCAATGCTGCGTTCAAGATTTAACTGAGACTGCAAAACTGTTACTCTGATGTGTGACTTTTCAACTTTTGCTAAAACTTTCAGCCCCCACAGATTCTCTCAGATGCACACGAGTCTGTTGTATAGGGGATCTCCATCAACAGTGTTCAACCCATTTTCTGTGACTGTAGGGAATTATCTGGCACTCACTTGTCAGCCATTATTGTAAAAAGTCCAGGAAACAGATTTGTTACATGTAGGTGTGATGTCATTACCTGCCTGTGAATACAGCTTAATGCTGCGTTCCAGGCAACTGGCAACTCGGAAATTTCCGACCTCCAACTAGAAAAAGGTACCATGGAACGCCACCTGAAGTTGGATTTCCTACTTGTGAACTCGGAAAAAAATATGTACCCGACTTCACGAGTAGCAGCTGAATTACGTCACAAAACAATGTCAGCGCCCATGGAAGCACACACTGTAAATGGTAAACCATAAACTAAAAGGCAACAAAATGTATATTTGCATGTATTTAAAGGTTTAGTGTGTACGTTTTAGTGACATCTAGTGTTGTGGTTTGGGAATTGCAAACAGGCCTGCCCCCTTTGCAAACACGAAGGATTCGCTATGGTGGCCAACGTAGGATAAAAGAAGTTGTCGTCTGAGACATCAGAGAGTAGCAAGTCAAATAATTAAATATACAAATTATAAAATGTAAAGGTAAATAAAGGTAATGTGGACATGTAACGTAATTTACAGCATCAACAGAAGTGTAATGATAAATATAGTGCATTAAATACTAATAGTAATAATGAGTACCGGTATATTTCATTTGGAATGTATCTTAAAAACAACATCGAGACAGAGTAACCAGAGTATTGAAGCAGAGAATATTGCTTATTGAGTATTTTTCCCTGTGTCCTCTTTCTTCAGACTTCTTCAGGAGATGACCCTTGAAGAACACAGAGAGCCCTCCACCCTTCTGCTGGAGAGGCAGCCAGGCCTGGTCTTTGATGCCTTGATGATGCATCAGCGCAGACATGGTGCCCCTCCTTATGCCGGAGTGCCAGGAGTTCCTTGGTGTACTTGTGGTAACTGTAGGGAAATGCCTACAGACCAGGAGAGGAAATGCTGTGGCCAGGAGCAAGCAAACTGTGTGAGCCTACTGCTACACTTCTCCCAGTACTGCCTTGAAGAAGGCTTTATTCGCATTCACAGGCAGTACCGGGAGGACATTACGGCATTAGGCAACATCAGGGAACCTGGGGATGACAACAGGGAGTACCGCTATGGTGCCTATTGACACTTCATCTATTGGCAACATGGAGCTTTAGGCCCAGTTGTTGTGTTTGGACACTACACGGGCATCAAACAAATGTACATAGTTAACATTTGATGTATTATTACATTTCTATATATATTTATTCATATTTCTCCCCTCTTTATTTAAATTTGATGTATGTTTTATAGTTATATATTGTGTTATAGTTGTTCAACTGCAGTTCTATGGTATTGAAAAAATAAAAAGGTAAGAAATAGAAGCACATGGTGTTTTTATTTTCATTATATACATTTGAACACGTGTATGTGTTGGCAAAGTATGACAATTTCAAACTTTGCCATAACATTTCCAATACCAATTTTAATTATTTATATTTACATAATAGGGGACAGCTGTAGCCTTACTTATCATTACTGTTCAAAACTGTAAACTGTAATTTAGGCTACCTACTGAAAATAATATGCGCTGGTCACAGTGTACTTAGCAGAATAAGATGAAACGTGTACAAAATGGAAAAACATGAAATAACCACTGGGTGAAGGTAGGAACAGAATTTAATGTTAATAAATTTCTCTTTTTGAAGAGTAAAAGCTATGACTTTGTCAGTGAACTGAAGTTCTTTCCTTTGTGATCCTGCCTGACAAGTACCAGGACACATGCAAGGTGATCTCCTGTGGGGATCCTTCCACATCAGATGCTGGCTGGAATAACGGTCCTGTTGAAGACAGTGCCATCAAACATAGTTACAGACTATATTGTAATGTAAATATCACTCAGTGACATGTAATATGGTACAACATAGGCAACAAATTTGTGTAACTTACCTAGACCTCTTCTGACTTGTCTCTGCAACAAGTCTGATGTGGCTGGTGCAGGTACGGGGGGCACCAAACCAGGCTGTCTGGGGTCATCTGGGAGAAGGCTCCTCCTTCTAGGCATCCACACTCCACTTGTGAGTCTGTTCTTCACAATCCTTCTTTGGAACTCAGAAATGTATCCGTAGGTTTTTTCAGATTTCAAGGCATATACGCTGGATCTTCTACCGTTCTTCTTATACAATCTTTTGAAATTGAAATTACACAAATTACAACCATTTAATATCAATTTGTAAGTAGAACAACCTTGAGTGTAAAGACAATCAATTCCATATAAAATATTGGCTGAATATTATAGTATGAATGGGAATATTATATAAGTGTAAAACGTACATCTCTTTGCCGTCCAGCGTTTTCATTGTTGGTCAGTTCCGGTGGAAACTGTAGTCCAAAGCAGAAAGCAGAATTATTGCCTCATAAACTGGGGGGCTGAAAGCATAGCGCTTGCTGGCATACATCAGGATATGATTCTGGAATGACTCTGGGTCTGCAGTCGATCTGATAGAACAAACAAACAAACAAACAAATACATACTTCTGTGTACATGAGCAGTAAGCACAAATATTACGAATATACATCAGTGTGAAAAAGTATAGCCACACTACCTGAATCACAGATAGTTGTGAACATCATTCTGCCACCTCTTATCGAGAACTATATCCACTAAAGCTTTGTGGCACTGGGAGTCTCTCTGGATCCACATCTTTCCCTGCATTTGCTCCGATTCAAGGTGCCCGTGCTTGCAGCTTCCCATAGTCCAGGTGTGAATGTTGCAGACATGGTGAAGGATGCTAACCCATAATGCCTGCAAAACATAAAAATGCACTATAAATATGTCCTTAATATAGCAATTAATGAAATTACTCAAAGATATAATAAAATTGTGTGCTTACAAGAAACTGCCCACGTATGTCGGCAGTCTTGCAACACCACCGAAAATGGTTGACTATGTCCTTCAGCCAGTTGAATAGGATGGACTCTCCTTTTATCTTTGCTGCCTTGAAAAGAGAAAAATAAATATTACTGTAAAATACAGGCATTCAACTATAGTCTGTGTGTAGAGGTGAAAGTGTAAATGTTCAACACCCCCCCCCAAAAAAGAAAACACTAAATGATTACACCAAATGTCTAGAATGAGTAACACATCTTCTGGCAGAGGAAAGTAAACAAAATCTGTTGTCTCTGAGTGCAATGAAAACTTCCATAGTGTCATCCATCAACTGCACATAGTTCAATAACCCTGATGTACAGAATAGTAACTTTATGGTTAATAAATGTTTCACAACATTAGCCAGTTATTACACTTACTGCTGCTATTATTTTGGCAAGGTAGTTTTGAAATTGGTCTAAAATTATGTGGGAGGGAGGGATCTAAACCAGGTTTCTTTAAAAGTGGGTTCACGCAAGCTGTTTTAAAATAATCAGGGACACAACCAGTAGATAGGGAGCTGTTGAAAACAGAGATCAAATGGGGCCCAACAGAATCTGTTACTTTCAGTAAAAACTTTGTAGGTATTACATCAAGTGGGTTGGAGGACACTCTCATTTGTGTTACTGTTTTTAAAAGCTCAGACAAGTCGATGGGATAAAACTGGTTAAAACTCTCTTGTTGCTGGTGAGGAACTTCTGAGTAAGAGGCCGCAGGGGTAATAGAGGCTCTGATTGACACCACCTTATTGGTAAATTAGATAAAAACAATTCACAGTCATCATTACTTCCAGCTGAGGCACAAGGAGGGGTTGGGTTTACCAGCTGATCCACAGTCTTAAACAGAAACCTGGGATTGTGTTTATGTGTAGTAATGAGTTCAGAAAAATAGTGTGTTCTCGCATCCTTAACCATGTTATTGTAGTTAATTAATAAATCCTTCAGACTGAGGTAATGGACTTGGAGACTGGATTTTTTCCATCTGCGCTCTGCTTTCCTGCATTCCCTTTTTAGGCTGCGAATGCTGTCATTTATCCAGGGTTGCTTACTAGTTTTAGACGTAGGTTGGTGTAGGAATCAGACAGGTGTTGGCTTTGGCTCTGAAAGAATGCGCAAAACTTTGAAACACTTTGTTCATTAAAGATGCGAGAACACACGGAGCTTGGTGAGGCGGCATGAGTAACAGGCGAATCACAGCTAAAAACAATACATCTGTGGTCAGATATGGTCATGTCCACTAATTCCACAGAGGAGATGCTGACACCCAGGGTAAAAACCAAGTCCAGTGTATGACCACGGTTATGTGTTTGCCCTTTGACATGTTGTTTGAAGTTAAAAGAAGTGGCCATATTTAAAAAGTCAGTTGCATTAACATTGGTGGGGTCGTCAACACGAATATTAAAATGGCCACAAAGAACAATTCTGTCATAATTTAAAACCACAGTAGATAAAAATTAAGGAAGTTCTGATAAAAATCCTCCAGGCAGTTTTCTGCTTCTCTTTCAAGGTAGTGACGAAACACGCTCTGCAGCGCTGTTTGTTCGCTGTAGGCTAGGGTAGAAACATGATGACACAATATGTCGACCTCCACAGCAGGGGGTGCCTCGTGTATGTAGATATAAATAGCTCATTCTAAGGTAATAAAAACATAAGGGTTCATTATGCAAGGTCTTTATACACCACTGAAAACATAGTTATGGATATTATATTGCATTTCTGTCAATAGATCTAACCTATATAGTCTGACCTCAGATATATTACCCACTGAACCTTTAACTAGTAACTATAGGCTATTTATGTTATGTTAAGTTATTGCAGTTAAACTGCCAACCTTTTAATTAACACCTAAAACACTGCTGAGTGTGCAACTGTGTGTACACATTGTCACAGTTAGCCATGGTTTTCTTTCACTTTCGGTGTCATGCACCACCATGCACCTGGAACGCTTTGATGTGGGAAGTCGGAAGTTTCAACTGGGGAATATCCCAGTTCCGACCAGTCTTGAACGCAGCATAACTCCTTCTAAACTTTCTACCAATCATAACACTCTTCCAGGGACAGCATATCCACACTGAAGATCGTATCAGTCATCGGCTGCTCGACCTGACTTAGTGGGAGGGCCACAACACGTTGATTGACAGTTAAGGAAGAGGAAGGAAAAAGCAATGACAATAGGTCTCTAAGGGAAAAGCAATGACAATAGGTCTCCTTGAGGAAAGGCAAAAGCAAATGTATGTATTTATTCTTTTAGTCATTCATTCTTTCCTTGATATATTTCTGCATTTATTTATTATTTTATTCATTCATTCTTTCCTTAATATATTTCTGCGTTTATTTATTTACCTCTGGTGTGGAAATAAAAAAAAAGAACCAAAAACAAAAAAAATCACACTGATCATAAAAAAAAATTTAAAGTTAAAAAAATAAAGTTATGTTGAGTATGAAAACTCTTGTTAATTACATTTTACTTCATAATTGCAACCTCATGTGTTGTATTCATTATTGCAAAACTTTTCTGTATATAGTTTGTTTGTTATCGTGATCAAAACCATTGATCTGAAGCTCAATGCTGATGCTGTCATGTAAATAGTTTTTTAATCAGCAATAAACATAACAATTTCTGATCAACCCATATCAATTGCATGCTTAAAATAACATACCAGTTAAAGCCCCGCCCATTTCAAGACAACCCCACCCAGTCCGAGTACAGATACAGATACAGATAATTCATATGGTTAACACAGATACAGATACGGATAATTCTGTACTCGCTCATCCCTAGTAAACATACTGGCACTTTAGCATATGCACTTTATACAACTTCAGTTCAATGGAGCAATGTGCGACAACCTCTTTAGCACTTGCACTTTAATCCATGGAACTATGTTGTCAACAATGTCCTTTTTCTTTTGTGTTTATATTTTCCTCTTGTGCAGTACAACATGTCCATGCTTCTCAGGTTCTTGTTGATGTGTTTTGTGATGTGTGATGTCTTTTGTGATGTTTTTTATGAAGCAACACTGCACTGTGCCCAAGCAGTGTCCCTTAGGGGCAATAAAGTTAACCTATAACCTATAAATCCTGACACCTGCCATATCCTGGCATTATACTGGCATTTTAGCAGCTGCGATGCTCCACAACTGAGCATGACTGTCAGCGACATACAGTCGGTCCTCTCTTCTATGCTCTGGGGGGCTGATGAAATATTTAGCGGACTTTGATTTGAGATTTGAGTTGGCTTGTATCTTTTACAATTAAAAGGTGCAATATGGAATAGTTATGACTCACTAGCACAAATAACATTGCTGGTTTGAATGTTTCTGATAAAGTGATAATGTATGATATAAAGTGAAATTAAATGTAATGTATTAAAGAGGTGGTATTATGCTTTTTGCCTTTTTCCCTCTCCTTTATTGAGTTATATACCTTTTTAGTGCATGTAATAGGTTTGCAAAGTCCAGCCCAAAGGGAGTTCCCATCTCCCACAGAATACTCTGCTCTGAACTGCCTGAAAACAGCTTGTTTGTAGTCCAGCCGTTTACCTTTCATCCCTGTGACGACACCGGGATGAAAGCTAAATGTGCCTCATATCATATATCAAAAACACCGGTGGAAAAACACTGAGCTGCAGAACACACCTCTCCCTTCCAAACACTAGCTACCCTTCAGGTAGTCAATGGTCATAAAGTTGTTGCTGTGATGTAGAGACAGTAAAACTTTATGGATGAAAGGGACTTTTGGTACCCACCACTCTGAAACTCTTGCTCCAGTCCATGTTGCCAAGCTGGTCGGCAACATGTAGCCTACAGCTGAACTGAAGTGGTTTACTGGCTTGTTACTGACCGGCCCTTCTCTGCTTCTGATGGCTAGTAGTCCTTAACGAAGAATTGTGCATTGACAACTCCCAACATTCATCATTTAGAGATGTATCACTCCATAGCTAAAACGAAGCGTTCAACCCATATGGTGTTTTTTGAAAATTAAACCATGTAAACCTTGTGGTAGAACCCCTAAACAGGATTTTGAACCTGAAAATTTGCATAATACTACCTCTTTAAATGTATGATAAATTTTGATGTTAAACATTATCCACATAGATAATCAAACTATTATGGTTTATCAGCAGACATAATTATGTTTTTCATAGACTACTTCATAGACATAGCACAGAAACTGGGGTGGAAACATTATTTTGAAACATTTGGTTTCAGTACTTTTTAGTACTTTTTTAGTTTACTGACAGAGCCAGATAAAAGTTTGCGGGATGGCCTGCGCATTCTCATGTCCCATTCTCACATCACATTCATTTTTATACATGTGTGCTGGAAAACCAACATAGAAGAAAGTTCAGTGGAAGTCATTGAGTGTTATAACTGTCAGTGTCATGCGTGCACTGTACATTCTGTAGTGTAGCTCTATTATATATTTCTCTGTCTGCTGGCTGCAGTAAATCCAGCCTCAGGTCTCTGGCTAGTTGCTCTCATACAACACCTTGTTTTGTTGTTGCTGCAGGCTGAAGTGGCCAGTTTTGAAGGGCTGATTGCTGTGTGTGTGTGTGTGTGTGTGTGTGTGTGTGTGTTATTAAGGTAGGTAAACATTGGGAGGGTTGTGTGTTCTGCACTTGGAGAGGATTAGACGCTGTGATTATCCCATGGCCACACACTCAGATACAAATCTCGGTAGCAGAGTGGTTTTTTGTCCCTTTAATCCAGGTAATTGGTGGGTGGAGTTGATACCTGGGGCCTGTACCACGAAGCAGGATTTGAGCTTATCCAGATAACTTTGGGGGTTAACCCTGGGTTTTCAGTACCACGAAGGTGGTTCACTTCTTACCGGGGTAGATCTCCATGGTAACTTATGCTGAACAGCTAACCTGCTCCTGAGCAGGTTGTGTTCTAGGTAAGATATCAACTCTATGAAAATGCCGCTGACTGACCAATCAGCTCTCTTGGAAGATGACATCACCATCTGTAGTAAATCCCACAGACTGTTTTAGCCTATAGGCTGCTTTATGTTTGCTGCGGTGATGTGGAGAAACTCTTCTTTATAGCGATATAATCCTAGAGGCTGATTAAAAGCCTTCAGCTATTGTTGCCTACAGGTTTTTATGGCTACTTACTGCTTTGAAATGTGTTTTGCTCCCTGTTTGTTTCACACAGCCTGAGGTAGCCGTAAAAATAAATGGGTTTTATTTGCGGCCACATCGCAAAAGGTGGGGCGGTGAGTTTCCAGTCGCCTAAAAGTTGAGATTCAGTTTTTCAGCCACGATTTGAGCTCATTTTATGGCATGAATGGAGTTTTCGTTTCATTGTTTTATGAAGTTAATTTAGAACAATGTTTGGAACACTTTTGAGTGTGTTAAATAAATTAATCTCATTTTTGAAGGGACGACAAGTTTTTTAAAGTGAGGGGGAACGACCCAAGTATTTTAATGTGGAAACGCCGACACAGCCGAGCTGAGAGAATAAGGCAAAGGATATTTTCATACAGCTCATAAGAACACATCAAATCAATGCAATATTATAGACTACGCCTGTTCATTTAGGCATTCACACTTTGTGCGAATTTCTGTCTCCCTGCATGTGTCAGATGCGGGCGTTTTACTGTTGTATTTCTGTAGTGTTACAGTTTAATCCTTGTTCGTAAAATATGACGCTCTGCTGACAGTAGACCTCATGTCTGTGACTGGTCATCTGCTGCTAACACCGCCTCTTTTATGTGAACGTGCTCACGGCTGGATTAGGAAACCTGGGTTGACTTACCGAGTTGATAACGTCTCGGGTTACGTAAGTAACCCTGGTTCCCCGAGAAGGGGAACGAGACACTGCGTCGGTTACGACACTATGGGAACGCCTCTAGGCGAAGCAGGTCTGAACGTGAATGAAATCACTCCAATCCTATTGGCTTGTTGCTAGAACGGTAAGGTGTGACGGAATAACCGGAGGAGTATAAAGCACACCTGTACACACTCATCATTAGCTTAAACTATGAAGCAGGCGCTTCAGGCGGGGAGAGAAGTGCGGCGGGCCGACGCAGTGTCTCGTTCCCCTTCTCGGGGAACCAGGGTTACATACGTAACCCGAGACGTTCCCCTTCGAGGGAACTCGAACTGCGTCGGTTACGACACTATGGGAACGAGATACCCACTAAACCGTGCCGAAAACCCCGCCTGCCCCAGTGTGCAATAAAGTGGCACGACTAAGAGGAGAGCGCACGAGTGCCAGGTGCCGAAGGAAGGTCAAGACTGTAAAACCGAATGAATGTGTGCGGAGTGGCCCAGCCAGCTGCTAAACAAACATCCTGCAAAGAGGCCCCGGAAAGGAGGGCTCGAGAGGCCGCCATGCCTCTGGTAGAATGAGCCCTCACAGCCACAGGTGAAGGCAAACCGCGCACCTGATAGGCCAGGGAAATAGTCTGAACAATCCAGTTGCTAATAGTATGTTTGGATGCAGGGAGCCCAGCCTTGGGAGACCCAAAACACACTAGCAGCTGGTCAGCCTTCCTCCAACGGGAGGACCTCAGAGTGTAAATACTCAGTGCTCTGACAGGGCAGAGCAGATGAAGTCTCCCGTCCTCCGCCGTCACATGAGGTGGAGGATGAAATGCCTGCAGCACTGTGGAACCTGCCGCACAAGAAGGCACTTTAGGGATGTATCCTGGACGAGGGTGCAGGATAGCCCTAATATTCCCCGGGGCAAACTCCAGGCTTTGCGGGGAAACCGAAAGCGCTTGGAGATCCCCCACCCTCCTCAGAGAGGTGATAGCAAGGAGAAAGGCCATCTTGAGGGTCAAGTGCTTAGCCTCAGCTGACTCCAGGGGTTCGAAGGGGCCTCAGCCAACGCCCCAAGAACCACTGCCAGATCCCAAGTGGGAACCTTGGACCGAGTCGCAGGTCTCATCCTCCGGGCACCACGGAGGAAACGTACAATCAAGGGAAGTTTCCCCAAGGACCCCTCCCTCAGAGGGGTGTGGAAAGACGAAATAGCTGCCACGTACACCTTGAGGGTGGAAGGGGAAAGACCAGCAGAGAACCGGTCCTGGAGGAACTCAAGTACCTGAACCACCGGGCAGGTAACAGGGTCCACCGACCGCTCCCTACACCAAGTGGAGAAAACGCTCCACTTCAGGCCGTACATCCTCCGTGTGGACGGGGCCCTGGAGCTCAGGAGGGTCTCGACTGCTCCGGCTGTTAGACCCGCCTCTAGGTACTGTGCCCCCTCAGGGGCCAGACCCACAGTCGCCATATGGCGGGGCAAGGGTGAAGAACCCGGCCCTGCGCCTGGGACAGCAGGTCTCTCCTCAGAGGGACCCGCCACGGCGGGACGTCCAGGAGCGACATGATGTCCGAGAACCACACCCGGGTTGGCCAGAACGGGGCTACGAGCAGTAGGCCGACATTGTCCTGGCGGACCCGCTCCAGAACCCCCGGGAGCAGAGCGACTGGGGGAAAAGCGTACAGACGTAGCCTCGGCCACGAATGTACCATGGCGTCCAGACCCAACGGGGCTGGAGGAACGAGAGAAAACCATAGCGGGCAGTGCGTAGTCTTTTGAGACGCAAACAGATCCACGTCTATGGGGCCGAACTCTTCGCACAAGAGCTCCACCACTTCGGGGTGAAGTCTCCATTCCCCGGGCCTCAGCCCCTGCCTCGACAGCAGGTCTGCTCCCTGATTCTGCGTCCCCGGGAGATACATCGCCCTGAGCAATAGTAACCTCTGCTGGGACCACAGGAGGATCTGACGCGCCAGTCTGTACAGAGGGCGCGAGCGCAGACCGCCCTGGTGATTCAGATAGGCCACCACCGCTGTGTTGTCGGAACCAGGATGTGGTGGCCTTGGAGATCGGACAGGAAACTCCTTAGAGACTGGAATACCGCCAACATCTCGAGATAGTTGATATGCCACTCGGATTGATGCACCTGCCAGGATCCCCTTCCAAAGCGGCCGTCCATGACCGCGCCCCAGCCCGTGAGGGAGGCGTCTGTCGAAATGACCAGCCGGCGACAAGACCAGCTGGCGACAAGACCCACCCAGCACCGGCCCCTGGGACAGGAACCAAGTTTCCTTCCAAACTGATAGGGAACGAAGACACTTGCGCGTAACCCAAATCAGACGGAGAGGATTTCCCCTCGGGGAAAAACCCTTGGTCCTTAGCCACCACTGCAGGGGTCTCATGTGCAGCAGTCCAGATGGTATTACGCTGGACGCAGCCGCCAGGAGACCCAACACTCGTTGAAAGTGTTTTATAGTGATGGCGTGGCCTAACTTCACCCCTTTCACGGCAGCCAATATGGTGTTGACACGTGCCGGAGACAATTGTGCCCGCATCGTTGTCGAATCCCATACTACCCCTAAGAACGTAGTCCGTTGGGTGGGTGCCAGCACACTCTTCTTTGCGTTGAGCCTCAGCCCTAAACGCAGCAGATGAGCCAGAACGACATCTTGATGCCGAACCGCCAACTCTCGAGACTGGGCTAGGATGAGCCAGTCGTCGATGTAGTTGAGAATCCGGACGCCCTGGAGCCTCAGCGGGGCCAGTGCTGCATCCATACACTTGGTGAATGTGCGAGGGGAAAGTGCCAGGCCGAATAGAAGAACCCGATACTGGTAAGCCACACCCCCAAAGGCGAACCTCAGGAACTTCCTGTGAGAAGGACGGATGGAGACGTGGAAATAGGCGTCCTGTAGATCTATCGTGACGAACCAATCCTCGGATTGGATGTGCGACACGATGGCGGGGATGGTGAGCATCTTGAACCTGAATCCCCTCAGAGACCGGTTTAGAACCCGCAGATCCAAAATAGTCGATACCCATCTTTGGCAGTGCGCAGGACCCACGGAGAAATGTTCGTCAGGCTCCGCCAAGCCTCTACAAAGTCTGCCAACGGAACCAGCCCCTCGGTGGTCGGTGTCTCGTGTGATCTTCTGGTGGACCCCTGAAGCCCCAGAACGGCAGGGGAGAGCCGCCGAAGATCCACGGTGAGTGAGTCAGGATGCCGCCTGACTGCAGACCCTTGGGGCAGGCAGTACGGCGTGGACTCGATGGTGGCAGGTGTGTCCCGAACGTGTAAACGGCGGGATAACATCACCTGTTGCCACAGCGGAGGGGACCTCGGTTGGCCTCCGGGGGTGGTGGGGGGGGGGGGGTGCGGGAGGGGAGAAAAGAATCCCCTACCCCGGTCTTCAGGACCTCTTCCATGAGCTCGGGACTGGATGACGGTCCTCAGATCGCGTCTCTCAGAAGGCTGAGGTTGAGAGCGCCGCCTCGCTGCCCCAGCTCCTCGGGGGGGCCCCGAGAAGCGACACTCTGCTTCCTCTCCTCTCGGTAGGAGCTCGTAGAGGGAAGGGACCTACGCCCGGCAGCCTCAGCTGCTTCGCCTTGCGTCTTAACGTGCTGGAACCGATCCACCACCGAGTCCACCGCGTCACCAAAGAGGCCCGCCGTGCTCACCGGTGCATCGAGGAGGAAGCTCTTATCCTTCTCCGATATGCCCGCGAGGTTGAGCCATAGGTGACGCTCCGTGGCCACCAGAACCGACATGGATCGACCAATGGAGCGGGCCGTTTCCTTGGTGGCCCGGAGAGACAGGTCCGTGGTTCTGCGAAGTTCCGCCAGATCTTCCTCAGAGGGACCCCCCCTCTGAACCATCTCCTGTAGCAGGTCGGCTTGGTAGGCTTGAAGCACCGCCATGGTGTGCAAGCTCACACCTGCCTGGCCCGCTGCCATGTACGCCTTCCCCACGAGCATGAATGTGGTGCGACATGGTTTGGATGGTAACGCCGGCTTCTCCAGGGAGCACGCAAGTCGAGGGGAGAGATAGCTAGCAAGCGCATCCTCTACCCGAGGCATCCTCCCATAACCACGGTCCCTAACCCCCATCACATTACTGTAGTTCAGTGATCGGGGTGTGGAAAGCCGTGTAGAGAAGGGTTTGCCCCATGATTTACTCAGTTCATCATGTAAATCAGGAAAAAATGGCAGAGATTGGCGTGGAGGCGGCGCATGGTGCTTAAGAAACCTTTCATCAAGCTTACCACAAGCCTGTGGTGTCTGCTCCTCCTGTGGCCAGTTGATATTGAGCTTAGCCACGGCTCTAGTCACCACCTCCAGCAGCTCGTCATAGTTGGGCGCAGCCTGATGACGTTGCCCCGACACCCGGAAGTCATCGTCCACTACGCTGAGCACGTCCACCTCCTCGGAGTCGGATTGCTGCAGCGTCTCCGGATCCAGCGGGAGAAGCCGAGAAACGGGCTCCCGAACGAGGAAAGGAAGCGTCGGAGCCAGCGGATGAAGGTCGGGAAAAAGCCTCAGCCGTCCCGAAATCCTCCGACAGATCACGCTGTGAACCCCATGAGTGAAGCCGCCGGGCCGCCGGGCCCACACCACAGGCAGAACACATCCGGCCATCCTTGGAAAAGAGAGCCATGCAGGACCTCAATACCCGCACAGAAAGGGCTTCGCAATGGCCGCAGGCAGCCCCCTCGAGAGCTGCCCGGGCGTGCTCCATCCCCAAACATGAGACACACATCTCATGAGAATCTCCATCCATGATGTACCGAGGGCAAGGAAAAACACACCTTCTGTACTTCTGGTTGCCGGACATGCTGGTAGACTTCCTCAGGTAAGACATTCACTGCTTGTAGGACTGGAGCTTTCTTCAAAAAACATACAGAGCGCCTGCTGAATAGAAAAAAGCTAATGATGAGTGTGTACAGGTGTGCTTTATACTCCTCCGGTTATTCCGTCACACCTTACCGTTCTAGCAACAAGCCAATAGGATTGGAGTGATTTCATTCACGTTCAGACCTGCTTCGCCTAGAGGCGTTCCCATAGTGTCGTAACCGATGCAGTTCGAGTTCCCTCGAAGGGGAACCAGCTTTGTGGTACCACTCGACCGCGATTGTTAGGGTTAGTTAAGCCAGATAAACGAAAACATATCCTGGGTGTGTTGAACTTGCTTCGTGATACAGGCCCCTGGTGTGAGATGCAACACACCTGAGCAGACAGGGCTCAGGTGGCTATAAAGGAGCCTGTTTGATGATTTGACTCTCTCTCTTCTCCTGGACTGCCGACTGATTCTGTTTTGTTTGGTTCTTTGTGTTCTACACTCACACACTCCACTCACATATACACAGCATACATACTGATCTGACAGACATTTTGCTAAATTTACTTATTAAAATCTGTAATTATTTTCAGACTGTGTGGTTTCCCACTTTTGTCACCTACTGTTGAGCCAGGTTGTGACATTCTAGTATTCCTTCCTTTAAAACACAGTTTTCCAACATGCGTCTCAAGTCATTCTATGCTATCCCTAGGAATTACGTTCATATTGGACCATTAAACAGGCCTTCAGTTTGAAAGTAGTAGTATGTAGTGCATCAGACGTATAACAGTTTTTCAGTATAGGAAGTAGTGTGTTTGTGTGTGCCTTAGAAGCTGTATGGCAGTTGGAGCAGTGGATAGGACACATGCCTTTGGTGTAAGAGACCCGTGTTCGAATCCACCCAGAGACACCCGTTGCTCCAGAGGCGCGCAAACTCTGACATATATAGCAATTTTAAGTCGCCTT
Source organism: Micropterus salmoides (assembly GCF_014851395.1). Lineage (NCBI taxonomy): Eukaryota > Metazoa > Chordata > Actinopteri > Centrarchiformes > Centrarchidae > Micropterus > Micropterus salmoides. The sequence continues at coordinate 28,400,152 of NW_024040040.1, read as the reverse complement.
GGATAAAAGCGTCAGTTTAATGTAACTAACGTTAGCTAAGTTGTGGGTTTTGTTACGACCCCCTGTTGGTCTAGGGGTGTGGGGGCCATAAACATATAGGCACAACTGGTAGATCTTAACAAGGTAACTTTTATTGGTAACAGAAAAGATGTAGACAGGTAACAAAAAAAACAAAAGGAGGGTGGACGAGGGTGCTGCGAAAATAACAAACCGAGTTAAAATAAAAAGGTCCTCAAAAGGAGGCCTGTACCTATCTATCGTTTTAAGCAGAGTTGATTCTTGCTACAAAAGAACACAAAGAGCACAGCACCCACTCCACCTGGTGAAAACTAACACAATAGTAAACAAAACAACAAGTGAATTTCTCCACTGCACCCAATGTGGAGCTAACATACAAAGGTATGCAAATGTTTCCCTAAACACAATGTACAGCTAATAGGCAAGGAAGGTGGATAGTTCCACTAAACACAAAGTACAACTAACAGACAGGCTATGCAGTCAATACCAGCGGCACACAAGTCAACAGGCGGTGACAAGCTGCCTGGAGCAACAGGTGGACTCTCCTTATGAGCCGGAGGTAATTAACGTGGTGACGAGCCATTGGTTGAGTGGAAAACAGAGGGAACCAATGGGCGGTACATACATCAGCACCCCAGAAACCAGGAAGTAGGCGGGTCTTCATTCCCCAGGGACACAGCCTACTTGGTAGAGGTGAGAAAGGGAAAAGGGGAAACACAAAGGTGACAGCGACAGCCGTGACAGTTTGCATACTGTCGTTCCAGTTGCAGAGATGACGAGACGGTCCCAGAACCAGACCAATTGAAATGGCCGACAGCAATACTCACAACTCCCCTGCTAATGTGGTTAACATTGCTACAACAGCATGTCTTGGTGAACTGCAAATTAAGCGTAATGTCTGTGGGCGAGTCATTATTTTACCGTATATAGTGACACACAGAATGGACAACTTTGACAAAAAGTTGTGTATTGGATTAAAATCACTTATCCCCCCTTTAATGCAGCAGAGCATTGCACCATGTCACAGACCTGCAAATAATGTTTGCTTTTTTAACCAATGATCTTTCTCTAATTTTAACCAAAACTGAGAATGATCAACATGAAATATTCTTTAGAGATAATTTATCATGACTCCTGCTGTGGAAAACCGCTAACAAAGCTGCACTCACTGCTATAATGATTTACTGTTGATTTATTGTTGCGCTAGTTTGCTATCACTACTTTTGTATTTGTGTTTATCCATTACCTTAGTTCCCTTTGAAAAGGACCCTTGTTGCTTGCTTCCCTTTTGGGAGTTTTTTTCTGTTTATTGTGCATTAAGAGACACTTTTGTTAACGAATCCCCTTTTCTTTTCAACATACTCCTGTTTCCTCGTTTTCTTCTGCCCTGGAAAAGTTACTAATTGTAACTTACCTCCTCCCGCTGGGATTCCGTGTGAGGTTCGCAATGCACAACTATCACAAATACACTGTGTGAAAAATTATTAGGCAAGTTGTATTTTTGAGGATTAATTTTATTATTGAACAAATACCGTGCTCTCAGTCAATCCAAAATGTTAATAAACCCTCAATCCTGAATATTTAAGAAAGCAAAAGTGAGGTTTTGGCTTTCTTAGGAGAATATATGTGTGCACAATTATTAGGCAACTCTTAGTGTGCAGAAGTATTACGCAGCAAAATGAAAATTTTCCCATCTCACTTTTTTTTTAAATAAACGACAGTTTATTTTAATCTGTTAAAGTGAGAATTACAGAAACAAACAACTCAGTTTACAAATAAACATTTCTGACATTTAAAAAAAAAGATCAGTGACCAATATAGCCACCCTTCTTTTCAATAACAGTTATAAACCTTCCATTCTTGGAGTCTGTCAGTTTCTTGATCTGTTGATGATCAACTTTTTGTGCAGCAGCCACCACAGCCTCCCATACACTGTTCAGAGAGGTGTACTGTTTTCCTTCACTGTAAATCTCCCGTTTAAGAAGGGCCCACAAGTTCTCAATAGGGTTTAAATCAGGTGACGAAGGGGGCCATGTCATAATTCTTTCATCTTTAAGGCCTTTACTGGCTAGCCACGCAGTGGAGTACCTCGATGCATGCGATGGAGCATTGTCCTGCATAAAAATCATGGACTTCTTGAAAGATGTAGACTTTTTCCTGTACCACTGCTTGAAGAAAGTATCTTCTAAAAACTGGCAGTAGGTTTGGGAGTTCATTTTGAGTCCATCTTCAACCCGAAAAGGTCCAACTAGCTCATCTTTAATAATACCAGCCCATACCATTACCCCACCTCCACCTTGCTGTCGTCTGAGTCGAAGTGGAGCTCTGTGCCCATTACTGATCCAGCCACGGGCCCATCCATCTGGTCCGTCTAGAGTCATTCTCATCTCATCAGTCCATAAAACCTTTGAAAAATCTGTCTTCAGATGTTTCCTGGCCCAGTCTTGACGTTTCAACTTATGTTTCTTGTTCAGTGGTGGTCGGATTTCAGCCTTCCTTACCTTGGCCATGTCTCTGAGCACTGAACACCTTGTACTTCTGGGCACTCCAGGTAGGTTGCAGTTCTGGAATATGACAGCACTGGAGGATAATGGGTTCCTGGTCGCTTCACGTTTGATTCTTCTCAAATCTTTGGAAGTTAATTTGCCTTTTTTTTTCTCAACACGTTTCTTGCGACTCTGTTGAGGTTTTGCTACAAAACGTTTGATGGTTCTGTGATCACGCCCCAATATCTTAGCAATTTCTAGAGTACTGCATCCCTCTGAAAGACTTTTTACAATTTTTGACTTTTCTGAGTCAGTTAAATCTCTTTTTTGGCCCATTTTGCCTGAGGAAAAGAAGCTGCCTAAAAATTATGCACACCTGATATAGGGTGTTTTTTCTCCTTAGGCCACACCCTCCCTCATTACACAAAAACACATCACTAGCTTGTTACTAGAATCGGCAAACTGCAGTTGTCTAATTTTTCCCGCAGGTTCCTGTTTCTGAAATTTAATAAAATAGTTACTAGGGTAAGGTGTAGAGGAACTAAGTCACACAGTATTTCCAGTGTCTGTCGCTTTAAACATATAGCAAAATAGTGTAGCAAAAGGTCAAGAATATATTAAATACATTTTCCATTACACTCCATTGTTAGGGCAGTCAATACTGAGAAGGATTACAAAGCTGAGCCAAAAGTTCTCAAAGAGTGACACAGACACATACCCAAACACAAGAGTGACTAAAAGGTAACATGTCTCTTTTTCCCATTTATTTTCTTTCATTGACTAAATTCTATGTCTCACTCTGTCTCTCTCTACCACACCATGGCTGTGTGAACAATCAAAATAACACAAGACACAACATTGAGTGAGTCGTGTCAGTTGGTACTATGAAGTGTCACTTCTGAATTTTAGTTTTTATTCTTGTCTGTCAGCAGGAACACAGGTTAAGGCAGCGCGGTTACCAGATGTTTTAGGACCCCTTATACATCTTGACTGCATTGCTGCACCCCCAAACCCCCTCTCTCTGTAGGTTTACATGTATATATTATTTATTTATTAAGAGCTGTGTGTTGAAGTGAAGGCAGCCGATATTACTGAAGGTGCAATAAACATCAAAATCTGATCTGTTTCTGTGATGACAAGCAGCGCATTGTCCCTGTTACACCAGAGTGAACAAGCCCGAAGTCACAGCTACGGGGTTTCATTCAGTGACGCTCTTAAAAGTGACGGCTTTTAAATCAGTCACTCTCCCCTTACACACTCACTGCGTCTTCTCTATCTTTTCCCTGCAGCTCTGCATCGCGATGTAGCCTAACGTTATATTTATTACTAGGGCTGACCTCGAATAGTCGAAGATTCGATGCTTCAATGGGTGGAGCCTGATTCGACTGTCAATCTCAAAGTCGAAGCATCGCAGTGAAACAAGGATCATGCCATTTTGGCTATATGGGGGTACTTAACGTCTGATTTTACATAGAACTACCAGTTTTCTCCCAATAAGTTAATATACAGCCTATTACAATATACATTTCAACGTTTAATGCTGTAAATAAAAAAAAATTAAAATAAATCCAAAATTGTAACCCTGTATGTGTGCAGTGGAGGAACACTTGCTGAAGACACCAAGCCCCAGCTTCACAGTGTTATGCCGAGTTATCCGCACCTCGCGGGACATTCGGATAATTTATCACCGTTGATGAACCACATAAAGAATTTTAAATTTTTTTTAAAATAGCTGCTACTTGAAATAGACCCGCAGGGAACCTCATGCATGCAGTTGTCGGCAGCAGTAATGCACATAAAACTCTGCACAAGACTGGTGAATGACAGGCGAGAGAAAGAGAGAGAGAGAGAGAGAAAAGGATTTTCAAAAATTTGTAAGTACAGTGCATAGTGGCTGAGCCTGAGAGAGAGAGAGCGAGGGGAGGCAGAGGGAAAGGGGTGTGTGAGTAGGCATTCCCTGTGAGCTTATTATTATTAATTAATAATTATTATTAATAATAATAACGTTTTCAATTTTAAATGAAATTTACAAAGGAAAGTTTTCAATTCAGGTTTTAATTTCATGAATAATAAAAATAATTGCTGTAGTTATTACACTACTACACCACCATTACTTTTTTCCTGTTGCGCACCCCCTAGAGGCAGCTCACCCAGGGGTGCTGCACCACACTTTGGGAATCGCTGGGTTAAGGGATTTTTTTTTACAATATCTTTATTGGATTTTCATTTTGTAGAAAGACATACATGAACGAATAACAGCAGAGAGGTGTGTAAAATGGTACAGAAATGTACCATTACTTAAAGATATTAAAGATATTGTAAAAAAAAAAAAAAGGTAAAGAAATGTACCATTACCGTCAGAACAGCCGTCAGAACAAATTCTTCATATTGTGCACACTTGCCAAAACCAAAACATGGATGACATTTTTTCCAGATGTAAACAAGAAGTTAATTCTCTAAACCACACAGCGATAGCAGGTTTACCAAAGTTTTTCCATGATAAGGCTATTGTCCTTTTCGCATGTAGAGAACACATTTATAAACATTCATGATGCTTTATTCTAAAAGACCTAGACCTAGCAGAAAGATCCTGGGTTCCAGATCTAATCTAATTGAGAGAATCTCCTGTCCAGACAGTTTAACCTCCTCCCAAAACTCCCTCACTCTTGGACACTTTCTTCTCATTTTTTAAAATGAAATAAAGTGCCCTATTTACCCCACATCTATTACAGGTGTCTGATATATTCAAATTAAATTTGTTTAATTTTGCTGGAGTAATATACCCTCATTAGCTAATTATATTGTAAGAGTCTTAGGCGTGTATTACCTGACCCTGCCTGGGTAGCTTTACATGCGTTATGCCAATGTTCCAATGATAGTTCCTCCTGTAGATCAGTTTTCCATGCATTAAATTTAGACTCAGAAGAATCAGGAGAGAAGTCTTTAAGTCTTTTAATCATAAAATTCAGAGATGACGACCTTTCCAAAAAGAGTTTTTGTAAAGATTCTGTCCAGCATTGTTAGGGGGGGGGCAAAACAAATAATGGGCTCAGTTCGTTTCAATAAAATTCCTTAGCTGAAGGTATTTTAAAAAATGTTTGCGGGGGATGTTATATTTTCTAATTAACTCCTCAAAGGTTAAAATATTCCCATCATTACCATAAATATCTTTTACTTGTTTAGCCCTTTACCCCTCTATCCTCCCATAATTTGATACCAGCATCGGCTGTAACTGGTCTGAAGGAGTTGTTGCCACAGATTGGGGAGAACGTTCATTTTAAGACCATCCCACGATTGATTTGGATATAGATTCTAACATTGTGCTGTAGTTGGCTTTAAGTACGTTTTCCAGTTTAGGAACAATTTGAATTCCCATGTAAAGGAGTCCACTGTTCTAAAGTGGCAAACATGAGTGGGTGGATCTGACCTCTCCCTGGAGTTGAGAAGCATTATGGAAGATTTGGAATTATTAATTTTATAGCCAGGCAATTTGCCAAATATCTTAATTAGGTTCAGGAGGGCTGGAATAGACTTATCAAAATTTCTAGGAAAAGAATGACATCATCAGCGTAAAGAGGTATTTGATGATTAGATTCTCCAATGCCTATACCCGTGATTCCTCTATGTCCTCTCACAGCAATGGCAAACGGTTCAGTTGCAATTATAAAAAGTAAGGGAGACAGTGGGCAACCTTATCTACAGGCTCTTTTAATCTTTATCGGTTTCGAAATGTTGTTTGTAATTATTTCTGCATAGGAATCATTGTACAAAAGTTTAACCCAATTACAAAAACCCTCCTCCAAGCCAAAGCGTCCAAGAACCTAAAATAAATAAGTCCACTCCACCCTATCAAAGGCTTTCTTGGCATCTAATGCCAAGAAAGCTGTGTCAGATGCCTCCCATAAGTTGTGTAAGATGTTCAAGACCCTCCTCACATTATGAAAACCGTGACGTCCAATCATAAATCCATTTTGATCTGCCATTATTAGACCTGGTAATATAGGTTCTAGTCTTTTTGCCAGAATTTTACATAGGATCTTCAAGCCTGAATTAAGGAGGCTGATCAGTCTCATATTTTCACATTTATCGTTAGCTTTACTCGGTTTCGGGAGAAGAGTAATAAGAGCACCTCTCAGGAAGGGAGGAAGTGTCCCATTATAAAGGTAGTCTAAAAACATTTCCAAGAGGGGAGTTCTAATTTTTGAGTCTAGTTTTTTGTAGATATCTACAGGCCATCCGGGCCTGCTGCTTTTCCAGACTTCCCCAGAGGAAAAATCACTCTAATCTGAATTGTTGCTCCTAAAACCCCTTAGGAGAAAAGGATGAAATGAAGAGAGATTGAGATTTTGAGACTTGGGTAAGACAAATGGATACTGAATTTAGATTAAAATAGGATAAATGAAAGTAACAGATGAGATCTCATCATTGTATCTTTTTGAGTTCATTAATGTCTTGCTTATTGCTCCTAAAAAGCAGTTGGGAGCTCTGGGGAGACTCTTTGTGTATCACATTACTGTCTGCGATTGGAGAACCGGGCTGGAGGTCCTGAGCTGGATTTGAACCCCGCTCCTGTTGTTCAATGGGCAACAACAACACTGCCGCTGCGCCATCCAGCTAAAATTAATTATGAAGGACTTATTGTCTTTAAATAGAGTACAATTTTCCTTTACTTAAAAGAGGAGAAATACCATATCCACAATTAAAGTCCTCAAAATTCTACTCAAGTAAAAGGTATAAAAGTATTCCATAGTGAATGTACTTAAGTATCATAAGTAAAAGTGCTCATTCTGTATGACAGATACATGTTGAATCTCAGTTCTTGTGTGCATTCGGTCCTTAATGAATTAATCTGTAAACATCAGGTCAAAGTATTGTGTGTTCAAATTATGCCGACTGTGACTACCTTAACAAATTGGCAAACATTAAATTTGAAAGTGCATTATCTTCAATGTCAAAATGTATTTTATTTTTCTCAGGAACTTGTAATAGATAATTAAAAATAAATACAATAAGGATTTGAAATTAAGGGGAGTAAAAGTACAAACCCCCATAAAAAGAAAATACTCAACCTACCAATATGAGAAAACTGAGACATACCAGGAGTCATAGCTGAGTTTTCTTAGAGCTCTTTCTCTGATCTCGTGGTCCAATGTTCAGGAGCCTTAAATAAGATCAGTTAGAGATTTCTGTTAGAGATCATTTGTGTCTAGGAGAAAAGAAGAAAACAACTACGAGATCTCATCTTGGATTTTGCTTTCCTATGGGTCATGTGTTTTATTGCTGCCGAGATTTCTTCCACTGTCAAGCTCGGCCCTAATGTTGACCCTTCACATTCCTCTATTTTGGGGAAGTTGAGACTATCTAAGAATGCCAAAGATCTTTGGTCTGCTAGCCGTCCAATTACTTCAGAGCTGTAAAGACGTTCATAAAAATCCCTAAATTTATCATTTATGGCCACCAGGTCTGTGATGAATTCCCCCTTCCCATTTTTAAGATTGGTAATAGATTTTTCAACTTGAAGTTGTTTTAGGTGCCAGGCTAGAGTCTTGCCTGCTTTCTCCTTGATTCAAAGATACTTTGTTGAAGTTTTAAAAGGTTAGCTGCGGCCTTGGAATCCGAAATGTCCTTGTACTGGGCTCTCAATAATAAAAGTTCTTGATGAATCTTAGGGCAGGGATTTTTAAAGTAAGTATCCTTCATTAGTTTAATTTTTGCCTCTAATAACACAGTTTTTTGTTTAGCTTTTTTAGAGTTAGAGCTACTAAAATTAATTATCTGGCCTCTGAGGAAGGCTTTGAAAGCCTCTCATCTAATACATGCTGATGTCTCGTATGTATTAATCATGAAATACTCATCTATTTGTTTTCTAAGAAAAATTATTAGATCTGGGTCCTGGAGCCATTTATGTTGAAAACCATTTGACCATTTAAAGACCGCCGTGTCTTGTTTTATTGCTTTGTGTTTCTGTCCGGTACCACCTGCTGGGCCATGACCGCTTTGTTCATATTACTGTGTGGAAACATATCAGTATTTTTATCAAGCTAAGGAACACGGTTGCTGAATGCAAGTTCACTACCATTCCTCTCATTGATAAAGTTGTAGCTGAGTATTTGCAACAGTAATTAGGATTCTTGGTGTTGGCTTCTGTTATCTGAGAACATATACAATTGCACATTCTATCTAATCCAAAGCCGGCAACCGTTGCTGAATGAACATTTACTACTGGTGGCTGTAGGATAGATTGTGGTATATTGTGTATATTTAGCTTTTCTCTGTGCCTTTCTCTCCTCCCTCTGCTTACTAACCCCACATGCACACACACCACGTGATCTCTGAAGCTAACCAGACCTGTGACCCACAGCAGCCAGTTTTTTTTAGATCAGGGGAAAGAGATTTTCCACCATCTTTATCCTGGAATCACATGGTCTAAACTGCCATCTTGATTCCAAAATCAGCTGGCCTCAAGCCCATTTTGAACCAGTGTTCTGACGATCTACGCTGCCTTGTCAAAAAATGCTACCGTAGCGCAAATCAGTAGCAGAGTCTATCGAGTCGCTCTGCCCTATCGAAAAATGCTACCTTATGTGTTCCCTTTTCCAATCCCATAAAGTTATAACTCTCACAGTATTATGACATCTTCATTTGTTTTGATTATATTATAACATAATTTCAGGGGTTGCGTATTCTGCTCCCACTACAGAATCATTTTATATTGCACCACTACTCACTCCATGTGTACTGTAAGGGATGGGGAACATGTTGAAATACTATATTATGCCATCTTTATTTAATATATCAATGGTAGCGTATTGTGATAAACTAAAGATTATTTTCTTCTTTTTTTATATTGCTGACGATCAGCCACTGCCTCGACGACATGCCCAACAGCAAGGTTGCAGAGATTTATGGGCGTGGAAACAGAATTGAGGGTCATGCGCATGCGCAGAACCATTACATAGCACATCTCGATAGGTAGCCTAAATCGACAGAACACCGGATCTGCAACCACCCACGTGGTCAGATCCACCCTCCTCTCTTAGTCTCCCCCTCCTTTTCTCTCACTCACACACACACACACACACACACACACACACACACACACACACACACACACACACATTATAATTTTAAGAAGTCGTTGCCTGTGATTATTTGTGTATAATGTTGTAGTAAGAGCCACAGCCAGTGTACGGACTCACCCTTCTCTGTTTGCCATTTATAGGTGGACAAACCCTCTTTTGATTGATGATATTTGGCTCATATTTGGTTATGGGTCCCTGATTCCAGGGTGGTGCCAAGGATTTATTAATTATAATTAACAATTTTAAATATTAATAGTTTTATTAATATTTCTAGAATAGCTTTGATATTCAGCTAACAACCAAACCTGACCATATGTTGAAAACCCCAACACACATTATCTCTTGATTTTGTTTAGTTATTATACCAGAGATGGATGACAATGGCTGGTTCATGTGATTGATTTCCAACAAGACCAATACTGTCTCAATATATCAGTATAACCCCAGTACTCCCAGTAGCAAGTGTGTATATGAGTGTGTGAGAGAGAAAGAGAATCTGTTAATCTCCTTAACTTCATTAAAACAGATAGAGACGGATTAGCAGGAGGTGCATGTAAATGAACATAATTCCAGGATAAATTGAAACAGCAGCAGAGATAAATATGTCATGAGGGAGAGACAAATATAATCAAAATAGCAATTAATTGAATTACCCTTACGAAGCATCGTCTGTTATTTGGTGGAATTACAAGCAGTGCTACAGTGAGCTAATTGGAAAGGCCGATAGTCAGGATTAGCGTTGCGTGTCTTCCTCCTCCTCCTCTGTTCTCTGCCATCATCTCCATGTTTTCCATCCTGTAATTGTCCTTCACATCTGTCTTCCCTGTCTCATTTTTTTCAGTGATTCTCCAGGTTTTTTTGTCTCTTATGTCATTCCTCTTTGTCCATCCAGCTTCTGCTCAAGACCTGTCTGGGATTTTGTTGGTCAAATCTGATATTAAAATTTAGTTTCTTTTCATAGAAATTTTTTATTGTTTGTGTTTTTTGTAAGGGGCCATGTATAACCTCAAACAAGACACCCCTTACCAGAAAGACAACAAATCCCTAAAATGACATTTTGTCAGGCCAAGTGCCGAGGCAGGAACTCAGAGGGTAGGACCCAGGTGTAAACACTACAGCCACTGATGCAGTTTAGAAGAGTTTATTAACAAAATGCTCAGGCTTACATATGAAGATGAGAAGTCCAAACAAAGGCTGAAATCCAGAACAGAAATGCAAATCCAAAAACCAGGGCAAACACTGAGGCAAGCAGAAAACACTCAACAAACAACATGGACATGACAGCAACTGAATAGAAGTGAAGATCATTTAAACAAGCACACACAACCAGGGAGGGCACAGAGAATGATGATATCAAAGCAACAGGACGTAAAGCATTTGACAACACACAAGGCTGGATTTGACAAAGTGAACAGAAAACAGTTTATATTAACCTGAGAAGGACCTCTTGTGGGTGGATGAATAATATTGTGCTGATCCTGCTAACAAATCAATTAACAACAAATAAAGGTAATAAAGTGTGACATACTTTTTTGTGTGTGTGTGTGTGTGTGTGTGTGTGTGTGTGTATATGAAATGGACCGGCCGTTTGAGAGTCTTCCCGAACTTCCTGGCGGCTAGTCTGCCCCTGGTTGTAAGTGTGGGTTTAACCTGCAGTAAAACACATTCAACACATTCAACACAGTCAGCCAGTTGGTGATGCTCCACAATGTGTGGGGATGGTCTCCTGTAGTTGGTGATGTCCTTCAGGCCTTGCCACACAGTCGGGGGTCGTTAGTTTCAGGTTTTTAAGTGTAGATACTGTTTGCTACTCTGACTTCTTTATGGGTGTGCACTGGTTGTTTAGGAGTTTGTCCCCAATTCTGTAAATGTAACTAAGTACATTTACTCAATAACTGTACTTAGTATGTAAAATCAAATGCCTTAATAAAGAGACAGTGCTGTCATCTGTTAAACAGATTGAATCCCTCTGTGGCGTGACCATGTTGTCACCACAGCATTTCTTTCTTCTGTGCCTTTGCACTGCAACTTTAGCTCCTACAGGAGGTGTTCCACAATGATGAACTTTAGTTTTTCGGGAAGGTCTTAACCTGCTGGACAACAGTGCATTAAATCGGGACCAAAAATGATCTCAAATAAGAGGCTTGTGCTTGGGCAGGAATATGTTTATAATCAATTTAATCTTCTGAGCTTCATTGTTGTGCTTTATACTTTACTGTGGGAAAGAGTGGTGCTGGCGCAATGGATAAGATGCCTGCCTTTAGTGTGAGAGACCCGGGTTCAATCCACCATTGTGTCCCTGAGCAAGACACTTAACCTCTAGTTGCTCCAGAGGTGTGCGACCTCTGACATGTATAGCAATTGTAAGTCGCTTTCGATCAGCTAAATGAATTAATTGGATAGTGTAATAATGGACAGCTGTGCTTACATGAGTAGTTTCATTTCATTGTCGTATCAGTCTCATAACGCTACAATTTTACTTGTGCTGTTCCTGACACTGTGTGTGTGGAGCAATAACCTATTTACCTATGCTTTTGTTCCCTTTTTATTCTACTTCATTTGGTTGATTCAGATCCCCCCTACCCTTGCCTTTACACTCTGCACAGATTGTGATGTCTTCTCAAACAGCCCCCCGCCAAGGGCGCCAACACACTTTTATAAAAGATCCATCGTTTCCCTAAAAGCTAATCATGTTAGACATCAAAGAGTGAGGCTGCTGCCTTGATGAAGACAGATCTGAAGACACTGCACGACACACTGCCACTGCTCCTCAGGATTGTGTGTGTGCATGTCTGTGTGTCTCTGCATAACAATAAGTGCAGAGAAAGGGAGTGGAAATGTATAAGGGCTCTGCACAGATATTAAAAGTAGGAAGGGCTCAAGTTATTTAGCTCTAACAGGAATCACAGTTAGCTAACTGATAATGTGTTTTGTTTGACAAACTGTCCATTGTTGAGCATCCATTACATTGTCTGTTGATTTAAAAAAATAATAATACAAAAATCTTGCACTTGCACTTTTGGATTTACAAGAGAAATAAACAGCATTTTCGTTTCAATTCTGACCCTTGATAGTGACAACAAGAAGACCAACAAATCATTAGATTTTATAGGTGTTTGGTATATGTTTGTACGGACATGAAGGTAACAGTCCACTGTACAAAGTGTTAGTGCTGTCAGCACCTTTAAATTTGAAGGTCTCATGAAATGATATTATTGTTGCCGAGGATGGCATTTTCACAATTTGAACCATCAGGTCCAATAAAAATTAGAAAGTGAAAAGCTGAATCAACATTTGTAGATTATCTTTGTTCAATAATAAAGTAACAGGTCCAAAATTAAATTAAAAGTAACCCATGAAAATGTAAACTATATAACTGCAATTACCATCAATGAATAAATAAAAAACAATAATGTCAAAGACTGAGGAATTAGTGTTCACTTGCACTGTATTCTTAGGACAGATGAAAAAAAAAATCCCTTTTAAAACTGATGCACAGTAGCAGTCCAAATTGTATATTATAAATGAGACCAGAGTGAATCCTGTTCCTAGGACAACAGATGATCTCTGCAAGCCAAAACAAAGCAAAAATCAGAGTTACTGTACCTCGTGACCATGGTCATAGTTTCCACCAGATTTTGGTGCCCAGTCGAGGTTTCCGTTTTCGAAAGTATTGGCTGTTGGAGTCCTTTGCGGTGATGAAGACACAGCTCCTGATAATTAAATGTTGCTAATCTGCATATTTAAACATGTAAGTTATTAACTCTGTGGTGTGGTGTGTGATATGCTTTATGTATTTTGTTTATTTTATTCACCTGACCCAACAATTCCCACCAAGAGCAAGCAGTTGGTGACAGAGGCAAGGAAAAACTTTTAAGAGGCAGAGACCTCGAGCAGAACCATGGCTCAGGGTGGGTGGCCATCTGCCTTGACCGGTTGGGAGTGAGTGAGAGAGAGAGAGAGAGGGAGAGAGAGAGGGGAGGGAAGCAGCCTACACAATATACACACAGAGGTCCAGACAGTAAAGGTAATGTTGCTGTACACTTAATGAATAATGATACAGATATTTATAGTAGTGTTTATGATAATACCCTTAATGTTAATGATAATAATAACAATATTAACGGATTAGTAACAATAACAATAATTGTTTCAGAGGGTGTCGAGCAGAAACACGGGGGCAGCAGGTGACTTGCAACCACAGATCCAACTCCACAGCTCCAGAGCCAGAAACACCTGCAGAAAGTGACAGGAGGAGAGAGGAGAGGGACGAGAAAGCACAAGACTTCGGGAAAGGGAAGAAGTCAAGTTAGTAACATGCATTAATGGAATGAGGTTGCATACAGAGGGAGAGAAAGAGGAGGAGAAAGGAGCACAGTGCATCATGGGAAGTCCCCCGGCAGTCTTAAGCCTACTCTTAAATATGGAGACGGTGTCTGCCTCCCGAACCCAAACTGGAACCTGGTTCCACAAGAGAGGAGCTTGATAGCTGAACGCTCTGGCTCCCATTCTACTTTTGGAGACTCTAGGAACCACAAGTAACCCTGCATTCTGGGAGCGCAGTGCTCTGGTGGGGTAGTAAGGTACTATGAGCTCTTTAAGATAAGATGGTGCCTGACCATTAGAGCTTTGTAGGTGAACAGAAGGATTTTAAATTCTATTCTGGATTTTACAGGAAGCCAATGCAGAGAAGCTAAGATAGGAAAAATATGATCTTTTTTCCTGGTTCCTGTCAGAACAGATGTTGCAGCATTCTGGATCAGCTGAAGAGTCTTAATGGACTTTCATCATCATCTTCAGACAGGATGTTCCTGATTTTTGCAATATTACGTAGGTGAATAAAAGCGGTCCTTGAAATTTGCTTAATGTGAGACTTAAACGACATGTCCTGATCAAAGATAACTCCAAGATTCCTCACAGTGGTGCTGGAGGCCAGGGCGATGCCATCAAGGAAAACTATATCTTTAGATAATGCGTCATGGAGGTGCTTGGGCCCCAGAACAATAATATAACATTAACATTGGAAAATTACAGGTCATCCAGGTTTTAACATCCTGAAGGCACATTTGAAGTTTAGCTAACTGATGAGTTTCATCTGGCTTGATCGATAGATATAACTGTATCATCTGCATAACAATTAAAGTTTATGGAGTGTTTCCTGATAATATTGCCGTTAACACTTTATTTGAAGGGGTGTGCGTAAGACTGACATGACACATCATAAATCGTCATAAACATGACATAACACCTGTCATGAACATGAAGGAGTCTTTATGAATGTTTATGACTGTTGTCATTAAGTGTCATTCGGTAAATTGACATTGTTTAAAATTTCTTTGTTATGACAACTTGACATTAACCTAGACAAAAATGTCTTTGTTATGACAACTTGACATTAACCTAGACAAAAATGTCTTTGTTTGAAGTTATTTAGCTTTGTGTTAACATTACATTACCCTGTCATATGTGGTTGGTCTCAACGTTGGCTGTCATGACACCATTATAATCGTGTCATGAATATTTTACTTGACCTCAAGTAAAGTGGAACACGTTGGACTAGTTATAAAGATGTCATTAAGTGTTATTACACTGTCAAATGCTTTAATAACAGTGTCATTAATATTTCCCCTTACCTCAAGTAAAGTGGAACACATTGAACTAGTTATAAAGATGTCATTAAGTGTTATTACAGAGAAATGCTTATAAATACCCTAACAAAACCAATTGACAAGCAAAACGATACCCTTTTTTTTATTTGTATTTTTTGTTCTTCCTCAAACAGAGGGTTCAACTACCTGCAGAGATTCAGCATATACATTTTGTACTTTGGGATAAAAAAAGGATTACTCAAACAGAGGGTTCAACTTCCGGTTCAGCATATTGTACTTCTGAAATATTGATTAAAAAATTAAAAAAACAAAGAATTACTTCTTCTTTAACTTGAAAAAATTATTGGGAGGAGTTTTCCACTTTTTTTTTGTTGCTGTGATCGTGTCAGCCATCTCCTTCGTTATAGCCTTCCTGCAGCGCTCTGCAAACTGAGAGATCTTCTCGTTATCTTCGTTTCCTGGGAGCAGCTCCTTGAAGGTGTCCGGAAATGTGATCGCTAGCTCAGCAATTACAGCTGTTCTCGCAATCGTGTTGCGGTCAACGTTAATCTTGGTGACGCCTTTTTCATGGATCCAAACTTGGTGAATCTCTTCAGGGCATTCTCATAGCGGCTGGTGACTCCACTGTGGTCACTTAAAAAAAAGGAACAAAAACAAATAAACTCCCACCTGGGAGGAGGATGCACAGTGAACCAGCACAGTAAGGAGAATTCTTTCTTATCTCCTTTAGAGGAGAGAGGTCTATAAGTAAAGGTTTAAGAGAAGATGCTCACACTGTAGTGTTCTGTAGGTCCTTCATCGCTTTTGAAAGCAGAGCAGAGCACCATTGGAAGCCCATGCCATTGGAAATAATGGGTTTCAGGGTGCAGAGTTGAAGTTACCGCATTCTGTCTGAAAGCCACTTAAAAGGATTGACATCTCAAATCTGAAGAGTTATTAAAATTACATGTGCGTCATCTTGGTTTGAGGTGGACTTCTTAAATCAATTGTTTCCTATGGCTCCACAATAATGGCTTTTGGAGTAAAACGCCTCTCGGTGACCATGAGCATCTCACTCTGCGCTTGAAAACCCAGACTATTTTGCTCTCTATTCCACGACTTCCCTGAACATCTAGCCCCTCACTGAACTTCTAGTACTGCAAGAATAACGTTAATTGTATCGCTATTGTACCTGACTTGCCACTAGATGCAGGCGCCACAGTGACTTCCTTGATTTGGGTTAGAAGGAAGTTTTTGTCGTTCTTCAGCTCCCTGTTGGCCTCCTCCAGGTGTTTAATGCAGTCCTCAAGGTGTTATATCTTCTGTCGATCCATCTTTGTTTGTTGTTTCAGTTTGGCCAACCCCACTGCCCCTGTTGGTGACCCTGCACATATGTTTTTGGTAAACAAATGTGATTTTAATCAGCCTTTATTTAACTACCATCCCCAGAAGGTCTGCTTGGAGTTTTCGTCAATGGGCGTGTCCGTGGCGTGGCGTCAAAGATCAACTCTTCGCCATTAAACAGGAAGTTGATGTAACTTCAGTGTACATGCTCACATCTGAACAAAACTTTACGTGCTTGATAATTGTCCCACCGCGAAGACATCTACACGCCAATACCGATTTATATTCATAGCGGCAAGTGCTAAATAGCTCCACATAGGGGACACAGGAAGTGACATATAGCACCTTCATGCGGCGTCGGAACCGCGTAGCAAATTCACAGCCGCACCGGCAGAGCTCCAGAATGTGCAACTCGGCCGGCTCACACCTGAGGGCCTGCCCAACGCTGCTTGCAGCTTTAATTCCAACTTGTAATTCTGCCATGCATGCTCAATGTGTTGAGTATGAGCACCTGTCACTGGGTCAACAAAGTTCCTTTTCGGCAGACAGAGTACTGGCTATATCCATACTGGGAAAGCTGTCCCTTGTATGCATGCCATTCATTAGTGAGGATGGATGTTCTGGGTCTGATATGTCGTCGAATTTGGTCTGTAAGGGTTTGCCTTGAGCGGTCCTTGACGAGTCTCAGAATGGGCCTTCTGGAATTACCATCAACCTCCAGCATCCCGAAGACCCACTTACGTTTACGGTGCCATGTTTTGCCACATCTGCCACGATGGTACTGAAAGGTAAAGGAAAAAAGACAAATACTTAAAAAAAGGGTAACTATTCCCAGTCCATTAAATATCACAAGATATTAAACATGAACAACAGAACCACCTGAAGGGGGCACTTACAGCCTGTGGATACCCTAAATGGACCTTTAGGAAAACCGCCACAAGATCCAAGAAGAACAAAACTACAGGGGAGGAGGAAAAGAAGGTCAAACGCAACAACATTGTGATTCCATACGTGTCTGGAGTATCAGAGAAACTCAGGAGGATTTTCAACAAACATAACATCTCTGTGTTTTTTAAACCCAAGAACACACTAAGACAGATGCTGGTACACCCCAAAGACCGCACACCCAAACACAAGAAAAGCAATCTAGTGTATGCGGTCCAATGCAGTGAGGAATGCACAGACCTGTATATTGGGGAGACTAAACAACCACTATACAAACGCATGGCTCAACACAGAAGGGCCAACTCCTCAGGTCAAAACTCTGCAGTCTACTTACATCTGAAGGACAGAGGACACTCGTTTGAGGACCACCAGGTGCACATTTTAGACAGAGAAGATGGATGGTTTGAAAGAGGTGTCAAGGAAGCCATCTACAGCAGGGTTGAGAAGCCGTCATTGAACAGGGGAGGGGGTCTACGCCACCACTTATCCCCCACTTACAATGCTGTCCTTTCATCACTTCCCAGGAAACTCAACAAACGTAACCTATTGGCCTCAGGTGAAGATACCAACGATGGTCGTTCAGTCTTGGCCACAGGTAGTCTTAACAACTGTAACGACTGTCGTCACAGAAACAAGGAACACTAACGAACCAGCGGTATCGATGACCCGGGCCAACGACCCCACTGAGGTTAAATAGCTGAGTTTCCCTGCCAGTCAGTCAGAACTGAAGAAGTCTTTTGGATGAGGGATGAAACGTCTTCCAGTATCTTCAACCAAGTCCAGTTGCCCTTGATTTTAACCTTCGTTGGATAAGTTTTATTATCAACAAGACAGTTTCTACATATTTAAGTTATACTGCGTGTGTATGCACAACACACTGCTAAGTCTTTTATTTAAGAAAAAAATAACATTTATTTTTTGAATAAAAAAAATGTATACTGTACCTTAACATGAACTCAAGCCATTTCGCCAAAGGGGTGTGAGACTTTCTGAATATTGAGCCATTGCGCACAGACAGTGGGGAGCTTTTGTGATGCTTACATACCCTGAAGGGAAAAAGGCAAAACGCTGACAAATATCACAGAAAAGAGTCCAAAAGTTTTACTACAGAAATGCTGATATGCTCAAATACAGCGGCGTAAAGCAGAGTTAAATCACCCTAAATCACAACTATTTTTTATTTTTTGCTATGTTGTAACGTTACGCATTGATAGCTACTACTTTTCTTAAATAACAAAAGATAATGTATCTAAGTTGACAGTTAGCTATTTAGCGTTAGAGCCTTGCTTCTGCTTACCATCGCAGCCCATCATTGCGATCGCATTTTACCAGCTGCATGCTTCGATGACATTTTGCACAGTCCATCCTCCTCTTCAGAATACCCCATTTCTGCATTCATTTCACTATTCGTCTTTTGTTTTTCTTAGTATCAGGAAGCCTAATATTTTTAAGAAGTCCTTGTAATAATCATGTCATTATTTTTACAGTCTGTGGTCACTGTAACGGCACACTTTTGGGCGGCTTTTCATGTTAGGACAGGAAGTACATCGCTTAACTTCTTCCTCGTCGCGCTTTAGGTTACCAGACAGAATAGCGACCCCATCTGTGTACGTTAACGTGACATTCAAACGACATCTTCATGTTGCACGCCGATCAGACCAGTCCTCCTGTGTGAAAGTGAAATACCCTCGATATTTGAGGTAAGCTTAATATTTAATTTAGATTTTCTCTGGGAACATAACATTGTGAATATTTTTTGTTCTAGGTAAAGTTAATGCTAGTTTGCTAAGTTAACATTAGCTAAAGTTAACAAACTCCATAACGTTAGCCCTTAATCTTGAACGTATGCAGGCAAATGGAATTTTTGCCTCCAATTTTAATCTAGCAAATTAGTAACGTTACTACTAGGTTAAAAGTTACCTGTTGTGTGTTTTAAGCAACTTGGCTAATGTGACATGGTGCTATGCCAACTTTAGCCAGATGGAGACTCGTTTTAGCAAAAGGACACATGGTGGGGGGATAAAGGACGCTGAGGAAGACCTGCTACAGGTTGTGGAGGAGGTGAACGAGGAAAGAAGCAGATGAAATATTCCCTGCGGAAATTATGTAAGTAATTTTTTGTGTTACTATTTTCTCCAGAATGGCTTGAAATTAACAACTGCCACCAGCCCAGTAAATAAATAAGTTACATTTTAAGCAGCTAAAGGTTTGTCTGTGGCTGTTAAATGTGTCAAACTGGTGTTCAATCAGTTTATTTATTTATTTATAAGACTCTTGCACACATCCACAAGCCATTGTATCTGGTTGAAAATAATTTTTTGAATGCCCATTAACTTAAGCGAAAAAAATCCAATTTCTTATAACCTCATGTGCCTTAAACTGTAAATGATGCCTTCCGAATAGCAACATTGGTAGGCTATATGAACTTCTTCTGCCTAACAAATATTTGATCAGAATAGTTTTGGTCAGCTTTAGTAAACATGCCACTTGTTTAGTCCAGATAAGACATAAATATAAATAAATATAATTTTGAGAATTGTATTGCACTTTATAACAGCCTGTTACCCTGTTACTGCACATTTGACTGCCTGCACAGCTGCCTGCACTGCTTCGATAAAAGTCACTTCCTGTTGCCAGCAGGTGGCGCTATGACTGTGGGTGAATGTCGGCATGTACATGTGTTCAGGGCGGGACTCTCATCCTACATGTACAGTTTGGTGCAGATGTGAGCATGTACACTGAAGTTACAACAACTTCCTGTGTCATGGCGAATCATCGACGCCACAGACACGCCCATTGACGAAAACTCGTAAATAGCACAACTTTTCATCGTCAGTGCCTTTAGAAGGCACAGCAGAAATTTGACGTCGATCCGACTAAATCCCTAGGAGGACTTCGTTAAAGTACGAAGTGTATAAATCATCCAAAAATGGCCGTAAAATTCAAAATGGCCGACTTCCTGTTGACTTTAGGGTATGGGTTCTTGAGGCTTTTTTGTGCGTCTTGATATGATACATGTCCCCAGCAAATTTCGTGCATGTAGGTTTTACGTGAACGAGGGGCTAATTTTTTCCAATTTTCTAGGTGGCGCTAGCGAGTCATTTTGCCACGCCCATGCGCGAAACCCATAAAATACGAAGTTTTTCACCAGTCCTGACGTGTGCAAAGTTTGGTGAGTTTTCGAGTATGTTTAGGCCCCGTCAATGGAGCCTACTTTGCAGAAAAAAGAAAAAAAATATATATATACATATATATATATAATCTTAGCAAATTCAATAGGGACCTCACACGGTCGTGCTCGGGCCCTAATAATAATAATCTTAGCAAATTCAATAGGGACCTCACACGGTCATGCTCGGGCCCTAAAAAATATACATATAATCTTTACAAATTCAATAGGGACCTCGCACGGTCATGCTCGGGCCGTAATAATCTTTACAAATTCAATAGGGACCTCGCACGGTCGTGCTCGGGCCCTAAATATATATATATAATCTTTACAAATTCTATAGGGACCTCGCACGGTCATGCTCGGGCCCTAATAATCTTTACAAATTCAATAGGGACTTCGCACGGTCGTGCTCGGGCCCTAAATATGGCGTCATAGAGGTAATCGCACTCCTGAGACAATGAAGAGTCACCTCAAAATGGTAGAGTGGCACCACTGGTTAGGTGTTTGCCATTATAATGGTGTCTTGGGCAGACTTTTCCATGATGTAAAACAACAACTCAAGTAAATATCATTTCCATTTACTCATTTGGCTTTTATCCAAAGCGACTTACATTTGAGGAACAACATACAATCATCAATACAGCATCAAATACAGATCTACAACTGACAATACATATTAGTAAGAGCAGCAATAAATACTAGTAAGAGCTCATTGTACATATCACATCAATGGGGTAAATACCTAGGGAAGGAAGTAAAAGTTAACAAAAAGTGTAATCAAACAAAAAATTAAAAAGATAATTGTAGGGGATAGAAGAGCACAGGAAGTGCATGTTAGAGGTTAGGAGTTAGAGGTGTTATAAGAGGAAGTGTTCTCGGAAGAGATGAGTTTTCAAGAGCTTCTTGAAGTTCGAGAGGGACGCCTCTGCTCTGATGGCGTGTGGTAGCTCGTTCCACCATCGTGGTGTCACAGATGAGAATAGCCGGGACTGGGATTGCTTTGTGTGAAGGGATGGCAGAGCGAGGCGGCGTTCGTTGGAGGAGCGTAGCGGGCGAGAAGGAGCGTAAGTTTGTATTATGGAGTTTAGGTAGATGGGTGCAGACCCAGTAGTCACTCTGTATGCAAGCATTAGTGACTTGAATTTGATTCTGGAGGCCACGGGGAGCCAGTGGAGGTCACTGAGTAATGGAGTAACGAGTCCTTTTGGGCTGATCAAAAACCAGACGCGCTGCTGCGTTCTAAACCATTTGTAAGGGTTTCACCGCACAAGCTGGAAGACCTACTAGGAGGGCATTGCAATAGTCGATGCGAGAGATAACCATGGCCTGTACCAGAAACTGGGTGGCGTACTGAGTGAGGTAGGGCCTGATTTTCCTTATGTTGTATAGAGCAAAGCGGCATGACCGAGAGACAGCAGCAACATGGTCTGAAAAGGACAGCTGGTTATCAATCATGACACCCAAGTTTCTCACCACCTTGGTTGGAGTGATGGTTGCGGAGTCAATTTGTAGTTTGATGTTATGGTGGATAGATTGCTTGGCTGGAATGACCAAGAATTCAGTCTTAGAGAGGTTTAGTTGAAGGTGGCAAGCCTTCATCCATGCAGATATGTCCGATAGACAGTCCATGATCTGCGCCGAGACGGTGGGATCGCCTGGTGGGAAGGATAGGTAGAGTTGCGTATCGTCTGCGTAGCACTGGTAAGAGAAGCCGTGCGAGCGAATGATCGGCCCCAGTGAGGTGGTGTAAATTGAGAAGAGAAGGAGCCCAAGCACTGAGCACCCCTGTGGAGAGGCAGTGGGAGGAGAATAATTGTCCTTGCCACAAAACATTGTAGGAACGCCCCGAGAGGTAGGATTCGAACCACAGGAGTGCTTTACTCGAGATGCCCATTGCTGAGAGAGCGGATAGAACCGAGGATTGTGTTGCAGCTTTAGCTGACCTTGGGGCTTCTGTTACAGACAGAAGAGCTGTTTCAGTAGAGTGGACACTCTTAAAACCAGACTGATGTGGATCTAGGAGGTCATTCCCTGAGAGGAATTGTGAGACCTGCTAGAATACTGCCCGTTCAATAGTTTTGGATAAAAAATGTAGAAGAGACACTGGTCGATAGTTCTCAACTTCAGTTGGGTCAAGTGAGGGCTTTTTGAGCAAGGGTGTAACCCGAGCCCTTTTGAAAGTGGTCGGGAAGGTTCCTGAAGCCAGAGAAGTATTTATCAAATGAGTGATTGTCGGGACCACAATAGGAGATATGGCTTGGAGGAGATTCGTAAGAATCAGGTCCAGTGGGCATGTAGCCGGACGGCTACGGGTCAAGAGTTCTGATACTTCGCTCTCTGTGAGAGGAGTAAACGAGGAGAGTGAACAACCACTGACCTGGGAGGGCAGAGGAAAAGATGTAGTAGGACTGCTACAATGGTTGAGTTCGAGTGTTTCAGAGAATTGGCTAGTTATAGCCTCCACTTTGCCTGTGAAGAAGGCAGCAAAGGTATGAGCAGACAAGGTTGTGGGTGGTGGAGGTGGAGGAGGATTTAGTATCAAAGTAGGTTGAATGTAGACTTGGTTTATATTGTGAAAAAGGGTTGTACTTGTAGCAGTAGCTTTTAGGAGCTGCTCTATGGAGACAAAGATAACGAGAAGATCTTCCAGTTTGCAGAGCGCTACAGCAAGGCTGTAACGAAGGAGAGGGCTGACATGATCACAGCAAAGGAAAAAAAAGGAAAAAAAAACTCCTCCCAATAATGTATAAGTACACTTAGGACTGTTGAAAGGACCTTTTCAAGTAAAGAACAAGTAATTCTTTGTTTTTTTATATTAATATGTCAGATGGAGAATGTGCTGAATCTATGCCGGAAGTTGAACCCTCTCAGGAAGAACAAATGTAGTATTGTGCAAATACAACAAAAGAGTATCTCTTGACATTTCAGTTTCTTTGGTTAGGGTATTTATAAGCATTTGTCAGTGTAATAACACTTGATGACATCTTTATGACAAGTCTAAATTGTTGTATTGTAATTCAGGTCAAGGAAGATATTCATGACTGTTTAAAGCTTTTGACAGTGTAATAAAACATAGTGACATCTTTATAACTAGTCCAACGTGTTCCACTTGAGGTAAGGGGAAATATTAATGACACTATTATTAAAGCATATACCAGTGTAATAACACTTAATGACATCTTTATAACTAGTCCAATGTGTTCCACTTTACTTGAGGTCAAGTAAAATATTCATGACATGATTATAATGGTGTCATGACAGCCAACGTCAAGACCAACCACATATGACAGGGTAATGTAATGTTAACACAAAGCTAAATAACTTCTTTAAGTTTGATAATTAGACCTGCTATGACATATTTGTGACAGGTTATGATTTCTTGGTTAATGTCAAGTTGTCATAACAAAGACATTCTTGTCTAGGTTAATGTCAAGTTGTCCTAACAAAGACATTTTAAACAATGTTAACTTTGCATTTAAAGCGTCAAAATTTACCGAATGACAATTAATAACAGTCATAAACATTCATAAAGACTCCTTCATGTTCATGACAGGTGTTATGTTTATGACAGTGTCATGTCAGTCTTATGCACACCCCTTCAAATCAAGTGTTACCATATTGCCTAAAGGAAGCATATATAAAGTGAAGAGGATTGGTCTGAGCACAGATCCTTGTGGAACTCCATGATTAACTTTGACGCACATGGAGGATTCATTATTAACATGTACAAACTGAAATCGATCTGATAAATAGAACTTTAACCAGCTTAGAGTGGTTCCTTTAATGCCAATGAAATGTTCCAGTCTCTGTAATAGGATATGATGGTCAATGGTATCAAATGCAGCACTAAGATCTAATAAAACCAGTACAGAGACAAGTCCTTTGTCTGATGCAATGAGGACGTCATTAGTAATTTTCACCAGTGCTGTCTCTGTGCAATGATGAACTCGAAATCCTGACTGAAAATCCTCAAATAAACTAATGCTATGTAGAAAGTCACACAGCTGTTTGGCGACTGCTTTCTCCAGGATCTTAGAGAGAAATGGAAGGTTAGATATAGGTCTATAGTTGGCTAAAACATCTGGATCAAGGTTGGGCTTTTTCAGAAGAGGTTTAATTACAGCTACTTTAAAGTACTGTGGTACATAGCCTGTTGATAAAGATAGATTGATCATATCTAGTATAGAGGTGCTGACTAAGGGTAAAACATCTTTAAGCAGCCTAGTCGGGATGGGGTCTAAGAGGCAGGTTGATGGTTTAGATGAAGAAATTATTGAAGTTAGTTGGTAAAGATTGAGGGAAGCAAAACAGTCTAAACATGTATCTGGTTCTACAGCTGTTTCTAAGGTTCCTGAGTTAAGAGATAAGTCGGTGCCAATTGAGGGCAGGTCTTGGTGAATTTTGTCTCTAATAGCTAGAATTTTGTCATTAAAGAAGCTCATGAAATCGTAACTACTGAGAGCTATGGGAATACTTGGCTCAATAGAGCTGTGACTCTCTGTCAGCCTGGCTACAGTGCTGAAAAGAAACCTGGGGTTGTTCCTATTTTCCTCTATTAATGACGAGTAGTACGCTGCTCTGGCATTATGGAGGGTAAGTTTTAAGACTATCTTGCCAAATTAAACGAGAATTTTTCACTTTGGTGGAACGCCAATTCCTCTCAAGTTTCCGTGATATTTGCTTTAATTTGCGAGTTTCAGTATTATACCATGGAGCTAACCGTCTTTGTTTTAGTATTTTCTTTTTTAGAGGGGCTACAGAGTCGAGTGTCATTCGCAGCGAGCCTGCAGCACTATCAACAAGATGATCGATTTGGGAGGGACTGAAATTAGCATAGGAGTCCTCCGTTACTTTGTGACTAGATAATGTATTTAGAGCTGATGGAATCGCATCCTTAAGTTTAGCTATAGCACTATCAGACAGACATCTTGTATAGAAATTTTTGCCCAATGGCGAGTAGTTCAGCAATACAAACTCAAAAGTTATCAAACAGTGGTCGGATAAAGAGGGATTCTGTGGGAACACCACTAAATGTTCAATTTCAATACCATACACCAAAACAAGGTCGACGGTGTGGTTAAAACAGTGAGTCGGTTCATGAACACTCTGAGAGAAGCCGATGGAATCTAACAAAGAGATAAACGCAGTACTGAAGCTGTCATTCTCAACATCCACATGAATATTAAAATCCCCTACAATAATAACTTTGTCCGTTTTAAGGACTAAAGTTGACAAAAACTCTGCAAATTCAGATAAGAATTCAGAGTACGGGCCAGGTGCTCGGTACACTATAACAAAAGAATTGGTTGCAGTGATTTCCAACTTGGGTGTGAAAGACTAAGAACAAGACTTTCAAATGAGTTATAGTTTAGTTTAGGTTTAGAGCTGATTAGTAGGCTAGAGTCGAAGATAGCTGCAACTCCACCTCCTCGGCCTGTGCCTCGAGGAATGTGAGTATTAATATGACTGGGAGGGGTGGATTCATTTAGGCTAACATATTCTCCATCACCCAGCCAGGTTTCAGTAAGACCAAATAAATCAATATCATAATCTGATATTAGTTCATTTACTAGTACACCTTTAGAAGAGAGAGATCTGATGTTTAAGAGTCCATATTTAACTCTCCTATTCGTTTGCACTATTGCTCTTGTGGTTTAAATTTTTATGAGGTTTTTATGCACAGCTCCTCTTCTGTTTACCTTTTTAAATAATTTCGATGGTCGGGGGGCAGACACCGTCACTATAGGATTTTCACTAAGTAACTCCTGAAATGGAGGAGCAGAGAAGTGTGTTAGACTGCGACTCTGCGTAGGGTTTTGGGTGGGTAACTGCTGAATTAGAAGGGCAGAGACGTGTGTTAAACTGCGACTCTGCCTCCTGGTCTCAACTCTGGGTTGTCATGGATTTGGTCCACTAATAAACTTGGCCAGATTTCTAGAAATGAGAGCTGCTCCTTCCCAAGTGGGATGGATGCTGTCTCTCCGGATCAGACCAGGTCTTCCCCAGAAAGTCTGCCAATGATCAACAAAGCCCACATCGTTTGCTGGACACCACCTCGACAACCAGCGGCGGAATGACGACATGCGGCTATACATGTCATCACTGGTCAGATTTGGCAGGGGTCCAGAGAAAACTACGGTGTCCGACATTGTTTTTGCATATGTACACACCAACTCAACATTAATCTTAGTGACCTCCGATTGGCGTAACCGGGAGTCATTACCGCCGACGTGAATAACAATCTTACTGTATTTACGTTTATCCTTAGCCAGCAGTTTCAAATAAGACTCAATGTCGCCCGCTCTGGCCCCAGGGATGCACTTAACTATGGCCGCTGGCTTCGCTAAATTCATGTTTCTCAAAATGGAGCAGCCAATGATCAGAGTTGGTTTCTCAGCGGGTGTGTCGCTGAGTGGGGAAAATATGTTAGAGACGTGAACAGGTTGATGATGCCCCATGGACTTTGAATGCTTACGACTATTCCTCCTTCGGACAGTCACCCAGCTCCCCCCCTTTCCTGGCTGCACAGGGGATGCCGGGGGACGGCTACCACAGGCTAACTCAGGCCGTTCCGCACCGACTACCGGGGACTGGCTAGCTACAGTAGCTAAAGACTGATCTACCAAGGTGCGGAGCCGGACTTCTAAATCACTGAGCCTCGCCTCCATGTCTATAAATAAACTACACTTATTACATGTACCATTACCGCTAAAGGAGGCAGAGGAGTAACTGAACATCTGACACACTGAGCAGGAGAAAGTAGGAGAGAGAGAGGGAGAAGGAGAAGCCATCGCTAGCTGCTAAGCTAAAGTCGCTAACGGCTAAGCTAAAGTACTGTAGCGTCAGTTACCAAAACTTTAGAACAACTATGAGATTGAACAGCAGTCACTAAAAGATGGAAAGAACTGTGAGTGCTTAGGCAAAATTACTGTAAAGAATAAGTGTTTAGCGAACAGTTGGCCGCTGTAATCAAACAAATGTAACTGTTATTTAGCGAGAGCAGCACAACACGGTACCAACACACAAGCACCGGAAACGGAAATGAGTCGACACGCTTACCGCAATACGTCAGCAGTCACAGGAGGATCAATCAGTGCTCTACCTACCACCTAACCCAACTACAATAATTTAACTGGCGTTTCCTCAGTTGTCTTGGAGTTACTCAGCTATCATCAGGTAACCAACCCAAGTATGGAACTATAGGCCTGTGGTTATATAACAGGTGGTTATGTAGGTAAAAATGGTAAACTCTGTCTCTGTTCAAGTGTTGTCTTTGTCCTTAAATGTTAATGTCCTCCTTGACCTTTCTTGGGTCAATTGTTGACAGACAGCAGTCTCCCATGTCAAAGTCACATGCTTTGACGATCTATCCATCCATCCAAACCTCCCTTCTAAGAGGTGTTGTGGTGCTATAACAATGTCATGCTACCTTTCCTTATGCCACATAACAGACAATTCACACAGCTACTAGACTAGTCTTTGTCAATTACACATAAACATAGATCATACTGTATGGAGACATGTGAACAAATGACTAATGCTATGCTGTTGGAGGACACTCTTACCAAGCTCTTATGGAGGTGCCAAAAGTGCCAATTAAAACCAGGTGACATATTTGTTAGCTGTGTCTCAGAAGGAGATGGCAACATTCACTAGGGACAGTTTGGATGGATAACAGTTAAGTTTATGCTGGTCTGATGGCTGGGACACACATATGCACAGAATTAAGGGATTTTTCTCTTGCTGGCCATTCCAGGCTTGATAGCACCTGTTGAAACATGTACAGCCTTGTGAAACAAAACCATGTAAAGCCCCTTTTCAGTGACTATTGGAAAGTAGAGATAACACTTGCTTTCCCTCTATTACCACTTCATCATGTTAAATTGCTTCAGTAGCATTTTAATAGAATTGGGACTTGTGTGTAAACTCCCCAGAGGTAGAGGAGCTTCCACACGAATGGGCCTACAGACAGACAGACACGCACACACACAGTAACGAGAGTGCTCTCAGGTGACACTATTCTGAATCCCATTAAAACGTCTGCAGTTATTATTGTCATTTGATTGGACTGTATTTTGACACTTGCATAACATTATAACGCTAACAGCACATTGTGTCCTCAGCCCTTAGAGATAATGTTAATTGTGTTGCGGGAGTATCTGCTGACAGTCCTTGACACACCTTGTTTGCCTTGCATATTGCCAGTATTTATCAAGGGTCTGTCAATGAACACATTTCATTAATACTGAGAGGACTGTTATTTATGAACAAAAGGCAACTGTCTGCAGTAATGAAGGTCTGGGTGTCCAATTCTTAATTTATTCATAATACATGTTTAAATCTACCTTCAAAGGTAAGCCACAAGTGATTCCCAAGGTCATACTCAAAGCATGTGAACTGTACATTAATTGATTATGGTTTATTAGATTTTCATTTTTTTCTTCAAAGTTTTGTTTTTCATCAATGTAACAATAAAATTTTACTCACCAAAGTAGTCGTTGCTGAGATCTAAAACCACAGTGAAATTCCATTGGGAATAATATGGGATAACAGATGATCAAACATTGTAAATAAACCAACCGTTAATTCAGATTATCTAAACCACTTTATTTGGAGGTAAATTAGTGCTTGAAGTGGAAAGAATTAAGTGCCAGTACTCCCCTTATTCACATGTTGGCGTGTGTATCGGCGGCTATCAGCATATCATTACATTATTAGATTCTGAATTTCTACCTTTCCCTGCTCAGGCCCCTCAGACCTGTTTCCTGAGGCCGCTCTCATGTAGGTATTATCGCCACTGCTGGTTGTAAGATGTAACGTAAATAAGTCATTCATTCATTAATGTCTGAGTATGATATAGCCATACATATAACCCAATACATGCCCAATCAGTAATCAGATATCGCTTAACTAAATAACCATGGACTTACTAACTTGCTAACACTAGATGCTGGCGGCTAATGAGCACCACAGGCTTACAAAGTTAGCTAATGTTAGCCAACTTGGTAACCTCTAATGGGAAATTTCTCAACCAGCAGTGCAATAGTCAGAAAAAACATTTAAATTTGGCGTTGTAGATCTAATGAGTGAAGATTTAGCAACTGGGTTGTTTATTCCTTGCTTCAAAAGTGTGCAGAAACAGCCTCCAAACCCACAACCTGCATATTAAATCAATCTAATCTTTTTAAGGAACCGTTTCCTGTTTTAATTTGTCCTATTCTTAAAATTATCAAATAAAAATAATAAAATTATAACTTTATTTGTATAGCACTTTTCAAAACCAAGTTACAAAGTGCTGTACAGTAAAACAAACATGATCTATACTAAAATATAAATGAATTAAAATAAATTAAAAATCAACAATAAAATCAGCATTAAATAATACATTGAAAGCAATAATATCATGTTTTTAAAAACACCAAGCAATATAAGTCAGACTTAAAAAGAGATTTAAAAGAGGCCCCTGAGCTTGCCTGCTTGAGATCTCTAGGCAGGGAGTTCCACAGCTGAGGGGCCCGAACAGCAAAGGCTTGGTCACCTTTAGTGACAAGATGAGACTTTGGAACCATTAGTAGAGCTCTGCCAGAAGATCACAGGCATCGGTTTGGCTTGTAGGGAGTTATCAAATCTAAAAACTACCAAATTAAAAATTTAAACTACCAAACTGCTAGTAATAAATATTCGAGGTATCTAGATATTTGGAATTAGGCGAGATCAGAAGATGACAGGTTTGCTCGCTGAAGCCAAAAAGTTGAATTACAACAGTAACCGACTCACTGTTTTAACCACATCCTCGACCTTGTTTTGGTATAGGGTATTGAAATTGAACATTTAATAGTGTTCCCACAGAATCTCTCTTTATCCGACCACTGTTTGATAACTTTTGAGTTTGTATTGCTGAACTACATGCCATTGGGCAAAAATTTCTATACAAGATGTCTCCTGGAGACATCTTGCATCCTGGAGGACTCCTATGCTAATTTCAGTCCTTCCCAAATCGATCATCTTGTTGATAGTGCTGCAGGCTCGCTGAGAATGACACTCGACTCTGTAGCCCCTCTAAAAAAGAAAATAATAAAACAAAGACGGTTAGCTCCATGGTATAATAGTGAAACTCGCAAATTAAAGCAAATATCGGGGAAACTTGGCGGAAGGAATTGGCGTTCAACCAAACTGGAAAATTTTCGTATAATTTGGCAAGATAGTCTTAAAACTTATAGGAAGGTCCTCTGTAATACCAGAGTAGCGTACTACTCATCATTAATAGAGGAAAATAGGAACAACCCCAGGTTTCTTTTCAGCACTGTAGCCAGGCTGCTCTCACAGCTCTATTGAGCCATGTATATACGACTTCATGAGCTTCTTTAATGATAAAATTCTAACTATTAGAAACAAAATTCACCAAGACCTGCCCTTAACTGGCACCAACTTATCTCTAAACTCAGGAACCTTAGAAACAGCTGTAGAACCAGATATATGTTTAGACTGTTTTGCCTCCCTCAATCTTTACCAGCTAACTTCAATAATTTCTTCATCTAAACCATCAACCTGCCTCTTAGACCCCATCCCGACTAGGCTGCTTAAAGATGTTTTACCCTTAGTCAGCACTTCTCTACTAGATATGATCAATCTATCTTTATCAACAGGCTATGTACCACAGTACTTTAAAGTAGCTGTAATTAAACCTCTTCTGAAAAAGCCCAAACTTGATGCGGATGTTTTAGCCAACTATAGACCTATATCTAACCTTCCATTTCTCTCTAAGATCCTGGAGAAAGCCGTCGCTAAACAGCTGTGTGACTTTCTAGTTTATTTGAGGATTTTCAGTCAGGATTTAGAGTTCATCATAACACAGAGACAGCACTGGTGAAAATTACTAACGACCTCCTTATTGCATCAGACAAAGGACTTGTCTCTGTACTGGTTTTATTAGATCTTAGTGCTGCATTTGATACCATTGACCATCAGATCCTATTGCAGAGACTGGAACATTTCATTGGCATTAAAGGAACCGCTCTAAGCTGCTTTAAGTCCTATTTATCAGATCAATTTCAGTTTGTACATGTTAACAATGAGTCGTCCATGCATGCCAAAGTTAGTCATGGAGTTCCACAAGGATCTGTGCTCAGACCAATCCTCTTAACTTTATATATGCTTCCTTTAGGCAATATTATTAGGAAATATTCCATAAACTTTCATTGTTATGCAGATGATACTCATGAAACTCATCAGTTAGCTAAACTTCAAATGTGCCTTCAGGATGTTAAAACCTGGATGACCTGTTTTTTTTCTAATGTTAAACTCAGATAAAACTGAAGTTATTGTTCTGGGGCCTAAGCACCTCCATGACGCATTATCTAAAGATATAGTTTCCCTTGATGGCATCGCCCTGGCCTCCAGCACCACTGTGAGGAATCTTGGAGTTATCTTTGATCAGGACATGTCGTTTAAGTCTCACATGAAGCAAATTTCAAGGACCGCCTTTTTTCACCTACGTAATATTGCGGAAATCAGGAACATCCTGTCTAAAAATGATGCAGAAAAACTAGTCCATGCATGTGTTACTTCTAGGCTGGATTACTGCAATTCCTTATTATCAGGCTGCTCGAAAAATTCCATTAAGACTCTTCAGCTGATCCAGAATGCTGCAGCACGTGTTATGACAGGAACCAGGAAAACAGATCATATTTCTCCTGTCTTAGCTTCTCTGCATTGGCTTCCAGTAAAATCCAGAATAGAATTTAAAATCATTCTTCTTACCTACAAAGCTCTTAATGGTCAGGCACCATCTTATCTTAAAGAGCTCATAGTACCTTACTACCCCACCAGAGCACTGCGCTCCCAGAATGCAGGTTTACTTGTAGTTCCTAGAGTCTCCAAAAGTAGACTAGGAGTTTAGCTATCAAACTCCTCTCCTGTGGAACCAGGTCCCAGTTTGGGTTCAGGAGGCAACCTCATCCCATTATTGCATGTTTTGTTTTTTTGTTTTAAACCTGTCTTGCCCACCGTCCCCCCCAACAAAAAATTAAGGCCGCCGGCGCCAGCTGTCATCCCCCGTGCCCAGCCGCCGTGCAACACCAGCCAGACCAGCAACGAGGCAAAATCAACCAGCTCAGCTGCATGCCACCACCAACCAACCCACCCGTCAAGGGCCGAGAACTCCAGGTACAAGCCCAGAACAAACCGAAGCACAGCCCTGCCCCGCACACAAACTGCACATCCCGAAAACTACCTATATACCTCAGTATCCAGAGGGGTCCAACAACTGGCCGACAGAGAAATGAGGAAGCATGGATACGAGGCCAACAAAGCAAAACAGGGACGCAAACTTGTCCCACCCAGAACAGGATAGTTTTCTTGGCGATGCATAAGGCAGTGAGAAGCATGTATGATGTGTCAACCTCTATACTAATGTCACTTAGGTCCCCCAGTACGCAGAGTGATGGGGAAATTGGGACGGAGTAACTTAGCCATATCGATAGGTCTTCACATATCTTCTGCCAGAACTTTTGAACAGGTGTACATTGCCACATAGCATGCATGTAACTATCAGATATGTTACCTGAGCAGTTCCGGCAGATGTTTGACTGCATAAGACCCATTCTGAACATCCTTTGTCCAGTATAGTGTGTTCTATGGAGAGTTTTATACTGTATAAGTTGTAGATTGGGATTTGTAGTCATTCTAAAGGTATTTAAACACATCTGCATCCAAAAGTTTTGGTCTGGACTAATGGATAGATCTGTCTCCCACTTTAAGAATGGGAGAGTTTTTAACAGTAACATGTATACTTTTGATAACAGTTTTGGAGGTGAGAGTTTAAGAAAGTCTGTTATCATTGGAGGTAAATCTAAGTCCATTATTTTATCCTTAAATCTAGCCTGAATTATGGATTTAAACTGTTGAAATTCCAGAAATCTATTATGGCTAATTCCATATTGTGCCACTAGATTCTGGAATGGAATAAAGTTACTGCCTTGCATTACATGCTCTAGATGTCTTATCCCTTTGTCATACTACAGTGGGGAATTTAGTGTTTTCTTATTTTGCAGGATGTCAGGATTATTCCAGATTGGGGTAAATCTGCATGGGACAGGTGAAGACCCAGATATTTTGAGGAGTTCCCACCAAGCTGCCAAGGAAGTGCTTATATTAATGCTTTTAAAGCAGGTATGACGTTTGATGCTGGAACTGATGAATGGCATATTGGAAATCTTAATTTCCTTACAGAATGTTTGTTCTATGTCAGCTGATGTACAGAAGACAGAGGTGAGTGAACCTGGAGGGAAGACAGACAGGGTTAGCCACAGGGAAAACCAAGAACAGGAAAACAAAGATGATACAGGTTATGCGAGAGCTCGTGTGAAGAAGTGGCACCAGGTTAGGAGCAACAACGATCAAGCAGAGGTTGTGTGGAGAACCAGGGTTGAAGTACTGGCAGAGATGGAGTTGATTTCTGGCAGGTGTGGCAGAGGAGGAGGCTGACGAGGTACAGGTGTGGATCGTCAGCTGGGCTCAGGAGCAGAGAGAGAAGGAGAGCAGGAGACACAGACAGGCAGGCCAAAACACAAGGGAAAAACAGAATCACAAGAAAAAAAGGAGAAATATACAGGACACTCACCATCAGCCGGGCTGCCACCACAACAAAATTCAATATCACTAATCACAGTATCATGTTTCTAGTGCAGTTGTACAACATATTAAATTTCTCAATATATCAACTATCATTTTGAAATAAAGTGCAAAACCGTACATAGATGTCACACAAATACATTCAAAATACACTTAACAGCCCTGAATTAATGTGAAAAATTAAGTAAAGTGTGTGAAAATCCAACCTCAATAGCATTCACTAGTATTAAGCATCTCAACGGCCGTTAGCAGGGTCCTAGTGGGCTGTTAGGCCACAACGGTTAATACAGCAATTTAAAAACTCGATATAAAACACCATTTCAAAACATATAACTTGACAGAGCTACTCCACTAGTCCGGAACACAATAAAAACATCCCGTTTTATCGTTAAAAGACATTTTAGTAAGTTAACAAGGATAATACACTTTAGCTGTTAGCTTCGAATTCGCAACAATTTAACAGTTAAAGTTTATAATTAATGTACCGCTACGATGATTCAGCTACATTGGCGTCACTTCTGGTCTCCCTCACTAGCACAAACGGCTGAGACGGGGGTCTAAACATTCTACTGGCTAGGGTGTAGTAACACTCAGACTAATAGGCTAATGCCACAATAACCGGAGTCCGGAGGTGGAATTCCAGCCACCATTTGCTTACCTGTAGGCTGTGGTGTAGTTTTCTTTTTCTCATTTATTTTCTGCCTTGCTTCCCCCAGTTGCAATTTAAGAAGCTGAGTCTGTAGCTCCTTAACCTCATTATCTTTCCCTGCCTCCTGGTCTTTAGCTCTCTGTAAGTGGTGGACTAAATGTCTCTCCCAAACCTGTGAGTCACTACCTGGTAGATCAGGTTTAGCTAATATAGCATCCTTCACTGCTCCCGGAACCCCCTCCAATACAGCCTTACAGAACCACTCCTGCTGAACTCCGCCTTTCCCTGGATGGCACCCTGTGTGCTTGGTCCATGTCTCCTTACTCTGCTCTAAATAGTCTCTGGGGCTCTGTTCTGATTTCCAGGGCAGCTAAGGGACCTTCGCAGAGTTTGGCAGGGGAAATCTGTTTCTCATGGCCTCACCTATTCTACCAACCACCGCTGCAAATGGTGTCTCATCAGGATCATCATCTGGATGGGCCTCCTGTTCTAGGTCCCTCAACACATGACTGGCCATAAACCTGGCTGCTACTGCTCTCTGAGGGCCAATTTCTGTCCTGCTGTGAGCTTATCTAGTTGTCCTAACCACAACCCCCCACCCTCCGTTGGCGGTGGCATTTTGTCTACCAAGGCTTGTACGTCCCCTAGTGTCAAAGGCTTGTACCTCTCTCCATATCAACCCCCTAGCTGTATCAGAGGGAAATTACTGCCTGCTGCCCTCGCCCCAGCTCCATTCCATACTTACCTGCACTCTTCTCCATTCCTTCAAGTAATTGTTCTGCTTCTGCCTGTTTCCTCGCAGAGTCCTGCAGTAGTTTCTGCACCGTGATGTTCCCTTGTTCACTAACACGTGGGGTCCGGACTGAGAGCAGTTGGCCCTGCTCCCGCTTTTTTACTCCCTCGCCCCGTGTCCCGCTGGCTGTCCTGCGGTGGCCATTGATCCACTGCTGTCCACAACTCATTTACCTCTGGCTCCTCCTCTTCTTCTTCTTCTAGTTCACTATCCTCATCCTTTCACTTACCTGAGAGCTGACCCCACACTTCAACCTTTTGATTCGAGTTCCGGGTTTCTTGGGCCCTTGTTCCCTTTTTGTTGTATTTTATTCTCTCCTGGCTCAAGCTCAGAAAGGTTCATGATCCATTTCCCTCTCCTTGGCCTGATATGATCCTACTGACTTACCATACATGGAGCTGGTTTCCTCCTCCTCGTGTTTTTCATGTTTAGGGGTGATCCGTCTGGATCCTTTATTCTCAGGCTCTGTCTCCACCTGAAATGTGCCTCCTGTCACCTGTAATGTCTGATACATACTTACCGGAGGTGCACTGGGCGGTGCACTAGGCATTGCTCCATTTTTGTTATAGGGGGGTGGTGCCCCCTCTTTTTTGCCGCCCTTGGTGTCTGGTTTCCTTGTTCTGCCAATATGTCTAACTACTTGGCAATCTACTGCCAGGGCGAACCATTTCTGTCTCTCCTCCTCCCATCTCTTTTCTTCTGTTCTCCACTTCCTCTTGTGCATCAGCCCTGCTGTTGCCTTCTGTTCCATACTACACCGTGCAGCGCACCCACCCCTTCTGGTCCAGGTGCTTCCTCTGCAACAACACTGTCCAGTTTGCGCTTTGCTTCCTCCTTTTCTTTGTCTCTATGTTTTCTCTTATGTCTGTTACCTACCACCCCTACTGCATTTGCAATTTGTTCTCCCCACGGCTTCCATGGCCCCCATCCCCCATCATCAATTTCTCTGTCAAACTCACCGTCCATCCTTACCCTGCCTGTCTTGTGTACTAGCCAGTCAGTTTGGATGGAATTCACCCGAGCAACTGACCAAATCAAACACTACTTCTCCCTTCCTTTATTCACTTCGTTGTCACCGTTAGGTATCCGTGAAATAAAGGGGAGGTTTTTCGTGTTTGAGACACTAGCACCCAATATTGCCCTGGAGAGTATCTTTCACACACTCATACAATTCATTCACTACCAACACTTCAAGTAAATCACCTTTTATCCTTAGAATTCGGGGGTCCTGAATTCCCCGGGCCAGTGACCCAGTGCTCTAGGGACTTTAACCCTAAGGGACTTTAACCCTGAGCTTTCCCTCCCTGTCGAGAGAGAAGTGGATATGCCAAATCAAGGACACAGTATTCACATTTTAAACCCTTTTACCATAACCAATAATCTCCTCCAGTTAATGCACTTTCTCTTTTAAACAACGTCGTACTCAGGACCGATTTAGCTCTAAATTTGGATCAATTCAGGTCAAATCTGCAGATTCGTTAAAACAGGTTCTGCTTACCTTTTTAAGATGACCGGTCTGAACCGTTCCCTTGTGCTCAGTCAAGGGCCAAATCGATGATTTCACTCATCCCGGACGAGCCCCCAAATTGTTGAAGTACGCCGACTTCACCGGGTCCGTTGATGAGAAGAGATCAGATGAGACAGTGCCTTAAGTTTCGAGACCTTTATTACCAAACCAAAAGCAATTACAGATATATATCTGGAAACTCCTCACACCAACACAAGTCTACTCTGAAGCAGTAAGCAGAGGAGTCTGTCTCTTCCTATGCAGCCTGACAATTTATAGAGGTAACTGTACCCAGAGTGGTGTGTCCGTGTGTCCATGTGATTAGTGATATGGATGTGTGTGCTTGTGATTGGGTGTGGATGATTGAATCACAATGTATGGTATGTGTTTGTGTCAACACAACTTCCTCTTATCTAAGCCTCACAAACTATTGCAACACAAGTTACATAAGATATACAGAGAGCTTCATGTACCCTTCTCACACCATACAAGCAGTAATGTCACAGCAAATACCGTGGGACATTTATGCAGCAAAAACTAAAAACTGTGGTTATAAACTTGACAGGACAAAGGAAACTCTGCAGAGGAAACAGAATTCAACTTTTTGCTTTTGAAATGTTTAGATGCTCTGATTTAGCTCAGGATTGATCAGGAGGACAGCTGCTTTACTCCAGACAGTGTCACTGTATGAACCTGGACAGTGTGTGAGACCTTATGGATGTATAGAAGAACACGGAACATTAATTAACACTATATTCTGACTGATCCTGACAGCGTGTCGGGAGATTTAAATATGAAGTTATGCTGCTGTGCCTTATGCATAAATGCTCACAGCGTCTCTTAAAATAGGGAGACACTTCACCCACCTGGAAATTCGCAAAAAGTATCACCCAGAACTCATGTGCAGCACTGAAAAACCTCTATCACGTCATCACCTTGTGTATGTATGACCGTAGACCTGGCCATCGGCTCCCTTAATGCCTTTTCTTCAGCACTGATAACCACAGGTCAAGTCTGTGCCTATACAAATAGAATTTCGAGTTACAATATGTAATTACCCTTCTACTTTGTATAGGCTTCACCCTTTAAGGCTATTGGGTAAGAGGCAAAGCAGGATGAGTCACCACCTCACTGGGCCGATACGGTACCACCAACCACAGACCCACCTTCCCAGAGCCAACATAATAAGCCACCCAGTCCCTTGCAGCCTTGCAGCAGTGAGGACGTACACGCATTCACAGATGGTGCGACATGGGAGAGGCAAACCAACCCACGCGTAAGGGTGGTTCAGGTTTCAGGAAGTACCACAGCACTGAGACTGCCCTGCTTAAAGTCACCATTGACCTTTTAATGTCTGCTGATGAAGGTATGTGCTCAGTCCTGGTACTCGTGGACCTTAGCGCTGCTTTTGACACCATTGATCACAACATCATGTTAGACAGACTGAGGCACTGGGTGGGGATCTCTGGTACTGCCCTAGAATGGTTTTCATCCTACCTGTCAAATAGGAAGTTTTGTTGTCTGTAAACAACTATGTCTCTTCATTCTGTCCAGTTAAATATGGTGTGCCTCAGGGGTTGGTCTTAGGACCCATTTTGTTTTCCTTGTATCTGCTTCCCCATGGACATATTATCCATAAACATGGCATTTCTTTTCATATTTATGCTGATGACACACAAATATACTTGCCCGTCAGATCCACAGACCCTGGAATGCTGAGTTCACTTAAC
Source organism: Micropterus salmoides (assembly GCF_014851395.1). Taxonomy (NCBI): domain Eukaryota; kingdom Metazoa; phylum Chordata; class Actinopteri; order Centrarchiformes; family Centrarchidae; genus Micropterus; species Micropterus salmoides. The sequence goes on along the minus strand of NW_024040040.1, from coordinate 28,361,206 downwards.
AACTGCCTTTGTGAGGTTAAAAAATGGATGTCAAATAATTTCCTCCAACTGAACTCAGACAAAACAGAAATCCTGGTCATCAGGTCCCAGCAGATGGCAGTATTTGAAACTATTCAAATACTGCCATCTGCTGGTTCCCTAGTAAATCACATTAAGCCTGTGGCAAAGAACCATGGTGTTTGGTTTGATGATGTTTGTTGATTTCGAGCAGCACACCACAAAGCTTGTTCAATCACGTTTTTATCAACTTAGAAATATAGCAAAAATTCAATCTATGTTAACTTTTAAGGACACCGAGACCATTTTACATGCCTTCATCTCATCACGCCTGGATTATTGCAACAGCCTTTTCACCTGTTTAACCCAAAAATCTATTGATCGACTCCAGACTGTCCAGAACTCAGCTGCCAGGCTTTTAACCAAAACAAAGAAATATGACCACATTACTCCTATTTTAGCTTCACTACACTGGCTCCCAGTATGTTTTAGAATTGACTTTAAAATTCTATTGATTACTTTTAAAGCTCTTCATGGCCTCTCACCTTGTTATATTTCTGAACTTTTAGTCCCATACACACCAGCACGTACCTTGAGATCCTCGGGCAGAGGTCTGCTATCTGTTCCAGAGTCTCGACTGAAAACTGAAGGGGACAGAGCGTTTGCTGTCAGGGCCCCGAGGCTCTGGAACAGCCTGCCCGAGGAAATCAGGTCAGCTGAGTCAGTGAACTCTTTTAAGTCCCTTCTTAAAACATACTTTTATAGGAGAGCCTTTCCCGATCTTATTTGACTTTATTTTATCCCTTTTATTTTATTGTATTTTACTAATTTTATATTTATCTTAAACGTGTATTTTAGTCTTTTCAATGTTTTTATGCTTTTATCTTGTATTGTTTTTGTATTATTGTCTCTTGGGTATTATTGTCTTTACACTTGTTAAAGCTCTTTGTAACTTGTTTTTGAAAAGTGCTCTACAAATAAAGATTATTATTATTATAATAGGCCAGGAACCGTTCCAGGGCCAGCGGCCGCTCCCCCCACCATCTGGTTGGGAGAAGACCGCACCGCACACTCACAGAGGACAATCACTCAGACAGAACAGTCAGTACTAACTGAGTCAACGGGAGACATCCTGCAGGTAGAAATGGACGAACGAGTATGGGGAAGACCAGGAGGCCGCCGTGCAGATATCATCCACCGTCATCCCACCGTGCAACGCCACAGCAGATGAGACACCTCTTGAGGAGCACGCCCTGATACCATCTGGGGTAGAAGCCCGAGAGGGTAATCACTCTCAACCTAAAAGAGGTGGTGATGCTCTTAGCCTAAAAGCAAGATTAAGGCGCAGAACAGCAGAGCTGCCATCACCCTGAATCCTGAGACACAAAGTGGCCACAGAAAAGGCCAGATCGCTGACCCTCTTGGCCAACGTCTGAGCCAAGAGCTGGGCAACCTTGGCCGAAAGGAACCTAAGGTCCGCCGTCTCCAAAGGCTCAAAAGGGGCTTTGGCCAAGGTGTGTAAAATCAGCGCCAAATCCCACAGTGGAGCAGCAGGCCACGACACAGGCCAAGAAGCATGAAGTTCTGAACCCCCCATCTGGGAGAGGGTGTCCCCCCTCCATGGGACTTTCCACGGCCGACTGTGGGGGAGCGACCCGCAAGCTCAGTGAAAATCACAGGGCACACTGAGCGTTCTCTCAGTTGGTGAACAGATCCACCTCTGCCACGCTGAACCTGCAATAAATCTGAGCAACCAGATTGGAATGAAGACACCACTGATGATATACGCCCCTTTCTTCATCACACAAGGGATGTACTCCGCTCGGATGGAGAGCAGATGCGTGTGCACCCACAAGAGCAGCACATCCCGCCCCATCCAGGGCCTATACATTACCCCACCAACGTCACTGTCATCTGTGCGTAACGTGTACGGCGCACACATGATAACGCTGTCACACCTCTGGATGCAGGAAGAGGGACTGTGTTGGTGATGCCATGATTATGCACGAGCCCAGGGGAACGTGCATAATGTGTGGAGTGGCATACACAATACAGTATCACACACTGCCCGTCAGATTTCTTAGAGAAGAAATATCTGTACAGGGTGTGTGAATGTGTTCTGCACATGAATCGTAATGTCCGCTCTTGTGGGCTCATTATGACAGTTTCTGTGAGAAGAGGTGTGTGAAAAGGGACCTCTGACTGAACAGAGGGAGTGTACTGCTTATTGCTGTGAGCTCGAGCTGCGGGTTAGCCAACAGGCTAACAGCAGTGGCACACACAGTGTGGCTAACGGCAGCCGGATCATATAGTGTGGTGAGCCTGTGCTTGCTGTGGCTGAGTGAACTGAGACAGGCACAGAGTATTTGTTCCAAAAACAGCTTGCACACAAAGAGCACACAGTCCCAACCATAGACTGTATTTAAGAAGTGGACATAGTCATCGTGAACTCACCCATTGGTTTGTGGACTGCCGTTTTGAAGCCTCGAGTTTGGCCGATAGGGCGCCACAATGTTGAGTTTTGCAAACAGTGGCACCCGATTTGGACGAGACGGTGGAGCTAACGGCTCCGTGTGGCACTAATTTTCATAGCTAGGTGTATCTGTAAATCACGTTAACTGTCATTTTAACAGGGATGACAGCATTGTCTAGCAAATAACAGTTTAACAGTTTAAAACTAAATGTACTCACCAGAGAAAGTGAACACCTAATAACCTTTTTCAATGTCGCTGGTTAAATTTACACAGTGCCATGGGTACGAGTCACTCTAGTAATCCTGCCCTGAAGCATACTCTGCTTTGTCCATTTTCCTCTAAATGGGACCATAATTTACTGAACATCATGTTGTATTTTAGAAGATTTGAAACTAGCGATTGAGACCATAAACCCATTAGGAAAGTGTTTACTGAGTTAATTATTCAGGTAAGAAGGATGGTCATTTTACCATTATTTCTAATGGAACCGGACTTCTTTTTGCAACCAGAAGAGTCGACCCCTGCTGGCCTTTCAATAGACTGCGGGTTTAAGGGATTTCCGCGTTGGCTTTGCGTCTCAGACTGGAAGCTTCCCGCTTGGTCCCAGCCCATAGCGACAAGGGTCGGACCAACAGCAAGCAATCTGGGTGATCCACGGCATGTTATTTTAATGTTGGGCTCCTAATAGCTTCACGTTAGTTTCCTGTTAGCCCCTTGATGCCTGAATTTATTTACAATTATATATATTTTCATTTGCTTTCAAGCTGATGCTAAATTAAGTGGAGATGGTTAATTTGTCTATAGAAAATAGAAAATAGTATATAAATTCAGGTATGATGTAGGTATAATGCACATTAGCGACAACAGGCATAAACGAGAAACAAGTGCTTGCAAAAGGTTCCCAGGTACATAGTGAATATGCTCAAACAGGCATTGGGGAAATTCATACACTCTCGGCTGCAGTCTGAAAGGAAGCAGTATGATGCGACAATAGACCTTAAGGGGTTAGCTCAACACGTCCCTCGAGGCTGCAACTGGAAGGATAGCCAAGCCCCATGAATGCCCTAGCCTGAAGTGGAACGGTGGCGTTCCACTTGTGTTCACACAACGATGACAGATAAGTTGAGCAAGAGGGTATGTTTCCCGTCTGCTTAGCATCTCTTTGACGCCGCTCTAGCTGGTCTGCTCAAAGACATTATCCGCTGGTAACCTTCTGCTCTTGTGCTGAAGAAAAATGGGACCGATGGCCACGTCTCACGGTTATATACACAAAGTGACGATGTGATAGAGGCCCACACTATTTTGGATTTTACAGGAAGCAAATGCAGAGAAGACAGGAAAAATATGATCTCTTTTCCTGGTTCCTGTCAGAACACGTGTTGCAGCATTCTGGATCAGCTGAAGAGTCTTAATGGACTTTTTCAAGCAGCCTGATAATGGGGAATTGCAGTAATCCAGCCTAGAAGTAACAAATGCATGGACTAGTATATCATTTTTAGACAGGATGTTCCTGATTTTTGCAAAATTACGTAGGTGAAAAAAAAAAAGGCAATTTGCCTCATGTGAGACTTAAACGACTTGTCCTGATCAAAGATAACTCCAAGATTCCTCACAGTGGTGCTGGAGGCCAGGGCGATGCCATCAAGGGAAACTATATCTTTAGATAATGTGTCATGGAGGTGCCTGGGCCCAGAACAATAACATAACATTAACATTAGAAAATTACAGGTCATCCAGGTTTTAACATCCTGAAGGCACATTTGAAGTTTAGCTAACTGATGAGTTTCATCTAATTTGATCGATAGATATAATTGAGTATCATCTGCATAACAATGAAAGTTTATGGAATGTTTCCTGATAATATTGCCTACAGGAAGCATATATAAAGTGAAGAGGATTGGTCCGAGCACAGATCCTTGTGGAACTCCATGACTAACTTTGGCATGCATGGACGACTCATCGTTAACATGTACAAACTGAAATCGATCTGATAAATAGAACTTAAAGCAGCTTAGAGCGATTTCTTTAATGCCAATGAAATGTTCCAATCTCTGTAATAGGATCTGAAGGTCAATGGTATCAAATGCAGCACTAAGATCTAATAAAACCAGTACAGAGACAAGTCCATTGTCTGATGCAATTAGGAGGTCATTAGTAATTTTCACCAGTGCAGTCTCTGTGCAATGATGAACTCTAAATCCTGACTGAAAATCCTCAAATAAACTATCGCTATGTAGAAAGTCACACAGCTGTTTGGCGACTGCTTTCTCCAGAATCTTAGAGAGAAATTGCAGGTTTGATATAGGTCTATAGTTCGCTAAAACATCTGGATCAAGGTTGGGCTTTTTCAGACGAGGTTTAATTACAGCTACTTTAAAGTACTGTGGTACATAGCCTGTTGATAAAGATAGATTGATCATATCTAGTAGAGAAGTGCTGACTAAGGTTAACACTTCTTTAAGCAGCCTAGTCGGGATGGGGTCTAAGAGGCAGGTTGATGGTTTAGATGAAGAAATTATTAAAGTTAGTTGGTAAAGATTGAGGGAAGCAAAGCAGTCTAAACATGTATCTGGTTCTACAGCTGTTTCTAAGGTTCCTGAGTTTGGAAATAAGTCGGTGCCAGTTAAGGGCAGGTCTTGGTGAATTTTGTTTCTAATAGTTAGAATTTTATCATTAAATAAGCTCATGAAGTCGTAACTACTGAGAGCTATGGGAATACTTGGCTCTATAGAGCTGTGATTCTCTGTCATCCTGGCTACAGTGCTGAAAAGAAACCTGGGGTTGTTCCTAATTTCCTCTATTAATAACGAGTAGTACGCTGATAGTTTTAAGACTATCGTGCCAAATTAAAAGAGAATGTTCCAGTTTGATGGAACACCAATTCCTCTCAAGTTTCCACGATATTTGCATTAATTTGCGAGTTTCAGTATTATACAATGGAGCTAATCGTCTTTGTTGCCAGTCTAAAAAAGAAAATAATAAAACAGAGTCATTTGCAGTGAGCCAGCACTATCAACAAGATGATTGATTTGGGAGGGACTGAAATTAGCATAGCTCCCATAGGAAAGCAAAATCCAAGATAAGATCTCATAGTTGTTTCCTTCTTTTCTCCTAGACACATATTAGCTCCTTTTAATACTATGGTGAGACCAAAGGCCTTTTCTCCCACTTCTCAAATTCATCTCAGGAGAAACAACCATATAAAATTTCATTTATGTCTGACTCTGATCAGAACAAGAGATCTCTAACTGATCTTTAATAAGTCTAATTTGAACATTGGACCATGAGATCAGAGAAAGAGCTCAAAGAAAACTCAGCTATGACTCCTAGGATCTCATGATTCTTCTCAAATATGTCTCACTTTTCTCATATTGGCAAAAAACTCATCTCTGTCTTACTCTAATCAAAAGATGAGATCTCTACAGTATCTTAAATAGTGTAATTTCAGTCTCCAGAATGTGGATCAGAAAAAAAGCTCCAAGATATTTCTCAGTTTTGTCTTAGTGACCCCACTGAGGGGTTATTTTACTCAATACATTTTGACATTGAAAATAATGCACTTTCAAATGTCATGTTTTCCAATTTGTTAAGGTAGTCACAGCCAGCATAACTGGAAAACCCAATACTGACATGATGACATGATGTTTAGAGATGAATTCATTAAGGACCGAATGCACGCAAGAACTGACATACAACATGTATCTGTCATACAGAATAAAATATTTTACTTTTGATACTTAAGTACATTCACTATGGAATACATTTATACCTTTTACTTGAGTAGAACTCAATTGTGGATATGGTATTTCTCCTCTTTTAAGTAAGGGAAAATTATACTCTATTTAAAGACAATCAGTCCTTCACTGTTGATTTTAGCTGGATGGTGTAGCAGCAGTGGTGTTGCCCTTTGAACAGCAGGGGTGGGGTTCAAATCCAGCTCAGGGCAAGCCTCCAGCATGGTACTACAAGCAGATAGTAATATAACACAATCAATCTCCCCAGTGCTCCCAACTGCTTTTTAGGAGCAATAAGCAAGACATTAATGAACTCAAAAAGATACAATGAGGAGATCTCATCTGTGACTTTCAATCTCCTATTGTAATCTCAATTTAGTATCCATTTGTTTTACCCATGTCTCAAAACCTCAATCTCTCTTCATCTCATCCTTTTCTCCTAAGGGGTTTTAGGAGCAACAATTCAGATTGGAGTGATCTCAAAAAGACATACTATTGAGAACTTAGTGTTTTCTCAAGAGTTAAAGAAAAGACTATTCTGAGCAAAAGATTTTTCCTCTGGGTAGGAGTCCTCCGTTACTTTCTGACTTGATAATGAATTTAAAGCTGATGGAATCACATCCTTAAATTTAGCTACAGCACTATCAGACAGACATCTTGTATAGACATTTTTGAAACAGTGGTTAAGGCTATACACCAAGGAAATAGCTAATTATGCAGTGCACCATTTTAGCAAAATTCACTGCCTTTAACTCTATGTTACAACAGGGCATAGTCAGTATGAGCAATACTGATTTTAGAATTAATTTAATTAACGAAATACAGCTGAATAGTACGTTAACGTAATGAACCATTTTCCTTAAATATAGCATGCACTTCTAACCACATTATAATAACTTAATAAACCAAATAAAATGAATATTGTATAATAAAATAAAATAATATAGGAGTGTCATTATTACAGTAAGTCTGGGCTATAAATAACATTACAAGCATAAATCTAGCATTGGCTGAGAACTACGTTTACACGTCAACAGCACTATATGCACCTCCGCTTTTGGAGAATTCAGCTAGCAACTACCACAGTAAACATTTCATAATAAGAGCGTGTTGCCTGCTGGATTTTGCCAACATTTGTGATTATTGCTTACTTTTTGTGCTTCTACTAGATTAAGTAGGCTACGTAGTTAAAATGTTTCTTTTTTGTCTGATTTAACTGTGTTTATTGTTGATATTGATGTACGATCGTAAGTCTGTACCGGGTATTTTATTTTGAAAATTGACTGGATTCTTTGCCGTTTCTGTGTCTGACTTGCTGCCCGGTTCATCTGCTCTACTACTTGACATTGGGACGCTTCTGGGACGCACTGCAGCACTTATGGTGTGAGCACAAACATTTACTAGAATCTATGATCAGCTCCAGCAGCAGCGACATACTCAGTGGACTTTCGGAGTGAGCACGGGGTCATGTAAATTTGGTTAAATGACTTGGTAGCAGATGGGCCTTGTGATGAAGCTCCGCCCCCACTGTGCTGAGAGTCTAGCCGCAAGGCAGGAAAGAATTGTGGTTCATATGAAGTCTTTTGCTGTGTTGTGTTTTGCAGATGGAGGACCCGGTTCTCCTCAGAGTTAAGCCGCTCGGCGCTAAGCTACATCGTTGTTTCTCTTAGCATGTGAAGTTAGCTGGCACGGTTTGTGTCATAGCTGCTGGCTAACTGAGCTGGTTTGCTAGGATTCGTGTCTGCTCTGAGCAGAACATGCTGGGGAAAAAGCTGCAGCTTTTGGCAGTTTCAGTGGTCCAGAGAAAGAGATAGAGCAGAAGTTAGGTCATAATACACTGACCAATTGTCTGCTGGGTCCATGGGCTCACACACCTAGGTGTGACTTGCTCATTGTTGGAAACAGTTCAGTTTAAATCACACCAATGAACAAATTCATCTGTGGAGTTTCTGTGTTCCCAACACATTACATTTGTTCCTAGTTTTAAATGACAATCTATAAATCCTATGCTTCCCTGTCAGGGAAAATAATTCCTTCCCAAAGAATACGGAGTCAAATACATGTGTTGAATAATTTCTTTATGTAACGTGGCCACCGAGAGAACGCACGGTTACTCTCCCGAACTCAGCATTTCCTCTCCTTAAGTACAGAACAAGTACAAAGCAAACAACAGCCAACAAATGGTAGATGAAGGAAAACAAATGGCAGAGTATTAGCATACACTCAAAAACTTTTCCTGAGCTAAGAAAGGAAATGCAAATGTATTTGGCATCAGATGTTTCTCTGTCTCTTGATTGGTCAATGTTAAACTCTCACCTTCATGCCAGCAGTTTATCGTAAATCAGCCTTTGACTAGAAACCAATGCTAATTTCTCACAAGTTAGTTACAGTGAAATTATAATGTATTTCTCACATTCCTCACTCATTTTCCATTTCTATCCTTTTCCTTCTCTCTTCCTCTCTGTCTCTAAAGAGGTCACCTCACCCCAATGAAGACACCCACCCAGCAATAGAACATCATTTAAGGATTTACCACTTTAGATCCCACCACATATTGGTGTTAGTGCCTGGATTTGTACTTCCCATTTGGGTGAATAGTTTCATGGAGATTTGAATATCCCTGCTAAGATATGTGCTAACCAAAGATGGTCAAGTGCAGCTCACCTTGTTAACTCAGGCAATTAAAGTCCTGTCATACACCCATGTCTAGACTATTATGGAAGGAAGGTAGGAAATACAAATGAGCAAGAAAAAATTACCTCAGCACTGATGGAAGCAACATATTTACAAGGCTCTTAATTGATCATACATGCTGTAGACACTCATATTTGGAGAGAGTTGGACTCCAACTAAAATATGTACATATATTTTAGGATGTGGTTAGGGCAGTGCAATTAATCTAATTTAATCAATATTTTGTTTTTGGTTTCTGATTACAAAAACAACTTAATCGAAATAAAATGATTATTGTGCCATTGTTGTTAATAAATCCAGTGCCCCTTAGCGGCGACCCCCCTGATCCTCCATAAAAGCCCAAATTCAGTCATAGGCTGTTGCATGTTTACTTCAGCTCGAGCTGAGTTGAGTTATAACTCGTACAACTTGCTAGACATCAGTATTAGCTGAAGCCTATGGTATTCTGCACTGCAGAAATGAGCCTAGCAGCTAGCGGACTTTTCCTTAACTCATAGCTTAACAATTTACATATTATTTATACTTATACTAAACCCAATGTGTAAAGCCTTGCTTTACCTGGTCCGTAATTGTAAAATATTCACTGCGTCCCCGTGTTCTAACGTATTACCGGATTTATACTGCATCTCCCAATGGAACACCATGGTTGAATTAACAGCGTTAACGGTACGAGTTGTATAATCATGATTATGCTTTTTTCCCATAAACACCCCTAGATGTGGTGCATTCCTGGGAATAATCACAAAAATAAGTTTTATAAATATCCATCCTGTTGTGGTGGCAGCCCGGCTGACGGTGAGTGTCCTGTTTTTTTTCTGCTTTTTATCAGTTTTTCTGCTTTTTCCCTTGGTTTCTGGTTCTCTGCCCGCCTCTCTGTGTTTTCTCCCCCGTGTGCTCTCTCTCCCTCTGCTCCTGAGCCCAGCCAACTACCTGCACCTGCAGCCCATCATCCACCTCGTCAGCCTGCCACACCTGCCAGTAATCAACCTCATCCCAGCCTGTATTTCAACCCCGGTTCTCCACACCATCCTTGCTTGATCGTCGCTGCTCCATACCTGGTGCCACTTCAGTGTTCAAGCTTCCATGTTCCTTGTTTTTTCACACTTACCCTGTGCCTTGTCTTTGTCTTCCCTAACCTTGCCTCTCTGTCTGTTTCCCTCCCAGGTACACTCACCCTCGTCCTCCGTTCGGCTGGGCTCATCCACTGGCCCACTCCTCTATGGACTTCCCTCACGGCGTCCTCCCTGTTCCCCCGCCTCGCCTCGCTTCCTCGGCCCCTGTGTTCCCCGGCTCCCTGGCCCCCTGTCTCCTTGGTTCCCCGTGCCAGTACTTCCCCGACGTCCTCCTCTCCCTCCACTCCAGTCCCTCTCACCCTTTTTCCCCCAATAAACCTCCTTCCCTCTGAGTGCAGCATTTGGGTCCTCTCTGTCCACACACACCACACCCCGTAACACATCCATCCATCCATCGTCAACCGCTTATCCTGTGTACAGGGTCGCTGGGGTTTTCTAAATATGACATTCCAAAAAAAAGTGGTCTCTTCACTTAACTTTCCCCCAGTGAGGGTTAAGTTGAGCCTAGGTAGAGGATAAGTTGAGCCACACTGGGCTCAGGGACATTAATGTAATTTCATTGTGCCAACTTAAATGCCAAGTCACAACACTGCATTGCAGTTAGATAATGAAACATTGCCGCTAGATTTTCGATATGTTTCATATTAATGAATCTCTTTAAAGTCATCCTGTTGACCTTCTTGTCCCTTGCCACCAGACATAGGGACTTCCCATTCTGTACCACTCCTACTGATGTGTCCAAATCCACAAGAGTTGAATCCCTGATGCTGGATGTGGAGGTCCTGGGCTGGTGTGGTTATATATGGTCTGCGGTTGCGAGGCCGGTTGGATGTACTGTCAAACTCTCTGAAACGCCTTTGGAGATGGCTTATGGTAGAGAAATGAACATTCAATTCACGGGCAACAGCTCTGGTAGACATTCCTTCAGTCAACATGACAATTGCACGCTCCCCCACAACTTACGACATCTGTGGAATTGTGCTGTGTGATGAAACTGCACATTTTCGAGTGGCCTTTTATTGTGGCCAGCCTAAGGCACATCTGTGCAACACCCATGCTGCATCTTGATATGCACACCTGTGAGGTGGATGGATTATCTCGGCAAAGGAGAAGTGCTCACTAACACAGATTTTGATAAATTTGCGAACAATATTTGAGAGAAATAGGCCTTGTGTGTACATAGAGAAAGTCTTGAGTTAAAGCTCATGATGAATGGGGGCAAAAACAAAAGTGCTGCGTGTATAGTTTTTTTAAGTGTAGATTACTTTAATGTCTGTCCCAAAGCAGTGACAGAAATCCTCCTTCGACAAGGCTCACTAAAAAAGGTTATGATCAACATTATACTGATGAATGTCTTACTGTAAAGTGTGCTGAGGAGTCCTCCTGTTTACAGGTTAAAAGATTGCGGTGGTGAAATATTACAGGGGAGATTTTATGAACCAGAGTTGCAAAAATATATTGTGGATAAAAACAAAACATTTCATATAGAAAAGAGTAGGAGGCAAGAGGGTGTTATAACTTACTAATTAGAAAAGCTATACGTTTTTTGCCCAGATGAATGTTGTCGTGGAAATTATATTCCTGGTGAGAGGTTGAGCAAATAATCGAGTTACAGCCAACTGTTGTCTTTGAAGAATTTATTTAACAAACGAGAATATACAGAGGAGTACTTAAACACATATACAGCTGGTCCAGAGACCTGCCGCCTAGGGCAGCTTCGGGCGTCTGGCCCCGAGCAAAGGGATGCATCATCATTTACATAGTCTAGGTTTCTATGTTTTGGGGAACAGAGATCCTCTCTCGGCCTTGAATGAACATTACAGGAGGGGAGAGGAACAACAAGAGGGGAAAACACCAAAACAATATCACACCTCTGACCTAAACCCTAGTAAATGTGGACAGACTAACATACGGAGTATAGGAGAGGAAAGGTTAAGGATAAATACACAATACATATGTATCTATAAGACATAACAATACTAGTAATAATAATAGAACATACATAAAAGAATAAATGTAAGAGGAAACAATTTTTCTGCCATGACAAATGTTAACTTGCTGCAATCAAGATGCTTTTAGTACTTTTCCCTCCTGAAAACCGTTTTATAAAACGTGTTAAGTAAGTTTGCATTATTATTTACTATATCGACAGGTAGGCCCATTTATATTTTGAACAATCGGTTTTCAGGTAGTTTATGTACTCTTTAGGGTAGATTACTTGAATTTTTAAAATTTATTCATGATGTCGTTTTATATTTGTGGCAAAATAGAAGACCATAGACAAAAACTTAACTTTTAGCTTTGTTATTATTTGGTTACACGAACTACACAATGTCAATTATGTTTAAAGGCATTAAACTATGGTGGAATTCTCTGCACTACAGTGGCTACTTTTTTCTCATGTAAATGTTGATTTATGGCTCTACAGACTGGCATCAACTTTTGCTGTGGAGTTTTGGTAATAACAACCACACTGTTGTGAGGTGAATGAAAACAATGTTTGTGCAGAACACACACAAACACATTTCCTTAACATAAAGGAGACAATTTTGCAAAAACAACAATAACTTGTCTGTGGGAGCATAATCACTTATCTGCTTTGTACAACCCTTGAGAGACAATGAAAAGAAACAAATCAGAAAAACAAAACATATTTACAAATGAATGTGGACAAGTTCTTTGGGTCCAACATTGGTCATGGTATCCTATCCTGCCAAGACACACTGCCTTCAGGGGAGTTGAAGAAGGTGCAGAAAATCTCCCTGACATTACAGGCCCCTGATGCCCAGTTTCCTCCCATGTTCCTCACTGGTGCCATGTGTCTCCCCAGCAGCTCTTCCTCATCCAGCAACCTGTAGTTTTTGCTAGGGGCTAGCAGGACGTTGTAAAGGATGCACGCAGCTACCACAAGCAGGCAGATTCTGCAATGAAATATTGTCCACCTGGAGGCCAGAATTCCAAAGGCATTTTCCACCAACATCCTAGCTCTTGATAGTCTGTAGTTGGGTCATTGTAATTTACCATTATAAGTGTTGTCTGTGCAATTTGCATGATAATATAAAGTTCACTTGTACATATTTGTTAGGAAATGGCTCCACCACTAAGTGCAGCGGAAATGCAGCATCGCTACAGAGCAAAGCGAGATGCAGATCCAGAAAGAAGAGCAGAGTATCTCCAGAAAGAGAGGGAGAAATGGCAGAGAGACCAAGAGACAGGGGAAAAGAAAAAATTTGCTGACCTTAGTGAGCGTGATCAACGAGCCCAGAGGAAGAAATGGAAACAGAGGAAAGGGGAAGCAAAACTCGGAAAAGTCCAGGGCAGCTATCCCATCTTCACCTACAACACCTCTTGCATTGCAGCCAGTGGCAGAGCCCTCATGGTTGGAAGTGAAAAAATGCAGTTATTACATTTTTATGAAGCACTATAACTCCTGCATAAATGGTCACCTCTCACTGGCTGAGAATAATTCTCTTAGAACTGCAAGATGATAGTCATGGAAAAAGTAATTACTATATAGATCTAAAACATACTGTACAAAGTCACATGAAATATGTGATCACACAAAAAATAAATACTTCCACAAAAACATGGCGTTCTTTTGTGCTAATGAATAGTTTATTGGTCACAAATCTCACTTTGCATGTGATCTACATATTCATTTTCCCATTAGATTTTTCCATATGGGTATCATTATGTAACTACTATAAAACTGCTATGTAATTACTTTGTAACTACTCTTTCTAAGCCAGTACTGCAAAATGTATTTGATCCCTTCAGGAAATTGGTTTAATCTACAGTCAAGTATTAGGGTTAGGGTTAGGGTTAAGGGTAAGATTAGGATTAGACTCAATGCTATGATTTTGAATAAACATTGCTACAATGATAGTAAACCTAGATAAAATGTGTGCATTTATTGTGTTTTAGGCAAAGGCAACAAGGTAAACACGCAGGTAATTGCTAGAGCCACAATGGGGAATGTAATCAAGAAATACAGGCTTCAGAGGTTAGCTCAGTAAACCCTGGGCTTTTCAAAGAAAAGAACACGACTAGAAGGAAACCTCTGCAGCTACCAGAGGACAAACTGTTACGGTAAGTGGTGTAGTTAGGCAGGTTGAGGAGGCCCCAATCGCAGGACGCAAGGCAGAGGAGGTACGGTTCAAAAAGGTGATTTATTTAGCAAACAAAAAGCGAGCACACTTAGTAATAATAATAATAATAATAATAATAATACATTTTATTTATAATGCACTTTACATTTCAGGGAAATCTCAAAGTGCTACAACAACAAGGGGTTAAAAACAGTACCAGAAAATAACAATCGCAATAAAACACCGTAACAAAAAATTTAAAACCATGACTGTTAAAAGGCCTTTTGAAATAAAAAAGTCTTTAGGCCCTTCTTAAAAACCTCCAGAGTTTGTGGGGCCCTTAGGGGCTCTGGGAGGGCATTCCAGAGCCGTGGGGCGACTGCCTGGAAGGCCCTGTCTCCCATGGTGGAGAGTTTAGTCCTTGGTTGGTGCAGGCAGTGGGTAGAGGTGGAGGAGCGGAGGTTTCTTAAGGTGGTGAGTGGGGTGAGGAGTTCACTGAGGTAGGCAGGGGCAGTTCCATGTATGCACTGGTGGGTAAGGAGACAGATTTTATATTGAATTCTGTATTGAATGGGCAGCCAGTGGAGGGATTTCAGGACTGGAGTGATATGGTCATATTTGCGCCTCCTCGTCAGGACCCGGGCAGCGCAGTTCTGAATATGCTGGAGCTTTTGCAGTCTCCTGCCAGGGATCCCGACGAGGAGGGCATTACAGTAGTCCAGCCTGGAGGAGATAAAGGCATGGATCAACTTCTCAGCATCTAGTTGTGAGAGGGAGGGGCGGAGTTTGGCGATGTTTTTGAGGTGGAGGAAGGAGACCTTACAGAGGTGACGGATGTGAGTGTCGAATGTGAGATTTGAGTCAAGTCTGACTCCAAGGTTTGTAACAGAAGTAGACAGGGGAATGTGATGACCAAAAATGGATATACTGCTGAGGGAGGAGGACTGGGTTTGATGTGGAGTACCGATCAGGATGGCTTCGGTTTTGCTGCTATTTAGTTGAAGAAAGTTGTCAGCCATCCATGCCCTTATCTCCTCCAGGCAAACCTGAAGTGCAGATGGCAGAGCTGAGGGGAGTGTAGAGTCCATTTTTATGTATAGTTGTGTATCATCTGCGTAACAATGGAATGAAACTTTGTGTTTATGGATGATGTGACCGAGGGGTAGTAAGTAGATGGTAAAAAGGGTTGGACCAAGGACGGACCCTTGTGGCACTCCACAGCTGACTGTGTGGGGTGATGATTGGGACTGTCCTAGAGCCACATACTCCGTCCTGGCTGTGAGATAAGACTGGAACCAGCCTAGTGTAGTCCCAGAAAGTCCTACCATAAACTGGAGACGGTGAAGCAGGATGTTGTTAGATACTTAGATACTGAGTGGCTGAGTCCATAAAAAGCCATAATGAGAAACTAAACCTAAATCCAACACAGGTAATCCAAAACACAAAGAGCAGAAAATAGACAAAAACACTGGACAAGACTGGGAGACTGAAGCCACGACTGACAGGGAGTAACACCAACAATGACCAGACAAGGGCTGAACAGAAAGACCACACATATATACCAGGGATAACGAGCAGGGCGGGAGCAACACAGGTGACAGACATGAGGCTAACGAGGGAGGCAGAGAGACAGCAGGAAAACAGAGAGGCAGGCAGGCAGAGACAACAGGTGGTAACAGAGAGAACACTCAGACAAGCAGACATGGGGCAGAGTGAATAACTAAGAATGCACAAGTACGACACAGGGCTGAGATGCAGAGCTAAACAGAACCAGTAAATGAACAAGGGAATACACAAGACTGAACAGGGAACACAAGACCAGGAGTAAACACAAAATATATTAACTAATGTACAGGACTAGGAACTAACTGAACAAGACTACACAGAGAAACACAGAACCAAAAACAGACTTAAACAGGAAAGACATGAACACAAAAACCACATTCCTAACACAAACCAAAACAGAAGCAGTATAGTAGCATACTACTTGCGAGCAGGGCTGGACTGGGACAAAAACTCGGCCCTGGCATTTTTGGCCCAGGTGGCCCACCAAAATTGGTTGGACATCCCTCACCAATACTCCATCCTTGCTTTTAAGGGCTTAGATTAGGGGTTTGACAAAACTCTTAGCCCATGAGACTTGACACTGCACAATAGTCGGGCCATGACAACAAGACAACAATATCATTTAATAGGCTTAGTATTAGGGGAAAAAAATGTATTGATGAAATAGTTGGTAGGGGGATCTGGGAGTACTCCCCCAGAAGATTGTAAACATTAAACACTTGATTTCTTGCATTCTGGAGACATACTTGTATCAACCCTCAAAAACTGCTACCATGTTATGCCATTTGTCAAACTGAACCCTATAAATCATTGAGCTATATTTAACAGGGGTGTCTGGGGGTCCTCCGCCTGAAAAATTTGGGCTTTAAACACTTCATTTCCTGCATTCTTTTCAATTTTTCTGCACCAATTCATTGAGGAAATGTCTTTATATAAAAGAAAACACAAAATTCAGGTGACAATTCAAAAAATAAAAATATAGTGTAATATAGTGCGGTAAGGCACATTACACATTTTCACCTCAATGATAAATGAATTCATTTTAATTTAGTTATCAACCCCTGCACCTTAATAGCTCCTATGTTTCAGCAGCTTTTCTGCTCATGTTCAAAACTTTCTGCACATTAAAAAATCTCTCCCACATGTGTTCTCTGACATTTACAGAATAACAATTTGACATATAATATTACGAGATATAATGAGAATGAAGTCATTATATTTTAACAAAATCTACCTGCCCTACTGCTGTGCATTACCCTGTGTTATTGCTCTGCTGATATGATGGTAGGCTGCTACCCCCTTTAGAGTGCCCGTCTGTACTGGATGATAGTAGCTCACTACTTTTCATCAGAGGTAGAAAACCGAAACTGAAAACACTTGTGATCGGACAGAAATATCACCACACATCCACACACATGTTCACTTCAGCACCTCTGATAAAGTGCAGCTCACAGCCACTTCAGAGAGAATTAAGCATCCTGGAGCAGAGAGACGGTCAAACAGAGCAAAGTGTCTCTGAGCGAGGGGGACAGAGACAGCAGAGAGAGCGACAGGGCATAACAAGGAATAGAGAGCAGAGGGTTTGAGGGCTAGTAAGAGATGTGAATGGGCTGGCCCAGTGTCAGTATAGAAAATCAACCAATGGGCCGCTGTCTGTGCTTTTGGGCCGCCATTTTTTAAAAAACAGTTGTATAAATAAATAATTTACGTTACACCGGCCCCAAAGGTGCTTCGGCCCACCGGGCATTTGCCCGGTATGCCAGATTACCAAACCAGCCCTGCTTGCGAGACGACGTTAGCCGAATGACAACCGTCAAAAAGCAAACTTGGTTGCTGACAGACACCGTTAAAAACATACACAGGAAATTTGTCTCTGAAACCAGGTGTCATACTCCCTTTTCTGCAGTCAAAGGGCCTTTTGGGTTGTAGCACCAACTGTGAAGCTGACAGGGAAACCTGTCAGTGCAAGACGCATGAGAACCTGCAGTTTGCGTCTACTAGCCTTTTCAGTAGTGGGCTTCTGTCTACTAAAGATGGAGAGAAAATGGCAGATGCAATTGTCTGTGATCCTAATTTCAAGGATTGTGCCTATGGTGTTTGCGGAGAGTGGCACACCACTGCTGTTGAATTGGTTAGGCCCATGACAACAAATTCCATTGCTTTCACACAGTGGTCTACTGAAGTCAGTCAAGATGAAAGAAAGTCGACTCTGACAGTAAAAAAAGAGTTGCTGACAGAGGATTTCGTCAACATATCATCACATTCCGGTTGCAAAACAGGGCTTACATAGAGCCTTGGGAGAAACTCATGGACAATGAATGCCTCATTCACATTGACTTCAGTGAGAATTGTGTGTGCAAGTATGCAAATGAGGGGAAGTAGAAGTTCCCCCAAGTGAAACATCTGCACATCTTCAGCGATGGGCAAGCGACGCAGTACAAACGGGAATATCTTCCTGCTATGCACCGAACCATTCAAAAGGGGGTTTGATATCTCTTGGAACTTTTTTGAAGGCAGTCATGGCAAAGGGGCTCCAGATTATTAATTCCCTGTGATAGTAAGATATTTATCAAGGTTTACAAAAACACTCCCTGGACACACACAATAAAATAAATCAAATTAAATACTGGCCCATAAAGAAAGTGCGTTTGTGTGTGTCTCACTGTTGCAATGGTTGGGGCAGCAGCACTTTCGTTATAAGGAGAGGCATTGGTGTGTATTTGTTAATGTGTTTAATTTTCTGTATGTTTAAAAACTGTTTAATATTCTGTATTTCCATGAATTTAAAATGTTCAGTGAGTTAATTACTAAATTACTGTTGAAATTAAATGAGTTATTGTTGATCATTCCACCCTGTTAGTGTCAGGGATTTGGCTTTGAACCCAGATGCAGACAAGCAGACAGTAGAGGTAGTTTCCAAAACGTTTATTAAACAAAGTGATAATGAATAGCAGTGTTCGATACGGTGGAGGGAATTCCTCCTCAGGTGCGGGTCAGAGCGGCAGTTAAGGACAAGGCGGGTAAGGCTTGTGAGCTGGTGGCGGTCAGGGAAGTATTTCCGAGATGGCATGGTTCCAATGAACAGCGTAGCTCCAGAGCAGATCACAACTGCAGGTTCTCTGAAGCACAAGGAAAACAGGGTTAGCAACAGGAGGCTGGTATAAGCACAAGGTAGTTTCACCTACAAACATGACTTATTAATCTGGCGGGGAAAAGAGGAGAAGGCAGGGTATATGAGCCCGAGATGATAGCCATGGGAAACAGGTGTAACAATTGCAGATTGCCCGCAGCTGGGATGATCGCCAAAGCACCAGACACACAGCCCACAACTCCGCCCTGAGAGAGAGGAAGGTAGAGACAAGCGAGAGGGAGAGGGAGAGGGAGAGAAAGCCAGAAGAACACAAAGAAAAACGCAAACCAAAACCCACCAGGGGCCTGTACCACGAAGCGAGTTCAACATACCCAGGATATGTTTTCGTTATCTGGCTTAACTAACCCTAACAATCGCGATCAGGATAAGCGGTACCACGAAGCTGGTTATCAACTCGGTAAGTCAACCTAGGGTTTCCCAATCCAGCCGTGAGCGTGTTCACATAAAAGAGGCGCTGTAAGCAGCAGATGACCAATCAGACATGAACAAGTCCACTGTCAGCAGAGCGTCATATTTTATGAACGAGGATTAAACTGTAACACTACAGAAATACGACAGTAGCACGCCTGCAGCTGACACATACAGGGAGACAGAAAATCGCAGACAGTGTAAATGCCTAAATAAACAGACGTAGGCATAATATTGCGTTAATTTAAAGTGTTGTTATGAGCTGTATGAAAATATCTGTTGTTGAATGTTTACATTATTAACTCTTTGCAATACCTATGTAAATGTCCCTAAAAAAGTTATAACCCCACTATTGCTGGTTCTTCCGAAGTCCCCCACCTGAATTAATCTAAAACTGTAGTCAGCATCCACAAGCACCAAAAGCACAATGGAAAAAGTCTTCTTGTAGTTGAAGTATTGACTTCTAGACAGTAAAGGTGCTTGCATGATTACATGTACTTTCATCTATTGCACCCAGACAGTTTGTGAAATTCCATTTGTCCCAGAAACCTTGTGCAACCTCCTTCCAAGCGGCTTGTGCTGGCCTGGGTAAGAACCTCTCAAGCGAGTTGATTACAGTTAAGTGACTTAGGAGATTTCTAAATGCTAGGCTGACCAGTGAGTCCCCAGAAGTACCTGTGAGGGAAGAAACATGCAAAGATAAGTTACATTTCACACTGTTTTATTAATATGGCTGTCTTCTATGTTTCAGTGGATGTTTGCAAAGTGAGATGGAAGTCATTAAAGGATGCTTTCATCAAGAACAGAAAAAAACCTCTGCCAAGTGGATCAATATGTGGATCTCAGAAGGAATGGAAGTATGATATAATGATATAATGTCCTTCCTATTGCCCCACACACAACCAAGAACGTCTGTATGAAATTATTTAAACATATGCAATTTTAATTAAATTATTTTACTCTATATCAATGTGATTATAGTATTTTGTGAAATTCAGCTGGTTGGCAAAGCATTCACCCACCCCCCAACACACAACAACGTCCCCCAACCCACGACATTTCACAGCCCTCCAGTCACACCTGCAGGCCAGTAGTCTTTAAGCCTACTCCCCAGCCCCCCCAAAACATCACATGACCAACAGGTCCATACACCCAAATGCTGTCCTCTAGCAGTGACCTGCAATGGGAAGATTGCAGCGCTGTTGGTTCCTACTACACTGACCTGTAGTAAAGTAGCATACATGTAGACAGCTGTTTTTATTGGGTGGTGATGGCGCATAGATAAGATGCTTGCTTGATTCCCACAGTGACACATCCACCATTGTGTCCCTGAGCAAGACGCTTAACCCCTAGTTGCTCCAGAGGTGTGCGACCTCCGACACGTATAGCTATTGTAAGTCGCTTTGGGTGAAAGCTTCAGATAAATGTTTATTGTGAATGTGTTTGAAATTTGCCTCTTTTTTATTTGTGCTAGTTTTAGTCAAAGCTGGAGCTTCTCACATTGTGGAAAGTGGTCCAGCACTTCGCCCCCCCTCCTACGGAACCAGCACACGCTGATCCGTACGGAAAACAAGGCCACGGCGGCCAACATAAATCGCCAGGGCAGTGTGCGCTCGGCTCAACTGCTGAACCTGGCCAGGCTCACATTCCATCAAAAGGCCTGTTTCCCAAGGCAGTGCTTGTTAGCTCTAGGTCTCCCGCAGGATGTTGAATGCACCATCCAGGGAGTGAAAATGGCACCCACATGGTCTTCATGTACCACAAAGTGGCCTGCGTTCCAGCGCTGGTGGTCTATACCCTGTTGCCTGCCTCCTGCCCTGTGTGCTTTTGTTCTTCCAGCTTCTGATGGACAGAGGGCTAGTTTTCAGTACGATGAAAACATACGCTGCTGCCCTTTTTGGTGACCGGACGGTGTTTGCTCAACCTCTGCTGAAGCGTTTCCTGGAGGGCGTGTGTAGGCACATGCCTGTATCACGCCCTGCTGCTTTTCAGTGGGACATGGCGCAGGTCTTACATGCCCCACCCAAGGCAGCTTCCAATGCCTGGAAACTGCAGGACTGCATTTCTCTAAACCAATACTGCACTGCTTTTGGCACTGACATCTCCCAAGAGAGTCAACGATCTGGCTGCCCTCTCTGTGGCTCCTTCATGTCTCATAATCCAAGGGAACAGCAGCTCCACTGTCCTGCTTCCTAACCTGCCTTCATGCCCAGAGAGCATTACAATCTCCTTCCGGTCGTTGGTGATACCTGGCAAGCTTCTTTGCTCCTCCTCACAGGTCAGAGGAGAAGCTGCGTTCCATCTCCTCTTTCCGTTTGGCGCATCATATTATGTTGCCCACATGGCTACATAACGCCGTTCCAGTGCCCGTGTCTTCCGTTTCCGACAACTCACTCTGTACTGGGTATTCTGTCTGAATGATCGTCACCTGTGTAAGTGCGGTGCGCATCCCCCTCGCCGGATGGCGTGGGGAGACGTGCTGCTTGTGTTAGCCCTGCTCTGTCTGCATTTGTACTGTTACAGTGCGCTTACACAGCTACAGAGCTCCCTTCTCCGTCCCCAGCCCTGTAGGAATGGAGAATATGTGATAATCTGCTATGCCGTTCCTTTGGGCATGTGTGGTGCACCGTTGCACATTTCGTAATTGATAATTAGTAAGTGATTATTAGTCAAATAAATAATAAATCCGTTCTACTTCAATCAAGCTGGCAGGTATAGGCATTTTCAATTCATAGTATGGCAAGTCTAGATAAACGGGTCTGTCCCATTGAGCTCCTCAGGTAAGATTTGTTGATAAGTTTTAGTTTGGAAAAAGATCATACGGCAGATTTCACAGTCACTGGAATTGTTAAGAAAAGCAGCAAAACGGTGCAGACTTCCCCAAAGCTGCACAATCAACATCTTGGTTAGTTCTTGTATAGTTTTCACTTTTGAGATGCTTTCTGGATGGCGCACTGCAGGTGCTAGCAGCTGGTGTTCCCTCTTGGCTCTCCTTGCTCACAGCTCGTGCCAGCTGCTCTTTCTGTTTAAAGAAACTACTTTTTGCTTTTTCTTGCTCGGCTGCTTCTTTCAATTTTCATGTCTCCTTTTGCGCTTGCACTCCATATTGTGTTAATGTCTCAGTTTCTGTCACTTCACTAGCTAGCATACTATTCTGTGTTGGTTTTGCTAAGCAGTAGTGTGCATGTCCATGAAAATGACCATAACCCAGAATTCTGCTCGGGCACAAGTTGCACTTTTTTAACATAAAATTCATCATTTAATCTTAATTTAGATGTAACAGACTGTAGAGTTATATGCCGGTTGAAAGGCAGGGTAGGTAAGTTTGAGAAACTAGCAAGAAACTGCTGGATTTTGAAAATATCCAACAGAGAAACTCCCATCCCCTCCCTTCTGGGCTCCTTCCAAAGCCACGCCCCCAAAACACATGAATGCGCCGACACCGCTGGAAGATGAGCAGTGTGTGACGAGCGGAGAGGAGCACAGTGCAGCAGCTCACATCAGGGGTAAGAAAACATCTAACTTTATTATTATGAAAATAAACAACTAACCCGACTATTAGTACTCACTATATAGCTAGCATGTTAATATTGGATAGATTTAAAAAGACTGACTTTGATTCAGTAACGAGCTGGCTACCTAACTGTTAGCAACAGGTAGCTGCTGTGCTAACAGCTTTGGTACCTTTGAGCAAAGCTAAAAACAGGCTAATACACATTTTCCCATTTCCATCAGTTACACTACACGAACGTGAATTTTATGTTATACAAACATGAACGTTACTTTGCATTTTAGAGCTTCCACGGTGACAGCAATGTTGTCTCTGATGAGGACTGCACTACAGAGCCAAAATGCATAGGAGTAATAAAAATGCAACATACTGAATTGTGTCATCAGCTTTTCTCCTGGCTGGACTGTGGACACGGTGGTTGTAATCCAGGCCAGCCTGCATGGTCCGATCGGTGTATGCTGGTGAGGAGCAAAGGGTCTTAGAAGACTATAGTCTATATACTATAGTAGAAATAAAACATACCTTATTTTTACTTCTGGTAAAATAAATAATGGCATAACAGCACCAATTACAGTAAAAGGTTTTCACACAGTAGGTTTAGCTATTTACAATGTCAAACTATATAATAAGTAGCTTATCTACAAGAAACGCAAATACTTGGGGACCTGTAGCCAAAGTTCTTTACGTACACTAACGTTGATATATCTTTCTCATGCCTACAAAAACACACAACTGAATAACTAAACCGGCGCAGTCTACACCTACATTGTCTTACATAATGTTAGCATCGGCAAACACAGCTCTCAGCTGCACTGCTGTTCTCCAATTCACCTGCAGCTACAGATATATCATCATCTTTACTCTGGCCTACTACACCAGCCTGCACTCGTAGCCAGGGCTGCCAACTTTTCAATTTAGTTGTTAGTTAGAATGAGATGCGGTATTGGAGGTTGGTTCATTTTAGGCCTTCTGTGTCATATGCCACCGCAGGGGTCGGGGTCATCACCATTTAATCCTCAGGAATGTTGTTTTAAAAGTTCAACAGCCACATGTATGTGTAGATGAAAAGCCAAGTCAATAATCATGATCAGATCAGTGCGATCAAGATACTTGCCAACGTCCCGACATGTTAGCCTTAATTTTGACCAAATGTAACTATGTATTGGGGAGTGTTCCCCCACAGAATGTGTCAAACCATAGACTGTATATCTTTTAATTCTAGAGAATGTATGGAACATTAAAGTTCATTTAAACAAGAGCTTAGGTTTTCCTTTAGGAGGAGCCACTTAATTAGGCGGGGGGTCTAGGGGGCCTCTCCCATCAAATTTTTAGCATTAAACACTTAATTTCCTGCATTCCTGCCTTTTCTGCATCAATTTATGGTGGAAATGTTTTTCATCTAGGCTATATCAAAGGAAACACAAAACTCAGGCAGCAGGTGACTATTTAAAATATAATATACCAGAATATAATTCAGTAGGTGTCTGGCTTTCAAGCATTCTGCAGGCCTATTTCTTATTTCTTCCCTCCTCTATGTGTCTTTGTTTGGGGAAGTTCTTCTTTAAATAAAAAAAAACAACCTTTTCACCTGTGAGAAATACATTATAAGTTGCTGATTTTTTAGGATTTCACTGTAACTAACTTGTGAGAAATTAGCATTGGTCACAGGGTTTTTCCTAATAAAAGGCTGTTTTTACAATAAATGTCTGCTGGCATTTAGGTGAGAGTTTAACATTTACCAATCAAGAGACAGAGAAACATCTCTGATGCCACATACATTTGCATTTCCTTTCGCAGCTCAGGAAGAGTTTTTGAGTGTATGTTAATACTTGCCATTTGTTTTCCTTCATCTACCATTTGTTGGCTGTTCTTTGTACTTGTTCTGTACTTAAGGAGAGGAAATGGAGTTTGAGAGAGTAACTGTGCGTTCTCTCCGTGTCCACGTTACATAAAGAATGATTCATCACATATATTTGACTCTGTATTCTTTGGGAAGGAATTATTTTCCCTGACATTTTTGGCGACGAGGATGGGATTGGACGTTCCAGCTGATCAACGCCGAGTCAAAACGCAGGTAACATTTACCGGTAGGGAAATCCGCCCCGCAAAACGAGAGAGGAACCCGCCTGACTTTGGACCGGGTCGTGACTGGCTGGACACTCCAATCGACTTAAAAACATGAGTTCGAGAGAGTAACTGTGCGTTCTCACCGTGGCCACATTACATAAAGAATGATTCATCACATATATTTGACTCCGTATTCTTTGGGAAGGAATTATTTTCCCTGACACACCTCAAGGATAAATTTATTCATTTTAATTCAGTTAGACTGAATGTTCCAAACTTTTTGCATCTGTCCCACATAATTGTGTAATCTGACATGTCCAGAAAGATTTCTTTGATAATTATGTCATCATTTAATCACAATTCACAATATTTTTCAAAATCTCCCCGCCCTATAATCTTGTGTTCATTACTTGATATTACTTCACTACTGATATGAGTGGAGTGTAATCGCGCCGAGTTGACGCTATCAGTTAGGCTATAGGCTACATTAGTTTTTCCAATACGTGAGAAAACTGATGTATGGTGTGAGGGCATGTGAAAAGTGTCAATTGCGTGAGTCTCACCCTCAATGCGTGAGTGTAGGTAGCTACCATTAGCTGTATGCTAAGTAGGAAGCTACGTTGGCTAGCGATGAAAGTAACAAATTACCATCAAAATGAAAAAAGACAGATTACCTGTTTAGCAGAAATAAAGCGACCACAGCGTAACTTTTCAGCCCTTTGGGGTACCTCAATTGTCACCATCGTTGAAAAGCCACGCAGATATTACCTCCAGTCTGATAGCTTCACCCGTTAGGAGGCAGGGCTGTTAGGGTAAAAGCGCTTTGAGTGGGTGCAAAGACTACAAAGGCGCTATACAAATACGGAGCATTTATATTCCTATGAGCCACTGCTGTCAGTTTTAACCTTGACGCCTGAATTTTATTTACTATTACATATGACAATTTATTATTTTTGTTATCATTTGTTTTCATTTACTTTCAAGTTGATGCTAAATTAAGTGGATTACAATGTCCTGGACATTGTTAATTTGTCCATAGAAAAAATATAAATTCAGGTATTATGCAGGTATAATGCAAATTAGCAAAAACAGGCATAAATGATAAAACACTGCTTGCAAAAGGTTCCTACGTACGTATCGAATATGCACAGACAGCCATTGGGGGAAAACATACGCCATCTTGGCTTTTATCTGAATGGAAGCGGTGTGATGTGGATTTGCGACTATTGGTGTTAAGGTGTAAGCTAAGACAGTGACACTGGTGAACATTATTATGCCTACCTCATGAAAGATGAAAATTCACCCAGGGTGACACAAACCAAGGCGACAATGCGTCCATGAAAGTTCAAGGTTTCAAGGTCTGTACAGATTAACTTTACAATCTGTCAGAAAACCCTTTTAATCTTGTAACGAGATTACACAGACGGATTGGGAAAAAGAGGCAGCGGAAGATTGGCCAGCCTCACCATCACACAGCTAGAGTGAACCCAGTGTTGCTTGTACTGCACCAGAAAGGCCTGATAGTATAAACACACATCAAACAGTGTAACCTGGCTACAGTTGCTGTAAGTTACAGAACTTACAAATGCTGTGTGCAATATAACTTAATTATGACTTCGGCTTGCTGTTTATAAGTGGAGAGCAAAAGCAAGATACCAATCCTGTCTAATCAAAGTTGATCACTGCGATGCAGCTTTGCAACGTCTTATCCTCAGTGATGACCAAATTATAAGTCTTCAGAGTTGTGTTGTATGCTATTTGGAATTGAAGGAGCGTAAATATGCTCTAGGGAGACAGCAAAAGTAGTATGTGTGTGTTCATGTGTGTGAACTGCATTTATTCCTGATGGATAAGCAGCTTACAAGAGATTGTTAAAGTCAGGCGTGTTTTTTGCCTTGCACTACATCAGCGATTCCTCAAGTGTGGTGCGCGTGAGCTGCCTCTAGGGGGTGAGCGACAGGAAAAATGTAATGGTGGTGTAGTAGTGTTTTTGTGGAATTTTTGATGAAATAAAAACCTGAATTGAAAACTTTCCTTTGTAAACTTTATTTAAAATTAAAAACGTTAGCTCACAGGGAATGGCTACTCACACCCCTCTCTCCCCTCCCTCTCTCTCTCAGACTGAGCTGCCCGTGCTTTACTTACAAATCCTCATATGGATCGTCTTTTTGCTCATGTATCTGTTAATGAGGCTATAGCTGCGATTTGTGAGGAAACAGTGTTTTGAAAAAAAAATGTTTGTCATTAAAATACCCCCCACCTCCCTCCGCACAGTTTGGCATGCAGGTGAACTGTGGATTGATTGCAAAGTTTAACCTTCACAGTATGAGAAAAAGTTTCACTACCACCGTTAATTTTTAAAATAATAAATAGGTTATAACCAGGGCTTGACATTAACACCCACCATCCTGCCAAATGCGGGTGGATTTTGGCCGTGGCGGGTAACACAGTCACTCCAATTTGCCACTTTGGCGGGTTAAATAATTGTAGTCTTTTCAAAAGGCATCTGAAATAAGCAATATTGCAGTGTGACACTACAACTCCCATGAGTAATAGTGGCATCGGCAGTTGCCCTGCTGAGGTTACGTCATTAAAGTCATGGAGATATTGGTGGTGATGTGAACCGGTGGAGCTATGTGGCAACATATAAAAGGTGTAACAAAGCCCAAAGAGCAGACAACTCACAAGAGAAAACCTGACGATAAAACCAAAAAAGAAGAAGAGACCAAGAAAAACAAGACTTTTCAATAAAAAGTGGAAGTCAGGTCGAGAATGGCTGGTATATGATCCAGCCAACAAAATCATGTATTGCTCCGATTGTAATAAAGGGGGAATCTGGTTCGCTACAAGAAAGTGTGGCGGTGAAATCTCTTGTCTTCATGAAGTCAGCTGAGTTTCAGAAGATGGGGATCCTGTTTCGCAACATACACACTATAGGAAAGAAAGGTCGGCCCTTCACGGACAATGTGTGGATGTGTGAGTAAGTATTGTGCATGTTAATTTATTTGTTAGAAAGTTAGGTTAGTCATGATGACTCATAACATTATTCAGTTTGTGTTTTAGGGTAGATGAGAAAAAGGTTTGAAAGTTGGAAGTACATATAGGAACTCAAAAAGAGCTAAGGAGTTCATGTTCTACATTGCTGAGGCTGAAAGAATAAAACTGAAAAGCTCTAGCCACCACAAAGTTACTGTCAGTAATGAGTGACAGTTCAACAGACAGTGCAGTGATGGAAGAGGAGCTGGTGTATGTCAGGTGGGCAACAGCAGGGAAGATGGAGGTGCGTTTTGTTGGTATCCAATCGGTGAACAAACCAGATGCTAGCCATGTTGCTGAGGCCATATCCTCAGTAATGGAGACCGTGTCTGGGAGCGAAGATGAGACTGGACAGTGGCTACAAAAACTGGTAGCATGTGGGACAGACGGCGCTGCTGTCATGACAGGGGTCAAGAAAGTTGTAGTTAGCCAGCTGCGTGGAGACAAAGTGGAGATTCTGGGCATACATTGCATGTCCCATCGGCTGAAGTTGGCATACTCCGATGCTGTTTCCCATAACAAGCTGGCAAGGAAAGTTAATGACCTGCTGAGCAGCCTGTATTCGTTCTATCACAAGAGTTGTGTGAACAGGGAAAACTTAAGGGGGAGCTTCAAGGAGACTGGCATGAGGCATCTGATACCGACAAGGATAGGAGGAACCCGGTGGGTGTCACATTTCCTCGTGCACCATCTAGAGCAGATATAGTAGGCTAATACAGGTAGGAAAAAGACAAAAGGCAATATTTCCCAAATGTAGAAATATGTCAGGGCTTGGAAACAGTACAGTACAAGTACAAGTGTGTTAGTTTAATGTAGCTGAAGAGTGTATTCATTCATTTGAATAATTACTTGATATTTGATATGTTTTTTTATACTAATTACATTCTCTGCCTTTATCATGTCAGGCACAGTCACCTGAAGGAACTGGGAATGAAACACAGAAGGCAAAGGCCTGAGGGTTTCTCCATATTATAAAGGATGGGGTGGTCATCACATTCTCCTGCTTCCTTCATGACTTGCTGACTCAGCTCAGCAATCTGTCTCTAACCATGCAGCGTTCCTCAGTAACTGTGGCAGAAGTTCATGACTGCCTGACCTCCACCATGGCTTCAATTCTCAAATACAAATCCAGGTACAACCACCAAATAGACTGTATTTATCATTAAATGTACGTATTTAATATTTAAAATAATCATAATAATATCAACATATCATTAAGATTGAGTCACTCAAAGTAGTGTGTGTGTTTAGACCTGGGCCTTGGTTGAAGACAGTGCTGGGAACAAACCAGTATGAGGGTATCAGCCTAAAACAATGCGACGACCACTCCCTGAATCAGTCCAAAGACCACCTCATAGACCTGCTGGCAAAGACAATGGACAACAGTTTTGGAGATGTGAGCCATGGGATCCTGTGTGCCATGCGCATTACCAACTTCGATATTGGCCAGAAGCAGACAGAAATTCTGGTGAGATGGGAGCATTTTTGTAAGTCACCAGACTAATCAAAACATTAAGTTACTGATTTTATATAATTTTGTGTAACACGTCTTCTATTTCTTATATCTCTATTATTGTAGATTTTGGGGATTCTGATGTGCAGGAGCTCATCACGCACTTCAAACCTGTTCTGCCGAGAGCTGGGGTGAAGGTGGAAGAAGTCCTGGACCAGTGGAATGTTCTTAAGTCAAGGTTGTACCAGGACCCCAGTGGACCCTTTCATGGAGAACAGAGACTAGCAGAGAAAGAATTAATCTGATGATGAAAGCTGTGAGGACATTTAATCTGCTCCTCTCCTTCAATATCACTCCCACATTCACACATAAAATGTAGTAATTTTTCAGAATTTGAATAGATGTGCCAAAAATAATTTATTCTTCTTTGCTCATTGTTGTTCTAATGCAGAGATGTTCCCTTTCAAGGGAACTCGCTATGTGTCGATAATGCTTTGGGAATGCCTCCAGCGTGAATGCGTCTGAAACATCTATGTCAACTAGTCCGATGGAAGGAATGAACATCACGGGCGGGTGACGTCATGACCAGGAAGAGATAAAAGCGCATCCAGTGCAAACCAGCACCAGCTTCTGTTGCCTCAGCAAGCGATCTGTGTACTACTGTCCTGTCTATTTATTGTTGTCTCTTACTATTGGAAAAGTATTTATTACGGCGAAACAAATGTACAAGCAGTGTGCTTCTCCCTTCCCGCATTATTTAACGGGTGGGGATACACACGAGCTTTGTGTCATTTGTTTGGGAGTGGAGCATGCGGTTTCAGCCTTCGAGGGGGCTGAATGCCAGCATTGCGAGATGTTACCGCTTCGCATGCTTCGCTCCCGCCTGTCACTATTCGATGAGAGTGGCCAGGCTCGCGATCCTCAGGGTGCAGGACCCGCTGTTGCCGAGGCAACACGGAGAATGCATTCTAGGGATCGCAAAAGGATCTTTCAGAGGGGTTGGAGACGGGTCCGAGGGCCTCAGGGCCTTTTCTCCTTCCTTACCTGAAAGATCCAGTGCTCTCCCCCCGGTGTCGGAAGCCCGCTCTGCGGCTTCTTCCGCCCGGGGAGAGATGGCAAGTGAAAGCACACACACGGGGGAAATAGATTCGCCAGCTATTTCCCCAGCATATGAGGAGCTGGTGGAGGTGATTACTCGTGCTGTAGATAAATTACATATTGATTGGCCAGCCGAGAAAAGGGGCGCTTGTCCTAAAAGTAAAGTAGACGAGCGCTTCTTAACATCTAGTGTTTCACCCCCACCACGAGGCCTTCGCTTTTTCCCCGATCTTCACAGAGAGCTGTCTATATCGTGGAATAAACCATATTCTTCACGATTATTTAGTCCTCAAGTTTGATTATATTCAGGTATAAAAGGGTTAAAGGAGTATGGTTATGAGTCGATGCCCCGGGCCAAGCAGACGCTCGCGAGTTATCTATCGCCCGGTCCAGCATTGTCTCTGAAGGTCTCAGCTTTGCCCACTAAGCCTCTAAAAACAACATCCAACTTAGTGGGCAAAGCATATACAGCAGCAGGTCAAGCTGGAGCATGTCTTCACACGATGGCAGTGCTCCAGGCTTACCAAGCTGACCTGTTGGGGGATTTGGACAGGAGTGAGGGGGTTGGGCCTGATGAAGTTCGTGAACTTCGTCGGGCCACAGATCTGTCTCTTAGGGCTACAAAGGAGACCGCTAGAGCAATTGGGCGGTCAATAGCAGCCCTTGTAGCCACTGAGAGGCATTTATGGTTGAACCTCGCTGAAATTAGAGAGAAAGATAGATCGTTTCTTCTTGATGCTCCAGTTGATCCTTCTGGTCTCTTCGGCGACGCAGTAAATGCGGTCGTTGACAGATTCCAGGAGGCTAAGAAACATTCTGAGGCATTTCACGCCACAGGCGTCAGACCTGTGAGGACAGCCCCACCTGGGGTGGAGCGGGTCACACCTCAGCATACGGTGTCCGGTCCACCTTGGTGTCCTCAGGGGATCATGCTGCCAACCATGCCACCCTTGGTGCTTTGGGGCGCAGTAGTCTCCAGCGAATGTCAGGCGCAATGTCGAATCGACATTGCGTCAGACATGAACTCTCTGAGGGGGGTTCAAAAGCAGTCAGTTCGGGTAGTTCCTGCCAATATGTTTCAGGTCCCCAAACTGAGTGCTTCACTTACACCAGAGGCCAGCCTCGAGAGGCTGGTTCCCTTAGTCGATTTTCTGTCAGAATGGAAAAAACTTCCGAATATATCTCAGTGGATCTTGCATATAATAGAGAAAGGATACAGAATCCAGTTTGGTTCTCGTCCTCCTCGATTCAATGGGGTGTTTCTCATGCTAGTGCATCACGAGCAGGCTCTGGTAATGAAGCAAGAGGTAAAGGCCCTGTTAGCGAAGGAAGCTATAGAACAGGTGTACTCACAAGTTCAAGATGCTAACAATCAAACAGATCGTGACTCAAATCAGATCCGAGGACTGGTTTGTCACGATAGATCTGAAAGATGCTTACTTTCATGTCTCCATCCTCCCTCAGCACAGGAGGTTCCTGAGGTTTTCTTTCGGGGGCAAAGAATTCCAGTATTGGGTACTTCCTTTCGGTCTAGCTTTATCACCCTGCACGTTCACGAAATGCATAGATGCAGCCTCCGCTGAGCCTCCCTTGGAGATCCCAGCTCAGCATACATATTCTGAACTACATAGACGACTGGCTGATTCTAGCAGAGTCAGAACAGTTAGCGGTTCGGCATTGAGATGTCGTCCTCGCTCATATGCAAAGATTGGGGTTAAGGCTCAATGCCAAGAAGAGTGTACTTTCTCCAGTACAGAGAACCACTTTCCTTGGGGTTGTATGGGATTCTGTCACGATGCGAGCCACTCTGTCGCCCGCTCGTGTAGCTACTATCCTTACAGCCACAAAGCTAGCTAAAGCCCTGATGGCAGCAGCGTCCAATGTGATACCCTTTGGCCTGCTGTACATGAGACCTTTGCAGTGGTGGCTCAGGACCAGAGGGTTCTCCCTGAGGGGAAACCCACTCCATATGATCAAGATCACGCGGCGGTGTCTCCCCACCTTGGTTATATGGAGGAAACACTGGTTCTTAACCCAGGGTCCGGCGTTGGGAGCTCTTTGCCATCGAGTTGCCATCTCGACAGATGCTTCCCTCACCAGCTGGGGAGCGGTAATGGAAGGCTGCTCGGCTCAGGGTCTGTGGAGGAGTCACCATCTCTCTTGGCACATAAATTTCCTGGAGATGATGGCTGTTTTCAATGCGTTGAGACATTTCCTCCCAGACTTGAGGAGCCATTATGTGCTTGTACGAACAGACAACACATCAGTGGTATCTTACCTGAACCGTCAGGGGTCTGCGTTCGCGTCCGCTTTGCAAACTGGCGCACCAGATCCTCCTGTGGTCCCTAGGGAAAATATACTCTCTGAGGGCAGTGTATATTCCTGGGGGTCAGAATATAGTAGCAGACATCCTGTCGAGGCAGGAGCTGAGGCCAGGGGACTGGAGACTCCACCCCGAGGCGGTGGAGCAAATATGTGAATTTTATGGCCAGGCAGAAGTGGATCTGTTCGCGTCACAGCACACGATGCACTGTCCACTTTGGTTCTCCCTCACTCATCCAGCCCCCCTGGGGTTGGATGCTATGGTTCAGACGTGGCCGAGGCTATGTCTGTACGCATTTCCCCCTGTTGCTCTGCTCCCAGGAGTTCTGGAGCGAGTCCGCCGGTATGGAATAAGACTACTGCTGGTAGCACCACGCTGGCTGAGTCGAGTCTGGTTAGACGGGCCTCCCTTGGAGATCCCGTTCAGGAGAGACCTTCTGTCTCAGGCAGGGGGTGCAATATTTCACCCCCGGACGGAGATTTGGAAATTGTGGGCTTGGCCTCTGAGGGGGCCCAACTCATAGATAGTGGTCTCTCAATGGAGGTTGTTGAGACCATTCTTAGCTCCAGAGCTCCCGCTACGAGGAAACTTTACTCACTAAAGTGGAGAGTTTTTGATTCTTGGTGTCATTAGCGTTAGTGGGATCCAATTAACTGTTCTGTGAACACAGTACTTGAATTTCTGCAAGATCGCTTTACATCAGGTTTCTGTCCTTCCACATTAAAAGTTTAGGTGGCAGCAATTGCGGCTTTCCACGCCCCGGTGGGGAGTACTTCATTGGGTCAAGACCCTCTGATTACTCGTTTCCTTCGTGGTACTTTGAGGCTGAGGCCTGCAGTTCGCACTAGGGTGCCGTCCTGGGACCTGGCAATAGTTCTGGAAGGTCTATCTAGGGCTCCGTTTGAGCCCTTAGAGTCGTTCTCAGAAAAATGTCTTACTTTTAAGACCATTTTTCTGTTAGCTATTTCGTCCCTCAAAAGAGTCGGAGACCTTCAGGCCCTTTCAGTTTCTCCCACTTGCCTTGAGTTTGCACTGGGTATGGTTAAGGCATTCTTATACTCTAAACAACGATATGTGCCTATGGTGCCAACCATGATTCCGAGGCCTATTGTGCTGCAGGCATTCTGTCCTCCTCCGTTTACCTCTTCTGACCAGGACTTCTCCATGGAGGAAGTCTGATCAGTTATTTGTCTGCTTTGGTTTACCCAAAAAAGGTCTTCCTGCTTCGAAGCAGACAGTTAGTAAGTGGATAGTTGAGGCTATTTCTCTTGCTTACGAGTCCTCTGACCAACCGTGCCCTTTGGTGGTCAGAGCTCATTCCACTAGGAGTATGGCGGCCTCTAAAGCCTTATTATCTGGGGTTTCTCTTCAAGATGTTTGTGATGCGGCAGGCTGGTCCTCACCGCTCACATTTGTCAGGTTTTATAGCCTGGACCTGGATGCTGCCCCAGGGTCTATGGTGCTCAATGCTTAGTGGGGTTTTTGACAACAGGCTCACACTCAGGCATTTGAAATTATGGCGTTTTGGATATTCTCGTTCCCAAAGCGTTATCAACGCATAGCGAGTTCCCTTGAAAGGGAACATCTCAGGTTACGACTGTAATCATAGTTCCCTGAGAGAGGGAACGAGACTATGCGTTGTCCTGCCATACTTCCTGCATCCCTGTGATTGGCTTGCTTCGGCAAATTTCGAAGCTAATGCCGGTTTGCACCGGATGCGCTTTTATCTCTTCCTGGTCATAACGTCACCCGCCCATGACGTTCATTCCTTCCATTGGACTAGTTGACATAGATGCTTCAGACACATTCACGCTGGGGGCGTTCCCAAAGCGTTATCGACGCATAGTCTCGTTCCCTCTCTCAGGGAACTATGGTTACATTCGTAACCTGAGACGTTTTTTCTACTCTACTATTATTTACTGCTGTTGTTGAAGATAAGGAGTGTTTACATTTACATTGTATATTTCTATCCAATCCTTGTCAACCTTACCAGTAGTCATTATTAGGGCCTGAGCACAAAAGTGACAGAAAATGAAATGTGTTCTTTAAGATGAGAGGAACGTTCCCCTCAAATATAATGAAGATAAAAGCAACTTTGTCCGAATCATGGCATGCATTTTCGTGAGGTTTCGAGACTGACCTACTTTCCATTGCAACTTTTAACAAAGAATTTCCCATCGGAGCTCAATAAAGTAATCCTGAGTCTGATATTTAAACAGACAGTGTTTCTAATGCTAGGTGTTTTCAGTTTAGTTTTTTATCTTTTTTATGAATCTTCTACATCCATGCACCACTTTTTTATTATGCAATAAGAAGCTACTTTTTTATGTCTTTACCTTAATACATAATTAAATTTTTTTTGAAAAGGAGCTTTACACACAACCTTATCAGAGCTAATGATAATGACCTGTATTTAGTATACATTTATGTAGTCTTAATGTAGTCTTAGTGTTATACATTTAAAAGGGTTGTAAATTTAGTTCAAGTCAATTTTAGCACGCCATAGTCAACTTTAATCATTTAAAAGGTAATTTCACAACAACAAAAATGTGGCTAGTGAAAATACTTTGCGGCTAGTAATTTTGGAAAACCACTAGCCACGTTGAGCCACATTTGTGTCTGCACACAGTTATCAGTGCCAGAGCAGCACATTTTCTCTTTGTTACCTGGTCAACAAACATTGATTGAAATGCTTCTTGGGATTTATAGTTTACTGCTCTCCTCCTCCTTTTTGTTTAATAACAAAGTTTTAAAACAAAACTGATCTCTGCCCACACCAGTGTTTTAGCTGCATCTCCGAATTGATCTCCGTCTATATAACTGAATACGCACATCTAGTGGCTGCTCACATACATTGGGCATGCATGTGCCGGTGTACATGAAGTAGATTGCAGAAGATTTGGCAAAAGAAAAAAGTACTACAGACGAAAACCCACACCAGATTTTGGAGGTGATTGACTGATGTACTGTATAGTAAGAGACATCCCACACTGCCATGGGATTTCAAATGTAGTTCATGCAATACAGGTGACCTTGAAGAAGCTTAGTGTATACCTATTTTATTCTCTGGCTCCTCAACCCCATGTCCATCAGTGTTATATATGCAAAAAATGTGAAGATTATATAAAAAAATAGATATGCAAGAATGTTGAATGAAAGTCTTTTCCTGGGTGCATATTCCTTCCTTCCTTTTCCACATTGCAACAGCTTCCCTGCCTACAGGGGGATGAGGTGGCTCTAGTCTCCATCTCTATCTCTACATAGATTACAATCATTACCACTCTACAGAATCTATGGCACATTATGATACAGAATGTGCAATAATGGAACATCATGTGCAATATTAAGAACACGATAATGGACATTTTAAATTGCCTTGCACTGCATTATCTTGTCAACACTCATCCCTTAAATTTGTCAAAGTAAAACACATTTCTGTCTTAGAACTGAAATATAATTCTATAGTTCCACATTAGTCATTGTTATTACTTATCCAGTAATGCACTTGTTGTTATTAAAACATTGTAATAACCATTCCATTTTTGGAACAGACCTTTACAACTGGTTTCAGTCTTCACTTTTCATTCTCTAATCTTAACAATTGTGGTTTTCCAAAAGCAAACACAGCAACATATTTCAAAGAATGATTAGACAATATACAAAGTATTCAAATACCTTCAAACATCACATCTTAGCAAGGCCCTTTTTATGAACAAAAGGCAAAAAAGAAAATATGCACTCCTTTCCTTATCATAATTACTGAAGTATATTCCAACTTCCTGCAATCATTCCCCACCGGATGCCCCCACCCCTGACCTGAAAACCTCCAGAGCTTAAGTAAAGGTGTAAACCTAAATACAGACTCCGGAGCTCCGAGTTCCCAGTACAGGCAGAGTGAGCTAATTTGACCAGTAGTTGCAGTCTAACTGAGCTAATATTGGCAGCTAGTTAGCTGACTTTCAACAGCAAAAAGTAAAGCTATCTATCCACGCACTGAGATGAGAACGCGTTGATCCATCAGGAATTCCATAAATCACAGAGTTGAGGCAGAGTAGTGGGGAACATTCGAGAGAAAACTTATTATTTTCCATCAAATATGATCCAGTTTCAGCAAAATCAGTAAATAAAGTTGTGCTTTACTACAATAATCAGTGGGGCCCAATCCCAGAAACTATTTTTCAGCAATCATAAAAATTATGAAAGCTCTTCATTGATCACTAAATTAATACAGGCCCCCAGTGCAGGATGATTCATCAACATTTTAAAATCGTTTTCCAGGAAATGACTCTAAAATATCAAGAATCTGTGGCGGCTGGCCAACAGAGGGCGCTAGGGTGCCACCCTCCCTGGTAGTGGAAACTCTCTATACAGTCTATCATGGGTGGAAAGTGTTTTGATTTTTCTTTTTAAAATAAACATTTTTGAAATTAACAGTAATTACCTTTTTAAGTAGATGTGTGTTTAAAATGCACAATAATGTGTAATATATAAAATATAGGCTAAATAATTATGTTTGCTAAATTAGCTTTCTGCTCATTTACTGATCTCTTCTGGGGCGCTGGAGAGAACGCCCACGCAGCACAGCAGCGCAGCCAATAACTGACACAAGATATTCCCATAGCAACAGAAGTTAAGCCAATCAGCATCCTCAAATCTGATGCCTGAAGGGTGCTCCAGGATCTGCCCCAAGCAGAGTCAGTCGGTGGTAGAGAGACACATGACATTGTTGACAAGATGAATGCGGAACACAGGCTTCATGCCTTGGCTAGCTGGATGCAGTCATGTAAATGCCGTATTTTGCTTTTCCATGCTTGCTTTTTAAAACGACGGGACGAATACAACACAAACTGTTACAGGAATAAACGACACGATACATTTATCTGAGATTAAGAAACACGAGTGTACGAGGGCACATATGGATAATGCAGTGAAGCTAGCCATGCTAGGCAGAGTTAACATCGGCCTTGTGCAGCCACAATTTAGTCCTTGTGTCATGTCGTGTAAAATCATTGCATGTTTGTCTCTGTAAATATTTTGTAAACTTTGTGTAAATCTGTATTGTATTGTAGTGAACAACGGTGTGGATTTGTGCATTTTATATTGAATAAATCTGGAGCTACTCTAAATTCCTTTCTCCTCCCCAGAGAAGAAGGGGAGGGGTCAAAGTTGCTTTCTCTAAGTGCTAGCCCGACCATAAAACTGGCACCATTTTGATTCCGAAGCTGATAACGCGAGGCCTGACTGTTAAACTGACAAAGGGACACGAACCAGCCATTGGCATTTCCCTGAACAGCCTATCAAAACTGCCCCCCCCCCCACACACATGTTTCCGTGGCAACTGACTTTGCTCTTTGTTTATTATCCCATCAAAGGGATACTCCTTGTCTCACCTAGGTGTGACATAACCCAGGACAGCCAAACTTTGGATGACAAAGGACTGCAGTCTCCAAAGACTCAAAGCATTTAATTAAGTTTAATTAAATCTTTAGTTACTTGATTATGTTTGCTTCTATTTGAGTAGTTATGTTAACTGTTGTTGCTATCTGTTATTAGTGCTGAAAAGAAAGTTACTTGTGCAGTGTTTTTATTTTCAGCAAGACACTCCTTCATCTAATGTGATCAATGCTTGTTCATAATACTTTCCTACAAAATTCCTTTAGAAATGAGGACAAAGGAATGTTTTACTATACTCATGTAACCTGAGCTCCCCCAAGTGGACGAAATAAGTATTACATGCCCTCGTTGGAAATGCCGTTAAATGTATAAATATCCTGACCAATAATGTGACAATTGTTTCCTGTTACCAAATGCTTAGAACAGTACAACCGTTTGACCATTGAGGTTTGATTGTGGAAAATATTTGATTAAATAGATTTCGCAAATAGATTTCTTTTAAACATTAAGTTTAGAAAGGCAGTCCCTTGGGAAACCTGAGACGCCCCCTGGGGAACCACGCCCCAGGCAACAAAAGAACAACACGCGACCTCTCGTTCTCTTCTCTTGGCTGTTGGCTCTCTTCCACTCTGCTCTGCTCGCTGGACACTTCGGCACGCGTTTGGCGTGCCTCGCCAGGCAACGCCCTCAGACTCGCCAGCGAGACTGGCCTTTTGTTCGCCTGAAGCTACACACCTGAAGTGCCGCGACATCGATCTGCCTTCAGTTTGTTTTATTTTCTTTATTTCTTTTGTTTTGTTAAAGTTATCAGTCCGTTAAGTTACACTGGACTAATTCAGGAACGACCAAGTTCCATTTTAAGCCTTCTTTGTTGAGCCAACTTCACCGAGGTCAGACCAAGCCACGTGGTCTCACCAGCTACAACGAAGGAAACCTGAAAACAGCCAAATTGCCAGACGGAGGAGGCGTTTTCAATCAGACACGGAGAACCCCGGAGAATCCCTAGCAAAAAGCCAGGATCGGGCAGCTAGAGTGGGACCCGTGCAACAGGCCAAAAGCAGGATGTCGACAAGCAGTAAGACTTAACACACGTTCTGTGATCAGATAACCATTTTAACTCCTAAATTATAGCATTAGTTTACTTTCATTAGCTCTTCTATGCCGTATGAGTCAAATGCTTCCCACAATCGAACCTCCAGGCTCATTGCTCAGCAAATGTTTATGTTCCCTGTATCCAACCATCTTTTTATCATCTTAGTTAGAGAATAAATTCACTGTAATATAATCAAGAGCTGTGTGTGTTGCCTATTTCTAGTTCCTGCCAAGAGAATTGACTGTTTAGATATGAGACTGACTGACTGATTTAAGATAATTGAGCGATTATTAACTAAATGATCACTAGTAATAATTGTATAATTATTCAAAACTACCTAGAGGTCCAGAGACTCTAGGATTATAACAACTCCGGTGGTGCCCTGAAACGAGGAAAATTTTGATTTTATGAATATTAATTCATAATTGGGTATCAATTCTCATAAATTTATTAAATTGCATGACTAAAATTTAGGTCTGCTACAGTATTTTAATTTTAGTAATGTATTGTTTTTCAGCTCATGGTTGAAAAATTGTGTTTTATTTGTGCTATACAGGACTCCCTTGTAAAAGAGACTATCTGAGGAAAGTTCTACCAGCCATGTCTTCCTTCCCTTTTCGTGTGGATGCTCTGACAGACAGTGCTTTCAGTTTGCTGCATGCATGGACACAGAACTGCGGTATAGGGAGAAGCACACGGTCAGCTAGCTGCAGCTAAATCTGGAGTGCACTTGTATTCATTTCTGTATGGTAAATTCAGTTTTAACGGAGCAGAGCGAGCTGACAGGCAGAGTTAGAGACTTTTTCTGTCTGTTTCTCTCTTTACAAAGACACATGTTGCAGTCTGAGAATCTTATCTGAAGAGGGCCTTGAAGTCTCAATAGTACGCGATGCAAGCACCACATACAACATAATTTATCAAATTACACAACGGATATACAGTCTGAAAATAAGATTAATTGGATTATATTCACAGGAAGTATAAAACCTGTTACATGTGTCTATTAAAAGTAAAATAACACAAAAATGTCAGGGAAATTAATTTACTTAGATTTAAGTACTGCAGTTGTACATTGAAATACCTTCCTATCTGATCTGATTTGAGTTGTGGACAACTATGACCACATGAATTAAAAAATGAAACATTTCACTGCCCAAGTCAGCTATGACACAAGGCTTGTTCATTAGACTACATGCTGTACAGTATTTGTGGACAGATTTTGTCCCAGAATTTATTATGCATTTCTTCTTCTTCGTTGCATGATTTAGAATAATAAGTTGAGAAATGGGTCTGTTCTAAGTTCATCTTGCACTGCAGCAGCTAATAAAGCCCATTTAATCCCAAAAATGCTTTTCTTTTAGGCAGGCTGGAGCGGAAAACAATTTATCTTTCTCAAGTTGTACAGTAATGTCACATGTGTATGAAGGTGGATCAAACAAGCTAATCTTAAATGTCAAAATAGAGAGGAGCCTAGTAGGCCTATTTATTTTCATTCATTACACAAGATGAATAAACTATACAGACAGTTCAAAATCTTGAATGTTCTCAACTTGTTATCCTGTAGTTACACAGCAATGTTAGGGGTGTGGGCTGTATTAAAAGTATCCACTGTTCTCCCATGCTCTAACACAAAGTAAGGATGAGATGTGTTCTGTGTCCCATTCTTCCTCTGTATCTACACATAAACAACAAGACATGCAAGGGGGAATATAAAAGGAATTTATTTTATTTTTTTATTTATTTTCTTTGTTGCTCTCCTTCTCCTCCTCCTTCTTCTTCTTTTCCTCTGACAAATATGGTTATGTTCTCCGCATGCCTCCTCCATTCTTCTGTGCAAGACATAGAAGTACAGTAACTAGCCTTCATTAAATAATTTCGACTGGTTAAGTGCAGTAAAGTTAACTTTAAATTGACTCCATTACCACATACAAACACGGCTTAATAGCATTCACATTTAACAGAAGCATAAAATTCTTCTCAACGGTAACCCTCAAGATTAGTTTATTTGTTAGTCACCACCACTAGCTTAAGAGCTTTAGCCCATATGATATTAACACTACATAAATTAGCCTAGCGCCTAGCGGACTTTTATGACTCTCATCATAGCTTAACAAATTACATGTATTATTCATCATATTTCTTACACACAGAAACAACAGCTCACTTTCCTGCAGTTCTGTGTCCGTATAAGTCGCTAAATGAAAACTCTGTCAGAGCGTCCACATGAAAAACAAGGAAGACATGGCTGGTAGTATTGTCTTCAAATAGAATTGCTAAACACCTCAGCGCACTGAAGGAAGCCATCTGACTGTGTGAGGAGCAGCTTGTTGATGTTGTGCAGGTAGAGTAGGCCTAGAGCTCTCCTGTCTGACTGGTCCACCAATAGGGGAGAAGTTCACCCCTTGAAACACAGCCCCTCCTCATTTGCATAATGAGGCAGAAATGCATAGAGAAATGTAAAAAGGCCGGGCAGAAATAAATACCACTGGGGAAATAAAT
This sequence comes from Micropterus salmoides, assembly GCF_014851395.1. Taxonomy (NCBI): domain Eukaryota; kingdom Metazoa; phylum Chordata; class Actinopteri; order Centrarchiformes; family Centrarchidae; genus Micropterus; species Micropterus salmoides. The sequence continues at coordinate 28,319,547 of NW_024040040.1, read as the reverse complement.
AGGGTAGAAAATGCAATGGAAGAATAAAACAGACAAAAATATTAAAACACACATAAATAAATACATTTAAAATAGAAGTAATTAATAAATAAAGTTGAAGATTATAACGGACAATAAATAAATAAGGTAATTATTACAAAGGTGAATAAGTAAAGAAGCTAATTAAAATAGATATATACATGTATGTCTCCTTGTATAATTTAATTACTGCCTACATTTGTTTATTTACTTTATTTTTTTGTGCATTTAATCGGATGCTTATTTATTTATTGAGCATTTATTTATTTCTGTACTTATTTCTGAATTTGTCAGGATCAGTCCTCCATACTTGTGCTACGGTACATCAACAAGGAGAACAACAGCGGTTGACTACAGAGGTAAGCTGTAGAGTTTATAGGCAATGTTAAGATGTGGTTATTTCCAGTGGTGGACAGTAATTTAAATAGGCCTGCTGTACTTCAGTACAAATTAGAGGTAGCCTATAAACTTTACTTGAGTATTTTATGTCTTTGTATATTAATATAATAATATAATATTGGCATTAAATAATTTCTGACTATTTCACAAAGCACTGGTATCCTGCAGTTTGTGTTAAATTGTATTGGGACGGTTACTGAAACTGACTGGATATGGCACAGCCCCACCTAAAATATTTTTCACCAGCCGACACTGTCATGAATACCTAAAAAACAACATTTTTTGTCAAATGATTCTGCCATATGACAGGCCCAGGCATATGATATAAAAACATTTAAACATCGATTTAGATTTCATGGGAATGGGATATTTTATAGGTAGGTAGGTAGATTTATTTTGTCAAGGTAAAACAAGTTATAAAGTAAAAATGAGTTTCTAACTCCCCTCTGCTACAGCAGTGCTGAGGATGAATTAGAGTTTAAGAGTCTGATAGCTTGGGGGGAAAAGCTGCTCTGCAGTCTGGTGGTGTGGCAGCAGAAACTTCTATATCTCTTCCCAGAAGGCAGCAGGGTGAACAGGCTGTGGCTGGGGTGGGTACTGTCCTTTAGTATCCTTTGGGCTCACCGATATCACTGATGCTTGGGAGATGGGTACCAATTATCTTCTGAGCAGTTTTAATTAGCCGCTGCAAATAATTGTATGTTTCTGTAAAAATCCACTGAGCAGACAAGGCATCTTTGATACTCTCTTGTCTTTATTTGCGTATTTGATATTGAAGTAATACAAAAGTAACTAAAAGTTATCAAGTTTCATTACTTTTATTTTGTGATACTTGGATTATGTTACTGATTACATTTTTAGTAATTGTACTGGATTACATTTTTAAAGTAATCTTCCCAACCCTGCTCGTTAGCTTCCTCCGGCAGTGGCTTGTTAGCTTCCCTCGCTGCACTTGCGGAGCTCCTCAACTCCGAAAACGTTTAAGCATTACACAGACTACAAATCTATACAGTTGATTTCTCACATCAAAACTTCTCATTCTTTTGCTGGCCTCTGTCTGGCTCATGCAATGATGATGCAGTGAATATTGACGATTCTCTCTGACCAGTGAATCAGTGGTCGGCAGTGTTGTCACATTTTAGTATCACCTCATCTTAGCTCGCTTGGAACCTCGACGAAGGTGATACAAAAAAAAGTACCAGGTAGCAGGTTTTCCATTTTCCCCAATGGAAAACCCAAAAAGGCGAGTACAGTCGAGGCGAGTCTAGCTGGTACCATTCGGTGGAAAAGGGGCATGTCACCAAACGAAACCAGCTCCTGAACAGGCCTCAAAACTTACTCTGCCGCTTCGGGATTATATTACATTTTTTAGAAACAGTGATGAGCACTGTGTTTTGGCAAAAGAGATGCCCTTCGTTAGTATAATGACCGGATTTACATTGCATTTACTATGGATATTGGTTGAATCATTGGTTGAATGTGTTCATAGACCTCTGGAATTTAAAAAATAAATAAATAATAATAACATCAAATTTACTGAGCACATTCATGGCCCACTAGAGCATTAACCCTTACCATTTCTTGCTCTAACATCAACCTGTACAATTGTATTACTGGTAAGGCTCTAAGAATAGTTAGTCTTAGTGTTTTACATTCACTTTGTCCAGGATATGGTCCCCACATCAGACCTGGACATTCATGTCAAGGAGGTGTAACAGTGAAACAAAAGAGAAAATTAAACATCTATTATCAGAAATTTTTGTCTTTTATGTGTCGGCAGTGAATTTACTGCAACATGTGGGAGCTGGTTGAACTTTGCCTACACATGACTCATACAGCAAGAGGGAAAAGTTACAGAATGCATGATGAACAGAAATGATGAAAAGTTTAGTTTCCTGTTAATCAAGGTCACAGAATGTATTTTGTTATACTGGTTGTGACAGGAGGCATATTCGTTGTGTTTGTAATGTTTGTCTGAAAACCATGTCAAGTTTGCTTTTGAACAATGTTTAAAATCTTAACTCTTTGAACTCAATACAAATGGTCTGCCAGTGCCTACACTGGTAGTTTTGCTTATTATGCTAATAAATTGCTAATAAATGCTTCATGACTCATTCCTAAAATCTGTATGGCCTAACCTAAAAGGCTATGTAAGTCAATAAACCATAATATTTGATAAGTATTGAAATTGTTTCATAAATTAAAAAAATACAAAAATCTGACCTGTTTTCTCATCAAATGTTACACACACAAAACATGTTGATTCTAGAGATTTCTAAATGTAGAAAGATAAAATATTTCTTCACACTCCACAAGTTATTTAAACTGTCATTTTTTTGTTTTTGAGATATAATCATTTTTATCAGCTCAGTACAAAGGTGTTTAAATAGTTTCATCTAATAATGTGTTAATTGTGTCATGAATACATAAATTTCACATTTTTTCATCATATTTTGCTTAACACAAAAAATCTTTTTCTACTTTGAATGTAGAAACGTGAACCAACTATGTTTCAATACAACACTATTTGAAATTTACATCCATCCATCAATAATCTACCACTTACGCGGTCGGGCCTCGGTGGCAGAACACTAAGCAGGGAGTTCCAGACATCCCACTCCCCAGAAACACTTTCCAACCCCTTCTGGGGGATCCCAAGGCATTCCCAGGCCAGATGGGATCTGAAATCCCTCAACTACTGAACTATGTGCAGTTTATTAGTTTTAATATATGTTTATTTTTAATAGCAGAGTGCAAAGAAGTAGTTGTTTCATTTGTGCCGTGGTCACTTGTGGTAGTCTTCATGGCAGTGTCTGTAAATAATGACACACAGGGACACTCTGCAAGCCTTGCACATAAATGGTGTGTTTCTCCTGCACGCCTTGCACTTTTTGCACCCCTCTGTTGCCTTCCTGGAGGAGTCCTTGCCAGTAGCAGTTGCTATGGGTATGTGATGGTACTGCCTTTCATGAGCACGCAACTTATACTACACATTTGAGCAAACAAAAATCCGTTTTGTGTGAGCTTAACTCTGACTGTGCAAGTCAACTTTGCCTTCATGCTTGCAGTCTCTGCTCTCAGCTGTGCCTGCGAGCTCGCTCAACTTGGCACAGCGTTGCAATGTGTCACAAAACCAGCCAATCACAGGCTTGGAGAAAGTAACCCTGATTGGCTGTTTTGTATCCAATCGGAATGCTAGCTTCGACGAAAAGAAAGAGAGCGATTTTTGCTTGGATGGTGAATAGCAATCTGGGTTTTAGTTTTATCCAGTAGCTTCATCCAGATTAAAATATTTTATATTTAATATAACAGTTGTACAGTTTTCACCATATCTCCACATTTCCCGAGCCTGGTAATACGCAAGGCCTCTGCATAACAGCCACATACATGTAAGTATTGCTTTGGTTTGCTTTTTTATCAGCCTTCATGAAATTCTGTGTATAATTTTGCCAATCTGTAATGTGTAGCAGAATTAATAATTAGTTGCAAACAAACACTTGCTATCTCGGTAAGTTGTTCACATAAAAGCAGTAACGTTAAAGTTGACATTTCTGTCGCCACAGTAACATTAATTTGCAAACATGATAACAATAAAAGGAAGACAAGCACACATAGTGCCTTCGTCACAACTTTTAACACCCAAATTTGGCAGTTATCACAATACCTAACATTAGCAATTGAAATAGACGTATTGGAGTAGTCTCTTTGAGAAGTTAGTTGCTGCTGTTTCACACATTTCTCACACTTTTTGAGCTGGCTGCTGTTAGCTGGACAGTGACCCCGCATCTTGGACTCTCTGCAACAAGCAGCACATACTGTCTGCCTCCCTGTCAGAGACCTCCCCCCACCCCGATGCGGCTGTGGCGTGCAGGCAGTAATATATTATATTACTACTGAATAATGGAGCCTTATTCCCACGGCTCGGAGGTGAGCAAGTGTTGTTTTTCTGGTAAGGACAGTCTCTTGCGGGGCCTGTTGAAAAATCAGGAACAGTAATTTTCATTTACGCTCTAAACATCACGGCCGGAGTGTACGCAGAGGATCATTCCTATAATTGGTTTCTCTCTCTGAAGCTAGTTTAAGTACAGCTACAACAGTTTTACAGTTAAATAATAAACATTTAAAAATATGCATTAGTACTGCATACACTTTCAGTGTGTTCGAGTGAGAGCAGGGGGTTGGTTGAGGGAATATGCACAGATATTTGTGGAAGCAGTATTTGAGCGTCCTTCACATTTGATCACTGAGATGCTGTCTTTTTTGTTACTTCAGTTTGGTGGAATACAGAAAGGGAAGGGGTTTTAAAATACTCTGAAGTGACATTGTGTTATATTGGTGTTGTGGTAATGACAGGACAGACAGCCTGTGCTGTGATATGGAGGATGATTAAAATGCACTGTCATGCGGCAATTTGAGCTTCACAGTTGGTGAAACTCATGAATAACTAAATCAATATTACCTTTAACATTGGCTGCTCAGGCATAATATTGTACTTACACTGTGAGAGCATAAAGAGAGTATGGATGTAGATTAATCTATTAAGGAGACTGATTGCTCCCTTTCTCAAACAAATATTTGGATTGTCAGCGCATATACTATATCATTCAAGCACTTACGCATCACTTACAAATCATCTCATGTTCTTTCAGGCTTGCTGGTAAAATTCAGTTACAACGACCGTCGATCATAATTACACTCTATTAAGTTGTAAATGGACAATTGTTCTAATGAAGAGTACAGTTATAGAAATAAAAATCCACCCAGTTATGTACACACAACTACAATCTAGAATAGATGTGTACTCGTTCACAACCTCACTGGAATAGCTGCGGGACACCAAAGAAAATCAATGTTCATCAACTGTTAAGTAGAACATTTTGAATTAAACTTTATTGCACTTACTCAACCTAATTGGACAACATGGTAGCTCAGTGGTTGGCACAGTCACCTTACAGCAGTGGTGGAAAGTAACGAAGTACTTCGTTGCTGTACTTAAGTAGTTTTTTTCAGTATCTGTACTTGAGTTTTCTTGAGTATTTTTAGTTGTTTGTTTAGTTGCAACTTTTTACTTTCACTTAGCTACATTTCTAAGTCAAATATCGACTTTTTACTTGTTATATCGGTATTAGTATGCAGCGCACCTGAGAGGAGCAGCATTGAAAAACAAATGTAAAACTGATAAAGCCGACTTAGTGTCGCATCAGCTTGGCGAAGCTGATTCGCACTGTCATACGCAATGATAGAAATCAGGTCACTCTAGCCAGAGCTGGACGGCCCCGCCTCACTCTCATGTCAAAGTTGAAATCGAGTGTTTACAACTATGATGAGAAGATGAAGAGGGACCATCCTTCTGGGAACAAGAAAAGAAAAAACTGAGAGTGAACTGTGTGAACGTCAGGTAAACATGTGTTCTCTTCTCTCAAAGTCTGAGGTCAGCAGATAACAGTAGGCTAATGTTAATGTGCAGCTGCAGTGAATCTCTGTCTGTCTGTCCTGCTAACCAGCTGAGCAGCGCATCTCTCAACTCTGTGTCTTGGTTGCTTGTCAGACTGTGACTGAACAATGTCAGAGTGAAATACAACTATTTATTACGTTTGATAAACGCAGACGGGCCACGGTGTTTATAAACTGTAGCTCGGAAAATATAGCCGCGTTGCAAAAATGCGTTCATATGCATGCGCACATAATTAAGACAAGATGTGACGGCATTCCTTAACAACAAGACAGTAATTATCTGTTTCTTAGTGAAGGTGTAGTTACAACTCTGGACTAATGCAAGATGGGAAGCAGTGGATTCACATTGACTAATGAAATGTTGATTAGCTGGATAGACTGGGCAACATGGATGCACATCTTAGTAAATAATAAGCATCACATAATCAGCCCAGTCATTTTATAAACAGTATTTTATTTTTGAAAATGTATAAAAAGGAAACCTGGAGGAGCCACATAAGCACAGCCAGAGATGTACAGCCAGCATCAGACACAAGACGCTCAGACCCTGATGGAACAGTTGCTGCTCTACCAAATGACCCAGCAGATTGGCCCCCAGTCTTATCACACATGAGGTCTGAGTTAGTGCACAGAGGTCCATTCAAACCAGCACTGGATTGTTCTAGAGGAGGTTTCTATTCAGGCTTCTTACAGAGGGAGGATTGAAGTGAGAGCATTATGGTATCAGGTGTCACTGTGCAGTAGCTCTGTTTTTGCACTGTGAGTAGCAGCCAGTTTGTGACCGAGTGGTAACGTAGCTGGTAGAGTTTTGCAATATAAACATCTGAAAATTGAAGCCAGCCTTGCTCTGTTTGGGACTGTGAGCTGCACTTTATGAGAGGTGCTGAAGTTGAAATGTGGATTTTTGGTGAGATCGTGAATTGAGAAATTGTGAATTGAAAAAGTGTTTCAGTTAGTTTTGGTTTCTGCCTCTAACATACCCAAAGTCCTAAATTGGGTTCTGTGCCTGTCAGACAGTCCGAAGGGGATACTACCACTTCAGAAGAGCAATAACGCAGACTTCTCCTCCCCACATACAGGAAATATTCACTTGTTTGTTTTTTTTGTATTATTCTTTACACTTGTTAAAGCACTTTGTAACTTGTTTTTGAAAAGTGCTCTACAAATAAGGATTATTATTATTATTATTATTATTACTTGTCCTCTTGCCAGTCAGTTCTCCTTATTGTGATTCACTATAACTTATAATGCTGTATTCAAACCTGTCTTTGAGTGAATTTATAAAGAAAGATTGCGTTTTGTAAGATCAATAGATTTTGATGTGTACTACTTTTACTTTTGATTACTTAAGTATTTTTAAAACCAGGTACTTTTTTACTTTTACTTGAGTAGGTTTATACTGGATGACTTTTACTTTTACTTGAGTAACATTTTTCGTGTAGTATCTGTACTTTTACTTAAGTATGAAAATTGAGTACTTCTTCCACCACTGCCTTACTACCTCAAGGTCCTGGGTTTGGTTCCCAGCTGGGGGAGTGCCTTTCTGTGTTGTGTTTGCATTTTCTCCCTGTGTTTGTGTGGGTTTCCTCTGGGTGCTCCGGTTTGCCCACCGTTAAAAATATTAATGTTTGGGTTAATTTCCAGTCAGTGCCCTTGACCAAGGAACTGGCCTAGATCTGGCATTGGTCCCTGGGTGCGGCCCACTGCTCCTAATTAGGATGGGTTAAATGCAAAGAACTGTTGAAGAAATATTGTGAGCCAGGTTCAGGTGTGAAGAAGTTTCGGAGATTGATGAAGACTTAACAGCATGGTTTATTGAGCCTGGCCGAGGAGATACAGTGCCAGCATACAACATGTGAACACGTCAAATGCCAACACCAAATCTGAAGGATAACATCTTTTGGTCCCTTTTATTGTTCTGTCTTCCCCCTAGTGCCTGTAGGTTTCTCTATTAGATCATCTTTCACCTAGAACAACTAATCTATCTGATGTTTAGACTCCAATGACTCCAAGACTCCAAAAGTGTAAAGTGTAAGTGAAGAGGATGGATCCTGGAGGACAACTGATCCGGTTGAGGTGTAGCCCACTAAGTAAGATCTGAGCCAGTCGGACTCATTTTCTACCTGAGGAAACCTGCGTTGGGTCAAAACGTTGCTAATTCTGGTAATTCTCCTCCCCTTCTGCTATCTTCCAATCCTATTTTGCAAGGGCACAGTCGCTGCATCCTGGGCTGATTGGTTTAAATAAATACAACCAAGCCAGTGTTTTTCCCCCTTATACTAGAATAATTGTGTTCAGTCAGACCTTTCTCCATTGCTGGCACAGCACTAAAACGAAGTGTGGAGAGCGGTCTGGCTTTGCAAGACTAATGAAATCATATAGTAACTATAGCATATTCACTTCCACCTATTTGGGGGAAGATGGAAACAATACAAAAAGTTTTTCGATTTGATGCAATCCAACACAAACACCCTGCAATAATTACCACCTTTGTGGATCCTGTTTTGTTCTGAGTTGTGGACAGAGAGATGTTGATTCAGCTATTAATTGTCAAGTCTTCATTTGGACGTGTTCTTCCATTGTATTATACCAAGTAACACTGCATTATTTAGGTTTTGGTTATAAGGTGTAAGGTCCTTTAAAAACTCAATTTTCAATAGAATTAAACCAACACCTTTCTATCAACCAAACCTATCTTTCTAACAAACTATTTTGTATTATTGTATTGGATGGCATTATATTGCCCTATATTGCCTATATTTATGTTATTGCATCTGCCCCGCGTGTATAAAAGATGAAGAAAAAGACGAAAGCTTGCAGACAACATTAAATGCCTATCCTCATCTCCACTCTCTCAGAGGTCCCACTTTTTTAGCCTCTGTCTTAAAGATTTCAGACACTAATAGGCTTAGAAGCCACTAGCAGTGGATTAAGGGCAAAAAGAAAGGCGGACCACCTTGCTGTGTTCTCTTCTCATTTTCCTCCTAAATGAAAAGAGGCACAGGCTTCACCTGCAGCTGGGTAGGAAGGCGACACTGGCTGCCTGGCTGTTCATTTGAAGAGTTGTGACACGCAGTGATCTAGTACCTTTTCCCAGGTCTGTCTAATTACCGGCTTGATCACCAGCCTGACCTTTCACATTCAGGCTGGACAGAAGAAAGTGCCACCACCTTGATAGAGCTGGATAATAAGAACAAGAGGACAGGGGGTGGGGAGATGTACTGTACTGATAGAGTGAGAAACAAAAGAGTGAAAAAGGGTGGGACTACAAGCTCTTTTGGTAATTGTGCCTTTTTATCCTTTGGGAAGCAATGAAATGACCCATGTTCCTCAGATCTTGTTTTTTCTCCCACCTTCAATGTCTGTCTCGCACTTTTTCATCTTTTCAATCTTACCAATTAATTATTAACTCTATTTATTTTAGTGGGTGTTGCTGTTGAAAATGGAGTGAAATAAACTGGATGGTAGGCTTGGTTAGCTGGCAGGTGGCAGGTAGGCAGATTATCTTGAATAAAGGTGTGAAGCAAAACTGACAGGCAATTGAGCAGACAAACAACAGGCAAAAAATATAGACAGGCTAGACTAAAACTGAGCTTGAAGCATGGCACATAACAAACCGTGAATGGAATAACTACCTGGTGGGGAGTGAATGTCGGTATTTAATGTAAATGATGTTGACATTCAATGTTCAATATATTTACACAAAAAACTGTGCATGGATGTTTGCATGCACAAAGGACCCATTTATTTAACTACATGACATTCACTTCACCTTACTTAACTTAATCACAACAACCAGTTTTTTCAAAGGTACCAACAGACAAGAAACACAGAACAGACAAGAGCTTGAAGTTCACCACAGTGTATTATAGAGTCACTGTTCAATACAAAACCAGCAGTTCTAGCACCAATGAATGGGTTCTTATCTCAGTTCAAATCTCAACAAGAATCCATATCTCAACAAAAACCTCCTCTTTGGGATTCCAGCTAGCAAACAATAAATACTTATTTTGAGTTTCAATGCAAAAGTTAGCCAACGAAAATAAAACCAAGTTGCATCTCATCATCTTGCATCTAATAGACATGCTTAGCAATTCTCCGACAACACTGGAGTCGCCACCAGCCAGTGCACTGCTGGCAAGCAGCCTGCATGTAAAACAAAAAGCCTGAAGAAGCAGCACTAAAATCCCTGTTAATTCACACATACACTCACTGGCCACTTTATTAGATACACCTTGCTAGTACTGGGTTGGACCCCTTTTTGCCTTCAGAACTACCCTAACACTAGAACCGCTAATGGGTCAAATTTACCCGCGGCTGTTTTTTGATTGTATGTATCATTGTTTCAATATAATATTCAAGTCCCCCAGTCTCTGACTTTTCCTAAAAGTGTGTTATGTAGCACCCCCTATTGTTAAAAAATGTCAATATAAAACCAGATTTAAAAAATGGCCATTTATACCTAAGCGCCAGAGGGTAAAATTTACCTCTATAGAGAAAACAGTCATTTTAGCGCTGTTCATGTCACGCGTTTAGATAAACATTCTATGTTGCTATTGGCAACGGCTTTCCCACTACAGGCATTTCACTTGCTCAGCGCGAGTCTGAGAGTCTGACGGTGGGGGCTGAGCGATGAGTCCTGGGTTGATTCTGCATCTGATGGGTCATTATCTGACAGCGATCCACTTGAATGAAGTAAATATGCATAAAAGCTGCTGCTCATAGGTTTTGTGTAGGCTACATGATCATCAAAACTAATGCTGCAGTAGCCTAGTTTTTATAGTGTGTTCTGCGGTCCCTTCAAGGGAGCGTGCGGCTCCCTCGTGTACTTTTTGACCGGCTATAACTTTTCCAGTGATGTGTATTTTTTAGTAAAAGTGATCATTAGGCCTGTACATTTTTCCGTTGGGTAAAAATCTACTATGAATTTTGGAATTGATAATAATCATTTTTTTCGAATAAATTTCCTACTTTTATTTGGAATTACCAACTTTTGTAGCTATGTGTTACTCTCTGGATGACCGATGGAGTCTGAAAAAACAAGCAGAACAGTAAGAACTAGCCGACATGAGGCTATTATTACCGTCTATAAAACACTACAACAGTCAGACTTTTTTGTAAATTGTATGCTTCATTTATATTCAAGCTGTGTTTAGAATATTACCCAGGCTATAACATCTATAACAGTGGCGAGTGGATGACATCAAAAGAGCAAAAATGCGCAACGCAAGCGAACGACCTGCACAGTGAAGACAATGAATAAAATAGAATAAACATTCTGTAAATGCCTGAAATATGGGGATGGTGTTTATAGGAAATGCACAGCCAATGTGCTAAATGTTTCCCAAAGTGTGCTGGAGCAACATGTAGCAGAAATAATCACAAAAGCACGGCATTTTTACAGCTGGTAAATTTTACCCGCTATGGCAGTTATAGGTATACTATGAACCCTGGCGGTTCTAGTGTTAATTCTTCTTGGCATACTTTCAACAAGGTGTTGGAAACATTCCTCAGAGACTTTAGTCCATATTGACATGATAGCATCACCCAGTTGCTGCAGATTTGTCGGCTGCACATCCATTATGCGAATCTCCCTTTCCACCCCATCCCAAAGGTGCCGTATTGGATTGAGATCTGGTGACTGTGGAGTCCATTGCAGTACAGTGAACTCATCGTCATGTTCAAGAAACCAGTTTGAGATGATCTGAGCTTTGTGACATGGTGCATTATCCTGCTGGAACTAGCCATCAGTGGGTACACTGTGGTCATAAAGGGATGGACATGGTCAGCAACAATACTTTGGTAGCTTGTTGCATTTAAATGATGCTCAGTTGGCACTAAGGGGCCCAAGTGATCCAAGAAAATGTCTCCACACCATTACATCACCACCACAAGCCTGAACCGCTGATACAAGGCAGGATGGATCCATTTTTTGCTTTGCTAGGTCACAGCAACACAAAGCAGGCTAACCCTAACTGCTAGCACATTGGCAGTGAGGCGGATGACCACAACTGTAGGGTTAGCCGGTTACCATGCATACAGTTACTAACTTAGGTTAAGGCACAAACCCCTGTGATGGTAGGGTAAGGATAAGGGAATTTGAGGGGCTGTCAAACGTAGCTAGTTGGGGTTAGGGTTAGGGTGTCTTGTGCAGATGCTGAAGGTTACCTTGTATTAACAAGCAATTGAACAGGTGTACCTAATAAAGTGGCCGGTAAGTGTGACTTTTAACTTGAATCCAAACACTGGATTTTTACTGGTCTACACCCTCATGGAAGCACAGGAGCCCAGTGGGTTCAGTAACGTCATATGGCCATGACTTCACTGAACCCACAAGAAGAGTGAACACTGGTCCATTCTCATCCTTTCAGCTTTCAGCGCAAGCTGCTCCAGGAGGTAACCCACTGTATTATTTAGTTCCCTAGCTGAATTATTTTGTTCAAAGAAAATTCCCTCACATTACTGGTTAAGGGCAGGTTATGATGAATTTTGTCTCTAATAATTAAAATTTTATCATTGAAGGTCATGAAGTTGTTACTATTAAGGGCTATAGGAATAGATGGTTCAGTAAAACTGTGACTCTCTGTCAGCCTTGTTACAGTGCTGAAAATAATTCTGTGGTTATCCTTATTTTTCTCTGTTAATGATTAATGATTGTTTCAGATTGGTGGGATACTGACAGAAGCCAACTGAATCTAATAGCGAGAGAAACGCAGTACAAATGCAAACGTTGTCGACGTCCACATGAATATTAAATACACCTATAATAATTACTTTATCTGTTTAAAGGGCTAAACTTGATAAAAACTGAAAAAATTTGAAAATGGAGCGGGAGCATGTTACATTTACACAGATATAACTGGCTGTAGTATTTCCAGGTTGGAAACTACAAATACCCTGTCTTCTGGTCTAAACTCTGGATTGTCACTGTTTTGGTGCACAAATTAAACTCAGATTTCTAGAGCTGCCAAGTCTGCCAGGTATCTACAGAGCCCACATTGTTTGCTGGACAACATCTCGACACCCCGTGATGTAATGATGACAAGTGGCTAAACACTTCATCACTGGTCATATTAGGCAGGGCTCTAGAAAAAAGTATGGAGTCCAGTCTTGTGTTTGTGCAACCCTCTGCGTCTGTCTGTGGTGAATGTGTCCCTTTTGTGTCTATGGTGTAGAAGGACGACACAGCCACACAGGACTTGCTCTCACTCTGGTTCTTCTTTAATTCTGGTATAAACATCAGCTGCAACCATCAGATCTCTAGCTTGGAAGTGTTTCCTTTGTTCAAAAGACTAATATAAAATACATTTTCACACTGCAACAGTATTATAGTCTTTTTCTGTCCATACTAGTATAAAGCAAACACAGCATCATATAGTGGTAATATTATGTATGATTTCTAAAGAACATCTAAACAATGAGAGCAGTTTTCTTCTATAATCACAATAAAATCTTCAAACATTTTAAATAGACATAGACAATTAATAGAACAACATTTCATATTTTATACAGTGCAACATGTTACTGCCATTGTACAAAAACCTCGCATTACTTCTACACTTGACCACGTCCTTCTAGAATTCCACAATGGGTCATAAATAAAATGTGAAACACCATTAGCTCATTGAAGCCAACAAAAGTTTTCATTTCACACAAACCGCAATAAATTCTAACATTGGAATTGCGAGATTTTCATGCAATGAAAATATGTGAAACCTACATTTAACAAAGCCTACCTGGTATAAAAATCAACAGCACACAGTCAGTAACTGTGTGTTATGCAACTGCAACCATCAGATCTGCATAAAAAGGAACAATTATTATCCAAAATAACTACTAAAAGCATTAGTCGGGAGCTAGCACGCAGGTGTCTGGCTAGCCAGCTAACGTTAGCTCTATTTCTGCACGTACGTGTCAGTAACTTTCATATTACGTGTTAGTAGTGCTTATAGTCAAAAATGCATGTTACTGATAGTCATGAAAACAATTTTAAAACATTAAACATGGAAATATTGATCACAACATTGGTCATGTACATCCACCTCTAGCTTGGAAGTTTTTCCTTTGCTAGAGGCACGTATGATATGTGAGAAAGAACCGTGTATGCAGTTGCGCTATTAACCCACCAGGTGGCTCCAAAACTACATAATGTAACACAAACATATCAATTTTGTAGAAATTCACAAGAGATTATTTCTAACTCTGTTACATTTGCACATGTACACACCAACTCAAACATTAATTTTAGTGATCTCTGACTGCCGTAATCGGGAGTTGTTAGACGTGAATAACAGTCTTACTGTATTTACGCTTATCCTTGGCCAGCAGTTTTAAATAAGATTCAGTGATTCATTCTGGGGCGCATGGCCGGCATTGTCGGGGTAGGTTTTGGTGCTCCTCCTTGGGGGTGCTTGACTGGGGGGGCTGGGCCCCTGTCCGGGGATGAGATCGGCCTCGGGGGCTGCTGGCACTGCCTGCACTGTAGGGAGGGATGCCTCTGGCTGGGCTGGGGGACTGTTGGCCTGGTTCTCCCGCGTTATCGCTCCCTGGCGGCAGGGAGCTTCCTGGCACGGCTTTCTGCTGTTCTTCCTTGGGGCGGGGTACCGCTTCCCCCGGGACATGCGGTCTGGGGTCCTTTGCGCTTTGGGGGGTCGCAGGGTGCCCTGGCTTCTGGGGGTGGGGGTCTCTGCGCGGGTTGATCCGATTGCGGTTTGGTGGGCTGCGGTGGGATTGTGGGGCGATTGTCGATGCATCTTGATGCATTGTGCTTTTTCCCTGGGTCTCTGAATAGCTGCTGGGCGTTTAGTTTGTGCATTGGAGTCCGGGGGAGGCATTTCCTCGTTGGCTTGGAGGGACCTGTTTGCGTCCCTGTTTTGCTTTGTTGGCCTCGGATCCATGCTTCCCCATTTCTCTGTCGGCCAGTTGTTGGACCCCTCTGGATACTGAGGTATATAGTTAGTTTTCGGGATGTGCAGTGTGGGTGCGGGACAGGGCTCCAGTTTGTTCTAGGTTTGTGCCTGGAGTTCTCGGCCCTTGACGGGTGGGTGGGTTGTTGGTGGCATGCAGCTGAGCTAGTTGATTTTGCCTCGTTGCTGGTTTGGCTGGTGTTGCACGGCGGCCGGGGGGTGTGCTGGGCATGGGGGATGTCGGCTGGTGCCGGCGGCCTTAGTTTTTTCCGGCGGTTGGGGGGACGGCGGACTTTTATTGGCGGGTGCACGGTGACCTGTGCGGCGCGTTTGCTGCCAGGCTGGGACTTGCTGCTGGTGTTTCTCTCCGCTGGCTTTCGCTGTTGTTTTGTTCCGTTTGCTCTCTCTCGTTTGCCCGACCTCGCACACGGGATTCGCGGGGGGCTGCTGGGCATTGGGTGTCGCCGTGCTCGCGCAGTGTGCGCGTTGGGCTCGTCACTTGTGCGTTGGTGTTGATGATTGCGTGGCATTTGGGCATTTTGGTTGTTCGCTGCACGGCGGTGGGGTGCTGGGTGGGGGTGGAGCACTGGTCTTTGTTGTGTGCGCGCTGCTCTTCCGCGGGTTGCGCTTTTTGCGTTCCGTCGGCATTACGTTGTCAACTGGCATTTGGGTCGGGCTCTTCCGCGTTTGCATCGCGGTGCATCTGGGAGTCTTTGTTTTTTTTTGATTGATTTATTCTTTTTCTTTCTCCCACCCCTATTGGCTACTGGTGTTCTTGCCTGCCTGTTGCTGGGATAGGTGTGGCACAGTCGTGGCATCCCACTCTCACTAACAACTACATTCTTTAAATTTAGGTTGTCCCTGGTAGAATTATTCCTGATGCTTTTCTTTCAGTTACTTATTTAAATTAATTATTATTCCAGCTCTCGTGGCTGTGCTGTGTTGCTTATTTAGTGTGTGTGACTGTTTCCTGTTTTCAATTATCTCTTAGTTGTCTTACTATGTCAGCTGTTCATTGCTGCTGTTCGGCTGGTTGTCTTTTACTATTATTATTTTATTATTATTAGTTTGTTTTTGTTTGTGTTTGTTTGTTGTGTTTTTCTCCTCCCCAAGCCCCCCTCTCTTTTCTATTGCAGGTTTCGTTGCTTTCTGCAATTGGTGTTTTCCACTGCTTTTCCCTGTTGTCCCCACCTTCCATCCCCCTTTCCCCCTTCTCTTACAGGTCTTGTCCTTTCTCTGTGCTGTCTGTTTGTGCCCCCCCCCCCCCCCCCACCATCCCCGTGTCTGCCCCCCTGTCCGGCCCGGTGACAAATCAATACATAATTAAATAAATAATAAAACAGACAAAGGAGTATTTTAATACTCTCTTGTTAAAGTAAAATCTGTCTGGCACAATATGGTATACAGGTCATTATACTCTATACCAGGCTGCTGGCCAGGACAGGTTTAAAAAAAAATAAATAAATAAAAAAATAAGATTCAGCGTTGCCTGCTCTGGCCCTAGGAATACATTTGACTATGGCGTCGCTGACTTCACATTTCTCAAAATGGAGTGGCCAGATCAGAGTTGGTTGGTAGAATCAAAGTAAATTCAAAGTCTTTGTGACTTTGGCAATGTAAACATAAAGGTAAACTACTGTTCATTAAACTATAGTTTTCCTAAAGTGATCAAATAATGGAATGGAATAATAGAATTGCACCATCAGATCTGCATAAAAAGGAACAGAACAATTATTATCCAAAATAACTACTAAAAGCATTAGTCAGGAGCTAGCACGCAGGTGTACGCAAGAATGCAATTCACATTGCAATAGCAATGTGTTTGCTAAGGGAAAACAGGATTTCTTTTTGCACTGACTACTCTGAGGCCAGTAAAGCGAAAGCAGGACTTGATTTACTTTACTTTTTTTTAGAGGTCAGACTAATAAGAGCTTTTGTTCTCGTGCAGCATTAGTGCTTCTCTTGGATTTCTTAAAGCCCAGTCTGTAACCTGTTAGTATTTGTAGAATCTTCCATCCTGTTGATGAGAGGACATCCCGTGGGTGGGTCAAAGGCACTGAATGAGACACAAATGCCCATACCCACACAGACACACATAACAAGGCACCACATCTGACATTTTCATTTAATTAGCAGTTACCATGGGACTAACTAAAGCTCTCAAGCACTCTGGCAGGAAGCAGTACCCTGATTATCAATTTAAGTTTCACACACACATCATTATCTTTCAAAATGGCAATCAGAAATCAAAATTGGCAGATGATCAAACAAATGCTGCATGGAGCGGTTCAAAAACATCTAACCTGACGCTACAAAGCTGCCATCAGTGATAACTGTCATGGCACATGAAGGATGCTCCC
Organism: Micropterus salmoides; assembly: GCF_014851395.1. Taxonomy (NCBI): domain Eukaryota; kingdom Metazoa; phylum Chordata; class Actinopteri; order Centrarchiformes; family Centrarchidae; genus Micropterus; species Micropterus salmoides. The sequence goes on along the minus strand of NW_024040040.1, from coordinate 28,302,410 downwards.
TTGAAAGTGTACACATCCTCTCTGATACAAACATACTGTATAGAAAACAGGAGTGTCTCTTTCAAGTGTGGATTTGGCCCTCATCCTCTTGCTCCCCCAGACTTTCTCCTTCTACCTCTCTTACCCATAAGAAAAACAAGGACTAAATGTGTATCCTTAGAAGCTATTGAAATAAATGATGATTTGAAATGTAGTGTGGGCAGGGACAAGTGGAGGTGGTTCTTGGGAGTAGAGCCCTTTTCTCTCTTGCGGTGCTGTCGCTTTGTCTCTGTGAAACAGCAGACTTCCATTTCATGATGTGCAGCTCCTTCCTGCATGGATTTCCTCCAGCAGCACCTGTCCAAATGCGATGTGCTCCCAGTTGCATTATGTGATGTGAAATTTCTTCAGCCTTGTGGTGGGGTGGTGATGGCGCAGTGGATAAGATGCCTGCCTTTGGTGTGAGAAACCTGGGTTCAAATCCCCACTGTGGCCCATGCACCAATGTGTCCCTGAGCAAGACACGTGCGACCTCTGACAATTGTAAGTTGCTTTGGATAAGTGTCAGCTAAAAGAATAAATGTAAGTGGTCTTGATTTTGTCCTTGAATCTTTTCTTTTGCCCGCCGGGGGCTTCCTGACCTTCCTCCAGCTGGGAGTACAGGATCTGTCTGGGGAGACTTGAGTTGGACAGTCCATCGTGGTGTTGGTGTTGCATTATTGTGGTGGGGATGCTGAACATGTTTGTTAGCTCCAAAATGCTGATGTTGGTGTGTCTGTCCTCCCAGCTGATCCTCAGAATCTTTCGCAAAGATCGTTGGTGATGTTGTTCCAAAGCACTTAGGTGCCTGCTGTAGGTGGTCCATGACTCCGCTCCATACAGCAGGGTGGGGAGGACCACAGCACCACTCTTTTGTCTGGCATATATGCTCCACTGGCACAGCTCAGGCGATGGTTCACCTCAGAGTCTATGCCAGCTTGGGAGGGGAGGAAGCTGCAGAGGTAGGGGATGTGGTCAACATATTCAAGAGTGTGTTCACTTTTATGATGGGCTGGGTTGATGGCTGATTGGGTGGAGGTTGATGTAGGACCTGGGCCATTTTGATGTTTAAGGCTAGACCCAGGGATCTGTATACCTTAGCAAAAGCATTCAGAATGCCCTGGAGGACTTCTGCAGAGTGTGCTGCAATGGCAGCATGTTGAAGCTCTGTGATGGTGGTGGCCTTACTCTTGGCTTTGAACCTTTTAAGGTTGCAGAGCATTGCCATCAGTTCTATACAGATTGGGAACCCCTGTGGCAGCTCTTTGCCAATAAGGTGAAGTATGGCAGCAATGAAGATGGTGAACAGGGTGGGTGCAATGATGCATCCCTGTTTGACCCCCATTTCCACAGAGACAGGCTTGGACTCAGAGCCGCTGTTATTGAGCACAGTGGCTGTCATGCCATCATGTTGAAGCCTTAGTATTCTGATGTATTTATCAGGGCAGCCATACCTTGAGAGTACGCTCCACGGAGCCTTGTGGTCTACCGAGTCAAAGGCCTTTGTCAGGTCTATGACAAAGGCCAGTCACCTGCCTTTGGTCACAGCATTTTTCCTGTAGTTGAAAAGCTGTAAAGATCATGTCTGCTGTACCTCTGGATAGACACACCACACTGTGATTCAGGCAGTACCTCCTCAGACAGTGCAGGAGTGGTAGCAGGAGTGAGATGCCCCTGTGGTTTCTACATTCAGCTTTGTCCCCTATTTTGAAGATGGTCACTATTAGACCAGTGGCCTTGTTGTTTTTAAGGCTCCTGATAGCATCTTAGACCTCTGTAATGGTGGGAGGTATCTCCATGTCCTCTCTGGTGGGACTCTGAGGGATGTGGTTAGTAAGGTCTGGTTCAACTTTTGTTATGGTTGAGGAGTTCCTGGAAGTGCTCTTACCACCAGGTATTAATGAACGCATTGTCCTTCAGCAGCTCCTGCCTGACCCAGCATGGGCCAAAGACAGCCTTGGTAGCACTAAACACTGTCCACCAGGAGTTCTTAAGCTCCCTCACTCAACTCTGGACGTCCGCCTTGGCTCTGGAGTGAGCCACTCTTTTGGACTTGCAGGTTATGTCATTTTTCCAGGCACAAAAGACTTCCCTTTTTTAGGAGATAAGCTGTTCTATCACCGTGTCAATTTAATCAAGCCAATCCTAATGTTTTTTAGATTTGTACCCAAGGGTGGTTTTACAGATATTGAGGATGGTCGATATGAGTGGACTTCAGTGCTATCAAGGTATTCTTGTTGGAGGCTTTCCTCAAGAGAAGCCTTAAGTCGCTGCTGGGTGGCAGTTTCATTCAGGCTTTTATAGTTCAATCTTGGTCGGATCTACTTCTAATTGAGACGCCCATTGGTCCCCACAGGAAGTTCAGGTTGCTGATGAGCTGGTTACTGATGGCAAATCCATGGATCCTTGGCTCAGCTTCTTTCCAAAAGAAGGCATAACCAACCTTCTCCTCCTTCAGTTGTCCTTTATCTATCAGGTTTCGGAGAGGGCAGCTATGTCAATCTGGCATCTCTCCAGTTCTCTAGTGATGATCGCAGTTCTCCTCTCTGGTCTGTCACTGGTTGCACTATTCATCAGTGTGCTCACATCCCAGGCTCAAAAATTCATGTTTCTTTGTTTCTGACTGCAATGTGGTGATCCCTCTGGACGCAGTAATCCAGTTGGGAAGTTTTGAGGCAGGCTATTTTTTTTCTAGCCCCGTCCCCATGTGGGGTGAGCAGAGTAGATCCTAAAGAGGGCTACTCAGTCGTGGATGTAGATACCGAAAGGCTCTTTCTGCCTCATTCCAAGAGCCCAGCAATTGAATCTAGCTCCCACTGCCTAAATGTGCAAGCACATGGCTAGGGGCTCCAGAATTCACAATCCTGCCCCCGTCGCTACTTGCTGGTCGCCATAGGAATCCGAACTGGGATGTTAAGGTGGATTCCCTTTGCAGAATGCCTGTGCATGACTTGTTTTAATATGGGGAGGTGTGCACAATCAGCCACCACACGATCCTTAACAGATCAGGGTCAGGATCCAGTGGCAAGAAGTGCAAGACGACTGGGGACCCTTTTCTGCTGCAGCCTTCATCCGCCGTTTTGCTACTCCCCTAGAGTCAACTATAATCTTACGCCTGTTCCACCGTGGAGGTCTTTGCTTTTCTGTCAGGGTGTGCTCCCTTAGCTTTGCCTCAGTAGGCTTACCCACAAAGGCATTGGGGCTATTTACCCATTGTTGGGGCAATGGTTGACGGGCGCCATGGCATATCCGCACAGTGGGGGCCTGCACGCTACGCCTCTGGGGCCCATTACTGCATCTTCCACATTGGCAGTGTTAGTTGTACGCCGCTCCAATCAGGGACACCTGAGGAAAAAGCAGGAACTAGGCGGTCTCAGCCAATCCTCACAGAGGGATCACACATCCTACTTAGCATGTGGTACAGAAACCATAGCACAGTTAAATAAACAGACAGGGTGCCAGCAGCAGCCTTAACACCCTTCCCCATAAGATACAAACTATAATGTTAAATTGAAAAATTAATGACTACTGTAAACTCGATAGAGCATCAGCTACCACATTTTCAGCTTCCTTTTTGTGACGAATGTCCAGAATGTAATCCTGCACAATCAATGCCCAATGCATGAGTCGTTGATTATGGTTGTACGCATGAGAAAGGAAACAAGTGGGTTATGGTCAGTATGTCACCAGAAGCAGAGAACTGGATCCAACATATACCTTAAAATACTGTAGAGCCCACAACAAAGCAAGTGTTTCCTACTCAATAGTTGAGTAATTAAATTGTGCTTGTTAAATTGTGCTACTTACGGGTGAAGTAGCACACAGGGTGGTCAACACCATTCACATCCTCCCGAAGCAGAACCCATTTAGTGATATAAACAATAATATCTTAAATGGATTCTAAAATGGATTGGGAGCCAGTGGAGAGAGGCCAGAACAGGTGTAATGTGTTATATTGTGCTTGTGGGTTCCAGTTAAAAGACGAGCAGCCTCATTTTGGACTAACTGTAGACATAAGAAAGAGGCTTGGTAAACACCAATGTAAAGTGCATTTCAGTAGTCCAGACGAGTCTGGACTATGAATCACGTGCTCAAAATGATTACGATAAAACAGACTTAATTTTAGATAAAAAAGTAATAAAAACTGGATTTAACCACAGTATTTATCTGCTTGTCAAGTTTAAAATCACTGTTTTATCTTTTATTCAGATTTAAAAAGTTCCAAGCCACTTTATTAGGTACGCCTGTTCAATTGCGTGTTAACACAATTAGCTAATCAGCCAATCACATGGCAGCAACTTAATGCATTTAGGCATGTAGAAGTGGGCAAGACAACTTTCTGAAGTTGAAACCGTGCATCAGAATGGGGAAGAAAGGGGATTTAAGTTACTTTGAACGTGGCATGTTGGTTGGAGCCAGAGTATTTCAGAAACTGTTGATATACTGGGATTTTCGCACACAACCATCTCTAGGGTTTACAGAGAATGGTCCGAAAAAGAGAAAATACCTTGTTGATGTCAGAGGTCATCCTGCCTTGTCTCTACAGTTCAGGCTGGTGGTGGTGTAATGGTGTGGGGGATATTTTCTTGGCACACTTTGGGCCCCTTAGTACCAATTGACCATTGTTTAAACACGACAGCCTACCTGATTATTACTGCTAACCATGTCCATCCCTTTATGACCATAGTGTAACCGTCTATCAGGTAAATACGAACCAAAGTCTCTAATGTTTCCAACACCTTGTTGAAAGTATGCCATGAAAAATTAAGTTCTGAAGGCAAAGGGGGGTCCAACCTGATACCAGCAAAGTGTACCTAATAAAGTGGCCAGTGAGTGTATATAATTTTAAACAATTGTCAGGCCATGGACAGCTCCAGAAGGTAGGAGAGACTGCTCTTTCCCTTGTTTTTGCAGTTTCATCACACACAATATAAAAATAATCAAGACTACTGTGCCTTAACCCCTTGATGCCTGGATTTATTTACAATAAAAAAAATGTGTATATACATTTCTGTTTTCATTTGTTTTCAGGTTAATGTTAAATTAAGTGGCAACTGTTAATTTGTCTATAGAACATAGAAAATGTAAATATTCAGGTATGATGATGCAACCATAAAAGTATAATAGTATTCAGAATATTTCAGAGGGAGGGAGGGATAGGTTAACCTTTGTGAAACACTGTCCAAATTACAGCACTTAAATAAATGTTATTATATTAAATAGTTATGGTAGTGGTAATAATACAAATATTAATAAAAGATGAATATTAGTAAAACTAATGATAGCAAAAATAATGATGATAATAATAAGACAAATAATAATAATTGTAGCAGCATGTGTCAAGCAGGAACATGGGCAGCAGGCGGCTTGCAACACAAATCCACACTCTACAGCTCTGGAGGCAGAAATACCTGCAGAAATCAACAGAAAGAAAGAAGAGAGAGTCAAATAGAAGAAGCAGAGAAACTTAAACACAAAAAAAACATTGACTCAATAATAGCATTTTGCCAATAAGACATTCTACATTCTATATGTACTGGCATTCACTTGTTGCCCCTAGTGAGATTTGAGGGTGAAATTCTTGGTCTAATGCAAAACAACTGAATCTACTTCAAATCTACACAGTCTGTGTATCTCCAAACTATTAACCAATACATGAGATAGTGCTATAGCATGTAGAAACTGCATTCTAGTTGTAGGAATTTCTGCTCACAGTATTGCAGAGAAATAAATAGAATCCTAAGGCATTATTGAGCTGCACTGATTTCTTTTCTTAAAGGATACAAATATATAGCCACATTTTCAGCAGGGAAATAAGATATAAATGAATTCACAACTGTTATTAAAGTGAAATAAAGTTAATCCAGCAATACTGCAGGGAATTATCTTTGCCTGAGAATCTGATCCAACATTTCTCTCTAATATGGTAGTTATATCAGATATCAGATGAAGCACACTCAATTGAAATCTTCCTTATGTGGATGATAATGACTTTCCTGCTTGAATCCAATTGAAGAGTCTCTAATGGCCCCATAATGTTTCCCCGCACAGCAAATTAACAGCCAGGCATGAGGCTATGGCACAGAAAAGAGACACTTTTACTCACTTTTAAACTCAGTGATTTTCCTTTTCTCCCCAGAAGAAATAACATGAAAAAAGAGCGAGACACTGTAGAAATGAGGCACAATCATTAATATTACTTCACATGCTGCTGGGTTTATTGCATACATGCGCTATTTAAATATTGGTTTTCACAAACAATATTGGATGGTTATAGTGCATTAATGAAAAAGGCAGAAAGCCTTGATCAGAAAACCAAACATAGACCTCATTTATGTTTTGTTGGGTGGTTAATAATTCAGTCATAAGTTATTCTTCTTTGGAGTGCTTTCATCTTTATGGCCATTATAATGACTGATTTTATCTGCTCATATTTACATCTATCACACCCAATAATAATGGGGAACAGTAAGTCCAGCAGGAATGTGTTATCAGGTTTCTCCCCTGTCCTCCACTTTCATTTCTACAAGATGTCATGCTGTATAGCTCAGGACTCACAATGCTAGGAACACCAGAGCAGGTCAAAAAATCCATTTCAGCAGCATTACCCCAGCAAAACGTTGCTTTTAAAGTTTTTTCAGGACCAAGCACTCTTCTACAGACTTAACAACATGACTTTTGGGCCCTATACATATCTGTATTATGATGCAAAGCAGGTACGTTATCGGTTTGGGTAACAGACTTTTTGCATTACTGCTATCAATTCAGTATCTCTGGAATTACATTTATATTGCGCAATTTTATATCACAAGCACAATATCAATTTCTTCTCAATTATCGGGCCCAGGATGCAGATTCCAAGTAGCGAGAGGTGGGGGACGCCGTCACATCAGTATGCAGAGTTTCGCCATACAGACCTAACAGCATTTTTTATTAAGATTACTAACTTCGGGAAATTCTTCCATTAGTAATAGCTAAATTCCTATGCTTAGATAAGATAGGATATTTTCCTAAATGAAGTTAGGAAACGTTTCTGTGATATCAAAAATCCTAAATGTCCTCAACTGAGATAAGGTGGTGAAGAGATAGGTAAGCCTGAAGACGAGTAACTGAGTACACCATTAGGGACAGTGTGAGGAGTTCAGACTGAATAGCTGCTCCTACATGTTAAAATATCTGTTCTGAACAGGAGCCTTCCTGGATGCGTTAATGCATACCCCACTTGACCAAGAAAACCCTCATGATCCCAGCTGAAGAGTGTCCCTATGAAGAAGGACAGCTGGGGGGCCTTATATATTTCTTGTTTATGTTTTGGAACATCATTATATATTATGTAATGCTACATTATAACACTATATATATACATGATTTTTAATATGTTTTATTGTTAGTATATACTAAAAGTTCAAACCATTCACTCTGCCTGATTATTTTTTTCCTCTATCCAATAATAATGATTTCTTCTCCTTGGGAGTCTCTTAAAATGACCTTGCATTCTTGAGTGCTTTTGAGGGAGTAGATAAGGTTTGCGGCTGTATACGCTGACCAGTGATCATGCAGTAAACAGATGAGTTTATGTGAATAATACGAAAGGAGGGGTTGAGTTCATTTGGGAGCTAGCAAGTTCACGTGAAGGGAGAGTACTTGAAAGTCTCCCAGCAGTTATGTGCGTAACTACTGAAAACTGGTTTGAGCTGGTCACAGCCAGAAAAGTCCCTAAGTTCTAAGCATTAAGTGATTAATTTACCATGATTGTGTAATCAGAAACTGTTAAATTCTTTTTAAAGAAAAATGTCATTTTTACTGGTGTCAATTTATGCATGTTTATCTTTAATAAAATATAATTTGACTTTCAGAAGCTCTGATGGTGAACTAAATCATCCAAAAATATATAAAACGATAAGGACTTTACCACTTTACACTTTACGGGCAAAGAAAGAGGAGGGGACTATGCAAAAATCCTGCCTGAAGTAGGAGGAGACCATGGGTTATAAAAGAAAGTAGTTGCAAAATGCGCAGCTAGTTCGTCTGGATCCTGCCAAGATATAACTCGGGTTTTTGTCTTGAAAAAGAATGAAAACTCTTTTTGCTCTCTCTTTAAACTCTAATATATTTTTTTGAACTCCAAGTTATTGTAGTTGGCAAGATTTTTTAAGTGATGAAGACAGATTTTGGGTTTTTAGCTGGCCTAGCATGAACTTTTTGTGGGGGTAAAAACCCTCAGACCAGGCCAGAGGACTAATGGGCCCTCACTCTCACACTCATCAAACTCCATATTACATTGATTGTTATATCTCGCTCCTCCACTTGTGGGTCTTAGGGTCAGACCACCCTCCACCTCCACACATATTCAATATAAAAACAATAGTATTCTCTACCCTACAACACTTCTACAACACTTCTTCAAGGAAATAAGAACACTTGTAAAAAGATGAAATGTGACACAAGAAGTAGGACATCGTCTTGATATTAGCAAAACATTATGTATGATTAAACAATCACAGTTGGTTTACATTAACATAGGCACTGGTCCGTGCACTGTGTGCTGTATCACATCATGACCTTCAGAGCTGCAGTCCTCTTGCAGGGGCCCCTTGTGTTCATAAATCTGGTCTTCTACTCTTATCAGGCAGTCCTTACCGGGGCCTCCTATGTTTATAAATCTTAGTCTTTACTCCTATCGAGCCTGGGCCCAGGTGCTATCAACATTATGTGAGAATCCAACAAGGCCCCATTGTCTCTCGTTTGGATGTCTAATTAATTTTGAATCTTGGTCTTCACCCAAACTTTCCCTCCGACCAATTATTAACACTGCTTGACGGGCCGGGTATGTGAGTTTTTGCAACATGTGAGGTGTGTGTGTTCTTGTGACGTCTGTGTCTTCTTACAAAAATGTGAAGGCCGCAGCCTGAGAGCAACAAGGCAGAGCAAGAATACTGAACCCCAAATTTTCAGTGCATCTTTAAATGAACACCATAAACATTATTCTAATAAACATCTTAATCATTATCCCAATCAAACTAGGCATATAAAATATTCAAACATCATGGCTTAATAAAAAACAACAATCACTTGCTTAGCCTTGTATTACTGCAATCTGGATTAGTGACAGTAAATGGACGGATGGATGTCTTTCACAATAATATTCATGCCAGACATTATGCAACCGTGACATACCGTACCATCTTAAGTTTATATGCTTCAAATGATGTTGCATTGGTCATGTTAGGGGTTCCTTTATAACAAATGTGGTATGAATTAATTGAATTATAAAGACATCACTGACATTGACCAGTCTTACCCTACTTTGAACCCATGAAATGTTTTCAGGGTTGAGACTGCAATTGTTTTCTACTCATTTGTCTACAACAGGAGAACAGAAGCAATGGCTTGCTACTGTAGGCTTCAGCACTGAATTAATGTTTTTAGGAATTTGCTCAGATTTCCCTGATAACATCCCATCTCATATATTTGGCTTGAAACTATAGCTTGGAAAACCAAAGCTCTCTTCAAGATAATTCACCATCTCCAATGATGCTACATGACAACTCTGGCTGAAGCACTAATGGTTATAGCCCTTATGGAGGCTGGCATATTGGTTACCACTAACAGCCCAATATAACATGATGAATTGGGTAAATTGAGAAGGCAAGCCAATTAGATATTCATGCTCCGACAAAATGGATGTGCTCCCTTGTAATGAGACGACAGGAGTGTGTGTGTGTGTGTGTGTGTGTGTGTGTGTGTGCGCGTGTGAGTAAACAGCTGTTTGAGAGGTGGGGGATAACTGGAGAGTGGCAGTGAAAGAGGGTGAAGAGAAGCAGAGAGAAAGGTTGCTGTAGGTGTTAGTGAGCTGTTGGAGGCATGAAAGTAATGAATAAATGAACATGTTCTTTGGACAATGGGAACAAAGAGAGAGAAGATAACATTAGATGAATGGAGAAAGAATTAGATGAGCACAAACAAGTGGAGAAAGAAGAGAAAAACTGGGGGAAAGAGATGAGTATGAAACAAAAGAGAAAATATAGCATGGTTTATGACCGTTGTTACTAATTTGCATCATATCTAAATTTTCTGCTATAGACAAATTAATAATCTCCACTTAATTTAGCATCAACTTGAAAGCAAAAACCCTTTTTTTATATAATTGTAAATACATTTAGGCGTCAAGGGGATATTAGCAGGGAAAAGCTGCAGTCGCAGTCTCTACCTCTACTCTGCAGGGAAATAAAAACACATCACAATCTTTATAGGTATTCTAATAAATATAGAGGCATAAACACAACCAATAACCAACAACAGGTACCTTGACTGTCTGTAACACTCCCACAGTCAGCGGTATGGCATGGGAAACACTCACCAGGCACAAGTTGGGCACATTTTGCAAGCCGTTTCTAAGGACACACACTCAAAACCACTGCAGCACACAGGGACAGTGATCTGGAATATAGTTAAAAACGTGTTGACCTAAGTGAGCAAACAAGAAGATTGGAGCTCCCTAGAGCTATTTCTTTCTCGGGGGATGATGTCCAAAGTAATTGCACTGGCCACATTGCGCATGTGAGGTAGACTGTAACCAGACCTAGTCAAGCCCTCTTCTGGCTCAATTACACGCGTCTGCCTTGATTTAGCCACGCTCGTGGTGCTGCTCCAGGGATGGCAATATTGGTTGTTTCACCACTTAGTTCTACACTGAAATATCTCTGCAATGGTTCTATGGATGACATTACAGAAACCATAATACAATATAAATAAAGAAAAAAACGTGTGATGCAAACTCACAGCAGGGAGAGAGAGCTCTTGTGGACGAGCGAGAAGGTGTCTGCGAATATGGACAGGAACATTGGCGTAACAAAAAAACATATTAACCTAATGTTACTCAGTGAAGTGTATGTAAGTAGACTGGAGATGCTAATCCCTCTATGAAACGTCCGGATCTTCACTGTGCTGCATTCTTAGAAACTATGACAAACTGCTCATGGGTCATATCTCTATCTTATTGTGTTTTCTGGTGTATGAGTGTTTTCTTTAACGATTTACTTTAATGATTAGACAGGCTGTGGTCAGTGCATGCTGATGGCGTGTGCCCCACCCCCAGTAATGGGATCAGCAGTGTAAGTTAACTCATGACTATGAAGTTACAACCCAAACTCATGGCCCAAACAGGTGGAAAACAACAAATGCACATGTATACATTTACTATGGAAGTGTATAGAGGACTTATTTCAAATTATCATGCAAATGTAATCCCACAATAACATTATCATTTTCCACATATGTGTGTGTTATTTAGCATTTGACATTTCATTTTCAAAGGCTTAACCTGCTCTAAAGTGGACATTATTCAAATGCAGTTAGCAAAACAGCTTCCCCAGTTTTCTGCATTTACATGTCCATGTCCTCATGGTCTTTTTAGATCACAATTAAAATTAAAATGCCATTTTCTAACTATGTGAAGATGAAAATGAGAACAGCATTTGACATTTCATTTTCAGAGACTTACTCTGCTCTATAGTGGACTTTATTCAAATGCAATGAGTGAAACAGTGCCCCCAGTCTATTACATTGCATTTCCATTTACAAGCAGCTTTCCAAGGGATACAATGCAAATGAAAATGCAATCTGTCAGTCCTCTCTTCAAGGCTAGTCCTCAGTTAAGACATCACTTCCTCTTCAGTCGGAAGGCCACTTAAGGTTCTGATGGTTCAGTTGTGTATCTACCATTACACAACACTAGGCTGTAACTTCACAACCAAACGAAATCTATTGACCGAACAGCTCAAGGATGGATCTATACTGACTTCAAACTTGGAACCTGTAAGTTTTACCATTTTTATGTCGCTTTTCTGTTTGTTTTCTGTTTTAACACTTGCCTGTTGAACTTGGCGTTAGCATGTTCTGCAGCTAACATGTCTAACTGTAATGTCAGATGTCTCTAGCGTGTATTGTGATTTTAGGCCCACATGCCATCACCTGTATGTGTGTCTGCTGCTGAAGTAGCCTATGTAAGTTTACCTGATAGATGCATGGCACATGTATAAAACAAATGGTCAATTGCTTGGCACGATTGTGTAACTGCTTACGTTAACTTGCTAATACCCGAAAGCTGCAACATCAGTGTCCTGCGAGGCAGTGTCAAGCCCAGGCTAATACAAACCCATTCTCATTTACAAATATACTTCACATTATTGCAGTACTAGTATTAGTGACAATACCGCAGATCAGTTACATTTCATAGCTGTAGCAGTTGAACAGTGCAAAAACGTTGCCATAACTACACACTTGACATGATATTGGACTAAACAGTAATGATGTGTGAATTGATCCTAAAGTATCGATATTTCTGATACCAACATTTCCTGCTCTAGGATCGATACTCATATAAAAGGATCGATATCTAAACTCAGTCATTTGGAATGAGTGTGTGTTTTATTATAAATATCTTACTGTCACCAGGATGGTCTAATTATACTCGGTTGATAGGAACTACTTTTCCCTCCACCTGTCAAAGTCATGCTCGCGCTACAGCTCTGTGACGGAGCTTCTTTGAAGTGAGCCGCTGCAGCCCTTTACATTTCCCGCGACTGAATACTGACTTTGGCTGACTGTAAAAGCTGTCATGTCTGGCTGTATTTTAGCTGTGAAGGTAATAATGTTGCTCCGTGTGATGTGTGTGCAAAGACAGTGAAATACTTTGGCAACACCGCAACCTTCGCTAAATATCTGAGATTAAGTCAAAATAATAGGATGATGTTATGAAGCGGCAGTTCTGAGCAGGATAGGCTACAGCCTAATCCTTACAGTGTTTCCTCTAGGATTTTTTTCAGCAGCGGGCGCAGGACAAACCGCTAATAGCCACATTTCACAAAAAAAAGGAAACTTCAGTGTTTCCCCCTAGGATGGAGTTGTAGCAGGTGAAGCAAAATTTTTGTCTGAATATAAAACCCCAACACAACATGTCTCAGCAACATTGCTCTTGTGTCCATGAGCATGCGATGCACCTTAGAATAGCTTAAAACTGCAGCGTTTCCCAGTTTAATGTGAGCTTTAGATGAATGTTTTGGTGTTGGTCGGGGGGTTTTGGGGTGCTCCCCCAACAAAATTTTATGTTTTCCAATGAAAAATATGTAATTTCACATCATATTGGGCCATTATTTTCACCATATCGCTGAACAAATACTTGGAAAAGCTAGAGCAGATAATAAATAAACAACACCCAAAGATCAGTCTACTGGAAGAACTACAACCTTTAGATCTGGAGAAAGTAATGTGGTTGGTTCTGTTGCTCCACAGTGATTTTACAGCGATGGCACAGCATGTTTTGGGCATCACCCCTAAGCCTTAACAGCAGGAAAACCCTGTTAATATGACCTCAGAATCATTATAGATACGATTGCTCGTGTTTGCCTTTTGTGTCTTCATTTTACAGCTTCTGACATTTATCTGACATTCTGTATTTATCAGAATGGTAGAAGAGGAACAGCTTTGCGGTCTTCTTTGAAGGTCTAGAAGTCCACTTGTCTGGTCTCTGTAGACGACTAGTCTGTCTGTTGTGGCACTTGGGAAGTTGACGCCCTCTTGTGCTGCCAGGCAAAGGTCTCGGAACACGTCTCGTCTCTCGCTGACTGTAAGGACACCCGAGGATGGTACTGCCTCCCACTTTTCTTGGTCTCTGGTCTTGGCCCTTTTCTTGGCCCTGGAATCCACCACCAGTCTTGGACGTCGGTGCTGCTCTGGATCTCGCCAACACGCTTTGTGAAGAAGGTCTGGTAGCCATTACTCTCATGCTGTATTGCGCCCAGGACGGTCTGACTGTCGACAAGATGGTTCTTTTTCGACCTGGAGTCGGCAGTGTCTCTGGAAGTAGGTCTTGAGGCGGGCTGCGAAGACGGCTCTGCACATTTCAGCTTTCACAGGATCGCCTTTGTGGTCGAGAGGGGTCAGCTTGGCTTTGGATTCGACCAGTCTCACGACGACACCATGGCTGCAGCTCCAGCAAAGATACATCACCGCGGTGTATGCGTGTTCGCTGCCATCAGAGAACGAGATGGCACTGGGCTCTGCGCAGAGATCTGGCGGAGTCAGGGATCTGGCGAAGCGAAGTTGGCTCAAGTCAGCATAATCTTCTAATAGCTTTATGGCGTCTTCTCGGAGACCTTCAGACAAGTCTCTTCTAAGCAGTACTTTACTTTGGCTTCTTGTAAAGCTCTCCTGACCAGGATTGACAGGAGTCACAAGGCTGAGTGGGTCATACAGGCCAGAGACTTGGCTTAGCAGCTCTCTTCTGGTGAGTGGATCAGGAGTTTGATTTCTGACTTCTTCTCTGAGCAGGTCTTGACCAAGGCGCATCTATTTCTTTTTCTTTGAAAAGTTCACTGCAACCATTACATGGAGCTTGTCATCGTCGATGGTGTAACCAAGGCCAAGGGTTTGTTGTTGTCTTCCGTCAGCTGGTTTGGCAGGATCATAGTCTTTGGCTCAGTTCTGGGCATCTCACTCTTGGATTCTTTCCTCCCACTTCGATTAGAGTAGACGCAGGGCTTCATGTAGAATCCTCCAGCTTTCAGGATGTGCTCGATGTTGGCTGTGAGGCATTTCAGATGGTCAAGGTCGTTGTGTGAAGTCAGGATGTTGTCGAGGTAGGCATCTTCTTCCAGCACGCGTCTCTCTTCTTTGAAGTGACTGAATGAAGGAAAGTTTGCAAGCTCGCATGGCGACTTGGGCTATGCAACCGTCAGGTTTGTCTCCGATGTTGACTCTTGTTATGGCATAATCTTCTATTTCGGCATCTTCACTGTCACGCCACAAGAATCTGTGCAGGTGGACCTCTTGATCTTCCAGCCAGACGGAGTTGTACATCTTGCAGATGTCACCAAGGGCAGCGTAGACACCAGTTCAGAACCTCAGCAGGACAGCTCTGATCGGGGTCAGGACGTCAGGACCTTTGAAGAGGATGTCGTTCAGAGACCTCTGTACTTTTGGCTGCTGTTCCACACTAGTCTGACTGGGGCGGAGACTGAGTGTGGATTTGGTGCGATGAGATGGCTTACCACACTGGCCCGATCCAACTCTGCAGGACGTCTTTGGACAGCTTCATTGCAGCTCTGTGGTTCACCATCTCATGGACTTGTGCAGTGTAGGCCGTCTTCCACTCAGGTTCTTTTGACAGCTGCTTCTGAGTTCTGAGGAATGTAGCTTCTACTGCTTTCTTGTTGTTTGGCAGGGTTGCTGGATCATCTGCCCACGGATACTTGGCGTGCCAGTGTGGTTTGGTGCTGTGGCCATGTCCAGTTGTGTACGTCAGGCCATTTCTCACGATCTCCATCTCCCTTTCTTCTGCGAGCGTCATTTCTTTACCCCCTGGCTGGCAGTTCCCGCAGCGACACCCTCCACATCTCGGCTGGCAGGCGGCTCCGATGCTTTCCCACCTCCACCACTTCAGAAAGTCTCTGCTGCTGGTGGCTGTGCTAGACTGGGTCTCGGGGTGGTCAGGATACTGGCAGGAAGCTGGGTCTGTAGTGAACTCTCGATACTTGACTGCTGCAGTTCTCATAAATCTCGCGAAGTGAGTCTTGGACATGTGGGACATCAGGGTGACTTCCTCGAAGAGGTCTGGATGTGTGCCCCCGACTGTTTTGCCAAGTGGACCGTCCCAGAGCACCAGGTCACCGATGGAGCGGACTTTTTGGGGCACCAGCTGGCCGTCTTTGTGGCTGATCAGAAGCTGGATTTCTCTGGGTCTGATGAGGTCTTTGAGGGGAACATCAGGGAAGATATTCTACAGCTAGTTAGGTGGAATTTTGTCAAGTCCGTAGCAGATCAGTTGGTGAGACTTGAGGGTCCCTCTTCGAGTGCTGATGCGGATCTTGAGAAGGTAGCGCTTGGTTGCGACAGACACCTTCATCCCTCCGACGCCATGGACGACCAGTCTGACATCTTCACTGCGGAGGTTCAGCTTGCTTGCAGCTTTATGAGTTATGTAATTCATGTCAGACGCCAGGTCAATAAGTGTCCCGATTCTCTCCCCGTCATTGATGGTGACGTCAAGGAGCATCAGGATCACGGGGTACTCGTGCAGACCAGTCTCCTCCAGAAGGCCTCTCTCTGCTGCAGTGGAGTTGTTGCAGAAGGCATCGTGACACTGCTGTGCTAGCTCAGGTGGAAGATTGGAGAGGAACTCTTCCTGGACCTCGGTGTATCTTCTCCCTTCAGCTCTCACTGGACCGGACTTGGGTCTTTGGGACAGGTGTCTGGGCAAGGGACAGAGAAGGTGGTAGTGTTGGTCTCTGCACTCTGGATTCCCGCACAGGTAAGTAGTTTTTCTGCAGGGTTTGTTGTGGATTTCGAGGCACCTCTTGAAGGCTCCGAGCTGTTACACTCTTCTCCTGGAGCTTTGTGGTGGTTCTAAACCTTCTGCAGATGTAGAGTTTTCTTTTGTGCTTTGGGTCTCCGCAGATGATGCAGCCTGCTGATTCACTGCTGGATTTGGTCTTTGTTCGGGCGTACTTTGTTTGAAACCTGGTCTTCTCCTTGGCAGGGTCGAGGTCTCTCAGCTGCTCTAACTGCTCGTAGATGGACTCTTGGGATTGGAGGTATGCAAGTAGCTTGGTAAAGCGGTTCTGGTGGCATCTGCATTGTTCAGTTCATTCAAATCATAGAGGGCTTTTTCAACTGCTTGGATGAGCTCTGCGATTCTTCTCGGCTAGTTACCACAGACAGGTGGGATAGCTTGTAGCTCTTTGACAATCTCGATGGTGATGGTGATTGGTTCCCGTAGCGGTTCTCTAGGACTCTGAAGATCTCGTCTGCTGAGGTTTAAGTAGACAGGCGTAGATCTTTGGCCACTCTTTAGTCGAGGCTATCAAGTAGTTGGAATTTCTTCACCTCCATGGAACCGGTTGGTTCGCCTTGCTTCTGCAGAGCCTCCCATTCTTTCCTCCATCTGTAGTACTCACGCTGGCTGCCGGTAAACTTTGGTAAAGCTGTGGCTTTGAGCTTTATGGCTGCGACAGGGGCTGCGCTGTGGGCTGTGACAGGTACTCTGTTGGTGTCCTCTTTAATTCTTGCTGCTCTGATCAGGGCGGCCTTCCCCGACACCAGCTTGGGAAGGAGGGTTTTGAGCTCTGTTAGGCGACGATTGAAGTCTTGCTTCTCGGCTAGTGGAGCCCAACGGTTCCAGGTCTGGTGTGCTTCTTTGGCTTTGTGCACCAGCCTCTCTAAATGGTGGAGCATGAAGTCATATGCCTCCAGGGGTGTGTCAGGCTGAGTGGAGGAGACGTTCTCGCACTCCGCCACTGCAGCTTCTAGAGCGAGGGTCAGTTCCCTCTCATCAAATGAGGCCCATAGTGTCTCTTGGATTAGGTGCTTTACTTCTTTTAACTTCTGCTCACACTCTTTCTCCGTCTTCTCAAGCTCGGCTCTCTGCTGGTCGCTTAACCAGACCCTTTGTGATAACATGATATCTCTGGAATACCACAAGTCCCGTAATGGTTAAAAAGTTAAAAAAGCCAAAAACCAAAACCTTAAAAATAAAGCACTTTATTCATGGTCAATGAAATGGAAACATACATTGGGTATTTATAATGCACAAAGTAGCAAAGCCAAAACATTTATACAGAAACTGTCCAGCATCTGGGTGCAATAAACGGATCAACACAATGCTGAAATAACTACAACATGTTTTATTAAACATGTTAAACTGAGCTCCTCCCACCGGTAAACGCTGCAGCTGTCAGAGCGTAATCCAGGTCAACTAAGAGTGTTTATTTGTCCAAAGGCTCCGGCGCTGCCCCCAGCTCGTTCCTCCACAGCTCTCCATCATTCAGCAGCCGTCTGTTGGCCTGCAGAGATTCTGTCTATCTGCTCTGCCTGGTCCTCTCCACTCTGAAGCCATCTGTGAAGGGATGTGAGGGATTGTGCAAAGATGCTTCCTGCATTACAATGACAGTACTTCTGTCCAGTAAAACCATATATTTAATAAGCGTGAGGTAAAGACCTCATGCCTATTAAATAAATGGGAAGACAGATTCTTTCGTGACTGTTTCTTCACAGTATATTTTGGCATAATTTTAACATGACATGTATGTAACAACACAGTATATGCACACAACCATGATTCATATGCAAATCTATACAAAGACAAACATGCACAACATAATTTGAAAACCATCTTGTGACCACATACAGACATCCACCATATTTTATGAATATGGTTGGTTGATCATCAGTTGACATTAAGCGATGACCAATTTATTTTATTTGACAGTTATTCATTCCTGGCCTCCCCTGAAGCAGATATTGAATCTGTCCATCTTGTAGTGAGGGATGGGCTGCGATACAAAACACACAGAGGGTCTGGTATGTTTGGCTTTTTTCCCCAGAAGGTTACTTTCAGCTTCTTTGACTATAGGATCTTTACTTTACCTGGTTTTCCTTAAAGCTACACGAAACACCACTTTTATATTAATTCACTCGAGTGAAAGTACAAAAGTACTAGTCCAATAAACTACTAAAAGTACAAGTTACTCTGTTTTGCTTCTCAAAAATTATTGTTCCTGAATAAATAACTTCACTGCAACATTCTCTTTAATGAATTCACTGTCGGGCATCACTATAAAACAAATAGCAACCAATGCTTATTAGAGAAAATAAATGATTTCCAATTAAAAAAAAGGCACACTCTTGCAACGAGCTAATTCATGTAACATATCACAATCAATTCAGTGATCTTCAGATTTTAGTGTGTAGCCTACATTTGTTCTGCAAAGACAAAATGCCGTTAATGGAAAGAGAAAGTATTTCTGCCGGTTTGTGAAAGAGTGTCCAACAAGGCCACCAGTGGCGTAGTATGCAGTAACTGGATTTGAATTAGCAGAACAACAAAACCTTAAATTTAAAAAGGTATTTGCCTGATTTTAATGTTTAGTAAAATCTGCCAAATAAAGTAAAAACATCACATCTACCTTTGCAGTTTTCACTTATTCCCACAATATCATCGCAAAAAATGTTCCAAAACATTGCAACTTTCATCACAATGTTTTAGAAAAGCTGCCTCAAATCAGCCACTTTAGGCAAAAAAGGCCCATCCTGGAGAGACTGGATAGAGAGAAATTTGTCAGGCATGCGCTATTCACTTTCTCCTAACTCTACAATGCATCTATCGTAATGTTTTTCTGGCTGACTCAGCTCTTAATTTTAATAAGCTGTTTTTCAGATGCTATTTTATGACCAGTTCAGTGCATTCATCTGAAATGTCAGAACCTCTTTTGTTTGTCACGGTGAATAAATCTGTCTTTCTTCATATCATCAGTACATTTAAACATTATGGTGAATATTCCATTTCCCAAAGCACTAAATTCACATGGGTCTAGATTCTGAGCAAACATCCATGTCAACAAACGAACTCAGCCCCCTGGGTGCAGGCCTTAACTTATTCTGATTTTGATGAATGAATATTGTAGTTTCAGAGTTGTTTAAACATCATTATTACACAACATATTTATAATGGTAATTAAACAATGCATTTTAGCAACTACAGCAATAAGTTTATAAGATGACTTTAGCAATGTATTCAGCAATTTTACTTCAAGCAGTATTATGTTTTGAGATGATTCCTTAAAGGGTAAAAAAAAAAAAAAAGAATAATCATAAGTTATTTCCCTTGTTATATTTTCTGTCAGAGTGAAGCACATGCCAATTCTATTAACTTGAATTACTTCTTTTTATGCCAACTTAGTCCTCTTCGCAGTATATTTCACTACCACAATCAGGGGTGGATTGGCCAATCGGGAGAACCGGGCCAAATACCTGCGGGCTAATTTGGCCTGCCATTGAAGATCTTGAACAACACATCATCTAGCTAACTTGAGCCGGCGCACACTCTATTCACTTTCTACAAATGCAGCTCCACTCTGACAGCTGTTAGGAAGCTTCAACTCATTTTATCAAATGAAACAGTCACCACAACAATAACAATTACCTACAAAAAACATTATATTCTAAGCAGGCACGTTTTAAGAATACATCAATCATGAAGTTTTTTGTATTTCAAACAAATGGCAAACTTATTAGCAAATTTTAACAAAACTCCCTTCCCCACTATGCATCATGTTAAGTCTGAGGGGCGGACTTCACCCCGGACTCACACAGGCAGTGTTTGAACCGCGGTTTATTTCCGTTCTCAGACCGGCTTCAACTTCCACTGGAAGCCCCTCAGCATTTCAGCAGCAGAGTGTGCAGCCTGCACAATATGATAACTTGTTTTTTGTCCTTTTGTGATTCTAATTCCTTCATCACTTCGGCCCGCATTAGTTCTCTCATCCCACAAGGAGCATTTCAGAATAAGAGCGTTTTGCCTGTGTGATTTTGCTGACATGTTTAGAGTTTGTTGATTTGGTGATTAGTGCTTGCTTTATGTACTTCTACTGTGATTAATTAGGCTATCTAGTTAAATTGTTTCTTTTTTTGTCTGTTTTAACTGTGTTTATTGTTGACATACAATCAGGGGTCTGTACAGGGTATTTTATTTTGAAAATTGACCGGATTCTCTATGTTTTATGTCTGACTTCCTGCCCGGTTCATCTGCTCATGCTGCTTGATGGATGCCGCACAAACAGAGCGGAACAGAGCGGGAGACACTTCTGGGACGCACTGCTGTAGAATAACTGTGATCCGCTCCGGCAGCCGTGACGCAGGCAGACTCAATGAGTCCTGGGTCATGGAAACTTGGTATTAAATGACTTGGTAGCAGGTGGGCACCATGATGAAGCTCCGCCCTCGTATTGAAAATTCAGTGTTCAACGCTACTTTAATGATCAGTCCCAAAAGTCAGTAGATGAACATGGTAAAGACTATACTTGGTTTGGTACCTGTTACATCAACAAATAGGGTTTGTCCCATAGACCAGGGGTTTTCAAAGTGTGAGGCAGGCCTCCCTAGGGAGGCTTCAAACAGTTTCAGGGGAGGCTCAGTGAATGGAAATGAAACATTACATTACTTATTGCATTAATTATCCAAAGGAGATCACATAAAATAACCTACATGTGTGAGAGTTCAGAGATACAGTAGTTTTGGGGAACAGTTTCCCCCCCACCAGAGTCAGAAACTAATAAATGGCTTAGGACAGACCTTTTTTAAAAACTATTTGGTGCAGTCAGAAGTTATGTAAAACAGCAATATTAGGCTATTTTGGCTCAAATGTTGAGTGTCTATGGGAAAAGAATCGTGATCTCATAGACATCCAGGAATTGAGCAAAATTTAAAGAAGGGGGGGGGGGGGGGGGGGGGCGCATTTCCCAAGCTTTGTATGAGGAGAGGCCCGCACTTTCCTCACCGTGACTCATCTTCTGCTGCGATGACGACCATTTATTATTATTCCCCCATTTGTCATCATGCCTCTCTGCCACTAGTTGACATGAGCGCCATCGAGTAATGATAATTAGCCAATGCTCCGCATGGAGCAGTCACGTGTTCACACACGTGTTTTGTATTATACACAGTTTTTGGCAAAGGAGGGATGGGCAGTTCTTTCATTGCTGCTGGTTGGTTCTCAGCAACTGTGTTTGCAAAACTTCTGAAGCCGAGTTGAAGATATTGAGATGACCGAGTGAGAGCATGTGTGAGGTTAGGGGCTGCGCAGCATGTGATTGACAGTGTGTTAGAGACCGTTCCTGGCTCCTTTTGGTCGTTTTATTCAGGAAGTGCTGGATTCTTGCAAAAGGCATTAGGACCAGTACACAGATTTACAGATTATCTGTCTCATGTATACTGTAAGGATAAATTGACAGTTAGCAAATATGATGAAAAGTTTTTTTTCGTATAATTGTCTGTCACTTACTGATTTCTCATCCCTTCTGCACCCTAGTGATCTGTGATGTCTAAACATATCGGATCCATGATGGGCGTTGGATTGGTGGAGTTTATGTTTTCATTGTAGGTCAAACCCGGTTGACGTTCACATGAATACAGATCTATCTAGCCAATAAATGGAAGTTAGTGGGAGGGCACTTTCTATGGGCTGCCACCAAGAATAATACAGTATGTCTGTCTGCCCAAAAGAACAGCAGTGGGAGAAAAGCAGCACAATAACCTTTACCTTCAGCTGTCAGAAACAAAGCTCTGGTGGATTTCTACAGAACAGCAATCACATTACTTTTTTCTCTCTCTCCTCATTCGACTCTCTTCGTCTTACACACACACACACACACACACACACACACACACACACACACACACACACACTGCTGCTCTCAAGGTAACATGAAAGGCCCTGGCAGATACAGAGACATTTTAGGGCCCTCATCTATCTCCCATGGCCAGGAGCTCTAGCGCTTAGCAAATGTCAACAGAAAATAATGCACACACAAAGGCAATCTTATTTGTTCAAGAATCGCTCTAGGTCACCGCAATTCACCCAGGCAATGCAGAGGGAGAAGAGCCACCAAAACAGCTACAAAGACCAGCCACTCTCCCTCCATTTAAAAAAAAAAAAAAACTTCTTTCTTTCTAGTCCTGGTAATTCCCCCTTCATTTCTTTTTCTCTCTCTAACTCTGTTTCTCTTTATCCCTGCTGCTGTGAAACAAATAAATATCTTTCTGGTGTTTTCCAGCAAAAGCTAATCTGGTCAGCACTTTTTTCCTCTTCTCCTTCTTCACTGAATCCCTCTCTCATCCGCCTCCATATTTCCCATCTAATAATCAGTTCCATTTTGATTGTTTTGATGAGTGTATTCCTCCGCATTATGTATCGCTATTGCACGGCAGGTAGCTAATCAACTAAAACATTCTCTCTATTATTGCCACAGCAGATGAGCTAGTAATAGAAAAAATGGTGAATTCAATAAAGCACACACCTCCAAGGGGCTTTCATTTGAATGATTGCTCTGCCTTCGTACATCTCCATCTCTGATTGTGTTTATTTGTCCTCACCCGAGCATTCACACCACTTCTCAATGTTCCCTTTGTGTTGTTGTTTTCCTTCCTCACTTCACAATAAAAAACACTTTGATTTGCAATAATGATATTTCCCCAAGGCATGCATTGCTGTCTGTCTTTATCTTTTTTTGATACAACTCAGTCGCTAAAAAGACATTGTCATAAGTGCTTTAAAAAAGATTTAGATTTTAAAAAATTATTTTATTTACAAATTGGGTTTTATTCTCATAGCTCTAGCCACCAGCACTGATAAAATATCTTCTTGCCTAAGTAATTGCAAAGATCTTTGAACTAAAAATACGTCAAACAGAGGAAGAAAAAGAAGCAGCCAGACCATCGTAATATGTTGTATACACACAGTTCACCCAAATTATTTAGAGGTCTAACTGGAACGTAGGTAATTATTAACCCCTCAATACTCAAGAATTATGGGGGAGTGTCACTATGGTAAAAGTAGTAGGTCATAGTTGAAGCAGAAAGTGGGTATGTGAACTGTGATAGACACCGTTGGTAGTAGTTTACGGTCCACATTTTTCCCCTTTCGCCTCCAGATACATCATCTGTGTCCACTATGCTATGTTAGTATTGGAGCTGTTGAAAACAAGAAGGGGATCGGTTCAGCATCAGCAGTAATGCAAGCATTTTTCTAGGCTGTCATTCTGAAGAGGGAGCAGAAAGGGAAGCTCTCTATTTACCAGTCAATAAACGTTCCAAGGTCCGAAATGAAACTGCAGTACATGTCGTATAGATCATCATATTCACAGCTACCCCTCACTGTTATTTTATTACTTAAACATATGTACTTCGCACTTTTTGCACTGCATTTCATCGTCTCAGTACTCTGTGCAGTGACAATAAAGTTTAATCTAATCTGAAATTTCCTTCATAGGGTGGCTGGGCTCACAGTTGGAGACAAGGTACAGAGCACATCATCTCAAAGGAGCTTGGAGTAGAACCACTGAATCTTCACACTGAAATGAGCCAGTTGGGGTGGTTCATCAAAGGTGGAGCAGGTGATCTGGAGAAAGGCAGAGAGAAGTTAGTAAAAGCAAACTGGTTGCTAGATTAACGGGCTTAAGGCTAGATGTTAAGGTAAGACCTACGGTACGCAACTTAACAATCCAGCAGGGAATGGAAGTCTGGTCTCTCCTTAAGAGGTAGGGATGGCTGATCAGGAACAGGTGCGTGATTACCAGCAGGTGCAGCCCGTGCCACCTCAGGAACCCAGACACACCCAGGATTCAAAAAACTGAGAGAAGAAAAAAAAACAGAACAAAAACACACCAAGCATGCCTCACTCACCCAAAGGAAAAAAACTAATCAAAACACACTCACTCAGTCCCAGGCCGGCCTCTTAGGGCGTTGCTGGGAGACGGAGAACACTGAGTGCGTGCCGAGAGCAAACCTTTCACTTGGGTCAGGCTGTCTGTAGAGGGGGAAATATCTCAACCCCCCCCCCCTTCCTCAGAGAGAGACAGAGATTTTTGGAATCTCATAATCGCACAAAAATAATTAAAACAACCCTGGCTGATCCACTACATTTACAATATAAATAATGTTGGATGATAAATGTTTGTCAATGCTATCCAGTGGTGAGCTGAATATTGAAATGTTGCATCAACAACAAAGTTTGATTGTTAGCTTGCAGTTTGTGTCTCAGTCACCGTTTGCAGGTATACCAGCTCCACATATATCTTTCAGTCAGGAGCTCCCTCTCAAATGCTGCATCAAGGTCCAGCGAAAAACTTGTGCAGAGTCCATGGTAGGTTCGGTAAAGTGTTATCACTGTTCCGAACGGCCACTTTTAAAGGTGGGGTGAAAAGCCTGTGGTTGCGAGGGGTGAGACACCATGTGTACATAGTTTTGCTCTCAGTTGTTCATACTAAATACATTATTTAGAAAGGGTTGACATGATGCTGAATAGACTGCATTTATATAGCCCTTTTTAACCTCAACGGACAAAAAAACTTTACAATTTTGCCTCTCAACCACCTATGCTTTCACACACACCTATGGCAGCGGAGCTACCATGGAAGGCATTTGCCTGCCTATCAGGAGCAACCTGGGGTTAGATGTCCTACTCAAGGACACTTCGACACATGAACAGGAAGAGCCGGGATCAAACTAAGGGAATTTGATTGGACAGAAAATTTGAGCTAATTAGTTCCTTACCAAAAATCACATTCAGACAAAATACAAAAAACTCAGGAGATCACCCAATTGTTTCATCCTTAGTGACACAGAATGGCAAGCCCATTTTTCCAGATAAATTGACAAACTGGTGGAGATAAGTGCAGGAAAAAAGAAAGAGCTGAAGTGGGAGGAGGTGGAGCAGAGGCCAGAGAGGGAGCTGTCAATGCAGACGGTGGGGGTTACAGGTACAAGCCCCTTTAAACACTCTGACAGTTAAAGCAATTAACATGACAGGTAAAAGTTACAGACCAATTAGACATGGTTCTTTATCAGCATGGTTCTGAATGAGACGGGGGTAGAGGCACTTAATATTCATATCATCCATTCAAAAATTTAAAATCAAACATGGCGACAATGACATTAATTATCAGGAATAACAGCTATCTGGAGTGAAACAAATGATTAGAGTTGTCAATTAGTAGAGTGACAATTGGTGTGTGAGGTGGAAAAATGGGGATGCCATTAAAAGTTAAATAACTGAAGGTGAAACCTATTCAGAACTATCAGAACATTAATTTTTAAATATTCAAAGAGGTGTCTTAAAAGCACAAGGTGCAGCAGCCATAATGACAGGTCCTATTTTAGATAGTTCTCACATTTCAGATATACTTTCAAACTGCAGAACCCAATATAATATCCTCACAAATGTCTCTACTTTTAAGTTTGTTCAGTTGCACATCACTACCACAAAAAATATTTAATCCAGAAAGAGGCAGATAAATATACATAACCCATAAATTTAGATTAATTAATAATTTAAGACTCGTTTTCACATTCTTAGTTAGCTCAGTTTGTAGAGCGCTATTTTTGTGTTTGATCTTCACATTGGGTGGATTTTTTTTATTTATCATCAACAAATTATGAGACTATTTGCTTGCAATAAAGCATGTCCTGGAGTGTGTGTCCCGGCGACTGGTCCACATCCATCAATCTCTCACATTTCCTGACGGCTATTTCGGACATGTGTCAAGCACCTTTGAAACGTTCTGAAGGACATTCAAAAGAGTCTGTGGCTTGCATCACACACCTCTGAAATAGCCATCGGGAAACATGAGATTGGATTCCCGTGAATGAGAAGCGCAGGAATTTCCTGCTGGGGAAATGAAATTAAGGGTCAATAAATTGATGGATGTGGACCAATTGTGATCATGTCATAAGTACTTTATTGAAGAGGATTAAAAAACAGCTGAAGTGGGGATCGAACACCCAAACCTCAGAGTGCAAACCCTGCACTCTACAAACTATTATTTTGTTATCGCGAGAAAATGACACACTGATTACACTGATTTTTCAGCTTCTGAAACACGTTCTCCTACTCTTCTCTTCTCTGATGCTGTCTCCTCCTGTCTCTTCTCTCCTCCTCTCCAACAACAATAAATTGTCAAAGATTAACAATACACTACAGTGCTTCCCATAGGATTTTTTTCAGGGGGGGAAGATCCCCCGAAACTACTAGTGTCGTGGAGCGGCGCGTGTTATGGATACGTAGTGTCGTCGTAGATGTGTTTAGGCTCGTCACATTATTCAGATATTGGGTGACAAGACCATGGATAGAGCCCTGTGAAATCCATTTGTATCTGTTGCTTTTCTGTTTCCATGTTTTACAATTTAAGCAGATTTAGTCATCAGAAACAGTGTGTAATCATGTGGCGGACATTTCAAAAATTCAATAAGCAATATTACATAATGAATCAATATCAATGAATTTGTTTCATGTAATATAGAAATAGTCAAATATATGTGCAGTTATTTATTTACTTTGTTCACAGACAATGTATGGAAAACAGTTAGATATTAAAATACTATAATACTATTTAATAGGGGACAGTTCACAATGAATGCATTACTGCAATACATGTATTGTGAATTGTCCACTATCAAACAGGTGATGACAGCCTCCACATGCTGCTGAACACGGTGGGTGTAGGTCGGTGGGCAATGCTCCTCCTCATTTACAAAGCCTGACTGGATGCATCTTACAATAACTGACTCCGCCCACACAGCCACAAAGTCTATAACAAGTTTGTATCTTGCTTCTGCCAATGTGGTTTCACGTTTTTTGAAGAGAAGAGCTCTTTGATATGACAGCATGTTTGTATGTGTGCGTGTGTCAAGGAGACGCTGAGCGCTAAACCCCGCCCTCGCTGAAACGCATCACAGAGAGGACAGATGCAGCACATGTAATTTCCCTTCCTTCAAAACAGGTGCCCAGTTACTTACTGCTTCTAATACCTAATGAAGCACACCTGTTATCACTAGTATCATGGAGAAGATAATCTGCACCAACATCACAAAAAGAACAACAAAAAACATCTCAGACATGACCAAAACATAACTTTGTGAAAAACAATAAAGCTACACAAATTGAATGAGCTCGTGTTCTATCATTTATGACATGACTGAAAATGAATAGATTTACTGAAATACTGGATTGAAATAACTAAGCTAAAATATATATATATATAATATTGAGAAACAATATGAACTGAAAAGGAAGGCAAGACACACAAAAGTATATATATATGATCACATTTGACCGAAATATAATGAAAAACAGTAAGCTTGACCACTAATAGTTATTATGTGTGGGAGTATAATGAAGAGACACGATTTTCATATGGTGAAGTACAAGTTGCACTGAGCTGCTGTAGTATTTATCTGATCCCTGATCAGATGTTTTCAAGATGGCACAGCAGATAATGGGACAGGCTTCTCCTGATCTGGAATATTTCTTCATCAACTGCAAACCCTTCTTCTTCCCTGATGAGGTTGTTTCATTCATTCTGGTTGGTGTTGACATTCCACCACAGACCAAAGTGCAGGAGGTCATCACTGACCAGATACTGTGTGAAGAGCAGACAAAGCCAGACTTATTAGTTATCGTCCTCGATAACTTTAACAAAGGAAATCTCAGCCATGAACTCCCAAAATACAGACAATTCATTTAAAAAATCCTACTTAGGGGTTGTACCAGAACAGGTTTACATGGTTTCATTTTCAAAAAACACCATATTTTTGTCATACTGTCACATTGCTGCAGCTCCTCTTTTCACCCTTTGTGCTGAACACTTTGTTTTAGCTATGGAGTGATACATCTTACTTCTACAAGATCTTTGTTGAGAGTTGCACATGTGCAGTGCCTAGTTAAGGACTACTAGCCAATCAGAAGCAGACGAGGGCGGCCCTGAAAAGCCGGTAAACACAGCTTCAGTTCAGCTGTATATGTTGTATATGTTCCCCTTACCAGCTTAGCAACATGGACTGGAGCAAGAGTTTCAGAGTGTAACAAAAGTATCTTTCATCCATAAAGTTTTAACTGAGCTCTCTCAACATCACAGTAACAACTTCATGTCCATTGACTGCCTGGAGGGTAGCTAGTGTGTTGTGAACTCAACCAGACGCACTTCAA
Organism: Micropterus salmoides; assembly: GCF_014851395.1. Classification (NCBI taxonomy): domain Eukaryota; kingdom Metazoa; phylum Chordata; class Actinopteri; order Centrarchiformes; family Centrarchidae; genus Micropterus; species Micropterus salmoides. Next base: position 28,273,858 of record NW_024040040.1, on the reverse strand, counting down.
AGAAGGTCAGATGGTGTCAAAAGAGGGAGGGAAGTTTTGGTCCCCGAGAGTTGACCTTTTCACATGCAAAAACCAGAGACATCGCCTGGTGTTTGGTAGGGACCGGCAATGCATCGCTTAAGGATTGTGTATTCAAAGAGCCTTAGTGAACCTCCCTAGCCGTAAAGGTGTCACTAGAGACAGTCAACAGGACAGCAAAAGGGGCTATCTGATCCCTTTCTCCCTCCCTCCGGCCTCAACCTGACTCTTTTCTCTCCACAGAATGGCTGAGCCATAAACCACCATTTCGTTCTCTAATAGCCAATGTGATAAGCCAGGAATGCAAAGAGAAGAGACCATAACAACCCCTGTTTCTCGTAATGTAATCGTGAAGAGTTCCCCAACCTCTTTCTGTCTTGTCTTAATTCGTCCCTGTTACCGCCTAGTAATCACTATCCGTTCAGTATTAACTAATGCTTTAGTTAAATGTTGCATATACAATTTCCTACTAAAACATCCATTGATACGCCTGTGTAACACCAGCCTTTCAGTTAAAGTAGGAAATCTCGCAGTGGAAGGTCTACTGATGGTCTACTGGTTCTCGTGTGACCTGAGCGCCACCAAGGGGACAGGAAAGGTATAACACACAAGTGTTTAAAACTCGGCTTACACTGACAATGATGACAAAGTACCTATCACCATGTAATTGCATAAACGAAATTTTGCTGCCACGCTTACATCTAAATTGTCTCTTGAGTTAAAACCGGTAACCAGCAAGTATACTGAGGACATGTAGTTAAGCTTTGTTATGTTTTATATAACCATTATAACCTTTTTCCCTAGTGTTTAGGCTCGTTTTAATTGTCTTTATCCGAATGTTTAGAACTGAGTATTTTTCCAAAAATGTCGATATTGCGGAGAGAAAGATTAAAGGAAAATACGCGCAACGTATATTTCTTTATCCCAAAAGAAAGTTAACACCTTTGGGGTGACTTCCCCTTTAGATACCCACTCCCAAATTGACGTCACCATGGCCTAACAGAGGCAGATAAAAGGGCCTTGTTGTCTTTTATCGCTCTCTTCTCTTTTAAAAAAAAACTCTCTTGAAACTAAACGTATACGCTCTCGTTAACTTCCTTTACTTTTGAAATTCTGATCTTTTTTTCGTTTCGTACTTAAATTTTCTTCAGACGAGCTGAGAAAGCTACGACCTTGAATCCCCAATTTTCTTAGCGGGAGATTTGATTTTTGATTTTTGTTTGGAGCTGCCAGGGTGAAATTTTCCCCAGACCTGTTTAATCTCAGCAACATTAAATAGCCTATATTCCCGGGGCCTCGCGAACCTACGGCGAATGTGTGAGTTTATTTGATTTTGTTGTTGCAACCTCATCCGATTGTTTTGAACAACTTTGGACCAGAAACTCAGAAGCCTTCATTTATGGCCTTGAATGAATGAAACCACGGCTCTGACGACAGAACCCGGAGTGGGTTCCGCTATAGCGACACCAAATGAACTGAGATCAGAGTTAAAGCCTGGGCTGACGGCCCGTTGCTGCAAACGCTTCCCACAAAGGATGTCGAGGGATGCAGTCGTGGGTGTACCGCGTCAACAGAAGGGGGCTGAGCACACAGCCCTGGGGGGCTCCAGTGTTGAGTACTAGAGTGGAGGAGGTGTGTCCGCCAATACGAACTGACCAATCCAATTGCAGAGTGTTGTATTTAAACCCAGAGTGCTAAGTTTGCTGATCAGTTTCATGGGGGAGATCGTGTTGAATGCTGAGCTGAAATCCACAAACAGCATTCTGATGTAGGTGATGTTTTTCTCAAGGTGTGTGAGGGCTGAGGGGAGGGCAGTGGAGATGGCATCCTCTGTGGATTTGTTGGTTCTTAAAGCAAACTGGTGAGGGTCCAAGCTGGCTGGGATGTTGTTTTTTATGTGCTGAAGAGCCAGTTTCTCAAAGCACTTCATCAGAATCGGGGTGAGAGCTGCGGTAGTTGTTCAGACTTGACACTGCAGACTTTTTAGGTACAGGAAAGATGGTGGCTGTCTTGAAGCAGTTGGGAACCCTCTCCTGAGACAGTGAGATGTTGAAAATTTCAGTAACAACATCAACCAGCTGATTGGCACAGGTTTTTAGTACACGGCCAGGGATGTTATCAGGCCCAATGGATTTACTTATATTCACTCTCAGCAGGACTCTTCTCACATCTGCTGTGGATGTTGATAGTGGCTGGTCATCTGGAGGTGGAGTACACTTTACAGCTGACCGTTTGTTGAGGAGATCAAAGTGAGCATAAAAGGTGTAGCTCATCTGGTAACATGACCTCATAAAGGAGGAGCTCCTGCTTTTATGATGTTTTTGATGGCCTGCCACATATCTTTGGTGTTGTTGGTGTTGAGGTCTCTCCCCAGTCTCTGCTGATATCTCCGCTTCACCTCCTTGATGCCAGCTTTCAGTCTCGCTCTGGTGGCTGACTGAAAAGCAGCTCTTTTGGCATTGGATAGAGCCCTCACCTCTCCATTCATCTAGGCCGTCAGACTGGGGAATGATTTTATTGTTTTAGTGATCACAACATTATCAACACATTTGCTGATGTATGATGTCACTGATGATGTATATTCATCAAGGTTGATGTGGCTCTTCTGGTTGCCGGATTCTCTGAACACGCTCCAATCCATGCTCCCAGAACAGTCTTGCAGTAGCCTCATCTGTCCTGACTTTGCCAATTGACCCTTCGCTAAGCCCTGCCCCCCTTAGTTACTGTTGCTAAGTCTGACAAACTGTCAGCGCTGCCACTGTCTATTACTGCACTCCCCAGAGAAATATTGTCAAATTTGTTGGAAAACGCAATCTCACAAACAAACAGACACTTTTGCAGTTGCATTATACATTTGAAGGTTGTATTCAGGCTGCCAAACTGACTCAAATTGACTCAAACGGACGTGAAAAAAATTAAAGAAAGAAGCTAAAGCCTACCAGTCACACAGTACAAGTGAACCACCGCATCCCCCGACGATTGAGACAAAAGACAACGATATTAAGGATCAACGCCGTTCCTGTAAAGCTGGGTAGGCCCCTATTCATTATTACAATCATTAAAAAGCAGATGAGTAGGGCTTTATTATGTTACATTCAGTAGGAAGTTAGCTAGCGTTAGCTAACTAACATTACATTAGGAACAACCCACAGCCGAAATCTTTCTGGATTTATTTTAGGTTTTGGAAAGAGAATAAATCATACTTCTCCTGTCAACCTCTCTGGGTAGCGACTGTAATTATTACAAGTGCCCCAGGAACAGTGTTTGACCATATCCTGGAAAGATACAGCAAAAAAAAGCTAGAAAACGACTCCTTTTGCATTAGAGTGACTGGAGCACAGCCATGAAAGTGTCGGACCTCAGTTAGAGCTATACTGCGCTGTGATTGGTCAGCTTTGTATTCGGGGCATGGTTTTAATGAAGAGTCAATTGCACGCTCCTACAAAACTTGAGACATCTGTGGCATTGTGCTGTGTGATGGAACTGCACATTTTCCTGAGTGGCCTTTTATTGTGGCCAGCCTAAGGCACACCTGTGCAATATCCATGCTGTCAGCATCTTGAAATGCCACACCTGTGAGGTGGATGGATTATCTCAGCAAAGGAGAGGTGCTTGCTAACACTTTTTTTATTAGATTTGTGAACAATATTTGATGAATGGGGGCAAAAACAAAAGAATCAGAATCAGAAGGAGCTTTATTGGCAAGTAGTGTTTTACCCATATGAGGAATTTGCTGTGGTGATAAGGTGCTACACGTAGACAAACATACAGTCGACAAAAATAAATGTAGAAATATATAAATATGGAATAGAAGATATATACAGGAGCATTATTCTGGGTCTGTGCCGTGCAGAAGTAACGCAACGGAAGAGAATATTGTGTACATATAAATATATAAACTGACAACATAAAAATATACAACAACAAAGATCAACAACAAATATGTGCAACGTGCCAGAGGCCTGTACCACGAAGCAGGATTTGAGCTTATCCAGGTAACTTCAGGGTTAACCCTGGGTTTTCAGTACCACGAAGGCGGTTCACTTCTTACCGGGGTAGATCTCCATGGTAACTTATGTTGAATGGCTAACCCACTCCGGAGCAGGTTATGTTCCAGATAAGACATCAACTCTGTGAAAACACTGTTTTAGCCAATAGACTTCTTTATGTTTGCAGCGGTGATGTGGAGAAACTCTTGCCTACAGGTTTTTACAGTACAGCAGGATAATCCTACTTAGTGCTTTGAAATGTGTTTAATATTTTTTATTTGCTCCCAGTTTGTTTCACACACCTTGACGCAGCCGTTCAAATAAATAGGTTTTATTTTTCTTATGTGTGGTTCAATATTATGAACAGCTTGGTAGGGATATTGAAATACTAAATTTTAATATGAACATAGGCTATCTATTTAGGTTAGTATAGCTTTCTTAGGCCTACTACAGAAACTGTAGGCTATGTTCCGCCCCACCTTCGCGATGTGGGCGCAAAAGGTGGGACAGTGAGTTTTCAGCAGCCTAAATGTTGAGATTCACCACTATTTGAGCACATTTTATGGCATGAATGGAGTTTTTGTTTCATTGCTTTATGAAGTTAATTTAGAACAATATTTGGAACACTTTTGAGTGTGTTAAATAAATTTATCTCGACGACAAGTTTTTTTAAAGTGAGGTGGAACAACCCGTGTCTTTTAATGTGGAAAGGACGACACACAGCCGAGCTGAAAGAATAAGGCAGATATTTTCATACAGCTCATAAAAATCAACGCAATATTACAGACTACTGTTCATTTAGGCATTCACACTGTCTGTGATTTTCTGTCTTCCTGGGATCTCCCTGAAACCCTGGGTTGATTTACTGTGTTGATAACCAGCTTCGTGGTACCGCTTATACCGATCGTGATTGTTAGGGTTAGTGAAGCCAGATAATGAAAACATATCCTGGGTATGTTGAACTTGCTTCGTGGTACAGGCCCCAGGTCTGTGCACGACACGAGATGAAACAGTATTTACATGTGCAGAGACATTTGCATCATTTGCAAGGGGGGAGTGTCAGTGGGGGACCCAGGCCTTGTTAATGAGGCTAGCTGCAGACGGGAAAAAGCTGTTTTTGTGGCGAGAGGTTTTGGTCCTGATGGACCGCAGCCTCCTGCCAGAGGGGAGAGTCTGAAACAGTTTGTGTCCAGGGTGGAAGGAGTCAGCTGCAATCTTTCCTGCACACCTCAGAGTCGTCAAGGAGTACAGGTCCAGAAGACAAGGAAGATTGCAGCCAGTCACCTTCTCTGCAGAGCGAATGATGCGCTGCAGCCTACCCTTGTCCCTGGCAGTGGCAGCAGCGTACCAGATGGTGATAGAGGAGGTGAGGATGGACTCAATGATGGCGGTGTAGAAGTGCACCATCATTGTCTTTGGTAGGCTGAAGTTCTTCAGCTGCCGCAGGAAGTACATCCTCTGCTGGGCCTTTTTGATGATGGAGGTGATTTTTAGTTCCCACTTGAGGTCCTGGGAGATGATGGTGCCCAGGAAGCAGAAGGAGTCCACAGTGGTGACTGGGGAGTCTCACAGGATGATGGGGGAGGGTGGGGCTGGGCTCTTTCTAAAATCCACGACCATCTCCACTGTCTTCAGAGCATTGAGCTCCAGACTGTTCTGGCTGCACCAGGTCACCAGATGGTTGATCTCCCACCTGTAGGCGGACTCATCCCCACCTGAGATGAGCCCAATGAGGGTGGTGTCGTCCGCAAACTTCAGGAGCTTGACAGACTGGTGACTGGAGGTGCAGCTGTTGGTATACAGGGAGAAGAGAAGGGGGGAAAGAATGCAGTCTTGAGGGGATCCAGTGCTGATGGTCCTGGAATCAGAGACATGTTTTCCCAGCTTTACGTGCTGCTTCCTGTCCGTCAGGAAGTCTGTGATCCACCTGGAGGTGGAGTCAGGCACGCTCAGCTGGAAGAGCTTGTCCTGCAGCAGGGCCGGGATGATGGTGTTAAAAGCAGAGCTGAAATCCACAAACAGGTGTGGCGTAGTACCCTGAGGAGTCAAGAAGCTGGAGGATGTAGTGAAGGGCCATGTTTACTGCATCATCTACAGACCTGTTGGCTCTGTAGGCGAACTGCAGGGGGTCCAGGAGTGGGTCTGTAATGGATTTTAGGTGGGACAACACAAGGCGTTCAAAGGACTTCATAACCGCAGAGGTCAGGGTGACGGGTAGTCGTTTAGTCCTTTGGTTTCTTGGGGACAGGGATGCTGGTGGAGGCTTTGAAGCAGGCTGGTATGTCTCTAGTGAGGTGTTAAAAATGTCTGTGAACACCGGAGACAGCTGATCAGCACAGTGCTTCAGGGTGGATGGGGAGACAGAGTCCGGCCCAGCTGCTTTGAGGGGTTTCTGCCACCTGAAAAGACCATTTTATGTCTCCACTCCCTCCCCACCTCCCTCCATCACAGACCGTCTCTGTGATGGAGAGAGGTGGGGAGGGAGTGGAGCTGGCCAGCTCTGAGGAGGGGGGCGAAGAAGTAGTGGACTGAGGCTTAAGCTGAGTGGAGGAGTCACGGGGGATGGTGTCCGATTGACTCTCAAAGTGGCAGTAGAACTAGTTCAGCTCATTTGCCAGGCAAGAATCGTTTATGGAGTGGGGGACTTTGGGTTTATAGTTTGTGATCTGTCTGAACACCCTCCAGACAGAAGTGGCGTCGTTTGCAGAGAACTGGTTCTTAAGTCTCTCTGAGTACAGTCGTTTAGTTTCTCGCACCTCCTTGCTAAACCTGTACTTTAACACCCTGCCCCCGGCCCTATCACCACTCCTAAATGCCTCCTCCTTTTTAACCCAGATATCTCGGTAACTATGTAGAAGAAGGTGGCCCTGGTCTTCATAAACTATTGATACCAACCTTCCTTCATTCATTGTTGATCGCCCTAACTCCCCCTCTCATTGGCTCTGGCCTGGCCAAGCATGTGATGACATCACCATCTTAGATAGACGTGAGTTTAAATAAGCTACTATCCCTACACACCGAAAGCAGCAGGCTTGAGTGGACATACTGCATTCACATATTTCTGTCTGCTCAAAACAACAAAGTCAATCACTAAAAGCAGGCAGACCTTTTAATTCTTTTAATTATTGTAGACTTCCACTAACGTCTACTTCCACTCCAAAATTGTACAGCACTTTCATTGACTGTTGCGTCATAAGCATTCATTTAATCAAAATATTTGCACAGTATTGCATTTTTGACACCCCCCTCCCATTTCGACCATAATCGTTGACACTGGACTGGGTGAGTCGAATTTTATTCTTTTCTTTTCTATGCTAAATGTTGATGGTTCTTTTGCTTACATTTTATTTTTGTTTCAATGTATCATCTTTTGTTACCTTTAGGGTGCAACTGTCCACTGCACATTCTCATTCCTACCGAACATCACCTACTCTCCCACCAGTGCCAGCAGGACAGATTATTGCCCTTGCCCAGATCTTTAGATATCATGGTCTACCTGAGCGGCTGTGTTGTTGTGGTGGTAGTGAGTAATCTCCACTGAAAGGCCAGCGTCAACTGTAGTTGTGACAATCAATACGGGGAGAGCTTACTTGAAGGTCAGATTCTCTAATGAGAATGCTGTAATTGCGGATATTCATCTGTTGAATGATCACCTCTGGGATCATCTTATAAATTACACACCCACATAGACATGAAGCACCCACGAACGTAGAGTGATACATGCAGCAAACAGCATGTGGATGAAGTGAACACACATTTACAGATATGTATACACTTAAATATGCTGGGGCTAAAATACTTGATAAAATGGGATGAGTGGCAGCAAAATCTTATCACTAATTCCCCTGAATGACAGAAGCATTTCCTCCATTCCCCTTAAATAATAAGGCCAGATGTGCTCTATATTTTTCGTATTGTCAGCAAATCCCATGAAAAGACCCAAACCAACAATGTGTTAGTCCAGCTCTCAATACTTGTTTTCTTCCCTACTCTGTCTGTTGCTCTCAGCTCAAAGGCCATTAATTCATAGTAAAGACGTAAATCAAAAAACAACTCATGAATATACAGCTTCTTTTTTTAAAGGCTCATTAAATTCCTTATACAGCTGGCCACTGTAGTTTTTAGTAAACAGGAGGAAAGTGTGCATTTGTTGGAGACTGTTTTCAGCAGTGGATTAATCCACATGTAGCACTGAGTCTCAAGAGGACGGTGTGTGTGGGATTGAGTCTTAATAAACAACAGTGTGTACATGTTCATAGTAATGATGGAACATATCACCCAGTTTAACAGTGCGGCTCACTGATGCGTTTTTAACAGTTTCAGATCAACTACGGAACTCTATGGCACAGAGGAAGAAGATACAATATATCAAGCTTTCAGGATACATAGACTGTAGATAGCTCTCTTTCCTGTTTCTGCTGTTTTCTGCTTTTTCTCTTTTTTCTTGTGTTCCTCAACTTCTCGTAGTGATGAAGAGAGAAAGGAGAAACAAGAGTAAGACAGCTGCAACTCCCCAAAATGTGCAGAACATTAACAAACAATTATTAATATAGAGCAGCGTGGAAGCTTTTCTACAGATCTTGGGGTTTGGTCTCTGTGTGTGTTTAAAGTTCAGTGTGTGCAGAAGTGTGTGCTGTGACCGCATGGATTTGTGTTTGTGTACCTTTTATCTATGAGTGTATCTGTGGGGTGATTTCTGTATGCCTATGTATTTCTGGTTATTTGATTCTGTTTCTGAGCTGTATTTACATTCACCAAATGCACAGGCATTATTACGCTTTTCGGTCAGGTCACAAAGAAGCATACAGCACCATCTCCACAGGCTGCCATCTCCACTGCCCTTCACTCACACCTTGAGAAAAAACACACCTACATCAGAATTCTGTTTGTGGATTTCAGCTCAGGATTCAACACAATCTCCGCCATGAAACACTCTGCAACTGGAGATTGGAGTTGACTCACTGACAGACCCCAGACAGTACAGACTGGCGGTCACACCTCCTCCACTCTAGTGCTCAGTGCCCCCCAGGGTTGCGTTCATGCTGTACACCCATGACGTCAATGCCCAACATGGAGAGAAGAATGTTGTGAAGTTTGCAGATGACACCACTGCCATCAACTGGATTCCAAACAACAGAACTTAATCTCGGAAGGAAACAATGTTGCAGAGTGTTGCACAAAGAACAACTTACTGCTCAACATCTGCAAAACCAGCCTACGATTTCAGGAAAAATGAGGCGAAGACACACATTCCTGTCTACATCAGTGGAGCTGAGGTGAGCAGGTGGATACTTTTAGGTTCCTGGTAATTAGTATCACAGAGAACCTGAGATGATCATCTTACATCTCCACCCTTTTAAAGAAAGCTCAGAAATGGCTGTATTTCTTAAGGAGGCCTCTTTAAGAAGGCGATATTCCAGTGCCAAGTTTTTGTTAACTTTTACGGAGAAGCATTAGAAAGCATCCTGTGACAACCTGAATTTTATCAACATATTTCACCACCTGTATAAACCCCCGGGAAACACCAATTTTTACAATCCACTCACTGATCCCTGCTGGCGCCACAATTCATCTGTTCAATATGTCATTGTGTCATTTTGTCATTGGAAGGAGAGGAAGCAAGCAGGAGGTTAAAAAAAACCTGTCTGGAGCAACACTCTTAGTTGCCGGTAAACCATAGTAGTAAGAAGTCTGTGAAGATTCTCAGTCATCACAAGGTCATAGTTATCCAAGGAAGTAGAGGAAATCAAGGGCATCTGGATTTGGTTGAATATACTTGAACTTGAACTTGCCTTTCATCCATGTGTCCGGAGGATTTTCAGCACACCCAAGAACACGCTTGGAATTGGAACACTGGTACTGGTCCACCCGAATTACTGCACACCCAAACTCAAGCAACCAAAGCAGTGAGGAATGCACAGACCTGTATATATTTAGTGTATTTTATGCTAGTAACAGACCTACTGCTGCTAATGTTAAGCGTTAAACTACTGAATCCAGATTGTTAAAATCAAAACGCTGCCCAACCTTACTAACAAACCAAGTGGTATCCATCACCTCGATGGCCTTGACTTCACACAGGTTAAATAGCTGGGACTCCCTGCCAGTCAGTTAGAACTCAAAAAGCCTCTTGGATTAGAGGCGAAAGATCTTCAAGTATCTTTAACCAAGTCTAATTGCCATTGTTTTATCCTTCCTTGGATATACAGTAGTAAGGTCATTTAAATACCTTGTGAACCATTTTTTTCTTCCATTGTCAGACGTCCTCTGATCAGATACAACACTACAATCTTCCGGATCACTGCATATACACAGTGCTCAGTTCTTTGCAGAAGTAAAGTCAATCATCCACAACCCAGCAGAAAAACCCGTAAGTGAACAAACTATTTTCTATTTACATTAAGATATTTTGTTTGTTTTGTGAGTGAGTGCAGTAAAAGCTGGATTATCAGATATAAACTATTGTAGGAACCCATATCAGTTTTATGTCAGGATTCTGATAATATTAGGGTAAAAAATACTTCATATTAAATATTATTATTATTATTATTATTATTAAACTAAGATAGGCTAAACATGATATTGACCTATCTCTGAACTTGACGTACAGAGATAAAGATATCAATCTTGGCATGGATAGGATGAGAAACAAGAATATTTTCTAAACATTGTAACATACAGTATGTTACACTTCTCAATGCTGGTTGCTGCTACCATTTGAAACTTGTTTGTCTGGTTAACATACATTTGTCAACTGTAAAATAATTGAAATAAACTGAGCATTAATTCCATTTTCTATGTTTCATGGTTTGCATTATTTTGCAGTTGTCGTCCTGTTTCAGTGAAGAGAGGAGATGACTTTCTGTGAGGACTGTAATTGGGCTGTCAATACCTAGTTAACATGAATGATTTCCATTGTATTGAGAACAATGGCAGCAGATAACAGCCTGTCTACAGTACATTAGAAATTCTGGCCAGGGTCAGACTGGGATGACACTATCCTCAGCAGGACTGAAGCTGCTCCCTTTCTCACAGGACTCTGCATGGTTCAGAGATCAGTTAGCATTAAAAGTTAAAAGCTGCACATGTGACTTAATATGTAGAATTTAATATGGTAACAAGAATACAAAATAGCCTTCAGCCGTTGGTGAGGAGAGGCATACCAGGAAAAACATTCATTCCAGACACCATACACTGGCTTAAAACGTTATTTTTCAGTTGGTTAATCCTACAATAACTATCACCTGGTCATGGACAACAATTATAGCACTGACTCCTAGACTCCAAAAATATCATAGCCGTCAAATATAAATAACCAACTGTTAACAAGTTCAACTTTAAATGTGATTATATGTCTATGTTGCGTTCACAAGCTGTTTCTGCTGCCCTCAAGTGGACAACCCCCTCCAAAAAAAAAAAAAAAAAGATTATGACACCTACATCCTGGCAAAGTAAGCTGTCACATTCCTTGTTAAACGTCATGTGTCCTAGCTTGAAGATAGCAACCCATTCCCAGTGTTAGTTCTTCTGGTGGCATATCACCTGCCAGCTTCTTTATTCACCTAAATCCGTAGACAATTTCCATAAATCTGCTTCTGCACAAGAGGAAGAGAAGGGCAGAGGAAAAGAAATAGCAAGGAGAGATTGGGAGGGGGGGTCCACACAAAGTGAATAAAGGCTAAAACATTTAATCGAAATGCAAAGCCAGAGTGTGATATCGTGTTGATTCCCCTCCGTTCAGAGGCAAATAACTGTTGGTGTTTTCTATTGATCTTAGAGAGAGAAGTGGTGTCTGCTGGTTGTTTTATTCAACTAAACTCAAAGATAGAATAAATGTCAGAAAGAACGGCAAAGGAAAGACTTACAGAATTCATTGTTTCAACAGTGTGAGACTTTTGATAGCTACAATGTTAATTATGCCCAGGGACGCTTACTTCAACTATTTTTGTAATTTCTTCCCTCCACAAAGAAATGTAAAGTAATTACAAATCCTGGCGAGCAGTGTGTGTGTGTGTGTGGAAAGATAGGGGGAGATTGTGTGTGTGTGTGTGACTGTACGTACGTGTGCATTTCACACGAACATGCACATGCGCTTTGCAATTAATTTCTGTGATTTCCTACCAATCCTTTTACAGGCTTTTTAAATGTCATCCGCTGCTATGATTGACATGCAAATTTGTGGCTGGCAGAGTGGCTAAATGGGAAGGCAGGTTGAGCGAACCAGATAAGGGTATTGTTTCCAGCTATAGGCTTAGGGAGGCAGGGGTTCATTGGGTTTAAAGAGGAGTTTAACCCCTAACATGCCACCCACAGTGCATTGGAGTGGAGACACATCATATTGACTTTTGGCATTTACTTGTTGTTATGGTGGGGGTTCCTCAAAGTTTTAGTCAACAGCTTTAAGAGGTCCAGTCTCTTAAACCTGCCTTTACTAATTTTGTAACTACCATAGTACTTGCCAGTGTACCTGTGCTGTCCTCCTGGTGTTGCCTAACCAAAAGTATACAGCCAGCCAAACTCCCTCAATGAACAACATGAGAGTCATAATTAGTGTGAACTCTTGTGGAATGTGTTGATCAAAGATAGAAGTAAAACTAAAAATGAATCACAAAATAACATAAACTGCACTCAACATGTAATACAATATAATACTATTGTAATATAACACATAATTACTATTCAATATTTACTCATTATGTTACTGAGGTATGATATACTGAGGATATCATAAGTAACCTATCAGTCAGCATCATCAAGCAAATACAACATAAATACATCTCATCAAAGATTAATGTTACTAAATTATGAATAATTGCATCCCAAATAACTTACTTCCAGGCAATGCTTTCAATGGGATTCAAAGGATTACATTACGTTGATGTTTGAACACCTTGTTGCTCTGCAAACATCTCTCCTTAAATATGTGATCCACTTCCTGTAACAACACTCCAATACCACAATTTACCAAAGGAGGTGCTAGTGTGATCAAAAATGAAACTACTGCCTAGGGGGCAGAACAGTACCTGCCCACTGACCTCAGAAGAACTTCAGAATGTGACTGAGAGAGGCCATTCCTGATCTCGGAAACACTAGTTTGACAAACAAAAAAAAGTCCACTTACTACACTTTTTCTGAGATTTCAACCAACTCCCTTAGCAGATAGTGTTTATTCTGGTGTTATGGCGATTTTTTTAAATTTTTTTATGTTATTGTTTATTTATTTGTCAGAGACAATGCAGAAGAGACACATTAGAAGAAGAAGATACTTTTATTGTCACATACACATACATGTTGCAAAATTCATTCTCTGCACTTTAACCCATCCCTTGGGGGAGCAGTGGGCAGCCGCTGTGCAGCGCTCGGGGACCAACTCCAGATTTTTTTATCAGTCTCTGGTCAATTGCACTGACTGAAGAACCTAGAATGTTTTTGATGGTGGGTAAACCAGAGCAACGGAAACCCACGCAGACATGGGGAGAACATGCAAACTCCACACAGAAAAGCCGGGACGACTGTGGTGATGATGCAGTAGATTAGACACATGCGTTCGGTGTGAGAGACCCAGGTTTGAATCCACTGTGAGACACCAATGTTTCCCTGAGCAAGACACTTAACCCCTAGTTGCTCCAGAGGTGTGTGACCTCCGACATATATAGCAATTGTAAGTCGCTTTGGATAAAGGCGTCAGCTAAATGAATGTTAATGTCTATTTCTCTATCAGTATGTCCATTTATAAGTATACTGTATCTGCACAAGCACATGGTCAGTGATCATAGATTTGGTTTTGTTGACCGGTATAAGGAGTCGGCCCAGTAACGACTCCTTAAATACTGCTGGATTGATGAGGTGCAGGTGCAGTGATGACCTCAGCCAGTAGCCAGAGATAGGCATGCCCCCGAATACTGCCAGGAAAGTGACACAAAACACCATGAGACAAGATGAAAACACAAGCATCCAGCATGCAAATCCCAGACCAAAACAAACACTCATCATGGCCGGGGGTTTGTGACATTAACATCAGTCATGGTACCCAGAACATCAGTCACACAATAACAGGTGCTCCATGGTGATGAGCATCCTATACAGAGCAGAATGTCTTGTAATTGAGAAGGAGGATAGATAGAGGGAGATGCAGCAGGTTTGGGGCATCTTGGTCAAACCGGTACAAGGAGTGGAAGATGGGAATCCCAGCCTGACTTAAAACCAGGGCAGGTCGCAAATTGATCCATCTCCTTCGTGAGTTCAATTTGATTTTACTTGACACATGAAATTAGGGCTTCTCCAATCTCCAGCCGGGTTGAACATGAGTGTGGCTGGGTTTCTATTCAGGAAATATTGTCGGTTTATATTCTTATTTTTGAACTACACATCAAAAGTAATCCAAACAGCTGAGAAGAAGGAATGCTGCTTTTCTGTAGTGAGTGATAAAAACTGAATAATCTACTAAACTGTGTGGACTGCTTATGTTATCCTGCTAGCATTGCAACAGTTTATGCTTACAACCATTCTCTCACCATTTCCTGTCTCACCTGCTTTTGGCCGTACCACATCTGTCCAGACTCTTGAAGTCACAAGGAGTCAGCACTTCCCACAAACTATTCAACACCTTAAGATATCTGCTGGTACACCATAGGACAGGGGTCCCTTGCCAGTGCCTTTTGCTGTGTTAAACTGAACTATATAATTTTCATATAACTATCAGCTGCCACCCAACAGTAACTGGCGGCGCTCCAGTTGTCCATCGGTGAAAAAAAGATAAGCTGAAGGGAACAACAATTGACAACAGGAACATTGATTGAAATAGGTTGAAATCAGCTTTTCTCTGGTTGAAAAAACACTTAAGATTTCAAAATCTAATCTACTTTGTACCTTTTATGGAGGATCAAAATAATAATAATAATTTCCTTTGAAGTCATATATTTCACTCTGCATAGGTGAGACATTCTGCCTTTGTGATAGTGTTGACATTAAAGGCAAGGTAGGTAAGTTTGAGAAACAAGCAAGAAATTGCTTCCTTCTGGGCTCCTTCCAAAGCCACATCCCCAAAGCACGTGAACGCACGTTGCCAACGTCGCTGGAGGACGAGCACAGTGTGACGAGTGGAGAGGAGCGCAGAGCAGCGGCTCACATCAGGGGTAAGAAAACATCTAACTTTATCATTATGAAAATAAACAACTAACCCGGCTGTTAGTACTCACTATCAAGCTATCAAGTTAATATTGGGTAGGTTCAAATAGACTTTGATTCAGTAACGAGCTGCCTAGCTAACTGTTAGTAACAGGTAGCTGTGCTAACAGCTGCGGTAACATTGGGCAAAGCTAAGAACAGGCTGATACACATTTCCCCGTTTCCATCAGTTACACTACACGAACGTTAATTTTGTGTTAGACTCATAACATGTACGTTGTTTTGCATGTTGAAGCTTCCACGGTGACAGCATTATTGTCTCTGATGAGGACTGCACCCCAGAGCCAAGCACAGACTGGGACAGGACCAGGACCGGCTTGGGCTTGAGGCGCAGCAGAGGAGGGAGGGCTGCCAGGGTCCGAGGTGCAAGCCAAGCAGCACATATTCTAGGACCTGCGTCAAGTTTCACACTCCCAATGGCATATGAACAGGTGTGTGTATATATATATATATATATATATATATATATATATATATTAGTAAATTGTTTCCCAGTGTACTTGTCTCAACGTTTCTCTAACTACAGCTCTGCTTCAGCCATTGGCTCATGTACATTGTGTACATTATTTATGTACATTAATCTGGTGTGTAATGTGGACACAGAGAACAACAAAACCTGTTCAATAAAAATATCTGATCATGTTGATGAATGTTCTGTCCTATTACACCAATCTTTCCAATTTGGGGTTCTAACAACTATATATATATATATATATATATATATATATATATATATATATATATATATATATATATATATATATATTTAATTATACATTTATAAATAATAATAATTATTAGTAGCCTACCGTAATTATCGCATATCACAACAGACTACATTTCCATAGCCATTCAACCTAACTCAGAACAAAGTATCTTATTTAATTATAAAACTTTAAATTTTAATATTTTAACACAGAAAATAGGCTAATAGAAAAAGCTGGAAACGAGCTGATCTAAAACATAACAAAGAAGGACCAAGAAGGAGGCGTAGACTACAGAAACATAAAAACACTAGCCTATTATAACAAATTATATGTTAACTATTTACATCAATATAGTGCTTGGCTATTTAAGCTTCACAGTCAAGGCAAGTGACCTCTCTTTTCCTCGCACAATTTCTACACACGGGTTTGCAGCATTTGCAGCAGGTGTTGTGGGTTTTGTTTTTTGACTGCAAAATACCACAAAATTCTGTGCGGTCAAAATGACCGTCTCAGGCCGAAATAGTTAAAAATGTTGTTTTTTTTGCCTTGTGATTGCCGTGTAATTTATATGAAAAACATTTTAATGAAAATACAGACACTTTTAGGAAAAGTCAGGTACCAGCAGGATTTTATTTATTTTTTCAACAAAGTTATTGCAGATATAAATTTCATAATGGACCGTCATGGTCGTTCTAGTGTTAAACCTTGCAGGGTGTAAGATGTAATGTCACTAACTGACACACAAATAATTCCATCCACTGTGTGGATGAATACCTGTACATTGTTTTTGTTTTATTCCCAGGAGGTTAAAAAAATAGAAAGTATATTGTTCCCTATTCTGGATATTTTCATTCTTTTTTAAATAAAACATTGAAAATGATAAATGGCTTTTCTTTGCACTTGCAGCAAAACAATCAAGCAACTACATTTATGTCTTATGTCTCCAATAATGACATCCAAATGTGGTATAACACTTGTTTATTGTTATTATATACTACTAAAACTACAACCTATATCACAACTAGATATTTTTAATGATGTTTAAAAAGTAAGTATATACAGGAAGAGACAAGGGGTGCCCAGAGGTGTCTTGACTGATCGTGAAGATAGTTCAGATTTTACTCGTAGCATCGTACCGCTGCTGTGGAGATGATTAAATATATCAAGTACAAGCTCCACTTCCTGGACTTTTTGTTGTACACCTTGGTGTACCTGATAACACAGAAAGGAGGATCAGCTTAGTGAAAAGTTTGTAATAGCTGACATTGTTCTCTTATACAGTAATTAGCATTAGCATCCAGGCCAGCCAGCATGGTCCGATCAGCGTATACTGGTGAGAAGTACAGCTGGGCTATGAAAGACTCCAAATCTGCAGGTGGCCTGAGGGCACAGAAGAAATAAAACATACAGGATTTAATAATGGTGTAACAGCACCAATTACAGTAAAAGGTTTTCACCCAGTAGGTTTAGCTATGAACAATGTCAAACTATATTATAAGTAGCTTATACAACACAAACACAAGATACTTGGGGACCTTTAGCCAGCGTTGTTTATGTACATAAATAAATAAAGTGACCACGGTGTAACTTTTCAGCCCCTCAGTTGTCACCATCGTTGAAAAGCCACGCAGATATTACCTCCGATCTGACGGCTTCGCTCGTCAGGTCTGAGCGAGCTGAACAGGTGCGCGCATGTGGGCAGCTCCTGCAGCAGCAGGGCTGGTAGCCATGGCAGCGAGGGAGAGTGACAGTCAGCCAGCCAATCATTGCATTCGGTCCGAATGAAAGGAGTGGCTGTGTTTACTGCAGCCCTGAGAGGACTATAGACAACTAATTTTTATACTGTCTTTTTCAGAGCACCTAACTTTTTAATATGCATTGGTGTACATAGACAGTTTCAACAAATATGAGAAAAAGTGTTTTAGAAGCAACTTGCCTACCCTGCCTTTAAATACACTCAGTCCACCTAGTCAAAACGAATGCATTCTAATACATATATAATATAAAACAGTCAGAAAAATCAATAAAGCCTATCTTCATGAAGTTTATAAATCAGTTTTTGTTTAAACTGCTAGAGAGATGTCATACTGACAAATGTTTCTATTATTTTTCCCACTGCAATTAATTCAATGAGGGTAGCCTACATAACAGATTAGATTACTCTTGCCTGACATCAGTTATTCTTTAACTGTCAAACTACACAGTGTCTTCACCCAAATGTCAGTGGAATAACTATAACAGGCACCCTAGAAATAAAATGTAAAGAAAAAGCTTTTGTCCCAACAAACTAGTGTCTTGCTTCAAGAACAGTCAGGGAATCCTGATATATTTGAAACTTTTAGTCTCCATATTTTCCTAGCTTCATTTCAGAAAGTTAGATACTTTGAAAGCTGGCTTGACTACAGCGGCTCAGGTACAGCTGTAGTCAAGGGCTTGTTGTGCGGTGACCTTAAATGAGGCACAAAAAGAACTTAAAGAAAGATGTCCAAAGAAACAAAAACAGGATGTGAGCTCAAAGAAGGTGTGAGCGCCAGCCTATGTTAGAATGACAGTGCAGTTCTTTTTGTCACTTAGCCAAGGAGGAGTTTGGGGCATCACACTGACTTAACTGACTCTGAAGCCCCATCCACACGAGTCCGTTTTAGTTTAAAAATGGAGTTTTAAAACAAATACAATCTCCGTCCACAGCAGCGTTTTATATACGTATCATAATTGATCTCCGTCTATACTAAAATGACTGAAAACGCACAGCTAGTGGCCGTTCACATAGTCTACACTGGGCACGTGCCTGCCGGTGTTTCAGGAAGGTTTTTTCAAACACCTCACAGAATTTCACACAGTGGCTGCAGTGTGCCTGTGAATGTGGGAGATGTGTTGTGATCGCTACATACTAAAAGTACAAAAGTGTACTGAAAAAGTGTAATGTACAGAAAAATGTGTAATGACGTGTGATTCAGGTAGTGACTGACAGTACCTGCAGCATGACCATGGCATTTAACCTCCACCCTGCCACTGAAGAGGAGTCCGTGGACAACGAGGTGGCAGCAGGTGCCAGCTGCAGCAGCGCTGACCATGAGGAAGAGGAGGATGAACTGTAGAAACTATGATAAACCAGTATTTTACCATGTCAAATTTATACCTGAAGTGCCCCATTCACATGCGTCATTGGCATACTGGCACTGCCAGTGTTGGAACCTAGGGATGTTCCCCTTGCTGTCACAGAAATCAAATTCCAACTTACTGACGCTACACTTCCAATTCTACAGGAGTTACAACTGATAAACACCTCATCTTAACGTCAGTGTTAGTCAGTATGGAAGAAACTCGGAGAGATCTGCAACCTCCTCATCGAAGAAACTGAGGTAACCAAGCAGAATAGAACTCACCTGTTCAGTTCATACTTCAGCGAGCAGCAACGCTTACCTGGAGATGCGGTTAAGTCAAAAAAGTTACAACCTCTCTACCCCTAAAACAGAACCCAGAAACAGATGTTATTCAGTTTTGGAAAGATCAGTCTTTTGGCCAAATTTGTATTTTGAAGGTGACCTCAAAAGAACTGTAGATACAAGCAAGAAACTCTACACTAAACTCTAAACTACACTTTCGGCTAATTTAATTTTATGAATCCCATATGTGCATTGTGCAAGCAATTTTATGGTAAGTGGATATTATTCATTAATATGACCCCAAATTATAGGCTTGGTCTAATAGTTCATTTATTTTTAAATATTGGATGATTTGCATTGCATTTAATTAGGCCTCCTGATTAATTTAATTTTACAGATTACTATTTTCCTTACTATTTGCCAAGTGTAACTTGAAATAAATTATTTCTATTTGGAAAATGTGGTTTTGGCTGCTCAGTTCTTTGGGGTGCCAGGCTAGGGTTTAACCTAAAATGGAAATACATACATACATACATTGGAGCGAACGGTGAGCGATTTCAGCACAAATTCTCACCGCTCACATGCTGTGCGGCCAAGGGATCTTTGTTGCTTGTCATAGCCTTCTTCCTCTCTACCTCTACACTGACTGTCAAATAAGAAAAAATTTGAAATTTACTAAATAAACCAAAAATGAAAAGATTAGCATTAGAAGTCAAGTAAAATGTGAGTTAATTTAATTTAGAGTAAATAAACAGGATACAAAAGTATTAGATGGAGAAAATCAAATGCAAAACTTATGAAATGTTGTAAAATTGTCAAACTTTAAGTTTTTTTACTCCAATATGATGTTGCCTCTTTATTGCGAAGCTGTTTTTTTAAATTGGAGTCATGATGTGAAAGTCAGCTCTATTTATATGTGTAATAATCTCTGACAGCAAAGATGAAAAGCTCTTCAATATTGACTCACTAACTTATCTGTTGACATATCTGCTGTTGTAGGCTATTCTATCCTACGGTTCAGTCTTTGAGGTTTTTACAGTCATTAAATCCTATTTGTTATTTTTTTTAACATGACACGACAGATAAATGGCTATTTGATTTTTGAATTATTTGTTAAAGCCTGTACTGCATGCTTAACATTAAAAGTCAGTCTGATTCTGGATTCACACATTATGGGTGCATATAAGAAGACAATCTCACTCACACACACACACACACCTATAGAAACTAGCACTCACAGAAAAAGAAAAATGTCTTGCACTTTTAGTTAGGCCTAAAAGTGCTAGTTCGATAACAGATGTTGAGAGCGCAGCTCAGTTAAGAGGCTTTTTATTGATCTGATCTGCTGCGTCTTGAAAGAAAGCAGAAGTATGTTGATGTTAGCTTCAGAGGGGAAGAGCAGAAAAAGGCAGAAAAAGCAGAGATGGTAAAAGTAGCATCATCCTGAGGCTGCCGAGTAGAGCAGAGAGCCAAATTGAAACAATGACATTGTTCCGTCTGTTGGCCTTAGCAAAATTATGAGAAAATCCTCCATTAGTCACCTATCCAGTCTTTGATTCTAAAGGTATACTGTAACATTCTAATCTAAGTCTCAAATAAGCACAGTGAGCACACACTGATACATAGTCTGACTGTGATGACACATCCACTAATATAGGACATACATACACTTATGCATGCTTTTCAATACATGAAACACAATTCAAATTTAAATCTAAGTCATTTAGAAATTGCTCTAATTACATAGCTGGCATCTTCTACAGTACTGCACCAGAAATATTATTCAGTGTTGTTACAGATTCAAATGTAAAGCACACTGAGGTAATGACTGGAGCTATTTGAAGCATTACGCAAAGCTGGACAAGACCTGTCAATTCAATGCAAGTGAATGCCAGTGTGAGTGAATTTTAATGGAGCAAAGAATATACACTGCTCAAAAAAATAAAGGGAACACTAAAATAACACATCCTAGATCTGAATGAATGAAATAATCTCATTAAATACTCCTTTCTTTACATAGCTGAATGTGCTGGCAACAAAATCACACAAAAATTATCAATGGAAATCAAATTTATCAACCCATGGAGGTCTGGATTTGGAGTCACACTCAAAATCAAAGTGGAAAACCACACTACAGGCCGATCCAACTTTGATGTAATGTCCTTAAAACAAGTCAAAATGAAGCTCAGTAGTGTGTGTGGCCTCCACGTGCCTGTATGACCTCCCTGCAACGCCTGGGCATGCTGATACCTCATACCACCCTCATGGAGTCTGTTTCTGACCGTTTGAGCAGACACATACACATTTGTGGCCTGCTGGAGGTCATTCTGACAGACACAGCAAACCTTCTTGCCACAGCTCTCATTGATGTGCCATCCTGGATGAGCTGCACTACCTGAGCCACTTGTGTGGGTTGTAGACTCCATCTCATGCTGCCACTAGAGTTAAAGCACCGCCAGCATTCAAAAGTGACCAAAACATCAACCAGGAAGCATAGGAACTGAGAAGTGGTCTGTGGTCACCACCTGCAGAACCACTCCTTTATTGGGGGTGTCTTGCTAATTGCCTATAATTTCCACCTGTTGTCTATTCCATGTGCACAACAGCATGTGAAATGTGGTGGTTTACCATTGAAACCATGAGTGAAGGGACTGTTTCATTTGATAAGAGCTGCTGAATTCTTGCAGCACAGCGTGTTGTCATGTACCGTTATTGTTTGTTTGTGTCCACTATAATCAGCTGAGCTTAACTTCATAGTCCATGTGGTGTGCCCCGTACCAGTATGGGCCCTGGGTCAGCTACCCCCATGCACCCACGCTACCTTCGCTTATGTTTAGAAGTCAATGTCATCTTCTCTATTCATTTCAGCACAAACAAAAAAAACAGGTGCACAAATAAAAATCTTACATCATAATCCCCTCTGCGGAAACTTTTGAAATGTGACTCCAATCTCAAGGTCTTTTCTCTGAGTCCTCCACCTCATATGAGTGTCCATTGTTCCTTTGACATCTCCCTTTGGAGTTGTCTGTCTCTCTCTCTCTGACAGGGTTAATGAGATGGCAGCACAGAGGCCATTCACTAATCTACTGTTCCTTATTTATGCTAAATCTTAATGTAGTCAGTGTGCCTGGGCATTATTTAACACTGTGCCCTTGGGCTGCTGCTGCGTCTTTATTCAATTCACCGAGGTGGCAGGAGGTCAGGGACAGCTCTGAACTTCTGAGTCACACAGCGAGCAGGGAGAAAAGCTCCTCCATCACCTCCTCCTCTGCGCATTCTTGTCTTCTGTCCTCCTCCTTTGCTTCTCACTCATTTTCTGCCTCTCTTCGTTCAGATAGCAACTGATAAGGTGTGATTAATGAGAGCAGGGTCCAATCAAATCAATATTTGGTGTTTTTAAACGTTGCCTTCAAAACAGCATTAATTTTTCCAGGTACATATGTACAAAGTCAGGGATTTTTTAGGCATATCGTCACATGTATGATTAAACAAACAGGTGCTGTTGATTACCAATTCCTTTTGTAGGTTGAAACACAATCATTAACTGACACAGAAACACCTGTCTTGGAGGAATACAACTGGGTGAGGAGCAGCCAAATGTACTGAGATGAAAGGAGTTGGGAAGTTGGTCAGAATCAATGGTCTCCTCAATACTGAGAAGTACAAGCAGATACTTCTTCACCATGCAGTTGTAGAGGGAATGTAGAAGCAGGTTTGTGTGAAAACCGTGTTCCTAATCATACCCCAATATATTAGATATATACACCTATATAGGTGGTTAAAGTTAAGATCACAGTGTTAAAACTTTTTAACTCTGTGTGTGTGAGCTTCTCTCTGTATCTGACTGCCTGGGCTTAACCAAAAGATGTGTGTGTGTGTGTGTGTGTGTGTGTGTGTGTGTGTGTGTGTGTGTTTCTCTCTGTATTGGAGGTGGAGGAAGAACATGAGAGTGAGGGAGCAGTATGAGAATGGCAACGCACAGGCAGCATTTGATGCTATGCCACCACTACTTCCGGGACTTTCCACAAAGCCAGGTGTGGCTGGGATGGCATTATGCGCATGCCAAGGCCACAGAGAGGTAGATCAGTGTAGTCAGGCAGACTTCTTTGCTCTGCTGACCAGCCGCATGGTGAATCCACAACAGCCACATGGCTATCTGGGAATTTCCACAGAACCAGGTGCAGCAAGAAAAACAGCCAAGAGATGACATCATGCTTAGAAACAGAGCTATTAAAGGTCGTCGAAAATAAGTTACACTTGTTACATGCCGTCATGGCAACTCGTGTCTCTGTTCTGGTAACAGAATGGGACTATATTTTGCAGCAATCTCTGACCGTCTCAAATGAAACTTTTGTACTCTAATTGGTGTCTAGTTTTGCTAAAAAATATAAATGTTGGGAAAAGTTCAGGCTTTTTTATCTGGCCCAAGTCTTTAATTTTTTATATGACACAATACTGTCAGGGTGGCAGAGTCTCAACATAATGGAGTCTGTCTGGGATTACATGAAGAGCTGAGGCCATTTAAATCCACAGAAGAACTGTGGGTAGTTCTCACAGATGTTTGGGCCAACCTACCAACTGACTTCCTTCAAAAACTATGTACCTAGAAGAACTGATGCTGTTTTGAAGGCAGATGGTGGTCACACCCAGTATTGATTTTCTTTGTTCATGCATTTTGTTAACAGGTAAATATAATCTATTAACATGTCTATTTTTGAAAGCGTTCTTACTTTACAGCATTTTGCACAGTACTCGTGATAAAGTGAAATTAAATACTTGAAGTGGTGTTCAACATCAACATATCAACTATCTCTGCAAAGGCATCGTAGGGAGAGCTGAAGAGATGGGGTGGGATTTTTTCGGTTGAATACTTTCATTGGCTAAACACTTATGCTGTACCCATGGCTTGCTAAAGATGCTTAATGTATTATCTGTTCTTTATAGGGGTGTGACGAGATCTCGTTCTATGCTTTCTCAAACAGTGAAAAACAAATGTATAAGTGATAAGGTCGACTTGTGGAGAGAATCAACTCCGCCCAACTGCTGTGATGCAATGACATAATACACAGCAGAGTATAGGGCAGGTAGACCTTTAAAAAAGTATTATGAATTCTCATTAAATGATTATGTTAATCTTGTAATATTATTACTTTAAGGGGGAAAAAAAGATCCTCGAGCAGACAGGGTTTTTTTTGGAAGAAACAATAGATGCAATAAAGTGCAATAAAGATTCCAGTAGGATGCAGGCAGAGAGCGGGCAGGCAGGTGAAGAAGGTCCAAAACTTCAAACAGTCTGGTAGTTGGAGCTTCCACAAGAAAGTATCCACCTGGGACAAAAAAATGACACATTAGTTGACTTTGAACAAGAAGAAAAAAAACACTAAACTATTCCTAGTTAGAAGTCTGGCCTTAGTGAGTAGTTTACAACATGGGTGAGCGGACAATTTGGTGAATTCTGGTGTGACGAGCCAGGATTTAAATCAACGGAGGTTGAAAGAGGGATTGACTTTAGGTGTGTGGGAAAGATTTCTATACAGTGTTAAAATCTCGTCTCCTCTCCATCTCGTCACACCCCGAGTTCTTTACTTTTTTTTGAGCTGATGTTGTGTATTGTGTTATTCATGATAACGGATTAAAATAGTTTGCTGTATTGCACTAACAACCCTGACTACTGCAAGTTCCCTTCAGCTTCACATCCTTTATTACTTTGTATATTAAGCGACACATATAAATTCTCTTTTGTTTTTGCTGTTTTGTTTGCGTGAAAGTTAGCCTTGGATCACAATCAGTGAGTGCCAACAGGTAATTTGTGAGCATGTTGTTGACATATGCTGCATTCAGGTGCCTTTGCTTTTACCTCCCAACAACACTGAGAACCTCTCCAAGAATACAACTGTTTTCCTCTGCAGTGCCTCGCTGTAAAATTGGCAAATTCCCTTTGCTTTCAGTTAAAATGTCCCTTACTGGAAATGAGAGGCATAAATCACTGTGTTTGTCTGGCACCAACATGCCCACTGTGTCACATCAGCTTGAATATTTTACAACATGGAAGGAAAGCTGCGGACCCGTTGACACTTTCCAGCCTGGGAGCTACTGTTTGTCAACCACTCATATCCATTTTTAATGAGCTCTCAGCCATGATATAGTATAATTTCACCTCCAGGACCCAGTGACGCTATTTACTGTTAACGAGAAACAGCACAGCACCGGCCAAATTCTTCCCGATTGGAGTGTTTATGAAATTCACATGTTTATGACTGGTACGGGGTGTTGTGTGTGTGTGTATGTGTGTCTCTTAATATAGCATTGTGATCCTGGTATGCCTCTGAAGCTAGCTTTGTGAAAGCACACTTAGATATCAGGGTTTTACTTGCATAGAGAAATTTTGGTGCCCCCCAAGAGGTTTTAGCGAACGCCAAAGGAGAATCACCAGCGCTAAAATGACCAGAATTGCAAAAAAAAAAAACAACCTTTCAAATCCTCTCCGAATGTGTTTTAATGGCCATTTATCAAACAACTGTTGAACAAGCCGAATGTGAACTTAAATAGGTCTTGACTTCCAGCAGTCACCTCTCCTCTCATCCACAGTCGCTGGATTTATAAACCAGCAGCTGTGTTGGTTTAACTGCACCTAAACGCAGCACGCTAATGACTTCCTGTTATTTTTCACAATATAAAAGCCGTTTGTGCTTGAAGTGTGCCGGTATTCACCGGTACTGTCACTTTAACATTTTAGTCTTTGGCATACCGGTACCGGGACTCTCCTCTGTCCTCTCCAGATCAGGTTTTCTGGGCACTATGTGACGCTCACGTACAGTGGATAGAAAAAGTCTACACACCCCTGTTAAAATGCCAGGATCTTATGATGTAAAATAATGGGACAAAGATAAATCATGTCAGAACTTTTTTCACCTTTAATGTGACCTTTAATGTGAACAATTTATTTCACTTAGACTAATACTTTGTTGAAGCACTTTTTGATTTTATTGTAGCAGTCAGTCTTTTTGGGTAGGAGTCTATTAGCATGGCACATCTAGATGTGGCAATATTTGCCCACTCTTCTTTGCAAAAGCGCTCCAAATCTGTCAGATTGCGAGGACATCGCCTGTGCACAGCCCTCTTCAGATCACCCCACAGATGTTCAATTGGTTTCAGGTCTGGGCTCTGGCTGGGCCATTCCAAAACATTAATCTTATTCTGGTGAAGCCATGCTTTTGTGGATTTGGATGTGTGCTTTGGGTCGTTGTCGTGCTGAAAGGTGAACTTCCTCTTCATCTTTCCAACCGACGGCTGAAGGTTTTGTGCCAAAATTGCCTGGTATTTGGAACTGTTCATAATTCCCTCCACCCTGACTAAGGCCCCAGTTCCAGCTGAAGAAAAACAGTCCCAAAGCATAATGCTGCCACCACCATGTTTCACTGTGGGTATGGTGTTCCTTGGGTGATGTGCAGTGTTGTTTTTGTGCCAAACATACCTTTTGGAATTATGGCCAAAAAGTTCTACCTTGGTTTCATCAGACCATAACACATTTTCCCACATGCTTTTGGGGGACAGGATGTTTGTTTTTGCAAACTTCAACTGTGCTTGGATGTTTTTCTTTGTTAGAAAAGGCTTGCCACCCTATCCCATAGCCTGTTCATATGAAGAATATGGGAGATAGTTGTCGCATGTACCACACAGCCAGTACTTGCCAGAAATTCCTACAGTCCTTTAATGTTGCTGTAGGCCTCTTGGAAGCCTCCCTGACCAGGTTTCTTGTCGTCTTTTCATCAAATGTGGAGGGACGTCCAGTTCTTGGTAAAGTCACAGTTGTGCCATATTTTCTCCACTTGATGATGACTGTCTTCACTGTGTTCCATGGTATATCTAGTGCTTTGGAAATTCTTTTGTACCCGTCTCCTGAGTTATGTCTGATCTCTCTGATGCTTTGAAAGCTCTCTGTAGACCATGGCTTTTGCTCAGAGATGCAACTAAAAATATCAGGACAATCCTACTAGAACAGCTGAACTTTATTTGTGATTAATCAGAGTCACTTTAAATGATGGCAGGTGTGTAATGACTTCTAGTTAACCTGAGTTTGAATGTGATTGGTTAATTCTGAACACAGCCACATCCCCAGTTATAAGAGGGTGTGCACACTTATGCAACCAGGTTATTGTAAGTTATTTAATTTTAATTTTTCCCCCACTAAGATTTCAGCTTGTTTTTATATTAAATTGTTCACATTATAGGTTACATTAAAGGTGGAAAAAGTTCTGACGTGATTTATCTTTGTCTCATTATTTTACATCATAAGATCCTGGCATTTTAACAGGGGTGTGTAGACTTTTTCTATCCACTGTATTTCCCGTTCTACTAATGGTAAGCTATGGTAGCCTGTACTAGGATCTGAACTTATAATGAATATACAAACATTAGCACTAATCAAACCTTAACCACAGTGGCATAGGCTAATATTAGAGAAAGGTGTTATTTGTGAAACAGCTGAATCTTAACTAATAAACTATTTGTAGGCAGATTATCCAAATAAATTGTAACCTGTAAATATATTATTATACTAACATTATACTTTCTATTTAATGTTATAATATTTATTAATACACTAATTTATACCTTTACTCCTTCCATGTTGTGGATATATTTTGTTTATCAAATGGTCAGAAAGAACTAGCAAATGTATACATTTTGTATACATTTTGTACATACATAGGTAACTCCTTTACTGTTCGCGCAAAGTCACAACCCAAAGTCCCATTCTGAGCCAGAAAAAACCTTGGATATGTTTAAAGACAAAATAAAAGCATGCAGGCCATAGCATGTCACTTAAGATACTACTCATCTTTGACCAGCAGGAGAAAGAATTACCCCCACAGTGCTCGCCGGCTTGTCTAGGTGCAAGATGTCTCAACAGCACAGGGACACTTTGGAGGCTCAGGTTGTAGACATGGTGAAGGACTCCACATAGCTGGGGGCACAGGCTTTGAGCACCCTGTCCTTAACCCTAGCATAAAGCATGTCCAGGGTCCTCTCCTCTCTAGAATGGCAGCTCACATACTGGCTGAAGTTGGTTAGTGTGGTGGTCATGGTGACGTGGTTGAAGTCACCTGAGATCACTATGAGGGCACTGAGTGTTGAGTCTATAGTTCAGCAATGGCGGAGTGGATCACGTTACAAGCCGACGTCGGGTTGGCAGAGGGCGGAATGTAAACAGCAATGGCGATTACGCAGGATGCTACACTGGTACATTTTCATTTATAAGCCATTTTGCACAGAACAAGGACTGTGGATTTGTCCCCCATCTTTTACAGTTTAGCTATTCTTCACAGTCAATATGGACAAGAGGAATGATGAAAGTGACAAATAACTCAATATACAAAACACATGTGAGCATTGTATTATGATAGACTTGAAAAAATACAAACCTATGCTCTAACAGAAACAAATGAGTAAGTGATCGAACAGGATAGAGTACAGATTTAACAGTAAATTTTGAAAGACACAAGTCTGTAATGTAGCCTATTATATCAGCCTATTAAGCCTACACACACACACACACACACACATTTTAACTTATTTGAGCCTCTTTACAAACCAGATCATGCAGTAGCATACAGGTTGTCCAACAAAATTTCACTCTAATTTTTCATCGGTTGCGGTTTGCTTTCATGCTTCTGACAGCTGGCATTTTGTCATTGATGCTAACAGCTCTACCTGAGGAAAACACAAATCACATCTCTAATAAGCTAAAAATTGAGCAGGGCTTTCATTGCTGGTCATAACCGCGACCAGTAGGTAAACACTCTTGTCAAAGAAGACAGGATGGACTATGTGGAGTGGAGGGTGGAAGATGGAGGCTGCCTAAAGCTGAGGTAAGCATTAAACCTTTCAAAAGAAGTAAAACTCTACACAAAGCATTTCTTAGCAACAAATCGCTGGCATATCCTACAGAATAACTCTCTGGCGTTGTGTCGGCTGCTGAATAACCTTGTGCCACATGGAGAGCTCAGCCAAAGCAAACACATTTAGAGAGTGGGTAGTGGGTTGGGGTGAGCACTTAAAACACAGAGAAAGGAAAACTTTGTTTTCCTTTTTTGTTTGCAGCTGCAGTTAGGTGAGGGAAGACAAATGAAGCTCTCCTTTTCTTTGAAGATGAAGGCAGACTGACCTATTGGAAGAGTGGATGGAGGTGGGCAGACTTTATGAGTTCATGTACATCATCGATTATGAGTAATTTGCCAGCCTGTTCAGTATTGGGTAGACTGTAAAAGCCAACAATATATAGCCAGAGTGTTTTGCTGGCCTGATTTTGCTGATTGGCTCAGATTTTGTTGATTTGGTAATTAGTCCTTGATTTTTTATAGTTCTAAAATGTTAAGTAGGCTACATAGGTAAATGATTTCTTTTTTGTCTTTTTTAATGGTCTTTATTGTTGATACATGATCGGGACTCCGCACAGGGTGTTTTATTTTGAAAATTGACTGGATTCTTAATGCTGTTACTGTGTCTGATTTCTTGCTTTGTTCAATTTTCTTTGAACACCTTGACATAGCTTCCGTCAAAAACAGATTAGCTGTAATGGTTTGCAGTGTGTGTGTGAGCTAGCGGAGGACCCAAACGCAGGACACCAGAGTTGAGCAGATAAAAGTCAGATTTAAAAACAAGCACACTTACAAACAGTGGCTAAGTTCAAAAGTAAAATCCAAAGAACGCAAAATGAAACAATAATCCACAAGCAGGCCAGGCAGACACGAACACAGGCTACAAAACATCCACAAGCTACATATACCAACCAAACAATAATCTGACAAGGCTGAACAGAAACACAGGCATTACATACTGAGGCAAACGAGCGGGGCAGGAACATAAAACAGGTGGATCACATCAAGGAGAACATAACAGAAAGCAAAGCAAGACACAGACACAAGGAGAGAACAGACAGGGCACACAGACAAACTGTAACTTAACACAAGACTAACACCAGGTCATACCAAGACTAGAAAGTAGAAACAGGCCACGGACAAAACAGACTGACTAGTGGACAATTACCAGAACAAAGACCAGAGTCCACAGGCACAGAAAAAAAATAAAAAAAATAAAGTATAGAGCAAGCAGGAGCAAAACGGCAGGATACAGGGGATTTCAGGCGGGCGGCCTGAAGGCAGGGCAGAGAGGGAACAGGGAATCTTAGGTGGGCGGCCTGAGAACAGAGCAGGAGGGGCAGACAGTTCAGGGGGATGACCCAGAGGTCGACACAACAGGCAGAGCAGGTCAGAGTAACAGGACAGGTCCGGAGGTCTGACAGACAGAGCAGGGCAAAGGGGCAGAACAGTTCAGGGGGAGCTGGTCAGCTTAACAGGCCGAACAGGTCAGGAGCCGGGAGTTTGGGCAGAAGCCCTCTGGAGGCTACACAAAAGGTCAACAGCGAGGACTGGAAATCTCACGAGGCTGGCCAGGGGGCAAATAAATCTACATTTCTCCTATTTAAATCTAGCTCTGATTCTGCCCTTTTTCTTTCCACTTCTAGTTACCTTTTTTTTGTTGTGATAAGAGTCCTTTTGGTTGGAACCATTGTTTATGTAGAATTTCCATCGGGAGCTTCCCCGCATCAATGGCTTGGTAGGAATAAAGTCGTGGCTCAGTAGAAATTCTCTGGAGTATGTAACTCGTAGACTGTATTGGAAAGGTTATGTCCAGTTGTTAAACAGGATTTATATTCAAAATAGTATAACAACTGCCGGGTTACCAGCAATCAAAACAATTTTCAGCTATCCATGTCCATGTGGCTGATCACTGAACACAACGAAATACATGGAGACTTTGATCCTCAACAAAGAAAGATCAAAACACCATATCCAGATGGACATAATGTAACACAAGCGTACACAATAAAAAAAGCACACTAATGAGCTAAATAAGTTAAAAAGTAAAAAAAATGTTCTAAACTATGAGCCGACCAGTCACCACATGAGCAGATCCATCACATGGATCCAAGTACTCCACTGCTTGGCTAGCCAGCAAGGGCCTCAAAATGCACCGGTTCTGCTCAAGGCTGCGTTCTTTCCCCTCTGCTCCTCTCCCTGTACACCAACAGCTGCACTTCCAGTCACCAGTCAGTCAAGCTCCTGAAGTTTGCGGATGACACCACCCTCATTGGGCTCATCTCTGGTGGGGATGAGTATTTCTTGAGGAAGCTTAAGAAGGTCAAAGTCCCACGCCAAATTCTTGTCAGCTTTTACAGAGGAGCAATGGAAAGCATCCTGACTGGGAACATCACAAACTGGCATGGGATGTGCACGGCCCAGGACCGGAGGGCTCTGCAGCGGGTGATTAAAACTGCCCAGAAGATCATTGGTATCCATCTCCTGGGCATCAGTGATATCGGTGAGGTGAGGTGCCTATGCAGAGCCCACAGGATACTAAATGACAGTACCCACCCAGCCACAGCCTGTTCACCCTGCTGCCTTCTGGGAAGAGATATAGAAGTTTCTGCTTTCTGCACAACCAGACTGCAGAGCAGCTTTCCCCCCTAAGCCATCAGACTCTTAAACTCTAGTTCATCCTCTGCACTGCTTCAGTGATTATAGTTTATTTCAGTTTACCATTTTTCATAATTAAATCTGTATTAATGTTTACTGTCTGCTATGTAGCCAAAAGGAGTTACAAAACTCAATTTCACTCTACAACTTGTTGTATTGTGACAATAAAATCTACCTACCTACCTATCTATCTATCTGTTGACCTGGTGCAGCCAGAACTACGTCAACTTCAATGACAGTGGAGTTGGTAGTGGACTTAAAGAAGAGCCCAGCCTCACCCTGTGTAACCCCACAGTTGACACTGTGAAGTCCTTCTGATTCCTGGGCACCATCATCACCCAGGACCTCAAGTGTGAGCTGAATATCAGCTCCCTAACCAAAAAAGCCCAGCAGAGGATGTACTTCCTGCGGCAGCTAAAGAAGTTCAACCTGCCAAAGACAATGATGGTGCACTTCTACACCTCATTGAGTCCATCCTCACCTCCTCCATCACCATCTGGTCCGCTGCTCACTCTGCAGAGAAGGTGATTGGCTGCAATTTACCATCCCTCCAGGACCTGTATGCCTTCAGGACCCTGAGCAGGAAAGATTGTGTCGGACCCATCCCAGCCCAGACACAAACTGTTTCAGACAATCCCCTCTGGCAGGAGGCTGTCGTCCATCAGGACCAAAACCTCAAGTCATTTGAACAGTTTAACCCTCTGCAATACAAATAGTCCACCAGTGCCTACTCTGTATTTTTCCCTATTATGATGTCATTTCTTGGTGTATCTTCAAATGCTGCATATCCATAAAATCTGTACAACATCAGCTAAAAGGTTATGTAAGTCGATAAACCGTAATAATTGTTAAAAGCATTGAAATTGTGTGATTAAAAAATACAAAAATCAGGCATATTTTCTCGTAATAATTCTACAAAATAAACACAAAACATATTGATCCAAAATATTTCTAAATGTAGGAAGATTAACAAAAACCTTCCACAAGTCATTTGAACTGTATACCTTTTTTAGTTTTTGAGATATGGTCATTATTATGAGCAGAGTGCAAAGGTGTTTATTTTGTGAAAGTGCTGTATGTTCTCTTGATGTATTCATCATGGCATTTCCTGTCAACTAGTACTACTAAAGTATATTAGACCTAAACCTTCTATGTTAATTATGAACTAAACTATATACAAAACTATATGTTAACTAAGCTAAACTACTGATTGTTAGTGTTTCTCTCGATCTCTCTGTGATTTTCCTGCTGTGATCTGCTTAGCTGCTCATCTGGCGCCACTCATCTGGCCATCATGGGTTGTCACGTGATTTTTCCCCACACGTAATGAAACATAATGACGTCACCGGAAGCGTACAACGCGATGACTCAAATGACAGAAGCCTTAGCTTTAGCAAAATTAATTCTCTAGCTATTACGTTTTTTATTTTGATTGATTTCAAAAGTATAACGTAAACAAGGAACTACGGCGGCCAGTTCTGGGAAAACCTCTAGCACCAACAAGTGTCTTCCACCTCAAGCAACTTAATGTGATGACGTCATCACGAGCGGACAATGTGATGGCGCGAAAGACAAAAACATCAGTTTTCCACTGCAAAAGAATGAATGCTCTAGCGGCCAGTTCAAGGCCGCCCGCGGGAAGTCTGTTTACAGAAGGTTAACACAGATTATAGGCTCTTTAAAAAGTTATTATGGCAAATGTTGTCTACATCCAGCAGACGCAGAGCAACATTTGCATTAATTTGGTGTGTTGTTGTTGAATAATTCCTTGTTGTTTCTTAAGTTGACATAAACTGACATGTTTGTTCACTTTGTTGGTTTGCTGTAGTTTATCTAAAAACTCACCATGCTGTACTAGTGTTGTATTACTCAGAAGTATTACTCAGAAGTGTTTGTAGTGTAGCCATTGGGAGAATGACTGTGGTCTCGCTGGGTAAAGGTGTTGACCATTGCTGTTATTCTTTCAATGTAAGGTTTGACTACTAAGTGTTTAACAAGTGTTTACCAACTAGTATTTTATTCTTACATTCTGTGTGTTATTCATGAACCTGTGCCTTTTCAATGTGCCAACATGAGCAGAGCAGCTGCTCAGGCCTTTAGTCAACCTAGCCAACAGTAACATACACAATGGTAGTAAGGCACCTGCTGTAAGTCATGAGATCATGACACATTGTGATTAATGGCGCCTGGTACTGCAAGGTACAGCCAGGTACTGCAAGAAACCAAGCTTTGCACTGCAGAAACTAAACTTTGTATCAGCATGGCACACTCATGGTTGGCATTGTTGAATCATGTTATTCCTTATTGAATCATGTTATGCATTTATCAAGTATGTTATTCCTTATTAATTCTTTTAAAAAATACAAGTGTAAGTGTTTAAGTTTAATGGTGTCAAATTATGCCTGTATAACTTTTAAAAAATACGGTGAGACTGAAGCTGAAACATATTGGTGAATTTCTAGTCTAGTAATGTCAAAAATATAAAGAAGGATAAATTGTAACAATAATTATGCTAAATAACAGTAATATAATAACGGTAATTGTGACATTAGTGAAAGGGTTAAATTGGTAAAACAGTACGTAAAAACGGCCTCTAGATGGAAGCAGAGGATAAGAAATTCACCAATGGAAGGGCGTGGTCAGCGAACACTGTAGGTGGAGATAAGGTGTAACGCCCACCTAAAAGGTGGAGTTTAAGGTGAATACAAGGCGATGTTCGCTGACCACCAGTTCAGTTCCATCCTGAGACCTGCAGGGATGTTACTTGGGTTTACTTGTCCTTTATTGGAATAAACTGTTTTTGCACCAACTCTTGACCGTCTCCAGTGAAGCCTTTGACTACGCAGTTTTTGACTAAAAGAAGAAAGCTAATAGAGTAATTCTATTAAGTTCAATACATTGGTTAGGGTAGGGACCAGGCCTTTCACTGGCCTGGCCTGTCCTTATTGCTGACCCGACATTGTCCACCTATTCATTTTACATCAATATAAAACTCATGTTTTATATATAGAATATAATATACAACAATAAGGCTGGGAGATGGACCTGACAGTTTTAAGACAGCGTGAGTGATCTTCCTCCTCTGTTGAGCATCCTGCATGGAATCAATATAGGGTCAATCTTATTGTAGATGTGTATCACTTTATATGAATGTGTGACAACATTTTAGTTTGTACATTCAGGGCCGGATTTACTAACATCCCGAATAAAGAGTACTAAATTGCGTGTGCATTATTAAATATTGCACGTATGTAATTGTAGTACCTGTTATGGGTGATTTACTAAGAATTATTGCGTAGATGCCTACAGGAGCAAACACAATGGAGGTGTAAGTATTTAAATGAAGGTTTTTCGTGTTTTAATGGTTTCCGCCATGGAGAGTCGGGAGAGAAAGCCGCCACTGTGTAAAAACCTTGGTTTGTTTCATTCAATGCGTCCCGAGTATGTGGAAATCGTCTGTACCTGCCCATCCTGCGTAAGATTGCACTAAGTACTTGAAACTGACTTTGGGAAACCCCAGCAGAAACAGATACAGTATGCTGGAATGACCCAGACATGATGAAATGCCGCTGTTGCACTCACATGAAATTGCTTTTAGGCTTGTTAGATCACATTGCGTGTAGTAAATAAATGTATTTGCATGTTGCTCTCCCCGGTGTTATAGTAAAAACTAAAGTCCTCTGCTGTTGCACTCACGTGAAATTGCTTTTAGGCTTGTTAGATCACATTGTGTGTAGTAAATAAATGTATTTGCATGTTACTCTCCCCGGTGTTATAGTAAAAACTAAAGACCTCTGCAGCTTTATCCAGACAACATAACATCAGCTGCAGTATCCAACGTAATGCAGGCACTTGAAGGAGTAAAGGAGAACCGTGGCCACTGTCAGGTAGAGGAGGAGGCATTTGTATGAAGGAGTTTTTGTGTCTTTTTAATGCAAGCAAAAAAAAATGTTTTGAGAGC
The DNA here is from genome assembly GCF_014851395.1 of Micropterus salmoides. NCBI lineage: Eukaryota > Metazoa > Chordata > Actinopteri > Centrarchiformes > Centrarchidae > Micropterus > Micropterus salmoides. The sequence goes on along the minus strand of NW_024040040.1, from coordinate 28,238,074 downwards.
ATATTTACTGCAATCAAAAATTAAGTTTGTAATTAAAAATAAACAGGCCTTCTTTTGTATCACAAAAAGTTTTAATTGCAAATTTGATTGCAAGTTAAAAAGTTTCTCTTGCGAGGCAGAAAGTTTTGCAAGTTAATAAGTTTTGCAAGTTAAATAGTTTTGCAAGTTAAAAAGTTTTCCTTTCAAGTCAGAAGGTTTTGCAGGTTACACCGTTTTGCAAATGAGAGAGTTTTGCAAGTTGAAAAGTTTTGCGAGTCAAAAAAGGTCTAAATAAGAGATTATATTGGTGGTTTGACTGACCAATAATGGGTTTGCATCGAACGCATGGCCACGCCCACAATCCCCTCGCTCCGACAGCTCCATCCACTTTCTGGAGATGGAGCTGTAGTGTGTAAAGGCTAGATGGAGGTAAGTTGACATTATATAGTTTTAATTGAAATGCTTTTAAATGTAGCCATGGCATGATAATATGGTCATTTATATTTACAGTTGTCTATCGCTGTCTCCTTTTTAAAGAATGACATGCCGTCTTGGCTTGTGGCTGGCAGCAACATTTGAGCAACTAGCTAAGCTAGGGTTAGCTACTCATGTTTAACAAATTGTAGATTAAATCCAACGATAGTTTTCAGTGACTGGGGTAATTGAAGTTCGTCAGTTTTTGACAAAATGACAAGGTTACAACTATGGTGGTGTTTTCCATAAGAAGTCCTCCAGATTAACATTAACAATAGCTAACAATAACGGTAAATGGCAAATGCCAACCGGACATATTGCTAATCCTACGAAAGGACAAGAAAATAACCAATACCATTGTAATTAAATACTTTTAATGCCTTATATTGACAATATTAAATTCAATGCATTTTTAATACTTTAAGACCCTCTCGGGTACTCTGTAAAGAAAACATGAACAAGTGAGGCTTCTAACTTAAATACTGTATTTTTTAAACTAACATAGCTGTCATTACTGTGGTTTTGTCATGGTGGTAGTTTTGCTGAGCTTTGTCATAGGTTGTATGGCTAAGTGCAACTGTTTCATTCTTTTCACTGGAATGTACCTGGAAGTTTTACGGTAAATAAGTTTCAGCCAGTAAACAACTCCTTTTATCACAGCAGACTCCAGTCAGATTGCTGGTGTTTACTGGTCCAAAAGCTCCAACGCTGCCCCTGCCTCTCTCCTCCAGAGCTGCCCGTCGCTCAGCAGCTGTTTGTCGCAGAGCATCGGCTCTGTGCCTCTGCTCTGCCCGGTGAAATTCACTGACCTAATGGCAGTGAATGTTAAAATTTTAGGGATATCTTGCCACTATTGGGCTGGTGCCTGGTACAAAATTTGTGCCCTGGAAGTAGCTATGTAGTTCTTGCTAAAAGTTGGTGTACAAACGTTTTAACAGACTTAGTTTTGATAGTTCTGAAACAGTACAACAAGAATAACTGTTTTATTTAACATCTAGGATGAAGATTTGGTGTTTATTGAGGAAATGAAATCTGGGCCTCTTTCAAGATCGGTCGGTTACGTTGTAACCTTGGTTCTCTGAGTGGAGAGACTATCTCTCCACCGTTACATATTCCATATGTATGGGGATGATCCCCTGAGGTCAGGTACGTGGAAACCTCTTTAAGACACACCGGCTTGCCTGCTCAGAGAACTAAGGTTACAACGTAACCGACCATTCTCTATCGTGTTGAGACTATCTCTCTCCCGTAACATATTGCATATGTACGGGGAACTCTTTAAGACACCCCGTGAGGAGACCGTGCTACCCAAGCCCATATAGTGAAACAAACGAACTATATACAAATGTACACTATTTACACACAACCAGGTCAAGGCCCCGCAAGTCGCAAAGGCCAAGCCTGAGAGGCAGAGGGACTGCTGGGGAGTCCACAAGACGCCAGACTGCCCCAAGGAATGCACGGAGGCCACTCAGGGCAGCCCGCAAGGCGCAAGGCTGTTCCAGCGGCCACTTACCCCACGGCCATCGTGGACGGCGCCCCAGCCTTCCTGGGACGCATCTGTAAATACAAGTCGGCGATACACTACCGGTCCCAGTGCGCTTCCTCCCTGTGGACAAAGGCCCTGGCTCAGCAGGCACCTTTGGACAGGTCTCATGTAGAGGAGGGCAAGGGGAACTATCTGCACCGTGGTGGCCATTAAGCCCATTAGGCAAAGGCAGAGCCCCCAGTTGACCTGCGAATGCAGCTGAAACTGGCAAAGGCAAGCTTTGAGGGCTAGCTGTCTCTCGGGTGTCAGGACTAGCGTAGCCCTCCTGGAATCCAGAACCATGCCCAGAAATGTTATCACCTGGGAGTGCTCCAGGAGCAGGGCTACATGACGGCGGCATAGCTCCTCTGAATCCGCACAAATCAACTAATCGTTGAGCTAATTGAGGACCCTGAGCGATCCTGGTGAAGGTCCGGGGAGCCAGCAAAATGCCGAAAGGCAGAACCTGAAACTCAAACACCAGCCCTTGAAGCCAAACCTCAGGAACCGCCAGTGCCCCTTCCAGATGGTTATCTGGAAGTACGCGTCCTTGAGGTCGATGGTGGCAAACCAATCTCCTGCCGTGATGGCTTGCCGTACCCTGGGGATTGTCAACATCTTGCATCTCTGGGGGCGGAGGTATTTGTTGAGCCCCCTGAGATCCAGAACAGGGCGGAGTCCCCCATCCCGTTTGGTGACCAGGAAATAGCGGGAGAAAAATCCAGCCTGCATATCCCCAGACTCCACCTCCCGTATGGCTGCTTTGGCCAAGAGGGTGGATATCTCTATCTGCAGTACCTCTGCGTGACCAGGGTCGTTCACTGAGGTAAAGGTGGGGGACATTGTCACGGGTGGTCTGCGGCAAAACTGTATCCAGTAACCGTGGGTCATGGTTGAAACGACCCACGGGTCCGCACCCAAAGCCAACCACGCTGCCGTGAACAGGGCTGTCGGAGCAAACTGGCTGGCTGCGTCCCAGGAACTGTCAGGAAGGAGGGGGCTGCCTCGAGGCCCCCCCCGTCCGTTTCCCGTTGGCAGCTGGTCCCCCCCCCACGCCGGCGTCGGTTGAGGTACAGGGTTTCTTGCCCCCCTGTAGCCCCTGGGGCGCCCGGAGAAGCTACCAGAAATCACCTGTACGCAGTGGCGACTTTCCTGTGCCTGCTGCAACAGTTTAGCCGCGTCCAGTCCAAACATAGCTGAAAGCTCTACTGGCAGTCTCAGCAGACAGTCACGATCCGCTTGTTGGAGCTGGGACTGAGACAGCCACAGGTGGCGCCTTGCAACTGTGAAAGATGCCAAGGCACTGCCTGCAGCTACTGCCTGCTCCTCCGTAATGGAAGCCACGTAAGAGGAAGCCTCCTGAAGCTCCTCTGTTGGACTGGGGCTGACAGAACCTTCCAACACCTGACGAGACAGGATTAGCCAAGCAGGTCTGCGTAGCCATAGCTCTATGCAGCTTAGCCAGCAGGCCATCCATAACCCTGCAGTTCTTGCTAGGGCAGGTAGCCTTGCCAAGCATTGAGCTGGAGGGAGAGACCAGATCCATCGGGGGGAGGGGCCCGCAGGCAACCTGCTCCCTGCCCTGCACGTTGGAGACCCCTACAGGATCTAGACCACTTGTGTGTGGCTGATAGTGAGTCAAACTGTTACACACCAGGTCCTTAAAGTCAGGCAGGAGAGGGCCCTGTACCGGTGTGGAGCGCACCTCCGTACTCTCATCAAACCGAGAGGGGCGCGCCGTCAGGTTTTCAGGGGGGCAATACCCAGAGCTGCGACCACCCTTCTGAGAAGCTGAGATGCACGCAGACTATAGTCTTCCCTGAGCGTGTGAGCTGACGGCGCCGGCAATATGCTCGAGGGAGTTGGCGTCTTCCGCCGACCCGGGCTTTCACCCAAGGCAGCGTGAAGATGCCAAACAGAAGTGTCTGTCTCGTCTGTTAGCCGACTTGATGTCTGCGCTCAGCACGGACCCCCTTTCCTGGCGGACCCGCACCCGCTGTCACCGGACTCCCGGAGACAGCTACTGTTATGGAACAAGGGAAACAGCAATCCAAGGAGGCTGCCCGTAGACAGGCTCCCAAACAACAACAGGTAAGATGTTCTTTTCCCTGTTAGCTCGGACTCTGCTGTAACCCACGCACTTTAGTTTTTCTGTTCTTTGTAATGGAGATTGTCTTCACGCACGTACCCTAGCTCAGGTGGAGATCAAACAATCAGTGATTTCACGCCGGCGCAGGTGCTTTATAGGTTACCTATGGGGTATGGCCGGGCAAGCCGGTGTGTCTTAAAGAGGTTTCCACGTACCTGACCTCAGGGGATCATCCCCGTACATATGGCATATTTAACGGTGGAGAGATAGTCTCAACACGATAGAGAACTGTTGGATCTTCATCCAGTGAAAACCGATGCCCTCAGCAGGTAGAGTAGTTATAAAGATTAGCAATCTTCCATGCTAGATTTATTACCTCTAATTTTACCTAGTTGTTGTTACTCCATATGTCTGCTTGTAGGAATATGAGGTCCAATGCCCAATATGCGCCGGTGTCTTTCCTGTCTCAGAAATAGAGGCACATGCAAGCGGTTGTGGACAGAGGTAAAAAAAATGTTTTAATTGTTATTATTTGAAGTAAAATCTCAGCTTTTAGTATGGTTAAAGCATGTTAAATGTATTCATACAGAGCTTGTGATGAAACAGAGGCCATCAACTTAATGGAACAGCTTGATGGGACAGATCAAACAGAGATATGCCCCAAACGATACGAATCAAGAGACTAAAAGGTACTTAAAGACAAAGCTATTTTCTGAAAGTTTTATTAATATATTAATATAAGGTTCCCACATGTCCTGGAAAAGCTGGATGAGGTTTTCCTGTCTTGGTTATGTTATTGTAACGCTGTGAACACCCCCCCAAGTCATGTCACATGCAGGTTGGGTGATATTTCAATTTCAGTGGCCTTATAAGACATAGTAAATGTTGACCAGCGAATATGATCCAGAAAATACTGTAATTTCAACTGTAATGTATTTTGTGTTCTTGTTCACTATGTATAGTCATCTAACATATGCTGTTTTTCTCCTTGGGGGAGGTAAAGAGAATACAACAGTTGGCTTTTCCACCAGAGAAAAGTGAGGATGAATTAGTTGTGTTAGCAGTGAAGAGAATAACAACATTGATATGTGTAGCGGATAGAAACAGCTGTCAGAGGCATGCCACAGAGGAACTGTATGATAGGTCATCCCTGAATAAGTCCTAGAATTGATATATGTAAAAGTGTGTGAACCCTGTAATAGTATGGAAATTCCCAGACTGTTAAAATATATTTCTCTTTCCCGATAGTGTATGCATTGCTGATGTTATTAAAACCCTTACTGAAAGGGTGGACGAAACGGCCATCTTCATCATTTGTGTTATCAGGATCACATGCTTGAAAGAGGAATGAAACAATGGCAAACGGCATAAAAAATCTTCCCCCAAAAATCCCCTCAGAGTTTCTTTTATTGGAGAGGCTGGCATTGACAATGGGGCTCTGAGGAAGGAATTTTTAACCGGTATGCTTTTTTTGTTGTTGTTGTTTTTATCCTAAGAAAAAAACATTTATGCTCTACAAACTTATGTCTTGGTTATATTGGTCATTCCTGTAGATGGTTGTTACCTGTGTATTTTATTTATAATCTGTATTTCCATATATAGGAATAGAGAAGTGATTTTTTGAGGGAGGTGAAAATGGCAAAAAACCCAAGTATTCAATGACTGACATGGACAAACACAACTTCAAGTGGGTCATAAAAACGTATATTTAAATTACATTTATTAGCCACTGACTTTTCACATATGTACAGAGACTCACATTACAAGAAGTATGTTGTTTCAAAAAGATTAACTTAGTTGGCCTGTATGTCGTGATTTTTGTACCTAAGAAATTTTCTGACTTTTATGCTTTTCTCATACAAGCAACCTCACTATGTACTCATTCTGATGCCAATTTTGGCCATGTGTTATTTTTTTGTTGCAGGACTGTTGCAGAGATATTTGCTGTCAGTATCACACAGGGTGGACAACCACCAAACTTTTTTATGCAGCGGTGTTACAACTACATATCCACTGGTGGAAATGGATCAGGAAGCAATAACAGAAAGGGACATTACAGACCCTGAACTCATGGAACTAATTAAACAGGTAGTTCAATATAATGTGGGAAAAATGCTTTCTGAATCATCACTTCATGTTTCCCTGGTGTACGTTGTTCCAATGTTAATTAATTCCAAACCTTTCCTCATTCTAAGGTGTCTTCATGGTGTAGGTGACTAATGTGTGTAATTTGTGTGTCAAAGACTGAGGCAGCTAACAACACAACCCTGACTGATAGGATTTTGTCATGTCCAGCAAGAAACAGATATCTGCAGACAGCTGTTTGTTCCAGGATATTTTTGCAAGGCAAGAAATTCATATTGTCCATTACAATTCTTCATTGAATCATTTGAGAAATATTAATTAGAAAAATTGTATAAATTTATTTTTTGAAAATTTAAGGTGGATGCAGATTTTCTGGTGAAATCTGTATCACCTGTCTTCAGTGAGAACGGTACAGTGAGGCGTCAAAGAGAGTTGAGAGTGGTGAACTTTCTGCAGGACTTCGTACAGGACATGGAGGATGAAGGTGAATTAATTTCCATAAATTAATGCTGAAACGAAATTACAGAATGCTAACTGAAAACAGTGACATCTTTCAGATATGATTTATATTTCTTCAGAATTTTGTTCGCACAGCAAACAATATTGATAAGGGTACACTGAGGGTACACTGTGTATGTGTTAGGGTAATTTATTAGCAGATATGTGATATTGTTTTTGTTGGTGTATGATCAACTATAACAACAAGTTGTTGTATTCTGCCTCTTATGTTTCTACAGCAGTCCATAACGGACAAGCAAAATTACTGGCTCTAGAGAGGACCTTTTATGGCATTTGACAGACTCTGTAGTTTCTCAGACACTTGTAAAAGAGTTTGTTGCAGTCTACTACTACTGCAAAGTTTGTTGCAGTTCTGAACACTACACTAGATTACTTTAATCATTCTTAAAACTAATTTAACTAACAATTATCTTAATCACCTTTTCAGAAGAACCAGGCAGAAATGAAGAAGGCATGCCTGAAGAGAAGACCAAGGGGTGATGATGAAGATGTTGCCAATGTGCACATTAATGTTGGCACATTCTGCCAGTGGCTGACAGGACAGTCTCATATCCCACTAAGTCATGCAGATCGGGAAGCTTTCAAAATTGTCATGGAGTTTTACCATGACTGCCAGGTGCATTATGGAACGCATAGGATCTGCTATCCAGTAGTCAATGCATGTTCCTACTCAGTCACATTCCCAATTGTTCACGTAAGTACATATGCTGAATTCAAAAATGTAATCACACAGGCCATTGTCCATGGCTATGAATTTAGCCGCTGTTAGGAAGGGAATGCTCATTGTTAAATGTGTCACTGTTCAGATCGATTTAGACATTACACTCCTAAGTCTAATAAGTCGACAAATGGAGCTTGAACTTATGTTTGCAAAGGAACTGCACAATATTAAATAGTTGAATGCATTCACAAGCAATACCTTTTGGTTGTCAGTATGTTTTTTTAGCCCTCCGATGCTGCAGCCAAGGGGGGTTTTGGCTTGTTAATAGGATGCAGATAGTGCAAGTTCGGTGTTTGTACATTTTTTTTTAAACCCTTGTGTGTCTGTACGATTCACTTGAATATCGATAAGCCAAAAGTAGGCTCATTGAAGTTGTACAGAAAGCAAGTTTGTACAAGAGTTTTGAGAAGGGAGTGTATGTGACAAACTTGCACCTTTTGAATTAATAAATGAACAAAGTTGTATGTGGTCCTTTTTGTTCTTCTGAACTACAATGAACACTTTAAGGCTTTATAATAAAGCAAACAGTTACCTAGGGGAAACATGGCAAAAGTAGCGCCATCTGGTGGAAAACAGTAAAAACAAATTGATGGGTTGATGACATGGCTGATGCACAAACAAAAGCATTTTCTGTTATAATTGAGGTAGTTTAAAAAATGTTTTGAAAATTTAATGAAAAACTTTTACCAAAAATCATGCCATGTTCATGGAAACACCAGAATTATTTTTTATTAGGATTAAGATGGATCCATTAGCCGAAATGGAATCTAGTTTTCATAATGTTTTTAGTGGTGTACATTTTTCAGTACAATAGGCCAGAACAGATAAACCAAAACATTGGCTCTAGAAGGGGTCCTTTGCATTTTTATAGCAATGATACTAAATTTAAACTCATGTCAAAAAATTTATAATCCAAACAAATTTCAAGTGTTTATCATCTTTATTGCTTCACCCAAAAAACAATGACCGCTACCTCCGCCTTTGTGCAAGGAGGAGCAGGAGGAGCACTGTCAGAGCCCTGCAAAATGACCTCCAGCAGGCCACAAATGTGCATGTGTATACTCAAACGGTCAGAAACAGACTCCATGAGGGTGGTATGAGGGCCTGAAGTCCACAGGTGGGGGTTGTGCTTACACCCCAACACCGTGCAGGACTTTTGGCATTTGCCAGAGAACACCAAGATTGGCAAATTCACCACTGGCGCCCTGTGCTGTTCACAGATGAAAGCATGTTCACACTGAGCATATGTGACAGACGTGACAGTCTGGAGACGCCATGGAGAACGTTCTGCTGCCTGCAACATCCTCCAGCATGACTGGTTTGGCGGTGGGTCAGTAATGGTGTGGGGTGGTATTTCTTTGGGGGGCCGCATAGCCCTCCATGTGCTCGCCAGAGGTAGCCTGACTGCCATTAGGTAACGAGATGAGATCCTCAGACCCCTTGTGAGACCATATGCTGGTGCGGTTGGCCCTGGGTTCCTCCTAATGCAAGACAATGCTAGACCTCATGTGGCTGGAGTGTGTCAGCAGTTCCTGCAAGAGGAAGGCATTGATGCTATGGACTGGCCCGCCCGTTCCCCAGACCTGCATCCAACTGAGCACATCTGGGACATCATTGATAATTTTTGTTTGATTTTGTTGTCAGCACATTCAACTATGTAAAGAAAGGAGTATTTAATGAGATTTCATTCATTCAGATCTAGGATGTGTTCCCTTTATATTTCTGAGCAGTGTATAATACCTTATCAACTTGTGATTGGTGTCAATGTGGACTAGAGACAATGGAGCTGGAACAGAGTATGTCCGTCTGACGATGCATGTCAACTGGATCATTCTTGAAATTATACCTGCACCATCGACACGTTGCAAAACAACTTCACTCTCCTCCATGAGACACGGTATCCCATAGCTAGTAGAAAGCCTTTCACAAGCCTATATCCTGCATCAGGCATTCTGGCTTTGATGGTTCTCACCTTCTGATCTAGGACAATGTCAGGTATATCAGAGTAGCAGTTTCTGACTTAGAGATCATGCTCTCTCATTCTCCTGTACAGGGTGGATCTTGAAATGCCATGGACATCAGCAAGAGTGGTTAGTGGTAGGTTCATGCTGAAATCCTGATTTTCAAGGATGTCCCTATTAATGCTAAATTTAGGTCGCCCTACACATCCATTCCACTCAACTACAGCTACACTGTCAAGTAATGGTGCTACAGTGCAGACTGAAAGGTGAGACTTGATCACCTCACTGAGATGCTGTAAGCCATCGACTACACACTGAGGAATGTCCAAATAAGCTGCCCCTGCGAGAAACTGAAATTCCTGACAGATAACCAAGTTCGGGTAATCAAAATCAATTGGCTCCCTACTTATTACTGCAGAAAGCCTATACCTGACCCTTCGTAAGAGCTGCCATTGGATGGGATGTGCATATTATACAAATAATTATTGACCTTTTAGGTAAAGAGGCCCACATACCTGAACAAAAGATGTTGCGGGTTCCATTCTGCAGAAAGAGAAATGATAATAGGAGAATTATACGTACAGCATACTCACACTGTATAACAAGAAAATCAAATCATATTCTGTAATATACAGACTCATAAATGAGTTTTCTTTCATTTCTTACGTTAACGTTACATATGAATGTTAGGGTGATGAAATGGAGCAAACAGAGTAGGGGTATGTGTACACATTAACATTTAACCATGAAGACAGGTGAGTGTAAAATATAGGTGCACAAATAGCCTCTCTTAATTTCCATGCAGAGTTACCCTGTTTAGTAGCCTGGTATAACCAGACCTAAATTCACTGCGTGAATCGAGCTGAGAACAGGCAGGCAGAGCCAGGTTATGAATTTGGTTGAAGCACTCTAGAGGTTTTGGATCAGACTATTTTTTGTAAAAGGAAAATAATGAATACACAACCTAGTGTCTTCAAAATCAATTAACTAAGTCGGCAGTAGACTTGTAAGTTGCATTGTGACAGGATTTCATTAACCAACCACAGTCTAGCCATGTCTAACATTGACGTTTTAGTGTCTGCAAGTTGTAATTAACGTTAACATTAGCCCACTGAGGGTGCGTTGCTGTTTCGTCACTGAAAACTATAGTTGGATTTAATCTACAACGTGTTAAACATGAGTAGCTAACCCTAGCTTAGCTAGTTGCTCAAATGTTGCTGCCAGCCACATGCCAAGACGGCGTGTCATTCTTTAAAAAGGAGACAGCGTTAGACTTTTTAACTTGCAAAACTTATTAACTTGCAAAACTTTCTGCCTCACAAGAGAAACTTTTTAACTTGCAATCAATAAGGAAAAATTAGCAATTAAAACTTTTTGTGTTTATTTTTAATTAAAAACTTAATTTTTGATTGTAGTGCAATAAATATGCTCTCAAAAAAATTTTTTTGCTCTCAAAACATTTTTTTTTGCTTGCATTAAAAAGACACAAAAATACCTTCATACATTTGTCAGCAAAGCAGAGAGACAGAGTCACCAAGACAGGGACGAGGGAGAGAGAGAGCAGGAGGAGAGTGGAGGTTAAGTGGTGACCATGTAGTAGCTCAACCTATAGGGAGGGAGCAGTGAGGCAGGGTCATAGGTATCATTTACTCAGGGAACGCTTTGGACATGTACCACCACTGTTTGAGTGTTTTCTGAAAAATAGCTTGCAACGAGAAGTGTTAAATAACAAAGGCAAATGCTTTGAGAAAGGTTTGTTTGCACAATAAGAAAACATGCACTGCAGTGTAAAGATAGAAGAAACAGATCTGCGTTGTCCAAAAAAGTAACTTAGGCTAAAAAAACAAACTACTGATTACTGCATTATATTCCATAATATTTTTATATTCTGATTTGTCACCAGCCACCTGAATTTTTTTCCCGTTATATAAATAAAGACATTTCTACCATGAATTGGTGCAGAAAATGTCTCCAGAATGCAGAAAATTAATTGTTTAATTCTCGAAACATTCAGAGGGAGGACCCCCAGACCCCCTATCAAATATTTCATCAATGATTTTTCTATTTGAGTATCTTCTTGTCTTGTTCTTGTAACCCCAGTAGTGTTTTGTCACACCCCTAATCTGAGCCCCACCACTTTTCTACACAAAGTGTCGTTATGTGTATACCATGCCATAATGACAATGATGATGATTACTTCAATTAAGGTCAGTGATAATAATATAATCGTAACATCATAAAGTCAGACTGTCACCTACTTCTCGTCATCACTCACTGTCCAACAGCACAGCATAAGCTATCTGACATTGTTTTGTAGCAAAGTTCCTTAATGCAGTCTCAACTTCGGCTAACTGTCTCGGTGGCTGACATTATTTTGTAAGCGTCACGTTGGCTAATCCCACGCTGCTGTACTTGTACTAGTACATGTACTAGTACTTGTACCTGAGTTTGAGTTGTGTACTCCATGCCACCTCTGATCACCAGGGACTCAGTAAATGAGTGCACTGTTACATTTATCCATGGCACTTACTACTCTTCCTTACTACTACTACTATTTAAGAAGACTGCAATGACAATGCTGCAATGTGTATTGGTGAGGAGTGTCCGACCGATTGTTGTGGGCTGCGTGGACCAAAAATGCCAGAGCCGATTTTTTTGCCCCAGTCCAGCCCTGCCTTTATCTCTCTTTAGACAAAGCCTTATGTTTTTTGTTGTATCTGCTCTCAGGTCAACTTGACCTCAGCCTCAACTATGATCATAACACAACCTCAGACATCGCCCCACTCCACTTCGATCTGCTTTCATCACACCTAAACCAGGATCAGATATGACCTTTTCACCAGACTTACAGATGCTGTGTCCTCTTTGCATGGCCTCAGTCATGAATTCCTTTTGGAGATTAGTCTGGTGTACCCACAGTACACATAATAAGCTGAAGGTGTAAAAGCTAGAATTATTCTCTATGTGCAGAACTAAAGTGATTGCTGGTGTTGTATTGTATGTATATGTATATGTTTATTACAGCTGAACATAGTTACAGTTTGGCGTCAAGGCTCCGATCTCTTTACTGCCTGCAGATTTGTTTACATGGAGATATTGGGTTAAGGATAAGCACACATATTAACAAAGGAATGCAAGGCATGTTGTGTGTTTTTGGTGCAGCTTGAGTTGACTGCCTGAAATAGCTTGTGGTGTCACTCCATTACTGTCTGAATTAACATTACATACCATGGTGTATTACTTACTTTACAAAAAGTAATCCCAAATTATTCATTCTATACAACTGAACAGTTTATCATATAAATCCACACACCACAAGCATCACATATATTCCAACAGGATATTCCATATGATCTCCTCAATTTACCTGACTCAGTCATAGTGGGATTAAAAACTATATTTTGTTTATAATAATCCAGCCATCCTCAAATGTTTTGAGGGATTCTTGGAGACATGATACACAGATTTAGTGAACAAGGTGGATGTACAACGTGAGATATCAAGGAGACCATCTTCATGAAGTATGTCAATCACATAGATCCAAGTAACAGCTATCAAACCTTACACCAAAATGCCCGTTATATATCTGGCAAAGGCTACACTGTTTTTTAGCATTATGCCAGGAAATCCACCATTATATTGCTTTGACTGCCTTTCTACTCTATATCATCAGCTGTCCTGCTGTTCTTGTGATTCTTCATGTTGGCAATCACATTAGACTACATGAATGAATGCTGAAACATTCAATTACATTTTATTCAGTCAACTGCATATGTAGTACACACAGTCGATGTATTTCTTTCTAACATTAAGTGATGCACATGGGGGTCCTGCATCCTTTAGCACCAGCTGTGTGCCAGTTCAAACTTAGCCTAGTTATAACCTAAATTATTATCAAGTTGTGATTTATGCATTACTAAAACAAAAGCAGTTGCACCACGGAGATCAAGTTAAAATATATGTCTAAGTAATTGTTTCACATGCCCCTGTAGTAGTAAATTATAAAATGTCACAGAATTATACTCACTAATGGTAAAACATGTTCTATCTCACACAGGCTCCGCCCTCTACTGGACTCTATGGGTACTACCTCTCCTCCTATCACACGCACGTATTCGCCCACTGAAATTTTGCATACTGTAAGTAGCCGACCAATTGGACGTCGCTACTGTACGTGCGTACTGTATAAATAGCGGTGTCCTCACTGCTCAGCATCCAACTAACCCTTCAGCAGACGGCAGTGGAGCGGCAGGGCTCAGTATCCTTTTTTCTTCAGACAGACGGCGAACCGCCCACTGACCTTCACCTCCATGGATGGAGTCGCCATGGAGTATTTTGAAAAAATATTCCAACTGGGCGAGCAGCTGGCCGCAGTGGCCAGCTGTCTGGGTATGCTGGGCATCGCGGCGGCATCCGAGTCCCCGATCCCCCCCCCCCTCATCGGACCAGGTGGATTTCCTGACCCGAGCCATCGGTCAGATGAACAACCTGGTCCAGGGTGTGGCCACCGCTGCTGGGCGCGTCATGTCTCTGGCCACAGTAGGTTCTTGCCACGTGTGGTTGGGACTTACCGCTCTCCATGGGAAGGACCGGGAGGAGCTGTTCGGTGCTCCCATCTCATCTGATGGCCTCTTTGGCTCCATATCCTCCGCTACTCAGTGCTTCAGAAGGTTGGAGGAGGAGAAGGCGCAGCTCAGTCGCCACCTGCAAGGGCGGCGAGCCTCGCCATCGTAATGCCACTCTCAGACAATGTGCTCACCGCCAAGCCAGATCACTGCTGTCTTCATCACGGCTATTCAGGGCGGATCCACGGATGCACCGCGCCCTCCCCGAGACACCGGGCCACCCAGGGATCCCACACAGGCGAGGGGATCTACATCGCGGCAAGAGGAGCAGCCTAGACCCCCCGCCAGCCTACCTGCGCCTGGGGGAAGAAGCGGCCGCTGAAATGACTGGGTGAGGAGGGAGAGCAGCCGGCCGATGTTGCCGAAGAGCTAATTCCTCCCCACCAACCCCTTCCCAGCAAAGTGTTGTGCTGAACACGCCACTTCAACATGGCGCGTTCACCGACGCTAAGCTAACGGCTTGCCCCGTGGCCCACACCGCTCTCCCGGCTAAGGCTGAACGAGACGGTGGTGCGGCCCGGGCATCCACAGTGCTCGCTACGCCGCCTGAGCTGTGACACACTCCGCTTCTGCGGCATGACGGCCGAGAAACGAGACGCTCTTGCTGTAGAAGCGGCACAATGCAGCTATCTGATCCTAGCTTGCATTCCCAGCGCGCTTATGTGAACCCACTCGGGCAAGCTGCTAGCTCACCGGCATTGTTTTCGTGCCACACAGACATACACGCTAAGCTGCCGAAAACTGCTCCAACGACAGGTCGCAGCGCATCATGGAGTAACTGTGGTAGCAGCAGCCTAGCTCGCTATTGCCAGAGAGATGCTGCCACTAGCCACGTCTCACCCGTCATAGCAAAGCAGGGAAGCTCGCTCGTTGCCTCTGCGAGCAGGGAAGATCGCTTGTTGCCTCTGCGAGCAGCTCGCTGCGCCGTTTGGCCGCAGAGGGGACACTATCTCTCCCACAGTGGCCAACAGCTGTGGAGAGGAGAGCTCATCCGGCTCGTCACTGCTCCTCCAGACAGTTCTGCTGATAGTGAACGCGTCACCTTAGACGCTACGACAAGCGGCCGTGGTGTGTTCAGGACACCACAGTCCGCTCGGTTTTTCCGGGACTTCGAAAGGGCCAAACCGGCCGTGTTGCGTTCAAGGTCACCACGGCTGGTTTGGCCCTTTCGATTGCGGCACCCCTTGGGCCAAACTCCCATTTATGAAGGGTTTGGTGGCGCTGAGGGCCGAGGAAGCTTTCCAGCGTTTCATCCACAATGCTCCTCAGCTAACAGCGCGTCCCCTGACTCATTTCCACACGGAATGGAGACACTGCTGCAAGCCAACAGACTGGATGGATGGCACATTGAGGCGGGGTTACTCCCTACAATTTTGCCGTATCCCACCCTCTTTCCAGGGCATCAAGGAAGCCAACCTGTCCTCTTAGGAGGAGGTGGACTTCCCGGCCACAGAGATTCAACAGCTCCTGCAGGAACAGGCTATCTCTGTCGTTCCAACCCATGACATGTACAAGGGTCTTTACTCCACATACTTCCTGGTCCCCAAGAAGACTGGAGGCTTCAGACCCATCCTGGATCTCCGCTACCTGAACCAGGATATTGCACGGAAACCGTTCCGCATGCTGACACTCAGGAAACTGCTAGAGCTAGTGCAGCCCGGCGATTGGTTACGACCATAGACCTGAAAGACGCCTACTTTCATGTTGAGGTGGCCCGGAAACACAGGAAGTTTCTGTGTTTTGCCTTCCAGGGAGTGGCGTACGAATACACCAGACTCCCCTTTGGCTACTCACTGGCCCCACGCACATTCAGCAAGTGCGTAGACGCCGCACTGCTACCATTGCGCGATCAGGGCATGAGAGTCTTTTTCTACTTAGATGACCTCATTGTCATGGCCAGGTCAAAACAATGGGCAATTTTCCACACAGCTCACTTGATTTTGCATCTGAACAACCTGGGCTTTGCAATCAACTGGGAGAAGAGCTCCCCCTATCCCCGCCAGGAGGTGGAGTATTTGGGGGTTGTGCTCAACTCAGCCAGCCTGAGAGCCCATCTGTCAGAACTCAGACAGACGACCCTTCTTCAAGCGGTCCGCAAGCTCCAGCTGAGAACTGCTGTGACGGCGCTCTCAGTAATGCAGCTGCTGGGGCTCATGGCAGCAGCCCATCCAGTAGTTACCCTGGCCCTGCTACACATGCGGCGGTGTCAGAACTCAGACAGACGACCCTTCTTCAAGCGGTCCGCAAGCTCCAGCTGAGAACTGCTGTGACGGCGCTCTCAGTAATGCAGCTGCTGGGGCTCATGGCAGCAGCCCATCCAGTAGTTACCCTGGCCCTGCTACACATGCGGCGGCTACAACGCTGGTTTACCAGCCTGCATCTAAACCTCAAGAGGCACAAGCGATGCATGGTGAAGCCCCCCCAGTCAGTACAGAGGGACCTGCGGTTCTGGGGGTTCCCTCATCAACTGAGGGCGGGGGTACCGCTCGGCCGGATATCCTCATACGTGTCGGTGTTCACGGATGCGTCTCTGACCGGATGGGGAGGGACCTGCCTGGGGAGAGCAGTGGGTGGTGTGTGGCCTCCT
This sequence comes from Micropterus salmoides, assembly GCF_014851395.1. NCBI lineage: Eukaryota > Metazoa > Chordata > Actinopteri > Centrarchiformes > Centrarchidae > Micropterus > Micropterus salmoides. The sequence continues at coordinate 28,221,506 of NW_024040040.1, read as the reverse complement.
GGGGAGAGCCGACACATCGACCAACTGGAGCTCCAGGCGGTGTTTCTGGTCCTCCAGCACCACAAAGCCCTAGTCCAGGGCAGGCACGTGCTGGTGAGGACAGACAACCGCACAACAGTCTCCTACATCAACAGACAGGGCGGAGTCCGATCCGCAGCTCTGTTGATGTTAGCAGAGGACCTATGGACGTGGGCTGCAGCACACTTGCTGTCTCTGAAGGCCCTTCACATCCCAGGCTCGGAGAACAGGGGGGCCAACTTCATGTCGAGGGGCGGTCCCCCACAGAGCGAGTGGAGACTGCACCCCGATATAATACAGTAGATCTGGTCTCGCTTCGGGACGGCACAGGTGGACTTGTTTGCCATACGGCACAACACCCACTGCGGTTCTCGATCCTACCACAGGACAGCCAGCCCTTGGCACACGTGCCGTGGACAAAAGGGCTGCTGTATGCTTTCCCCCCACTCCATCTCATCCCCCCCCTGCTGGAGAGGGTGAGACAGGAAGGGTTGTCAGTCATCCTGGTAGCCCCCAGCCGCAGATCGGCAGGGTGGTATGCAGAGGTGACGCAGCTGGCAGTGATGGAGCCCTGGCCTGTGCCTCAGGTCTGGGGGGCTCTGTCACAGGAGTCAGGCGCCATAGGCACACTGCCGGTGCTCGGCCAACCTCTCCAGGTTTGGCTCCTGAAAGGGAGAGGTTGAGACAGGCTGGGCTGTCCGCAGAGGTGGTACATACCATCCAGGCGGCGAGGGCAGGCTCCACCACTTCCTGCTACAAAGCTAAGTGGCTGGGCTTTCAGCGCTGGTGCATTGAGAAGGAAATGGATCCCATAACCTGCTCAGTGGGATCCATCCTTTCCTTCTTGCAGGGCCTAATGGAGAAGGGACTGTCACACTCAACCATTAAGGTGTATGCGGCAGCTATCTCATCTTGTCATGAGGGGTTTGGCGACAGACCTGTCTTCACCCACCCCCTCGTGAAGCGTTTTCTGCAGGGTGTGAGGAGACAACGACCGGTGCTACGTGTCTCTGCACCCCAGTGGGACCTGCCACTGGTACTAGAGGCTCTGAGGTCAAACGCCTACGAGCCCCTGGAACAGTCCTCCTTGAAAATGCTATCTCTCAAGACAGCCTTGTTACTGGCTCTCACCTCTGCCAAGAGGGTGAGTGAGCTGTGCGCCCTGTCGGTTCATCCCAGCTGCATGCTGCTTCGTGGTGACCACAGTGCAGCAGTGTTAAGACCGAACCCCTCCTTTGTTCCTAAGAACATAAGAAGCTCGTTCAGGTCGAGGACCATACATTTGGATGCCTTCCACCCTCCGCCCCACCCTGGGCCTAGGGAGGTGAGGCTGCATTTGTTGTGTCCTGTGCACGCCCTAACACATTATATGAAGCGCACGGCCCCCATTCGACGCACTGATCAACTGCTTGTTTGCTTTGGTGACGGTGCGATCGGTAAAGCTCTATCCAAGAAGCACCTAGCCGGATGGCTTTGTGACTGTATCTCACAGGCCTACGTGCAGGCGGGGAAAGACCCACCCTCGGTGGTCCGGGCTCACTACACACGGGGTGTGGCTGTGTCAACGGCCCTCTTCAACGGGGTGAGCGTCGAGGAGATTTGCACAACGGCATCGTGGTCTTCACCATGTCCATTTGTGCGTTTTTACCTCTTGGATGTGTCGGCCTCCTTCTCAGGATCTGTGCTCGCAGGTGCGACTCAGGATCTGTAAAGAAGGAGACTGGTGTCTACCATAGACTACCGGTTGTCGGGGAAAACATTTTTACACTGACTGTGATGTCCCCTGTAATGGGTCAGGACAGTTCAGGTGTTGGATCTGGCTGGATCAGATCCGTCTTGGTCATGCCAAACCCCTAGCGGTCTAGTGACCTTTCTGAGGGGTGGCCCACTGCCCCATCGCTTAGGATGGAGGCAGCTTAGGGCCTGTGGCTGGTGACCTGTGGCCGATCGTGTCGGTGAGGTGAGCTGTGGCTTGTCGCGGCTGGGCGGACAGTCATCGGGCTCCACCCACTGTACCCATAGAGTCCAGTAGAGGGCGGAGCCTGTGTAAGATAGAACGAAGGTTACGATATGGTAACCCTAGTTCTATTAGCACAGGCGGAGCCCTCTATGATGGAGCCCTGCCGCTCCACCGCCGTCTGCTGAAGGGTTGGTTGGATGCTGATCAGTGAGGACACCGCTATTTATACGGTACGCACGTACAGTAGCGACGTCCAATTGGTCGGCTACTTACAGTATGCAAAATTTCAGTGGGCGAGTACGTGCGTGTGATAGGAGGAGAGGTAGTACCCATAGAGTCCAGTAGAGGGCGGAGCCTGTGCAAATAGAACTAGGGTTACCATATTGTAACTTTCGTTTTTCTACCACACACCTTATGCAAAGAAAATATATTTCACTATACAGAAACTGTTAATATATGTCAAACTTTTTTGCTTCCCTCTAACCAATCATAAATTCGACCATGTCGAATTGGCAGCTGGCAAGCACACTCCAACGGTTGTGTGGAGTAACCCCTTTTAAATAGGTAGATAAGACGACTTCAGACAGCTGTTAGCCTCGCTGCACACAACACACTGTGGCTTTGGACAATCTTCATCGCCAGTCCAAGTGAAGCCCAGAGCCAGATACGTTTCATCATATTTCCTTCTTTTTCTTCCAGTCTGATGAACAATCTCGTAGCCACATTTGCCTCCTTGCCGTGATGATGGGCATATGTCCTCCTGATTTGTCTGTGGTCCCCGTTGCTCCTTCTGTCTTCTGCTCATTTTCTTGACCCAGTCCCGGTCCTCCCAGCTCAACGCATCTCTCCGTTTCTCCTGCCTCCGATTTCTCGCTTTCTCCCTGTCTCCCTCCTCTTTCACGACTGATAACACTTGATGTCCCACCTGACAGTTTCCCTGATTTTAGTCAGTTGTGCATATTGGCATGAATTATCTACTAGCTATAACGTAAAGCTAGTAAGATCGGCAGGAGTTGAAGTGCATTTTGGGTACATAAACTTTTTTTAATTAAAATGTAAGTTTTAATTTTAAATAAAATTTACAAAGGAATATTTTCAATTTCTGTTTTTTATTCCATGAAAAATCACAAAAAAAAGTATAGGCATAGTTATTACACTATTACACCACCATTACATTTTTCCTTTTGTGCACCCCCACACTTTGGGAATTGCTATATTAGACTAACTGATTTGGTTAATAATTAACAGAATACAAATATTAAATACTTAAAAAAGTGAACTGTTTAATTTTTTTAATTTATGTTATGGTTTTGGATTTCCTGCATTATGTAAATGTACTTCCAAGTCTCCGCCTGTCCTTGTCCCCATTCTGTTTTTCACTACTATTAATTTGTTCTGCGCTTCCTGTTTTTAATTTGAAGTTTTCTGCCTCTTGTGACCTGTCTGAATGTTTCTACCTGTCTTTGCTGATTGTTTGAGTGTTTCCTGTGCCTCCTTCGTCACCCCCCCCCCCCCCCCCCCCCCCCCCTTTGTGTATGTAAGCCTCTCTTTTCATTAATTGTCGTCGGATTGTCGCTTGTACAGTGTTGAGCATCTCAGTTTTTCGATTCGATTACTGCGGATTTATGTTTTGTTTGTTGCCAGCCTTCCCTGTTTGGTTTATTGCTTTTATTTTGGATTCTGGAGTGTGGTTTTATTATAATAAAATAATATTTCTTTTGTACTGCCTGCTTCACTATTTAAGTTTTCCATTCACCCATTGCTTAATAAACACCATAGACTTTACCTGCTCTGCCATAGTGTCTGTATTTTGGGTCCGATCCCCTGTTTCCCTGTGGATACGCTTGGCTATATGCATGTATGTAACTTACAAACAAACTAAGTTACTTATTTAAACCTCGATGTGTCCCTGTTCTGTGATGGATATCTGTGGTTAAGCCTCGTCATATGTCCAAACAATAAGACCTGATTCAGAACATGAGCTGTATTAACGTCTCTTTTCACTGCTGTTGTTTTCCACAGTTCACAGCATTACAGTTATTAACAACAGAAGACAAACAGTTTACAAGTCTTGGCAAGTTTCTCTTTTACTTTTAATGATGATTGTACTGAAGTTTAAATAGAATCAATTACCCAGGTACAGCGTCTCTGCTGCTGTGGTTAAGGAGTTGACACACACCGAAAACAATGCTCTCTGCACACCGTCCATCAGCAACTTTTGTCACGCACAGTGTCATCTGCTCGCAACCTGCCGTGGCCATGGCAACACTAAAAAATAACCACCGTTAACCGGTTGGAAAACGTAAGGTGATTATCAGCAGCTGTTTGCCTGCCACCCACCCCCACCCCTCAGCACAGCTCGCAGTTAAGCTCTGCGAACATCACTTCCCACTAATTAAGTTTGTTTATTAGGCATATTAAGTTTGGGAGGTGTGTAGGTGTAAGTAACCTTCACAAAGTACAGACGAAAGAAGGAGACAGAGGCATCCTGCTCACTATTGTGTGAAGCATGAACACTGATGTGGAATGAGACAATCTGTATAAACAGTGGGGGAACTAAGAGCTATTTAAGCACATATGTATCCACCAACAACTCCTACAATACGCCTCTTGAATCCAAAGTTTCAGAAAGCTGCTGTTTACTTAATATAAATCTGCATGATGAAAGTGGCAAACATTTAATGAAGAAAGGCAGGTCAACTTTGTTCAGTGTTCTTTTTCTTATCCTGTTCTTGCAATAGTTTGGAAAGATATGTCTGATTAAAAGGTTCTTATTTGCAAAGTAGGATCCATTAAATAATATTAGACACTTACAGGGCTGTTAAACTTAGTATTATTTGTGGATCGAAGTGCACTTTTTCATCCAGACTTAATGTCCAGTACATCATAAAAGGTAGCAGTGAAGCTGCATTGTAAGGGAGTTTTTCCTTGCTACTACAGCCAAGTGCTTGCTAATGTTAGGAATTGTTGGGTCTCTGTAAATAATATTAGAAGGAGTACATTCTAAAAACTTCTGTTATGAACTGGCACAAGATAAATACATTTTAATTGAAGCATTAGTATCATCAGCATAGTGCAATATTCAGAGGTTCTTTCACATTTCAGTTTTCTCCTGAAGGTATCCTCAATGTTTCGTTTTTAATTATTTACGTCTTTAATGTATGTTTGTTTTTAGACAACAAGTAGTACAAACGTGTGTGAGAGAATGGTGACAACATGCAACAGAGACCCTAGGCCAGACTCAAACCCGGGATGTTACGATTACATTGTCATACTACCAGCTTTGTCAAAGTGTTATTTGAAGCCCTGTGATAAGAATGTGTTGCCTGTTCACATCCTATCTCAAGGACCGCCCTTAAAACACGAAGTTTATGTACTTGTATGATTGATGATGATGCAATTGCTTTTTTTTGGAGGGGGGGCAGGGGGTGTACTTAATGTAAGTTGCTTTGGATAAAAGCATCAGCTAAATAAATGTAATGTCATTTCTGATAGTCCAAAGTGAGTGTAATCACTGTACTGCATATTTTGCCCCATATTAATGTATTTGTGCTACACCTTGAAAAAAAAACATCTGGCTCTTTAGATGCTAAATGCTCCACTATGTTTACAAGCTAGTAGCTGTCTTTGTCTGTTTGGTGTTAGGCAGGTGGGTTTATCAGAGCTGGCTTCTGCAGCAGGGAACCAGGTTGGTGAGAGTGCTGAGACTTTACCAAAAGCAGTAAAGATGTGGGCCATAAAAACAAAAGAATGAGCTGACAGAGGCTAAAAAGCTCATTAGAGCTGAAGGAAACTGCAGAGCTGGTGATAATTCTCTATGGGTTAGTCACAACAAGCGATTACTTTTACACAGTCATTTGATCATTGTTTACATAAAAACATAGTGCAGCTTTAAGCTCTTAAATATTTCTACTAAAGTGTAATCTTTAGCTTCAGATCACCATTATTGGTGCATAGGACACCATTTTAAGCTCAGTGATGAGATGTTTTTTACTTAAATAATAATAATAATACACTTTGGGAATCATAGTTAACTTCACTCTGGTACGTTTTTTGTACACAGGATTGACCTTTGACTTTTTATCAAGCAAACCAGGTATGTTCTAACAAAACTGTTTATATGTTGTAATCATGGTTCAGTTTGATCAATGAATTATTGAGATTCAACTGTCAGTCACCAACATCGTCTATGCACAAAATGAATGAGACTCTCACTCCCAGGAACCCCAAAATATTTTCTCCTAAACCTAAAGGTTTTCCCCCCCAAAACCCAGCAAAAAAGAGAGCGACATTACAACTGTTGATTACATTAACATCAAAATTTATGATTATGATAACACTTTATGATTCTTCAACCATGTTGCATTTTCCAACTGCTCAAATTGCTCACTTCCTTGTAAACAGGCAGCCTCTTGTAAAACTTTGTTCGTATTAACTCCTTTAATTGTTAGAAAGAGACTTGGCGGAGGGGACCACAGCGCTGGAGTCACAGCACTAAACACCTGCATCTTAAATGTTTCCAGAGGCCTCCCATCATGGCAGGGATGACAGCAGCCTTCCCTTTAGTAGCACAATCGCGCCACTTCCTCACTCATCTTCATTTAGACCACTTAGAGACTCACTTAGTCATCTTCCCCTCCCATCATCCCTGTGTTAGAAAGAGCTCAAGACTGCGGGAAGTTATGTTCTCAAGCTGGACTGTAAATCAGTGCCACCTGACAAAATCAACAGGGACAGGTCCTGTTAAGATGGTAAATGCAGCTTCAGTTCAGCTGTATATGTTCCCCTTGCCAGCTTAGAAACATGGACTGGAGCAAGAGTTTCAGAGTGATGAGTTATTAATCTGTAACAAATGTATCTTTCATCCATAAAGATTTAACTGAGCTCTGTCTCTACATTACAGTAACAAATTTATGTCCATTGACTACCTGGAGGGTAGCTAGTGTTTGGAAGGGAGAGGAGAGGCAGCAGGTGGACGTCTTGTCACTGTGTTCTGCAGCAGCTGAGTGTTTTTCCACCGGTATTTTTTAGGGCGTGTTGTACTAGCCGCTTGGCGAACATTATGACATGCATTTTGATGTTACGTCAGAGGTGTGGCCATCTCCTGATAAGTTACAATTAAAAAGGTTTACCTAAAAATGTATTCAAAAAGTTAACATATGTTGAAAGGCACACCGACAACGCCACCTAGGGAATGAGCCCTAGGACTCAGACACACAGGTTCTTTAAAATCAGGGTTGGAGCAGAGCAGAAACAAACCACACAAGCTAAAATCAAAATTAACAATTTATTACTACGAATAAAAATTGTACAAGTTTAAAAAGCCTACTTAAAAATCAATGTGATGCCATAGGTTAAACAGAACTTTAAAAGAGGGAAATAAATGGCTAATTCGCCAGTTCTCGGCAACGGGAAACAGTTACTCAGCCGGTTTCTCAGTCCCATGGTCCAGCGGCTCCATGGGTCGCTCCTTCTGCTCCGCAGTCCTCGTGAGTAGTGTGATCTCGTCAAATAACCCACATCCTATGCTCCACAAGCCCAACTCCGCAGCCCTCCCCTATCCTGGTCCTCTCTGCCGCCTGACTCAAAATACCGAAATGTTACAGTGTGACTGCCGCCTGAGTGAATTTGCGTTGGCGGACACTGGCTGCTGCGGTCGTCTGCTCTCATGCTGCTGCTGGTTCTGCCTGAATCGGCCCAGCAGCTCCTCGCAGACCTCTGTAGCAGCTGCTGCGCTGGTTCCGTCCGTCCAGCTATTTCCCCACAGGTCTGCTGTTCCTACTGCCCTTCTGCTCGATGCCTGATGACTGGCTGACTTCCTTGCTTCTCTCTGTTCTCTCTACCGTTGCTTTGCTTAAAAAGGAGTCCTGTCCAATCTGTCGTCGGCGTCCACACCTGTTGCTCATTGTCTCTTTAGCATGTCAGCAGAGGCATTCACAGACAGTCTTGTCAGTTAGTAAAACTTAAAATCACACTCATTAAAACACACCACTCCACATGCAATAAAAAGCAGCACAAAAATACACAAAAAAGCTACAAAAGCACAGCACACAAATAACTCACTAAAAAGCAAAAGAAGCACAGCATACAAATAACACAGACAAAACACACTGCAATACTAAAATCACAAGGCAGTTTTCTGGCCCTGTCACACAGGGATCAAAGGGAAAAGGCTGGACTACAAACAAGCTGTTTTCAGGCAGTTCAGAGCAGTGTTTTCTGTGGGAGATGGGAACTCCCTTTGGGCTGGACTTTGGGCTTCTTCACTTTGCAAACCTATTACATGAACAAAAAAGATATATAACTCAATAAAGGAGAGGTTCCTGGGGAGTCCAGGTGCTGGAGGATGTAGTGAAGGGCCATGTTTACTGCATCATCTACAAACCTGTTGGCTCTGTAGGCGAACTTCAGGGGTCCAGGAGTGGGTCTGTGATGGATTTAAAATGGGACAACACAAGGCGTTCAAAGGACTTAATTACCACAGAGGTCAAGGCGACGGGTCTGAAGGCTGTGAACCAGGGTTTGTCATTGTTATAACTCACCTGGTGTGTGTTGGCATACAGCTGTCCTCATAGAAGCTGATGTAGGACGTCACAACCTCTATAAACTCATCCAGATTGTTGGTAGCAGTCCTGAAAACGTCCCAGTCAGTGCAGTCCAAACACACCTGAAGATCCTCTACAGCAGAGGTCACTAATAGGCGGACCGCCGACCTACAGCCCATTTATTATTGAGACTTACTACCTCGTGACGGAGCGTTTCTATTTTAACCCGCGCAGCTTTTCTAGCATTTACTGTACTGGTTTAGAGGACCAGGAAACTCACAGACCAATCACATGTGCTCCAATCGTCTCATGTGACGCTGCTCAGCCAATCAAATCTGTGCATACCGATGCTTGCGAGTCGAGTCCGCGAGATTCACCAGAGATGTTTTGGAAACACACGCGAATTGAGGAGACGAAAGATCAAGAGATTTCACATGACTTTTAATCAAGAATGTACAGATTTTTACATGCACATTCCTCCCACGGGCAGTTCAAAACCAGAATATCTCATAGATCTGCAATATGCTAGCTGGAGCTCACGTTTCTCACTGAACAACAGAAAGTAGGAAAGTGGTAGCTCTGTAAGAGGAAATGAAAGAGAAGAGAAGGCATTACAGCTGTTCATTTGTGTGTTTATTATAAAATTGGTTAAGACTACATCACTTCAAGCTACACTTTTTATTAAATTTTTTCTAAAAATTAGGCACTTTAGTTTACTTAAATTTAGAATTTATTATTTGAATAGTTATTATTTATTATCCCTCCAGTTTGATGTGAAAACTGAAATATTATTTGATTTGACAGTCCGTTGTTGACTAAAAACATGTGTTGATACAACTATAGGTTATAGTACTGAATGATAACGCAAGTTCGTCGTTTTGATGTTCCGGACCTTTGCTTCAGGAAATTTTCTCTAACTAGACCTCTTTGAAATCTAATTTGATACCCCTGCTCTACAGCTTCACTGGTCTACTTCTTTGATGTCCTCACCACAGATTTACAGAGCTTTAATTTTTGCCTGTATGCAGGAATAAGGTGTACCATGACGTGATCAGAGTGTCCCAGTGGAGCACGTGTGATGCCGTGAGTGATCTAAAGTGTTCCCCTCTCTGGTTGGACCTGGACTTGGACTCCCTTGTTACTGTTCACCGAGAACAATAACAAGGGAGTCCGGGTTTGTCTGCTCCACACACATTATCCGGTCGGAATAAAAATGAAACCATGTAAACCTGTTCTGGTACAACCCCTAAATAAAATGATGAACCCTGAAAATAAGCATAATATGACGACTTTAAGGTAATATGTCTGCAGGTCAACCGTGGTGTTTTTGAGGCTCTGGGTGTGCACTGCATTACATCAGCCACGATACTGAACCAGGTAGAAAAACTGTAAAATGCTATTGATTGTACTGTTTTTTTCTTTTACAGAGAGCAACTAGGTACACACCTTAACGTGTACTATTTGGAAGACACCCCCGCACCCAAGGTGTGATAAACATGACACAAAAACAGGGGGATGGCAAGTCTGTTGTTACTGAGGAGACAGATAACACCTGGAGGTCAAAGGCTGCACAAGTTGCAGATCTGCATGCAAAGGTGATGGTGAAATGGCAATATATGCATCTTAAGAACCTAAAATTTGTGAATATGTTTTAAATGACTGCTATATTATAACGTGTTTATATTTTCTCAGATTTACCAGGACATAAAAATTGAGCTGGACGGGCAAAACAAGGCATATGAAACGCACAAAAGAAGGAATGTGAAATCCTTCCACTTTAAAGTTGGTGATGAGGTCCTGAAATTGAATAAAAGAAAGGGAGGCAAAAAAGGAGGGTGGCTGGAAAGCAACTGGTCTTGGCCTTATGTTGCAGCCTCCGTTTTAAAAAAAGGGTGTGGTGACGTCAAGCACCACACGGGCTCAGCTGTAACCAAACAAATTTTTAACAGCTGAAGCTTTTCATCAGGCGTAAATTGAGAGGTATTACGATCGTTAATACAAGTACACACTGTAAGAGGACTAGGTAGGCGGTAGTTGCATAGTACTGCATTCTTTTGTATTCTTCTAGTCCAAAGAGCCAGATATCTCGTTCCATCAAGGAGACAGCTTCCAAAGGACCTATTTAAATGCAGTTTGTCCTCCCCTGGTATGGCTTCTGGTAGTGAGGAACAGAACAAACATTACCATGATTACTGGTCTGGTATGGCATATGTACAGGAGGTGCACCCAGTTCACGACATGGTAATAGGTGTAAATAAGTCTACTTTATATACAATTTTGAATGTGCATTGTTTTGATTTTACTGTGTTTTTTGTGTGTTTTCTATTGGTTTCAAGCATGTTTTGCAAACTATTATTTGTAGCTCAACTATGTACTAGATACAAACAGGCCTGGAGCAGAGCTTCTTGTCAAGGGTCAAAGTGTCTGTCTGACAAGGGAGGACCTTCGGAACTTGGGCCTTCCTTGATATGTGGAATTAAAGTAGTTATACAAAAGCCATTTCATCGGGTTTCAGTTGAGTTACTTACTTTTGTTACTCTGTTGCAGATTGGAACTGCATGCTTCAAGATTGTGTAAGATAAACAAGAGAAAGATACAATACTGCAAAATCGCTCGTTTAAAATGCCAGGGTGACCTCCTGTCCAAAGATAATCATCCCTGCCTGGAATCGACAGCCAGGAAAAGCAGACCATGATTTGCTTTCTGAGAGTCTATTTCAAATCCTTTCAACAGTCTAAGTAAAATTGAAGATTTATTTTGTACATTTATCTCTTGGTTTTAGATGTATGTAATGTAGTTATTTTGAAAATGTTTCACAGGTCCTGAAGCCAGCAAAGAAAGAGCTATTTTTGCTGGACTTGCTCAAACCAGACGACTTTGGCGACAGCTGTTACCATAGCGTCTTTAGGTTTCATAACATAAATGAAATTAGCCCTGTTCTGTGGCTTATTCAGTATGGGAATTCTACAGAATGTATAGGTTTCCAATAATGCAGATACACTGGTCGTTGGCCAGATTTGGGAAATGACAGTTTAATTTCTAACAATTCCTTCACAACCAAGAGGTCTGCAAAAGGTAAAAGTAATATTTGGCTTATATAAGAATGAAAGTAAAGCCTTATTCAGTGGCTATTGTAACTTTCCTCTTTCAATAGCATACAATGGTACTTTGAATGTAAGGGAACCTGGTAATATCAATTCTCTTTTGAGTACTGCTTTGTTTCACCACATTGTATTGAAAGAGTGATTACTGACAGTGGTCTGGTGCAAAAATGTCAGTATTTTAGGAAAAAAAGAGAAATCTTTAATTGATGATGGTGTTAAAAAGCAGAGCTGAAATCCACAAACAGGATCCTGGCATTGGTTCCTGGGGAGTCCAGGTGCTGGAGGATGAAATTAAGCATCATGTTTACTGCATTGTCTACAGACCTGTTGGCTCTGTAGGCACACTGCAAGAGGTCCAGTAGTGGGACTGTGATTGAGGTGGGACAACGCAAGGTGCTCAAAAGACTTAATTACCACAGAGGTCAAGGCGACGGGTCTGTAGTCATTTGGTCCGAGATCCAACTGTACATGACTTGCGGGCTCTTCAGTTTAGCAGGGAGGCAAGGTCCATTTCAAGCTTTCTTTCTCAGAGGACTATGCGTGGGAAGAACTGCCACAGAGGATACAGGTGCCAAATGAGCCGATAGCGTGGATGAGAATGTTGCCATGTCAAGGAGAGAAAGTTCCAGGATCTCCAGTCAATGAGACACGTCATGCCCATCCGGTGTCATCACTTTGACAATTTGCCACATTAATCAGCATCAGTCAAGAACCCAGCAAAGAAAAGCTAGAAGGAGAAGTGAAGAGATGCACATGCCTCCTTGGCATTATGTTTCCTTAGTTTGTTATTTATTGTTGACAAAGTTTAAAATTGCTTAAGTCACAAAGGCATGTTCACAAAAATTCTCCTATTAAGTTTTACAAATTCTCCTTATCCTGTCGTTTATTTCTCTTATGTTACATAATTGACACACACTGTTGTCATAACATTTTTGAGTGGAATTATTAATAAATAATATATTCAATATTTGGTTCAGTTTTTTGTGTTTTCTGAAAAACCTGAAAAAATTACTTTTATTTTAGGAAGGTGACAAAATGTAACAAAGATATCTGCAAACCAATGCTTATTTCAGGTGCCCTTCCTCAACTTACACTTACCGCTTCTCACCCCCCAACTTGCCTGTCGAGAGGAGCAGACACTGGGGTCCTCTGTGCTAGCGCCATTGTTCCAGTGTTTTAAAGGAGACCTAATATGTTTTTCCATATATTATGACATCTACAATGTTACAATGTTTGATGTTCATGTCAAACATGGCCAAAGCTTCAGGTAATTAAGTGAAAGTATTTAAAAGAAATCCCTGTGAGACAAAACCTTTTTCCTCCTGTTCTGAACACTCTGTTTTCAGCATCTTTTTCTACCTACAACATGTGGAGCTAGAAGGAACTGGTGTTCCATATATGGTAATTTTCTCCGCACAGCTAGGCTCAGTCGTACCACCAAACTTACCAAACAGCAGTCTGTACCGCCAAAGACAATCTAGAAGAGACATGTCACTAAATCACATACTCAATATAACTCTATGGGGAAAGCCCGTAACGGCAAAGATGACGGTTATTCCGCCACTCCCGCTAGTAAGCCAATCGTCGGCTTTTAACAGCCAAAGCGGGAATCATATTTCAGCCAATCGTGTGGTTCCACTAACGTAGGGGTCTGTTGTACTTCTACTGCGCATGCGCGGAAGTGGTGACGCATGCGTAGTAGAAGTAAAACCGGTCAGGAAAAACGCTTTTTAAACCTTATTTTGGGGCAAAGTTGTCAAACTTTTTCAACAATTATTATCAAATTTTAATGCTGATTCTACTGATGTAGTTTTTATGTCCCGGTGACCTGTATAAATTCAGTTCTGGCTCTCCCCATTCATATAGATAGGAGCCTGGTCTTGTTAGTCCAAAATAGCTGCCCAGAGGCGTTGACAAGATGGCTGCCGAGTGGCAGGACTTGCCTAAAAAGACTCAGCGGCAACAACAGCCTGGTAACATGCTTCAGGTCTTGGCCAATCAGAAGACAGTGGGCTTTGAGCAAAGCAAAGCTGCCATACAGGAGTCACAGAACAACAATATAGGACTAGAAAAGCAGTGTAATAGGTCTCCTTTAATGTAATTTAAGTTGAACTGAGAAAAAGTTGTGCAAAATGTGTTTTTTTTTATTACTCATTAACCGATTTGTAAATGTTTTCAACAATTTGTTAAGGAAAACGCATAAACTTTGTAATTATAGCTGATATAGTTAACTTGTAAAGAGGTCCTTTAAAGGGGCTATATGTAAGTTTTTCAAAGAAATTACTTAGAATGAATCATATTTTCATTGCCTTATTGTCAATGGGCTCATTAAGCACATGCCTGTTTTCTCTGTTGCTTGCATCAGCCGCTATTCTGCTATAAATGTGAGGACACCGGGTCGGATTCAGCCCTGTGCGCGCTCCCGAGCCTCTCAGACTGCAGCAACAACATGGCAGCTAATGACATGCAGTCATTTCATTTCATTGGATACCCGTTAGCTGTAGCTGAAGCAACAGCTATTCTTCCTGGGGTCCAGACAGACACAAAAAACAGTGTAGTACACAATTACAAAAAGTTACACGCACCAACACAACAAAGACAATATAACCATACACAAACATGATACAACTCACTACATAACCCAGCTCTCATCAGTAAAAATCACTCAACAGAACAAACAGAAGACAAAGAAAATAAGGAAACTATTATCTAGACATTACATTGCAATATCTAGAGTCAAAGCGTCCCTGGATGAGGAAAGTCCACCAACACCGTAAAACAACTGGATCACAGCAAAACACAGACTCCATGTAAGGATAGAAACAGCAACATAGGTTTATGTGCTAAAGTCCATGAGACCAAACAGATTCAGAGGATGGCGAGTAAAAACAAAGTGAGCATTAGTAAAGCTGGAGAAACACAGAGAAAGTCACATTAGCTAGCTGGCTAACACTGAGCAGTTGCTAACTCTATCCAGTGCAAAGTTGTATTGCTTTCCATATTACTTCACTAACTAAGGCAACCTATATTACTATCCTGTGTACCACCAGTATTTGATTTACCCTGCAAGAAAGGATGTAACGTTAACGGTAAAAAACAAATGTGGAGCGATTTGTTTACCAGCCTATAGGGATGCAAGCAGGAGCAGCGAGCGAATGCTACATTAATTCAGACCTGCCGCTGTTTGCTTCGTAACATTCAGTTTAGATTTATTGTGGTTTTACCGACACCCGAGTACACAGCTTCTCCACTGTCTCAGTCGCGGTAACTAACGTGACCCACATAATACACAATACTGCAACAAAACAGGGACAACAACACAGAGCCATCCACCAGCACTACAGCAAAGTTACTTGCTGTTTTAAAGTGTGACGAAATCACGTTATAAGATTCAGTCCAGCTCACTAACCATTTCATTATCATCCAGTACATTTAGCCATACAAACATTGCTGAGCCTCCGGACAAAGATACACAGATATTGAACAGCAGCAGGCGAGCTAACGCTGTAGCATGTCAGTTAATGCAGTAAATGTAACGTTATCATGTAAAAAGCATGGATTAGTTCAACTTGCAGCTGATAAAACTATTATTATAACTATTATTATTATTATTATTATATTGTGCCGATGTGGCTCGCTGCGCTGAATGAACGGTAAGGAGCTGGTGTTGAGCTGCCTCTGAGCCGGAAACATTGAAGTAACAGAGCCTGAACATGTGTGAAAAGCTGCAGCCGGCATGCTGGTGTTTCAGCATTTATTGCAGGATTTCTGTATGTAAGCGGTTGTGTTTCGGATTATGTTCACTCATGAGTTCAAGCGAGCACGCGCCTGGTTGCAGTCCGCAAACCGCACTGCTAGTGGCCTTTGAAAACTCCATAATGCCCCTTTAATACTTAGTGTGGGGTTTAATGTTAAATGTTTTTTGTTCTTGATTGGCGTTGGGGTGTTAGGGGATCACTGTCTATAATTAAAATCTGTATCGATGGGAAGATGTATTTTTAGATATAAATATTGGAATTAATATTTGGTCTAATAAATACTAGTCCCAGACTAAAGACATTTGCATGCACACCATAAATAAACATCTGTCTGTATATTGAAATTCAAAAGGGCTTTACTGGCATGGAAAAGAGAAGCTTATATTGCCAAAGCAAATGTGAAATAAAAGAAAATATATCTCATGTATATATATTAAAATATATCTACATATACAGCATCTCAGAAAATTTGAATATCGTGACCCCCCCCCCGTAATTTAAGTGAAACACTGAACTTTTTACAATTTCATTACCAAAAAAGTGATAAATCGCAGGCCTTTTTTGTTTTTTATCTTGATGATTACAGCTTACAGCAATCAAAAATCCATCTCAAAAGATTAGAATCTTAGAATAAATAATTTCTAATACAGAAATGCCAAAATTCTGAAAACTTGAAAAGTGCTGAAAAAGGTTAATTTATGCACTCACTACTTGGTCGTGGCTCCTTTTGCATGAATTACTTCATCAATTTAGTGTGGCATAGAGGAAATCAAACTGTGGCACTGCTGAGGTGTTATGGAAGCCCAAGTTGCTTTCATAGCAGTCTTCAGTGTGGTCAACCACTGATTACAAACACCGGGACACAGACATATAAATGCTAAGTAAAATCAGACCGTTCTCATCTCAGGGCGTCCAATACCAACGCTTTCAGAAAAAGTGACAAAACGTAGTTATTTGTGAGACGCACCAGGTGCGTCTCTATGAGATGCTTCCGGAAGAGTCTGTATGAGACGCTCTGGGCAGGGCTCTATGCTAACCTTTTTCCCAAGGAGCACATGTGAGCACATAAAGAAATTTAGGAGCACAGTGACAAATGTTCAAGTAACACAGAGTTTAACAAACTATTTATTATACACATATTTATACTACGTGTGTGCTCCTTCTCCTTGTGTTCAACTATGGTGTGAAACCCTTGTGGGACTATGGAAGTGAAAAGGGGGTAAGCTTTTTAAAATATTGAAACATTGAAAACAGCTTTTAAAACAAACAAACATCACCATCAACTTTACTGTGATTTATGCTTGTGTAGTTTTTGAACCAGGGACAGATTCATTAATGCTAGTTCTATTACGTATAGGCTTTGCCCTCTAAGGCTATCACTATTGGGTTTGCGCGACACTGAGAAAAGTTGTCCACGCCCACCCACAGCATGGGCCTCTGCTACGTCCTCACCTTGTATATATGCATACAACGGTGAGACCTGGCCTTCGGCTCCCATTTTTCTTCAGCACTGAGCTGTCTAAAGAGCGGAAGATTTCCTGTCGGAAAAGAAGAGCGATGTCTTCTAGCAAGTCAGCAGCGGGACATGGGCTTCGTCCTGCCAGGGGACCTCCATCCCCCACGCTGGGTGCGCCAGCCGAGCGCTTACCCACAGCTCACGCTGCTCATTCTGCGACCTTCTCTCCCCCGAAGAGAAGCCGCGCCGGGCGGATCATTTTGCTGGTGAGGACGAGGTGGCGTGGCGGTCCACCCACTCTCTTCACGAAGCCCTTTACCTGTTGCTATTGGATGAGCAGGAATTCCCAGCGGCTCTCCGCTTCCCCCGTTCCAGCCTCCGGTGACACCGGCCTTGACGTTGTTAGGTTGCCGCGGCGAGGCAAGCGATCGTTAAGCTACAAAGATGCTACGTTGAACTAACAGGGAGCTAATGGTAAGCCAGCGTGTAGCTGACATGTGGTCTGTCCCTGGGTCAGCCAACCAGGGAGACCCCATGTGTCCACGTTGCACAACATTTGCTGCGGCTAATAACATCTAGCAACTGGTTTCATTGCTGCTGGCCGAACCTCGTCAGTCAGAGCAGACCACTGGTAAACTATGGGTCGAAAAAAGCTGTGTGAAATCTTGTTGCTCCTTTTGTGGAAGTTGTTGAACAAATGCTGTTTGTGCCTCAGTCAAACCAGCCACACCAAGCACACATTTCCTACACTGTGTCAGCCAGCTGCCGTTAGCCAAGTGGCTAATCTGCCACTTGAAGTTCAAATCAACAAGCAGTATACTCTCTGTTCACAATCAGAGGTCCCTTCACACACCCCTCCCTACAGAAACTGTGTATGAGCACACGACAGCGGACATTTGCTTCGTGTGGACAGTGTTGAGAAAAATAAGGTTTGCTTTGTGGGTTTATGTATATTACTTTATTATTTTAATCCTAGAAGTGTTGTATTACTTAGAAGTGCATTTACTGTCATCATTGAAGGAATGACTGTTTTTCACTGGGTAAAAGTATTGACTACAGATGTTATTCTTTTAATGTAAGGTTTGTCTACTGAGTTAAGGTTTGACCACTAGTATTTTAAGACCTAAATATTATATTCTGTGTGAACTTTGAATGAACTTGTATCCCTTTACCGCCCAGCTGATGTAGCTAAAGTCTACAGAAGGATCTGATAATATACAAAATAGCAGTAAGACACCTGCTGCAAGGGAACAGAGGGGCGGACATCATGTCGAGGAGGGGCCCTCGCCCAGACGAGTGGCGCCTGACTTTGTATCTCTTACCTCGCCCACCGTGATCTCTCTCGGTGCTCTCTCGGCTAGCTGGCTTTTTTCCTCTCAATTGACTGACACCACTTTTGCGTCGAGTCTTGTCATCAGGGCGGGGTGTTTGGAACGATTAGCGGCGTGGCACAGCGGGGTGGGGGGATTATGGTAGGTTGCAGTTACGGTAGTTACTCGCACATTGTGCTCGTAAATAATTTTCCCGGTCCGCATTTGGTTATTTTGGGGGCAAAATGGCCACAATGTAGAGCCCTGCTGGGGCGTCCCATTCAGAGCGGAAGTGCTTGTTAGCGCTAGCTAACTGGCTTGCTACGTTCTTATTAAAGGTGTTGACAGCCTGCCTAAGCCACTACCCTTACCACAACCATCAGAAATGTTAGTACCTAAACCTAAGTCATTGACGTTATGCATGTCGACCGGCTAACCCTATAGCTGCACCCTACACCCTAGCAGGTAGGATTAGCCTCCTTTGTGTTGCTGCAACATAGCAAACAGGGGTGTTTCATAAGGATGCTTAAGGGTACCTTTAGCGTAAAATCCTTACGCTTTGTCACGCTGTCTGAAAGTGTCAAATGAGAAAGCATTGGTAAAATATATGATTAATTGGTTAGCTAGATCACAACGCCGTTTATCCGTTTGATGCTCTGACTTAACGATGTGAGACAGTTTTGTTTTTAACGAGGCATGACAGTGCGCCTGCGCAAGCTTGGACAGTGTGACTAATCAACATTGTAAGGAAAATACTCAGAAAAATATGAAATATCATAGAGATGTCAAAATATACTGGAAGGGGGCTTTAAGTGTTGGCATTAGTTTTGGACTCACATGCATCTTTAATCTGATTTCTTTTCATTGGAGATCTCGGCGGGATCTCGGAGGGACATCAGTGGCACTTGCTAAGAACAAATTGAGTACCACACCTTGCCATAACCCACAAAGGCACATGGCTACCAAGAACTGTAACAAAAGCAACAGCAGAGGAGAAACAGGTCAGAAGTAAATCTTCAAAAACAAATTGTCTTTGTTGCTCGAGTTCTCATCGAAGGATACTGAAAAGGATATTTTTCACCCAGCTTACACTGTGTAAGCTCGGGGTTGTCAGAGTCATTAGAGATGCCTGACGGGTAGGTGCAGGGAGGCGGAGGCGGAGGCTGACTCAGCATCAGCGTTTTGACCATGGTTAGTCTGGTGGGCTGGACTGTAGGATGGGAAAGGAAAGCTATTCCATGGCAGACTTGTCTTTGACTAATGGATCCATTCTGCTGACTTTCCAAATGGGAGGAGATCACAGGAAGCCACATACAGTATATTCTTTCAAATGTTTACAAAATGCGCACACACACACACACACACACACAAAATTGTGTGTTTATAAAGCCTGACATATCTTATTCCTCTTTGCCATAGAGCTCCATTGTTGTCCAAAACACAGCACTAGGGGACATTACCATGAACAGACACAGTAGTTTATTTTGACGCAACATACATCATCATGTTGCCAGAATTATGTACTAGAACACCAAAGATGGATTAATCCACAGCTGAAAATTGCTTTTTTTGTATAGCCCTTTTCAATGCAGGTAACAAAGTGCTTTAAAACAATCAATATAAAACATACAAACAAGTCTAAAAGATTAAAATAAAAATAGGCAAAATTGTCTTAGCAAGTGAGATACAGGAACAAGACTCTGCAAGCCTGATCGCCTCTGGCATATTGTTCCATAGTGTAACTCCGAAAGTCCACTGACTCTGGCGAGTTAAGGTCGTGCCACGGTTCTGATTCGTCCTCAGCCCGGCATCAAAGTCCACTGGAAGCGTCTCAGCTGCGGAGTGTGTCATCTGAATCATGTTATTGACTTGTTATTAATGTGTCCTTTTTGTGCTTATACTACATCCTTCACAGCTCTCTGTGACCCCGTTTCATTCAGTTGTTTGCAGGCTGCATATCCCACATAAGCAGCATTTTAGAATCAGTGCATTTTGCCTGCCTGATTTTTCTGACATGTTTAGATTATGTTGATTTGGTAATCAGTGTTTGCTTTTTGTGCTTCTACTCTGATTAAGTAGTTAAATTTCTTTTTGTGCCTGTTTTAACCGTGTTTATTGTTGTTTTACAATTGGGAGTCTCTAAAGGGTGTTTTATGTTGAAAATTGAGCAGATTTCTATGCCATTCTGTGTCTGACTTCCTGCCGGGTTTCGATCTACTGTGTGCTGCTTGACGCGGTTTCCATCAAAAATAGACAGGCTACCTATTCTCGGCAGAGCGGAGAGCCGCATCTGGTGGACTCACAAGCATGGACTAGAATGGCCGTGATTACATCCGGTAATGCGCTGCAGGTGGATTCAGTGGACTTTAGGCTTTAATGCCCTGACAGCAATGGCTCTGTCTCCTTTGGTTTTCAGCCTAGACTTACAATGCCCTACCACAGGATCTCTGTCTGGGTCCTGGCTCACAGGGGATAAAAGCTCAGATAACACGGGGCTAGTGTTTTGGTTTAACAAGTGACCCTGTTAACTGACTTTCAGCCCAATGCATCTGTGGTTGAAAACAGGAAAAGATCAAATAACAGTTTACTTACCATGAATCAGCACAATATTACTTAACACTCAGACGAACAATTTGAAGCAAATCAATTAAGCTGAAATTTTATTTTCACAATATAGTTATACGACTTGCTTATTTGGATGTCACTTTATTAAAATGTTACTTGTCATAACGTTAATAATTCCTATTAGATTACTGATGTTGCTAATGTTACTTACCTTGTAAAACATTAGCCGTAACTGTTATTTCCTAACGGCTTAATGTTACGTTACAGATTGTAATTCCCCACAACACTATTTTGACTTTTACTTAAGTAATGTTACTGCTGTTGACAGCGCTGTGTGAGATTATTGTCTTGAATATGACTGTTGAGAGAGAAAGGCGCTTATATTTGTTACAAGATGTTTATTTCTTTCAGAATATTGTTAAGGTCATGATGCCTCCAGCACATCTGCAACACACAGCTTAAACTATAAGTACCAGTCTTGGTTACTTGACATTTGACATCTGATAATACACAAAAAATATTCGATTGTTATTGACTGTGATCTATATTTCGAGGCGTTGCTCTCTTCTTCCATTTTCTCCCAGTGTGGATCATTTGTCCCACCTGGTGCCCAGAAAGTAGTGATGGGATAAATTAGTCTTTTTACTGAATCGGATCTTTGAATCTCGTTCAGTAAAATGAACTCATCTTTTTTTCGAGTCACACTGTTACATTTTAACTAGGCTGGTTATTATGGCTAATCTGGACAAAGCCCAAAGAATTCCAGCACAGAGAACTCTTACAAAAATTTCCTGTGGTACTAGAAAATGTTCCTATGATATTCATGTGGTATGACCTTACAGTACCACAGGTAAAGCAGATTCTGTGGTAGTGTATCACAGAACCTGTGTGTGTGATCTACCACACAGTACATGTCCTATGTTACTATACCATACATTTACCACACAGTACATGTCCTATGGTACTATAGCATACATTTACCACACAGTATGCTTCTGAGTAAATATTTATAGCTTAAGTTTATTTTGTTTTAGAGAACACATAACAGTGTCAATATCAGGGTAACATGTACACAGTAAAGAAAGAATGCAAGACAAGAAGACAAAACACAAAAAATTCTAGTAAAGCAAATTCAAAATACTGTACCATCTGTACATAAGACATTTTTCAAACACATAATTAGTCTTAAAAGCATTTGTATTCTTAATGCCAGTCTGCCCATTTCTTCTTGTGAATGTGGAATTTCCAAAATAATGAAAAAAATAGGCACCTTTTTCCTACTCATTACTTTACAACTACAAAACATAATACATAAGAATGTCTTTATCCTGAAATTGAATTGTCAAGTTTTCCTTCTCATAATAATAAACATCCAACTAAAATTTTTTACTACAGTATAGATACTGCAATGTCAAATAATTGCTGCAAAATATATCTCCTCATGCCGCGAACTGAGGACAACCAGTGGAAACCCAGACTAATAAATTATTGTACTAATTTTCAAATAATTATTATTTTGATTGCTTGATATTTTAGTAAAAGTTTGAAACAGATTTTTATTTATTTTATTCATTAATTTTTAATTTTTTTATCTTATATACACACACACACGCTTACTTTATTTGTTTACTTTTATTTTTAATATTAGGGAATTTTTATATTTTTTATATATTTAATATATTTTTTATTAACACACAAACACAACTTTTACTGTTTTATTTACTTATTTAATGAAATGTATGAAATTAATTGTTCTTATGTCATTTATATGTAACTTTGGCAATATTGTTGCACATTCATGCCAATAAAACTGATTTGATACAGTGATAAATAAATAACAGATTGTTTATTCTTGTAATTCACAGAAAGTGCAAGAAAACTCAATATAATTCTAAATCTTGAATTTCCCTCGGAATAAATAAAGTATATATCTATTACGTCAACTAACGTTAGCTAAAAAGTAACGTCAATGTATCCAAGTGACTAAATAATAACTGTTGACGACTTTCAAAGTCTGGGGCTGCTCCTTGTTACCTGCACTTTGGTCTAGTAAGTAAAAAATTTTATCAAATGTCAGCTGTCTGTCGTCTGTTTTCAAGCGCAGTAACATTAACAGAAAGGCTAACGTTAAGTTAAGCTGGCTAACACTGAGGTAACGGTAACTTTGCACCAAGTGCTGTAGTTATGTAAGCCCTATCTGTACAATGTGGCGACAGTCAAGCTCTGTGGTCAAGTATGATAAGCTGTCGCTAAACGCAAATTGTTTGTAGTAAGATGTTGGGCAACGTTACTCAGAAAGTCCTAACGCTAACGTTACCATTCAGCCCTTCTATTGCAGAGACTAACATTAGTTGCCTCAAGCGGCTGTAACATTATTTGTAAAGGAGTTATATTTTTTACTGTAGAAATTGTCCATTGTTTAATATATTTTTGTTTTGTTATTTTTTGTTATTTAGCATGGCCTCCATGTGCTACACCCTAACAGCAGCACAACAAACTGCAGCTTCCAAAATGATCATACTTATTAGTTATTTTAGCAAAATACTACACATTATCATTTTTTTGAAGAAAGGATTTATGGCAGGAATGTTGGATTAGACTGTATTATTTTTTAACTAGATGTAATTAATAAAGGGATAGCTAACTCTTAGAATCTAACGTTATTTCTCACAAAATTAAACTCTGCCCAAATCTCATGTTTGTGAGAAGTATTTACATGGCCATTATTTTGTAACCTAATAAAAAGTTGGTGTTCTTGTATTGTGTGCCCATTAAGGACTATAGAGAGTGCTGCTGAAGGAGTTTCATCATGCCCATAATCACCTGACTGGTAAAAGCAGCTATTGTACAGGTGAGTCAGATAAATGATAAAATATTGTATTTGAAAAAAGCAGCATTTGATGATGATGATGTTTACTGGACTAGTGGGAATTAATTATATCGTTTGTTAAATCTGCTCCCGCAGGATCAAAGTGATTATTGAGTGACACTACATTATCTAAGAATCTGCATATCTCAGCATCAGCGTTGTGTAGCATGTCTACATTGATGTAATAAATATGAGAATTAATACCCAATTATGAATTTTAATATTCAGAAAATATTATTCCATAAATCTCTCTTTTTGGGGCACCACCGCTGGGTAGCTTTTAATAACTATACAATCATTCATTAGTGATCAGTTAGTTAATAATCGCTCAATTATCTTAACTCAGTCAGTCAGTCTCATATCTAAGGGGTAAATTTTCTTGGCAGGGACTTAGATAGGCAACACACAATTCCTTGGTTACAGTGAATTTGTTAACTAACTAAGGTGATATAAAAATGTGGTTAAATACATCAAATAAATAAACAATGGCTAACTAATAAGAATGTGGGTTTCGATTGTGGGAGAATTTGACTCATACGGCAACTAATGAATGCGATTAGATGATAACTGTGTTAAATTTGTCTAGGAGTTTCAAAGATTAAATATGCTGGACTAACCAACTATTGGACATCACTGATCACAGAGTGCAGGGTTTTGGTCTTACTGCATGTGGCTTCTAACCGAGAACGCACGGATCTCAGCCGGGTGTTGGTCAACGGCCTCACACTGGCTGAGATCCGTGCGTTCTCGGTTAGGACAGCTTAAAGCTTTCGGCCAGTCGCTTTCTCTGCCAGGGAATTGCTCCGGAGATCCGTCTCTTGTCGGCTTTAATGGAGAAACCCTTCCCAACCCTGTCTCGGGTCAGAGGTGTTAGTCGTCCTTTGTTACTGCTGGCGAGACCACGTGGCTTGGTCTGACCTCGGTGAAGTTAGCTCGACAAATAAAGCTTAAACTTGGTCGTTCTTGAATTAGACTAGTGTAACTTAACGGTGTAATAACTTTTAACAAACAAAAGAAAAAAGCAAGTAAATTGCTGGAAACGAGGGAAAGCTGAGATCACAGCACTTCACGTGTGTAGCTTGAAGCGAACAAAGCTTTTGTTGCGCCGGGCCGAACTCTTAGGGTGTTGCCGGGAGAGGGGGCACGCCGGACGCCTGCTGAAGCGCCAGGAACAAAAAGAGGACAAGGAGCAAGAGAAGAGTGCAAGAGAAGGAATGACAGCATGTGTCGCTGTTTTGTCTGTTGGGGTGTGGTTCCCAG
This sequence comes from Micropterus salmoides, assembly GCF_014851395.1. Lineage (NCBI taxonomy): Eukaryota > Metazoa > Chordata > Actinopteri > Centrarchiformes > Centrarchidae > Micropterus > Micropterus salmoides. Next base: position 28,196,661 of record NW_024040040.1, on the reverse strand, counting down.
AGGGCAGTCCTTCGTTTCCCTGAGGGCTTGTTTCCGGTTCCCGAGGGACTCTTTCTTTAGACATATTAAAAACAAATCTACTGGTGCGTATTCTAAATCAAATATCTTCCCACAATCAAACCTCAATTGTCAAACGGTTGTACCGTTCTAAGTTTAAGCATTTGATAGCAGGAAGAATAATTGTCAGTAGTTGGACCTTACAAGGTTAGCACTTCATAGGAATCACAGATGAGAGTAACTTAACTTGCTTTCTAAATATATGCTATTGGCTGTTACACGTTCTTAGAGAATATAAGCAAGATACACGAATGGCATTAGATTATTGAAAAGATAAATATGGAGTGACATTTATACATTAACGGCATTTCAGATGATGGCATGTAATACTTATTTTGTCCACTTGGGGGAGCTCAGGTTACATGAGGATAGCTCTGATTAATCCTAAAACAATCTTCTCAGGAGCTGGGAAATTCAGTTATTTTAACCTTAGTTTTGAGCTGGAAAACAGTATAGGAGGACATTTCTTTATCATATCCTTTCTAAAGGAATTGTGTGAGAAAGTATTGTGAACAAGCATTGGTTACACGTAAAATGAAGGAATGTCATTAACCTTGCTGAAAATGAAAACACTGCAAAAGTAACTTATTTAGATTCTTTTCAGCAATAATATCAACAGATAGCAAAAACATGGTAACATAACTACTCAAATAGGAGGCAGCACCACTACTAACTTAGCAAGGATTATAGCTCAAGAAGGCATGAGTTGTTAAGTCCCCCTTTCGCACACCTGGCTTATCACACTTGCACATCAGTCTTTGCTTGCACAAAGGAGTTCAGGGCTGTCCCTGGTGTCCTGGATTTTCTCACACCTGGGTGTGAAAAGGAGTATCTCTTTGATGTGAGGTGATGTGAAAAAGCTAATTGCTGGTCAATGTTCCATTGTCAGTTTAACAGTCAAGCACTGCGTTATCTGACTGCGGCATCAAAAGGTGGCCAGTTTTACCATCAGGCTGCTCAGAGGCAGCACTTAGGGAGAGAAACCTTTCAACCCCCCTCCTTTGGGGTCGCTTCAGCTGTCTGTAGAGGGTTGATAATCAAACCACCTCCTCCTTCTCTCTGGGAGAGAAAAGAGGAATTTGAGTCTCCAAATTATTTAATATAAAACGCACTTGGTACACAATAGTTGGTATATTTTACTTTTAATTATCTAAGAGTATATGGACTTAATGCTTTTTATTCTGCATAGATTTGAAATACTTGAGTTCAAGGCATTATAAGGACCATACAGGAATGTTTTGGCTTCATTATTAACTTGCTAATCAGACATACTGGGGATAAAATACTGCATTGCTTCTATAGGCTCCAAAATCATTTCACAGTGGATGACTTTTTAATATGAAAAGAAGCAATTTACTACTGTCACAGATTTTGATACCTGAATTATTGGCAATGATCAAGATCCAAGAAAACTGTGGAACTTTTTTTTTTTTTTTTTTTTTTACTGTAGACTGTGTGAAAGGCTGTTATTACCTTATAACACCTTGAGCTGTTTATTACCTGACTGGAATCATCATCATCATAACACTGTGTCAATGCAGTGGTCTATGTCCCAGGTAAAAACTGTATTGGATTTTCCATATAGCCAGCCGTCCTGCGTAAAAAGTAGCCCAATTGATTCTAAATGTTTTTCTGTGAAGACCCATGTTGAAAACTCTATTAATCTACATACATTTGTGTGTATATGCTTGTATGTTTGCAGATGTAGAACTATTCTACTGCTACCCTGTACAGGCAGAAGGTCTCACAGACAGACAAGAAAGATGCACTGCGGACGTCCTAAGGATTTATGACCTCCAGGTGAGTTTAAGATTAACTTTGCCATAGCCACAGTGTTCAGTCAACACAGATTGGGACAAATCTACTATTGATAGTGAAATTTTATTGTTATTGATGTGATGACTAGGAGAATAAAGCCAACTACTTTCCCAATTCAACCCAATTGACGGTTCAGTTCAGACCTTGATTTCTGAGCTGCAATTCCATGATCCCTCAATCATGACTGGACCTAAATAGTCATGTGACATGCAGCTGGAAGACAATAAAATTTGTCCAACATGTAATACTTTCCAAAATATAGGCCTACAGGTTGTATTAACTTTAAATACAATGTTTGACATGCTTTACTTGGGCGGGCCAGCCAGGTATATTTGCACCTGCCAAAGTATATTTGGCAACCCACTTTAGGATTTTGCAGAGAAACACAGAGAGAGATGTTATCTGATATTACGTTAATGGACACAGGAAATGTTACATTGAGAAGCGACAGTGAACGCACAACTGCAGATGTCACTCACTAACAGTTTCAATCCACATGCTGCGCACATTAAAAACCCGTTAAACAGTTAGTAAAACACTAATCTAAAAGGTGAATTAAAAAGGAAAATTAACTACAATAACCTACTGTCAATACAAATGCGATATACACTGGTACCGGCCGCCACCACCACAGTTGCAATTGCAGTCTTAAGGTGTGTGCGCGACACGAGACAATAAACTTGTGTTTCCGTTTCAGAACCATTACAGCCCTAGTGCTGAGCATGATTTTTAACTTTATCCATCCAAGAGACCATTGTGATTGATCCCTGTGCAGTCTACTGACAGTTGCAGAGGAACAGAGAGGTGTAGTGTGGGCCTCCTCCACACGCAGTTCACCTGCAAGCTATGTTTTTTGGGCTATAAAACATAACTGCTGAAAAAGAAAGTTGAAAGCGGACAGATAACCGCCTGTATGCGTCTACCTCTGTATGATACAGAAAGAGGTGGGTCATTGTCCATTATGAGTGTAAGAAACAGAAGTGGTGCGTGTGCGAATATCCAAATCCCAAAATTGAAAAACGAATACCTACCCAATGAAGTAATACTCGAATATTCAGGTTTAAAACTTACTGCACTGGCTTTCCATTTTTGTTGTGGTGTTTAAAGGTAATGGTTGTCTTCTATTTCTCACCCATTGTTTTAATCACTGCATTTGTCTTTTAGGTATTTGCAGTTGTTATGACCTGGCTCAAAAGGCCACAACAAGAGGGACACACCATGGTAAACAGTTAGCATATGTTTATTTAATGAAAATAAGCTATAATATGCATATATATGCTATAATATGCAAAACAAGATAAATACCACAAAGCAATAGTCCAACCAAAGAAAACCAAACTAAACGGAAAACCAGGGAGCCGGCCGCAGGTAGGTCTGATCTTCACAGCAGCTCCCTACAGAATGAGAAAACAGTCACAAATACTCTACAGGGCAATTAGCCCAGGTGCCCAGAGCCACTGCAATCAGCTCCTCCTCCACAAGAAAGACAGAGAGAAAGAGAGAGACAGGCCACACTCACTCATGACCCCACAGGGCATCCCCCCCCCCCCCAAAACCCCCGAACCCACTAATCAACAATCATTACTCTGGCCAACTAGGAAACCAGCAACCAAAACTTCCTTACCCAACGGGGGCACGAGAAAGCGCATCCGCCACAACATTATCTTTACCTTTAATGTGTCTAATGTCCAATGTGTAAGACTGTAGGAACAATGCGCACCTCATCAACCGCCGGTTCGGACAACTGACAGAGTCAAGTAAAATAAGGGGGTTGTGGTCAGTATACACCACCACAGGGCTGCTCCCAATATATACCTCAAAATGCTGGAGGGCCCAGACCAAAGCCAATGCCTCCTTTTCGATCGTTAAATAATTCAGTTGATGGGCATTAAACTTCTTTGAGAAGTAACAGATCGACTTCTCGACCCCCCCCTCTGAATCCTGCAACAAAATTGCACCTGCCCCAACATGACTAGCGTCAACCTCCAGTTTAAAAGGCTGGTCCAGGCGTGGGGCAGAAAGGTCTGGAGCAGCGCACAACAGAGTCCTCACATTGTCAAATGCCACCTGACATAAAGCAGACCAAACAAACTTTGCTGAACCTTTCAGAAGATCCGTCAAAGGTTCCACCAACGTTGAAAAGTTTTTACAGAAGGCACGATAGTAACCAACCAGACATAGGAACCGCATAAGCTCCTTTTTAGTAGCTGGCACGGGAAAACGTGTAATGGCCTGAACCTTCGCATCCACCGGACGAACTTGCCCCTGTCCAATAACTCGGCCAAGGTACGTCACTGTTGCCTTTGCAAACTCACACTTAACCAAGTTCACTGTCAGATGTGCCCCAGCCAAGCGACTGAACACTGCCTCAATGTATTGAATGTGAGCAGGCCATGTATCGCTAAACACAACCACATCATCAAGATAGATAGCGCAACCCTCCAAACCTGCTACCACCTGATTCATCAGGCGCTGGAATGTTGCAGGCGCATTACCAAGGCCAAAGCTCATCACTGTATACTCACAGGCCAAAAGGTGTAACGAATGCTGAAATTTCCCAGGCCTGCTCTGGAAGAGGAACCTGCCAGTACCCCTTTAACAAGTCAAATTTGCTGACAAAGTAGCAGAACCCACCAAATCAATGCAATCGTCCATCCGTGGTAATGGGTAAGAATCAGACTTTGTTACTTTAACTTTATGATAATCAGTACAGACCCGTGGTGCCCCATCAGATTTGCTCACCAGCAAGCTAGGCGACGCCCAACTAGAGGATGATTGAACTGCTATGCGATTATCCAACATATACTGGACTTCAGACTCCAGTACTTTCCACTTATCTGCTGAGCAATGGTAAAAGCGTTGCTTAATAGGCGAGGTGTCCCCTACATCAAGATCATGCTCAATAAGATCTGTACGGGAGGGGGTATCACCAAACAGTACAGAAAACCTACCGATTAGTGCCAACAGCTCAGCCTTATGAGAAACTGGTAAGTTAACCCAATAAGCAACCCAGTTGAGTTAGGGACTCAAACCACTCATGATTGGCTCATCAGGGCCCTCAACATCCTCGTCAGCCAACCCCGCCTTCAGAACCACCAAATCGGAAACTACGGAATCACAACTTCCACATCACGAGAAACCACATCGGTCACTTCCCCCATATCGAGAACATAGTATGGTTTGAATAAATTAACATGACACAGCCGAGCAGCTCTCCTCCAAGTAGGAGTAGAAATCAAGTAGTTGTGATCAGAAACTTTCTTTAATAGTGTATGGGCCAGCAAAGCTTGCCTGAAATGGTGAAACGGCACTAAAGCCAACACCTGGTCCCCTGGCCTAAACTCACGGCACTCGGCCTTACGATCATACCGTTTCTTCATCTTATTTTGAGCCCCAGCCAAGTTCTCTCTTGCCATTTCTACAGCTACATAAAGTCTGCGACGAAAGCCATTTACATAGTCCACCAAATTTTTCGGTGGTTCCCCTCAACCAACCTGTCCTGAAGAACAGATAAAGGACACCACACTGTATGCCCAAAAACCAAATCATTAGGGCTGAAGCCCGTGCTTTCCTGGACCACCTCCCTAGCTGCCAACAACAGCCAGGGCAATCCCTCCTCCCAGTCCTTCCCCATCTCCATAGCATACGCCCGCAGCATAGACTTGATAGTTTGATGGAATCGTTCAAGCACCCCCTGGCTCTGTGCATGGTACGCCGATGCGGTTATGCTTAACCCCCAACTGCTGCAGGATCTGTTTGAACATATGAGAAGTAAAGTTAGAGCCTTGATCAGTTTGGATAACACATGGAATGCCAAAAGTAGAAATAAACTGAGTTAGCGCCCTAACTACTTGCTTCACAGAAATGGAATGCAAGGGAAATGCAGCAGGATATCTCGTAGCTTGCACAACCGGACTTGGATGAAGGCAAGGGTCCCACACAATCTATAATTACATGCTGGAATGGCTGGCTAACGGCTGGGATGGGATGAGGACCAGGCTTGATCACATGATTAGGTTTGCCAGTGAGTTGACATACACTCACCTAAAGGATTATTAGGAACACCATACTAATACTGTGTTTGACCCCCTTTCGCCTTCAGAACTGCTTTAATTCTACGTGGCATTGATTCAACAAGATGCTGAAAGCATTCTTTAGAAATATTGGCCCATATTGATAGGATAGCATCTTGCAGTTGGAGATTTGTGGGATGCACATCCAGGGCACGAAGCTCCCGTTCCACCACATCCCAAAGACGCTCTATTGGGTTGAGATCTGGTGACTGTGGGGGCCATTTTAGTACAGTGAACTCATTGTCATGTTCAAGAAACCAATTTGAAATGATTCAAGCTTTGTGACATGGTGCATTATCCTGCTGGAAGTAGCCTTCAGAGGATGGGTACATGGTGGCCATAAAGGGGTTGACATGGTCAGAAACAATGCTCAGGTAGGCCGTGGCATTTAAACGATGCCCAATTGGCACTAAGGGGCCTAAAGTGTGGCAAGAAAACATCCCCCACACCATTACACCACCAGCCTGCACAGTGGTAACAAGGCATGATGGATCCATGTTCTCATTCTGTTTACGCCAAATTCTGACTCTACCATCTGAATGTCTCAACAGAAATCGAGACTCATCAGACCAGGCAACATTTTTCCAGTCTTCAACTGTCCAATTTTGGTGAGCTCTTGCAAATTGTAGCCTCTTTTTCCTATTTGTAGTGGAGATGAGTGGTACCCGGTGGGGTCTTCTGCTGTTGTAGCCCATCCGCCTCAAGGTTGTGCGTGTTGTGGCTTCACAAATGCTTTGCTGCATACCTCGGTTGTAACGAGTGGTTATTTCAGTCAAAGTTGCTCTTCTATCAGCTTGAATCAGTCAGCCCATTCTCCTCTGAACTCTAGCATCAACAAGGCATTTTCGCCCACAGGACTGCCGCATACTGGATGTTTTTCCCCTTTTCACACCATTCTTTGTAAACCCTAGAAATGGTTGTGTGTGAAAATCCCAGTAACCGAGCAGATTGTGAAATACTCAGACCGGCCTGTCTGGCACCAACAACCATGCCACGCTCAAAATTGCTTAAATCACCTTTCTTTCCCATTCTGACATTCAGTTTGGAGTTCAGGAGATTGTCTTGACCAGGACCACACCCCTAAATGCATTGAAGCAACTGCCATGTGACTGGTTGATTAGATAATTGCATTAATGAGAAATTGAACAGGTGTTCCTAATAATCCTTTAGGTGAGTGTATGTGGCATGATTTTACATACCTTGCCACATCACGTTTCAACCGAGGCCAAAAAAAAAATAAAAAAGGGACACGGTCATAGGTTTTACCTATCCCCAGATTTCCACAATTATCATGTGCAATTTTCAATACATCATCCCGAAAACAGCTGGGCCCCACCACCAAAAATTGCCTCCCCTAGAGTCACCAAGACAGGGAACCCACTTACGCACCAGCAAGTCCTCCTGAACAAAATACCCCATGGCTACATCCCTAATAACGTCAGCAGACAAGACCTCATCCCATAGTGCACACAGATGAGTCGGCCTTCTGGCTTCTCACCCAGTCCTCCCTTGAGACAGAAAAAGGGAGATCAGGCAATGGGACCAGATATTCACCTATATTGACAGGAGCGGATAACCCACAACACTGTGTGCGTGTCACCGTGCAAACTGGAAAAACATCAGGAAACATTAAATCACTTTCATCTAGCCACTCACATCCTACTGGCTGGGAAACAACTACGGGTGAAGGGACACTTGCCCATACGACACCACCAGCTAGGTCGTTGCCCAAAATCATATGAACCTCATCAATTGGTAACGCGGGACATAACCCGACAGTCACAACTCCCTGCACCAGATCACAGTCCAGTTCTAACTTGTGACACGGCAACGGAATCAACCCCATTTCCATTCCCGTCATCAAAACAAGTTCCCCAGTGTCTGTCTCTGCTGAAAAAGGCAGTACAGACTCAATATATTAGTGCTTAGCCGCTGTATCGCACAACACCTTAATTGGAACACGCTTGTCACTGCCCACTAATGATACCATAGCATCAGAGATGAATGGTTCAAAACCAGAACTACTAATTGGGGTAAGAGACTCCCCACTTGACAGTATATCCCTGGCAACAGCAGAACAGCATGACAGGGAAAACTGCGTTTCTCTGTTGATCTTAAAGGACATTGGTCCTTCAAGTGACCTTCACCATGGCAGTAATGACACAACCCAGCACGTCCTGCACTAGCAGGCTTATGGGATGGAATCGATTTAGTACTTACCCCCGTGTGAGCATTAGCAGGGCTGTTGTGTACACCTTTCCACCCCCCTCCAGAACGAACATTCCCACTAATCCCTTTATGCATCAGCACAAAATCAGCCAATTCAGCTGCTTTAACCGCTGTGGATGGCCTCTGCTCACACTATAATTATATATATGGCAATCTGTTGTGGGAGAGTATTTTTAAACTGCTCTAATATAATCATTTCACAAAGATAATCAAAATTAACAACCTTCTCCACTGCGCACCAACGAGAGGTCAACTCGCGGGCAAATTCCACGTTTGTCTGTTCATCACCCTTGACCCAGTTTCGGAACTTTTGCCGATATGCCTTAAGCACCAACTCATGATTTCAATACCACAGATTTTACCCTTTCATAAGCCAAATTAACCTCACCACAAATGGCCGAATAAGCCTCTTGCGCCCTCCCAATGAGGACACACTGAAGCAAAAGCACCTTGTCTGAATCTGCCCAGCACCTTGCCTCCGCCATGCTCTCAAACAAGATGAACGTATCCGGATCATGCTCATTAAATTTCGGCACCAGACGCAAATCCAAAATAATAGACACTACCTGACCTAGAGCTAACAGGATCAAACTCGAAGAAAGCCTGTCTTCCCTAATTAGTTGTAATTTGGACTGTTCTAACTCCAATCTCATCCACTCTATTATTCCAAATTTTTTCTAATTCCAGGAGCTTCTCAACCTCAAGCTGCCTTTCCTTCTCTCTATCCTGCTTGCATAACAAAAATCTCCTTTTGCTGTTCAAATGACAAACCCGACATTTTAACCATTTCCGGTTGCAACACTGGCACAGACATAGGCTCCTCTGCTGCCGGGTCACTTTTCTGCAAGACCCCATGCTCAAACAAAGATGATAGTATTACCTCTTTAATGTCCCCCTTACGACTACTCCCTGACACAACAATGCCGTAATGATCTGTTATCTTGACTAACTGCTCCTTACAACCATTCATAGATGCCACTGTAGGCGCACCAAAAAACGAAGTCAAAGAAGCCATAACTACTGCTTACCAATCAGACAGTAACGTTAACTGCAGATACACACCGCCCCAAAGAGGAACATTTCCCCCTGACTGCCTAACACAAACTAACTACTTCTCACCCCTAGTCTTCATGCGGCTTGTGGTGGGTATTTACGCACGCAAAACCAGCGGATCCGTGGAGCAACCTGCACGCAGGCACCCCACAAAAATCACACGGATGTGCCCCCAAGAAGAGCTTGTCCGAAAACAGCTGACACTAACCACATCACCACAACGCTATGAAATCAACAAACTGACGCAACCCAAAAAGGGAAACGCCACTTTTACCTAATGGGGAATGCTTGTACAGAGTGTACCACAATTACACTTACCCTCTGATCAGCACACAAAAACCTTATCCCAATCAGGGACTAAGGGTTCCTGAAAACCAAAACACATGATGCATCTCCCAAGACAAAGCACCAAAAACCAGCACACAGCTGGACCAAATGACTAATCAGCAGGGCAGTGATACCACGCACCCTGACGAGCCAAACAAGTTTTACTGCACTAAGTTTTAGACGAGCCCCCATTTGTGATGGCCTGGCTCAGAAGGCCACAACAAGGGAGACACACCATGGTAAACAGTTAGTGTATGTTTATTTAATGAAAATAAGCCAAATCAATAGTTACTTCAAGTTAACATAATTGAAGTAGGAGGTATGTAGTCTGTAATTTCAGTAGCGTCTGTGCAGGATGATGGTTGCATGAATGCTATAGGGCACGTCTTTACCACAGAACGTATGGTAAAGTACCACAGAAGTACCATAGAGTGTATGGTAGAGTACCACAGAACGTATGGTAAAGTACCACAGAGCCTGAGGTACAATCCTGTGGTAAACGTCCCAAAATACCATACAAACCTCTCGAGTACCACAGGAAGTTACTACAGGAACGTGTGGTACAATACCACAGGAACATGAGGTACAAATACCACAGAAATTGTATGGTATTTTACCACAGGAAATTTCTGTAAGGGAAAGGAACAAATAAATAAACACATCATATAAATGCAGCAGTCTGTCATGTCTGTATGCAGAACAGGCAACATCAGGTCCGGATTCTATAGACAGAGCGAAACAAACATGAGCACATCGTTCTCAAACACTACCAGCTGTGAAACTGCAGCAGGGCTCTGTTGATAAATAGTAAGTAAAAGTTACGTTGTGTTCTCTGGCAGACCTGGATCAGCACACCACAGGGCTAACGTAAATGTTGCGGTGTGGCTCTTTTTTTAATGTTTTCATAACCGGGTCCATTTGTTATGGAGAGGAGATGACCTCAGAGGTAAATTCGGCTCCCGGTAGAACCCTGTCAGGGCAATGAAGTGGAGCGGACCCAGAACAATTCTCATCAGCTGTTAGCTGTAAACACTAGCAGGACTAAAGTTACGGTAGGGCTTTGTCAAAACTATACCACAACATCACTGTTCTTTAATATCATAATGCTTTATTAAATGTTACATAATTAACAAAATAGCTATTGTATGTCAATCGAGTGACTGTTACCTGACAACCGACTTGCCTCATTCTCCAGTGCAGGCAGGAAGTCAACCTGCTGAATGAACAAAAGACTCAGAGGACCATGTGAGTGTTTGATAATGGCCCATTCACTTGTACGTGAAAATGAACGAATTACTCACTCAGACTACTTGTTCCTCCCAAGTTATATAAAACATTAGTTCAAATGAACGAAACGTTCATTGACAGACAGACACAACACTACCACAGCGCTTTAGAGACCTTGGAAGCCTCCTCAGTGTGCTGGACATGTATATCTAAACTCAACATGTATATCCCCCCTCTATATTCAACAGAAAATTACATTAGACATTACATTAAATGAAAACAAAACAATCAGCAGAAATACAACTTAGAAAGCTATTAGAAAAATAAATCAACTAAATTAAACATTAAAGGGATATTAGGGAGTTTTCAGAGGCCAATAGTGGTGCAATTTTAAGATTGCAACCAGGTGTGTGCTCGTACGCATGCTTGCTTGAACTCATGAGCGAGAAAAATCCTGCAATAAATGAGGAAACACCAGCATGCAGGCTGTGGCTTTTCACACAGGTATGTTCAGGCACTGTTACTTCAATGTTCCCAGCTCACCGGCTCCTTACATTTCACACAGCCAGGGCTTGATATTAACTTTTTTGCTCACTAGCAAATGTGGCTAGTGGTTTTCCAAAGTTACTAGTCATGCAGCATTTTCACTAGGCACATTTTTGGTGTTGGAAGTTTATGTTTTATATGATTAAGGTTGACAATGGCATGCTTAAACTGGCGTGCTAAAATGTACTAATATTATCATTAGCTCTGATAAGGTTGTGTGGAAAGTTCCTTTTTTAAAAAAAACAAACATGTAGTCTATGAAGATAAACACATAAAAAGAGTAGCTTCTTCTTGTATATACTAAAAGTGCTGCATGTGTGTAAAAGATGAATTGAAACTAAACTAAAAAAAAATTATCAGAAACTCAGTGCAGTGAAGACTGTAATACAGAGTGGGAACTTTGGATTGTTTATTTTTAATCTGCATTTCCTCAGAGCTTTGACTAGATTCATATTTATCATCATGAAGCTCTGGTAGCTCTGAGTAACTGGATTCACCTGAAACGAGTACACAGTTCTTTATTTTCCAGATTATTCCCATGTAAACGCATCCTCCGCTTTCCTACATGGCATGATTACTTTTATTAAAAAATAAAATTAACTCTGGAAAAGTAGTTGTGGTATGATGATATGGTGTGACATAAGGGCAGAGGAGCGCTCTTCTTCCAGTTCACCGTGAAAACCCAGGTGAGACAGGCGTGTGACAAGCTCAGCTGTCTGCACCACCGCCTCGTAGCAGTATATTGTCCGGATAAAACAGGACCCTGATGCCCAACCGCCGCAGTGCCTCCAGCCTGCCTTCTGTGAACCAAGGGGGAACCCAGGACGCACAGAAGGACTGTGCCATGATTATGCACGAGCTCATAGCTGCGCACTGCTGGGGGAACGTGCGTAATGTGAACAGCATCACACACTGCCCAGCAGATTTCTTCTTAAGAAAAATATCTGTACCGGGTGTGTATGTGTTCTGTCCACACAAAGCAAATGTCCGCTGTCGTTGGTTCATACACAGTTTCTGTGGGGAGGGGTGTGTGAAGGGACACACCTGTGAACAGGGAGTGTACTGCTTGTTGCTTTGAGCTTCAAACTGCAGATTAGCCGATTAACGGCAGCTGGCTCACACAGTGTAGGAAATGTGTGCTTGGTGTGGCTGGTTTGACTGAGACAGGCACAGACAGCATTTGTTCAACAACTTCCACAAAAGGAGCAACAAGATTTCACACAGCTTTTTTTCGACCCATAGTTTACCAGTGGTCCGCTCTGACCGACAAGGGTTGGCCAGCAGCAATGAAACCAGTTGCTAGATGTCAATGTGGACACATGGGGTCTCCCTGGTTGGCTGATCCAGGGAAAGACTGCATGTCAGCTACACGTTAGCTTACCGTTAGCTACCTGTTAGCTCAACGTTAGCCTGACGGTAGCATCTTTGTAGCTTAATGATCGCTTGCCTCGCCACAGCAACCTAACAACGTCGAGGCAGGCGTCACCAGAGGCTGGAATGGGGGAAGCGGGGAGCCGCTGGGGATTCCTACTCATCCAATAGCAACAGGTCAAGGGCTTCGTCAAGAGATTGGGTGGACCGCCACGCCACCTCGTCTTCACCGGCAAAATGATCTGCCCGGCGGAGCTTCTCTTCGGGGGAAAGAGAAGGTCGCAGAACGAGCAGCGTGAGCTGTGGGTGAGCACTCAGCTGGCTTGCTACAGTCAAAGGCGCACCCAGCATGGAGGATGGAGGTCCGAATTAGAACTGACCGCAGTAAGTAACTTTATTGTAGTGTTAGTGGATGGGTCTTCCTCTGTGTTGGTGTCACCGTTTTGTTGCAGTATTGTATATTATGTGGGTCACATAAGGTGTGTTCACACTGAAAGCAAAATTTATATTAGCCTCGCTTTGCTCACACGAGTTTGACCGCTGGACATTTTGAGTGTTCACACACAAAGCGTTTTAAGCGAATAAACACAGCCTGCGGATACTACAGCTATATGAACCCAAAGTAAACCTGGGATTTAATAGCAATAACCGGATCAAACTAACTACAATATGATGCTGTTTTGTTAGACATATGAATTCATACTTTGTCATGGTCTGTCAGCAAGTCATTAGGACAACAACTTTTAAAATGTTTGTTTTCTGAATGGAGTTTGGCTTGAGCTGGGCTATGCTATGCTAACCTGTTCACAGTAAAGTACAACGATAGCTGGAATAAAACTACAAACACACATTTTTTGAACTTACCAGGTAGTTTAACTTCCTTGCTTTCTTTTCTCCAAGTAATGTCCAGTTTTTATATAAATATGAAGTTGTAGCCCAGCAGAACTCAGGTGCCATTTGAAAATAACAACAAGAGTGGAACCGGATGTGCACGGAAGCTAGCTGCCGAGAAGCTTAAGTGAAGATAAATGAAGTTGTAATCCCATAAACTAAAGTAAAAAGCTAATTTAATAAAAGCAGTTAACTCTGAGCTTCTCCCACGGATAAACGGCGTTGTTGTCAGAGCATAATCCAGATCGACTACGGGTGTTTATTTGTCTGAAAGCTGCAGCGCTGCTCCCCGTACATTCCTCATTCTATAGCAGCTCTCGTCGGCCAGCTGATTGTCATTACACTGCTTGCCTGGTCCTCTCCAAACAACGCTCCAAAGCTGCCGGTGACAATCTCACGGCTGATAGGCTTTCGCAACATCGCGTCAAGCGAATATCTCGCCCAAGTGGAAAAATTTTAACACGCGCGAACCAGCGAATTTCGTGACAAATGCCTCTTCCGCTCCTCCGATGAGCTAACGTGACTCTCTCTGTGTTTCTCCAGCTTTTCTGAGGTTTGCTGTGTTTTACTCAACATCATCTGAATCTGTTTGGTCTGACAGGCTTTAGCACATAAACCAGCCTTAATGTTTTGGACAGTAACAGCAGTGTGTTAGACTTTCTTTAGCAGAGAAGAAAATGTAGGATGTGGGCAGGTAGGCAGAGAATTTCGTCCCCCCCCCCCCCCCCCCTCCCCGCAGTACATGATTACATCTTTTGATACGTGGGTTTCATGTTGGTCCATTATTCGGATGGGTGGTCTTTCCTCAAGAACATACAGAAAACCCAGAGCCATTTGAGAAATAGCTCAGAATCCATGTACCCCTTCTCCTGGATGCCATAGTTAGAGGGCCCATCCAGTATGCGTTACTTGGGAGGCAGCCGGGGGGTGGACTGCTTTCAGAATCAGAAATCAGAAATACTTTATTGAGAGCAACTGCAACAGGCTGCATGTTTTTTTTAGTTTCCCCCGCTGTACTCACGCAGAAGCGCACTATAATGTGCTCCCTGGTAGTCTGCTGCTGCTGGTACTTCCTCCCCGTCTGGCAGAGCACCTTCTCCCTGGACCTAGGTTTGTCCCCAAAGCCAGCTTCGTCACAGTTAAAGACGAGATGGGGCTTGTCCTCCAAACTGTGATGGATGTAACGCTACATATAACTGAAAGAACACTCCAGTGGCCTCTGGAGTAGCACCATGAACTCTGGCTCTGTCCAGGGAATCTGCTGTCAGGAGGTGAGTTCTGGATGGCAGGCTTTAAATCTGGACCACAAGACATCACTTGGCCCCTTCAGGTTGACAGTGGTACTGTCCACTCTGCTACTAGCCAGCGCTTTCACCAGAGATCTTGTGACTGGGAAGTCATGGTCTGCCATCCAGAATATAAATGAAATGAGTGCATCTTCTTCTGCAGGTGTAAGGGCCGAATTAGGATGAGGGTTATGTGTGTATTTGTTTTTTTTGTAATCCTGCAGAGTGGTGTGTGGGATGCCATACTTTTTGGATGTCTGCCTCAAGCTTGCGCCTTCTCTCCATTCTTCAACTGACTTTTCCAGCACCTCCTTTGTGTACTGTTTTTTATGACATTTCCTCACTTTCCCTTGTCTTGCTTTTCTTATTTTCCTTTGAAATGAGCATATAACTGTAAGATAACATCACATAATTTAAATCACAATGTTTGTCAGCTTGATGTAAGGTTAACTTGCAGTGGAATGTCTCTGCACGCAGCATGATGTGCACGCAGCATGATGTGCAAACAGCGTCTCTGTTGCCTGTCTTAGTGTGAGAGTGGCGCCAAGCAGTCATTGTCCGGAATTGACGTTTCAAAATTCAAATTTCTAAATATTTCTTCAACAAAAGGTAATATATTTAATCATTAGTGAAAACATAATAATCATTTCATAAAGACTATAGTACTGTGCGAAGCATTAATCCAATCGAAATGTACATTTTCACTGCTATAGTAGTCTCCCCACCTAAAGCTATTGTCTGGACTGTAGCTTGCTCACCATCCATTTGCAAGGGCAGCGGGTGCACCCTGCAAACTTAATGAAATCTCTCTGGAACAAACGGCTGAGGGGTCTCTTTCTTGGTCGGAGATAAAAGAGGGAGAAATGAAGATGACACATATATAGTTGATGTATAACCTGGAAGTATTTATTCAGCGATCAGCGGGAAAAGGTCATCTGTACAGAATATCGTTGTCTACGGAACATGGTTAGTCTACGTTACTGCTTTACCAACACAAAAATCACCCGAGTGCAACAACTTATTATTAACTATTATTATATAAGCTCCCCAACACCCAATTAACTCATGACTGCGACGTTACAACACAAACTCACGGAGAACAACAAATGCACGTGTGTACATTTTCAGCTGAGGACTGCGGCTTACTTTGGCTTCAACTCAACAATCAATCATGATTTCAGTTACATAAATGCTAAAGTTACGGTTACTGTTACCTTGTCTGCGGTCGGCTGGCATTAACACCAGGTGCCGTCGTGCTGTTGCTGAAGCGACATAAGTTTCGTTTTACAGTGGACGGACTGTAACATTACAGAGTTGTTGTTTTCTTTAGCTTGAAATAATCCCATACTTTGGACACTTTCTTCTTCATCCCTTGCTATTTTCTCTCTCTTCCTCCACTTTGCAAACAGCACCATCATAATCACTTCATGTTCACAGCGTAAGCGCAATGTGCGACAGTAATAAATGTCCGTACAAAACAGTGGGCTATGTAGTTATATGGATTAAATGAAGCTTCGACACAAAGAATTTGCGTCGACGCAATTTAGTAAACGATTTAATCGATGAATTGTTTCAGCCCTAAACTAGTTGTGTAACAGATTACTTTTCTAAGACTGTAATATTATTACAGCGCGCTGCCCTTATTGTGTCACAGTCTAATTTGCAAAGAACATTGTCGTTTATTGTAATCTCTGCGACCAGCAAAAAGCTTTCAACCACGAACAATTCTACATTTAACTTATTAAAGCATCTGGTAAAGCAGCACAGCAACGTGAAACTTGTAGAAAGAAACTCCGGCCGCTACTGCCAGTGATCCTTGGACTCGTCGGGAGAGTGGCGTTAAGCAATGTAATGTTTTGTAAAAATACTGCTCTTATAAACAGGGTACATGTGCAGAAAAATAGTAGTTCACAAGTCGGGATTTAATTGCTTTATTTTTTTTATTTCAGCCGTAAATAAACGTTGGGCCTGTAAAAAACACACTCCTGGCTGCTGTTATTAATAGGCCTCTGATATTAGTTAAAAAGTCATGAGAGACTGCTTTGTTTGGGGGTGGTAGTGACAGCAATGTTGCCCACACACTGATTTATTTGTGACGGCTCACAAATTAATCTATGTATGGGGACCGCCACATATTGATTTTCTATTTTTTTTACTAGGCGTATTGAATGCAGAGCTGCGCACAGCGCATATCTGTGAAGCACCTCCTCTCGCTCGCTCTCTCTTTCCCTCTCTCTGTGTCTCTCTCTCATGAACACCGCTGCACAAATATGTCCAAAGTTAGAATATAGCTGGGTTATCGAGGTTAGCACGCTGTATAGCCTAGAACTGGTAGTTAATATCAACTGACACAGTTACACTGTCATTCTGTGGGAAACACTAGAAAGTAATATAGTAATGTAACGAGTAACGTAACTAGTTACTTTTATCACCCAGTAATAAGTAAAGTAATATTACTTTTTTTAAGGAGTAATAAGTAACTTATTACATTTTCTGAGTAACTTTCCCAACAGTGGTGGTGAGTAAAATCTTGTCATAACTCATAGTAATAAGTAGCACAACTACATAAATAAAACCCAGTATGTATATAAAAAAAAAAAAAAAAAAAGTGGTTGTTTATGGTTTTAAATCAAGATGCACCAACTTAAAACGCACAGGCCTTCAGTATGTTATAGTTGTGGTTAGTCTGTCTTTGTAATCTGAACACTCATTTACATTTCTGTCAATAGAATAACTGAAGAAATTATGTTTGGATTAACGGAAAAATAGACATCATGCATCACGTCATACAGCGATGTCTATAAAATCACCCTTCTGACAGAGAATGTGTTATAGACCCACACCAAACTGTTTGAGTGTATTTATCTGCAATGTGTTGTAGGAAGGCTTAGCAGCAGGTTTCCAATGAAACAAAGCAGAGTGATGAATTAGAACTCAGTGGGATAGAGTGATCACAGCTGATGGAGTGGTGATGAATGGCCCACTAATGTTTGAATATTACACATGATGGAGTCCACACGCACAAATATACACAATGAGGCAGCTAAATGCAAGTAGAATAGATACCTACTTACAGTGTGCACACACATACATACATATGCAAACACATTAACAAAGGCAAGTTTCATGTGAGCAGTGATCTATCGTAAGAAAATCTATGTCCACATACATGTTGATGTTCATTTGAATGCTTTGATAATATGTAAGACATGTTTTATAGTAATGATTCATATTTAAAAAAAAAAAAATTCAATAAATTCTATACATTGTAGGTATCAGCTGTAGGTACATGTATCTACTTCTAATCCACACAGAATTTTTGTTAAAATAATCAACTGTATATCAGAAGCATAGGGTGTGTAAACACAGGTACAGTATTAACTGTTTACCAACCTCTGGGCAGAGTGATTTATCATATATCTACAATACAATACACCGTAATACTCTGTGGAGTCATGTACACAAGTAAAAGAGGTGCAGATCCAATATATATACAATGCCAAAAATGTAAACAGGTGAACTGTAGTGTGTGGTGAATATCAAGCAGTGAATGGTAAGTATGAGAAGTGGCATACAACCATGTATGTACAAAATCAAATCTGAAGTACAGGTGTCCAAGTATATGGATCATTCAAAAAGTTAAATGATTAAGTCCATGAAATTGCATGTGATGTCTCATTATTGCACATTATGACCAACGGTGTCTCGTAAGTCAGATAGCTGTAATGATTGTAATCCACACAGAGACAGTAATCCAGAGAGAACAGGGTTTCCATGGGGTCTTAAAAAGTCTAAAATTTCAAATTCAAAATTTAAGGCTTTAAAAAGTCTTAAATTCACTGACGTTTGTGTTCTAGGTCTTAAATAATTTTAAACAGCTCTTAATTTTCCAACGTCCATGTAATGCTACCTCTAATGCTCAATGAAAATCTTTAGAATGTTTTTTCCTCCCGTGGTATAGTTCATCTTTTGCTAGTCCAAATCGATTGAAATATAATTCTCTGT
This sequence comes from Micropterus salmoides, assembly GCF_014851395.1. Taxonomy (NCBI): domain Eukaryota; kingdom Metazoa; phylum Chordata; class Actinopteri; order Centrarchiformes; family Centrarchidae; genus Micropterus; species Micropterus salmoides. The sequence goes on along the minus strand of NW_024040040.1, from coordinate 28,177,778 downwards.
ATTACGACTACAAAGACCAACATGCAGCTTTCGTCTTATTGGCACAAGTCTCTTTTTGATTGTACCACAGATCTAAAACGGATTTATTCTTCAGCTATGTATAAGTGTAACATTATCGGCTCTTGGATGGAATAAAAGAACTTAGGGCTTGGTTAAAACCAGTTGCTAGCAACGTATTTAGCATCCTGTCACTACTCAGTGAATGAGCACTGCTAATAACATTTCACACGATTGTTAATGATTTTCAGCACATTAACACTGAACACATGGCTGTCTCCCTCTCCTCATTTTTCGAAGTACAAGCAAATGTGATGGGGGAGAGAGCAGCAGAAAGTGACCGTGAAAGTTAGTGGAGGAAAAGATTAGCATTAAATTTTCAGGTTACAGCTCAGTCTGGTACACATATTTTAAGTTACATCTTCATAGTTAAATTACATTAAAAACAAAAGATGGTGGTGACCATGGAGGAGCTGAGGTTAGTAAAGCAAATTAAGAATGCATCTAGTACTTTTAAGCTAATGAGGAGATTATTCTTTTGGATTTTAATGTACAAATTAAATGCTTACTTATACAGAAAGGAGGTGGTTCTCATGTTGCCTATGTATATTATGTTAATTTCTACAAATGTAAAAAGCTGTAAATTAAGACACAAAAGGCAAACATAAACAATCTTATCTGTAATGATTCTGAGGTCATATTAACAGTGTTTTCCTGCCATTGTAAGGTGGTGAGGCTCAAAACTGCTTGGTGCTGTGCCATGAATGTAAAATGATTGTGGAGAGCGTCAAAACTAACCGCATGACTTTTCCTAGATCTAATGGTTATAATTCAAACCCAGTAGACTTCTTTAGCAAGTTTAGCTTTTGGGGTGTAGTTTATTCAAAATCTGTTCGAGATTTTTCAACTTTTTCAACACCAAGCATAAACTCACCTGCCCAGAGCCATAACGAGCCACCCAGTCGTTCGCTGCCCGCATTACGGTGTCGACATGCACACGAGCACCACTGGCATGACATGGGAGGCCGAAGGAAGTAGGGAAACTGGGTGGGGGGCCCCGCAGCTGTACAGACGCAGTACGGGGTCACGACAACAACCGCATCAGCTGCGCACAAGGCAGGGCCAAGTAAGCAGCGGCCGCCCCCCCACACTGTCCCGTGAGAGAGGGCCCACCGCACACTCACAAGGAGAATCACTCAGCCAAAACACTCAGAACTGACTGAGTCAGAGAGAGACCGGAGACATCCCGCAGGTAGAAACGGACGAAAGAGCATGGGGACGACCAAGAGGCTGCCGTGCAGATGTTGTCCACTGTCATCCCACTGTGCAACGCCACTGAGGAGGAGACGCCTCTCATGGAGTGTGCCCCGATGCCATGTGGGGGAGACTCACGGGCAGACACATAAGCCTGGGAAATGGCATCGCACAGCCAGTGAGACAGGCGCTGTGCTGACAGGGGAAGTCCCTTGGACCACTGTCTGTAGTGCACAAACAGACGCTGTGAACGGCGCCAGGCAGCCGTGCACGCAACATAACAGGACAGCACTCGCACCGGGCAGGTAAAAGGTGGGACGTGGCGTCCTCCACCGATCCATGGGGGTGAGGGAAGAAGTCTGAGAGGGTGATGACCCACGACCGAAAGGAGCTCGTAATGCTTTTAGGCATGAACGCCGGGTTAGGGCGCAGGACAGCCGAGTTGCCGTCGCCCTGAATCCTGAGACACAGCAGAACCACAGAGAGGGCAGCCAGATCACTGACCCTCTTGGCTGATGTCAGAGCCAGGAGCAAGGCGACCTTAGCCGAAAGGAACCTCAGGTCCGCCGTCTCCAAGGCTCAAACGGGGCATGGGTAAACGCGCATAAAATCCAGCACCAAATCCAGCGCCAAATCCAGCGCCAAATCCCACTGTGGGGCAACACAGTCCTGTCCCCGAAGCCCTGTGACAGGACGAGATGGCGGCAGTGTAGGTTTTAACCGTACTGAACGCAAGCCCCCTGTCCATGAGCAACTGGAGGAACGAAAGCGGCGCTGGGAGCGGACAGGCGACCGGGTCCATCCGCTGGTACAGACACCAGCGTTGGAAAGCCGACCACTTAGAGGAGTAAGAGGACTGAGGGGAGGCGACTCTCCACCCTTGGATGGTGTGAACCACCTCACAGGAGAGACCTAAGGCCTCCAGGCGTCGCCTGTCACCGGCCAGACCCAGAGAGGCAGGCAGAGGAGCGGGTAACTCTTGATGGCACCCCCTGACTGCGAGAGAGCGTCACCCCTCCAGGGGAGTTTCCATGGCTGCCCTGCCAGCAACCGCTGCAAACAGGGAAAGCAGGACGCGCTGGTGCGTTCCGGAGCCACCAGAATCACCGCCAAGGTTGAAAACTGCAGGCGATCCAGAAGGCGCGGGATCAGCCGCACCGGAGCATACAGCAGCCGGGGAGGCCAAAGGGGGTGCGCAAAGGCGTCCACTCCCAGCGGGGGGACGTCCCGCGGGCTCAGTGAAAACCAAAGGGCTCACTGAGTGTTATCCTTGTTGGCAAACAGATCCACCTCTGCCCTGCCGAACCGGAGTCAGATCTGGTCCACCAGATCGGGATGGAGGCGCCAGTCGTCTGGGCGAGGGCCCCCCCTCGACATGATGTCCGCCCCTCAGCACACCAGGGATGTATTCTGCTCTGATGGAGAGCAGGCGAGTGTGCGCCCGAAGGACCAGCCGCCTGGCCAGACCCAGCAGCTGCGCCAAGCGCACCCCGCCCTGGCGGTTTATGTAGGCTGCGGCGGCCTTGTAGTCGGTGCGGACCGGCATGTGCTGGTACCGCAGCAGAGGGGAGTCACCTTCCACACCGTTAGCAGCTCTAGCATGTTTATGTGGAGAGGCCTGCACCCCTGCCACAGACCGCCCACCACCTGAGAACGGCAGGTCCCGGCCCAGCCCATCAGGGAGGCGTCACACATGTACAGTGCACAACACAGCCTGTCACACACCTCTGGATGCCGTGGTCACGCAGGGAGCTGGGGGGCGTGCGTAATGTGTGGAGAGGCGATAGGATAACACTACACGCAGGGTTGTGTGTAGTGCTATCCTGTCTACATGAAGCATTTTATACAGCCTGCCTTCTGTGAACTAAGGGGGAACCCCTGGACGCACAGAAGGATGCCATTGATGCCGTGATTATGCACGAGCTCGCAGCCGGGCACTGCTGGGGGAACGTGCATAATGTCAACAGCATCACACACTGCCTGGCAGATTTCTTCTTCAGAAAAATATGTGTACCTGGTGTGTATATGTTCTGTCCACACGAAGCGAAATGTCCGCTGTCGTGGGCTCATACAGTTTCTGTGGGGAGGGGTGTGTGAAGGGACCTGATCGTGAACAGAGAGTGTACTGCTTGTTGCTTTGAGCTTCAAACTGCAGATTAGGCACTTGGCTAACGGCAGCTGGCTCACAGTGTGGGAAATGTGTGCTTGGTGTGACTAAGACAGGCACAGACAGCATTTGTTCAACAACTTCCACAAAAGGAGCAACAAGATTTCACACAGCTTCTTTTCGACCCATAGCTTACCAGTGGTCCGCTCTGACTGACAGCTAATGTGGTGCAACGTGGAGGTTGGAACTGGGGAAGCGGGGAGCTGCTGGGGGATTCCTGCTCATCCAATAGCAACAGGTCGAGGGCTTCATCAAGAGATGGGGTGGACCGCCACGCCACCTCATCCTCACCGGCAAAATGATCCGCCCAGCGCTGCTTCTCTTCGGGAGAGAGAAGGTCGCAGAACGAGCAGCGTGAGCCGGGGGTGAGAGCTTGGCCGCCATGCTATGGTCCGCGGCGCACCCAGCATGGGGGATGGAGGTCCCCCAGCAGGACGAAGTCCGTGTCACGGACGCTGCACACCTGAACTGTCACTGCATTGCTGACTGGCTTTAAGTTTGGGGCTTGAAATAAGGGATTTTAGTGCTTTTTAAATTGTGCACTTTTTTAAGTTGCACTTGCATGACCGATCTGTCTGCAGAATGATCAGTTTCAGAGATGTGTGCAGCTGCAGACAATCCAGAGACACAATCAAATACGAGTTACTGTTAGGACTGCTAAACAAAAGACGCTTCAAGAAAACAACCTTGGCACCACTATCAATCTATGGCAGTTGTGTATTTTCACCAGTGGAAGTTGGCAACCCTGTACACACATTTAGCACGAAAAAAGTCATCAGCAGCCATTGTACAGTGGGTACGGAAAGTATTCAGACTCCTTTAAATTTTTCACTCTTTGTTTCATTGCAGCCATTTTCCAAAAATCAAAAAAGTTAATTTTATTTCTCAGTGATGTACACAATGCACCCCATCTTGACAGAAAAAAACAGAAATGTAGAAATTTTTGCAAATTTATTAAAAAAGAAAAACTGAAATATCACATGGTCATAAGTATTCAGACCCTTTGCCGTGACACTCATATTTAACTCAGGTGCTGTCTATTTCTTCTGATCATCCTTGAGATGGTTCTACACCTTCATTTGAGTCCAGCTGTGTTTGATTATACTGATTGGACTTGATTAGGAAAGCCACACACCTGTCTATATAAGACCTTACAGCTCACAGTGCATGTCAGAGCAAATGAGAATCATGAGGTCAAAGGAACTGCCTGAAGAGCTCAGAGACAGAATTGTGGCAAGGCACAGATCTGGCCAAGGTTACAAAAAAAAATAAATTCTGCTGCACTTAAGGTTCCTAAGAGCACAGTGGCCTCCATAATCCTCAAATGGAAGACGTTTGGGACGACCAGAACCCTTCCTAGAGCTGGCCGTCCGGCCAAACTGAGCTATCGGGGGAGAAGAGCCTTGGTGAGAGAGGTAAAGAAGAACCCATAGGTCACTGTGGCTGAGCTCCAGAGATGCAGTCGGGAGATGGGAGAAGGTTGTAGTAAGTCAACCATCACTGCAGCAATCCACTAGTCGGGGCTTTATGGCAGAGTGGCCCGACGGAAGCCTCTCCTCAGTGCAAGACACATGAAAGCCTGCATGGAGTTTGCTAAAAAACACTTGAAGGACTCCAAGATGGTGATAAATAAGATCCTCTGGTCTGATGAGACCAAGATAGAACTTTTTGGCCTTAATTCTAAGCGGTATGTGTGGAGAAAACCAGGCACTGCTCATCACCTGTCCAATACAGTCTCAACAGTGAAGCATGGTGGTGGCAGCATCATGCTGTGGGGGTGTTTTTCAGCTGCAGGGACAGGACGACTGGTTGCAATCGAGGGAAAGATGAATGCGGCCAAGTACAGGGATATCCTGGACGAAAACCTTTTCCAGAGTCAATGAACAAGACAATGACCCTAAGCACACCGCTAAAATAACGAAGGAGTGGCTTCACAACAACTCCGTGGCTGTTCTTGAATGGCCCAGCCAGAGCCCTGACTTAAACCCAATTGAGCATCTCTGGAGAGACCTGAAAATGGCTGTCCACCAACGTTTACCATCCAACCTGACAGAACTGGAGAGGATCTGCAAGGAGGAATGGCAGAGGATACCCAAATCCAGATGTGAAAAACTTGTTGCATCTTTCCCAAAACGACTCATGGCTGTATTAGATCAAAAGGGTGCTTCTACTAAATACTGAGCAAAGGGTCTGAATACTTATGACCATGTGATATTTCAGTTTTTCTTTTTTAATAAATTTGCAAAAATTTCTACATTTCTGTTTTTTTCTGTCAAGATGGGGTGCTGAGAAATAAAATGAACTTTTTTGATTTTTGGAAAATGGCTGCAATGAAACAAAGAGTGAAAAATTTAAAGGGGTCTGAATACTTTCCGTACCCACTGTATGCGGCCAATGTCTTGCCTGCTGCAGGGACAGCTAGGTGAAATCGGTGTGTTACCAACCATGTGCCCTCAAACGGCTTCTGCCACCACACTGTGTCAAGGCTGTTTATTTATTTATTATTTTATGGGGATAAAATCTGTTTTTGATCTTCTGTCTATCCAACATCTCTCGCCCTATGCATTCAAAATTGCAAACAGCTCCTGTTCAGCGAGTGAAGGAACCGAGGAGTCTACAGGAAGCGTCATCTCCTGCTGCATTCACCTTGACAGGAGTTTCACTCTTGTAAATTTTTGACCAGCCACAACTTTTCATATACATATTTTATTAACACTTCTCACAAGCTGCTGGTAATCTTTTCTGCCCTCTTCAAATCAGGTTTTCTGGGTGAATTATAATGACCCATAAAGCTGCGTTCACACCGAAAGCGAATTTCAAATTAGCCTCGCTGCACTTGCGCGAGTTTGACCGCTGGTACCATATTTACTTGCGTTTTATTTGCGCGAGTACGCCAGTACATGAACTTTCCATTCTCTTCTGGGAAAGAGGAGAGGAGGTGGGGCTTCCGCGTAAATAACGAAAACATCTCTTTCCATCAGTTCTTTCTGTCATCAACCATGGCCGATATACCAACTGTTGCTGCTTTGTGTCTTTTGTGGAAGTCAGAAATACATCGGAAAACAATACACCGTCATGTTAGGGTGCATGAAACCATCAGGAGGTGCACACAGCTTCTCCAGGAACTGCGTCTGGATGACGCTACTGCTACCACGATATCACGGGTGGACACCAACTACAGGCGTTCCGTCTCCGCTGCGGAGTGCCTGTCTATCTGTCTCTGGTGAGTTTCATAATTTTGTGTATCAAAGTTTGAATTCATGCTACATATTGCCACTTTTAAAATGCTTATTTTCTGAATGGAATTTGGATTGATCAGGGCTAGGCTAACAATATGCTAACATTGTAGTTGCTCCATCAACACTGAAAATATAAATTATAACATTACAATTATATAAACCCACTGGCATTTTATGTTTATGACAGCAGCTGTGTAGTCATATCAGTAATAATACTACAGATGTTATACAGACTTCCACCACAGTATGTTCACTAAACATCAGTTGAATTAAATACTTTCTGTTCTGCAGATACTTTGCCACTGGTGACTCCTTAAGGACCATCGCGAACAGCTTCCGTGTTGGAGTCTCCACGGTGTCCAAGATTGTCCCTGATGTTGCCACCACTATTTGGGACTGTTTTGTGGAGGAGTTCATGGCTCTGCCCAATACAGAGGAGTGGAGGTCAGTAGCAGAGAAGTTTGAGGAGCAGTGGAATTTTCTTCTCTGCTGTGGAGCGCTGGATGACAAACATGTCATTGTCAAAGCCCCTGCTAGCTCAGGATCTCAGTTCTTCAACTACAAGGGAACCTTTTCATTAGTTCTTCTTGCAGTTGTGGATGCTTAGTATTGTTTCCGAGTGATTGATGTCGAGTGCTACAGACAAACGAGCAATGGTAAGATTCTGGCAAACTCAGCGTTTGGTCAAGCGCTTCGATCAGACACCCTGCAATTGCCTGCTGACCTGCCACTAGCAGGAGGTGACCACAGAGGACTCCAGCCACACGTCTTTGTTGCTGATGAAGCCTTTCCGCTGCAGAGAAACCTCATGAGACCATTCCCTGGGCGCATCCTTCCAAGAGAGCGCAAGGTTTTTAACTACCGTCTGTCCCGAGCTCGGTTGGTTGTGGAGAATGCCTTTGGGATCCTCTCTTCTCAGTGGAGGACGTACAGGCGTGCCATCGAGGTTCATCCAGATGTTGCAGAGAAGCGTGTTAAGGCCACCTGCATTCTCCATAATTTCCCGCGGAGGACAACCCAGACAGCTGCAGTGAGGGCGAGCATCCCTGATGTTGAGGTGGAGCCACTACCAGGTCTGGGAAGACTTGCTGCAAACAACTCAGCAAGAGAAGCCATCAGGGTTAGGGAGACCTTCACATCCTTCTTCTCTGCAGAGGGAGCTGTCTCATGGCAAGACACCAAGTAGTGCATAAGCAAACCCAAAACACCCACACATTACTAATGAGCAAACTTCCTGCAATATTACTATATTGTATATAAGTCAATAAAATTAGGCCATCAATTTATATTCATGTCATAGACAATTGTGTCTCATTTTATTTCTGTGATTTATTGACATTGCGAGGTAATACAGCTTTTATGTTGGATGTGTACACTGCATTACAACACAATATCAATAAAAGTGGATGTGGCAGGGATAGAAAATGCCTCTGATTTTAGCGTTGTAATGTGTTTTTTGCGTGTTATTTGTGTGCTGTGCCTTTTTACTTTTTTAGTGTGTTATTTGTGTTGGTGCTTTTATCGCATATGGGGTGTTTTAATGCATGTGTGTGTGATAAGTTTTACAAATTGGCAAGACTGTCCGTGAATGCCGCCCACCTCTGACAACTAAAAGAGATAATGAGCAACAGGTGCGGATGCTAGCAACAGATCGGACAGGACTCCTTTTTAAGTGAAGCAACGGCAGTAGAAATGGCCGAAGAGAGCAGCAGGGGAAGTCAGCCAGCTCGTTGGGCTGAGCAGTGGGGCATCGAGCAGGAGGACGGCAGCTATGAGAGACCTATGGGGAAGTAACTGATTGGACAGAACCGGCGCGGCAGCCGAGACGACGCAGCAGCGGGCGACTGTGAGAGCAGTCGCTATAGAGGCCTGCAAGGAGACGCTGGGCTGATTCGGGCAGAGCCAGGAGCAACACGAGTAGATGACCGCAGCAGCCATTGTCCGCCAACGCGCTTCCACTCAGGCCTGGGCGAACAGTACGACTGTCGCCGTGAGTAACCTTGAGTAACAGTTTACGTATCTTAAGCTAGGCGGCACAGAGGACCAGGCAGGGGAGGGCTGCAGAGTCGGAGTCGTGAGGTATAGGGTGCGAGTTGACTGACGTGAGCACACTACTCGCCAGTGCTTCCTCTGTTGTAGGAAACCGACGAGCGGCGAGGACTGCGGAGCAGGCGGAGCGACCCGTGGAGCTGTTGGGCCGTGGGACGGAGGAATCCCCAGAGGGACTGTTTGCCGTGCCGGGAGCTGTCAAATCACAGAACATTTCTCTCTTATTTAGCTTTTGTTTTTTATCTGTGGCATCACATGGGTTTTAGTTAGGCTGTTTTAAACTTATAAAAATTTTTTAATTGTAATAAATTGTTAACATTTATTTTAGCTCCTGTGGTTTGTTTCTACTCTGCTCCAACCCCAATTTTTAAAGAACCTGTGTGTCTGTGAGTCCTAGGGCTCATTCCCTAGGTGGCGTTGTCTGGGGTCAGAGTGGGCGACTTATTTGAAACTGCTGCCTAAGGATAAACGTAAATACAGTATGATTGTTATTCACATTTGCAGTAATGACTCCCGGTTACGCCAATCGGAGGTCACTAAGAATAATGTTGAGTCGGTGTGTACATATGCAAAAACAATGTGATGTGATGACATGTATAGCCGCATGTCGTCATTCTGCCGCTGGTTGTCGAGGTGGTGTCCAGCAAAAGATGTGGGCTTTGTAGATCATTGGCAGACTTTCTGGGGAAGACCTGGTCTGATTCGGAGAGACTGCATCCATCCCACTTGGGAAGGAGCAGCTCTCATTTCTAGAAATCTGGCCAAGTTTATTAGTGGACCAAATCCATGACAACCCAGAGTTGAGACCAGGAGGCAGAGTCACAGTCTAACACACTTCTCTGCCTTTCTATTTCAGCAGTTACCTACACAAAACCCTACGCAGAGTCACAGTCTAACACACTTGTCTGCTCCTCCATTCCAGGAGTTAGTTAGTGAAAACCCTATAGTGAAGGTGTCTGTCCCCCGACCATCAAAATTATTTAAATCAAAGGTAAACAGAAGAGGAGCTGTGCATAAAAAACTCATAAAAATTAAAACCACAACAGTATTAGTGCAAACGAATAGGAAAATTAAATGTAGCCCCTCTAAAAAAGAACATAATAAAACAAAGACGGTTAGCTCCATGGTATAACACTGAAACTCGCAAATTAAAGCAAATATTCTCATTTAATTTGGCAAGATAGTCTTAAAAAATAGGAACAATCCCAGGTTTCTTTTCAGCACTATAGCCAGGCTGACAGAGTCACAGCTCTATTGAACCAAGTATTCCCATAGCTCTCAGTAGAGACTTCATGAGCTTCTTTAATGATGAAATTCGAGACAAAATTCACCAAGACCTGCCCTCAACTGGCACGGACTTATCTCCAAACTCAGGAACCTTAGAAACAGCTGTAAAACCAGATATATGTTTAGACTGCTTTGCTTCCCTCAATCTTTACCAACTAACTTCAATAATTTCTTCATCTAAACCATCAACCTGCCTCTTAGACCCCATCCCGACTAGGCTGCTTAAAGTTTTACCCTTAGTTAGCACCTCTCTACTAGATATGATCAATCTATCTTTATCAACAGGCTATGTACCACAGTACTTTAAAGTAGCTGTAATTAAACCTCTTCTGAAAAAGCCCAACCTTGATCCAGATGTTTTAGCCAACTATAGACCTATATCTAACCTTCCACTTCTCAATATCTCAATAATATATACTTCTAATATCCTGGAGAAAGCAGTTGCTAAACAGCTGTGTGACTGTGTTTCTACATAGCAATAGTTTATTTGAGGATTTTCAGTCAGGATTTAGAGTTCATCATAGCACAGAGACAGCACTGGTGAAAATTACTAACAACCTCCTAATTGCATCAGACAAAGGACTTCTCTCGTCTCTGTACTGGTTTTATTAGATCTTAGTGCTGCATTTGATACCATTGACCATCAGATCCTATTACAGAGATTGGAAAATTTCATTGGCATTAAAGGAACCGCTCTAAGCTGGTTTAAGCGGACCAATCCTCTTCACGTTATATATGCTTACTTTAGGCCATATTATCAGGAAACACTCCATAAACTTCCATTGTTATGCAGATGATAGTTATATCTATCGATCAAGCCAGATGAAACTCATCAGTTAGCTAAACTTCAAATGTGCCTTCAGGATGTTAAAACCTGGATGACCTGTAATTTTCTAATGTTAAACATGGACAAAACTAAAAGTTATTGTTCTAGGGCCCAAGCACCTCCGTGATGCATTATCTAAAGATATAGTTTCCCTGGATGGCATTGTCCTGGCCTCCAGCACCACTGTGAGGAATCTTGGAGTTATCTTTGATCAGGACATGTTTAAGTCTCACATTAAGCAAATTTCAAGGACTGCTTTTTTTCACCTACGTAATATTGCAAAAATCAGGAACATCCTGTCTAAAAATGATGCAGAAAAACTAGTCCAAGCATTTGTTACTTCTAGGCTGAATTACTGCAATTCCTTATTATCAGGCTGCTCGAAAAAGTCCATTAAGACTCTTCAGCTGATCAAGAATGCTGCAGCACGTGTTCTGACAGGAACCAGGAAAAGAGATCACATTTCTCCTGTCTTAGCTTCTCTACATTGGCTTCCAGTAAAATGCAGAACAGAATTTAAAATGATTCTTCACCTACAAAGCTCTTAATGGTCAGGCACCATCTTATCTTAAAGAGCTCATAGTACAGAGCACTGCGCTCCCAGAATGCAGGGTTACTTGAGGTTCCTAGAGTCTCCAAAAGTAGAATGGGAGCCAGAGCGTTCAGCTATCAAGCTTCTCTCCTGTGGAACCAGGTTCCAGTTTGGGTTCAGGAGGCAGACACCATCTCTACATTTAAAAGTAGGCTTAAGACTTTCATCTTTGATCAAGCTTATAGTTAGGGCTGGCTCAGGTGAGTCCTGAACCATCCCTTAGTTATGCTGCTATAAGCCTAGACTGCCGGGGGATTTCCCATGATGCACTGAGCTCCTCTCTCCTCTTCTTTCTCTCCATCTGTATGCAACCTCATCCCATTAATGCATGTTACTAACTCGACTTCTTCCCTTTCCCGAAGTCTTGTGCTTTCTCGTTCCTCTCCTCTCTCCTCCTATCACTTCCAGCAGGTGTTTCTGGCTCTGGAGCTGTGGAGTCTGGATCTGTGGTTGCAAGTCACCTGCTGCCCCGTGTTCCTGCTCGACACCGGCGCTATATAAATAAAATTTAATTGAAATTGAACTGTTCTAGTCATAGTAAAAAAAATAATTCACGCAGAAATTATACCATAGAAACAATTGATGTCGTGTACATACCTGATGGTGGGTTCCCAGGTGTTGCAGAGGCAGCAGCACCACTTTGAGACTCCACCTCACTGCCTTCCGGTGATTGATCTGGCTGGTCTGTAGTGACAGTACAACAAAAGATGCCTTGGTTGGTTGTTTGGTAGATTTAATAATTGTCTAATAGAACTGGTCATTCTAGCTTTCATTGTTAATTACAGCAAATCAATAATTTTATCCATCTATAAAAACGTTTTAATAGGAATTTCCCGTGCTGTGTGTGTCTTCACTTGTAAACAAACCTCCTACAGCAATCTATGATGGCCCTGCTGCTGCTGCGTCTGAATCCTGGTGCCTTCTCACTGGACTCTGCGGTCCTGTCTTCCTCGACCTGCCGCAACATGTTACTGGCCTTCTCCCTTGGGGTAATAAATGGATAGAGGAAGCAGGTTCGCTGCTTCGCAACATTCGCTGGTTCCTTCAAACCAGAGAAAAGACAACCTCCCAAACCACAGAGGCACTGAGGCATGACTCTTGCTCGGAGTATGTAATGTATTGTTTCTATCACTCCATCCATTACATAACATCTACTGTCTTCAGATGAATGTTCTTCATATCATTCACGCTGCATACTAACTATGTCACAGCGGAAAACCTTTTCCTTTCATTGACTAAAGTCGGAAGCTGATCATTCCCCTCAGAGCCATTCTAAATAGGATGTAATAAATCTCATTTTTTCCCAGAAATATGTATTTAAATGGCCTTTCTAATAAATGTAGGCCTTCATCCATGCCCAAATGCATTCCGTTAGAAAGATGAAGAGTTGCAAGTGTTGGGGAGAAAAGGTGGTGGAGGGAGGGAGAGGTGAATGGGAAGGAAAGGCAAGAAAAGGACAATTTTTAATGTAGATGACTTTGACAGAGTATGTGGAACAGCTAACGGTGAATGAAATGTATCAAAAGATGTTATATTAACCCAAGATGAGAGGTGGGAATGGGAGAAAGAGGGAGAGAAAAGGAGAAAGAAAAAGAAATTCATTTCAGTGTCATTTGTCTTGTCTTGACTTGTGCCATATGGTACCTTGGCTTGGTTTCTCTTATTCTGTCAGGCAAACTCGTTCTCAACTATTCCACGTTTCCTTGTCTCTTTCTCCATCTCCCACTCCCCTGGTTCCTCTACTTTTACAACCTCTCCTCTGTTTTACACCTAGTCTTACCTCTCTGTCTGCTCCCCACTCATACAGGTGCTGGTCATATAATTAGAATATCATCAAAAAGTTGATTTATTTCAGTAATTCCATTAAAAAAGTGAAACTTGTATAATGTATACATTCATTCATCACAGACTGATATATTTCAAGTGTTCATTCCTTTTAAATTTGATGATTATAACTGACAACTAATGAAAACCCCAAAATCAGTATCTCAGAAAATGAGAATATTGTGAAAAGGGTCATGAAGACACCTGGTGCCACACTCTAATCAGCTAATTAACTCAAAACACCTGCAAAGGCCTTTAAATGGTCTCTCAGTCTAGTTCTGTAGGCTACACAATCATGGGGAAGACTGCTGACTTGACAGCTATCCAAAAGATCACCATTGACACCTTGCACAAGGAGGGCAAGATACAAAAGGTCATTGCTAAAGAGGCTGGCTGTTCACAGAGCTCTGTGTCCAAGCACATTAATAGAGAGGCGAAGGGAAGGAAAAGATGTGGTAGAAAAAAGTGTACAAGCAATAGGGATAACCGCACCCTGGAGAGGATTGTGAAACAAAACCCATTCAAAAATGTGGGGGAGATTCACAAAGAGTGGACTGCAGCTGGAGTCAGTGCTTCAAGAACCACCACGCACAGACGTATGCAAGACATGGGTTTCAGCTGTCGCATTCCTTGTGTCAAGCCACTCTTGAACAAGACACAGCGTCAGAAGCATCTCGCCTGGGCTAAACACAAAAAGGACTGGACTGCTGCTGAGCGGTCCAAAGTTATGTTCTCTGATGAAAGTGAATTTTGCATTTCCTTTGGAAATCAAGGTCCCAGAGTCTGGAGGAAGAGAGCAGAGACACAGAATCCATGTTGCGTGAAGTTGGGTTTGGGTGCCATGTCATCTGCTGGTGTTGGTCCACTGTGTTTTCTGAGGTCCAAGGTCAACACAGCCGTCTACCAGGAAGTTTTAGAGCACTTCATGCTTCCTGCTGCTGACCAACTTTATGGAGATGCAGATTTCATTTTCCAACAGGACTTGGCACCTGCACACAGTGCCAAAGCTACCAGTACCTGGTTTAAGGACCATGGTATCCCTGTTCTTAATTGGCCAGCAACCTCGCCTGACCTTAACCCTATAGAAAATCTATGGGTTATTGTGAAGAGGAAGATGTGATACGCCAGACCCAACAATGCAGAAGAGCTGAAGGCCACTATCAGAGCAACCTGGGCTCTCAGAACACCTGAGCAGTGCCACAGACTGATCACGCCGCATTGCTGCAGTCATTCAGGCAAAAGGAGCCCCAACTAAGTATTGAGTGCTGTACATGCTCATACTTTTCATGTTCATACTTTTCAGTTGGCCAACATTTCTAAAAATCCTCTTTTTGTAGTGGTCTTAACTAATTTTCGGAGATACTGAATTTGGGATTTTCATTAGTTGTCAGTTTTAATCATCACAATTAAATGAAATAAACATTTGAAATATATCAGTCTGTGTGTAATGAATGAATATAATATCCAAGTTTCACTTTTTGAATGGAATTACTGAAATAAATCTACTTTTTGATCATATTCTAATTATATGACCAGCACCTGTACATCTGATCTCTTTTACTTCTCCACCATATGTCCAACTCTTATTCTCTGGCCTCATCATTTTCCTCCTTTCCTCTCCTTCTATCTACCAGTGCTTTCTCATCTCATCTTGTCATATTTTCCCAGTTTTATCCTGTATAACCATCACTAACATAAACAGTACCCCTGGGATGTAATAGACAGCCATGTTCAACCACTCAATCATTTCTCATTTGTTTTGTGGTAGTTACAGTTTAAGTACCACTGCTGTATTGAGTCTGTACTGTATCAATTCTGCCGGGATTTCATATTTTGCAAATACAATATAAATATTTCTGGCAGCACTGGACACAGTACAAGCTGATGTTTCTTTCAGTTTGGGATTTTTGTTAGGAACAAATGCTCTACCTAGGCATGTGTTAGGAGAATGTAGAAACATGAGAGTGCTGAGCCACACACACACACACACACACACACACGCAGAATAAGAGTGAAGTTTGTTTTTAATAGCCAATAGATTTTTGACAAAATTCATACAGATTTGGGGTGAGATCTGTGGTTGTGTATCAATGTAGCCATATCTATAACTCTTCCATTACTTGTTTTCTGATATCTTTACACCTCTATTTAAGACCATATAGGAAACATATTTAGATACACATATATGCATTATATGCAATTTAAACAATGTTTAAATTATGTTTAAAAGGCAATTGACCTAGTGGTGATGGCACAGTGGATAAGACAAATGCCTTTGGTGTGAGAGACCCAGGTTCAAATCCACTGTGGGACACCAATGTGTCCCTGAGCAAGACACTTAACCCCTAGTTGCTCCGGAGGTGTGTTTTTTTTTTTTTTTAACATTAATTAATCTATACTGAGTTCACTTTTTCAAAACTTGTTCTTCTCTTCACTGACATGCAGCTCAACAGCACTCCCTAAAACCTTTCACAAATTTAGTTGTACATATTTTACAGTATCACATTATGATGTTCAATATGAGAATGTATGTAGAATCTAATGTAATAGCCAGGTAAACAGCATTTGAATATCTGCAAGGAAGTTGTGGTCGCAGCCATGCCAGCAGTACAAGAAGGAGCAAAAAAAGTCTTATCTTCGTAAATCGATGATCACAAAAATGAAAACATCTGTATGACAATTAGGTGTAAGGTCTCCTGTAGGTTTAATCTTGGGGTTAAGATGAAGATTAGGTTAAAAAGCTCTTTTTTAGGTTACGGTTTTGCTTATCCAAAAAGTGTGACAACACAATGTGAGCCAGCGAGAATGCTAACACTCTGTGTTATGCAGGACAAAAGGCACCAGGTGAAATAACAGTTGTAGGGACTACCGCAGCTCAACACTACAGAAAAGCTCACATCCAAAATGCACTAATGCAACAGCAAGACTTCATACACATCTCAGGATCAACTATTGTACCAGAGCACTGACAACATTTGTCTCCCAACAGTAACACTTTGTTACTCATACTACAAAATGACCTGAATAAACAGTAATAACGGGTAACATTACAGGATGTACCTCTGTTGTCTTATCTGTCGTAGCTTCTATTTACAGAGCTCAGTTCTTTACTTTATTGCATGGATTTGCCTACCTTAAAGTATTTCATGGAAATGAAATCAGTAGGGCTGGACCCGAACATTCGAACATTCGACCGTTGGGTACACATTCGAATTTTCAATTATGAGATTTGATTATTGATTGTTTTTTTTCACGCACCTGACCTCCGCCGACAGCAGTGATGGTAACACTCCAGTTCACATCAAAGGGAAATCTAAATGAAGCCCTCAACGGTGTGGGAGCACTTTAAACTGAGTGATGACAGCAGTAGTGTGGAAGTTATGGTGTTTATTAATTTTACAATTGCTTAATTTCAGGGCGGCTGTGGCTCAGGAGATAGAGCGGGTTGCCGGTGGTTCAATCCCCGGCACCTCCATGTCCTTGGGCAAGATACTGAACCTTGAATTGCCCCTGGTGGCTGTTCCGCCAGTGAATGAATGTGTGTGAATGTTAGTTTCTGTTTGAGCACTTAGGCTCAGTGTGTGAATGGTGAATGCAGATGTAGTGTAAAAGCGCTTTGAGTGGTTGAAAAGACTAGAAATATACGGAGCATTTCATTACACGTCAAAACAATCAAACTGTAGGCTGGAAACAAACAGCAACAAAATGAATGCATTTAAATAAGCCTAATTATATTAGGCCGATTGTAGAAGAAGAGCATTTTGTGGCTATAATTAAAATTAAAAGTGAATTTTGCATAATAACGTGTTAGATTTATTTCCGCTACCGGAAACACCGCTTATCCCCTGCGCTCTCCGCCTGGACCCCCACCCGGCTAAACTATTCCCGGATTCGGCTCTAGACCTGCTCAGATCAGAGTCTCTCACTCAGGACTCTCAGCTATGGTTCCCCCTGCTCTGTACAGCAGCCACCAACCCGGTTCGGCACGCTTTGATTATTTGTTCCTAATTACTATTGAAGCGCCGAAGCTCATAAAATGACATTCGGGCCAGCCCTAGAAATCAGAAATTCTTTTGACAACCCCCGTGGGGCTGCCCTGTGTAACTTTCTTCTGCTTACATTCATTAGGTAAATTGTGAACACCCGAGGGCCGCAGTGTGTGCAGATACTTAAGTCTGGCAGTGACACAGTGTCTCGAACACCATATTTTCACTCATCTACACCTCTCACTACTGATTTTCACACAACCCGTTTTGTTTTTGTGTTCTATTTAAATTTATTGGTTAATCGTTTTAAAAAATACATTTCTTTATTATACTTTCAATACGGTGTTTGTTCATCTTTGTCACGGTACAATCTACTGCATGTATGTCCAGGCATCCTGCATCCAGTGTGTCCAAGAGAGACATCTGATCGTGTAACTGATGGTCATAAACATTCCACCTCCACTCTGACAGGACTGGAGAGTAAGGCAGAGGAAAGAGTGACACGATCCGGAGATGGGCAGAACACCACTCTGACTGGAAGAGATGAAATGTCACATCGTCTCATACAATTACAAAACTTTCTGGCTTCTCCCTCACTTGCCACTTGTCCTCACCTGGCACATGTCTTTCAAGGAGGTCATCAAGGAATGAAAATATGTGCTCAGTGTTGTATGTTCAAATTAGTAGTTTATTATATTTCTTATTTTTTTAGATGTAGGTGTAGCTGAATGTAGTAAATTGCATTCCGATTTAATGTCATTAAGTCACAATTAGTTCAAGCATGGAACAGGAACACAAGGGATTGGGCCCACAAGACACAGACACCAAGGCAGAGCAGGTTCAGTTCTATGGTTAAATAGCAATTAAAACAGGAACTCTGACTTCTGAAAATGTGTGGCAGGCAACACCAAGGGAAGCAGTCCACATAGGCAAACAAGTCCAGAAAAGGGAGTTGGCACAAATCAAAAAAACACAACTTCCAACAAGTCAGAAAAATTCCACAATAGTACTAAAGTATTATCCGCTTTCAAAACAAAACAACAATGTCTATGAAAATGGAAAATCAAGTCATACAATGTGGAAGAAACAGCTCATGCAACAGGTGACTATAATGCCTGGAGCAGGTGAACCCGGAAGTAAAATAAAATTTCCAAAGTAAAAGCTATTAGCTCAAATCTAAAATAAAATTACTTTCAGGAAAACGAGGCACTTTACGAACAAATTAGAAAACGGATTATAATTCAGTACCCTCGCTGAAAACTGTTTTCTCTTTCCCTAGTGTTTGTCTTTCCCCTGTCTGACTTCTCCATGTCTGTGTGTGTGTGTTTGGTGAGTGGTCATTCATCGTTGCTAACAATAAACTGGGCTTTAACTTTTACCTCTGCTGCCAGGCCATGTTTCTGCACTTAGGTCCAAGGAGTACATTATGTCACCACAGAAAACAATGGGAAATAGCTGGAACTCTTGATGAATTGATGAAGCAATGAAAAGTGACCCACAGTTGAAAACAACAACAACAAAGCTGATATATTATTAAATTTCTAAACTTTCAAATGCTGATATGGCATTGGTCTCAAAAACTCATCAAATGTAATATTACTCTCTTTTTATTTCATCTCCTGGCATCATGGCTCCTTGATGTTCTGGTCAGGACAATGTTTTTCATCTCTGTTTCTTACAAGTGTGTCAAAGTGAAAACATAATCTCGCATCCTGGCCATAGGGTGAATCATTATCGTTGGGTGATGCAGAGTGCAAAAACAGACACCTATTTGTATGCAAGTTGTGTGTTATTAATATTTGCTACGCCAGGTTAAAATGATACATATAAAGGTCATTTACATTTCCAGCTTGTATAAAAGTTTTAGATTTTTCTAAAAAAAATGAAGAAAATGTTGCATGTTGTTGTGTTATTGCAGCTGTCAGTGTGTTACTGTGTGAGATAAAACCAGGAGGCGCAGTAATACAGCAGGGATCTGAAGTGCCAATTAATTAGGATGAAGGAAAAGAGTGTGTGAGCACACTGCACACCCATAGCATCAGCACAGATGTGGAAAGCAATGTTTCTTAAAAGTGTGGGCTGGGACCAAAATGCTTGTTTTATGTAGAAATACAAGTATTTTTATAATGATCCTCCATTTCAGGGTAAAAAGTGTACATTTGTCATCTCGGTCTGTGGCTGAAGTACTGAAAAAAAACCAGAAAGAAAATCTAATTCTTCGTGTTTATTCTGACAGAATTTGATGATTTAACACCCCTTAATGAGCACAGATTTACCTGTACCAACCACATTAGTAACAGTAATTACACTAATGCTCATCATCATGAACACAGTGGTGAAGAAGCGTATTAATCTCCTATTTTACATTTTATTTTGGAACAATTGTTCAGCTCCACATTTAAGTTCTGCATTTTAAGGCAGCATAATTATGCAGCATCAAGGTTTTCAATGACAACAGGGGAATGATGATGGAAAGAAAGTCAGGTTTGGAGATCTGGTGCTGGTTGGGAGTGTGGAGTTAATTGAGAAGATGGCATGGGCAGTGGAGAATGAAGGGAAGTGTGGTTGGCAGACTGACAGGAAGCAAACGCGAAGTAGGGAAACAGGAGATAATCCTGAGGCACAAAGAACTGCGTTAAGAATGTTAATGCGAGGCAAAATATACAGTGAGTAGAGTCAGACCGAAACTAATGATCACTAGCAGAGTACCATGTTGAAGGCGCGATGAGAGGCATATGAGTAGATTGGGCAGGATGTTTAGTTGATAGAGACCAGATGCAGTGTTGCCAGGAGGTTGAGTCTGACGACAGAGGGGTTGATGATAGCTTCAATTTAATATGGACCAACATAATGGGGAGCTTTACAGACACAGGTTTTAAAAGCAGATCTTTAGAAGAAAGCCAAACTGTCTGAGCTGGTACATAGTTAGGAGCTGGTGTCTGATGGCGGTTGGCGATGAAGTGGTTGCAATCCATAGAACAGAGCAGGTGTAGTTTAGTTTATTTGACAAGATAAAAACACACATAGCCTAACATCAAAGACTTGCCTGTGAAGAAATTGTCAAAGATAACACGAAAAAGTCCAGGACTTATTTCTATCATGGTCCTTGATGTTCCATCGGCCATAGCAAGGTAATAACAGGCGTCAGAAAAACAAGGCACATACATTTACAATACATACATTTCAATGGCTGTTTGAACTGGCAGACATTGTATCCCACTCCATGGCTGCAGAATACAAAAAAAGACACCCTGCTCACCTTAGACTTAAACCTAAGAATCTAGTTAGTAATGGTGCTGTTACCGTGCACTTCCCCCACCTTCTTAAAATAATTTGTAAAATAATTCAGGGCCCTACCATATATGATCTTATGGACCATACCGAGCTGCAGCTGTCTTGCTTTTGCTTGAACTGGCAGCCATTTTAACTCTAAAAATTTGAGTTCTGCCCACATGACTCCCGTAATCTAGAATAAATTGACCACTTCTAAATTTTCATATATCTCTGTCTGTATAGCAGTACTGTCCTAAACTTGAGAGCAGCCTTGAAACAAGCTCGTATGCCACTGAAGTGAAGAAAACATAAATATTATTAGAAACTGAATCTTCTACCATCCATATCTATTCCATTATTTCTGGATATTCTACTGTTTTTCTCACCACCGCATTCTAAAACCATTAACTCTGTGCACAGTTTTTTAGGGTCTTCCTTATTTTCTTTAATTAGTTCTGCATAATAATCCCAGTTTGCTGCCCTGATCCAACTTTGTGCCTCATTCTTATATTTCTTAAAAATCACAATGTCCATCTGTTCCAGTGATCTATTGTACTTAACCAAGTTTCTGCCACCCCAGTTGGCATAACTAATCAATGACAGTTACTAATTGATTATGTTTTTACTAGTTGTTATAATGTATAATTAGTTCAGATGAAATTCAGAATGAATATTTCCTCCCCTCCAAGTACGCCAGGTGTGAGGTGCACGAGAGTTTCCCTAAGACCCTCCAGGGAGGAGCCAGGAGATACTTCCACAGCGACTGGTACAAATCTCATCCCTGGTTAGAATACTCGCGATCGAAAGATGCAGCTTACTGTTTTGCTTGTAGGCATTTTTCCCTCCCGATGCTCCAAGGACTGTTTTCACCTCACTCGAGGGTTATCGTAACTGGAAAAAGGTTACAATGAAAGACAGTGGTTTCTGTTCTCATGCCAGATCTGAAGGCCATGTAAATGCAATGTTCGCATGGACAGAGAACAGGAAAATTGTGGATAAAAATACCTCAATGTTTGGACTAATGGATGAGCAAAAAAAGAAGCAGCAGGCTGAAAATCAATACTACATTAAAACATTAGTTGACATTTAGTTCTAACAGCCACAGAAAACATAGCACAGCGGGGTCACAGGGAGTCTCTCGACTCAGAAAAAAAAGGTGTTAGACTTGCTGGGTAACCATAACCCCATCATTAAAAAAAGACTTGAACAACAAGCTAAAAATTAAAAATACACGAGTAAAACAATACAGAGTGAAAAACTTGAGTGCTTGGCTGCAATGGTCAAAGAGGAAATCATCCATCAATTATTGTTGATGAAACTAATGATGTTCAGAAAAAAGAGCAAATGTCATTTGTTCTAAGATAGTTTTACAACGGTGTGGTTTATGAAAGCTTTCTGGAGTTTGAAGTGGCTGAACACCTGGATGCTGCCGTCTTGTGACAAGATTACATTCTTCCTTGAGAAGCATGGGCTAGAGTACAAGAAAAACCTTGTAGGCCAGGGCTACAATGGCGCAGCAGTGATGCGCGGGGCACATGCAGGTGTTCAAGCAAAAATAAAAGAAGTAGCCAAACATGCATTCTATGTTCACTGTTGTGCACACTGCTTGAACTTAGTTATAGTAGACACTGTAAAAAGTGTGGCAGATGCAGGAAACAAATGGCTGGAAGTGCAGCGGGAGATGTTTCATGGTGCGCCAAGGCAGGTCCAACAGCTAAGTGATACACGTTGGGCCTGTAGGCACATAGCATGTCGCAATGTTATAGACAGGTTGCCTGCAATAGTACAGAAGCTTGAAGAGACCGCATTTGAGAACCATCCACAAAGACCTGTAGAAGCAAGAGGGATACTGGCTCAAACTGAATTTTGAGGGATCTCTTGTTCTGTTCAGAAAGGTCCTGAGTGACTCCATTTTTTTTATCAGACATGCTCCAGTCTAAAACAGTGGACTATGCTAAGGCTGTTGAACTTATTGAAGCACTTAAAGAGACACTGGTCCAGTACTGTAGTCAAGCCTCTTTTGAGGAAATGTGGGGTGAAACACTTGATTTATGTCAACGAAGCTACATTGATACAATGAAGCAACATTGATATAACTCAGCGAAAACCAAAGAGGCCAAGACAGACAACAAAGGTGCTTCAGAATACTGTCATCAAAGCTGTTAAAATTATGACCTCAACAAAATCTGTACTTTAAATTTCTGTATTTATATCTTTGTATTGGCAACCTCTTTAAGACACACCTGCTTGCCTGGCCACGCCCCATAGGTCACTTATAAAGCACCAGCGTGAAATCACTGATAGTTTGATCGGATCCGTCTCCGAGCGGCGACGAGATAGTCTCTCCACCGTTACATATTCCATATGTATGGGGAACTCTTTAAGACCCCCCCTGAGGAGACCGTGCTACCCAAACCCATATAGTGAAACAAATGAACTATTTACAAATGTACACTATTTACACACCAACCAGGCCGAGGCCCCACAAGTCGCAAAGGCCAAGCCTGAGAGGCAGAGGGGCTGCTGGGGGAGTCCGCCAGATGCAAGACCGCCCCAAGGAATGCATGGAGGCCACTTAGGTCAGCCCGCAAATCGCAAGGCTGACCACGGAGATGACAACCAGTGTAATGACCACACAGCCCAAGGCTTTAGTCATTCACTGACAAGATACGCCCAGCACTTGCTCACCAAAGGAGGGGCTGGCTGCCTCATTCAGACGGTAGAATCTGGTGAATGTGGACTGAGACGACCATGTGACTGCTGCACATATAGCCGCAAGGGAAGCTCCCTGCCATAAGGCCCATGAGGTAGCAATGCCATAGGTTGAATGTGCTCGCACCCCGGGCGGGACAGGCACCCCCGAAAACACATAGGCCTGCTTAATAGTGTCCACAACCCAGTGGGACAGCCTTGATTTTGACAGACGCCTGCCCTGGCTCCTGGACTCAAAGCAAATGAAGAGCTGGTCCGTCTGCCTGGCAGGAAAGCTGGTTTGGGGCGAAGGACTACGCCCGACCCATCAGGCAGGAACCTGCAGCACTGGTCGTGAACCGAAAGTGCCGTCCCTTTCAGGGGCCAGGCCACCAGCCGGAGTCCCGCCAGGAAAGGATGAAACAGGGTACTGCCTGCCTGCGACAGCAGGTCCCTCCTGTGTGGGAGCTCCCATGGCCTCCCGTCTAAGAGGGGCAGGATCGCTGAGAACCATGTCATGTGAGGCCAAAGAGGAGCCACCAGAATCAGCCTCACCGCATCCACCCACACTCTTCGGATGGCTGGAGGAGAGTGAAGGGAGGAAAGGTGTAAAGCAGACCTCGGGGCAACAGGTGGGCCAGAGCGTCCCAGTCCAGAGTCCGATTGTTGTTCTTCAGGGAGAAGAAGAGTTGACAATGCGCCGATTCTCTGCATGCAAACAGGTCGGCTTCCACCCTGCCGAAGCGGTGCCATATCTCCTCCACCACCCGGAGGTGGAGTCTCCACTCGCCAGGATGGGGTCCCCCTCTCGACATGATGTCCACTGTTGAGTTCAGTGGCCCTGGCACGTGCACCGCTCTGACAGAGTAGAAGCGGGGGTGTCACCACAGCTACAACTCGGTTGCCAGCTTGCAGAGGGCAGGGGAGCCCAGCCCCCCTTGCCTGTTTATGTAGGCCGCCGCCACTGTGCTGTCCGTCCTGACGATGACATGATGACCTCTGAGTCTGGGCAGAAACTGGCAAAGCGTTAGGTGCACAGCTCTTAGCTCCCAGACGTTGATATGCTGGGTCACCCAGGGGCTGTTCCAGCGGCCGCTGACCCCACAGCCATCGTGGACGGCGCCACAGCCTACACTACCGGTCCCAGTGCACTTTCTCTCTGTATATTGGTTGGGTCCCGCCACGTGCAAAGGGCTCGGTACAGCTTGCTGGAGACCATGACCCTGGCTTGGCGGGAGCCCTGTGGACAAAGGCCCTGGCTCAGCAGGCACCTTTGGACAGGTCTCATGTAGAGGAGGGCAAGGGGAACTATCTGCACCGCGGTGGTCATTAAGCCCATTAGGCGAAGGAAGAGCCCCCAGTTGATCTGCGAATGCAGCTGAAATTGGCAAGGGCAAACTTTGAGGGCTAGCTTTCTCTCGGGTGTCAGGACTAGCGTAGCCCTCCTGGAATCCAGAACCATGCCCAGAAATGTTCACCTGGGAGGGCTGGAGCTTGCTCTTGTCGTTGTGACGAAGGCCCAGGCCCCGAATGTGCTCCAGGAGCAGAGCTACATGACAGTGGCATAGCTGCTCTGAATCCGCACAAATCAACCAATCGTTGAGGTAATTGAGGATCCTGAAGGTCCGGGGAGCCAGCAAAATACAGGTGGCAGGTAGAGAGACCGGCCGCAGAATTAGCCAAGCAGATCTGCGTAGCCATAGCTCTATGCAGCTTAGCCAGCAGACCATCCATAACCCTGCAGTTCTTGCTAGGGCAGGTAGCCTTGCCAAGCACTGAGCTGGTGGGAGAGACCAGAGAAGAGAGGGCTCGATCCATCTGGGGGAGGGGCCCGCAGGCAACCTGCTCTCTGCCTTGCAAGTTCGAGAACCTCCTACAGGATCTAGACCACTTTTGTGTAGCTGACGGTGAGTCAAACTGTTTACACACCAGGTACTTAAAGTCAGGCAGAAGAGGTACCTGTACCGGTGTGGAGCGCATCTCCGTACTCTCATCGAACCAAGAGGGGGGCGCCGTCAGGGTTTCAGGGGGGGACAATGCCCAGGGCTGCGACCGCCCTGCTGAGAAGCTGGTTGAAGCTCCGAACCGTTGATTCACCGCCTACGTGCACTGCCACGTTCTGCCCGCAGGACAAGTCACCGTCCTCGGAGGAGAACACAGTTTCAACATCCACATCCTCCTCCTCCAACATGGAGGTGGGTGGGGGAGGGGGGTTATGAAGCGGGCCTGCTGAAGGTCTAAGAGCAGAGGGACGAGGGAAAACCTGCCAGGACCCTGAACACTCTCCTCTGTCTGTTTTAGCATCAGCCTTTCTGCTCATTTTCAACCGGAGCTCCTCAGAAAGAGAGGGGCATATTCGCTTTCTTTCGAAAAAGCAGCAGCGGGCCTTCCTCGTACGTGCTGGCAGTATAAAGCAATCCATGCATGACTGAGGGTTTTCCCTGGACAATATGGCGTGTTGGTGGCCCAAACACCGAACACAATGGTCGTGGCCTTCAAATTGCAGAGGAATACTATAGCCCACTCAATTATGTCCCTGTTGGCCTTCCATATATAACAGCTCACGTTGAGAGTGGAGGGGGCGGGAGCAAGGGGAGCACACCCCGTCTTCCGTGTTTACACTTAGCTCTGAGAGGCTAATAGCTTGCCGTGCTAGCAGAGCTATGCCTCTGTTCAATTGTCTTTGTGTTGGGGATGTCAGGTGTCAGTCGACAGCGACGGCAATACGCTCGAGGGAGTTGCCGTCCTCTGCCAACCCGGGCTTTCACCCGAGACAGCTGTCTCGTCTGTTAGCTGACTTGATGTCTGTATGGACCCCACCGGGCACATCAGTTCACGAGACCGCTAGCAATACGCCGGAAAGGGGGTACACACAGCTCTACAACCGAGAGGCTGCTTTCCTGGCAGACCAGCAGCCACTGTCACCGGCCTCCCGGAGACAGCTACTGTTTAGGAACAAGGGAGACAGCAATCCAAGGAGGCTGCCCGCAGACAGGCTCCCAAACTACAACAGGTAAGATGTTCTTTTCCCTGTTAGCTCGGACTGTGCTGTAACCCGCACACTTTTTTTTGGATTTTCTGTTCTTTGTAATGGAGATTGTCTTCATGCACGTACCCTAGCTCAGGTGGCGATCAAACAATCAGTGATTTTACACTGGCGCAGGTGCTTTATAGGGGCGTGGCCAGGCAAGCTGGTGTGTCTTAAAGACGTTTCCACGTACCTGACCTCAGGGGATCAGTCTCAGCAGGATAGAGAACTTTCCAGAAACGGCCTCTATGAACATACTCACAAAATGTTTTTGTACCTTTTCAGACTGGGAGCAAAATGTATTTTCATGTTAAAAATGTTATGTTAAATTGATTGCATGAGATTAAGGGTGCTTTCACACCTGGATTGATTTGTTTTGTTCCGGAACAGATACTTTGTTCCGAATCAGTTTAATACATCACTTGTGTTCACACCGCACTGTTGTAAAGCGGTCCAAATCGCACACCCTTCCAGGGCTTTCCTTACGCCATTACGTCACTACCTCATGTGTGCAGATTGCGCATTCCATTGGGGGACATCTCCATGACAACAGTAACACAAAATGAATCGCGGGTGGACTTGGCGCTGCAAAGTGGTGAAACAGATGTTTGGTCGGAACACATCTCCCGGATGTTGCACACCACACACAAGAACACTGCAGTCTAACAAGAGGGTCAGTGATAAAATGAAAGAGAGAGGTTGTGAATCCTCCGTCGAGCAGTGTCGCACGAAGTTAAAAAAACTCAGACAGCAGTAAGCCTAGGCCTACATAATACAACCACAACAACATATCGCAACAAATTAGCAAAATATGCTGCCGAAGCTGTTGAAAAGCGACCTTTTGGCGTCGGTTGCCATAGGCAACACATAATTTGTTCCGGTTCATGGGCCGGCTGTGTTCTCATGGCAAACGAACCGTTCCAGGGTTCGTATTGAATTGAGCACCTCTTCTACGCGATCTCGGCTCGGTTGTTTTGTTCCGGTTCAGAGTGCGATTGTTGTGTTCACATATTACCAAACGAACCGGGCCAAAAGGGAAACGCCCCCTTGTTTCGGAACAACGTCTCCAATCGATCCAGGTGTGAAAGCACCCTAAGTTTGTCTGTATGACTTTGTCAATGGTAGCCTGTGCTCTTTTGTAGTGTGTACACTATTTTTTCATCAAACTGATTAAATTCAGTATATATATGTATGCCATATGTTGCCACCCCTCAAAAATTCCTGCCCCCCTCTCGCCACCCCATAAATATTTTTCTAGATCCGCCCCTATGTGAAGCCAAGCACTCCCACATTTATTGTGCAAGCCAACAAATGTATTTCATCAATCTTTGATAAGACGCTCCTAACATTCAAGTGCAAGAACTGCAGACCCTTAGCACAAAAGACTTGAAATTTAAATTTGGACAGTCTGCCTATCACTGTCCCCGATGGCTGCTCTGCTGTCTCCATCAATGTCGTGTGTCCATCTGGGTGATCCTGCATTGGTTTTTCATGTTTTTTCCACTGCTACTCGCTCCCAACCTAGTTCAGCATACCCAGCATCTCTTGTGTATCCTTTGTTTGTCATCGCCCCAGCACTCAGACAATGGAGGTACGCAGGGGAGGTTATTTGAATTTTATGTTCAAAGACTGTGAAATCTCTTACTACCTGTATGTGAGGGCTGATGCCAGTTAGAAGACTCTGGGATCAGGATGGTGATGGATGATTTTATAATCCCACCAGCAATATGTCTCCTATCTGCTTTAAATTCAAATTAGCTTTATTGGCATGAATGTATAGCAACAATATTGCCAAAGCTATTAAGCTTTAATTGTGTCTATACCAGCATAGGAATGTGTTGATCACACCTGCATTTCCAAAGCTGAAATGTTTTCCCTGAGTGCCAATCAAAGCCATTTGATGCTCGTAATATTTTTCACTGTCACCAAGTGCTTGCTCTTAATAATAAT
Source organism: Micropterus salmoides (assembly GCF_014851395.1). Lineage (NCBI taxonomy): Eukaryota > Metazoa > Chordata > Actinopteri > Centrarchiformes > Centrarchidae > Micropterus > Micropterus salmoides. The sequence goes on along the minus strand of NW_024040040.1, from coordinate 28,149,615 downwards.
AATAATAATAATGCATTACATTTATAAAGCGCTTTATCATAGAAAGTCAAAGCGCTTCAGAGTGAAGTGGGGAGGACTCATCTAAACCACCACCAATGTGTGGAACCCACCTCGGTGATGCACGGCAGCCATTTTGCGGCAGAACACTCACCGCACATCAGCTTGAGGAGAGGGAGGGAAACATTGAGCCAATTACTCTGGGGGGATGGAGAAAGCAAGGTTGTAAATTTTGCCATGACACCGGGTAACCCCCTACTCTTTTTTTGTTTGTGTTTTTTTTTTTTTTTTTAATTGAACATCTTATCAAACATAAGATACACTTTTACAATACATTTTCTTTTTATGTTAACCCACCCACCCAAGAACAATCCCCACCTGTTGCACCAATACACATATTAATTTGAAAAGCAAAACAAACAAACAAAAAAAACAATCATTAACATGTTTTAGAGAAGAAAGCACAAGTATGTACAGTATATTACTCCTCTGAAATTGAGAGTAGAGAGGGATCCACCTTCCTAATTTGGTCCAGAACCGGTTGCCAGATATCAATAAATTTATAGGCACAGCCTGCTGTAGCATACCTTATTTTTTCCATGGTCAGATTGTATAAGAGATCAATGAGCCACATTTTAAAAGTTGGAGGGTACTTGTCTTTCCATTTAAGCAGTATCTGCCGTCGAGCTAAAAGAGTAGTAAATGTTATGAGGCTTTTGTTGTTTTGATTTAAGTGAAAATGTTGCGGTACAATGCCGAATACAGAGATCATGGCATCAGGCTCTATGACTGTCCCCAAAGTGTCGGAAATAAATTTAAATATAGACTTCCAAAAAACTTCAAGTTTTGGACAGAGCCAAAACATGTGAGACAGACCTGGTTTGGCTTCACATCTATCACAGTGAGGATCTATGTCTGATTTAAATTTTGCCAGTTTTACTTTAGACCAATGCAGTCTATGAACAACTTTAAATTGAATCACTCGATGTCTTTGACATATTGAAGATGAATGAATGTTTTTCAATATAGATTCCCATACATCCTCAGAAATTCCTATAGACAGTTCCTCTTCCCACAATCTTTTCACGTGCGCCAGAGGCCCCATATTATGAGTATTCATTACACTATATATTTTACCAATGGCCCCCTTGGAGTTTGGATTCACTTCTAGAACAGTCTCAAGAAGTGACTCAGGTGGTAATGAGGAGAAGTGACTAACAGATGATGCAGCAAAACTGCGAAGTTGAAGATATTTGAAGAAGTGAGTGTTGGGAATTTGGAAATTAGTTTTCACTTGCTGAAAGGTTGCAAAAGTGCCATCAATATACATATCCTTTAGTACCCTAAGGCCATTTACAGACCAGGCGCCAAAAGAATCATCTATAATAGAAGGAGTAAACATGTGATTTCTTGCTATGGGAGCGAAAACTGATACATCATTAAGTGAAAAATGTCTTCTAAACTGTCCCCATATTTTGAAGGAGTGCTTAACCACTGGATTCAGAGAGTATTTATATATAGGATGAGGTGATGGCAATGTTGAGCAGAGCAATGCATGTAAAGAAGCAGGATGGCATGACAAATTCTCAAGGGACAGCCATTTAGGACCACTAGCATGCGAGTTAAACCAATATAACATAGAATGAGCATTGGCTGCCCAATAATAGTACTGAAAATTGGGTAATGATAGTCCTCCATGCTCTCGGTGTCGCTGCAAAACACTTCTACGGATGCGTGCATTTTTCCCATTCCATATAAAAGTTGATATCAGCCTGTCTATCAGTAGGAAAAACGATTTAGTTAAAAATATCGGGATACACTGGAACAGATATAGAAATCTAGGTAGGATATTCATCTTGACGGTGCTTATCCTGCCTCCTAGTGATAGCGGTAATGCACCCCAACGCTCAAAATCTTGTTTTATGGAATCTATCAATGGAATAAAATTAGTTTTATAGAGGTTCTTGTAATTATTAGTAATCCATATACCTAAATACTTAAATTTATCTTTACTCAATTTAAACGGTAAGGAGTTAAATGAGATATGTCTGGCTGCAGTGTTAATCGGCATAAGTTCACTTTTTTGCATGTTTATTTTATATCCTGATATTTTACCAAAACTACCAAGTAATGACAATAGATGAGGCAAAGTCTTAAGCACATACAAGACACATACAAGAGGGTATCATCCGCATAAAGAGACACTTTATGTTCGGATTCATCCCTCAGTATGCCTTTAATAGTATTATCGGACCGTATTGCCACTGCCAGGGGCTCAATCATCAGTGCAAATAATGAGGGGGATAATGGGCAGCCCTGCCTAGTCCCGCGGCCTAATTGGAAAAAGGACGAGATGTTATTGTTTGTCCGAATTGCTGCTACAGGAGAGGAATATAAAACATTAATCCATGAAATGAATTTGGCACCAAAGCCAAATTTCTTCAAAGTATAGAAGAGGTAGTCCCACTCCACCCGATCAAATGCTTTTTCAACATCAAGTGACAGAAGCACCTCAGGTATATCAGGTGGAGTGGGATAATGGAGGATATTCAAAAGCCTGCGTATATTGTAGAATGAATATCGATTTTTAATAAAGCCAGTCTGATCATTAGACACTATTGAAGGTATAAAAATCTCTAATCAACATGCTAAAATTTTGGCACATATTTTACTATCAACATTTAACAATGAGATAGGACGATATGAGCTACAATCAAATTTACTTTTACCCTTTTTATGAATTAAAGAAATAACTGCTTGTCTCATGGTTTCTGGTAACGACCCTGAGATGAAGGACTCCTCATAGACAGCGAGTAAGATAGGGGAGAGTTTTGAGAATATTTTGAAAAATTCGCTCGGAAAGCGAATGGTCTTTCCAAATCTGAGGCATATTGTTCATCAATAGTGGGCAGAGTAAATTTGCTAAAGAATGAGTCAAACAGTACTTCATTTCTACTGGATTCAGATGTATATAATTGCGAATAATACTCCATAAACCTATTATTAATCTCTAATGGATCAGTAAGTTTTTTGTCGTGTTCATCAATAATTTCGAGAATTGACTGGTCAACACTTTGTTGTCGTAGTTGATGAGTTAAGATTTTCCCTATCTTTTCGCCATGTTCATAAGACTTGTGTCTGGATTTATTCAAAAGGTTCTCAATAAGTTTCGTAGATAACAGATTGATCCAGTGAGGGCGACAGTACACAATTAATATCTCCTCCTAATATGACATGATGTGTATCTATATCAGGTATTCGAGAGAAGAGGCTGGTAAAAAATGCACTGTCATCCCAGTTAGGTGCGTACACATTTGACATTACAAATGGGATAGTCTTTTTGATCAAAATAGCTGTTCCCCTAGATTTAGAATGAAAAATAGAGTGGAAAATTTGTCCCACCCATCCTCCTCTAAGTCTAAAATGGTCAGATGTGTTCAAATGGGTTTCTTGCAGGAAGGCGATATCTGCATTAAGCTCCTTAAGGTGTGAGAGTACTTTTCGGCGTTTCACTGGGTGATTTAGAGATTTAACATTCCAACTAACAAGGTTTATCTGGCAAGTACCTGATACATCAGTGTGAGCGTTCATTTATATTAGTGTTAGGTATTTATAAATTATGGTAGTACGGATCCAGCCTAAGTAACATATGTGCAACCAGAAAAATAAGATCAATCAATTTAGTGCAACAGTAATTTCCCCAGTCACCAACTAGAACATGGTGAAAAAATAACCCCTCGCAAATAACAAATCCACACATAAAGTGCTTTTTTAGAGAACTCTAGCTCTGCAGCTTGCTCTGCACAGAGATGTTAATAAAATATTTGAATATAACCCCAATATTTCAAATTAAAATAGAAAAACAAAGAAAGAGTGGTGCTTTTTATCTCCTAACAGACCTTAAGACTGGTAAAACATAATAATAATAATAATAAAGAAGCATAAAAGAAATTAACTTAACTGTAGTCCCATATCAACAAGCCTGTTATATTTTGCATTGTTGTTTATCAAACTTAAGTTCGTGCACTCATCAAAAAGACAGTCTGCTGACAATAGAGACAAAAAAAAAAAGAAAGAAAAAAAAAAAGAAAAGCGAAGCTAAGCCACCTCACGCAGAAGTTGTTCTTTACATACGTCATGGCCTCTGTTGCATCTTGAAACTGCTTATCCGTCCCATTGTACGTGATCCGAAATCGGGCTGGATGTAGGAGACCATATCGGACCCCCTCTCGACCTCGAAGAAGTTTACGGACCTCGTTAAACGCCGACCTGGCGCGGGCTACACTCGGTGGATAATCAGGAAAGATGAGTATGGTTGAGCCGTTATGTTGTAGCGGGCCAGATTCCCGTGCGAGGCGGAGTATTTCGACACAATCTTGATAATAGTGCAATTTTGCTATAATCGCTCTTGGTTTGCCATCCATCCGTTTCGCCTGTAAAGTGCAGTGGGATCTGTCAATCAGCACGTCTTTATCCATTTTAAGAACTTTTTTAATCAGCCTTGAAACAGAAGCAGGGGTGCTGGAGCCATCTTCCTCAGCTACATTCATAATGCAGATGTTTAACCTCCGCATACGGCCTTCCATATCCAAACATTTCTCCTGTAGATTTTGAACATTTCCCTCCAGCTTGCGCACAGAGTTTTGTAGCTCCGTGACATCATCCGAACATCCTGAGAGTCCTCTTTCCATGTCCGACACAGTTGTTTTGATCACTTCCAGTTCTGACCGAAAAGCTGATGTGTTGTTGGCTATCTCCTGCCTAACTGCTTGCAGCTCTGATCTGACTCCATCAAACTCTTTAGCCATGATTGATCTTAACTCGGTTTGGAAAAGTGTGGTCATCTCCGATTTTATAGAGGACAATAACTCTTCCTTCATCTCCGTCGTCATATCAGTTTGTTCTCGAGTTTGTTGAGCTTGTTGAGCTTGTTCAGCAATCTCAGGTGTCGTGTTAGTTACGTTGCTAACACTAGGTGTGTCGGTGCTCGTCTTGTTAGCAGAGGCCTTGCCCGTATATTTGTATTTGTGCAGGTTGCTCGCCATTTACATTTATCAGGAAGTAAATCGTCTTCGAAGATGCAGAACAGTCTTGGGTAGTCTTTTTGTATCACACAATTTACCAAAGCACCATTTAAAAGGGTAAAAAATACAATTTTATGCAGAGCTCTCTAAACTTGCAACCTACTCCATTGCCTGCTCGCTAGCGCCCCCCGAACCCCCTACTCTTTGAGACAAGTGCATGGGATCTTTAATGACCACAATGAGTCAGGACCTCAGTTTAATGTCTCATCCGAAGGACAGCATCTCCTACAGCAAAGTGTCCCGATCAGTGCCCTGGGGCATTGGGATCTTATTAGTAGGACCAGAGGGAAGACTGCCCCCTACTGGCCCACCAACACCTCTTCCAGCAGCAACGTACTATAGTTTTAGTAAGAGGTTTCCCATCCAGGTACTAGCCAAGCCCTAACCTGCTTAGTTTTAGTCATTCAACAGAAGCAGGATATATGTTGGTGTGGCTGCTCATCCCAGTATACTTATGGTGTAAATTGGAATTGTTGGGTCTCTGTAAATAATAGTACAAAGAGTATGGTCTGGACATGCTCTACATGAAAGTGCAATGAGATAACTTCTGTTATGAATTGACGCTATATAAATAAAAATTGAATTAAATATTGCTTGCCTCTGTACTGAACTACACTCTATTAAGACTGATATTGTGGACATAACTGACATAAAGATCGACCAACTTTCGACCACCATTGGGTGGACATCTCTCAAAACTAAAACCAGCCATTTCAGCTGTGAAATTTCCCACAAACTAGCATGATAGCAGGTGATGGTCTAGTGCCACTCATATATTCTGAAGGAGTGCAGCAAGAGACAAAATGTATGGATCTTGTATGTAAAGGAGGGAGTTGAACTGGGAATGAAACATAGAGAGGCAAACTTTTTCTGGAGGAACTTGAGTTATTGACAAATATCACAGAGCGCTCTGTACCTGCCCAGGTGACAGACAACCTTCTCGCCCCTTCATTCTCAAAACGCACTGCACTCATGAGCTGGATGAAACACCACACAAGGGGGCAGAGATGCAGCGGCTTACTTGCAATGGACACAGGATTGTGATATTCCCAGACTACCCCCCAATAGTTTTGAAACGGCTTGATAGCTGCTGAAGGACAAACCAGGAGTGAGGTTTGGTATGCCATACCCTGCGAAAGTATGAGTCACTGTCAACTGCGAGGAACATTTTTTCAGAAACCCACATAGAGCAATGGAATTTGCAGAGCAATGCTTCGGGAACAGTCTACAGGTTAATACTCAGTATGTGAACCATTTGGATATGTGTCATGGATAAACTCATGAACAGAGTACCTGATCCCTTTATTTTCTGGGGAACTGTGCAATCAAATATGTTGAAAATATTAGGTCTAACTCTATAAAGCAGAGTGAATTTTCACCTTGCATTACTTGTGTGTGTTTGTGGATATCCAAACTCGACCTTTGTGAAAACAGCCACAAGATCCAGGAAGAACACCAACACTAAGGGTGATGGGAAAAAGAATAATAAACGCAACAACATACTGATCCCTGCGATGGACTGGCAACCTGTCCAGGGTGTACCCCGCCTTGCGCCTGATGTCAGCTGGGATTGGCTCCAGCCCCCCCGCGAATGAACCTGAAGTGATAAAAATCATAACCATCTCATTCAGAGTTTGCTCATGGGGCACATTGATTTGACTTTTTGTTGCATATTTTTATGTTCTTTATTGAGATATTAATAATTTTGTGTACACTAAAGTGTGGATTTGCTCTGTATTATCAAATGAATATCATTATGGTGACCAGATGAGAATGGGTGAAACTCAGGACGAGGGGGCGTGGTTACCGGTACATTCAATGAACATTAACACGTGAAAATCAAAACAACAAAAAAACAACGCTAAAATTAATTATTTTTGTTCATGAAGTCACTTGTCTGTCATTAGGAAAAACACAACAATTGTGGATTTGTAACAGTGGGTAAATCATGATCTTTTACCTAATTTTTATTTTTATTTTGTTCATTTCATCAGTGCAGTGTCACATCTGTCTGTGCAACACGCATATTGGATGTTGGGTTTCTATAAATAATATCACGGAGTACGGTCTAGACTGGCTCTTTTATGAAAGTTATGAGATAACTGTTGTTGTGATTTGGCGCTATATAAATAAAATTGAATTGAATTGAATTGAAGGTCGGGACAACTGCTCGTAATTCGGGACTGTCACCCTAAATATCATACTCTGGGCAAAAGTGGATGATGCTTTATAAATTAAATATGAGCACAACAAATACATGTGTGAAATTGGCTACAGGGGGCTTAAAGGCGTCAGCCTGGAAACCCCAAAACAGCAGATTGAAGTTTGGTAAAAAGCAAAACTCCACTTACAATGTCTACACAGGTTTATTTTGCACATAGCTTCAATTCAATTCCAACTTTAAATATAACACAATAAAAAATTTAATCAAATCATTATAGCATTTAAGTGCAATGTGCCCTACCTCTGCATATTTAAAATGTCAAATAATAATAAAAAAACTACTCATGTAAAGACAAAGTACAGTCACAGAACAAACTTCTCTTCCATTTCACACACAGGGGAGCCATATATATATAACTTTAGCTATAACATACATCTGTAAAACGCTTTACACAGACTCCATCATTAAAACAGAAAACATGGCATTTCATATTTCATGTCAATATAAAGATAACAATTAACATTACCTGCTACTGGGTCTATTAGCGCCTTCTTTAAGCTAGCTGCTGTTAACATGCTACATGCTACTCAAGATGGACCGACAATGATTGCTTAAAGTGAGTGTGGCTTATTATAACAAATGTTCTTTTCTAGACATTTCTCATTCCAAATTTCAAATAATCTAAGAAAATCGCACATCCACTGATATGTGACAAATGTTTGCTTCACTGCAACCTTTGGTCACTTCAGAAGAGAGTCACTCTATATTTTTTAGAATATGCTAAATCACTACAACTATATCTCCACAAGTCTTCGTTCAAACGCTACCAAAATCGGCTCTCAGACATTCTCTAGATGGCCCATATAAAGTGTTTCATTGGATTTTTAGATCGGTCAAAAGGTGAGTCTGCAGTGATCTTCAGTATCTTGCTGTAACTTGTACAGTATGCACAATATTTTCTTTTTTACTCAGTGTTGGATCAAACGCAACCAAAATAACTGACAACACACCCAGTCTGTCACATGTGATGTCACTGCCTCAACTTGTGAGAAGGTGCGTGGGAATACCCTCTCACCAGTAGCTCAGTCAGTTAGTCACCTACTCTGGGGATCTGAAGTCCCAGCGTTCAGATCCCTGTGTGAGTAAAAGTTTTCCTATTTTACTTTGATCCCATGACACTTTCTTATTTTTCTCTAGTAAAAAGTGTTTGTGCAGCATAGGGCTGACCCCTAATAGTCGAAGATTCGATCGACAGCGGAAACACGGATCATGCCATTTTCGCGATATGGGGGTGCTCAGCGTCTGATTTTACATAGAACTACCAGTTTTCCCCAAATAAGTTAATATACAGCCTACTACAATATACATTTCAATGTTTAATGCTGTAAATAAACATGTAAAAAGAATAAAACTTTCAATAAATGTTTTTGAAGTGCCTGAATAAATCCAAAATTGGAAACCTAACCCTGGGTCGTCAGTGTGCATGTGTAAGCGTAGCGTGTATGTGTGCAGTGGCAGTGGAGGAACACTTGCTGAAGAGGCCAATCCCCAGCTTCACAGTGTTGTGCCGAGTTGTTCGCACCTCGCGAGACCTTCGGATAATTTATCACCATTGATGAACCACATAAAGAATATTTTATTGTTTTTAAATAATAAACAACCATGGTAAACAACCAGCAATTTAATATTTATCTTTTTTTCCTTACTGTACCGAAAACTAACTGAACTATGACTTCAAAAGGTACATATCAAACCGTGATTTTGTGTAATGTTACACCCCTACTAAATAATTGATATTAGACTTCAACCATCTGTATTTATTCATATATTAATTGTCTACAGGACACAAAGCTAGAATATCTTATTCCCATCCATAACAAAAACAAACGAATTATGGATTAATAACGATATTTATATATATATATATATATATATATATATATATATGTGTGTGTATATATATATATATATATACACACACACATATATATACACATACATACATACATATATATACACACATACATATATATATATATATATATATATATATATATATATACACATACATATATATATATATATATATACACACATACATATATATATACATACATATATATACATATATACATACATATATATATATATTACATATACATGTATGTTTGGATTTGCCTGCAGGTGAACACCAACAACAAGGAACAACAAGAACAACATACAGTACACTGCTATTACTCTTCAGCCTGCAGGCACCCAGTCAATTACTACGACATATCCTGAAGTACATGAATCCATCAATGCATCAATAGATCCTACTCAAAACCCATGAGAACAGTCCAGAACATTATAGCACAGTGAAAACACAGTGATATAACTTCTGATCTGAGATGGACCTCTGGGACAGAATGTCTCCAACTCCAAAATGGGTGCTGATGTGAAGCGTCTCTTGAACTCCAAGAAAGCAGTGGCCAGGAAAACGATGTGTGGAAGGAGGTGAGCGTGGTACTCGCACTTCTGAGCTTTGACAAACAGTTTTTTTTTGTTTTGTTTTTTTACACAGCAATCCCTGAAGTACCTGTCTTGTAAAAGTCAATGCACGGGCTGAATAATACCTGCAGTCAAAAGGTGCATGTACCTCTCCATTGCTTGCCTTTCGGGTCTTAACAGGTTATACAGCCAGCTGGAAGGAGCTGCAGAGGAGCTCATGGAAGGAGATCCATGGAGCAATTGTAAGGCTGGTGTGGAGGCAGAGACAGAGCATGCTGTTTATTAAACACTACTACTACTTCTACTAAATCATGATACTCAGGGGGAACAGACACCAATGGGGCTGCTACTGGTCTGATTAGAGATAGGACTGACTGAAGAAACTCCAACTCCCCACCTTAGCTGCAGCCCAGTTGCTGTGAGAGTTGTAAAGTTGTAACCAGGTCTGACTCAGCACCATAGGAGCATGGAGAGAGACAATGGTGTGAAAACAAATCTCCTCCCAGTAGTTGCCAACCAGCAGCAGGTTTAGGGGCTTGGTCCAATGGTTGACGAGACAGAGGAGTTTCCCATTAAGGGCGTGGGCTGGAAGAGGAATCCTATGAATCATTCACGGACAAATTCAACTAGAATGTTGTGTGTGGACTGCAAACTCCAGTACTCACAGCAAAGAGAGGATATCCACCACCTGAAGTTGGAGTTTCAAGATTGGGACCAGCTGATCAAAGGCTTTGTCCCTGTTGCTGCCTCACAGGCAAAGCACCCTCCTCTCTGGTGTCTCAGCCTCTGTGGCCACCCTTCCCTGACTGGCCTCAATGCATGCCGGCACTGTCCTGGTAATGTTATGTCCGAAGAGACCAGCAACCGAGGTGTGTGGTCACTTCCCTGAACAAGAGGAACAGGATGCTAGAAAACCAATGCTATCAGACCATCCGAAAGACAGCACTAGAATCAGGCCCGGGGCCCTGGTTCAGAGCTCTACCCCAAAGCCGTCCTTGTCAGAGGTAGTTTGCCACAATTCCACTTTTACGCTGATCACACATGGCTCTATATCCCAGTCAGACCTAAGCCCTCAGCCAGAAATTTTTGTGAAGTCTTTTATTTCAGCAACAGATCTGGAGAAACTCATCCATGCTTTTATCTACTTGTCTCAGTCAGAAATCAATTCGCATTTCTACAAAAAAACTTTGTGTGAGGCTTATTGTATTTTTCCACTGTTCTATCAACTGTTTTATTTATTGATTATAAACCACTGATGCATTATTTATTTTCCCTTAATTTTACACTGACTTTTAATATGTTTCATATATTCTTTGTTGTACATAATTGGCTAGCTCAGATTGATCGCTGATTTACCCCCCAATCACAGCCTGACGGTCGGCGAGCTCTGCGACAGGCAAATTGGGCTTATAAAAAAAGTGTAGTGTGAATTACGCTTTAGTGTGCCCACCAACCTCCCTGGTTGTGTTGCCCCATGAGAAGATTGTTCTGTTAGATTTGGCAGGTTTTATACTCAAAAATCTGGCTTTACACAGAGGTAAAAGTAAAAGGGTATTTATTGCAGGGAATGATGTGGGTTTAGGGTTTTCCAGTGTAGAACCACAGGGGGAAACAGGCAGAGCCTGGAGTGAACAGAGCAGGGAGGTAGACGTGGCTGGCTGACGAATCCCTGGAGTGGTAATGAGCTGGCAGGTTGCAGGGCATTATCCTGAAGCCCAGGACAGTAGACGTTAGTAACAGGAAGCAAACAACCAAAATAATCACAATGCAAACAAGAGATTAACTAGAGAGGCCTGACAGATACTAACAAGTTAGTTGACTAAACAATCTGATGGAGAGTGACTGGAGAACTGGGGTAGATATTCTGCAGCTGATGAGCTTGATGAAGATTTCAGAGGTCATGGCTGTGATCGTGACAGTTACCAGCTTAGTAATTGAAAGTTAGTGAATTTCTTTTGATCAAACAAGTATCAATCCCATAGGGATGAATCCCTTGATCTCTTTAAATTAGTTAATATTTTCACTATGTCTGTTCACTTCAGTCAAATAGAAGATACGGTATAAAGAATCTGGTGGTTAATTACAGCGTCTATTGATCTGAATGTTGTACCAGATTTTCAACTGATTGTGAAATGTTCTCATTTTGACCTTTTTAAAAAGGAGTCAGCTTACAAGCAATGGCTATTAGATTGTGATAAGGTTGTTTTAAGGGGATTAACATGCTAAAACATTTGACAAAACAAGAAATTATATTTTTTTAATTTCTGTTGTGACACCCTGTGGGTTCATGTGTGGGAGTGGCCTATTTCTCTCTCTCCCTTGTAGAGGAAGAGCTGATTGCAGTAACTCTGGGCACCTGGGCTAAAAGTATTTAATGCTTTATTCTCATTCTTAGGGGCTGAGGACAGGTGGATCTCTGCTAACTTGCTACCATCTGTTTCCCTCCACAGGTTCCACCTTGGTTTCTGGACATGTTGCTTTAGTTGATAGTTATTTCTTGCACATTACAACAACCTAACACATTTTCCATGCAACCAACATCCTGACCTGACTGAAACCACTTATGTTCATACCCCATACTCATTCACCTTTACTTTGGCACCAGCCTTAATTTGGTTAATTTTGGTTTAACATATTTTGTTAAACTTCTACCATGGTGTGTCTCTCTTTTGTTGTGGCCTTTTGAGCCAGGTAATAACACTGTTCATCATTCAATAAATGTGGATTTAAAGTGCAATGTGAGTAATCTATTGAGCTTAATAAGTTAATGTGCATTCTAACCTTTGAACTCTTTGGGTTTACACAACCACAGCAACAACACATTTGTACATAAACTACAACAGCTATTCCCTGTTGTCCCCACCTTCCATCCCCCTTCTCTTGCAGGTGTTGTCCTTTCTCTGTACTGTCCGTTTGTGCCCCCCCATCCCCCATGCCCCCCCCCCCTTTTCCGGCCCAGTGACAAATCAATACATAAATAAATAATAAAACAGACAAAGGAGTATATTAATACTCTCTTGTTAAAGTAAAATCTGTCTGGCACAATATGGTATCCAGCTCATCGTACTCTATACCAGGCTGCTGGGCAGGACAGGTTTAAAAAGAAAAAAACTAGACCAGCTGGCCACACAAATCTAAAAAAGAAGCTGCAGGGAACATCTTACCTTAATGCATCATGAATAGAACTGGCTGGAATTACCTAGCTACAAAGGACCACCATGGGAAGTAGCAGGGTGTGTTTTGTGTCATGAGGTGACCAAGATCTCACATCAACACACTGTATTATTACACACTTATATTTTCTGATGTGTCTAATTCAAAATTATCCCACTGATTTTGGCTCACAGAACATTGTCACAGTCTTGCGATTTCCTGTTTTATTTTGTATTTTCACTTCCTGTCTTGTGATAAACTGTTTGTACCTGCCCTAATGTGTTCCACCTGTGTTCAATTACTCTGCCCCCTTTGATTCTCTATAAGTTTGGTGTTCCCTTTGCTCTTGTTGGTTCGTCAGTTTGTGTATGTTGTCAAGTGTGTTTCTGTCTCACCTGACTGGCTGAGTCAAGTTTTCCATAAGTTGCAATCACTTGGGTAAAATAAACACTATAAATTAAACCTGGGAATGCCCTCAGTCAGTAGATTGAGTTAGAAGCCGGAACAATCAGAGAGAAAGTGTAAATAATAAATAGATATACGACAGCCATCTTGATTGAAGTCATGATATCCTTCATTTCAATTAGGAGAGACTTAAATTGAAGAATAATAAAATGTATTGACATAGTGCATAAATAGGAAAGTTGAAGAAAAATGTCTGGTAATTAGACCCCTTCATTATGTCATATTTTGAGGGGATAGTGATGCCATGAGCTGTACAGGAATTTCCCCCCAAAAGAAAGTATTATTGCTTACCTTACTGGGCAGCAGCAGATTTCTACATAAAATATAAAACATAAAATATAATATGAAATTTAGGTCACATTGACCAGGAGGCAATGAATAAGGTCATGTTGACCAGGATGAAATCAGTGAAGTCTGCAATTAGCAGAATGCAAGAAATATGTTGGAGTTTTCTCTAGTTCCAAGTCTAAAATGTTTTAGACATACTGTATGCATTGTGTATAAGCAAAGGCTTGTGCTCAGATCTTATTATCCAGATAATGTATCCAGATACAGATCACATGTAATATCCAGGTGAAGATGGTGTCACTGTAGACCTGTGAGAGTGTTTTTGATTTTGTTGGGCTGATTCCAATTGCACACATTTCTACATGCAGTGGGAAAGCACATGGGTAACTGTAGTATTTACATAACACGATATTAAGTAAAAGCAGTCTGTTTTTTATGGACACTTTTATGTGCCATAAAGACAACTAAAACAAACAAAAAAGAAACATTTCCCACATGTGTAATATTGATTACTTCTATAGTACAATAAACTCTGTAAGGTAATGGTGTTCTACTTATGATTTTAATAAACTTATGAGGAGTAATACAAATTATGAATTTTAATATTCAGAGAATATTATTTCATAAAGCTCTTGTTTCGCGGCGCACCACCGGAGATTTAATTCACCCAGAGTCTCCGGACCTCTGGGTAGCGTTTTAATAATTATACAATTATTCACTAGTGATCAGTTAGTTAATAATCGCTCAATTACCTTGAATCAATCAGTCAGTCTCATATCGAAGGGGTAAATTCTTGTGACAGGGACTTGGAGTTAGACAATACACACACACAATTCCTGTGATTACAGAATGCCTTGGTTTGGTCTCCCAGGTGGGTTGCTGGTCAGCGGCCTCACACTGGCTGAGTTCCGTGTGTTCTCGGTTAGGACGAGTTAAAGCCGTCAGCCAGTCGCTTTCTCTGCCAGGGAATTGCTCCGGAAGTCTGTCTTGGTCAGCTTATTGAAGAAATTTGCAGTGGGGGCCTTTACAACCCTGGCTCGGGTTAGAGGTTTGGTCGTCCTTTGTTACTGCTGGCGGGCCCACGTGGCTGGGTCCGGCTTCAGTGGGAGCAGTGTAAATTAGCTCAACGAATAAAGCTTAAAAAGAACTTGATTTAAACTAGTTACTAACTTAACAGTCTGATAACTTTTAACAAACAAAATAAAATAAAATAAAAAGCAAGTAAGTTGCTGGAAATGCGGGAAAAGCCGAGGACGCGCCACTTCACGTGTGTGGCTTGAAATGAACAAAGAGCTTTCACGGCAAGCCGGGCCGAACTTCTTAGGGTGTTGCTGGGTGGGGGAGCACGCTGAGCGCGTACCAAAGTGCAGGTGAAGAGGGCAAGAGACAAGAGGGCAAGAGAAACAAGAGACAGAGCGAGCGTGTGTCGCTGCTTTTGTTTGTTGGGGTGTGATTCCCAGAGGGCAGTCCTTTGTTCCCCTGAGGGCTTGTTTCCGGTTTCCTGAGAGACTGTCAGGGGTTGTTAGTGTCCCCCCTTTCGCATGCCTGGCTTATCACATTTGCACATCAGCTAAAAGAAGAGAAGGGAGTGGTGTTTTATGGCTCAGCCATTCTGTGGGAAAAGGAATCAGGACAGGTGGTACTTTTGATGTCCGGAAGTGACCTGTGGAGGGAGAGGGGTTGGACAACCCCCTTTGCTGTCCTGCTAAGTGTCACCAGTGACACCTTTTACGGCGAGAGGGGTTCACTAAGGCTCTTTGAATACACAATCCTTAAGTGATGCATGTCCTCCTTTGGCATGATCTGGCCTCACCTCCTTTTGAGGTGAGAGGCTGGTTGATCCCGCTACATCTAAAAAACCTTTAAAACTCAGTTTATTCATCAAGTTGTTTGTCTTCTCTGCCTTGAATCAAACCCACATTATTCAGATGAACATTTCTGAGGCATTCAATCAGAACTAACGAGTCTGATAACTGAGTGAAGAGACAACAACGGGAGCTGATCATAAAGGTGGATTTACACCTTCAGTGGCACCTCCTCTCTACAGTCAGTTGATTAAAGGATGCCCTTTGCAGAAACCTAAAAAGGGTGTGTATATATAGTCCCACTCCTCATATTTCTGCCTCCCACACCTCAGGAACTCCTCTCCCTGATTCACACTGATTAGATTAGACAAGCTATCCCTGAGTGATCCTTTAATTCCTTCACACCCAGAGACAACAGCAGCAACGTGCACTGAAAAGGTCAAAAGACTCAGGGCCTTATGATACCTACAACCTCCTGAGCTTTAATATCCTCATTCTCCCAACTAATGAAAACACAGAAAATACAGCCTCTATAGGTGGAATTTTGAACAAATAGCAACAGACAGGATTTAATCCATACGTGTTCTTTAAAACACTACCTGTATTATCTACACTAGCATCACAGATGACCAATCTACCTTTAAAAGTCTTTCACGGCGATGTCCAATGCACACATTTCATATAAAATAAAACTAAAAATGAACCAAGCTGATCCATTGGATAATGATGAAGCACATCTTACTATCTGAATAATACATCTTTTAAATAGTAGGAAAATATTGCACAATTGACTTTACACCAGGTTTGTGTTAGTCAATGGCACAATTGCTTTCTGCTGCCTCAAGATAGCAATGTGCCAACAATGCATCTGACCACACCTGACTTTAAGACAAACACTCCCATTAGATGCTGCAGCTAAATACAGAAATAACAGAGACTCTCTGAGATGTCACACCTCCTGTACAGAGCATCAGAAATCTGATGAATGTTAGAATAATAGTAGTGAAAAAAACAGGTGCCTTATGTTAGATCATATCCCAAAGAGGACTGTAGTGGTTAAAGTTAGATTGGGTAAACTTTTTCTTACCATAGCTCCTTACAAGGCTTACAGGTGCATCTCATGAAATTTGAATATCATTGAAAAGTTCATTTATTTCTGTAATTTTATTCAAAAGGGAACTTTCATGTATTCTAGATTCATTACACAAAGTGACTATTTCAGGCCTTTTTTGTTTTAATCTTGGTTACAGCTTACAGCTCATGAAAATCAAAATATTTAAATATTAGAATAAAGAATGTAAAATACAGAAATGTCAACTTTCTGAAAAGGTGAAAAGGTTAATTTATGCACTCAGTACTTTATCGGGGCTGCTTTTGCACAAATTACTGTATCAGTGGGGCATGGCATGGAGTCAATCAGCCTGTGGCACAGCTGAGGTGTTATGGAGGCCCAGGTTGCTTTGATAGTGGCCTTCAGGTCGTCTGTATTGTCGGTCTGGTCTCTTATTTTCCTCCTGACAATACCCCATAGATTCTCTGTGTTTCAGGTCAGGCGAGTTGGCTGGCCAATCAAGCACAGTAATGCCATGGTCATCAAACCAGTTACTAGTTGTTTGGGCACTGGGGGCAGGTGCCAAGTCCAGCTAAAAAAGAAAATCAGCATCTCCATAAAGCTGTTCAGAAGATGAAGTGTTTCTGTTTCAACAACTAATATCCAATCAGACAAAGTCTGTACGTTCTTATTATAGATCCCTGTTTGGAATATGACAGAATAACTATATAACAAAAAAAGTGACTGATTTCAGCAGAATTCATTTGTTTAAACTCAATCTGCATCACATTCATCAACATTTCATTACTTACAGATGAAAAATGACAGTTTCAACTGAAACTATTTCCCCATTACTGCTGAGTTTACAGACATTACTTATGAAGACAACCTTTAAACCGAATCAGAAAAACATAATTTAAATTCAGCAGTTGATAAGCTGTATAGTATGAGTCTCATTAATACGCTTAGTCTCTGTCATTTTAAAGCAGGTATCAATCTTAAATTTTGACCTAAATTGTATTAAGATTATAACTTAAACATCTGTGAGTTAGACATTAACATTGTTTTCCCTCTCTGTATTCCTTCATTATTACTTACTCCATGTTCCCCATTGCATCCTGAGTTGAAGTTGACTTCTGTTTCCTCTCTCTTCATCCCTTCCTTTACATTTTGGAGGAGTAAAAAGCCTCTGTTTTAATACTATGGAAACAGATTATAAGATATGGGTCGATTATGCCTGCTAGCTTCAGCACCAAGGTTGGTTTGTCTCTTGAGTGGGTGGTGGGCTGACGGTCACTCCGTGTTAACAGGAGACAATGGTGCTCATATGAAAATACAATGTGGAGAACAAATGAGCAATCAAGGTAGAATTTATTCTGTCCATATACAACAATTAATATGCAGGGGAACAAAACTGCGTTTCTTCTGTGTCATTGTGTGCACAAATGAACGTGCCAATTCTAGAATTTACAGAGGATACTGTGAGAAGGAGCCTAGTGAGAGCACATTAAGAGCAGTAAAGTATGTGTTTCTGCAGCTCAGGGGGCCTGTGTTAATGCTATTTCAGAATTGCATTTAGTTCTACTACAGCCCCAAATCCGAATATGATCTGAGATGAGATTGGCTGCAGTTTGACGGGGGTCATATCGCCTGAGCTGTTGCTGTCGGCAGATCTGTTAATAACTGTAGTGAGTTTAATATTATTGGAGTAGTATTTAACATGTAGTCTGGGCCGAGACTGAATTGAGGTATAAAACTGAACTTGGCTGCAGAATAGACAAACAGCCAGACCGTATTGTCTGCATCCTCAGCCATCTGCAGCTCCATAATTTTCTTTTTTTTCTTCTTAAATTCTATTCATAGTAGAATTACACAAAGTAATGCTGTCTTTGTCAAACTTGTTGAGGATGCAAGCATCTTGTTTGAATAAACTATTGGAATTGTTACTGGCTAAAATTGACTGGCAGTTCAAATCACTCCAGAGTAACTGAAACAGCCCTGTATGTAGGCACACATGGGCTACTGAACAGTATGCTTTCTAAGAAATAATCCATGCACATGTACAATATGTCACCAACAAAAACAAAATGAAAGAAGAGCACAGTTTGCCAGTATCTTTCTGTGTGCACAGATGTGAGCGCTGCATGCGCTCAGCGTACACATTTGTTAGTTAGTTCGTCAGCCTGTCTTTTTAATTAGCCTGGCGTTTATCACAGCCCTGTGATTGCTTTTGTAATGATGTCACTGGTGCATAATGAGTAAGGAGGCATCACGCTGTGAACATGACAGGCGCTTGGATTTTCTCTCTGTGGACACATTTGATGGGCACAGGATGGAGGGAGGGAGAGAGGAAGGAGAAGGAAAGAAAACATCAGCAGGAAAAATAATGTAAACAGAACAGAGGGGCATTATTAGAAATGTCAGGGGCCTGCAGTCGCCAATATTCAGCTGTCACAAGTTGAAATGTTTGGGGAGCGACGTCTCTGTTCACCTCCTCTCGCACCTGGCATTGGAACAGCTTTTTGTGTGTTTAGAGCACACGGCTAACCTTGTCAAGGAACTTCTGACTAACACCTCCTGTGTGGAAACATAACCTCGTTCACGTTCCAGAAATTAGGCACGACAATGCTTGTTGATTCACTGCCAAGAAATTATACAAAGGTTCCTTAACATTTTAATGACAAGGTCTATATCCAGTCACGCATGATCGCGCAAGCAAAATTCACATAGGGTGCAGCCACTGAAACAGAGCCTGAAAACGACACCATCACTGACACAGTGAGCGTGGAGCAAATTGTGGGAGAGCTGTGTGTGTCAAAATGTAATGCTGCCCACTTCAGTTAATGAATCTGACAGCCAGAGTAAGACTCAAGTATGTTCTAAGAAACTTAGTTATAGACTGTTGCTTGCAGTTACTGCAGCTAATAAAATGATGCATAACAGAGACACAGTGAGTTCTACACTAAACTAAAACCAATAATTAGCTGATTTGGCTGCAGTGTTTATCATCAAACATAGAGCTTTGCTGTACTAGCCTAATAGACCTCCAGCTGGACCGATAGGCCTACTGAGAAATAGACCTAAAACTCTAAAGACATGCTAGCAGCTCTGTGAGCCTGTATAAAATGCTAATACGAACATGCTAACATGCACATAATGACAATCCTTATATGATGGTGAGCAGGGCCCCATTTCAGAAAGCAGGTTTAACAAACTCTGAGCTTCACCCTGATTTAATTGAGCCTGAGATGGGAAAGTTTTCGGTTCCAGAACAGCTGATCAGAGCAAGTTCAGTCAACTCTGAGTATGTTGAGCCTGATGGAAGCGCGTGCGTGGGGATGAAAAAAAGTCATCATCAATGGAGCTCCAATCCTACTACTACTAAATAAAGACAGTCCTCCACTTTAATCCAGTAGCGCTAGAACTATGAATGCGTATTAAATATTAATTTAATATAAAATTGTATTCAGTGTAGCTCATTCATCATTTCGCAGACCTAGGGTGTCATTTATAAACCGTGCGTACGTACAAAACAGGACTGGAAACGTGCGTACGCCACTTCCCAAGCAAAAAAACAAACTTGATGGGAGAATGTGCGGCCCTGTAAGTAAACTCTGAACCATGCATACGCACATAAAGAGGAGAAATGCGAAACGGCGACTCACATGGCAGAAGAATGAGCCTACTATTGTGTAAAATATTCCCTATGGGTAATATAGGCTTAAAGCCTTTCTGAATAATCAGACACTCCTTTTCCCTGAAGTGTGCAATCAAAAAACATAATTTAAGGTATTTTGCGGTGCACAAAAAGAACCATGACTGAGGATAATAAACACAAACTGAGATATCTGTTTCTGCAAAAGAACACCTCAAATATGTTGGACAATTTAATCCAGAATCATATTAATTAATACTTGCATGCACTGAAATTTATTCTCATAAATAAGGTGAACAGGAGGACAAATTACATTAAAATTGATGCAGTTTTCAGTGCGTCAGTTGAGCAAATATGAGTACATAGTTTCATGTATTGTTATCACATGTTCCTTGCCTTATCGAGCCAAATGCTGTGCGCCAGCGTGTGGATGTGATGCGCTTCTTGTAAAAACACGTTATGGAAAAATAGCTCTATTTTATTGTAATTTACAACAAGTTACATGCGATTTCTTTTAACTCATCGCCAGGGTTGTTAAGTGAGTAGACTGTTTGTATAACCTAAATAAATATTTAAACACAAGCAGAATGCATTTGGTTTTGCCTACTCTCTTTTCAAACGGGGGAATCCAAATTAGTACCTGGGTCAACCCCCTCTTGCATGTGTGTGTCCCCCTCTGGTCAGTGACATCACAACTCAAGAGGGATGTCCCTTCCTGCAGATCGGTTATAAAGGGGTGGCGCTCCGGTGCCCCCTTTCCTCCGGTGCACAAGAGTTGCCTGAAAGTGCGTTTTTTACCAACCAAACAACATGCTTCAGTTTCACCAAAAGGAACGTCAGTGTCACACTGGGTTAAATTTCGTTTTGTAGCTTTTCTGTCAGAATTTGCCTCCTTTTCTTCCTGCAGTCAGGACGTATTAATATTAATGTGGGGTGTTTCACTGACCATTTATAGGCAACTATGGGCGTTTGAAGGTTCGGACATTGAGCTCCCTCAGATGCGCCACATTTCAAGTTGATTGTGATTTATAAGGGGAACTTGCTTACGTGTTTAAGTGTGCGTACGCAAGTCTGAATATTTTTTGGCGTGCGCCATTTTTGGCTTTTGGCCGCACGTACACTTTTAGTGAGGATTCTACGCACAAGAGAAATTCTATAAGAGTATAAAAATCAGCCGTCTATAGTCCTCTCAGGGCTGCAGTATGCACAGCCACTCGTTCCATTCGGACTGAATGCAATGATTGGCTGGGTGACTGTCACTCTCCCTCGTTGCCATAGCTACCAGACACGCTGCCACAGGAGCTAACCACATGCGCACACCCGGTAAGCTGTCAGACCTGACGAGCAAAGTGGTCAGACTGGAGGTAATGTCTTATCTGTGTGGCTTTTCAATGGTGACAACTGCAGCATCCCAAGGGGTTGAAAAGTTACACCGTGGTTGCTTTATTTCTGCTTGACAGGTAATCTGGCTTTTATCATTTTGATAATTTGTTACTTTCATCGCTAGCCAACGTAGCTACCTACTTAGCATACAGCTAACGGCAGCTAAGAGTGCAGGCTGGTGGAGCGGGCCACAGTAGAGATAATGAATTATATGTAACTGCAGCTGAGTTGGCTGAGAGCTGTGTTTGCCGACGCTAACATTAGGTAAGACAGTTTAGACGGCGTCGGTTTAGTTATTCACCACCTAACGTTATCTTTACCTTGCATCTAATCTATTTGTGTGATTATTTTGTGTCTGCAAGCGTTGTTTGACTATTCTTTTACAAATGTGGCGATGTAGCTGTGTGTTCTTGTAGAAATGAGACATGTCAATGTGTACATAAACAATGCTGACTAAAGGTCCCCAAGTATCTGCATTACTGGTCTATAAGCTACTAATTATATAGTTTGACATTGTACAGCTAAACCTACTGTGTGAAAATCTTTTACTGTAACTGGTGCTGTTATGCCACTATTTATTTTACCAGAAGTAAAAATTACTATGTTTTATTTCTACTGTGCCTTCAGGTCACCTGCAGATTTAGAGTCTTTCATAGCCCTGTACTTCTCACCAGTATACGCTGTCCAGGACAATTCAGTATGTTGCATTTTTATTACTCCTATGCATTTTACTCAATATAAGAGTCAAAAAATTAAACAGTATGAGGAATACAGTAGATGGTGCGGATTTATTGTTTTGATTGCATTTTATGTGGAAATGCTAATTACTGTAGGGGTGGTGATGGCGCATAGATAAAATGCTTGCCTTTGGTGGGTTCGATTCCCACTGTGAGATATCAACCATTGTGTCCCTGAGCAAGACACTTAACCCCTAGTTGCTCCAGAGGCGTGCGACCTCTGACATGTATAGCAATTGTAAGTCGCTTTGGATAAAAGTGTCAGCTAAATGAATAAATGTAAATGTACTGTATAAGAGTACAATGTCAGCTATTACAAGCTTTACACTAAGCTATATCTTATATCTAACCTTATCAGGTACAGCAAGGTGTACAACAAAAAGTCCAGGAAGTAGAGCTTGTACTCATTGAAGGTGGAGTACAGTTACATCGTAGACCTACAGAGTGCCATCCTCCTCTGGTGGTTGTCTACTAATGAGGAGCTGCCTAGAAGCAGAACCAGGAGACCTCTTGATCCCCGTCAGCATGGGGTTCAGTCAGGTGTCCCTGCCCCAACTGTATTACTAGATACAGCAAAATTTACAACAAAAAGTAATATGGTTGGTTTTGAAATGTGGTAATCATGTCAGAGAGGTGATTGTGATATATTTAATCATCTCCACAGCAACGATACAATGCTACGAGTTAAGTCTGAACTGTCTTCATAATCAGTCAAGATACCTCTGGACTTTCTTCCTGTATATACTTATTTTTAATAATGTTAAAAAATTATCTATTTGCGATATAGGTTGTAGTTTTAGTGGTATATAATAAACAAGTGTTATACCACATTTGGATGTCATTATTGGAGACATAAGACATAAATGTAGTTGTTTGATTGTTTATGTTGCAAGTGTAAAGAAAAAGCATTTATCATTTTCAATGTTTTATTTAAAAAAGAATGAAAATATCCAGAACAGGGAAAAATACCTTTTGTATTTTCTCTACCCCCCTGGGAATAAAACTATGTACAGGTATTCATCCACACAGTGGATGGAATTATGTGTGTCAGTTAGTGACATTACATTTTACATCCTGCTAGAATTAAACCTCTGTATTGTCCCGGTGGATCAGGATAGCAGTTGCATATCTTCCAGAAACTCCAACTCAGTATCACGACTCTGTGAGACCTGTCTGTATACTGCCTGACTGAACTGTCTGTTACTCTGTCCTGGGTCTGGAAGATCAGCCATGTGTGGTGCATGGACACACAGTAGTCTGGATGTTGTCGACAGTCCTCAGATTCTGGCCTGTAAAGGAATATATAGTTGTTAAAACTAACAAATTGGAAAGATTGGCGTAATAGGACACTATGTGTCCACATTACACACCACGTCAATGTACAAGACACAGATGAGCCGATGGCTGAAGCAGAGATGTACTAAGTTGTGGTGTAAGCAGTAAAAAACAAGTAATAACAATAGTGATGGATTACATTTTATAGCACTTTATTTTTGACACCAAAAGGGCTTAGGGGGAAACACCAGAGAAACTTTGAGACAAGTACACTGGGAAATAATTTAATAATATTAAAACTATATATACACACACACACACACACACACACACACACACACCTGTTCATATGCCGTTGTTGGAGCGTGAGGCTTGACGCAGGTCCTAGAATATGTGCTCCTTGGCGTGCACCTTGTCTTCCCTGTCCTGCCTCTTCTTCCTCGGACCCTGGCAGCCCTCCCTCCTCTGCTTCGCCTCGACCCTGGTCCTGGTCCTGTCCCGGTGTGTGCTTGGCTCTGGAGTGCAGTCCTCATCAGAGACAATAATGCTGTCACTGTGGAAGCTGTAACATCCAAAACAACGGACATGTTATGAGTCTAACACGAAATTAACGTTCGTGTAGTGTAACTGATGGTAACGACAAAATGTGTATCAGCCTGTTCTTAGCTTTGCCCAATGTTACTGCAGCTGTTAGCACAGCCAGCTGTTGCTAATAATAATAATAATAATAATAATAATAATAATAATAATAATCTTTATTTGTAGAGCACTTTTCAAAAACAAGTTTCAAAGTGCTTTAACAAGTGTAAAGACAATAATACCCACGAGACAATAATACAAAAAACAATACAAGCTAAAAGCATGAAAAACACTGAAAAGACTAAAATACGAAAAGATAAATATAAAATTAGTAAAATACAATAAAATAAAAGTGATGAAATAAAGTCAAATAAGATCGGGAAAGGCTCTCCTATAAAAGTATGTTTTAAGAAGGGACTTAAAAGAGTTCACTGACTCAGCCGACCTGATTTCCTTGGGCAGGCTGTTCCAGAGCCTCGGGGCCCTGACAGCAAACGCTCTGTCCCCTTTAGTTTTCAGTCGAGACTCTGGAACAGACAACAGACCTCTGCCCGAGGATCTCAAGGTGCGTGCTGGTGTGTATGGGACTAAAAGGTCAGAAATATAACAAGGCGAGAGGCCATGAAGAGCTTTAAAAGTGATCAATAGAATTTTAAAGTCAATTCTAAAACATACTGGGAGCCAGTGTAATGAAGCTAAAATAGGAGTAATGTGGTCATATTTCTTTGTTCTGGTTAAAAGCCTGGCAGCTGAGTTCTGGACAGTCTGGAGTCGATCAATAGATTTTTGGGTTAAACAGGTGAAAAGGCTGTTGCAATAATCCAGGCGTGATGAGATGAAGGCGTGTAAAATGGTCTCGGTGTCCTTAAAAGTTAACATAGATCGAATTTTTGCTATATTTCTAAGTTGATAAAAACATGATTGAACAAGCTTTGTGGTGTGCTGCTCGAAATTTAAATTACTATCAAACCAAACACCAAGGTTCTTTGCCACAGGCTTAATGTGATTTACTAGCGAACCAGCATCATCTGCTGAGACCCGATGACCAGGATTTCTGTTTTGTATGAGTTCAGCTGGAGGAAATTATTTGACATCCATTTTTTTACTTCACAAAGGCAGTTGTTAAGTGAACTCAGCATTCCAGGGTCTGTGGATCTGGCGGGCAAGTATATTTGTGTGTCATCAGCATAAATATGAAAAGAAATGCCATGTTTATGGATAATATGTCCAAGGGGAAGCAGATACAAGGGAAAACAAAATGGGTCCTCAGACCGACCCCTGAGGCACACCATATTTAACTGGACAGAACGAGGAGACATAGTTGTTTACAGACACGCAAAACTTCCTATTTGACAGGTAGGATGAAAACCATTCTAGGGCAGTACCAGAGATTCCCACCCAGCGCCTCAGTCTGTCTAACATGATGTTGTGATCAATGGTGTCAAAAGCAGCGCTAAGGTCCAGGAGTACTAGGACTGAGCACATGCCTTCATCAGCAGACATTAAAAGGTCATTGGTGACTTTAAGCAGGGCAGTCTCAGTGCTGTGGTACTTCCTAAAACCAGACTGAAACTTTTCAAATATTTTGTTATTTTCCAGTACAGTGAGCAGCTGTTTGGACACAATTCTTTCTAGAATCTTTGAAATAAAAGGCAGTTTTGAAATTGGTCTAAAATTATGTGGGAGGGAGGGATCTAAACCAGGTTTCTTTAAAAGTGGGTTCACGCAAGCCGTTTTAAAATAATCATGGACACAACCAGTAGATAGGGAGCTGTTGAAAACAGATCAAATGGGGCCCAACAGAATTTATTACTTTCAGTAAAAACTTCGTAGGTATTACATCAAGTGGGCTGGAGAACACTCTCATTTGTGATACTGTTTTTAAAAGCTCAGACAAGTCGATCCTCGCATCCTTAACCAAGTTATTGAATTTAAATAATAAATCCTTCAGAGTGAGGTAATGGACTTGGAGACTGGATTTTTTCCATCTGCGCTCTGCTTTCCTGCATTCCCTTTTGAGGCTGCGAATGCTGTTATTTATCCAGGGTTGCTTACTAGCTTTAGATGTATGCCTAACCTTTTAGAGGGGCAGTAATATTTAGTGACGACAAGCAGATATGATTGAAGTGATTGACCAGATTGTTGGTGTTGGAATTAGACAGGTGTTGGCTTTGGCTCTGAAAGAATGCGCAAAACTTCAAAACACTTTGTTCATTAAAGAAGCGAGAACACACAGGGCTTGGTGAGGCGGCATGAGTAACAGGCGAATCGCAGCTAAAAACAATACATCTGTGGTCAGATATGGTCATGTCCACTAATTCCACAGAGGAAATGCTGACACTCAGGGTAAAAACCAATTCCAGTGTATGACCACGGTTATGTGTTTGCCCTTTGACATGTTGTTTGAAGTTAAAAGAAGTGGCCATATTTAAAAAGTCAGTTGCATTAACATTGGTGGGTTCATCAACATGAATATTAAAATCGCCAGAAAGAACAATAATTTAAAACCAGAGTAGATAAAAATTCAGGAAGTTCTGATAAAAATCCTCCAGGCGGTTTTGGGGGGCGATAAATTATAACAAATATGATAGGTTGCAGCCCTCCAACTTTAAGAGTGAGAACTTCAAAGGAGTTAAATTCATCACAGCGTACTTGATGACATTTTAAATTTTCCCTATACACGCTCACTAGCCCACCACCACGACCACTGACCCTCGGTTGACTAAAACAATCATATTGAGGCGGACACAGTTCAGCTAGCTGGCTATAGTCATTCATTTGCAACCATGATTCAGTTACAAACATAAAATCTAGATTTGCAGACAAGATAAAATCATTTAAGATAAAAGTCTTACTTGAAAGTGATCTCACATTGAAGAGAGCCATTTTAAATGAGTTTGTTCTAGGTGCTGGAGTTGGTGCAGTTGTCCTAATCCTTAAGAGATTACTAATATTTCTGTGTGGGATGTGCACATTTCGGTTTACTGGTCTATGCGTGATGATGACAGGAATAGAAGTCTTTGGAACAGCGCTGGGAGCAGACAGTTTTACATGCCAGCAGGTGGAGACAGTTGTTTGTGGCAGTGAGGAAGAGATGTGTTCAGTGACCGGTGGTGTGTCCAGGTGTGCTGCATGAATGATTAGTCATTCACGTAAATCATGTGTGGACCGAACCACATGCTGTATGTGCGCAGCTAACATTTCTGAGCCCCGTTTGTTTGGGTGAAGTCCGTCTGTCTTAAAATGAGGCATTCTTTGCCAGAAAATATTAAAATTATCCACATAACACACATGATGAGCCCTGCAGGCGGACTGGAGCCAGTCGTGGAGGCCAAGGAGTCTACTGAAGCGGCCAGCACCGCGACCAACAGTGGGAATGGGACCAGAGATAAAAACGGACTTTCCACACTGCTTTAAAAAGTTAAAAAGACGGTTAAAATCTGATTTTGTCAGCTCAGACTGCTGAAGAGCTGTGTCATTTGTTCCGACATGGACTATCAGGAGGACGGGAGCGATGGCAATAGGTCCTGGAGTTTTTTTTAAATGTCAGCCGTGGTGGCACCGGGGAAGCAGTGAGAGGTAGCGTTAAAGAAACTGATGTTTCTGGTTATGGAGTCACCAATTATTAGTGTGGTTGGGGAGAAAAGATGACGCGGAGATGCCGGTTGTGGGGTTCCAGAGCAGGACTGAGCAGAATCTGCTTCAACACTGCGTGCGGACTGAGGATGGAGTGTGTGAGCTGCCGAGTGTTGTGTTGGAATAGCAGTAACAGACCTGAGAGAAGGGCTACCCGACGGTGCAGGGTAGAGACGGCCTCCGGAGCATCGGATCACAGCCTCCTTCAGAATCCTACGTCGGGAAGCGGAGGTTTTTGACCGGGATGACAGCCGCCGACCAGGCCCAGCAGCAGACCGGCAGCCATGTGCGGGAGATTTAGCCGGTGGAGGAGATGCAACAGTGTCGGCAGGCACTGTGCGCCGAAAGAGATCCGTATCAGGGAGACTCGAAGCCGCAGGTGCATCCGCTGGTTGGACCAGAGTGTCATCAGACAGGGCTGCATAGCGGTTGGAGAGGCCGATGTGCGGAGGAGAGGCAGCCCCGTCCGAGCCTCTCTTGCAGCCACGGACCACCACTTCAGCCCATGTTGACTGACGCTTTGGAGTCGAGCAGGAGGAAAGCCTGGGAAGGCTAGAGGGGTCCCATAGCACGGTGTCCTGGATGTTAGCGGTTGCGCTAAGATAAACAATCTGTTTGGCTTATACTGAAGCCACATCCATAAAGCCAGTCAGCAGGGAATCTTTCTCTTTGAGTTCCTCTGAAAGTCGTCGGATGTCTTGACCTTATGGTCAACAATCTTCTTGTTTGCTTTCTTAAGGAGTGAGCAGTCCTCATGGTGCAGAGTTATCTCGGCTAGCATAGTCACCGGAGCTTTGTTGCGATCAGTAGCGTTGATAGCGTTTTTACGGTCATCTAGCTTAAAATCCATGTCGGATGACTAAAATCCTTAACCCACGTAAAACTTAAGTTAAATAAAAAGGATAAAAAGGAAAAAATGTAACGAAAAAGAGTGGATAAAACTGGATAAGAGTTCGGTTTAAGACGGAGCTTCCGACAGGTGGCTACAGACGCCAACGCATGCACAGAGTGCAGATTACGTCAGCAAGATTGCTGACGTAAGCTAGCCAGCTTAGCAAGCTGGCTAGCTAACAGTTAGCTAGCCAGCTTGTTACTGAATCAAAGTCAGTCTTTTTAAACCTATCCAATAATAGCATGATAGCTAGAACTGCCAGGTTAGTTGTTTATTTTATCATAATGATAAAGTTGTTGTTGTTTTCTTACACCTGATGTGAGCCGCTGCTCTCCGCTCGACAAACTGTGCTCGTCCTTCAGCGGTGTCAGCAACACGCGTTCACATGTTTTGGGGGTGTGGCTTTGGAAGGAGCCCAGAAGGGAGGGGGAGGGAGTTTCCATCAGTTTCTTGCTAGTTTCTCAAACTTACCTACCCTGCCTTTAATATTAGTCACCCAGTACAACGGTTAAAGGACAAAACGGAGAGTGTAAAGACAAGACTTTTAATATTACCTTCATGTATACATAGGCCTCTGAGGAAGATGGGTGTTCTCTGGTCTTCATTACAAACATAAAAATAAAAATGGACAGCATACAATCCATTAAAGTACTGTAATGAATAAATCCCTGAGAGCTTTCATTGCCATTATAACAAAGATAAATAGAGAACTCACAGGAGTCAAACCCATGTCTGTCTCAATAGAGAACATTAATTTCATTCAGTCTATAGCAACATCACTTTTACTGTCTCTACCTATGTGTGTATATTGTGTAGGCTGCCTCCCTTCCCTCTCTCTCTCCTTCCATCCCCCTCCCTCTTTCTCTCTGTTCCTCACTTCCGGCCAAGGGATTCATTGTAGTGTGAAAGTGTTGAAACGAAGATACTTACAGATTAAACCTATTTTACTAAATTTCTTGTAATTCCTAATAGTTCTTATTTTTTTCTTCTAAGTTATAGCCTATATTTAGGCTAAATAAAATGATTAGGTTATATATTTTTATTGTTGATTTCTAGAGTTGAGCCGGATACTCGGCTGAAACGAGTATCCGGTACAGATAAAGCACTTTTGCCGAGTACGAGTATTATACGAGTAATACGAGTCAATATCTGTGCTCGGATTGAATAAAAATTCTCATTGGGTAGCTGACTGTGTCTGCGTTCTGTGATAGTAGTCACAGCGCCCTTCCCCTACACACATACAGATTTATTGTGTTGCTGTGTCCCGCTCTGCTCACGAACGAGGATTAAACTTTAACACTTCAGAAATACAACAGTAGCATGCCCGCATCTGACACATGCAGGGAGACAAAAAGTCGCTGACAGTGTGAATGTCTAAATGAACAGGCGTAGTCTATAATAATGCGTTGATAAAAAGTGTTCTCATGAGCTGTATGAAAATATCAGCCTTATTCTTTCAGCTCGGCTGTGTGTCGGCGTTTCCACATTAAAAGACTCGGGCCGTTCTCCCTCACTACTTCAAAAATGAGATTAGCCTAAGGCTTTTAATCAGTCTCTGTCGGATCGGCCTAGTCAAGAGTTTCTCCACATCACCGCTGCAAACATAAAGCAGTCTATTGGCTAAAACAGTCTGTGGGATTTCCTACAGATGGTGATGTCATTTTCGAAGAGAGCTGATTGGTCAGTAGGCGGCGTTTTCAAAGAGTTAATCTCTTTTCTGGAACATAACCTGCTCCGGAGCAGGTTAGCCTTCAGCATAAGTTACCATGGAGATCTACCCTGGTAAGAAGTGAACCACTCGTGGTACTGAAAACCCAGGGTTAACCCCGAAGTTACCTGGATAAGCTCAAATCCTGCTTCGTGGTACAGGCCTCTGGTGTGGAAATTAAAAAAAATAAAAAAGAACCAAAAACAAAATTCACACTGGTCATAAAAAAAATTAAAAGTTAAAAAAAGAAAGTTATGTTGATTATGAAAACTCTTGTTCATTACATTTTACTTCATAATTGCAACCGCATATGTTGTATTCTTTGTTGCAAAACTTGTTCTGTATATAGTTCGTTTGTTATCGTGATCAAAACCATTGATCTGAAGCTCAATGCTGATGCTGTCATGTAAATAGTTTTCTAATCAGCAACAAATATAACAATTTCTGATCAACCCATATCAATTGCATGCTTAAAATAACATACCGGTTAAAGACCCACCCATTTCAAGACAACCCGACCCACTTCCGTGTTAAATCCCGCCCATTTCCGGGTTAGGCCCCGCCCAGTCCGAGTACAGATACAGATAATTCATATGAATTAACACAGACACAGATACAGATAATGCTGTACTCGCTCATCCCTATTGATTTCATTAATACTCTTGTTGATTTTCTTGTTACTGCCAGTACGATTATAATATGAAAAGCCTAAATAATAAGTAGGCTTAATAATGTTACTTAATATCGGTAACAACTGACATATTTAGGCAGAATGTACAGATTCTTATATGTGTAGCCCTGGTGTAAAATATAGGGATTAAAATAAGTTAGTTCCTATCAAAAGCAGAATGAAATAATTCAGTATGGAATTTAACCTAAAAAGAAATTTAGTTTAATAAGGAAAGAGTAATGCTTAGCTCAGATATTAAGATAATTTAGTCCTAAATGAGATGAAAATGTAAATATTTGCAAAATAAACTGTTCTGTATGCTTGAGGTAAAACATTAAGGTAAACTGAAGGGAAAAAATACCGATTGTTCCTTTATTTTCAGCTGTGATTGTTGATGTTGACATTTGATTGGTTGCTGTGGGTGTAAGTCAGTGTCACTTGTGGTGATTGGCTGTAACTCAGAAAATGAGCTGGACTGGGTGGGAAAGAAAAAAACGGAAGGGACAACGAAAAAAAAGCCACGCGAGAGAGACGGGAGAGACACGAAGTAGGAGAGGTGACCACGGAGCTGGAGAAAAGTGGAGAAACTTACAGATATGCAGTTTGTCGAATGTTTACGTAACTTTTGAGCAGAAGACGTTATAGCTGAGGACAGTAAAGCACAGTACTCGCTTAACCGCAGTGTGTTAGAGTGCAGGTTTAATGCGAGTGGGGCTGGGCTAACTGAGCTAATGTCGGCGAGCCACTGGAGCAGAGGACGCCATTGCTGATCTTGGACTGTTTGGAGTTTCCGCACGAGGACCTAACGAGGACCTCGCCTCCGCTGCCGTTTGGATTCATCTTTTCATCGCTTCCTGCTCTGTTTCTTCTGGACGGATGCTGAACTGTGAGTTGGACCGTGTGTACTCTGTTGAGAGAGAGGGAAAAAAGGATTTTGTCGGCCGCACCGCACCCGAGCTACACACAGCCCTGAAACTTCTTTATTTTTGCGCGCAACTGGGAGACTGTGTGTGTGTGCATGCGGGCCCGATGTGTGTTTGTGTGGTAACTGATTAAGTACATTAAAGTATTTGGAGTTAGCCTATTAATGTTTTGAAGGGTAAAGCAGAAAAAGCAAAAACAAGACGTTTGCTGAAGAAATAAGAATCAACAGTGTGTGATATAGT
Source organism: Micropterus salmoides (assembly GCF_014851395.1). Taxonomy (NCBI): domain Eukaryota; kingdom Metazoa; phylum Chordata; class Actinopteri; order Centrarchiformes; family Centrarchidae; genus Micropterus; species Micropterus salmoides. The sequence continues at coordinate 28,117,417 of NW_024040040.1, read as the reverse complement.
ATTTTGGTATCAAAGACAGGTTTTCTATAATTTTAAAGTAATTATTTGCCAACTTTTGGCAAAGGTATTCGAGTTTAATATTCTTTCTAAAACAAAATTTATTTTAAAGAGGTATATTTTGTGTTTTGTATTGGTTTGTGTTGCTGCATTATCTGAAGAAACCAGTGATACTTTTTGTACTACATTTAAAAAGGAAAGCAGTCAGTAAAATATCATTCCTGTTAACATAAGAGAATTGTTGGGTCAGTTATTTTAAATATATTATGTGGAGAGATTTAAATGCTTAGTTTGACAATTTCTGTGTATATTAAGAGGGTATTTCAGGAGTCACCCAAAACAGGTAAACCTTCGGCGTAGCTACCTTTTTGAAACAAACACCGAACCCATAACACCCCATCAGTCAGGTCTAAAGCTAAGCGCTTATACAGGATGGTGGGGTGCTACATAAAAATGGAGGCACCGCTGGGATAATTTAGTTGTAATGTTATTTCCTGACCCAACATCAAAAGTGATACAATAAGAACATTTAACAGAGAATAAATTAAAGCTGCTCTACTCATTTCATAGGCTCATTAAGTTAAAGAATTAAAAGTAACTGTTAAAGCTTATTATAATCACTATAAATATTCAATTTAAAACAATCTAAGCTATTAGTTTCACATACAAGTTGAAGGTAATCGTCTTAGCTAAGGTTAGCTTTTACCAGACCAAGGCATCATGGCACAACTACTACACTGGTGTAAAGGAGAAGGCATTAATCCTGAACATGCCATATTGGTCAAAGATGTCCCAGAAGACACACAGAGTGATTTCATTGAAGAAACCATGCAGTCCATAAAAGCTCTTGGACGTGTAAAGGTCAGAGGAAGGATGTATGAATTTCAAAGCCAAGGCCTAGCTGTATTATGTGAATGTAAGGAGAAAGTCGACACGAAAGTTATCCTCATGGATGTGTTACCGGAGAACAGTGTTGCACCATGGAGGATTTTTGGAACTGTTGAAGAGGAAAATGTGTCCACTGATGGACGAATAGGGGATGTTTCCCAGGAGGAACAACAAGTAACTGGTCCTGCTTTTTCCCTCCAAGCATCCACACCTGAAGCCATTATTAGAGCCGTAGGAGACGTAATGCAGAGAACGTCTAGGTCTACTAATGACAATAACTCATACAGGAGATTGAGAACTTTCTCTGGTGTCATCCCCACACCTCCTGGAGAAGAGCAGCTAGATAACTGGATAGAGCAAGCACGACTAATGATAGGAGTGTGATCGACCCAACAGAGAAAAGAGAATGAGAATAAAGGAAAGTGTAAAGGGTCCAGCACTAGAGATCCTGCAAGCTGTATGTTTCAACAACCCAGACGCAACTCCTAAAGAGTATATTAATGTGATCGAGAACGCCTAAAACAGGCGAAGAGCTCTATTTTGCCTTTAGAATGCTAAGTCAGCACCCAAGTGAGACGCTTTTCGGCTTCTTGAGGAGAATGGAGAGAGTCCTGAACAAATGAATTCAAAAGGGAAGTTTGCAACCTGCCGCTGCAGATAGAGCACGCCTTGACCAACTTATTAAAGGAGCCACCAGAGCTGACCTGATGCTCCTAAACCTCAGGCTTAGGGAGCGAAGGGAACAACCACCTACTTTTTTACAGCTACTAAGTGAGATTCGCATGGAAGAGGAGTATCAAGCCTCCCGCCGTAAGCTGAACCCAAATAAAACCGTGCATGTTAAAACTGTTGCCATTCCAGCAGAGGCAGAAGTACAAGATCTCAAAGCTCAGATACAAGAACTGAAATTACAAGTTACTGAACTTACAGCCTTGTCAACTGCACAGCCTACTCCATTACCTGCCTTTGAAACTACAGTGACTCCTGAAGCAGAAGCCTCAGGGGGAGATAAAGATCTGCAAGCCTTGAAGAAGGAGGTTAAAAGACTAAGGAAACAGGTCTCAGTGATGTCCATCAAACTTACCACAGTCCCCCAGCAAAGCCAACTCAGTCAAGAGTCTCCGCTCATGCGGAAACGAGAGGGAGATTCATCATTCATCATTCAGACAACATTCCTATCCTGATTGGCACCAATGTTCGCAAGGTCAGACCATCCACTTCCTATGATGAAGTCACAGAAACAGATAACATCCAGTCACTAAGAGTGTTTCAGAGCAGAAAGTCAAACCTCTACCTGTCATGAAGTTCCCCAAAGTTAATCCTGATGACAGCCCCGTGGCTGAAGTCGCAGAACCATCCCTGATCAGTACACAGTGCCCCAAATTGATGATGCACTGGATTGTTTGGCTGGAAGCAAGTGGTTTTCAGTGTTGCATTTGCGCAGTGGTTACTATCAGACCCCGATGGCAGACAAGGATAAAGAGAAAACCGCTTTTATATGCCCCCTGGGATTTTATGAGTTTGAGAGGATGCCACAGGGAATCACAGGGGCGAAATTATGGAGAAAGCGGTTGGGGACATGCACATGCTGGAGGTCATTGTGTACTTGGATGACTTGATCGTATTCGGCAAAACCTTGGAAGAACATGAACAAAGGCTCCTCAAGGTGATGGACAGACTGGAAGAAGCTGGTCTGAATTTGTCAATAGACAAATGCCAGTTCTGCAGGCCCCAAGTGACCTATGCGGGACAGTATGTCAAGAACTGTGGCAGATGTGTTGCACGAAAGACAGCACCTCAGAGAGCAGCGCCTTTAAATCAGATCACCAGTAAAGGCCCACTCGATCTGGTCTGCATGGATTTTTTTATCCCTTGAACCTGATTCTCAGGGATTTGCAAATATCCTTGTTGAGACTGATCATTTTACCAGGTACAAGCGTTTCCTGCAAAGGATCAAAGGGCTTCAACGGTTGCCAAGATTCTCTGTGAGCGGTATTTTGTGCATTATGGACTCTCTGCACAGATACATTCGGATCAAGGGCGAGATTTTGAAAGTAAACTCATCCAAGACCTTCTGAAAATGTTAGAGATCCGTAAGTCTAGGACATCACCATACCATCCTCAGGGGGATCCACAACCTGAACGATTTAATCGCACCCTCCTATCCATGCTTGGGACTCTGGATCCAAATCAAAAGCAAAAGGGGAGTCAGAAAATTAGTCATTTGGTGCATGCCTATAATTGCACCCGAAACGAGGCAACTGGCTACTCCCCTTATCTGCTGATGTTTTGAAGAGAAGCTCGCCTACCTGTAGACATCTGTTTTGGAGTATCAGGACAGAGTGAAAAAGGTGTGACGTACCAGCAGTATGTTACTAAGTTGAAGGCTGATCTTCGCAAAGCATACCAACTGGCTGCCGAAGCTGCTGACAAGAATCACATGAGAAATAAAAAAGCACATGACAGGTTAGTGAAAGAGCAAGTCTTAGAAGAGGGAGATCGAATCCTGTTGAGAAACTTTGGTGTCACTGGAAAGCACAAGCTGAAGGACAAATGGAGGTTGATGCCTTACACCGTGGTTGGAAAGATGCCAAACCTCCCAGAGGTTGTACATTCTTCCCATGGGCAGTTCAAAAACAGAATCTCTCATATCTCCAATCCTAGTTGACAGGACAAGTAGAGTAGATCACGTGTCATCTCTCTTTCTGACGTTCTAGGCTCTGTTGCTCAGGAAGTCCAGTATTCATGTGCCTAGAGGACTGCCTATGCCCAGGTTGCTCAGTTTCTTAACCAATTTGTGAGGGATAGCTGTTAAAAGCTGAGCTAAAATCCACAAACACCACACACTCTTATATAGGTGTTATATAAGGTATGATCCAGGTATGTAAAGGCTTGGTGAAGAGATGTGATGACTGCATCCTCTGTCGACCTGTTTGCTCTATATGCAAACTAGTGTTGGTCCAGGTCAGCAGGGATGGCAGATTAAATGTGAGAGATGTAGAGTCTCTCAAAACATTTGGTGATGATGGGGGTTAGAGTTACTGGACGATAGACATTAAGGAGGTTCACTGTACTTTTTTTTTGGTCTGGGATGATTGTGGCTGACTTACAGCAGATGGGGGCTGCAGACCATAGTAGCAAGAGGTTATAGATGGTGGTAAATACCTCTGCTAACTGGTCTGTACAGGTCTTCAGGATTCTTCCAGTAACTCGATCTGGAACAGCTGCTTTCCTTGCATTGACTTTTCATGGGGTGGATCTGACCTGACGTTGGTGCAGCTGTATGGGGTCGTCCTGGTAGTGCAGAATGGGTGTCGGCCCTGTTTCGGGGGTTGAAGCGACTGAAGAAGTCGTTCAGGGTCTTTGGCATTATGCTGTCCACGGGATTTTTGGCTATGTAGCTGTCCTCATAGCCAGAGAGTCTTTATCCCCTGCCACATGCATCTCGAGTTGTTGCTGGCAAAGTGTTCTCTATCCTTTGCTAGTACCTGTGTTTGGCCTCACTGATGCCCCCTCCCCAGGTTTTGCTGTGCCTCTTTGTAGGCCTGCAGGTCCCAGACTTAAACGCAGAATCCCAAGCTCTGAACAGGGTCTTCCTTCACCTTGCTCTTGAAGAATGGTTTTTGGTTGGGGAATGCTTTAACAGTTTATATTTCAGAAAGACTCTCAGCACAGAAGTTTATATATGAAAGAACAGTTGATGTGTCCCGCCAGGTCTGTGTACCAGCAGTGATCAATAGTGTTGAATGGTTTGTTAAAAGTGCTGACTGTGACTAATGACAACTGAAACAACTTTACAATTTAACAAACTCCATTTGCTGATAGGCAGTTGAAAGCCCTGGAAAAAGCAAGCATGTGAAGTGCTGGGCGGATGAATACACTGTTGTTTGATAAAACAAAATGTCATAACTTCATAGCTTTAGAGGTGTTAGTAATTGACCCTTTGCTAAGCCACACCCCCTTAGTTACTGTCCGACCGGTCCGACTTTTATCACGGTGCTGCTACAGTCTATAACTGCACTCCCTGGAGAAATATTGTTAAAATTTTGGAAAAAGCAATCTCAGAAAGAAGCAGACAGTTTTGTAGTTGCATTATACATTTGAAGGTTGCATTCAGGCTGTAAAACTGACGTAAAAAAAATAAAGACATAAGCTAAAGCCTAACGATCAGAGTGAAAATGATCTACTGTATTAACTTAGGCTACCTGACTGTTGAGAAGGAGGTGACAATACAGCTGGGTAGGTCTCTGTTCACTATTACAATCATTTAAAAGCAGAACAGTAGGGCTATATAACATTACATTTAGTATTAAGTTAGCTAACTAACATTACATTAGGAACAATCCAGAGCCTACATTTGTCTGGATTTGTTTTAGGTTTTGGAAAGGGAATAAATTGTACTTCTCCTTTCAACCTCTCTGTGTAGGGCTGTGGCTAACGATGATTTTAGTATTCGAAGCTCTGATAGATTATTTCAACGATTCATCGATGCGTCGTTTAAGCAGTACTTTTGCTTGGTGGCGGCAGAGCCCTTTTTGTTCAGCTGTCGTCGTGCTGTTGTCAAGGCGACATAAGTTTCGTTTTACGGTGGACGGACTGTGACATTACAGAGTTGTTGTTTTCTTTAGCTTGAAATAATAATAATCACTATTTTCTTTCTCTTCCTCCACTTTGCAAACAGCTCCATTATAATCACGTTGTGTTCACAGCGTATAAGTAAATGTCCGTGCGAAACACTGTGCTGTATAGTTAAATGGATTAAACGAAGCATCGATGCAAAGAATTTGTGTCGAAGCATTTTATTAATCAATTTTATCAATTTAATTGATAAAATCGTTTCAGCCCCATCTCTGGGTAGCGACTATAATTATTAAAAGTGCCCCAGGAACAGTGTTTGGCCATATTTTGGAAAAATACGGCAAAAATAAGCTAGAAAATGACTCCTTTTGCATATAAGTCAGTGGATAGAAGCTATGAAAGTGTCGGACCTCAGTTAGAGTGAGTACGCTGTGATTGGCCAGCTATGTATTTGGGGTGTGGCTTAGCGAAGGGTAAATTGTAGTCTGGATAGAGTCAGGATGGCTGTTTCCCCCTCCAGTAACACTCTATTTTAAGGTGCCTGTAATAAGCAGTAATTAACAGTTAATAAGACACTTATAAGACCTTATAAGATGCATATAATTACTCAATGTAAGTGTTAATTAAACCACAATTAACACATTTATTATTGCTTATAATACACTTATAAGGCTCTCATTAGAACTGTTATATTGTTATAACAGTTATATTGTACCAGTCATAAACATTAATAAGATGTGTATGAACATTAATTAGACTTTATAATGGTTAATTACAGAGTAATTAACACATTTATTATTTACTTGTAAGACATTTGTAAGACCTTATTAAGAATTTTTTTAAATGTTTATAGACAGCTTGTAAAAATGAACAAGATGTTTATTGACATTAATACGACTATGCAAGTATTTATGAAAATATGAATTTGCACATTTATTATTTCTTATTAGCATCCTTTTGAACACTTACTGAAAACTGGTTAACAACTTATATATACCATATGTTATTGATATGTGTTATGTTATGATATTTATTGACATGAATGATACTTAATCAGTTTTAATAATGGTTAAAAAAAAACACTCATTATTGGCTTGTAAGATATTTATGAGCAGTTATTAGAAATGTGTCAGTTTATAGACCACTTATCAGTGTTAAATAGATGTTTAATGACTATGTAAATACACTGTAAGAGGTTTATATTAATGCCTGATTAAGGCTAATAAATCCTTTATTATGCTCTTATAAACCATTAACAGTGCTTCTTTGCAGCTACCTAAACTAAAGTGGGAACAGTGTCTTATTAAGATGAATGTATTGTGTATAAGGTATGATCAATTATTAATAAATGATCCATTTGAACAACACACACACAGTGAGTTAGTGATGAAGCTTAAAAACACACTTTTGGATTGTTTGATTTGTTTTAGTAAACAAGCCTTTGAAAGCAGTCAACAATTAGTGCAATTATATACTGACGCCAGAAACATAAAAAATATATATATTTATAAATGTAGTGTAGCGCATATAACACATAAAATAAAATTAAAATGGCAACTTAAAATTTGAGGCAGTTTTACAATTCAAAAAAATAAAAATCCCTTTTAGAAAATATAACAAAATTTTATTTCTCAAGTATCAAACATTGCACTTTTGGAACAGGCTAACAAAGATAAATGGAAACACAAACTACCAGTCGCTTAAAAATTGCCCTTCCCAAGAGGCAGTAGTTTCCCTGACCTCTTCAGGGCCTGGACCTTGTCCTCTATGTCCGTACTGGTAACAATAGCATCCAGACATTTACCAGCAAAATCTTAAAGCTTTGTGGTATGTTGCTCCCTTAGCTCAGCATATTTCTCTGGGGCAGCGATGGCAAGCTCAGCAATGGGTGCATTTAAGGTGATAACGTTGAGGTCCACTCCCATCTTTTTGCATGCAGCAGTGATTGACTTTTTTTTGTAGGTCTTCAGGACTTTAGTGTAGCGTTCTACGACTTCTGCTGGACCACATGCTAAGATAATGAAAAAGAAGTAAAGTTGGTATTAGCCTCAGGGAAATAAAATGTACTATGTACTTTTCAGTCCTTCCCTAGCCACCCTAGTCACTTTCTATATCTAATGTAACTTCTTATAAGGATATGCTCAGGAAAACAAAGGGTGTGCCTTTACTTTAAATGGCATTAATATTTCTTTAGAATATTATTTTTTTTAAATCTTATTCTAATCTTAACAGGTGTTGTCAAACCACTGAAGACGCCAGGGTTGCGTGGTCTGCAGTTTTCCAACAAAACCGTAAAATAATTTTGAGGGGTGAATTTTTTTTGTCTGCAGGTTGGGCTTGAGGCAATCTATTTTGCATGCACATTAAGAATATCTATGAATAACGGTCCATATTTTAAATGAAATTATGTTCACTTAAAATATGGACCATTATGGACTGTAGGCCATATCAGCACGTACACACGTCACAAGCACGCAAACAAACACACAAATTGTTCCAATGATGTCACTGTGGCAGCACACAGTCACGCCCACTGCCCACCTGCCTCTCATCCTGCTTTAGCTGAAGAGTGGGCGCTCCTCTCTTTAATAAATTCTTTACACCATTTCAAGTCCGCTCAGAGAAATCCATACCCTGAATGAGTCACATCATCGGTTTAGATGGGCTATACTTTCAGCTCCATCCTTCACTTTATAAATTCTCTGGATTTTGTTTGATATCTAGTGTTGGCAAACTTAAATTATGTAAATAAAATTTATGTGAAAAACAATCTGATTTGACTGACATGTATATAATTATTACACAAGGCCCTTCTGGAACTTGGTGAAAGAACTGTATTGGGAATTAGCTTTTAATGCTAATACACTAAACATTTATGCTGGCTATTTAGCTATATCAAGTGCCTTTTGTTGAAACATATTCAACTTTTCATAAAATCCATATGCTCGTCAAAAAAAAAAAAAGTAGTGAAAAAAAGTGGTAGAAAAAAGTGTACAAGCAATAGGGATAACCGCACCCTGGAGAGGACTGTGAAACAAAACCCATTCAAAAATGTGGGGGAGATTCACAAAGAGTGGACTGCAGCTGGAGTCAGTGCTTCAAGAACCACCACGCACAGACGTATGCAAGACATGGGTTTCAGCTGTCGCATTCCTTGTGTCAAGCCACTCTTGAACAAGACACAGCGTCAGAAGCGTCTCGCCTGGGCTAAACACAAAAAGGACTGGACTGCTGCTGAGCGGTCCAAAGTTATGTTCTCTGATGAAAGTAAATTTGGGTTTGGGTGCCATGTCATCTGCTGGTGTTGGTCCACTGTGTTTTCTGAGGTCCAAGGTCAACACAGCCGTCTACCAGGAAGTTTTAGAGCACTTCATGCTTCCTGCTGCTGACCAACTTTATGGAGATGCAGATTTCATTTTCCAACAGGACTTGGCACCTGCACACAGTGCCAAAGCTACCAGTACCTTAGCCCTATAGAAAATCTATGGGGTATTGTGAAGAGGAAGATGCAATACGCCAGACCCAACAATGCAGAAGAGCTGAAGACCACTTTCAGAGCAACCTGGGCTCTCAAAACACCTGAGCAGTGCCACAGACTGATTGACTCCATGCCACGCCGCATTGCTGCAGTAATTCAGGAAAAATGGGCTCCAACTAAGTATTGAGTGCTGTACATGCTCATACTTCTCATGTTCATACTTTTCAGTTTGCCAACATTTCTAAAAATCGTTATTTTTGTATTGGTCTTCAGTAATATTCAAATTTTTGGAGATACTGAATTAGGGATTTTCATTAGTTGTCAGTTTTAATCATCACAATTAAATGAAATAAACATTTGAAATATATCAGTCTGTATGTAATGAATGAATATAATATCCAAGTTTCACTTTTTGGGGAGAGATCCAGAACTGCACTTATACAGATCACCAGAACATAAAAACTACATAGAATCAGCATTAAAAGTTGGACAACTTTACTCCAAAATAAGGTTTAAAAAGCGTTTTTCCCAACCGGTTATACTTCTACTACGCATGCGTCACCTCTTCCGCACATGCGCAACACAAGTAATACGGACCCTTACGTCAGTGGAACCACACGATTGGCTGAAATATGTTTCCCGCTTTGGCTGTTAAAAGCAGACGATTGGCTTTCTAGTGGGAGGGGCGGGATAACCGCCATCTTTACTGTTACCGGCTTTCCCCAAAGAGTTATATTGAGGATGTGATTGAGTGGCATGTCTCCTATAAATGATCTCTGGTTACGTTAACTGTGAGCAGAGTCAGGTTTGCGAGAAAAAAAATCTATATTCGAATCCCAAAATGGAAAATCAAATGTTTACCCAATGATCGAATATGCGGGTCCAGCCCTAGTTAAATTCCCAACATTGGGCCGAAACATGCTGTTAGATCCCGAGTTACCCCTGTTAAGGAGGTACTGGACCAGCTCTCCGTCTCAAAGTGTCCGCCTGCCCTGCTTACTCTGAAATGGCACCTGACTGAATAGCCCTAGAGCCAAATACCACCTCAGCCACGGCCGTTAACAACAGCTCTCTTCACATTGATCAGTGTACTTGGTATAGTTGCTAGGATCGCATTTAGTGGCCAGGAAAATAGCCCCAAGGATAAGTTAATTTTGTTGGCTAGAGCAACCTATAAGAACCTTAAAGATGTTAAACACACTTTACCTAATAAATTACTACCTTAGTGAAGAAATAAATTCAATGTCTACTCCTGGTACTTTAAATGCAATGATTATATATTTTATTGCAAAATTGAGCAAGGGCAAGCATACATCTTAAACTGATTAAAACTTAAGTAAACTGTTAAAATATCTAAAATTCAAAACCTGATAACGATAGCTTAGCTTGAGTATTTTGATGTCTCCTTTTTGGAGAGAAAGGGACGGGAAGGAATACTCCACAGTGAAAATCCTTCCTCCGCTGCTAAGCTGTAGTGTCTTGAAGAAACTTGAGGCTTTGTCAAAAGCCCTCAAAAGTCTTCAGTCTTTGTTGCAGTTGAGAGAGAAACTTCGGAGTCCATTGATTCTTCACTTGGTTTGGTCGTGGTTATCCTCTGTGGCTCGATCTTTTGAAGTCCACTGAATAAAACTCAGAAGTATTCTCTAGTTGTTTGCTGTTCAAATCCCCAACTCTTGTTAGGCTCTTGGTCCGGTGCAGTGATGGTCTTGCTCCGAGTCCGATGCCTCTGAGATCTGCCGGGAAATAACCCCGATCTCTCTCTGACTCCTCTTTACATATCCTACTCCGGAGCTGAGTTCTCTTGTCAAATCAGCTACCACCCTTTTCCTGTCTACGTGACTACTGTCACATAGCTTGTTCATCCGTAAATTCAGTTGGGCCAGTGATGTTCTTATTTGGCCATTTTGTTTCCCCTTGCTGACCCTTCTCTCCCATTGACTCATAGACATAAGACCGTTACACCCATCTCAGTATTTCACAACAAGTTCAACATCTCTCAACATGATTCTTCACTTCTCCTATTCTTCACACACACATTTGTATCAATACTATTGAAAATCATGATCTCCTTAAGTTTGTTTAGTAGTTAATCATATTCATTTCATTGCTATAATCGTATCTTAGTTGATCACTTTATAATTGTTGCATCTAATACATCACATTCGGTACTTTTACACAATTAGTTGGAAAGTACCTTGCAGTCCCACGGTTCAGTAAGCCATTGTTTGTACATCTGTCCCTTGAGACATGATGGTTAGAGCGCCGGGATCTCAACCTCTGTGACACCCCCTCCTTGAGATCACTTGCTGTCCCTGGTAGTAATCCGTGAGCATGAGGTCCACGTCGTCGTAATCTGCTTGTAGGGTGAGTACATCGTAGTCCGGAGGTGATGGAGATATGTCCCACTGGTCCACGAGCACAAGCTCATCTAGGCATATTGTATGAAGAGAGTCCACGGGCGAGGTAACCTCACTTGTAACTTCCCCAACGTATGTGGCTTGTGATTCCACCGCCATTGACCTGGTGACATGCTGCTCCTCAGTTGTGGTGGCAGTTGGTTTCCGCATTTATTTATTTATTTATTTAAACAGGAAAAGATTAAGAGCAATCGGGCCTGACTCAGTATAGAACTGATTTTCAGCAGTTTCCTGTTCTGCAGAACATGAATACCTCAAACACAACAAAACTCCAAGACCATACAATAACAAACACACAGCAACAAGCACACAAACTACGATAGTAAAACAAGCTTCAGCAGGAGGCCATAAAGCTATCTCAGTGTTCACAGATATACCTGTCCATCAGATGGCGAGCAAAAGTTTGTTTAAATAGTCTTATTGATGTTATAGATCTGATGTGCTGTCTCATTCCAGGCTCTAGTGAGCAAATTAAAGAAAGATTTCTGTCCATAGCAGTTTCTAAAAGCTGGTATAGGGAGAAGTCCATTTGCAACAGATCTCGTAGTGCGTTCGGGCCTTGAGCTGAGTTTTGGAGCCAGCGCAGTCAATTCTGCAGTAGTGTGTCCATTTCAATTCAATTCAATTTTATTTATATAGCGCCAAATCACAACAACAGTTATCTCACAGCGCTTTTCATAAAAGAGCAGGTCTAGACCGTACTCTGTGATGTTATTTACAGAAGCCCAACAGTTCCCACCAAGAGCAAGCACTAGGCGACAGAGGCAAGGAAAAACTTCCTTTTAAGAGGCAGAAACCTCGAGCAGAACCATGGCTCAGGGTGGGCGGCCATCTGCCTCGACCGGTTGGGGTGAGAGAGAGAGAGAGAGATGTAAGGAGAGAGAGATGTAAGGAGAGAGAGAGAGGGGAGGGAGGCAGCCTACACAATATACACACAGAGGTACACACAGTGAAGGTAATGCTGCTATAGACCAAATGAAAAATGGTACAGATATTTATAATAGTGTTAATGGTAACCATCATACTGTTAATGATTATAATAACAATAATAACAATAAGACTAGCAACAATAGTCGTTGCAGCAGAGGGTGTCGAGCAGGAACACGGGGGCAGCAGGTGACCCGCAACCACAGATCCAGACTCCACAGCTCCAGAGCCAGAAAACCTGCAGGAAGTGATAGGAGAGAGGAGAGAGACGAGAAAGCACAAGACTACCAGAAAGGGGAGAAGTTGTGTTAGTAACATGCAATAATGGGATAAGGTTGCATACAGAGGGAGAGAAAGTAGAGGAGAGAGGAGCTCAGTGCATCATGGGAAATCCCCCGGCAGTCTAGGCCTATAGCAGCATAACTAAGGGATGGTTCAGGACTACCTGAGCCAGCCCTAACTATAAGCTTTATCAAAGAGGAAAGTCTTAAGCCTACTCTTAAATGTGGAGATGGTGTCTGCCTCCTGAACCCAAACTGGAACCTGGTTCCACAGGAGAGGAGCTTGATAGCTGAACGCTCTGGCTCCTAGTCTACTTTTGGAAACTCTAGGAACCACAAGTAACCCTGCATTCTAGGAGCGCAGTGCTCTGGTGGGGTAGTAAGGTACTATGAGCTCTTTAAGATAAGATGGTGCCTGACCATTAAGAGCTTTGTAGGTAAGAAGAATGATTTTAAATTCTATTCTGGATTTTACTGGAAGCCAATGCAAAGAAGCTAAAACAGGAGAAATGTGATCTCTTTTCCTGGTTCCTGTCAGAACACGTGCTGCAGCATTCTGGATCAGCTGAAGAGTCTTAATGGAGTTTTTCGAGCAGCCTGATAATAAGGAATTGCAGTAATCCAGCCTAGAAGTAACAAATGCATGGACTAGTTTTTCTGCATCATTTTTAGACAGGATGTTCCTGATTTTCGCAATATTACGTAGGTGAAAAAAGGCGGTCCTTGAAATTTGCTTAATGTGAGACTTAAACGACATGTCCTGATCAAAGATAACTCCAAGATTCCTCACAGTGGTGCTGGAGGCCAAGGTGATGCCATCCAGGGAAACTATATCTTTAGATAATGCGTCATGAAGGTGCTTAGGCCCCAGAGCAATAACTTCAGTTTTATCTGAGTTTAACATGAGAAAATTACAGGTCATCCAGGTTTTAACATCCTGAAGGCACATTTGAAGTTTAGCTAACTGATGAGTTTCATCTGGCTTGATCGATAGATATAACTGAGTATCATCTGCATAACAATGAAAGCTTATGGAATGTTTCCTGATAATATTGCCTAAAGGAAGCATATATAAAGTGAAGAGGATTGGTCCAAGGACAGATCCTTGAGGGACTCCATGAGTAACTTTGGCGTGCATGGAGGACTCATTGTTAACATGTACAAACTGAAATCGATCTGATAAATAGGACTTAAACCAGCTTAGAGCGGTTCCTTTAATGCCAATGAAATATTCCAGTCTCTGCAATAGGATCTGATGGTCAATGGTATCAAATGCAGCACTAAGATCTAATAAAACCAGTACAGAGAGTCCTTTGTCTGATGCAATAAGGAGGTCATTAGTAATTTTCACCAGTGCTGTCTCTGTGCTATGATGAACTCTAAATCCTGACTGAAAATCCTCAAATAAACTATTGCTCTGTAGAAAGTCACACAGCTGTTTAGCAACTGCTTTCTCCAGAACCTTAGAGAGAAATGGAAGGTTAGATATAGGTCTATAGTTGGCTAAAACATCCGGATCAAGTTTGGGCTTTTTCAGAAGAGGTTTAATTACAGCTACTTTAAAGTACTGTGGTACATAGCCTGTTGATAAAGATAGATTGATCATATCTAGTATAGAGGTGCTGACTAAGGGTAGAACATCTTTAAGCAGCCTAGTCGGGATGGGGTCTAAGAGGCAGGTTGATGGTTTAGATGAAGAAATTATTGAAGTTAGTTGGTAAAGATTGAGGGAAGCAAAACAATCTAAACATGTATCTGGTTCTACAGCTGTTTCTAAGGTTCCTGAGTTAAGAGATAAGTCGGTGCCAATTGAGGGCAGGTCTTGATGAATTTTGTCTCTAATAGCTAGAATTTTATCATTAAAGAAGCTCATGAAATCGTAACTACTGAGAGCTATGGGAATACTTGGCTCAATAGAGCTGTGACTCTCTGTCAGCCTGGCTACAGTGCTGAAAAGAAACCTGGGGTTGTTCCTATTTTCCTCTATTAATGACGAGTAGTACGCTGCTCTGGCATTACGGAGGGCCTTCCTATAAGTTTTAAGACTATCTTGCCAAATTAAACGAGAATTTTCCACTTTGGTAGAACGCCAATTCCTCTCAAGTTTCCGTGATATTTGCTTTAATTTGCGAGTTTCAGTATTATACCATGGAGCTAACTGTCTTTGTTTTAGTATTTTCTTTTTTAGAGGGGCTACAGAGTCGAGTGTCATTCGCAGCGAGCTTGCAGCACTATCAACAAGATGATCGATTTGGGAGGGACTGAAATTAGCATAGGAGTCCTCCGTTACTTTGTGACTAGATAATGTATTTAGAGCTGATGGAATCGCATCCTTAAATTTAGCTATGGCACTATCAGACAGACATCTTGTATAGAAATTTTTGCCCAATGGCGAGTAGTTCAGCAATACAAACTCAAAAGTTATCAAACAGTGGTCGGATAAAGAGGGATTCTGTGGGAACACCACTAAATGTTCAATTTCAATACCATACACCAAAACAAGGTCGAGGGTGTGGTTAAAACAGTGAGTCGGTTCATGAACACTCTGAGAGAAGCCGATGGAATCTAACAAAGAGATAAACGCAGTACTGAAGCTGTCATTCTCAACATCCACATGAATATTAAAATCTCCTACAATAATAACTTTGTCCGTTTTAAGGACTAAAGTTGACAAAAACTCTGCAAATTCAGATAAGAATTCAGAGTACGGGCCAGGTGCTCAGTACACTATAACAAAAAGAATTGGTTGCAGTGATTTCCAACTTGAGTGCGAAAGACTAAGAACAAGACTTTCAAATGAGTTATAGTTTAGTTTAGGTTTAGAGCTGATTAGTAGGCTAGAGTCGAAGATAGCTGCAACTCCACCTCCTCGGCCTGTGCCTCGAGGAATGTGAGTATTAATATGACTGGGAGGGGTGGATTCATTTAGGCTAACATATTCTCCATCACCCAGCCAGGTTTCAGTAAGACCAAATAAATCAATATCATAATCTGATATTAGTTCATTTACTAGTACACCTTTAGAAGAGAGAGATCTGATGTTTAAGAGTCCACATTTAACTCTCCTATTCGTTTGCACTATTGCTCTTGTGGTTTTAATTTTTATGAGGTTTTTATGCACAGCTCCTCTTCTGTTTACCTTTTTAAATAATTTCGATGGTCGGGGGGCAGACACCGTCACTATAGGATTTTCACTAAGTAACTCCTGAAATGGAGGAGCAGAGAAGTGTGTTAGACTGCGACTCTGCGTAGGGTTTTGGGTGGGTAACTGCTGAAAAAGAAGGGCAGAGAAGTGTGTTAAACTGCGACTCTGCCTCCTGGTCTCAACTCTGGGTTGTCATGGATTTGGTCCACTAATAAACTTGGCCAGATTTCTTTTTAATATTCATGTGGACGCTGAGAATGACAGCCTTAGTACTGCGTTTATCTCTCTTTTAGATTCCATTAGCTTCTCTCAGAGTGTTCATGAACCGACTCACTGTTTTAACCACACCCTCGACCTTGTTTTGGTATTGAAATTGAACATTTAATAGTGTTCCCACAGAATCCCTCTTTATCTGACCACTGTTTGATAACTTTTGAGTTTGTATTGCTGAACTACACGCCATTGGGCAAATTCTTTTATACAAGATGTCTGTCTGATAGTGCTGTAGCTAAATTTAAGGATGCGATTCCATCAGCTCTAAATTCATTATCAAGTCACAAAGTAACGAAGGACTCCTATGCTAATTTCAGTCCCTCCCAAATCGATCATCTTGTTGATAGTGCTGCAGGCTCGCTGTGAATGATACTCGACTCTGTTGCCCCTCTAAAAAAGAAAATAATAAAACAAAGACGGTTAGCTCCATGGTATAATACTGAAACTCACAAACTAAAGCAAATATCGCGGAAACTTGAGGAACTGACAGAGTCACAGCTCTATTGAGCCATGTATTCCCATAGCTCTCAGTAGTGACTTCATGAGCTTCTTTAACGATAAAATTCTAACTATTAGAAACAAAATTCACCAAGACCTTCTCTACTAGATATGATCAGTCTATCTTTATCAACAGGCTATGTACCACAGTACTTTAAAGTAGCTGCAATTAAACCTTATGAAAAAGCTCAACCTTGATCCTGATGTTTTAGCAAACTATAGACCTATATCTAACCTTCCATTTCTCTCTAAGATCCTGGAGAAAGCAGTCGCCAAACAGCTGTGTGACTTTCTACAAAGCAATAGTTTATTTGAGGATTTTCAGTCAGGATTTAGAGTTCATCATAGCACAGAGACAGCCTCTCTCTCTCCTTCCATCCCTCTTTCTCTCTCTCTGTCTCACCCCCAACCGGTCGAGGCAGATGGCCGCTCACCCTGAGCCATGGTTCTGCTTGGGGTTTCTGCCTCTTAAAAGGAAGTTTTTCCTTGCCTCTATCGCCTAGTGCTTGCTCTTGGTGGGAACTGTTGGGTTTCTGTAAATATCATCATCATCAGTATGATCTAGACCTGCTCTTTTATGAAAAGTGCTCAGAGGTAACTGTTGTTGTGATTTGGTGCTATATAAATAAAATTTAATTGAAAAATTTTATTGAATTGAATCTGAGGTGAATGTAAACAGCAGCAACCAGATGATAATATGAAAGTTTCATCTTCACAATAAACAATCTGACATTTGGGAAACAGAGTCCATCTTAACTGTAATGCAATTTACTATAACAGTAATGTTACCAATTAAAAACTACTGTGTTTCTCTTAAGGACATGCAAGCGGGCAGTTCATCGGGGGACTAGGACCATGAAGTCAATCCGTGATAGGTCTCTTTTTCACAGGTCCCACCTTTCTCTTTTTCAATGGATGCACTTCATATATAGGTAATGTATTTTAAAATGCTACATAATTTATTATTTAAAATAGCAAAAAAATAGAAATGTAAATAAACTCAAGATTTTTTGTGTTCATAGATTTGCGCATGGTTTCCGACTTCGACAAGTTGATATGATGCAGGATGAAATAGCAGCAAGCACCACAACCTTGTCAAGTATGTCTCAAAAGCTGCGCCAAGTCTACAGAGAAGCTGTGGAAAAGATGAGAATAAAAAAGAGCAGCTCCTTGGTGGACGACGGGAATTTGTCATTACTGACGAGAGTCAGTTCCGCCATAAGAGAAAGGTGTGTAGATTTGCATCGTAGCCCTTAAGCCTAATATGGTTTTGGTTACATGTCCAGTAAGCTTTTACACTCCAAGTTTCTTTCTTTCTACCTTTGTTTCTAAAAAAAAAAAAAAATTTCCATATAGACTTTACCATTTCTGCATCAAAACACTCATGAGGATCTATAATTTAAAAAATCTAAAAATTTGATACCAAAAAGCCAACAACAAATTTTTTTCATGCTTTGGATTTAATGCTTGGATCTTACAAAAAAGGTAATAAAAAAGTGGCCCTTTCAGATTGTTACCCGCAGCTGAATGGCTGTTCTTAGCTGTATTTGTTTTATTTTACTATCACACTAATAAACCACAAATTAAATTACCAATCATTCTTTCATTTTGAGTTTTGATTCCCAGTTATATATCAAAATAATGAATTATACACAGATTTAACAGTACTCAAATGGAATGTATTGATAGTCAAATGAAGGTTATTGCAGGAACATCTCTAAATTTTTAAAAATATAGAGCTATATTATAATAATCGAGATGTAGCCTAAAAGTATCGCAATATTATTTTCAGGCCATATCATGCAGCCATACTTCTTGACTGCACAGATCGATATCCCAGAAGCTTACATTATACTGTATTGGGTGTTCCCTTATTTCTTAAGCAGTAGTTTGCTTTTATTAATTTACAACACCATTAGCCAATTTTATTAAGAGGTGAAAAAAATGAAAAGATCCATGGGTTACCCTGCATTTAGTTTAAAAAAAGCATGTTTGGCTGGAAATTGTTCACTGCATGAGGTCTTTCTTTTTTGCTTTTGCTGTTTGTGTCATCACAACAGTATGGGAGAGGAAGAATGGGCGGCACCTGGAGAAGGAGGAAATGGGTGTTTGGCATGTTGGGTGTGAAGCAGGAGGAACAGAAGGGAAAAAGGGTTAAGCCAGGTTGCTGCGACTGGTGGAGAGAAGGGGTCGTCAGAACCTTGTGCCCCTGATTACACACCAATTAAAGACTGGCTCCTCTATCATAAGTGATGAATGGCGGACATAACGTACGCTAGCCGTGTTTGGTTACAGCCATGTGGCAGTTAATCACTCCAGGTGGTATGTGGATCCAAGAACGGGTACCCACACCCAACATATTGAACGTGCCTGGAGGTGCATCAAGGAACAGGTTTGGAGGCAGAGGGGGAATCGAACCAAACACCTACTGTCTGACCATCTTTGAGCAGATGGAATGGCTGGGCAGGAGACACTAAGGTGGCCCTCTTGGAAGGCTCCTGCATGATTTAGTGAAGACCTACCGAGTGCGTTAGGATGTAGTGTGTAGTTTTGTGTTTGTTTGTTTTTTACTAGTTCTGGTAATTCAAGTTAGATTAACTAGTTCAGTGAAGTGTATTTGGTTGATTGCTTGTCCTCTGGATTTAGCATTCTTGAGAACAGCTCATCTGAACAACTTCACACGTCCCACTAATTGCAGAGGGCTATCAAAACAGTAAGATTAAAACTGATTTTAGCTGATGGCTTGTTAGATCCTCCTCCATCAGCTTCTATACTTTGGCCTGGTTCAGCTGATCAGTCATGTTCACTTCCAGCTTTTATATATGATATGGTATGATATGATATTCTGTTACGACTGGTGAACATAGGAACTGTGTCATTAAAGATGATCAAGCAGCAACTTTTTTGTAATCAAAATTAAAATCCTGTGTCAAACTAAGTCAGGGCAAAATTGTCTACTGCTGCAATGTGTGTTGTGTGTGTTCCCTGAGTTTAGCTCTCAGCCTCTCCCCTGCTACAGCACAGAGTTGAGTCAGAGGAGTGATCCGTCTTTATTAAAACCTTCTTAAAACTACACCAAATTCAGCACTGCTTCCTTCCTCAGCTACAAACCTAAGCTAATTTTAAAGTAGATTGGATGAACACTTCTTCGAGATATGTAAGTCACTGAGCGAGAGAAGGAAATAATTAAATTTTCTGATATGTAGTAAGTCTGTTTTAATTTGAATATAATACTTATTTGTAAGCGCACTTTTTTCAAACTTCTGTTTGACTTGAAGTTTTATATAATGTTCTTTTTGTTCATGCATTTAGTTAAGTTATGAAATGAAAAAAAAAGTTTATTATTATACAAAGTATATCGAGGTGAAACACCATTTTTTCCCCCACATCCTTCTTTTATTACTTTTTTTTTTTTTTTTTTTTTTTTTTTACAAACATTGATTCGTCTTAATAAGACACTGTTCCACTTTAGTTCTGGTAGCTGCAAAGGTGCTTTGTTAATGTTTGATAAGTGCATAATAAAGGATTTATTAACTTAAATGAGACACTGTTCCCACTTTAGTTCAGGTAGCTGCAAAGACAATTTTTTTATTTATTTTTTTTACCATTATTAAAACTGAATGATTGATCATTAATGTTAATGAACATCTCATTAAGCTTCATAGTATATATAACTTGTTAACCAGTTTTCAGTAAGTGCTCATGACGCTAATAATAAATAGTAAATGTGCTAATTCATATTTTAATAAATACTTGCATAGTCGTATTAATGTCAATAAACATCTTATTAATTTTTAAGTTGTCTATAAACGTTTTGAAAATTTCTTAATAAGTTCTTACAAGTGTCTTACAAGCAAATAATAAATGTGTTAATTAGTCTGTAATTAACCCTTATAAAGTCTAATTAATGTTACTAAATATCTTATTAATGTTTACGACAGGTATATAAACATAACGGTAGCCTTGTAAGTGTCTTATAAGCAATAATAAATGTAATTGTGCTTTAATTAATGCTTATATGAAGTAATTTATGCATATATCTGTTAATTACTGCTTATTACAAGCACCTTAAAATAAAGTGTTAGTGTTAGATGTTTAACTATTACTTTAAGGTGCTGCCAACTACCACCTTTACTGTTATTTTGCTGCACTTTAAGATTCTAATCATGAAAAGTATAGTTTCTAGTTTGGATAGCATACTTGGACTGGTGGTCATCTGATCCTCCTGTATTGCCAAGTACATTGTCAATTAACTATTGTCTATTTACATGTTTTCATTGTACTATATTCCTTTATTAACTACTGAAGGTGTAATTGTCTCAAGTGTTTGTGATTTGAGTCCTTTATTGATTGGATGTTGCAGCCTGTGACACAATGACACGTTTTTCATTTTGTTAGTTTGGTCCATGACAGAAAACATTATGTCAGGAAACTTTGTGCTATTATTGCGTAATTGTTTTACTGCCTTGTTTAAGATGTGACTATTGGCATAAGAATTTGCCACATGACTCAACTGGCACTGTACCCATGCCCACACACACCCACCTACACACACACACATTGTTGCAATATACTCTGGGTCTTCGCTGCCAAATTTACCAACACAGCTGCTCGCATAAGCCTTTCATGCCACCGCCCCTCAAAATTGTTTACCTGAACTTTGCTTGTCTAGCCGAGATGTGTGGATATGTTCAGCCTGCTGTGCCCCTCCTCATTCCCTACCTTACCAGATGCCAGCCATTCTCTTCCTTTTGACATTTGTATATGCGAGATAGCTGTCTAATATACTGTTGCTGCTATTGGCTTATGTTGGGGGTGGAGCTGTGAAATAGCAGCTGATATCTGAGTAAACAGGAATCATATTATTCTTGTTCTGGGAGCTAAGCTGCCTCAGAGAAAGGGAAGTTCTTAATGTCAATATGAATGTGTCAGCGAGGCCTGACACCACACACACGCTCATCCCCCTCCCTAAACTCTCTCCGCTTCATTTTTAATTTCCTGTGTATGTTCACACTGGAAATAATGTCCACCTTATCAGGTCATTTCTTTCTAAAATTGAGCCACCTTGTTTTCTTATAACAAATGTAAAATCTTTCAAGTAAATATCAACTTGTTTTAAGAATTTAGGCAAAACGCTTGCACCATGCTAGTGTTACTCTTTTTAAGAAAAATAAATTATTTTTATTCTACACCAGAATTAAATAATGAATAAATAAAAACACTTTTGATGGCTAGTCAGGAATTTCTCAGGTTATTGTATTTTCCTTCTCTGTGTGGATATTAGTTAAATAATAAAATTGTGGTCCTGTTTTTATGGAGCTACAAAACACATAGAATTGGCAAGAGACACCTTAGAAAATCTAAAGAAGAAGGGGGCTTGGCCCTTCCGAACTTTCTATCATACTACTGGGCTTCACATATTAGAATCATGACATATTGGCTACATGATACAGCAACTACACCAGGGTCTTGGAATGTAAAGAGAGGCATGTCAACCTGATTCTATAGGAGCCATTCTTCCCTCACCATAGAAAAATCTGTATACAAATCTACACTGCGTATTTGGAAAAACATTAGATCACATTTTAATCTGAAACCCACACTTTACCCATTGTTGAAAATCCTACTTTTGAACCATCTAATTTAGACAGCAATTTTAAATCCTGGAAAAAGGTTGATATCCATACAATAGGAGAGTTCACAAGGACCTCACATCTTACATCTAGCAACACAAAAGCAACTTTCTTACTTTATGGACTGGTAATGGGCATTGCACAGCTGCACACATCTTAACTGCAACATTAACTTGGCTAAGCACAGGACTGTTTAGCTTTTCTAAATGTAAATTCATTTAAGTTTTACTGTTGTGATCATTGTTAACGTGAGATTATGTAACCTCAGTTCTCAGCTACTGCTAAATTTGTTAGAGATGTTATGCTTCAAACAGACAGTCTTTGCATGCTAACTACCCCTTTTAACTTGGCACGGTTACAAAGATCACGAGAATACAAATACATTTCTATTAGGCCTTAAACAACCACACATATGTAGGCAGGAGGGACCTTAAAGTTCCCCTGCACCTTTGTCCTTTGATAGACCACATGTGCTCATGCGCACACACACACACACACACACACTGTCCTTATCAGACATGTAAATCTCTGTCTTAGCGAAGTGCATTTTAGTTTAGCCAACATCTGCCATTTAGAACTCCAAATTCTTCAACCCGCTATCCAATAAAGGCAATTTTGTTATAGTTATTAATTTAATTATTAACCAAAATCCTAATTAATTTTGGTTTAGTATATTTAATGAGACTGAATTCAGTAGTTGGCTATTAATTTCTCTTGTTTCAAGAGAGGTACCCCGAGGTGAATATAACTTTAAGTAATATTCGGTTATTAATCATTAAGTAATAGATTATTTAACATAAATCTTGATGTCATTTAAACCCTAATCCCCCAAAACACTGAAGGCACTTTTCTATCCTTCACACAAATACAAACTTCAATGAAGAAATGTGTGGCGTCTGAACAATAATGCTGCAATGATGTGTTGAGAGGAAACCCGCTTGACACTGTTCTTGATCATAAAAGTTTATTAAATCAAGGAGTTCAGCATCAATTACAAGCTCTGCAGCAGCTTGGAGAGTGACCCAGCCCGATGGCCACTCTGTCTCTCTGTACTTCAAACATAGCTTATATAGGATATGTTTAGGTATCTGTTAGGTACCATAGAGGGGTTTGAGTCTGCAAAATAAAAGGTCAATCCCCCAAATGTCTTTAGATTTTTGCAAATAAGACACCATGTAAAAAAAACATTTAGTGACTCCAGTCTTGATAGATGTCAACAGCTTTTACCATGCTAGCATATATGATATCCTCCAATAAAAACTAAATGGGAGGAAGAAATGGGCATCGGGATCTCAGACACCGAGTGGAAGGAAGGTTTTGACAACATCCATCGATGCTCTAATAATGCACGGCACCACTCTCCACTGCTCTAAAGAGAGGTTATATAGAATATACCCTGAGATCTCCCCTACTGTGCCAGGTGTTCTTTAGCGGATGACACACTACTTTATAGCTTTGCTTTGTGTCCTCAAGTCTAGACCTACTGGACCTATATTTTGGATTAATATCTATAATACTAAGAGCTGAATCTGAAGTATGCATTATTAGGAGTTTACGATGATACTTCAAAATTGAGCAATTCAGCAATGTTTCCTCTCCTATAGCCTCATCTCTACAAATAAACTGCTTCTTCCACAATGGAAGAAGACAGAAGTCCCCTCCACAAAGATGTGGCTTAGTGACCTCACAAATACACTGCTTTTAGAAAGAATAAGTTATACCGTTATGGACCAACTTCTTTATTTTGACAGGATCAGGGCACCTCTCACTCTTTATCTTGAGCGTGTGACACAAGGTTAATATTTCCCCTCTAACACCAGCTTAGTAGTGAGTTGATGGTAGGGTAGGGTGGTAGGCATAGGGTGGGATGGACCTCTTCTTTCTTTGTGTGTCTTTTTTTTCCCCTCCCCTTTTCATATTTTTAGTTTTAGTTAATGTTGCTACCTTGAGTTCAAAATAAGTGAAAAAGAGCACTTTATGATATGAATTTAAATGGTTATACAAACATATCTGCGCTGCTGTGTTTGTACAAATGCCATTTGCTCAAATAAAAAACTTAAGATAATACATACTATCCTATAGTAAAACCTGTTCTTTATGTAAATTGATGTCAACATACAACAACAGTGTAATTAGGTAACTGGTTACAGTAAACAATCCCTTAAAGTCATCTTCTCTGCACAAATGTTATTCAGGAAAACGTTAAAAATGCCAAAGAATGTGACAACATTAGGAAATGAAAGACATTTGCTGAGGGGCGCAGCGGTGCAGAGTCCATTATTTTGGGTTGCTGCAACACATTGATACAGCTTGAGACATGCTGTGAGTCCCAGACTTAACTCCTTTCAGGTGGCTGTAGTGATGGTTTACGGTTGCTGCACTTTCTGCGAGTCGACATCCACCCCAAGTTTCACGGCCCGCCATTAGCATCCAATCAAAAGGAAGCGTGCAAATGACGAGTACTAGCCAATCACAGCACAGTAGGGCAGGAAACAAAATTATGCTGCCGTTTCTGTGTCTGTCTTCCTGCCCGTTCTATCTGCTATGTGCAGCCTTACGTGACTCTTGTAGGATAACAGGAAACTGTGAATATGTATATATATATAAGATAATATAGGACCCAGACAGTAACTGTATCTTAACAGCAAACTTAGAGGTTGTTTATTTTATCATAAAGACCATAGAGTTACCATAGAGTAACTTTTCCATGTTTCCAAGTCTTCATAGTTGTTTATCTATTTCTTCACACAAATTTAAGTTCAGCTCTAAGCTTATACTACATTTTGCAAATATTACTTGGTTCTCTAATTCCTGTCACTATTACAGTTACTCCATTATCCATTTTTACAAGGTCTAAGGACAGAAACATTTTTAGTAAAGTGAGTACAAGTGATCTAGAATCTGCAAGATTCTTTTGTTCCTTTATCCATAGTACTTCATAAGATGGGTACTACCAGTGCATACCATAAAACTTTAATTAATAGCCGAGTCCCAAATAGCCACTAACCTCCTTTACTGGTCTGGTGTGGGAACACATTTTGACAAATAAATGCAGGTCTCCATTAAACACCTGGTCTAGTTTTTATAGAAGTTCTTTGGATGTATAAAAGCCCTTAAACCCCCGCTTTAGCTGCTTAGATCATTAATTCAAATATTAATGTTTAAACTATGATCAATATGTCAGTATGGACATGCTACACATCGTTAGATCGGTTAGATTCTCCACAATTCAACCGTTCAGTTCATTTAATGGAAACAACAAGCCCCAAAGTCTAATTCTTATAGATTTACCAGTGTAACCGGTATGGTACAAGAGATGAAAAGGGGAAAGAAAGTGCTGACTCCCGTTACCTTTTAAGTACTCGTTAAGTCCGAATGTGTCCGTTCCTTGATTATATATTTTCCTTTAGTCTGTAAGTGTCCACCGATCAAAAGCGCTTTTCATAAAAATTAATCCAAGTTGTGAATCCTGTCATGTGAAGTCCATCGCTCTCTGTCTGCTAACTTCTGCCACACTTCTCTCATCCTGCACCGTGGTGGTTAGTTTGTTGGCTTCAGTGTTAATTAGAAATAATATTCTTTTTAGAAAAGGAAAAACACAGGGTTGTATCATCACACACACTCCTCAAAAGAGAAAAATGTCCACACACAGCTGTCTCGGTTTCACTTCGTACCTTTCAGGGGTTTGATGTATCTTTACTCCACATCCTCTCCTTCCTCTTTGACAAGTACATTTTTCTTCGGTTGTTCCAATTCCCCAGCTGTTAGATGCCTTGATTGATACATGGTAGCAGATATGTGTGTGTGTGTGTGTGTGTGTGTGTCTGTGGTGTCAGTGCAGGCTAATTACCAAATATCCGGATGAATGTCAGTGTGTCACAGTCAGAGCGAAGTATCACATCAGCAGCAGCAAGTGTACCTTGGATAGATCAAGGTGCCGACAGGCCTCGTTAACCTCCACTCACTACTCAGGATGTGTGTGTGTGTGTGTGTGTGTGTGGCGACTCAGGGTGACTTCACATGTGTAATTGGAGAATAAGCCACACAATTGAGTTGCCGCGGGTGTGATTTTCATAGGGAGTTTTCATACTGCCAGCAGCAACATAACAAGTAGGTCTGTTTTTGGTGATTGGTGTTGGAGAGGAGTGGTGTTTAAAATGAGCCAAGGTCTGACTCCAATCACACAACTTTCATAAGACTTCCATGTCACTTCCAGATGGACTCAGGATCAGATTGAGAAGATTGTAGAGTTGTTTACTTTGTATTTGAATGTAGAGAACCTTTATCACTACCCATGGGTAGGTAGTAGAACCGAAGGTTGGTCATGTTCAGTGGTGGAAAGTGTTCAATTTTCCTACTGAAGTAAAAGTACAGATACCATACGAAAATGTCACCCAGTTAAAAGTAAAAGTCATCCAGTAAAATACTACTCAAGTAAAACTAAAGAAGTACCTGGTTTTAAAAGTACTAAGGAATAAAAAGTAAAAAGTACTACACATTCAAATCTATTGATCAGCCTATCTTTTTAAATTCACTTTGGAATTATAAGTTGTTTATAAATTACAGTGAATCACAATAAGGAAAACTGAGTCACATAGGACAAGTTTATAATTCCTGTACTGTGTGGGGAAATAGCCTGCGTTATTACTCTGCTGCTGTGGTAGTATCCCCTTCAGATCGTCACACAGAACCGACATAGGTGGTTGCCTAGGGCGCAAAATGTTAGAACAGAAACACAGTAGCTACTACTCCTGCACACACGTGGCAATGATGCAGCAATTAGTACAAATACAACAGAAATGCAGCCCAAATATGGCACAAAAGCAGCATAAATATTGTACAAAAAATACAGCAGTGGCACCTCTATTAAGAGAAGACGGAAAACATTCACAATACTGCCCAGAAAAATCACTATACATTAGTTATGCTAAATTATTAAACTTTTGAGCTCAATCGTGTAACCAAGGAAACAAAATGTGTCCATACACAGAGACACTAGAAACAACCCCATCCCATTGAGCTAGCTGTTTGAATGCGCTGCTGCGTTCCGGCACGTTCACTGACACTAAGCTAATGGTCCGTTCAAGGACACCACGGATCAACAGGCTGTGGGGCGTTCAAGGACACCACAGAGCAGCATGTCGTGGTGTGTTCAGGGACCCCCCCAACGGCTCAACGGCACCACCCCAAGAGCGTATCTGTTGGGACAGCTATGACAGCACTGTCAGTGATGCTGCTGTTGGGCCTCAGGGCAGCAGTCCATCAGCTGCGTTTCCTCCAGCGCATGCATCAACAGACATAGCGGAGTCCAATCCACAGCTGTGTTGGCGCTGGCGGGGAACCTATGGACGTGGGTATCAGATCACCTGCTGTCTCTGAAAGCCTTACACGCCCCAGGCTTGGAGAATAGGGGTGGCTGACCTCATGTTGAGGGCTGGCCCCCAACCGAGCAGGTGGAGACTGCACACCAATGTGGTTCAGCAGATCTGAGCTCGCTTCGGGAGAGCGGAGGTGGATCTGTTTGCCAACCGGCACAACATTCACTGCGGTTCTCGATTCAGCCACGGGACAGCCCACGCCTGGGGATGGATGCATTGTGCACGCGCCATGGGCAAAAGGGCAGTTGTATGCGTTCTCCCCAACCCCATCTCATTCCCCCCAGTCGGGTGAGGCGGGAACGTTATTCTGGTAGAAGTGAAGCAGCCTACAGTGACAGACCCCTGGCCTGTACCTCTGGTCTGGGTGGCTCTGTCACAAGGGTGAGGCTTCATATGCACAATGCTAGTGCTGGACCAGCCTCTTCAGGTTTTGCTCCTAAAAGGGGAGTGGCAGACTCAGGCTGGTCTAATGTCTGCATCTTATGAGCCCCTGGAGCAGTCCTCATTGAAAATGCTCTCAAAATCTCTCAAATAGCCCTGCTGCTAGCTCTCACCTCTGCTGAGAAGGTGAGTGAGCTGTGTGCCTGTCTGTTCACCCCAGCTGCATGCTGCTTCATGGTGACCACAGCGCAGCCGGATTGAGTCTAAACCACTCCTTTGTTCTTAAGAACATAAGGAGCATGTTCAGGTCCAGGAAAATAAATCTGGATGCTTTCTACCCCCCTACACCACTTAGCGTACAGGGAGGTGAGATTGCATCTGTTGTGTCCATGTGTGCTATGCCAACGTCTTATGTAGAGCACACAGCCCCCATTCGATGCACTGGTCAGCTGTTCGTTAGATTCGGTGATAGTGCAGTCGGTAAAATCCTGTCCAAGAAGAGCCTGGCCAGCTAGTTTTGTGAGTGGATCTCCTAAGCCTGGGCGGGGACAGACCCACCCTTTAGCGGTGCATGCACATTCCACTCGAAGTGTGGAAGTGTCTACGACCCTTTTTCAGTGGGATGTGTGTTTAGGTTTAATCCTAGTAGGGTTTAACACGTAATGTCACTAACTGCTACACAAATAATTCCATCCACTGTGTGGATGAATACTTGTACATTGTTTTTGTTTTATTCCCAGGAGGGTAGAGAAAATACAAAGGATATTGTTCTAGATAATATTTTTATTCTTTTTTAAATAAAATGTGGTTTATTAACACATTTGTTGACACTTGTTTATTGTTATTATATACTACTAAAACTACAACTTATATCACAAATACATAATTTTTAAACATCATTATATACAGGAAGAAAGACAAGGTGTGTCCAGAAGTATTTTGACTGATTATGAAGACAGACTTTTCACGTAGCACTGTATCGCTGCTGTGGAGATGATTTAATATATCACCTCTCTGACATGATTACCACATTTCAAAACCAGCCATATTACTTTTTGTTGCACATCTTGCTATATCTAGCAATACAGTTGGGGCACGGACACCTCCTGGTCTCCTGGTTCTGCTTCTAGGCATTTCCTTAGTAGTAGACAACCGTCGGAGGAGGAGGATGGCACTCTGGAGGTCTGCGATGTAACTGTAGTCCTTCTCCACCTACAGTGAGTACAAGCTCCACTTCCTGGACTTTTTCTTGTACACATTGGTGTACCTGATAATACAGGTGTAGCCCAGGTTTAATAATGGCAAACACTATTTAGTTGTCTGACCAAGTCACAAAAGGGTTAACTTTTATTTTCTTGTTATCTTTGGTGGACTTGTAAGTGAGCAAATGGGTGAACTCTATGAGGCAGTGAGCTGACCAATCAGCTGTCAGCTAGGCTCCGTTACAGTTACGCCTCTAGGTTAACGTCTCTTCACGTTCTTTTGGTGCCTGCACCTGAGCATAGGAGGAGACGTTATCCACTTGGTGAGACGAAAAACGACACAGAGTGAATTAAACAAATTCTGTAATCATTATTGCTTATACTGACTATACCTTGATGCAATATAGAGCATAAAAGAGAGCTCTGCCTGAATCCACTGTTGTCATGGAGGTAAAGGCAGTGAATTCCGCTAAAAGGGTGAATTGTTTACCTGGCGCTAGGCCTCTGCGTTTGCTAGCATCCATGCTAACAAGCCCCAGGCTTTTGATGTCCATTTGTATTTAACATAGCCTGCTGAGTTTACTGTGAGTTCGCTAGCCTTTATGCTAATCGGTGCTAATGGGTAAAGCAATGTAAAGGTGCTAATTGTGTAAAGCTAATGTGAGCCTGCTGTATTCATATGCTAATTTGGTAATTAGCCACATTAGCCTGTATGCCTGTGAAAACAACAAATGATTTTGTTTGTGGGTTATAAAAAGAAATTTTACCTTTCCATACTGTTGCTAAATGGTTAGTTTGGGGGTAGTAGCCTATATACCAGAAACGCAAATACTTGGGGACCTTCAGCCAGCGTTGTTTAAGTACATCATTGATATGTCTTTCTCATAATTACAAAAACACACAGCTACATCACCACATTTGTAAAAGAGTAACATACAGTCAAGCATTTCCCATTAATTAATGAGACCATGGCGGCCTGCCATAATCTAATTTACTCCGCCATAGTTTCAAAATGAAGCAAAAATATTTTAACTGCTGCTCCACGCTACTGTAAGCTCGCACACTTTGGCATTTGACTTGAGACAACCACTTTTCTTTTGAGGTAACTACGCTAACGTTAACAGCCTGTTTCTGTCACTCGTTTGTGAGAAGGCGATTAAGCTAGCCACGCCTACATTTGCAGTACAAACATATTCAAGCCTTTATGGTAAATCCACTGTAACAGACCAGTGTGAGCTGACAGGCAGGTTAGCAACTTTATCCTGTCATTTTCTCTCTTTACAAAGACAAGTGTTGCAGTATGAGAGTCCTACCTGAAGAGAGGCTATGAAGTCTTCATGTTATGCGATACGAGAACCACATGCAACATTATTTATCAAATTGGGTCGGACTCTGGTGTATAGCCAGTGACGTCACTACTCAGAGGGAGGCCTCTTCCTGCAGATTGGTTATAAAGGGGTGGAGCTCCGGTGCCCCCTTTCCTCCGGTGCACAAGCGTTGCGTGAAAGTGCGTTTTTTACCAACCAAACAACATGCTTCAGCTTCACCAAAAGGAACGTCAGTGTCACACTGAGTTAAATTTCATTTTATATCTTTTCTGTCAGATTTTGCCTCCTTTTCTTCCTGCAGTCAGGACGTATTAATATTAGTGAGGGGTGTTTAACTGACCATTTATAGGCAACTATGGGCGTTTGAAGGGTCGGACTTGGAGCTGCCTCACATGCGCCACATTTCAAGTTGATTGTGATTTATAAAAGGAACTTGCTTACAAGTGTGCGTACGCACAGTTTTATAAATCTGAATATTTTTTGGCATATGCCATTTTTGGCTTTTGGGCGCACGTACACTTTTAGTGAGGTTTCTAAGCACAGTTTTATAAATGAGACCTCTGGTGTGTTTCCAGGCCAGTAATGTAAAGGTGGATGACCTACAATGAACAGATCATCAACATCTTTTTAAGAAGACCCTACACCCACCTTTACTACAATCACTAAGGGCCAGTCCATAGAGTCTGTTCAGGAGTACAAATAACATATTTTCTTTGAAGAGGAAAATTCATTAGTTTTAAACGTTGGCATTTACCTCTCGCTGGAATCTGGCCCACAGCTCCTCCCTTGACACTTCATGGACAAATCTCGCCCGCTCCTTTTCCTCTCCTCTTCATGCTGTATGTTGAAGGCTCCGAGTCCTTGTGGATCATCGAGGTCCTGATGAAGGCAAGACAGGAATGATCCAGGCAGCTGCCACAAATCTGTATGTAGCACAGAATGTGTAGAAACCCTTTGCCCCTGGACATCTTCTCACCCCACCCCTTACTACTACCTTTACTTTCATATCCCTGACACCCATGGTGGTGAATGCTGCCTTGATTGTTGCAGTACAATTTGCACTATTTCTAAAATATAAATTAAGTTCCTGAAGGTGGTCCCTGAAAGTGGCCATGTATCTTACATCATTAGATGAGTCCTTGCAGGCAAGGGCCAATCTGTGGGCAGCACAAGCTACAGACACAATGGAAACTGTCTTTAAGTTGCTTTGCAACCCCATTCACACGCCCTGAATATAAATAAAATCATTTAGTGACAATCATAGGATACAAAAAATAAAACAATCTCACATGAACATAAAATAATTACCCATCATAACGGCTGCCCCATCAGTGCCGAGTCCATAGTTTCTCTCTGTTGGGTGGCCTTTCTTCAAGATTACATTCTTGACAGCTGTGACAATATTGTCTGCTTTGCCATCGGCAATAGGGACCAAGTCCAGGAACTGATTGAACACGTCTGTCTTTATCTAGGTATCTGAGAGAAAGCATAGGCAAGTAGAATTCACAGTTCATTAACAGCACCCAGAATTTATGGGATTGACATCAAACAAAATAAATGTTCCCATACTGGACATGCAAATCAAGTTGCCTGCTGATCAACACATCTGTGCTCTCGTCGACTTCCAGGCTAATTGCCTGTTATGATTTAATCTCGGTGAGAACTCGCCCCTCTATCATTTCTGCTAAGACCTCAAGCATGTCGTCCATAATACGATGAGTCTATGACTGAGATGCCTGTGACAAAATGATTATAAAAGTTATATTATATACTTGTCTTTGAAAATGGAACCTACCAGATGAAAGAGATGCCTGGCATCTGATGCTGTCCTGGTGGTGCTCTGTAGTGATGTGCCATTCCAAGTAATTGTATCCCTCCCACTCAATTCCACTTCTTTTTTGGGGGATTTATCATCTGCATGGGGAATGAATTGGTGAGGGGTTACTAAAATTTTAACTTGGGATGTATTTACAACAACTAACAACTTTGGTTTGCGACACGGGTTAGGGTGTAGAGAGGCCTGGTTAGCTTAAATATAGCTATACTGTGGTTGTATGTTTTTTTCCCTGTGAGCATAAAACTCCCATACACATATACTTAGCCACTATAACCCTTATTGTTGTTTGCAAAAATCACACAAATCACATTACCATCGCACACACATAAATATCAGACCACAAAGATTGAATGTTGTACACAAAAATATATTTATATTTATTTCCAGAACCAGGTGAGTTACCCTTTTAGAATGTCCTCATGGTCCAAATGAAAGGACTGAACAATTTTTTTCTCTCAGTTTTGTGGTACCACAATGTTGGCACGCTTGTTGGAGCTCAGTTGCAACCTTCCAAAAAAATATTGTCTGTACTCACGGTTCCTTGTGGAGAGATGAGCAATGAAGAAACCCGTCCTGAGGCTCCGACACACACTGGCCAGAAATTCACAAACTCTAATGAGCTTTACTATATCTTGTCTAAAAATGTCAATTCCATTACAGTTCGCTATGTCCATACTCACTCAGAGACACGGTGGCAAAATGGGTTTATGGCTACGTAGTAGCAGTTAGCACGTGACTATGGCGTTAGCTCCACTTCAGCAGAATCTCTGTGGCCGATTTAACTAGCTCCAAAACAAAGCTCACTCTCCCATGTTAACAGGTTTCACACTGACAAAAAAATTCTCCTGGCTCTAAACTTTTATGACCAGTAATGTTATTAATCATACGGAACTACAACCTCTTACAGCTCTCAAACAAAACTAACACCTGGCCACCCAATACAAAAGAAAATGACCTGGGAGGTTCAAGGGCTACTCACAACATGGGATATTTGAACACCTCGCAAATTATAACTTAATTAATACATATTAATACAAAAAGGTATTAAATACCAGGGACAATGGAACTGGCCCATATTTCAGGATATACTGTATTTCTGTTAGCAGAACACAAAAGAAACAACATATATATTTAGCAGGGTGCTATATAATCTTTTCTGTTCCAACAAAAGACCTGTTTGCGCGGCCTTTCGTAGGCGCAGGCTTGTGGTGTGCACAGACACAAATAGAGCAAAGGAAAATTTAAATAAATAATAATAAATAAATAAATAAGAAGTAAAAACATTATTTTTGATTATTGTTTCATGATTGGACAAATTATGCAGATATTAAATTTACCATGCTGTGTGAGGTATAGCCAAGTCTTAAATTGAGGCATCTTTAGCCACTCTGGATCAAACCCAGTGCCTCTGTGCTTTTTGCTGGATTATGTTCTGTCTACAAGTCACAGAGAAATAAAAATGAGACCTCTTTTCCTGAGAAATCTGCTTTTCTGACATGCCCTGCTTCTACACCTCTGTGTTTGCTGTTAATCTCACCTGTTGCTTCAGCCCTAGCTGGCTCTCCCACAGCAGCATGTTGGCTGCAGTCCTCCTCCTCTCCTACATCTCTCTCTACAGTTATCTCTTCCTGACCCTCTCTTGCTGCTTTAGCTGCCAGAGCAGCACTGATTGAAGCCTGGAAATATTCGAAATAAATTAATTGGATAGCACAATGGTCGGAACGTTAAGCTTCTACATGTGTTTCTCTGCTTTGCTATTATCTCTGGTCCAGACTGTCTTTGCTCCTCAGGATGAGCCCTTTTAAATCTTCGAATGGAACGAGTGGCTGTGTTCATTGCAGCTCTACAGACACCTGATTTTTATATTCTCTTTTTCAGAGCACCTAACTTTTTAATATGTACTGGTGTATAAAGACAGTTTCAACAAATATGACAAAAAGTGTTTTAGAAACAACTTGCCTACCCTGCCTTTAATTACCTGAATATGTCCTGTATATTTAAGCTTTTGCTTTTATCACTTATACTTATAAATTACATACATATAAATGACATTTACAATGAAATGAAATTAAACTAAACCTCTACCAGCCCCACTGATCCATCCAGCATTTTTTATTGTCCATAGTAAATTGTTCTCTCCAGACTGGTATGTTTCCCAATTGCATGGAAATTGTTGCTATTAGACCACTAATACAAAAGAACAACCTGGACCCAAATGCACTTATAGCCAGCTATAGGCCAATCTCCAACCTCACCATCCTTATTAAGATTATTGAAAAGGTTGTATATCAGCAACTGAACTGCTTACAGATAATAATAATTGTGATAAATTCTAGTCTGGCTTCTGCAGGTCTCATAGTACAGAAAGCGGTCTTTTAAAAGTTATAAATGACAGATATTCTTTTATTTTCATTTCTTTATTTTAACACACATAAATACAAAACGCAATAAGGTAATATAAAAGTATATGTGAGGGTGTGGTATAGGCCTCTAATGGCTTACATGTACAGTCATACCCAGACATACGCAAGGTAAAATAAAATACAAAATCACCATTACATTTTAAATATTAGTATAGTAAAATTGCATATTTAGAAAGTTAAGTTTAAAGGGGCTATATGTAGTTTTTCATGAAATAACTTATTAATAAATCACTTTTTTTACTGCCTTTTTGTCAATGGGCTGTCACCTCACATAG
The DNA here is from genome assembly GCF_014851395.1 of Micropterus salmoides. NCBI lineage: Eukaryota > Metazoa > Chordata > Actinopteri > Centrarchiformes > Centrarchidae > Micropterus > Micropterus salmoides. Next base: position 28,082,478 of record NW_024040040.1, on the reverse strand, counting down.
AAATGAAGCACACGCCTTTTTTCTCTGTTGCTTGGAACAGCAACTATTCTTCTTATGTAAAGGTATCAGATACGGATGTAGTTGCATGCACGCTCTCAAACCTCTCTCCAACTAAATTCTGATTTTTGCACCAATATACCGTAGCAAATTCATTGTAAGTTAAAACTTGGCAACAAGCCTAATTTCTTAGAATTTTGTTTTGAGTGATAAAGCCTGGCTATTGGAGCTCTGCAAGGCAGCCTCTGTGCAGGGGGGTATTGCGCAATCTTGCGATAGTCATTTCCAGTTAGTGCACAACAACAGTGTTTGATTTGAGACAACACTACCCTGTCAAAATTAACACACTAAGATTCACTAACATCCCAAATAAAGACTATTAAATTGTGTGTACATTCTAGAATATTGCATGTGCAATTGTAGTACCTGTTATGGGTGATTTACTAAGAATTATTGTGTAGATGACAACAGATACAAACACAACGGAGGTGGCAGTATTTAAATGAGGGTTTTGCGTGTTTTAATGGTTTCCGCCATGGAGAGTCGGGAGGAAAAGCAGCCACTGCATAAAAACCTTGGTTTGTTTCATTCAGTGCGTCCCGAGTATGTGGAAGATCGTGCTTCATCCAGCCAGAGGGAACAACCGACCGTCTGCACCGTGGCTGGTCGCTCCGTGATCTCCTGGCCCTGTAAGCCCAATTCCCTGTCTCATACCTACAATGGGTTGATTCCAGGGCTTGACATTAACACCCGCCAACCCACCAAATGGATGGATGGATGGATTTCGGCTGTGGTGGGTAACACAGTCACTTGCACAGTGTTGGGCAAGCTACTTGGAAAATCTAGTGAGCTAAGCTACTAGCTACTCTACATTTAATGCTTCACTACACAGAAGCTACCCCCCAGTAAAATGTAGCAAGCTAAGCTACAGAAACGTGGCAAAAGCAGCTTAGTTACATCAAAGCTACTTTAAATTTTTTAATACTTTATAGTTAGGTCTATACAGATATATAGACACACACACACACACACACACAGTATAGGCCTAGTTTATATTGAACTAACTTCATTCCACAGTAGCAATAGAAGAAAGACTAAAAACCTGCTCCAAACAGTGTGTGTGCGCAAGAGAGCGCTAAATCAGACACACAGAAACTCTCCTACTTAGTGTCATATCATTACAGCTAAATGTATTTCCTCATGCAACAAACGGAGAACCATTGTTGTTTGTATAAAGTAACCTAATTATCACATTATTAATTAATTATATTTATTATTGTTTATATGTGAATTTGTGCTCTGGCAAAATTGCAACCTAAACAACCTAAACATTCATGGCAATGGGCGAGAAAGAGAGAGAGAGAGATCTCATCTCATGGAAACAAGTTTCTGCCACTACATATTAAAGTTTCCTCCTCACTAGCGAAAGAGCTGTCCAGGCTGGACCCTGATCCTTCTCACAAGAGGTCTTACAATAACTATCGCAATACAAAGTAAACTCATCGCGTGTGAGTTTATTCTCCTGCAGCAAAGTCACAGACATCAGCCCAAGGATCGGTATGTGATTTCACTGTCACAGGAAGCGCTTCTGCCGGCTACACATACATGTCCGTGTGTGGCGGTGGCGTCACTTACTGATCCTTCAGAAATGCTTGGGAAAATGTAGCGTGTGTGGAAGCTACCGCGCTACTCGGTCAATAAAAGAGCTTTGTTACTGAAAAGCTATTTGATTCAGAAAATAGCGACGCTACCACCAAGCTACTGAGAAATGTAGTTAAACTAGTAACGGCGCTACTTGTAGCGACGCTACTGCCCACTTGCACTAGCCACTTTGCCGTGTTGAAAAATTGTAGTTATGTCAAAAGGCATTTGAAATAAATGAATTTCAATGTGACACTACGACACTACAACTCCCATGAATACTATCTGCACATAGTGTTTGCTCATTGGTCTATTTGTGAAGCCTATTGTCTTGCGCACCACTGACCGACAACACTGTAAACAAAAAGACTTTAAAGTGGAGACTGAACTAGCGGATTGGCCGTCGGCTGTTTTGGCCTGCCATTAATTATAAAGTTAACCAGCGGCAGCGATGATAGCAAGCTTTTTTAATAGCAGGAGAATCCACACAACAGGCGCGGCTCACTCTCTCCTGCAGTGCCGCCATGCGAGGGTGCACGCGCCAAATATGACATCCAGACTTTTGTCAAACAAGAATATAAAAGTTTTAGACCTGTAGGCTAGGCCGATTAATCTGATGGTATGATCTTTGTCATCACAGCGACTGGTCATGTGCACACACACACACATCAACACAGCATTCTCTCGGTGCGTGAGTGTGCGTAGCCGAGGAGAACGAGAGATATATAAGCACGCCGGCCCACCGGACACATTAGGTCTTTGCTATGAAGCAAGGCACTCCAGGCGGGGCGATGTGTGGCGGACCGACGCAGTGTCTCGTTCCCCTTCTCGGGGAACAAGGGTTACATACGTAGCCCGAGACGTTCCCCTTTGAGGGAACTTGAACTGCGTCGGTGACAAAACTATGGGAACGAGAATAACCACTATTCCACGCTGAAGCCTCCGCCTGCCCCCCCCAGCGTGCAGTAACCTTAGGCACGACTAAGAGGAGAGCGCATGGGTGCCGGGTGCAGAAGGAAGGTCCAGACTGTCAAACCGGATGAAAGTGTGAGGGGTGGCCCAGCCAGCTGCCTCACACAAATCCTGGAGCGAAGCCCCTACGAGGAGGGCCCTAGAGGCCGCCATGCCTTGAGTAGAGAGCGACCTTACGGCCATAGGTGAAGGTAACCCACGCACCTGATAGGCCAGGGAAATAGTCTGAACAATCCAGTTGCTGATCGTGTGTTTAGAAGCGGGGAGCCCAGCCTTGGGGGACCCGAAACACACCAGCAACTGGTCTGCTTTTCTCCACCGGGAGGACCTCAGAGTGTAAATACTCAGTGCTCTGACCGGCCAGAGCAGATGAAGTCTCCTGTCCTCCGCCATCACATGAGGTGGGGGATGAAACGCCGTAGACCCTGCCAACCTGGACGGAACCTTAGGGACATAGCCCAGACAGGGGTGCAGGATGGCTCTGACCCTCCCCGGGGCAAACTCCAGACATTGAGGAGAAACCAAAAGTGCCTGGAGATCCCCCACCCTCCTCAGAGAGGTGATGGCGAGGACAAAGGCCATCTTAAGGGTCAGGTGCTTGGCCTCAGCCGACTCCAGGGGTTCAAAGGGGGCCTCAGCCAGCGCTTTGAGAACCACCGCCAGGTACCAAGTGGGAACCCTGGAACCCTTCTCAGGACTTCTTCCCCCGACCCCGGCGAGACTGAAGAACAGTTCTCAGATCTGTTGTCTCGGGGGGCTGCGGGCAAGAGCGCCGCCTCGAGTCCCGGGTGCGCTGAGGGGGACCTCGAGAAGCTTGCCCACTGCTCGTGTCACCACCTCCAAGAGCTCGTCATAGCTTGGCGCTGACTGATGACGTTGCTCCGGTTCCCGGAAGTCTTCCTCCTCCATAATGCTGAGCACATCCAGCTCCTCAGAGCCGTATAGCTGCAGCCTCTCCGGGCTCACACCTCGAGCGGGAGAAGCCGAAAAGCGGGCTGCTGAACGGGGAAGAGGGGAGTCTGAGCCAGCAGACGAGGAACAGGAAAAAGCCTCGGCAGTCCCGATGGCGTCGGAGTTGTCGCGCTGGGGGCCCCATGACCGGAGCTGCCGTGCCGCCTCAGCGACCGCCGGACCCCAGCCAGGGGAGAACGCATCCGGCCGTCTCCGGAGAAAAGAGCCGCACGGGACCTCAGCACCCTCAGGGGCAGGGCCTCGCAATGGCTGCAAGCAGCCCCCTCGAGAGCTGCCTCGGCATGCGGCATCCCCAGACAGGAAACACACAGTGCCTGAACTGCTCACCAGCCATCTCATCTGCTTCTCCTTCCAGGTAACGTCTTGCAGTAGCTTTCTTCTGCGTAGTCTCAAACATGCCAGAGTGCCTGCTGAATAGAAAAAAGCGTGAAAAAATGTATCCGGTGTGCTTATATACGCCTCCAGTTACGATGTCGCACGCTACCGTTCTAGCAACGCCAATAGGATTGGAGTAGTTTCAATCATGATTTCAGCCCTGCCACACCCAGAGGCGTTCCCCCTATGCATGTGTTATTTTTTTAAAAAGACACTGATGTGTTCCTTAGTCAAAATCAGAGAAAGAAACCACTAAAAACTGTTATCATAAATTGCTATAGGTAACCGTGTTTAAAGTGTTAATGTCAGGGACACAACAATAACACCCAGAAATCTGCATATCTGCAAGTATATCTATGGCCAAAATCGTAATTTAAGGGTTTATACGTTTTTAATTGATTGCATGAATGAACGCACCCGTGACTCCGACACTTTCTCCTTCTGCTGCTGCTGCTTCTTCTCTTGATTAAGACCGTATTGCAAACAACATTTAGGTGCATACCGCTATCTGCTGTACAGGACTGTGTAACACACATAATTTGCGATTTCCATTTTGACACTTGAAACTATGTTGGAAACAATGTTTCTACCAGATTGCTGGAATAGCATTATAATAGCACTATCATTAGCATGACAGTCTTCATTTATCAGTTCAGAAACACCAAAGAACGAGGTAGAAATAGGGAACAAGACGCAAGCTTTTATTTTGAAATGTAGAAACTAGCGGAAGGCACCAGGCGGGAGGGCATGAGACGAGAGGGCATGAGACAGGAGGTTCCAGGCTGCAGCCATACCCGTCTCCGTGCATTGGCAACAAGGTCGGCTGGCGCACTCACACTGAGACACAGGAGAGGGTATTTCATATCACTGGGGACAATAAAAATGATTCATGAAAGAAACAATGTCATTACTACAAAGTCTGGTGCTTATCTACATCCTGTAAGCCTCACAGCAAAGCAAGCGGGCGTTTATGCTGTGAAATTGCACATATTTGTTGTCAATTTTTCATCGTTGTTCTATATTTTTTATTGTCAATTTATATATTTATGTACACAATATTCTCTTCCGTTGCAGTACGACTGCACAACACAAACCACAGTAATGCACATGTAAATATCTGCCATATTGTTCTTTTTCTGCAAATAATTGTATTATTTTTCTTTATTCTTTTATAATTCTTATATAACTTGCATTCGTTCATTCCATGTTTATGTTGTGCTCCATTATGTTAAATGAAACAGTTTTACTTTAACAGCTTATCAGAAGCGTAGGATGCACAGTGTCCAACAAGCACAAATCAGCCTCAATTAGTGTGTTAGTAAGTGGACCACTCAAAACAATGTGTGTTTATGGCTTGTCAGGCGGGGGTAATTAAAGAGAAATCACGGTTTCACAATGTAGCTCTGATTAAATAACTAGCCATCACTCTGTCACTATAGGAAAAGTTTTGCTGCCATGCACTGTGCTCACACGCGCACACAGCCAGCCATTCTCATTGAAACACAAACCTCCCTCTCAGCTCTGTACAAGTGGAAGTACTAATTAACAATGTTGTTAATTAACCAACAGTATCAGCAGTTTTTATCAAGAGTTCAAAGGTCACATCCTCTGAAGGTTTACATGATTAAACATGTGGAGGAGAAAAACAGAATGCTATATACTGTATCTATAATTACTTGGGCGCTATTTATGTACATATATGCTGTAAATGTATTTTTTTCATTCTTACATTCACTTTTTTTGTATCTCTAATTTTATCACAGTTTCACTGTGTGTCACTTTGAACATGCTCACAGTGCTATACCTGATTAATTCACACCTTTCATCCATTAGCGGTTTCTACTCAACTAGTCAAGAAGTCAACTTCTAAAACTACTAGTTATCAATGTGGGTAGTATACATTAGTCATGAATAATATGTTTTTACACAAAATCACTAGATGTATAGTTGTAAGTACATTAGTAAATATATTATATATGTATATAGTTTCCATTATATATGCACCTGTACATAATATTAGCTTACTCATCACTGTTTGCTAGTTCATTGTCACAGCAGGAGCCATGTAGCTTTCTGCTCTGCTCTAATAATTTGCTGAGCTAAAGATATTTTATTTAGCTGTTGATGCAAACACAACACAACATTGCCATGTGTTTCACTAAAAAATAGTTTTAATGTAAAGGCTGCGATAATCCTTTGTTATGAAACAACCACAGAAAGTTCATTCTTGACCTTGACATGAAAATTTTCACTTAACTCAAGGTCCTTGAGTTTCAGCTATGCAAGCTAAAGTTTATCTCAAGAGTAGATTTAGATGTTGTTTAGCACATCTTATTGGGAAGATGGTTTAAGCATTGCATGAATTAAATATATTGGTATTCCATCTGTGACAAAGAATCAAGGAGCTTTCTAGTTTGCCAAGATATGCTGTTGTAATGTTAAATATGTAGCCCGTGTAATTAGATGCCATACAGGACACAATTACTTTGGGGGTTCTTGTAGCTCCAGGTTTTTTTCTGACTACATGCGCAGGTCATTTCACAGAGTGGTATCCTACTGAGTCTTTCACGTAACCAGCTCAAATGCTGAATTTTGTAACAGTCTCTAACAGCCAAAAATGTTAGGAGAAAGGAGAGGCAAAATAAAATGAAATCCAGAAAAAATATGGTACAGTGGTATGGACAGTGGGCTATGACTGTCGATAGAAAACACAAAATAAATCATGTTAACCATAAACCCACTTACATCAACATCGGTATATAAAATGTGCAACTATAAATGACACTTGCACTTCACCAAGTTCCACCACACCCACGTGGAACTTCCCGGAGATTGTACTACTCAACGCACTTTCAATGTCTGTTTCAACTATAAAGGGCTGTGTGAAATCGGCATAAACCCAAAACTGTGGCAGAGGTAAGTTTTCCCTTTTACTGTTCAAAAGAAGAATCACACTCGGGTGTCCACATACCACAAAACTGGTGACCTGCTTTTCCTGTTTTCTTCATACCTGAGCATTTGTTGATAGGTCATGCAGTGGCCCGGCCACCTGTGAGAAGCCTCGAATGAACCGCCTGTAGTAGCTACAGAAACCCATGAATGACTGCAGCTCTTTAACAGTGGTTGGGACTTTCCAGTTCTTAACAGCAGAGACCTTGGATGGGTCAGTCCCCACACCTTCTGCTGACACCTGATGGCCCAAAAACTTCACTGACTGCTGTAAAAAAGCACACTTCTGTAACTTCACCTTAAGGCCCGTCTCCGCCAGTCTCTTAAGCACAGTCTGGAGTCTCTCCAGATGCTGCTCAAATGTCTCTGAAAAAACCAAGATGTCATCTTGGTAAACAAGGAGTATCTGAAAAATGAGATCATAGAAACTTGTCTCTTGAACGTAGCCGGTTCCGTTGCAAACACCAAAGGACATTCTCAAATACTCATATAAGCCAAACGGTGTAGTGAACGCTGTCTTGTCCCTATCTCATTCATGCATGGCCACCTGGTGGTATCCACTTGCCAAATCTATGGTTGAGAAGAACTTTGCCCCCCTCAGTGCATCAAAACTCTCATCAATCCTCGGAGGGGGAAAAACATCTTGTCTCGTCTTTGAGTTAAGTTTCCAATAATCGACACATAGCCTCAGACTACCATCTGCCTTCCTCACAAGCACTATCGGCGAAGCATAAGCTTGAGCTTTCTATGATGACTCGTTTTTTCAACAGCTTGCCAATATGTTCCCTGACTTCACTGTACTGTGTTGGGGGGGATCCGTCTGTATGGCTGTGTCACAGGTATATCGTCTGTAAGATGGATCTCATGTTGTACTTTATCAGTATAACCTAGATCTTCATCTTCTGTTGCAAACACAAAAGAGGACTTCCAGCAACAAGGCCAACTGTGCTTGTTGTTCTGGGCTACCACAAACATCAAGCTTGTCTAAGATGGACTGTACATCTGCAGACATGTCAGGGAGTCTGTCTACACTCACTTGTTCAGTATCTGCTGAGATCCTCTGGAACTGTACCTCACAAAGCTCATTGCTCTTCACACTGTCCATATGAGTCAAAACCCCCCAGTCATGGCCTTAACCAGATATCTTCATCGGACATGTTTAAGACTGGAACTGGGAAAGTGTGACTCTCTGTTGAAACCAAGGTAGGCACAACAACCAATCCTCCAGGCAAGGGGGCATTTTCAGGCTCCAGCAGCAGTAACGGCACATTTTCACCCACAGTCCTAAGTCCCCTAGCCATGACTGTAGCAGCGGATGAAGCAGGTACATGGGCTACATCCTTTTTTTTTTTTTTTTTTTTTTTTTTAAACCTGTCCTGCCCAGCAGCCTGGTATAGAGTATAATGACCTGGATACCATATTGTGCCAGACAGATTTTACTTTAACAAGAGAGTATTAAAATACTCCTTTGTCTGTTTTATTATTTATTTAATTATGTATTGATTTGTCACCGGGCCGGACAGGGGGGCAGACACGGGGTGGGGGGGCACAAACAGACAGCACAGAGAAAGGACAACACCTGCAAGAGAAGGGGGAAAGGGGGATGGAGGGTGGGGACAACAGGGAAAAGCTGTGGGAAACACCAATTGCAGAAAGCAACGAAACCTGCAAGAGAACAGAGAGGGGGGCTTGGGGAGGAGAAAAACAACAACAAACAAACACAAACAAAAAAAACAATAAAAATAATAATAATAGTAAAAGACAACCAGCCGAACAGCAGCAATAAACAGCTGACATATTAATGACATATTAAGACAACTAAGAGAACAATGAAAACAAGAAACAGTCACACACACTAAATAAGCAACACAACACAGCCACGAGAGCTGGAATAATAATTAATTTAAATAAGTAACTGAAAGAAAGGCATCAGGAATAGTTCTACCAGGGACAACCTAAGTTTGTTTGTGTCTGTGTGCGTGTGGGTGAATGTGTCTGTATGTGTGTGTGTGTACATGTGTGTGCGCATAAGCCTGTTAAAGAATGTAGTTGTTAGAGAGAGTGGGACGCCACGACTGTAACAGGCAGGCAAGAACCCCAGTAGCCAATAGGGGTGGAAGAAAGAAAAAGAATAAATCAAATCAAAAAAAAACAAAGACTCCCAGATGCACCGCGATGCAAACGCAGAAGACCCCGACCCAAATGCCAGTTGACAACGTAATGCCGACGAAACGCAAAAGAGGAAGAGCAGCGCCCGGACCGACCGCGGCGCGGACACAACATAGACCAGTGGCCCCCCCATCCAGCACCCCACCGCCGCGCAGCAAACAACCACAATGCCCAAATGCCACGCAATCATCAACACCAATGCACAAGTGACGAGCCCAACGCGCACACTGCGCGAGCACGGCGACACCCATGCCCAGCAGCCCCCCGCGAATCCCGCGTGCGAGGTCGGGCAAATGAGAGAGAGCAAACGGAACAACACGACAGCGAAAGCCAGCGGAGAGAAACACCAGCAGCAAGTCCCAGCCCGGCAGCAAACGCGCCGCACAGGTCACCGTGCACCCGCCAATAAAAATCCACCGTCCCCCCAACCGCCGGAAAAAAACTAAGGCCGCCGGCGCCAGCCGACATCCCCCATGCCCAGCGCGCCCCCCGGCCGCCATGCAACACCAGCCAAACCAGCAACGAGGCAAAATCAACTAGCTCAGCTGCATGCCACCAACAACCCACCCATCCATCAAGGGCCGAGAACTCCAGGCACAAACCCAGAACAAACCGGAGCACAGCCCTGCCCCGCACTATATACCTCAGTATCCAGAGGGGTCCAACAACTGGCCGACAGAGAAATGGGCAAGCACGGATCCGAGGCCAACGAAGCAAAACAGGAACGCAAACAGGTCCCTCCAAGCCAACGAGGAGATGCCTCCCCCGGACTCCAACGCACAAACTAAACGCCCAGCAGCCATCCAGAGACCCTGCCCAGGGAAAAAGTATAATGCATCAAGATGCATCGATAATCGCCCCACAATCCCACCGCAGACCCCCACCCCCAGAAGCCAGGACACCCTGCGACCCCCCAAAGTGCAAAGGACCCCAGACCGCATGTCCAGGGGGAAGCTGTACCCCGCCCCAAGGAAGAACAGCAGAAAGCCGTGCCGGGAAGCTCGCTACCGCCAGGGAGCGATAACGCGGGAGAACCAGGCCAACGGTCCCCCAGCCCAGCCAGAGGCATCCCTCCCTACAGTGCAGCCAGTGACAGCAGCCCCCGAGGCCGATCTCATCCCCGGACAGGGGCCCAGCCCCCCTCAGTCAAGCACCCCCAAGGAGGAGCACCAAAACCTACCCCGACAACACCGGTCATGCGCCCCAGAGACTCCCGAATGCCCCCACCGTGAGAGAGCTGGCAGGGGGAAGCAGCGGGAGCCTCACCTCTGCCGAAGAGGGCCCAGGCGAGGAGAGGAGACAACGGGCCCCCAGGCCCAGGGACACACCACCCGCCCAGAAATGAGCAAAGGCCACAAGCCCGAGTCCGCAGAACCCTAGGCCAAGGGCGGGCCCCCACGCCAGGGGAGCCCCGACCCCCTCCAGCCCAGATCAGGCAAGGCCGTCACCAACCCCACAGCACCCCCAACGCCCGGGGCTCCAGGGGTAGGACACGAGGCCAATGAGAATCTCTCCCACTCCTTCAACCCCTCTGCCTGCCTCTGTAAATGTATTGTTTTGTGTTGGATGCATGTCATGGATTGTGAAGTGTTGTATGGTGGAGTAAAGATAAGGTGTGTGGTAACTAAGGTGCAACTAAAATTGGAGGGTAGTTGTGACACAGGCACCCCACAACTGTCAGATAGTGGAGCCTCCCATCGTGCCCCTCCCACCCCCCAAGCCCTCTGTGTCTAATGTGTAATTAAAATTGAGCAGAGTGGCTACCCACCCCGCAGCAGCGGCACGCCGAATACAGGGCAAACACCGGTCCCCCCGTCAAGCCCGCGCCCTAGGCAACCCAAGCGCCGCACCCCCCCCCCCCCCGCCAACACCATGCCATAAACCAACATTATTAACTTTAAAATTAGAAAAAGTCCCCCACGCCCACACCGCAATGCATCTAAGAATCAACCCACCCCCAGACACACCTACCGGCCGTACGGGACCCTGACCAGCAAGGCAGTACACACCCACCCCCATTAAGTGATAAAGTTGATCAAGGGGGACCAGAGAGATTGAAATTGTGTCAATTTGTTTTTTTTTACAGCAGACATTTTCTCCATGCTAATGTGATCTATAAGGTGATTCCGATATTGGGTGATACTTATATTCTTTTGGCCTTCCAGTTCATGAGGATAGTTTTCTTGGCGATGCATAAGGCAGTGAGAAGCATGTATGATGTGTCAACCTCTATACTAATGTCACTTAGGTCCCCCAGCACGCAGAGTGATGGGGAAACTGGGACGGGGTAACTTAGCCATATCGATAGGTCTTCACATATCTTCTGCCAGAACTTTTGAACAGGTGTACATTGCCACATAGCATGCATGTAACTATCAGATATGTTACCTGAGCAGTTCCGGCAGATGTTTGACTGCATAAGACCCATTCTGAACATCCTTTGTCCAGTATAGTGTGTTCTATGGAGAGTTTTATACTGTATAAGTTGTAGATTGGGATTTGTAGTCATTCTAAAGGTATTTAAACATATCTGCATCCAAAAGTTTTGGTCTGGACTAATGGATAGATCTGTTTCCCACTTTAAGAATGGGAGAGAGATTGAACTATCTGTTTTTAACAGTAACATGTATACTTTTGATAACAGTTTTGGAGGCGAGAGTTTAAGAAAGTCTGTTATCATTGGAGGTAAATCTAAGTCCATTATTATATCCTTAAATCTAGCCTGAATTATGGATTTAAACTGTTGAAATTCCAGAAATCTATTATGGCTAATTCCATATTGTGCCACTAGATCCTGGAATGGAATAAATTTACTGCCTTGCATTACATGCTCTAGATGTCTTATCCCTTTGTCATACCACAGTGGGGAATTTAGTGTTTTCTTATTTTGCAGGATGTCAGGATTATTCCAGATTGGGGTAAATCTGCATGGGATAGGTGAAGACCCAGATATTTTGAGAAGTTCCCACCAAGCTGCCAAGGAAGTGCTTATGTTAATGCTTTTAAAGCAGGTATGACGTTTGATGCTGGAACTGATGAATGGCATATCGGAAATTTTAATTTCATTACAGAAGGTTTGTTCTATGTCCATCCATGAGTGGTCCAGGGGGCTCTGATTGATCCATTTTGAGATATATTGTAGTCTATTAGACAGGAAGTAATGATAAAAATATGGCAGTTCTAAACCACCACAGTCTTTTGCTTTTTGCATAGTTTTTAGACTGATTCGTGGGGGTTTATTTTTCCACAAAAATTTTGAGATGTTTGAGTCCAGTGATTTAAACCAGACAGCAGAGGGTTTGCTGGGTAACATTGAAAACAGATAATTGATTTTAGGTAGGACCATCATTTTTATTAGTGGAGACTCTTCCCATGAGTGATATAGGTAATGATGTCCACCGTACAAGGTCATCCTCTATAGATTTAAGTAAAGGTGTGTAGTTTAGCCATGTCAGTTCTGACAGCCTGGAGGAAATATTGACACCCAGATATTTAATATTCCCAGACTTTAGCGGTGTGGTAGATATACTCTGGAAATCACACTTTACAGGTAAAACTATGGATTTACTCCAGTTAATGGAGTAGTCTGAGATGGATGAGAATTTATCTATAAGTGTGATTGTCTCAGAAAGAGAAGTTTGTGAGTTTAGGAGGAAAAGTAATACATCATCTGCATAAAGGCTTATCTTATGGTGTATATTTTCTGTTTGAATTCCTTTAATATTATTATTTTGTCTGATCGCAGCTGCTAGTGGTTCTATAAAAATAGCAAATAGCGAGGGAGAGAGTGGGCAACCCTGCCTGGTACCCCTCTGGAGACTAAAGCATGGAGAAGTATGATCATTTGTTTTGACAGAAGCTCTTTGGGAACTGTATAAGATTTTAATCCAATCTATGGAAGAGTTTCCAAATTCAAATTTATATAAAGTAGCGAATAGAAATTTCCAATTTACTCTGTCAAATGCTTTCTCTGCATCTAAAGAAACAACTATAGTTTCCAGGTTATGAATAGTGGCATAGTCTATTACGTTAAGTAGCCTGCGTGTATTGTTGGTGGAGTGCCTACCCTTAATAAATCCTGTTTGGTCAGAGTGTATTATACCAGGAGTGACCTTCTCTAGCCTTCTTGCTAGGGTTTTGCAGATGATTTTAAGATCTGCGTTAATAAGTGATATTGGGCGATAACTGGACGTAACCGTGGGGTCTTTGTCTGGTTTAAGGAGCAGGCTGATATTAGCAGAATTCATTGTTGGAGGCAACATGCAAGTACCCCTAATTTGCATAACCATCCTATAGAATGTGGGCGCAAGTATTTCCCAGAATTCCTTATAGAGTTCAGTGGGAAAACCATCTGGCCCAGGGTCTTTAGTATTCGGCATATGTAAGAGAGCTTCCTGGAGTTCAGCCATTGAAACAGGTGAATCCAGAGCTCTGATCTGTTCATCATCTAACCTTGGCAAATCTATATTGTTCAGAAATGCATCGATGTTAGAGCTAGATGGGTCAATTTGTGATGTATATAAGTTTTTATAATAATCTCTGAATGCATTGTTGATTTCTTCTGGGTTATAAGTCAGATTCCCAGCTGAATCCTTTAAGGAAGAAATAGTTATTTTTTCTTTATTCAATTTCAATTGGCTGGCTAAGAATCTGCCGGATCAATTGCCATGTTCAAAGTTCTCCAAGCGTAGTCTTTGCAACTGAAATTGGGTCTTTTTATTAATAATTTCATTTAATTCAAGTTTTGATTTTCTCAGATCATTCAGCATGTGTTCCTGTGGGGAGGCAGCAAGGGTAGTTTCTAATGTTTTTATTTTTTGTTCTAGCTGTAATTCACAAGATCTCTCTTTCTTTTTTTTGTATGATGAATAGGAGATTATTTTACCTCTCATGACTGCTTTTGCTGCCTCCCAAAGAAGACATGGCGAGGTTCCTGGCAGGTCATTAGTTTCCATATATATTGCCCACTCCTTTTTGAAGTAATTTATAAAATCTAGGTCTTTAAGCAATGATGCGTTAAATCTCCAACTTCTAGTTGGCTGTGTGACCCTTTTTTTAGTAAGAGTGATAGAAACCGGTGCATGATCACTGATAGTGATAGGGTGAATCTGAGTGTTGGAAATGTCTGTCATAATTGAGTTGCTAACCAAAAAATAGTCAAGGCGAGAAAATGAGTGGTGGACTGGTGAAAAGAAGGTATATTCTCTAAGAGTGGGGCGGTGAGAACGCCAAACATCACAAAGACCAAAATCACTCATGTATTGTTTAAGGATGTCTGTTGATTTCCAAATACGGTGACCACCTGCCGTACTGAGCCTGTCAACTGCTGGAGTACATACCATGTTGAAGTCCCCTCCTAATATAAGAGCCGTGTCTGAGTGAGCAGAGAGTGAGTTGAAGAAAGCATGAAAAAAGGAGGGGTCGTCAACATTTGGGCCATAGATGTTAGCAATGCATAAAGGAGTATTTTGAACCCTAACCCTAACTTGGTTGCCCCTTACAACTCTGTCCTCCATTTCCCACATGAGGGTTTCCTTCCTCATGTCTAGAAAGCTGGAGTCTGGTTTGTCCCTAACCACTTTTCAGAGTTCACGCCGGAGTACTGCATCCCTTAAACCTTCAATGAACTGATCCCTGAGAACAGTTTTCTCATTAGGTATTACATCTGGGACAGTGCATGTGAGTAGTGGTCTTCCCCTTCGGCTTGTTTACGGTTGTAAAAGGTCTGAAAAAGTTGTGTGGTGCTGCGTTTTTCTCAAGTAAGAGTATAAATCACTGGGCCTCACTGACTGACCATTCATGCACTTCGTCTCACCTCTTCTAATGCAGGACCACATAACAGAGATAATATGTAGTCACACTGCTCTTCTGTTGTCTGCTCTCTGGACCGTAACACTCTTTCAGCCTCTTCAATAAACTCTTCCACAGATCTCCCATCTGTACCACACCCCCCACTAAATGCTTGGATCTGGCGTTCTCTTGGAACATAGATGTATGAATGGGTGGGTGCACTGTTATTATTTGCCCTCTCAGCCCTTGTTTCCTCATTTAATCTGGTAAGCTCATCACGCAATCTGGTTAGCTCTTGCATCTGAATCTGTATCTCTTCTATAGCATCTCTAATTGTACCCGTTGCCCCACCTGAGACAGGGTTTAACTGACCATCATTATTTCCCACTATCACATCATCATCAGGTTCACTAGATATGATGAAATGTTAGCTTTGCTTCAGTCCAGTGTGAATATTCAATCCAAAATGTGGGTTAAGGATACAGTGAAAACGGTGTCTAACTTGGAGTCCTGCTGAATCTTGCTTTTCGCTGGTGAAGTTCGTGCTGAAATCCTCTGTGCAGGTCATGAGTCGTGTTAACCAGGAAGCGCCTCAGCTCATCTTCCACTGGTAACCACCTCCACAGCAGGCTGGACTCTCAGCTCCAACACCTACAGATCACAGCTGAAATGTTCACCACTGCCGTATTTCTCATATAAAATCTAAAAACAAGCCACTCTGTTGCCAAATGCAAAAAGTTTGTTCTAGCTACACCCCACTCCTGGTACCAAAATTGTGTAGCCCGTGGAATTAGATGCCACACAGGACACAATTACTTCAGGGGTTCTTGTAGCTCCAGGTTTGAAATGAAGGTTTGAAATTTAGTACTCAATGGTCGACGATTGGCGCCCAAAATCCCAGCACACAGTTCCAGTAGTGCCCAAATCAAACCATCTTGTTAAATATTGACAGGTGATGCCATTTTATACACTTTATACAAATATACATGCATTTACCTACTGCTTTACACAACAAAGTCTCCAATCCCTCGAACGTCCTTCACACGTTAACAAAGACCATGATGCACTTGGCGTAACAACAACAATACTACTCATTGCTGCCGCCTTGTGACCAAAGTCTGCCACCACATGTAAGACTGTGGAAATCCACTTACAATCTACTTCACACTTACTTTAAATTTAAAACAATGATTCACATGTATTTACATTACACAACTTTTAGAACTATTAAATTAATTAAACCAAAGTGGAAAATCGCTTATAAATAGATTTACCACCCAGCTACATCTAGTATTTATATAGCTATATTGAGTCTGAGACTCGGACTCGAGTCCAACTTAAGTTGCACACACAGTGACTTCAGACTTGACTTGAGACCCGTCCTCAAAAAACTTCAGACTTGACTCGGACTCAAGTTGCGGGACTCGTGAACAATGTTTATTTTTAGGAAACGTCTGATGAGCTTGCTGTTATTCCCCTCCCTCTGTTACCTATAACCTGCCTATGTAACACGTAGCATCAGCTGCGCGCGGCCACACGTGAGAGAGGACAACAAACACCGGCAGCTGCTGTGCCATTCATCATAAACTTTGGCTTAAAACTTCATAAGGCAAAACAAAAGAAGCACTGAACCCAAAATAGGTTAGTAACCTTAAGTTAGTAAACATGTTTAGCTCAGCATTGGCCATCTAACATTAGCTTGCTTCTTTCTTATGACCTACCGGAGGTTAGGTCCGAATGTTGTTTGTTATTTAAAGATGTTTGTTTGCTTGCCAAACTTGTGGTGGTCGATTAACGTAATCATTTACATCCTACTGGCTGTCATCAGGTTAATTATTACCGTTGGCTGCAAACAGGTTACAGATTTATTGTTGTTCATGTAACGTTACAGTTTTATTTAGTTATAACGTTACACTGGTTTGATGGACATGTTAACTTACAGTAGTTAATAAGTTGTCATTAATTGCATTGCACATGACATGGTTGTGCTCTGTAAGTGAAAAACAGGTTACAATTACAGAATTCCTTATAGCTATGCAGTGTTCTAAGCAGCCTGGATTGAATGCAGCAGGTGATACAACATTCATTATAACCACGAGAGACTTGAGACTTGACTTGGACTCTAGCTCAAAGACTTCTCTAGTATAGAGTAGCAGGAGAGTTGTTGAATATCACTGTCTGGGAGCTGACTCAGTTGCAATGGTTTTATTTCAATTTGACAATGACTCAAGTTTAGTGATCAAACGGGTGAAAATACAAATACATGTGTATCCGAGCTGGTCCCAGGGAGCAAACTCATCAAGATCTGCTTTACATTGATTCATATATCCTGTTTCACTCTTCCTCTTGTGAGTCTTAGGGTCAGACCCACTTCCACCTTCATCTCCACACATATTCAATATTAAAACAATTGTGTATACAACTCCAAAAAACGAAAAGAAATATAAACACCTTTAAAGAAATAAACTGAAATGTGTGTGTTGTTGCGAAGTCTATGGTCTTCCTAGGCCGCAGCATGAGAGTAATAGAGCTGAGCGAGTAAATTGCACATCAAAGGTCAGTGTATCTTTCAATAAAGAGCTTAAACATTATTCTAATAAACATGTTAATCATTATCCTAATCAAGCTAGGCATATAAAATATTCAACAGTGGCCACCCTCGAGAGTGGTCCTGCCTATGTCGCCGGCCTCTTGGCCGCCTTCCTGGTCATCCTCCAGAGTGTCTCCGCCCATCTGCCCTGCCTTCTGCTCACCCCCAGAGTAAATAGGATCTGACGTTAGCGCTGCATCACTGTGATAACGTGTATCAAATAAACTACAGTTGTATTAAGATTCAGGATTGAGGATGAGGAAAAGTGTGTTTTTTGCAATAACGAAACTAAAAGCATTTGTCATTAATTTTGTGTCGAATATTGCTTTAAGAATGTGACTTGTGTGAAAAAGAAATATTATTTTATGAATAGATTGATATTGTAAAGAAAACCCTATATATTTGAACCTCTTTATCTTATATGAAAAAATATTACATTCACAAATACAAAATTTCAATAAAGCAACCTTCCGCGAAGTCACACGGAACTCACATTGAAAGAAAGGTCCCCCATCAGCAGCAAAGGGTGTTACACACCTTCAACAAGCCGGCATTGGTGCTCACTCGGCATTGAAGGGTTTGATCAACCCACCACTACTCCGCCTTCGTTGGTTTCGGATGGCACTCAATGTGGCAGACCCTCCGCATGAACGCGCAAATGTAGTGGAAGTAGGTAGGGAGAGGGAGGAGCAAACAGTTTTGGAAAGGCCCGATATGTCCATAATCACTCCCATGTTCACTCATTCACTATTCCCATAATAGACATTCAATATTTTATTCTGTAGTGAGCAGTACATTGGAGTTTCAGACACTTATGAATCACTTATGAGTCATTTTGAGTCATCACTGACTGTCAGTGTTCCCAGAGGAAAGCAAAATCCAAGAAGACATCTCATAGTTTATTTGTCCTAGACACAAATGAGCTAATTTAATACTAAGGTGAGACCAAAGGCTTTTTTCTCCTAATTCTCAAAGTCTGCTCAGGAGAAACAACCCCATATCATTTCATTTATGTCTTACTCAAAACAAGGGATCTCTAAATGATTTTAAATAGGTCTACTTTAAGTCTCCTGAACATGGGACCATGTGATTTCAGAAGAAAAGCTCCAGGTCTTAGTTTTGTTTTAGTGACCCCACTTAGGGCTGGAAAATACTTTACTTGTGTAAATGTTGAGGTACTTGCACTTGAGTATTTTCATTTTAGGGTGCTTTATACTTTTACTTATTGCTGTTTATCTGATCCCTGTAGTTAAGTTACTCAGAAAATGGATGGAAGTGTGGCACGATGACACGGTGAGCGTTTGTGTAATCTCGTGAGACTTGGTGCAATTCAAACATGGCAGCGCGCAGCTAAACAAACATTTCATTAAACAAACAATCCGCCAATTTTAAGCGAATTAACAAATAAGAGCAGTGAAATCGCACTGGAGGACCTCGAGGACGAGTGTTTGGAGGACCTTGAAGTTTACATTGACCAGTGTTTTCATCGAGTGGTCATGGGGAAATCAAAGAGAAACCGCACTGGAGCATCACCTGGAGTAGTCTCCTCACAAGGTGCAGATTTCACAGAGATCCTGGATTCAATAGACAAGAAATTGTCTAGCTTTGATGCCCGATTATCTCTGGTGGAAGTACTTCACAAAGAGTTTCAGGCTCTGCGGGAATCCCTGGAGTTCAGCCAGAAACAGGTGGTTGAGCTCGCGGCGGAAAACAAGGTCCTCAAAGGTACGGTTAAATCCTTCACAGAGGGAATGACGCGATCTCCAGGCTCGTAGTATGCGGGATAATCTGGTCATTTCGGGTATCCCAGAGCAGGCGGATGAAGCCCCAGAGGAGACCGTTAAAAGCTTCATCCAAAATCAACTGAAGCTCCCGGCCGAGACCGTGAAGAACATCAGCTTCCACCGGGTGCACCGCCTGGGAGGACGGCGACAGGAGAACCAGAGGCCCAGGCCCATCGTCGCAAAGTTTGAACACTTCAAGCAGAAGGAACTGGTTAAAGGCCGCGGCAGGGAGCTGAGAGGGACCAACTTCAGCGTTAATGACCAGTTTCCCCGGGAGATCCTGGACCGACGCCGAGTCCTGTTCCCGATAAGAAAGAAACTTATTGGAGAAGGATCACGGGCTATCATCGTGGTGGATAAACTTTACATTGATGGCCAGCTGTACCGCGACCGAGACACCACTCCTTGGCTCTACTAAGAACCAAATCCAGCAACAGGTGAACTGTATCACTATGAGATCATTTTTTCCCCTCTCAGTTAATTACTCCGTGACATATGGCAGGTTAATAGTTATAAAATACAGTGCACGTCTCAACAGCCTATACTGTGGTTATCTGACTAGACTGTCTGATAATGTTTTGTGTATTTTCCTCTGTTTTTGTTTCACTGTTTCTTTCTTTTGTTAATGTTGCTCTTCCTCCGCCGTTTACACGTTGATCAGCTGCGCAATTTTCATACTGTTTAATTCACAAACAGTCGGGCACACTGCTAGCACACACACGCAGGCGCATACAACATGAACACATAGACACACACATACAGGCGCATACAACACACACAATGATACAACACGCACACTGCACACACTAGCCTTCACCACATCCCTTAGTTGAATGATGACCACACTTAAAATCACCTCTTGGAATGTACGCGGAGTTGGTTAAAGGGAAAAGAGATTAAAATTTTTTAACCATCTAAATAATCTGCAAGCAGACATTGTCCTACTACAGGAGACTCATTTACCCAAGACAGCAGATAAACTAACCTCACCACAGTTTCCTCACTCGTACTCAGCCTGTTATAACTCAAAACAACGGGGTGTCACCATTATGATAAATAGAAAAACACACTTCAATCATAATACCAGTACTATTGATCCAGAGGGTCGATTCATTATTGTTAACATTTCGATTCAAAATACTCCTTTATGCATTGCTAACATCTATGGCCCAAATGTTGACGACCCCTCCTTTTTTCATGCTTTCTTCAACTCACTCTCTGCTCACTCAGACACAGCTCTTATATTAGGAGGGGACTTCAACATGGTATGTAATCCAGCAGTTGACAGGCTCAGTACGGCAGGTGGTCACCGTATTTGGAAATCAATAGACATCCTTAAACAATACATGAGCGATTTTGGTCTTTGCGATGTTTGGCGTTCTCACCACCCCACTCTTAGAGAATATACCTTCTTTTCACCAGTCCACCACTCATATTCTCGCCTTGACTATTTTTTGGTTAGCAGCTCAATTATGACAGACATTTCCAACACTCAGATTCACCCTATCACTATCAGTGATCATGCACCGGTTTCTATCACTCTTACTAAAAAAAGATTCACACGGCCAACTAGAAGTTGGAGATTTAATGCATCATTGCTTAAAGACCTAGATTTTATGAGTTAATTCAAAAAGGAGTGGGAAATATATATGGAAACTAATGACCTGCCAGGAACCTCGCCATGTCTTCTTTGGGAGGCAGCAAAAGCAGTCATGAGAGGTAAAATAATCTCCTATTCATCATACAAAAAAAAGAAAGAGAGATCTTGTGAATTACAGCTAGAACAAAAAATAGAAACTACCCTTGCTACCTCCCCACAGGAACACATGCTGAATGATCTGAGAAAATCAAAACTTGAATTAAATGAAATTATTAATAAAAAGACCCAATTTCAGTTGCAAAGACTACGCTTGGAGAACTTTGAATATGGCAATCAATCCGGCAGATTCTTAGCCAGCCAATTGAAATTGAATAAAGAAAAAATAACTATTTCTTCCTTAAAGGACTCAGCTGGGAATCTGACTTATAACCCAGAAGAAATCAACAATGCATTCAGAGATTATTATAAAAACTTATATACATCACAAATTGATCCATCTAGCTCTAACATCGATGCATTTCTGAACAATATAGATTTGCCAAGGTTAGATGATGAACAGATCAGGGCTCTGGATTCACCTGTTTCAATGGCTGAACTCCAGGAAGCTCTCTTACATATGCCGAATAATAAAGACCCTGGGCCAGATGGTTTTCACCGCTGAACTCTATAAGGAATTCTGGGAAATACTTGCACCCACATTCTATAGGATGGTTATGCAAATTAGGGGTACTTGCATGTTGCCTCCAACAATGAACTCTGTTAACATCAGCCTGCTCCTTAAACCAGACAAAGACCCCACGGTTACGTCCAGTTATCGCCCAATATCACTTATTAACGCAGATCTTAAAATCATCTGCAAAACCCTAGCAAGAAGGCTAGAGAAGGTCACTCCTGGTATAATACACTCTGACCAAACAGGATTTATTAAGGGCAGGCACTCCACCAACACCGGTAGGTGTGTCTGGGGGTGGGCTGATTCTTAGATGCATCGCGGTGCGGGCGTGGGGGACTTTTTCTATTTTTTTAAAAATGTTGGTTGATGACGTGGTGTTGGCGGGGGGGCGGCGCTCGGGATGCCTGGGGCGCGGGCTTGACGGAGGGACCGGTGTTTGCCCTGTATTCGGCGTGCCGCTGCTGCGGGGTGGGTAGCCACTCTGCTTGTGTGTCGCGCGGTTGTTGGTATTGGTGCACGGGTGGTGATTTTGACTCACGCGCTGTGCGGATGTGGTGGCGCTCGGTGCTTGGCTGCCTCTCTGTGTGTCCTGTGTGTGGGTCCGGGTTGGGGGGAGGGGGCGGGCGGCGGGCATGGCGGTGGGGGTTGGCCGGGGGGGGATGCTTGTGGTGGGTTTTGGTCTGGTGGTGAACGTGCAGTGTGGGTCATGGTGTAGCCGTGGGTGGGGTCTGTGGTCTCTCTGGCTGCGGGGGGGATGGGGGCGGTTTGCGCCGGTTGTGGCAGCTCCGATGGCTCCTGATTGTGGGGGAGCGGTGAGGTGGGGGGGTGGCAGTGGGGCTGCTGGAGGGGTCCCGGCGAGGACGGGGGATTGTTGGCCGGTGTTGTCGGGGTAGGTTTTGGTGCTCCTCCTTGGGGGTGCTTGACTGGGGGGGCTGGGCCCCTGTCCGGGGATGAGATCGGCCTCGGGGGCTGCTGTCACTGGCTGCACTATAGGGAGGGATGCCTCTGGCTGGGCTGGGGGACCGTTGGCCTGGTTCTCCCGCGTTATCGCTCCCTGGCGGCAGGGAGCTTCCCGGCATGGCTTTCTGCTGTTCTTCCTTGGGGTGGGGTACAGCCTCCCCCCGGACATGCGGTCTGGGGTCCTTTGCGCTTTGGGGGGTCGCAGGGTGCCTTGGCTTCTAGGGGTGGGGGTCTCTGCGCGGGTTGATCCGATTGCGGTTTGGTGGGCTGCGGTGGGATTGTGGGGCGATTGTCGATGCATCTTGATGCATTATGCTTTTTCCCTGGGCAGGGTCTCTGAATGGCTGCTGGGCATTTAGTTTGTGCATTGGAGTGCGGGGCAGGGCTGTGCTCCGGTTTGTTCTGGGTTTGTGCCTGGAGTTCTCTGCCCTTGACGGGTGGGTGGGTTGTTGGTGGCATGCAGCTGAGCTAGTTGATTTTGCCTCGTTGCTGGTTTGGCTGGTGTTGCACGGCGGCCGGGGGGTGTGCTGGGCATGGGGGATGTCGGCTGGCGCCTTTTATTGGCGGGTGCACGGTGACCTGTGCAGCGCGTTTGCTGCCGGGCTGGGATTTGCTGCTGGTGTTTCTCTCCGCTGGCTTTCGCTGTCGTGTTGTTCCGTTTGCTCTCTCTCGTTTGCCCGACCTCGCACGCGGGATTCGTGGGGGGCTGCTGGGCATTGGGTGTCGCCTTGCTCGCGCAGTGTGCGCGTTGGGGTCGTCACTTGTGCATTGGTGTTGATGATTGCGTGGCATTTGGGCATTTTGGTTGTTCGCTGCGCGGCGGTGGGTGGGGGGGGGGAGCACTGGTCTTTGTTGTGTGCGCGCCGCGGTCGGTCCGGGCGCTGCTCTTCCGTCGGCAGTACGTTGTCAACTGCCATTTGGGTTGGGGTCTTCTGCGTTAGCGAGTCTTTGTTTTTTTTTTGATTGATTTATTCTTTTTCTTTCTCCCACCCCTATTGGCTACTGGGATTCTTGCCTGCCTGTTGCTGGGGTAGGTGTGGCACAGTCGTGGCATCCCACTCTCACTAACAACTACATTCTTTAACAGGCTTATGCGCACACACACATGTACACACACACACACATACAGACACATTCACCCACACACACACAGACACAATCAGTCTCACACATAGACACAAACAAATTTAGGTTGTCCCTGGTAGAATTATTCCTGATGCTTTTCTTTCAGTTACTTATTTAAATTAATTATTATTCCAGCTCTCGTGGCTGTGCTGTGTTGCTTATTTAGTGTGTGTGACTGTTTCTTGTTTTCATTTTTCTCTTAGTTGTCTTACTATGTCAGCTGTTCATTGCTGCTGTTCGGCTGGTTGTCTTTTACTATCATTATTATTTTTATTTTTATTGTTTGTTTTTGTTTGTTTGTTGTGTTTTTCTCCTCCTCCCCCCTCTCTGTTCTATTGCAGGTTTCGTTGCTTTCTGCAATTGGTGTTTCCCACAGCTTTTCCCTGTTGTCCCCACCTTCCATCTCCCTTTCCCCCTTCTCTTACAGGTGTTGTCCTTTCTCTGTGCTGTCTGTTTGTGCCCCCCCCATCCCTGTGTCTGCCCCCCTGTCCGGCCCGGTGACAAATCAATAAATAATTAAATAAATAATAAAACAGACAAAGGAGTATTTTAATACTCTCTTGTTAAAGTAAAATCTGTCTGGCACAATATGGTATCCAGGTCATTATACTCTATACCAGGCTGCTGGGCAGGACAGGTTTAAAAAAAATAAAAAAAATAAAGTTACTCAGAAAAGGAAAATAATGCACATTTACAGATTCATTCATTAAAGCCTGAACACATGCAAGAACTGAGATACTATGTCATACAGAATGAGCACTTTTACTTTTGATACTTATGGAATACCTAAAAACCTTTACTTAAGGACATGGGCGTATATTTCATCTAACAGTGGGGGGTGGGGGTGGGGGCGAAATGTAAATTGTAAATGCTCCGTATAAATAAAATTAATGCAGCCACCTTGAAATGCTTTTTACGGAGCCACTCCTTCGTTAAAACCTCAGCCATGTAGCAGTGTTCACTGGACTTAGTGACTGCAAAATACAGCCTAAGCTCCTCCCACAGGTCCAAAATGCATGAAACCGTGGGTTCCTGAAATGTTGATTCAACTGTCTGCTTGGTGTCACTAATGTACCTTATCACAAGACTCAGGTACTAAGAAACACTTACATCCATGGACTCATTGAAGAGGAGGCTGAAACGCTTTTCATAAAGTATGGTGATAGAACACCATTAATCATTTCTGTGCACTATGTCTTGTGTATTTTGAAGTGAATAGCCGCAATGGAGACACGACAAAGCAGCTCTACATGCTTCTCCAATGTGATCACATGCCAGCGATATGTTCAGCGATACCTAATGCCGTGGTCTTAGTCAGTTTTTTTAACCATAAGTGGCATCTTGTTTTGGGTGGAACAGTGAAATGGCTTTGCCTTTTTAGTAGGTTTTCGAGTTGTCGTGATTTTTTACTTCACTAAGTTTGGCGTGGAAGTCAGCCTTACAACACAGGCAGCATGCAACTTTTACCAGCCTTTGAATTCAGGGTTTGATTCCCACTCGTATTTTTGAGTGTACAGTTTAGACTGAGACATGATGAGCTAGCCAGCTAGATGTTTAGCTCATGTCACAGAGGATGAGATGAGTAAGTGACTGAGGCTGTGTGAGTCAAATAGCCTAAGTTGGCAACACTGGTGCCTAGCGTCATCTGATATGAGAGTGCCGGTGTGCGCATGTAGGTGCGTCCTGTAGCAGCAGGGATGATGCCATGGTAGCGAGGTAAAGTAACCGTCTCCCAGCCAATCATTAACATTTGGTCCGAATGGATGGTTTATTGCAGCCCTGTGAGGACTACAGACACTCTCTGTCTTTTTTAGAGTACTTAAATTTTGAATTTGTTTTGGTATATAAAGGCAGTTTCAACAAATATGACAAAATGTGTTTTAGAAAGACATTGCCTACCCTGCCTTTAACAATGTCTCTGTTCCATTAAGTGTCCCAGGAAGACTTTCCACTGGGCCAGCATCAATCTATTGTCATTCATGTGTGAAAAAGTTGATCAGGAGCAACCAAATCCTTCAGAAAGCCCTAGGCTCACTATGTTTTTGGATTTAATAGAATCAAACACGTTCGCAGTTATTGCTCTCATTGTTAAATTGTTCTGACAATTATTTGAACATTAACAAAAGAGAAAGATCATCCAAACAACACAACAGGACCTGGCCACACAGGTCGTACTGTCAGCAGTTCATATTTACTTAACTCCATCCTGCCTGTGGACCGGGGGGGCAGAAAGGCTAAACACTGCAGACTCATTATCTCTCTAGTTACATGTTTATAAATATACCTAATTGGGAGATGAGCGCGTCAGTGACTACTTCTCCCCACGGCTGAGCGGGCAGCCAACCACATATCTGCTCACTGGCTCGCTAATTTGATGAAATGTATCCTCGTCTCATCGCGTCAGAGCACTTGCTGTGAGTTCACTCGGGTGTGACTTGGAAATGAGGAGACACTTCGCTACACATTTAGGATTTGTTGCTCTTTTTGGGTACAAGTATAAAAAGACAGCTTGAAATGTAATCTTTCATAGGGGGGTTGTGGCAGACTAGCTTCTTACTTTTTCTCATTTGAGTGAAGAATAGTTGAGCTACACAGTCTGCAGCATTTTGTTGATTCACACAGAGAGTGATTACCCGAGTGAACATGCCCCAAAATGGAGGTCAAGGGGTAAAAAATCTGAATATACTGGTTAGTCATGAATGTAGATTAGAACTACAATAAAGTAAAGTCCAAAAGCCAGTCAGGTTGTCCCATGAATGAATAAATAATTCCAACGTGTTCTCATCTCAGTGATTAATTACCGACGCTTTCAGGCAGCGTGACCAAGCATAATTATTTTACGCTAAAGGCATCTGTATGAAACGGCACCGTTTGCTACATCGTAGCAACACAAAGGAGGCTAACCCTACCTGACAGTTTCAGCTGCAACAAATTATTATTTTCAATATCCATTAATATACTGACAATTGTTTTCTTAATTAACACATTAATTTCCAAACTAAAAATTGGTTTTGTACTTCCGTCAATAATCTACTTCTCAATATATCAGATGCATTGCATGTGAATTTACTTTTTCACAAAAACCAGAAGTATTGATAAAAGAACAATTTGATGTAGTGTGACACATAACACAGAATGTTAAATATTAGGATATAAATTTTGTCCTGTATCGAGCCGATCTGTATGGTCATCTTTGATTTTGGAGTGTTGTGAAAACCCCCTACTTGGTTTGGCCCAGTGATGTCATCCACCACACTATTCCCATAAATGCTGGAAATGCTTATGCGGGCCCCTCCCCAAACAATTGTCTTGCATTGTGGAACTGAACAAACTAACAAACAATTGTAGGTATTAACACTGGAAAACAAATAAAACATTTTTAAACTTGCAACCTAATAAAATGGCACTGAAACTAACTTATGACTGTGTGTTTACTTTAACTTATCATATGCTTGGCTGTAGACTGTGTCATAATGCAAACACAAACAACCCGGGATAGTAAGTGGTGCCCTTTTACACAAGCCATGGTAAATTACAAATAAATAAACACTTGTATAAACTAGAAGGTGTAATGGAGATAATGACTTGTACGGGACAAGTGGTGAGCAACCCACTTTGTCACAAGTGTGCTCTTGATGGACACTACTGTCCCTTAATTCAATGCCCAAAGGAAAAGAAGGTGATACTGTAAAGAAATGTACTAAATTGCTGATGGAAGTGAGACAATTTAACAGTAGCAGGCATAAAGTCTCAGTTTAATTGATATCCAGTGGTGCACGTATGACAATATTTCCAGATAAAATACAACTTAAGGTGTGTCCTGTAATGTAAAGATAAGAAATATTACAGATGGCAGTTAGTGTTCATTATAGAATTCAAAGAGTTTGAATATTTTGTATAGAGCCGGTTTTTGTGTTTCTTAGTGTCAGTGTGTATGCTGTACAAACACTTTTTTTGCAGAGAAAAATTTAAAAAAATTAGGGGATCAAAGTGCAATATGTAAACTTGACTCACTGTGACCTCAAAAGAGCAATTGAAAAAACAAGAGCCACATGGGCGAACACCCCTGTTGTTGGTAGGTAGGACTTTGCCAAAGGTTATTATATAAAGGTTTTTCATTACTATTGTTTTTCGGATTTTTCATTATTCTTTATTTTTATTTCTTTTTCACATTTTGTTTTCAAGTTCAAGCTCAGTTCACTTTAGTTCAGTCCAGATTAGTTTTTTTCACAGAACATTAAAATACAAGTACAATCATCAGAAATAATGCAGATTTGTGAAAAGGGACACCCTTTTTTAAGCTATCAGAAGCTTGTACATAGGGGCCCAAACACTAAGCAAATATATATGTTTGAAGTACTGTCTAAATAAATACTACAAATAAATGAAGCACTTGCAATCTACAGTATAATTTCTAACCTACATACAGAAAACCCTAAGAGCAATCCTACTACCCAGTGGTCCCAAGAAATTCATTACATCAGTCTCTAGCTCTATCATTCTGGGTCAAATAGATGAAATACAATAGATGGAGGTGAAATACAATTGATCGACAGCTAAGAAAGATAGTGTAGGGCCCCCTTGGGGCCACAAATAACAGCAACCTGAAGTCAATTATGACTGGAAAGCAGTTATATTAAAATCTTAACCTTTATTAATAAAAAATAGGTATTAAAACAATGTGAAGCACAAAGAGACAGGTTGGCTGGGATATCAATGACCCCATAAAACACACACTAGCTGACTTGCAAATTTAAATATATTGACCAGCAGACAGTGGCAAGTTTATCCCACACGCAGGTTGAGCACTACGCTAGACCATCAGAACAGAACAAAACAAAACAAGGAAAAGAAAACCACCAAGACAGTAGATGTGTTTCCATCAACATTTTTTTCATGCGCATCAAGTATCGCAATAGAAAAGCTTGATGAAAATGGCAAAATTCGAAAAATAAATCCTCAATTTCGTTTTCACGCTCGCTTGAGGTGGTTTTTACCTTTGTCAAAAAAGAGTTAATGCGCTAAATGGGAGATGGAAAGACTTTTGCAGAATAAGATCTGACGTAGAGAACTTGTAACTCACGTCTGATCAGTTATTTTCGCTGTCAGCTTCTTTCCTGATATTACCTTAATGTGCAGAGACATAGCTGGTAGCAGTAACATTCCTGAGTACCTTTTTCCAAATTTCTAAGATCAATGGCCATCAGTTCCATGTGACTGGTTTTGTTTCTGGTTTGGAACCCATACGTCTTGTTTATTACAGCCATGTGTAACATCAACTACTGACATAATTACGCTTGACATAGCCTGGTTTATACGCTCCAGTCCAGCTGATGGAAACATACATATTTCGCATTTACTTTTTTTTCTCCGTTTTTGCAACATTTCAAGAATCCGCTTCAAATTCGCATGACAGTTGGATGGAAACATGGCTAGTGATTCACTAAGTTACCTGTTGTTGCATTCATATTATTTTGTAAACATGACATCTATATACCATATCTCACAAAAGCAAGTACACCCTCACGTTTTTGTAAATATTTGATTATATATTTTCATGTCTTAACACTGAAGAAATTACCCTTTGCTACAATGTAAAGCAGTGAGTGTGCAGCTTGTATAACAGTGTAAATTGAATGTCCCCTCAAAATAACACATCACACAGCCATTACTGTCTAAACCGCTGGCAACAAAAGTGAGTACACCCCTAAGTGAAAATGTCCAAATTTGGCCCGAAGTGTCAATATTTTGTATTGCCACAATTATTTCCCAGCACTGCCTTAACCCTCTCGGGCATGGAGTTCACCAGAGCCTCACATGTTGCCACTGTAGTCCTCTTCCACTCCTCCATGACGACATCAGCTGAAGCTGGTGGATGTTAGAGTCCTTGCGCTCCTCTACCTTCCATTTGAGGATGCCAAACAGATGCTTAGTAGGGTTTAGGTCTGGAGACATGCTTGGCCAGTCCATCGCCTTTACCCTCAGCTTCTTTAGCAAGGCAGGGGTCGTCTTGGAGGTGTGTTTGGGAATAATGCCCTGTGACCCGGTCTCTGAAGGGAAGGGATCATGCTCTGCTTCAGTATGTCACAGTACATGTTGACATTCATGGTTCCCTCAATGAACTGCAGCTCCCCAGTGCCGGCAGCATTCATGCAGCCCCAGACCATGACACTCCCGCCACCATGATTGACTGTAGGCAAAACACACTTGTCTTTATACTCCTCACCTGGTTGCCACCACACACGCTTGACACCATCTGAACCAAATAAGTTTATCTTGGTCTCATCAAACCACAGGACATGGTTTCAGTAATCCATGTCCTTAGTCTGCTTGTCTTCAGCAAACTGTTTGCGGGCTTTCTTGTGCATCATCTTTAGAAGAGGCTTCCTTCTGTCCTGAGCCATGCAGACCAATTTGATGCAGTGTGTGGTGTATGGTCTGAGCAGTGTGATGCCTGGGGTCATGAGTGTGGCCTATCTCTCTCTCTCTCCTCTTGTAAGAGGATGAGCTGATTGCAGTAACTCTGGGTACCTGGGCTAATTGCCCTGTAGAGTATTTGGGACTATTTTCCTATTTTGCAAGGAGGCTGCTGTCGAGGCCAGGTCAGACCTCCCTGTGGGCTGGCTCCCTGGTTTACCCTTTAGTTTGGTTGGACTATTGCTTTGTGGTATTTATCTTGTTTTTGCATACTACAACACCTTTACACATATACATTATTATTATTATTATTATACATTTCAATTATGTTAATTTGAAATATCTCTTGATTAGGTTAATTTTTGGTTTAAATAAATATATTTTGTTAAACTTTTACCATGGTGTGTTTCCCTTTTCTTGTGGCCTTTTGAGCCAGGTCACAACAGCAGTGACAGGCTGACCTCCCACCCCTTCAACTTCTGCAGCAATGCTGGCAGCACTCATATGTCTATTTCCCAAAGACAACCTCTGGATAAGACGCTGAGCAAGTGCACTCAGCTTCTTTGGTCACCATGGCGGGGCCTGTTCTGAATGGAACCTGGCCTGCTGAACTGCTGTATGGTCTTGGCCACCGTGCTGCAGCTCAGTTTCAGGGTCTTGGCAATCTTCTTATAGCCTAGGCCATCTTTATGTAGAGCAACCATTCAGGTCCTCAGAGAGTTCTTTGCCATGAGGTGCCATGTTGAACTTCCAGTGACCAGTATGAGGGAGTGTGAGAGCGATAACACCAAATTTAACACACCTGCTCACCATTCACACCTGAGACCTTGTAACACTAGTCACATGACCCCGGAAAGGGAAAATGGCTTCACTTAGGGGTGTACTCACTTTTGTTGCCAGCAGTTTAGATGTTAATGGCTGTGTGATGTGATATTTTGAGGGGACAGCAAATTTACACTGTTATACAAGCTGTACACTCACTACTTTACATTGTAACAAAGTAATTTCTTCAGTCTTGTCACATGAAAAGATATTTACAAAAATGTGAGGGGTGTACTCACTTTTGTGAGATACTGG
This sequence comes from Micropterus salmoides, assembly GCF_014851395.1. Lineage (NCBI taxonomy): Eukaryota > Metazoa > Chordata > Actinopteri > Centrarchiformes > Centrarchidae > Micropterus > Micropterus salmoides. The sequence continues at coordinate 28,051,387 of NW_024040040.1, read as the reverse complement.
ACGCTCTGCATCTCATATGCCAGACTGGGGAGTTTTGTCAGTTTAAACTTCTTAATACCCTTTTGAAACACTTGATATCTGCCTTCTAGAGAATTTCTGTGTCAATTGTGGTAGCATTTGAAGGAAGATTTGTGGAGATACAGATGTTAATTGATCATATATTGAAAAAATATAGTAACAGACTTATGAATTGACCATAAGTTGCAGTGATGCAAATGTAAGCCATCTAGGACATACAGGTGATTTTATTGAATTTTGATTTTTTAGAAATACAAATACATTTGCTGTAATAAGCCACGGCCGCTTTAATCAGTCATTCCCAATTTTTTTTGAATCAACTAAGTAGTAACCATAGATCGTGCAAACTGAATTTTGTTTAAATCCATGCAGTCGATTACGAGATAATAAACATTTATGTAAAAGTTTACTTTAAGACAAAAGTAAAACTGCATTATTTCAAAATGGATTGATGTATGAAATTTTTTTTGATATCTTTAGGTCAGCAAAGTAGGTCAGCAGGATAGGTGATCCTGCCAAAGTTTGGGGATATTTTGATAAATTTCCACCAGGCTGCCAGGGAAGTGCTTATGTTAATGTTTTTTAAACAGTTATGACGTTTAATGCTGGAACTGATGAATGGCATATCTGAAATTTAAATTTCCTTACAGAATGTTTCTTCTGTGTCCATCCATGAGTGGTCCAGGGGGCTTTGATTGATCCATTTTGACATATATTGTAGTCTAGCGGACAAGAAGTAATGAGAAAAATTTGGCAGTTCTAAACCACCAGAATCGTTTGCAAGAGTTTTTAAACTGATTCATGGGAATTTATTTTTCCACAAAAATTCAGAGATGTTTGAGTCCAGTGATTTAAACCAGACAGCAGAGGGTTGGGTGGGTAACATTGAAAACAGGTAATTGATATTAGGTAGGACCATCATTTTTATGGTGGAGGCTCTTCCCATGAGTGATATGGGCAATGATGTCCATCACACAAGGTCATCGTCTATTGATTTAAGTAAAGGTGTGTAGTTTAGCCATGTCAGTTCTGACAGCCTGGAGGAAATATTGACACCCAGATATTTAATATTTCCGGACTTTAGTGGTGTGGTAGATATACTATAAAACTATGGATTTACTTCAGTTAATGGAGTAGTCTGAGATGGATGAGAATTTATCTATAAGTGTGATTGTCTCAGAAAGAGACGTTTCCAGACTTTTCTTAATGGATGAGAAAGTGGTGGAATCTGACCGTGGATTAGGCTGTAGCCAACATTACATTTAAAAAATATTTGTTCACCTTAAATATATACATCAAAGACATAGAGTTATTATTGCATGCTCACAATGTGATGCAGTAATACTGTGTTTGGTGATTTGTCATGAAAAGGCATTGAGGTAAAATTTTAGCTATTTATTTGGATCATGGCTTAACAGCATTCAGTGGTTTTATTTCAGATATTTTAACAAATGTAGTAAATTTAAAAAAAGTCAATAAAATGCTGGTAAAACACAGTACAGTATATGCAGCCTATTTCTAAAACTCACTTTCTAACTACATTCTGCAGCCCCACCACAATCCTGCTTTGTCAGAAATACTAACATATACAGTATTCTTCGATATCATGGGAATTATGTTCCAACAGTGCGACCAATCACATCATGGGTTAGAGATTATTATTTTTTAACTGAATTACCCATTATGTGTTTAAATTACCTCTCTTTCTGGAACAGAAAACCCAGAATTTCCCTCATCTCAGGGTTAATTAAGTAAGAGTTTTTACTAAACCCACTCAGAAACAGTGCCCTGCTCTCCACCTGTGACTTGCGTCACGCCCGTGGAACTGCAGGTCTGAGTTGCATCACCTCCGGCTTATGCTGGGGGGCTTGGACCCCATTAATACTTGCTTGCAGGTGTAGTTTGAATTAGAACAGATCAATATACTGCCCATGATTGAAAGACCTTTTACCAAACTCATAATGACACCTTTGGGTTTCTCTGTCTGTCTGTCTCTGAAAATAAACACACAAAATGGATTACAATAGGATTGGTGTGATGCTGATCTTTAGTAATTAATTGTCACAATAGCAACAATCAGCTGCAATAAGCTGACAGAGGAAAGGCCTCCCGCTCAAAGTCAGTTGTAACAAGAACACAACTGGCTGAAAGAGAGAAAATAAAGTAGGTAAGGAACACATAACTGGGCTTAAATGATGGCTTATAATAGATTCAGTCAATAAATTTTTTTAAATTGTGAATGACCCCAACCACAAGAGATCCTTTAACATTCAGTCAAATGTGCACAAAAAGTATTAGGCTGATGGGCCTGTGGTATGCAAGATTAGCTGTGGACAGATATGCACACATGCACTTGACCAAACACATGATCCGCTCCGGGCTTACGCCATGCCGAGATAATTACCACATTTACAACATGACGGGTGGTGTTAATAAAAGGGTACTTGAGCTCATCTGATAGGGCAAAAGAGGTAGGGAAAACACTGGTCTAAAAGACAGCCACAATAATACAATAATAATAAATAAATGAATAATGCAGGAAATAAATAAGGCAGGAGCATTAGTTCATTTAAACTTTTAAGTCAAGTTTTGCAAATCCCTTAAAAAGTTTACAATCAATCAAATTATCAAAAGACGTGTCATACACTTGGGGGTTTTGGGGATCTGGGGCCTTTGTATATTTTGCTTGGTTGGTAATGCAGCCTTTTATAGAGACCTCTTACTCATATACACTTAGATTGTATGTAACAATATGTCAAACAAGGAGCAGGAAAACCTGGACTGAACCCAGACACCGAGGCCAAACAGGTACAGTTCAACTGTTTGTCTGAGCCATTACAGTTTTCTGTATCTGCAAAAAAACAAACTCAGTGACAAAATGAGACAAATGAAGCATTAAAGAAAAAAGATTAAGAGTGCAATAACAAGTAATGCAGATAAAGCTTTGTAAACAGATGATAAAGAACAGCAAAGGTTAGAATGAAAAATGAAAGAGGTTTTATCCAGACACTAGATGTTTCTAAGTCAGATCGAATGGACTGGAGGTGTGTTGGCTTTGTATCGCACATAGCCAGCTGCTCAGAGAGAGGATTAGCACTGGCTATCACTGTGAACTGCTGCTATCTGCACCATCTGCAAGGATCAGAAGCAGTCACACACTTAACGACATGTATTCAGTGGACAGCGGTTTGTATAGGAAATCATTATTTTGCACAATGTAAACTCATTGTGAAAAATGTGGTCCAGTCAGTGTTTTAATAAGGTGGATATCAATGGTCGATGATGAATACATTTAAATGTAAGCCGCATTCTCATTTTACTTGAAATGCAAACATGGAGGGCATTTTAACCCCTTGATGCCTGAATTTATTTACAATAAAAAAAAAAAAAATTATTTCTGTTCATTTGCTTTCAGGTTAATGTTAAATTAAGTGGAAAGTGTTAATTTGTCTATAGAACATATAAACGAGAAGAGGTGAGATGTGAATTTGCAACAATCGGCCTTAAGGGGTTAAAGCCCCTATGAGTAATATTTGTGTATGTGATTATAGTAAATTTATTTACAAAGTTATTCTGATATTATAATATTCACAACAGTCTTCACAATATATATAATTTGGAATGATATGATCCTTGCTGTCATTTCATTAATTGAAATGTCTTACAGCCACAGCACAGGATATAAAGCCTGTACTGTGTGAGAACACTGGAGGCAGGCTATATTTTCTTACTTTTTCTGCAAGGCTGAATTGCTTTACTAATTTTAGTGCAAGCCTACTAAGGGTGTACTCAAATCTTTACTTAGTTACTTCCACATCATGGAATCGCTCGCTACTATGTGCACTGGTACCCTATGTAGTTTTTCCGTCATCTGGGAAATCACACTACAGATATTGGACCGAGCCACCAACGCTTTACAGAGGTAATGCAGCAGGAGGATGAAAGCTTTCTTTAAATACACAATGTTACGGCCTTTGTTTGATTACAATAGAAAGTTTTAGTTTGCTGCCAGGCCATTTGTTTTTAATTTCGTGTTTAGGTGTTAGTGGTGATGTTTAATGTTTATTGTCTTGTGTCAGTGTGACTGGTGGATGTTTTAAGTTGAAGTGCAAGAAAAAAATCACTGTTTTTAGGTGAAAACTTGTACCTCTACAATGTACCTCAACTCTTGGGAATCTAAGAAAAAAGCCTTGTTAGAGCATAATGGTGTATTTTTGACCTTCTCCAAATACTTTCTGAGAGGGTTTTAGGTGTTTAATGACCATACCAACTTGCAAGTTTAAGAAAAGCTTTAAGAAATTCTAAAGATTAGTTTATTTTTCCACTGCATGGACTTTTTCTGACATTTCTGTCACAGTTAGACAAGTGAGGACACAGGGAAACAAGGGATTTGGACCCACAGTTCTGTGGCTTTTAATAACAAATACATTTCTAGCTTACAACACAGGTGATGAAGGCAAGGGTCAAAACCGGAAAGCAGTCCAACTAGGCAAACAAATCCAGACAGGTACAGAAAAAATCCAAAAGAAATCCAAAAGCAGGCAAAACCTGCCAGTTCTTATAAAATCAACTGCCAGATAAAACACCACCAAAGCGGACAACACAGGGACATAAACTTCACAGTGGGAGTAGCCCACAACATACATATTAAAACAAAAAGTGAGCTGCACAGTTTTTACACACCTTGTAATAATGCTAACCCTAATGACATGATCTTTATTTAATTGCATTGTTGTGCATTTTTGTACTGTTCACAAACTGCTTGCCCTGGCCCTTGCACTCCTTTCACTTCGCCAACTAATGCATACAACTAGAACATCTAATGAACATGTTTTTTATGTGGATTTCTTAGAACAAAAACTGTCAAATTAAAATTAAAATTGTCAGTTTCAACAATTAATCTAACAATGATATATTGATTATTAAACCAGTAAATGTCTGATCTTAATTGACAAATTAGTAGATACATCTTCACTTCTGTTAATGCATAGAATAATGATGCATATGATACATATTTTTTACATTATTCAGGCCTAATTTTTTTCAGTTTATGCTGTAATTAAAACAAAGATTCAATGGAATTATAATTGACAGAAAAAATACTGTATCAGAGGAACACATTGTTACAAATGATTTCACCTACGTGTGTGAGCATGTCTACATTGTGTGACAGTGAGTGTGCCTATCTAAGCATACAATTTATGGAGTGTATACCTGGTGTGTGGGGGGAGGATAAAGCAAAGCAGCACACATCATTAAATGATGGCTTGGCAAACGGTACATTTACACTCGACAAAGATAAATTATGTTCCTGGCTCGTAGAAACTGCTATATGATGGCCCTCTCTCTCTCTGAAATCTACAGATAGTAAGTTGGTGCATCTGGGGTCCATTGGGGCGAGCTAGAAAGAGAGCAGAGCTATAGGGCCAAGCCTTTGATTTTCCTGTCATGGCTGCTTAAAATGATTAATGCCTGGACTTTGGGGCCACTCTGTGTGATTATGGGCCCCACAAGCTCCTGCTCCTCTTGTACTGCTAACTGATGTCTGAAAATACACATGCATGCACAGACACACTCCTGTAAATAAACACTGTCCTGCTTAATAGCTCAAAATGGTGTGTGCATTTTCAGGGCCTGCCCACCCTTTTTGATGCTGATAAATTCATAAAAAAAATCATACCTAATTTATTTTGTGCATCAAATTTATAGATATGTTTGTAAGCTTCTTATACACCTGACTAGCCAGCTCCACCAAATAAAACAACAAACGCAATTGTCCGTGCTGTTTAGGATGACACAGATGTGTTTTCCGATCCTTCACTCTATTAGCAGGATGACATCATTTGTCTGTGCCTCCAAAACTGTTTTTTTTTTTTTTTACGTTGAATCAGTACTTTATTAAGGTTAGTGGACCTTCATTGTCATGGCTGCAATAGTAAACACGTAGTTGAGGTTAGGGAACAATCCTTATCAGGTCTTATAAAGAATTGATGTAAAGAACTGTGTTGACTGTAGGAAACAGGAAATGTGCAGTGGTCTCCAGTGTTAGCTAGGGTAGACAATTTATTTGTCTACCCTAAAGCATTTTTTGTTATACGGGTTGAAATGCTCTTTACATCCAGACAGCAATCAATTAATTAAATGCTCTGACAAAAAGTGACAAAAATTCCAGTATCTGTGGCTGTTGCAGGACTGCAATAAGAATGCCAGCTGGCTAACCTGCCTGTCTACCTGTGCACACTCAGTACTCATTGCACATGAAAATGTGTTGTGGGGAAGTAGCTTTGAAGGGAGGCCTGGGTGAAAGGGTTAGGATTTTTTCGGTTGGATACTTTCAAAATCTAGCTGTCTCTTGCTAGTTTTAGTTAAGTATTATGTCTTCGTTGTCATGACTACAATAATAAACATGATTAAAGTTAAAGAACAATCGCAGTCAGTTTCCTACCAACAGCATTGACTGTTGGTAGGAAACAGGAAATGAACAGTGGTCTCCATTGTTAAAGTCTGATGTCTCATTTACCATTATCATACCTGACTTCCTCCGTTGCTCTCGTCATAATACGGCCACTAGATGTCACTTGAATGTAAACAGATGTCATTTTGGAGCTCTGGCTGAAACTACTTTTTGGGAGAACAGTCTTGTTTGGTTTGTCAGTCATTTACTTATGGTGCACATAATAACTGGAGGTACAAAGCTAACGGCAGGAATCCAGTGACTGCGGCTACGGCACATTATGGCTGTGCCACAGTTTTGATGCGTCCATAGCCCGGCTTCAACGTCCACAGGAAGCGTCTCAGGAGCATTTCAGCAGCTGAGTGTGCAGCCTGCCCCACGTTATTGACTTGTTATTAATTTCTTCACAGCTCTATGTGACCCCGTTTTGTTCCGTCAACTTCAGGCTGCATTTCCCACAAGGAACATTTCAGAATCAGAGCATTTTGCCTGAAGTGGGGACAGAGTCCTGTACAACCAGGCCATGAACACACTGACTAAAGAGATCAAAGCTGCAAAGAGGAGTTACGGCAAAAAGCTAAATAACAGCTTTGCAGCCAAAGATCCTGCGTCAGTGTGGAGAGGCCTGCGGACACTCACTAACTACAGGAGACCATCCCCCAACACTGCTGGTACTCAACGACTGGCAGACGAGCTGAATGGCTTTTATTGAAGGTTTGAAAAGCCCACAGTCACACCTCCCCAACTCCACAACCATCTTCAAAAAACCATCTTCCCCCTCTGACATGCTGCCACAGACGGGAGGTTGATCAACTGGCTCTCGGTCAGAACAATCTGGAACTTAACACGCTTAACAACTGTGGAGATAATCGTGGACTTCAGGAGGAGCCCCCCCACTCTGCCCCCAATCACCATACTCAGCTGCTTGGGGCGCTGCACTGTGACAGCCCCCTCACTCTGACATCTCTCTGTGTGTTGCTATGGGTCCTGTTTGTGCATGTGCATGTTTGTTTATTTCAGACCTGTGTGTAAATACTAACTTAGTAACAGAGTGAAAACATTGAGTTTACCCTCTTCTTCTTCAACAGCCCTGTGTCTGCTGTGGAATCCTTCAGGTTTCTGGGTTCCACTATATCCCAGCACCTGAAGTGGGAGCCCAACACTGACACCAATCATCAAGATGGCCCAGCAGTGGATGTACTTCCTGCGCCAGCTCAGGATGCTCAACCTGCCTAAGGAGCTGCTGATCCACTTCTACACAGCCATCATCCAGTTTGTCCTCTGCACCTCCATCACTGTCTGGTTTGGATGTGCCACCAAAAAAGAGAGGAGCAGACTCCAACGGACAGCCAGGACTGCAGAAAAGTGCCATTGGTGTCATTGGTGCCAACCTGCCCTCCATTCAGGAAACGGGCAGGAAACATCACTGCAGATCTATCTCACCCAGGACACAACCTGCTCCAGCTTCTCCCCTCTGGTAGGCGCTACAGAGCAATGTACGCCAAAACCAACAGACACAGAAACAGTTTCTTCCCACAAGCCATCACTCTGATGAACAGCTGATTCCTGACAGTGTCGGGAAAAATTCCTGTGTAATAACCCAGGAACCCTGTCACCATTCTCTATTGAATTTCTTTTGAATTATTGAATTTCCCCTTGTGGGATTAATAAAGTATTTCTTCTTCTTCTTCTTCTCTATTTCAGTGCTGTTCATACTGTTATATTGTCATATTGTATATACTGTATACCAATCCACTTACCTCAAGTCATAACTCCAGCATTCTTTATTCTATGTATATTATTATATATATTATTTATTCCAGCATCCTTTGCACTATGCTTCATCGCACTGTGTTCGTGTACATATGTGTATGTGTACCTGTATATCACATCCACCTCCAATATGTACATAATAATGATAATATCGTTCTCCTGTATCCTTTGCACTCTGCTCACTGCACTATTTGTCAATATGTCTATATTGTTTTTGTTCATAGTGTGTTGTCTACACTGAAGTCTGTGTCTGATTTTATTTTATTATAGTGTTATTGTATTTTTGTACGAGTAAACACATGGTGAGCAATGTACAATCCTGAGTCAAATTCCTCTTTATGTGTACACATACCTGGCAATAAAGATGATTCTGATTTTGCTGACATGTTTAGATTTTGTTGATTTGGTAATCAGTGTTTGTGCATTTTGTGCTTCTTCTTCACTGAACAAAATTATGAACGCAACACTTGTTTTTGCCCACATTCATCATGAGCTGAACTCAAAGATCAAATACTTTCTCTATGTACACAAAAGGCCTATTTCTCAAATATTGTTCACAAATCTGTCAAAATCTGTGTTAGTGAGCACTTCTCCTTTGCCGAGATAAGCCATCCACCTCACAGGTGTGGCATATCAAGATGCTGAAAAAGAAAGCGTGGATATTGCACTTGGCTACAATACAAGGCCACTCGAAAATGTGCAGTTTCACTGTATTGGGGAGGGCCGAGGGGGCCAGAAACCAGTCAATATCTGGTGTGACCACCATTTGCCTCACGCAGTGCAACACATCTCATAGAGTTGGTCAGGTTGTTGATTGTGGCCTGTGGAATGTTGGTCCACTCCTCTTCAATGGCCGATGAGGACAACGAGCATACAGATGAGCTTCCCTGAGACGGTTCCTGACAGTTTGTGCAAAAATTCTTTGGTTATGCAAAGCGATTGTTGCAGCAGCTGTCTGGGTGGCTGATCTCATACTATCTTGGAGTATAAGATGCTGGCTGTGGAGGTCCTGGGCTGGTGTGGTTGTGGTCTGCGGTTTTGGGGCCGGTTGGATTAAATGGATGCACAAATTCTCTGAAACGCCTTTGGAAACCTCACTTTTAGTTTTGTAAAGCATTGACTTTGTCACTGTACTTATCTTCCATGTGTAAAAAAAAAAAAAAAAAAAAAAAAAAAAAGAAGCCTAGAATAAGTGCAGTCATATTCACTGCAACAGTCCTTATGAAATCTCCTTCACATCTTTCCTTGACTTGGTGATGTTTTTTTTTTAACATTACATTTAGCTGACGTTTTTATCCAAAGCGACTTACAATTCCTATATATGTCAGAAGTCGCACGCCTCTGGAGCAACTAGGGGCTAAGTGTTTTGCTTAGGGACACGTTGGTGGTTGTGTGACAGTGAGAACTGAACCCGGGTCTCTCACACCAAAGGCATGTGTCTTATCCACTTTACCATCTCCACTCTCGTTTTCCATCTAGGTCCAGAAAAACATTTTTCTTGACTTCTCGACCGCAGCCTGGGTGAATGCTTACGCTCTTACGCTCTTCCCCCTCCCTGATATATATAAGGTGATATGTGTTTGGAAGAGGTCTCTGTATGTAGTATGTGTATTGATTTGAGGCAGACTACAACCCAGAAGCAAGACAAACAAAAGATCAGGAAACAGTTCAGCTTTACTCAAAGTTCTGCCAAGGCAGGCAAAGGTCAAAACCAGAAGATTAGTCTGTCAGGCAAACAACAATACAATATGGGTCAAGCAGGGTACTCTAAGGTCTAAAAGCATGCCAGGTGGTCAAACACAGACAGGAAAACAGGTTACAGGCTGGGTTGGTATAAGTACTGAAAGACTATTGAGAGACTGGGATGCAGGTGAGGAGATGTGCGGGGGAGCTCAGCTGAGGTGAATGATGGGGTAAAGGGGTAATTGCAGGGCAGGAGGAAGTGGCTGGATCTGCAACAAGATAGTTAGTGACATGCCATGAGAAACAAAGCAGGAAAAGTGAAACTTGACTAATGACTGGCTGGAGTCATGACAATATTTCCTTTCCCTAAACATTGTAGGTAAATTCATGTCATAATGTACACGCAACTTGTCAACTATCATTACGAGCTCTGACACCAGCTACCTGATCAATTGCAATCCAGCCACAGTGCTCTGTATGGGAGTACTGAGCTGTCTCATTGTGACTGACAAAGGCTTGGCAAGTAGTGTGCCCATCTTTTCGCTTGCTTGCGATAGTGATCAGCTGCAGTTGGCCATGCCGCCATGCCTCTTGTCAGTGAATACCTCACTCATTTGATCTGGTTTTAGCAGACATTACAGGCTTTAATATGTAGGATTATCTCCTCTTCCCTTCTATCTAACATTCTTGACCCCTGATCACAGAGAACTGGAAGAAGAATGAGAAAGAGGTAGAGAAGCAGACTGGAAAGGTGGGAGGAGAGAGTGGTGGAGGTAATTAAGTATAAAATGAAGAAAGGAGAGGGAGGAGGGAGGAAGAGCACATAGTGATGAGAGAAACCAGGCACTTCTCAAAGTGGCAAGAAAGATGATAAATACAGCTAGGCTTATCCAACATGTCATTTTAACTCAGTGGCTTGTGATTATGCTTTCTCTTCCACTTCCAATCCACTGTTTAAATTGATTTGTACCTCCTCTGGGGATGAAGCTGTTCTGTTGGAATAAAAACCCATGAGCCTCAGCTGCTACGAAGAAGAAGCCAGAAAGAGGTGCAAAACACTTCATTGTTACAACTGAGAACAAAATACTGCCTGATAGTTGCTGAAGAGTCTATAGCCATTTTAGCAGCTCTGTGAGCTCTGCAGATGGGAACAAAACACTACTATAATCCCAAATTGATCCAAAATTGACCCAGAATCTGAAAGGGGTTGGATTTCATTTGGATGTTTCTTCCTGACATGCACCTTGGGAGTTAACTTCTTATTTCTTCATGGTACAGATTTGGGAAACGCAAAGTCCAGCAAAAAATAGACATCGGGGCAAGTACTATGAGCCTCCTAAAGCATTATTTTACACACCTGTCTCTGTGTCTGATTGAAGGAAAACACATAAATTAGCCCCCTAGATAATATATTGTAGCTATAACTGCAGAAGGACCTTTCCAGAGAACTGGAAATAACTAGTACATTTACTGTACTTTAGTACAATTTTCAGGTACAGTATATTAATTGAGTATTTCCATTGTATGCTACTTTATACTTAAAGAATGTATTTGCAAAAAACGTTCAGAGAACAAAGAACATTCTGAATTCTAAATCCATATTGTTACAAAAAACAATATTACCCATTGCCAATACATTTCCAGTCCATGTTTTACAACAGAAACCATTTAACGCCAGTGCTGTTCTTCAACCCGATATATCTATTAAGCGAATCAATGCATTCAGGTCAGGTATACATAATTGCAACAAATTTAGACTCAAAGTCAAGTTTAAAGATGGATAATTTGAACAAAGCTGAAGAGCCTGTGATGTTATATCCTGGGCATTGAAGTGTACTCTGCTACATTATAGAGGGAAATGTTGTACTTTTTATCTCACTATTTGACAGCTGTAACTATTTTTCAGATCAAGATTTTACATTAAACAACACATATGATAAGCTCATATATATATGACATTGTTAACATATTAAATCATTGATTTCCAACCTTTTTGACCTGTGACCTCTTACAAAATGTCAGTTCCCCCGTATATAAAGTAGTTAAAACTAGCTTCACCTAATGTTATATGATGCCAGAGCCAGTTTTCCAGTACTTTTGATACCTGTTACTAAAGTAGGAGGTTGAAGGTAGGATTTATACTTGTAATGGAAAATAAAAAAAATCTATTAGTACTTTTTGCTAAGGGACCGGACCACTTCATTCACCACTGACGGGTAATAGCCTGTTCATCTGCACTTAAAGGTTAAGTGTGTATGATTTAGTGGCATCTAGCGGTGAGGCTGTGAATTACAACCAACTGTCCAGTGTACCACTTCCCCCCACACACACACTTCAAATAGTGTAGGATAGCTACGGTGGCTGACACAGGACAAAAGATGTCATCAACTGAGACAGAGCAAAAAATACACCAGAACACACACACTGCAGCACATGCTTTATTGTGAGCATGTGAAACAGTCACTTCAGTTGAAATATTATGCCCTATATTCTCACCTGCCATCTAATAGATAAAAAAAATTGCTCTGATGCAAAACCTTGCCAAACCCTGCTGTATATTATTACTTCTTTTCTTCTTTTAATCTCTTATGTATTTAAAGCAGTGATGAGCATCTTCATTGCCAGAATTCTACAAGTAGAAGAAGAAGAAGAAGAAGAACGTAGTGACGGAACGCGCTCTGTAGAGCAATTTGTCTGTTTTGGGATATTGTACAAACACGGCAATGTTTAGATAGAAAGGGCTCATTCAAAGATTAAAAAAACATATCGATTCATTATGTAAGGTCTTTCTGCATCACTGGAAACATAGTTATGGATCTCATATTGCATTTCTGTCAATAGATCCTCAGAAATATTACACACTGAACCTTTAAACCAGAATGTACCAGAAAATATTGGATTTCCCCTGAAAAGCGACATTCCAGTTATGAAAATGAAAAAATTGCTAAAACATTCTGTGAAACAATGAGAGGTTTTTGATATTGGAAGATTGAGTACATGTCATATTGGATTTTCTACCACTTTGGGTAGACGTTATCATTTGAGTTGCCCTGTTTTGTTTGCCTGTGTGTGTGTGTGTGTGTGTTTATGAGAATGCGTGTGCGCTATATAGCCTCAGTAGACAACTGGAAGCTCCCAAGTGGGTATATGTGTGAACTGTGTAAAATAGAGTAGTCAGCTTCAGGCTCCATCAGCTGCTCAGTCAACCTTCCTAACAAACACTGAACAAATAGAGATGAGGTCCAAAAGCTTTGACACCAGGATCAGCAAGATAAAATATGACAGAGCCTCCATTAGCTATCAACTGTCCTCAATATACTGCAGGCAGGTTATGTGTCTATTGTACTACATAAATTGTTTAATGTTGTGGTTTATAATCGCTTTGTCTGGGGAAACCTACTGCTCCTGTGTCTCCTCTTCCTCTGGGTCCTGTCCTGGCTCAGATGCCTTCAAATTGTCTGTATAGAAGTAAAACAAATGTAACTGTAAAGTAAAAAAAGTGTGTTACTGGTTTTATAGTGGTAATGAAATCAGGACTGATAGGACAAACCTTACTTTCACAATACTTTCACAATACTTTCACAAATGGATTATAGCAGGCGCACACACACACACACACACACACACACACACACACACATACACATACTAACTACCAAAAGCTTGAGAGAATAGCATCGTTTCAAGATGGCTCTTATCAAAAAAAGATACGGTTGCAGCAGATCTTAGGTCATCAGGTAGTTTGTTCCAGAGAACAGCACCACTAAACTAAACACAACTAAATGCAACTTCATTGATATAGTTGATATAGTATACTTGATATAGTTTTAATTCTATGGAGACAGAAAATGTGGTAGTGGTACAGACAGAAAATGATTAACAGTACTAGTAATGATAGCAATATTAAAGATAATAGGACAAATAATAATAATTGTAACAACGGGTGTCGAGCAGGAACATGGGGCAGGAGTCGGTGCACAACCACAGATACAGACCCCCACAGCTCTGGACCCAGAAACACCTGCAGAAAGTGATAGAAGAGGAGAGGTTAGGAACGAGAAGGAAGAAGTCCCTGGCAGTCTTGAGATGAGGTTGCATACAGAGGGAGAGAAAGTAGAGGAGAGAGGAGCTCAGTGCATCATGGGAAATCCCCCGGCAGTCTAGGCCTATAGCAGCATAACTAAGGGATGGTTCAAGACTTACCTGAGCCAGCCCTAACTATAAGCTTTATCAAAGAGGAAAGTCTTAAGCCTACTCTTAAATGTGGAGACGGTGTCCAGTGTTGGGCAGTAACGCATTACTAGTAATTAGTTACTAGTTACTAACTAATTACTACTAACTAGTTACTAGTAACGCGTTACTGTAATAATATTACTGTAGTGTACAAACAGTGTGGATTTGTGCACTTTATATCAAATAAATTTGGACTACTCCAAATTCTTTCTCTCACCCTGGGAGAAAGAAAAGGAGGAGGGTTGAAAGGTTGCTTTCCCTAAGTGCTATTTCTGGGCAGTTGATCTTAAAACTGGCCACCTTTCGGCAGCAGCCGAGACAAGCCTCGGTGCCTGACTGTTAAAATGACAAAGAAACACTCACCAGAGATTAGCTTTCTCCTGAACAGCCTATCAGAATTCTTCATAAGAGAGGGCAGGAAACCCTAAACTGCCCCCTACACACGTAACCATGGCAACTGACCTTCCTCTTTGTTTAATTACCTCACATCAAAGGATATTCTCCGCTTCACACCCAGGCGTGAGAAACTCCAGGACACCAGAGACAATGCCCTGAACTTCTTTGTGTAAACAAAGACTACTGTCTCCTCAAAACTCAAAGCATTACCTTGTTTATTAAATAATCTTTTAGTTACTTGAGGAGGTCTCTCCACTCCATTTGAGTAGTTATGTTACCATGTTGGTGTTATTTGTTGTTTTTATTCATTTCATGTTGTAATCAATGCTTTCTGACACTTTCTTTAGAAATAATGATAAAAATACTATACTATACCTATACTACTCGAGCAATTTTCCAGCTCAAATTTAAGGTTAAATAACTAAATTCCCCAGCTCCTGAGCAAGAGACTGTTTAGGGTTAATCAAAGCTATCCTCATGTAACCCGAGCTCCCCCAAGTGGACAAAATAAGTAGTGCATGCCATCGTCTGAAATGCCGTTTAATGTATAAATGTCACTCTGTATTTACCTGCCCATAATCTAACGCCATTCATGTATCTTGCTTATATTCTCTAAGAACGTGTAACAGCCAATATATCCAGAAAGCTAGTTAAGTTCCTCTCATCTGATGTGATTCCTAGGAAACTGACAATTATTTTCCTTTTTATCAAGTGCTTAAAACTAAGAACGGTACAACCGTTTGACAATTAAGGTTTGATTGTGGGAAGATATTTGATTACAATATGCGCAAATAGATTTTTGATTGTCTAAAGAAAGACGGTCTCTCGGGGAAACCGGAAACAAGCCCCCCCTCAGGGGAACAAAGGACTGCCCTCTGGGAACCACGCCCCAACAGACAAAAGCAGCGACCCACGCTGTCTCGCTCTCTCTTGTCCACTCTGGTCTGGCTCTCTCCAACTGCGCTTCGGCACGCACCCAGCGTGCTCCCTCTCCCGGCAACGCCCTAAGAAATTCGACCCGGCGCAACGAAGGCCCTTTGTTCGTTTTCAAGCCACACACGCGAAGCGCTGCAACCTCGATGTTTCCCTCGTTTCCAGCAACTTTACTTGCTTTTTTAAAATTTTCTTTTTCTTTTTTTCTTTTGTTGTTAAAAGTTATCAGACCGTTAAGTTACTCAATTTTAATTCAAGAATGACCAAGTTCTTTTTAAGTTATTCGTCGACCTAACTTACACTGATCCCCAACGCCCGGGCCAACCACGTGGTTCCACCAGCAGTAACAAAGGATGACCAAACCTCTGACCCGAGCCAGGATTTGAAAAGACCCCCACTGCGAGTTTCTTCAATAAGCTGACAAAAGACGGACCTCCAGAGCAATTCCCTTGCAGAGAAAGCGACGTCTTTAAGCTGTCCTAACCAAGAACGCACGGAACTCCGCCAGTGTGAGGCCGTTTAACAGCAACCTGGCTGGGAGAAACAACATGCAGTAAGACCAAAACCCTGCATTCTGTGGTCAGTGATGTCCAATAGTCTGTTAATCCATAATCTTTAGTCCTTAAAACTCATAGCTTGTGTTCATCAGCTGCCCGTGTGAATCAAATTCTCCCACAATAGAACCCACATTCTCATTGTTTAGCCAATGTTATTTCTTAATGTAACCGCATTTATATTCACCTTAGTTAGTTAATAAATTTCACCGTAATCAAAGGAATTGTGTGTGTATTGCCTATCTCCAAGTCCCTGCCACGAGAATTTACCCATTCGATATGAGACTGACTGACTGATTTAAGATAATTAAGCAATTGTTAACTAACTGATCACTAGTGAATAATTGTCTAAATTATTAACCATACCCAGGGAATCCCGAGACCCTGGGCGAACAGAATCTCTGGTGGCGCTCCGCGAAACGAGAAGCTTTGTGAATTAATATTTTCTGAATATTAAAATTCATATTTTGGTATTAATTCTCATAAATTTATTAGATCAAAAGTAGTCATGCTACATTACTTTTCCCAGTAACTAAGTAGTGTAACTAACTTTTCTAAAACAGTAATATTATTACTAGTTACAAAGGCAAGTAACGCTGCGTTACTTGTTACTGAATGCACCATGCTTGATGTAAATCCTTGACTGTGTGGCAAAGTACTTTGTTCATTTCCGCTGAGAGCCAAACACTAAATGAAGAATGGAGAACGAGGGAGAGAGGCGTTCTTTCCATAGCTGTAAGTAGCTGCTGCCATTATTGTGTCACAGTCTGAGATGCAAATAACATAGTCTATTGTAAACTCTGTGCGACCAGCAAAAAGCTTTCAACCGTGAACATTTCTACATCTGATTTATTGAAGCATCTGCTGAAGCAGCACAGCGATGTGAAACTTACAGCTACTGCCACTGATGACTTGTCGGGAGAGAGTGGCATTAATGTAACGTTTTGTAACTGCTGAATACTGCTCTTATAAATAGGCTACATGTGCAGTAAAACAGCTATTTAAAAGTCGGGATTTACTTGCTTTATTTTTTAATTTCAGCCGGTGGCGTAAAGAAACGTTAGGCTTGGGCTATATGCTTTGTAAAAACCATAGGTCTACTCCATGCTGCCATTATTCATATGATATTAGTTAAAAAGTCTTGAGAGACTTCTTTGTTTGGGGGTGTTAACAAATGTTAGACCTAGGCTATATGCTTTGTAAAAAACACACTCCTTGCTGCTGTTATGGATGTTAGTTAAAAAGTCAGGGGAGACTACTTTGTTTGGGGGTGAAGGGGGGTGGGAGTGAAGGTAAGTAAGTAAGTAAGTAAACTTTATTTATATAGCACCCTTCACAGACAAGAGGGGTCACAAAGTGCTTCACAGTAAAAAATAGAATAAAATAAAACAAATAACAACAACAACACTTAAAATACAAAACTATATGGCTAGTTAAAAGCTTCCAAGGCTCTCAAGGCTAAAGGGAGAACGTTCCAGAGCCTTGGAGCCACCGCACAGAAAGCTCGATCACCTCTTGTTTTTTTTTTGTTTTTTTGAACTTGTTTTTATTGAGATCCAGCAGTGCAATTCACAACATACAAAAACGATATCCTGGATGGTACAATATACATGGATACAGCCCTATACCTAGCACTCCCCCAAAGCCTTTGTTTCGTCCATAGAGTAAAAAAAGTAGATAAATACAGCCAGTATAAGTATCAAAATACAGACAAGGGGTATGTATATTTAACATAAATGCATACATGAATACATATCATGAAATATACATTTGAATAGGGGACCACTTATCCCTAAATAGGGCAGTTTTCATCTGCAGTCTTGCTGTAATTTGTTCCATATAGTACACTTCCTTCACCTTATTCTTCCATTGAGAGGCTGTGGGGGGCTGCGGCCTCAACCAGGAGACCGTAATCATCTTCTTAGCAAGTACAAGTGACAATTAGTCCTGATTCTATTCTCAACAATTCCCAGGATTATAGAGGATGGATTCAGTGGGATCTTAATACGCAAACATTTATCAATTTCACTTTGTATGTATTTCCAATAGTATAATAATTTTGGACAATCCCAAAATATGAGTATGATCTCCCACAAGACCACAGCTGCTCCAACATTTGTCTGAAGTCCCACCAAACTTAGATGTGATAAAAGGGGTCCTAAAGAACCTTATTTTGATTTTCCACTCAAATTCTCTCAACGTTGGACTACTTGATATTTTATGTCCCTCCTGAAACATTTGTTCCCATTCCTCATCTGTAATTATTATATTCATTTCTAGTTCCCATTTCTCCTTAATAACTTTTGTATCCTCTGTAGCTTCTCCTTGTAATATTTTATAAAAATGAGAGATATATTTAGTAGTTATAGTCCCTTTTATTACTGATAGAAAGAAATGCTCCATGCAGGTGGCTTTTGTAGAGTATTCCAGTCTTTATGTTTATGTAAATAATGTCTCAATTGTAAATATTTAAAGAAGTCCTGGGTTGGGAGGTTATACGTTTGTTGTAGCTGCTGAAAAGACCTCCGTCCTCAAACATTTGACCCAACAGAATCAGCCCTTTTTCAGTCCAGTTATTTAATCCAGATGCAGAGAGAAACTCACTATTATGATTTATTCGTATCGCTCTACATAGAGAACCGGGGAGGTCCAATGTCTTTTTAATTTCAGACCAAGTGTAGTTTTAACCCATTTGTTGCTAATTTTAGACCATGTATCTTGGTTCACAATTGAGTATCAAGAAATATATTTTGACAGTCCCCTTGTTCCATCTTGTACCAGATTGCTTCTTCATCCCGACAGACCCATGTGGCCAGTGATCTAAGTTGTGCAGCCCAATAATATTTTTTTAGATTTGGTATATTCAATCCTCCAAGCTCTTTAGGACACATAAGAGATTTAATTCTTGGACGTTTGTTTTGCCAAATAAATTTTGAGAGCCATTTGTTTAGTGTAGTGAATGTGGACATAGGAACATGTATAGGTAAGGATTGAAAAAGGAAGAGTAATCTAGGAAGGATGTTCATTCTAATGGTTTCTATTCTCCCTATAAGTGAAAGAGACAGAATTTCCCATCTTGATAAATCTTTCTTAATTTCATCCAGTAATTTCCCATAGTTTGCTTTAAACAACTGTGCTGGTTGAGGGGTTACAAAGGTTCCCGGATATTTAAAACCCTGATTAGACATTTGAAATTTAAATGTACTTGCTAAATTTGTGGGTAGGTGGCCATTTAGTAACATTGCTTCTGATTTTGATTGGTTGACTTGGTAGCCTGAGAGTCTGCCATATTCCTCTAAAGTTTCAATAAGTGAAGGTACAGATGTGGCCGGATCGCTGATATATGCAAGAATGTCATCTGCAAAAAGTGAAATCTTGTGCTCATTCTTATTTTTATCTATAATGCCTTTAATTTTGTTATTCAGTCTAATTAATGCTGCCAGGGGTTCGATGTTTATGGCAAAGAGTAATGGGCTTAGGCGATCCCCCTGACGCACTCCTCTCTCAAGGTAGAAGAACTCAGAGCAGCAACCATTTACCCTGACACGCGATTTAGGATTCGTGTATATTACTTTTATCCATTCCACAAACTGTGGGTGAAAACCCATAGATATCAGTGTGCTATACAAAAATTGCCAATTAACTGTATCAAATGCTTTTTGAGCATCAAAACTAATCAACATGCAATCTTGTTTATTTCCTCTGGCCTGTGTTATAACATTCAGGGTTCTCCTTATATTATTAGCACTATGACGATTTGGGATGAATCCCATCTGATCCGGGTTAATAAGTTTTTTAACGTGTTTCTGTATCCTTTTAGCTAAAATACTAGTCTAAATCTGTACATAACAGGCTAATTGGTCTATATCCTTCACACTGGGTTGCGTCTTTTCCTTCCTTAAAATAACTGAAATAATGGCCTCGGACCATGAAGATGGCAGTTCCCCATTTTTAAGCGTGTAATTAAAAACCCTTGTCAGTATTGGTAGTAGAATGTCTATAAAGCATTTATAAAATTCCCCAGGGAGCCCGTCTGTCCCTGGGGATTTATTGTTTCTCAGCTTGTTAATCACCTCCCTTATTTCAATCTCTTTTATGTTTGAAACCATGCCCAATGCTTCTTCCTCAGACAAAATAGGTAAATTTAAATTAGAAAGAAATGTGTTTGTTTATGTCATTTGATGGATTTGGTTCTTCATACAGATTTCTGTAGAAGAATGCAAAGGATGCATTAGCAATTTCTTTGGGACGATATAACGTTTTAAGGTTGGGATCAACTATTTTATGTACTGTTCTGGCAGACTGTGCTTTTCGGAGTTGGAAAGCTAACAGGCAACTAGCTCTATTCCCCATTTCATAATATTTCTCTATAGAAAACCTCAGGACCCCTTCTGCTTTATAAGTAAGAATTTTATCTAACTCTTTCTTAGCTTCTTTCAGCTCTGTCAATGTGTTACTTGTCCCTGTACTTTTATGTTTAATTTCTAATTTAATTTCAAAGGAGCAGTGTATTTTCCTTAGCTGGCTAGGAATCTTCTTTCTTCTTATAGGATGGTTTAGACCATGGACATTATATGAAACAATTGTTAGTTTCTCCATATGTATATTATAGGCAAGTTAGGAAGCACCCTTCTCAAAATGATCATTGACATTTAGGAGAACTATTGCAAGGCATGTATCTTTCAGGAAGTGATTGCACGTTTGCGATATTCAGAATAATGTTTACCGGTATAAGAGAATATGTGAACAGAACACTAAACAGACCTCCAAACAGTGAATAGAACAAACAGGTGACCTTAAAAACAGTCGCTATGGAGACAAAGGGGCGTGACAAAAGCCCTCCGCCTGACACACTCCGTGTAGTCCCACAGCAAAAGGCTGCTCCCGGGGTTGCCTCCGCAAAAGGCACAGTAAAGCAATTAAAACAGAACGGAAAAGTCATTTTACCCTCTCCCACGGCGGGGGAAAGACCCTATTACATACTAAAATTGTAACTTACATACCTATACTAGCCTACTCTCAAATCGCTTATCATTTATGCTTACAAAGTTCGGTAATGATTGCCTACTTACTTCTCAGTTATTCATTATTGTCTCTTTGCATGAACGCCCGCATGAACGCCCGCATGTCCGCGACGCTCAGTGATCCCTCTCCTGCTTTTTTGGATGCTGTAGTCCAGGCGTTGCTCAAGAGTTCTTCTCGGCAATTCTCACGCTCGTCCACCTTTATGTGTATTCCCATCTCACCCAGAGTCGCTACTGCTCCAGAGAGAGTAGGGAATGTCTTCACTCCTGTGTCCAGGTAAATCTTAAGCTGCGCAGGAAAGGGCGATACAGCTCTCACATTCTTCTGTTTAAGTTGCTTAATAACTTCACGCACTTGTTTGCGTTTCTTCTGTGTATCCGCAGTGTAGTCCTGATCAAAATACACCTTCTGGCTTTGGTAGGTAACGTCATGGCTTTTCCATGCCGCTTGTATTATTTGTTCTTTTACTTTGTAGTTGGAGAACCTGACAATAATCGACCGCGGTGGTCGATGTGGAGTCTTTAGGCTTCAAAGTCAGGGAGTGGTGTGCCCTCTCCACACAGAGATCCATGTCCTCCGGTAGTTTGAGTGGTCCGTATCCTGTCAGTTATAAAGGGAATCATGTAGTTTTTCTTGTATCCCATAAATGCGCAGGTTATTACGCTTCGCTCTTGATTCGAGGTCCTCACATTTAGCTGATAGTTTGGCTTCTCTTTGTAACAAATAGCGCATTACATGGTCATGGCGGACTAGTTGATCTTCAGCGTCGCTCACTCTTGGTGTCACCAATTTGCTGCTCAAAATTAGTCGTTCTCTCGAGTAGATCTTTCAGGGATGTTTCCACCCTAGACAGCATACCTTTAGTGTTGTTGGAAGCATCGGTGTGTTCCTGTCTCAGTTGTTGTAACTCCGCGAGCACCTTCGCCATTTTGTCTTCGTTCAAGTCCATGGCCGGTTCAGCATGTTGACGTATTTCTTCTTTTTTTGTAGATTTACTCTTCTTGTCAGCTTCTTCAAGTGTAGACATCATCGATTTTGTTCAACGGTACTTTATACTGGAATATGGGTTACTTGATAGTGTAGTGGACCTAAATTTATTAGTTATGCATTTTAATAAATTTATGAGAATTGATACCCAATTATGAATTATTATTCATAAAATCAGAATTTCCTCGTAAAGGGCACCACCGGAGTTGTTATAATCCTAGAGTCTCCGGACCTCTAGGTAGTTTTGAATAATTATACAATTATTACTAGTGATCAGTTAGTTAATAATCGCTCAATTATCTTAAATCAGTCAGTCAGTCTCATATCTAAAGGGTCAATTCTCTTGGCAGGAACTATAAATAGGCAACACACACAGCTCTTGATTATATTACAGTGAATTTATTCTCTAACTAAGGTGATAAAAAGATGGTTGGATACAGGGAACATAAACATTTGCTGAACAATGAGCCTGGAGGTTCGATTGTGGGAAGCATTTGACTCATACGGCATAGAAGAGCTAATGAAAGTAAACTAATGCTATAGTTTAGGAGTTAAAATGGACATCTGATCACAGGACGTGTGTTAAGTCTTACTGCTTGTCGACAGCCTGCTTTTTGCCTGTTGCACGGGTCCCACTCTAGCTGCCGATCCTGGCTTCTTGCTAGGGATTCTTCGGGGTTCTCCGTGTCTGATTGAAAACGCCTCCTCCGTCTGGCAATTCGGCTGTTTGCTGGTTTCCTTCGTTGTAGCTGGCGAGACCACGTGGCTTGGTCTGACCTCGGTGAAGTTGGCTTGACGAAAAGGCTTAAAATGGAACTTGGTCGTTCCTGAATTAGTCCAGTGTAACTTAACGGACTCATAACTTTAACAAACAAAAGAAATAAAGAAAATAAAACAAACTGAAGGCAGATCGATGTCTCGGCACTTCAGGTGTGTAGCTTCAAGCGAACAAAGGCCTGTTTGTTTCGCTGGTCGACTCTGGGCGTGTTGCCTGGCGAGGCACGCTACGCGCGTGCCGAAGCATCCAGAGGCCAGAGTGGAAGAGCGACCAGCGAAGCGAAGAGAGCAGAGCAGAGAGAAGAGACAAGAGTCTAGAGCCTAGAGCGAAGAGACTCGCGAGCAGGTCGCGTGTCGCTCTTTTGTTGCCTGGGGCGTGGTTCCCCAGGGGGCGTCTCAGGTTTCCCAAGGGACTGCCTTTCCAAACTTAATGTCTAAAGAAAAGAAATCTATTTGCACGTATTATAATCAAATATTTTCCACAATCGAACCTCAATGGTTGAACGGTTGTACTGTTCTAAGCATTTGGTAAATTGTCACATTATTGGTCAGGATTTTTATACATTTAACCGCATTTCCGACGAGGGCATGTAATACTTATTTCGTCCACTTGGGGGAGCTCAGGTTACATGAGGAAAGCTTGGATTAAATCAAAGATCGTCTCTCCTTAGGAACCGGGGAATATTGTTGATTCATCCTTAAATTCAAGCTGGCGATTAAGAGTATAGTAAAACATTTCTTTGTCATCATTTCTAAAGGGATTTTGTAAGAAAGTATTATGAACAAGCATTGATTACATCAGATGAAGGAGTGTCTTGCTGAAAATAAAAATACTGCACAAGTAACTTCTTTTCAGCACTATTATCAACAACAGATAGCAACAACAGTTAACATAACTACTCAAATAGAGGCAAACATATTCAGGTAACTAAAGATTTAATTAAATTTAATTAGATGCTTTGAGTCTTTTGGAGAATGCAGTCCTTTGTCATCCAAAGTTCAGTGTCTGGAACATGTCACACTTAGGTGAGACAAGGAGTATCCTTTTGATGTGGTAATAAAACAAAGAATAAGGTCAGTTTCCACGGAAACGTGTGTGGTGGGGTAAGTTTTGATAGGCTGTTCAGGGAGATGCCAATGGCTGGCTCGTGTCCCTTTGTCAGTTTAACAGTCAGGCCCCGCGTTATCAGCTTCGGAATCAAAAATGGTGCCAGTTTTATGGTCGGGCTAGCACTTAGAGAAAGCAACTTTGACCCCTCCCCATCTTCTCTGGGGAGGAGAAAGGAATTTAGGGTAGCTCCACATTTATTCAATGAAAAATGCACAAATCCACACCGTTGTTCACTACAATAGGATTTCGGCTAGTTTTTAGGGCCTTTCCCCGGAGCGGTAAAATCAGGCTGTTTCTTCGTTCATGGCGTCACCGGAAGTCGATCACCTCTTGTTTTATAACGTGTTCTGGGAACAATCAGTTCTTGGCCTGAAGACCTCAGAGAGCCACCAGAAATGTGTGCATGCAACAGATCCTGGTTGTAAGAGGGAGCTTGACCATGCAAGGCTCTGTAAGTAATGGTTAAAATTTTAAAATGTACTCTAAAACCAATCGGAAGCCAATGAAGAGCCTTAAGCACAGGGGTAATGTGCGATCTCTTGTTAGTTTTAGACAAAAGCCCTGCAGCTGCATTCTGCACAATTTGCAGTCGGTCTATGGAGGATTTGTTTAGACAAGTGTATAGTACATAGCAATAATCCAGACGAGAAGAAATAAAAGCATGAACAAGCATCACCATCTCTTCTTTAGAAACCATAGATCTAATCTTAGCAATGTTCCTGAGATGGAAAAAACAGGAACGAACCACAGATTTAACATGACTGTTAAAACACATAGATTTGTCAAAAATGACTGATCGACCAGATTTTGCACAACATTACCGTCAGAGGATGATAGAGCCCCAAGGGCCTGCCTAATATTAGGGGTAATGTTGTCTGGGGCAAAAATCACCACCTCAGTTTTGTCTGTATTTAGTTGCTAAAAGTTGTCCGCCATCCATTTGTTAATGGAGACTAAGCAATTGTGCAACACGGACAGTTTGTCTAGCCTATGAGGACTAAAAGATAAATATAATTGGATGTCATCAGCATAACAATGATAAGATATGTCTTCAAAGCTACCAATAATCTTTCCAAGAGGAAGCATATACAGACTGAACAGCAGGGGGCCAAGCACAGAACCTTGGGGCACACCACAGGACAAAGGAGCAGAGTCTGACATATATGTTCCTATGGACACAGAGAAACTCCTGTCAGAGAGATAGGAGGAAAACCAGTTCAGAGCTGATCCAGTAATGCCCACAGATGTTTTCAGTCTATCAATCAGGGTGCAGTGATCAACAGTATCAAACGCTGCACTGAGATCTAATAGGACCAGCAAAAAACATTTACCCCCCTTCAGCTGCCATCAAAATATAATTTGAGACCCTAAGGAGGGCAGTCTCAGTTGAATGTTTTTTATGAAAACCAGACTGAAATTTATCAAAGATATTATGGGAATCCAAAACATTATGTAGCTGGTTCGCAACAACCTTTTCTAGAATTTTCAAAAGAAAAGGCAATTTAGAAATAGGCCTATAGTTTCTAAATGAAGCTGAATTAAGATTGTTCTTTTTCAAGATAGGCTGAACAACCGCATGCTTAAAACAGCTGGGGACCTGGCCCAGCTGAAGAGATAAGTTTAAAATTGAAACCAAACATGGGCCAAGTAGATGTATGGATTTTAAAAGCAAAGATGTGGGTAAAATATCAACAGGGCTTTGTGAAGGTTTCATCATGCCCACTAACTTAATGATGTCATTCAGGGTAATGGGGCAGAAGGAGTCTAGTATTGAAAGTCTGTGATGTTTAACTATATGGGGGTTTGCAGATGGAACAATGCTTGCCCTGACAGCTCTAACCTTGTCCACAAAGTGAGACAAAAAGTGGTTGCAGTCAACATTTGAAAACACAGGGACAATACATGCAGCAGGAGAAACAATGTTGTTAATGGTCTCAAACAGAGCTTTAGGGGTTTTTTTACAGGCAGATATCAGGTTAGTAAAGTAAGAGGATCTAGCATCCTTGATCATTCCGTTTAAGTCTATTAAGAGCTCTTTAAGATGCAGGCGGTGGACTTGTAGCTGAGTTGCTTTCCATAAACGCTCAGTTCTCCGACGGACACGTCTCAAGCTGCGAATGGCGTCATTCATCCACGGGGATGTATTAACAGAGGGAATTTCTCTAGTGTTAAGAGGCGCCACTTTGTCCAACAGCAGGGTGTAATGATCATTAAACGCCTGTGCACAAGCTTGTGTCAAATGCAGCTGAAAATTTCTCACACAGTAAGCTGGTTAATCAAAGGAGCAGGACGCTCGTTTAGCAGGCAGAGGATCCTCATCACAAACAAGATCAAATAAGATGCATTTGTGATCACTAACAAATACATCTTCGATGCAAACATTATTAATGTTTAAACCATGAGAAAGAACAAGATCGAGCGTATGTCCCTTGCTGTGCGTAGGACCAGAGACATGCTGAGTGAAGTTAAAAGATTCAGTAACATTTAGAAATTCCCACATCCACATGAATATTAAAATCGCCAACAATGATCACTCTGTCCAGCTTAATAATGGATGATAAGAAGTCAGAAAAATCTGTAAGAAAAGTGGCCGCTGGCCCAGGTGGCCGGTAGACTAAAATACAATAAAATGTATTTGAACAACCAACCTTAGTCACCTGTAGTTCAAAAGAAGTGTACGTGCCAGTGCTTATTGACTGGCAGATAAAATGTTTTTTAAAAACCACAGCAAGACCTCCACCACGGCCTGTGAGTCTCGGCGTGCTGATAAAAGTACAGTCCACAGGACAGAGCTCATTCAAGTGATAGTATTCCATATCCCGTTGCCAAGTCTCCGTGAGCAACAAGAAATCCATGTTCTTGAAGGTAAATAAATCACTGAGCAAAAGAGACTTGTTTGCAATTGAACGGGCATTTATCAGACCCATCCTGAGCGGTGCAGGAACATCTGAAGCAGAGAAAGAGGCTTGCGGCAGCGACCACAGATGCACGGAACACACACCGCGACCAGTGGTAGGGTTTCTCCGGGGCACCGGGACCAGAGTCCTGGGGACGTCGGGAAGACAGAACGAAGACATGAAGGTCTGGCGTCGCTGTCAAAGACCCCCAGCTTCAAGAGTTTTTTCAGATGAACCTGCCTCCCTGCCCTCTTTCCTCGCTTTCTCTGCCGTCTATTTGTAGGTCATATTAGGCCCTCTCCCTGCCGCAAACACACAGCAGTTGCAGTCGGAGGTACAAACAAGGCTGCAAACTCACCTGTACCACTCCAGGTACATCTGTCACCGCACTCCGCCATGGAGGATCGGATCAACAGCATTGTTTGGCGATCGTAGACCCATGCAGTAGACACGTTTGTTGACAAACTTAGTAGCAATAGGAAGGAAACAAACAAAACGAGTCTGGACGAACAACCAGCCGCAGCGGTGAAGCCAAACACAGACGCCATGCCGGGACCGGAAGTGAAATGTGTCTGTAAGAACCTGATATAGTGCTTATGAACACTTCAACCTGTAAAATGTGAAAGCAGTGTTTCCCATAATTAGCCTATAATTTGGATAATTATCAATGCAGACCGCCACATACTGATGTTCAAAATTTTTACTAGGCGTATTTAAAATAATTTTGATTAAGGAGCTGTATTTAGGAGCATATTCGTGCAGCACCTCCTGGCAATTTGACAATTTCTGAGTAACTTGCCCAACACTGACCGTGTCTGCCTCCCGAACCCAAACTGGAACCTGGTTCCACAGGAGAGGTGCTTGATAGCTAAAGGCTCTGGCTCACATTCTACTTTTGGAGAATCTAGGAACCACAAGTAACCCTGCATTCTGGGAGCGCAGTGCTCTGGTGGGTTAGTAAGGTACTATGAGCTCTTTAAGATAAGATGGTTCCTGACTATTAACAGCGCACTTCTTTCATCAAGGTAAAGAAAATAAAGTACAATTACGTTGCAAACAGTGCTCATACATAACTCAGTGTTTGAAGTAACGTACAAGTCATTAATATTCTGAAGTGGTCCCATATACAACTTACTCCAACACTCATTATTACTCCAGTGTGGATACAGGACTCACTGCCCTCTATCAGTTACATGCATACAACATGTGAATAATTAAGTACCCCTACAGACATACAGTAAAACACTGTGTATTGAAGTTGCTAAATAGACTGGGCTACTGATAAAGTAAACAAACCAACTGATCCCACAATACTGATAAAAGATACATAAGCAACACCACAAACAGCTTGAGCACGGGGTTAATGCAGACAGGTAGCTAGCCCCTCCTGAACATCACTGTAAGGACAACAGTGCCGCCAGAACTATGCTGAGTTGTCGTAACTACTGTCTGGCAAGCTAAAGTCCAGCTAAATCAACATAGTGCTTATGAACACTTAAACGCCTTAACCTCATAGAACAGAACATAAGTACTATACATGTGTGGAGATACACCTGTCAACCCTGAGCCATGGATTATAAAATAAAAGCGGGAGTTTAGATCACTGGTTGCTCGGCCTGTGGTGAAGCTAGCGGAGGTGCTAATGCTAACCACTAGCTAACTATCCTTAATAACATACCCATGTATATGTATATGTATTGTTGCAAACTCTAAACAGTTCATACACTCACTCTTAGTCTCTGTAATATTCCCTTATGGCTTTAGATACGTTTCCTGGCAAACACCCACCTGTTAAATGGATAAAAGATGTTAATAGTAGCCAGTGAGGCTGACGCAGTGTGATACTTTGGCTTCTTCTCTCAGTAGACTGAGAACCGTTCAGAAGGCCACAAGACAAAATGCGTCGCCTTAGGAGACTGCCACCCCCTCTGCTGGAGGAAAGGGTAGCAGCACCCAAAACTGACAACCTTAACATGAGAATTTAGGGAACACACAAAGGGAATAATAAATAACAAATCAACATCATAATAAATCAATATAAATGTGGACACACATTTAGTGGGTGTCGCATTTGCTGTCATTCAAGAAGGGAATGAAACCCAGAAGGGAGTATTATAGATGGATGACATATGCATCCCTGAAAGTATGCTGATGGCAGCATACTTTCAGGTATGCTGCCATCAGCATATGGTGCCATCAGCATACTTTCAGGGATGCAACACCCAAGGGCTGGAGAAGGAACAGGTCAAAGAACATTACTGCATAATCTCCATGAGGATGTGCAGTATGATGTCACCATGCACTGCCACAAGGGAGACCTCACCATGCAGGAAAACTGGCGATATGGCCACCTGGCTTGGGAAAAGCTCAAGTGCTTGGTCAGGACTTGAGGATGGCATTGGGGAAAATGCCAATTTCCACAGATCCTTAGAACCAAGAAACAGCATTCGGCTATGATGTCACTGAACCCTTTAACAGGAGAGAGCACAGAGCTCCTTTTGCCATCCACTACTGCATGAGCAGAAATACGGAGGTCTTTCAGTTTCAGTGCTGAACTTTTCCCTAAGTGTAGGACTAGCTTGCCGGTCAAGAGCAGACAGTTCTTTTGTTCACTTTTGTTTTTGTGTTACTAAACACGTTTTTGGATCCCAAAGGAAACCATCACGACTCTCACTGTTCATTTACCAAGAGGAGGACAAAACCCCTCTAAGTACGTGTGGTATCTTTCTGCTGCCGCCAAAGAATCAGCTGTGCCATGAGTCCATTACAAGTACGGTACGACAGCCTCGTCAGTATTCAAGCCAAGAGTCTCTGCTGGATTACCAAACGGACTTACACATGAAATCGCTATCAAGAAGAGATTCCTCGTAAGAGGCTTTTCTATGTCTTTGTTTGACACACCGGGGCTAGGGGGGGCTATAGCCCCGGCATAAATCTTCATAATTGTACTGGACTTCTGTTGAATGTGGTGTGAACTGTAGCTAAAATTGCCTTACAAAGTGATGCTGACACCAAGATATCGTCCATATATTAATGTGTTCTTAGCATCCCCAAATATTGGTCTAGCCCGACCAATTGGAGAGACCTCTTGGATGAGGAGACGTGTTAGATACTTTTTCAGCTAACGTTATTTACTGGTCCCCTCTGTTAGCTGCTCTAAGTGATGCCAAAGAATATTTAGAAGTGATGAACTAGGGAGAAATGGTATGACCATCAGCTAGAACTGCCATACTGTTTCAGAAATAAATCTACAATCAGCTGTCTGTCTCCACCACCACTCACCTACAGTAATATTAAACACACTGCTGTGACATGGGAGGAAGCTGGGAGAGGGCAATGAAAAATTTGAGTTGTTGGTTGGTTTGTTTTCACATCACAAGCGTATCGCACCAGAATCCACTTGGAAGCAGGACCACCGAACAAAAAGTGTGAAAGCAATACTCATGAAAAATCTCGGAGTGGCAGGGGCCCTATTAAGGGGTTTTAAGGGGGTGGAATCAACGACAATACAAATAGGACACAGTGTCCACACTGGTGCTGTTTGCTGCATGAGACAAGAATGTCTTGCAGAGAGATGGGGAGCAACACGTAGGAAAGGGTTGCATGCAGGAATCCGGGCCACTGCAGGAAGAACTCAGCCTTGTACATGGGGCGGACGTTCTACCAAGTGAGCCAACCATGCCCCCATTCCAACTATTTTCAACACTTTGTATTGTACTATGTATTAGTGTTGCATTTCAGTCACTGCGGGTTTATGTGTGTTAATGTCCCAGCCCAATTGTATTTTGCAGTAACATACACTTACCACGAGATGGCAATAGCTACATTTTAAGTACCATATGGGAACCTTGTAAGTTACAGAATGTTCTACAACATGGTGCTGGAAATGTTTCAAAATAAAAGCCTTGGTAGGAAATAAAGGGCTTTTAAAGTAAAGTGTTCTCAAAGAAGCTTGTATATATTATATTTATAGCGTGTAAGTCTGATAAAATTATAGCTGATCAACAGATACAGTGTGTAGACTGACTGCCAAAGCATAAATGAGGCACCATGTCCCCAGATAAAGGCCCAAACTCACACTGAAGTCACACTGTGGCCATGCTGGGCCTTATCACAGTCATGCAAATGAGTACTAATTAGCGCTAATTACGGCTGCCTGTCTTCAGTGTTATATAGCGATGTACAACTACTTTTTCTCTCTCAATTTCCTCAACAAGGATGGTTAAAGATACACGTATTGGGCACTGTAAATGGGGGTACAGGAATGTATCCTATAGATAAGTGCTTAGTTTTTCTATGCTCCTGATTGTGGCCTATCTACACTAATGCAGATGCATTTGAAAAAAATGCCTTTCTCTCCGTTATGGCTTCTATCCACACTAAGGTAGACATTTCTTTTGATGCAAGAAAGTGTTGTGGTAAACACTTACAAATCGATCTACTGTACATCCAAAACCTCAAATATGGTCATGAACTCTATGTAGTAACCAGAGGAGACATCATAGATACACATGGCCACAATGAGTTTCCCTCGCAGGGTGTTTGGGCTCACTCTTAGAGACAGGGTGAGGGGCACTGACATCCAGAGAGAGATCAGAGGAGAACAACATCCACCTGGAAGGAAACAGTTAGGAAAGTTAAGATCTTTTATACCAGTGGTTCTTAACCTGGGGGTCGGGACCCCCCTGGGGGTCGCGAGAATCCTACTATAGACACAAAAATAGAAGAAACAAAACATTAGAAATAACTAGACGGACTATAGTTGTGAATGGAGTCACTTTGTTTGAACACTGTAAATATTTTTGGACTGTTTAATCCAGTAGGTGGCGGTCCAGGAGCCTCGTCTTAATGATGGTTGGTTTAAGGCTTATTTTAGGATGAGTCGGGGACAGTTTGTTGCAACCTCTGGACAATCCAAGCAACTGTAAACTTCCGTCAACACAACTGAGGACCCGTCTCTCCATTCATTAGATTGGACAATGGAAAAAAAACGTGTCCACATGCAGCAAATGGCACGTCACCAAAATATCAAACAGTTGAGTTAAAAAAAACACTAAAAGGAAAATGCCACTTCAGAATATAGCTCATTATGATAGATGAACACAGAAGCCTATAGTTCCTTAGGATTCTCAGTGCTGAGTGTATTGAATGAATCTGTTGGTTGTTTAATGTTTTCTTATTTTTCTCTGATTATTCTTAGAAAATTAAAACTGTTGAGTTTGTTAAGTGATGTGGCACACCTTAATTTCCCATTTGGTTTGCATAAATTTAAAGAGACCTTATTCGGAGTTCAGCTTCAAAGTTCCCTTGCAGTGAGACAGCAGAAAAAGAGAGAAACACTGTCATTTTGCTTGCATTTAGTGTTTTGGTAAACTATGGCTACTCTTGTATTTTTTATGGTATTCTAAAGAAAATGATGAAATACAAAGCCCTAATGGCCTGGTTACAGGGCATCCCTGTGCCTTGGCTGAGATCCATTTAACAAGACCACTCACTGCTGCAGGGTTTACTCCCAGCCCATCAATACATTTATCATCCTGTACATAGGTATAATTATAATATTAAGAGAGGAGAGCCACTGAAACAAAGCTGTACACAGAGAGGTAGTGCAGGTCATTTAAAGAATTACTTAGATAGACACCTGAGAAGTATCTTTGTGGTTATTATACCGTAAAACTTTGATTAATAGCCCGGGCTTTTATTTGCTAAAATCACTGAATTGACCCTGCCTATATTTGGGACAGGCGTCCATATCGCACATCGCACAAAACTGAAAAAGGCTACTATGAAACAGTTTATTTATTTCAGTAACAGAGTATTACTTACTGTACTTACTCATTTGATCTAGCTTGGCAGATGACTTATCTGTTTTGAAGGCAGCAATGAAAAACAACAACCCAGTGAAGGCTGAGAAAAGTATGGCAGAAGTTAGCAGACTTCACATGACAGGATTCACAACTTCGAAAAATTTTTATGAAAAGCAGTTTTGATTCTTTTAATTGGTGGATACAGAGTATAGGAATATAAATAATTATATTCGCTTAAAAGGTAACTGAGGATGGCATGTAAAATGCAGATTACAGGGGTAAATCTATATGAATTAGACTTTGGGGCTCGTTGTTTTCGTAAAATGAACTGAATGATTGAATTGTGGAGAATCAAACTGATCTAATAATGTGTAGCATGTCCATACTGACATATTGATAATATGTTTAAACATTAATATTTGAATTCAAAGATCCAAGCAACTCAGCTAAAGCAGGCGACCCTGCGGTGTTTATACATCCAAATTAATTTATCGTCACAAAACTTAGTGGCTGGATTGCGGGGACTTTGTAGTAATATGGTATGCATACCATTTGGCTCATATGGAGCTAAAAGAGTCTCAATAAAGATAAATGCACGCACTACATTCACATATGCACACACAGGATTCATAAATACACACACAGGATACACAAATGCACACAAAATTCACAAATGCACACACAAAATTAAAAAAGCACAGAAGATTGACAAATGCACACAAAATTCAGAAATGCACACATAATTTACAAATGCACACAAGATTCAGAAATGCACAAGACAAGATTCAGAAATGTATTTCTGGTGCACACACAAACATATCTTGATTTACAAATCTGGTCTGTGAATTTCACTGCATTTGTATGTGAATTTTGAGACTCCCCTGACTTGGCTCGACACACAAATGCCTTTCTTTAAACAGGGAATGATTTGCAACCAATCAGATATCTCCCTTGTTTCAGCCAATCACAAGAATACACCCCACGTGGGGGATGATTTACTCATAAGCCAATCATACAGCGCTATTTCCATGTGGTGCGGGCTAGCGGTGGAGTGAACTCAACATGGCTTCTGGCAACGACAGGGGAGCGGTAAGTGAACTTAACATATTTAGCTAGTTGTGTCCTTGTTATGATATTTTGTATAATTATTAATGTTAATCAGTTTAATTGTGTTAAGCTATGCTAGTGTGTCTGCATGCTAATAGGGTCAGGCTAGTATCTTTCCATAAAGTTGAAGTTCTTGTGAATAAAGTGACTGTTTAACAGGGTCTGTCGCCCCAAAGCGAGGTAGCAGCTCAGGCTTTTGTGCAATTATTGGCTCGGGAGCTGTCCTTGGCCCCAAGCCAATAGAGAGTAACCTTGCAGTAGTCAGGGCTGGAGGCAGTGCTCCTCTGCCGGTTAGCGATGCTAGGGTGAGACAGGCCATGAGAAGGTGAGACATTCATTTGCTAGTAAAGTATAAAGAGATGGCGTAACGTTAGTCCCTCATCTAACTATTCTTATTGTCATCTGTCTGGTACAGTTGGGAATCTGAACTCCAAACTCCAAAATTAAATTTATTCTGGGGGAAAAAAATTTGGTTCTGCTTATCGTTTCTACACACCACATAAACCTTTATTATTAAACAAAAATGCTTCATATCTTTAAGGACTTATCTACATGCCAGGACATGGCCGCCTCAGGCATTAATGCAGCTAGCACATGGGTTTGTTTACATGCCACAGTGCTGTGGAGACTGAAAGGGGATACCAGCATGTACAGCTAATGTCACATGGATGTGTAAATGGCCAAATGTGTGGCTTCACTTTGTTTAAGATAACTATGAGGTGAAGTGCAATGTAATGTGCTGACTAAACAAGGTCACTAAACAACAAGTGTAGTGTGTTGGATGCCTGCAGCTGTGTGTCATGTTGTGTTCTGTATAACGCTTCTTCTGTGGTTATAATGTCTCTACAGCGCAGTTGTTCACGTTGAATGGAAGCCCTTTCTGCTTACACCAGTGTGTGTGTGTGTGTGTGTGTGTGTGTGGGTCTGTGTGCGTTGCATGTATGTAAATTGACTTGACAGACACGTCCTTATGGTAACGATATATTGATAAGCTGCATGTGAAAAATACACGGTCAAACTATAGGAATGAGTTTGCTTGGCAGTGTTGTGTAACTTTGACTAGCAGCCAGCAGCTAGCTTTCTCAGACAGCAAAGCTGCAGTCAGTGGCTCGTTGTGCAGTGCAGTGAGATCTAGACATGCTTACTGTACAATATGGCAACAAATTAACATTACTTAATTTATCAAAAGTGGCAATACTACAGCAACTGTTGAGCCCCAACAAATTTAGATCACTCTGCAACATTTAACATTCAGTCTGACATGAAATATGTTTATATTTGATCCCTTGTAGACCCTGTCCAGAGCATTACCTAGCCACAACACAACTTTGACAACAACGAGGATGAGGATGATACTGTTCCATTGGAGAAAATCAGTCTCGTCACTGGATTTTTGAGAAATCATAGAAGGTAATAAATGGTCTTTATTTCGTCATTTTTCATTCTCATCTTAATTCACACATAATTGTCATAACAATCCCAGTTGCTACAATAATAAAGTGGTTCTTCATATTTACCACATTTATGTGCATTTGTGTTTCATTTCATCTCAGTGTGAGCTGGTTTACTGTTTTATTGTCAAAACGTCATATTTCTCTCCCTCCTCCTTTCTGTCCTCTGCTGTGTGCTTTACAACAGCAAAGGGAAAGGAGAAGAGATAAAGAAATGTTTGACAGAAACAGTAAAGCCCAGCTCACACTGAAAGAAAAAAAACACAAATGCACATACAATTGGTAAATGAAACTTCATACTTTGTTTACATTCCACAGTATTTACAGCAGCATTTAAAGTAATCCTTTTGACCTTCTAAACTAGGAGAGGAAAAGAGACTACAGGGATTTTTACTTTTGTTACAAGAGACTTTAAGTTTAAGTTCAGTACTGTGATTTTTGTTTTGAAGTGTAGCACATTGTCTTATATTTGTCATCTGTTTTAAAGCCCTGTCTAAACAGCAAGCATTGCTAATGTGTTATCTTTACTTGAGTATCTAAGAGTGCCATAACTGGATTTTTAAAAAAGATAAGAATCTTATGAGAGAATCATTACATCCTATTTTTTGAAAGATCTACTCCAATGTAAAGTTTTGAGGGGTCACGAGTACAATTTTCTCTTCCATAGTATCACCAGACATGATGAAGTTTTGGGTCGGGTGGGAACTGCCAACAAGACACGTCAATGTTGAGGTTGTAACCTCAACTTATCCAGTGGTTTCTCGCCTGCTTCTTCAAGTTGAAGCTCCCCAGCCACTACCAGACAAGATTTTTCACCAGGACTTGATGATGGCCCTCAGTTCCATACGTTCTGCCTTTGTACGCTCAAATGTCATCAACTTCTTGCCCTCTTTTGAAATGGAATCATTTAAAATAGCTTCTATTCCATTTTCAGGCACCACCTTCACCTGTCGAGATAGATATTTTGGAGTTGGTTTGGTAATTGTCTTTGGCCTGGGTTTTTCTTCTGTTTTATATGTCCACTAGTACTGAAGTTATTTTCATATTCTTAGCTGCTAGAGTATGTTTGTGATGTCATCTGCACCGCTGCAGTGCAATGAGCTTGGATCATATAAAGATCATCTCTTTGTGTTCCTACTCAATAAAGAGAGATGTGGCAGCTTTCTTGGCCTCTCTAGTTCATTAAACTCAGAGACTTCCATAGACATTTAGTAGTAATTATTGAACAGTTTATACAGCTAGTACATGTTTAACAAATTCAGATGTTTAGGTAGACACCAGTTTCTCCAATATTACTGTTGCCCTTTTACAGTATTCTGTTCTCTTATCTTGCCTCAAGTAAGTTCTCAACATATTGGACAGTGTTGAAATATGTCCGCCCCAATCCAACCGTCATATTGCTGCAGGCATCTGTGTTGTCTTGCAGTGCCATCATTTCCAGTTCCAATCAGGGATGTTGACCCTGAAATGAGGCTCATTTGTGTCGCCACTCTCCTCCTATTGAAAATCTCGGGTTGGGTATTCCCTGACAAAGACATTTGTGTGTATAAAAATGATGCATATTAAATGTTATTGAACAAATTTACACGTGTGCACTGTGCCCATATCAATACATATTACAAAATAGTTGTAGACAATACCGAAAAACGGATGCTATTTTATGTAAATAAATGAATCATTGATTGTGTTTAAAATGTGAAGGTAATTACATTTTCAAAACCAAGAAAAGACCTGGTCCCTGTTTCAGAAAGTGGGTTTTGTGAAAACTGAGTACAGGTGCTGGTCATATAATTAGAATATCATCAAAAAGTTGATTTAATTCAGTAATTCCATTCAAAAAGTGAAACTTGTATAATGTACACATTCATTCCACACAGACTAATATATTTGAAGTGTTCATTCCTTTTAATGTTGATGATTATGTAACGGGGTAGACCTGTATCAGCCAATTTTGAGTGCAGTGGTAGTGTGAGGGGTGAGCACTTAGAGTGAGTGTGCATTTGGTTGGTGTGGTTTTGCACTGGGGTTGATTGTATGGGTATGGACTAATTGCAGACAGGTGTGCTTGGGCATGACCTCATCTGCAAACTATTTAACCAGCCACACACTAGGCTCAAGAGTCTTCTGTTTGTCTCCTGTGTGCAGGTAGAGTGATTTTGACTGTCTTCTTCCCTGGGGGTAGCTCTTGTTATGTGGTAGTGTCTGTATGGGATGGTTTATAAATTGATGTTGTTGAGTCTTCTGTTTGTCTCCTGTGTGCAGTGTGCGGGTGTGCTGAGGCTGCTGACTCTTTGCAAGAGTGTGGTACACGGCTGGGTCGTGGTCTGGGGAACTGCCAGTGTAGAGCCTCCACTTAGTAGAGTTACCAGAGGCCCAAGCAGTGAGGCTACAACCGACCAGCCTGTGACCAACAGCAGACCCGTTCCTGTTGTGTTTGGCTTCGCCCACACAGGAAGACGAAGTTGAGCACACCCAGCTATGACGAACTGCACTTCCGTTTAACTAACAGTTTCCCCCATTTGAACTCTTTAACTATCTTAGCCTCAGTCTGGTTTTAACCCTTTGCATGTCCATTTTATACAAATAAATTTGGAGGTTATATTTTGTACAGCGTGTTTTATTGTTGTCCACTTAGTTTATACACTGGTTGGTCAATTGGGAACTAGATTGGGGGTGTTACAATTATAACTGACAACTAATGAGAACCCCAAAATCAGTATCTCAGAAAATTTGAATATTGTGAAAAGGTTCAATATTGACGATAGTCTAGTTCTGTAGGCTACACAATCATGGGGAAGACTGCTGACTTGATAGCTGTCTAAAAGACGACCTTTGACACCTTGCACAAGAAGGGCAAGACACAAAAGGTCATTGCTAAAGAGGCTGGCTGTTCACAGAGCTCTGTGTCCAAGCACATAATAGAGAGGTGAAGGGAAGGAAAAGATGTGGTAGAAAAAAGTGTACAAGCAATAGAGATAACCGCACCCTGGAGAGGATTGTGAAACAAAACCCATTCAAAAATGTGGGGGAGATTCACAAAGACTGGACTGCAGCTGGAGTCAGTGCTTCAAGAACCACCACGCACAGACGTATGCAAGACATGGGTTTCAGCTGTCGCATTCCTTGTGTCAAGCCACTCTTGAACAAGATACAGCGTCAGAAGCGCCTCGCCTGGGCTAAAGACAAAAAGGACTGGACTGCAGCTGAGTGGTCCAAAGTTATGTTCACTGATGAAAGTAAATTTTGCATTTCCTTTGGAAATCAAGGTCCCAGAGTCTGGAGGAAGAGAGGACAGGCACAGAATCCACTTTGCTTGAAGTCCAGTG
The DNA here is from genome assembly GCF_014851395.1 of Micropterus salmoides. Lineage (NCBI taxonomy): Eukaryota > Metazoa > Chordata > Actinopteri > Centrarchiformes > Centrarchidae > Micropterus > Micropterus salmoides. Next base: position 28,012,855 of record NW_024040040.1, on the reverse strand, counting down.
TAAAGTTTCCACAGTCAGTGATGGTTTGGGGTGCCATGTCATCTGCTGGTGTTGGTCCACTGTGTTTTCTGAAGTCCAAGGTCAACACAGCCGTCTACCAGTTAGTTTTAGAGCACTTAATGCTTCCTGCTGCGGACCAACTTTATGGAGATGCAGATTTCATTTTCCAACAGGACTTGGCACAGTGCCAAAGCAAACTCACCTTACCTTAACCCTATAGAAAATCTATGGGGTATTGTGAAGAGGAAGATGCGATACACCAGACCCAACAATGCAGGAGAGCTGAAGGCCACTATCAGAGCAACCTGGGCTCTCATAACACCTGGGCAGTGCCACAGACAGATCGACTCCATGTACACGCTGCATTGCTGCAGTAATTCAGGCAAAAGGGGCCCCAACTAAGTATTGAGTGCTGTACATGCTCATACTTTTCATGTTCATACTTTTCAGTTGGCCAACATTTCTAAAAATTCTTTTTTTGTATTGGTCTTAAGTAATATTAAAATTTTCAGGGAGATACTGAATTTGGGATTTTAATTAGTTGTCAGTTTTAATTATCACAATTAAATGAAAAAAACATTTGAAATATATCAGTTGCTGACATGGTCCTGACGTGGTTGCTGAAGTACTGCGGTAAGCGTGTTGACTCATTTCTGTTTCTTGTGTTTGTGTGTTGGTAGCGTGTTGTGCGGCTCTCTCTAAATACCAGTTAAAATTGTTAGATTACAGCGGCCAACTGTCCGCTAAACACTTATTCTTACAGTAATTTTGCCTAAGCACCCACACTTCTTTCTATTTTTTAGCGACTGCTGTTTGATCTCATAGTTGTTCAAGTTTTGGTAGCTAACTCTACAGTACTTAAGCTTAGCCGTTAGCGATTTTAGCTTAGCAGCTAGTGATGGCTTCTCCTTCTCCCTCTCCTACTTTCTCCTGCTCGGTGTGTCAGATGTTCAGTTACTCCTCTGCCTCCTTTAGCGGTAATGGTAAGTGTAACAAGTGTAGTTTATTTTTAGACATGGAGGCGAGGCTCAGTGATTTAGAAGTCTGGCTCCGCACCTTGGTAGATCAGTCTTTAGCTCCTGTAGCTAGCCAGTCCCTGGTAGTCGGCCTGAGTTAGCCTGTGGTAGCCCCCCCCCTGGATTTCCTGAGCACCAAGGAAGGGGTGGCTGGGTGACTGTCCGAAGGAGGAATAGTCATAAGCATTCAAAGTCCACGGGGCACCATCAACCTGTTCACGTTTCTAACAGATTTTCCCCACTCAGCGACACACCCGCTGAGAACCCAACTCTGATCATTTTGAGAAACGTGAAGTTAGCAAAGCCAGCGGCCATAGTTAAGTGCATCCCTGGGGCCAGAGCGAGCGACATTGAGTCTTATTTGAAACTGCTGGTTAAGGATAAACATAACAGTAAGATTGTTATTCACGTTGGCGGTAATGACTCCCGGTTATGCCAATCGGAGGTCACTAAGATTAATGTTGAGTGGAGGTGTACATATGCAAAAACAATGTCGGACACCGTAGTTTTCTCTGGACCCCTGCCAAATCTGATCAGTGATGACATGTATAGCCGCATGTCGTCATTCCGCCGCTGGTTGTCGAGGTGGTGTCCAGCAAACGATGTGGACTTTATAGATCATTGGCAGACTTTTTGGGGAAGACCTGGTCTGATACGGAGACACGGCTTCCATCCCACTTGGGAAGGAGCAGCTCTCATTTCTAGAAATCTGGCCAAGTTTATTAGTGGACCAAATCCATGACAACCCAGAGTTGAGACCAGGAGGCAGAGTCGCAGTCTAACACTCTTCTCTGCTCCTCCATTTCAGGATTTACTTAGTGAAAACCCTATAGTGACGGTGTCTGTCCCCTGACCATTGAAGTTATTTAAATCAAAGGTAAGAAGAGGAGCTGTGCATAAAAACCTCATAAAAATGAAACCACAAGAGCAATAGTGCAAACGAATAGGAAAATTAAATGTGGACTCATCAGATCTCTCTCTTCTAAAGGTGTACTAGTAAATGAACTAATATCAGATTATGATATTGATTTATTTTGTCTTACTGAAACCTGGCTGGGTGATGGAGAATATGTTAGCCTAAATGAATCCACCCCTCCCAGTCATATTAATACTCACATTCCTTGAGGCACAGGCCGAGGAGGTAGAGTTGCAGCTATCTTCGACTCTAGCCTACTAATCAGCTCTAAACCTAAACTAAATTATAACTCATTTGAAAGCCTTGTTCTTAGTCTTTCACACCCAAGTTGGAAATCACTGCAACCAATTATTTTCGTTATAGTGTACCAAGCACCTGCTCCGTACTCTCAATTCTTATCTGAGTTTTTGTCAACTTTAGTCCTTAAAACGGGCAAAGTTATTATTGTAGGGGATTTTAATATACATGTGGACGTTGAGAATGACAGCTTCAGTACTGCGTTTATCTCTCTGTTAGATTCCATCGGCTTCTCTCAGAGTGTTCATGAACCGACTCACTATTTTAACCACACCCTCGACCTTGTTTTGGTATATGGTATTGAAATTGAACATTTAATAGTGTTCCCACAGAATCCCTCTTTATCTGACCACTGTTTTATAACTTTTGAGTTTGTATTGTTAACTACTCGCCATTGGGCAAAAATTTCTATACAAGATGTCTGTCTGATAGTGCTGTAGCTAAATTTAAGGATGCGATTCCATCAGCTCTAAATTCATTATCCAGTCACAAAGTAACGGAGGACACCTATGCTAATTTCAGGCCCTCCCAAATCGATCATCTTGTTGATAGTGCTGCAGGCTCGCTGCGAATGACACTCGACTCTGTAGCCCCTCTAAAAAAGAAATAATAAAACAAAGACGGTTAGCTCCATGGTATAATACTGAAACTCGAAAATTAAAGCAAATATCGCGGAAACTTGAGAGGAATCGGCATTCCACCAAACTGGAAAATTCTCGTTTAATTTGGCAAGATAGTCTTAAAACTTATAGGAAGGTCCTCCAAAATGCCAGAGCAGCATACTACTTGTCATTAATAGAGGAAACAACCCCAGGTTTCTTTTCAGCACTGTAGCCAGGCTGACAGAGAGTCACAGCTCTATTGAGCCAAGTATTCCCGTAGCTCTCAGTAGTTACGACTTCATGAGCTTCTTAATGATAAAATTCTAACTATTAGAAACAAAATTCACCAAGACCTGCCCTCAACTGGCACCAACTTATCTCTAAACTCAGGAACCTTAAACAGCTGTAAAACCAGATATATGTTTAGAATGCTTTGCTTCCCTCAATCTTTACCAACTAACTTCAATAATTTATTCATCTAAACCATCATCCTGCCTCTTAGACCCCATTCCGACTAGGTTGCTTAAAGAAGTTTTACCCTTAGTCAGCACTTCTATACTAGATATGATCAATCTATCTTTATCAACAGGCTATGTACCGCAGTACTTTAAAGTAGCTGTAATTAAACCTCTTCTGAAAAAGCCCAAACTTGATCCGGATGTTTCAGCCAACTATAGCCCTTTATCTAACCTTCCATTTCTGTCTAAGGTTCTGGAGAAAGCAGTTGCTAAACAGCTGTGTGACTTTCTACAGAGCAATAGTTTATTTGATGATTTTCAGTCAGAATTTACAGTTCATCATAGCACAGAGACAGCACTGGTAAAAATTACTAACGACCTCCTTATTGCATCAGACAAAGGACTTGTCTCTGTACTGGTTTTATTAGATCTTAGGGCTGCATTTGATACCATTGACCATCAGATCCTATTACAGAGACTGGACCACTTCATTGGCATTAAAGGAACCGCTCTAAGCTGGTTTAAGTCCTATTTATCAGACTGATTTCAGTTTGTACATGTTAACGATGAGTCCTCCATGCACGCCAAAATTAGTCATGGAGTTCCTCAAGGATCTGTCCTCGGGCCAATCCTCTTCACTTTATATATGCTTCCCTTAGGCAATATTATCAGGAAATATTCCATAAACTTTCATTGTTATGCAGATGATACTCAGTTATATCTATTGATCAAGCCAGATGAAACTCATCAGTTAGCTAAACTTCAAATGTGCCTTCAGGATGTTAAAACCTGGATGACCTGTAATTTTCTGATGTTAAAGTGAGATAAAACTGAAGTTATTGTTCTGGGGCCCAAGCACCTCCGTGATGCATTATCTAAAGATATAGTTTCCCTTGATGGCATCGCCCTGGCCTCCAGCACCACCGTGAGGAATCTTGGAGTTATTTTTGATCAGGACATGTCGTTTAAGTCTCACATTAAGCAAATTTCAAGGACTGCCTTTTTTTTTTTACCTACGAATATTGCGAAAATCAGGAATATCCTGTCTAAAAATGATGCAGAAAAACTAGTCCATGCATTTGTTACTTCTAGGCTGGATTACTGCAATTCTTTATTATCAGGCTGCTCAAAAAAGTCCATTAAGACTCTTCAGCTGATCCAGAATGCTGCAGCACGTGTTCTGACAGGAACCAGGAAAAGAGATCACATTTCTCCTGTTTTAGCTTCTCTGCATTGGCTTCCAGTAAAATCCAGAATAGAATTTAAAATCATTCTTCTTACCTACAAAGCTGTTAATGGTCAGGCACCATCTTATCTTAAAGAGCTCATAGTACCTTACTACCCCACCAGAGCACTGCGCTCCCAGAATGCAGGGTTACTTGTGGTTCCTAGAGTCTCCAAAAGTAGACTAGGAGCCAGAGCGTTCAGCTCTCAAGCTCCTCTCTTGTGGAACCAGGTTCCAGTTTGGGTTCAGGAGGCAGACACCATCTCCACATTTAAGAGTAGGCTTAAGACTTTCCTCTTTGATAAAGCTTATAGTTAGGGCTGGCTCAGGTGAGTCCTGAACCATCCCTTAGTTATGCTGCTATAGGCCTAGACTGCCGGGGGAATTTCCCATGATGCACTGAGCTCCTCTCTCCTCTACTTTCTCTCCCTCTGTATGCAACCTCATCCCAAAGAAGATTCTCCACTTTATTTTTCTGCTGCTGATTGAAACAAGGCTACAGTACTTTTCCTTGTTGTCTAAATGTGTAAAAACAGTTTTGTGTGTAGAAATGGATCCACAAATGCGTAAATAACACTTTGTATGTGAAATAAAAAGATCTTTGTACAGATTAAATTGTGTGTATTTGCAAATCACACTGTATTTTTGTGGATATGATTTTACACAACACAAATGTAAAAATACATGTTTTAGGTTGTGAGATATTTGTGTATATGTTTATTTACAGATCTCCGCAGTACACATTGGACAAAATTCCACAAATGTGTAAAAAGGAACAAATGTAACATGACCCACAAATTCACAGGAAGTAATTCATTGTCACATTTGTAGATTGTCTTCTGTGGGTTACAAATATTAAAGTCCAATTAAAACTTCCATCACTCTGGGTTTTCAGTTTCAGAGACCGAGATCAGCTAAACCCTAGGACAGTAACCCCGACAACTTACGCTGTGAACAACAAACACTGAGTTTTCCTCATTCATACTGTCGATATCAAAGCACATATCTGAACGCATTTATGTCTTTAGAAACATTGATATCCCGGTTAGATAGGCTATTAGTTTTTTTTACCCAAACATGATATTAAACATGACGTCTTTATGATCAATCTGTCATCGATGACAGAGAGAATCTCTTTATCCTCAGCACAGAATACAATCTATAGGCTACACTGTCCTTTATAACGCTGAAGGCTGCTGTCAGGTTGGCAACAGTTGATAGTCTGAATATAAATAAACAAAATGAGCAAGTTTTTATTAATGTAAAACAGAAGTCTAAAACATTACAGTCAGTTTGAACCTTCCACTGCAAAAAAACCCCATTAATAGCCTAATCTACTGGGTCGGACAGAGGCGGCCATGTCCTGGCATGTTGATAAGTCCTTAAAGATATGAAGCATTTATAGAAGCAAGGTTTATATAAACCTTTATTATTGCAACAAAAATGCTTAAATGTCTCACCTTCTCATGGCCTGTCTCACCCTAGCATCGCTAACCGGCAGAGGTGCACTGCCTCCAGCCCTGACTACTGCAAGGTTACTCTCTCTTGGTGAGCCCAGGGCCGAGGACAGCTCCCGAGCCAATAATTGCACAAAAGCCTGAGCTGCTACCTCACTTTGGGGCGACAGACCCTGTCAAACAGTCATTTTATTCAGAAGAACTTCAGCTTTATGGAAAGATACTAGCCTGACCCTATTAGCATGCAGACGCGCTAGCATAGCGCGGTAGCTTACATTGATAGTTGCACAATTAAACCGATTAATAATTACACAATATATCATAACAAGGACATAACTAGCTAAATAGCGCTGTGTGAACGCCTTCATGTGATTGGCTTATCATCCCCCACATGGGGTGCATTCTTGTGATTGGCTGAAACAAGGGAGCTATCTGATTGGTTGTAGATCATTCCCTGTTTAAAAAAGGCATTGCAGTGAAGTTCACAGACCACAAGCAGTTTGTGAATCAAGATATATTTATGTGTGCACCAGAAATACATTTCTGAATCTTGTCCTTTGCATTTCTGAATTTTGTGTGCATTTGTCAATCTTCTGTGCTTTTTAAATTTTGTGTGTGCATTTGTGAATTTTGTGTGCATTTGTGTATCCTGTGTGTGTATTTATGAATCCTGTGTGTGCATATGTGAATGTACATTTATCTTTATTGAGACTCTTTTAGCTCCATACTATCAGGAACAATTATAGACTGCCAAGTTTGACAAAATTAATGTATACATTTTAAATACATTTTAATATGAATATTAGAATATTACACAATGTTGAAAATCCAACACTTCACAACAGTCACTATAACAGTTTGCCTAACAAGATTTTGATAATATCTGTAGGACAAATTGAGGTAAAGTAAAATTATGAAAATAGATACTATTCCATATACTTCATTCATAGTGCACAAACTGCAACAAATCATATTTTGCAGATACAGTAAGTTGAGGAGAGTAATTACACGCACATCACGTAGGTACAGTCTAACAGAAAACAGAGTCAATGAAAAAATGGAATGTCTGCACACTTACTCCATACGCCACAAAAGTTTCACAATGACAAGTTTTGATCCTACGGAGAGGCAAATCACCCAGTGGCCTTCTCCAAGAAGAGGAGGCGATTTAAATACCCTCTTACTTCATAGAGAAATCTCTTAGATTTTATCTCTCCAGACTATCACATCTAGAGGTTTGAATCAAGAGTATAAGATCATAAGATTTTTTACGTTTACTGTAAAAAAAAAAGAAGAAAAAAATGGTGCCAAATACCATAATGACTCTCATGATGCCATTGTGTGTGCGTCTGTGTGTGTGTGTGTGTGTGTGTGGCATGGGCATGGCTTCTCATCTGCTCCTATCTGCACACCTGCCAGCCAGTAGTTCATCTACCAAACAGCATATCTGCTTCAGTTTTCTACTGATGCAAGATCATTGTTTCATCTGCATTTGGTAGTGTCTCAGTCTCATACAGTAATTCATTCAGAGTTTTTCCTCATCTTATGTGTATGTTATGAGACCACTCTTTTCTGATTCTCCACTTAGTCAGACACGTTTGCTTTTTAGCTCCTACAGATTAGAATACTGTATTACAATATAAATTATTGTGACGTTCCTGTTAGTACTTTACTAATAACAGACATTCCAGCGCAAACAAAAATGTTCAGCGCGTGTTGTAGCTATTAATGCACACAGACATGTTTTGTCATACTGGCTTGAGTTTGGCAAAATTAAATAACCAAGGCACATTGAAATTACATCTCTGTGCCAGGATTTGTTTTTCTGTCCTTTCTGAAGATAGACATGCAACTTTGTACTAGAGAGCCAATTGATTTTTCTCTTGGCTGTCTGCTGTTAATGAGCATCAGCAATATAATGCCTGTGATATCTTCCATTTGCTTGAGCGGCAAGAGTGCTACTTTGTCTGACTGAGCATGAAAGAGCTGTGGTTTTCAGATCAGCCTGCAAGCCTGTACCCTCTTCCCCGCCTCTTTCTTATACACTCTTAATGGAAGCAGGACAAAGAGCTGGGTGCGCCGTTTCCTTGTATATTAGCAGCCTTTGGATGTGTCTCATTTGAACACAGAAAGCATGGGGTGCTATGAACTAAGGCTGACTACTGTGTGTGTGCATGTGTGTGTGTGAAGCTTGAGCAGCTTTGCCTGCCTCATACCTCAGGTGGGGAAAGGTAGGTGAATGGAAAGCTGACAAGGAGCATGTCACATTCAGCAAAGCTCTCAAATCCAATTCCCTTACAAGGCACTAGTTCTGTCCATGTCCTGAGATAAACCTGCAAATTACTCTCCACTGTCCATTGATAAATTTCATGAATAAATATTTTTTCTAAAGAGTATTAAAATATATTCTTGTCTTGTTCTCGTGACAATTGTTGTACAATGTTAAGCTGACGAAGGAGGCTGTTTGGGTTTGTTTGACCAAGGGTCTCCTGAAGCAGCAGAGAGGTACTGGGGGGTCAGAAGGGTGGCAACTTCAGTGGTCACCATATCAAAAACACAGGTTCGAGAGGAGTTTGGGGAGGCTTTGGAGAAGGACTTTTGGTTGGCGATATAGAGCCTGGGATGAACCGCTGGAAAACCGGGCTATTTATGTCGACAGTTTGACACAAATCCAACGAGGAGACATAACCAAACTCCCCTTAATGTGTCAACTAAGCTGAGGTAAGAAAGTTTGATGAATTGAAACATGTTCAACTTTTCATAAGTCCCCTAAGAGGACTTTGTTGCTCTTTATACTACATCACCTGACATTTTTTTCTTTATGAAATTCAAGAGTAAAATGACATGCCCTCTCTGCACAATATATGTGCAATATCAGACACACGAAATGCCAAAAAAGTGTTGCGATAACTCCCAAAATGAAGATATTTGTGTGATATTCATAAGCCATTTATGCTTGTTATATTAATAGTTTAATTATTGATTTATTTTGTATTACCTTGGCAGTGCACTGAACAGGGGCTTTTTTTTTTTTTTTTACTGTATCTCTTTAGCAGTTTCCTACTAACAGACACACCTAAACATATCCAGAGATGGCAGATCAGCAATCAGTAAACAATGGGTGGTTTTGGGGGGTCTGTGATCTGTAAATGATGTAAGAAAAGACAATGCTCACACTTAAAAATGCTAGTGTCCACTTGCCCTCAAAACATTCAAGTATTTAGTAGCGCTGATTTGTTCCCAGACACTGACACAATTTAGGCATTTTACAGTCAGTTTTCGGTGGTTTGGCAACAACTCAGGGCTGTTGAGCATGTTTTACACATGGGAGATTGCCACCTCTCAATTACAGTAAAAGGGAAAATGACAGGATGTACAGTGGAGACACTGTGATTTTCATTTCTGCAGATTACTCTTCAATATCAGTCGACAGATTAGCTGAGAAAGGCCTGCACATATAGTCCCAATTGTGGCTGTCTGCAGTGCAAAATGTGTGGTCATTACCTCAGAGACAAGAGAGCAGAGAGGTGGGTGTGGGTGTGCGTGTGTGTAGATGTGTGTTCAAGAATGTGTAATCCAGGCACTTTCCCCAAACGAGAATTGGTGAGAGTGTGTGATTGTGTGGACATGAAATGGCCTTAAATTGTCCTCGCGGCCATCAGGCACTGCAGTCATGGTTTCCAGGTGATGTCCGCTTATCTCCATGGAGACGTGTTGTTAAGGGAAGTAGTTAGGTTCCTGTTAGCCAAGGTCTCTCTGTGGAGATAACGAGATTCGGGCTGACATGACAGCCTGGATGGTCTAACGTAGTGTTTCTCAAATGGCAGGGTTGAGACCCAAAGAGGGTCAAGACAAACTTTCAGGCGGTCAGAGGAAAAAACCAACATAAGGTTTGCACTATATTCCAGGGTCCATTCCATTTTCAGCTCTCTCTCAAACCTACATTAAGTGAATACCCACCCTGCACAGTTGTTGCTTTTTCAAGCACATGAAAAGTATAGTTCGTGTGAAATTACTTACAGTGAGAAATAGCTACTTAATTAAAAAGTAACAACTTTAAACAACGTTTAATGACTCAATTACTATAATAAGTGCAAATCACAGAGGTTCAAAGTCACAGATTCACAGGAAATCTTCATTGAAAAGCCTTGCCGCTGATAACTTTCTTGTATTGTTTACTCAAGCACTTATCAGTCACAACATCAAGACAGTGAAATTACTAATCAGTTTCTATGGTAGCGAGTGAACAGTTTGAACATTCCTGCTGTCAGGAATACTTAATTTACTAGATATATCTGACAAAGTTGTAATAGTTATCCTGGTCAGTAGGCATGTCAGGACTTGTGAAATCTTTCTCTTTTGCTCCACCCTAAGGACTTTTGCTTGTAGCTCGAGTTCTTTATCATGGGACTAAAAACCACCACCACCAGTTCGTATTGACAGTGCTTACAGGCTTATGTTTAGCAGGTATAATGTTCACCATCTTCACTTGTTCATCTTATTTTAGCTTGTTAGTATGCTGGTGGCTCTAGATGAAAAGTCACAGGATGACAAAAGCTATAAGGATTCATCTTCTGGGAACTGTGAATGTCTGTGGCGCAACAGGAAAAATCAGCCATCCTCAGTGGAACATGAATATGTGTATCAAGTTTCAGAGAAATACATCCAGTATTTGTGAGTTCACTCTGGACCAACGTGGTGGACCAACGTGGTGAACCAACTGACCAACTGACATTCCTTGATCCCCAATGTGGAAATGTGAACAGTGGAAACATCGCAGAACATAAGACAGATTACAATAACACATATATCATTTAATAATTGGGCTGTGTGGCAACTCCTGCCATGGTGAGTCATGAGTGTGTAAACAGGTTGAGGACCCAAACGCAGGACACCGGAGCCGAGCAGGTTCAGTTTAGTGATTTATTAAACAAAAAGCAAGCACACATACAGGGAGTGGCTGAGTCCCAACAAAATCCTACGAAAGCAAGGTGAAACAAAGATCCCAAAACGGGCAAGGTGAGGCAGAATGTGAGCCATGTGGCCTGGCTGGTTGTCTCTGCATCTTCACATTGAAAACCTAAAGCTCCAACATCTGGCATATTAAAGAGAAGGGGAAAGTAAAAAGCTTACAGGTTAAAGTGTATGAATGAAATTAGAATTAGAGGGAAATTCACAATTTGCAGGCACCAAAAAGCACTGAAAGGACAGACAAGGGCTCTAAAGAAAAGCAGTCACCTGTGTCAGTCTGCCATGCCTCTTTTGGCAAGTAGAATCAGACAGATTGATACTTTTTGGTTGTGTTTTCTCCCATGATTCCCTGCTCATTCCCAGGGGGAGGAATGACATGAGCCCATCCAGCCACCCCTGGGCAAACCCCTTCATACATCACAATCCTTTTAATTTATGTCCTTACTTAAAACCAGCAGATGATAGTAGGAAGCAGGGCCTGTATAACCTCTTTTACAGCAAGGCTTATTGTATGGCTGGAGGAGAGAGGGGGAATTTGAGAGAAGGGGGAGGAAGAAAAGGAAGGAAGAGAGCGATAAGGAGAAAACAAGACATTTAATCCAGTCAGGGTTTCCAGTAAATACCTGTCTCTGACATGTTTTTATTGTGTTAATAACACCAGCATTGCAGCAGATTTGTCCTGATCTTGTAAAATTATAAATATTGATTTTTGCGATGGGAGAGAGGGAATAGGGAAAGCCATCTCTTTCTCAAAGCCTCGATAACAGATCCTGCTTTATAATGCACCAAGCTGTCATGTAGATGGAAGTGTGGATCAGTGGTGATACTGAATTTTCTACCCGGGCCTCTGAGGAGAAGGAACCTACTGAGCTTTTCCTGTCCTTTGTCCTGCTTATCTCCTGCTTTGTGATGAACTGTTATTGTAATTGGCATAAAATAGGTAGCGATCAGAGATTACTTTTTACAAAGAAACATTGTGAAAATAAACATACCCTTAGAGAAATAGTTTGAGGAGAGACCCTAACGCCAGCAATCCACTGACTCTGGCTACGGCACGTTACGGCTGTGCCACTGTGTTGATGCGTCCACAGCCTGGCGGGCTGGAAGCGTCTCAGAAGTGTGTCAGCAGCAGAGCGTGCAGCCTGCCTCACGTTATTGACTTGTTATTAATTTGTCCTTTTCGTGCTTACCTTCTTCTCAGCTCTATGTGACCCCGTTTCGTTCCGTGAACTTCAGGCTGCATTTCCCACGAGGAGCATTTCAGAATAGGAGCATTTTGCATGTCTGATTTTGCTGACATGCTTAGATTTTGTTGATTTGGTAATCAGTGTTTGCATTTGTGCTTCTACTGTGATTAGTCTTAGGAAGTAGGTTACGTAGTTAAATGATTTATTTTTGTTTTATGATTGGGAGTCTCCACAGGGTGTTTTATTTTGAAAATTGACCGGATTCTGTGTCTGACTTCCTGCCTGGTTTGATCTGTTCTGTGCTGCTTGATGTGGCTAGCGGTATAAATAGACCTGCTACCTATTCTCTGTGGAGCGGAGCGCAGAGCCACTTCTGGTACGCTTCTGGGACGGGCTGTGGCCACATCTGGTGGACTCACAAGCATTGACTACTGCGTGCAGCAATTAGTGGATTTTAGGGGTTATTTGCTTCCACGTCTGTCGATAAATATGAAGCGAGAGCCAGCTGTCGGTTACCTTGCTTAGCATAAAGACTGAAAACGAAATGGCTAGCTAGATTCATAACAATTATTTTACAGATTAAACAAATGGGATCTAACATGTTAATTAATGAGCTTCTGAGGTGCTGGTAGATTTTGTTACCTTTGGACACAGCCAAGCTAGCTGTATCCTTCCACTATCAGTTTTTATGCTAAGTTTCTAGAATATTTTGTCTATTGCCTCATAGTATTTTCTCTGTGTTCTGTGACTTTTGTTGTGGCAGGTTTGGACAGGATTTAAACAAAATACTCAAGATCGTAAGTTTTCAACCCATATAGCACTTTAGAACTGTTGCATTGTAATGAGTGGGCTCTGTGCTATGCCAAAATAATCATCCTGATTACTAAGGTGCATTTCTTAATTATGTCATTTTCATACAGTAACATTGAAAAAGCAGTTACCCATCCTCCCATGAAAATGTATTCCAGTAGGCCTTGGAGTGTAGCCATTTGGAATTTGGAAAATATAAAAATATAAAATATATTATATAAATATATAAATATACACTTTTGTCATTAGATGTGGTTGCATGGCACTTCATACAAACTAGTTCCTTTCAAAAGTACTCCCTCATGACATTTAAAGGAATGTCATGAGGGAGGGAGCTGGTAAATACTGTGTGTAACATTTTGGATTATTTATACTATTCATTTAAAACATATTCTTTTGTTTTAAAATTTGCAGATAAAGATATGTTTAATAAATAAATAATTGACTATTGTTCAGGTAAAAAAGACTGAACGTATTATTAAGTGTTTTTTATTTTACTTCTGTCAGGGTTATTACACCATCATAGCAACATGTGGACATCCACCACCACAGATTCTGGGCTTTCCCGGAGACCACCAGTGATTGCTTGATTACTATATTATTAAGCAAACTGCATTGTATCCATTAGATGGATGACACTGACAGCAACAGATGACATTTTAGTAAACCTAGCTGATACATGCATTTACATGTAAGATACAGATTTGTGCACACCAAAGGCTTATTGAAATAACCTGCTATACAGAAGGAATTGTGCAAAACACAATCTGAGCTTCTTGACCTGATTTATCTTTGCTGTGCTGACTTTCATTGAGTTTCCGTTGCGGCCCAGGCCTGTGCAGTCATTAGATGCAGGGGGATGTTTGGCCAACTTGACCTGTTGTCTCAGAAGCCATGTCTACTCAGAAGCACCCAAATATTTAAACAGCAGTATGTAATCCTAGATTTGGAATGGGATACATTTAGTTAAATGTTTGCCCAGCCACAAATCATGGAGGGCGTTGCCATGTGGCACTAAGACTGATGATGCCAATGGGCTAGAACAATCAAGAGAGGGGGAGTGTGGCGTGGTATTTGGATGAGAGGGCTGGATAGACAGAGTGAGAGGAGTGAGGCGGCGGCCTTTCATGGAAGGATGAGTCAGCAGGCCAAGCAGAGCCATGGGGAGATTGCTGGACCTGCTTTCATGGCCAGACGTTTTTTGGCTGGGCCCATATGTGTTCTCATGGGGCACCAAAAGCCTTCAGGCAGCCTCCCAAAAAGCCCTCGATCTCATTCCAGAGCACCCACGCTGTGACAAAGACAAGGTGGTTCAGCCACCTGCGCCACACGCCCAGGTTGATGCCAAAATGCCACTCTAAAGTCAACAATCTGTGCTATTATCAACCATTTTCAGAGTAGCCAGTCCTTGTGAATTTTAACTTTGAAAACCCTAACCATAACCTTCACAATCTCTAACAAATCCTATGCTCTCTTTTAAAAATTATAATATTTGCAATATTATTCATTCAAATTCTAATCTTCCACTTAGTTTCCTCGTTCCATTAAACACAATCAAACTGCTTATCTAGATCAGACCATAGCTGGGATCATTTCCTTTTCAATTCCATAAATCCAAAAACAAAAATACGATAAATAAATGCTATAATTTGTCTGCCAACAGTAGAGCATCAATTCCTAAAAGGATTGATATGACAACTACTACCTGTCAGAGGAGGATTTGAGAGAACATACGGTATGAAATAGTTCCACTTTCCACAAGTTAATGTTGTATGTCAAATTTAAACCAGGAAGTAAATCTTTAATTTTGTAACAATTTGCCTTGCTCCAAAACATGAAGGGAAAAGTACATTACGCAAAATAAAAGGTAACAGACACATCTGATACCTGCTGAGGTGACTATAGCCAGCGGCCTGCTTACTTTAGTTAAACAAACTCTAAATAAACCAGAAAAATGCTCAGACTGCCTCTATATACACACTTGATAAAAATGTACATTAATGAAACAAAGTCCACCTTATGGTTTTAACAATGTGTAGTAGGGTTAAATCAGGATTATACCCCGTCGGGCGCACACAGGTATTCATTACTGGAGACTCAGCCGCACTCCAACGCATCAAACAAACATTATACATATTATTATAGTTTCCCACACACATTTAACCCCCAAAACACCAATGTCCCAGCAAATAAAATTTTCATTTAAATAACTTAAATTGTCTGGATTCAGTAGAAAATAACAAAAAGATACCAGGTGAAGCAATAATATTCCACAGTTAACTTCTGCAACATGGCAGTCTGTTTAGCTTAAGGGATGATGCAGTAGTCCAGAAAAGTCCCAACATATAATCCACCAAAAAGCATTATTCCTTGGTTGAGTTCGTCTGGCAAGCCTGTAACACAGAGCCCACTAAACTCCGAACACTTCACCCGTTGCACTCCAGAGTTCCCCTCAATGTCACTTCCCACTCTCCTTTTTAAAACATATCTGGCGGCAAAACAATAATGAAAGAAATAACGAAAGAATAGTCTAAATAACAATCCGTTATTCCACCACAGGCCTCTCACGTAACAGTTTCTTTTTTACATGTGAAGGGAAAAACAATACACTCAAAGCATGTTCACCATCACATTAAAAGCTGTACATGAAGATCCACATTTAGGTGACTATTACAATTTGTGATGGATGGTTACAATGGATGGTTTGGGTCATAATTTTATCTGCATTTAATTGACCCATTATTTTCATTAATGTTGAGGTGTTTTTAGATCTTATGATGACAAATAGCAATGATAGAACTATTCAGACCAAAAATCAGACCCAAGTTGTAATAAGCTGTCATTTTTCTTTAAGTGATTAGAGGGGAGAAAACTATAAATGATAATGTGATTATTACTGTAAACTGTTTCCTACTTTAAATGTCACCACCTGCAGCACTGGAAAACACAGACACTGCATAGAACAATAATCAGAAGAGAAGAAGAGCAGAGAAGTTGTGGTGGAAGAAGTGTGGTAACTTTGCAACATTCTGGTTGTGGTTGGACATGTGATTTTGGTTGTGTTACAGAATTATATTATATTTCTGGTGTATTCTGATTTATCCTCTCATGTTTTTCTCTCTCCCCGTCTCTGTATTCTCAACCTTTGTTTGTGATTGTTTCATTTTGTTAGTTTTTCATTCATTCAGTGTTTTCTGTTTTATTTTGTTAAACTCTTCCTTGTGTGTTGCTGTGTACCTGACTTCCCATTTTATTTTGTAGTTATCCCTCCTGGTGTGTCTCCTGTGACTTTTACTTGTCTTGTGATTAATTGTTTGCACCTGCCCTCTGTTCCACCTGTGTTCAATTACCCTGCTCCCTCTGTTCCTCTATATAAGTTTGCTCGTTCCTTTGTTCTTGTTGGTTTGTAAGTTTGTGTGGTTGAGCGGGTTCCCCTGGCTCTGGCTTATTCTTTCACATTGTGGAGATTGAGATTTGATTCCTGCCTGGCCTCTCTGAGGACTACTGCCTTTTGTTGCCGTGTTTGTTTCTTTGGGTTTGACTTTTGGGCTGTACTCATTGTCTGGTTTTAAGTAATCCAGTTTATGTTAATAAGCTCTGAGAAACCATACCTATCCAGCCTGATTGACCTGCATCTTGGGTCCAAAAATTTTTTTTTCCATCCACGCTTGTCAAAATACAACACAACCAGTGAACCTATTGTGTCTACCCATCACTCAATCGAGAGAATGCAGCCGGTGCTTGTAAAAATTATACATTAATCTGTACTCTGCCTCAATCACTTGCATAATAGGATTCTAAATGGGGGGTGGGGGGGTGGAAGAGAGAGGCTTCACTAGCACAGAACTACAGTTTGCGATCGGCATCTGCACAAAAACAGAGCCCCTAGCCCTGTTTTGGCTTGTGTGTTTTTATTTTGTAGGTTGCTGTTGGATAAGTGTATATCTGATTCACACCTGCTTAGTGAATTCTGGTTGTGTATATTTTACACAATTGTGTAAAATTCAATTGGACCTGAGCTATATAAGAGCTGTTACATTCCAGTCCTAGCAAACCAGCAGTCGTTCGAGACATTGGCTTCCCCTGGTTAGAGGATCCAAGACACCTCACCCTCTGAATGCTAAACCGAGGTAAAAGCCGTCGGCCTGTGGGCATTAATCAGATCCGACTTGCATATCTGAGCCGCTTAATTGCAGGGGGAAGTGTCAGAAACCAAATGACTCAATGTGTCAATGTGTTAATTCTGCTATCGATTTCATTAATGCACCATTGCTCTCTCAGCTCATTTAAGCCGACATGTCAGACCATACACAGTTGCATAAGGATTTGACATTTGAACTTTTTTTCCCTTTTTAGATCATTGAGTTGGTCGTGTGTGTGTGTGCGCACACTGACTTTGTTACAGGTGATCAGCGGTTCATATCCCAGTCAGGACGGGGTATCCAGGTGGAGGGTAAAGGAACCAGGGCAACCTGCTATAATACAAGCAATCCTGCTGAGAGAGGTTATATGCAGAGACTGTGGGAACACAGTGGCTTTGAAACACTCAACACTGACAAAAAAACAACTCTGTTACAACACTGCTATCACAATTAGAGATTGAGGTTTTTCTCTGCCTCTTAAAGGAAGTTTTTCCTTGCCTGTGTCGCCAAGTGCTTGGTCATGGTGGGAACTGTAAAAAATATCACAAAGAATGGTCTAGACCTGCTCTGTATGAAAAGCACTATGAGATAACTGTTGTTGTGAATTGGCGCTATATAAATAAAATTGAACTGAACAAATATTTTACGGCAAGGGGGAGCCAGCACGACAGGTCAGCGGGAGATGTCTTCTTTATCTCCACAGATTGGGTCTCATGCCCCAGTAACAACAAGCCCTTACAGCACAGAATCACTTGCACAAGGGTGACTGACCTCAGATGAAGATCATAACCAAACTGGACCCCCAAGTACAACGACCAAGTGAAAAAATGCCTTCTGAATGTCTGCTAGAAGATGTGAACTACATACTATATACTATCCCTACTAAAACCATAACCGAGACCAACAGCAACAGTCATCCTAGAGATAAACACCATAAGTCACAAAGAGCATAATCCCCTCATGGAGGAAAATGCTAGAGGCCAAGATCAAGGCAACACTGCTCTCAGAACTACAGAAAGGTGCAAGAAATACAACAAGCTGTCTATACCTAAGTGTACTCTCAGTGGCATGGCAACAACATAAGATCAGATCCACCCAGGGCTGACACTGAAGGGAACAATCCCATCCAACTACCGACCTGTGCACCGCCTGGACTGACTACAAGAAAGGGGGCTGTGGGAAACAAGCCTGAATGCCAACTCAAAGCCAATTGCACAAGTCCCCATGAAGTGCGCCATATACCAAGGTGATGCACAATTCCACTACAGCCAAATTCCTACAGAGTACGGCAGGTCCTGAAAAGTCAGCTGAATGGGAAGAACAAGATCCGAGAAGTCAACACCTATGCCCTGCCAGTCATCAGATACCCCACTGGTATAATAAACTGGCCAAAGGAGGAGACAGAGGCCCCTGACCGTAGAAAGAGCATCAGCCCAGCAGCAGGACCTTTATCTGTTCCTTTGTGTGAGGAGGATCAGGAGCAGTACTGCTACTGCCAGCCCTACAGAATTACCTCCAGTGTGCATGTTTCTGACCACACTGTTAAAAAAAATGGCTTTGCAAGGGTGGCTTGAGGGCCTGACGTCCTCTAGTGGGATCTGTGTTCACAGCCCAGCACCATACAGCTCAACTGGCATTCTCAATGAACACCAGAATGCTCTTCACAGATGGGAACAGGTTCACATTAAGAACATGTGACAGATGTTAAAAAGTCTGGAGACGCCATGGTGAATGTTATGTTGCCTGCCTCCACGTAGGGCTGTCGCAGTGAAGTAATTTCCCCCACGGTAATAAGTTGGGACTAAACAGAGCGGTATGCGGTATTATCGCATTTTTCATCAATGAAGTAATTTGGTGTCATATAGCATAGAAAGAGTGTCTGTGGATCTCACCTCACTGCACAGCGAGCCGCTAACCGCAGCTGTATGGTCAGAGCAATCTAGCTGCTGGGTGCTAGTCAACAACATTGCCAAGCAAACTCATTTTTGTAGTTTGATCGTGTCTTTTTCACACGTAATGTTACCTTCAGGGCATGTCTGTCAAGTCAGTGTACATACCACAGCAACGCACACAAACGCATACACGGGGAGGTCACGTGACACTAATGGCGGAGTAGCTGTGTTTTTCATGCACTCTCGCAGTTGGGCATTTTTTGGGCTTTTGTATATGACTGTCACGCTGTGTGCCTGCCTGCCTTGTTTAGTTCTCAGTCCTGTTATTTGTAGCCCCTTCTGTATCTGTTATTTAGTCTGTGTTTTGGTTACATGTCTTAGTTCCCAGTCCGGTTTTAATGTCTTAGTATTTACTAGTGTTTGCTATTTTGATCTGTTCAGTATCTGTCTTAGAGTTGTTGAGTTTTGGGTTCGGTCTTGTCTGTGGTCCTTTGTCCAGTATCTGTTATATAGTCTGTCTTGGGATTTCCCTTATTTGCTGTCCTGTTCCATGTTTAGTGTTGTCCTGTTTCCCAGTCGGTTCCGTATCTGTTCCCTACTCCATTCTGTTAGTCAGTTGTCATGTTTCCTGTTTTGAGGTTCGGTTCATTAGGGCCCGAGCACGACCGTGCGAGGTCCCTATTGAATTTGCTCAGATTATTAGGGCCCGAGCACGACCGTGCGAGGTCCCTATTGAATTTGTTCAGATTATATATATTTAGGGCCCGAGCACGACCGTGCGAGGTCCCTATTGAATTTGCTCGGATTATATATATATATATTTTTTTTTCTGCAAAGTAGGCTCAACTGACATGGCCTAAACATACTTGAAAACTCACCAAAAAGCGCCACCTGCTGGCAACAGAAAGTGACCTTTAACAAAGCAGCCCCCGCCCACGTTTCACCTACGTGCACGAATTTTCTGTGGTATGTGTATCTTGTCCAGACGCACAAAAAAGTCTCTTGGAGCCATAGCCTAAACCCAACAGGAAGTCGGCCATTTTGAATTTTACGTCACATTTTGGATGATTTACATCCATACATTACATTGTATGGTAAATTCAGTTTTAACGGAGCAGAGCGAGCTGACAGGCAGAGTTAGAGACTTTTTCTGTCTGTTTCTCTCTTTACAAAGACGCATGTTGCAGTCAGAGTCTTCTCTGAGATGCGAGCACGACATACAACACAATTTATCAAATTACACAACGGATATACAGTATGAAAATAAGATTGATTGGATTATACTCACAGGAAGTATAAAACCTGTTACATGCGTCTATTAAAAGTAAAGTAACACAAAAATGTCAGGGAAATTACTTTACTTAGATTTCAGGACTGCAGTTGTACATTTGAAATACCTTCCTACCTTTCTGATAGGAAGCCTTCTTGAGGTGGTATAAAACATTTCTTCTTATATTCTGATTTCAGTTGTGGACAACTATGACCACATGAATTAAAAAAATTCTGCCCAAGTCAGCTATAACACAAGTCTTGTTCATCAGACTACATGCTGTACAGTATTTGTGGACAGATTTTGTCCCAGGATTTATTATGCATTTCTTCTTCTTCGTTGCATGGTTTAGAATAATAAGGTGAGAAATGGGTCTGTTCTGAGTTCATCCTGCACTGCAGCAGCTAATAAAGTCCATTTAATCCCAAAAACACTTTTCTTTTAGGCAGGCTGGAGCAGAAAACAACTCACCTTTCTCAAGTTGTACAGTAATGTCACATGTGTATGAAGGTGGATCAAACAAGCTAATCTTAAATGTCAAAGTAGAGAGGAGCCTAGTAGGCCTATTTATTTTCATTCATTACACAATATGAATAAGCTATGCAGACAGTTGTAGAGAAAGAACATCTTTTTCTTCTGTTCTCTACTTGTTATAGTTACACAGTATTAGGGGTGTGGGCTGTATTAAAAGTATCCACTGTTCTCCCATGCTCTAACACACAGTAACGATGAAATGTGTGCTGTTCTCACATTCTTCCTCTGTATGTACACATAAACAACAAGGCAGGGAAATATAAAAGGAATTTATTTTATAGTTTGGGTACATTATTGTTCAGTGTACATGCTCACATCTGAAACAAACTTTACGTGCTTGATAACTCTCCCACCCCGCAGACATCTACACACCAATACCGATTTATATTCATAGCGGCAAGTGCTATGTAGCTCCACATAGGGGACACAGGAAGTGACATATAACACCTTCATGCGGCATCGGAACCGCGTAACAAATTCACAGCCGCACCGGCAGAGCTCCAGAATATGCAATTCGGCCGAGTCACGCGCGGACTTGCTACAAGTGCGAGGGCCCGCCCAACGCTGCTTGCAGCTTTAATTGATATTATTCCTCATCTAATTTATCAATTTGTTAAATGAAAATCACCAGATCTAGGCAGAGTTCCTCTTTTTTACATTGCCTTTTGGCTCTTGTTGGTCCTTTGCTCATATACTGTACGTTATACAGTTTTCAATTAAGGAGGATTCATTCTGGAGAGATGTTGAAACTGCTTTAATATCCTTGCTTTTCAAAATAGTGAAAGACTCAACAGAGTGTGCTTATTACAGGCCCTTTCCACCCCTAAGTAGAGATGTAAAGATTTACGCTCGACTGTAACGACTGTATGCCTAGTGTCTAAAGACGTTTATGGTGAGGTAAGCAACCATGCATCAAGCACTACAATATGCAGTGCCCGAGACAAGCTGGTGGTCTATCTTTGAAATTCTATTATTGGGCCTTCACACAAAGACCATAGTTAACCTGGCTTGAGCCTTAGGCATCAGTGATGTGGCGTGCGCTGGAAGTGAGTTTAGGATGTCCTTATTCCCTCCAAGATCTTTTGTATCCTAATGTGCCCATTAATCAGTGCCGTCGCAAGTTTGGCCCCGTTGTCTTGCAATTGCTGTCTGTATGGAGTGCAGCAGAGATACTGTAGTTGCCTAAGAGGCCTGGTTTCCAAACTCTACTGGTTTATCTAACATCCCCCTGGCACTAGATGCTTACTAGAGGGCCAATATCTAGGACCTGGACACAGATTTTGATTGGAACAAAGTCTGGGCCAACATGCTGCCAGCCTCCAGAAATTCTGATCACCAGCAAATGCATTATAATTTTATAAATCAAGTGTGATGTAAAGGAAGTTTTGTTTAATGGAGATGATTGCTGATCCTATTTGATCTGTTCTATAAAGGCTACAGGCCACTTATTTTCATCTGTTTTATGTTTTCTAGTGACCAGATTCTGGGAAATGGTTGCCATCTTGTTACTATTCATTCTTTTGGATACAGTCTGTGTGCATTGTTTCCATTGAGGAAATCAGGTCAGCTGAGTCAGTGAACTCTTAAGACCCTTCTTAAAACATATTTTTATAGGAGAGCCTTTCCTGATCTTATTTGACTTTATTTTATCCCTTTTATTTTATTGTATTTTACTAATTTTATATTTATCCCAAACGCATATTTTAGTCTTTTCAATGTTTTCATGCTTTTATCTTGTATTGTTTTTGTATTGTCTCTTGGGTATTATTGTCTTTACACTTGTTAAAGCACTTTGTAACTTGTTTTTGAAAAGTGCTCTACAAATAAAGATTATTATATTGTTACTTATTTCAAGAGTGACTTTTTTCCATAGTTAAATGTTATAAAACAAATTCCTATAAAGTAAATATTTGATCACAAAAGTGTATCCTATTTAAAAGTCAGAAACTTTAAGACATGAACTTGGCATAAGTGCTAAAATTATTTTCAGTGGAATCACTGCTTTCAACTCTGTGGTTGTTCAGCATTGCAAATTTGTGTTTCAAACCAAAATTTCTTCTGATATTGACAGAACAAAGAACTGGTTAGTAAAGGTCTTCATGGGTCAAATATCTGGGACCTAATGTAAAAGACCTGTGTAAGACCTAGCTAAATGTGACATGCATAACTTATGACATGATCTGATCTCATAGACAGCTTGGATTACACGAAGTCCCCTCCAAAAGTATTGGAACGGTAAGGCAAATTCCTTTGTTTTTGTTATTCACTGAAGACATTTGGGTTTAAGATCAAAAGAGACAAGAGTTCAGAATTTCAGCTTTTATTTCCTGGTATTCACATCTAGATGTGTTAAACAACTTAGGACATATCACCGATTGTATTAGACCACAACATTCTTAGGTGAGCAAAAGTAATGGAACAAATATAGTGGGGCCAAAAAGTATTTAGTCAGCCACTGATTGCGCAAGTTCTCCTACTTAGAAAGATGAGAGGTCTGTAATTTTCATCATAGGTACACTTCAACTATGAGAGACAAAATGAGAAATGGCTTGAATGTGTCCCAAACTTCTGAACTGGATAAATGTTGAGTCAGCGCAGTGGCCTAGTGGAAAGCACTGTGGGCTCATAGCAAGAACGTCCTGGGTCATCCCAGGACTTTCTGTGTGGAGTTTGCATGTTCTCACTCTGCATAGGTTCTTTCCGGGTCCATTTGGGTTAATGGGTGACTCTAAATTGCCCATAGTGTGAATGTAAGTGTGTGTGGTTGTTTGTCTCTGTCAGCCTTGTGATGAAATAGTGACCTATCCAAGGTGTAACCCACCTCTCGCCCAATGTCAGCAGGGATTGGCTCCAGAAACCCTGCACGGACAAGCGGTTATTGATTCACTATTGAAGAATATAGCAAAAAACACAATTAATATATTTATGTAAGAAATACTTAACTTGCCAGTTGTTAAAGCTTACCCAGTTGAATTAAGAAGCAAGTACCTGTGGTGGTGACATAATAGCTATGTTTTGATATTTGGGATTTGAACCCTCACCCCTTCTATAAAGACTGGTTCTAGTTTGGATGAAACTTCTCCTCACCACCACTGTGATACTGCTGCACTTTAAGCATATTTAGAACTCTACCTGTGTTTGTGGGGTGTGTGTGTGTGTGTGTGTGTGTGTGTGTGTGTGTGGGGGGGGGGGGGGGGGGGGTAGAGAGAAATGGAGAAAAGGGCCGGTTGTCATAGCAACTGTTTTTTAAAGAGAGTCAACCATTCATTTCCACACTGAAGACTGCAAGGGAACACTTAACTCTGTTCTTCGCCTAAGGATACTACTTTAAAAGCCCCCCTTGTTCTGTCTCTCTCCCTTGCTCGCCCTCACTGAAGTGTCAGTCTGAAGTGAAACATTCCAGCTTTCGGCTGTCACTCCAATCTGCCAGCTCTTTTTGTTTTCCTCTCTCCTGCTCAGTTACTACTTATCTTGTTCACTTTCTCTTACTCTTTTGTCTCTTTCTTTTTTCTTTTTCCTCCTGCCATCTATTTCATTTCAAATTCTTGACATAAGAGAACTGAACGTCAGCAGTGATCCAGCCATTGTACCAGACTATTCTCGATTTGACACAATTGATCTAACTTTCACCTATGGACATGAGCTTTGGGTAGTGACAAAAGAATACAATTGCAAATACAAGTGGGCAAAAAGAGCTTCCCTTTGTGAGATGGAAGGGCACACCCTTGAGCTGTGCAGACACTGGGCTATTTTGTACGTTGTGTTAACTTACACTACACGTTTTAATCGACACACAGCCAGAACATGAAACTTTTATCCGCACACTGTACTAATCAACTCCACCGACCCCACTCCATGTCTGCTAACGTACACTCAGCTTAAACTGTACTAGTCTTAACTACTTGACGGCAGTAACTTGGGGTGGCAGTAGCTCAGTCCGTAAGGATTAGGCTGGGAACCCGAGGGTTGCCGGTTCAAATCCAGCAGTTGGAGAGCTGCTAGTTCACCTCCTGGGCTCCTTGAAGCAAGCTTGAGCAAGCCCCTGAACCCCCAACTGCTCAGGGTGCCGCACTGAGTGCAAGCTCCCTCATTCACTCCTGTTTGTGCATGTGTCTTTCATACCTGTGTGTAAATACTAACATAATAATAACGGAGTGAAAACACAGTTTCCCCTTGCAGGATTAACAAAGTATATCTTCTTGATTTCCATGAGGCTATAATCATCAAGATTAAAACAAACAAGGACTTGAAATACTTTACTTTATGTGTAATAAATTTGGAATATCTGAAAGATTCATTGTTTGAACTAAATTACGTTACAATATTGTAGAAAATAAAGATTTATCTGTGTAGTTAACTTATTTACGCATTTATTTTCCTCCCATATTTACAGTGTGGATCATGTGTGCGACCTGGTGCCCAGAGAGTTGCAGAGACCTAGGAGGCCGCCTCAGTGTGCTGGACGTCTGCATCTGTTGGAGTGGACTGATGTGGAAAGACCTTCACTCCATCGGTTTACTTTTATATTTAGTTTTAAATGTTTTTCATATCTGTTTATGGCCATTTAAAAAAATATATGGGATATGATTCACATTACAATAAAGTCTATATATATATTGTAACGGCAGAACATACTACTGACTGAAAATGTTAGATTTCACATTCATTCAAGTTAACCATGCAACACAGATAAAACATCAAACATTAAAGCTGAACTCTTGCTAAGGGAGAGACGTTTAGTGGAAGTAGAAAAGTAAAAATACTCCCAAACATGTTTCACATGAAAAGTGATTATGCAGTGTATTTCTGTGTGTGCAGGAGTAGTTTCACTTTCTACCTTATACTTTACAATAAATAAAGAGCCTTACACCCAGTACCAGAACCTGATGTTTTTCAAGAGTGCCTTGTTGCTCTGATATAAGTCTAGTTTAAACACAGAAGAATGTGCATAGGTGCACAATGGCCTCAAGACCTTCTTAGAGGTCACAGTAAATGACACCACCTACAGGGCTTCAAAACTATTCAGTGTGCAGATAATTCTTTTTTTCACAATAGAGTAACTTCTAAGTGAATGTCACATTTGTCTCTTAAAGAAATGTCCAATTAGAACCAGCATGTAACATCAGCTTTTCATTCTCACTTTCTACTAACATATGCAAAATGTTAACCTACAAATACCATCTTAATATTTTCATTTACAGCTGTATCATAATGTCATGCTATTTCCAATTAACATAAGAAACTGATGAATGAAGAGTGTGATCTTATTTTAAGTATATTTAGACTGATCAATTTTATATAACAAAAATGATTGCAATACAAGGAATAGTTTAAAATCATATCTTGAATTCATGAAAACATCAATGTTAAAAGGTTACAAATGTAAAAGTTTTTTTGTATAACTTGAAATAATGTCTTGTCAGAGTTATTGTAATGATATAACCTGTTGATAGGAACCCAGTGTCATAATTTGAAATCAGTAGTGTTTAGGTTTTGTGGAGTAAAAGTAAAAACAGAAGACTGAGCAAAGCAGTGAAGTGCAGGAGCTGAAAGAGCCACATTGAAAGCTGGGACTGTTTTTTCATTTCATTTAGAGCAGGACACAGCAATCCACATCTGGATGAGTTCTGCAATCAGAAGCACTGGCACCTGAAAGACAAGATGGGTAGACAGTTACTGACAGCTTTTTCCCAACTGCCATAAGCATACTGAACTTTTAGATCACCTCAGCATGATAACCTCTCTGGCACGTAACAATAATTAGGGTGGCAATGTGCAATACTCTATTTACTCCTATGTGCAGTAATAATCTATGCTGCTACACACCTGTTGACCACTCAAGTCATCTCTTATTTTATATTGTTAAGATCTTATTTTATATTTATTATTGAACTGTACTACTTGACATGCATTTTTTTTGGCAAATTCTAATCCACCAAACAAACTCAGAGGTGGCTGTCACACAAATAATTTCTCACCTTAACTAATGTAACTTTACCCAACTCAGGAACATTACCCTAGTTACAGCCCAACTGCCTGTCTTTACCATAGGTTCCCCTTCGAGGGAACTTGAACTGCGTCGGTGACGACACTATGGGAACGCCTCTGGGCATGGCAGGGCTGAAATCATGAATGAAACTACTCCAATCCTATTGGCGTTGCTAGAACGGTAGCGTGTGACGGCGTAACTGGAGGCGTATATAAGTACGCCGGCACACCGGACGCATTAGCTTTTTTCTATTCAGCAGGCACTCTGGCATGTTTGAGACTACTCAGAAGAAAGCTACCACAAGACGAAATTACCTGGAAGGAGAAGCAGAAGAGATGGCTGGTGAGCAGTTCAGGCAGTGTGTCTTTCCACGCCGCCCTACATTACGGCTGGGGAATAGCCAGTTATGAAAGGCGGGGCAGGAACCACCGGCCGGCAGTAGCCTCTATGAGCTTTTCTACAGCCCGAGCGCCACCCCTGCGTTCTTTCCTGATTTGCACAATGAGTTATGTAAATCATGGAACAGACCAAAAAAAAAAAAGCTGCTCTGCACGGCTGACTGCGTCCCCTCTGCTGGACTACAGCAGCGTGACAGAAACTAAGCAGCACAGCTACGGAACGATGCCTTGGGGGGAGGAAGTGCTCGTGAGCTATCTTTCTCCCACCGTCGCCTCGTTCCTTCAGATGTCGGCGCTCCCCACCAAGCTGGGTCGGACGAAACATCCGCTTTGGTGGGCAAGGCCTACATGGCAGTGGGTCGCGCTGGTGCAAGCCTGCACACTATGGCCATCTTGCAGGCGTACCAGGCCGATCTTCCCAAGACTATGACCTAGGGGGAGGTCCCTCTGAGGAGGACCTGACTGAGCTCTGTAGAGCTACGGACTTAAACGCTCCGTGTTACCAAGCATTGGCTGCTCCATGACCTTTCTCCTCGCTATCACCTCTCTGAGGAGGGTGGGGGATCTCCAGGCACTTTCGGTTTCTCCTCAATGCCTGGAGTTTGCCCCGGGGTGGGTCAGAGCCATCCTGCACCCCTGTCCGGGCTATGTCCCTAAGGTTCCGCCCAGGTTGGCAGGGTCTACGGTGCTGCAGGCGTTTCATCCCCCACCTCATGTGACGGCGGATGATGGGAGACTTCATCTGCTCTGCGGGTTACCTTCACCTATGGCCGTAAGGGCGCACTCTACTCGAGGCATGGCGGCCTCTAGGGCCCTCCTCGTAGGGGCTTCGCTCCAGGATTTGTGTGAGGCAGCTGGCTGGGCCACTCCTCACACTTTCATCCGGTTTTACAGTCTGGACCTTCCTTCTGCACCCGGCACCCGTGCGCTCTCCTCCTAGTCGTGCCTACAGGTTGCTGCACGCTGGGGGGGCAGGCGGAGGCTTCAGTGTGGAATAGTGGGTATCTCGTTCCCATAGTGTCGTCACCGACGCAGTTCGAGTTCCCTCGAAGGGGAATGTCTCGGGTTACGTATGTAACCCTTGTTCCCCGAGAAGGGGAACGAGACACTGCGTCGGTCCGCCACACCTCGCCCCGCCTGGAGTGCCTTGCTTCATAGCAAAGAGCTAACGTGTCCGGTGTGCCGGCGTGCTTATATACGCTTCCAGTTATGCCATCACACGCTATCGTTCTAGCAACGCCAATAGGATTGGAGTAGTTTCATTCATGATTTCAGCCCTGCCACGCCCAGAGGCGTTCCCATAGTGTCGTCACCGACGCAGTGTCTCGTTCCCCTTCTCGGGGAACAAGGGTTACATACGTAACCCAAGACGTTTTGTGCAGAGTTCTGCATGCTTGCAGAGAATTGCATGCACCTTGGGGGAGGTAACACTCATATGCTGAGAAAAAAAGGTGGATGATTATCTCGGCAGGCAGAATACCTGTTCTGCCAAATAATGCTTCAACCTCTTAAAGTCCTTTTCAGACACTTTGCTGTGCACACTGATCACCATTATCACCATTGTTTGTTTTTTTTTGCTAAATCTCAAGGATTATATAAATTATTGATGACTCTAAACATTCTTTAATACACTGAACAGAACTGGAATTGAACTGAATTATAAATGCAACACTTTTCAGATGCAAATGTCTGTACATAACTTAGGGTTTCTCTCTGCAACAACAGCATATTATTAGCATTGAGGTTGCATCACCTGTAACACGGGTTTGTTTAAAATGAAGGTACAAGGTACATTTAAGGTCAGTGGTCCACACAAAAATGAAAACCTAATGAGGTGCGCGCACACACACACACACACACACACACACACACACACACACACACACACACACACACACACACACCATACGGCTGAGTAGCCGTGGAGATGCAAGCTGTCACTAACAAAAGCAGCTACACACTCCTATAATTGGATTTCATTGTGCTTGCAGGAAGATCTTTAGTATATTTCTGTGATATTGTCCCTATTGTTGCCTTCTGACAAAAGATCAGTTTTTCTCCATATCATTGTTACACCAAGGTTCTTACACACACGGGAACACAGTTTTCTCTCAAATTCTCTCTGCCTGTCTCCTTAAGTGAACCTGAGAGAACTTTTTTATAATAGCGATATATTTTTTTTTAGGTTTTGCCATCATTTCATTACGTTTGATTATATTGTACTTACTGTGTTAATTGGCTTCTACAAATTAAAATAAAGGCTTTTTGTGTGTTGTAAACATCTCCTACATTTTATTGAATTACTTCTTGGTTCAATGCTGACCTACCATTACACAGTATTACAAATACACAAATTAATGATTTTGTGATTTGATCTGTTACATCATAAAACTGGTTAAAATATTTGTAAACACATAAAACTGATGTAGTTGCTCATGTTTTCATTGATGAGGAGGTCAGGGTGGTAGAACCAGTCCTGCATTCCAGGTATTGGTTTAGGTTACTAAAACACATGGTTGAAATATACAATAGAGTTTTTACCCACACTTTTATTAACACTGTGGAGCATTGTCTTGAGCAGATAATTAGTAGTAATAACAAATATTAGTTCAGAGATTCACACAAGTTAATGCCAGAGGGGTGAAAAGTAAGTTTATTTAACATGTTGCAGTGTACTTGGTTTTTTGTTATTGTCATTATTTAAAAGTCACCTGAATGCATGAAACAAAGTCTCTGAAACTCTCACATTTCTGAGGGGTTAACCCTTCGAGCTCCCTACAGTTGGTCTCCAGGTTGGTAAGTACTTAATGCAAGTTGAGACTGAATCTAACTATCAGGAGACAGTCGGTAAGATGTGGATGGTTACTCAGGTAAATACATACCATGTTGGTGGTGGGTTTTTTTTTTTGGCTATTTGTGTATTTGTTTAAGCTTCAAACTCAATAAGGAAGATTGACTATCTTTATGCTTACTCTATGTATTATTTACACTCCCTCTCTCTGTCTGTATCTGTTCCCGCTTCCTACTTATCAGCTGACTGAAGGAGTTCAATCTTTCACCAATCCGTTTAATCAGTTCATAACAGAAGTCATCTCATTGCAATTTTTGTATAAAGCAGGTCTAAACTGTACTCTTTGTAATATTATTAACAGAGACCCAACAATTCCCTTAATGAGCAAGCACTGGGCGACACAGGAAAGGAAAAACTCCCTTTTAGCTGGTATTGACTCTGGGTTAACTGTTAATCTCTGCTGTCTTAAGCTGTCAGTGCCATATTGATGCAACCCTCCTCCACTTCATTTACCTCAGGTTTTCATCACATCCAGCATTCCAAGTTGGTCCTTCCAGTGAGCTCATCAAAAATCCCACTCCACATTTCATCCATCCAGATCTTCACCCCTTCACCACCACCAGCCAAGTCTAGACTCCACCTGGGGGATATTCCTCTTACTCCTGTCACCAAACACTCTTTACTTTCTTCAGCCTTCCTATTCTGCACTATGTCAACACATTTATTCTCTGCAATAAAGTGCAGGCATGTTATTGGCAAAGGTCAAAAAAGCAGGAAAATATATAGAGACCCCCTGACACCCCGATTAAACTGGCAGCGGCAGGACCCATTGTAATAACTTATTTGGTGGATGTGTTGCAGTGGGAATCAAAGACAAGTGTCTAATCCACTGCTCCATCGCAACCTCTCAATAGCTAAATGTGCAACATGAAATAACTAAATAATATAACTACTAACTTTCAAATTAGTTCAGTAAAAGTCAATAGATTATTTTTAATGAATAAGAGACAGCAGCAAAGGTTGTCGCCTGTGTAAGACCTGGTGGCCTAACTGTTAAAGAAACTGTTTTATTATTCAGGAAACTCAGATCAAACAACCAGATCAGTCTCTGTCTGTTGATAAACTGTAGGAAAAAGTTTGACATTTCAACTCTAGCAGTAGGCTGGCGTGTGCTTGAGACGAGAACGACCGCGACAGTTTCACAGACCCTGTGGATCCAAGCCATCTGAAACGGCCTTATATAAACCCTGTCACAACAATTCACAAGAACTTTTTTTATAACTTGCCAAAACCTTTAAAATAAGGATGACTTAAAAAGCAACCATTTATACAGCAAAGTGTGGCCTATTTAGCCCATGTGATTGATCAATCGACAACAAAGTCAAAGTAAACATTAGATAGCCTATAACAAGCAATAATCAAAACAAAGGCCTTCCCAATTTATCCGATCCTTATTGTCAACGCAGTGTTGGGCAAGTTACTCAGAAATAATATAGTTATTAGTAACTAGTTACTCAGCATATACTCCTTAAAAAAGTAATATTGGCTACTCTACTTATTATTGGGTGATATACTGTAACGCCACTCTCTCCCGATCATAGACTATAGTCCAAGAATCACTGGCAGTAGCGGCCGGAGTTTCTTTCTGAGTTTCACGTTGCTGTGTTGCTTTAGCTAATGCTTCAGTTAGCCTAAGTATAAATGTAGAATTGTTCGCTGTCAAAAACTTTTTGCTGGTCTCACAAAGTTTACAACGGACGACAATGTTCTTTGCATCTTAGACTGTAACATAATAATGGCAATAACGTTACTTACAGCTGTTGAAAATACCTCTCTCTCCCTGTTCTCCAGTCTTCCTTTAGCTTCTTGGCTAACAGCTGGCTTCAACAATATAAAGTCCGGTGCAGCTGAGCTGCAGCGCGGTTGCGCATTCACGTCAGGGATGGTGCGTTCAGTAGCGCAGCGTTACTTGGATTAGTAACTGTAATAATATAACTGTTTTGGAAATAATTATTCTTAATTAATAGTTATTATTATTATTATTATTATCATTATCATTATCATTATTATTATTATTGATATACGATCAGGGGTCTGCACAGGGTATTTTATTTTGAAAATGGCTGCATATTCTTTCCAGAGAGGAGTGGAGAGACACTTCTAGTGTGAGCACAAGCATTAACTAGGGTGGCTGCGATGAGTGGACGTTCAGAGTGATATGTAAACTTGGTATAAATTACTTTGTAGCAGGTGGGTCCCGTGATGAAGCTCCGCCCCCACTGTGCAGAGAGTCTGTCTCCGTCGCCGACTTAATGCTGCTTGCCACAGCATCCCTCTGGGCAGTGGTATACAGCAGGTAAGGGTTTGTTTAGTTGAATTTCCACCACGGGAACTATACCCTGGAACTAGGAACCTTTGGAGGAACTCAAAGTTTCCAACCGCAGGGAACAGGGTCTAAATTTAGTTTGAGGGTCTTTATTTTATCCCCAAAACAGTCCCTGTTCGGGGGTGGGGCATGACTTGCATTTCATTTCTGAATAGTCCAGTAGAGGCTACTGGCTTTAAATCGAGCATATCGTCACTTTTCCACCGTTGTTTGCAAACCAATGAATCACAAGTCAAATATCACACCTGAAATCGTGCGTTGGTATTATAGTTATAGCTCTAAATACTGGGTCCGGAGTTATTGTTGTTGTTAAGTTTTCATCATTCAGAAGGTTTCTACACGAAGCCGAAGTCGGTCTCCTCTTCTCCAAAACAAACAAACCTGTTGATTACAACAGTTATACAGCACCTTAAAAATCATGTTCCTCTGACGCTCAGGTGGACATAGACATGAGTGCTTCCAGCTGATCTGCAGCTCTTGTCGGCTGGAAATGTTTTAATGACCTTCTAAACTGTTGAGATTTTATGTATTTGTTCCTTTGTCTATGCTGGAGTTCTTTTATGAACTTCATGGTTTTATTCAGTTGATTAAATTTGTAACAAACTTTAGTCGCGGGTCTCCTAATTATACACAACCACAAAAAAGCCTGTTTTGTGGTTAGGCATTGCCTATAGTTTTTCATTATAATCCAATCAAATCTGATGCTCATACATACATTTTTCTCATGGATCGCGCCGTTACTAAAAAATGATGCCTGTCCGTTGCTTTGTATGGCGTATGTCAGCTGTTTAACTTGACTAATCTTTGCATGTCTTTAGACCGCAGTGGAAACGCAGACAACAATGGGCTGAAGGAAACTTTTAGTTCCTTAAAAAGTAGATCCTGGGACTAAAAGTCCTGGGTATCTTTGGTGGAAACGTGGCTTTTGACTGCAGCGGCAATGACTGACAGGACTGTAGCCTCAAATTGGCTGTAGGGAATATAGCCATGTGAATTAGAAGTTGGACCTATACATTCTATATTAAATATAATAAATTAATGACATGTTTTTCTCAATTAGTTAATGACGATGAATCAAAAATAAATTTTTTATATAAGCTGTCAACTGGTCTGCTTCTATTTTTCCATAACCTTAAAGTTCCAGTTACATAGTTCAGTGAATTACAGTCTAATGAAAGACTCTCAAAATGTGGTTGAATGATTGCATTTTTAAAGTAATAATTCAGGTTGTTAATGCAGTGCTGGAGAAATGTATATTGAGTTTTTTTATTTGTTTGCGTATGGAACGCAAGTAACGTTCCGTTTCAAAACGTTATTCACTAGTTTTATTTTGAAAGCGTAACCGGACATTGCATATGTATTGTTGCTAACTTGACCGCCGAGACTTCCAAAAACGACACTAAAGGGGTGTTAACCCAGGCCGTGAAAAAGCTGAGACTTAAGAAGCCTAACTGAGACTTTTTTCAATCTCATTTGTAATGCTTTGTATGGCCTAGATAGTCCTTACTTTAGAGTACTAATAATAAATACTTATTAAATAATTAATAATTAAACTTTCTACACAATTGTAGGCGCGCATATATGGTTTTTCATTGGAATAATACTTTTTATCAAATACAATCATTTAGCACATCATTGATGAGCTGGTAGCTATAGATGATCTGTCTTCCACGCCACCAGGGACATTAGCTGGGGCATCTTTCAGGTTAAGAAAGGAGTTATGCTGACATTGTTTATATTGTTTCTCAGGAAAGTCTCAATTTTTTTTTTAAACTTTCCAAATGATCTTATGAACCATTCACAACTCATATATATGTGGTTTGTCATTAAAATAATACTTCATTTATAAATAGTGAACCGATCATGTATAAAGTGTGAAAATACAATTATTAAGCACATTATAGATGAGTTTATTAATAAAGAATACAACATGTTTATAAATGACTTTCTAATGTGTATTACCATAAGAACAATGGTTCGTAAATGATGAATTAAAAATGTACTAATACTTAACAACTGCTTCACAGTGTAGATAATAAAGAATAAAACATTTATAACTGTGTTTATGAATGACTTACTAATGTGTATTAATGTATGAACAAGGCTTTATATTCCATATTCACTAATACTTAACTAATACTTTGTAGTGTGTTATTATAAACTGTGACTTACTTATGTATACTTATATCTGTAACTTACTTTCAGTCACTTTACGGATCTATTCCTTTATACCTTTTGCTAACTGACTTCAGGTTAATTCCTTCACAAAGCTAATCTGTACATTATCTCTTGACTGATCAAGAGACAAGGCTTAGTGTTAAACTGACCAAAAGTTTAACTACAGGTTAATGCTGGAGAATGTTCATTAAAGTGTTGCTGCTTCGATACATATTCACTACACATTTGCACAGAGGGCATCCATATGGAGGGTATTCGCCACATATGGACTATGCTTGAACAAATATATATTATTTTAGTTTACCTAAAAGTCAATGATGGAAAAAGAACCTTTATGTTATACTAGACAGTGATTTTATTTATGTTAAACTACACTATAGAGAGGTCTGACTCCCTGCTGTGTCATCATCAATCACAGAAATGGAGGGTAGTCAAATTCATAATCTGCAAAGTAACAATAACCTATAGCTGTCAAATAATGGTAATGGAGTAAAACATTTCCCTCTGAAATGTAGTAGAGTAGATGAATAAAATAAGAACAATATAGAGATATCAAGTGAAATACTTCAAATTCAAGAAGTACAGTACTTTAGTAAATGTCCTTACGTTATGTTCCGCTATGTAAAGCAACTGAAGGCCTGTTTTACATTGATCATTAGCTAATTGCTCATGCCCTTCAGTTTCCAAATGATTAACAGCATTACAATAATCTCACTCCACACTGTCAACAATTAGAATGTAGTTGAGGGTGGTTGATTTGATTGAACTTGGTTGGTTGGCCTGTGTGTGTGTGTGCTAATGCATTATAACTATAAGTATGTATTTTGTGCATACATAGCATTACTCTGCCTGTGTGACTGATTATGTGCATGTTTATATTTGTGTGATTGAACCCGTCTCGCTCCGATTCGAGTTCTCTTTCTGACTGAGAGCCTCTCCATGACCGTGTGCGCTGCTAACTCTGATGGGGTTGCAGCCTGCCCCATCTGCAGGAGTGCAGTCACTCATACACCACACTCTTCCTCTGTGCACTTTTAAATCAGCTGTGAGTGCCAGAGCACAGTGAAACCATCAGCAATTTAAGGTTCAACATTTTATAGTCAACACTTCACTCCAGAGGAGGGCCTGCTCATGCCTGCAAGTGCACTGACATCACCCCTTATTCCACCATAAAAATCCATTTAATGAAATCACCGAGCAAATTTAATAACCCTCAGAAGATAATCCGCCGGCTTGCTATTTGTTCAGTGATTTCCCCTTGCACCATCAGCTTTGATTCTGAATTAAATGGAGTGTTCTTCAAGCTAGTCTGCTTTTGTTATTGTCAGACCCTTTGTAGTAAGTGAATTATTGCTCCACTCTTGAATCATCATGCTGAAATGGAGTGAGGTCTTCATCAACACTATCTGACTAAATCTGAGTTTGGAAAAAAAGAGTGGATTTCATCACTTTGGTACAAAGAACTGATACTGAAATGTTGAGAGGCATATTACAGATATTTAAATACTGTGGTTTTACACCTTAAAGGGGATATATGTAGTTTTTTCTGTGAAATCACTTGTCAATAAATCATTTTTACTGCTTATTTGTCCATGGGCTGTAACCTCACTAAGAAATGAACCACATGCCTGTTTTCTCTGTTCATCAGAGAGGCTTGAGTCACGGAGAGACCTCTGCTTAATTTTGGAACCAACAAAACATTGGTCATGTACTGTAACTCCAGATTCTAAGAGTATAGGCGCAGCCCTCTAAGGCTATCGCTAGTGGGTTAGAGGTGAAGCAGGATGAGTCAGCGCCTCACTGGGTCAATACGGCACCAACAAGCATTAACGGCACAACATAAGATTGAACGCAGCTTCCTCTTCTGACCTGTGAGGAGTAGCGAAGAAGCTGGCCAGAATATTCACCCTCGACCGGAAGGAGCTTGTGATGCTCTCTGGGCATGAAGGCAGGCTAGGACGCAGCTGCTGTCCCCCTGGATTCTGAGACATTAGGGATCCACAGAGGGCAGCCAAATCGCACACTCTCTAGGAACCCTCTGGTCCAGGAACGGGGAACCGACTGGACCAGAGGGTAACGCAACCGCTTGCTTGTGCGAAAAAGCGTTAACTCCCAGCAGGTTGTGTCTCATTGAGGACCACAGGGCACACCAAGCAATCTCTCATGAGGCGAGCAGAACCACCTCTGCCATGTCGAACCTGCTACAGATCTGAGCGATCAGATCGTGGTGAAGGCACCAATCGTCGTGGCGAGGAACCCCATTCATATCTCCTTTAGCATAGGGTACACCTGACCATCCTTTACGAAAGGAAAGGAGAGAATGCCGTCCCACAATTCCTTGCGGTGGCAACATTTAAAGTTCTCAAACTCAAACGATAAACCACATGTGACTACATTTAGCAAAATCCTTGCAATACAGACGCACATTATGATACCTGAATAAGACTCACAATTTCTTTCTTTCTTTTGGTTTGTTTTCTTTTGGCTTTGCTCTAATCTGATACTGTTTCAACACCGTTTTATGTTTCGGGTTGTTGAAACATATGTCTTTAACTGTCAACAAAAACGGAGACCCATGCGGTTGTTTTACTAGTCTTGATCAAAGTGAGGATAATGTTGCAGTGTGTAGCCTCACGTTATTTATTGCCAGCCTTCAGAAATATCATTAATTGATTTTACTTAAGTCACAGATGCTGACACCCTCGCCTTAATAAAGGCAAAGCTCAAGCTGGATGACCTCTACAGTAAATGTATTATTTCAGTGTTTCCCACACACTGATTTATTTGTGGCACATCACATTATCAACACTGTCAGTTATGCGCATTTTGTAGTCCACCTTTGTAACATTGTAGTTTCATCATGGCAGGTCA
Organism: Micropterus salmoides; assembly: GCF_014851395.1. Classification (NCBI taxonomy): domain Eukaryota; kingdom Metazoa; phylum Chordata; class Actinopteri; order Centrarchiformes; family Centrarchidae; genus Micropterus; species Micropterus salmoides. Next base: position 27,975,465 of record NW_024040040.1, on the reverse strand, counting down.
CGTCAGTAACATCCGCCGTTGTATAATTAAGTCGCCTAGAAAAGAGCAGTCGGATTCTCTGAGCCCCGCAGTCATCTTTTCCTTATGAATTCTCCTTCACATCTTTCCTTGACCTCATGACGTTTTCCATCGAGGTCAAGGAAAGGTGGTTAGGAAAGGAGATTTTTTTTACTTTATGCAGCCCTGGTCTAGCTACACTCCCAGGTGACTCACTGTGAAGTAAGAAGGAAGCCCTTATCCCTGCTCACCGTGAAGCCCAGATGTGACAGCTGTGTTACCGGCCTCATGTCTATACTGCATCATTGGAAAAGTGTCCTGGCAGTCTAGGGCTATAGCAATGCAAACCCAGGAAGTGCAAGCCTTCACAGAACACATCAACTCAGTGGACTGTGCCAACACACATTAAAACTCAGATGGCGCTGCTCAGGGCAGTCGTGGTATTTTGGTGCGCTCTGTTTGTTTTGTTTATGTTTGCTAACTTAGCTCTCTGCTGTGAGCCCTTTCACCAGAGAAGAGCTCATACATCAGGGGAACAACAACAGCGCATTTAATTCCGACTTTTGTCGTGTCATCGGTGGAATTATTGGATAATCTGGTCAAGGCTTCACTCTCCACTGTTCATGCAGTGAGACACCGGTGGAGTTCCGGTACGCTGGTGCGACTATGCCGAAGAGGACATCTCATGCCGCTACCAGGCATATTTCTCACTGTGTAATAAACTGGACGAACTTCAGCTACTGGTGGGGAAAAACAGACTTTTATTCATTTTCTGTTCTGTGCTTCACGGAGACGTGGCTGTGTGGATCAATACTAGACTCCGTGCTGCAGCTGGCTGACTTACAGGTCTACAGAGATCACGACACGGAACTCTCCGGCAAAACAAAAGGTGGTGGTGTTTGTTTTTACATTGGTTGTTGTTGTTGTTGTTTGTTTACATTCTGTTTGTACAGTTAGTTATACCGTACATCCACTAGACGGAGATAAGAATTTACTAAGTTTGTCATTTCAAATGTTAAAGTTAAATCAATACTTGTACTATAATACTTGTACTATAATACTATGTATGATAAATGGGAGTTACATTAGCTTTACCTTAAAGGGGTTACAAATGTTTGATTTTTATGTATCATTCTATATTAACATACCAATTATGAAAAGGGATTTTGATGAATGTTTTGCTATATGATACACGTTTTGATTACTCAGTCATTCATAATGGTTCCTAGATATACATGATTGTAATGTTTGTATGATTGAGTATAGCAATAAGAGCATGTGGAATTGAGTTTTTTTTCTATTTTGCACAGTTGTAGCAGAGTGTAGCTAGTCTCTTAAGCCTTTTTTGCCCATTGTGATGGCCACAGCCATGGCCACACAACCATCTTAAAAGCGGTAACCTCATGCACTTATACTTTTCCTTAGTTTATGCTGTTATTTTTCCTTAGGATTAGTTTATATACTTTTTTCATACAGATTATGCATTTTTTGCAAACATTTATTTAGTTACAAATAACTCACAGGATACTTTGATTCACATTAGGGTTGGGAAGATAGACGATGCCATCGTCCATCGGCGATGGGTGACATCACTACGTTGAGCCGGCACTGTGATTGTAAAACCCCTACTCCCCCAGCAAAAAAAAAAGCAAAAAACCTTCACATTATACCACCCTGTGAAAGCAGGTTTTAATGACCACAAACATTGTTATTAATGTTTTTAAGTATGCTTTGCACCTGCCTCGGAATTCTCTTCTCTCCACACTCACACACACCTACACCCCAGGTAAACACCCCGGCTTACCCAGCCTCTCTCTGCCCCCCCCCCCCCCCATCTGCTCTATTTTCTCCATCAGCAGTATGTTTTATAAAGTCACCTAAAAATTGAGAAGTCGTCTTTTTTCCGTATATTTCCACCCATGATCTGTTATCACAGCAGCAGGTGAGCGCACTTCGGCTTATTAATGACGTAGCCTATCAAACAACTGAAACAACATCTGCACTCTGTGTGTTCATTGTTGCTTTACCTGGTCTGCGCATAAAATATCCACCGCGACTTGTAACTTAAGTTAATAGCCTTGAGTTAAGGTTAACTAAGATTACATTTCTTTTGGAATTTTGGTTTTAGGTAGGTTTTGCTGTTATTTGTAGTTTATGTAGTAGCGTTATTGTTATTCTCCTCCTGTGTGTCAAAATTGGTCTGATCAGCCCGTATATAAGATAAGATAGATAAGAAAACTTTGTCTGTCACAAGTGACAGAAATTTGTCTTTGACAAGAAGGAAAAGACATAAAAACACATATAAAACATAGATACACTGAAGACAATTTAGCCACATTATTTGTACAGACGTGCAGAATACATAAATGTGACATGTTCTATATGTGATTGTTCAATATAGTAATGGCCGTGGGAATGAAGGATTTTTTATATATGTTTTTCCTTGCAAGTGGGACTCTCTAGCATTGACCTGATGGCATTAACTGAAAGGATTGGTTAAGTGGGTGGGTGGGATCCTGTGTGATTGTAGTGGCTTTCCTCAATACTGTCCGGGTATGGCGTTCTGTTAAGGGAGTTTGAGGGGAGCCTATTATCTTACGAGCTTGATTTATTATCCGTGCAAGTTTGATTTTATGCTTAACAGTAAGGGCATTATACCAGGCAGTCTCTAAGTTTCCTCAGCAGGTGTAAACGCTGCTGGGCTTTCTTATATACAGTTTCTGCATGTTGTGAAAAAGACAAAGATGTGTCCATCTCTGTCCCAAGATATTTAAATACACTGACTTGTTCAACTGACTGACCATTGATACTGAGGGGTTGGAACATTTGCTGTGTATTCTTAGTTCCCCTGCTCTGACAGCACAGATCCTTGGTTTTATCGATGTTAAGGTCCAGGGAAATTTCTTAGAATGTTGTGACCAGATTATTAACTGTCTGGTGATAATCAGACAGTTAATACCAAGGCCATATCATCAGCATACTTGAAAAGAAACATTCCATCCCTGTTACAAGATATATTGTTTGTGTAAACAGAAAAAAGAGCAGGAGATAAAACACATCGTTGGGGGAGCCCATGGAAGTCCCCTTTGTTTCTCTTGTAGTAGGTCAGTTGTATTTTGAGTTTCTTATGTTCAGAGCTTAAGTTACGGTCTGTTTATTTAACCTCTTTTTCAGGACCAAACTTTATCTTTATTTTGTAATGATTTTTTTGTGAAAATAAAACCCCTTTTTGAAATTCTCTTGTGTCTCCTCTTGCCTAACTGCTTGATCCTTCACACCCATTTTACCCAGAACGTTCAACTATAATTTCAGACTTCAATACATGAAATATAGAGAAATTAATGTTTTTGAGTATGTGATCTGTAACCTCTGTCAGGGACTCATCACTTAATAAGACTCTTTATCATTATTATTGATTTAGAGCAGAATAATCTTTTGTGTCAGGTCAGAAAACACTTATGGGGTCAGCTAAATTCCTCTAAGCTAGACCTGTCTTATCTTTCCCTGTTACATCAACAAAGCCCCTTAAGAAATATTCTTGACAACAGTGGCTGCTGTAACGATGTGACAGTGATTTAGCAGCACTGTTCGCATGACCTGGAATATTTACTGATATACTGTAAACCATTTTACTCTCCCCATGAGTTTGCTAGCTAGTTTCTGCTCGGTGTTTATATTCCACTGCAGGCTAGCCTTCACGACTCACAGCTTCTTGGTGACTATAACAAAGGAAACCTCATCCATGAACGCTCCAAATACAGACAGTTCCAACCAGAGAAGAGAACATTTTGGACCACTGCTACACCACCGTAAGCAGTGCCTATCACGCTGTCCCCTGTGCTCCACTGGGACACTCTGACCATGTCATGGTCCACCTGATTCCTGCATATAGGCAAAAACTAAAACACTGTAAACCTGTGGTGACGACATTAAAGCAGTGGACCAGTGAACCTGTAGAGGACCTCCAGGCGTGTTTGGACAGCACTGACGGGGATGTTTTCAGGACTTCTACCAACAACCTGCATGAGTATACCTAGACTGTGACGTCTTACATCAGCTTCTGTGAGGACAGCTGTATTCCAACATGCACCAGGGTGAGTTATAACAATGACAAATCCTGGTTCACAGCTAAATACAGACAACTAAGGTTGGAAAAGGAAAAGGCGTTTAGGAGTGGCAACCGGGCCAGGTTTAAATAGTCAAAGTACAGGAAATGACTGATGGAGATCTGTCTGGAGAAGCTTCAGACAAATCATCAGCTACAAACCTATATCCCCCACTCTATGAACGACCCACTCCTGGACGCCCTGCAGTTTTTTTCAAGCCATTATATGGTGGGCCAGATCAAAGTCAAATTATTTCAAATCCTTGTATACACATGTGCTGGGGCGGCTTGTTCATTAGGGCGACCAGGCGACGCACCGCCAAGCCGGGAAAGGCAGGGGATTTTTCTCACACTTTCTACCACACTGTTAGTTAGCTGTGACTGTTTTTGACAGACAGTGTGTCTCTGAATATCGCCTATTCATAGGCCAATATTGCCTCTTTTGGTGTGATTTCAGTCTGGTTGTAAATCGCCCAGATCTCTCTCATAGACTTTCATGTAAAGGCATTTTTTTTCGAGCTGCGGCCGCTGCAATGCAATCTCTATGGGTTCCGGGAGGGCTTGCACTAACATGTTTACGTCATGCGCCCCGCAGCAGAGCTACGCTTCTGCCACCTGAAAACGACTCAGCAGTCCTCCAACTTGTTGCTCTCACTACGAGCAGCTGCTGTACAAAACGTACGTTCAGGCTGAAAATTCCACTGTGGTGTCGGGAGATGCAGCGACTTTACCAGCGGTGAGTAAGACACAGTTTAAATAATACATGTAATTTGTTAAGCTATGAGGAGAGGAAAAGTCCGCTAGCCACTAGTCTAAAAAAAATCTTGATAGTTATTATTAAGCCGAATTTTATGCTTATGTTAAATGTGATTGTTATTAAGCCATATTTTATATGTGTTGGTGGAGCCAATTTAAAGTTAGCTGCACTTAACCAGTAACAATTATTTGATGTATTGTTTTTTTCTTTTATTGCCAGAAACCGAAGAAGAGGAGGTAGCATGATGTGGCCACAACTGGCATCTTGTCAGAGGAGGGTAAAAAGAAGAAGTAGGAAAGCAACACAGAAAATAAACCAAAAACAATAGAATATACCTTTTATATTTCCCCTTACATGCCTTGTTGTTTATGTGTAAATACTGCGCTTTATTCTGGATTTGTTGTTCCTAAATAAAGGTTTGTCACAGATAAATCAGATGAGTGTGAGAGTCATCCTTTTTTTCATTTATGTAGTAGTTGCCTTTACATCCAAAGGTCTAAAGATCTTAACTGTGGATTGTTCATTTATTGTAGACATTGACAATGAACTTCAGTATGTAGCCTAAGGAACAATCCTTGTCTTATAGCAGACTTAGACCATTGAACTGGTCACCTTAGCCATCATCGCAACACTTGCCCTCCCTGAGAAATTTGGCAGGAGCCACCACTGCTCATGTGCATGTTTAGCTCAGTAGGTACTGTGTGGGACTCCCGTTAGGAAGATTGGAAGATCAATTCCAATTAACAGCGTATATTTCCCCCCACTTATTACTTGATTATGCTGCAGTGTGTGTGCGCCCGGCGTTTGATCCGCATTCATAAATCTATGGACACTTATTTTCATTTCCCTGAGGAAATTCAGGGTGCGAACTACGGGGGAGCCTAATAAGACATCAGCTCCCATAAAAGCATGAGTTGTGATATATTGACAGCATGCAGTCATATATATTGACAGCATGCTTTATTGACATTAATATTATCATGGATCACTGATCGACTGCAGCGGGCCAGTCGCTCCGCAATCTCCTGTCCCCGGTCCGCCCCACTCCCTCTCCGGTGCCGACAGGCTGTGAACGGTTTGTGATCGTTGGCTGGATAAATATTACGCATGATCCATGCACTACTGCTACTGGGAGCTCTCCGCAGCCCCACGCAACTTTCTACATTCTTCCCAAAGGTGTGTCAAGCAAGCCTCTTTTGACTCTTTTGAATGTCTTTCAGAACTCTTTAAAGTAAAAGCTTTCAATAAACTCAACATAAAACTTTGCTGCAATAAACGTTCTTTGCAGCCACAATCACATAAGAGGAACTGATTGTGTAACTGTATCTGTCATGACTGATATCTATTTCAGCACCAGCTGCTATCAATTTATTTATTTTTTATTTTTCTGCTATCAAAGCAGTCTCTATGTTTGTGTGTTTTAGTTATTATTATTAGGGTTCATACCGTGTAGCGGTAGAACCCTATTGTTTTTGTGTGTTTTAGTTATTAGGGTTCATACCGCGTAGCAGTAGAACCCTTCTATGTTTGTGTGTTTTAGTTATTATTATTATTTGTTGTCTGCCGCGCCGGCTCAAATTCCTGTGAGCTGGAATGAGCTAGAAACATGAAACTAGTCGGAATAACTGGAAATGGTGTGCATCAGCTTCCATAGAAATATGAACCCAATCGGCCACATGGTGGCGCTATAATTAAGGCTTAAAAATGCAAACTTTGAAAGGCCACTCCAAAAACCTCCATCTCTGGATAAAATGACTACAGGCCTGTCGATCTGACATCTGTAGTCATGAAGTTCTTTGAAAGACTGGTGTTGGCCCACCTGAAGGACATTACAGGCCCCTTGCTGGACCCCCTGCAGTTTGCCTACAGGGCTAACAGGTCACTGGATGATGCTGTCAACTTGGGACTGCATTACATCCTTCAACACCTCGACTCTCCAGGGACACATGCAGGGATTCTGTTCGTGGACTTCAGCTCAGCGTTCAACACCATCATCTCAGAAATCCTCAGCACCAAACTCACCCAGCTCACTGTGCCAGCCTCCACCTGTCAGTGGATCACAAACTTCCTGACTGATAGGAGTCAGCGGGTGAGGCTGGAGAACATCACATCCAGCACCCGGACTATCAGCACTATATACTGTTTACCAAACCCACCTACCTCAAGTACATAACACCTGCACATAATACTTATTCAATCCAGCATCCTTTGCACTATGCTCCATCGCACTGTGTACATGTATTCATGTATGTGTACCTGTATATCACATCCACCTCCAACATGTACATAATAATAATTTACTCCTGCATCCTTTGCACTCTGCTCATTGCTTTATTGTCTCAGTCTTTCTTTATTGTTGTTGTTTATAGTGTGCATATATGTGTTCTCTACACTGTAGCCTGCATTTGATTATATTATTGTATTATTGTAAGTGCATGGTGAGCAATGTATAATCCAGAGTCAAATTCCTCGTATGTGCACACATACCTGGCAAATAAAGCTCTGATATTATGTAACTTCTGTGTTAAAAAGTTTAAATGTCTTAGCAGCATGTAGGTGTTGTGATATTAGGCTCTGTCACTTCAAGAGGGTAACCTCTGACACTGAGCTGTGACCGACTATGGTTGTTTTTTAAGAGAGGCCTCCGATTCGTTCATGCCTGTCACCTTTCTAAACTTGTGATTGGTTAAGGGGCGGGCCTAACAGGCAGAGCGGAGCAGAGTTACGAGTCAGCCTGCTGCTTCCAGCGTATCTTTTTCTCTGGAGGTAACTTAGCCACAAGCTGCAGCAGACAGAAAGGTGTAATTTCATTATTATACAGACAGTCAGTAGCCTTGCTGGTTTATAAGTTTGTCAATCTGCTACACAGTTTTGTGTACTGTACTGTGTCTATGAGCCGTGCTAGTTTGCAGATAGCAACAGGTTAGCAACATCGCTAACAGCAAGCTAACGTTAAACGGATACTGTCTCACTGACAGCGCTACGCGTGAGCTGATAAGCACCTCTGGCTTTGAGGGAGACCATCCTGTACCTGTCTTCATCTTCCTGAGAGGATTGCAAAACATCACACCAGCGGGAGTTATCTGGAGAATGCTGTGAAACTGAGCTTACTTTAAAGGGTTAAACATCGCTGCCCAACAAACAGGTGGAGGAAACGGCTACGAGCTCAGTGACGGTCGGATCATAACGTTTATTAAACTCTGTGGAAAATGTTAAACAGCACTGCGGGGCCGCAACGAGTCTGCGGGCTCTCTGAAAAACTTCAGTCCTCCAGAAGTTTGCCCAGAGGAAAAGCCGCCGCTGCGCCTTTCTGCTGAAGTGAGCCTGCTTTGGTGAGTGAAGCATCGTTAATCATCGTGACTGTGAGCTGCTGCTCTGTGTATGGGACAAACTGTTGTGCTGGATCGGTTGATACCAGGCTATGGATTGCGCTTGTTGTCATGTAGCCGCTTTCATGCTGCTTTATTATCCGCGATTATTATGCCAATATGGCGGCTGGCTGCGCTGGATGAAAGGTATATAGCCGGGAGTGTAAATGATCTCTCTCTCTCTCTCTCTCTCTTTCTCTCTCTCTCTCTCTCTGTGTGTGTTTTGTGGAGCCATGCTGTTTGTTGACATGTTAGAAACATAGCAGCAAGAGACAGTATTGTATTGTAGTTTTACTGGCATCTATATTTTCATTCATTCATTTTTTTGGTTAATAATACTAGTATTTACATAGTGTATATTTCAATTACATTATTATATAGTCTAATATGAAAGAAAAATATTAATGCTCTGTGATGTCTGTAATCCTGTGTGGGCTTGTTCCCAGTAAATGTTTTGTTCTTTGCAGTCAGTGCAAAGAACAAAACATTATCCTACAAATAAAAGCTGTAGCTGTTATTTTTTAAGGACAAGGTCAACTAGTGTATTTGAAGAACTATTGCCCAACACATACAGATACATAACACATTAAAACAGGATTTTTATGGCCGCTTGCCATAATGCAAACACATTTTTTACATCTCCTCCTACACTGTAGCTCCAATTGCCACCAAATTTTCTCTGGATCATCATTGGCCTTAGCTTATATAAAGTTGTATAAAGCTTGTTGATAGCTCCTTTCGTTTTCAAGATATTGACCAATAAACATGTAAAGGGTGTGGCTCAGGACATAAATAGACAAGAATCTGCATGCGTTGGTCCAATCATCACAAAACTCACAGTATATGTCCACATGAGTGCAAGAAATATGCCCTGACAGTTTCATTCAAATCGACTACTAGGTGGCGCTTTAAATGCATCGTAACTGGACGTGGAATGATACCAATCAAGCTATAGATCAGAAAACGGTTGTCCAGTTGTTACAAAACTTGCAGGATATGTTTTATAACAATGTTGAACCGTATGTGTTAAATTATTTTGATGGTGATATTGCGAAAAAAGGTATGAACCTGCGAATCGCCGCTTGCGGCTATATTTCTATTTCTGTTAATGTGTACTGTAAGCACCAATTTATACCAAGGCATATTCCTCGCATGTGAAAATGTCCCTGGCAATAAAATTTATTCTGATTGAAGAGGACAGGCGCCTCCATATTGGAGTTTACAGAAAACCCCCACACACCATTAGAACCCTGCCATTCTCATACTGTTAATCACATTCCTAAGCTGAGTTTTCTTTCCAAAGTAATAACAAGCAACTTTGGGTTTAAGAAACATGTGTTTCCATTGCATTATTTGTGCTATCCCATATTCAGGCACATCCCTAGTTTCCATGGATGCAGTCAGTATCCCCCGACTTGAAGGTACAGAAAACCATAACCTACATTGCTTTTGATTCTGATGTTGCGAGAAATACCAGTGTCCATTTTTTATTTCATATGAAAAGGAGGTGAGTCCTGTTTTTAAACAGACAGGAGGATTGGCCTTTCTCACATACAAAGGAAGCTATTTTTCTATTTAAACATTAAGAATTGTCTAACCATCAGAATGACTATTTTCTTTGATCTTATTTACTTTGACTGTGTATTTCATCTGTTAGGATTAATATTCATTGTGCTCATTTAACTGTTACAAGAGGATAAAGTTGATGAATGATATCTTCATCTTTCCCCCTTTATTAATGCTTAAGTGAAAAGACATATGATTGAAGGCGGAACTCAATCAAGCCTTGACTCATATTTCTGAAACAGAGGTCAAATGAAAGGTCTCACCTCTTACACTCCGATCTCTTGACTGAAATGTTCCTGCCTTCAACGGTTCTGCTCAGGGAGAAATCTCCAAATTGTCCGTTTTCTTTGTCTACTCCCAAGAGTGGGAAACTTTGTTTGTTTTCTAAGACCGTTACCTGGAAGAAATGTCCAGGCCATCCACTTTTTGAATCTCTTTCAGCAACATTTAAATAAAATTTTAAGAGGTCTCGCAAACCTTACTTATAACTTATTATAAGTAAGGTTAAACTTATTGAATTTCTACCTTTGTAATTCATTTTGTTTGTTTAAAGTTAGTACCTCGTTTAACTTGCGTATATTTTCATTAAGAAGCAACCAACAACTTTTTCTTTTCAAAACCTTATCTTGTTTGAATTAACTTTCACTACTGTGTCGCCAGCGTACTTTGTAAAGGAATTCAAACAAATAGCCGACTGTTAACAGAGAGGACATAAACCTTTAACACTGAGCCACAGATCAGACTGAGCCACATCTGCTGTGAGACTGTTTCCTGCCGCTACCACAAAGCCAAGGGACCACGGAGCAAATCAGCTGTTCTAAACATCGACTCCTTCCAGCTACCTTCTTGTAGGCCTCGCCTATTAAGAAGGACGCCAAACCGCAACAAGCCAAGGGACGGTGTGTGGCCCTCGAACTGGCTGAGGAGGCAACAAACCGTAAGGCAAAACAAAACTCGACATTCTGTGACCAGGCATTGATGTCCCTGGAGCTCTGAATTTATAGCTTAATTACAATTTAGTGATTACATTAGGATTCATAACCTGCATACATTTGCTTCCTTTATTTCTTTTCTTTTCATATTCTTTTCAAAGTCAACAAGAATTTAAATTGAACCCTTCTTTTTTCTGTGCCAACTTCCTATTGTTTTAATTATAATACTGAACCCTAGTATTCCTAGCCCCTAGGGCAAATAAGCTATGCTAGGTGGTGCCCCATCCTTATGAATGAGTGCATATGATATTAATATGTCTAAATATTAATATTCATAATTTCAGAAACATAGAGTAGGTTCACTACAATGAAGAAATACTGATCATTACAAGATAAGGTCTGAAGTTATTAGTTACTTTAGGGCTGCTGAATGTTTCCACTGGAACAATGTCATTCATCGAGGATGACAGTTCATTCTTAACCTTGAAAGCAGTCAAACAATGTGGACTCAAAGTCCATTAGCTGGTTTGACAAACAAACCACCATCTGCTGATAAAGATCGTGTGATATGGTCAAAAGCTCCAGGATGGGTGGGTAAGTGGAGATTGTTTTTAAAATTAGTCCTGTGAAAATATTTGACCACAAAATACTACAAGTAGCAATGTTAATGGTAATTTCAGCAACAGAAAAAAAGTTACTGTTGGAAATACATATAATACATATACACACACATACACAGACACATCACCAAAATTGCCCTTAGCCAGCAATGGAGCAAGCATAGAATCCACAAAATCCATCTTGCCAACTTGACAATTTCCGGGAATGAAGTGTTGGGTTTCTCCTTTTCTGAGGAGACAGGAGGCACAGAGACAAAGCTATTTTCTCTCACTGGATGCCTGTGAATTTCCTGAGTTATGTTCCCCTCTTTGCTGGAGCTTTCTCAGCTGTAAGACAAAAAGCTAATCAAAGGCTCCTGCCTTTGGGGCAGGTAACCCCGGCATGAACTAAAAGAGAGAGCAATATCATTCCATCACTCGGTGTGCCACATGCTCACTTCCCTCTTTTTCTCTCCCTTGCTCTGAGAAAACATTAGTTCTTGTTATATGGAAATTGGAGGGAAATTTCCTTTTAATGGCCTATTAACATGCAGTTTCTCCTTTTTTACAGCTTGCTCACTCATATCATATCTATCCATCAGGTTTGGGGTCGAGTGACATATTTAATTTCTTTTTTTAGCTGTACCTTAACATTTAGTCTTGTGTAAGGTTAGTGTTGTTGATTTCTCTTATAGCTAAAATGTAAATATTTATCATTTATGAATGTTAGAGGTATATTTTTTGTGTTGTCTTCTGTGGTCTCAAACACCAACAAAAACGCCTTTGTTGGCAGTGGTAGAGATGAAATGTAAAAAATGTCCTGAGGGTGGTGCTATAGCAAGGGGTTAGGGGTTCATAAAAAAGTAGTGTATAGATGCTTTCATCAGACCCGTTGCCAAGGTGATGCGCCCGGACCACAGTTAACTTCCGTTCTGTATGTTTATTACTGGGAGCCTTTGCGAAACTAGACCCTTGCCACTTCCACTCCGACACGAAGTCAACTCTGAAGTCACCCTCACAGCCAATCGAGCTCCCTAAAGGGGTATTTGATCCAACTAACCTGCGTAGGGTAAAAATTCAATTAAAATAATTAAAAAATCCTACATATTAACTAGCGAGGTCACACGGAACTCACATTTGAAAGAAAGGTCGCCCATCATGCAGCAAAGGGTGTTACACACGTTCAACAAGCCGACATCGGTGTTTACTCTGCATTTAAGGGTTTAACAGCCCACTCCCACTCCGCCCTCATTGGTTTCAGATGAGGTTGTCACAAACATGGCAGTGTCCAAATTGAAACATTTCATCATGTATTCATCAGCTATTTTAAACAGGGGATTCTGGTTTTTGATGGAAGATGGCTATTACATTTATTGTTACATTTCCCCGCGACCTTGTACCGGGATACGCGGTTGACAATGGATGGATGGTTTACATTTATATTTATTCATTTAGCTTACGCTTTAATCCAAAGTCAGAGTTTCACACCTCTGGAGGAACTAGGGGTTAAGTGTCATGCTCAGGGACACATTGGTGGATGTGTCACAGTCTGTCACACCAAAAGCATGCGTCTTACATATTGCGCTATCACCACCCCTAGTTACCCTTAGAAGTTCTTCTATCACACTAATACTGTAATTGTTATCATTTGCAATCAGTGTTTTATATATTGTTCCAGGACCAACAGTCAGGAAATTTTGTTGCTGTCTGGATTATTTTTACTGGCAAGTTAGTTGGGGTGGAAGATGGGCATAAAAAGTGCAGAACTTTGACAGGGATGATTGTTTGTGTCCAGCATCCTGCATATTGTCGGGTTTGGCTACTAGAATACTAGGGTTATGTTTAGGTGAAGACATTTGTGGTTAAATACTAAAAAAGTAAACATGTTGTGTCTCATGCATGAAATTAGTGTTAACTTTTTCAACATTTAACAAAGACCGCCAGTATTTCCCTACCTTTAATCAAGGGCTTTGACTTGCCTAACCAAAACCATAAAACATCAATCATGTTTGCCACAACAGAAAATTACAGGACGAGCAACTAAATAATGTTGTCAGTGAAGCTTTTTCAGATATTTTAAGTATGGACATTTTGTAACTTTGCAAATTTATGTTTAATAAAAATGTTTACATGTGATATTGATAAGTTATGTGATTAGTGAAGCATTGCAATAGTAATAGCAATATTTACTATTTCAAATTTGTAGTCTGTAATTCTTAGGAAACAGGGTTGTCCAAATGAATTTACCCTTACATGAACCTTACAAAAAGCATTCAGATCAGCAAAATGGTTTGCAGCGCTTTAACAATATCATGCCTTTTCTGCTTTTACTTCTGAGAGTCATTATTTACCCGAATCCAAGATGTTACTTGTCAGAAATCATAGTAAACAAAGACTATTTATTAATATTTTAACAAGTGACCAGTGCTGTCATTTTTTTGGTGAGTACAGTCACTTACAATAGTTTTTGGAATTTAAAAATTGTTTCAGTGACAATATTTTGCCTCATAATAAGATGACCCCCAATTTTTTCACTGTCTGCTTTTGGAAAAACATTTCCAACCCTTTCAAACAAGCTCTGTAGGAAAAGTTTTCTAGTATTATCTTTTTTTACCATATCTTTTTTCTTGTAAAAGTGAAAAATGTAATACTTTCTTAAACATAACCTAAACTCCAAATGTCTAACTTCAAGTAATTGTAGCTAACTGACTTTCATTCATCCTGTTTCTCTGTCACATACACACTCCTGTCTGGCGCGTGGTCAGAATGATTTTCTCTGGCAGTTAGCCTTTTTCATAATGTCTTTTTGAGATCCTCATCATGACATTCAGTTCCACCACTAACTGACACATTTTTTGTTCCCAGTCCCTTTCTACAGTAAAGATGTTGGGAGACACTTTTGACAAATTTTCGCTCATCAGGAATGTATTTCCTCTGTGGCAGGACAACACATTACACAAGCCATCAGAAACTCCAAACATTTAGGGCAGAATAACTCTAAAAGAAACAATATACATTTACTAAGTATCTGTGGCTTAGGCAATAAACAGTTTAATTGTGTTCTTATTTACCAAAGAACTTCACAGAGCTTTTGCACCAGTAAAATTGAAGAAAAACAGCTCTGCTGAAAATTGTTTGGTCTAATGCAGTACTTAAGATGTTCCTATTCAGAGGTGCAAATAATTGGAGGGAATGGAAATGTATTAAAAAATACCTGATATGTCAACATATACTGACATTTTTCTGACTTTTGGCTCATTACAGTGTGATATGATTGAAGCGGCCTGTAATTAAATAATAGTTACATTATTTGAAAAACTTTTGCGCACTTGAATATGTGGCAGGCTTAGTAAATATCCCCAATGGAGTTCAAAACCATATTAAAATCCATATTCTGACATATTTTGATGCAATTGTGAGTGTTTGGTACATGTTAAGTGTGATGGAAATGTGTTTTTTGGTATTTCTTTCTGGAAACTGTGGTAAATATACTGCCACATTTGAACATGAATGAAGAAACTATAAACTTTTCACAGCAACCTTTTAAGGCTATTTATTCTCAAGAGATACTGCAGATTTGGGGTGTTTCTTGGAAATCTCTTTCCTGAAAGCTGCACATAACCTGCTTATATTCTGCTACTATCAATCCCTCCATTCCCCTGTCCATCACTCTATCCTGTCCTCCTCTTGATAGCCCCTCTGCTCCCCTCCTTTCCTCCAATTCACAAATTAAAACCCCTCTGGCTGTTCTCCAGCTTTCCCAAATGGGTTGGAGGTGACAAGTAGCCTCCATCAACCGAACACCAACCCTTCACCATCCACACACACACACACACACACACACACACACACACACACACACACTCTGTACATGGCGCACTTACACACATATAAACACTGTGGCAGTCCTCAGCTGCAGGTGTGACCCAGGTATTGTGTGTGTGTGTGTGTGATACCTTGTGTTAAAACGGCAGTAACCCCTTCTTCCTGTACCTCCGTCGGCAGCTTGGCCTCAGTGGACTTTACCCACCACAACCCTGCCTGTGGCTAATCCTGGGATTCTCACACACACACACGCAGTCACATTCAGTCTGTCAACTCACTTGACATGTCGATTCACTTTTACCTCTGTTCTCCTCCCTACAGACACACACACGCACCATCAAAAATACAGACGCACCATCTCTGCCAACACACAAATATTGGCACACAGCCATTCTCTGTGTGTAAATAGAGTGATCCAGTGTTTGGTTGCGCTGCCCCACTGCTATGAGAACATGGCTCACTACCGGAGTTACATGTATTTGAAATACCAGTGCTGACTTAAAGTTACTGGGAAATATGATTAAACGTTTAATATTAATATTTCCCAACATTCCCCCCACTGGGTAAACAATCTACATTTTACACAGTGTGAACCATTCTAACTACTCATTTATGCCTAAAATTGTACAGATAATTAACTAGCAAACTACTAAACTGATGTAGTTTGTGGCAAAGTCAATGCCAAAGACACCAGGGGAACAGCTGTACTTTATGAATCACAGAACAGATGTGAGCAGTGATTTAGAAGTGGATACTTCCATCCCAATACACCTAAATTGAATGTAATTAGGTGGATGTGCTGACAGAGCCTGGTGCTCTAGTTTTGACCATGAATGACATGGTTCACGGGTCACATCTGGCCAGGTACCTTTGTTACATGTAATTTCCTATCTCTTGCCCATAATTTTCCAGGCATTCAATTCTCTGTTTTATTTATATTCCTTAAATTATTTGTTCATACAAGGGGTGAGACGAGACACTAGATTGGGTTCACGAGATCAAGAAGATTTTAACACTATTTTAAGAATGCTGTATTATATGGAAATGTTGAGCATTAAACACTTAATGTCTTGCATTCTGGTGCAAGATATTTTATTTATGTAAAGGGAAACTCAACATTCAGGTGGCAGGTGACAATTCCATCCATCCATTGCCAACCTTATCCTGCGCACAGGGTTGAGGGAGGGGCTGGAGCCAATCCCAGCTGACATCGGGCGAAAGGCAGGTTACACCTTGGACAGGTTGCCAATCCATCACAGGGCCACACATAGACAAAGAACCAGTCACACTCAAGGACAATTTAGGGTCACTAATCAAACTAGCCCGCATCTCTTTGGACGGTGGGAGGAAGAGAAAACCCACGCAGACATGCAAACTCCACACAGAAAGGCCGTGTTGAACCCGGTAACTTCTTGCTGTGAGGCCACAGTGCTATCCACTAGGCCACCGTGCAGCCCAGCAGGTAACAATTCAAAATATAAAAATATAACAGAATCTAATGCAGCTCTCATGTATTCTGTGCTGTTTTCAGATATGTTTCTCCTGTCGATCAACCTTTCTCATGTAATATCATCCCTGCTGAGTCAGCACACATGATTTAGTCTTCCCTCCTCTTTTGTGTCTTTGTTTAGGGAAGTAAATAAATGTGCATGTGGCACCTTTTCACCTTATTTAATTTTAATTAATTTAGAAACTCCTGGACTTTAATAGCTCCTGTGTTTCAGCAGGTTTTCTGCTCATGTTAAAACTTTTCTGCGCATTCAGAATCTCTCCCACATATCTGTGTGCTCTGGCTTGTAGAGAAAAAAGTTGTAAAATCATCACTTAATGAGAATTCTACATGTCCTTTGCTCTGCTGTGCATTACTGTATTGCTTCGCTGGTATTTTCTCCTTCAGGCTGTTTGACCGGCACAGTTTGGGACTGAATGTTGCATGTGAAACTGAAACTAACTGAAACATTTGTGATCAGGCAGAAATCTCACCACAAATCCACACCTTAGTTAAACTCCAAATGTGCCTCTTCACTTTATATATGCTTCCCTTAGGCAATATTATCAGGAAATATTCCATAAACTTTCATTGTTATGCAGATGATACTCAGTTATATCTATCGATCAAGCCAGATGAAACTCATCAGTTAGCTAAACTTCAAATGTGCCTTCAGGATGTTAAAACCTGGATGACCTGTAATTTTCTGATGTTAAACGCAGATAAAACTGAAGTTATTGTTCTGGGGCCTAAGCACCTCCATGAAGCGTTATCTAAAGATATAGTTTCCCTGGATGGCATTGCCCTGGCCACCAGCACCACAGTGAGGAATATTGGAGTTATCTTTGATCAGGACATGTCGTTTAAGTGTCACATTAAGCAAATTTCAAGGACCGCCTTTTTTTACCTACATAATATTGGAAAAATCAGGAACATTCTGTCTCAAAAATGATGCAGAAAAACTAGTCCATGCATTTGTTACTTCTAGGCAGGATTACTGCAATTCCCTATTATCAGGATACTCAAAAAAGTCCATTAAGACTCTTCAGCTGATCCGGAATGCTGCAGCACATGTTCTGACAGGAACCAGGAAAAGAGATCATATTTTTCCTGTCTTAGCTTCTCTGCATTGGCTAATTGTAAAATCCAGAATAGAATTTAAAATCCTTCTTCTCACTTACAAAGCTGTTAATGTTCAGCCACCATCTTATCTTAAAGAGTTCATAGTACCTTACTATCCCACTAGAGCACTGCGCTCCCAGAATGCAGGGTTACTTGTGGTTCCTAGAGTCTCCAAAAGTAGAATGGGAGCCAGAGCGTTCAGCTATCAAGCTCCTCTCCTGTGGAACTAGGTTCCAGTTTGGGTTCAGGAGGCAGACACCATCTTCACATTTAAGACTAGACTTAAGACTTTCCTCTTTGATAAAGCTAAAGGCCCATTTATACTCCGGCGTAGGAGGAGGTGCACGTCACGGCGACGGCATAGCCTACGGGGCTACGCCGTCACCTACGCCGTCGATTCGACGCAGAAGTATACACTTTATAGTTAGGGCTGGCTCAGGTGAGTCCTGAACCATCCCTTAGTTATGCTGCTAAAGGACTAGACTGCCAGTAGACCATGATACACTGAGCTCCTCTCTCCTCCTCTTTCTCTCCCTCTGTATGCAACCTCATCCCATTAATGCATGTTGCTAACTCCATTTCTTCCTTTCCCTTGCTATTGTTGTTATTATTATCATTAACATTACTATAATTTTCTGTACCATTAATAATTTTCAGTCTGTACCAACATTACCTTTACTGTCTGTATTTCTGTGTTGGCCTGTATTTATAGACATGACAGATGAAAATTCAAGACCAGCATACGCGCCCCTTTTACAACCTAACAGAACACATTCTCCACACACGGGTTAACCAAACCCGAAAAAAAAGAAAAGAAAGAAAGGGATATTTAACAATAAATAAAAATGTACTCAGACAGAAGGTTTGTATGGTTCAATATACTCATGTTAATCAAACATAGTAGTGGGGTAACATCATATAAAGCACTAAGACCTGGAAAGATGACTTGAAATCTCAGTCCATGTCAGGCCGTAGAGACCACTCCGGAGTATATGGGCCCTATCATCTCCAATATATTCCAGAAAGGGGTCCCAAACGTGGAAAAACTTGCATGGTTTGTCCTTAAGCCAGAAGTTCTATAACTCTCCGCATCCATTGTGAAACTGTGGGGACAGAGTCTGAGATCCACTGAAGAAGAACACTTTTCCTTGCACTAACATTTACGGGGTTAATGTTTAAAGCTGCATATTGTATTCCCAGGACACAAAAAATAGGTTCCAGGGCCAGTTTTCCCTTGAATATAACATCAATTTCTTTACAAACTTTAGTCCAAACGTCACTAACAAGCGGGCATCCAAAAATACAGTGAAAGTATGTACCTTCAACAATTTTGCACTTATTACAGTATTTTGAGAGCAGAGGATTAAACTTATTACGTTTCATATGAGTAATCTGAAGCCTGTGTATGATCCTAAACTGCAGTTCTGTAGCTTTGTTGGAAAAAAAGCAACCTGTGGAGTTCGACCAGACGCTGTCCCACTCATTGTCAGGGACAGCCTCTCCAAAATCGGCCTCCCATAGAGACCTCACATGAGCTATGTAGTCGTTGTTTGGGATTGACAGGGCCCTATTGTTTTCTGGCATCTGGGTTCTGGATGGCCTCCTCCACAGCCGAGACAGAAAAACCCACCAGGATGTACCTTAGTAAGAGAGGTGACAAAGCTGCATACTTGCAGGTATCTAAAATGGTTATTTTGAGGGAGATTGTATTTCTCTCTCAGCTGAGCAAATGCCATCACAGTGCCATCTAGTAACAAATCACCTACAGTCCATATACCCCTATTGGACCACAGAGAGAAGGCATGATCTACTAAGCTTGGAGGAAAATCTGGGTTCAAATGGACAGGTGTAAGGCGAGAGATGAAGCTTTCTTGGTGTTCTAATTTCCTTGCCAGTCACCAGACTTTTAGAGCATTCTGTAATAAAAAGTTGCCCTTTACATTAAGCCGTGTCCATTTCTTAGACACATATAAAACATTACGGAGGGGAATAGGGGCCACTGGAGTAGCCTACAAAGTTAGCCTAGTAGAATCTGGGTCCCCCCTAAACCATTGCCAGAAATGGCTACAGAGGCATGCAATTTGGTAGCGTTTAATATCCGGGACTGCCAGGCCCCCTTCATCAAGAGGGTGTTGTAGTGTAGTGAGTTTCATTCTGGCCCTTTTATTTCTCCAAAGAAAGGACATTAAAAAGAATCCTGCGAATTAGAGGCACAAAATTGGATTTGTACAGGCCAGAAAGGGAGGGGGTAATACGAATGCCCAAGTATACAAAACCTGACAAGGACAAGTGAAAAGGGGCAGAGCAAGTCGGAGACCAGGACGTATTAGAGGTCAGCGGCATGGCCTCGGACTCCAAAGGAACTTATTATCTTAATAACTCTTGCAAAAGAAGCCTCAGGGTTACTCAGGTAAAGAAAGACATCTTCTGCGTAAAGCAAAATTTTATGCTGCAGAGGACCCACCTCTATGCCAGTCTATGCTAGTGTGTCAATCCTAATGGCCTCTGCTAAAGGCCCCATAGCGAGAGCGAACAAAAGGGCTGATGCTGGACAGCCTTGTCTGGTGCCACACCTTACTGTAAATGCTGGGGATCTCATGCCATTTGTAATAACTGAGGCACGAGGGGCAGCATATAAAAGCATTATCCATTTAGCTGACGTTTTTATCCAAAGCAACTTACAATTGCTATACATCTCAGAGGTTGCACGCCTCTGGAGCAACTAGGGGTTAAGTGTCTTGCTCAGGGACACAATGGTGGATGTCTCACAGTGGGAATTGAACCCAGGTCTCCCACACCAAAGGTAAGCATCTTATCTATGCGCCATCACCACCCCATTTAATAAAATAGCTACCTAAGTTAAATTTAGAGAGAATTTGCAGGCAGGGCCATTCAATCCTGTGGAAGGCCTTCTCTGCGTCAAGGGAAATCACAAGACATTTGGCCTTCAAGTTAAGTAGTCTCCTTATATTATTGTAGGAGTTACAACCTGAAATGAAACCAGTCTGATCCATTGAAATGATATCTGGGAAGATACCTTCGAGTGTTCTGGCAAGTATTTTAGCAATTAGTTTTCGGTCCACATCCAGCACAGTGGCACAGTTGTCTGTAAGTTTGCCTTTTTTTAAGATTAAGGAAATGTTAGCGTCCATCATAATATTTGGAAGAGCCCCAGAATCAAAGGAGTGAGACAACATATTAAGCAGGGGGTCAATCAGCAGGTTCTGAAAGGCTTTATAAAATTCAGGGGTTATTGTTTTGTAAATCACATATGGCCTTTATGACTTGTCTGGTAATAGGCCTGTTAAGTAGTTCTTTCTGTGTATTAGAGAGAGATTAGAGGCTCGAGGAAGATTAAAAGAGGACAAGAATTTATTTACCA
Source organism: Micropterus salmoides (assembly GCF_014851395.1). NCBI lineage: Eukaryota > Metazoa > Chordata > Actinopteri > Centrarchiformes > Centrarchidae > Micropterus > Micropterus salmoides. The sequence goes on along the minus strand of NW_024040040.1, from coordinate 27,954,323 downwards.
GACCCTCAGAGTTACAGTCTGACTCAGAATCATATAGGTGTTCAAAAAATTCTAGGAATGAATTATTTATATCTGTGTTATTGTAAACTCTATTACCAGATTTGTCTTTTAGAGTTGGGATGACCTGGGATCCAGCCTTCGCCTTCACTAGATTTGCTAAATATTTACTTGGTTTGTTCCCAAATTCGTACATTCTTTGCTTGTCAAACAAAATTGATTTCTGAGCCTCCGTAGACAGGAGAGTGTCTAGAGCTATAGTAGTCATCGATTTGAGACCTCAGCTCATCTGATGGATTTAAGTCGAACTCTCCCTGCAGTTCGCTTAGTTGTTGTTCAAGCTCCTGTTGTTCTGCCCTCTGCTTTTTCTTTAGGTTTGCTGAGAACGAACGGTCTCCCAAAGCAGACTAGGAAACACACCTGGGCCGTTATTTTCAGTGACAAAATATTTAAACTGTTCGGTTAGATACGATTTAAAGTTTGGATTTTTGAGAAGATGATTTGGAAATAGCCACTGGCTCGTGGGGTGTTGTACTTTGCTGGACATGACTAAAAACACAGGGGAGTGGTCACTGATAATGATATTACCGATCGAGCAGGAAGTGCAGACTTGGGAGTAAAAAAAAAAAAAATTCTAGAGGATGATTTATGAACCTTAGAGTAAAATGTATATTGTCTGTCAGTGGGGTGAAGATTCTTCCACGTATCAATAAAGTGGATATCCCTGCAGCAACCAAGCAAAGACCGGCTCAGCCTCACATTAGGCTGCCCGTTTTACTAGATCCATCCAGCCGCGGATTTAAACAACAGTTAAAGTCTAGAAAGAGCTATGTTTACACAGAACAGAACTAAAGTAAATGTGCTTTCTCGCTAATGTGCCGGGACGGAGCCCGATTTGGACGCTCTTGGCGGGAGCTACATTCCCCAGCCATACAAAGATGTGTTGTGGACTGTCCGAAGAAGGAAAAGTAAGTAAAGTAAGGGAGTAAATTGGCGTTTGATGTTCTATTAACGAAGACATATACAGGAGCTGGCTGAGACGCGTCTACACTGTAACCATGTTGCCACGTCCCCTCGGTTTCTGCCTTTTAAAAGGAAGTTTTTCCTTGCCTCTGTCACCTAGTGCTTGCTCATGGTGGGAGTTGGGTTTCTGTAAATAATATCACAGAGTGCGGTCTAGAGCTGCTCTATATGAAAAGCGCTAACAGATAACTATTGTTATGAATTGGCGCTGTTCACTTGATTACTAGTTAGTTGATTAGCTTTATCAGTTAAATACATTTGTTTTTCACTTTGTGAGAAAATTAAGGTGCAGCTTGACAGCATATGAAAATTATCAATTGCGTGAGTCTTGCGAGACAGCTTTTAACTTACGAGAAATCTTGTCACATTTTAATCTTGCGAGATCTCGTGGCACCCCTAGTTGATACCCATTTTTAGTTGAAAATGAGAAGTTGATAACTACTTTACAGTTAAACAAACTCATTTGTAAAATTAATATTATTTTTGTCATGCAAAGATCTCTGTACTTCTTTAGTCACTTCCTGTTAAGCCCTTCCTGGTTCAGCAGAAAAATACGAGAAAGACATTTGCAGCCAGTACTGTTTAACTTGGTGCTTAGAATTTCAACACACTGCACAAAAACACTGCAGTTAGTATTTTCTTTTTAAAGAGAACATCTCATTAATACATCAAAGAAAGAGCCCAAAATATCACACAAGAAATTGCTGTATTTATTTTCTTGGTGTTTGACCTGGATAGAGCAGGGGAAATGTATTCCTCTTAGGGCCTTTTTCACTTCGTCTTTCTTCTTTTTACAAATCAATATGCCACTAATGGTTTTCAAAATCAAATGCTAACCTCTAGACATGAAAAGGGGTTATATCTTTTTTAGAAAAGGACAGAGAGATAGATGGAGAGAAATACATACATAAATACACATGCACACTCTCATTGATCACTAGAGTAACAAATATGAAAGGACATTATTTGGCTTTTATAAAGATATTGCCAGTTGGTGTCGTCCATCTCTTCATGGATACCTTTTGTAGCCTTTCATATTTATGTTATATAGCAGCACTCAGTAATGCTTGGCCAACACAACTGTATTATTTCTCAGCAACACATTGAGGTAAAAAATAAATATGAATACAAAATATTATGTAGCCATGCTCCATACTGCAGTACAAGTTTAACTGGTGATATACTGTGTATATATATGCTTCAGTTGCAGTGCTGAGACCTCTTGATGCAGTTTCATGCATGCTGTCTTGCGGTTTATTATGTGTACCAATTTCAACACACACCATTGTCTACTGTACTCGCTAGTGGGGTGGGATTATTTGGTTGCCAGGAAAACCAGGCACTGGTTAATAAAAATAAATTGGAAAGTGGGTGGTTATCGAATGCATTGCAAAGATTGGTTAGTCTTAGAGATTCCTCCGTCTCATTCTGAGCTAGGGTTTTAAAACAGCCTTTGAATATAATGCTGCACATTCTTGGAATAAATAGCAGGAAAGGTTTAAGCTAGATGTCTTGGTTTCAACAGGACATAAACATTTTACTGATGATTGTAATTGTTACCTGTAAATTGTTCTTTTTCTAATTATATTATATAAATATATATATTTATGTCTGTTTAATGATATTTGTATCTGTTTGTGTGCTGTACACAGGCCTCAGCTGTAAAACATACCCAGGTCTCAGTCTGATTCTCTGTATAAATAAAGGTAAAAAAACAAAACAACAACACTTTTATATATTGCCAATACACATTGTAGGCGCACCAAAAGAGGCGGGATTCAAACCACTGGTATGCTTTGCCCGACATGACCATTGCCGAGAGTGTGGATAGCTGTGGTTGACTGTGTCAAAGGCAACTGATAGGTCTAGCAGGATAAGGACTGAGGACTGGGTTCCAGCTTTAGCCGATCTTAGGGCAGAGCTGTTTATGTGAAGTGGCCATTCTTAAAGGCCGACTGACATGGATCAAGGAGGTCATTCCTTGAGAGGAATCATAATGTCTATAAGCATCACTACAATCCAATCCCTGCACTTTCTTTTATGATGTTAGTGTATTTCTGTCATCATCAAGTTATCAAAATCATATGTGATTTCAGTAATAAAGATTAAGTAAAACATTTATGTAACAAATATAAAGTATACAGAACAGAATGAGGTATAAACATACAATATTTATTAAATATAATTAGAGATGCGATTACCTATCGGCCCGTGACAGGAATCAGACGGTTTTCAGTTTAATTGGCTATGACTGGTGACCAGTCTTTACCTTGAGTAAAGAAAACTCAAAGCTTGCAATTTGTAATATCTAAGGCCAAAACAAGCCATGTTTCCCACACAGACTGTAATTGTGCAGACCGCCCAAGTACAATAACAGTCACCAGTAAGCTATATTTGGCAACCCAGTTTAGCATTTTGCAGAGAGAGACAGAGACGTTATGTGGTGTTATGTTAGACACGGACATGGTGGATATTTTACAAACACGGACCAGGTAAAGCAACAGTGACTACACTTGTTGGTGCGGATGTCATTTGGGAGAGTTGTGTTTTTTTCTTTATATATACAATATATCTACTGCTAACAAATAAAGTCAACAAAGCAGACAGGTACAGGAAGGGCAAGACAGGTGTAGGTGTGTGCATGTGTGTCTGAAAGGAAAGGTAAGGTGAGCAGATTGTGAGTCAACACTAAAATATGTTGGAGAATTAAGTAGAATTAAAATGGTGAGAAAAGAATAACGTACTATAAGTAGGGTGATGAATTCCTCAGTTTAAATTGTTATTTGCTGACATCAAACAGAGGAGAGAACACAAGTTTACCTGCAGGTTTGGAATATACACTGAGGTATCACATTAGCTTCGGCTGAAGAAGAATGCTCATCTTATTTTACTGTCGGTTTGTGCAGCTGCCGCTGCAGAGCCTCTTTGAACCAGAGGGAAGGATTAATGTGACCAAGAATTCTTGTCTCAGGAGTGTCTCCTGACATCAAATATGAAGTTGAAGACTGCAAGCTGAAGTTTGATGCTGGCAGCTTGATTAATTATTGAGCCTCTTCTAATTCAGGACAGGATTTAACATATTCTGTGAACTATGATGAGAGCAGGTAACCTTCAAGAATAATTATATAAATAAGCCCACTCATGACATTTCTAGGCCCAGGTATCGACTCGCTGGAAACTTGCACACAGGCTCATATAGTCCAATAAAAAAGAAATAAGAAGCCACTTGATGAAACAACGGGCCTTTCATTTGTTAATAGGAACCATAAATCATAGTGAATCGGCTGCAAAAAGGAACACAAAAGAAAACTATGGTTATAACTTGCAGCAAAAGTAGCATGTTTCAGACTTAAAGGATAATTTCAGTATTTGTAAAACAGGGTCCTATTTTCACATATTTTCACATGTTCAGACTGTCATACCAGGTGTCATCATAGAACATCATGGAAAGGTTCCCTATGAGTAAAAGCCGCTAACACCCCACTGAGTCTGAGCCTGTTTGGTTGAGACCTCAATTTTTGGACCACCATTTGGTTCATACCACGTTTTTCCAACATCATCATTTTTGTTATTATTATTAGCCTGTTATTATCCATCTTGGTCTAATTAAACTAGCCTAACTTGTAGGCATTATCACTCCATCATGACTGGACCATAATAGTGACATGACACACGCAGTTAGAGGTAATATATGTAATATTTACAAAATATAGGCTAACAGCTTACCCTAACTTTAAATATAATGTTTCTCACTAATAGACATTACCTGGTCAGGCCAACCAGGTATATTCACAGCTGCCAAAGTATATTTGCCGACCCAATTTAGCATTTTGCAGTGAAACACAAAGAAATTATATTTTAAGCACGGAGCAATAGTAAACACACACCAGATGTCATTAGATCTTTCGAAACGGAATCGCAGTTGAGTCTATTAAATGCGGCAACTTTAAAAAACATACTGCTGATGGAGAAGTTTCGATAAAATGGTCAGCTTTGGCTTTTCTAATTACAACTGTGCATGCTTTGTGCAGTTGCAATTCAGCCAGTCTGAATCAAGACAGCTCCTGGATTTTTGCCCAAGACTTATGGCGCTTGCAAAGTGAGTTGTCTAAATCTGGAGCATTGTTTCAGGCTGTACTTTCTCAGCATGTTTGTCAGACATTTCTGTAAAACCATCATGAAACAAAATCCAGGCATTTTCAACATCAGCAATAAGGTACATTTTCAAATCAAAGTAAAACAGTTCATGAAAATAATTTTGTTCTATAAAATATATCATGCCACTCTTTATAATGATGCGTGGCTTGGTTTGGGTAATTCTTGTGGCAACAACACAGTAGCCACTAATGTAATTTGCGAATACGAAAGCAGCTGTGCATTTATGAGGAACATTGGTTAGGATTAAATCAATTAGAGAGCATAGTAAGGTTTAAAAGCATCAGATACTGCACATTAAAATCAGCATACCCAAATTAACACTGTCAGAGTTGATTTAAATACTTTTAAAGTGTCTATTTGGATCCGCACCACAAAGTGTTAATTTAACTCTTTTTGGAGTGTTGGTACCTTAATGCTAATTGAATGTAATTTTCTTTTTGGAGTTAAAGTTGAACACTTCTTAACACAGACCAGTGAAAGCTTTTCTTAACACTTTTAGGTAGTGTTAGATATTGATTTTCACAGAGTATCATTTGTTAACTACACAATTGTTAGCCCCATGACATTTTAAAGGTGCGAACACAACAATGTAAGTCTCGGAATGTTTCCTGCACACAGCCTGTAGCCTACCAGATTGGCTAGTATCAGATTTACGGATCAACACAGTAGTTTACCCGAAACAGGTGTAAAGTGGAGATATTATCCAAACAACTGACCAGTATTGACCGTGAATTTTATTTCCCCATACAGAAAGGTAGAGTCGTGTATGCATAACCTATTGATGGTGATTATCATTATTTTAAAAAACATTTGTAGCAATACAGCCATATATCTCTTTTGTTTCTTCCTAAGAAGGGGGGATGAGTCATCACCCGCCGAGCGCCTGACTCAAGGCCCTCCAAACTTACCAAAACTCCGAGTGTTCCACCAGACAAACCACCATCTCCCGTAAAAGTAAGATAACTGACTCTACCTCAAGACTGTTAAAATGACAATTTAACCCTGTCCAGATATTTAAGATCTCCCTGAACTAGGAATATCAGGACCTCTAGGTGGACAGAGGCAATAAACTAAGGCCTCCTAAATGGATCTCCACACAAACACACAGGCACAGATCAAAGAAAGAGGGCTTTTTTGTTTACTCTTCACATCCTGGTGTGGAACTGATATGACCAACAGACGCTGTCATAAAATACTCCAGCATTTGGAGAACACCCAACCTCAAATTCTCTAGCCTAAAGTCTCAAAGTCTGTGGTGAATAAAGCACAAATGTGAAAACGGTTAAATAATATCATAAATAATACTATCCTGTGTTTTATATTTAATCTTATCGGCTCCTAGGCCAAGGAATTAAATATGGATTTTTACAAGTAGTCAAGAGTTATTTCCAGGTTCCCTTCCTAGAACCACATTGCCCTCAAAAGGACAAAAGAGGTATAACATGCCATTGGACCTTACTCATCTCTTTGTGTCCATTAATCTGTATATTATTGTTATCTAAACTCAGTAATCTGGAGTGAATGTGTGTTTTATCATAAGTATCTTACGGCAAAAATGAAGACCTAAAACACTGCCGACCCCGTGTTTCTTTTTTAACATCCGTTTAGCGTTTTAGTGCGGATGGGCAAAAACAGAGAACTTTAGAAACGATGATGCAGACGCTCACGTTTGGCTCTCTGATTGGGTCTTATAAGTTATGCAAAGATGAAAGACAATGCTGCTGACAGAGTTTTTGCTTTGGTATTTTGCAAATAACACTTAAAGCCTAATCTTGTAGCTACTTTGCATGTCGCTGTTTACTTTGCAAACACCTTCCAGTCAGTTTTCCACCAACACAGTCGCTTTTAACTCCCATGTTACATTCAGTAACAGTCCCAGCTCGTTATTGGTCTATGCAAAAACAAAATCTGGTGTGGCTCTTCTGCCACTAATTATACTCGGTTGATAGAAACTACTTCTCCTCCCGCCTGTCAAAGTCATGCTTGCGCTAAGGCACCGTGACAGAGCTTCCTTAAAGTGAGCCGTTGTAGCGCTTTACATTTCCCGCGATTCAGTAATGACTATGGCTGACTGTTTAAGCAGTCACACTGTGTGTCATGTGTGCAAAGATGGTGAAATACTGTGGCAAACTTCACTAAACATCTGAGATTAAGTCACAATAATATGATAATGTTATGAAGCGGTCACATTAAACTAGAAATAAAATTTGCAAAAAGTATTGGTATCGGTATGGGCAATACCATTACTTGAATTGATGGACGGCTGAGGACACAACAAAGCAGTAAGGCAAACAAATTTGACATTCTCTGATCAGGGTTTATGTCCTGTAGCTCTGAAATCTATAGCCTAAGTAGAAACTTGGTGATCACCGTAGGAACCAAAACTTGCGTCCATATGTTTCCCATGTTACAATTTCTTGTCACAATAGCCAAACTGAATTTAAATTGAATCCTGTTAATTATGTTCTAACTTCTCTTTATTGCATTCTTGTTGTTGCTTAATCATTGTTGTTTGTCTTCTCTATACCCTTATCCAAAGAAGGTTAAAATCAAGGGCAACTGGACTTGGTTGAAGATACTAGAAGACATTTCGTCCCTCATGACAAGTAGGGAAACTCATTTCCTGGTGATCCTCAAAAGGTGCGTATTTAAGGGATCAGGGTACCCACTGGGCTTCATACTTTGTAACTGCCTTCCAAAACTGTTATAATTAATAGTTTTAGAAGGAGTAGGACAAAGCTTTAGATTCATATGATTGAAATCATATTCTGACAGCCAAAAGTTCTAATTCACCCAACTGGTAAGGTAAACATGGGTTATATTAGGCATTTGAACTGATGATGTAATTTTTCTTGGGAGGACAATCTTGTAATCTTGGTAGGGTTGGAGCTCACGCTTGAGTTCGCATCAACTATTTTTGTGTATGGGGAAGATATCCAAACAGCATCATCAATTTATTTGGTCAAACATGATGAATCTCTGGCTTTTCAGTTGGTGGGGTGCTGATACTACACTTTGTGATCTAGGCTGATGAGCCTAGATAATGGCCCAGTTTCACATATTATGCATCTTTACACACTGCAGCAGCATGAATAACTTTGAAAAAAGTATTTCTAATGTGTAAAAAAACCTGCAAAATTAAAAAGGGGTCAGTGTTTCTATGTAATTATTATGCTCCCCCAGTTGTTGTCCAAAGACATGATGCTGTAATAAAAGAAGCAGGTGAAGGGGTGACACAACCATTATTCATCCCTAATACAACCCTGCAGAAGTTGATAAAGATAGGATTTAGCAAGAAAGTGCCATTTATGCTAATTATTTATCATAGGCTTGCAAATTAGCACCAACTTGAATATGATGAATTAAAATCACAGGCAGGTTACCTCTCACTGTCAACCTCCATTTTTGGACACAAGCTGAGAAGAGTTAACTGGCTAAATACGTGCTGTATCTGTTTGGGTGGTTGGGGGGCAGAGAGGATTGTTGGGGGTTGAAATTATAGGAGAATATTTTGCCTAAGTAATATATCAGCTTCAATGCATTTTGTGTATTTTATGCAAGGTAGCTTTTCAGCCACATTTGTGATACACTTGAATTTGAGAGAAAAGAATTGTGGACCAAAGTAAAGGAAAACAAGGGGAGCAGAGAAAATTTATGTTTTTTTCCGGTGTTCCAGAATGCCAATGCACTGCAAATCTGCCTTTCTATTTAATACAGTGATGGTTAAATTAGGTATCACTTTGATCCAGAGAAACCTTTAAAGAGTGTAACAGAATCATCTTCACTCCCTGGATTACAAGCAATCAGTAGTAAGGAGGTCAAAGTTATTAGAGCCATTGTTTCCTGACAGTAGCAAATATCCAGAATGGATGGAATGATAGGGAGGTAAGTGCTACTGAAACAAGAGTTGAAAGAGTGTCTTTCATACTTCACACAGCATCAGGGGGTAAATAAGGGATAAAAACAGGATATAAATGATTGAAGCAAAAAAAACATTAAGTACTTCTTGAAGAGTGTATTCTGTTTCACCACTATGGAGTTGAGAACTAAAAGAGTAGAGTGGTTACCTTGTCCCTTTGTCCAAGGTGACTTAGGCGACTTAGGCCCTATCCACACTAGTGCAGTACCTTTTGCTACGTTTACACTTTCCTTCCAGACTAAAATGGCAAAAACAAAGACCTAAAGCGGAGAAGTTTGAAAACACTGCCAACCCGTTTTTGTTTTAAAACATGTTTAGCGTTTTAGTGCGGATGGGCAAAAACGGAGAACTTTAGAAACGATGATGCAGACGCTCACGTTTGGCTCTCTAAGTAGGGTCTTATAAGTCATGCAAAGCAGAAAGACAATGCTACTGACAGAGTTTTTGATTTGTTTTTTTTATTAAAATATTTTGTACTGTGCAAATAACACTTATAGCCTACATGCTGTGCATGTCGCTTTTTACTTTGCAACAACTTCCGGTCTGTTTTCCACCACCACAGTCGCTTTTAACTCCCATGTTACATTCAGTAACAGTCCCAGCTCGTTATTGGTCCAAGCAAAAACAAAATCTGGTGTGGTTCTTCGTCTTTTTTAAAAAAAATTCTTTTGGCAAATCTTCTGCAGCTGTGAATTAGACCATTTGCTTTATGTTTACACCAGCATGTTCATGATGGCTACTAGATGCGTTTTCAGCCGCTTTAATGTAGACGGAGATCAACTCTGACCCCGGACTCACACAGATGCCTTGTGTTCCACAATATGGCTGCGCCACGGCTGGCTTAGCTAATCGCTGTCATTGTAGTCAATGCTTGTGTTCACACTATGAGCGCTGCAGCGCGTCCCAGAATAGGCAGCCGGTCTATTTTTGACGGAAGATGCTTCAAGCAGAACAGAGCACTGGAGCTGTGCAGGGTAAATATATATACATACATATAATACACATATACACACACATATACATATATATATATATATATATATATATATATATGCAAATCTCCCTTTCCACCAAAATAAATGAATATCATAATCTGATATTAGTTCATTTACTAGTACACCTTTAGAAGAGAGAGATCTGATGTTTAAGAGTCTACATTTAACTCTCCTATTCGTTTGCACTATTGCTCTTGTGGTTTTTATGAGGTTTTTATGCACAGCTCCTCTTCTGTTTACCTTTGATTTAAATAATTTCAATGGTTGGGGGGCAGACACCGTCACTATAGGATTTTCACTAAGTAACTCCTGAAATGGAGGAGCAGAGAGGTGTGTTAGACTGCGACTCTGCGACTTTTTGGCGACTTTATAAAACATAACCGCAGCACAGACAAGGAGACAGAGAGAGTCAGGCAAAGCTGGTGTGTTTGCAGTGAGAGACTAGAGGTAAAGGGGTGTGTGTGTGTGTGTGTGTGTGAGAGAGAGAGTGCAGGGAGAAGGCAGGCAGGTACATTTACAAATAATAAAAATAATGTCCATGTGGGTTAAAACATGCTTTCACAGGGCGGTATAATGTAAAAAATTTTAATGGTATTTTTGTGTGGGGGGGTCCAAGAAAATGTTTGTTTTCCAATAAAGAAATATTCAATTCTACATAATGTTGGAACATTGTTATTACCACATCTGTGAATAATCCGTTTTAAAGTCTGGACCAGATTTTGAATAAACTACACCCAAAAACTAAACTTGGTAAAGAAGTCTACTGGGTTTGAATTACAACCATAAGATCTGGAAAAAGTCATGTGGTTAGTTTTGATGCTCTCCACAATCATTTTACATTTTTTTTTGAGCCTCACCACCTTATAATGGCAGGAAAACACTGTTAATGTGACCTCTGAATCATTAGAGACTGTTCATGTTTGCCTTTTGTGTCTTAATTTACAGCTATTTACATTTGTAGAAATTATCAAAAATAATAGGCACCATGAGAACCACCTCCCTTCTGTATAATTACAAGCATTTTATTTGTACATTAAAATCCAAAAGATCTCCTCATTAGCTTAAAAGGACTAGATAGATTCTTAATTTGCTTTACTAACCTCAGCTCCTCCATGGTCACCACCGTCTTCTTTATAATTTAATTTAACTATCAACATGTAACTTACAGTATGTGTATAGGACAACTTTCACCATCACTTTCTGCTGCTCTCTCTCTCACATTCGCTCGTCCTTTGAAGAATGAGGAGAAGGAGACAGCCATGTGTTCAGAGTTACTGTAGCTTACTGAAAATCATTAATGGTCACGTGAAATTTTAGTAGTGGCACTCATTCATTAAGCAGCAACAGTAGGCTTTAAATACATTGCCAGCGACTGGTTTTAACCAAGCACTAAGCTCTGTTTATTTCAGAAACAGTTGCTAATGTTGCACTTCCACACAGCTGAAGAATAAAACCGTTTTATATCTGTGGTACAATCCAAAAGAGACTTGGCAATAACACGACAGCTGCATGTTTGTCTTTGTAGTCGTAATATAGCAAATTATATTTGTAGTAGTGAAAGAAAGAATACAGCACCACGGGAGGAAAACACATTCTAAAGCGCTGCGGGAGCATTTCAGTGACCATTAGAGATAGCATTACATGGTTGTTGGAAAATTAAGATTATATTTATTTAAAATTATTTAAGACCTAGAACACAAATTTCCAGGAATTTAAGAATTTTTAAGACCCCGCAGAAACCCTGCACAACTGCCGCTCACTAGATATATTTTTTTTTCAGACCATTCCCTGTAAACCCCGCAATTTCTGACATACTCAGTCCAGCCCGTCTGGCACCAACAACCATGCCACGTTCAAAGTCACATAAATCCCCTATTTAATTCAGAAATTTAAAGGTTCCAGAACATCCTAAGAACGTCCTGCTAGTGTTGAGCAAGTCACCTGTTGATGTTCACTGAACGTTCCCAGACGGTCATGATGTGGAGTTTTTTAAAGGGTCGGGAGACGTTTGGCAGATCTTTAGGGAACATTCAGGACGTTCTGGAAATGTTTAGGGGACCTGTACTATAGGACATTACCTCTAGGTCTCTACACTACATTCCCATAACATTTGCAGAACCTTTAGGGGACCAAACTAGAATGTTATTTTTTGTTTCTTGCATTACCTTCCCAGCATGTTTGCAGAACATTTAATAACATCACAGGAATTTTTGTAGAACCTTTAGGGGGACAACCTAGAATTTTCTTTTTGGTCCTATTTAGGTTCTTCCCTCATGTTTCCACAACCTTTAGTAACATGCAGTACTTTTAGGGGATATAAACATTAGTAGCTTGTAATACCTTCAAAACATGTTTACACCATAAAGCTTTTAGGTCTAAGGTAAGACATTCTCAGCATTTCAGTTATTATAAATTATTTTATTGAAAATTATCTCAAATGTGTTGGTAAATAATAGCAAAATCTGACTTGATTGACAATTATATTCAATATAGCATTTCTGTTTATACTGCTGGATTTGAATCCCCAAAGCATGTTGGAAGTAACCAGATCCATTAAATGAAGGTGCTGATGCTCACAGCAAAGTGACACACACACACAAGCAGGTGACACCATTCAGGCACACAGACAACTTAACAACCAAACCCAAAACCAATAGAAAACCAGACAGGGAAACAGACAGAAAACAGGATAAAAAACACAGATCACTCAGACCACAATAAAATAAACAACAAAACGAGCAGGGATATCAAACTAAACTCCTCAAAACAAGATACCAGAAGGTAAAAACACAAAGCAGAAAGACAGATTTGTGACACCCTGTGACTAACAGGAGACCATATTGGGACATTCTGATTAAGTTCATAATGAAATATACTCATATGGCCAATAGGACTATATGGGAATGTTCTGCGTATATCCCAAAAGTCCTCTTTATTATGTTGCTATGTGACCATAAAATAACCAACATGGAACGTCCCCATAAAGAACATTATTATATGACCAACTTACACCCATGTAATGTTCTGCCTATGTCCTCTTTGTAGAGCCCTGCATTTCAGCCTGAGCGCTACATGTCATAGCTCACACATGGGTCAGGCATTGGGCCTGGGATCTCCTTTATGCTTTGTACATCCATCAATTAAAATAACGAAGGAAAAGCTAGAGGTGGTAAAGCAAATATAGAAACCATTTAGAACCACATGAGATAGTATGCTCGCACCAGCATCTTTCACACTATTTTCCAGGAGTAGGCCAATTGCTGATGATATTCTGTGGTGAAGCCTTGATTTTTGATGCATAGACTTAGGAGTAAGGTAAGACAACCTGCATGTTTTTTTAATTATTGGTCCTTGTACCTTAAAATGATGATGAAGTTGAAATATAAATCATTTCATTTGTAAATGAGGCCCCAGCTGAACAAGAAGCTAAGAGTACCTAAATTCGTCATTCTATTTGATGGATGCTGTAGCGCTTTGATGACACTGACACAAACACAATAGTGTACATATTTTAATACTAACATATGCCAGTTCAACTGGTGTAGTATTTGGAATAAAAACAAACTACAGAAAGAACCAGCAGTGCAGTGGTTGAGGTCAGGGCGACGTTATGGGTATTGCATCATAGTTGGTTACACATCAAATAAGGCTTCTTGGTTGTCTTGGCAGGAGTCACTATGGTCATATCAATAGTTATAGGGAGGTCTTTTTGAGGGCAACTCTCCAGTAAAACAATTACTCAGTTCTGTTGAGGCTGAATTTGAAATGCTAGGAAAACCTCCAGCAGGAAATGTCAAGGCAGCAGAGGTTTGGGCCTCAACCTCAGAGTCTGAGAATGGGGAAGGAAAATAGAGATAAGAAGGTGGGTAGAAGTTGCTCCAGGGGCCTCATTTATAAAATGTGTATGCAACCATATTGATTTTTAAGTAATAACATAAGTAATGAGCCATGATCAGGTAGAAGCATAATGATATGATATCATTTACACACACAAGTCTTGCAGTCTGAATCAGGGAGAAACTTATCAACATTTTGAGAGGACATATCAGTTATAGAATTTTACCATTTCGGCAGCTCAGTTTCATGTAGTTATTATAAATGAGGTTCAGGAACAAGACCACACCTCTCCTTCTTACTAATCCAACCACCTGTGCTTCACTCATTTCATCCACCTGTGCCTCTCCAATCCAATCACCTGCACATATGTATATAAGCCTGTCTAACCGGTTCCTCTCCCGTTTCTTGGTTCTCACATCCCTCCCCCCCCAAAAATCGTTTGTAACTTATTTCAATGGACAGCACTGCAGGCTCAGAGCGAGAAGGTCCTGGTTTCAGACCTCTGTCATCCCAGGCCTTTCTGTGTGGAGTTTGCATGTGCTCCGGTTTCCTCCCACCATCAAAGACATGCATGCTAAACTAGGTTCCTAGTTGCTCCAGCCTACACGACCCAGATCAACCTCCTCCCTCCCTACCTCCTTGACCCCTTCATCCCTCCCCCCTTCGACCCCTCCATCTTTTCCTTTCTGAACCTTCTGGCTAACCCAATAAACTACCTGTTATACCTCAGTTGGTGTGGTCTTCATTAATGAAATTAAACTTAAGTGATTGAGATATCTATGGTATAGGCCTAGAATAAAAACAACTTTGTGGTGACAAACAATCACAATAATACAGTTTTTTACACTTGCTCACATTTTTCTACACCAAGTTTTCGCCTCAGTCAGCACAGAAGATGTCATTGTGGTTTAACTGTGGATCACTTTTCATTGCTTGGACAATACATTCAAAAACCACATTTTTCAAATTGCATGAACTTTTTTTCTCAACCCAACCCAAACACCACCAAAGCTCTGTGTATTTATACTCCAATTCTTTACAAATTGATGTCAAAACTGTTAAATGTATCTTCAAAACCTGACAATTAAAAAACTATTGCCACTCTGAGCACCTATTTTCATTCCTTGATGACCTCTATGAAAGACTTTTGCCAAGTGAGAAAAGGGGACAATTGAGGTGGAATCCAGAATGTTTTGTAGACAATGTGTTGTTTCACAATCTCTTCCAGTCAGAGTGGTTTACACAGTGTTGGGAGTAGCATGTTACAAAAGTAACACAATTACAGTAATGTATTGTTTTTTGCTGTAATATAACACATTACTAAAAACAATTGGTAATATAATACCCGTTACAATCTCAGTAACGCACGTTACAATGCATTTTAACCCGAAACTAAGTGGTGTGTTTTCTTTAACTATTTACTTTCATGATCAGAGAGGCTGCTGTCTGTTCATCCTGACTGGGTGATCCATCGGGAGATTCAAATAATCAATTATGTTATCCTCTTGTACCTCGTGCGTAAATGCGCACAACTTTCTTAATGGGGAGACGATTGATCCTATTTCATGATATAACTTTTCCTTACTCTCCGTTAATTTACCTAATAGAGGCATTTTTTCCCCTCATGGAGGTATAAAGTTTATGACCACCAGCCACACAATCAGATGTCACTCTTGGACACAATGAATGCTGGATATCTGGACATATCTGCAGAACATTACCAGGGATGGATCAAGCATGCAAATAGATTCTTACCCAGGTGTATTACAAGCAAGGACATAAGGTTTGATGTGACTGGGTTGATTGGCACTATATGCAATACAAGTATGTACGTGTTGTATTGCACTACTGGAATATGTTTATTGTTTCATTTTGAACTCATTTAGTACTTTTCATTTTGATCTTCCAGCAATTATATGCAGAATAAATTTTACAACTTATTTGCTTGTTTTATGCTTGTTGAGTTTGAGTAAATTGGCCACTATATAACTGTAGTGGTGAGTTTTACTACCACAATATCCACTGACTTATTGTTTGTATTGCTCTCGTTGTTACATTGTCCTAGGACCCAGAGTAGGGGAGGAACATCTGTTGCTGAGCCCACCACGCCATCAACATCCACAGCTTTGCCAAAATCACTCCTAATGTCACCACAGAATGAACACAGCCAAGGCAGCATATGATGGCACTACACAGCATACAAATGAAGTACTTTAGTGCATTCAGACACTAATATGGGTATCACATATCAACATAAACATCATGTGCCTTACTCTGTCACTCTTTAAAAGACAAGTGTATTTACAGTACGAAGCCGATCAATTTCTTAAACGTCTTTGCTGTTTTCACTCTGAGTCATGTCTACAAAGGGACAGATGCAGCCATTAGGCCTTAACAGCATTACTTGGCAGCTTGAGCAGAACTGACAGGCACCTAAACAGGCACTCTGCAGTACTTCATGGAAGCGCACAGCCTCTGGCTTGCTTTCCTCCCCCTGTCCTCATGCCCAGTCCTCTGCGTGTTATGCTGTCCAGTTTGGTACCAGTTATATACACCCTGCTGCTAACAGTTTAACGGTATGGCTCTGGTCCATGCCAGCCCCTCTGCCCCTTATGCTAAGTCATGTGCCAAATCATTTCCCTTGGCTAATAGCTAAATATTTTCAGGGGCAATTTCTTGCCCAGATCAATTCTCATCAGTTTGTCAATACACTAACACAAGTAATTGACCTGGACTCAACATAGAAACTTTATTCATCTGGAGAGCACTAAAACTGATATTGGGTTTTAGATTTAAATAACAAGGGGGGGGGTGATAATCCTCGTTGGATATCCATCTATTGTTTAAAGTTCCAGGCAGTGGCTGATACTGTTAGTGGTTGTGACGATAGCCTGTTACTGTCTGTGCCACTGTGCGCATAACGTAAAACACTGTGCAGAGCAGCACGTGAGTAACGTTTAGTGTAACTGGGAAGAAAATTGGACAATTTACGCTGCTTAGCCAGATCACTGGTCATGGCCAATTATGCTGAAAACCGGCCAATTCCAATCCCTTAGCCGGTCAATCCGTCCATCCCTAACTACAGCGTTACAGTATGTTCACATTTTCACATTATTATTATGCTGTAGATCTGCTTTACAACCAAAAACTGCACGACGTGTACAGACATCTCCCCCTTTAGTAGAGGAATGTGAAAACACCTATTTAGTAACATAAATAAAGTAACATTATGACTCTGTGGACAGGAAGAGACTGG
The DNA here is from genome assembly GCF_014851395.1 of Micropterus salmoides. NCBI lineage: Eukaryota > Metazoa > Chordata > Actinopteri > Centrarchiformes > Centrarchidae > Micropterus > Micropterus salmoides. Next base: position 27,937,138 of record NW_024040040.1, on the reverse strand, counting down.
ACAAACTGATTAAAAAGGCCGGTTCTGTCCTAGTATGCTCGCTCGAGCCAGTAGAGGTGGTAGGAGAGAGGAGGGTGAAGCCTCGAATATACTCTGGAGCGCACACGGACAGCTGCGGACCCCGTGGACGCGGACTACTTCTGTTTATACTACTTTCTGCAGTCAGCTTGGTGGACACGTTCCATACATGCGCAGTAGATCGGTCGGTGCCCTGGTAGCACTAGTCGCTGTGTGGACCTGGACAGGTCACAAAAAACACGAGGCACGTGGATGTCTGCGCAGACCCTAAGCGTACCCCCTCTGATAACGATTTTTTTGGCATACTCACGGATGCGGAATGTATAATCCTTGCCTGAGAGCATAGCTCTCATCCATGTTGGAGAGCTTGTCCCACTCCCTTCATGAGACACTAACATCACTGAGCAGCTTATTCAGTGGCAGACTGATACATCCACGCTGTGTGAAGGAGAGATTCAGAAAATCTTTTCTTCCTGCAGCCGTGAGACTTTATAATCAGCAATGTTAATCAGTAACCACAACTCAGAGACTGAGTGATAATCAATGCACAATGTCACGTTACATTGTTTAATATTGGAATTTGTTTTTATCTGTTGTAAACTCACCAGGATAAGCACGCGAACATGCATATCGTCACTTCTGTTTAATTTTTGGTAATTTGTTTAATAGTTGTAAAAATATATTTTAGGTTTAAAATATCTTATGTTATCTTATTGTTTAGTATTTATTTAGTATTAATATATTGCTGTGTGTATAATTTATTTTTGATATTGTTAGTATTATGTTTAATGTCACTTATCACTTTACTCCATGCTATCCACTTGCTGCTGTAATGTTTGATGATCTTATCATATCTTATATTATAAACATAACCAAAATACATTTTGGTATTGCAGGGCTCTTTAAAAAGTCTGCTGCCCTCCCCTACTTGTGGTGTCAAATTTCCTCTTTGGATGCTCTATGAAATTACTTGAAGCTTCTTGTCCCCCCACAACACCTCTCTTTCGTAAAGGGCACTCGAGTGATTTAGTACTACAATTCCATAAAGCTGGGGGACTCATGAGACACAGCAAATGATTTCACCAATTACACTACATTTAGAAAAGAAGACGTTTTCAAATCAACTGTGACCGGATAATGCTTCACAGATGAGTTGAGATGTGCCCAGTTAGTTGTTACTGTATTAAGTATCTCCTACCCATTTTAATCATTTTTCACACAGTTTTTAATAAACAGACTTTTAAGAATTCACCTGTCATTTTTCACAAAGGAGAACTCTAATTTAATGAAATCACATTATGGAAATTGAGTGGACAAGCTGTCTGGCAGTGTTTCAGGATGTCAAACAGTAACTTAACGTTACACATCTTACTTTTTGTTTTTTTAACAACCGGTCCCACAGTTCTACCTCCCATAGATTCAACCAGTGGGTATACAAGCACTTTTAACCCTTGAGTAGTGGTAGGCAGCACCAGTATGAAAAGCATCCTGTCACATCATTTGTTAGAGTCTGTGTGAATGAGGAAATCTGGATATCTGGGCCTCGATGTTAATGATTTCCTTTTGAAATCTGTGTCTCGTGAGTTGCCAAGCTTTATGGAAGTGCAATACTAACTCACGGGAGTTCCCTTCAAGAAGAAGACATGTTATAGGGTTGACAAGAAGCTTGTGGTTAAAATAGTTGTATGGGAGATAGTGTTGCCTCCCCCTGTGGTTCCATGTTAGTTCCACTCTGTTACATTAAAATACTAGTTACTGTACTATACTCATTGCAGAGGGGGCTAGGACCTCTAGTGGGTCCTTACATATTTTTAAAACAGCAAGCTGCAAGCTGTTTTCACACCTGAAGTTCGGTTCATCTGGTTTGGACCAATGGAAAAAAATGTATACATTGTTGCATTTTAATTCTGGTCTGCTACAAGTTGACACTGACTTTTTATAAACGAACCAAGTAGTAAACATGAAGTTATAGTAGTGACAGTTTGGATGATTTTCATCCTACATCCTTAGCACGTCATCCGGACCTACATGGGGCTACGATGGTGCTGTTTGCTGCATGAGACAAGGTCCTCTTGGCAGTGGTAGGGGCTTGTCACTGCAGAAGAGAGAGACGTGGTCTGAGTCTGACTTTTTTGCATCATTCAAGACACACAAAATATGCAACTATATTATTCAACTAAACAACAAAAATGTACGTTTGATCTGGCAGATTGGGTCCAAGATGGGCCCCATTTTAACTGGAGAGAACAGTGGGGCCTGTACAGCTGCACCCTCTGCCCTCGGTCTTGCTCCCCTACAGGTTGTACTGTATGAAGAACATAAATAGGGGTGGGAATCGCAGGGTACCTCACGATATGATACGATATAATATGATACGATACATGGCTCACGATAACAATAATATCATGATACAGCAATTCTGCGATAATCGATTTATCGCTAAACAATCCTAAAATGATACATCACGGCATCACTATGAATACAAAATGCCTATTTATTTTCTTTACATCCAAACTGTTAGAAAACTGCATGATTCTTTAAACTACAGAACTACAGAGCAACTATGAAAAGTTATTATAAAAACATACCTTTATAAAAGGCACATAAAAATGCAAATTCACTGAATTTACTGATTTTCTTTTTTTTTTTTTTTTTGTGCTGCAAATACAAATTGCTGTGTACCACCCAATTCTTACATGTACATCACATACGATTGACAGATTGACAACTGTTCAGTGACACAGCAGTGTGCTGCCATTTCTCCACCTACAGATAGCTGTATTTTTAGGCCACTGGTAATTTGGGTTTGAGTAATGACACTTTGGGGTTGCTGTAGCTAGTCCGTGTGGAGTGCTGAGGCAGCAGAGTAGCAGATAAAGACAGCGAAGTTAGCAGCTCTTTTTTATTTCACACAAAAGACAGGAAACATATGTACTTTAAGTATATGACAGTATGTCGTTCAGGATGTGAAGCAAAATGTGTAGTTTAGGTCAAGATTATATTTTCATGATTGCGATGCTAATGTCTGTTAGCACGTTAATGGATATTCCCATTATTAGCATTGAGCTAACCGTCAAATCTCTAATTTTTATTTATTGTATGTATCAATATGATGGGCTGGAATATCGATACAATATCATGGAAAAAAAATATAAAAATGTATTGCCACACCCCTAGTCTACACTGTGCTGGAATAAGCTGGATAAAAAAAATCGCCCTGCTGGGCACCTTTATTGCCATTGCAATTACATCAATCTGTAGTTTCTTACAAAGTCCATTCCATGTCTTTAAATGATTGTTCTGTTCTTCCTTGCCAGTTACAATGCTAAACTCTTGCGTTCCCTAAGTCCTGCGTGTGTCTTTCCACTGGCCAACAGTTGCTGACGTTTTCTGGATATTTTCCCTCAACACTCCCCCCTCTCTCTCCACAGGTGGTGCAGATGGCATGACAGGAACAAACACCGTGCAAGGCCTGATGGGACTGCAGGCAGACGGTACAACCTGGCCAGGCATCGGCTACGCCAAGCACACCACATATGGCCGAGACACTCTGGTGAGTGTTGTCGGAATTGCCACAATAATGCTCCCATCTACCAGCTAACTGAAACTGCACCACCCAACCTCCCTGAGGGCCTGTGGAGCCAGATTGGTGGTGATGGCAGTAGAAGGGATGCTGCTGGTGGGTAAAAAAGGTGTGTGTGTGTGTGTGTGTGTGTGTGTGTGTGTGTGTTAGATGGTCTGAGGCAGTGATGCTGGTCAGTTTCTCTAATAGCACTGACAGATGGAGCAGATTTGATCTAAAAGTGGTCCTAATCTCTCCCTCTCTCTGGGGTGAAATGGGACAAAGTGGATGAGACAACCTCCACTCATTGGCTGGAAAGCTGCTCGAAAGAAATAGCTTTGTGTTTGATTTTTTTTCACACTGACATTTACCAGGTAGAACAAAGTCTACTGACTCTGATTTCTGTTTGTTCTGTGTGAACAAATTGACTGCTTGAGAGAGCTTCAAGGAAGTCAGGGAAGAAGAACAAGAAGTCCAGTAAGAGACAGCAGGGTTTTACCAGCAGCTTGATGGAACATGACAGCATGGAGCCTGCACTCTGTTATACTTGTCAACTGAAGTTTTTCAATAATGCAAAATTCCTTTTGCGAGGAGGCTTTTTAAGCGAAATTGCTGCAGCAGCATAATACCGACACCTTCATCAGCACAATATTTAGATCTAACCTGACAGATCATGAGCCCATGACAGAAAGGACCCTCTTCATGTGGGTAGAGTCAGTTGTGGAAGATCAGTTTTTGTTGACACAATTTTAGTTGCATGTGTGTTGACGCACTTATATAGCGAGAAAGTACTGCATTATGCAGTTGTGTGTGTGATACAGTATTTTGTCCACTTCTTTACAAATAAGCTGTTAAAACATCACCATAGAATCTGATCTGTACTTTTTACTCTTCCAGACCAATGGAGTCCTGAGTGGCTACCGAAACCAATGGAGTCCTGAGTGGCCACTGAAACCTTGAAGGAAGAAACCCTGTTAACAATCCTAAGCTGCTGCTTCCAGCTTAAGGAAGCTGCTTCTCTCTGCTGTAGCACCTGAGTTCTGACAATGCCACTGTTAGGACCAAAACAAACTTTTGAACTAAGTCATCACCTGGCATGCTTTGCCATCACAACCAAGACAGTTCTACATACAATTAAAACATATACAAAAATATATATTGATACAAACTACTATAAATGACAAATGGATTTTACTGTTACTTTTACTAGCCTTTTTAATCTTCTCACCACTCAAAGCGCATTACAAGGTTTTTTCCACTCACACCGCTTCACCCATTCACACACTGAGGCTAAGATGACAACTGCTCATATGAAAGAAAGTAATCATTCATGCACACAGACACCAATCAGGAGGAGCTTGGGATTCAGTACCTTGACCAAGGACACTTTGACGCACAGACTGGAGGAGTGGGGGATCGAACTGACGATTTTTTGATTATTGGGTGATCTACTTCCTGAGCCACCCCTGATATACCACTAGACACCACATTTTTAAAAAGGATATATTTCTCCAAATATATCTGTGCAAATGAATGTAGAATGTGCATTGTCACTGAATTGAAGAAATAGCATCCCTTTTTACTGCAGAGCTGAAGGAGTCTCCGACTGACTGTTGTCCGACCAGTAGTTTGTGCAGAGGGGGAGAATTGTCCATAATCCATAATTTTGAGCGCAACCAACTAGAGAGGCTCCAGGGCAGTCCCCAGCACAAAGCTTGTTCAGCTTCTTAGTGTCACTGGCTCTGATGCTGCTGCCCCAACAGATGGCTGCAAAGAAAACTGCACTTGCAACAACAGACTGTTAAAAAAATAAAGTGCAACATCCTGTTATACACAAAGGATCTAAGCTTTTTCAAAAAGTGGAGTGTGCTCTGTCCCTTCATGTCGACAGCCACAGTGTTATACTTCCAAGCAGGACCGTAACCACGGTTTAGAAATTAGTAAGGTCTATATTTTCAATTGTTTTAATAGAGTCTATTCAAAGTAATTTATACCAAAATTACACATAAACACAACCAAAGTTAGACACTACTGTCACTCAAACTAATGATCTGCAATGAAAGACATACAAAGGGAGCTTTTGGCCAGAAATATTAATATAAAATTTCTTCTTCTGTGTGCGTGTGTGTTTGTGTGTGCGTGTTATTTTTTTGTTTGCTTGCTAGGATCCAGACTAGATATAGACTAGTGGAGATATGAAGTCAAATAAGGACCCATTCATTGGTGGTTGAGTTGTGGGCTTTGTATTCAACACTTACTGTATACAATGCCTCTGGAGAACTGTCCGCCACCTCAGGAGGGGGAAGCGGGGAACCATCCAAGCTGTGTACAGTAAGGATGGGACTCTGTTGACCTCAACTTAGGAGGTAATTGGAAGTCACTGAGGTAGTCAAACTGCTCCACAGTGGCAAAGCCCCAGGGTTTGATGAGATCCGCCCAGAAATGCTAAAAGCTTTGGGTGTGGAGGGGCTGTCTTGGATGACACGTCTCTTTAACATTGCGTGGAAGTCTGGTACAGTGCCATAGGAGTGGCAGACTGGGGTGGTGGTTCCCCTGTTCAAAAAGGGGGACCAGAGAGTGTGTGCCAATTACAGGGGTATCACACATCTCAGCCTTCCTGGTAAAGTCTACTCCAAGGTGCTGGAAAGGAGGCTTCGCCCATCGTGGAACAATGGACCAGCTCTTTACTCTCACAAGGATCCTGGAGTGGGCTTGGGAGTATGCCCATCCAGTCTACATGTGTTTTGTAGATCTGGAGAAGGCATATGACCGGGTCCCCTGAGAGATACTGTGGGAAGTGCTGCGGGAGTATGGGGTGAGGGGGCCCTTCTCAGGGCTATCCAATCCCTGTACAACCAAAGCGAGGGCTGTGTCCAAGTACTCAGCAGTAAGTCGGACTCTTTCCAGGTGAGGGTTGGCCTTCGCCAGGGCTGCGCTTTGTCACCAATCCTTTTTGTGATTTTCATGGACAGGATATCAAGGCGTAGTCGTGGTGGGGATGGGTTGCAGTTTGGTGGGCTTGGGATCTCGTCACTGCTTTTTGCGGATGATGTGGTCCTGATGGTATCATCGGTCCGTGAGATTCAGCTCTCACTGGATCATTTCGCAGCAGAGTGTGAAGCAGTTGGGATGAGGATTAGCACCTCTAAATCTGAGGCCATGGTTCTCAGCAGGAAACCGGTGGAGTGCCAACTCCAGGTAGGGAATGAGTCCTTACCCCAAGTGAAGGAGTTCAAGTACCTTGGGGTCTTATTCACGAGTGAGGGGAGACTGGAGCAGGAGATTGGCCGGAGAATCGGAGCAGCGGGGGCACTATTGCACTCGCTTTACCGCACCGTTGTGACGAAAAGAAAGCTGAGCCGTAAGGCAAAGCTCTTGATCTACCGGTCAATTTTCATTCCTACCCTCACCTATGGTCATGAAGGCTGGGTCACGACCGAAAGAACGAGATCGTGGGTACAAGCGGCCGAAATGGGTTTCCACAGGCCATCCGCGAGGAGCTTAGAGTAGAGCTGCTGCTCCTTTGCATCGAAAGGAGCCAGTTGAGGTGGTTTGGGCATCTGGTAAGGACGCCTCCTGGATGCCTCCCTAGGGAGGTGTTCCAGGCACGTCCAGCTGGGAGAAGGCCTTGGGGAAGACCCAGGACTAGGTGGAGAGATTATATTTCCACACTGGCCTGGAAATGCCTCGGGATCCCCCAGTGCTGGTTAATGTGGCTTGGGAAAGAGAAGTTTGGGGTCCCCTGCTGGAGCTGCTGCCCCCATGACTCGACCCTGGAAAAGCGGATGAAGATGGATGGATGGATGTATACACTGTGATGAACGTTGTATTTCTTGTCGTCTAGGTACCTTTGTAATACCTGGTTGTTAAGCAAGGTGTACTGAAATACATGGGTCATTTGTGTATACAATCATGCATGTAATGTTTTTGTGTAAATATACTGAACACGGATCAACAATGTCAACATTATTTACATTAAATGATGCCTAAATGAGCTGAATGTTATTCTTTCATATAGTGCATACATTTCAAAATTGGCAGGTAAAATTTAAAAATGGCGGACAAAAACAAATTCAGTTTAGACCCTGTAAGCAACATTTCAAAATGCACTTGCATTGTTTAGCATTTTGTGTCTTTCTGTTCACGTAACTTAAATAAAAATAATTAATGTTGATTTTTTTGTTTCACACAAAACCAGTCTCCGGGTTCAAAGTCCGGGTTCTGGCCCTTCATCCGCCCCAACCACCTCCTTACTCAGTCTTGTTTTTTTTACTACCTTTATCGTCAAAACATTACGTTACAGTGCTTCCCCCACTTTGTTGAATTATGATGCTATGTGGATCCCCAGTGCGTTACATACTGACACCGATGGGCCTTGACAGTGCGTCCATATGTGACGAGTTGGGCAGTGAGAACGAGTGGTATGTTGAATAAAAGCCTTTTTTTCCAGTAAAATGTTTCGTCAATGAAATTTCTTAAAAATAGCATTAACCCCTTGATGCCTGAATTTATTTACAATTAAAAAAAGAAAAAGAAAATTATTTCTGTTTTCATTTGCTTTCAAGCGGTTCTTAAATTAAGTGGAAATAGTTAATTTGTCTAAAGAACATAGAAAAGATATAAATTCAGGTATGATGTAGGTGTGATGCAAATAAGCGACAACAGGCATCAACGAGAAACCAGTGCTTGGAAAAGGTTCCCAGGTATGTATCGAATATGCACAAACAGGCATTTGGGGAATACAAACGCTATCTCAGCTGCAGTCTGAAAGGAAGAGGTGTGATGCCTGACCCTGATCCTTCTCAAAAGAGGTGTTACAATAACTATCACAATAGAAAGTAAACTCAATTGCACATGTCTTTATTCCCCTGCAGGAAAGTCGCAGACATCAGCCCAATGATCGTTATTTTATTTCCCTTTCTCTGTGTCTGATTTTTAGCAATGGTGTAGTACAATGTCATCAAAACTGATCAAACTGATGGCCACATAGATAAAACCAAAGATATATTGTAGTTTTTCTCTTCGTTTGGCCGTGGTGAGGTTAGAGACAGGAACATGCAATGATGCTAAGTTGAATCCACTGTAGACTGTTTCATGTGTGGAGGTCCACACCTTCAGTTCACTTCATAAGCTGTGTTTCAAAGCAAACAACCCACTGAATGGGACATAGCTTGTGGTCATGCTTTTGATGTCTCCTGCTCTCCCTGGTATCAGCAGTGATCACCTACGGAGTTTGTGCAGGTAGTGGCAGGATGCACAACCCATGAACAAACCTGTGACCATGTGCTCACACTGCACCCTGTGCCTGATTGAGACGGACTCCTCTGTGTGTCAAGTACATCATCAGGTTAATTACAGACATTAGACAGGATGAATACCATCTATGAAGATGGACAGGCTCAGTGGTTCAGATCTGAAAACCTCCCAGAGACCTGAAAATAGTCTGGCACTCATCTGTTTTCTAAAGCCTTTCCTGGATTTCACTTCGCTTGTCTCAGTCTTGCTGACTGACGTGGCAGCAACTGAAACAAAGCATATGCAGTTGCCATGGGTTATTGACGTGCAGCGGTGAAAGAGAGGCACTTTATGAGTCTGGTATAAAAGCAAAGCCATTGACAGTGCAGAACACAGTGACCGTCAAGGCTCTTCTAGAAAAAAATAACTCTTTTCTAGGACTTTTTGTCAGGCTTTCATCCAGTCAGTCACTTGTTCTGTCATTACTACTTACATGTATTCCATGATTGATAAAGGACCATTTACAATTCCAGATGGTAAACATGGTTGTGATGTAAAAAAAAGAAAAATTGAATAATGGACAGTGAAACTACATTTTCCCTTGAGATTTTCTATATTTCTATATAGCAAAGGCAGAAAGTTTTGCCTGGCAGTCTCCATCCTGACCAGCCAGCTTTTGCTTTTACTGAACAACAAAAATATTATCCTCCTACTGCTTTTGATACAGCACTGTCAATAATTCATAGACGCGCTCCATTCTTTTCCTCAACATAACTCTCATCCCCACTTCACAATATGAGGAGGGCTACCGCAGCTCTGATGCATTCTTAATGCTATTTATGAGTTTTCTGTGACAGCGGTGTCAGTGTGTGGCCACAGAATGGGGTCGGCTAGCAGGTCCTGGAGAAACTCACCACTTCTTAATATTCCCCCCACCCCCTCAGCTTGCCTCACCGTTGTTGTTTTTCACTTCCTGTTGCTTTGCTTTTCTTGCCTTTCTCTCTCTCTCTTCATGCTTTTAGCTCATTTTCTTCTTTGTTGTTAATTATCTCTCTCTGCTGCCCTGCTTGTTGTTCTTAACTGTCTTCTTCCCAGGCTCTGTATCCCAGCAGCAGGGCAGGGAGAGGAGGGAATGGTCCTAACAGGGAGACTGAGGGCATTAAATATTGATGGAGAAGCTATTGCAGCAGTATTTTATGTAAGCAAAACCTGCTTGGAGTTTTGGCAGCAGGGCAGCCTAGCTGACAAACACCACGGGGCTACTGAACATGGATACTACAACTAAGCACAGACTATAAAACCTGGAAGCCCTTATAGCACACTATACAGTACACTGCTTATATCAAATAAATCATTAAAGATCATACCAAACACAACATGTTACCTCCACGTTGTGATGTATGTCAGCCATCGCTGATGGATGATGGCATCGTCTGACCGTAGTTCATTTAGGTTAAACTATAGAGAGAAACCTAACCAAAATACTTAAGCAATGAGGGATATATTTATTGTTCATCAAGGTCTCTACTAAAGAGTTACTTGCTATATCTGCAGCATGCTAAGTTTCTTGTTTTGTTTTTCATTCCGCCTTCTTCTCAGTGTCTGTCTCTTATAGTCTCATATTCCATAAGACTCGCCTTCTTGATGTCTGGAACCAATCGATAATACAATAACAACAATCTAACTGTGTCAAATGATAAGTCTGGTTGATTACAACTTAAGATTTATTTTTGTATCGCTGGCCATTGGCTCTATCCATCAATAACACTGTACTCACCAAAGTTATTGCTGTGATAACACTGCTAAAAACAGGTGCAACAGGAACCTTCACACAGACAGGTTGTGAACAAACCAAACGTTTTGCCACATTAGCTAGGACTTAGTTTCACAGAAAGTATGTGTGATTGGTGTTAATCACACCTTTTACAGGAAAACTATATGAAAACTAAGAGGAGTTTTATAGGTCAAGATTGATCATCTCATTAATTGAGGCAGTGTAATCATAACTAATAGAGTAAATGACACAATCTACAATTAAACCCATGTTATAAAATCCTTACAACACTCATGCCAAAGACAGTAGTAGAATTTAGGCAGCCCAACCAAAACATCTATCATCTTATTCATTTCGTGTGGTTTCGTGCATAAATACGAGTGCCTTTTCTCATTTAAGTCTAATTTATGTACATCAGATAACAACCTGTTTAATTACAAATCAGACTTTTGCCACACACAGACATGCAAACACACACACACACACAACTACAAGCTCTCCGTACTTGTATTTACCAGTTTTCTACCAAAGCCAAACAGGCATAAATGTCAACTGTGTACTTTGAAGCAGGGCTGTGTATAAAGTCTAACATTACAGCAGGGAGAATGCACTTCCTCTGACATGTATATTTCATGTTCTGTCTCACAATGTTTTTTTTCTCCTCTCTTTGTTTTACAATTGAGTCTTATTATGTTCAACCTAGTCACCTTAAGGCCAGTGAGTCAGACAGACAGGCAGACAGACTGGGCTTTTGGTCTGTCCAGCTAGAGATGCTCTGTGCATAGAGTTTGCTAGATATACAGATGATGTGGCTATCTGACATGTTATGTTGTTGTATTTGCTTTTCCCCCCTGCTAGTGGCAGGCCCTGAAGTTTCACATCACGGTCGGGTGTGGGTTTAGAACATCTCTTTATGTAACAGTATCTTGAGAAGAACTGGCACACTGTGGTCCCAAGAGCACGATAATATTCTCAGAACCCCAACTTGTCTTGTGCAAACATCATGACTATTATTTTATTGGATAACATGGCTATTCATGACAAGGTGAAGTTAGACATAATCTGAGGTTTTTCCAGAATTGTCCAATATCATGCTCACTGCTGCTCTGATAAACCCATGATACATAGGTGCATACATTTAGAGGTGGACACAAACACAACTCTGAGTGAATGATAATGTTGTTCTGTGGCTTTGTAACTGTTTGCTTATACATAGACTTTCCTCGGTTGTGGTGTTGAATCAGTGGTGCAGTGGTTCTGACTTCCCTAAACTGCCTCTGGCACTCAGCTCCATGCACTTTGTTTCCTACGGAAGACAGAAATCTTTAAAATGGCACACAGAAATATAATGTGTGTGTGTGTGTGTGTCATTTATAAAAAAAGCCTAATTTCCTAAGAAAGCTAGTCCCAGTAGTTTTTATCAAACGTTACTCAAACAGGAGGAAGTAGTGCATTTGTTGGATACTATTTTGAGAAAAAGGACATATGGCAGCAGGTCATGTATGTGATTGAGTCAAGTAAAATCAGACTGATTTTAGTAATTTGTTATTAATACCAGATTAATACTGAACAATTGTGGAGTACACAGGCGTATATCATGATGTCCAAAAACATTTAAGTAAACATAACAAAGCCCTGGCCCTGCGATGGATTGGCGACCTGTCCAGGGTGTACCCCGCCTTTCGCCTGATGTCAGCTGGGATTAGCTCCAGCCCCCCGCGACCCTGTACGCAGGATAAGCGGTTGACAATGGATGGATGGTTGGATGGAACGAAGCCCTGAACGCCAAATGGTAGTTAGCTGGATGCACACACAGACGTAGTGCCGTATTCAACTTAATAAACAAGATTCAACTTCAGATTTAAAAGTTAGACTGCATTCTGAGGACTAATGCTTGGTCCTGATTGTGTTTACAAGATCCAGGTACCATGACACATGGGTGTCTGGTATGTTGTTGGAATACCAGTCTTTTTAGCAGTTAAGATCATGTATCATTAAGTTGTAAGAACATTTATACAAAATAATTTTAGCTGGTTCTACCACCCAAAGAAAGCTCCACAGACACAAGCAGAGCCTCTCACACCAGCACACTCGGTCAAAATAAACCAGAGCATTGAGTTTTGAACTGGAAATGGCAGCCTCCCTATTTGCATTTTGATGTGTCTGCCTGAAGGAGGTCCTCAAAACTCTATTACAGCCCATCTCCCGCATACAGCTGCAATACACAAACAGACAGATACACACACACACACACACACACACACACACAGTGTGTGTGCAAGCAAACACATACAGCACTTCAAAAACCACTAAGGCACATGCACTGTGAAACATGTAGCAGTCATCTGGTGAAATTCACATTAATGCACACACACACACTCACAAATATGCTAGGAGAGACACAATTGAAAATAGCAAATGCATTGGAAGAACTCACACCAAATGCAAATCACAGATGCGTTCATCAATGCAACAATGCATTACTGCACAGAACACACACAAAAAGCCTACAGATCTCTGCAAAAATCATTCAGACACACTCATGCTCTGCATCACACACAATAAAAAATAATTTGCTATGTCTGTTAGAACCCTGTAGACAGGTAAATTGTTTTTTCCCACAGAAAGAGATGTTTTCACAAAACAGTGTCATAGGATCAGCTTTACCTCTACTGCTTTTTTGTGACTGAAAAAAGTGACAAAGAATGGCAAGATTTGGAAATCCTCCTGCCTAAAGGAGAGTAATAAGCAGTGCACCCAGCACCACCATTTAATCATCATGAAAAAATGTATGATAGTTACATAGAAGCTTACCACTTATGGCTACAGATACTACCACTACAAATTCAGTTCAAATAACTTGAATCCACAGAAAGATTTGTTGTTCTAAGTTAATGCCAGCTAAGATGACCTAAGAGGGAAACCTACAGGCACTAGGGGTAAGAGAGAAACATGAAAAGGGACCAGAAGATGTATATATGATGTTAGAGGTGACGTTACTATATTGCATTCACCACCCCCAACCCCCACAACAAAGCAATCTCCCGACTTTGACTAATATCATATTCATAACAGCAGCAAGCAGTATGTTTTTTACAAAACATAACGTCTCTCAACGCCACCAGCTGAAATAAAAAAATAAAGCAAGTAAATCCTGACATTTGAACTACTGTTTTTCTGCACATGCATTTATAACAGCAGTATTCAGTGGTTTGACAAAACATAACGTTGCTTTCCCATCAAGTGCATGCAGTAGCGGCCGGAGTTTCTTGCTGTAAGTTTCACATCACTGTGCTGCTTTAACAGATGCTTCAATAAATTAAATGGAGTATTGATCACTATTGAAAGCTGGTCGCACAAAGTTTACAACAGACTACAATGTTCTTTGCATCTTAGACAATAGTCGTGTTTCCATCTACGTTTTATTATGTGCATTTTGAAGTATCGCAGTAGAAAAGGTTAATGAAAACGGTAAAAATCAACTTAGCAACTTGCCTGCATGAAACATATTCCTGAGGACCTCGTTCCATTTTTCTAAGATCAGTGGTCCTCAGATCTATGCAACTGGTTGTGTTTCTGGTTTGGAACCTATATGTCTTGTTTACTACAGCCATGTGTAACGTCAACTACTGATGCAACTACGCTTGCTGTAGCCTGGTTTATTCACGCCAGACCAGCTGATGGAAACATACATATTGAACATTAACCTTTTTTTTGTTGCAACATTTCAAAAGTCAGCTTAAAATTCACATGACAATAAGACGGAAACATGGCTTGTGACACAATAATGGCAGTACTTACAGCTGTATAAAGAACCCCTTTCTACCTTGTTATCCTGTCTTCCTTAGCTAACAACATAAGCGTTACTGAGTAACGTGTTACTGCCCAACACTGCTTAGCAAGGATACACTCTCCTTAATGTCACCTAGTATGTGCTGTCATTTATGGTTCCAACCTGTCAGTAAAAAGGCAACCATTTCTTAAGAATAAAGCATCAAATCCATATTATCATGCTCATTGTGTTGCTAATATAGAGCTTTACTCTAGGGATGCACCAGCTCTCTGGAAATGGAGTTATGTAAACTGAGGTTCAGGAACAGGACCACGCCTCCCTCTTCCCCCTCACTGATTAAACCACCTGTGTCCCATCACACACACCTGCAAATCCAATCACCACCACATACATAAGATCGCCCAAACTCTCTCTCACTGTCTCAGTTCTCTAAACGTTCCCACGCGACGTTAGTACTTTGACTCCACAGCAATCAACATTTGTTGCTTTCCTCATCATGGACGAACTCATCTTCAGCACCTCGGATGACGAGGTATTCCTCTTCCGATCCGCAGTTCCCGAACCTACCCCGTCCGCTGCCTCACCCACTCCTCAATGGCGGGTCACCCGGTCATCGCGACCGCAGTCCTTCACCCAGGTCCCTCAGCCCAGCTTGGTTTTCTACTCTCCATCTAGCGGCTCTGGCCGCGTTTCACCCGACCCACCCAGGGGCCGTAGCGCCACCGCGATCCAGGTAACACCAGATGCCGTTCCGCCAGGCGCTCTGATCCTGACCGGCTGGCCCACAGACGATCTGCTCCCAGCCGCCCCTCAGTCAGCCCGCAGCATTCAGTTCCGGCGCCCCCACACCCGGCTGCTATATCCGACTGAACCGTGGCCCTCCTCCAGCAGGCGCTGAGGGCCAGGAACATTCCCTTTCATCGCACCGCCAACAAGGCCCAGCTCTTTCGGCTCCACACTGCCTCAGTCTCAGCTACACGTAGCTACCCACTTCCGGCTTCTCCGACCAGCGCTGCGCGGCCACAGCATGCCAATGAATTCACGACGTCGGCTCCTCCCACCGTACGGCCGCCCGCTCCTGGCTTCACTCAGAGCCAGGTATTACCCTCTGTGCCTGCTCCCCTGTTGTCTGATGTTTCTAATTTGTTTTCCCTCTTCCTCTCATCCATGTCTCAGCAGGCTGCACTCCCTACCCCTGCACGCACATCTCATCCCTACATCCTTTCCTCTTCACTTCCTTTGGCTGCTACCAACACAGCCATCCCTTCCGAACAGGCGGCTCATTCCCTTTCTCATGCAGGTTCTGCCACTGGCGTTGCCGTCCATTCAACCGCGGCTACAGCTAGCCAAGGCGCTGCACCACACGGACCAACACAATTTCCTCCTTTTCTTTCCCTGCCATCCAACCTCTCCCTTCCCCATACCCCAATGTGTTTTCTGTTTCCACAGATAACCCAGGCTTCCCAGACATACCGCCCGCATTACCACCGGCCCCTTCGCGCTGGCTTCCGGTAACCCCCCATTTCACCCCCCCTCAGCCAGGCGCCCCTCACCGGTTTCACCTTCACTCAGGCAATCGATCCTATCAGGTGCTTATATTGACCTCGCTCTCCTATTCCTGCCATCCACAGGTCCTGCCGCCTTGCCGAGGGAGCTCTCCTCACCGCAAGGTTTATCCCAGCTCGTACAACCAGTCCCTTCTCGCTCTAGAGAACTTATAGCCGTCGAGTTTGCATTTGCCTTTTCCCTCTATCGTGACACAATTTGTTCAGTTTTCCCCCATCACAGGGCAGAGCTGGACGATTATCTTTCCATCATCCTGGACTTGGCATTGCAGTTTGGCAGCACCGGGTTTTTCACTTATCACATTCATTTTGCTTCCCAAGCGGCCAGCCGCCTTCACCAGTGTCACAGCTGGCTCAAAACTGCAACAAAAAAGAACAGAACAATGACACAAACTGCAGGAAAGGTACCATTACTTTTATTTTAAACTAACAGAAACAACTTAATATTCAAAAAGTCATATGAGGTTTGATAATCACTAGATCAGTCATGTCAGCAGGTATGCATGCTTGACAGAATAGTGAGTGAAGTGTTGTATGGTGAACGAAACAAAAAATAACGTGGAGCATAGGGAACAGGGTATCCCTCTTCTCTAGCCCCCAGTGCAGAACAAAAGACACACTCTTATAGTGCAGAACACCAGGCCCAGGTGGCTCCAACAACTGAGGATTTTAACCACGCCTCCTGACATCTGCAACACAGGATACAGAGACACAGACATCCCAGCAGCCGAAAGATGGGGACGTCACACCAGTTTTACCTAGGCACGTACTGGGGAGCCACCTAACTCTACTGCAGGGTTTTTGCTGCTCGCTCCTCTCTTGCTTGTACCTTGTGTGGTGCCCCATCACACCCAGCGTCCAACTGTGTTATCGCCGCTCCTGTTCCTCCCGACCCCCCAGTTACTACCCCCCCTCCGTCCCTAGGCCCAGTTTTGCTGCTCCCCCACCTCCCCTCATTCCTAAACTTTTCGACAACCAGCAGACCTGCACGAGCTCTCGGTCCTCCCCCTCGCAGTTTGGACAAACGAGACAGGCCCATGCTCTTCCAGGGTGGCCGCATGGTGTGCAATAACTTCAACGACTTGGGTTGCATCATGTCAGGCTGCCGTTTTCTCCACACTTGCTCCTTCTGCGGTGGTGCACATGCCCGTCATGGCTGCCCTCACAACCCCACCAAGCCCAGTTTATGACTAAGACAATTTTTGAAAACACCCATAAATATCCCCGCCCTCGACCTCGCATTGGCGAACCACCCTGACCGCCAGTTCATCAACTTCCTCATCAACAGTTTCACTCGCGGTTTCCACCCAGGCATCGAGGTTTTTCCTGACCATTCCTTCTCTTGCCACAACATCCAGTCCGCCTTAGCCGAACCTGACATCGTGGACGAGCTCCTAGCCAAGGAGGTGTCAGATGGGTTCATGGTCGGACCCTTCACCAATTCTGCCTTCCCTGTCCACCGGATTAGCCCCATCGGCACTGTGACCCAAAAGTACTCCAGCAAAAAGAGACTCATCATAGATCTATCTTCCCCCCACGGCGCCTCCACACGTAGCATCAACAGCTTAATACCAAGCCAGGATTTTTCCATCCACTGCGCTACCATCGCTCAGGCCATCAGTCTTATTCACCTCGCCGACCCCAGTGCATGGTTAGCCAAGGCCGACATAACCAGTGCCTTCGAGATCTTGCCCATACACCCTGATTTCTGGCAATTGTTTGGTGTCTCTTGGAAAGGCTCCTTATACTTCTCTGTCCATCTCACTTTTGGGTGCAAAAGCAGCCCCAAGATCTTCGACTCACTTTCTGAAGCTTTGTGTTGGATCTTAACCACAGACGTACGTCATCCATCTCTTGGACTACTTCCTCACAGTCTTTCAGACAGTCTCTCATCCTCCAGCGCACGGCCTTACCGCACTGAAATCTGCCTTCCTCCAGTCCCCCTTTCCCCGGAGAAAACCGCGGGACCCAGCACGTCTCTCGAGTTCCTCAGCATCACCCTGGACTCCATATCCCTCCAAGCCTCCCTTCCTACCGATAAACTCCTACGCATATCTCCAACTACCTCCTCGCCACCAGATGCACGAAGCACCAGCTCCTCTCACTTCTCGGTCACCTCAACTTCGCTATTCGTCATTTGTCATCATTCCACAGGGTCCTTCCTTCCTTTCCCACCGGCTTTCGCTATCTGCAGCAGTTCCATCCCTTCACGGCTTCATCACCATTAACGACGCTTGCAAAAGATTGTGGAGGGACTTCCTGTCGTCATGGAATGGCATCTCTTTCTTTTACGATGCCCACATCACCCACCCAGAGGACATCGACCTCTACACGGATGCTGCTCCATCCACTGGGTTCGGCAGCTGTTACGGCTCCCGGTGGTTTGCCTCAGAGTGGCCACCGGAGGTATTTTCCCTTCAGCCCTCTTCAAACTGTACCCGATCGTGGTCGCGGCCATTCTTTGGGGGCACGAGTGGTCCCAAAAAGTCATCCTCGTACACTCTGACAACCAATCCACAGTCAACATTATAAACAAAGGGCGTTCTCTCGACATCATGAAGTTCATCCGCAGACTAACCTTGGTATCAGCCCAGCACCAATTCATCCGCGCTGCCCACATCCCAGGCTCACAAAACTCCATTGCTGACTCTCTCTCTCTCTCATTTCTCTTTACAGAAATTCAAATGCTCGGCCCCGAACTCCGACTCCCATCCAACACTGGTCCCTCAGTTTTCAGCCACGATGTTCGACTGAATCCCCAGCTTCTCCACTTGGTCTCTGCTTCACGACTATCAATCATAAACAGCCTCGCCCCCAAAACACTCTCATCATACTATTCAGGATGGTGCAGTTTCAAAACCTTCCATACCTCGTACGGTCTGCAGTTCCCCTCTTTAGAAATTATATCCCTAACCAGTTACATTTCCCACGCCCACTCAGTACTCAAGATCAGCGCATCCACCATCCAAGTATACCAAAGTGGGATCAACTTCTTCATCAAACTCCTCTCAGGAGCTCCAGCTCATTCCATCTCTCACCCCCACATCCACATGTTGATGAAAGGCTTGAGGAAAACAGAACCTCGTAACACCCTTAAATGCTTGCCTTTGACGTCAGACCTCCTCAGCCGCTGCATCCTGACCCTTCGGGCCTGGTATCTATCTCCCTTGACCGACCCTTCCCGGCATGCAAGCCTATCCGACATTGCCGACCAGTTCGGCCTTTCTCATCCCATATTCATTTTCCGCTTAAACTCCTACCTAAGCCCTTTCGAACCGATCCTAAACTACATCAACCACAGACTACACTTCCATGACTCCCCGCAAGACCCACTGTTCGCCACCGAATCAGGCGCAGTCGCCACACGATTCTGGTTCCATCACCATCTCCGTCTAGTCCTCTCCAAGTCTGGCATTTCTCCAGAGCTATACTCCGGACACTCCTTCCGCATCGGAGCTGCTTCCTCCGCTTCCAGCCATGGTATTCCGGACGACACCATAAAAATCCTCTGCCGATGGTCCTCCCACGCATACCTCAGTTACATCCGCAACAATCTCCGCGACATCCAACGAGCCCATCACAGCCTAGCACAATAACTTGGGGGGGACAGTCCATCAGCTGCTCCACAAGCGAGCCTCTACAGAGACGAGTCCCCACCCTGAGTCTTGACCCCCGGGTTGTCAGTAGCACTATACGACCCTCTCTCATCCACCTTCCCTCGAACCCTTTCATCCCGTCCCCCTCGACCCCTTTTCATCCCTTTCCCCTCGACCCCTTTCATCCCTTCCCTCTCAACCCCTCCTCGTAAACACCTCTGACTTCCTGTTAGTGAATTTGTTTTATCAGACCTTGGTTATGGCCTGACACATGCTAGGTCTTATTCATTCAAGTTCACTGTTATTAAAACTTGTCTGCCATCAAACCAGAATTCATTCATTCATTGTTAATAAATTCATTCACAGAAAAAGTTCAACTACCCACAGTAGTACTGGTAACTACATTTACAGAACCCTCTGTCTAGTCTAGTAAATTATGGAGAAGCAGCAACATGTTAACAGCAGGCAAGCAGTTATGTTTGGAGTTGCTGAAATGATCATTTCCTGAGAATTAACATCATTAATCACATCACAGATTCATTTAATTAGACCTTTTCTCCGATTCTCATGTAGTTATGATGATACATAATGATTAAGCATCTGGGGGCCCATCTCAAGAGCTTATGTTGGACCCTATATATAAACTATAACATTACTATAGCATACTATAAGAATTGTATAGTGTCGTATAGCAGGTCTGTAGTGTTCTATAGTATCTTTCACTATATTTTTATCATAAGCGTTATAAGTATAATAAATAACTAGTTACCAGCAAGTTGCTAATGCCAACCAACATTGTCATGCACCGATGTCTTTTTGGCTATTTGGAGCAAAGCATCTTACCAAACTATGAAAACTTTTTTTTAACCACCAATGGAAGCAGCAAGCTACATTTGTTCAAGGGCATTTTTCTAAGCAGACCTGTGGGGACCGTACTTCCAAAAATAATTGCCATATTACTGTTTAATATTTTCAACTTTCGCAAAATTTACGTTTTTATTAGCTTGTATCAGTGTGAACAGACTCCTTAAAAACATGATAGGCCTAAATCCATAATGATAAATCTACATAGGCCTAGTAAACTAGAAAATGCTGTCAGATCGCAGCCAAGGAGTTTACTGAGGAGTGATGTTTAAAATCTGTGTTAATGTAACTGCCATTATTGTGCATGAGACACCTGTAGTTACTGCACAGCAGATTAATACCACAGGGCACAAAAGTCTGGGGGCAGCTAAACAAAGTATTGTTGGACAGTTACTGGTATTTTCCACAAATATGTGAGCAGTCATGATCTGACTTTATGCTGCACACAACATGAGTCTGCGAACAGCGAAAGTGAAAGGAGTTGGTTACCTGCCTGAGAAGGTGGAGGTGTGCAGCATGTCGCATGCAGCTCTTTATCTCACAGCTCACTGTGTCTGCTGCAGGCTGTTGCATTACTCACTGTCTGCTATCAGAAAACTGTTGAAAATGACAGTTGTCTTATTGTGTAGAATGAAAGTAGTCAGCACTAATCTCACTTTCAAACAGATTGCATTTCCTGTGACTACTTCAAAATAAGTGAACTTGTGTTTCGCCAGATAAATGCTTTCAATGTGAAGCTGCAGCAGCAGGAAAATTTCAGTTTGCATTAGGAGTAACTTAACAATACAGCATTTTTTCACAGGTTTCACTGCATCATGATAAAGCTGTTGTTCTCTTGCACTTGAAGCCAAAGTGGTCGCGAGTTTATCCTTGCAGTGATGTGACTGAAAATGTAGCTAACTTAGTTACAAAACATACTTAAGTAAAAGTAAAATTACAGATTTAAAAAACTACTTTAAAAAGTACAAGTACACAAAAAAACTACTCAATTACAGTAATGTGAGTAATTGTAATTCGTTACTTTCCACCTCTGGACATGAAGGCTGCGTTGGGACACAGGACAGCCAAACAGCCATCTTCTTGCGTATGAAGGAGCCATAGAGAGAGCAGACAGATTGTTAGCTCTTCTTGCTGATGTCAGCACAAAAAGCAGATAAGTTTTAGTGGAAAGAAATTTTGGCCAAGGGCTCGAAGGGGACTTTAGTCATCAATCATAAAACTAGCGCTAAATGCGAAGCAGCATAGGTCTTAACCATGATGAAAGTCAAATCTCTGTCCACCAGAAGCTGGAGAAACAAGAGCACGTGGAACAGGGAACATGCTACCAGATCCAGTTCTCGCTCCATGCACCAGTGCTGAAAAGCTGCCCACTTGTCTGTGCAGGAGGAATGAGAGGGCATGGCTCTCACGCCATGGTTAGTGCACATCACATCCCGGGACTGATCCAAGCTCTCTAAGAGCTGCCTCTCAGCGGCCAGGCACATAGGCGCTGGCCGCTTGTAACACAATTACAGTAATGTATTGCTTTTTGCTGTAACGCCGTGATATATAATAATAATGCATACTAAAAAAAAAATCTGTAAAATAATACCCGTTACAATCTCATTAACGCGCGTTACAACGCATTTTAACCTGAAATTAAGTGGTGTTTAGTTTTTTTAATAATTCACCAACCCTGAGAAACTTTGCGGCACAAGAAAAACAAATCCATGAGTAAAAGAGTGATGTTATTTCCTGTTGTTGGAATTCGATAGTTGAGATTGTAGGAAGGGTGCAAACTACGGGGGAGCTCGGCTCTTCTTAACAAGATATTAGCTCCCCTGATGGATCATGCGTAAATGTGTTTGTGCTTTAACAAATTACTTTCATTACTTTCATGATTAGAGAGGCTGCTGTCAGTTCATCCTGAGCAGGCGATTCATCTGGAAATTCAAATAATCAGTGACATTATCCTGCTGTATCTCATGCGTAAAAATGCGCACAGCGCAGACGATTATTACCATTTCACACCCTTCACCCCCGCTATTAATCAGAAGGTTAATTTTTAATTTTATCACTTGAACCCACCTATGCAGCACATCTTACTATAAGAATAATGTGCCCATTAAACAGCAGTGAAAGTAATGCAAAAGTAGTGTAAAGCATTACAATTCAGAGACAATAATATTGTAATATAACTAATTTCTCTCAAATGACAGTAACTAGTAATCTATAATGTATTACATTTTGGAAGTAACTTGCCCAACACTGATTACTGGGTAGCTCCTGTCCACCCCCACCGAGTGCTCAGTGAGAAACCACAGGGTGCACTGTGCTTTTTCCCATGCGGCAAATAGATCCACCTCTGACTCTCTGACCCTGCTCCTGATCTCCCCCTCACTGTTCATTATTACGAATCTTAACTGCTTTTCCAAATAAAACAATGCAGAGTTGATAAGTGTGTGCAGGAATTTACTTTTGTCTTTTGAATTGTTGAAAAGGGTAAATTAATCTATATTGATATTTTATAATCAGTCATTACTAAGTTGTTATTTTGTACATACTACTGGCTTATTGAGCTTTTGCCATTATCCTGCCATGCTTACGTGTGTAACGTTACTGATGGCAGTTTTGACAAAGTAACTTTAGGTAATAACATTACCTCCATTCTGTCTGCAGCCGGTCTCTGGCCTTGGAACAGAATTTGTCTTTATGAAAAAGTGTTTATGCGTAGTACTTCTTCTCTTCTTTGGCTGGCAGTAGTCATCCCGATCCAAATAGTCACAGCAGACTCAGTGGTCTTCAAGGCGCAGTGTTTGGAGAGGGGGGTTAGCATTCATCTGACAAAGGTAGTCTATAAAAGCTGCATTTTGTGTTGTGTGACAATTTGTTAGCATAATTAGGAAATGCAAAAACATGTACCATCGTTCTTCTTTTAAAAGTTTTGATAAAACAAATACAATCAATCAATTAATAGCCGAGTCCCAAATAGCCGACTAGCTGGTTTACTAGCCTGGTGTGGGAACACATTTTGACAAATAAATGCAGGTCTCCATTAGACGCAGTTCTTTGGATGTATAAAACCTCTTAAACCCTGCGGGGTCACCTGCTTTAGCTGCTTCTACTGCTTAGATTGTGCATAAATATTAATGTTAAACATATGATCAATATGTCAGTATGGACATGCTACACATCGTTAGATGGGTTAGATTCTCCACAATTCAATCGTTCAGTTCATTTAACGGAAACGAGCCACAAAGTCTAATCTAATTTTTACTGGTTTTAGATTTACTGGTGTAACCTACAAGAGATGAAAAAAAGAAGTGCCGACTCCCATTACCTTTGAAGCGCTTGTTAAACTGTTTCATAGTAGCCTATTTCAGTTTTGTGTGAAAGGAATTAAAGGCCTGTCCCAAATATATAAAGTTTTCTGTAATGTTACTCCAACACAACAACCTCTGTGCAACTCTGAGTCATGATTTCACCGGCATCTTCCTTCATCCACCTGCCTCTCACCAGTCCTTCTTTGAGACTTCTGTTTCTGGTTAAAAACAAGGGGTGTTACCAGGTGTTGCTGGCTGGGATCCTTTCCGTGATGTTCTTAGACACCTAGTATAACAGTCTGAGCCTGTCAGTGGCAAAAAAAGCACTTTTTGTGGATGTAATTTTGACGGGCGCAAAAGCCACTGCAGCCAGTCTGCGGCTGCTAGCAGAAGCAATCTACTGCACGGATTGCAAAAGTTTTTGTACCCACTAGTCGTTTCAACCCCACAATATGTGAAAATAGGGCCCTGAATCTTTAATGAAGTACTCATTTTAACCTAAACCACAAGGTTTCCCTAAAGCCAACCAAGTCCCCCCCCCCCCTAAATCTAACCAAACCTTACACATAGATTAGTTTTGAAGGCTGAGAGGATAAGGAACATTTGTAATATTTCCCAAAATGTATTTATTTAATATTCTTAATAATAAGACTTTAACTACTAACAAGAAATGTAATAATCCTCTGATCTTATTTTAGATTATAAAAAGGCTGAACTCTACCCTTTTGGTATTTACCTTTGCAGTTTTCCTAGTAGTAGGTGTTGCCCTGTACAATACTTGCTTATAAATACCCAGTGTTTACAAACGACGTTTGCAGGAGACTGAACTGATCTCCTTTCATTGTGTTATTCACAGTACGACTCCATCCTCCATTACTTCATCTCTCAGCTCAACTGTACTGTACACTGTGGTGAGTGTAAGAGAGAGAGAGTCAGTGTGTGTGTGTGAGGTAGGGACAGAAGGCAGAAAGTCATAGAGGTGAATGAGTTGAGCTCCCAGTGGCTGCAGCTCTCTGCAGAATACAGATCAGAAACTGCACACACACCAGACTTTATGGAAATGTAGACACAGTCCCATGCTCACTCAGCTGAGATGTGCTTCAGTTAGAGAGAAGCTGCTCCTGTGTCATGAAGAAATGACATTGAAACTGAACTTCTTAACAGTGGTACATTTAAAATACTACATACAGTAATATTCAAAAAGAAAAAGCTGCTCTGAAATGCTGAAAGCTGAGTGTTACATTGTCTGAGGGCTAGAGGAGAAGACATAATTGCCCCAGGCACGGGACTCATAAGTAACCCTGAATGTCTGATTTCAGCATTACACTATTCAAATTGTTTTCTACCATTTCTACAGGAACATTGCCTTCTGCCAGTGGTTGTTCTAGCCAGCTAATTTTGGACAGAACATTTTGATTTTAGAGCAGTGTTGAGCCACCACTTCTTTGATCCAAATGTCAGTGGTGGCGGGCATACAGAAGATGCAAAAGTACAATCTATACCGAACAAAATTATAAACATATATACATTACTGTACATATAACTATATACACAAAAGGCCTATTTCTCTCAAATGTTGTTCACAAATCTGTCAAAATCTGTGTTAATGAGCACTTCTCCTTTGCCGAGATAATCCATCCACCTCACAGGTGTGGCATATCAAGATGCTGATCAGACAGCATGGGTATTGCACAAGTGTACCTTAGGCTGGCTATTTAATTTGCATACCCACATTGTAATGATACAAAGCTGGTTGAAAATCTCCTTTCCCATCCACTGAACTGGGTTTCAGGGGGCAACATACATTGGAGGACAGGGGAGTTATATACAGACATATTCAATTTGTTGCACAATATTTTGGGGGATATGCGTATTTGCTTTTTTTGAGAGAGTGAGATGCTCAGATGGATATCAGCGTCATCATGTCTGTGTGTTAAAGAGGTGGTATTATGCTCATTTTCAGGTTCAAAATCTTAATTAGGGGTTGTACCAGAAAACACTTTTCAAAAAAACACTATATTTTTCTCATACTGCACATTGCTGCAGCTCCTCTTTTCACCTTATGTGTGGTACGCTCTGCTCTTGAGCTACAGAGTGACGCATCTTACTTGTACAAAATCTTTGTTGAGAGTTGCACATGCGCAGTTCCCAGGTAAGGACTACTAGCCAATCAAAAGCAGAGAAGGGCGGGTCGTAAGAAACAAGGTAGTGTGATCCAAATCAAAGCCGCTTCAGACTGCAACCGTAACCTAGCAGATGGTATAAGTGACTCAAGTCCACAGCGACATATCATTGTACCATCAGGACTAACTGTTGAACTGTTGCCGGTGTTCTGACGATCTATGCTGCCTTGCCTAAAAATGCTACATAGCGCAAATGGATAGGCTCGACTCTACTCGGCCCTGCTCCGTTTTCCATTGCAGACAGTACCCAGAGATAGTACGTAGCTTGTCGTCATAGCGATGCCACACAACTGCCGCGACGTAATGTTCAATGCAACACACACACGAGCTCTTAAAATATATCTACAGTTAAAACGTTTCAATATTACTCAGACTGTAAAGACAGATAAGCGGTATGAAAAGCTTTGTGGTGTCCGGCTCTCCCCTTAAAGGTCACTAATCCTCTATCCAGCTGCTACAGTGCTATGTTAAACTGTTATGCGTCAAATGCACATATGTTATACACCACACCTTCCAGCTGTGTTTTTCTCTGCCATTGTTGCTGCAGCGGTCTGTGTGACGGCGTGAGCAGAGGGCTCTGTGAGCGGGCGGCTGGTTGGCCTCACACGCTCCTCCCGCGGGTTGGCACAGGCTTCACCCACAGCCACTTATGGAGCTCCTCAACTCCGAAAACTTTCAAGCATTTTTGTTCTGCCATCACTTCTCGTAAAACTGTCAATATTCGAAATCTACACAGCTGATTTCTCACCTCAAAACTTCTCAGAAGTGGTTTTAGTGATGAAATTCTATACGAAAACTGTAAAACTGTCACGGTTTTGTGGTGAAGGCAGGGTTGAGCAGGTTGGAGGACCCAAACGCAGGACACGAAGGCCAGCAGGTGCAGTTCAGTGAAGGGTTTTAATATAACAAAAGGCGAGCACACTTACAAACAGAGCGGCTGATTGACAAAAATAAAGGCTGTCCAACAGAAATCCAAAAGGGTGAAAACCAGAATCCAAAACTGAGCAGGGTAACAGGGAGACACGGTGAGTAAGGCTGGAGACATGAGAACAAACTGCAACACTGGGTGACAATAAACAATGACCCGACAAAGACAAGACAGAAACACCAGGTATATATACACAGGGACTAACGAGCAGGGCGGGAGCAACACAGGTGAAAGACATGAGGCTAATGAGGCACAGGTAGGGAGAGAGAAAGAGAGAGAGAGAGAGAGAGAGAGAGAGCGCAGGGGAAAACAGAGACAGACATGCAGACAAGGGTTACCAAACACTAGACGAAAGACAAGACAGACCCCCAAAACCCAACAGACCAAAATAATGCTAACTAAACACAAAAGTGCAAAACACCGCATGGCAGACAGGCAGAGTGTGACAAAAACTTTCTGTTGCTGGCCTCTTTCTGGCACACTGGCAATGATGATGCAGTGAATAGTGAATATTCTCTCTGACCAATCGGCAGTCTGTCGTGTTTTCACGTTACATTTTACATTTTAGTATCCCTCAGCTCGCTTGGAACCTGGAAGGAGGTGAGGTGATACAAAAAAAAGTACCTGGAAGCAGATACAGGTACAACATTTCTACAATGGAAAACCAGACAAAGGCGAGTTGAGCAAAAGGGCCTCCGCTCAGACTAGCTTGGTTTGAGGGCGTGCCTGACCCCCACTAGCCGCTTGGCAAGCTTTATGACGTGTTTTCATTGTGACGTCACAAGTAAAGGAAGTGAAGGGCTGGACTACAAACTGTTTTCAAGCGGTTCAGAGCAGAGCTTTCTGTGGGAGATGGGAACTCCCTGTGGGCTGGACTTTGGGCTTTTTCACTTTGCAAACCTGTTACATGCACAAAAAAGAGATATAACTCAATATAGGAGAGGGAAAAAGCCAAAAAGAATAATACCACCTCTTTAAATATGGAGCTGGAGTATGGATGTGGATAGCCTAGCTTAGCACAAAGACTGTTAGCATTGGGAAACTGTTTGGGCTGCGTACGCAGTTAAATAAATTTGTGGTTTATGGGGCATGTTGGAACAACTTTTTGGCTAACAACAACTGGATGCAGTGGCTTCCTGGAGTCTTGTCATCATCCGGTTGCCAGACAACCAATAAAGACACTAAACAGAAGGACTTGGTTAAACTGTTTGCCAAGAAATAACTAAAACCACAACTTGATGTTTTTACATTTCTATTTGTTCACTGATTATACACATGATTATACAAATCCCCCCTGCTCCCAGTCTTTATGCTATCTAGGCTAACCATGTCATCCATCTTATTATGACACACAGACATGAGGCTGATATCCAACTGAGCATCTCACTTTTGTAAAGAAAGTGAATAAGCCTATCCCCAAAACCATTCCTTTAAGATTCTGTCTTTTTGAGTCAACATCTGTAAATCGTGCTTATTGTACCTGTCAACTAAAACCATCCTGCATAATTTGTCTGATTTTATATTAAAAAATGCCTTGAAAAGTTATTCACTCAAGATTTTTAACTTTGACTGGTTTCAGTGACTAAACAAACAAAAAGTTAATGTCTTTGTTCCTACTTAGCTGTTATGTTTACTTTAAAGTTTCTTTCCTCACTTTTAGTTCTGTGGCAGTCTTAGTCTATATTCTATAAATATTGAATTGTTTTTCACTGTTATTTTCAGCCTCCCTGCGTCACTACATGTAATACACTTTTTTTGTTAATTAAGAGACAAATGTCACCAAAGACAGTTGTAGTCAAGAAGTCAAGAAGATAAATTACTTTCCTGGATCTGCTGTTTCTAAGGTAACTGGCTCCAGATTACTGCTGGAGACCTTTACAGTACACCTCCTACCTCACTTTGGCTAGGCTAGCAGGCAAGTTTCTGTCAGACTTTCAATTAAAGGAGGACTTTCTTCAACTGAAAGATACAGTATGTATTGTTCTTCCGCTTGGTAGCTGCAATTACATTCAGCCAAGTAACATGATGTATACCAACAAAGGATTTTTGGAAGATCATGTCAGTTGATCAGTTAAAGTGTCAGGTTTTAGTCCGCGTGTCACCCTGTTTTATTTTGGTAACTGCCTGTGTCAGGTGTTTGTCTCGTGCTTGTTACCTTTCTGCCTAATTACCCTAATGTGTCCCACATGTTTTTGTTCTCCTTCCTGCTTGTGTGCGTCTGTATATATTGTCTGGGTCCCCACTATCTGTTGTTGCGTCATCCTTGTTTCATGCCTCTGCTTCTCTCTGTGTTAGCATGTGTATCTCAATGCTTGAGAAACCTCATTACCTGGCTGTGTGAACCCTATAAAGACTTTCTAAAGGAATTTTACACCTGTGTCCCCTGTTCCAGAGCAGATTAGCGTTCAGCCTAAGTTACAATGGCAATGGTAAGAAGTAAACCATGGTCGTAGCATTAATCAGTATTAATCCTGAAGTTACCTTGCTAACATTAAATCCAGCTTTGTGGTCCATTCCCCTGATGTTCTTCCCCTTGCTTCTATTTCTGTTTTCCCTAGTGACTCTCTGTGGGTACAACCCAAGTCTCTTATTTGATATTGATATTTGTAGTACAACAAAACAGTTAAAGTCAGAGAGTGTTGGAGAGTCTGTTTGTCAGCAAAAAAACCCTTTAATTTCTCTCAAAAATGAATTCACAATCAGAATATCAATAAATGCAGATAATGAATAAATAATAGGCAAATGATGCTTTGTCTTTAAGCAGGACACAGTTTAAACACAGAATGCAGGCTGGTTTTGCAGTGCAGGTGTTTATTAAACAGGTAACAGCTATAGAGAGAAAACATGCTGCTCTGGCAGTGATAACTGTGAACCTTTATTAGTATCAGCACAGTGCAAATGTGTCCACAAACTCCATCACAAGTCTCGACAGCTGATTCAGCCGCCATCAACTTCCGCCGTCATCAGAAACAGACGTCGCTTCAAGTGACGCTTCAGAGGAAAGGACATCTTATTTCTCTAAAAACACATTTCCTCGTTTGCTCTCTCCTGGAATGGTTTCCTTGCATCCCCCGGTGGAAAAAGATACAAGTAATGGAAGAGAGATACACCCTGTGTGGTCGTCTGCCTGAGTCTGATGGCATAGGCGTGGCTTCCCTTCCTATCCTAATCTCAATCCACCAATCATCCCACCATGCCCCTCACCATTCCACCTACCTGCACTATATCTACCAACGGTTCTCCATTCATTAATCGGCAGATTGTCATTGAACGTGTGTTAGTACACTCTCAGTCAAGACTCTGGCTTTTGTCTAGTTTTAGCCTATTTCAGCTTTGAGTCCCTCTTGCCAAACTTCAAACGCTTTTGAAAATTGAGATGGATTTTTTTTAAAAAGATTGTATCAATTGATGAAAATAATAGTTTGTTTAGTCCTAGTTCTGTCCCTCCAGTAGAGTTCCACACACTTGGAGAAAATGCCAGTGAGCACTGAAGCTGCTCACAACTGCAGGTTGACTTTCAGTTACTTTAAAAACGGAAACATCCCGTCACTGAACAAGTTTTTATATTACATAGATAATGCCTGATTAAGCTTACTTTCATGTGTTCATGTATATACAGTCAATAGTGCAGGAGCGCTGCGCTCAAATAACTGCTCAGACTTTCACATAGCAAAGAAGGAAGAAAACTGTTTACACTGTCCCACTACATCAAACAGCAACGACAAACACTGGAGCAGTACAGATCAATGAGGAGAGTCGATAAAGAAAGCTGAATGTGTGCACTCAATATGCAGAGGGAGACTTACAGGGGAGACAGCAGTGTGTGTGTGTGTGTGTGTGTGTGTGTGTGTGTGTGTGTGCGCGTGCATGTGTGTCTGCGTGTGTGTATGCTAGTGGTAGGGGTGTGTTTGCGGTGGGGGGAGGTGTCAGGGTAACACACCCCGGCTATATTAATATTCAAAGCAGTCCAAATATTCATAGGCATGGGCAGGTTGCCCATATTTTATGTTTCATGCTCATCCTCCCAGAACATCTTTTAGCCATGCATTGACTAAAGCAGCTCTACAGCCCACTACAGCCTTGTAGCCTCTTTAACCACTAGCTACACGTAATAGCATATTGCTGTATTCTGCTCTGTGTGCACATGTGTGTCTACAGCGTTTTGGGCACTAGCTCTGGTGCATTTGTATGTGAGCACATAAATATGTGTGTTGCATATTTGTGTTGGTGCTTGTGCGCTGGTGCTGTGTAATGCATTGGTAGAGACAGTAGTATCACCTTTGGCTGATTCCTTCTATCATATAAGGACAGACGATTCCACATACTTGGTTGTAAGGAGGAGAATTGCTGCTGCAGATGCTCACACACATTCACTCTCAGCTCACTCACTCTGCCACATCCTGATTGGTTGCATGCTCTAGCTCTTGGGTTGCACTAACCGTACCACCCTCATGACTCTGGAGACGGAGGTTTGCATTTAGAGTCCTGCATCTCGTGTTGTTAGGTTTAGGCTACTAAAGGTCTTGATCATGGGTTAATGCAGGCATTCTGGATTTATTATTGTCAACTATAAAAAGATCCAAACCCAGAATGTGTGATCCCTGACTCACACAGGGAATGCCAATGCCACGTTTTGGCTGTGCAACGGTTTTGTTCTGTCCTCCGCCTGGCGTCGACTCACAGTGGAAGCGTTTCAGAAGCGTTTCAGAATCAGAGCATTTTGCCTGCCTGATTTTTCTGACTTGTTCAGATTTTGTTGATTTGGTAATTAGTCCTTGAATTTGTGCTTAAGTAGGCTTTGTAGTTACAAAAATGTTTTTTGTCTGTTTTAATTGTGTTTATTGTTGGTTTACGATCGGGAGCCTGCCCAGGGTGTTTTATTTGGAAAATTGACCAGAATCTCTGTGCCGTTCTGTGCTTCCTGCTCGGTTTTATGTGCTGTTCCATCTGCTTGACGCGGCTTCCGTCAAAAATAGTCTCGCCACGTACTCTCTGCAGAACACAGCGAACAGCAGCTTCTGGGACGCACTGCGACGAGTCTGGTATGAGCACAAACATGGGAGTCCGAGCTCAGTCTCTCTCATTACTTTCTGACTTCCCTACCCTGTCTGTGGCTCTATGCTCCAAGCCCATTGGTTCCTAATGAAGATGTAAATCTTGACCTCACAAATATATATTTTTCACCTTTATTTGATGACAGGATGACTAAGAGAGACAGGAAAAGTGGGAGAGGGATGGGACGGCATGCAACAAAGGGCTGCGGGTCGGATTCAACCTGGGCCGCTGTGGCAAGTACTCAGCCTTTGTACATGGGGCACGCACGCTAGTGGTGAGCTAACTGGTGCCCCACCCCCCTTCAGTTTTAAAAAGGCTCAGTAATTTAGGGCTTGTCACTGCATGTTTTATTAACCAAGACTATCATCTTTCCCTAACCCCTATCCTTTAATTTCCAATAGAGGATACGTTTTCAGCAAAATTAAAATGTTCTCATAATGCTGATAAAAAAAAACTAAATTTGTCATGGCATTAGGTTTGGGTAGCATTATGTTTCTTTCGTAGATGGGCAAGAAAAAATGTGAGTCCTGGGGCCACAATTATAAAACTGCGTAGGATTCAATTCCAAAGGTTGCTTACAAACAAAACACAGACAGTGCTTCTGAACAAAAATATTCTGATTTATAACACAATGTCCCATTTTACCTTTTATAAGTCACAATCAACTTGAAAGTTGGCTGAGGTAAGCAAGGTTCTTGTCCTGCCCGTATAATGCCAACATCAGTGAAACACCACTAATTAATATTAATACATACTGTCAAATATATGAAAGAAAAGCTAAAAAAAGGAAAATTCACCCAGTCTGAAAGGGAGGTTTTTGTTGGCAAGGTTGAAGCAAGAGAAAAGATATTGTTTGGTGAGCAAAACGCACACACACAGAATGTTTGTTCCTGTGAGGAAAGAGATGACCTTGATGACCGACTTGCAGAGATGTGAATCCCTCCGGAGAGGTGATGGAGGTGCAGGGAGACACAGATCCGCAAGACGCACTGGATGATCCAGGTACATAATTTGTATCCCCTTGTTTGAAAAGAGAGTAAACCAAATGCATCCAAGTTGTGTTTCAACATTTACACTTAACTTGGACTTTAAAGAAATAAGACTTGTTTTGTCTGTGAAGGTTCTCAGTCATCCAGGTCACAGTCTTCCAACGAAGGTTGAGGTCAAGGGCAACTGGACAAAAAAACTAGAAGACGTTTTGTCCCTCATCCAAGAGACAAAAAAACAAAACTTGATGGGAGAATGTGTGGTCCTCCGTGGTCAAATATAAATCATAGTAAAGAAATATCTTATCCTGTTTGATTGAAACTCCAACAAGTGCACACAATTAGAACCAAGGTTTAGGATAATAAAAACACAAAATGGAGATATGTTTTTGCAAAAGAACACCTCAAATGTTTTACAGTTTAATCCAGAATCATATTTAATTTGTGTGCTATGAAATTTAATGTCATTAAAACTATCTATGCCAGTGTGTGGATGTGATGCGTTGCTTGTAAAAACGCAAAGCATTATATATATTATAGCTTATGTCACATAAAACAAGTCTTCCAACAAAGGTTCAGGTCAAGGGCAACTGGACTTGTAGAAAAAAAAACAGAAGATGTTTCGTCCCTCATCCAAGAGTCTTCATCACTTCTGACTGACTGGTAAGGAAACTCAGCTATTTAACATCTGTGGGATTGTTAGCTAGGATCGTCAATACCGCTGGTTCGTTAGTGTTCCTGGCTGTGGTAATAACAGTTGTCATGGTCGTTAGAACCACCCGTGGCCAAGTCTGAATGACCATCATTGGTATCTTCACCTGAGGCCAAGTGGAAATGCTTGTTCAGTTTCCTGGGAAGTGATGAAAGGACAGCATTGTAATGCCTTGATTATACTCAGGAGCGGACGTGGACAGCTGGATGTCGGGGTCTATGGACGTGAAAGCGACGGAGGGGTCTTCAAAGAAAGCATTTATGGATCAAAGCTTAACGGAACTTTGGAGCTGCCACAACCAGCCACTCTGCCAGGCACAGATGTCACCAACCCACACGTGTTTATCGCGGATGCACCCTCTGCTCCCTAATCTCATGCGCCCATTCCCAGGTAAAATGTAACGTAGAATTATAAAAATATTTTGCAGTAATACAGGTTAAATCAAAACAACATGCTGTACTTGCATCTGCTTACAGTGTTCATATTTCCCTCTCTCCATTCCACAGGCTCCATCCTCACAACAGAACAGCAGGTCTAAAACTAAAGACATTCTCCATCATTGAGAACACCTTTGGCATCATGGCATCCTGATGGAGGATCATTTGGCTGGCCAATTGACTGCAGCCAGTCAGTATTTTACACTGATGTTTTTACCTTGCTTTTATGATCTTACCTGTAGCACTTTGAGGTTTGTCTTAAATGTAAAGTGCAGTAAAAATAAAATGTATTTTTATTATTATTATTATTATTGTTGCAGCCCACACAATGTTGTTCACATTGTGAAAGCCTGTGTGGCTTTACACAACTTCCTAACCCACACTGACGTGACCACTTTGTTCACCTGCATCCCCACCATGGAGGCAGTAGAATCTGTAAGGAAAAGGCTACTACAAGACAACACCCTGGACAACAGAACTAGCCTCAGCCCTGACCATATATGTAAATTACTCAACCTCTGTCTAAACACTGCCTATTTCCAGTACCGCGGAGGATTCTACAGACAAAAGCATGGCTATGCCATGGGCTCACCTGTGTTTACATTTACAGTACATGGACGATGTAGAGGAAAAAGCCCTCAACTCCTTCAGAGGAACAGCACTGAGCCACTGGTACAGGTATGTGGATGACACTTTGGTCAAAATAAAAACCCAGGATGTGCAAGCCTTCACAGAACATATCAACTCCGTGGACAGTAACATCAAGTTCACACGAGAAGATGTGCTGTACACACTGAAGATGACAGGAGCCTGCAAACTGGAGTGTACAGGAAACCCTCACACATGGATCAATACTTACTTTTTTGATTCCCACCACCCACTGGAACACAAGCTAGGAGTCATCAGAACCCTGCACCACAGAGCAGACCACATACCAACAAATGCAGAAGCCAGGTAGAAACCCTAAATGGACCTTTGCGAAAACAGCCACAAAATCCAGGAAGAAGACAAACACCACAGGGGATGAGGAAAATAAGGTCAAATGCAACAACATTGTGATTCCATACGTGTATGGAGTGTCAGAGAAACTCAGGAGGATTTTCAACAAGAACACACTAAGACAGATACTGGTACACCCCAAAGACTGCACACCCAAACACAAAAAAAGTAATTAGTGTATGCAATCCAATTCAGCGAGGAATGCACAGACCTGTATATTGGGGAAACTAAACAACCACCACACAAACGAATGGCTCTACACAGAAGGGCCAACTCCTCAGGTCAAGACTCAGTAGTTTACTTACATCTGAATGACAAAGAACACTCGTTTGAGGACCACCAGGTGCACATTTTAGACAGAGAAGATGGATGGTTTGAAAGAGGTGTCAAGGAAGCATCTACACCAGGGTTGAGAAGCCGTTGCTGAACAGAGGAGGGGGTCTATGCCACCACTTGTCACCCACTTACAAGGCTGTCCTTTCATCACTTCCCAGGAAACTGAACAAGCATTTCCACTTGGCCTCAGGTGAAAAAACCAATGATGGTCATTCAGACTTGGCCATGGGTGGTTCTAACGACCATGACGACTGTTATTACCACAGCCAGGAGCACTAACGAACCAGCGGTATTGACGATCCTAGCTAACAATCCCACAGACAAATTAAATAGCTGAGTTTCCTTACCAGTCAGTCAGAAGTGATGAAGACTCTTGGATGAGGGACGAAACATCTTCTGTTTTTTTTTCTACAAGTCCAGTTGCCCTTGACCTGAACCTTTGTTGGAAGACTTGTTTTATGTGACATAAGCTATAATATATATAATGCTTTGCGTTTTTACAAGCAACGCATCACATCCACACACTGGCATAGATAATTTTAATGACATTAAATTTCATAGCACACAAATTAAGTATGATTCTGGATTAAACTGTAAAACATTTGAGGTGTTCTTTTGCAAAAACATATCTCCATTTTGTGTTTTATTATCCTAAACCTTGGTTCTAATTGTGTGCACTTGTTGGAGTTTCAATCAAACAGGATAAGATATTTCTTTACTATGATTTATATTTGACCACGGAGGACCACACATTCTCCCATCAAGTTTGTTTTTTACAAATCCCAAACTTTACTTAAAAAGTGACAGATGCCTTCTTATGTGCATACACAATGTTTATAATTGAGGCCCCCCCTTTTTCTTTGCCTGTTCGTCTTTCTATTGTTTTCAGCTGTTCTCCCGTACTTTGTGTTTCTTGTTGGTCCCACCTGTCGTGTGTGTGTGTGTGTGTGTGTGTGTGTGTGTGTGTGTGTGTGTGTGTGTGTGTGTGTGTACGTGTACGTAGTCTAGATCTTTTGTTAGTAAGCACTTGTTTCTGTGGTGTTTTTCACTGCTCTTGCCAGAGATAAGCTGTCAGTCAAACATTGTGGCCAGTACTGTGATGTCAGCCTTCTTGGACTGCAGACAGAGATGCTTTCACTGTCACTCTGACCATCTGCTTTAGTTTATTTTCTGGCTTCTGATCTAAGTCACTGTCTGGTCCAATGTTATTTCACTGCATGTTCATTTTGTTTTTTGGATAAAATCCTGACTTCTTTGTTTAATAGCATAACACTCCATGACCTGTTAAATATATTTTCTTGATTCCAAATTTATTTTTTCTTTCCCAATGAATGTCTTCTATCCGACATGTTCCAGATGATGGAGGCTGTCTGCCCTGTGAATGACTCTTCTCTGCTCTCAGGAACCTAATGGCAGCTTATGAATGCCTATCTGCTGTAATCCAATGGTAGCTTTTTATCCCTGAGCGGCTGCTGAAAGAAGAGAACGCACCAAATCCTCCTACTCCTCTCTGCCGTCCTGTTTTCTCATTCCAGCTCCCGAGTGTGTGTGTGTGTGTGTGTGTGTGTGTGTGTGAGCAGAATTATTCAATGGAGGGGCTGCTGGCTTTACGTGCAGCGGCTGTTGAAGGAGAAGGAGCTGGACATACAATCTCACACGCGCATACTCTCACACACACACACACACACACACACTCTCTATCTGGGGTTTCATCAGTGACTGCGTTTACATGCAGCCAATAACCCATTCAAAACCGGGATATTAGCAATAACCCGGTCGCGTACGGCCATGTAAACACCGGCAAAACCCCGAATATGCTCATATCCCGGATTTTAAAAACCGGGATATTATACCTGGGGTACCCCTTTTCTAACCCGAATTTTTGGTCATGTAAACGCGTATCGGCATATCCCCATATCCCCATAGTGATTTGTGTTCTGCGCATGTTCTATTCGCAAGGAATCTTGGTCTTTTGAGTAGAGGAACTTCTTGTATGCGCCAAACCCGCGTGCAGTATACGGAAGTAAACGAGGTAAACATGGCGAGACGCAGCACAGCACCGTCCTTCTGGAGCGAGGAGGAAACCAATTTTTTAATTCATGTTGTCAAAAACATGAATATAATGTCTTTTGTTGACGGTAGAAAGTACAGAGATACTGACATTTACAATGACATTTACAACGCCTGCTGTTGTTGTTGTTGTCTTTGGATACATACAGGAAGAAGAATCGGAAATGACGCATATTGCGTCTTAAGGTTGTCCGTACGTCCAGACGTTAACCGCCGTTTACATCAGGGTAGTGCCAATTGATTACAAATTCCATGTATACAGGAGTAACTCTCTCTGCTCACGCATGTAAACGGGTTATCCCGAATGTTTCAGAACCCCAATATTGACAGCATGTAAACGTAGTCATTGTTGAGTTGTTTTGATATTGATGTGTGTGTGTGTGTGTGTGTGTGTGTGTGTGTGTGTGTGTGTGTGTGTGTGTGTGTGTGTGTGTGTGTGTGGTTTTACATACAGCACAGTATATCTATGTGTGGTCAGCCAATTATCAAATCAGCTATTCATAGTTTTCACCTGACGTCACACTCCAATGAAAATGCTCCCTTGGAGGGCAAAAACACGTTCATTTCCGTTGCCTGCCAAACAGTATGCAAGTGTTGCACTGTTACTTTGAGTGACTTTTTGTGTTGCCAAAATGCTGGATGTTTTTTAACTCTTTATTGAACATGTTAAAAGACAACAACAAAAACTGGATAAAAACAAACAATCAACAAAAAAGATCATTTGCAGATGGTCCCAATAACATGTTCAAAGTGGGTAGGAAGAAGTTAGAATAACTTTTCTTGTCCTACCCCCACTTCACTGATTTGTTTTAACTACTCAGATTGTTTGCATCACTTAGATATTCCAACTAAATAAAGACAAAAAAAAGAAAATCATTGATTCTTTTTTTAAATAGAAATTTCAATTGCAATAAGTTTTTACATAATTTTAAATCATTATTGCTGTTGTTCCACTGTATAACACCCTGGGTTGTTATACAGTGGAACTTAGTATTTGTTCTAATTAGCGGTTTACTAAACATTGATATTCCTCTCGAATTGTACGTGTTTTCTCGTAGTTGAAAAAGCTCTTGGATATTTCTAGGCAATTGGTTATTGTGTGCTCTAGAAACAATCTGAATAGTTTTGTAGTCAATCAGATCTTTGAACTTTAATATTTTGAGTTTAATGAACAATGAGTTTGTTGGTACTCTGTATGTAGTTTTATGTATGATTCGAATGGCTCTTTTTTGTAAGATGAAGATTGGGTATGTATTTGTTTTGTTAGTGTTCCCCCATACTTCCGCACATTACGTCATGTATGGGAGTATGAAGGAGCAGTACAGCATATTTAGAGAAGCCTGATTCAATAGGTCTTTGGCTTTATTTAATATTGCCAATGACTTAGATTTTTTGGTTTTAATATACTTTATGTGAGGTTTCCAGCTTAAAGACACTGGTTTGTAGGGACTGATTGCAAATGTGAGTTAGAGCTCTTGCTATTGATTCAATAATGTTTTTGACTGTGCACATATCAATATCATGGCAGTCAGTGGACTTCTTATTCTTAAATTTTTTTTACAATATCAATAAGTATAAACATTGTTTCTTCAACAAATAACTTTTTACTCCATCACTACTACCTGTCTTTGGAATATCCCTTGCCAGTCCCGGACCAACACTGACAAAGTATTGAATTCCCCAGCAACTGAAGCCCTGTCAGTGATTTCTGTATCATTCGATGCTAGTAAGTAACTTGGATATTCTTCTTTTCCATTTTTTTTAATGATAGCATTTAAGACATCCCATGTTTTTTTATATTATTTTGTTGTCTTCCAGTTAATTGCTTTAATAATCAACTTTACAGCATCTTATGATTTTTTTAAATTTATTTTTATATAGCTTATATTTTTTTTCTGCGTCCATTGTTCTTCTCTTTAAGAATTCTTTGTATAGTAAATTCTTCTTCTTGCATGCATTTGATTCCTTTTGATATCCATGGTTTCTCCACATATTTTTGCTTTACTATTTTCTTTACTAGAGGACAATGTTTGTCATATAATCCTGATATGATAGTCAGAAATGTTTCATAGGGCCTATTGACATCACTCACATAAACTTTTTTCCAGTCTTGTCTTAAAAGAATTTACAGCATCTTGTGTTTTTTTCCTTTTCATCATGATTGTAGTAATGTCTTTATTCTTCTGCATACAGTTTTGTATAATTGCAAAGACTGGCAAGTGGTCGCTTATGT
The DNA here is from genome assembly GCF_014851395.1 of Micropterus salmoides. Taxonomy (NCBI): domain Eukaryota; kingdom Metazoa; phylum Chordata; class Actinopteri; order Centrarchiformes; family Centrarchidae; genus Micropterus; species Micropterus salmoides. Next base: position 27,897,490 of record NW_024040040.1, on the reverse strand, counting down.
CAGTTATTATTAGGCCACTTGTAACCGGTCTGTCGTTTGTAAATATGTTGTCAATTAGTGTGGCACTGTGTGTTATTCTAGTAGGTCATGTGATTGTAGGGTATAGGCTGTTGCTATACATGGAATTGATAAATTCTGTGGTTGAATTATGTTGTTGTGGGTTTAACAAATCTATATTGAGATCACCACAGACAAACAGAATTTTTTTGATGTTATGTCTATTATATAGCTCCTCAATCTTTTCTCTAAATGTATCAATACAGGATCCTGGTTTTCTGTATGTACAGCTTATCCAAATATTTCTTTCTTTCTCTCTCTCAATTTCTACTGCGACACACTCCATAATGTTGTCCATTGCAATTGTCATGTTACTGACAACTTTACATTTATACATTTTATCAATGAATAGTGCAGCCCCCCATCCCTTAGATTGGGTCCTATTAATATAAAACATTTCATATCCAGTCGTGTCAATTTGCTCTTCATCAAGCCAGGTTTCTGATATTGCAATTGCTGTGAATTTCCTTTCTAATTCATTTAAACAATGCTTAATTCCTGCTAGATTTGAATTAAGGCTCCTACTATTAAAATGTATAATTGATATTGATCCATCCATTATTACATTTCTCCTATATTGTTCTTCTGTGTAATATTCGTATTGACTTTGCATGTCCTTATAAAAGTTATTTTCAGGATCAATTTCATTTTCAATGTTTTTTGATTTATGATCAGTATATTCAAAACATTTTAAGTTCAGTTTTTCATACTTTGTAAATAGGTGGTTTCTGTTTGAGCTCATTATGGAAGTTCTTGATGTATTTTGTTCAGTGTTTATTCAGTTACCTGCGTTCTTCCTGTCAATTTTATTCCACAAACTTGTCCAGCTCAGCGACATCTCTGATAATGAGCACTTTCGCTGCCTCTGGTGTGGATCCGTTTAACTTATAAATATTTTGCAGTTGGAAGTCCATGTTGCTTGGATCTTGTTTTGTTTTGTTAGTATTCGTGCTCTTCTTACAATATCCGCATTATTCTTAGTGAGGTGTTCCATTGATGTATACGTTTGTCCCTTTTAGCTTCCTACCTTGTTTAAGGAGTGCGTGTTTTTTCTTCCTGTTGGTAAACCAGATTATTATTGCAGGTGCAGCCGAAAGGTTGTTGTGCTTTCGGATTTACTAATCGAGGAGACAAGTCTGGGCTGTGTTAGGTGAGGGATTGCCCAAAAGGTAAAAGTAAACATTACTGCAGTCGAGCGGCGGCAGGGACCGGGCTTTTTTTAACGGTAGAAATGCGACAGCAGATGTTGTAACGTTATATGGATCGGATATGCCCAACACTTGACGTTTGTGTTCATATCTTTCTTTTTCTTAAATTGAAAGGTGATCCAAATAAAATTTGACTGCTTTTGCAGGGGCTCTACGGGGGAGTCGCGGTGTGAGCCGCTATGTTGGTCTGTTGTTTTGCCCTCCAGGTCACCATGCATGTCACGTGACTGAAAACTATGAATTGGCCAAACAGTGTCATTCGCATTACATATAAATTAAATTAAATGATTTCACACAAGGTCATTTTACTAATCATGGTTTGTCCTACACTCTAAGAAATAAATCCGTAAAATAACAGAAAAAGTACTGGCAGCTCATTACCCGGACTTTGTCCCGTAATTAAAAAATGAAACATTTCTGTTAATTCACAGTGTGCCCACAGGAAATAAAACGGAAATCTTCTGTTATATAATGGTGTATCTATAGTAAAAAACAGCACACTTTCTGTCATTTGATGGTGTATCTATAGTAAAAAGCTGCACACTTTGTCATTTGATGGTGTATCTATAGTAAAAAACTGCACACTTTCTGTCATTTGATGGTGTATATATAGTAAAAAACAGCACACTTTCTGTCATTTGATGGTGTATCTATAGTAAAAAACAGGACACTGTTAAATGAATGTTAAATGAATCCGTAAAATAACAGAAAATGGACTGGCAGCTCATTACCCAGACTTTGTCCCGTAATTAAAAAATGAAACTTTATGGTAATTTATGGTTTTCCTACAGTAAAAATGAAACAGATGGATTAAGTCAATATACAGCAAATAGAAATGTTACACTGTTAACAAACAGAAAAGTATCTATAATAACTCTTTTGAAAACAATCCAAACAAAACAAAACAAAAACAAACTTGTGTGAAAACTAAAACAAAAGGAAAAAAAACCAAAAGGGAAAAGTGTTATAATTTGTCATCTCTAAATTGTTCCCAGTCTGCCAATTCATGCCACATTACAACAATCACATCCACTGAATAAATTATTGGAAAATGTGCAAGCGGAAAATGTGCAAGCGGAAAATGTGCAAGGGTTTTGTCAGTTGAACAGGGATTGGGGCGGGGGGTTTCTTGTCTTCAGGTAAGATGAAGGCTGTAAAAGAAATAGAAAACAGTATTACTGATCATCGCTGACATCAGGGACGTTTTTAGGACCATGAAACATTGGGGGCTTAGCCCAGCCCATAAAACTTCATATCTTCACATAATAATTGACCCCCGCCACCCCAAAGTTAAGTCTGTAAAGCAGTAAAGCAACAGTAAACATCCTCTACTTATACAGCACAACAAAACTCACAACAACACTATTGACTGTCTCATTTTGATGTTGCTAAATTGTAATGTCATAATATAATATAATAATATAACAACAAAACTGTTACAGTATGAACTGGGGGGCCTGGGGGTAGTCCCCCAGAAAATTGTGAGTGTGAAACACTTAATTTCCTGCATTCTGGTGTTTTTCTGCATCAATTTATTGAGGAAATTATTTATGTAAATAGACACACGAAATTCAGGTGTTGCTCAATTGTGGTGCATATTTAAGAACATAAAACAATCTAAAATCTAAAACTGTAACAGAATATAATGCAGAGCAGCTCTCAGCTTTCAGATATGTTTCTCCTGTTTCTTTTAATATCATCACTGCTGAATCAACACACAGGCAGGCATGACTGACTCATTTTAATTCAGTTATAAACTCCTGGACTTTAATAGCTCCTGTGTTTCACCAGGTTTTCTGCTCATGTTCAAAGTTCTGCACATTCAGAATCTATCTGGGTTCTATGACATTTCCAGAATAAAGGAATATTTTGAGAGGTCTAACAGGATAAATCATCATAAACTTCGTAATAAATCCGCGGTCCACCTGCGTGCTGCAACGTGTGGAAAGGATCCATACCACGGATTCTGCAACCCGTTGCACCACTACTATCCATGGTAGTGTGGTGATTTAATTCTTTCATGTTTTGTTGTGCAGGATCACAGCCCCTATGTGTCCACATGAGGAAAGGTAAAGATAGGCTATCAGAGTAAAAATGTCTAGACTAGGCAACTTGATGAGTTTATTTTTTTAAGTAGCCCATTAAAATATTGCTGCAAATGCAGTGAAGAAGCTGATTATCTCTAATTTAGCTATTTATACAATTATTTTCCTTTTAAAATCTCCATGAAGGAGTTGATAAGATCACTTTAAAATATCACTTTTGCTGCCCAGCCAACTTTTGGTACCTGTGCCTTTTATTATGGAGATGTTGCCAACCAAACTGCTGGCTTTGCAGTAGCACAGGCTGCCAAAACAATCTGATTATTCCTGAAGCATCTAAATAATCTTCTCAACGCAAAGAAATATTGTGGCAGTAACACGAGAGCAGCACGTTGTTGAAGCAGGTAAACCTACATACAGAGGAAGCTGTGCGTCATGTGTAAAACCCAAACAGAACTATTTTATCCACCATATTTTCTCTCTCTCTATCTCAAGTAACAGCAGCACAAAGAAAAATATGTAATATTGAGGCACTTTTCTGCTCCGGCCTCCAGCAACTTTTTTTCCCTCCCTCAACATTTCTATCGGCTACATTTTGTCTGCGACTTATGTGGACTGTGAGTGATTGACTGGTCTCTTATTAAATCGCCTCCTATAAGCCAGCGCCGAAATCACTTGTGCCCTAGACAGCTGGGAACACAATTGTTGCAGCTGGCATTAGCTAACTAGCTTCTGTAAAATTACACAAAATAGCCTAGCACTCACTCCACAAGAAATAATAACATTTAGCTGACGCTTTTATCCAAAATGACTTACAATTGCTATACATGTCAGAGGTTGCACGCCTCTGGAGCAACTAGGGGTTAAGTGTCTTGCTCAGGGACACAATGGTGGATGTCTCACAGCGGGAATCGAACCCAGGTCACCCACAACAAAGGCAAGCATCTTATCTATGCGCCATCACCACCCAAATAACACACCAAATGTTAAATTATGTATATATTTTTAAAACTAACTCTGAAAACATAAAACTATCAAAGCATCCGAATATCCTTCAAAATAAAAGCACAAGACTGTCACTGTATGCCAGCACTCGAGCTGATTGGCTTATTGTGAGGCCAGCTTTTATTTCAAAGGCTGCAACGCTGAAACAGAAATAGGGTACAGACAAGCGCCTTTGCTTGATAATTTATCAGTTGTGCGATGTCTCAGTTAATATCTGCCCATATATTTGCCGTGATTTAAGTCGTCAAAAAATTAAATATGTTAAATAATCTAAATAACGACAGGATCGACGCCCGGGAGAAAAGAGATTAACATACAATGAACTGCCGATTCTGTCCCTCTCCCTCATCGTTCACCCAGCTTAAACAGTCACACACACACACATATGGAAGACCTGCCTGCAGCAAGCAACAGTTAATTTAACCTTACTAACGAACGTGAATGTTGGATTAGGGTTTTCGCTCACTCAAAATGAAATTACTTTAAAAGAGAGCCTTCATTAAACGTTCAGCCCCAAAAAAGACACCACTAATGTCGCACATCAGCACGTTAACATTAACTAACAACGTCTTAACCACGGCCGGACTATTAACTGTTAACGTTTGCTACTTACAATACCAAGAAAACATTAACATTAACTTCCATGACATTTCAAAATTACCTATTACATGCAAAGTGGAGCTGGAGATGAAATTTTTGCTCGTTCACAGCCAGCTCGTTCACATTCAGAGGAGACGGGGCGTTTTGTTTTTTTTAACAGCAGTCAAACTCCCACTCCAAATAAAAATACTGACAATAGTTCCGTAAATTCACAGACCCTCTGCCACAAAGAATGGAGAAGGGGAACATAACCAAATAATGGATATAGCACCATAGCAAACGGAAATACAAAACGGTAATGTTATAACTTTATGCTGCACACAATGAATCCAGGCAATATAACATTTAAAACGACTGCAAATAAAACAGTCACTTGGATAACGTACATTTTTCCAGAAAATTACTTACCGCCGAAGGTGCAAATTCTTTTTTGATGTTCAGCCTAACAGTTTAACGTCCGTCTCCCAGCCGCGGCAGTTGTTGGAGCAGAGATCAAAGTCCCATAATGCAATTTGAAACGTAAATAAACAGAAATCATGTTCTATGGACAATTTCCGTAAAAATATACAGTCATACAACTGTTAATAAACAGATATTTCTTAGAGTGTACTCAGTCTTTATGAACAGTTGCATAATGTCTTCTGTGGCTCTAGTGGAGAAATGTAGGATCCAGCACTTTGGAGCTTGTCCCCCTAAAAGATATATCTCAGTTTGTAATGGTTCAGTTTGTTTTTTTTTTTTTTATTTCTCCCCAACTTTATGGAAGCACATTTATTTCTGAAGTACTTGAGTGCTCTCTTCAGGGAAAATGAACCAAGAATATGACATTGCATTGATAAAATTAAGCTGAACAGGGTCCCTTCCATGTTTTCTTATCCAAAAGATCCACTTCTTTGTAAAGTATGGAATTCCAAAGTATTAAAAAAAATAAAGGACATAAAGAAATAACTAATACAACAAGTGATTAGAGATGATATATAATCATGAAACTGAAGCATTCCAATAAATAATTATCATAATGCCACTGAGTGTCTTTCTGCCAATTAAGCAAAACAGGGCAGATTATGAAATGATCATTGTGGAAAATGGTATTGTAAAATAAAAGCTGATTTAAAAGTGAGCTAAAACGGCAGGGTGTATTGGAGGCTGCTATAGTAGCAGATTAATACCCATAGTTTTTGAATGAGATGTTTGGGTTTTCATATAAAGATCAGCAAAATTTCAATCAGAAAGACTACCTTTATGCCTCATTCACTGACATTGTCTCCCTCTCTGTATCGATTCCTTTCCAAATTTGTGGGTGGCTGCATCACTTGCAAACATGTACAGTACTTTTTTTTATAATGTGCCAATAAAAAGCATGACTTAGCTGGCCCATGTCACATGACTGTGGAAACATGAGAATCTAGAACACAGACACACACAGCACAGTCACACACTTCCGCATAAAACATGAGTACTGAGTGGCATGGATGTAGAATGACAGAGGAAGTGTAGTGTGGTGTGGTGCTACTTTTCCCAGGTTGGTAAAGAGATATGTGACATTGGAGTGTCACACTACAGCAGGGTAACCTCTTCACATCACACCCATAAAGTTAGAAAGAGGCAGAACAAAAACAAGAAGATGCCCACACATCCAAGACTTCTGCACCACCCTCAGTCTGACAGAAGATGTTGCAGAAGACTTTTCAGAGAGGTAAAGCAGCTCCAGGTACAGGTGGGGCCATTATTAGTCATTACCTCTGCCAAAGAAGTGGCAGATTATGTTTTTGCCATGTCCATCTGTCTGTCAGCAGAAAGATTATGCAAAAACATCTTAAAATATTTACATGAAACTTCGTGTATAGGTTGGTCTTAAGCCAAGTACGGAAGAGGATTAGGGCCATGTCTGAAAAATGCATTTCAGTTCTGAGTATAAATTAAAGTCTGACTTATGGGGGTTGTGGAGCTTCAGCCAGGGGAACCCTAAAATAATGGGAGTCAGAGGGGACGAGATCAGCTTGAAGGCTATGTTCTCAGTATGGTTGCCAGAAAGTACCAACTTAAGGGGAGCAGTGATCTGGGTGACATGGGCAGGCATGCTTGGCCAAGCTGCATGGGCTCGGGTTCAGAGTTGGGTGCTGGTTGGGGCACAGAGGCAGGAGCTGGAAACTTGGAAGAGGCAAGTGTGAGTGGGCGCCGAGACTGGGAAGTGTGGTGTATAATATATGTGCATTTGACTCATAACAGTTTAGAATAGCACTGTAGCAGCTGGATAGAGGATTTGTGACCTTTTAAGGGGAGAGAAGAGGTTAGTGGTTATGTGGAGACTCAGACCCTTCTATGGTATCTAACAGATACCTACACATATTCTATATAAGCTATGTTTGATGTACAGAGAGACAGAGTGGTCATCGGGCTGGGTCACTCTCCAAGCTGTTGCAGAGCTTGTAATTGATGCTGAACTCCTTGATGTAATAAACTTTTATGATCAAGAACAGTGTCAAGCGGATTTCTTCTCAACACATCATCGCAGCATTATTGTTCGGACACCACAGAAGTAGAGGTGGACAGATTAGTACGTTCCCTCCACCCCTCGAGTGGGTGGTCAGCAGGCTTTGGTGAACACTGTGCAGCACTAAAGCAGAAAGCTCCCCAGAGAACTGCTCAGGGTCAGGAATATAGGACTTGGTCTGAAGAGGTGGTGGAGGGATCAGCTGGAGTTGCAGTTACTTGGTCGGTTAAAAGGGCAACCTGGTCAATGGTAGCTTGCCTGTCACTCATGAGGGTCCAGATGGATTGGTCATGTTGTCCAAGGAGGATTCCTTGGCTGGTGAGGGCATATTGCCTCCTTGCGGTGTCTCCATGAACGCAGAATCCACGTGCAGCCAGTTGATACTATTAGGTTTTAGCTAAATGGATTCAGGAGCAAACAAACCACACACACAGGCAGAACATGACTGACTAAACTGACAGAGACATCACGTGGGGGGAAACAGGAGAAACATAAGGATGGAGAAGGTGGCATGACACAGTCTAAGGCAGCTTTTTTGCACTTGAACTGTTTATTAACACAACCCTTCTTACATTTGCAGAAGAGTAGTTCATAACTGGTCTGGCCTGCATCTGGTTGGCATGTCCAGAAGGGTTCACAGTACCCCTCAGATGTCCTTGACCAGCCCCATCTACAAGTTGAAGGTGGTTCTGGTAGTAAAACCAGCATCTGATCCCTACACATCCCCTCTTTGGTACACTGTTCTCTTTACATGCTCCTCTAACTCCCTCCTTTCCTGGTCTATAGCTGTGCTGTGGTTCGGTCATAGAGAAGGATAATAAACCTCTAAATTGTGGCCATTACCTTCTGTGGTATGTCATCTGGGGCCCATGGTGTCTTTTTCCAATGGCCAATAAAACTTGATAGTGTGTTACACCCCATACAGCACATGGATTCTTAACCCCTAGCCCTGTTGCAATTTCATGGGCTCCTAGGTATCTAAAATTCTTCTGTCCCAAATGTCACCCACAGCTTATCCTCTGCTTGCTGAAAGTCGGCGTAGTAGTTCTGTGTCCTGAAGTAGGGTAGCACTAGTGCACACCATCTTGTAATTGCAAATATGATTTTTTATGCTAACCATTGCCAGCACCTTGAAAAACATGGTATTACGAGGTGTGGTGTGTGGACAGAGAGGACCCAAATGCAGCACTCTGAGGGAAGGAGGTTTGAGGGAAAAAGGGTGAGAGGGACTGGAGTGGAGGGAGAGGAGGACGTCAGGGAAGCACAGGCACGGGGAACCAAGGAGACAGGGGGCCAGGGAGCCGGGGAACACAGGGGCCGAGGAAGCGAGGAGAGGTGGGGGAACAGGGAGGACGCCGTGAGGGAAGTCCGAGGAGGTGTGGGCCGGTGGATGAGCCCAGCTGAACGGAGGACGAGGGTGAGTGTACCTGGGAGGGAAACAAACAAGGCACAGGGTAAATGTGAAAAAACAAGAAACATGGAAGCCTGAACACGGAAGTGGCACCGGGTATGGCGCAACGACGATCAAGGAAGGATGGTGTGGAGAACCGGGGTTGAAATACAGGCAGGCATGAGGTGATTAGTGGCAGGTGTGGCAGGCTGACGAGATGCAGGTGCAGGTAGTTGGCTGGGCTCAGGAGCAGAGGGAGAGAGAGCACACAGGGGAGACAACACAGGGAGGCAGGCAGAGAACAGAAAACCAAGGAAAAAAGCAGAAAAACTGATAAAAAGGAGAAAAAACCAGGACACTCACCGTCAGCCAGGCTGCCACCACAACACATGGTGCTAATCTTGAACTTTGAGAAGAAAGCTTCTGAGCAATTCTAAAGTTACATATTCACATTCTGCATCATAAAAAATATAGGCTTATGATTTGACACCAAGATTGTCCAAATCACACTAGTCAACATAACTTGTATTCAAGTCTTACGTATATTTACATATATCTAAATGGCAGTTGCCAAGAACTATATGGTAAATGAATTCAAGAAATATGTTGTAGTGGAATCAACCAGCCTCTCACTCAACAAGGGAGGTGAGGTCAGATAATGCCAAAGGGAGGGGGGTTTCCTCCCCTGGAGTTGGCCTTTTGACATGCAAAAACTAGAGACATCGCCTGGGATTTGGTAAGGATCTGCAGAGACTCAATCAGACATGCATCGCTTAAGGACTGTGTATTCAAAGAGCCTTAGTGAACCCCTCTCACCGTAAAGGTGTCACTGGAGATACTTAGCAGGACAGCAAAGGGGCTGTCCAGCCCCTCTCTCTCCACAGGTCACCTCCGGATATCAAAAGTACCACCCTTCTGATTCCTTTTCCCACAGAATGGCTGAGCCATAAAACACCACTCACTTCTCTCTTTAGCCGATGTGCAAATGTGATAAGCCAGGGTTGCGAAAGAGGAACACTAACAACCCCTGCCTTCTTGAGCCAACAAAAGTTTCATTATAAACTGTTTTGTTCTGTTTAAATAATAATCCTTGCTAAGTTAGTAGTGGTGTTTGCCACTTAGGTTAGTAGTTATGTTACCATGTTGTTGATATTTGTTGTTGAAAAGAATCTAAAGAAGTTAATTTTGCAGTGTTTTAATTTTCAGCAAGTCACCGGACATTGCCTCATTTTATGTTGTAACCAATGCTTTGTTCCCAACACTTTGACACTTCCTTTAGAAAGGATACGATAAAGAAATGTCATCCTACTACTCGATTAATTTTCCAGCTCGAATTAATGTTAAATCCCCTAGATCCTGAGCAAAGGGTTGTTTTAGGATTAATCAAAGCTACCCTCATGGAACCAGCGCTCCCCCAAGTGGACAAAATAAGTATTACATGCCATCGTTCTGAAATGCCGTTTAATGTATAAATGTCACTCTGTATTTACCTGTTCATAATCTGATGCCATTCGTTTATCTTGCTTATATTCTCTAAGTAAGAACGTGTAACAGCCAATATTATCCAGAAAGCTAGTTAAGTTCCTCTCATCTGATGTGCTGTGTAGGAAATGCTAACCTTAAGGTTGAACTACTGGAAATTGTTTTCCTTTTATCAAATGCTTAAAACTAAGAACGGTATACACGTTTGACAATTAAGGTTTAATTGTGGGAAGATATTTGATTACAATACGTGCAAATAGATTTTTGAATAGACATTAAAAGTTTAAAGAAAAGACAGTTTCTCAGGAAACCGGAAAAAAGCTCTCAGGGGAACAAAGGACTGCTCCTCTGGGAACCACACCCCAACAAACAAAAACAGCGAAAAACACGCTGTCTCTCTTCTCCTGTTCTCTTCAACTGCACTACGGCACGCGCCCAGCGTGCCCCGTCTCCCGGCAACGCCCTAAGAAGTTCGACCCGGCGCAGTGAAGGTTCTTTGTTCGTTTCAAACCACACACGCGAACTCGGCTTTTTCCCTCGTTTCCAGCAACTTACTTGTTTTTCTTTTCTTTTGTTTGTTATAGGTTGTCAGACCGTTAAGTTACACCATTTTAATTCAAGAATGACCAAGTTCTTGCTTAAGCTTTATTCGTCGAGCTGACTTCCACTGATCACACCGACGCCCGCACCCAGCCACGTGGGCCCGCCAGCAGTAACAAAGGACGACCAAACCTATAACCCGAGCCAGAGTTGTAAAGGCCCCACTGCTTTTTCAATAAGCCGACAAAAGACGGACCTCTGGAGCAATTCCCTGGCAGAGAAAGCGACTGACCGACCAGCAACCCGGCTGGGAGAAACAACAAGCAGTAAGACCAAACCAAGGCATTCTGTGGTCAGTGATGTCCAATAGTTGTTAATAAATTATCTTTAACTCTTAAAACTCATAGCTTGCGTTCATTAGCTGCCCGTGTGAATCAAATTCTCCCCACAATAATACCCCACATGCTCATTGTTTAGCCATTGTTTATTTCTTTGATGTATCTTTAACCGCATTTATATCCACCTTAGTTATTTAATAAGTTTCACCGTAATCACAGGAATTGTGTGTGTATTGCAGACAATACACACAATTCCCTGCCACGAGAATTTACCCCTTCAATATGAGACTGACTGATTGATTTAGGATAATTGAGCGATTATTAACTAACTGATCACTAGTGAATAATTGTATAATTATTAAAACGCTACCCAGAGGTCCGGAGACTCTGGCTGAATTAAATCTCCGGTGGTGCCCCGCGAAACGAGAGCTTTATTATTATTATTATTATTCTCTGAATAGTAAAATTCATAATTTTGTATTAATTCTCATGAGTTTATTAAAACATAAGTAGACATGCTACAATGTCCTAAATATCATCTTAAATACATCATCAATATGAAAATCAGCAGCCATAAAAAAAAAAAAAGAATGCCTCCCATGAAAATCCATGATGGTCCAATATCCAATTTAAAAAAAAAGGTTCCTTTAAGTTCTATAATACCTACAATAAAAATGCAAAAGTTATAAAGGAAAATCTTGAGCTCATACAAAGGACTTCATATCTCCACATAGGAGGTATGTCTGATAAAGACAAAATTTGAGACAGTAGTTTCCCATGACACACTGAGGCTCTCTGAAGATTTGGCACTCATCAGCCACTAGAATACACATTATGTACAATGAACATTTTAGTGTACCTCCTCTAACAAATGTACAGCTTTATTGTGTGCATGGAGTCACAGTGTTATTAAAAAGGACATGTAGAGGTTTTGTTCTGAGCTGAGGGTGATTTGAATGTGAGGGCAAAAGTCGCCTAAAAATGACTGACTCTGCATAAAAGCAGTAACTTAAGATAGTCCTAATAACAAACTGATATTCAAGTAGGATTAGGGTCCGACAGGAACTAATTCGCTTCAATACGTGCTTTTATACAAACTGAATCAATGAAGAAATTAAACAGCTCGTCTGGCTCTGTCGGAGGGAGGAGACAAAGAGAAATAAAAAGGATTTGTTAAAAGATAACCTGCAAGCGAGCAGGTTAGGTTCACAGCGTTTAAAGTACCTCTTTTCCTGGAAGAGAAAACCCAGAATATCACTCGTCTGAGGTTTAACTAATTTAGAGTTTTCTCTAAACATGCTTTCTGAAATGGGGCCCTGCTCTCCACCTGCTACTTGTCTCGCACTCATGGGACTGCAGGTCCAACTTGCATCCCCTCCGCTGGCTTGGAACCCCTTGATACCTGCTTGCAGGGTTATATGCTACTTGCTTCTATTAATGGCTTTCCTGCTAATGGCTCATGTTCATTGCTGTATGTAAGTATTATCATATTCTTTGCTTTCTAGTAGGTGTTGTCATGTTAATTGCTTCTGGTAAGTGTTACATCTTCCTGGTCACTGCTGACTTCATCAAGCATCAGCAAATACTGAAATCTCTTTCTCACCTTAATTGTGCACGTCCATAAAACAATTTGTTCACTCTTAAAGTCTCTCCTGATTTAAATATTTTTAACTGTGATTGTTCCTGCAGTATTTGTTTTCATATTTTTCTGAAAATATAATTGTTAGCTGTAGTGGACACCATACAGTAAAGTAACTGGACTATTTACCACTAAAGTGTATTTTAGCATACAGTATTGCATTGTGGTTCAAATTTAACACATTGGGAAAAACAAACAATTGAACAGGACTTTAGTGTTGTTTTGAAATGTCTCGAAATTACAACACAAAGCAATCCAAGCACTTTACAATGACAGTTAAACCATAAAACCTGTCACACCTCATCTAAATCATTTATCAGTCTATGTGTCAGCAGTTGTGCATAGCTGTCAGTATCAGGGCAAAAGTATGCTGGCTGTGATGTGAAGGACAGGCGACATGGCGTGAAACAATGAACACAACCATCCATGTTTCTGAGCCAACGTGTAAGCCTGCAGCACTGCACAACACCTGAGCGTATAGCAGGCACACAAAAACGGGTGTTGTGACCTGGACAGGTGTTTGTTGGCGCAACGGTGTGTGTGTTGGTGCGTGGTCGTATGTATGTGTGTGTTCAAGCATACCTAACTCAATCAAAAGCTCCAGTAGCTCTTCAGACCGAGCCAGTGTTGTTGAAATGACTGATTTACTGGAGCGATTAAATTCGTCCACCACCGTACATCTGAGTGTGCGTGCGTGGGTGAGAGCATTAGGGAATGTTTTCCATGCTTCGTTCATTCGTCTGTCACTTGCAATATCACACCCACCACTGACTGGCTTTGACAAAATTGTGCGATATTATGCATTTCTGCTCTGCAGTGTTCCCCATACATAGATTTATTTTGGCAGCCCGCCACAATATCAACACTGAACGCCACATATTGATTAAAAAATTTTTTATTGCAGGGCTGCACGCTGTGCATATATTTGCGCAGCTCCTCTCTCTCTCTCTCTCTCGGGAACACCGCTGCACAAATCTGTCCAACACAACGCTGTCAATGTTGGAGACCCACCTTAAAAAAGTTATTAGTAGGCATGTAAGGAGCCTAGCTAATAAGGACAGCTATATTAACGTTAGAATTTAGCTGGGTTGTCGAGGTTAGCACGCTGTATATGTATAAGCTGGTAGTCAATTTCGACCGCACGCCCCACCCCACCCCTGGGGCCTGTAGCACGAAGCGAGTTCAACAAACCCAGGATATGTTTTCGTTATCTGGCTTAACTAACCCTAACAATCGCGATCGGGATAAGCGGTACCACGAAGCTGGTTATCCACTTGGTAAGTCAACCCAGGGTTTCCCAATCCATCTGGGAGCGCGTTCACATAAGAGGCGTTGTTAGCAGCAGATGACCAATCACAGACATGAACAAGTCCACTGTCAGTACAGTGTCATATTTTATGAACGAGGATTAAACTGTAACACTACAGAAATACGACAGTAGCACGCCTACAGCTGGCACTTGCAGGGAGACCGAAAGTCGCCGACAGTATGAATGCCTAAAATGAACAGGCGTAGTCTATAATAATGCGTTGATTTGATGTGTTCTTATGAGCTGTATGAAAATATCAGCCTTATTCTTTCAGCTGGGCTGTGTCGGCGTTTCCACATTAAAAGACACGGGCTGTTCCACCTCAATTTAAAAAACTTGTCGTCACTTAAAAAATTTGATTAATTTATTTAACACACTCAAAAGTGTTCCAAACATTGTTCTAAATTAACTTCATAAAGCAATGAAACTAAAACTCCATTCATGCCATAAAATGTGCTCAAATAGTGGTTGAAAGACTGAATCTCAACATTTAGGCTACTGAAAACTCACCTCATTACCTGCGCCCACATCGCAAAAGGTGGGGCAGAACATGACTACATCATACTAACCTAAAATAAATAGTCTACGTTCATATTAAAATTTGAAAAAAAAAATGTTTTAACCAAACTGTTCATAATATTCAGCCTCACATAAGAAAAATAAAACCCATTTATTTTAACAGCTGTGACAGGCTGTGAAACGGACTGGGAGCAAATAAAAAATATTAAACACATTTCAAAGCAGTAAGTAGGCTCAGCCTACTGTAAAAACCTGTAGGCAACAATAGCCTAAGGATTTTAATCAGTCTCTGTAGGATTATATCGCTATAGTCCAGAGTTTCTCCACATCACCGCTGTAAACATAAAGCAGCCTATAGGCTAAAAGAGTCTGTGAGATTTCCTATAGATGGTGATGTCATTTTCCAAGAGAGCTGATTGGTCAGTAGGCGGCGTTTTCACAGAGTTGATCTCTTCTCTGGAACATAACCTGCTACAGAGCAGATTAGCCGTTCAGCACAAGTTACCACGGTGATCTACCCCGGTAAGAAGTAAACCACCTTCGTGGTACTGAAAACCCAGGGTTAACCCCGAAGTTACCTGGATAAGCTCAAATCCTGCTTTGTGGTACAGGCCTCTGCCCTTGCCACAATTACGCTGTCATTCTGTTGGAAACACTGCTCTGTATTCCAGTTTTTTTCAAAATGGCTTTAGTTGACTGCAGGGGTTTGAGGAAGATTCAACTCATGGGATTTTGAACACCAACATTGTGTTTGGAAATAGCTGAGAGCTAGTCTTTATTATATGTGGCCATCTTTATTTCATTTCAGTTTTATTTATATAACACCAATTCATAACAAGTTATCTCATTGTACTTTTCATTATTTACAGAGTCAATTCCCACCATTAACAAGCACTTGGCGACAGTGCCAAGGAAAAAACTTCCTTTTAGCAGGTAGAAATCATGAGCAGAAGCTAGACTAGGTGGCCATCTGACTTGACTGGTTGGAGGGTCAGCCCAAGGCAATATCTACTGTATATATAATATATGGGGACAGCAGGCAGCCAGCAACCATAGATCCTGTCATGGGTAGTTGAGTGCAGACTGAGGTGTGGACCCAAATGCGGACAATATGAGAGGAGGTTGCAGTTACACAGTAAATATTAACACAAAAACGTAACTGAAACAGGTTTCCATGGGAACTTGAGGCTAGTCCAAACAAAGGTAACTCCAATAGAAACATAATCCACAAAGCAAATCCAAAAGCAAGGCACAACGGAACACAGTTCACATTGTGTATGTGCTTTGCATGATAACCCCCAATTAGGAAGCTAAACGTGAGTGTGTCATTGTTTTCAGTGTCCGCCATTTTCGCCTGTCCGTAATAATGTGCTACCACGGGGTAGTAGGGCTGTCCTCAACTAAGGACTGACATAGTCAAATCAGAATCGTCAAGTCCTGCCTATAGTTGACTGAAAGTAGAATCATGTGTGTTTTTGTGCGCGGCGATTGCGAGCTGGGGGGCAGTCTCTACTCATTCAACTTACACTGTAAATTTACAGCTAAAGTGTGGCTTTTTGAAGACTCTCTCTCTCTCTCTCTCTCTCTCTCTCTCTCTCTCTCTCTCTCGCCTGTCATTCATCGGTCTTGTGCAGAGTTTTACGTGCATTACTGCTACCAACAAGTGCATGCACGTTGCGGTTCACCACGGGTCTATTTCAAGTAGCTAGTTATATAAAAACAATTAAAAATATTCTTTATGTGCTTCATCAACGGTGATAAATTATCCAAAAGTCGAGGTGCGAACAACTCGGCACAACACCGTGAAGCTGGGGCTCGGTCTCTTCAGCAAGCGTTCCTCCACTGCCACTGCACGCTACGCTTACACATGCGCATTGACGACCCAGGGTTAGGGTTACAATTTTGGATTTATTCACACACTTCTTTTTACATATTTATTTACACCATTAAACGGTGAAATGTGTATTGTAATAGGCTGTATATTAACTTATTGGGAGAAAACTGGTAGTTCTATGTAATATCAGACGTTGAGCACCCCCATATAGCCAAAATGGCATGATCCTTGTTTCACTGCGATGTTTCGAGTTTTAGTCTGGATGGCAGGCATAAACGTAGTAATGAAAGCGTAGTAGTGTGGACCGCCTTAGAGCGGTTCTTTTAATACCAAATAACTATTCAAGTCTCTGTAATAGGATATGATGGTCAGTGGTGTCAAAAGGATTCCCCCACTAGAGCTGGATTTGTAGTGTGTTTAAGCACAATAAATTAAATTAATTTCATGAACACACTTTAGAAACAGTGTAAATCAGCTGCAAGAAGTTTCCCCCAAAAAAACATTGAATTGATTTTTAAAAATCTGAGCAGGAACTTCTACTCCTGTCTGTCTGAACCGCACACTCAACCAGCAATTAATTATGCATGGACGCATTTATGTGTGTGATTCAGAATGGATTGTGCGCTTCCTCCTGAGGCAAGGTTGTCTGGGATTGGCCCTGAGTGGATTAGAAGGCTAGAGGGGACAGAGATATGTGTTTTGTGAATGGCTGCAGCACTCCAGACTGGGTCCTGCCTGATAAAGCTGTCTCTGACAGGAGAGGGGGAGGACAAGAGGAAGTCAGAAGTGGGATGTGGAAAGATATTGAGTCACCACTGGGAAAACAGAGAGTGAAGGAAAGATGAGTGCAGTGGAGCTGAGAGAGGATTAACATGGAGGAGGGAGACGAGGGATCAGAGGAGGAGAAAAGGAGAAAGCAGGACATATAAAAGAGGGAGAGATAAACGTGAATAAGGCTGAACAAGATGGAGATGGAGATGTGAAGAGAAGGCAAATAACATGCTAAAGAATGTGTAAACCTGTCTAGTGACTGCCTTAAAGGAGGTAGATTAGAGCAGTACAACGTTTCACACTGCTCATTCTTTCTTTCTTTTTTGTCAATAGAAAATGAATGCTCACCTGTTTTAAATTTAGTCAATTCACCAGCTTTAAGCTTTTAAACTTCAACTGTGAGCTCAACTACTTTCGGTTCAATCTGATGATAGAATTGAAATGTGTCTAAACTTGAAACAAAGAATTTAAAATGCAGTGAATAAGTACCATGTTACTTTTACACTCTAACTGCCCCCTTAACTACTTTCAATACTTACATGACTTCAACACTAGTGGCGCTGACACAGCAAGCCCTTTCATGTCAGGATTGGCCGAGTGACAGACAGGTTTAGAACCCAAATGCAAGACACCATAGGGTAGAGTACAGTTTGTGATATTTATTTAAGTAGTAGTCATGGCAAATAGGCAGAGATCAAAAGGTGGCTACATGAATCCAACCAGTAAGCAAGTCCAATATCCAACCATCAAAACGGGATGAAACACAGAATACAGTGGAGGCACTCAAGATGAAACAATAGGGACGCAGACTGAACAAAACTGAGCAGGTTAAATACAGGGGCCAATGAGCAGGGAGGGAGTGAAAAGAAGGGATAATCAGACCAAATAGGAAATAAAGCTAGACCAAGACACATGAAACTGAACACTACAAAACACAGGAAGAAAAGCATGCGACAACAAACCGGGACAAATCTAGGAAAATAAAACAGAGAATGAGGAACAAGAGGGCGCGGACAAAATAGAACATATCCATTGACAAGGAACAAGAATACAGAAGTATGGTATGGGGGTAAAATGAACAGAACTTGAGTCACAAATGTATATTCCAACTAATAAACACAAAACACAATCTACAAAAAGAAAAATCCACAAATAACAAATAAACACATCATTATCCACAAATAAAAAACGACTTGTACTTGAAAACCAGAATGTGAATGAATTCAAAGTGATTTGTCTGCAGGTGAGGGTCATATTCTGCTGTAGATTGTGTCACATTAATTTTCAGAATTTTGATACTGCCGTGCTAAAATGATGCAATAATTATTGAAAATGATTAGACTATAAGTCACAAAGGCATATTACAATTTGTAAGCACAAAACCTGATCTACAAAGAGATTTTAAATCTACAAATTCCTCATGATCTGCAAATGTACAACACAATCTGCAAATAGTTTCCAAATCCGCAAACTCTTTATGATTCACAAATAGAAATCAGTGATTAAACTTGAGTTTGTTTGTGGATTTTGAATCTATTTGTAGATTGTGTTATGGGTTCACAAGTTATAATGTACATTTGTATCTCATTCTGTTAATATTCAATAAATATGGCATCATTTTACCCACATAGCAGGGAGTGAAAAAATATGAAGAATGAATCTCACAAAGTAAAAACCAAAAACAAGGAGCAAATGCTATATAACACAATCAAACCTAGTCAAGAATGCAGAGCTTGGGAGGGATAAACATGACATAACCATGACATTTCAGAGCTTCAGCTTCAACATATTTCAAGGTTCAAGGTTTTATTTATTATAACACATGGTTATACAACAAAATGCAAGCGAAAGCCCCTTAATGCTACAAAAACTGTCCAAACAAATTATTTATGGTGGAGTGCAGAGTATGAATTGAGGGATCTCACAGCCTCAGGAAAGATGCTGCTCTGTAGTCTGTTGGGTGAACAATGCAATGAGATAAAGTGCAGTGAGCTAAATTTTGTAATAATATATAATAAGATTTTATAAAGAAGATTTTATTAAATTAAATAGTCTGGTGGCATGTCAGCGTCTTCTGTAGCAGGGTGAACAGGCTGTGGCTAGGGTAGGTTTTTATTTTTTAGTATCCGTTGGACTCCTTACCTCACTAATATCACTGATGCTCGGTAGATAACACCCGTGGAATCCTGGGTGTTTTTAATCACCTGCTGCAGAGCACTCCTGTCCTGAGCTGTGCACATCCCGTGCTAGTTTGTAATGTTTCCAGTCAGGATGCTTTATATTGCTCCCCTGTAATAGTAAACAAGAACTTTGCACAGGAATTCATCATGGTAATCCAGCCGATGATGATACTTATCAGGGATTTCAGGGTGGAAAACATTTAGACCATCTACCTCAGACCATTTTAAGTACAGGGTTGATGGTAGCTGACTTGAAGCAGGTGGGAATACTCTCCTGTGTCAGTGGTACAGTGCCAGCCACTCCTGGCCAGAGGCTGTCTGGCTGGGATCCAATTTCCAACCAATTTCCAGCCACTGAAAGAAACACAGTAGTCACATTATTTTTTTATCTTTCTTGCCTGTTTACAATGTTTTGTATGATTACTTTGCAGAAATAAGTGAAAGAGGATGTTTTAATCAGCAAAGTAACATAACAGAATGGAACAAGCACCTATCACATGTCCTGCATACCTGGTTTAACCCCTTGAAGCCTGAATTTATTTACAATAAAAAAATAATTTCTGTTTTCATTGCTTTCAGGTTGATTATAAATTAAGTGGAAATTGTTAATTTGTCTATAGAACATAGAAAATATATAAGTTCAGGTATGATGTAGGTATGATGCAAATTAGCGATAAACCAGTGCTTGTAAAAGGTTCCCAGGTACGTATTGAATATGCACAAACAGGCATTTGGAGAGTGCAAACACTATCTCAGCTGCAGTCTGAAAGGAAGAAGTGTGATGCGAATTTGCGACAATCGGTGTTAAGGGGTTAAATGCATGACTGGAGCATATTTAAGAATCCAGCCTTTCATACTGATAATGCTTGCAGACTAGACCTTTTGGATTTTTTTTTTATTCCTGTATGTATGCTTTTTAGCCTCTGTTAGACTGTTAGGAGTACTGGGAGTCATGAACACTTGCAAGATAGGTGCTGAATTTGTAGTCATACAGGCATTTCTTGCAGGTTACTGCCTGTAGGGCGACCACTCCAGTAAGAGAAAATATTTAAATGGACAGCCAGATATTACAGTTTTAACAGCCGAAGATCAAATGTCAGTAAAATAAATAGTATTCCTGACATACTCTCCCCTAAAGGATTATTAAGAACACCTGTTCAATTTCTCATTAATGCAATTATCTAATCAACCAATCACATGGCAGTTGCTTCAATGCATTTAGGGGTGTGGTCCTGGTCAAGACAATCTCCTGAACTCCAAACTGAATGTCAGAATGGGAAAGAAAGGTGATTTAAGCAATTTTGAGCGTGGCATGGTTGTTGGTGCCAGACGGGCCGGTCTGAGTATTTCACAATCTGCTCAGTTACTGGGATTTTCACGCACAACCATTTCTAGGGTTTACAAAGAATGGTGTGAAAAGGGAAAAACATCCAGTATGCAGCAGTCCTGTGGGCGAAAATGCCTTGTTGATGCTAGAGGTCAGAGGAGAATGGGCTGACTGATTCAAGCTGATAGAAGAGCAACTTTGACTGAAATAACCACTCGTTACAACCGAGGTATGCAGCAAAGCATTTGTGAAGCCACAACACGCACAACCTTGAGGCGGATGGGCTACAACAGAAGAAGACCCCACCAGGTACCACTCATCTCCACTACAAATAGGAAAAAGAGGCTACAATTTGCAAGAGCTCACCAAAATTGGACAGTTGAAGACTGGAAAAATGTTGCCTGGTCTGATGAGTCTCGATTTCTGTTGAGACATTCAGATGGTAGAGTCAGAATTTGGCGTAAACAGAATGAGAACATGGATCCATCATACCTTGTTACCACAGGCTGGTGGTGGTGGTGTAATGGTGTGGGGGATGTTTTCTTGGCACACTTTAGGCCCCTTAGTGCCAATTGGGCATCGTTTAAATGCCACGGCCTACCTGAGCATTGTTTCTGACCATGTCATCCCTTTATGGCCACCATGTACCCATCCTCTGATGGCTACTTCCAGCAGGATAATGCACCATGTCACAAAGCTTGAATCATTTCAAATTGGTTTCTTGAACATGACAATGAGTTCACTGTACTAAAATGGCCCCCACAGTCACCAGATCTCAACCCGATAGAGCATCTTTGGGATGTGGTGGAACGGGAGCTTCGTGCCCTGGATGTGCATCCCACAAATCTCCATCAACTGCAGGATGCTATCCTATCAATATGGGCCAACATTTCTAAAGAATGCTTTCAGCACCTTGTTGAATCAATGCCATGTAGAATTAAGGCATTTCTGTGTTTCTTTTCAGGTGAAAAGGGGTCAAACACAGTATTAGTATGGTGTTCCTAATAATCCTTTAGGTGTATAATACTGAGTGAAGTTTAGAAAGAATGAACACATGGCCTATACAGGCCTCTCTGTTTTGCTGTCTGCTCTGTGTCTCTGTGTTATATATTGTGTTCTATGATGGATGACTTTGCTCGGTGTGTGTGGAGGGGCTCTGCAGAAACACAGAGAAGAGGCTGCAGGTCAGACAGTTATGTTGAGCCTTGATTGGCGGTGATCGGTACAGCGCATGTGAAATTAAACAAAGATGAGAAGGAAACGGTCTAGCTCACTCTTTAGTTACTTCCATACACTGTACATGTAGTTTACTTTTGTTGTCATATAGCCTATATTATGTGCTGGGCCACATGGAGGATGCTGGGCCCAAATATATTTCTGGTATGCTTTGCCATATAAACCCTTAGGACCAGCCTACTGGCTGTCCCAAGAGTTGGAACGAAACACAGTGAAGCGGCCTGCAACACAGGCCTGGAATTACCTCCCTCTTGATATTAAACAAACTCTATGTTTGACCACTTTACAATATGTAACAATGTTTGCATGTTCCCAAATTTCAGCATTTGAGTAGCCTACAGTGTTGTCATAACTTTTAGAACCGATGGCCAGAGCTATGAAAACTCAAGTTGTAATAAACCATAGTTTTCTGGTAGTTATTTACATATTTTGACCCCCAGGCTTCTGCCACATACGAGTAAACTCAAAGTGAAAAGGGGAAGACGGGGAGAGAGAGCTGTGTATGGTGTCTCCTTTACTAAGTGCTCAGGTAAAATACCTGGAGAGATATTGACACACTATTCATCTCCCCTGTATTTGATCCACATTATTTAAGCCTGGCCAAGGAGGAAATTATATCTCTTTCAAACACACACGCACACGCACACGCACACTGCAGTCTTTCCCACCTTCCTTCCTTCTTTTCTCCTCCTTTTTTCTCTGTCTCTCTACCTTTACACACTCACACACACAGTCGCCCTGATTAAAGGTAATGTGATGAAGTAGTCTGACTGATAGAAGGAGAGGTTTTAATTCATCTTCTAGACACAGTCATGCTTCAAGCAAGAGGCAAATAGATTGAGACTGAAGTAAGAGACTGAATAATGTTGCACTCGCAAAGTTATTTGCTGACCAAGGGTTAGGTCCTGCTATACTTACTGTAGTTGTGTGTATACATAATATCCAGTGCAGTGAGGATTACAAATAGTTCATTTGAGCTCAATTTCAGGTTGAATGTATAAAGTGGTTAATGATGACATTGTTGTTGCAGACCAGCCAACATGGTGGTGACATAGGTTTGCACAATCAAAATAAAGGTTGATTATGGATTTGAAGAAGCTACAGCTCACATTAGTTTAGTAGTAATAGTAGTAGCCTCTCATGAAGCTGTAGTTCTGTGGGTGTGTTGTGTTTAACCCCTTTTTTACATACTCTGATGGCATGTGCAGATGTGGTGGCCAGTAGTAGCTACATGTTTGCTTCCATGTGTTATTTTTTCACCTTTATTACTCAAGCATGTATTCTGTCTAAGCTTAACATATTTTATGTTCACTTAGTAAGCTGTCAAGTCTGCTCCCCCTCCAGAGGACCGACCATGTCAGTATCCACAACAGATGTAAAAAGAATCCTGCTGAGAGTGAATGTGAGGAAAGCTGCTGGGCCTGATAACATCAGTGGCTGTGTACTAAGAACGTATGTCAGCCCAATCATTGCTGCCATTTCTGCCATTTTCAACATCTCACTGTCACAGAAGAGGGTTTCCCACCTGCTCGTCCCTGTACCTAAAAAGTTCTGCAGTGTCTAGTCTGAATGAGGACTGCCCTGTGGCACTCACCCCCGTTCTGATGAAGTGTATTTGAGAAATTTGTTCTTCAGCACGTAACAAACTACATCCCAGCCAGCCTGGACCCTCATCAGTTTGCACTTAGACCAAACAGATCCACAGAGGATGCCATTCATTCTTTACACGTCTTGGAAATAACAATACCTACATCACAATGCTGTTTGTTGATTTCAGCTCAGCACTTAGCACAATCTCCCTCTAAAACTGGTTGGCAGAGTTAGCACTGTGGGCTTGAGTACAACACTCTGCAACTGGATATTGGACTTCCTCACAAACCCCACATAGTTCGGATTAGTGGTCACACCACCTCCACTCTAGTGGTCAACACTGGAGTCTGTTCACCCACTGTACACCTACAAGGATGATAATTCATATTGGGAGGATTTCAACAATCATGCAGAGTGGTGAACAGAACAACCTACTGCTCAACATCAGCTAACCCAAAGTATACTAAAAGACAGTCCCCTCCACAGCCACAGCCTGTTTACCCTGCTGCCAAGGGCAAGCAATACAGAAGAAGCCGCTGTCACACCACCATGCTGTCATAAACATTTTCGAGTGGCCTTTTATTTTGGCCGGCCTAAGGCAGACCTACAATACACATGCTGTCTGATCAGCATTTTGATATGCCACACCTGCGAGGTGGATGGATTATCTCGGCCAAGGAGAAGTGCTCACTAACACAGATTTTGACTGATTTGTGAACAATATTTGAGAGAAATAGGCCTTTTTTGTACATAGAGAAAATCTTAGATCTTTGAGTTCAGCTCAATAGCAAGCAACATAATTTTGTTCAGTGTACACATGTGTATATTTCTTTGTGGGATGTGCACAATTTGGTTGACACACCCATGTGTTATGATTACAGGAGTCAGTGGAGGCTACGTAAGATGCCAACTGTACATCAGAAAAAAACTAATCCTTCACACACATTTACAGACTAATGGCACTGCCTTCAGGAGCAATTTGGGTTTCAGTATCTTGCCCAAGGACACTTCAACATGTAGACTGGAGGACCCCGGCATCGAACAACTGACGTTCCAATTAGAGGCAGACCTGTGGCCTGTAATACGAAGTGGGGTAACTGGCTTATCCAGGTATATTCAGGAGTAACTTCGTGACGTCGGGTGTAACTTCCCAGTAAACCCGTACTACGAAAGGTGGATAGGTGTTACCCGAGGTCTGTTGCCATGGCAATTTACGCTACATCTCTAAACTGCTCCTAGCAGGTTTTGTTCGTGATTAACTCGAGGTTACCCTTGTAGTGAACAACGGTGTGGATTTGTGCATTTTACATTGAATAAATTTGGAGCTACCCTAAATTCCTTTCTCCTCCCCAGAGAAGAAGGGGAGGGGTCAAAGTTGCTTTCTCTAAGTGCTATCCCGACCATAAAACTGGCACCTTTTTGATTCCGAAGCTGATAACGCGGGGCCTGACTGTTAAACTGACAAAGGGACACAAACCAGCCATTGGCATTTCCCTGAACAGCCTATCAAAACTGCCCCCCCCCCCACACACGTTTCCGTGGCAACTGACCTTATTCTTTGTTTTATTACCACATCAAAGGGATACTCCTTGTCTCACCTAAGTGTGACATGGTCCAGACACTGAACTTTCAATGTAAAAGGACTGCAGTCTCCAAATACTCAAAGCATTTAATTAAATCTTTAGTTACCTGATTATGTTTGCCTCTATTTGAGTAGTTATGTTAACTGTTGTTGCTATCTGTTGTTGATATTAGTGCTGAAAAGAAGGTACTTGTGCAGTGTTTTTATTTTCAGCAAGACACTCCTTCATCTAATGTAATCCAAGCTTTCCACATGTAACCTGAGCTCCCCCAAGTGGACGAAATAAGTATTACATGCCCTCATCGGAAATGCCGTTCAATGTATAAATATCCTGACCAATAATGTGACAATTGTTTCCTGTTACCAAATGCTTAGAACAGTACAACTGTTCAACCATTGAGGTTCGATTGTGGAAAATATTTGATTATAATACGTGCAAATAGATTTCTTTTCTTTAAACATTAAGTTTAGAAAGGCAGTCCCTTGGGGAAACCTGAAACGCCCCTTGGGGAACCACGCCCCAGACAACAAAAGAGCGACACGCGACCTGCTCGTTCTCGCTCTCTCTTCGCTTCGCTGTTGGCTCTCTTCCACTCTGTTCTGCTCTCTGGACGCTTCGGCACGCGCCGGCGTGCCGCGCCAGGCAACGCCCTCAGTCGACCAGCGAAACAAACAGGCCTTTGTTCGCTTGAAGCTACACACGTGAAGTGCCGAGACATCGATCTGCCCTTCAGTTTGTTTGATTTTCTTTATTTCTTTTGTTTGTTAAAGTTATGAGTCCGTTAAGTTACACTGGACTAATTCAGGAACGACCAAGTTCCATTTTAAGCCTTTTTCGTCGAAGCCAACTTCACCGAGGTCAGACCAAGCCACGTGGTCTCGCCAGCTACAACGAAGGAAACCTGCAAACAGCCGAATTGCCAGACGGAGGAGGCGTTTTCAATCAGACACGGAGAACCCTGGAGAATCCCTAGCAAAAAGCCAGGATCGGGCAGCTAGCGTGGGACCCGTGCAACAGGCCAAAAGCAGGCTGTCGACAAGCAGTAAGACTTAACACACGTTCTGTGATCAGATGTCCATTTTAACTCCTAAAATCATAGCATTAGTTTACTTTCAGTAGCTCTTCTATGCCGTATGAGTCAAATGCTTCCCACAATCGAACCTCCAGGCTCATTGTTCAGAAAATGTTTATGTTCCCTGTATCCAACCATCTTTTTATCACCTTAGTTAGAGAATAAATTCACTGTAAAATAATCAAGAGCTGTGTGTGTTGCCTATTTATAGTTCCTGCCAAGAGAATTGACCCTTTAGATATGAGACTGACTGACTGATTTAAGATAATTGAGCGATTTATTAACTAACTGATCACTAGTAATAATTGTATAATTATTCAAAACTACCTAGAGGTCCGGAGACTCTAGGATTATAACAACTCCGGTGGTGCCCTTAACGAGGAAATTCTGATTTTATGAATTTTAATTCATAATTGGGTATCAATTCTCATAAATTTATTAAAATGCATAACTAATAAATTTAGGTCTACTACACCCTGTATACGCAAACTACACACCACATATGTACTCTGTTAATGATGAGAAGTAGGATATTAATACACACCGCTTCATAACATATGTGTAGATTTCATCCTGATTTGCTCCACTGCGGTTGCAATGAAGTTCTGAACACAACAGCCTTACGTTCAGAGAGCGAGCACTGCAGCCTCGGGGATTTTAGAGAGGAAACTTAATTAATTAACGGGATAGTTTCTTAGATGTAGAAGAAGAAGAAGAAGTTTTATTTATATAGTGCCTTTCCAGAGCTCAAGGTCGCTTTACATGGTACATTTACACACCAACACACAACTTACAATCACATAGGATACATATAGTCACATTTAAACGAAATACATGTTAAATAGATATGTTTTTAACTGTGTCTTGAATGTAGCCACAGATGAAATATTTTGAAGTGAAAGGGGCAGTGAATTCCATAATTATGGAGCATTAACACTAAATGACCTTCCACCTACTATAGACAACCGGAAACAATGCATGGACAATAAACCAAGTTCAGTTGATCTGAGAGACCGTGCAAGGCAGTAGGTGAAAAGTAGATCAGACAAATATGGGGGTGCAAGACCATTTAATGCCTTAAATGTTAGAAGCAATACCTTAAAGTGGATATGTGATGCCACGGGTAGCCAGTGAAGGTCATGAAGCACCGGAGTAATGTGAGCAGAACGCCTGGTGGAGGTGAGAACTCTTGCTGCTTAATTTTGAACATACTGTAATCTTGCAATAAGTTTTTTGGGAAGACCAAGAAATAAAGCATTGCAATAATCCAGACGTGATGTGATTAATGCATGGATTAAGATTTCAGCGTCAGCTAAAGTGAGAGAAGATCTTTGACGAGCAATATTCCGAAGATGAAAGAAAGAGTTTTTAACAAGAGAAGAAATATGAGAGCCAAAAGATAGAGTTGAGTCGAATAAGACACCAAGGTTACGAGTCAGTGATGAAGGCTTAATATGGAAACCATCAATATGGAAGGACTGGTCCATCCTTTTGACTGAGGCAGCAGAGCCGATCACTAATATCTCAGTTTTATTGTCATTTAATTTGAGGAAGTTAAGGGACATCCAATGCTTGATGTCCCTGATAAATGCAGTGAGTGAGTCAGGAAGGGATGGCCTATCGGAGCTGGTGGTGAAATAAATTTGGATGTCGTATGATGTTACCAAGTGGGTGTATGTAGATGATGAACAATAGTGGACCAAGAACTGAACCTTGAGGAACACCCTGTGTAAGTGAAATAGTGGCAGAATTATGACCTTGTATGCTGATATAATACTTTCTGTCGCTGATATAGGAAATAAGCCAGGAAAGAGCGGAACCAGTGATGCCGATATCAGAAAGCCGAGAAATAAGTAGTTCATGACAGATTGTGTCAAAAGCAGCGCTTAGATCAAGGAGCATCAAGAATGTTTATCAACCCTGAATCCATGGACAAAAGAATGTCGTTAACCACACGCAGAAGAGCAGTTTCAGTGCTGTGAGATGGGCGAAAACCTGACTGAAAAGGTTCAAAAAGACCATTTATTTCCAAATAAGATCGCAGTTGCGAAGCAACAACCTTTTCAAGGATTTTGCTTAGAAATGTTAAATTGGATATTGGTCTGTAATTGTCCATGTTTAGATGATCATGGCCAGGTTTCTTAAGAATGGGGGTCACCGCAGCTGTTTTTAATTCTGCTGGGACAATGGCAGAAGCTAAACTACAGTTTATCATATGCGTTATGAATGGTGCAACCTCGAGGACACACATCTTAAGCAAAACAGTAGGTGTAGGATCGAGCCGGCAGGATGTAGAATTTGACTTCACAATTAGATCACTTATGGCAACAGGAGTAGACAGAGTAAAAGTAGAGAGAGAGTTTGATGAGTGAGCTGGACCAGATAACAGTAAGTTTGAGTCACTTGTATGAGTGTTTTTGGTGATGGAATAAGTGATTGACATCAATTTGTCTGAAAAGAATTTAGAGAATCTATTTACAAGCTCCTCAGGGCCTGACATAATATGTTGTGGTGGATTTGTGAGTTTGTTAACCAGAGAGTGATTTGGGTCTGCACGTGGAATTCCTAATAGTAGAGGAGAAATAAGAGGATCTTGCATTGTTAAGGGCTGTACGGTAGTTGAGCAGATGTTCTTTAAGAGCCAAAGAGTGCACAATGAGTCCAGTTTTCCTGTATAGTCTTTCTAGACGGCGACCCTCAGTTTCATTCGAAGTTCAGGAGTGAACCAGGATGAGGTACGTGTAGATGGAACCAGTCTAGTTTTAACAGGAGCATGCATCTCAAGTGTTTGAGACAGAGCATTATTGTAGATACAGCATATTTGTGATGGACAGTTAGACAGTAAACATTCTGATAAAGTAGAAGCCCTTATCGAAGCAGAGAAAGAAGTTGAATTAACAGAAATGATTTTACGATAAGTCAGCATTTTCTTCTGAGGAGATATAGATATTGGAAAACTACAACTGAAGTTTATGAGTTTGTGATCTGAAAATTCAAAATCACAGCCATTAACAAGAATATTATTCAAGCCAGATGTACATATGAGATCCAATATATGACCTCTGGAGTGAGTAGCAAAAGTTACATGTTGAGTCAAGTTGAAACAGTCCAACACAGACATCAATTCTTTGCATTGTGCAGTGTTTTCATGTATATTAAAATCACCAAGCAAAACAACAGATGAATGACAACCACAGACAAGAGTAAGTAACTCACTAATATCAGAGAAAAAGTCAGAGGGACATTTTTGAGGTCGGTAAATTAAAATTACAGCCAGTGATGTTTGGCCAGTCATTTTCAGCGCTAGGTATTCAAATGTTGTAACATCATGGAACTCAATCTTGGATATTTTAATAGTCTCACGGCAAACTACAGCCAGCAAAACCTGCAAGTGGATATGTGACGACATGACGAGTGATGACCAGTTCGGCCTACACAACAGTTTATCGGTTTAACTGCGTTAGCCAGTACCGTGTCGGAATCCACAATCCACAGAAGGGAAGGCTACCCAACCATACCAAGGATTGACACCACAAAAGACAAAATGACAAAGAGAGCGGAGACTCACAGTATCAGATGTCGAGAGGGATGAAAGGATGGTAATGGAGAGGGCTCGCAGCCGATCTGTGTGACAGGATCACGGAGACAACCAGGTCAGTTGTCCAAAAAGTTTTGAGGGTGTGAAAATAGTCCAGTGAATAATCCAAGAGGGTTGAATCAGAGAAAAACATATCCAGAAAGCACAAACGCAATAACAGCAGACAAACAGGTACCAGCGTGAAGCGGCAGCACAAGCGCGCCTAGCGTTCTCACACCGGAAGTGAACAGTTCCAGTGAAGATGTAGCCAATCTGTAGTCTATAATTGAATTCTCCTAAGTGTTTTCACATATTTAAAAAATCCTAGATGAAAGTGTGAAATTTACAAGAAGAAAAATCAGAAATTCCCTGAAATTAATGTCATAAAAAAATCGAAAATCACTCTGTTTTCTTCTGAATACACCCAGTCCAAGGCAAAGTCTCTAAGGTGCATGATAGTGATTGTGGGCTAAACTCAGGAGTATTTCCTCACTGCTAAATCCGATTGCAAAGTTTTATATAACTTTCCAGTGCATGCATAATACATGGCAGACGTGTGTGTGTGTGTGTGTGTGTGTGTGTGTGTGTGTGTGTGTGTGTGTGATTTTGCAGCCTTGCAAAGTGAAGTTTCTCTCAAATGTGTGACTATAATGTCAGTGAATATTCAAGTTTTACTTGTAGGCTAGATTAAATTAAATTTTCTCTCGGATTATTAGGACTGCTGGCTCCTTTTTTTTCTATTAGGCCTACAATGGACCTTATGTGCAGTTGTACCTTTACATCACATTATACATAAAAGAAGAGCCCATAAAATACTTAGAGAATAAAATAGAGATTGGAACTACAATAAGAACACTGGGAAGATAATTAGGCTACAAATTTAGTCCAACAAGCCTCCCTGGCTTTGTTGTCTGCTACAATATTAGATTTAGCCGTTAACTTGTCTTTACATTCATAATTTCCTGACACTACCAATGTGCATTCCTCTGGAGAAATACGGAGCAAGCTCCCTTCATAGTACAGGCCACTGCTTTACGCCCTGAGCCCTAGGTGCCCAAAAACAAATACACCACATTGAAGTAAATCTGTGCTCAGTGTTGAAATGTGAAAAATGTTTGGACATAAGGTTGATAAACAGTAACTATGACTGATTTGAAAGCTTTATTAAAGAATTTTTTACCACTCGGGGGCAATGGAACAGGCTTTAAACTGCGGGTTGTCCACTAATCACTGGTTAGGCTGTTCAATCTGTTGCGCATACGGGTTATATGTCAAAGTGTCCAAGGGCAATACACTGAACCCCAAATTGCTCCCGACAGTTAAGCATGGTAGCTTGCTGCCAGCGGTGTGTGAAGCAACTGGATATCTATACATCTAGCAGACACAGAGCATTCATTTGGAGGTATGTTTGTGTACACCTGATTAATGGTTTCGTCTCCACCAACTCTGGTAGGAGGGAAAAATGGAAATTTCTTCTTGTAGATGTTTTCCCCCCTATCGTTATAAATGTTTTTTCTAATCTGAAAAAACTTGTCATGTTGGGTCATTTGTCATGTTAGGTGTTTCTATGTTCATAATAAGATTCTCACTCTACCTCCATCATATATGCTTCACACCCACAAACATTTTTCAGATTCGAAATAATGTGCCATTAAACATGGAGTAGCTCACAATGGGGTCCAGGTTAAGGACCTCATGGCTTGGAGATGATTCCCATTTGCATTCTCTATGTACACTGCAGCCATGTTACACCCACTGTACAGCTAAAGCTGCATGCTCGCTACCGAGTCTCTTCTTCTGTGTGTGATACATTCCTGTGTGCTGCTGGGACAAGTAATTAAACTTCTTTATTGGAATGTGTCAAACTCTCTAAGCTGAAAAGTATTTTTTCAAAGTTCACTGCTTCTTTAGTGGTTTGTGCCAAGGGAGTAATCAGTTTTGAAATCAGCATGCAAATTGAATCCCATCCTGTGAATAAATGTGTTTGCTCTTTGTTGTCTTTTTCTCCTTCAGTGATTTAATATTTTGGTATTACTGCATTCACCTGTTCGGCTCATAAAATACCTCAACATAGGATCATTAGAGACAGCAGAGCCAAAGACTCAAAGAAATAATTTTAATTATAGGATAAAAGAAAATTTTTGCTTGATCAAATCAGAATGCTTCTAGTTTCTGAGAGGGGCTGAAAAACCTTTGTCTTGTTTTTGCATACGATAAGACCAGGACAATTTGTTGGATTAAACATTTTAAATTGCTTGGACAAGTTTTACAGCAGTGAATGTACCAGGGAGACAACCACCCATCCTCCTGGTACTGGAAACCAGGAGATGCATTGACATTCAGAATGTATATGAGTTAAAGTTCTTCAAAAAAGCTTTTTTTTACTTTAAATGAAGAGTTAAGACATTTTGGGAAATAAAATATTTTGCTTGCTAGCTGCTTGCAGCGAGTTAATTTAACTTAAGACTGGAAAGGGGCATGAACAGCTTGGCTCTGTCCAAAGACAACAAAAGCTGCCTTACAGACCTGTTTCTAAATTGTTATTTTTATCTAAAGTCCTAGAAAAAGCTGTTTTCAAACAATTAGTGGCTCAGTTGTTGTCACAGTTCTAGGGTGTGGGTATTGTTTTGTCCCTGATATTAACGCCTTGTTTTACTTCCTGTTTCTGTGTCACATTGTCTTTATGTCATTATGCTTACCCCTCCAGGTGTATTTAGTTGGACTACTCATTGAACATGACATGAACTAATTTATCTGATGCTTTTATCAAAAGCGACTTACATATGTCAGAGGTCCCACGTCTCTGGAGCAACTAGGGGTTAAGTGTCTTGTTCAGGGACACATTGGTGGATACGTCACAGTAGGAATCTCTCACACCAAATCCTATCTACTGCGCCATCACCACCCCTTACAAGGTGGTACATGACTGTCTTACTAGTGTTTCATCTGATGTCTCGTGTCTCTGGATCGTGTTGGATATATGGATTACTCAGCTGTTCGCGTATGGATTTACCATGCTTTGTTTTTAGACTACCAACCTTATCTCCACCTATAAGTTTCACCCATTTGTTTAAGAGATTCAGCAGTTAAGCTCTCCAGAGACTTTGTTACTCAGTTCCCCAGAGACTTTTGTATCCAACTCATCAGAGACTCAGCTGGTTAGCATCCTTCAGACTCAACTGATCAAAACTCCAGAGATGTTGCCATGCAGCTTATCAGAGATTAGCACTTCTGAGGTCCGGGCTGATTCCTGTTACCTGTTTGTAGGCTAGTCCATCTACATGCTCAACCTTGGTAATATCATCTGCAAAAACAATGTTCCACTGTTACGCCAGTGACACACAGCTCTTTATCTCAATTACACTGCTGAAGACTGGGGGCCTGTACCACGAAGCAGGATTTGAGCTTATCCAGGTAACTTCGGGGTTATCCCTGGGTTTTCAGTACCACGAAGGTGGTTTACTTCTTACCTGGGTAGATCGCCATGGTAACTTATGCTGAACGGCTAACCTGCTCCAGAGCAGTTTATGTTCCAGATAAGAGATCAACTCTTTGAAAACGCCGCCTACTGACCCATGAGCTCTCTTGGAAAATGACATCACCATCTATAGGAAATCCCACAGACTGTTTTATAGGCTGCTTTATGTTTGCTGCTGTGATACGGAGAAGCTCTTGTAGGCTAAAGCGATATCATCCTACAGAGACTGATTAAAGTTAGGATATTGTTGCCTACAGATTTTTACAGTAAGCCTAGTTACTGCTTTGAAATGTGTTTAATATTTTTTATTTGCTCCCAGTACGTTTCACACAGCCTGTCGCAGCCGTTAAAATAAATGGTGAATATTATGGGCTAGATTTAAAAGATCGGATATATGATCCTACATCTCAAATTTGGCTTCGACGTACAACTGAACATGTGTATCGGAATTCAGCCTAAAAATACCGGGATATGATTTTTGGTCCATATCGCCCAGCCCTAGATGAGACTTGAATTTTATCAATGAGACAAATTTCTTGTATTGTTCAGGCTTATTTATAAGTCAATCAAGTTTTCTTTGGGATCTTACTGTTCAGTGCAGTGACAGAAAAAAAAAAAGAAGAGTATTTTAAGATCTAAATTAGAATCAGGCTGAGACAAGGAAGGCTATTTCTCACGACCTGAATTTAACTAGTATAAGAAAATGGTGAAAATCTCACATTTGTTCATTTTAGTACAGCCAAAACAATACAGTTGTATGTAGTATGCCAAGATAATACAACATCAAGTTTATATGGAGGATCAGTTTATATTTTAAATTCCTTACGGATCCAGCATGTACATGATTGCTTCACACTATTCTTAACACATAAGCATCAGTGTTGTGTTACGACCCCAGGGTCGTGTGTTTGAGTTGGGTTGTGTCATCCTTCTCCCTCTCAGGTAGTGGCCCTTCCCCCCCATGCCTCAGCTGCATGAATGAGTGGCAGCAGGTGTGCCTGATCACCACTCAGTGCCTGGAGCATAAGAAGACTTGGTTTTTTTTCCACAGCAGTGGTCTGTTTCCCTTTCTACCTGTTGCGACCACACTGAGGACAACACCTGTGAGCAGACCACTGCCAGCCCATCAGCCCAGCGGACAGAGGCAGCCCGTTCAGCCAGTGTGTTGAACACCAGCGTAGAGCTTCCGTGAGTCCAGAACAGTGTCTGGTCACCTCTGGTTCATTTAGTTTTGAATCTTGCTCCCTCAGTTACTTACCCAATGTTATTGTTGCCTTACCTTATTGGCTTGTTGTCTCCTTTTGAGAAAGTAGTTTTGAGTTGGTTTTCCTTTGTTGAATATTGAATAAATACTCCTTAGTTTTCACATAACCCTGACTTCCTGTCTTCTTTTGCCCCGGTTTTATTTCAAATATTGTTGCTCCTCCTCCCCCTGAGCTTACCTTCCAGAGGAATGTAACAGTTGGGGAAATATTAAAGTTACTTATTACTCAAGTAATATTACCCACAATGCCAATAATGAGTAAACCCACTTAAACAAGCTGAGCACCTGCTCAGTGTTTAGTCTTATTGATTTGTTAGAAAGCAAAAGCCCCTGTATTCCCCCCACCACCACTGACTAAAAACTCGGAGAAAAAGGTTATCTGTCCACTTGAGTTCACCCTGTGATTGTGCTCTGACAGTAATAATTGCTCATATTCACTGACTCATGAAATGTGCTGTCTACCCTCCAGCCACTGCTTTCCTACCTGTGGAATAATACAAAATATCATTGGGTGGTGTGGCATCCTTCATGCATTTTGTTCTGTGTGGTAAAAAGAGACGAGCTCAGGTCTGAGGGAGTTCACTGCAGCACAGCAACTGATAAGCTATTAATGATGAAGCTTTTTGTTTTTTACATTTTCAAACTGTCAACTGTGACCACTTTAACATGCATGCTCCTATGCCAGTCAAGATAATTCCCACAACAAAATATTTGTTGAAATTGCCTTTCAAAACAATTACAAATGATAGCTGATGAATATTGAGTGTTATTTTTTTTATTTAGGGTCTTCTGATCTGCCACCACAGTGGTTAAGATTTGGCTAGTTCAACCCCAAAAACTACTTGGTTAGGGAAACATTGAATTAAAGGTGGCTAGTTTTGTTGTTGACTTTTGGTAGGAAATGGGAGTGAATATCAATTTGGGTTAAAGTCACTTCCTTTATCAACCTGTTCACCCACCTCTACCTCCTCCCCTGAGGTTCTTCCATAGACTCATCATTATTGGGAAGCATTATTCAAACCAAAATATACTGTTGGAAAAAACTTGAATTAAGTAAATCTTTTTGTACAGCTTTTCATATTTGGTTTTAAGTGTGACTGTCTCCAGAAAATGCATGTCTAGTTAACTTTCCCACTTCTGATAAAAAGCAGTATACAGCTTCTTCCCTAACCTGCCCCATGAGAAGCATCTGGCATTGTCTCACACACAGTGAATAAGACTGTCGAAGGCTGCTGAATGTTCTGGCATGAACACGTTTTAACTTACTGGTTAAGTAGTCCAAACAAATCAAAAACTAAGACCAGCAAAGCACGGTTATTTAACAGGTAAAAGTAAATACAACAAGCCCGCTGGCAAAAGAAACAATAATTCAGAATGTCAAGCAGGTAAAAAAACAAAACACAAATGGGCAGGGGTACAGGCAATCTGGCAACACTCAAATGACAATTTACTGACGCACACCACACACCCACAAGCAGGCAGGGAAATTAAACACAGGTGGGACACATCAGGTACTCAAAGGGATAACACAGACAGGAAACAAAGCTAGACAAGAACAGTGGCAGACAAACTTAAAAATAAAACAGGAAAAACTAATAAAGTACAAAACTGGACTAGCTCTTCCTATGCTGTTTCCTCTCTAAAGCAGTCCTAATGTTCAGCAAAACCTGAACATTAGGACTGTCATGAAGGTATAATTTATTGTAGGACTATTGGACTAGACTACATTAGTTTTAGCTAGGTGGACTGAAAAAGCTGACAACTGAGCACGTTGTTTTTAAGCATTTGACCATATGTTTTAATTCAGTTGATAGATAAATCACTGTGAAATAGTGATTGAATAACATGTGTTGTAAAGTTGCAGCACTGCAGGTCTTTTGGCTCTGGATAAGGCTCTTACTTCATTCATCCAGGCTTTCTGGTTTGGGAATGTCTTTGTCTTAGTGATCACCACATCATTAACACATTTGCAAGTGTATAATGTCACTGATGAATATTCCTGAAGACTGATGATCTCCTTGTGATGCATTCTCAATTTACTGAGATGGAGTTTTCTTTTTGTGGATAATCCTACAGTTTACATATAAAAATCGTCACATACACAAATTACTGCCGAAATAGGGCTTTACTTACTGTTTGGCAGCAACACCATGTCTAGAAGAAAACATCATGGTAAGCTTCAGTACATCGCCAAAACATCACAGGTATAGTTCTTGGCCAAACGGGCACATGCTCCAAACATCCATGCCCCAAAAGGGAAGCGAAGCTGTGGGTACTTTAATGAACACTGAATGACGACAGTCATTATGGTCGTTGGAGCTACCCATGCCAAGTGTGAACGACCATCTTTGGCATCCTCACCTGAGGCCAAAAATTTAAAATTTGTAGCTTAATAGGGTAGGGCGTCTGTGACACCACTCATCCCCCACTTATAATGCGGTACTTTCATCACTTCCCAGGAAACTAAATAAACATTTTTGGCATCAGGTGAGTATGCCAATGGTGGTCGTTCAGACTTGTTCTCATTCAAATCATAACTGTTATGTTACAACATCCAGGAGCACTAACGAACCAGTGGTATTGATCATCTTGACAACAACCCTGACAGAGGGTGAATAGCAAAGTTTCCCTACAAGTCAGTCAGAACTGAAGAAGTCTCTCTGATGAGGAACACAACGTTTTCAACCAAGTCTAGTTGCCCTTGAAATTAACCTATGACCTGGATGACTGAGAACCTTCACAGACATCATTCAACCAGTTACCCAACACTAATTACTTAAACTTACATACATTTTAACACTACTAATAATTGTTAAACAATACAGTTTTCCTCATAATGCAGTGTAATAGTCGAGATGCTTTGACTGCAATTTTCTTTTTTCAATTTTTTTTTCTTAGAACCTTAATTGACAACATACAAACATTTTTTCTTTAATTGAAATTTCTTTCTGTATTATAGAAAATTCTAAAGGGGTCACCGATTTGAGCCGCACTGTACATTTCTAAAGCCAAAGGTGTCAGAACTCTGAAACAGTAACCAAAAGCAGACTGGAGCCAATGGTGAAACTTAAGGGGTTTTATTAGTATTTGTGACAGACTGATAGAAATGGTGGGGAAGAAGGAGATCAGGGCTGGGTCCGGGAGGTCTGTTGCCATGGCAATTTACGCTGCATCTCTAAACTGCTTCGAGCAGGTTTTGTTCATGGTTAACTCGAGGTTACCCTGCAGACTAAAGACCACATCTGTACTCAGTGTTGATGATGAATAGTAGGATATTAATACACACTACTTCATAAAATGTTTAGATTTCATCCTGACGTGTTGCACTGCGGTTGCAATGAAGTTGTGAACACAACAGCATTACGTTCAGAGAGCGAGCACTGCAGCCTCTGTGATTTTAGAGAGAAATCTTAATTAATTAACGCGATAGTTTCTTTGATGTAGCCAATCTGTAGACTATAATTGAATTCTCCTAAGTGTTTTCACATATTTAGATTATTTTACGTGTCCAAGAAATAGGGAGCCAGTGTCAGGGTTAAAAGAAACTCCTAGATGAAAGTGTGAAATTTACGAGAAGAAAAATCGGAAATTCCCTGAAATTAATGTCATAAAAATTGAAAATCACTCTGTTTTCTTCTGAATACACCCAATCCAAGGCAAAGTCTCTAAGGTGTGTGGTTGTGGGCTAAACTCAGGAGTATTTCCTCACTGCTAAATCCGATTGCAAAGTTTAATATAACTTTCCAGGGCATGCATAATACACGGCAGACGTGTATGTGTGTGATGTTGCAGCCTTGCAAAATGAAGTTTCTCTCATAAATGTGTGACTATAATGTCGGAGAATATTCAAGTTTTTTACTTGTAGATTAATCTTGAAAATTAAATTCTGTCTCGGATTATTACCCCTCTCCTCCGCTGGCTCCTTTTTTTTTTTTTTCTATTACAATGGACCTTATGTGCAGTTGTACCTTTACATCTTAATCATATTACACATAAAAGAAGAGCCCATAAAATACATAAGAGATTTGAACTACAAGAAGAACACTGTGAAGATAATTAGGCTACAAATTTACTCAATGCGATGCCAACAAGCCTCCCTGGCCACGATATTAGATTTAGCTGTTAACTCGTCTTTACATTCATAATTTCCTGACACTACCAACGTGCATAACACGGACTCAACTTACTTACATCTTATCCACCTTCATAGTACCGTTTAACTCCAGTGTAGGCAGTCAGAGTTTGTCAAGTGAGTTTGCCTGATAACCCCGAGTTAACTCTGAGTAGGTTGAACTGAAAAAGAAAACACAGACAAAAACAAAACCCACCAAGCACACAGCAAATGCCCAAAAAGGCAAGAAAAAAACAAAAGCCACTCATGCACACACACACACACCGTCACCAGCCAGGGTCATGGTCAGGAGGTCCTGAAAAAAGGAGCATATATCAGATGAAGGGCAAGTTGGATAGAGGAGGGCAAAAGGTGTTAGGAGTTAAGCATATTTCTGTAGGTTGATGTGGAAAGTGTAAAAAGCCATAAAATGCTTAACTTTAGATAAATCTCCCGGTCCAGATTGGCTAACAAGTGATTTCTATACACATTTTTGAAATATCTCAAAGTCCTTATTTTCCATATGTTAAAAGAAATATCTGAAACCGATACACTCCCAATTACTACAAAGCAAAGGATCATCACTGTCATCTCCAAAACAAAATTAATTTGCAATCTTAGACCTATAACTTTGCTCGCGTCAAAAGTGACAAATGATTTTTTAGTTTCTATATCTTGGCAATAAATTAATTTCATCATTCAGTATTCCAGATATTCCTCAATTAACTTGTTTTTGATCATCACAAATCATTGTTTTTTATTTTTACTTTTTGAATAAAAATCATTTATCACTACCCTTTCTAATTCACACAATGGGTCAAAAATACCCGTATTCTTTTCCTGTACTATTTCATGCATGGCGGAGTGTTTCTTTGAAATATATTTTGAAATCATTTTATTTCATTATTTAATATTGCAAGTACTCAAATATCTTGTTTTTCGATAACCACATACCATTATTTTTACATGGGAAGTCGAAATTTCCAAGTTCAAAGTCAGAAATTTCAAAGGGAACACCCCCTTAAGTCGTATTTCCAATTTGGAAAGTCGGGACAACCACACGTAGTGTAGCTAACAATGGCTAACCTGGTTAGTTAACTTAGTAAACAATGACTGGCCAAGCGTGGTTTTCTCATTTGAAACTGGAGAACACCGTCAACTTGGATGTGACGTCATTCCCAGCTCCAACCTCCAACTTCTGAGGTAAATGGAACGCAGCATTATATAGTGGTGTTGTTGATGTGGTGTCTGTAAATATTGATTTTGTGTGGGAAGTGTAGAATTTTACAATACTTACCTTTTACAGGCCATTTTCTCAAAATTACTTTTTCTTCATACTCTGCCTGAAATCTTCACTTACATACACCAACTTTCCAGGGTTTGTTCATGTAACATTCAACGCCTAAATTTTATAACATTTTATTTCCAAAAATATGTCTGTTGACAGTGTTTTTTGATTTAAAAAGGATATCCAAAATCCGCTCAATAAAAACAAATGAGTATAATGTGTCCACAAAGTAAAACAATAATTTTGAACCTGATTTGATCCAGTGTTCTTGATGCAAATTAGCACATATTTTGTTATATACTGCCTCATTTGTATATTTGAACATAATATTTCAGAAAATGCATAATACAAAAAACTGTCTTAATGTAAGTAGTCAACTATGAAAGTTTCATGGTGATATCTATTTGTTAAATTATTTACGCTATTCACCTGCAGTGTCTCGCCTATAATGACAACAGCTTTATCTCCAAAATAAATCTCTTGGACAGTGGCAACTTCTATTGTAAGTCTCCCAGCAGCTTTTCTCTGAATAATTTTCACTGAACTATTTGAACTATTTTCTCTTTCTCTCTTATTAACTGCCACAGTGCAATGGAGATGAAAATACCCAACCTTAGCAAATCTCTCCCCCATTTATCCATATGTTCAGGCGCATTAAAGTCAGCCATCTTTTTTCCAACTCTAACCTATCATCCTAGAACACTCAATCAATGTGTAGTGCCAGTTTTCTAAGAAGATACGAGCCTGCTATGTCAGTTGCCTGGGAACTACTTAGAAATTCTTATTCAAATTATTTGATCAGACAGGCCACATCAAGGCTTGACTTTTTTTCCTGTCCTGTCCCAGTACCAGTACCATGATGAATCGTGAAATTGACTCCCACCCTGCTGGAGTCCCACAAAACTATGTTAACCCACAGGATTTCTTGAAAAACGCTAACCTCTATCAGGAATCTGCTCTCTATAAGATGATGAAATGTTATCATAGACATTTTTTCTTTGGCGCAATGAATGAATCCAGATTCAGCAAAACAATAATTTAAAGGTTGTTACAAAGTCTACACTCACTGGGCACTTTATTAGATACACCTTCCTAGTACCGGCTTGGATCCACTTTTGCCTCAGAACTGCCTTGTGCACAGGCACAAAATGAATCAGGAATAACTTCTCAACCATTTGGCAGAGATGCATAATTCTGGTCTCCTTTGAAAAGTCAGAAGCTAAGGAATATAAATCCATTGTATATTATATATATATATATATATATATATTTTACCATTACAGACTACATGGAGATGCAATAAATATATTAATATATGATATTTTCATCCCCTCCTGGTAAAAACCCCTATTTTTCTAATGCAATAAACCATCAAAACCATCATAAGATAGTTTATAATGCAATTGGATATCTTCTAATACACCTAGAATTCAATTGTAACTGTAAATCTGATGAAAATAAACTAAAATACAACATTTTCAAAATATACCAGGCGAATGTCCATATTTTGGCAATATTTACTTTTAAAATGTAGATATTTTTAAAACACTTTTTCTGTCCATACAACCAAGTTCCAAATGACAAAACATTGAAATATTGATAAAAACAGTGAGTATTCATCAACATTCCTGTTACCAAAAGCACACCCATGCTTTACAGGCCTTTAGATTGATGGGGGGGAATCAATCGATCGGCTTGAGCAGACCTTTCATTTGGTACCCTGCATGTCTATGTTTCTCCAACAGGTCGGCCACAAAATGGCAAAAAACACCGTGTGTTCTCAAGCAGCATGTTTCCTCTCTGCAGAAATGTCGAGAGCAGGCAGACAGCTCACAGGTATTGCGCAATAATCAAGATGGTGCCCGCTTAGACTCGGAGCAACAACATCGGCGGGTTTTGGAGTTAAAACGGCGTAAACATTTTTTTTCAATCAGTACTTTCGCCCACAGCATGGTTGCCCCCGGTAGCGGGGGCATATGTTTTCAACAGGTTAGTTTTTTGTGGCATACTTTCAACAAGATGTTGTTTAAAGTATTCCTCAGAGACTTTGGTCCATATTGACATGATAGTAGGGTTGGGTATTGTTTAAAATTTTATGATACCAGTACCCTTAAAGTCATACCGATACCAATTGAGT
The DNA here is from genome assembly GCF_014851395.1 of Micropterus salmoides. Lineage (NCBI taxonomy): Eukaryota > Metazoa > Chordata > Actinopteri > Centrarchiformes > Centrarchidae > Micropterus > Micropterus salmoides. Next base: position 27,855,419 of record NW_024040040.1, on the reverse strand, counting down.
ACTTCATTTGATACCTTGCATAAAATGTCACCTGTTGAAGCCATAGTAGTTGATTGGTAGCTTATCATTATTTTTATTGTTGTTATGGACAAGCAAGGTATCTCTGTTTTATTTTTCTTGTTTCAAATAACTGCTACATAAAAAGTAATGGTAAATTGTATCAGATCGCTCCTCATCCTAATTAGGTCATCCTCACTGGTAGTATTAGCCTACTACTATTTGAATGAGAAAGGAGGAGTGAAATAGTTTAGTGACCAAATAAGTTGTGGGAAACAAATTTAAGGTCCTATTTTTTTGATATGTGCGTTGAAAGTAAACAATGGAAGATTATTTTATTAACTTTCGATCAATAAACAGAATTGAAAGATCTCCACGAGTGCTTTTTCCTTTATTGGTGAAACGCAAACCTCTGAAAAGACGACAGTCACAAGTATAAACGAGTAAGGAGTCTGTTTAAACAAGTCACTAAACTACACTAAAGACTCATAAACAGAGTAAAGAGAGCCTGCATGTCCAGCCGACCAAACCAACTACACCTGAAGCAGCCACAGCTGCAGTGGGAGGTTCTGTGAGTAAAATCAGCTGATCGCTGCTGCACCACAAAAGCCTTTAATTGATGTGATGGAACCATAGACTGTATATAAAAATGGACGTAGCGTCCGTGACTTCACCCATTGGTTTCTGAAGAGCCGTTTTGAAGCTCAAAATTAGCTGAGCTGGCCGGCGCCATCTTGGCAGTGCGTCACCGCGCGTCACTCCTGGATAACCAAAAACGGGCAAAGAGGCAGGTCGTGGGTGGAGCTGAGGTGACGTGTTGCTGAAACCACTCCCGTCTAGCTCGACGTGACCGAGTTAGCTCATGCTAAGGAACTAATGCTACATGGTACTCTGCGGTGCTGTATGGTGGAGGTTGGAACCTGTGGCTGGTTGTTACCAGTTTACCGACATTACCAGCTACAGTCAAGGTAAGACACCGGAAAATATTAAAATAACTCACATAGCTATTATCGACATTATACTTAGCAAAGTTTAAAATGCTTTTTAATATATAAATGTGGTAACGTTATTTTGCAACACTAAAGTTAGATTTTGTTGAGACCAACGTTAACAGTTAACGATAACTATGAATAAGTTATTAATTACCTTAAGTTTACTTAATGTTAACTGTTACAGCTCAAATGAACAATTTCAAGCAAATCAATTTACATACTTTTGGTTACGAGCGGTTACGAGTCGTTTATTTGGACGTCACCTCAGTATGTAAATTGTAATGAACGTAATATGCTAGCGGTAGAGTCCTCAGTTACATGATGGAAGCTGTATATCTTGTAAAACGTTAGCCATGGCTATTATCACGTTAATTAATTCCCCACACTGCTATTGAGTAACGTTGCTGCTGTCAGCAGGGCTGTGTGGGATTATTGTCTGGAATAGGACACTTGTGAGAGAAAGGTACTTTTTTTGTCATAAAATTCTTGTTGAGGTTCTGATGCCTCCACATCTGCTACTCAAAGCTTAAACTTTGAGTCTAAAATAACATTGCTAGTCTTGGCTACTGGACATTTGACAGCTGATATAAAATTGTCTGTCTTAAAAGGACAACACAAAAACATTTAAAGAGTCTCCCTTGTTCCATTTTCTCCCACGTATGTGACATAATAGTGCTGTCAACATTAAAACACAGAGGCATCTTTTAGAGGACCATCTCGAAAAAATAGAATACTGAGGAAAGTTCATTGTGAGCATCAGAACCAGACTGAGAGAGTTAATTAGCTGATTAGAGAGCTCTTCTCCAGCTTTTTCTGTATAATTTGTAATACAGAAATGTATTTTTATTCTAAAATGTTCATACATTTTGAGATAGTGGAGTTTTTATTTCCATGAGCTGTAAACAGTAATCATCAAGATGAAAGCAAAAAGGGTTTGAAATGCTTCACTTTGTGTAACGAATCTAGAATATATCAAAGATTCACTTTTTGAATTAAGTTACGTTAGAAAATTAACTTTACAATATTATATTTATTAAAGAATCATCTGTATTTACTTTATATTTTTTATCACCTGAAGAATTTATTACACATTTTCCTCCCAGTCACACTGTGGATCAGATGTCCCACCTGGTGCCAGAGAGCTGCAGAGACCTGGAGTCCTCATTTTGCTGATGGGGTGGACTGACGTGGAAAGGCCTTCTCTCCTTCTGTTCACTTTGACCTTTAAATTGTCCATATTTGTATCATAGGTCCATTTAAAAAAAGACATGGTTTATGGTTCACTTGTAATAAATTCTCTCTATATATTAGCACTCCCTGTCTTTACTACTCACTGAAAAGCTAATCGTATACCACAGATAACACATGAAACATTAAAGCTGAACTCTAAAGAACATCAGTCTATGATAGGTTAAAAAGTGAAAGTACTCCCAACATGTTTCACATGAAATGTTGAAAAGTAATTATGCAGTGTATTTCTGTGTGTGCAGGAGTATTTTTACTTTCTACCTTATACTTTAAGATAAATAAGGAGCCATACACCCAGTACCCATATACTGTATAACAGAGCCTGAAGTTTCTGAAGAGTGCCTTGTTTGCTGCTCTGATATCTGCTCTTATAAGTCTAGTTTAGACACAGAATAATGTGGACACATCCAAACCATCCTGTGGGTAAGTGCTGAAACAAAGAATGATCTGGACAGAGTAATTATGAATCCCACTAGGTGTTTTTTATTGTGACCTTGCAAACTCTGAGGTGTCAGAGCTGACCGAATGCACATGTAGTAAAAAGGTGAGTCTATACAATGTAAACCATACACAAGACCTTCTCAGAGGTCGCAATAAATGACACCTCCTACAGGGCTTCAAAACTATGCAGTGTGCAGATAATTCTTTGTTTTTCACTACAGAGTAACTTCTCAGTCAATGTCACATTTGTCTCTTAAATATCAAAATAAAACGGTATATAACATCAACCTTTCATTTTTTACTTTCTGCTAACCTGTAAAATGTTAGCCTATAAATAACATCTTAATATTTTCATTTACAGCTGTTAACAATATATTATAGTTAAGTTTAGATCACACTATTTAAAATTAAAATATGAAAGTGATGATGAATGATTTTATTATGTATAATTACTTTGATACACTTTATAACAAAGTCTTCCTAATACAAATGCAATAGTTTAATAAATTAAACCCTTGTCTTGCATTCATGAAAACATCAATATTAAAAGGTTACAAATGTAAAAGTAGTTTTGTATGACTTGAAATGTGTTGAGTTATTATAATGATAGAATCTGTAGATAAGAACCCAGTGTCATAATTTCACATCAGTAGTGTTCAGGTGTTGGAGCTGTTCTCTCCTGAAGAGCTGGACACCGCAAATCACATCTGGAGGGTTCTGCAATCAGCTCCTCTAGCACCTGTAAAGACAACAATGGGTAGAGAGTTAAGCAGCTTCTTCCAAAGAGCCATTAACCTACTTTAAATATACAGTTTTCTGCTGTATAACTACTCAAGTTCGATCTTATTGAATGTTTATTATAAGGATCTTATTTTATATTTGTTATTGAACTGTACCGATGTACCAATCAAACTCAGAGGCGGCTCTCACACACCTAAATTCTCGCCTTAACTAAACCATCACCCTAGTTACAGCCCAGCTACCTGTCTGCAGACATAATGCGCATTATATGCTGACAAAAAAGGTGGACGAAAATCTCTGCAGGTAGCCTACAACAGCTGTTCGGGCCGAATTATGCATCCACCTCTTAAGCTTATCAGAAACGTCGCTGATCAAACGCAGTTATCGCTTCAGAGGGTTTTCTGAATCTCAAGGATGTGTAATAACTTATTGATGACTCTAAACTGCATTTAATATGTACTTAGAATCAATCATCCCCACTGATGAACCCCACAAAGACTAGTATAACGTTATCGTTTTTAAACAGTAACGTTACACTTGGAGATGCACGGCTCTCCTCGAGAGAGACAGCTAGCTCAAATAGTGGCATCGGTGCTCCACGGTGTGACAGTTTCAGGCAGAACTCCGCAGCCGCTCCCCCCTCGGCTCTCTGCCTTTAAACCCTTCGTGTCCATCGGGATCAGGTGCAGCCACTTATAATAGTATCTGACTAGTATCTAACTGAACAGTGACTCCGTTACAGGATGTAGCTAAATCTCACATCGCCCGTTAGTAAAAGTTACCGTTAACATAACGGCAGCTAACAGCTGAGCCCTTACTTACAACTTCACACAGACACCTTGTCTTCAAAGCCTAATGTCTAACACTAAGGTTAATCTAATAATGTTACATTTTGGCTTCTCTCTTCTTGCTGACTTGTCTTTGACTCATTAAAAGCTGCAGTTAGAACACGCAAACTTACTTACTTACACTAACTTAGCAGCTTGGGGCTGCTCGTATCTGGCTAATTAGCGTAACGAGCTAACGTTAAGCTAACAAGCTATATGCCGACAGCGATCTTAACTTTTTTATATACAGTCTATGTACCTAACAACACATAAATAAAATACAGGAATTTCACTCACCAAGTAGAACACAGATTTCCTGAAGGTTCACTCTCCAATGAACTGCACAGCCTGCCATCCGGTCTGCACGTAGAAATGTCCAAAGGCTCCGACAGGCTGAGCGTCAGAGCTCCGTGTAGCTGAGTGAGGCTAACAGACGGTGGACCGAGTGCTAGGAGTGGCGGCGGCTAGTGGCGCCTGTCAATCAAAGAGGCCACGCCCCTAATAATACAGAACTTTAAGGCTTTATTTATTTATTTAATTTAAAAAAAATTCACCCCCCTCACAGTTGTCACGAAGGGCAAAATTAGCGATATACATTAAAACTATTTTTTGAACCAGGGTGTAAACATGTTTTATTCTGCTGTAAAGTTGGGCATTTTAACATGGGGGTCAGTGGAGATTGACTCCCTTCTGCAGCCAGCCTCAAGCGGCCACTCGATGAATTGCAGTTTCAGATACTTCCGCATTGGTATCGGAAGTGAGAGCCGGAGGTTGCCGCTTGGATGGAATGCAGCAATTGATCGGTGACAAGTGATGTGAATAGCAAATAAAAATGTACAGAGAAGTATTAAATGATACCAGAAGATGATACCAACGGAAAGCCAAGCTTGTGGTGATAAACTTAAACGAACATGCCTGAGACTGCAGCTGTTAAAATAACGCTTGGACTCTGCGTGCACACCTTTTTATTAAACAGTTTATGGTGCAGGCACATAAGGGAAAAAAAAGGCGTGCTCTTCTTTCTTTCGGTGTGTTGCTTGCGAGTTTGGCTGCAAACAAAACCATACAAATGGTCATTTTTTGCCGCAATCCGGTTACAAAAAGTAGGCCTAGGTATCGTTTAAAGTACTGGTTTGATTGGAGACGTTTCGGTTCCATGTAGCGATACCCATCCCTACATGATAGCATCACGCAGTTGCTGCAGATTTGTTGGCTGTATATCCAACTTGTGAATCTCCTGTTCACCACATCCCAAAGCTGCTCTATTGGATTGAGATGTGGTGACAGTGGAGGCCATTGGAGTACAGTGAACTCATTGCCATGTTCAAGAAACCACTTTGAGATGATTTGAGCTTTGTGACATGGTGTATTATCCTGCTGGAAGTAGCCATCAGAAGATGGGTACACTGTGGTCATAAAGGGATGGACATGGTCAGCAACAATGCTCAGGTAGGTTGCATTGAAACAATGCTCAATTGGTACTAAGGGGCCCAAAGTTTGCCAAGAAAATATCCCTCACACCACCACCACCAGCCTAAACCGTTGTGTTCAGAGATGGTATTTGCATACCTTGGTTGTAAGGAGTGGTTATTTGAGTTACTGTTGCCTTTCTGTCATCTTGATCCAGTCTACCCTTTCATTTTCGTCCACAAAACTGCCGCTCACTGGATATTTTCTCTTTTTCGGACCATTCTCTGTAAACCCTAGAGATGGTTGGGCCTGTCTGGCCCCAAAAACCATGCCACATTTAATGTCACTTAAATCCCCTTTCTTCCCCATTCTGATGCTCTGTTTGAACTTAAGCAAGTTTCGACCACATCTACATGCCTAAATGCATTGAGTTGCCATGTGATTGGTTATTTGTGTTAACAAGCAATTGAACAGGTGTACCTAATAAAGTGGCCAATCAGTGTATATATTGTTACAGTAAGAGGTGTACAATGGTTGGCCAGATTGGTAACTCAAAAAGTTGTCAGTATGATAAATAGGACACACAAAAGTGATAATACCTCAAAGGGTAATTTAACACTGATGTGACGATTGGAGACAGAATGGACCCAAACGCAACGCTGAGGGTTTCAAAAGAGGTTTATTGAGGGAAAAGGGGGACGAGGAGGGACGGGAGGAAAGAAGGGCAATGGCAGACAAGGATGCGGGGGACCGAGTAGCTGGAGGAGCGGAAGGCGCTTAGGCTGGAGGTTCGAGGGAGGCTGGCAGACGTGGAGGAGAGGATGCGGTGGCTGGCGGCCCAGCAGGTGCAATGGGGGAAACCGGAGGGCGTCGTGGAGGCGGCGAGAGGAGGAGGCTGGCGAGCAAGCCCGGCTGGCCGAACGGGGAGGCAGAGGTGAGTGAACCTGGCGGGAGGAAACAGACAGACTGAGTTAGCAGGTGATGAGGAGGAGAGACAAAGGGAAATTTCATAAAATGCCAAAACGAAGAGGAGCTGCGAGCGATGATGGAGTAGAAAAGCCGGGGTAGAAATATTGGTCGTGATGAGGTTGATGGCTGGCAGGTGCGGCGGCCGGGGATGGAGGTTAACGAGGAGCAGGTGTGGGTAGCTAGCCGGGCTCCGGACCGGAGAGGGGGAGAGCACAGAGAGAGAGAGAAGGCACAGGAGAAACCAGAATGCGAGGGAAAGGAGAAACAGGACACTCACCAACAGCCGGGCTGTCACCGCGACAACTGACTTAAATAGGCAGTCAGATTGCTACTTCATTGCACACCATGGCTGAATCCTACTGTTCAACGAAATGATGTACTCGTCGAGGTGTTTCCTTGCCCACAAAATCTCATGAACCCACTTACCGCGGGTCCGTTCCCTTGCTCTACGTGCTTCAGCCTTCTCTTCATGCAGAGCGAGGGCCAGTCCAAGCAGGCCTACCCTACTATGTGGTGACATTTTTACATTCGGTAAAATAAGGGAGCCTACAACACACATCACTTCCACGGATATTATGTATCATAGCAACCAAAGCGTCTCAGCCGAAAAAATGCTTTGGTGGACACAAGCCCTTAGGAGTGGTGTATGACATCATCATAACATCACATGGGACAGTTGTGATGTCAACAGTGAAACAGCTGACTGAATGAACATCAGAAACAGCTGTTAGCTGTCTGTGAACACTAGACCAAATCCACTCACAGAATCCACTGTGACCAGTAATAAGAGGTCAGAGGACATCGACTCAGTGGATGACCAGAGAAAGATCAAGGAGGTCTCACACCAGAGACCGTCTTTGAACAGAAACACCCATATACAGCCACCTGTTATCATGTGAATGCAGTTCTATACTTAATTCATGTAATACAAGGGTGTCACTTTGTGTTGAAAAGTAGTGGGGACATAAGGATTCAGATTAGGGGTGCGGTGACACTTTTAGCTCATGAGACATGACGATGCACAATATTGGGTTCACAAGAACGAGAAGATATTTTTAAGAAATATTCAATGCTAAAATATATGAGTGTGGGATTTAAGGGTCCTCCCCCAGAAAATTGAAAATTTGAGCATTAAAAACACAACAATTTCCTGCATTCTGGGGAGATTTTCTGCACCAATTTATGGTGGAAATGTCTTTATTTATATGAATGGAAACACAAAATTCAGGTGGCTGGTGACAATTCAAAATATAAAAATATAATGGAATATAATACAGTAATCAGTAGCAATTTTTTTTGCTTAACTTACTTTTTTTGGACAATGCACATTTGTTTCTTCTATATTAACATTTCATGTTTTCTTATTGTGCAAATAAACCTTTCTCAAAGCATTTTCACTTATTTAACATGTATTGTTGCAAGCAATTTTAAAAACATTTTTAACAATCGCTTTCAAAAAGTGTTTGGGACAAAATCAACCATTTCAAAATGTAGTTGGAACATCCAGCGTCCCCAGTGTAAATGACACCTATTATATGTAATAACTACTGAGCCATCTTCACATTGGTAGTTTTTTTGTTGTATAAAGCCTCACTACAGTACGTTATTGAACTTACACCTAAAAAAGAGTAAACATCTTAAAAGTTTTATATATATATATATATATATATATATATATATATATATATGTATGTGTGTGTGTGTGTGTGTGTGTTTGAGGTCCCATGAAGACTCAATGAATTGTGAATTTGGACAGCCCTTCGCACTTAAAATCACTCCATACTTCACTCATTCACTACTCCCCCATATAATATATACACAGCAATTTACTCAGTAGTAAGTAGAAAATTGAGATTTTGAGATGTATATTTTTATTTATCTTTTGCTTATTTTCTGCACCTTTAAATAACCAGGATCCTTTGTTGATTCCTCAGTATGTATAATCCTAGGATGTACTGATAAAAACATTAAGTAACAACAGCATTATCTCCAAAATAGATCTCTTGGAAACACATGAGTGTGACTCAGCTAATGGCTCATCGTTTAACATGACGCCTTCAAGCATTTTTGTCCTTTGCCTAAAAACGATAGATGGAATGATTAAAGCCAGAAACCACCATGTAGCATCACAACCTTTGTTCTGTTTTCTGCAGTCTTCTATTGAGAGTCTCCCAGCAGCTTTTCTTTGTGAATAATTTCCACTGAACTATTTGAACTATTTTCTGTTTCTCTCTTGTTAACTGTGCAAGCGCAATGGAGATGAAAATACCCAACATTAGCAAATCTCTCCCCTATTTATCCATATGTTCAGGCACATTAAAGTCAGCCATTATTCTTTTCTCAAGCCATTAAACTGTTTTCCAACTCTAACCTATGATCCTATCTGTGATGTGCATAACTCCATTCTACAGCTGATTTTCATGCTGTTTGTAATGAGGGGACGTGTAGAGACAGACAGACAGCTCTGTTTTGCTAACAGGCCCAGCGGTAACAAGCACTATGCTAATCACAGTCCTAATGAAAGCGTATCTCCAGGCCCGATTCGGTTGGAGAATAAATGCCTTCATTTAACTCAGCATGGGGGCTCTGGCACTGGGAAAATGCAGTTTTTAAATACACAAGTGGCGCGGCACAGCTTGCCTTTTCTACATGAGAAAACAATTTGTTGTGACTGTCAGTGAGCAAGGTAAAACAACGCCACTGCCCTGCCTCCAACATAAAAAGCATGCAAATACTCATTATTCAAAAGCTGGATTTTCCCGGCAAATGAAAGCACACTCGCCAGGCAGACGAACAAAAGAAACCCTTTAGACAGGCACAACACAGGTGGCTTCCTGTCAAATTTGAAACATGTAGTGTTTGGTTTTGACACTAATCCTCTGGTAGAAACAGCCATTCTCACTCACATCAATGGAGCAATGTGTCACCTCCTGGAGATGGCTTTCCAGATATGTTTGTGCGCTTGTGTGATTTTTGGATGATAGGCACGTCTTATCTCACTCACCTCAGTGTGCACATGTAGTAAGTGTGTAAAGTATAGAAGACAGAAGCACAAAAAGACAAAGATTTCCTGTGTGTAATGCAAATCTGATAGTCTTTCCAGAAAGATAAGCCCGATGAATGGCTTTCACAGTGAGGAGTTTAAGTTGAATGTGTGTGTACGTGTCAGCAGTTAGTTCAGTTGAGAGTGACTATCCAGATAAGCCCTATTCCATCTGAGTAACCTTTAATTAACTGAAAGGAATAGTTAATGAATGGTAGGAAGAGAGCACTGATAGTGTGTTTGTGTGTGTTTGTTTGTTTATAATGAGACAGAAATGTGTTTCATTTTGTAGCCCTTAATTCCATTTGTTTTCTTGATATACGACGTAGCCATGCGTCCATGCTGAGAACCAGGCATTGTTTTGCTGTATGTATATGTATTATTTTATGCTTGAAAAGTAATTATTTCCACGTAGATATAAATAAAATATGCTTGTGTTCATGCACAAATGTTTTGTCTGGTTTCACACAAGTGTGGAGTGACAAAATAACAAGTGATAAAATTACATAAATAGATAATGTGGAGTAAAAATAATTCAAATGTAATGTAAAATGTATTTCCAACTTCAATAAGTTGATGACATTTCAAAACCATCCATATACACTACTTTCTGAAAACAATCCAACAGTGCAAAGTTATTTTATTCTTCCATTAATGCTTACTGTTTCCCGACACATCCTAGCACACATTCAAACATATTTAGTGCCCATTTTGCTAACCATGTTATCACGAAAAGAAGAAGCAGTTTGTCAGTTGAAAATGGAGACCAGACAAATGATGGTTTTCTTGACAGGATGTGGATGATGAGCCATCTAGTTTGTATCATTTGTCAGTGACCTCTACAGACTGAATCCTGTTGTTTGGCCAAAGTAAAGGAGTGGTTATTGAGGACAGTATGAATGGAAATATTTGCCATATCATGTTTAATGGAGCTCAACCCAAGTTCAATCAGGAAGACATCTTTTGCTTCATTCGCTCCATGTAAATAACCATGACCTGTCTAGATAAGACATAGTGCCTATGTTATAATCCTGCAAAACTGGATTTAGGAAAGGAATTGTGTTTAAGTATTAAGCAAGTAGAAATACAAGAATACTGCATGGCGGAACTGGCAAATAAATGACTCAGTGAATAAATTGGAAAAGTGAGGAGGTGAAAAATAAAAAGAGCCAGTGAAAGGGTCTGAGGAGTGTAAAGTTTTACAGACGTAATAGCATATGTTTTTCAGAGTAATGAGGTCCTTCAAACTTACAGAAATTCTGCCAGTTATTAAGTTAGAGTGCAACTTTTATGCATTGAAGCTTCTATTAGACTTGTGTGTTCCATTTAAAGCCACAATCAAGTAGGAGATTGTGTGGTGTGTCAGAGAAAGTAATATATTATGAATCATGAGGCATAGAGTAGAAAGTGGTGTTTTTCTTACTTACTTGGTTATTTGTGGTCACTTGTGGCCACAGACATTAAAGAAGCAAAAATATATAGCTTTAGCCTTCTTTTGATTCATCACATGATTTTACTCCAGAGTGCATACCTCGCACTAGGAATTCCTTCTGGGTCATAGGATAAATCTACAGTTTTACTGAAAGGGGTGTTTCTCAATTTCAGTTCCACTTTGTGATTTAAAATTAGATGTGGTTTTTAAGTAACAGCACTTAGCAATGCTTACATGTTAATCAGATTTGTCTGTATGTAGTTGTGTCCTTTGTGTGTAGTGCAGTGCAGATTCAAGATTTGCTCTACCGGAAGAGCCAACACAAGAAGCAGGAGAAGCAGGCAGGCGAGACAGATTTTTATTTTTGAAAGATAAAAGATAAGGACAAATTGTGTATGTCCTATTAAATCAAATCTAAGATCTAACATTTGATTTAACAGGGCATACACAATAAAAATTACATGCAATTGCAAAGCCATTGATTTTTGTTTTTGTGAATGAAAAAAAAAAAGAGTCAAAATTCAGTTAAAACAAAATTCAAACTATTGAAATAGAGGCATCAAAATAAAAACTAGTCATTGAACAGCATTTTCACGTGTGCCTCCGGTCCAGGTGGGCAAAATGGAGAGCTAGGAATATGGCGTCATCTGTTGACCTGTTTGGCCTGTATGAAAATTGTAGTGGTTCCAGTGAGTCAGGAAAAGAGTAGGTGTTGAAGGTTTTGACTAACCTCTCGAAGCACTTCATGATATTAGAAATGAGCGCTACTGGGCGGAGGGGTTTAGTATTTTTGGGACAAGGACAGTGGTGGTCTTTTTGAAACATTTTGTGGAACCAGGTTCCAGTTTGGGTTCAGGAGACACCGTCTCCACATTTAAGAGTAGGTTTAAGACTTTCCTCTTTGATAAAGCTTATAGTTAGTGCTGAGTCCTGAACCATCCCTTAGTTATGCTGCAATAGGCCTACACTCCCAGGGGACTTCCCATGATGCAGTCTCTCTTACTTTCACTTTCCATCTGTATACAATCTTATCCCATTAATGCACTAACTTCACACCTTCCCTCTCCCATAATTCTGAGCTTTCTCATCCCTCTCCTCTCTTCTGTAGGTATTTCTGTCACTGGAGTTGTAGAGTCTGGATCTATGATCGCAAGCCACCTACTGCCCCCATGTTCCTGCTCAAAATCTACTACTAAAATTGTTATTATTAATCATATTATTATTATTGTTGTCATTGTTATTGCTATTATTATTTTTTGTACATTTGTATTATTACCACTACTATCACGATTATTTTACATCTCTTTGTGGAACTTGCATTGTGTCTGAGCCTAGGTTCAGCTAAATGTCTCTTCCTGTTAAAAGGGAGTTTTTCCTTGCCACTGTTCATGCTCATGATGCGAATTGTTGGTAAATGAGTACGGTTTAAGTCTGCTCTATTTGAAAAGTGCAATGAGATAACATGTGTTATGAATTGGCGCTATATAATAATAATGAATTAAATACTAAAGGTTAGGGGTCCAGGTCCTTTTGTACCTCCGCAGCAAATATTATCCATGCACTTCTGGCTTTCCTTGTAGTCTGTGATAGTTCTCAGTTCAGACCATATACAGTATTCCTGGTGTTGGAAGTTAGTTAGCTTCCGCTTTGTCCCTTTATTGTTTTGTGGCACTGTTAATGGCTCTCTGAAGCATGTAGCTTGATTTCCTGGATTTTTTAAAATTTTGTATTATATGTATCAGTCCGTTCTTTAAGTTTCAAGGTTGTTTATTTATCATAATAATACAACATAGGGTTGCATAACAAAATCCTAGCTGTAGTCGCTTAAAGTTACTCACATAAGCACAGAAAAGCTGAGTGCAGAGGGTGAATGAGAATTCTGACAGTCTGAGGAAAGACCTGCTCTGTAGTGTGGTGGTACGGCAGCAGATACTTCTGTATCGCTTGGCAGCATGGTGAACAAACTGTTCCTGGGGTGGGTATCGTGTTTTAGTATGCTTTGGGCGCTGCACAGGCACCTGTCTCTGGATAGAGCTCTCAATTCTCTATTCATTCACCAAAGTAAACTCCCTCGGGAGATAATAAGGACAGCAGACCCAGGTGCAGCAACAGATAATCATAAGCCATATTTCTTACTGTTCGTCAGGAGCGTTGCCAGACATAAAGCTCTACTGGGGCATAGATTCCCCATGTAAATTTTTGATTTTGATATATTTTTGATTTAAATGTATGAAATATGTTCGTATGTGCCTCACCAGCTTCGCTTGCTTAGCCCATTAATATAGGCCCTGTTATGTTATGTTCTGTTCTGTATGTTTCTGTTTAAGACTGTGGATCAGCTGGTAAACCCAACCCCTCCTTGTGCCTCAGCTGGAAGTAATGATAACTGTGAATTGTTTTTATCTTATTTTACCAATAAGGTGGTGTCAATCAGAGCCTCTATTACCCCCACGGCCTCTTACTCAGAGGTCCCTCACCAGCAACAAGAGAGTTTTAACCAGTTTTATCCCATCGACTTGTCTCAGCTTTTAAAAACAGTATCACAAATGAGAGTGTCCTCCAGCCCACTTGATGTAATACCTACAAAGTTTTTAATGAAAGTAATGGATTCTGTTGGGCCCCATTTGATCTCTGTTTTTAACAGCTCCCTATCTACTGGTTGTGTCCCTGATTATTTTAAAACGGCTTGCGTGAACCCACTTTTAAAGAAACCTGGTTTAGATTCCTCCCTCCCACAAAATTTTAGACCAATTTCAAAACTGGCTTTTATTGCAAAGATTCTAGAAAGAATTGTGTCCAAACAGCTGCTCACTGTGCTGGAAAATAACAAATTATATGAAAAGTTTCAGTATGGTTTCAGGAATTACCACAGCACTGAGACTGCCCTGCTTAAAGTCACCAATGACCTTTTAATGTCTGCTGATGAAGGTATGTGCTCAGTCCTGGTACTCCTGGATCTTAGCGCTGCTTTTGACACCATTGATCACAACATCATGTTAGACAGAGGCACTGGGTGGGGATCTCTGGTACTGCGTGGTCAGTTTCATTTGTTTTCATTTTGTGCGTGTGAACATGCGTATGAGCGCATGTTCACATGTTGTTTTTTCAGTGCTGCAGTTCATAAACATCTTTGCAAGTCCACGTTTATCAAACGTAATAAATACTTGTATTTCACTCTAATATTGTAAGAAACCAAGAAAAAAACGGACCTAGTCTTGCTGCTCAGATGGGTTAAAGAGCTGATCAGTTGTGAGTTACAAGTTCGCTACGTCAGAACTTATTTGGAAAAAGAGTTTCCATCTCCCATTTAATGCATTTACTCTTTTTCGACAGAGGCAAAAACCACCTCAAGCGAGCGTAAAAACTTTTTTGCAAAATTAAGGATTTTTTTTCAATACTTCAAAATGCGCTTTAAAAAACATGGTTATTGAGTTATTTTCTGTTCTTGTGCACAGAAGGATAGTCTCTCTTGGTCCTCTCATCAACGTTGAAAATACTCACTTTCAACATTGACTCGTTTTTTTATGACGTTTCATATCGTAATAATGTGCCTTTTCACATCAACCAGTAGTTTTATTTGAAATTCTAACCGGACATAGCACATAGGTAAAGGAGCACGTGCCCCAGTAAAAAGGGTTAAGGGATGCCTATGTTGTTTGTTGATTGTGGTGAAATAGGGCTGTCCACCAGCGATCTGCAAAAGTTAATTGTAAGACGTAAGGGTTTGCATGGGTGATGTAAATGTTGTGAAAAAGACAAAATAAATAAACATGGTAAAACAAGAAAAAAGCAAGGTTGAGGAGGAGTTCATTGTACAGCATCCATATTTTAACCACAAAAAGAAAAATGCAATCCAGTGACATAAGGTATCTTCATACACAAGCAGTATTTTAGATCCATAAAAATGTAGAAAAGGTTGTTCAGTAACATGTAATTTCCTCATATGTATAGCAGTGTAGATACAAGGTTCAAGGTTGTTTATTAGTCATTATACAGCACAAGGCTGCATAACCAAACAAAATTTGTAGTTCCTTCATGCTACACAAACAACATAGCCTATAATTAAGTTATATTAACACTTTTTAACCATGTTAAAATATGGTAACATATAAAATAAAACAATACAGTTATTTACAGTGAGGAAAATAAGTATTTGAACACCCTGCTATTTTGCAAGTTCTCCCACTTAGAAATCATGGAGGGGTCTGAAATTGTCATCGTAGGTGCATGTCCACTGTGAGAGACATAATCTAAAAAAAAAATCCAGAAATCACAATGTATGATTTTGTAACTATTTATTTGTATGATACAGCTGCAAATAAGTATTTGAACACCTGTCTATCAGCTAAAATTCTGACTCTCAAAGACCTGTTAGTCTGCCTTCAAAATGTCCACCTCCACTCCATTTATTATCCCAAATTAGATGCACCTGTTTGAGGTCGTTAGCTGCATAAAGACACCTGTCCACCCCATACAATCAGTAAGAATCCAACTACTAACATGGCCGAGACCAAAGAGCTGTCCAAAGACACTAGAGACAAAATTGTACACCTCCACAAGGCTGGAAAGGGCTACGGGGAAATTGCCATGCAGCTTGGTGAAAAAAGGTCCACTGTTGGAGCAATCATTAGAAAATGGAAGAAGCTAAACATGACTGTCAATCTCCCTCGGACTGGGGCTCCATGCAAGATCTCACCTCGTGGGGTCTCAATGATCCTAAGAAAGGTGAGAAATCAGCCCAGAACTACACGGGAGGAGCTGGTCAATGACCTGAAAAGAGCTGTGACCACCGTTTCCAAGGTTACTGTTGGTAATACACTAAGACGTCATGGTTTGAAATCATGCATGGCACGGAAGGTTCCCCTGCTTAAACCAGCACATGTCAAGGCCCGTCTTCAGTTTGCCAATGACCATTTGGATGATCCAGAGGAGTCATGGGAGAAAGTCATGTGGCCAGATGAGACCAAAATAGAACTTTTTGGTCATAATTCCACTAACCGTGTTTGGAGGAAGAAGAATGATGAGTACCATCCCAAGAACACCATCCCTACTGTGAAGCATGGGGGTGGTAGCATCATGCTTTGGGGGTGTTTTTCTGCACATGGGACAGGGTGACTGCACTGTATTAAGGAGAGGATGACCGGGGCCATGTATTGCGAGATTTTGGGGAACAACCTCCTTCCCTCAGAGCACTGAAGATGGGTCGAGGCCGGGTCTTCCAACATGACAATGACCCGAAGCACACAGCCAGGATGACCAAGGAGTGGCTCTGTAAGAAGCATGTCAAGGTTCTGGCGTGGCCTAGCCAGTCTCCAGACCTAAACCCAATAGAGAATCTTTGAAGGGAGCTCAAACTCCGTGTTTCTCAGTGACAGGCCAGAAACCTGACTGATCTAGAGAAGATCTGTGTGGAGGAGTGGTCCAGAATCCCTCCTGCAGTGTGTGCAAACCTGGTGAAAAGACATTTGACCTCTGTAATTGCAAACAAAGGCCACTGTACCAAATATTAACATTGATTTTCTCAGGTGTTCAAATACTTTTTTGTAGCTGTATCATACAAATAAATAGTTTTTTTTTAGATTATGTCTCTCACAGTGGAAATGCACCTACGATGACAATTTCAGACCCCTCCATGATTTCTAAGTGGGAGAACTTGCAAAATAGCAGGGTGTTCAAATACTTATTTTCCTCACTGCATATACATATATACAGACACATACACACCCCAAACATTCCATAGTGCATTTTTTGAATGTAAACAGCAGCAACCAGATGATATAATATATGATGATATAATATGAAAGTTTCTTCATAATAAACAGTCTGACATTTGGGAAACAGACTCCAGAGTCCACCTCCTCTCATCTCGTGAGTCTTGCGCTGACAGCTCGGAACATGGACCACCTGCCTGGTGCTTGATCGGGGATGTTGATGAGGCAGGTCTGAGCAGTCTCCGAATTCCGTTGCTGGGTCAACATGAGTCCCATTTTGTCCAGACTGGTTCCTTAGCAAAATTAAATCCAAGCATGGCTCCTCTCCTGGCTCTCTTTCCTCTCCTCTGAGCAATCACCGCACCCACTGTGGCGCTTGGTCCAGTTGTTTGGGCCGGGTGGATCGTGGTCTGCTGCTCTTTAATCCAAAAACCCTGTCTTCATCTTCCATTGACTGTATGTCAGAGGTAACACATGTTTAGGCAGTAAAGCTGGAAAAAAACAGATAAAAAAAGTGTAGCAAAGTTTGAAGGAGCTACCAGCTGGTGCTCTTACAAGTGCTGCCGGTTGCCATAGCAATATATATATCCAATATATTATATTTGCATATTTAAAATGAGACATTTCTTTCTCTATTATAAAAGGCCTGTGCTATAACTAAATCTGAAAACATTTTGCCAATGTTTGTGGCACTCATGTAAAAGGCCAAGCCACCAGTGATGAATGGCATGCTAATCAAAAGCCCTTGCTCTATGAAAACTTGTTTGCTGTTGCTTTACTTTGAAATAGAACATCAATCATGTGAGCAGAGAAACGTATTTACACAAGCGCAGTCTTAATCTAAAAGACTGCACAAAGCAATGAAGAAATCTCAAACCAAATTTGACAAAGCCAATTGTCAAAACATTTCCCTCTCGAAACGTTGGCTCGGTCCATATCATGAAACTCAGCTGCAATTCTCCAACAGTGGAGTGAAGCCGAACGTAAATGGGAAGCAGGAGAAAAGCAAAGGAATGGAGGAAAATAAATAGTATGTAAACTCTTTCAACCACCCAAATTAGAGGTTTTTATCAGATCAAAGGCACCCTGGTTTACACAGCGGTGCACACACAGACACACAGAGTCTCCCGTTGTGTTTATGACAGGGCTAACAGCAGTTACATATATATGTTAATACCAAATGAGTAGAGGGGAAGGGAGGAGGAATTAAAGGGACAGAGTTAAGCAAGGCTGGAAGGGAAGGATATCAGAGGAGTGATAAGTAGAAATAATTATCTCCTCTGCAATGCTTCACAGACTGATGTTGTCAAACAAATTGCCTCAAAGGAAATGAAGGAAAATAAATCTAAGTTAGACACATAAATGGGGCCAATATCAGATAAAAGCCAGTCACTCCAGCATCATCTAAATCATTGTTACAATGCACTCAGATTAAATAATTAGCACTGTTTGCTGAAGAGAATATCTTAACCTAAATTGTTTGTTACACAGGTTTTTGTTTCACACAGTTGCAGTATGTATGAGTGATTAATTTTTTTTTGGTTTTGAGGTTATGATAGTTGTAGTGAGGGGCGGCTGTGGCTCAGGAGGTAGAGCAGGTTGTCCACTAATCACAGGGTTGGTGATTTTTCTTTTTTTTTTACCTCACTTTAACTTTTTTTGTGAGAACACTTTTTTTTTTATGTTGAATCCTTAGAAAATTTGTTGTTTACAACACAAGGAAACTCCTCACCTGCAGAAGGAGATGGAATTCTCAGTGCTTAATTGAGAAGAAGAGCCGCTGTTCCCTATCTCCACAACATTAACAGGGATGTTTCCACATCTGCTGCCACCGGAGGAACAGTCGCCGGAGCCCGTATTGAACGGTAAATCTGCTTCCCAGGATCCGCTCTGAAAGAAACTCTGACAGACATTCGCCACACAGGTCTGGTATTATCATCATCACTACCAAGAGTGAGTAAGAAGCAAAACTAAAGTGTCTAAAGTTATAATGGTATTATTATATACTGAGCTTTTGTTTTAATTGTGGATTTTATGGACCATCGGTTCCTCTGTATTGCTGTGTGTTTTACGTGCTCAAGTACATTGTTTTGAAACTTTAACGGCCACACCGCTAGATTTTTTTTTTTACAGAGCTCAGCTACTTGTGAAAGTGATCAGTAAATACCCTCTTATCAAAGTGTAAAGGCCGAGATCACACCAGTAAAAGTCAGGTCTTGTGCGACAGTAGTTGTAGCAATATTACAACATAATCTGAAATCTCTGCTTGTGGTACTAGTGAGTATTATTCTCACGTGTGTATAAACTTGCTACACACTGTCCAACCCAAAGCCAGCACCCGCTAACTGAGAGAAACTCATTGCTTATGCTGTATACAGCAGTGTCTTGGTTACATTGTGATACCACGTGACATCTGTTGATAGCCTGTGACAGTAACAGTGGCCCGATGGCCTGGGGCCAGTAAAACATAACACCGGAACAGTTGAACTAGCAACTCACTCGCCCTATCCGGCCAGTGTAAAAACATTAGTATTATTATAGTATTAGTTGTAGTTACGTGATGAGAGGTTTCTCTAATCTCAGTTATGCGGGACCTCTAGGTCGAAAGTGAAACCATGCAGACGGAACTTAAAGCTGCATTCTCTCTAACAGCCAGTAGGAGGCGAGTTCCATTAGAAATAATGGTAAAATGTTGCTACTTCTCAGCTGATTTATTACCTCAGTAAACACTTTTAAATTAGTTTATAGTCTCAGTCGCCAGTTTCAAGTCTTCAACACAGCATGATGTTCATTTAGTATATTATGGTCCTATTTAGGGGAAAATAGACGATAATGCAGCGTATGCTTTTGGACGGGACTACCTTGTGATTGACATAAATGGCTGTCAGCAGGAGAGCACGTCATGTTTGAGTCTGTTAGTATATATATATTTTTTAAAGTAAATTGTTTTGTTAACCTTTTTATTTTTTATAATTTTAACTGCGTTTGTTTGTTTTAGTTTTTTTACATCCAGTATGTATTTAATAAACGATTAAACACTTTTGGAACGAGGGACAGTAAAAATTGTTTTCGGGCCAGTAAGTTTCAAACCCAGTGGCCCGGTGGGGCCACTTGCAAAAAAGTTTAAAATTGAGCCCTGTACACACATCTTCACCTAGTTCCACATGTGCGCGCGCACAAACACACACACCACATTCTCTTTGCATTTGCTCATTGTTGTATGTTTGTTGTTCTATTTGAGATTAGATAATAGCGGCTAAATTACTTAAGTAAAGTTAACAATCACAGTTTAAGTAAATAAATCCTGCTATACTTTTAAGAAGTTGTTTGTGGTTATTGTGTATGGTATTGTGGCATCAGTTTGTTGAGGCAGCCAGTGTACAAACTCACCCTTCATTGTTGGTCTATTACAGTATTAATTAATGATGCTTGTTACAACCCAGCTCGTTAGGGTAGGGCAGTAACAAGGTATTTGGGATGGAAATGAAGGTGGTAAAAGACAACTGAATTTAGGGTAAAGTCAAATGTTTAATTAAATGATTTGTCTCAAGAAAACACAACAAAAGGAGGCTATATAGGTACTGACAAAAAAACAGAAACAAAAAGGAGGTATTGTCCAAAGACAGCTCTCTACTCAAAAAACACTGAACAAAAGGAGGTCAGTACCTACATGCTTTACAAGAATGCAAAGTAACCAAACAGACAATGCTCAAACCTAAAGAGTGCCACTCACACTATGTGATTTACAAGGTTTCTAACTGACAGAAGTCACTTAAGGAGGCAACCAACAGAAACAGGTAAATTGAACACTCAAGAAATTCACTATTCACAAGGGTACACAACCAACAACGAGGCGAACTGATCACTGGCTCACAGTCGCCTCAAACTGCAGAAACACAAACTATTTGTAGGCCAGCTGGTGTTGATTGGCGAGTCCTGGTTGGCAGGTTCGGTCGGATCTTCGGCCACACCAATCAGGCGCCAGCAAACAGCAACCAGGAAGTGGGTGGTTCCAGGTCCAGAGGAACCAATCCTCGACAGGTACTCGCAGCTGGGATTTGCATACTGTTCAGAGAACTCCAGAACACAACTACTACTCTAAGGCAGCCAGCAGCGGCCGTAACATGCTTCATTATTGACAATTTATAGGTAGGTAAACACCCATCACTGTCCCTCCCTGTTTATGTAATAGCCTTGTCTTACTACTGTTATTTATAGGTGGACAAACCTTTTAGACTGATTTCATATTTGGTTATTGGTCCCTGATTCCAGGGTGGTGCCCTTTGTTTATTAATGATATTCATCTTTTTTAATATTAATAATTTAATTACTTTGATATTCACCATATAACCAAACCTGACCCCATGTTGAATCCAGACAACACGCTGTTGCAATCAGAAACTATAGGTCTATATGGATTTTGGGGAGTAAATCAAATTTACATGTGTTTTTTTTGTTACAGTGACTGTACGATGGACCTAAGGGGTGTGTAGTATTTGGTATCAGCCAGTTGTCTGCCTACTCCCAGTAAATATTCCTGTCTGTTCAGATTCACAATTTTTTATTGGCAGGTTTGATGATGATATATGGGTTTTCTGATAAATGGATAACCTCCCGCAGATTGTCTGAGACATCTGCTGGGGGCCAGTATGTTCGCAGGGCCTTTAATGAGTTTTTCCCTGTACAACTGGGACACTGTAGGTTCCCGGTATGGTGGGGCGAAGAGGGGGTAAAAGAAAGGACATTGGGGAGGACTGTGAGACAGTAGGTTGTGGAGGGCCGGGTTAGGTTCTGAAGTATTCATAAATTTAGCTCCCTGCACCAGTTCTGAAAGATATGTTGTGACAACAGTGAGAGAAATGCTTCCTGTGGAGGACTTTACAGAAGGTGGCTCTGGGGCTGGAACAGGCAGGAAACCAGCTAGACCCAAGTTACTCAGGACAGACTCAGGAGCTGGAGCTAACAGCAGGTTAGCAAGCCCGAGGTAGTCTGACTGACTGTTAGCAAAGGCTGGTTAAGAACAAAGTAGGCTGAGGTGTTTATTGTCTCTTTAAATGTATCAGTAGCTCTAAGCTTAACCAGAATGTACATTGAACTACACAAAACACCAGAAACTTTATCGATGGCGGGCCTTGTCACCTCCATATCCTCAAAGAAAACTTGATGTCTGCTGGGACCATTGTGGTCAGATGTTATTGTTATAATTTGCCAAGCCTAGATAAAGGAAACAGGGATTTGGAACCAGACACAGCTTTTAGTGTTTATTCAGAACATCTCCAAGGTGAGGATGCTTACAAATAAGAGGCAGGCAGTGATACTGAGCAGGAGATCAGTCCAAACAAATCCAGAGCATATGGGCAAGAAATCCTTTCACGGTTTCTATACTGGTCCCAAAAGCAGGAGATGACAACTTAGAGAGTTTTAGAGATTTATTAGAAGATCAGGTGCATGATGGTGCGGAACCTCCCAACCAGTGATAACACCCACAACTCTGACTGCAGATAGAGGAGCGAGAAAACACAGAGAGGTCGTGACAAATCCACAAACAGAAAATAATCCAGCAGCACAGGGTAGGGGAGACAGATGAAATCCATAATATGAATACACCAAATTTCCCAGGATACCCAGACTTTATGATGCTACAGGCCACTATGTGGTCTTCAGGCCTTTGCTTGATTGAAGTATGACGTCTGCCCAGCAATAACTTCCTCTTCTGATGGTTTCTTATACTATGAGGAAAGTCTGCTGAGTCAGGGAACACCTCACCAAACACAAGGTTCATCAGATCACTTAGATTATCTGTAAAACACAGCAATTCATTGTTACTAGTACATTATACTGTCATTGTTACGGCCGCCGCTGGCTGCCTTAGAGTAGTTGTGTTTTGGAGTTCTCTGAGCTGTATGCAAATCCCCACGGCAAGCACCTGTCGAGGATTGGTTCCCCTGGACCTGGAACCACCCACTTCCTGGTTGCTGTTTGCTGGCGTCTGATTGGTGTGGCTGAGGATCCTACCGAAACTGCCAACCAGAACTCACCAATCAACTCCAGCTGGCCTACAAATAGTTTGTGTTCCTGCAGTTGGAGGCGACTGTGAGCCAGTGATCAGTTCGCCTTGTTGTTGGTTGTGTACCCCTGTGAATGTCTTGAGTGTTTAAATCTGATCTGTTTGTCGGTTGCCGGCTTAAGTGACTCTTGTCAGTAAAAACCTTTGTGAACTAGAGTGTGAGTGGCACCCTTTAAGGGGGAAAATTGTTTGTTTGGTTACACTACATTCCTGTACAGCTTGTAGGTACTGACCTCCTTTTGTTAAGTGTTTTTTTTTGTCAGTACCTACATAGCCTCCTTTTGTTGTGTTTTTTTTTTGGAGACAACTCATTTAATTAAACTTCGACTCAACCTGAATTCAGTTGTCCTTACCACCTTAATTTAACCCAAATACCTTGTTACTGCCCTACCCTAACGAGCTGGGTTGTAACAAAAGTGGGGGCTCGTCCGGGATATAAATAAAAATTGTGTATTTGGTAATTGTAGCTGGATACTGGAATCTGGACTGTCAAAGTTTAATTGTTTGAGAGTTTGTTGAGCTCCCTTTTTGACTAGTAGGTAAGTGACCGTCTGCCTCGGGGAGTCCTGCTGGTTACTGAGCACGATGGCAGAAAAATTTAGTTTAGAAAAATTTGTAACACATCCTACTCTTGAACAAATACACAAATGTAGAAAGGATGATTTGGTGGAGATAGCGACTCACTTCAACATCCCCGTTATCAGGTCCATGCTTAAAAAAGAAATTAGGGAACGGGTGATTGGTGGATTGGAGGAACAAGGTGTGATTAGTGTAACAGAGCAGTTGGAGTCTGTGTCTCTCCCCAGTTCCTCAGCAGAAGCCGGGGGTGGCCCGAGTACTGAGACGCCCTCAGGCTCTGGGAAAGTCTACAAGGCAGGGGAGTGAGCAAAGACCCCGTTTACTCTGCCTAAGTACGACCCTTCCCCGTCGAGCAGTACTGGCCATACTGAGGCCACGTTAAAGGTCCGCCTGGCTCGGCTGCAGTTGGAAGCTCATGAGCGGGAGGCGCAAGCCCAGCTCCAGCTCCAGTTGGAAATGAGGAAGATTGAACTGCAAGCTGAGACTGAGAGGGCAGTGAGACTGAGACAGCTCGAGCTTGAGACTTCTGATACAGGACGGAGTGCTCCTAGAGGCTCAGGTATGTCGCCACCTTCCACCAGCTTCCCCAACGTAGCATTTGATATCAGTAAGCATTTGGCTATGGTACCTGTATTTCGGGATAATGAAGTTGACTCCTATTTCAATGCATTTGAAAGGATTGCGGCTGCCTTACAATGGCCACGTGAAGTATGGACACTTCTGCTTCAGTGTAAAATGCATGGTAAAGCGCAGGATGCCATGGCCGCACTCCCCGTTAAAGATAGCTTAGATTACGAAATCGTTAAGACGGCTATCTTACATGCCTATGAACTTGTGCCTGAAGCGTACCGACAGAAGTTTCGAGGTCACAAGAAAACCTCTACTCAGACCTATGTTGAGTTTGCCCGTGAGAAGGGAACTCTATTTGATAAATGGTGCACAACATGTAAGGTAAATTATGTCAATGCCTTGAGAGAACTGATCCTGCTAGAGGATTTCAAGAACTGTTTATCTGAGCGTATTGTTGTATACTTGAATGAACAGAAAGTGAGCACACTTTCTGCTGCTGCTGTCCTGGCAGATGAGTATGTGTTAACTCATAAGTCTGTTTTTCCTCCAGTCTCTGCTGTTTCGCATCTCCCTTCTCCTCCTAGACCATCAAAACCACGTGGGCTTAAAGAGGAACGGGAGTGCTATTACTGTCACCAAGTTGGCCATGTCATTGCAAATTGCTTGACACTAAAACGCAGAGAGCAGTCCTCACGCTCTGTTCAACCGAAAGGGGTAGGACTGATTAAAGCAGATCGTGGGGTGAACATTTACTTGTCTGACCAGAAAATTGATGACTGTTTTAAGCCATTCATGTTTGATGCCTTTGTGTCACTGACTGGAGAGTCAGCTGATAAACGCCCAATATGTGCTTTGAGAGATACTGCATGTTCGCAATCTGTAATCCTTTCTTCAGTTTTGCCTTTCTCTGATAGCTCTGCCTGTCACTACAGTTCTGTCCTTAGGGGAGTTGAGATGGGTTACGTGCCACGACCAGTGCACCACGTCCATATTCAGTCCTCCCTGGCTACTGGTTTCTTCCCAGTAGCGGTTTGTACTGAACTGCCAATCCCCGGTATCATGCTCCTGATGGGGAACGATATTGCGGGAGGTAAGGTAACTCCCACATTAGAAGTTCTGGATCGCCCTCAGTGTGATGGGATCCAGACCTCGGATCAGACCCCCCCGAATGTGTTTCCTGCATGCGCTGTAACTCGCGCACGCTCCCATGACATTAGCCCCGATGACTATGAAGCATCATTGCGTGACAGTTTGTTCCTGTCATTTTTATCTGGTGACACAGAAAGCGAGAAAGAGGTTGAGAGCTCCGTATTACCAACCCAGGACGAGTCTGCTAATCAAAGGCCCCCGGCTGGCCCGGAACTGCCGTTCGCTGGAGAAGCGGCATTTCCAGTCAACCGAGCGCGCTTGAGCCAGATGCAGAAAGCAGACCCGACCCTAAAAGGGTGCTTTTCCAAGGTGGTGAGTAATGACAAAGCAAGGGGTGAGAAAGTAGCATATGTTATGGATGGTGAGATGCTGTTACGTAAATGGTCTTCCTTCGTAACTGGTGATTCTGACTGTGACTCTGTTTATCAGATAGTTGTTCCTGCCGGATGCTGCCAACAGGTGTTGTCAGTGGCACATGAGAGTAAGTGGGCAGGACATTTGGGCATAACCAAAACATACCAAGCCATCCTCCGTCATTTCTATTGGCCAGGTCTAAAGTCTGATGTTTCTAAACACTGCCGTGCGTGCCATGTGTGTCAGGTTGTCGGGAAACCTAATCAGACTGTCCCCCCCGCACCTTTAAAACCCATTCCTGTGATAGCAGAGCCCTTTGAGCGGGTGATTATTGACTGTGTTGGCCCTCTACCTCGAACTAAAAGTGGTAATCAGTACTTATTGACTATTATGTGCGCCGCCACTCGTTACCCAGAGGCTATTCCGCTCCGGTCGATAACCGCTACTGCCGTAGTAAAAGTTTTACTGAAGTTTTTCTCTACTTTTGGATTGCCGCGGGTGATCCAGACCGACCAGGGCTCTAATTTTAAGTCTGGTCTCTTCAGACAGGTACTCAAGAGTTTGAGTGTGCATCACATTGTGTCCTCGGCGTATCACCCCCAGTCGCAAGGAGCTTTAGAACGCTGGCATCAGACGCTAAAGTCGATGCTCAGAAAATACTGTGTGGAGACAGAGAAACAGTGGGACGAGGGAGTTCCCTTTGTCCTATTTGCGGCTCGTGATGCTGTGCAGGAGTCTATTGGCTTTAGTCCTGCACAGCTTGTTTTTTGCCACACACCCCGTGGGCCGCTTAAGTCGCTGCATGACCAGTTCCTGTCATGTGAGTCTTTGCCCAAAAAGCATGTGTTAGACTACGTTATCCAGTTCCAGGAGCGTCTGCAACGAGTCAACGCCCTCGCTAGAGCCACCCTCCGTGAGTCTCAATCAGCTATGAATCGCTATTATGATCGTGCTGCCACATCCCGCAGGTTTGAGGTGGGCGATAAAGTTTTGGTGCTACTGCCCACCACCAGCTCAGTCTTCACAGCTAAATTCTCCGGTCCGTATGTCATTAAGGAGCATCTTAGTGACACTGATTATGTGCTTTGTACCCGGACAGAAGGCGCAAAACTAGAGTCTGTCACATAAACCTGTTAAAAGGCTACCAGTCCTGCGAGGACAAGGTTAGCCCTGATGGGCCCTCGGCAGCAAACCCATCAGAAGCCAAAACCGCTGCCATCATTGTGACAGAGCCTGTGGGAACTCTCCACGGAGATGATCCACAAATGCGCGTCTCTTTACATCCGCCTGTCCGCCTCCCAAATTCAGAAATGCTTGCACACCTGCCATGTCATTTGCAGCATTTAACTACTGACCAGCAACATGATCTTGAAGGCCTCATCGGCCGGTACCATTGTCTATTTGGTGATATTCCAACCTGCACGTCTGTTTTACAACATGACATAGAGGTAAAAGATGCGCGCCCTATAAAACAACATGCTTACCGTGCCAATCAAACTAAACGTCACTTGATGAAACAAGAGGTAGAGTACCTCTTGCAAAATGGGCTAGCTTCCACTAGTTCCAGTCCGTGGAGTTCTCCGTGCTTACTAGAAGCTAAATCCGATGGCTCCCCTCGGTTCATCACAGATTTCCGCAAAGTAAATGCGGTTACTGTCAAAGACTCATACCCTCTCCCGCGCATGGAGGATTGTATTGATAACCTGGGCACCGCAAAATTCGTTAGCAAGTTAGACTTGCTGAAAGGTTATTGGCAGGTACCTTTAACGGACCGTGCCAGAGAAATCTCCGCATTCGTCACTCCCGACCATTTCTGTCAATACAACGTGATGGCGTTTGGAATGTGTAACGCGCCTGCAACATTCCAGAGGTTAGTTAACATTGTATTATCTGGTTTGCCAAACTGCAGTGCGTACCTTGATGACTTAATCGTTTATGCAGACACCTGGGAGAAGCACATGTGCGTATTAGAGCAGGTTTTTGACCACCTGGCCTGCGCTAACCTGACTCTAAATTTGGCCAAATGCGAATTTGGAAAAGCCACCGTCACCTATCTTGGACAGCAGGTTGGGCAGGGACAAGTGCGCCCTGTTGAGGCCAAGGTTGTTGCCATCAGGGACTGCCCTGTTCCCACGACCCGGAAGGCCCTGCGCCAGTTTCTGGGGATGGCTGGATACTACAGGAGGTACTGCCGCAACTTCTCCAGTATCGCCTCCCCACTCACAAGTTTACTCAGCACCAAGGTGGATTACGTATGGACCCCAGAATGCCAGGTAGCATTTGATAGTGTAAAGACCTTGTTATGTCACACTCCTGTGCTCGCTGCCCCTGACTTTACCGCTCCCTTCAAGCTTGAGGTAGACGCCAGTGAAGTGGTCGCTGGTGCTGTCCTGTTACAGGAAGGGGAGGATGGTATTGACCATCCTGTTGCTTACTTTTCCCGCAAGTTCAACCGACACCAGATAAATTATTCCACCATTGAAAAGGAAGCCCTTGCTCTGTTGTTAGCACTACAGCACTTTGAGGTCTATGTTGGGTCTACTCCTCTGCCTGTTGTTGTGTTCACTGATCATAATCCCCTTGTTTTTCTGTCTCGCATGTTTAACCACAACCAGCGACTCATGCGATGGGCACTGGTGGTTCAGGACTTCAATCTCGACATCCGACATAAGAAGGGGTCTGAAAATGTGCTAGCTGATGCTTTGTCGAGACTGTAGAGATTAGTTAAGTTAGTAGATTTATTGCCAAGCCACGGGGGCTTGTAATTTAAGGGGGGGAGTGTTACGGCCGCCGCTGGCTGCCTTAGAGTAGTTGTGTTTTGGAGTTCTCTGAGCTGTATGCAAATCCCCACGGCAAGCACCTGTCGAGGATTGGTTCCCCTGGACCTGGAACCACCCACTTCCTGGTTGCTGTTTGCTGGCGTCTGATTGGTGTGGCTGAGGATCCTACCGAAACTGCCAACCAGAACTCACCAATCAACTCCAGCTGGCCTACAAATAGTTTGTGTTCCTGCAGTTCGAGGCGACTGTGAGCCAGTGATCAGTTCGCCTTGTTGTTGGTTGTGTACCCCTGTGAATGTCTTGAGTGTTTAAATCTGATCTGTTTGTCGGTTGCCGGCTTAAGTGACTCTTGTCAGTAAAAACCTTTGTGAACTAGAGTGTGAGTGGCACCCTTTAAGGGGGAAAATTGTTTGTTTGGTTACACTACATTCCTGTACAGCTTGTAGGTACTGACCTCCTTTTGTTAAGTGTTTTTTTTTGTCAGTACCTACATAGCCTCCTTTTGTTGTGTTTTTTTTTTTTGGAGACAACTCATTTAATTAAACTTCGACTCAACCTGAATTCAGTTGTCCTTACCACCTTAATTTAACCCAAATACCTTGTTACTGCCCTACCCTAATGAGCTGGGTTGTAACAGTCATGTTTTATCAGGGCTGACCATGTACAACTGCAGATAAATGTGGTCTTTGGTTTGATGAAGGAGAAGCATGTGGTGATCATGATACTAATTACAAAATTAGTTAATTCTTGAATTTAGCTTTTTATAGCATACTATGTCTTTCATTACCTGACAATCCAACCATAGTTACTGACAATTCTATGTTTTTTTCTTTAATTTGCTTTCTATAAGGACCATTCCCAGAGTAGTAGCCTGATGGTTTCAACTGCAAATGTGTTCCATATACATATAATTTGGGAAAAATTATTTCCAGTTATCAGCCAAACTATTACTTCATATCTATGTACTATTACAATACCAATAATTAAAAAATCTCAAGAGAATTTGAAGCAATATTTAACATTTGGATACCTAAAAACTTTATATTTTACCTGTAACATTGCAGATAGCAAAACCATAGGTGACAAACATTGAATTTCAGTAACCTTGGAAAGTTGGGTGCCAACAAGTATTTTTGGAAAGAGATCCCTTTGGCAGCCAATACCCCGGGAAGGTCTGGCTTATGAACAATGTCTAAGGGATCCATAAGTATACATTTAGGTATGATGGAAAGTCAGCAAAATGTATCAACCCAAAGTTCGGGAAAACTGCTCTAAGGACTGCATCATTTATTTTAATCACATAATGTGGATCATAATATACATGCACAGCTACATTCACAGTTTAAACTTCTCACTCAGCACTGCTCCGATCAGCACACCTCTGTATGCCCTTACAGCAGGTACTTACTCATTCTGCTAGTTTGCTATTAGCCTGCACAATGCAGTTTAAACACCAGTGGTACCTAAAACTGTCAAGCCTGTAATATTCTCATAAAATATGCTGGATGATTGGTTTAAACCCAATAATGATGCAACCACTGGCCCTACTGGATACTAGACATGATGGAGTCATTTTTGTAATTATTTGATACAGACTCCTTCCTCACGTATGCTCAGTGTATGCCTTGAGTATTGCTGTATGTAGAGCGAGTACAATCATTGTTTTCCAGGTAGCGGTCAATAACAGACATAGTTATAGCACGTCATGGTCTGAATATGCTTTTGTACACAACGTACAAACAAGACATGGTGTCAGAATAAAAAATTAATGACTTTTAAAAGTTTTCAATAGGCAAATGGACGTCGATGGACTAACCTGCAACCTGCCCGAAGCATGGCACAACTTCAAGCTGCATGTGGATTTATTGTTTTCGGGCCTGTTCAAGAGGAAAGGAAAGGATGAAAAATGCAGCTATCTACTCCTTTAGATCAGAGACAAAAGCGAAGACATTTATTACGCATGGACACTCACGTAAGACGAAGGAAAGGTACTAAAAACATAACATGATCACTTTAAAGCATACCTTATGCTGAAGTCAAATGTCATTTTCGCATGCTACAAATTCCACAAGAATGTGAAAGAAGCTATTTGGGCAAAAGTATTGGGACACCCCTTCGAATCATTGAATTCAGGAGTTCCAATCACTTCCACGGTCACCGGTATATGAAATAAAGCACCTAGGCCTGCAGACTGCTTCTACAAACATTTGTGAAAGAATGGGTCACTCTCAGGAGCTCAGAGAATTCAAGCGTGGTGCCTTGAGAGGTTTCCACCTGTGCAATAAGTCCATTTGTGAAATTTCGTCACTACTAAATATTCCACGGTGGAAGCGATTGGGAACAGCAGAAACTCAGCCATGAAGTGGTAGGTCACATAAAATAAAAGAGCAAGGTCAGCACATGCTGAGGCGCACAGTGTGCAGAGAGAGTTAGAGAATAGAGAATAGCTACAGACTACCAAACATCTTGTGGCCTTTGGATTAGCTTAAGAACAGTGCATAGTGAGCTTCATGGAATGGGTTTCCATGGCGGAGCAGCTGCATCCAAGCTTTACATCACCAAGTGCAATGCAAGGCGTTGGATGCAGTGGCAATGGAGACGTTTTCTCTGGAGTGACGAATCATGCTTCTCTATCTGGGAATCCAATGGACGAGTCTGGGTTGCCAGGAGAACAGTACTTGCCTGACTGCATTGTGCCAAGGGTAAAGTTTGGTCGAGGGGGGATTATGGTGTGGGGTTGTTTTTCAGGGGTTTGGCCCCTTAGTATCAGTGAAAGGAACTATTAATGTTTCAGCACACCAAGACATTTTGGACGATTTCATGCTACCAACTTTGTGGAAACAGTTTGGGGATGGCCCCTTCCTCTTCCAACATGACAGCGCACTAGGGTTGGGCGATGTCTACAAAATTTCCATCAGACGATGTCTACTTTGAAACATCGGGATGGACGATGGCATCGGGTACACGCTCGCGCACGGGGGGGGGAGGGGCGAGTAGCAGTCGTCTTATAGGCTATGTGCATGTGTTACCTCGCACAGACAACTTGGTAGGCAATGACGTTACTAGTCGCGGTGGATATTTTACAAGCACGGACCAGGTAAAGCGCTGAATAAAAAGTGCAGATTTTAGTTTCGGTTGTTTGATAGGGTACGTCATTAACAAGCCCACAAGCACCGTGATAACGGATCGTGGGTGGAAAAATGCGGAAAAAGATGAGTTCTGTGTCTTTTAGTGTTAGGGTTAGACTTTATAAAATGTGCTGCTGATGGAGAAAGTGGAGTAGACGGGTGGGGGGGGGACAGAGAGAGGCAGGGCACGCGTGTGGGGAGAAGATAATTCTGAGGAAGGTCCAAAGCATATTTAAAATTTATAATAATTATGTTCCTGGTGATTAAAACCTGCTGGTGTAATGTTTTACAATCACGATGCCTGCTCAACCATCGCCCATCTGTCAGCTATCGCCGATGGACGATGGCATCGTCTATCAGCCCAACCCTACAGCGCACCAGTGCACAAAGCAATTTCCATGAAGACATGGATGAGCGAGTTTGGTGTGGAGAACTTGGCTGTCCTGCACAGAGTCCCGACCTCAACACCTTTGGGATGAATTAGAGTGGAGACTGTGAGCCAGACCTTCTCGTCCAACATATGTGCCTGACCTCACGAATGCGCTTCTAGAAGGATGGTCAAAAATTCCCATGAACATAGTCCAAATTCTTGTACACAGCCTTTCAAGAAGAGTTGAAGCTGTTATAGCTGCAAAGGGTGGGCCAACTCCATATTGAACCCTATGGATTAAGAAGTATCAATTGCATGAGTCTCACGCTCAATGCGTGAGAGTTGGCATCTCTGCATTTGTTTTCCTTTTGCCATTCTGCTCTGTGAACATTTTGTCTTTTTCAACAGCGGAGCGTGAGCCATGTTTATTGAAACTCGCGCTGTCACCACAGCAACACTGACACAGTGCTTTTTATTGGTTTCAGACAGAGAGAGACAGCATCAGCACTCAGAGCTGCACAGTTTCATCGCTCAGACCTTTAGTTTCAAAATACGGAACAAAATGCGTCCCTTATCAGTTCAATAAGGAACATGTCTTTTAGTTTCTAAATACAGGACGATTCTGTATTTTGCACGCTTGGGATTACCACATCTATCACTGCAGCCTTGTGACCGGAGATATATAGATATATACATAGATAGATTTGAAACACATTTTCACGATATGGGACAATTATCATACACTCTGTGCACTGATTTAGCACAGTGGATAAAGTGTTGGCTCAGATGTACCCCTATAATTGCCATATGGGCACAATAAAATGTAGAAATTGACAACAGAGAAAGTGGGGAATCCACTGATAGTATTGTTTTGTTTCCTAACAAACCTGGAGGGAAAAGGTTAGTCAGAGTCAGCAACTGGATTTATCTCTCTTATTTTCTCTCCTGTTCTTTTTCTCTGGATTTCTCCCCCCTCACCCCCGCAATTTCTCACTCACACACACACAACCACCTCTCAGTCAACAAAATAAAGCCATGTATTTCCTGTTGTCGGGAAGTGAGCTGGACTGCTGACCTATAGCCGTAACAGGCCTTAAGGGGAGCTGTGATCCCTTTGCTCTTTGAAGGTTGGACTCTTGCCTTCGCCTTGATTATACAGTAGGAGGCATTTCACCTCTGTGTTACGAGGAAAACATCCTGGGGTTTGTCTCTTGTGTGCATCTGAAAGCCTGTTTTATAATCAAATGAGTTGAGTGATGTTTCAATGTAGCAGAGTAGTGAAGACTATCTGCTGTTCTGTTCTTCAGTCAAAAAGAATCAGCCATCAAACATGGAGGGTTTTTTTATTACCAAATTGGAATGAGACAGTGAATAATAAATAATAACATGACGATAAGTAAGTATGTAGTATGAGTGGAAAATATACATATTGCACCATTACCATGCAACACAAAAGCTAACATACATAGTGAGGCAAAAAACTGACACAAAAAGTACTGTTGTTAAATTCAATGAAATAGTTTAGTGACCACTGGGAGTTTTTGATCCTCTTGTTGAAAGTAAACCACGGAGAAAAATATTTTTCTTGAAGAACTGAACTGAGAGATATCCACGAGTGCTTTTTCCTTTAGTGGGGAGAAGCAGACTCCTCCAAATAGATGACAGTATGAAGTAGAAAACAAGTATGGAGTCAGGTTAAGCAAGTCACTAAACTACACTAGAGACTATAAAGAAGCAGTCAAAGAAGAAGAAATCTGCACATCTATCTAACCACAGTGATTACATCAGATATAAGCAGCCGGAGGCTCCCTGAGTAAAATCAGCTGATGCCCTGCTGTGCCACAAAATCATTTAAGTTATATGATAGAACGCAGTGATCGATCGAAGTATGTAAAGAGTAGTGTAAGGATATCAGAAGATAAAACAAAGGGAAAACCAAGCTTGTGGTGATGAACTGCCAAGAGTAAACATGCCTGAGGCTGCAGCCAAATCGCTGTGCGGGCACATAAGCAAAAAAAAAAGAGGAGGTGTTTGGCTGCGAGCAAAACCATGCAAATTGTCATTTTTTACTCGATCTGATTACGAAAAGGATTGAATGTAGTACTTGTTTGACTGGAGAAGTTTTGATACTAGGGTATTTTGGTTGATACCTTAAAGGAGACCTACTAAACTGCTTTTCCAGTCCTATATTGTATTTCTGTGACTCCTGTATGGCAGCTTTGCATGATTCAAAGTTTAAAATTTTTTTTTGACTCTTCAGGCTCAGAGGCTTCATTTCAGCCTCTGTTTGATACAAGCTGCAAATGCTCAGGTGTGTGTACCCACTGTCTTCTGATTGGCCAAGACCTGAAGCATGTTGTTGCTGGGCAGAACAGGAAGACTGAGCCATTTCTGGGCCGTTGCTATGCCCATATATGGAACACCAGCTCATTCTGGCTGGAATGGAGCTCTTGGTAGAAAAAGCATAATAGGTCTCCTTTAAAGGTATTGAGTACCGATACCCAGCCCTAATAATAACACAGACTAATATTATCATTATTAGATTTCATTGTACACCTTAGTGGAAATTTGTTTTCGACTTCTCCGAACAAATATGCAACAATGACAATGACAATGACCACAATTAAGATTACATTAAAAAATACACACAGTTAAGAGTACAGCACTGTACCACCATCAACATCCAGCAACTGTTATGTCCCAAGGTCTAGGGGTATCCTGGACGCAACATAAAAGTATGGCTTCCCACTCTTCCCATTCCCAAGCAATGCCAGAACAAAGCAGTTTTATTAGCTTCAGAGTTGAGCAGTGCCCAAAACAACAACCAAAACACTCTAAGAAACCTAAAACTTTTCTAAACCAAAAACAAAAAGTAAAGAAAAGACAAAGCTCTAAATTAGGCTTCTAATCTCAAAAACAGGAAAAAAAAGGGGGCAAACAAAAAGGGCTTCTCACTCCTACACACTGCAAGTAGCTGACACAAGGAAGCTAACAAGCCAACAAAAGAAGGTTGTCAACAACAATAAGAATAACAGCGCTACACTATTTAAAGTTCAATGTGTCCACTACATAGATTAACTTGCAAAGTCTCATCTAATCACAACAGTGCTCTACTCATGACAGACATAACACACAGTACACAGGCTCAGGTTAGGAATGGCAGAGAGAGAGGGGGGAGTTCCTGTAAGTGGGGCTTAAGATGACTGCTGTCATCCAGGTGACCAATCAGGAGGCTCCAATCAGCTCTGCAGGACCAATCCCACCTGTTCTCTATTACCTACACAGACACACCCTCTAAGGGAGGCGAACAGCTGACAGTGCAGGGAGAGAGATAAACAAAATATGACCCCAGGGTCATAAGACAACATACACAGAAAATGGAAAGCATTGCGGCAGATGGAAAAAAGGTAGGTTACAGGGAGGTAATGGGACTGAAATTCCGGGACTTTGAGACGGAGAGGCCTTTTATGCGAGTGATGTGTGGATTTTTGCAGTTATGTTAATAAATAGTGTTGTACTTGTATACAGTCAATTTTGTTATGATAAAGACCTTCAAGAAACTTTTGTGAAATCCGCCTCTTAAGTTTGTATAAGCAAGGCACCACTGCACTGAACGAGACCAAATCAGGCAAGCCTGAGTCAGTCAGAATGCTAAAATATTTAAATATAATCTAAAACTACAATACAGTCCCAGAAAACAGAGCAGTGTGTATGTGTGTGCATAAAAATCCAATGTTGTTTATAATATATATAAATATGTAATACAGCCTATATGCCTCTACATAAATGCCTATATAAATTATCTCAGGTTATAATAAATGCATTACTCATCAGTGCCTGTGCTGGGTCCTGCCTCATCTGCCTCTGCCACTGCACTTTTCCACCAAGGAAGTGGTCGGTTAATTTGGCGCATTTTGCTGCCTCTTGTGCCAACTTTTTTGTCTTCTAAATTGTTATTTTTTCGGCACCACAAATTTCTTTTTCCTCTTTTTTTCTTTTCGAATATTTACCTGCTCTCTTGTGCTTGTCACACAAACCTGGGCTGCCCTGAAAAAACATATTGAGATTAAACTTGTCCTAGATGGAAAGTAAACTCCTTTGATCGGCGCCGTTGAGCCAATCAGATTTCAGCAAAAACGAGAATCCGTCCAAGTTTCGAGGGGCTGCCCTCAGTATTGAAAGAATTGCTTTGGCCCAGTCTGATAAACACAGACAGTGTTCAAGGCACCTGACCGGCCAGTCGGCATGGTTGTGGATCATTTAAAGTTGAACAAAAGAAACCTCTTGAACACTGGCTGGTTCGGCCTGAAATGGACCGGCCGTTCGGGATTGTTCCCAAAATTCCCAATGGTTAGTCTACCCCTGGTAGGTTGCAACCTACAAACAACACATTTAAAAGTGCTTTCAATTTGCATTCAGTGCCTGTATGGCATGGCGAATAAAATATCTCTTATATATGTTCCGGCTTGACCTTGGGACCCTCAATCAATGGCCAAATGTGAGCAACTCAAACTCCTAGTTTAGTGGGTGTAAGGTGTCTACAAATATCTGTCTGGCCTTGAATACCGGCCTATCAAATACATCACCAAGCTGCCTTTGTGGCTTGCCAGTGTCCTTCCCTACATGTCTTGTCCCTGTGTCCACTTAAAAACAATTCATATAGCATGAGACAATTTGATCCTATTAACCATAAAAACCTGGAGGACATAATTCAGCATCTGAAATCCTCCTCATGCTGCCTTGATATTCTGCCAACAGGTTTTTTCAAAAATGTTTCTAAATGCATGGCCTCAGATCTACTACAAATTGTCAACATGTCTCTTCTCTCCAGGTTTTTTCCCCACAGGCCCTGAAAACTGCAGTCATTAAGCCACTCTTAAAAAGAGCAATCTAGACAGGTCACTAATGAGCAATTATAGGCCCATAGGCCTATATATCTCCCATTTTTAAGTAAAATCATTGAAAAAGCTGTGCTTTCTTGGCACTAAATAACTGTTATGACGTCTTCCAGTCAGGCCCTGATCACTGTCACACATTCACACCTGGAAGCTGCACCAGTACAACCCCACTGGATCTGGTGGCCGCTAAGCAGCTGCTGGAGTTATGTGCCTTGCTCACCTCAGTAGTGGTAAATGAGGGAGGGCAAACACTGCTTGGTTTACTTTCCACACCCAGATTTCATCCTATCGGTGTGGGGATTGAATTGGCGACCTCCTGGTCACAAGCTCGCTTCTCTAACCTTTGGGCCACCACTGCCACCACTGATTAATGTCGTGCACTGCACTGTGACTTTTACTGTCCTGTTTTACCCTGTTTCTATTTCCTATTTAACTCTTTAAAATGTATTTTATCATGTTTTATTTTCTATTTCACCCTTTTAAAAATTATATGTTAATGTGTTTGTTTTTTTCAATTTCCCTTTGCTGCTTTTATGTTTTGTGTAAAGCACTTTGAATTGCCTTGTTGTTGAAATGTGCTATACAAATAAACTTGACTTGCCTTCCCTGCAATATTAACAATTTTGGAAAGCTTGTTTTTGTCTTTCACATTCAGGTTGCCATACCAAGCTGTAAGATGCTCTCTACCAGGCCCCTATTTGCCACCTCAAGGCAAATAGGAGCCTGGTAAAAGCTCCCTAGATTCTTAATTAAAAACAATCGCTGGTTGGTATCTTAAAAATACTCTCTGAGTTTACATTAAGTGCGATCAATGATTGTGCCCAAGTACTAAAAATGTTCCACTACTTCCACAGGCCGGCTGTTAAGTACAACAGGGTTGATGTTACTGGCCCCTCTTGGTTTCGTTTTGGTCACGTTCATTTCCAGTTTAGTAGTCTGACAACATTCCTGCAATAAAGTGACCTGGATAAAGGAAGCTCCCTCGTGTGCTGCATTATTTTCTGTGAGAAGTCCCACCAAGGCCATGTCATCAGCATAATATATTAATAATACAGTAATAACAATAATATGGTATAACAATAATAGAGATAATAATCAGGATGATCAAATGCTTATCCTATAAGCCATTATGAACAAGAAGTCTTAAAATTGCTAATCTCCATGACAAGTGAGGAATCTCCTGTTGATGAAGACTTAAGGTATACTATAAGGTTGAAGGCTCCAGCACAAGCTTGTTAATGGAACTTGAGTTTGGATGTCATAATGTTACTGAATAACTCACTCTTGGCTGTTCATCTGCCTGACAGCCACATCAACTTAATCAAATGAAATCCTCAGTTTTTTGTGTGCTGTATTTATCCTTTTAAGAAGATGGTTGGCTAAAACTCTCACTTTGGTTAATCTTTAAGAGAATGAACGTTTATCCACTCAGGTAAAGTTGATAAGAAATAAAATCATATCCTCAAGCATGATGATGAAGCTAACACATGGGGCAGATTCTGGCTTTTAATGGGATAAAACTGAGATCTGGTCATGTCAGTCCAATAATGATGTTTTACTATTTTCAGTGGAGACATCCCCTGATTTTATTTTATGTACTTTATGTTTTGATATATACTATATATTAAACATTTGCACAATATATAAACAGCTTCAGTACACAACGTCACCCATACGGGGTTTATGTGCATTTTATTTGCACAGGCAGGTGTGAATGTCGGCGTGTGTGAGTATGTGTGTATCAGTGGCAAACAGTGGATGTGAGTCTATACTTGGCAAGACAGTGTGTCAGGCAGCTCAGATAGGCAGTGACAGCTCACCTGCGGTGCATAGGGCACTGCTGGCCTGCAGGCAGACACGGGGGGTGGGGGGGGTGGATGAGAGGAGGAGGAGTGGGGTGGAGGGATGACACAAACCCAGCATGACTCACCCACGTAGACACACACAGTGGGGGTTAACATGACCGCATTAGTAACTGCACAGCACAGGTGGGGGCTGGAGGTGGCGGCGGCCATGGGAGCCGTGGACATGGTGTATCGTCTTTGAAAAAAAGGATGGGAGGCTGAAGAGGAGGACTACAGAGGAGGAGTGAAAAAAACTGTGAAAAAAGCCCCAGTGGAAACAGGCGGATAGGGACAGGTCTCCATAGAGAGGGGGACATCAATGGAAAGCTAAATTACATAAAATACACACGTAGATATATAAAACACAAAGGACAAAGGGATCTATGGGCATCTGATTGTGTTTCCGCTTCAGTTCAACACATCTAGACAGTCGACATTGGTTCTGTGTATGTGACCACAAATAGACACAAACTGCAGGACCATGGGTTTGTATTTGACCAACACTAATATTTGAAGCCTTTTCTGAGTTATACAATGATTTCTAAGAAATATCAGAATCTTCATACTCCAACTAGTAAAATATGAACACTGTCATTGTAACAAAGATTAAGCAATGATGAATTTAATATCAATAAAATACAACTTAAGGAAGTCTGAAACCTTGTGAGTTATATATGTTGAATGCTAACAAATCATGGAAATGTCACACGTCCAATAATGTGCACAGAGGACATGTCGTATGCTCAATTCCAATTTTTTTCCATAATCTGATTTTTTTTTAAATCTGATTCATCACATTATTGTTTAAATTTGGCCCATATCAGGCTGCAGTGTGAACTGTCCACGGCCTTAAATTGACCCACATGCGCAAAAGAATAACACGACATCACACACAGCGAGCTGTCGTACAGAAATAAACAAGGGGCAACAAAGGTTAGCTCATACTTGCTAACCCTCCCAATTTTCACGGGAGATTCCTGTTTTTCATTGTCCTCTCACGGGTCACATTTCTCCCAAATCATGACAAGTGTTCAAAACTTTCTGTTCTTTTCATTACAGTCTCTCTCTCTCTCTCCCCACTGTGTTCACGTGGACAAATAGTGTGCACAAAAGTCAGAAGAGAGCCTGCGCTCTGGTGGATTTCAGCTGTAAGAAAGGGAACTTGTGAGCAGATGATAGCGAGGTAGAGAAGAAAGAGAGCCACATGCAGCTGTGACAACAGCTGCTCCAGAGTGACGTCAAAGTCGCACCAATTCCGACCTGAGTGTCCAGACTCAGGTTGCATTTAAAAAGATCCGATCTGTATTGGATATGGGCCACATATGGAAGTGCCCCAAATCCGAACTGGAAAAGATCAGATTGCATGTGACTTGGCCTGCTCACACTGTTATAAACATCTGATCTGAGTCACATATGAGCAAAAAAATCGGATTACTGTTACCAGTACCAGCTCAACTTGCCTCGACTCGATTTGACTCAACTCGACTCGGTTTGGCCGTCCTCTGTTTCCCATTGCAGATAGTACCCAGAGATAGTAGCTGGTCGTCATAGCGACGCCACACACAACTGCTGCGATGTTATATTCAATGCAACACTCATACCAGCAACCCACACACAACTGATCTCTTGATTTAAGTTAAAACGTTTCAACATTCCTCAGAATGCAAACACAGATAAAAAACTGTATGAAAACCGTACAGCTGTGTTTTCCTCTGCCGTTGTTGCTGTAGCGGTCTCTGTGACAGTGGGACCAGAGGGTTCTTTGAGTGGCCGGCTGGCCGGACTCGCAAGCTCCTCCAGCGGGTTGGGGCAGGCTTCCTCCGCTGCCACTTGCGGAGCTCCTCAACTCCGAAAACTTTCAAGCACATTTTTGTTCTGCCATCACATTTTTCGTAAAACTGTCATTATTCGAAATCTACACAGTTGATTTCTCACTGCAAAACTTCTCAGAAGTGGATTAAGTGATGAAATAACGTATGAAAATTGTAAAATATAAAACTTTCTATTGCTGGCCTCTGTCAGGCGCGCGCAATGATGACGCAGTAAATAGTGACGATTCTCTCTGTCCAATCAGCAGTCTGCTGTGTTTTCACTTCACATTTTAGTATCGTCTCAGCTCACAAGAAAGTACCTGGAATCAGGTACAGGTACAACTTTTCCACAATGGAAAACCAAGAAAAGGCGAGTAGAGGCGAGTCGAGCTGGTACCATGCAGTGGAAAACGGCTATAGAGTGGATCAGTGGTTCCCGAAGTGAGTGCCGCAGCACCTAGGGTGCCTTAAATTGTAACTTAACACTAGGCTGAAAAGCAATGTTTTGCTGTTCCCTCTGCTTGAAAGTTTCAAGCCTGTTTCTGACGTTACCCAGGATCCCATGCCAACCTGCAATGATGCACATCAAGATAGCATGGTGTGGAGGCTTACATAGAAAATAAAGAGTGCACTTGTTTTGACCTACATAATACACTGTGTGTGTTTGTGTGTTGCACTTAGCTTGTATCTTTTGGGTCTTCAGATATATTTAAGAGCATATGTATGCAGACAAAGGATAGCCCCCAGAATAAGTAGAAATGTGTGAGTAGCAGTGTTTCTGTGTGAGCTTGTGTCAGGTTGTGTGAGCATTGAAGTGAGAACCATGTCTCTCAGTGTGACGCTCACTTTCACTGAGTAGTTCAAGGGCCGACCAGATCCCTAGTACCTGTGTTTGTCCAGGAGCCCCTGCTGCTAGGCACTGTGGCGACCAAATGGCCAGCAGGAGGAGGAGGAAAAGGGCTGGATGGTCAGGAGCATAATGGAAAAAGAGGAAGGAGGAAATGGTAAGAGGATAAAAACAGGAGGAAGGTTAAAGTCAAAAAGTAAGGAATAGGAAGTTGACAGCAGTTTTGGAAGAGGAGGAGAAGTTTGGTGGAAGGAGGACGGAGGTGGATGTGGGAGGAGGGAAAG
This sequence comes from Micropterus salmoides, assembly GCF_014851395.1. Classification (NCBI taxonomy): domain Eukaryota; kingdom Metazoa; phylum Chordata; class Actinopteri; order Centrarchiformes; family Centrarchidae; genus Micropterus; species Micropterus salmoides. Next base: position 27,813,927 of record NW_024040040.1, on the reverse strand, counting down.
GAGCACAGAATCTTAAATAGCCATTTGTCTCTTCTGTGGCTTGGCAGGCAAGCAGTGTTGATGAAGACTTCAGAGCAGACAGACTGTCCAACGCTGCTGGAGACCAGAGGCAGAGAGAGAGAGCGAGAGAGGAAAACAAAGAGGTGGGAGGGCAATGATGAAACAAACTGGCTGAAAGCTCGGTTAGAGGCGAGCTGGTTTTGGACACGATGCTTTGTGCTGTTCACTGGTCTGTTCCATGTGTCCACTCTGTGTCAGGCAGTCAGGTAATGAACATGTGAAAGTGTAGAAAAAGCTTGAGTCATCAAAACATTGGCCTTATGGTGGTAGAAATAAATCCTGTATGTATTCATATAACATTTGATGTTTTTTAAAGATAAGGGACCACTTTACATGCTCATATACCTGTAAAACATTGGTGTGTTGTTGGTGTAATATTGGTAGCTGTCAAATAATGCGTACGTCTGTATGAATAAATTAGTCAAGATTCTTACAAACTCATTAAGATACAAAGTGTCCAACACTAAATAAATAATTAAGACATTATGAAATAATCAAATCAGTAAATATACATGAATGTAACATAAACATGGAATTACCATGAACCAAATAACACCTGATTAACAGACTTTGTGATGAAAAGTGGCTTTACAAAACAAAATTCAAAAGTCATTGAAAAGAATTATGCTATGAAATAAAACAGGGATTGGAAAAAGGACATTTTGAAATAAAAATTGCTGGAATAAAAAAAATGGCCAGTAATCCATCCATCGTCAACCGCTTATCCTGCGTACAGGGTCGCGGGAGCCAATCCCAGCTGACATTGGGCGCAAGGCGGGGTACACCCTGGACAGGTCACCAGTCCATCGCAGGGCCACACATAGACGAACAACCACTCATGCTCACACCTAAGTACAATTTAGGGTAACCAATCAACCTAGCCTGCATGTTTTTGGGAGGAAGCCAGAGCACCTGGAGAGAACCCACGCAGACACGGGGAGAACATGCAAACTCCACACAGAAAGGCCAGGGCAACCGGGGTTTGAACCCACAACCTTCTTGCTGTGAGGCAACAGTGCTAACCACCGCACCACCTCAATAATTCACATATATGAAATAAATGACACAGTTCACCAAATTTAAGACGGAACAACATATTAAAATCAAAACATTGCTAACTGTAAGGTAAACTATTGGGATGGAAAGTGTATTAGAATATTATACTCAAGTAAAAGTACTTTTACATTAAAGAGTACTTATTAAACTTAGATAAAAGTAAAAATAGGTCTGGGGTAAAATATTATGTCATGATATGACGCTACTGTTAAATTTGAATACTACCTTTATGACTACAAAATACATTGCATTAAATGTCAACATATACACTAGTAGAAAAACATCACACCATGAGACCCTATGTCCAAACCAACATGTTCCATCCTGTAGACAGGGACTTGCAGCCTGTGCATGCAACTGATTTTCGATTACAAATATACACGCCTTCCTCAGCAAAGAAAGAGGACAAAACTCAGACAACTAAAAAAAAATGGCCAACAATAAATAGCCTCACATTTCACATTATAAACTCTCTGGTGGTCTCACCCAGAAAGAAAATAAGGATTTGAATGTATCTGCATTTTGCCTTTATCATATTCTTAGCTACTTAAAAGCAACACATTAGGATTAAGATTGCTATCATGCTTAGTGTAATCATTTTGCAAGTTTTTGGCAGTCTCTGCATGTTTAACCCACAATCCTACTGAACATCAAATGCATTGTATTCAATGAGGGATATAAGCTATACTTCAAAGAATATTACTGATAGTGAAATGGAAATGATTGTACTAACCTGCATTAAGATGTATAACACCGGAGCCCCCCCAGGGCTGTGTGCTCTGCATCATGGAGACATGGAGAGAACTCTGTTGTGAAGTTTGCAGATGACACCACCATCATCAGCCAGACTTCATATCGGGAGGAAATTGATAATCTTGCAGGGTGGTGCACAGAGAACAACCTACTGCTCAACATCAGCAAAACCAAGGAGCTGATCATTTTGGAAGAAGGAGATAAAGCCACACACTCCTGTCTACATCAGTGGCGCTGAGGTGGAGCAGGTGAATAGTTTTAGGTTCCTGGGAATCAGCATCACAGAGAACCTGACTTGGTCATCTCACATCTCCACGCTGGTGAAAAAAACTCAGTGTTAAAAAGGCCAGCAACACATGGAACCTTCCACCCCCTATCTTCAAGTGGTACTTTCCACCCCCCTCTTAGAGTGGTATGTTCCGTCTGCACAGTGCAGTTCACAAGATCATGGAGAGATCTTAAGTTCCAATTAAATTACAAAAAGAGTATTAATGCCTTTGTTTCCGCGTCCATTGAACTGTAAGTACTTTAAGCCTCATATTAGTATAGTTTGGGTATAATCTTCCCCTTTTCTTGGCTAAATCTTGCTCTAGGTCACTTTAGCTACTGTTAGTCATGTCAATTAGGCCCAATTTACGAGCATGTGAGTATCTACAGTGCTAGTTCCATATGTGTAGAGCCTGTGCATAATGTAATTACATTCAATGTGCCCTTTTTTATTATTATTTATAGCTGCCAAGCTGTCAACTGTTTTCTGTAGTGGGATAATTTAGTGTGTTAAAGGTGGTTAGCTGGCACCACAGTGGTCTGTTGGTGCCACTTTGTGGCCATTCTAAGTATAGCGGTGTTTGTTTATTTATTTTCTCATTTAGTTCTTTTAAAATGAGGTTTAATGGGTTGTAATATGTTTCCTTACTCTGTATATTCCTCATTTCTGAACCGCACACACACCTACCACAATTGGGCAATAAAGAAGTCTTAACTAGAAATTCTGGACTCTTTTGGACTTGACCCGTCACTTCAGTAGTGGGTGGTGATTTCCTGAACCCAAATATTGTGAGAAGCCACAGTCAGCTCATCTATTTCTTTCACTCAGAAATGACTATATTTCTTGAGGAAGCTTAAGAAGACTAAATTCCAAAAAGCATCCTGATTTATAACTGAGGTTCAGGAACAAGACCACGCCTCTCTCTCTCTCTCTCTCACTAATGCTTCACTCATGTCATCCACCTCTAATCTAATCACCTGCAGATACGTATATAAGCCTTTCTAACCCCTTCCTCTCTCGTTTCTCTGTTCTCATGACTGTCTGTTTAGATTCAGACACACACACTGAAGCTCCTCAAAAATATTTATTGCTTACCTTAACCGCGATCCATACAATGATCAGTCTGTTGTCTCTGAATCTCATCCGTCCATAGTTACATCCACTCCAATGCGGCCAGCCACTTATTCACCGTGACTGTGCTCCATTATCCAAGTTCCTCAGCACCGCATTGTTCACTATTCTCCATTCAGCAGCTCTGGTCCGACTCCACAGAACACATACCGAGGCCATAGTTGCCACCGCCGACTTTTGGGTTTAGTTCACTCTTCCAGACGCCTGACTTCTGACTGGCTGCAACACCGACATATATCACGTTCTTTTTGCTTCCCAGGCTGCATGCCGCCTCCAGCAATTTAATCAGGGCACCTACTGGGGCACCCTTGACTCAGAACTTCACTGCTGCGTAGTCGCAGCACGTTCCTCCCTGGCTAGCAACCCCGTGTGGCACAACTCCTTATCCAGCCACCAGCTGCGTCATTGCCACTACCTTACCCCATCCTTACGCCCCACCCACCAACAACCAGCCCATCTTTCCAAGGCTTAGTTCCACCACGCCTCCACTTCCTATCATCCCCAAACCACCTATCCTATCGGAAAACATTGCACCACAGCCCACAGTCTGATTCCTCAGGAAGTTCACCAAGGGAAGGCCCATAATGTACCAAGGTGGCAGAATGGTTTACAATAAATTCAATGATTAGGCCGCAATGTTTCAAGTTGCCGTTTCCTCCACACCCATTCCTTTTGTGGCGCCGGCCACACCAGAAGGAACTGCCCCCCATGATCATACCCAGCACGGTTTATGAGCACACAGATACCTCAGACACTGATCTTATCTGCTCCCTAAATTCCGCCCTTAAAACAATCCAACCACCAGTTCGTTCGCCTTCATTTCTGGTTTCCACCCAAGCATTGAAGTAATCCCAGATCCATCATAACCTCCAGTCCATCTTGGCCGAGCCCATAAAGTGGTCAACTTCCCAACTAAAAAAGTCGACAACAGCTTTTTGACAGGTCCATTCAACAGCTCCCCTTCCCCATTTTCCCAATCCACTGCACCAGCCATATCAGCATCACCACCAGGACTTACTCTGACAAGAGCCATCTCTCTTTCCCCCATGGCACCACCACGCCAAGCATCAATAGCCTCATCCTCAGCCCAGATCTTTCAAGCACCATGCGACCTGCTCACACAACAGCACCCTCAACCATTTTGCCAGCCACCTCGCCAGGTCAACTTAATCCAACATTACCAGCACTTTGATTGAGGAGTTTATTGTTTTTGGCGTTTCTTGAAATAGGTTGATATTACTTAACCGTCTCTGCCAAATTCGGGTGCAAGAGCAGCCTAAAGATATTTTATCCACTCCCTTTGAAGCCTCCCTCCCAATCTGAGAAACTCTTATTATTACAAATATAAGTACATTCTAAACTAGCTCCTCTACCGTCATACCAAGCACCAACTTCCCTCCCTACTTTCACTCCATACTCGACAACGCTTGTAAATGGAGCTGAGATCATTCCTTTCTTCTCAGAATGGCCTCTCTATTCCTTTTCACGATGACCACTTAACCAAACCCGAAGACATCAACCAATACACCGACACAGAACCCTTCACTGGAATCGGAGGCCACTACAGGGCCTCCCCCTCCCTCTAAGAGCTGTACACCACAATCATCGCTGCTATTCTTTGGGGGTACACAAAGCAATTCTTGGTCGCAACAAAACCCTCTCATTGCACCATTCAGAACGATGCAGTTAAAAACCACCCACACTTAATTCGGTCTGCCATAGCCTCTCGTTGACAATGCGTCACCAATCATCTTCACCACGCTTACTCAGTTCTTAAATCAGAAAATTCCACTGTCCACACATACCTTAGCGGATAACCCCCTTTGTTAGACTCCTTTCTAAGCTCCTGCCTCCTCCATCTCTCACCACCGCATCCATGCGTCGCTCGTTTCTGCTAAGTCCAGCAACACTTTTTAGGGATCATAAAACAATATGCTTATAGAGACGTGCCCCCACACTGAGACTCGACACCACATCCCAGATCAACCCCCTGTATCCCTACCTTCTCGACCCTTCATCACTACTACCTAGACCACTTAATCCCTCCCCCCGCGACCCCTCAATCCTTTTCTTCGTGAACCTTCTCTCTAACCAGACAGACTATATGTCAGACCTTAATTGGCATGGTCTTAGTGAACTGGCATGGGATGTGCACTGCTCAGAAAATGTGAGGTGAGGTGAGAGCCCAAAGGATACTAAAGGACAGTACCCAACCAGCCACAACCTGTTCACCCTGCTGCCTTCTGGGAAGAGATATATAAGTTTCTGCTGCTGCCCAGACAGCAGAGAAGCTTTTTCCCTCAAGATATCAGACTTTAATCAGAATATAGTTTATTTCTGTGTACCATTTTTATAATTGCGTTTTTATATTTTCTTTTCTATTGTCTGCTACATAGCAGAAGGGAGTTACTCAATTTCACTCCACGATTTAATCAGGGCACCTACTGGGGCACCCTTGACTCAGAACTTCACTGCTGCGTAGTCGCAGCACGTTCCTCCCTGGCTAGCAACCCCGTGTGGCACAACTCCTTATCCAGCCACCAGCTGCGTCATTGCCACTACCTTACCCCATCCTTACGCCCCACCCACCAACAACCAGCCCATCTTTCCAAGGCTTAGTTCCACCACGCCTCCACTTCCTATCATCCCCAAACCACCTATCCTATCGGAAAACATTGCACCACAGCCCACAGTCTGATTCCTCAGGAAGTTCACCAAGGGAAGGCCCATAATGTACCAAGGTGGCAGAATGGTTTACAATAAATTCAATGATTAGGCCGCAATGTTTCAAGTTGCCGTTTCCTCCACACCCATTCCTTTTGTGGCGCCGGCCACACCAGAAGGAACTGCCCCCCATGATCATACCCAGCACGGTTTATGAGCACACAGATACCTCAGACACTGATCTTATCTGCTCCCTAAATTCCGCCCTTAAAACAATCCAACCACCAGTTCGTTCGCCTTCATTTCTGGTTTCCAACACGACCTGTTGTATTGTGACTAATAAGTCTACCTCGTACCTTTTACCTTTTATAAGAGTGTAAGTAATATTGGTTGATGTCTATGCTCTGTATGCATGTTGCAACATGGTAACAACACAGAAACTGTGCACACTGCATGATCAGCAGAAAGGTACTAGATGACCTGTGTGAGACGTGGGGAAGTGCCTCACTATAACCAGTCCACTCTACCTGTCCCTCCTCCCTTTACATTTAGAGCGTGTAGGATTACTGTCAAGCAGATATGCCTCACACAACTCACTGTAATTAAAGGTTTTGCTGGCAACATTGTGGGTGTGTTGTATTTGTCACTTAACCTGCTAGAAGTGCAGAGATTAAGGTAGATGCAGTCTTTTTTAAATCATGCTGAGGAACAATGATACTACCCTTAACCCAGAGTGATGGGATCTTTAATTTTATTGCATTATATGTTGTGTATTATTGTACTGTTCATTAACTGCTAGCCCTGGTCCAGGTGCAACTGCACACCCATACCCCACTGACACTCAGCTAGTGAAGTACACATTCCACATGTATCATTTCCAGAGGGTCAGCTGAGTGTAGAGTATGACCTCTCTGGACAGAGAGAGGGAGAGAGAGAGAGAGAGAGAGAGAGGGGAGAGAGCGGAATGAAGTTATTTGGCCTGAGAGTCTCTGGGGCCTAATATGAGTCTATTTAATGAAACACCCCATAGAGAAACCCCAGACAGCCATGGCAATAACAGTACATCTTGACTGTGGTCAGGTCTAATCGGTTGGAGGACAGGAACAGCTCCTGCCTCAGCTCTAGTCAGAGCAATCACTGTGAGGCTAAACAATGGAGAGGATCCACAGAGTGCTGTGAATAATAATTTGTGGAATAGGCCTAATGGGTTTTTTACCACAAAAAAAGTTGCAAAAAATACCACAATCTGATATGTATATGTCTTAAACTGAGATTTAAAATGAAGTCAAATAAACTTGTGCAGATTAATGTGCATACAGCCTCTTAGTGATAAACTCTGCACAGACATCATTCTGCATAGTAAAGCTCAAATATCCGAGCAAAGTGACAATAAGCAAAACACATTTTTGAGTGCAGAGGGACATAAAAAAATTTGGCCTAACATTTTAAATATTACAAAACACAGTATAGATGTGAACAGCCTGGGCTTCACAGATTCTGGGAAAATTAATGAAGGAGACTGTTCTTACCAGAAAATAATTTCAAACACTGTATTTATTTATATTGGTGCATAAACAAAACATTAGTGCCTGTAGTAGTAACAATAGTTACAGATACAACAATTATAGAAACAGAAATAAAACAAGAGAGACCTGGCCAAAATAGCAGCATATTATTAGAGCAAAGTTACAGAGTTACAGATGCGTAAGAACACAAGACACACCTGCAACAAAGGACAAGGACAAAGGACATTCAACCTTCAATCCTAAGATAAATACACAGTATAACTGTATCACCACTTGTACACACAGTTTGTACATAGGTTTAAAGGAATAGTTACTAGCCCACTGTTTTTAAAAGCAGTGACAGTGCAATGTATAGCTTCTAGTTCCATGTCTTTCATCCTGAGTTTAAATTCACCAAAGAAAATCAGATATTTCAGCTGCAAGTAAGTCTGCAGTGTGTTATAGGTGGAGGGAGCAGAGTTGCTAAAGGCCCTCTTACTGAGCTCTGTACGGACCATAGATACAGACAACAAATACAAGTCACCAGAGCGCAAATTATAGGAACTGGTGTTGTGTGACATATAAGTGCAAAGATATGAGGAGAGCATACCAAGGATAGACTTGCAAATCAAAGGAAGCCAATGTATGTGCCTCCTCATTAATAATGAAGGCCAGTTTTTCAGTTTGGACAATGTACAACGGCGTGTAAAAGCTTTCCATCCAGTTAAACATCAGTCAGGGGCATTTCTATAAAGCAGGCTTTATCTCTAAAATAAAAAGCCTATTTTTACTTTGTACAAGTTTGTCAATGTGTAATTTAAAAAGAGCTGATCATCAATTAAAATAGCCAGATATTTGTACATTTAGACTTGTTCGATCTGCTTACTCTGTATAGTAGAAATGCTTGGAAGATGCTTGAAAAAAGCATAAGCTTCGTTTTCTCAACGTTCAACACTAGCTTAAGCTGATAAAGTTGTTCCTGAACAACGTTAAAAGCAGATTGTAAATAAGAAGCTTGATTGATAGTAGCAGCACTAAAACAAATAACGGAGCACTATACACCTGTTTCTGGTTAAACTCTATAAAAAATAGAGTCCTTGTTGGGACCTCCTTTCCACAATGTTATCAGACACTTGTAATAACAATATGAGCCTGTCGGTGGCAAAAACAAGCACTGCTGTGGATGCACTTAGACGGAGTGCAATTGCCCACAAAGATTATGTTGCACCGGTTTCTCTTCAAAAAATATTGTCCGTTGTTAGTTTGTTTTGATGTTCTATCATTATTTTTTCTTTTAACAATTAAATATTTCGATGTTTGGTGAAGTGACTGCAGTGATTTATATAACTTCTATTTGAGACTCATCAACACTGTACTGTACTCCTATGGAAACCTCTTATTTCTCATTTCTACTTTCTTCTGCATGTAACTTTTGTTGTTTCTAATGTCTACAATTTACAAGAGTGTAAAAAATACCACATAACACATCCCTGTGCTTTGTAGTAACAAAATGCTAACAAAAGCTTTTTTTCTTATTTAATTGGCATAACACAACCAGTCAGGTTTCTGTGCTTTGTTTTTCTTTTCTTCCATGCCCAAAACCAAGACTGATTCAACTTGAGTGATTGTGAATTCAAAGAGGCAAAGTGCACACAGTTGCTCATTAGTATCAAGTTTTTTAATTGCCAGTTTGGATGAACTTCTTTAAGAGTTAAATCGTGACTACTGACAGTTTCCACGCACCCTTCAATCCAATCCAGGTTCTCGGCTGCTCTGAGAATCATTTTTCCAACTTGTAGCAATGTGGTGGGCACTGACAGGACCTGAGCAACCTGCCTGACAGACAACAAGCTGCAGCACAGCTTGCTGCATAATTTATGAAGGCAGATGTACAAGCCGGGTTATTAGCTCCCCATGCTACACTGCTCCCCTGATTTACAGTTTAAGGAAGCGAGTATAACAAATACAACACATAAACAAATCAAACCGGTGACAAGTTTGTTTGTCTACAGGGGAAAATGTGCAAAATGGTAGGAGACAAAGAGGAGGGAGCAGATAAGAAAAATACACAGCGGCCAATTAGAGGATGTTGGGGTTATTGTTAATGACTTAGAGGCACTCTGCATTCTGGGTGGGAGAGGTGTCACTTCTGCTACCTCTCATTAGAGGAGATGGATCTGACAAGTTTGCAATGGCTGAAGCTATTAGGCAACAAATAGGTGACTATCACGCAGGACATGGGACCAAGACAACTTCATCTTAATGAGAGCCTTTCTTATCCTTAATGAGCCCAACTAACTCCCTCCCTTAATGTCATGTCCTCCCTCTGTATCTCCCTCCCTCTGAGGATTTCAAGCAGCTCTCCTCCCCTCCATCCCCCTCTGTGGGCCCTGTGGTTTATGATGATGGAGCTCTGAGGGTAATATACGTTTTAATGCTCTATAATGGGAGGGGAAGGAGGGATGGCAAAGGGAAAGGGAAAGAGGGAGAAAAGACAACAAGATAAAGAGTGGGTGGATTAGAAAAGGCCTCCTCTCTGAATGTCTCAGCTTTAAATTAATGAGGAGGCTGAGCGCACCACGATAAATTTAGCTTTTCATGTTTAATTATGCTATGACTATAGTAGTTCAGTGAGGATAAATCACACAATTATTATGCTCCTCACAAATTGCCTGTGTTGTTCTCTCCCTTCTTTCTGTTTTTCCCCTCCCATCTATTTGTTGTTGTTGTTGTTGTTGTTGTTGTTTATTCATAAGCTGATGTCTTTTCTTTGTACTGTGTATGAGAGGAAATAAAACCTACTCTTTCTATCACTGAGCAAAAACTCCCTCTGTGAGTGAGGAGGAGACAAATTAAAGAGAGAAAAAGTAGAGACGCAGATTTAGAGGGAGGGGAATAAGAGAGAGATATTTAGAGGGCGGAGCAGAGAGACTTATTTACACATGCTACATGTGTAAATAAGTTTATTTATATTGCATTGTTGAAATGCAAAATAAAACCACAGACACAAAATGCAGACATAAGAAGCCTAACAAGACTAGGAGCTGTTAGTCTTGCTGCTAATTTATATGCTAAAAAAGCTTAATAATGATAATTTTCACTGAAAAGCAAAATATAATATAGTGTGCTGTCTGTGTTGCTGAAGTAGTGATACACCCTACCGACCATCTGTAGCTCTCTCCCTCTGTGTCTATCTCTCCCAGTGTGAGTGCACTTTGCTCTACAGATTTAAATGAGGCTGATAATGTAACTGTGATACAATTAGTGTGAGTCTCTGAAATACCAAGCTACAGGTGCTATCGTGATGAAAATCTCCACTGTCAGCACTTATCTCAGATTTCACTCCAAATGCCAGATGAGCTGCTTTCCTCAGCAGGTCCCATGGTAATCACCATATTCCAAATCTAGTAGTCAGTCATACGTCTCTTTGACTGATATGGCTGATTTCAAAGTTGCTAATTTTCATACCTACAGAGCTATTTATAGATGGATTACTGAATGGGTCAGTTGAAAGAGTTAGTGCTGTGTGTAAAAAGGACATTGCAAAAGTCTATCAAAAACTTAAAAAGAAGGGTAGAAGATGAAAATTAATGCAATGAAAGCAACATTTATTGTCTAATTTTACTACAAATAGAAATGTATATATAATCCTGAGGACTAAATGCCATGTAGACAGTGTTGGTAAGAGTCAGCTATTAATCTGCCCATTACATCCTTAATGACATACACTTTGGGATTTGAACAGAACTTTCATTCTGAATTAGATGCAAAAATCTGAAGCAAAGTCATCTCCACACACAACGTGTTTTGTGATTCTGGTCTGTATGTGTGTTTATGACTCCACTAACTAAAGCCACAAAAACTTCCTTTTGTGTCGGGGGTCAGAGCATAGATGCACATGCAATTTCATGCATTAATAAGTATCAAATAAAATGTCAGCTCTCCTACTCCACCCACCTTGGTACAAGTGGATTTGTTTGGAGCCAGGAATGACCAAACAGGCACAAGTACTGCGTTGTGCTGGCTTAAAATTAGAGCCCTATCAGTCTAAATTGAAATTCCACATTATTTTTAAGGAATTTTATTCATTTTGGGATGACTATCCAGTTGATAGAGATATATTTCCTGCTGTTGTATTTTCCTTCAACCCAAAGAAAGAAAACTGTAAATATATAGTAATTGTAAAATGTAATGAAATAACCTAATTAATTTGAAAAACAGGATTTTAGAAAGTGCTTGTCGAGAAATGTGCATTACTGTGCAAAGTGGAATTTAAAATGTACTTTTGGTCAAAACTGCCAGGTTACATGCTTCCATTAACGTGGCAAAACTGGGCTTTCTAACCCAACCACAATAATATCTCATAACCTGTTCAAATCCACTTTTCTGTTGGTGCTTCAATTAACCGTCAGAAGATTTGCTATGCATACTCACCTAGGAAGCAATTTCCCAGCCAATAATACCAACAAACAAAATTAGATTTTTGCATAGCAAAAACAAACTGGTGTGGTGAGCACCAAACCAGAAACTCTGTATCTCCTGGCTTCTTAAGCCCTGAATATACTCTGGAGCAGACGTGGACACGGACAGATGCGGACCACGCGGACGCGGACTACTTCTGTTTATACTACTTTCTGCAGTCAGCTAGGCGGACACGTTCCACACATGCGCAGTAGATCGGTTGGTGCCCTGGTAGCACTAGTCTCCCAAAACACGGGACACACACTACGCGTACCCCCTCTGATGACACTCACGGACGCAGAAAGTATAATCCTTGGCTGCTGACTGGTTATGTTGCCTCCTCACTTGTCTCTGGTTCTGGTGCTCATTCCGGCCCCGCTGAGTCCCTCGCTCTGGGCCTGAAAACTTCCTCCTCACTGTGGTCCAAAGCTCCTATGCCAGGGTTGTAAACAGACACTAACACTACTTTGATGGCTGCCGCCAAATGCACGACAACTACCGATACATGATATGTTTGCGACCGGGGCTGCAGGAACTTCTACATCAGCCGCAGTACTCGACGTAGTGCAGGCAAAGGCAGTTGGAAGAGTAAAGGAGAGCTGTGGCCACTGCCAGTCTATGGTGATGATAGCCAGCGACAAAGTGACAGGGCTGATGGAGAGAGAGCTGAGGAGAGTGGAGGAGAAGCGGTAAGCAGGGGACATGTAGGCTACCCACCACTTTTTGAAAGCATTTGTTAAAATTGTTGTGAAAAATAGCTTGCACCAAGAAATGTTAATTAACAAATAAAAATGCTACACACTAAAAACTCCTGGGTTATTTCTTCAACCCATTTTCTGGGTTAGTTGTGTTGGGTTAAAATTATGGGTTATTTTTTCAGAGAGTAACCATTTTTTGGGTTATAGGGCTAAGATTTTGACCCAATTCCTGGGTAGTTTGGGTTTCTGGGTTATTTTTCAAAGAGTAACCCATGTTCTGGGTTATAGGGTTGGCTTTCTAGCTTTATTAGCATGAATGTATAGCAACCACCCCGCTGGAATTTTGACACAACAGTCGTTTGAAATAATCGTCGCTTTGCGCTCGGTCCGTTTTGGCCTGCACTCCTTTGGTGCAACTTTGTCGTGTCAATCCAGTTATTAAATGTTTTCGAATGGTTGAGAGTTGTTTATTTTTCTATTTTTTTTATATAGAGATTAATTTAATTTAATGCAATAGAAATGTAAAAGTGTGTAATATTGTCAAAGTCACCCCTAGTCACATGTCTTCCTTTGTTCTGTTTTCACTCATCTGTTTCCATGGTTACTGTCATTTAGTTCATCTGCATCACCTGTGTTTAGTTAATTACCATCATCATCATCTGTTCCACCTGTGTTCTTTTAATCAATGTTCATCTGTGTTAGTATTTAGTTCCTTCAGTGCAGTCAGGCTGCGGTCGAAAAGTCCTCCTACCTTCCTAACCTCCTTTCCTTGACCTCGATGGAAAACGTCATGAGGTCAAGGAAAGATGTAAAGGAGAATCCATAAGGACTTAGGAAAAGAGGACTGCGGGGCTCAGAGAATCCGACTGCTCTTTTCTAAGCGACGTAATTATGCGACAGCGGATTTTACTGATGTGGTTTGCCATGATAAAACTACAGTGTTCTGAAGAAACACAAAAAGCGCATCTTTGACACTGCGCCCCATGTTGTTGTAATGCAGGCCATCTAAAGGTGGACAACACGGTGGAATATATTACTTAATAACCAAGATAGCAAAAAGGCAGATAAGGTACCAGTCACTAAATAATGGACAGGGTTGTCACATTGAGAATGCTCACACTCACCCTGCTGCCCACCCATAGGCGTATTTATCAACATGAATCCCAATTGTATGTAAATACAGTGTTTCCCACAGAATCACAGCGTAACTGTGCCGAGAGAGAGAGAGAGAGAGGGAGCGACGGGGCGAGAGGAGATGCTGAGAGAATAAATGTGCTGCGCGGAGCTCTGTCATCAAATATGATTTTACCCATTTTAAATAGTAACAAAATCAATCTTTCTCTCCTTTCCTATCATAAAGGATGGTCCGGTGTACCCTATGCTAAAGGAGATATGAAAGGAAGCATTGAGGCACCTTTCCTTAGCTTTTAGAGAATTCGAACAGCTCTTATCATCATCAAAAAAGACTTTTCGAACGCAGCCTTTGGCTGTTCTACTTTATAGTCTTGTTTAGTGTGTACATCCTGCCTGTCTGTACCTTTTGGAGTTACTTTATTAGTAAAACGTTTGAATTGGGTTGAAATAACCCAGAAATTAGTTGTAAATATAGAAGGAAACTGTTGTTGTGTTTTTTGTTGGTAATTGTCATTCTTGTAGTGGTTTACTATTGAAACCAGGATTGAAGTGCCTGTTTCATTTGAAAAGAACAGCTGCATTGAGTGAGATTCAATAGCGTAGTAGTAAAGAGACAGTCCTCAGAGTACTACTTCCTGTGCCAGACATTGGTTTGGTTCAAGATATTAATATATTATAGCTTGTGAAATCACAGAGCTGTTTGTTGTTTGAACTTGACGCAAATGAAATGAGGAGTCCTTATTGACTTGAAGTGGTTACTTTCAAAGCTCTATGTTGTTAGTCTTTCCAAATGCAATCATTGTTTAAATGATATGAAGTCTTTCACAGCATAATTCTTTAGCTGTTTATTTATTTTATTCTTCAACAGTGGAGTAGACATCACAGAAAATTTGTTTATAAGCAGATAATTTAAAATATTGGTGCTTAGGAGGCATTTTTATTGTCAGAATAAGACACATGATTGACAAAGAAACTTGAAAGCCATCCCTTCACAGTGTATCTGAGTTGTCCAGTAGTTGAGCTCTTTCTCAGAGATTGATGGATCAAACCCTGCTCACAGCATGTTAACGAAAAGGGGCAAAACTTCACACATGTTTGCTGAACAAGTGTGCAGCACATCATTGAGTCTCTTAGCTGATGGAGCTGCACATTGCACCGACAGCAGTAACAATCGCAAAAAATAGCTGGCAGCCCTCACACGCATTTTCTTAAGGAAATGCCCATTCTTGTTGGATAATCACTTCTCTTGGACTATTTGTCTGGCAAAACAAGCACGTAAATTGAAGACATCGCCGTGGGCACTGACACATTGTGAATGCCATTTTTTCACAGTATTTTGAACATTTCATAGACAAAAAAATAACCAACAGAGTAATAGATTATGAAAATAATAATTAGTTGCCGCTCTACATGTAAATACATGCAATCATTTAGAATGAACAAATGGGGACTTCCAGCTTCATGATGTACAATTTATTTAAATATTAATATTAAGGTTAAGGTATGGTTCTTCAGCACATAAAAAACATCCCAGCCAGCATGGACCCTCAACAGTTTGCTTTCAGAACCAACAAATCCATAGAGGGTGCCATCTCCACTGCCCTCCACTCAGCCCTCACACACCTTGAGAAAAACGTCACCTACATCAGAATGCTGTTTGTGGATTTCAGCTCAGCATTCAACACAATCTCCCCCGTGAAACTGATCAGCAAACTCAGCACTCTGGGTTTAAACACAACACTCTGCAACTGGATATTGGACTTCCTCACAATCAGACCCCAGTCAGTTCAGATTGGTGGACTCACCTCCTCCACTCTAGTGCTCAACACGGGAGCACCCCAGGGCAAACAACAATGAGACTTCATATTGGGAGGAAATTGATAATCTTGCAGAGTGGTGCTCAGAGAACAACCTACTGCTCAACGTCAGCAAAACCAAGGAGCTGATCGTTGATTTTTGGAAGAAGGAGATAAAAACAAGACACAAAAAGTGGAGCTGAGGTGGAGCAGGTGAACAGTTTCAGGTTCCTGGGAATCAGCATCAGAGAACCTGACATGGTCATCTCACATCTCCATGCTGGTGAAGAAAGCTCAGAAACGACTGTATTTCTTTAGGAAGCTTAAGAAGGCCAAGGTCACCGTCACACAGAAGTGCTTCTGCCGGCGCTACCACAAAGCTACTGAGAAATGTAGTTAAACTAGTGACGGCGCTACTTGTAGCGACGCTGCTGCCCAACATTGAATATAAGCTATATTACCTTTTTTAAAAGAATGCAGGAAACCCCCTTCTATGGGACAAGTGCATCATCTGAGGGAGACATGCTGTGGGAGTTGTGGTGTCAGTAGCTGGCATTGCATCAAACCACTCATTTTCATTTGACCTTGTTGCTCTCAAAGATGCATGACAGCACTTTACCCTGTACTCTCCTCGAAATATTTTCTCCTCTATCGTCTCTCTCTGCATAGCTTCACTGTAATTGCTTGCTTAAAAACAAAAACAATTTAAGTGTGTGTGTCTTTGTATTTTGTTATGCCGCTTTCCATTGTCAACATGCTCTGGGCTGCATGAGTCTTTTTTCTTTTTTTTTGAAAGGCAAATCATTGTTGATGCTTTTGACCAGCTTGGTCTCACCCAATTTCCTTTAGCCAATTTTGAGATTTGCGGTTTCAAATGAATTGGGGGACCCCTGTTGGCGCTGACTGATTGCATTTCCACAGAGCCTCAGTGGCATGTTGTGCCTGAGATCAACTTGGCATCCTGGCATGACGGCAATTTCCATAAAACGCACACTACCCCCATGTCTCACAGTGTGTACTACACAGAGTCACCCACCAGTGCAGCTATACAAATTAATACTACTGATTCCTCTCTCTCTCTCTCTCTCTCTCTCTCTCTCTCTCTCTCTCTCTGACACATACACTCAGAACTATATCCAAACATGGTGGCTGGATCAGTTCACCTGTTCTTTGACTCCCTAAACCTGGCCCTGTCTGTGTTGCAGTGCAGCACAGGATAGCACTTCTTTCTGTAGTGTGTTGGCGTCACGTAGGATCAGGTTTGGTTATTGGCTGAATATCAGAGATATTCTAGAGATATTAATAAAATTATTAATATTAAAATGTATTCATTGTCATTAACAAATTAGGGGCACCACCCTGGAATCAGGGACCAATTACCAAATATGAAATCAGTGCAAAAGGATTTGTTCACCTATAAATTGTCAATAATCAAGTACCATCATTCGATGATAAGTGAGTTTGAAGAGTGAGTCTGTACACTGGCCGTCACAACCAACTGATGTTACAATATTCAATACAATAACCACAAACAACGACCTCTTAAAAGTATAACAGGATTTATTCACTATGGCAAATAAAACACTATTATCTAATCCAAGTCAAATAACAAGGAACCTCAGGATCCAAAAGGTGAAGGTGTGATTTCACACACGAGAAAGGAGAAACGAGAAAAAGGGTAACAGAGCAGCGCTCGACCAGCGACTTTGAGTCTGTATTCAGGAACAAAAAAAATCAACGTTGAGAAAGTTGCGTCTGTCAGTTTTGGAAAAGACAATGTGCTGGCTGCGCTCAGGTCTACATGTACCTGAGGGGCAGCATGTGCTGTGCGTCCTGCACGCTGGCCTGTGGTAGAATGTAAACACAGACTAGATTGAATGAGTGTTTCAGCAGAGTGCTGTTGAATCACATCGTTACAACAGCCACTGTTGATGTAAAAACAGATAGCAATACCTTTCATTTTGCTGGAAAGATCTGTATCACGATACACTATTAAGAGTTGGAAGCCTGCCACCTGCAACAGAGAGTCCGCAGACCTAAGACAGTGACTTAATGCTAACCCTACAGCTGTGCACACCATTACACCGTTAGCAGGTAGGGTTAGCCTCCTTTGTGTTGCTGCGACGTAGCAAACTGCGGTGTTTCATACGGATGCTGAAGGGTACCTTTAGCATAAAATAATTACGCTTTGTCACGTTGTCTGAAAGTGTCAATAACGACGCACTGAGATGAAAACGCGTCAGAGTTCTGTAGTGATCCACACAACCACGACCCCGTGAATCATCAAACAGAAGATGAATAAAAAGGCTGTTTTCCCCATCAGTAGCTTAAGTTCATCCAGTTTGTTGCACATTGAGCTCACATTGGAAAGAAATATTCCTACTAACAGTGTGCAAAGTCCACGCTGGCAGAGACGCACAAGCGAGAACTTCCCTTTCCTCTGGTGTTTTACTGCATGAGCAAAGGTGAGAGCACCTTTGGACCAGAATGTCTATTAATTCCACTGATGACATGACAAAAGTGTGAAATAAATTTGCTGGTGTTGTCTCCCTGATGTTCATTAACTCTTCTCTGGTAGGAGAGCTCCGTCTATCACAGCAGAAAACTGAATTTACAAACAAAACAAAACAAAACAAAGCACAACAAAACACCAAGGCAGCCATCCACTGCACCATCGTGCATGATTACATATCCATACATATCCATACACAGGTGAAGTGGTTAGGTGAAGATCACCTGTCAGAGCCTGGGGTGTACTGTAACAACAGGATCTAATTGTGTTTTAGAGCAGCTATCATATCTAAATAGTCCACCACTACCTGTGTTTTCACCCTAATTAAAGGATAGAATCAGAAGAATCAGAAGGAGCTTTATTGCCAAGTAGTGTTTTACACATACGAGGAATTTGCTGTGGTGATAAGGTGCTACACATAGACAAACATACAGTTGACATAAATAAATGTAGAAATATATAAATATGGAATGGAAGAACAACATTGCAGATATATACATGTGCATTATTCTGGCTCTGTGCCGTGCAGAAGTAACGTAACGGAGGAGAATACTGTGTACATATAAATATATAAACATAAAATATACAACAACAAAGATCAACAATCAACAACAAATATATGCGACGTGCCAGGTCTGAGCCCAACACGAGATGAAACAGTATTTACATGTGCAGAGATATTTGTATTGTTTGCAAGGGGGGAGTGTCAGTGGGGGACCCAGGCCTTGTTAATGAGGCTAGCTGCAGACGGGAAGAAACTGTTTTTGTGGCGAGAGGTTTTGGTCCTGATGGACTGCAGCCTCCTGCCAGAGGGGAGAGTCTGGAACAGTTTGTGTCCGGGGTGGGAGGAGTCAGCTGCAATCTTTCCTGCTCGCCTCAGAGTCCTCGAGGAGTACAGGTCCAGAAGAGAAGGAAGATTGCAGCCAATCACCTTCCCTGCAGAGCGAATGATGCGCTGCAGCCTGCCCTTGTCCCTGGCAGTGGCAGCAGCGTACCAGATGGTGATGGGGGAGGTGAGGATGGACTCAATGATGGCGGTGTAGAAGTGCACCATCATTGTCTTTGGCAGGCTGAACTTCTTCAGCTGCCGCAGGAAGTACATCCTCTGCTGGGCCTTCTTGGTGAGGGAGGTGATGTTCAGCTCCCACTTGAGGTCCTGGGAGATGATGGTGCCCAGGAAGTGGAAGGAGTCCACAGTGGTGTCTGAGGAGTCACACAGGATGATGGAGGAGGGTGGGGCTGGGCTCTTTCTGAAGTCCACAACCATCTCCACTGTCTTCAGAGCGTTGAGCTCCAGACTGTTTTGGCTGCACCAGGTCACCAGATGGTCGATCTCCCACCTGTAGGCGGACTCGTCGCCACCTGAGATGAGCCCAGTAAGGGTGGTGTCAGCCGCAAACTTTAGGAGCTTGACAGACTGGTGACTGGAGGTGCAGCTGTTGGTGTACAGGGAGAAGAGAAGGGGGGAAAGAACGCAGCCTTGAGGGGAACTGGTGCTGATGGTCCTGGAGTCAGAGACATGTTTTCCCAGCTTCACGTGCTGCTTCCTGTCCGTCAGGAAGTCTGTGATCCACCTGCAGCTGGAGTCAGGCACACTCAGCTGGGAGAGCTTGTAGTTGATAGTAAACCATTTTCAACTTTTCCAATCATAACGAAGGATAAATGTAGGAAATTACATCTCATTCTGAAAATAAGCAAATAAATTCTTTATTTTTTTAATTCTTTATCACAGAGCAGTTCCATGGTTTGTCTGCTTGTGTCTCAAACATATAGGTAATTAGAGTATGCAGAGTTGTCATCCACCTCACATCAGTGTTTCATTTGAAAATCCTCACAAAGTGATGTCCTCAGGCAGCAAACAGCAGGTTTTCAGCTGATGGGAGCTTAGCAGCACATTATGAATATGCCTCCTGCACTGCTTTTATCAGCATGGCCTTGCCTCCTCCGGCTCTGTCGTGGATATGATAATGCATTCAATAACATGGTTCTCTCTTTCAGATTATATTTTCCACAGAAACAATCAGGGATACTATTTTTTTCCCCCTCTTCCTGGAACACGTCGGGTTGTTTTCACTGTGAAACAAAATAGCCCATTTCCAGACAAGCTGTTAAGTGCTGGAGGTAATGCTCTCATATTCAGCATCACCTGCACTGCAAAAGTAAAAGCCTCATAAGAAACAAAAAGAAAGAAAAGAAGAAATGCTTAAGTGGGATAGGTTGCTGGCAGAATCCATTTGGAGTGAGCAAGCAATTGCTGCTCATTGACACGGCAATGTCTTAAGCCTGGTTGGTGAATGAATATTTTTGCAAATATATTGCATGATTTTACAGTAGAGGGCCTACAGCAGATGCAAACACAGTAAAAAGCAAGACAATAATGTGCGAGGGAAGCACGGTGTGTGACTGCGAACAGCTCTTATTTCACATTCAGGAGCCCAAACTATTTTTCAATATCATGGAGGATGTGCAACAACACAGAGAGAGGAGGAATAAAACTCATTCACTGCAGTGGCTGCAGTGAAATGTTTTCATACAGCATATGATTCTGAAAGCAGGACGCTGAAGTAAATTTGTTTGTTCTCCTCTGCGGACAGTAAACCTACGAAGAGACAGTGTGCCCTTAAATGAAGAGATACTATGTAACTAAAAGCTTATTAGCTCATCAAAGGCTTTAGAGTCCCTCCCCCGCTTCTCTGCTCGCCACGCTTAAAGTGTCAATGTTAGCAGAAAGGATCTCATTAATTTTTGGTGGATGAATAACAGTAACTACCATTCCAAAGTAAACAGCAAGGTTTTAATAATAATAGGCCAACAGTTTGGGCTCTTTGTCTCTCTTGCTGTTAGCCGTCCTCTGACAGCATAATAAGAGGAGTGTTGCTCATCAGAGAAAAGTGGAAGAGACACTGGAAAGGTAAGAGAGGCACCGCAAGGAGTCCTTTCACAAGAATGAACTCAAAGGCAGAATCAAAGATATTGCATCTGAACACCACCTTTGCAAACTTGACCAATTTAGGTCGTTCACTTATCTACAGTTACTGAGCGAGGAGATTGAAGTAGATGAATAGAATTTCAGTTAATAATACACCTGTCTTGTTCTCAATCACACTGTGGGGCTGCAAGAGACAATACATTTATACTGTGGGTGAATTAGGTAAAACTGACGTTTTCATTATTATTGGATCATAAAAATACTATGATCACAAGTGAAATAGCCCTTTTTTGTTTATTTGGATTTGGATTGACAAATGTAGAACATTTCTCGCTACAGGCCCTTTCACATTTTCTAAACAATACTGTTGCAATATGCAGTGTCCAGGAAAGATGTTGGTCAAGTGTAACTCCTGATTATTTGATCTGAATAATTTAATCCAAAAAGTACCTTTAATAATACCTGAGGTGCCACAACCAGTGTCAGTGAGATAAAGCGAAAATAAAGGTCCACCATAGAAGGTCGGATGACCAGACTGAATACCATGAATGATGCATCTAGTCTAGGACCATTTGATATGGGTAAACTAAATGAAGCTTGCATAATTCTCCGTTTATCCAAGGAAGGTTAACATCAAGGGCTACAGGACTTGGTTGAAGATACTAGAAGACGTTTCCAAGTCTCTTCATCCTGGATGACTGGTAGGGACCTCTGTGGAGTTTTTTCCCAAGATCGATACTACTTAGTGCTTCTGGCTATAACGACAGCTGATGGTCGTTAGAGCCACATGAGGCCAAGTCTGAACGACCATCATAGGCATCTTCACCTGAGACCAAAAGTGAACGTTTGATTTGACTGATCTGAGATGTTGTGGCGACCCAGCATCCCAGTTGTTGCAGGGAGGTAGATGATAGGCCTTGGTTGGCAGCAGATATCGCAGCACCCACACTAAACAAACGCCCTCATTAATGCTGAGGCGATAGTTTGCTTTTGATGAAGCTTGCCTTAAAGTGGTCATATTATGCACATTTTCAGGTAATTAAATTTTCGCCATATTTCTGTCATACTGCACGTTGCTGCAGCACCTCTTTTCACCCTGTGTGTTGAACGCTGTGTTTTAGCTACCAAGTGAAGCATCTCACTTCAATGTGATCTTTGTTGGGAGTTGCATATGCACAATACCTAGTTCACTAGCCAATCAGAAGCAAAGTAGGGCTTGTCGTGAAAAGACGGTAATCACAGCTTCGTTCAGCTGTCCATTTTCCCGAACCAGCTTCGCAACCTAGACTGGAGCAAGAGTCTCAGAGTGGTGAGTTATGAATTTATATCAAATGTATCTTTCATATGTAAGGTTTTAACTGTGAACTGTTTCAACAACACAGTAACAACTTCTGTGCATTGACTGCCTGAAGGGTATCTAACTTTCATTTGGGAGGGTGGGAGTGAGAGCAAGCTGCAGGCCGACTTATTTTGTTTCTCCACCTGAGTTTTTGAGATTGTGCCACACATTCTGCTAGGCAAGCATTATGACGCGTGTTACATAGTGATGCAGATAGGTTATGGAAGTAAAGGCTGGACTACAATTGAGCTGTTTTCAGGCACTTCAGGAGCAGTATTTTCTGTCGTAGATGGTAGCTCACTTTGGGGTAGATTTTGAGCTTTTTCACTTTGCAAACTAAGCAAGGTATATAACACAATAAAGGAAAGGGGAGAATCCAAAAAGCATAATATCACAGGTTGTGTTAGGTCTAATGTGTAAGTATTTAATCATGAATTTGAAAGGGCAAATGGGGGTGTCAGTGCGAGACTTGATTATAGAGCAAGCAACCCACATTTGGACTGCTTAAAGCAAAAACTATAGTAAGTAGAAGACGAGTCCAGGATGGAGAAGGAAGGACGCCAGTGGCTAGCACACCACTGCCCTTTGAAAATACAAAAAACTAAACCTCGGATGGCGCGTCATCCGTGATGCCTTTACAATGCTCGGGCAAAAGAGACCAGAATGGTAAGTCAGAGTGGCTCCCTTCGTATAGAGATATAAGATTGTGTAGATTTGGCACCAAAGACGCCATGTAAAGTAAATGGGAGATGAAGGACCGTCCCTGAGGGTTGACCCGTATGGCAAAGAGAATTGAGAGCAGCTGCTGCTTTGTGATACTTCTTTCGGTGCAGCAGGAATTAGTGGTATCACGGATGGGCTGCAGTTTCTCAACAGGGAGGGATGCTTTCATGACAATGGAATTAAGTGTGATCCAGAGAAACTCCAAATGTGTATCTAGACCTATTGTTTTTTCATCTGACAGTGGGACGCCAAGCGCCTGAAAACAGTTTCTCAGTTTGGACAGGGATGAGCCTGAGCTGTTATGGGATGAGCGGTCTTTCAGGAGGTTGTGACTTTGCCTAATGGGCTAGTGCAAACCACTGTAAATGGAGCCGATTGAAATGGGACGAAGACATAGGCTTTGTGTACCTCTTTCTCTAGCAACTGCAAAACCGTTTCTGGCTTTCATTGCGGACTAAAGATGTTTTGCTACATAAGTGACTATGGGTGTGGGGGAGAACCCTAACCCGAAATCCCAAATAAAGTCCTGTAAGAAGATGATCAACAAACACTGAATCACTGTGTGAAGAAAGTCCTGCCTCTAAACTGTGAACATTAAATTGGTTAGGAGGGATGATCAGAATGTCTTTGAACTGCGATGATTCCCTTGCCATGAAGGAGTCCGGGTTAGGATGCTGTGGCGAGGGCAGACTAAACGAGGATGAGTGTATTTGCTGCAGACAATGGCAGTTGGGGAATGTACAGACATTTTCACTGAAATGAGTGCATATTGAAGTGCTACACCTCGATGGCCTTGCTTTTCAGCGCGAGGCATAAGGCACTGGAGTGGAGAGGCATTGGAGGAAGAAGACTGAACTGAGGGGCAAAGGGGAGCAGGAGTTGCAGGAAGTGTTTGGGGAGCCTCCAGCAACAATCACTAATATTTCTAGCTAGAAATGTTTTAAAAACAAATTTTAACGTGGGAATAAAGTTTAAAGAAGAACAAGAAGAAGGAATGTCACGCGATGTGGACACAGGCCAACAGAAAATAAAAAATTTATTTCAATAAAGCCGTTATTGTGACACTGATATGTTTTGTGCTGTGGACCAATTTAGCTATTACATATACATATTTAATGTGAGACTGGGTTGCATTCAGTAAGTGAAAACTCTTTAAAGTCATCCCTCATCTAGTGAGAGTCTCTGTGGAGATCACAGGTCAACAGTTATATTACAGGATTAATCTGGTTCCCTTGCAGCTAAATAAATTTCCCTGTAATCTATCAGGCCCTAGTGATGGAACAGATTTATCAGCCTGGTAATTGCTCATGTTGACACACATTATCTTTGAGAGGATGAGGTAGTGAGAAGCATGCCACCTTATTAATGGTTTCTAATACATTCATCAGGCATTATCAGATCCTCGGGAAGGGCCCAGTTAGCTGTTCCAAAGTCCCAACTAAAGACTAAAGGTGACCGAGCTTTTGCAATTAGAGCTGCTACGCTTTGGAACGCTCTACCTGAGAACCTCAGGCTCGCAGGATCAGTAACATCTTTTAAATCACTTCTTTAAACACACTTTTACAAAACAGCCTTTTATTAGTTTTAGGATGTTGATCAATGCCTTCATCATCCAGGAACTGCTTATGCACTCTAGCCACATGAGGCCGGGTATTGCACCAGGAGTAACCCAGGGCCCACTGCACCAGTGTAAGGTCTGACAATGGCTCTGAGGATTTCATTACCTAACAACATTCAGGGTATTGTTGATATCTGTGTGACTCTCCAAGGATATGCCTCACCAGACCATCTGTGATTCAATGCCTAACAGGTCACGCTTGATGATGTTGCGGGCAGGATCATGTTCACCATGGCATCTCCAGATTCCTTCACGTCTGTCACATGTGCTCAGCGTGAACCTGCTCTCATCTGTGAAGAGAACGGGGCGCAAATGGCGCCTGCCAATTCTGGTGTTCTCTGCGAATGCAGAGCTGCATGGTGCCGGGCTGTGAGCCAATGCCGGATTAGTACCCCCCGGGGGCCCCTGGGCACTGACGCCCTGAAGAGCCCTCCTCTCCTCCCTAACACCCACACCCTTGATAACAAAGCTATTGACACCCAGCAAACTACAGGCACTTGATAGAACCTTCGCCCTACCAGACAGACTCCGCAAACACGCACACACGATGGCCCACCTTAATTAGGCTACTTAATGTGAAATCACACACATATTGGTGAAATGTTGATGACTATTCCAGCTGAGCAGGCAGCAAGTATGCCTGTCCAGTTCAATAAACCAAGAACTGCCATCTCACTCACAAATCACAATCCAATTATACAATAAATTCAATCATCCCAAGACAGTGTATGGGTCAAGACTATGACAAAATAGTTTTCATTGAAAATCACCCAAGCAGAAAGCACACTAGGATTCCTGAAACATGACTGATTGAAGATACAACAATGCCATAACACAATACTGCTGAGTGCAGTTTGCAAAAGAACAGTTGCTAAGTGAACCGGGCAACTTCACACACTCCAAAAGCCAACACATACTGTATTTGACAAACTAACTCTCATACAGGTTTATGGTGCAATGATGATGCAATACACATGTTATGCAAACACCATATAAACTCAGCAAAAAAAATCATTATCTGGTCACACTATCACAACAGATTATATATTAGCCTAAGTTTCTTGATTCACATATAGCATAATAGCTCTCACCTTTAGAAGTTACATTACATTACATTTACCCATTTGGCAGACGCTTTTATCCAAAACGACTTACATGAGGAGCAACATACAAGCATCAAAAAAGCCTCAAATACAGCACAAGAAGTAAAATTGACAATACATACTAGGAAGAGCACTAATAAATACTAGTAAGAGCTAATAGCACATATCGCATCAATGGGGTAAATACCTAGAAAAAGAAGTAAGAGTTAACAAAAAGTGCAATCAATACAAGATACTTGTAAGGGGATAGAAGAAAGGCACACGAGGTGCATGTTAGAGGTTAGGAGTTAAAAGTGTTATAAGAGAAAGTGTTCTCGGAAGAAATGAGTTTTCAAGAGCTTCTTGAAGTTAGAGAGGGACACCCCTGTTCTGATGGCATGTGGTACCTCGTTCCACCATTGTGGTGTCACAGATGAGAACAGCTGGGACGGGGATTACTGGAGTGTAGTGGCCGAGAAGGAATGTGAACTTGTATTATAGCTATCAGACTCTTAAACTCTAATTCATCCTCAGCACCATTTTTCATAATTGATTCTTTATTAATGTATATTGTCTGCTATGTAGCAGAAGGGAGTTACAAAACTCAATTTCAGTCTATAACATGTTATGTCTGTGAAGATTCTCATTCATCCAGGTCATAGTTATCCAAAGAAGTTTAAAGTCAAAGGCAACTGGACTTGGTTGAAGATACTAGAAGATGCAAGCAATAGTGACAGTAATGGAGTGACATGCGTCCTTTTGGGCTGATCAAAAACAAGATGTGCTGCTGCATTCTGAGCCATTTGTAGGGGTTTCACAGCACAAGCTGGAAGACCTACTAGGAGGGCATTGCAATAGTCAAGGCGAGAGAACCATGGCCTGTACCAGAAGCTGCGTGGCACACAGAGTAAGGTAGGGCCTGATTTTTCTTATGTTGTATAAAGCAAAGCGTCATGACCAAGAGACAGCAGCGACATGGTCTGAAAAGGACAGTTGGTCATCAATAATGACACCGAAGTTTCTCACCACCCTGGTTGGAGAGATGCTTCGCTGTAATGACCAAGTTCCGTCTTAGAGAGGTTTAGTTGAAGGTGGCAAGCCTTCTTCCTTGCGGATATTTCCGAGAGACAGTCTGAGATCCATGCTGACGCTGGGGTCATCGGGCAGGAAGGATAGGTAGAGCTGCGTATCGTCTGCGTAGCAGTGGTAAGAGAAGCCATGTAAACAAATGATCAGCCCCAGTGAGGTGGTGTTAACTGAGAAGAGGAGGGGCCCTAGCACTGAGTCTTGGGGCACCCCTGTGGAGAGGCAGTGAGAAGAAGATAACATTGCCACAAAACACCCCAAAAGGTAGGATTCGAACCACATGAGTGCTTTGCCCGAGATGCCCATTGCTGAGAGTGCGGATAGCAGGATCATGTGATTGACTGTGTCAAAGGCAGCTGATAGGTCAAGCAGGATAATAACAGAGGATTGGGCTGCAGCTTTAGCTGCCCTTAGGGCTTCTGTTACAGACAGAAGAGCCATTTCAGTAGAGTGTCCACTCTTAAAACCAGACTGATATGGATCTAGGAGGTCATTCTATGACAGGAATTCTGAGACCTGTCTGAGGACTGACCCTTCGTTAGCTTTGGATAAAAATGGTAGATAGGCTGATAGTTCTCAACTTGAATAGGGTCGAGGGAGGGCTTTTTGAGCAAGGGTTTAACCTGAGCCTTTTTAAAAGTGGTTTTGAATGTTCCCGAAGCCAGAGACGTATTTATCACTTTAAAAGTGAAAAATAATTTCCTTGAGTCAGTGCACTGCTAATTCTGTCATGCATAGAATGCAGTTTTGGCAGCACTGATGCTTGTTGAGAAGGAGGATAGGAGCCTTTGTAGCCCTTAAGGTTGGCAGGGTCTTTGATTTTTCGCCATTTTCTTTCAGGGGCTCTGACATCAGTATGAAGCCCACGGATGGTATCAGTTAGCCACAGGTGGGACAGGTTTTGGCGAGCAGATTTGGTGGATAGAGGACAGGCTATCCAGGCATGAGCTCAGTGTATAGCACAGAGATTGTGAGGCATCATTGACCTCAAGTGAGGAAAATGTGTTGAGGGGAGGTAGAGCACAGGCTAACACTGAGGCAAAGTG
Source organism: Micropterus salmoides (assembly GCF_014851395.1). NCBI lineage: Eukaryota > Metazoa > Chordata > Actinopteri > Centrarchiformes > Centrarchidae > Micropterus > Micropterus salmoides. The sequence continues at coordinate 27,786,066 of NW_024040040.1, read as the reverse complement.
AGTGGGGGACCGGTTGCAGAGGTGTAAGACATAAGGTGCTGGAACAATGGGCTGTTCCTGTAGGCATACTGTGAACTGGATGAAATAGTGGTCAGACATGTGTAGAGGTCTGACTGTAAGGCATTCGATGGCACAGTTTCGGACAAGAACGAGGTAAAGCACCTTGCCAGCTTTGTGGGTTGGGGGGCTGAGAACCTGTGTTAGATAAAAGGACTGAATCAGAGACAGGAAGTCTGCAGAGTTTGATTTGTCTAAGTGAATGTTCATGTCACCGAGGACAATAACGGATAGTCATGCTCTGGGGTTGAAGACAGCAGTGTGTCTAGCTCATCCACAAAGTTATGCACGTGTCCTGGTGGACAGTATATGACACAGAGACCTTTACTGGAGCGGACACCAAGGCAGCATGAAGTTCTTATGTTCTTGTCTTTTTCTTCACAAAGTAGCCGATCAAGTCCTCAAAGTCCAGCTAGCAGCAAGCAAAGCAATATATTTTTCTGGTGGACGGTGACTATATAATAATAATATAATAGCGTGTCTTTCTGCTGGCCTCGTTCCTCCTCCGTGATGCTGGATAGTTATCTGCCAGATTCTGAAAGGCTGAAATCCCAAACCCCAAATACTGATCATGAATCAGTACGGCTCCGAATCATTACCTGGCCAGTCATCGAACTTACATATAAAACAGACAATCATGAGACTTAACGACCTCTATCACAGAGGGACCCTCTCTGCCCAAGGGCCCCTGTGCATGTGCCCAGATTGCACATATGATAGATTAGGCTCAGCTATGAACACAGACCCACTAGAGGACGTTGGGCCCTCATGGAGTACTGTGTTTGACAGTTTGGTCAGAAATATGCACCCCAGTAGGAAGCTGGTCATTTTGTATGCCTCTGGCAGTGCTCCTCCTGTTCCTTCTCGCACAAAGGAGCAGATACAGGTCCTGCTGCCGGGTTGATTCTCTACTACGGTCCTGTCCATCTCTCCTCATGTAATGGCCCATGTCCTGGTATCTCCGCCATTCGCTTAAGAGTGTGCTGAGACACACAGCAAACCTTGTGATGACACGTATGGATGTGCCATCATGGAGGAGCTTGACTACCTGTGCAATTAGAATGAGCTGCATGTACCGCTTTATGCTCCCAGTAGTGACACTAGCAAAACACAGAACTAGAGAACAGTCAGTCCGGAAAGATAAGGAGAGAGCAATTTTCTGTGGCTACAACCTGCAAAACCATTCCCTTTTTTGTGGTTGCATTTGTTATAACTTTCATTTGCACCAAAACAAGTGACACTGATTCACAATGGTTCATGCTTCCTAACTGGACATAATGATATCCCTATAATTTAATAGACATTATGTTATACTATGATGATTAAGTGTTCCCTAATTTTTTTTTGTAGCAGTGAGATTCTAGACCACAAGTAACCTTGAGAATGCACTGTTCTAGTAGCATAATGAGGTACTCTGAGCTCTTTAAGATATGATGGAGCCTGACCATTGAGGGCTTTGTAGGTGAGGAGAATATTACTCTGGATTGTACAGAGGGCCAGTGCAGAGAAGCTAATATGGGAGAAATAGGAACTTTTCCTTGTTCTTGTCAGTACACGTGCTGCAGCATTCTGGACTGACTGGAGAGTCATGGGACTTTTTGGGGAAGCCTGATAATAAGGAACTGCAATAACCCAGCGTAGAAGTAACAAATTTATGGATTAGTTTTTCTGCATCAGACAGGATGTGCCTGAGGTGAGGCAAGTTTATTTCTATAGCACATTTCAGCAACAAGGCAATTCAAAGTAAAAAAAAGTAGATACAATTTTAAGAGTCAAATAGAAAATATCCTGCCCGAACCCATCGTCATCCAGACAGCTGAGAACCATACTGAGTTTCAAAAGCAATGAATAAAGTCTTGATTTTAAAGAACAGAACAGTTTTAGCAGACTTGAAGATTGTTCCGGATATATGGTGCATAAAAACTGAACGCTGCTTATTCATGTTTAGTTTTGACTCTGGGGACAGAAAGCAGACCTGCCCCAGACGACCTGGGAGGTCTGGATGGTTCATAACATAGAGGAAGATCAGAAATGTATTTTGGCCGATAACCATTCAGTGCTTTATAAACCAACAGCAGTACTTTAAAATCAGTGCTCTGACAGACGCCAGACAGAAGCCAGTGTAAAGACCTCAAAACTGGAATGATGTGATCCACTTTTCTGGTATTAGTGAGGACTCAATCAGCAGCGTTCTGAATCAGCTGCAGCTGTTTGATAAATTTTTTTGGGAGCCCTGTAAAGACACAAGTAGTCGAGTTGACTGAAGATAAATGCATGGACAAGTTTTTCCAGGTTCTGCTGAGACATAAGTCCTTTAATCCTTGATATATTCTTCAGGTGATAGTAGGCTGACTTTTTAATAGTCTTCCTGTGGCTGCTTATATTCAGATCTGAGTCCATGACTACACCAAGATTTCTGGCTTGGTTTGTGGTTTTTAATATTACTGACTAAAGCTGAGCACTGACTTCTAATCGTTCTTCCTTGGCTCCAAAAACAAAGACTTCAGATTTATCTTTGTTTAATTGAAAAACAATTTGGCTGAAGATGGTCTTTGGTGTCAAATGTGAATGTTGTACTTCCTTGTTGGTCCACTAATTCCTGGTTGATATGGACATATGGTCACTCTGATTTTCTCCTTAATAAAGCTTTAGTTGAATATAAACATAGCTCATGTCCTGTGTGCTGCATACTCGGCTTCATTTTATAAATGTTTTTCTTTTTAGAACGCGGTAAATCATTTAGCTGCGATGAATAGGTGTCAAAATGTAAGATGCTGGCTCTTGATTTACATACAGGTATAATGCAGACTGTGGGGCGGCTGAATGTGCTTATTGGATGTAGAGGATGAGTTGTTACAGTGCAGTGTGCTGCTGCTTGTGTAACTGACCTTGAGTGATGTAAGTGAACTTGCCTCTGCAGCCACAGCTTCTCTGTGAAAATATGGTCAGGATAAATATTGTAAAAGCCTCTCACTACGTCCTCATGCTATGTCTTTTTATCATATTCATCATAATTCATAATTAATATTAATAATAATTAATAACATAATTTAAATTCACCTCAGGGCACCACTCTTAAAGAGTAGCCAATTAATTTAGTCTCTCTAAAATATAGTCAACTATCAATATTGAAGTCTGATTAATAATTTAGTAAATAAATTAAGAACTATAACCAAAATTACCATCAACAGCTAGCAGGTTGTAGGTTTGGAGTTCTCCATAGAACAGGTAGGCGATATATTCACTCTTATGTTACAGAAAATAGCAGAAATCCACAAGGAAAAGCTAAATACACAAGATGAAACCTAATTAAATTACCCAAACTAAAGAACAAAGGGGTATGTTTGTGTGCGTGTGTGTGCGTGTGTGTGTGTGTGTGTGTTTGGGGACACAGGGGCTCAGATTAGGGGTGTAAAGAGATACTTGTGAGACATCACAATATGCGATATTAGGTTCACGAGAACAAGACGAAAGATCCTTTAACAGTGTTTTAAAGATATCCTCAGTGCTGAGATACATGAGGGGGCTCTGGGGGGACCTCCCCTCCTGCATCCTGGTGAAAGTTTCTGCACCAATTTATGGTGGAAATGTTCTTATTTATTTAAAAGGAAATATAAAATTCTGGTAGAATGTGACATTTCAAAATATATAAATATAATACAATCTAAAGCAGTACAGTTCTGAGACATTATGTGTTGCTGTATACAATGTAGTCATGATTTAGTCTTCCCTCCTCTTTTGTCATGTTCAAAGGGAGAGAATGGAAAACTCGGCCAAAAAGACACTGTGTCAAGAAGTTGTTAAAGTTACTGACTGGTGCATGCACGTTTTTGGTAAATCTTTATAATCAGAAGCTTGTTTTGGTGAACATAGTGGAGCATTTTGTCAGGAGTTGGTGGAAACCAAACCAGAACTAAAAGGACAGCGAATATTGGACTCATTTTTATTTTATTTATAAAATATGTTTTATTGAGCATCAGTGATACAAAGTATCCATAAAGCAGGAAACAAGAGAAAGGCGTAGATAGAGTGCTCACTTTTTGATGTTTTTTCCCCAGACCCACTTTCTTAGATCCTGTCCCCAACCCCACTTTGTCTAAACACAGCAAGAGTAGAAGAAAGAGACAAGAAACATAAGCTAAAATAAAATAAGGGACAAACTAAAAGATGCAAAAAAAAAAACTGTGAGAATATAAGTGGTTATAATAATAATACAAATCAAAGGGAGTCAACTAGCTTCTCAGGTACTCTAGAAAGGTCTATAGAAACCCTTAGCCTTTCTAGCTTCCGATGGTAAAGAACCTCTTTGATGGGGGCAAAGTGTGCTTACAGTTTAAAAGAATTAGTTGCCTGGCCAGCAGGCAGCAGAAGGTCACGGCATGTCGTGCTTCAGCTGAGAGTTCATCGTTAGCTTGGATACCAAATAGGGGAGAAAAAGGATGTGGATCTACCACAAAAATGTAAGCCATTTGAAATGTGTCAATTTTGGGCAAGACCAAAACATATGTACAAGGTCGGGATTGGCAACATCTGTTACAGGCATGACTAACACTGGGGTATATTTTAGACCATAGGTATTTAGTGTAATAAATTCTCTGTCTGAGTTTGGATCAGCCCATGCTAGGAACAGATGGAGGAGTTGTAAACTAATTAAGATTTGGCCCCACTGGTCATCCTCTATGTTGAGACCCAGATCCTGTTCCCATGATTTCCTAGTTTGTAAAATAAGAGAAATATTCCCTCTCTGTTTGAGATCTACCAAAAAAATGAGTGTCAAATAATGTTTTTGGGGGGATTTGGGAAATGGGGATACTGAAGAGTTGAGATGGTGGTAGCTGAAATTTAGTTGACAAGTCAGAGAAGGTCACGAAGATCCTGCTGTCATACAAAATTTGAATTTATGTTATGCCCAATCAGATCAAAGATGAAAGGCAGAGTCTGTAGTAGATGGCTTGAAATTGTGATTATGGAATACTGGGGCAAAAGTAGAGGAACCCTGCAGGACAAAATACCTTCTAAATTGTAAGCATTTTACGAGACTGAGTTACTACTGGGCTAGTGCTGACAGCAGCCATGACCATAATGAGATCTGGGTGGAAGAAGACTCCATCTGGACCCAGGCAGTCATCAGTGAGCTCATCCATTCAATAAATAGAAGTTCTTTAATGTTTGCTGCCCAGTAATACTGTAGAAAATTGGGGAGGTAAAGGAACTTGGGCAGGACAGACATTTTGATCAGATTTACCCTGCCCATTGAGGAAAGTGCATGAGTATAAGGATCAGAATCAGGGTACTGTACTGTTGATTCCAGAGGAGAAATTGTTTGTTACAGATTCTCGCTTTCACATTAAGACATAAAGGGAATATAAATAATCGTAGAAGTTGGTAAGTAGAGAATATAACAAAGTATAAATCTAAGAATATAATAAATGTGGATTTTTTTTCGGGCAGCGTGGTGGTGCAGTGGTTAGCACTGTCGCTTCACAGCAAAAAGGTTGTGGGTTCAGACCCAGTGTTGGAGTTTGCATGTTCTCCCTGTGTCCGCGTGGGTTCTCTCTGGGTACTCCGGCTTCCTCCCACCATCCAAAGACATGCAGGCTAGATTAATTGGTGTCTCTAAAATTATACTTAGTGGTTGTTTGTCTGTGTGTGGCCCTGAGATGGACTGGTGACCTGTCCAGGATGTACCCCACCTGTAAACTGGGATTGGCTCCAGCCCTGTAAGCAGGATGAGCAGTTGACGATGGACGGATGGATTGAATAGCCCTGCTTCTGCTGTATTGAGTTTAACCCTAACTCTAACTGTCCATTGTTAGTTCAACAAAAGTAAAGACGAGGACGCTTTTTCAAAACCTGATTATTGTTACTAATTGTTGGGCCCCCACTTTGCCTTAAGGATTCCAGTGCCCTGGGTATGGTTCGCCCTTGTGGTTATCTGCCTCTATAGTTCCCAAACACACAGTGCAGTGATGTAAGAGTAGAGGCTCTCCTGCTTTACGCCCACCAGAGGGCATTTTGTGTAACCTCAAAGAACATAAAAAAGGAAACTCAAACAATTCTACATAACAGACTTTTGTTCTTCTGTCTTAATCTTTTCACCTATCGGCCTTTCTGCTCTTCCCTCTGTCTCCTGCTCTCTCAGGACCATGCTAATGACAGTGAAGGGAGCCAGAGGGGGGATAATGGATGTTTATGCAGTGCAGTGAAATGCCCCCATGATTCTCCTTTGGACGAGGGCTAAACTTCCTAACAAGCTCTGATAAGGCACCAATTGGGCAAGGGCCCCAGCAGTAAACACAGCCATTATGGTCACTGGGAAATCACAAGAAGGTTAAGGGCTGGTAATGAAGAGAGATGGATGGCTGTTATTGTATTCCACCATTGATTGGCAGCACAAACCTCTTTGCCCGGCTGTCTTTTTTCTTGTCTTCATTTTTCTTTGTATTTTTATCTCTCTGTCCTTAATTCAACAACTGGAGTGTGTATCTACACACACTGCTGCAAACACTTTCCCCAGCAGTAAACAGCTATAAGCCATGCCTCAGTAAGCTTGTTTAAACAGCTGATCAAACTCCCACGTAAAGCTGAAAATCAGCATCATACAATATGTATCCATGCCCCCCAACAGCCACCCCCCACCCCAACCTTGCAACACTTTCCACGCTTAATCTCGCAAATCAATGTCAATTACATACTGATTATGTTTAGTGTGCCTAACTATTTGTCTTGATTTGGGAGCCTTGTAAGAGTGGAAAATCAGCAATCCATGTACGTGCTTGGCAGATATTGAGGGTGCAGGCGGGGGCGTTGCAGTGCCACAGTACAATATTGTAACTTCAAAGGTCATGTTTGACTGTTTCTGCATCATTAGATATGAAGAGTAGTCCTGATTTACTGGGAAACACAGAAAGGTCAAGCGTGACCACTCTCCCTCTCTCTCAGGTCACAGCCGTGCTTAGATTCCATGTCACACTGTGAAGACAAAATGGCAGCAGCCAAGGGGCCAGAGCAACACACACTCTGGCCAGCACAGCGGGTACCTGTCTGAATGTTGTCCACACGTCACTATGCCTTTGCGTTGCCATTTCTCGTTCTTTACAGGTTGAAACGCACTGACTTCTCCTGGTCCAGTGAGTCTAAAAATACATTCAGAGTCCACTTGTTTCTGGTTTGAAGTCTACTTGATTTAATTTTTTCCAGCTGTATTAACTGTGCTTTGCTGAAGCTTTGGTAAGTGCAGATAAAATGACACCAAGCATGAATCTAATGAATGTAATATCAGGCAATACAGACTGTAATCCACTACGCACTGCCAATAGTATTACTCTGGTTGATAAATACAACATTAATAGTTCTGCTCTGTTAGTATGCTCTGTGTTTAATATCATCATTTGTCTGTCATGGTGTGATTTAAAGTTATTGTCATGGTTTTGGGGGTTTCGTGTGTTATTTTGGGGGGTTTTGGTTCCATGTCTTGTGTTTCTCCTGTTCTGCCTTGTTTATTTTTGTGATGATTTTATGTTTGGTCTAGTTCTGTTTTCACAGTCCCTGCTGCTCCTCCATTGTCCTCATGTCTTAGTTAATGTCTTAGTGTGTAGTCCTGGTTCTGTATTTTAGTTCTGTGTCTTAGTTCTGAGATCTGCTGACTAGTTTGTTGTATTCTGTGTTCTGTTTTTTTCATTGTGGTCCATTGTTTGTTATAGTTTTAGTCGACTTGTCAGTCTGTTTTGTCTGTTCTGTATTGTGGTCTTTGTATATTATATATATTATACCATTTTTATGCATCTGGTGTGTTTTTTTAATTTTGCAATGTTTTATTTGGTGTGCTGTGTTTTTATTGCATGCAGAGTGGTGTTTTGGCATGGTGTGTTTTAATTTGTGTGTTTTTAACTTATTTTACCTGGGACTGCCCTTAAACACCACACACCTCCACTGACGTCACAACTAACAATGAGCAACAGGTGCGGACGCCGGCAACAGATTGAACAAGACTCCTTTTAAGCAGAGCACAGAGTCTGGAGGCAAAGAACGGGACAGAGGGACACAGGGACACAGGGAGACACAGCAGGGAGCGTGCCTGGTGAGGGCATGGAGGTCCGACGGAGGAAACAGGCCCAGAGGAGAGGGGGATCGATCAGGAGGGCAGCAGTGAACGAGAGACCTGTAGGGAAGTAGCTGGTCGGACAGAGTCGGGATCATGGAGCATAGGATGTGGGGTACTTGATGCGATCACCCTACTTGCCAGTGCTTCCTTTTGTTCTAGGGACGAGCGGTGGCGACTGCAGAGAGGACGGAGCGAGCGGTAGGAGGGTAGCGCGACCCGTGGAGCCGCTGGACCATGGGACTGAGGAACCGGCCCAGTAACTTATTTCTCTCTTGTATAGCCCTCTTTTTAACCTGTGGCATCACATTGATTTTAGTTAGGCTTTTTATTATATATTTATATTTTTTATTTTTTTGTAGTAATAAATTGTTAAATTTATTTTAGCCTGTGTGGTTTGTTTCTGCTCTGCTCCAACCCCGATTTTAAAGAACCTGTGTGTCTGTGAGTCCTAGGGCTCAGGGTAGCTATTCCCTATGTGGCATTGTCGGTGCGCCCTTTCAATATGTTTCTTAAATTTTTAATTGAGAATTTTATTTGTGTACCAGCTACATGGCCACATAGATTCAGGCGTTCGTCTCACGTCAAGTTACAGTTTGTCTATGTGTGCCATGTCTGTTAACTCCATGTGTCTGTGTGTTGCCTTGTTTCCTGTTTTACTCTGAAGTCTGCGTTTTTGTTTGTTTGTTTCCTGTTCTGTTTTTCAACTTGAATAGATCCACCTGTTACGTTCCTGCCCCGTTCATTTGCCTATGTTCTGTTTAGTCTGTGTTGGATCATTGTAGCTCATTGTTGCTCTGTCATCGCTGTCAAGTGTGTCCTTGTTTGTAACTTTGCTTGGTTTTTGAATCTTTGTTGCACTTTTGCCAGCTCTGTTTTTTCATTTTGTTATGGATTTGTTTGGACTCTTGTACACTGTACGTGTAAATCTCAGAACTGAACCTGCTCTGCTCCTGTGTCCTGCGTTTGGGTCCTCAACCTGTTATCACTCTGGACTCACCTTGACAGTTATGGAGAATGCTATTTCGCTTTGTGATAGTAATTACAAATATTAATTTTCAGTTCTGAATTTGGTGCAGCACCTGTTATTCACACTTAAGCAGTTCTTCATATAAATTTTCCTTTTTACTCATTTTGAATTCAAACTTCAAACTGGGTGGTGCAGGCGCACGGAATAAGACACATGCCTTTGGTGTGGGAGACCAGGGTTCGATTCCCACTGCATCATCCACCGCTCTGTCTCTGGGCAAGACATTAACCCCTAGTTGCTCCAGAGGCATGCAACCTTTGACGTATACAGCAATTGTAAGTTGCTTTGAATAAAAACGTCAGCTAAAATGAATAAATGTGACAAAAATGCCAGGGCAGTACTGATCCAAACAATCATATAGAGATGTACACATGTGAAAACATTCCACTTACATGTGCAAGTCCAAATGTGATCATTGTGAGTGACTGTGTTCTGACACCGAGGTTGGCAAAATTAGCTAATATCCACCTTAGAAATATATTTTCTTTAAAAAAAACAGCTAGCAAGTGTGGTATTTAAACAAGAGGAACAGTGCAATTGTTGGGGACTATTTTCAGCTGCAGATTAATCCACATCTGGTGCTCTAAAGTTTCTTTGGGGCAGCAGGTTGGTATATGTGCGATTGAGTCTATATTAACGTGTGTGTGCACCCAATGCAATGGTGTGGCTCATTGATGTGAACTGATGTGTGAATAGTTTTTGGACAACAAAGGAGGAATAAGATATTTTTTGGTATATACCCAATACTTGTTAGTAGACAGTTCATTCTTGCTTTGGGTCTTTCCATGAGATTTGTTGACAAAAAGAAAAACATAAAGACTCACCAGACATATCCTTTCATTCTGTGAGTAACTTTACAACAGGCCAAAACTGTTAAACTTTGGTCGATGTCTTGTTGCTCTCAGCATGCCGATGTCTGTACTCTAGCTGGAGAACATTACAGCATTGCATTAGGACTGTATTTTTGTGATGAGTCATCTCTAGAAAATCAACCAGCTGATCATGTGTCCTCAGCTTTAGCTTTATCAACTTAGTTCTGAATCATAACTCATGAAAGGAGGAGCTCATGAAAAATACAATGTTGGAAAATACAACGTAGCATGTTATTTCATTGTGTAAGATGCTATATTTATTCAACATTTCATATCCTCTGTTGTGACCTTCAGGTTGGCATCACAGGGTGTGAACAATAATTAGGTCATTACAATATTATATTAAACTTTTGGACTTAAGTGAAAAAAAAAGTAAGGGTTGAACCCTGTCATACTACATTCAAACAGGGACACCCTATTCCAAGGAGCCAAACCTTGATAGAAAAAGTGTGATATTTAGCCCCTTAGCTAGAGTGATAAAGAGAAGGAGAGCGAATGGAGGGATCAAGAGGGCAAAGAATTGTGCAAATGTTTGCTTTTGCATTCAGTGTAAAAGGGATGGATAATTAGAATGACATTTAGCATAGACTACAGGTTCCGGCAGGGTTGTCCAGCGCCAGATTCGGCTCTCGTTTGGCAGCACATCATTAAATATCAACATGGCATCAATCTAGGGGCTGCGGCCATGAACTCCTGGCCAAACAAACGCTCATCAGCGGTACCGTCAGTGGCAGGAGAGCCGGAGGTGGGTGGAGCATGACTGGCTTCCCTCAACTCTCAAATGAGGTGAAACTGGTACTTTCCTCTAATATGCAACTGACCCCTGACAGGCGCTATCTCCTGGCTCAACCTATGCAGAGAAATCCAGGAGGTCACATTAGCAGGCTAGTTATAATAGAGTGTCAAATGTCTGTCAGCGCATAAAGGCTGTAGCCATCTATCTGAGGTTTAATAAGTGACAACACTGGACCACTCATAATGTATGGGATGCCATTAGCCAAGAGAGAAACAGGGCCTGTATATGACATGATCCCTATCTCGCTACTTTCATTCCTCTTCCTCTTCCTCCCTACACTTGAATTAATGACATAGGCACCCAGGAGAGGAAGGGATCTTATACTTTCTCCATGTTATTTAAATTAGTCCTAATCCCTTTTCCGCTCAGGGAGGGTGGTTGTGCAATAATAGCGGTGCACACCAGACCATGGCTTTAACATAAGGGGCCAAGCGATCACGGTGTATGTTTTCACATTAATGCAGACAGGCATATTGATCCCAGATGCTGACTCTTGAATGAAGCCGGCAAGTTTGAGCAAAGCTCATTAGGCCCTGTGCATCCCTCTGGCCGCAGTCAACAACAGAAACACACTGAGATAACAGACGAGAAATAGACACAGCAACAACAAGACAAAACTCAGGTCACGTACACATATGTCTCAAAGCTAGCTTGTTGAATATGTAGCTGCACCTAAACCCTCTCTTTGAAGGGTGGAAATTCCTCTGCACTCTATTGGCAACTGTAGTATGAAAATGAAGGAGTGGTTCACACAATCTGACGTGGGCCCTGTTTCAGAACGCAGGTTTAACAAACTCTGAGCTCTGAGTTTATTGAGCCTGAGGTGAAAATTCTCAGTTTTCGGTTTCAGAACAACTGTTCAGAATTAGTTAAATCAACCCCAAGTATGTTGAACCTGATGGAAGTGCGTGCTTAGGGATGATAAAAAGCCATCATCAATGGAGCTCCAATATTAGGATTCACTATAGCAACGGGTAAATAAAGGCAGAGCTCCCATTTTAATCGGGTGGAGATAGAAAGATCAATACATACCAGTGATAGACTATTTATGTTAAAACGCAGGAGTGGAGGAAGGATCAATACATTAACAATATTACATTTTATACAGTGGAGCTCTTTCATTATTTACCAGACTGGAATTTCCCTAATATATGATAAAATGCTGGAATTCTCCTAAAGCCCATTACATTCATTTTAAATAGGCTATATTTATTCAGCTGTAACCTGACGGAACAAAATGCCTGTGGCAATAACTGAAGATGAAAATATTAATCAAACAGATCAGACACAGCTACTCATGGTCCTGTGATTGTAAAGTCACAATCCGACCCAGTAGGTTAGAATATTCTTTTTTTTTTTTTTTTTTGCAGTGGAAAATGTGTCTAGGTTCAAACTGAAGTTTTAGACGTCAATTTTACATTAATAAAATCTTGCTCATTTCGAATTTTATTAATCCTGTCATTCAGAATATAGGCAGCTAATAATGATAAACTTACATTTAAACTACATTTAGGCCTATTTGTTTCAGCTGCACCACAGTCATCCTCACTCAGATGTAGTCACATTAACTCCAGTGTGATAACTACAACAGGAATGTTCCAATCAGTGCGACTACAATATGAAAGATTACTGTTCGTTTTCTAGGTTACAGATTAGACAGTATAAACAGTTAAACAGTGATAACTGCAGTAATGTAGCCAACAGTAAGTGTTTTCGGTGCAACTGTCCACAGAGTCAAAGTGTTATAGCCTACCTAAAGACGGACATAGATTTTATTCTGAGCTGAGGATAAATCCATGAGGTGCGTAGATCATAGATGTCAGATTGATCATAAAAGCGGTCATGTGCAAGATGTGCGGATCATGCTTGGATAAAAAACTAATAGCCTATCTAACTGGGATTTTAAAGTTTTTAAAGATGTAAATGCATTCAGATATGTGCTTTGATATCGACAGCATGAATGAGGAAATGAAATGGTGTGTCAGACAGCCACCTCAGGCTCCGCACAAAGGGAGCAGTCAGAGAGAAACTGACGGTTGTCTAACTTATCCACCTGAGGAGGTTAGGTTCACAGCATCAGTTGCCGGAGTTACTGATCTAGGGTTTATCTGATCTTGCTCTCTGAAACAGAAAACCCAGAGTTTCCCTCATCTCAGGCTAAACATACTCAGAGATTTCATTTATCCCGCTTTCTGAAACAGTAAACAAAAAAAGTTAGGTTTACAGTCAGTGATCCTGAAACACATTGTTACAGATGTGTGTAACAATACGTTCACAACATGTTGAATGAATTTCCTACCTCAGGAAACATTTGCAAAGATGAATAATTAAATGTTTTAAATATTGCATTGATTACATCGATGTTTACTTTCTAGGAGTCTTCCTTACTGCCTTTTTGGATGCATTGCTGTGTTTGTTACAAACCGTCAATCAGCTAAGTAGGGTGAAACCAAAAGTAGGATATAAATCTTGCAGCCAGAGTGCTTGTGCACAATATAAATAAACATACCTCAAATCATTGCCCCTTAGTGCTACTAGTGATCAAAACTCAACAGGGTACCATTAAGTTTGTGCCTACAGATGTGTATTCTTGTTTGTTTATGCCTGCGCGTTTAAGTCTGTGCTCTTTTCACACATGCATGCGGTGTGTTGGATTTCTACCAGTCTTTTGCTGAAAACGTGCCATTGAATTCGTCAGTTCTCTATCTGTGAATATATATGTACCACAAAAAGTGTAGCTGAGGGGCCCAGGACCACCTTAATCCTCTACTGGGAATGTACATCATCACATCTCATCTGAAGGCATGTGTACTCTTTAAAAAGTGCACCAGAACATACTTTCCAAACCTCTGTAGATCTTTAAGGAAACAGTAAAATTAGAAGTAAGAATCAGAGCATGCACAAGTATAGAACGTCTTGGTGTTGGTATAGTAAGCTCCAAGGTTTTCAGTCTCATTACTGAGGAGATTTGTGCACAGCCAGCTCCGCCGCCTCGTTTGAAAAGAGCACATCAATGAATGTTGTTGTCATGGTTTCCTTTGTTCCAAGCTGCTTGAAGGAGTCACTTTGGATCGCTGTAAACTTGCAGTTGCAAAGAAAGGGTGTGTGTGAGTGTGTGTGCGCTTTATGTGAAAGGTGACACAGGGATAGAGGATCAGTGACAGACCCAGTGAAAGCTTTGCTAACCTTTAGACAGGGGGAGAGAAAAGGACAAAGGAGAGAAAGGAAAACGCTGTCTGTTTGAAGTTATGTCCGACTGTTACTGAATTTCATTTTGTGGAACATCCCTCATTTTGTCACTGTTGCTATAGTAACACATCTCTTTAATTGAAGAAAGTATCTCAATTGGCTCTTAAGTCAGTGAACAATTGACTAGAGTAAGTGTTCACTAAACTAATGTCATGTTATGATTTTTGTATAAAAACAATTATTCCATTTGAGCTTAGAAAGGAAAAGCCAAAACAGCAAAGAAATTCATTAGCCTGGTTTTAACTGGCAGCATCACAAAGAGGAAAGTCTTCCAGTGTTCCTCTTACTCACACATCTGATCGTTCTTGATATTTTTTTGTTTACTGGATTTCATCAGCAGCTTCAGTAGTGTATTAAAGTGATGGGGTTGACTCAGCAACAACAAGTAAATACTTTCAAATAGTCGTCTGCACCTCTCAAACTACACTTTGACAGTTACATAATGATAATATAATAATAATAGTACATTTTATTTAATGGTTCCTTTCATGTCACTCACCTTACAAGTCACCTTACATCATATAAGATCAGTAATAAAAAAACTTTTTGTCAATGCACATATACAGCATGATTGCTAGAAAGGCATTGTACTCTGACTTAGCCGTGGTCTGTGCATGAAGTATAATTCATCTGCAGTTGTTCACATTGTATAATGAAAAATGCCAGTTTAGGGGGTGTTGCCTAATTGTATTGTCCTACTTGTGCTAATGCAAATGTACTATGTTGATGCATGTGAGCTCATTCTTCGATAGCCAATGCTGCCGAAACGCTGTTAATGCTTCACCTGTGTAAATGCACAGGGTTGGGGAGTAAAGGATTACATGTAACGGCGTTACGTAATCAAGATACAAAAAAATAAAGTATCTGTATTCTGTTACAGTACAAAAAAATGATGTAATCAGATTACAGGTACATTTTGTAAAATCGGGGATTACTCACATTACTAAGCAGAACGTTTCCATGAAACGGAAAGCGCAGTGCTATTCACTTCCATGTATCCAGTGAAAACAGAAAGCTAGAGAGGGACGTGTCGCAGATTGGTGTTAACGGGAGCCGGTAGCGTTGAATGTGAGTTACGCCTCTTCCCTTCCATGCAGACTCTATGCAGACTGGTTTCAGCTCCCAGTGAGTGGACACTGCAGCTGGACCAGGGCCAAACACATCCTCCAAGACCGACAGAGGCCAGTTTGACAACTGGGAATACATATTACCATGACTGTGAGCTCAGGATGTGCTCAGGATTGTATATTCAAATGTCAGACGTACACACCACTTTGTAACATTAACATGACTGGGATCTGAGGACCTGTCTCAGGACTGTACGCTAAATGCCAGGTTTCAATCAACATTTGCAGGAGTTCACCATGGCTCTCACTTGAGCGCATTTAAGGGAGAGATATGCTGCATGTTGAGAGAGAACACCATTCTCTGCCTCCCCCCACCCCCGTACTGTACTTACAAAGGAATGATTCATCTCACAGTTGACTCAGGTATTGTTATTACAAGTTTTTAATTACACTTTTTTCCCTAGGTATTTACCCCATTGATGCCATACATGCTATTAGCTCTTATTGATATTTATTGCAACTCTAGTATCTGTTGTCACTTGTAGATCTCTTACTGATTTGATGCTTTTTTGATGTATGTTATTCCTCAAATGTAAGTTGCTTTGGATAAAAGCATCTGTTAAATGAGTAAATGTAATTGTAAATGTAGAAAAATCAAGCTGAACTACCTGGTTAGTTATGAAAATATGTGCTTGTTAGCTTTGCTGTGAATCAAGTTAGCATAGCATAGCCCTGATCGATCTTAACGCCATTTAGAAAACTTACATTTTAAAAGCTTGACGACGGACCTGACAAAGCATGAATTCATGTTAAAATAGCATAGTTATGTAGTTAGTTTGGCATCATTTTGATTTATTGTACAACGTTCATTGCAATAAATTGCAGTATGAACCCAAAATGTTTTCTCAAAATAATAAATCTCTAAGAAGTCTAATTTAAGACTGAATAATTCCTGAACCAATTTATAGCCGTGTTTCCTATTCCAATATTACTCTATTTAACAGTAGCTCATGATCAACAGAGACAAAACACTTTTGACAGCTTGTGTTGTGAAAGTGTTGCTTTTTTATCCAAGGCACTGACAATGTCATTTAATAGCAACATAGTTGCTGTAACAGTACTGTGACCAGGTCTAAAACCTGACCGTAAATCAGTTAGAATGTTGTGATCTGCCAAATATTGTTTTAATTGACAGTTTATTTTAGCTTCCAAAAACTTAGCAAGAGTAGAGAGCTTGGAAATTGGCCTATAATTGTTAAGATCAGAAGTGTTTCCACCCTTTAACAAGGGAAGCACACAGGCAGCATTCCATTATTTTGGAATTGAATTTGTCTACAGACTATGATTTGAGATCTATGCTATAGGTTTAGCTATAATTTCAGCTGCAACCTTTAATAAGAAAGGCTAGCTTTAAGATTCACTCTGAAATGACTGCAGCAGGGAGCAGAACAGTAAAGCTTCACAGCACCGCTGTGATTGGCTAATGGAAATTGTGGCAAAATCTGTTTGGTTTACCTAAAGAGTAGATGTTTGCAAGGAAAGTGGGTGAAGAGAGAGCGATAGAAATGTGAATGAATGAATAGCATAGTCTTTCTGTTTGAAGTTTTAGAGCCCGACTGATTTATCATTGTGCAGATACTATCGGTCGATATGAGATAATTGCAGATAAATTGGTATCTGCGTTTATAACAGCTTATTAAGCTATTAAAAAAAAATGGAGAGTCAGATCCTTTACTCATGTCATGAATGTGAAACATTAGTGTGAAATCTCAAAGTTGCAGTTCCTGGTTGTAGACAGTCATGTAGTATTGCATTCAAGAGCAGCGTTTCTTCTGGGTCACTGTATCATAGATGTTGGTCGAAAATTTCTCGTAGCTTTGGATAGAATTAAAAGAAAGACATAAACTAGATCTGAATGCTACATCGAAAATATTGATTGTGGCAGATTATTAGTATTATTATAAGGAAACAACTACTGCATGAAAAAAATATATTACCTATGTAGGAGAGCCCTGTTTATCATTATAATGTAAAGTAATAATTGTAATGACGTGAAAATAATAATTATGGTGGTATTATTATTATTGTTGTTAGTAGTTAGCAGTAGTTTATTAGTATTTTGTTTAATTTATAGTTTCTGTTTAGCCATCCCACACAATAGGCTACAAACACTATTTCCTCTAATGTTCATTAGTAGTAATACTCTATATTTTATAATGGATCTTTGAATCATTTTACTCTTTTTCATTAAAGCTTTAATATATTTTGTTTTACTTTTGTTCAGCATTCTGTGATGTTATATTGGTGAGGTCTCATGACATAACGCATTTTAGGGATACTTTGTTTATGTTATGTGTTTCTGAAAAGAAGGGTAAAAAAGAATGTTAGCCGATTTATATCAGCGTATCGGATTTTAAAATCCTCCAATATCAAAATCGGCATTGGTCTTTAAAGTCCCATATCGGTACGTCTTTACTAAGCTTCATTACTTATTCAAGTACTTCAAGCTGAAGCAAGAACACTCACACTGTACTGCCCTCTATTGAGTAAATGATGACTGTTCAGCAAATTAGTGTACTGCAGTGCCTCCTGCTGGTTAGTCAGAAGCAGTAGTGACAGGGGATTTCCACAAGGCCAAGTAAACCAGGTGAACAGTGCTGTTGCCTTCTCCTGCTGTAATTTTCATTTGTGAACTGTTGCCTTGGACACTATTTGTCCATAAGTATTTTATTACCATTTTTTGCCTTTATGACAATAAATATAGTTGCTATGCCTTTGTTTTGTGAAAAACTGAACACTTGGTAGTATTAGATAATTGATAGCTAGCATAGCTGGGAGCGGTTAGCACAATGACTGTACGATTTTCGTTTCTTCCAGTTATGTCTTGTGTATTGGTTATATATTTCTATTTCTATTTCTAACTAACTGTCTAGCACTGAAAAACATGCAACTCATTGCAAGGGCAGTAAACATAATCTATGCATTCTATGCAGCTATGGTGTTTTGGGCAATATCTTGTTATGTCCTACAGAATATTAGTTGCTGTGTTGGTCCAGTTTTAGTTGAGCTTCCAGTGCTACAAATGCTTTTAAACAAGATGTAGCATGAAACTTGCTGTGCTTGGAGAAGTCAAGCGAGTTCAACCAGGATTGTTTGGCTTACTATACCCTACTGCAGTGTTTTTCAACCTTTTTTGGGCCAGCGCCCCCCCTATCCATTATCCAGGTCCTTTACCGCCCCCCATCAAAAAAGTGTTTTGCCCAATTATTTTTTTTATTGTTACTATTGCTAATAAAAACATGGAAAAGGTAACAAAAAAAGCCATGTGAAAAGTAATTATATTTAACTAATAAGTGAATGTTCCTTCCAGAAACTGTGTGTGAAGCCAGATACTGTTTTCTTGGATGGAGCACTTAATAAGTGGGGGGTATGGGGGTCCTCCCCCAGAAGATTTTGAGCATTAAACACTTAATTTCCTGCATTCTGGTGAAAATTCTCCTCCAATTTCTGCCTTTTCCGCACCAATTTATGGTGGAAATGTCTAAAAATGCAGGTGTGAAGGTTTCAATTCAAAATATATAATTATAATAGAATTTAATCTAGTGAGACTCTCAGGCATTCTTATTGCTTTTAAATATTTTTCTCCTGTAGATCAACTTATTTTATATCATCCCTGCTGAGTCAACACGCGATTAAGTCTTACCACTTCTTTTGTGGGGAAGTAACCTATTTAAATGTGTTTGTGGCCCCTTTTAATCTCAGTAATAAATTAATCTGTTTTAATTCAGTTATTGACTGGACTTTATTAGCTCATCTGTTAATAACTTAGTGTTTCCCATAGAATAACTGTGGCGCAGATACAGCGTGCTAGCCTCGAAAACCCAGCTGTATTCTAACATTAACATAGCTTTCCTTATTAGCTGGGCTCCTTACATGCTTACTAATAACTTTTAATAGCTGTGTTGTGTTGGACAGATTTGTGCAGCTGTGTTAACGAGGGAGAGAGAACGAGAGATTGAGGGATGGATGAGAGAGACGAGTGAGAGGATGTGCTGCGCGAATACGCGGTCCCTGCAGCTCAAATACGATTTGAAATAGGGCAAGTAAAAAAAAATCGAAAATCAATATGTAGCTGTCAGCGTTGATATTGTGGCAGGCCACAAATAAATGAACGTATGGGAAACACTGTAACTTATCTGCTCATGTTCAAAACTTTCTGCACATTCAGAATCTCTCCCACATTTCTGAGTTCTCTGACATGTAAAGAAAAAAAGTCGTAATGGGAGACTAACGTCATTAGCCTATTTAAAGAGAATTCATAATATCTGACTACATGCCCTATACTGCATTACGTTACTGATTTGCTGGAAGTAAGTTATCCCCTCGCCATCTAACAGACAAAACTGAATGACACGAGGTGGTGCTCATGCTGGGGGAAAATGAAACTAACTGACAACATCTGTGATCAGACAGAAAGCTCACGAATAATTCCATACACGTTAACTTCAGCACCTCTGATAAAGTGCCGCTTACAATCCCCAACAGAGCAAGACAGGGCTTCAGTTTTTAACGTTACATTTTTATAGCCTACTGAAACTACAGTATATCCGCTTTGGCACAAACTGTCTGTGACTCACAGCGCGAGGTGGGTCCACGTCACTTGCTGGTGTCGCAGCGAAGTTGCTTTCAGGGTGAGTCCGACAGAGGATATTCCTCTTGTAAATGTGTAACCACTGCGATAACAAGATGTTCACGATGTATTCCTCAGAGAAATAAACACTTTTCCACCAAGAAAGAGAGCGTCAATTTTCCAGAGTTTACACAGTAAACGCCACGTGGGTAAAATTCTAGAGAGGAAACATGATTCCCCTGAATGAGAAGCACAGGACATTCCTCTGCCTGGAGATGCTGATAAATGATCATAAGCATCCATAGGTTGATGGATATGGATCAGTTGCCGGGATGCACACACTCCAGCACATGCTTTATTGTGAGCATGTGAAGCAGTCTCTTCATAGTTAATTTGCTGAAGAGGGAAAAAAAATACAAGGGCTGACCAAACACACAACCCTCTGATTGAAAGGCCTATGTGTAAAACTCTTACAACTCTGTTTCAACACATTTGTTTCTAACGTATATCAAACCTTCTTAACAATAACTCAGTTTCAACAATTCACTACCACAACGTCCAGTTTATATCAGCGAGCAGTTCTCTGGCATATTTATTAATTCTGAATGTGTTGCATGTTCTAATTGCACCAAACATGACACTGCACTCCCTTGGGTCCGCAGCAACACACCCAGGTTGATGTCAATTGGATGAACAGTTCTTGGCATAATCAAAAAACAAACACACATACAGAGTTTCCCCTCTTTATAAGAGAGTTGATAAGCAGGGTGCAGAACACCCCAAGCAAAAATAGCCAAGCGTGGCTATATTTTGACTACAGCATAGATACAAACTCTTAGAGGGGGGATGTTGGATAGAAGATATATATATATATGTGTGTGTATAAATACATAGGTATATTTGTATATCTGTATGTAAACATGTGTATGTAATGGGTATAGGGAGTGCTGTGCTGGTTCCTGTACTGCTGCCTTTAATGTTGTTTTTCTGTGTGTTTTGTTTTCAAATGCGAAATATCTGTATGAAAAGTTACATTATTCAAATGAATAAAAAAATCTTAATGACAAAAAACCCCTTGTGTTGTGTAATAAAGTCACATGAATCACTCAAAAAATTAGGCTAATTCTGACTGAAGCACTAACATGCGCATTACTCGATGGGAAAGAGCTGATTGGCTTGTCTGAAATTTATGTTACCCATAATGCCAATAGACAGCATGCACAGGTAGAAAAGTCCGTAATTTCTTAAAAAGTGTTAAAAAATGTTATAAAGACTTGAATGTGGCAATACTTGCATGTTATGTTTTATTGTTCTTTACTTACCACTGCATTTATTTTGTTTTATTATACCAGACAGAGGATAATCCACCAAATACTTTTTTGAATGTATTTACCCTAGTTAAGAGAGAAAACGCTAATTAAACTTTAAGGATTCTTACATCGGATGGCTTAGTGGCGATGTTGTTATGAGCCAGCAAAGTCAAAGTTCAAAGCAAATCAACTCTTCCACCGGTCAGACACGGCAGTGCTCTAGAATCTAGTACACCGCAGTCCATTTTATATTAAGGACGGTGACATTTGACGTAATCTCAAGACTTAAACAGACTTTAGTGCTTCCTTGCTTAAAAGATTCATTGGCTGGACGTTTTTGGCCTGTCATCTTTAAAATTCATCCTGGAAGTCTGTCACTGTGGGAGTGAAAAAACAACAAGGCCCATTGACAAGTTTGGAGAATGATGGAAATGTTCTTTGCCGCTGGGTAGCAGGCCTGTCTGCAGGACACTGGCAGTGACAAGAGGGACTGGAAACTATTTGCTGAAACTATCTGAACCTGCAAGCCATTTATCTGTTGGACTGTAATGAAGAAAAGCACTATCTCAGAACTTTTTGCCCGCTGTTCAATACCATATCTGTCCTCTGTCACTATCTAGTTAGTGCTGCTCTGAGGTATTGCCCTGTCTGACATTTGGGACTTGTCAGAAACAGTGATGGATGATTGAGGGAGTTGTGGTAACATGTCTACCTAAGCGCTCTCTCTGTTGAGGGATTCTGAGCTTTCTCTCTCAAACAGGTTCTTTAAAACACGATCGCTGGGTCTGGGTTTTTACCAGCCAGCTGCCAGCAGTCCTGCAGAGCTTTGTTGCAGCACAGATTCTATCCAATACTATTTTTTGATAAGTTAAAGTGAGTACTGACTATGAGAAAAGTGAAAGTCAAAAATGTAATTTAAAGTGTGAGAAAATATATAATTATATTATTACACTACAGGTCCCTGTCGTTTTATTACTTATATAGTGCATTCCTTAATGAAAAAGGACTTACTAGTTGTTTTTCTTAGGATAAAGGAATTTGTCCATCCTCAAAGTGCCCAAGCAATAACAGCATGGTTTCTGTAAGTTGCTGTTTTTCAGTTCACTTGGTCTGGATTGAAGAAACAAAAACATTACACATGCCTCATGCAAGAAAATGTTCTTATTCTTATCCTAAAAGTCTTTTTCTGTGTGGTTTGTTCATACCAGTGTTTCAAGTCGGCTTTACCAACTTCATTTCACAAACTTTAGGATGATTCGTTATGCTTATGAGATTTGCTTAATAGCAGAATCAATGCTACTAAAGTTACTAAAGCTCCCTGTTCCATTCTTGTGCAAGTTGCAATTCCGGGTACAAACCTTTTTGTGTTCAACAGAAGGAAGCAGCTCAGTTGACGAAAAATAAAGCCATGGGTAGCAATTAGTAGGTTTCAGCAAAGTCACTTTAGCCAGTTGTAAGAAGATTGATGATGATATCCCACAGAAAAATGATGCCCTCTTTTAAACTACTTGTTTCGATGGTTATAAACAAGTTTTGTGAGAGCACAAACATAAAAAATCCTGTCTTCACAGTCTTCTGAGCATAAACAAACCACCTCAGGACTCAAAAGATTACATCAAGGTAAGTTAGGTGACAATTTTCTAGTCTTATGACTGACCTGAACCCTACAGGACCTGCATCCAGCTCTTCAAGCATTGAACCAAAATCACACCAGGCTGTGACCTGAGAGAAGGCAGAGACACATTCCTGTTGATACAGACTGATAGCAGATACTACTTGTACTACCACTGACATGTACTGATTTTATTTGAATCATTTTCTGTTATAAGTACATGAATGCTATGTATGATATGTAGGCATTTTGAGGAGTGGAGGCTGGGAGACTTGTTAGGATGACACAACGATGGCCCATAGAGTGCGACCAAAAAGGATATCTCAAATAGTAATGATGTGTTAGGATATGTGAAAAATAACGGGCAAATTAAAACAGTCAGAATCCCTTAAATATTGCACAGTTTTGTGAGTTGTTGAGTTAGGGGAAAATTTACATATGACATTCACATCTCTGACTACACCAAAAGCCACATTGAATTCAGCTAGAGTTAGAGTCTTAGAGAGCCAGGGCTTGCTATGCTTCAGCATTACTGACATATCTCCACAATCACTTACCTCTGAGAATAGCAAGATTTTGACTAGATTGGTGAGACCTCCGGCAGATGGAAACCACGCTCTCTTCACAGATGTCTTCCTCTACTTCAGATTGCTGATGCTGTCAATCCATGATGCAGGCGATCTGCCATTGATCCTCGTCATGGACGGGTTGTTCTCTAGCGGGGGAGCTTGTAAAGTGGCTTGCAGAGATAGTAGCATGGCTAGGCAGGCTGAAGCAGCTTAAATAAGGTGCCCTGTATGAGTTTTGCCAATGGAAGCATGGAAGGGAATCAGCTGAGCCGTCAGCTGATGTAGCTGGGATTTTGAGCTGAGCTTGACTTTGTTGCGCGCCTGAACTAACGCTATGCTCAATTTTAGGCTGTAAAGACTGTATAAAAGAAAAGGACATCACTGTGACGTCGCCCATTGGCTTTCTACTACCGTTTGGAAGCCTCGAGTGTGGAATTTTGGCCATAGCCATCTTGGTTTTATTATATTTTGACGAGAGGGTGGAGCTAGCTAGCTTGAAAAGTAAGTTGCATCTGTAATTTAACTAGGTTAGGTTTAGCCCTAACCCTAATAACTGGGATGCTAATTTTGGCTAGCGAAAAGGTGGAAGGTAAGTTTATTTGTCACATTACAAGAGGTTGTAAATTGAAATTAAGTTTGTAACTTCCTTCTGCTAGTTGGCAAACATTGAACAGTAAAAATCATAAAAATGGTAAACAAAAATAAAATATATTCACTGCAGCAGTGCTGAGGATGAATTTGAGTTTAAAAGTCTCATAGCTTGGGGAAAAAGCTGTTCCACAGTTTAGTGGTTTGGCAGCAAAAACGTCTAGATTTCTACCCAGAAGGCAGCAGAGTGAACAGTGGGGTTGGGTGGGTACTGCCGTTTGATATCTTTGAACAGGCTTAAAAAAATGTACTTACTGGAAAAATGGTAAGTTGACTCCTTAGAGTGTCTTTTAGTACAACCGAAGCCTGAACAGCATTTTTAGGCAACAAAATGTTACAATTAGCTTTCATGAAGTGAAAACACACTGAAGGTTTTTAGACGAAAACACACACAGCACCCAAAAACAAGTTCACAGCTAGTTAAATGTACACAGAGCAGTGGATTCAATTCACCTCTGTGCTGACTAACAGGTCGCCATAGTAGCGACTTGTCAATCACAAGACAGACACGGCTTAAAGCATACCCTGCTTTATCGTCTATTTTATTCTAAATTGGTCAATAATTTGCAAAATGAACATCATGTTGTATTGAAGAAGACTCAAAACTATTGTTTGAGACTATGAACTCATTAGGAAAGTGTTTACCGAGGGAATAAATGAAGTGAGAAGTAGCGTCATTTTCTCATTAGTTTACATACAAGCTGACTTGTTTTGCAAGTAGGCAAGCCGGCCCCTGCTGGTCATTGGAAAGAATGCAGGTTTAAGGCACTTCCACATTGGCTTCACATTTCAGACCTGGAGGTTGCCGCTTGCTTTGGATACACACAGTGCTTTTTAGTAGGATACATTCATTGTTGATTTGGATATGTACATTAAATTTGTTGGCAAGAGGAAAAATCATCAGAATTTTCTGTTATTTCATAATTCATAGCAATATTTAAAAGCAGCAGAATCACTCAATAAATCTGTCATAATTAATTATCTAATGCTGTAATGAACACTGGGTCAGGGATAAATAGCACACACACACACACACACACACACACATTTGGGTCCCCATCTTAGGTGGCATAAAAGGAAAGCAGGTCCAGTGAGAAGAGCTTTACCATGCATGGATGATAGGCTTGTTTCTCCTTATACATTCATGAAGCCAATTCCCTAACCTCCATATCTCTCAGCCACACACACACTCACACAGAGCTCTACCAGCTAGTTTCCCTTCTCTGATTGCAATTAGTGAATTGTGCACTTGGAAGTTAGCCAGCTATGCAGGATTAAATTATTCATAAATGTTAATAGGCACTGCTTCTCTCTCTCTCTCTCTCTCTCTCTCTCTCTCTCTGACTCTCTCTCTCATCCCTCCAATCTAGGCCCAGCTCGGCCATGCCTGTATGAGATAATATTGACCTTTTCATGGGGACTTGTTATTAGGAGCTGCTCTCTATTAAAACAAATGATGACACTGTCTGTAAAGCATGATACAATAAGTCATTTCAAAGGGATTACTTTAGCTTCCACATGGCAAGAACAAGCGTAAAGTCAATACAGCCATGGAAAGTCAAACTAAAATAAACAGTGATGAATGAAGTAAACAGAAGTTGGGAAAAAAAACAAAAACAATCCCACGTTTATCACCGTACAGGCTCTGTGATGCACCCTTGTTGTTTACTGTACTAGTGTGTATTTGTATACAGCGAAATGGCCATTCATTACTGTCTGCAAAAATCCTTTTATCTTCAATTTAGCCTTGAAGGTGCAATGCACAGCAGTTTTTAAATAGCAGTATATCTTTGTCACATTAATAGTTATATCTTGGTACACAGTAATTACTGTAAAGAAATAGGGTTTGCGTCTATCTGTACACCGTTAACAGTCTAGCGGTATTGTTGATTTGAATGACTTTTGACTCTCAGAGCAAAGGAGATGAGTTGTGTGATATTATTATAAACTCTTTGGGAAGAGTTTAGGGTGGACAGTACAAAGCAGATGTCTTAGAACCTGGAAACCAATGTTGGTTTATTTTAACCATGGCCAAGATCTTTCACAAAGTGTACTGTTCCATCGTTAGGACTGAAGACTACAAGTCTGAGAATTAAAAAAATCTAGGGGAGTGCAGTAAGAAAGAAGTGAGCTTACCAGACCTCTGTAGCTCACTCTCTCTTCGCTAGAGGCTCCAGGAAATTAGCTGCAACTAGCATAACACACCACAACCTCAGATGAAACTGTCAGTGGGTGAGCTGCATTGTGGGTAATGTACCTTTGACCCGGAGGATGAATGTGTGTCTGGTTCTGCTGCATCAATTTTAGTCCTTTATTTAAAACTGTCCAACAATTTTAGTGTAATGCTAAATCAGAGTGCCCTTTTAAACGAATAGTTGTAGTTGCCTTAACATAACCAAATCTTAATCAAGTGTCAAGTACATTGAAGTTCATTGTCTAGGTTTGGAACATCACCACAAGGTCCACTCAGTAGCTATTCAGTTGTATCACTCACCAGTTGGAGCTGCCAAGTTTTATAAATGTTCAGATTTTCCCCTTTTTTTCTTAGCACATGAGGACTTCTTATTTTTAAGCCCTTAAAGGTTTTTACAATTGTATGATAACTTGGTAACTTCAGCTGTTGAGAAAGATGATGTGATATGATTGTAAGCTCCTAAACAGCTACTCAGTTGACCTGCTGGTGACACTATTTTGTCAACAATATTTTGTCTGTTTCTGATGAGCAGTTGGCACCTTGCATGGTTCCCTCTGAACCAGTGTGTGAATGTGTGTGAATGGGTTGAATGTGACATGTAGTGTAAAGCATTCTTAGTGGTCAGTAGACTAGAAAGGGGTTATACAAGTACAATCCATTTATTTTCATTTAGGCCTAGTCCAAATGGACACGGGTATTTTTGTAACTGGAGTTTTTTCTCCTTCGTTTAAAAAAAATCTCTGTCTACAAGAAAACGCAAAAGCACACTATCAAGCGCTGTCAAGAGCATGCCAAACCACCAGGCGGCGACAGACCCTAACCGTTAAAGCCATGTTGGCCAATCGGAACCTAATATAATTGTAAATAAAGCAGGCAGTGGCGCACAATCTGACATCAAACACAACAGATAACGGCGCTGTCTACACGACAACACTGCATCCGGAGTTTCTTAAAATCTTCACCCTGGCAGGGGTTTTCAAAAATGTTCGGTTTCAGTGTGGATGAACGGCCAACCCGCATAGAAAAAGTCACGGTTTTGAAAATACCAGTGTTTATGTAGACAGGGCCTTAGAGAAGTGCAGTGGAAGGGGATGTAGGAGCTCTAAATCTTGTAATAATAAGACTTAGTAGTATATCATTATAGTACACAGTACAAGTTTAGTTTCCAAACCTCTTTTAGTCTTGACAAAAGCATCAACTACCAAATTTAGCATTTTGCATTGATGTCTTACATGAAAACTGTTTAGAATTTTTCAATAAAGGTTTCTTAGGGGAGGAATCCGCTAGTCAGTTTTAGATATACTATTAAATCAGAATGAATACACTGATTATTTCTGGATGTTAAAATGTTGTATGTAGCAGTGTTAATCTGGTGTTACTGATATTTACATTCTGCTTCATGTTGTAACATTTCAACACATGCTTTGGTGTGAATATGAAATTCAATCAGCCCTTCTTTCTCTCACTGCTTACTACTTTGTCAGACGTGCAACAGACTGAGACTAAGCTGCTGTTCGTCATTATGCATGTTGAAAGACTTGACAGCTTCACTGCTCAGTCCATCTGACTGCCTGTCAATCACTGTAAGTCCAACACCCAGTAAACGAGGTCGCTGTGAGCATCAGGCTGCACAGGCCTTATGAGATTGACAGACGGAAAGAGAAAGACAAGATTAAAGCAGGAATTCCTGTGTAGTTGTCCATCCTCCTTCTTCCCTGAGAGCTCAGTCATTTGAAGGAGAAGCTGATGGTTCGGAATGGAGCAATGCCTTAGTCTCACTGAAAAAAATGCAAGAATGGTGTGTCCGAGAGGTAACTTTGCATGTGGGTGGGCAAACAGTTCAAACTTTTACCGCCGGTGTTTGACCATGATACAAGTTGTGACATTTCACCTCAACACACGATGGAGAATTTGCAGATAGTATAGCAGATCTAAGCCCGTATGTGTAGGATCTGAAAACTTTGGACTCCAGTGACTCCTTGTGGTAGTTTACAAGAAAAGACACTGCCCCTACACTACACCTCTCCAACAAATCTAACCCAGGTACTTTAAGAATGATGGTCTGAAAGCAACACACAGAATGCACAAATTTTCACCAGCATCGTCTCATCTTCTATAAATAAAAATCTACTATATGTCATCAGAATAATTTTAAAGATACTATAATTACATACAATTATAGACAGGAGCTGAAATGGCAGATATGTATCCCTATTACTTACATATTAGTCCCTAAGTGTGGACTTTAACAGTAAGCTATTATACTGCATTTCTAGTCCTACATTGTAGTTATGTGACTCCTGTATGATAGCTTTGCATGATTCTTATACTGGCCCTTCATGCACTGGCCCTCATTTCAGCCTTTGTCTGAAACTAGCTGACAGGATGCTCCTGTCTCTTTAAGTGTCCTCCAGTACGCACTTGAGCAGTTTGCAGTCGAGTGTGTACGGTAAGTTAGCACATCCTAGTCTGAGGCCATGGTTCTCTGACAGAAAGTGGTGGATTGCTCTCTCTATTGCTCTCTCCATAAGTGAGCTTAAAATGGAACGTGAGATGGAACGGCATTCAGCGTCAGCAGTAATGTGGAAGTTGTACTGGACCGTTGTGGTGAAGAGGAAGCTGAGCTTACCTGTCAAACCTCCCTTTTTTCTCTGGATTCTCATGTATTTTACCATTCTATCCCGGTGTCCTCCTAAATATTTTATCGTAAAGCTCCTCCTGCTTGTTACAGTGTTTGGTTAGCTCAGTTGGTAAAGTGCAGGACTCTCACCTAGAAGGTTATTGTTTGATCCCATGTCGGGAGAAATTTTCCCTCTTCAACAAATTGATCATGATGACGGTCAGGTCATGTTGTTTCAGTGTTATTAATTCTGTAGGTCAGGGGTCAGCAAATACATTTGACATTGGGCCAATTCGTTTAAAGCCATTAGATGACAAACAATTATTGGGTGCCCAATTAGCTCAGTCAGTAGTGCATAGGCCTTTAATTTTGTGTATGGTCCCCCTTGCGTGAATTTGTTGTTTTTCCTCTTCAACAAATTAACTATGAAGAAACAATAACATGTGCTGGAGTGTGTGCGTCCTGACAATTGATCCACATTCATCAACCTATGGACCCTTATTTTCATTTTCCCAGCATCTTGTGCACATGGCATTCAGGGGAGGTGTGTCAAGCATGCCACAGACTCTTTTGAATATCTTTAAGAACTTTTCAAAGTAAAAGCTCTTAATTCAACTCGAAATAAAGAATTGCTGCAAAAAACTTGCTTGCGCTTTTTAATTGCAGGCACAATCACTTAAGTATTTATTTATTTGTCCCATAGGCTGCCTCTTGCTGACCACTGCTTTAGGTGAAACCAATGTGCCACAAACATTTCGAACAAAAAGTGCACGGAGCCATCACATCGGCCCCTGTGAATGGGCACTGCACTAGTGTATTTAACAAGATAAACAAAAGCAAAACACACAAGATGAAATTCACTAAAATGCAGTAAACTAAGTCTAGAGGAAGACAAAATAAGATCAGTTTGTGTGTGTTTCTTTTTCTGATGTTTTGTGGGTTGCGTGTCAGACTTTGCAGGGGGAGCTTGAAGTTTCCTCCTACGTGTGTGGTTCACACACATCAGAAGTATATTTATAGTTTATGTGATCTGTGTAACGGTGCCCAGTTAAAAGGAATTATTTAGCATGCAAAGACTGTCTGTGGGAAGCACAACATTTCTAACAACAATTTAGTGGAGGCTGAGAACTATTTTAGGATAATCCCACATTAATAATGATCACAACAATAAACCTCATGAGAAACACATCAATGTACATTGACCAAAGCAAAACAGTCCTGTGCTTAGAAAGTAACGTTATAGCTATGTGAAGTTAACAATTCCCAGGTACGTTACCAGTCTGTAAAGAAAGAAGATGCTTTGGCTTGGTTGGTGGGTCAGCTGTGGATCCAGCCAGGCGGGGAAGAACTGTGGTTCCTTGGCAGTTGTTGCTGTGTCGTGATATAGATCAGAGTTAGGCGCTGGTTGCAGGATCTTTGTATGTGTATTAGTGTTATTTGATACCTTAAAACGCACAGTTTATGCATGCAACAGTAAGATACAGCAGCAAAGAACTTATTACATTAGAAAAGTTCATGAAGAACTTAGTCTGCTGGGCTGTGTCTTTCTAATGTCTGAACACAACCAACACTGGCCGGCAAGACAAGGCAACAAGGACCTGCATCCAAGACTGTGACGAGGTAAGAGGGCCACGGTGCATGCTAGTCTTAAGGCTAGACCTACGACCGCCACTACCTAGCCTGCTGCTAGCTAATGTCCGCTCACTTGAAAATAAGATGGATGAACTAAGAACCAGAACTACAACTCAGCATAAGATAAGGAAATGCTGTGCTCTTGTTTTCACAGAAACCTGGCTCTCGGACAAAGCAGGCTGAGGTGAACAGAAAGTACAACATCCTACAGAAAGAATCAGACTTGGTTGTCTTCATTTTAGCTGATACTAATCATTTAAAATTAGCTGGTTTACTGGAACTGAGCCATCATTAGAAGGAAATAAGCTACACATGTACTTTTACTGCTAACACAATTTTTTTGCAATGCATGGTTTGTGAGCAAGTACAGGTACCTGTTTTCATCTACATAGAGCATGTGAGTCAATGTGTCTTTGAATCTGTTGTCAGTGGGTTTGTGTTCAAGTCAAAACAACACAAGTCATCCTTCAGCCATTTTCTTTCAGTTGGACTGAATGATTTCGAAACCTTCTCAACAGAGCTGACATGTAATAGTGCAAAATGTATGCTACAGGTTGGATTTAGCTGCTGAAAGTCCTCCAGCAGCCATGAGTTTTGACATTTAAAAAAGGTAAAGGCAGATAGCAAACTGCTTTTGTGTAAGTATCATTCCCATGAAAAGGCCAAACTTGAACTTATTGCCTTTATTTATTATAAATCAGGGGTGACAGACCGTGGGCCCAGTCTGACATTTTGATGGAGACGTTCTGCACCTGATAACATGCAAATTCAAATGATGCTGCTGAGGCTAAAGCACAGCTCATATATGTCTTTGTGTCTCTCTGTTCCCCCTCTCCTCACCTCTCTCTTCAAGGCAATGATGTGTGGTGCTATCTATTACACTGCTCGGTGTATTTGCATACCTGGTCAGCGTTTTTAATAATGTCACAACAGATGATGTTCTGCGCCTGGGGTGGTGGGTGGGTGGGGGGCACCATCAAAGTTCACGCACACACATGGAAATAAGCACCACTGTCATCAAAAGGGGACGGCAGAGAAAGAGGAGGGGGTCAACTGAATTTCAACGATGTCTTTATTCATTTGGAGTAGGTGGGCCTGGATAATGTAGCGGATAGCATAGAAGTATGCATCTGAATGTGTCTTTAAATGCAGCTTTGGAGTTCAACAATCATGTTTTCCCTTTATTCTGTGTTTCAATGATCATAATTCATAAATTTCTTGTCGACTCTCCTTTAAAAGAGTTGTCCACCATTTTAGCATTTCACTCCTATAACATTGTCACTGACAGTGGACTAGCTGTCTGTTCTGTGTGTGCGCTGAAAATAAATCTGGTGTTTGCACACAGCCCTGGCTGTGTAAATGGGAAACAAACAAAGTGGCTCGGACGCCACACTGCGCTATTCCAGCAATTCCAGCCATGATTTGTGTGTCAGGCAATGTTAACATTCAGCGTACTTTTTTTTTTTTTCGTTTGCCAAGATATGCTGTTGTGTGATTTTAGCTATAGAAGCAGGAGAGTTGTATCGCTGTCTGGAGCTGCTGTCCTGGCTCTGGGACCGTCTCGTCAGTGGTGACAGACACAGCAGTCAGAATCAGAAGAATCAGGAAGAGCTTTATTAGCTGCAGACAGGTAGAAGCTAGTTTTTGTGGCGAGAGGTTTTGGTCCTGATGGACCGCAGCCTCTTGCTGGGTAGGGGAGAGTCTGAAGCAGTTTGTGGCCGGGATGGGAGGCGCCAGCTGCAATCTTTCCTGCTCGCCTCAGAGTCCTGGAGGCGGGCTTGAGGCCAGTTGATTCAAGATGGGGTTCAAACCATGTGATTTCAAGATCAAGATGGCGGAAAATCTCTCTCCCCTGAACTATAAAAAATTGGAGACCTCTGATGCTAGTCACAGGTCTGGTTAGCTTCAGAGATTGGTGTATGCATGGGGGGTTAGTAAGCAGAAGGAGGAGAGAAAGGCACAGGGAAAACTATATACTAAATAATAAACCAGTCTATCCTACAGCCACCTGCAGTGAATGTTCATTCAGCAGCGGTTGCTGGCTTTGGATTGGATAGAATGTGCAATTATATCTGTTCTCAGAAAGAAGCCAACACCAAAAATCCTTATTACTGTTGCAGACACTCAGCTACAACTTTATTAATGACAGTAACGGTAGTGAACTTGCATTCAGCAACTGCGTTCCTTGGTTTGATAAAAGTATTGATAAGTTTCCACACAGTAATAGGAACAAAGCGGTCACGGCCCAGCGAGTGGTACCGAACACAAACAACGTGCGTAGCATGGAAAACACACAGCACTAAAACAAGACAAAACACGTCTTTAAATATCCCTTGGAGTTTCCTAACAGAAATTTACCACATGAATCTTGTATAAGTAAGTTATATCTGCTGCCCAGACATACTAAGGCCTCTTACGTGTCGCTTTGATTGCGAGTAGATGCGTCAGTCCTTTTAGGAAATCCAGCGGAGTTTTCTCTCGGCTAGTTCGGCTACAACAGGAATCAGCGAAGTTGATTTAGGTTGAGAAGGTAGAACATGTAGGGGATCTTCTCAGTTAAGCATGGAATTTATTCGTCTTCTGCAGGAATGAAACTATCTTCTGTAACAGTTTCTTTAGGGATCCCAAATTTTGTTGGTAACACAAAGAAAAATCCCATGAAGAACTGGGAATGGCGACGAGGGTTCAGAGGTGTTCAGTTTGATACCTCCGTTGACAAAATGGCTGTACTTCCTGGGATTACTCCGCCCCCTGAAAGCTTCAGCCAATACAAACCTTTGTTCACAGGTAGGTGTGAATTAACTGACCAGGGCAACCTGCAAGATTACAAGCGCAACCAATAGTGGTTCTGCTTTTAGGTCTGAGTCACTATTTTGCACCTAGGTGTGAAACGCGCTTTGGCACCTGTTTTACCGTCTTTTGTTTGAGAAAACTCCAACTCAGGCTTTTTGGGATTCCAACAGGCCTGCAGGATGTCACAAGGCCCAGTCTTTGTTCTCCAGCTTGTCCTATGTCTACAGTCCTACAGATAGGCTCCTCAGTGACCTGATGTGAGGCCCAACAGCAGGGACACATTACTTTCTGTGTAGTTGTTCGCTCTATATCATGCTATTTGTCATGGAATTTGATTTCTCCAGAATCGATCACCCCATCTTTACAATTGGTGATTTGACCTCCAAATAAAGTGGTTTATATGATCTGGATAAACTGTTGTTTTTGTTTACCATCTGTCTGATCATATGACCCTTGGAAGTTTTTGAATGATGTCACATTGTCTCTAGATCCATAGATCATCAACTACTGGTGAGAACAATGTTATCATAACCAATGGGTCTGATGTCCAAAGCTATGAGAATATTACCCAAATTGTAATAAACTAGATTTATTATTGGAAAATTAGGGTGAGTATTTCACATTTAAACATAGCCTTGAAACCACTACACCTGTACAAGTGCTGTACCCGATTCACACTCAGTGCAGAGGCTTTTAAATAAATTTAAGGATTCCCATTAGAAAACCTTGGGCTCACAATCACATCTCTCAAACACATGTACACAAACATATCAAAGCCCGGTTGCGCTGTTCTATTGAGGACTAAAAGCCAACCACAATCATAATTGAGGTACATAAGCATATTGATGCAAAGCAATGGGCCAGGCTTTGACTGCTAGTAAATGGAAAACCATGACCTTCTATAATTACAACAGGCAGGATATTTCCAAAGATGTTTTCAGTGTGTGTGTGTGTGTGTGTGTGTGTGTGTGTGTGTGTGTGTGTGTGTGTGTGTGTGTGTGTGTATATGTGTGTGGCTGTGTGTGGCTGTATAAGTGGATGGATGCTCTCCACATAGGGGCATAAAGGAAATGTGAAATAACAATGTCTTATCATTTTCTGAAAATGTGATGAGTTTGTTTGATGGTCACCGCCTGGTGGAGGACAGATCGACTGTACAATTACATGACAAAACAGCATGAATCCATAAATACATATATACATATGCACATATAAATGTATAGTTAGAGACCTGTGGATGGGGTGTGGTGGTCATTCTGGCAAACCTTTAGTCCCAGTTATCAGTCTCAAAGTGAAGTGTTATGTTACCTTTTGCCCAGAAGTACAACCCACTCTATTATGAGCAACTCTAGAAAATTAAAAGAACATTACAATATTTTGCAAAATACACTGTCTTAAGCCATATTTGCATGAGACTATCAGGGTTGGGAGATACACTTTAAAGATGTAATCCAGTACAATTACTAATGTTTGTTAAAAAATGTAATCAGTAACGTAATCAAAGTACCACAAAATAAAAGTAATGTAACCTGATTTACTTTTAGTTACTTTTGGATTACTTCAATACTGGATTACAACACGCAAAAGACAAGAGAGTATCAAAGATGTGTCTGCCAAATGTATTTTTAGAGAAACTTACAATAATAAAATCTTCCATTCCCATAAAATCAAAATCAATGTTTAAATCAATTTTATATGATATGCTTTTCTCTTTACATCACCAATATGCTAGTATCTAACCCATCAATGACAAAAAATGTTTTGTAGGTATTTTGTAGGTTTTGTAGATATTTTAGTGTGTCATTTCCTGGAAAACGATTTTAAAATGTTGAGGACTCATCCTGCACTCATATTAATGTAGCATCCAGTGAAAAGCTTTCTCAATTTTTATGCTGCTGAAGAATACTGTTTCTGTTTCATTCACTGATTTTGCTGAAACTGGATCATATTTGATGGAGAAAATATTTTCTAGTTTTCTCTGTGATGTCCCACGGCTGCTCTGCCACAACTCTGTGATTTACGGAGTTTCCTGATGTACAGATAGCTTTACTTGTTGCTAAATTTAACAGAAACTGCTGCTAACTAGCTACAATCAGCTAATTATCTCAGTTAGCCTGCAACTACGGGTCAAATTAGCTTATTCTGCCTGTAGTGGGAGCTCAGAGCACCGGGGGAGTGTTAGTGTGTGTTTACACATTTACTCAAGTACTGGAGGTTTTCAGGCCATAAGCAGGACCGAACACAGCCTCCTTAGCTGACTCAGCCCCGGGGTGCCAAGAGCCAAACCTGGCAAGAAAACCACCTCGTTACTGTATTCCCAGTGGTCAAACTGGCCTCCATCGGTGTTGGAGGCTGTGCTCGTATGGAAGATTTAATTGGACTTTAATATTTGTAACCCACAGAAGACAATCTACAAATGTGTACAATGATGCGCAAATATTTCACTATCTGCAAATGTGTATTTTTACATTTCTAATGTGTAAAATCATATCCACAAAAATACAGGGTGATGTGTACACACAAAACTGTATTTACACATGCAGATTACTTCGTGTGAATTTGTGGGTCATGTTACATTTGTAAGTTCCTTTTTACACATTTGTGTAATTATGTCCAATGTGTACTGTGGAGATCTGTAAATAAATATATACACAAATATCACATGATTTGCAAATACACACAATTAAATCTGTACAAAGATCTTTTTATTGCACATACAAAGTGTTATTTACGCATTTGTAGATCCATTTCTACACACAAAACTGTTTTTACACATTTGCAGATTGCTTCCTGTCAATTTGCAGGTCACGTGACATTTGTAACTTCCTTTTTACACATTTTTGGAATTTTGTCTACTCTGTCCTGCTGAGATCTGTAAACAGAGATGTGTAAGTTTGAGAGTAATTTACCAGCTACACCAGCAGGTGGCGACATCCTCTCCCATGAATTGAAAGGATATTCACGGCACCAGAGCCCTCTGCAGGGCACTAGCTAGATTCATCCTTGTCTGTAGAGACAACAAGGAAAAGGACTGTAGCCTTGTGTCAACCAGCAGAGGAAAAATAAAGTGGAGAATCTTCTTTTAACTCAACGCTCGTAATTCAGGATCGGGTTCATCCTTGTCCTCTCAAGGTAAATCTGCTGTGCAGTTTGCTAACTTTGTGTCTCCTGTTGTGAGTTAGCTGTGTAACGTTAGCCCACGTTACACGTAACAAGCTCATATTAAATCATTTAGTTCACCTGGAGAGATTTTATGATTTTCACAATAATTAGTTATTCCCTCTACAACTGGAGTTAGAATGCCAATCTCTTATATAGCCTCCATTTACGCAGTCCGGTGATCAGTTAACATTTAGGTATATAGTGATAAAATCAGTAGGCTAGGATAGTTTGACAGATCAGTGCAGAATGATCATTATCTTAGTGACAGTAAACCATAATGTCACCAGTGTTGGGCAGTAACACGTTACTGTAATAAAATTACTTTCCTCAGTAACTAGTAGTGTAATTAATTACTTTTCTAAAACAGGCAGTGAAAGCAGTGTTTCCCATAATTAGCCTATAATTTGGATAGGACCGCCACATTGATTTTTTTTTTTTTTGGATGTGGGATATTAAAAATCATTTTTGGACCTCCATGCTTGCTCCCTCTCTCTTAAAAGAAGATTAGTTAAAAGAAGATTCTCCACTTTATTGTGTAAATAACACTTTGTATATGAAATAAAAAGATCTTTGTACAGATTAAATTGTGTGTATTTGCAAATCACACTGTATTTTTGTGGATATGATTTTACAAAACACAAATGTAAAAATACATGTTGAGATATTTGTGTATATGTTTATTTACAGATCTCCGCAGTACACATGGACAAAATTCCACAAATGTGTAAAAAGGAACTTACAAATGTAACGTGACCCACAAAGTAAATCTGCAAAGTAATCTGCAAATGTGTAAAAACAGTTTTGTGTGACTGACCACATCTTTAAAAGTACTAGACAACATATGGCTGTCAATATTGCTTACATTTGCTATGTACTGATACATCTATCTGTATCGATCTATTGTTCAGCTGAAGAAGAGCATATCTAAGCACAAGCAGGGGTTGAAGGAAAGCGTTACCAAATCTGAACTTGAAATGAAAAAGGCATGCTCTCAAATGAAAAGCCTACGATCTTTACTAAATTTAGGAAAATAATACCATACATTACTGCCCAGTTCACAGTCAAGAGCAATAGCAGAGCAGATGCATGGTGAATTAACACCAGGTGGTGATATAAACAGTGTTGCTGACTATTGTCATTTGCCGCATTTCCACCAAAAGTACCGGGTACTTTTTCTTTTTTTTCAAAGAACTAAAAAGTTCTTTAAACCCATTGCTGTGTGCGTTTCTACTGCGGTCCAAAGACCTGCAAAGATTAGGCAAATTACCCAGCAGATGTATATGCCATACAAAGCGACGGCTGGGCATCAATTTTTAGGAAAGTCACTATCCATGAGCAAAATGTGTATATATGAACATCAGATTTGATTGTAATATAACGAAAAACTATATGCTTGAATGCTTTTTTTGTGTGGGAGTATAATCAAGAGACACTTGATTAAAGTTCATTACAAATTTAATAACAAACTAGATAATGCCATCAAGTTCTTAAAAGAACTCCAGCACAGAGAAACACAAACACACAAACACAAACATAAAATTGCAACACTTTGGAAGGTTGTTAAAACATTTCCAGCCGACAAGAGCTGCATATCAGCTGGAAGCACTCACATCTGTGTCTGCCTGAGCGTCGGAGGAACGGGATTGTATTATTAAGCAATAGCTCACGACAGGCCGTGGTATAAAGTTATTATATCACAGTTAAGGGGTGTTGTTCGGCCTGACGTGAAGCGGAAGAATATAATAAGCGTATATCACGACCTGAAGTGACCTATTGCTTTTATAAAACGGTTACCAATTATTGCAAAAAGAAAGAAGGCTAACATACGCACTACGATTTAACTTTATTTCATCAACAGACATTTCTTTATGAATACAAAAAGTAGTTCCACCAGGCTGCAAAGCAACATACACCATAGGCTAGAATTATTAGAACTATTTATGTATATCTATTTGCACATTGTCGTTTGTTGTGCAGCTACTAAAAAACTGTCCAGCGTCAGTAGATTGACTTTAGTAACTTGAACTTGGCCATATAATAATATGCATGCAACTGTGTGCCGGTGGCCAGCACAGTGCGTAAAATAATAACACTAATATTATAACTACCGTGATGCTGTTGACACTATGCACTATGAACTTGTGCATAATCACGGCATCAATGGCACGGCCCTTCTGTGCGTCCAGGGGTATCCCCTTGGTTCACAGAAGCCAGGCTGTGTCAAATGAGCCCTTGAAGCGGTCATTACGCTTCATGCAGACAGGATAGCACTACACACAACCCTGAATGTAGTGTTCTCCTATCGCCGCTCCACACATTACACACGTGCATGACCACAGCCTCACTGATGCAGTCCCTACTCCTGCATCCAGAGGTGTGCGACAGGCTGTGTTGTGCGCTGTACATGTGTGATGTACGGCATCAAGTGTGTGCCAACACGTTACGCATGGCAGGTGACAGTGACGCTGGGGAGAATTGTGTTTCTTGTAACTGCAAAGTGTTGCGCTTTACAGACAGCTTCTCTTGGGATTATGAAGAAGCTGCAGTTTCTCACTTCCCCACATTGCGTGAGCCAGCTGTGTGTTAACCAAACGGCTAACAAGCAGCCTGGGCTTGCTGCAAAGCTGCACACCCTCTCTCTCCCCTTGCCCTCCTCCCTGACATGGTCAGGTGGCTAGTCTGAGCCCACATGTACGTCTCCTCCGCCCTCTTCCTTTGCTGGTTGAGCGGCGAGGCGATAAGCCCCTGCCTCCCTCCCCTCACCAGGGGAGTGGCATAACACGGACAGGCTGCAGCTGGCCGGATGGCTTTCATGCAGTCTGGCTCCGATGCCACAAGCAGAATATTTCCTCCTCGGCCCGCCACTGTCTCTACGAAGTCAGTGGCTGCCGTCACACTTGACTGTCCCTGCCCACCCCCCCTCGTCGGGGGAGCAGCATTGTTATGGGCTCACGGGTGTGGCTGCCCCACCTCGTGCCCCGGCGACTGTGTCAGCCTCTGCCTCCCCCCACCGGGGATGCGGTACGGCAGGGGACCCACGAGGTCGACTACGCTACCTCGTGTGGTCCCTCCCGCCACACCTGGGAGGACACCCAACAGACCCCTCTGACTGTGTGTGAAGGTCTCTCACGATGTGGCCAGTGCCCCCCCCAGGCGGAGCGTGGAGGGCCCTGGTGGAGCGAGTGCTGGCTCGCCTCCCCCGGTGGCCGTGCCTTGCCGTCAGTTTGACTCGCACATGCCCGCCACGCAGGGAGGTGCTCCCTCCTGTGTTGGCGCCCATGACCCTCCCTTCCCCCCGCCAGGTGCTAAGCTCTCCTGTTCGGTGGAACACAGAGGTTGCTGCCTACCAGGCCCCCCCCCCCCCCCCCCACGGCTGGCATCCCCGTCCTTTGAGGGGGCCCCTCGCTCATGGGTCGTGGCTGGGCAGCCCCCCACCTGAACCGTGACGGCGGCAAGGGCAGCAGAGTGGCTTTGTCACGGTCTGTGTGGCGAGGCAGGTTGGTGGACCCAAATGCAGGACACGTAGGCTGACTGGTACAATTCAACAGGTTTATTAATAAACAAAAGGCGAGCACACTTACTGGCAGAGTGGCTGATTAACAGAGTCCAAAAAACAAGGTGATCCACAGAAAAAATCCAAGAAGGGAAAATAATCCAGAAGGCAGGGAAACGGGGAGAAACGACGAGCAAGGCAGACAACATGAGATAGAGCGTATACACACGACAGGGAATGAACAGAAACACCAAACATTTATAAACAGGGACTAACAAGCAGGGCGGGAGCAACGCAGGTGACTAGGATCAGGGTTAACGAGGCAGAGAGACAGAAGGGAAAAACAGAGACACTGGATGGCAGGCAAATTACTGGAGGTGAGCAGACATAACACAAGTACTGAACACTAAACATATCAAAGTAAGAAGTAACAGATCAGAATAATAAAAACAACAAAATAATCCAGACAGTATACGAATACACTAATAACAAGGAACACAGACTGAAGCAAAGATAAAACAAAACTCAGAGCAGACATGGGCAAAACAACACAGAAGTACACAGACCAGGAGTAAACACTTAAAACATGAACTAAGGTACAGGACAAAGAACTAAGACACCAAACTTGGAACTAGGATACAAGACAAGGTAGATGAGAAGTAACTTTAAGATGCGGATGAATGAAATAATGAAGGCTACACAGAGACTAAAGCAAAATGATCAAAATCAGATTAATTAATGAAACTGGCGGAGAACATAAATTGACACCTAACAAACAGACAGAACCAAAACATGATGGTAGAAATCTAACACATGAGGGACAGGAACAGAACTAAACAAGTACTAAGGCAGATGCAGAGATAACCGGACAGATCAGAACCACCACACAGAACAAGCAGAAGACTGGATACAAGACCACAGACAGACAGGACTGAGAACCCAATATCAAAACACAGACAAGGCATGGCCAAAATAATATAACACAGACAAACTCAGGACAGGATCGTGACAGGCTTCTTTTCAGGGCCACCAGGGCACCTCATCAGCAGATCCGACCGCTTTCAGAGACGCTACTCGGAGTGGCTCGCTTCCTGCTCGATGCACAGATAGATGGACAGCCTGATCCACTGGGATCACAGGCTGCAGTTCGCCTCCCCCAACTCCCTCCTTCGCCGGGATTGTGGAGACTGTGCTCTCCTCTTTGGCTCAGACCGCCGCCCTCTGGGCAGAGCTTCAGGAACAAGCGGTTCTACTCCCGCTACTTCCTGGTCAGGAAGAAGACGGGCGGTGAGAGGCCCATCCTGGACCTGTTACTGTTCAACAGTGCAATTATGGTGAGACCTTTTGCATGTTAACAGTGAAACAGATGATGGAGTGTGTGCACCAGGGAGACTGGCTCTCCTCCATTGACCTGAAGGACGCGTACTTTCATGTGTCTGTCATTCCCAGACACAGGAAGCGTCTGCGGTTTTCATTCCAGGGCGCCCAGTACCAATATAACCGCCTGCGGCGGTCGGGCATCAGGGTCCTGTTTTATCTGGACGACCTGCTGCTGGCGCCACCCCGGGACGAAGCGGTGGTGCAGACGGCCCAGCTAGTCGCACACCTGTCTTACCTGGGCTTCACGGTGAACTGGAATAAGAGTGCTCCTCTCCCCTCACAGAGACTCACCTACCTTGGCGTAGTACTGTACTCCTCTCTCCGGAGAGCACGGCTCTCTCAGGAGAGGGTGGATGCTCTTGTGGAGCTGCTCCGCCGTGTTGTCCCTCGAGCGGCAGGGGCAGCTCTGTCAGTCATGAGGCTTCTGGGCCTCATGTTGGCGGCTCACGTGGTGGTCCCCCTGGGCCTCCTCCATATGAGGAGCTGGTGAGACAGAGGCCCCTGATCTGGCCAACTGGCGGGACCCCCTTTCTCTTCGATCAGTGTTCCCCTGGGCAGGGTCTCTGGTGTGCTGTACAGACACCTCCATCCCGTTCTGGCGACCAGATATGACTCTGGTTCGGCAGGGCAGAGGTGGATCTGTTTGCCAACAAGGAGAACGCTCAGTGCACCCTTTGATTTTCACTGAGCCCGCGGGACGTCCCCCCGCTGGGAGTGGACGCCTTTGCGCACCCCCTTTGGCCTCCCCAGCTGGTGTATGCTTTTCCCCCGGTGCGGCTGTTCCTGCGCCTTCTGGATCACCTGCAGTTTTCAACCTTGGTGGTGACTCTGGTGGCCCCGGAGCACACCAGTGCATCCTAGTTTCCCTGTGCGGACCTGAGATTCCTTTTGGCTAAGGTCACCTTGCTCCTGGCTCTGACATCGGCCAAGAGGGTCTGTTTGGTCAGGGATCTGGCTGCCCTCTCTGTGGCTCTGTCGTGTCTCAAGATTCAGGGCGACGGCAGCTTGGCTGTTCTGCGCCCTAACCTGGCGTTCATGCCTAAAAGCATTACGAACTCCTTTTGGTTGTGGGTCATCACCCTCTCGGGTTCTTTTCCTCCCCACCATGGGTCGGTGGAGGATGCCACGTCTCACCTCCTCTGCCCAGTGCGAGCACTGTCCTGTGCACCGCCTGGCGCCGTTTGCAGCGTCTGTTTGTGCACTACAGAGAGTGGTCCAAGGGACTTCCCCTGTCGGCGCAGCGTTTGTCTCACTGGCTGTGCAATGCCATTTCCCAGGCTTACGTGTCTGCCGGTCAATCTCCCCCGGATGGGTGCACTCCACGAGAGGCGTCTCCTCCTCAGTGGCGTTGTACGATGGGATGACATCTGCACGGTGGCCTCCTGGTCGTCCCCATGCTCTTTCGTCCGTTTCTACCTGCAGGATGTCTCCCTTTTCCCTTTTTGAGTGTTTTGGTTGAGTGATTCTCCTTGTGAGTGTGCTGTGCGCCCTCTCCCTATGGCTCTGGGCAGGTGAGTTGTGCTTGGTGGTACCGTATGGGCCAGTGAGGCGTTGACTCATCCTGCTTTGCCTCTAACCCAATAGCGATAGCCTTAGAGGGTGAAGCCTATACGAAATAGAACAGGGGTTAAGTACCGTAACCTGGATTCTATGAGTATAGGCGCTGCCCTCTAAGTTGAAGGCCTCACTGGACCTTGGTTCTCAGTGCTGAAGAAAAGGCATTTGGGCGTCGATGGCTGGGTCTCACCGTTGTATATACACAAGGTGCGGACGTAGGAGAGGCCCACGCTGTGGGTGGGCGTAGACTAAAATTCTCAGTGCTGCACAGGCGCGCGGAATGGGTAAACCCAATAGCGATAGCCTCTCACTATTTATTTATTTATTCAGATCAGATCGCATTTTAATACCAGGTGTAATGGGGCGTGAGACCCCCACAAAGCTCAGATTATAACCCGAACCCTGTGATACAGATCTGTGCGGAGGAATTCGATGTCATACCCGTTGTATACGCTCATTATATCACTACTATATAGGGATGGGCGATATCTTATCGTTTGCGATATATCGTTGAAAATTCTCCTAACGATAAAAATGTCTCCTAACGATAAAAATGTCTCCTCACGATAATAACGATAAGTCTAGTTGATGACGTAGTTTTGTGTGCGCGCGAGCGATTCACTGTTCACGTGCGGACATTCTCTGTGTGGAGTGAAAACAAGCGTGGCGGAAGGCGGACGTGAGGCTGAGGAGGAGCTTGTTGTTAAGCGAGGAGCTACCTCCACAATTTGGAACTGGTTTGGTTACAAAAAATCAGAT
Organism: Micropterus salmoides; assembly: GCF_014851395.1. Lineage (NCBI taxonomy): Eukaryota > Metazoa > Chordata > Actinopteri > Centrarchiformes > Centrarchidae > Micropterus > Micropterus salmoides. The sequence continues at coordinate 27,742,535 of NW_024040040.1, read as the reverse complement.
GAGGAGCAAACTACCGTAATATGCAAAGTTTGCAGAAAAACAGTGGTTACAAAGAGTGGAAACACATCCAATTTGTTCCACCATCTGAAACACAAACACAAACCAGAGTATGACGAATGTCTGAAGATACGCGAGGCAACGGAGGCGAAAACTACCAGTGGACCTAGGGGTAAGAAAATTACCATCCAGACGAAAATTGCCAGCGCATTTGCTAGTTGCGTACCTTATGATAAGCAAAGTAAACAATGGAACGAATTGACGGAAGCAGTGGCGTTTTGTTTGACAAAAGACGTGTTGCCATTCCAAACTGTCGAAAAAGAAGGATTCAAGCGAATGATCCATAAACTGGACCCAAGAGACAACATGCCCTCAAGGAAGTACATTTCCAAAACAGCCCTGCCAGCGATGTATGAAGAGTGCCGCGGTAGGGTACAAACATCACTGTCTACGGCGGATTTTTATGCTTCAACTGCAGACATGTGGAGTAGCAGAGCGACTGAGCCGTACATTAGCCTTACAGTCCACTACATAACGAGTGACTGGAGTTTGAACAGCTGTTGCATCCAGACAAGTTTTTTCCCAGTTGACCACACGGGTGAAAACATTGCGAGTGGCTTGAAGCAGTTTCTTCAAGAATGGAATTTAGATGAGGAGAAACAGGTGTCAATATAGTAAAAGCAGCCACTCTAAACATGTGGACAAGACTGTCTTGCTTTGGCCATTGTCTACACATTGCTATTGGTAAGTTTACTCTTTTTCTCTTAGTGTCAGTATATTTAATGCATGCACACTGAGCCAACATGAGCTTAATATATTAACTGTATTTATGTATTTGTTTCTGGATTAGTAACGTGACTGACTATGCAGTATTTTGAACAGCAATTCATTACATTAGCTAATGTTTATATTATGTGCATTTAATATTAAATGTTTATTTATTTAAATTATTTTTTTAGTTTCATCTATTTTAATTTTAACTTCACTTTAACTTTTTTATTTAAACTTTTTTTTGTTTTTTTATTGTATTTATTTTATTCTTGTGCAAAAGAAGCATAAATAAATGCATAAAAATAAATAGTTTTGTTGTTGTTTTGCAGAGAGAAGCATGAGGGATACCAGGATTGACAGAGCTGTGGGAGTCTCTAAGAAGATTGTCAGTGTTTTTTCGCACAGCTGGAAAAAGCAGCGAACACTCAAAGATGCTCAAGTAGAACTTGGCCTTCCACCACACAAACTTGTGACTGAATCGGCAACACGATGGGGATCAAGGCAGAAGATGATCGGCCGGATACTTGAGCAAGAGAAGGCCATTACGCAAGTCCTGGCTGCTGACAGGTCAACCAGGCATCTGGTGCCTACTTGGCAGGATATTGATGTCCTAGACTCTGTCAGTAAAGCACTTGGGCCTCTTCTTGATTTTACAGATGCCCTCTCTTCTGAAAACTATGTCACAGTGTCATGCTTGAAGCCTACTCTTCACCTATTCAACAGTGAGCTGCTGCAGGAGAAAGATGAAGACACAGATCTCACCAGGACAATTAAAAGTTCAATATTGGACTACATGAACACCAAATATGGTGACCAAGAGGTTCAGGAACTGATCAACATGGCAACAATTCTTGATCCACGCTTCCGCACTCAGTATATGAGTCAAGAAGAGATCCTGGTCATCAAAGCCAGAGTAGTCAGAGAGGTGGAATCCCTTTCTGTCATGCCAAGTGATGCTGGCTCTTCTACCCCTGTAACGTCATCTGAATCAACAAAAGAAGCTCAGAGTGCATCTAAAAGGCAGAAGAAGAGTCTTGGAAGTTTTTTCAAGAAACCAGCTGCTGAGATGACCACCCTTTCTGAAACAGAGAAAATTGAGGCTAATTGAGTTAAACAACTACCTGCATGGGCCACTTGCAGATGGTGAAAGCAATCCCCTTACGTGGTGGAAGGTACATGAGGTGAATTTCCCTAACATCAGTCGTTTGGTGAAAAAGTACTTGTGAATCCCCGCCACTAGTACACCCTCAGAGAGGGTGTTCAGCGCTGCTGGAAATGTAGTGACATGCCAAAGGCCTCTTCTGAAACCAGCTACAGTGAATATGTTGGTCTTCTTGACCAAAAATCTTAAGGTCTGAGCCCTGTTCTCTTTTTGAAAGCTACTGAATCACACTAGTATGTGTGTTATGCAACTTGCACTACCAGACATGTTCATGTCAGCCTCATTTCTATATTTTGCAAGAGTATATCAGTGTTTACAGTTTAATTAAACTTTTATTTAAATTTAATTTATTGATTTGTTTTTTGATTTATCATCTTGTTTTGCACTATTTTGTAAACTATCTGAAGACATAGTTGGGATCATTACTTTTTGATACATGCAGTGTTTGCACTATTTTTACAATTTGTTCCATGGGACGAGTGTTGATAATTTAACTACCTAATTGGTGTTAGCATGTTCCACTTACGTATTATATTTACATTCTAAGAGTGTGTTTCACTCTGAACTTCTTTACTTTATCAGGATTTATTTGCAGTTGTACTCTGTTGTAATTTTGAAACACAACTGAAGACATGGTTGGTGATTGTTACTTTTGCTGTTTGCTTTGCACTATTTTTCCACCATGAGAGTATAAATAAATAAAGAATCTGTGTTTACATTTTAAACTTGTAATTGATTTGAATTATTATTATTGTTTAATTGTTGTTGTGTGATGTTTTTCAGCACAGTCACTGGAACACAACTTTAACATAACATAATCTGATATTTTACAGAAGAAAATAATTTATCGTCATTTGTATCGTTATCGCAATAAATTCCTGAAATTATCGTGATAAATTTTTTAGGCCATATCACCCATCCCTACTACTATGTACTAATCAGATTGCTTGATTTGAGCTACCCATTTTATAACCTGTGTTAATCAGCCGGTTATTTTGTATTGGAGGAGGAGGAGACTGACTTCGGCTCCTTGTGACTGATGAAAACTTAAAATAACTCCGGATCCAGTATTGAGCTTAACTCCATCTGGACTAGCTGCACACCGGCTGCTGTTTCTGGGCGACAAATATAATGCAGACGTACTTTAGACTTGTGTGTGCCTTCTGGATGTTGATCATGATTTATTGGTTTGCAAATGTCATTAGAGTGGAAAAGAGAAGAGCAGGAGCAGCAAAACACCCGAAATGCTCGATTTAAAGTGCTTTCGGAAAGTACTACCCCCTGAGCAGGGACTTTTTTGGGGGTAAAATAAAGACCCTGGTCCCTGCAGTGGAAACACAGTGGCTGTGTTCGAAACGGAAGGCAGTTGCCTCGCTGCCTCGATACTGTAATAGACAGCTGCCTCAGAAGGCATCACTTTCAAGGGAACGCAGCTCTGTTTACATTAGTATCGAACAGCCTTCTAGGGCAGCACTTACGGCAACGTGTGACGTCAGACGTCTTCTGGTTGTCAGAAGAGACGCTAGCCTTAGCATAAGCTAACTAGCTATTGAAAAGCCAGACGGCTAACAGACGCCTCAGAAATCATACTGAACAAACTTGGTTGGTTACAGTCATGGGCTAATATGATAGTTCAGTGTTTAGTTCTCGCTAGATTTTCAAAAATCAAAGCGAGAAAAATACTACTCAGGAGACAGGAAGAGATTGTTCGAGCTGTTTCGAACAGCACTCAATGCCTCGCTGTCCTGTTAGACAACAGTTTAGCCTGTTTCGAACACAGCCAGTGAGTTCCTCCAAAGGTTCCTAGTTCCAGGGTAAAGTTCCTTCAGTGGAAACAGCTATTAATATGTTTTACACAGGTAACCACTGCAGTTAAATGTGTTGAACCAGTCTACCCTTTAGTATGTTTCATTCTGAGCTTGTAACAACTACAACAAGGTATCTAGCACAAACACATCTAAAAGTGCTGGTGAAATACAAAGGGGGATTTTTAACTTTTAACCAAGCACTTATGCTGGCAGTAGACTTATGCTACCAGGGATCATTGACTTGACAAATGTACTACTACAGTTCCATCCCTGCTGAGAACAGACCAGATGTTCTAAATCTCTGTGAGGGTTTTTGAGGCCCCAAGGGACCCAGGTTGTTGTATGGCAATTACTCTGTGCACTGTTAAAAGGGATTTGGGCTTTTAGCCAGAGGGACTATTGTTGTCAAGCTGAGAGAACTCATTGCCCATTACAACAAAGTAAGAAGAGTTACAACAACTTGAAAAAAATCCGTTGAGTTCACTTCAGAAAATTGGTCAAGGTGGTCATTTCAACCAACACGCATGCGCCTGCAGTGACGTCACGCGCAGTGTTGAACTCCGAGCCGAAACTGTTACATCCAAGATTTATCCACTTGATGTCCATAATTTATAACGTTTTCGGTCATTTCTGCCGCTAGATCTGTGATACTGTCTCCGGTAAATCATGATGCATTACAAGTTTGTTTACGGTTTTTCAATCAATGGGAAGGCAGGTCCGTCACACATTGCGCCTTAAATGGGCATCTGTGCGAGAGCAAAGAGTATACAGTGGAAAAGAAAGATAACTCCAGGTCAGAATATTCTAATGTGATCAGAGATAGTCTGTTACTGTTCTAAAGAGAAGAATGGCGTCACTGTTTTGAGATTTGGCATACATTTGGGCCTTTTTTGAAGAAATGTAAATAGTTTGTCCTTTATATGAGTTATAATGTCATGATGTGCAATACCACTTAATTCCTATCCAATCCAATACTAAGTAATACCCAGGCTGGTATTGCCGATACCAATACCAATACTTTTTACATATTTTATTTCTAGTATAATGTGACCTCCCTCCTCCCATTTCTGTATTTATGAGAGAAATAAGGAGTAGGCTGTAGCCTTACCAATTCAAAATAATAGCTGCATAATGACAAGACATCAAACTTAATATCATATAACTCATGTTCTTTAATTATACTGAAAATATCCTGCTCAGAACTGCTGCTTCATAACATCATCATATTATTTTGACTTAATCTCAGATGTTTAGCGAAGTTTGCAGTGTTGCCAAAGTATTTCACTGTCTTTGCACACACACCACACACAGCGTTATTATTACCTTCACAGCTAAAATACAGGCAGCCATAGTCAGTATTCAATCGCGGGAAATGTAAAGGGCTGCAGCGGCTCACTTCAAAGAAGCTCCGTCACAGAGCCAGCGCAAGCATGACTTTGACAGGCGGAAGGAAAAGTTGTTCCTATCAACCAAGTAGCCTGTAATTAGACCATCCTGGTGACAGTAAGATAGTTATGATAAAACACACATTCACTCCAAATTCCTAAGTTTAGATATCGATCCTTTTAGATGAGTATCGATCCTAGAGCAGGAAACATTGGTATCAGAAATATCGATACTTTAGGATCGATCCGCACATCACTATTATAATGTTCATTATGTTTGTTTTTGCACTGGATGACTCCAAATATATAGGAGAACTGTTTTAGACAATTATTAAATTAAATATTTGATACTACATGAAAAACCCAATTTTGCTGATTGTTGTAAATGTTTTTTTTTCTTTCTTTCTTTGTTTTCTGTACAGGGTTACTTCACTTCAGTGTAGGCTGTGCTGTTTGGGGCAACTGCCCCTCAAAGAGGTGGTCCTGCAAGTGTTGCAATTTCTCCTCGCCGAACCAACGCACACTAATTGTCCATTATAAGCTAAAGCACTGTCATCAGGCAAGGAACTGTCCTCTTCCCCGTGTCTATGCAGACTGTGTGTGCTCCTTCAGGACAGAATCATCTCTGAAAAAAGATTTAACTAGAGACCATAGTCAAGCCCGTTCAAAGCAGGTTTTAAATTGTGAACTGTGCAATTTTTCAGAGACTTGTAGTGATACACAGTATTTTGCAAATTTGAAAATACACATACACAATAAGGAAACTGTTAAATGTCCCTTTAAAGACGTAGACGAAGTAGTTTTCAGTCAAGTGTGTATAGTACTTTTCGTGCACATAAGAGTAAGAATCATCACCTCTGTACCATTGAGGTACCTGTATCAAACTTTTATTCAAGGCACTTTAACCTCTGAAAGTACAGACTTTGAGACACATTCAAACGATCTAGACTTAACAGATTATTTCATAGAGGATCAAGACCTGCATGATTTACTTCAACACAAAGTTGCATCTCTCTTACTGCGTATGCAAACTAATTTGCATGTGTTTAAAACAACAACTCAGGAAATAATAAATGAGCTTTGTAGTATTAGCTCAGTTGCAGAAGAGTGCACACCAAAAATAATTGAAAGTGTACTGATCAAGCATAATTGTGCAGTAAACAGTGCAGTCACTGCTGCTGTAACAGAGATAGTTAAAAAAGTAAACCCCCTAAGTTTCTTGTCGAAAGATGGGCCTTTCGGCTCTGAATACAAAAGAGAAACTTTTTACAAGAAAAATTTTAAAGTGATTGAGCCGATTGAATATGTTTTAGATGCATCTTCAAGACAGAAATTTGTTTATATTGCGGTTTGGAAAGTCCTGACAGAGCTGTTAAATCGTAATGATGTGTTAGATAAAGTGTTGGAGACAGGACATTGAAACAGTTGAACACTTGTCTCAGAACAAAACATACAGAGACGGTCTGTATTACAAGGACAATATTTTGCTCTCGTCAAAAGATCTTAGCATTGCCCTAGGACTGTATATAGACGACTTTGAAGTTTACAACCCACTACCAACATCAAAAAAAAAAAAGCACAAGATCTGTGCAGTCTATTGGGTGATTTCAAATTTACCTATACGATATAGATCATCTGTGCAGTCAACCTACCTCGCATGTCTGTGTCATAACAATGATGTGAAGAAATATGGGTATGGAGCCATTCTTGAACCACTGATAAAAGACCTTGAAGTACTTCAGCAGCAAGGATTGTATGTTCAGAAATTGGGAACAACTGTTAGAGGTACTGTGCTGTATGTGTCTGCAGACAACTTGGGGGCCCACTCACTTGCTGGGTTTCATGAGAGTTTTAATGTCGACAAATTTTGCCGGTTTTGTTTAGCTAGTCAGCAAGATATTGACATTCACGAGGTAAAGGAGAAAGAATTTCCACTCCGGACAGTTGAACTCACACACAGGACCTTCTGGAATTAAACAGACATCAGTTAGTTTCCGAGAATGGAGTAAAGAGTGACTGTGTTCTCGATAGACTTTCTCATTTCCACACAAACCAGGGCTTCCCCCCAGATTTTATGCATGACCTTTTTGAAGGAATAGTGCCACAGGAATTAAGTCTATGCATAAAGTCTTATGTCCAAACAGTACTTTACAATAGGTGAGCTGAATTCCATCATTGAATCCTTCCCTTTCAAGTTTACAGATAAAACCAACAGTTTCAAAGTCTTTTGCATCAAAAAAATCTATTGGTGGGAATTGCCACGAAAACTGGACACTATTGAGACTTCTGCCTCTGATGATCAGTCACATCATACCAGAAGATGACAAAACATGGGGGATTCTATTAGATTTGAAAGAAATAGTAGAGTTTCTAGCTAGTGGACATTTTTCAGAAGAGACATTGACATATTTGGAGTGCAAAATCTCCGATCACAGGTGCCTATTAAAAGAGGTGTTTCCTGATTTCCACCTCCTGCCCAAGCACCACTTCTTAGAACATTATCCCTGGTTGATTTCTGGACCATTAGATTTGAAGCTAAGCACAGCTTTTTTAAAAGGGTGGTGCATGATTCTCACAATTTCAGGAACATCTTGCTCACTCTATCAACAAAACACCAGCTTACTTTAGCTTACCATCTAGATTTGCCAAGTCTTTTCAGACCTGATCTGGAAGTTGGACACACTGCAGTTGTTTCACCTGATGCACTCGAGCACTCCATGAGGCGGGCTGTAGAGCTGAAATATGGAAACATAAGTCTTGTGTTTCTTGCAACCCATGCCTACCTTTATGGAACAAAGTATTCAGAGGGTATGTTTCTGTCTGTGGGGCACACCAGTGGCCTGCCTGACTTTGGGAAGCTGGTTAAAATTGTAGTTGTGTCCAGCAAAGTGTCTTTCTTCATATAAAAATATCATGCATGGTACATGGAGCACCTGCGGAATTATGAGTTGATGAAAAAACAGTCTTCTGAACTGGTGATTATGGAATTACACTAACTAAATGGATATCAACCCCTGTATCCATACACAGCAGGCAAACTGATGGTGACATCAAAAGTATTTTTTGCTTCATTAAGGTATAGTTGAGCTGTTATTTTACTTTAAATGGTGTGTTCCTCTCCTTGCTCTGAAAAACATATGCAGTATATCCAAAAACGTAAAAACAAGTTTTAAACTAGAATAAAATGTGTATGAATGTTCATGGTTATTAATGTTTGTTGTTCATTTTGTCTTTTCTTACGTTCTTTTTTTCTTCATCGCCAGAGAAGTCCTGAGAGTTTCTCAGTCACAAGAAGATGCTGTTGCATGTGATCATTTCAGCACAGGACATTTGAAAGCTCCGCTTGGACTCAGATTCTGTTGACGGCCTGAAACTGGTGTTGAAAAACAAACTGCAGTTATGCTCTTCATTTGACCTTCAATATGAAGATGAGGATTTCAAAGACTTCTGTAACCTCATTTGTGTTGACGATCTACCAAAGGACAAGGTGACATTGCATCCTCTTCAGCTCATTCATCATCTCCGACGACATCCTCTTCATTGAGCAGCCAAACAGAGTGCTTTATAGGTCGGCGTTCACAGCAATGGCCAGCTCATTTTCCCATTCCCACCTTCTCATATGATGTAGAGCTGAGGCTCAGGCAGGGCAATGATGCTTTTAGAGAAAGTGGAACACTTCTATCCATTTCAAGGGACATGAAGTCTGAGATTATGCTCAAACTTGCTGAAACAATATATTCATTCATGACCTACCCTACACTTGAAGATTTTGAATGTGTGGCCAAGGCACTTGTTGAAAAACACCCCTGCCTTACAGAACCTGGCTCCACATGTGGATGGTATGGATGGAAACACAGCATAAAGGTCAAGATGGGCAGTTACAGACAGAAATCGAAAGCTTTGGGCTTTGGGAAGAGAAACAAAGTGAAGAAACTCCCCCAGGGAAGAGACAGCAGAAGTCTTGAAGAAGATAGAGAAAAGATGGTCCAGGATATGAGAAAAACAACCCAAACCTGGCCTACATCGATGATGCAATAAATGCCACATACGCACTGAGAAGACAGGAGATCGTTGAAGAGGAGCCACCTGTGGCCAAAATGAGAGTCAGATGGCCTGCACTTTTTACTGAAAGACAGGTAAAATGTGTACATTTTTTCTTAGTCATAGCAAAGTCGTAATGTTGTATTGTGTATATTGCAGGGCTCTATGCTAACATTCCTCCCATTGAGCACATGTGCTCCTAAAGTAAAATATTTGGGAGTAAAATCAAAAATTGTTTAAGTAACACATTTATATAATGCTTAAATAATCTTGAGGGTCAAACGTGACCCATTTTTACATTTGATAACAGTAAAAACACCATCAACAATTCACCTTATACCTGTAATTTGATGACTTTTGATGTGACCCAGAATATACAAACATGGAACTATTTCATCTTTTTTAATCAAGCAATAACTTGTTATAACTAACACAATATTTGACACATAAAACATAAATTGATCTTTCCTGTAAGCCACTCCTATATATTATGATATTAAATAATGCTTGAACTGATATGAATTACATATTTTTATAACTACTTAAATCATATTAGTACATACTGATTTGTTAAACTTACAGCCTTGTTACTTAGCATGTATGAATTATCATGACAACATAACAAAGCACTGACATATCAGTCTGATGTAAACATTAATAAAACTCAATAACCTGTCACACAAGCCAATCTGCCAGTCTGAGGACACAGATCATTGAGGTTGAAGTTAATATTAATGAAATATGCACCTTGATACAGGTCTCCGCTGTAGTCACATGTCTGACAACATGTCAGTTGTAGTGCTGAAATGTGAAAATTTAGGTGACTTTTAACTTGAACTAAAACTGTAATGTTACTTCTCCACATAGATCCTCAAGGAATTCACCAGGCTCATGTCAATGGACATCAATAAGTTCTATGAGGGTCTGGACTGCCACCTGCATAAACTTCTTAAGATATTCCGGTTGAAGCGCTTCGAGGAAGTTCAAGAAATGACATCCTTAATGGAGAGTCTCGACAAGGATGTAAGTGCATATTTGTTGTAGTTGTGGTCCACAATAGTTGTGCAACCCCACTGAGGAGAGGGACCCGGATGTAGATTATGACAGACAGTAAACCTCCTCTAATTAATGTGCTTGGATAGGCACTTTGATACAGACTGAATGAATAAGGAGATGGAGAGAAATTCTGGGTTTGTTGAATAAAATCTGCCAGTGAGAAGGTCAGAGTTTAAGTTACCTCTTTGAAAGCTCAGTTTCCGTTATTTGAGGGTTGACAAAAATCAGAGTTCTGATATCAACTGAATTGAACTGAATTTTGCAATCATCAAACCAAAGGAAGAGAGCAGCAGCTTTGCAGGGACTGCCATGGTACATGAAGGAAAATCCTTCTACATTGACAAAGAGATGTGAGGTAAGCAGCAAAATGTTGTTCAATTATACAAAAACTAGTTCAAAATGGGCATGGTTACACATATCATTTCAGGCATCATGTGTGGATACTCTATACAGCAAAACATGTCTAAAGCACAGGCACCTTTTTGTTTTTTGTTTGTTTTTGCATGAAGCCAACATATCCTGGAGAGGGCGTCATCAAGGGAATGGTGATTGGAATCCTTTTGGTCGTTGAAGATCAGGAGCCCCTTCCAGTTTTCTACAACGATGTTGCCATCGTCATCGAGGAAAAGATTGTCATGCGTCATCTTGGTGATGTACCCAACGCTTTTGTGAACCTGATGGACTTGCTGTACATGCTGAACCTTGACTATCCAAAAGACATGAAATATACTTTTGAGGTTATTCAGCGCCTGTTCATGGGAATCGGGTCTGAGATGTGCACTCCCAGGGTCCACTCTCTAAAGAATAAACTGCTCAGTTAGAGGGATGGCTCAGGAGGATGTTTCTGCATTTGGCCCTAAGGAATTTTTTTTCCCCCATTTGTCCACTATGTAGTAAGAGAAAAAGAAATGTAAAGCCCTTCTGTGGGTCACAACAGTTTTTAACGTTTTCACGTTCTAACAGATCTCTATTGCTCTCTGTGGAGGAAATGTCTCTTGCAGACACTAATTTGTATTTTATGTTGTGGAGCAAACATGAACATGAGTGGAGATTTCAGTAATGTTTGAACGTGTTAATTGGCTGACACCTGAGCAACTTTCTCAGAGAGATTTGTATGTATATCCTGTTGCATTTTACTGCAACAATGCTGAAAACTCACTTAGAATGGATGAAAATGTAGAGGTTGATCAAGTCATTTACAGAGAATTGAATTGTCTTTTCAGCTATTTTTTCATGTGTTAATAATTAAGTTTGACTGGCCAATTCTCATGTAGATTCTTTGTATATATTATTAAATTTTTGAAATCTAGCAATTTCTGTAAACTCAAGTAACTTGGCAATAGAGCATGAGAAAAAAATAATAATGTTGCCCTAACTTGATAAAATAAGTTCAACCAACATCTTTTTTAGTTCTCTTAAGTAATGTTTTCCAGTCCACTTTACTTGATACAGAAAGTTGAGTCAACAAATCGCGAGTTGTATCAATTATGTATTCCATGTTGAGCCAACTTGATTCACAGTTGTAGGAACTTGATAAAATAATCTCTTAAAGTTATTTCAAATAATATTTAAGTCCAACTTACTTGATACAGGAAGTTGAGTCAACAGACTACATGTTGCAAGCAACAAGATGACTTGACTTAGTTAAGTTGAGTCAACTAATCTTTTTTTACAGTTTGGTAATTTGAGTAATTTGAATTTGATTAGATAGCATTTTGGGCCCCTGTCTTATATAGAAAATTCAGCCATACTTCCTTTAATATTTCAGTTGATTTTATACATACATGGTGTGTATCCTCAAACAAATTTTTGTTTCATTAAATCATCACTATACTAAATACAGCAAACCTTGAGCAGGGTATTATTTGAGCACCTAAATATTGTTTTTCTGGGACTCAAAATGGGTTGGGGGAATGTGTGTGTGTGTGTGTGTGTGTGTTTAGGGGGGTTCAATAGGGGCCTTGTTGTGAAAATGTGATGCTGTCTAGTGTTGGTGAGATGATGGTAATGAAGTACTCGCACACAATATATGTGTCAGTCTCTAGTTTCTAATAATAATTTAATGCTCGCAAGCAAGAGTCAGCCCATAGGTCCAGTATATGGGGGAGACTGACTCACACGTTTCGTCAGCTCCTGCCGTGTCCCCAACAGTTTTGCATACAAAGTACTTGAGTTTGCGTATAGCACATGTCAGTGTAGATGATACTTATGCTTTCTCCTCCACCCGGTCTTTACATCCTGTCATGAGGTTGTCATACAGTGTCATGCTTTACACACACAGGAGAAGTCTAATATATTCTTTTTACCGTTCTATGGTAATACTTTACACAACATTCACTCTTAGATTATATTTCAAAACGTTTACCTCCAGTGGGTTAATCCAGCCCTACCCATGTCACAGATGCTATGTCCATATTTTTGTACATTCTATGTTGAAAATACATTTTTCCCAATAAATATCCATTAAAGGGTTTGGTCTAGACTTACTGTATATGAAAAATGCAATGCGATAACTTCTGTTATGAATTAGTGCTATATAAATAATATTGACTTGAATTGAATTAAAACCAGAAAGGTTTTTCAATCAGTAATAGGCAACTATGTGGGCTTGCCTCAGACTAATGTGGTTTTTATATCATCCAGAGTTGGCTGGGGTTGGATTATAGGTGAGAGGTGATGCAGTACAACTCCTTCTATCAGTGTAATTGCTCTGGGCACATGAAGCTATTTTCAGCCCGGGGGGGAAATCAGGTTGGTGTCTTTCGTTTGTAGACCAAACCCACTGTGGCTCCTCCATCCGGCCGAGGACCTCTTTGAAGCCTCCTGCCAGGAAGAATTACTTTGTCACATCCATGAAACAAGGCTTTGATCACAGGTCCGTGGAGTCGAAATGTTGAAGTCTATCACAAGTGTGTATCTGTGTATGTATGTGTGTTGTACAGTACGGGTTTGTGTTACATCACAAGCATGTTCATGTGTGTGTGTGTACCTGTATATGAATGTGTTGTGTCCCATTTCCTCTGTACATGGTCTTGAAATCTCTTTTCCTCCCTTTGTTTTCTTCTATAAAACAGGAATATGATTTAAAGGTTCAGTGTGTAATATTTCTGAGGATTCATTGACAGAATGCAATATAATATCTATAGCTATGTTTTCAGTGGTGTGTAAAGACCTTGTGTAATGAACCATTATGTTTTTTAACCCACCAATAGAATCTCTTATTTTGAGCATTTTTGACTTGAAAAACTTTTCAACTTGCAAAACTCTCTCACTTGCAAAATGGTTTAACTTGCAAAACTTTCTGACTCGCAAGGAAAACCTTTTGACTTGCAATCAAATAATATGACATAATACTTTTTGTGACACAAAAAATGCCAGTTTATTTTTAATTACAAACTTGATTTTTTATTGCAGTACGATAAATATGCACTCAAAACATTTTTTTTGCTTGCTTTAAAAAGACACAAAAATACCTTCATAGAATGAGCGATTTTTATCTACATAACCGCAGGCACCCCCTCCTATGGACATCGCAGTATTTTGTCGTCATGTTTCTACAATAGCCGACAACGGACAAACAGCGCTACAGAGCGCGTTTTGTCATCACGGCTTCTTCTTCTGCTTGTATAATCCCGGTATAACGGGCAGTGTAGACCATATGGATATCTATGGTGTAGACGCTGTTACTACATTAAATGCATCCATAAAAGAAGAAGAGGAAATAATCCATCCATCGTCAACCGCTTATTCTACGTACAGGGTCGCGGGGAGAGGAAATAATAATAATAAACAGTCTCTGAGTAGTCCTCTGGTTTATTAGAAGTAAGAAGAGAAGTGACATTTGGATAAATGCACGAGCACATGTTATTTAGCACGAGAGCCGACAGCCTGTGGATCTTTATACCATGAAGCCAGAGGAGTCGGACAGATGCAGACAGCTGACGGCAAAAAATCACAGACATAATGATGTGGATTTTCCCAAATGGAAGGCTTTGATGTGGGACTGATGTTTTCAAAGCGGAGCTGCTGAACAGTTAATTCAGTTAGTCGGACTCCTGTTACGCGAGACAATCAGCTGATCAGTAATTGGCAATAAATCTTTAGCTTACAGCATGGAAGCATCAGCCAGCTAAGCTTTTACTACTCTGATAGAAAAAACATGTAGTTGGATTTCATGTAGTTACTCTCCAGCGCTGTGCTTTGGCTTGTTGTGTAAAATATGTAGTTGGATAAATTTCATGTAGTCCTCTCTCCAGTGCTCTGTTTTGGCTTTGTCCGTTATGTTCCTGAAACAATCAGCTGATCACTAATAGGCAATAAAACGTAGCTTCCAGTATCGAAGCTCAGATCAGCCAGCTAAACTTTTACTGCCCTGGTAGAAAAAATACGTAGTTGGATTGTAATTTAATGTAGTTATTCTACAGCGCTCTGTTATGGCTTTGTTACGTGGACAGAAATGTGCCCTTACCTTCCTGAGAAACCGCTCATGAATATTAACGTTATTGGCAATAAAACGGTAACAGCAGGGAAGCTCAGATCAGCAGCTAAATTTGTTGAATACTGCCCTGGAGGAAAACTTGTATTTATTTTACTGCTAATAGTGATACATGACCATGCGCCTATCAAGTGACCAATAATGAATACTTTCCAAAAAGTTTTTATTTTTTTTGATAGTGCTTCAGCCACTGTGCACACAATTTTGTAATTTGTACTTTCACATGCTAAATGCCCATTAAAAATGTTGCCCCGTTTTACCACAAGCTAAAATTATGGCTGCCAGTACTTCTTTGTGTTTCTGTTGTATTTTAAAAAATAATTAAAAAAAACATTTTGGTAAGATTTGCAAATTTGCTTATCTAATAAATTAAACAAAGCAAGAGGAGCCTTGATGCTCACCTGACAATGCCTTTGTAAACTTCATGTATTATGTGGTTTATAATGGACTGTGATGCAGAAACAGTGAGGCTTTTCATTTTTCTGTTATCTGTCAGTGGCCATACTTGATGCACTAGATGTGATGGTGTTTCTGAGATGTCATTTTCCAGTCCAGATGATCCAACCCTCCCAAGTTGTAAAATACTGTATTACAGGAGTATGAGACATCATGTAGCACTTCATTTCTTGATGTGGCTGTTGTTTATTAATTAACAAATAACAATAATATTCATAAAAACATATGTTTTTACTTAATAATTAAGTAAATATCATTTCTTAATATATCTATCTAAAGAAACCACGCAATGTGATCTAACAAGCCTAAAAGCAATTTCATGTGAGTGCAACAGCATCTGTATTTAATACGTTTGAAAGGAAGGTGCAAAAATATATATAATACAATATATAGAAATTTAATTATTTTATTTTATTTATTCGAGGAACTATATGAATTGAATTGTTTTTTTGTATTTTCCTTTAGCTTTGGCAATACTGTTGAATTAACATTCATGCCAATAAAGCAAATTTGGTTTCGACCTGACTTATTTTCTCCATGAGATGGAAGAATTTAGAAAGTTGCGTGGTGCTTCAGAGAGCCCCCAGCTGCAGTAGCGCAGGGATCGCGTGTAAAATTCATCCAGCCAGAGTGAACAATCGCCAACTGTTCACAGTGCGCTGGTCGTAATAGCGACACAACCCATTGCAGGTATCAGAGAAGGAATGGGGCGTTGGGGCGTACAGGGCCAGCAGATCGCGGAGCGACCGAGCACAGTGCGGACAGTCGGTGATTATTCCCTCTGGCTGGATGAAGCACGATCTGCTGGCATTTCCTCGCGTCTGGGTCATGCCAGCATACTGTATCTGTTTCTGCTGGGGTTTCCCAAAGCAGTTTTTCAGGTGTGCTGTCCCAAGTACTTAGTGCAATCTCAGCAGGATGGGCAGGTACATACGATTTCCACATAATCGGGACACACTGAATGAAACAAACCAAGGTTTATACGCAGTGGCTGCTTTCCCTACCGACTCCATGGCGGAAACCATTAAAACACACAAAATCCTCATTTAAATACTGCCACCTCCATTGTGTTTGCTCCTCTTGTCATTTACACAATAATTCTTAGTTGATCACCCGTAACACGTACTACAATTGCATATGCGATATTTTAAAATGCACACACAATTTAGTACTCTTTATTCGGGATGTTAGTAAATCCAGCCCTATAAGAATAATTGCAAAACTAAATAAAAGGTAGTTCGACTTAAACATATATCATTTTATCGGCATGGCCTAGACAGCCAATGTTAACTTATCAAAGATACATCGGTGTAAGTAACAGAGTCAGTCAGTACATAAATGTCAAAGATATGTTTGAGATAATTTAGATAGTGATGCCAGTGTGTCCATCAGACAGCACCTACAAGTTTGTTTTTACACAGTAAAATGTTCAATTTCAATTCAATTCAATTCAATTTTATTTATATAGCGCCAAATCACAACAACAGTTATCTCACAGCACTTTTCATAAAAGAGCAGGTCTAGACCATACTCTGTGATGATATTTACAGAAGCCCAACAGTTCCCACCAAGAGCAAGCACTAGGCGACAGAGGCAAGGAAAAACTTCCTTTTAAGAGGCAGAAACCTCGAGCAGAACCATGGCTCAGGGTGGGCGGCCATCTGCCTCGACCGGTTGGGGTGAGAGAGAGAGAGAGAGAGAGAGAGAGAGAGAGAGAGAGAGAGAAAGAGAGAGGGATGTAAGGAGAGAGAGGGGAGGGAGGCAGCCTACACAATATACACACAGAGGTACAGACAGTGAAGGTAATGTTGCTATAGACTAAATGAAAAATGGTACAGATATTTATAATAGTGTTAATGGTAACCATCGTAATGTTAATGATTATAATAACAATAATAACAATAAGACTTGCAACAATAGTCGTTGCAGTAGAGGGTGTCGAGCAGGAACACAGGGGCAGCAGGTGACCCGCAGCCACAGATCCAGACTCCACAGCTCCAGAGCCAGAAAACCTGCAGGAAGTGATAGGAGAGAGGAGAGAGACGAGAAAGCACAAGAAAGGGGAGAAGTTGTGTTAGTAACATGCAATAATGGGATAAGGTTGCATACAGAGGGAGAGAAAGTAGAGGAGAGAGGAGCTCAGTGCATCATGGGAAATCCCCCGGCAGTCTAGGCCTATAGCAGCATAACTAAGGGATGGTTCAGGACTACCTGAGCCAGCCCTAACTATAAGCTTTATCAAAGAGGAAAGTCTTAAGCCTACTCTTAAATGTGGAGATGGTGTCTGCCTCCTGAACCCAAACTGGAACCTGGTTCCACAGGAGAGGAGCTTGATAGCTGAACGCTCTGGCTCCTAGTCTACTTTTGGAGACTCTAGGAACCACAAGTAACCCTGCATTCTGGGAGCGCAGTGCTCTGGTGGGGTAGTAAGGTACTATGAGCTCTTTAAGATAAGATGGTGCCTGACCATTAAGAGCTTTGTAGGTAAGAAGAATGATTTTAAATTCTATTTTGGATTTTACTGGAAGCCAATGCAAAGAAGCTAAGACAGGAGAAATGTGATCTCTTTTCCTGGTTCCTGTCAGAACACGTGCTGCAGCATTCTGGATCAGCTGAAGAGTCTTAATGGACTTTTTCGAGCAGCCTGATAATAAGGAATTGCAGTAATCCAGCCTAGAAGTAACAAATGCATGGACTAGTTTTTCTGCATCATTTTTAGACAGGATGTTCCTGATTTTCACAATATTACGTAGGTGAAAAAAGGCGGTCCTTGAAATTTGCTTAATGTGAGACTTAAACGACATGTCCTGATCAAAGATAACTCCAAGATTCCTCACAGTGGTGCTGGAGGCCAAGGCGATGCCATCCAGGGAAACTATATCTTTAGATAATGCGTCACGGAGGTGCTTAGGCCCCAGAACAATAACTTCAGTTTTATCTGAGTTTAACATGAGAAAATTACAGGTCATCCAGGTTTTAACATCCTGAAGGCACATTTGAAGTTTAGCTAACTGATGAGTTTCATCTGGCTTGATCGATAGATATAACTGAGTATCATCTGCATAACAATGAAAGCTTATGGAATGTTTCCTGATAATATTGCCTAAAGGAAGCATATATAAAGTGAAGAGGATTGGTCCAAGGACAGATCCTTGAGGAACTCCATGAGTAACTTTGGCGTGCATGGAGGACTCATCGTTAACATGTACAAACTGAAATCGATCTGATAAATAGGACTTAAACCAGCTTAGAGCGGTTCCTTTAATGCCAATGAAATATTCCAGTCTCTGCAATAGGATCTGATGGTCAATGGTATCAAATGCAGCACTAAGATCTAATAAAACCAGTACAGAGACAAGTCCTTTGTCTGATGCAATAAGGAGGTCATTAGTAATTTTCACCAGTGCTGTCTCTGTGCTATGATGAGCTCTAAATCCTGACTGAAAATCCTCAAATAAACTATTGCTCTGTAGAAAGTCACACAGCTGATTAGCAACTGCTTTCTCTAGAACCTTAGAGAGAAATGGAAGGTTAGATATAGGTCTATAGTTGGCTAAAACATCCGGATCAAGTTTGGGCTTTTCAGAAGAGGTTTAATTACAGCTACTTTAAAGTACTGTGGTACATAGCCTGTTGATAAAGATAGATTGATCATATCTAGTATAGAGGTGCTGACTAAGGGTAAAACATCTTTAAGCAGCCTAGTCGGGATGGGGTCTAAGAGGCAGGTTGATGGTTTAGATGAAGAAATTATTGAAGTTAGTTGGTAAACTAAAATGTAAACTCACTACATATCTTTTCACAATTATAAAAAAATTTTAAGAAATGGATTCTTGTTAAAATGTTTGTTGGAGTTATGCTATTTCAAAAAACAAATATTGACTGATATATATTATTGCCATTTTCTCAAAATCAAATATCAATATTTGTATCTGCCAGTTTTAGTCAGGCTTTAATTGTAAAAAATTGCAGGGGATGTCACTGTATAAATTCAATCAAGTATAAATGAAATACTGTTCTAACTGTAAACCTCAGGGCTTAGTAGTAGCTGCCCCTATGGGATTGCATGCACTGTATATCACATTTACAACACTGGACAGATTTATTTATAGTCTGTTAATTTTATAGTATATCATTTTCTCCCACATTTTATATAATATACAGTATGTTCAGGATATATAGAAGAGAGAGAGTAATGTGGACCTTGAAAAGCCAGTATTTTAATATGCATCTATATAAGAACAAGTGCAGTCTTATGAAAGAAATGTCTGCATGAAACCAGGGGCATATTAAAAAGTGATACAGCTGAACTTCACTCTCTGTCAAGTTGTCACTTTGAGACATTCATATTGGCACACTGCATGCTAGTTAAATTCCTATTCTAATCCTCCAATCACCACCATTTCCACCACCGTCATCATCCCACCAATGCCCCTCCTAAGAAATGATTCCTGCTTGCTGAGGACATGTGGCTGAGCCAGTTAGGCTAAATCCAAATCAATTCCTCTCCGATGGCCGTAGAAAAGTACCAAATCGAGTTTATGCCAGGCTAACACAATCAGCCTGTGGGTGGGGAGAGGATGACTGTGCCATCATGTCTTCCCTAATTTCATTTCGTCAGGCAGACAGACAGGCAGGCCTGCTCAGTGGGGCTGGTGCTGGAAGGAAGCCCACTGCCACCAGGCATGGCTGGATGAGCTCAGTGCCAAATACTATGGTTGTCAAAGGTTTCACAGGAGAAAACACCAGGCCAAAACCCTGGGCTGGAGCAACAGAGAAAGAAAGGTGAGATGCAGAGAGTTGGAAGATGGTACAACAAAGGCAGAATACTGGTTAAATAAAATGCTGGATTATAAAGCAATAGATCATGGAGCATGAAACGTGAACTCTTCAATAAGGGTTCTAGCTACAGCATCATTCCATGGCTGTAGTTATAATCACAGCTACAACAGCTCAGGGTGCGCCCACTCACAGTGAGATCACTGACATTTTGTGGGTTCTAGCTTTATGACCTAATACCTGCAAAGCTAATGACATTTCCCACCAATCTAAGATGTACTTCAGTTTGATGTAATTAGCCAAAGTCAGCATGCTAATGAGCTAAAGTAAGACATTGGTAAACATTATACTTACTAAACAGCATGTTAACCAGTGGGGGAGAAAGTATTCAGATTGTTGTACGTGGTTGAGATTAAGCCAATTTTAACTTTTTGATATAATGTTGGGTAGTTTAATCTCTTAAAGTGCAACTTAAAATAAATAGTATATAAAGCTGTCCAATAATGGGACAGTACAATATTGTTCTTAATTACATTCCAATTGTGTGTCTGTTAGCATGCTGCATTAGCTCAAAGCACAGTTGTCCCTATATACAGTACACCCCCACAGGCTATAGACTCCTAATTCTGTTAACGTCTTTTAGCTCATTGTTTTGGGTTTCCCGTGAAGTTCAGTCTCAGTGATCTCATCAGCCTTGTTTCCAGCTGCAGCAGGTAGCAGTAATCCCATTCCTCACATTAAACCTAATTGACAATGACTGGCAATGTGATATTGTTTTATAAAAGGACACCATTAGGGCAAAGAAATAGAATAGCCAGTATAACCAAAGCTAGTCCTGGCACCACAGGACTGCAGGAAAAACCTTTTAACTACTAATACCCCAAATGTGGCCCCAAACCCATCAATTAATACTTGTGGAGCTCTGGCACTCATGGAGGCATAGAGCCAATAGGCTTTCTCTCTCTGTTTCTCTCTACAGGAACATTTTGCCTTATAGTGTGTGGATGCCAGCATAAAGCAGATGTCAGTAAAGTGGTCCCTTGGTAGGCGAGGCAGATGAACACTAATGGAAGTGGTTACCTCACCAGGAAAATGGACCACTCTGTGATGGTGCTGGCATGGTCCATTTGTACAGAGGAGAGCAGGTGGATTGACTTGAATCAGGGGAGCGTTGGATATTTACTCCCTTGGCCTGACCCTGTTGTGCACTTGTCAGACACAGCACGCTGAAATTCTAAGTTATCAGTGTTGTCTGCACCAACTGGAAGTTTTTAGATCTACTTTAAGGTCACTCTCCATTCAGTCTTCTGCAAGTAAACAACAGTTTTTTTGGTTGCATCAATCTACAACTTTAAATAGATATTCAAGTTCAGGTTGACATGTAACAAAAAAGTAGAGGTTCAACAATGTTATACGTGCCTATTTGGTGCATCTAATAGTATATAATCTAAATCCTTAGCTCAAGATAATCTCTATTGTATATGTGGAAATATGTCATTGGCAGTAATTCCCAGAGTGCCTTGTGGTCAGACTAAGGCTGTGTTTGAAACAGAAGGCTGGTGCCTTGCAGCCTCGCTACCGTAATAGACAGCTGCCTCAGAAGGCATAACTTTCAAGTGCAGGCATCTCTATTAACATTCGTTTCGAACAGCCTTCTAGGAGAGCACTTGGGCGGCAACGTGTGATGTCAGCACGCCGTCTTGCGTCACTTCTTGCTGTCAGAATGCTGTTCGGCTTGTTTGTCCGCCATCTTGACATTTTTTCATAAGCTGCCGCAGCAGAAGCCACGCTTGTTTATGGGTAATAGGCAGCATCAATGCTGTCTTCAAAACTGGCTGTTATGGGGGCAGTTTGAAGGCATCTTAAGAGACAGGAAGAGATCATTCAAGCCGTTTGGAACAGCAATTAATGCCTCTCTGTCCTGTTTCGAATATAGCCTAAGGGTGCCGCAAGATCTATATCAATGTTAATTTACTGTGCATTTTTAATAACTACAGTGCATTAAAAATGCAGACATTTACATTTTTGAAAACAATATTAAACCAGAAGAAAAAAGCAATACATATCAAATTCACTGTAAAAAACAATAACTGTTTAATATACGGTATAGTAATGCCATAGCTAATGACATGACAACTCATGGTTGCTGGTTTTAATAGTAACATAACATGCTTTTCGGCTCTGGAGTTTTTTTAGTTGCTCAGCAGCCAGAAAAATAGTGACTGTCAGCCCTCATCACAGTCTGGCAGGACCAAGAACCAAACTAAATTAAAACTCAACACTACCCAGCTCATGGTAACAGATACAGTAACAGGTTTTGGCTGATTGTGTAACAGGGATATCCATCATTCCCAACATAATATATATGTGTGATGTGGCTCTCTCCTTATACATGGAAACAAGACAGGAAAGTGCCTCTCACAGGAGTCAGATCTGTGGGTTGTGCTTTTTGCACACATCAACATCATGCTCTCATTAAAATGCTTGTAACCTTTTTTTTTGCCCTTTTACACCTTAAATGTGGTGTTGTTGTCAAGACCACCCAAACCGAGACCAAGTCAAGACCAAGACCAGAGTTTATCGAGACCAAGACAAGACCAAGACTTTTAGGTGCTGAGACCGAGTTGAGACCGTAAGCATCTTTATTCAACACTCCTTTCTCATACTGATCATCGCGGAGACAGTGACAAAACACATTTTTAATTAGGGTTATTGGTTGCATTTGAAGCAATACATTTTCCATCCGATCAAAGTTAGGATGTCTCGAGTACTACAACGCTACTTAAATGTAATCACATTTTATTTGGAAATAATTGAAAGAAATACATTTAGAATATTATTATACTTAATTTAGTTATTTTTATTTAAATATTTATCTGTAAATCTGCAGAACACCTGTTTGCTCTTATTCTGAGCAATGGGCCTACTTTAATAACACTCAATATGGGGCACCACACTAAAAACAGGGAAACAAATAAACCAAATTATTAAATAACTTGATCATCAAATTGATCTTAAATTTAATTTAATTATCTTCAATAGATTGACCTTGTCTTCTGCTTTAAAGACAACTCGTAGACAACTTTCTAATGATTAAACTGACAATGATATGGATGGAGCAGAGGCGAGATTATATGCCAAAATGTGTTAGGGACGTGGATGGAGGGATGAAGGGATGAAGAAGAAGAGTGAAGGGTCGAGGGAAGTGGGGATGAAGAGATAAGAGTGAAGGATGAGGGAATGGAAAGGTGAGGGATAGAGGGTTGAGGGGAAGGATGGATGGATGGAGGGATGGGTCGATGAGAATGATGGATCTGGACTGTCGTGGACCAGTGTCAGTAAGAAGGGAGGGAACCAGGGGAGTTGAGACTCTGTGGGGGAACCATGACTTCATGTGGGGGAACCGTCTCTTCATGTGCTCTGTTGCGGATAGAGCCCCTAGTGGTTCCTGCATTCAAACAAAAAGAGACAGAAGGTGAGAGAAGAGAAAAAGAGAAAAGGGGTTTGGGTGGGAGGGATGTGACAAATGAGTCAGAGGGGAGGAGAATGGATGAGGTGTGCTTAAATACTTTGAGCAGAAATGGGATGTGTTTGAGGCGTGGTCTTTATTCCTTAAAAACTTAATTTCACTAACAAAGACCACGCCACCATGATATGGATTTAGGATATTTTATTGTATGATACGGATGGAGTAGAGCCAAGATTATATGCAGAATATAACATTCTTATTGGAGCAGAATGTGTTAGGGATGCGGATGGAAGGATGAGGAAAAAGAGTGAGGGGTCGAGGGAAGTGGAGATGAAGAGGTAAGAGTGACGGTGAGGGATATAGGGTTGAGGGCAGGGATGGATGGAGTACATAAGAGTGTTAGAAGAATAGACGGAAATGTTGACATAATTGTGTTTTGAGAAGGATAGTAGTTTTGGGTAGAAGCGGCGAATTCCAGGCAGTACAGAAGCTGAAGAAATCCGGTGGGAACGTGAATTTGTGAACTCTGTTGATGTACAGAAACAGCCTGTTCAAAGACTTCTGTGTCAGAAAACGGGTTGGAGATTGATGCCAATATTTGGATTTTTGAAACTAGGAAAGAGAAGCCATTAGGTTTTGTGACCTGGGATGCGGGAGGCTTGGAATTGGGATGAGCCTCCGTATGAACTGTGTCATGGCTAGACGATGTGACTTCCCTTTTAATGATAGCATGGTGACGCTTTTGTCTGATTGATTGCATTGATGATCTGAATCATTTGTGCCCCCAAAATGGCTACAATGATTGCTGTGTACATTTCACGCATGGTGGAGGAAGGAGCAGGAGGTGAGCCATATGCCTGGGGACAACCTGCGACAAAAGAATGTGAGGAATCTGAGGGTATTGTCTGATGACGCCACAAAGTGGAGCAGCAGGGATCTATCTGTTTGGGTAGTTTAAAGCATGGGGGAAGAGAGTGGATGAATGAGATCGCTCTCAACGAAGAGAGGATATGCAGGAAAACCGGCTGTGGGGTAAGAGTGGGGAAAGGGTGCGTTTAAAGAGAAAAAGTCATATCATATAGATTTGGGATATGGGGAGGGAGGAGGATGGGAAGGGGACAAGGGATAGACAGAAGGAAAAGTTTGGCCGGCGTAGGCGCAGTTTGCGTGGCTGTGGTAGCCGGAATGTAGGGATGAGGGGATGAAGGAAGCAGGTATAAGGGAAGGAGGGATGAGGGGATGCTGGGATGGAGGGATGCATGTGCTCAGGTTGTTAGTGAGGCTACATTAATTTAAAGAGAAAGTCACATCATATACATTAGGGATATTGGGTGGGTAAGGGGATAGAGGGATTAGGGGATGGGAAGGGAAGAAAGGATGCTGGCATGGAAGGATGCATGTGAGTTGTTAGTGAGGCTAGAGACGTAAAGAGAGGATATGAAAGCGATTGAGGTTCAATATGGTGAGGGAGGGCTGTGCTTGCGGGGAGTTCTTGAAACATGAAAAGTTTTTTGCTGTTTGCCGGAGTGGTGAAGAGGGGTGTTACTCTGGTTGGGGTGGATGACTATCCACTTAATTCTTGGAGCGGAGGGACAGTCGGAGTGTTGGCTTGGTGGATGCGAGTGGCGATAGCTGCGCCTGGATGTGACTGCCTGGATCTGAGCAGGCCAGCGAAATTGAATTGATGAATTGATTTGGAAATGATCACGATCGAAGCGGTAAGGCGTAATATGGAGGACGGGAAATAGATGGAGGCAACAGCAATGGGTGGGGAGATAATGAGGAAGGCATTGATAGTCGATACGCATGTCAGGCACTGCAGGAAGTGGAATGAATGAAAACAAAAGCTGCAGAAGTGTTGCCTCCCCACTCAGCTGAAAGGGGGAGGGACAGCCATGGCGTTGTCACTGGAGGTCACTGCTCTTAATATTTAGCATGTACTTAGACCAGCCGATGTGTCATAGCGGTAGCATGGTCATTATTGCGAGCATGGACAAATGACACAGCCACTTAGTTGGGCATGGCAAGCTTAACGGCACGCTATTCGTCCTAGGAACATCCAGCGGGTCTATGCAATTGGGCTGGGAAAGTCCAGCTTTGAATGAATCTTGCGGGAAAGTAGAAATATGGAAGAGGAAAAATAATGGCACGATTCTGGAAAATCAAAGGAAAAATAGGAGTAGTCAACTAGATACCTGCTAAAATTTCATGTTGCATTACGGCAGGGTTGTAGAATGAAATGCAGTTTGTATCTCCCTTCTGCTATAAAGCAGCCAAATATAGCAATGATTATGAAATGGTAAACATGGAAAAACTCTTGCACGAAATGGTGAATTTTATTTAATTTTAGGATTCTCATGGCTGCTTCTATGGAACAGTTGAGGGGAGTAGACAATAGACGCACAGTAGAAAGAGAATAGAAGAACGGTAGAGGACAATGATGAGTATGTATAACGTGGAGCCATTGTTACTGGGAGGAAATGTGATTTGGTTTAGGGATGACTGAACTGAAGACAGCTTTAAAACGTTGTGGACATTGTGGATGCCGACTTCCAGAAGCTCAGATGAAGAAGGAGAAGGGTTTGATACATGATGGCTGGTTTGGTGGAGGGCTGATTTTGGCCGTGACGTCATGGCATTGTAGCGAGTGTGACATCGCAGACCCGGAAGGGCTCGTGGAGCTCTGGAAGGGAGAATGGGGTTTGCTGCTAGTGTGTGCCCCGGGTGAGCGACTGTCTGCTTGGATACGTTCGAAGTTGAGGTCAATTGGAGTATTGGTGTTAGTAGCGGATTCGGGTTTTAACGGCTTTGATTGTTGTTCAGCGTCTGAATCTCAGGCAGATCGGAGAGGAGTGTCTGTAAGGGGTGATGTCCCTTGAACGCCTGCAGACGGGATCTTCTCCTGGAGCTGCTGGACGGCAAAGGCCCGAGTATAGTGGAGTTGACGGAGGATGAAGGCCAAGAGCGCCGGGGATTATGGGTTGCTGAGCGCTCCCGAAGTTTCTGACCGGGTTGGATGTTAGAAGATGGTGAGGATTCCAAGGCTTCAGTAATCTGACGAATGTCTTCAAAATGATTGCTGTGTGAGGGGTTGAGAATGCCCTCCTGGTCCATGTTTTAAGGTAAGCATGTTATACCATGTCTGTCGCAGGTCATGTGAAAAATCAGAGGGGAGGAGAACGGATGAGTTGTGCTTAAATACTTGGATGTGTTGTAGGCATGGTCTTTATTCCTGAATCTAGTTTATAAAACTTCATATTATGGAGTAATGATGAATATATGAATGAAATAAACAAACTAGCAGATACTAAGTGATGAAATCAACTTGATCTTATTGGCGATAGTGAGGTGAAGTTATGTGAAGTGGTTATTCACCAAGCAAGATCTCTTTTCACCTATTCTGGGACTGCTGCAGCCATGTCTGGTGGAAACAAGTATTGACCAAAATGGCCACGATAATCTCCGGCAGCAGCGGTGCAGGGGACTTTGCGGGTGAAGCAAGTGACTTACCGTGCGAGTACGCTAAGGTGGCTAAGTTCCGTGTGATGAAACAATCGTCGTTGGAGGCTGGCTAAGGATTCACATGAGACATGACATTTGGGCTGGAGACCTCTTGAGATGTTTATGGTCAGTCCTAATATGCCTCCCAGAGATTCTTATGCAAGGTATCACTTAACGTGATTTCTTTTCTTGAATAGTAAGGATACTTCATCGTAATCTTTACACTTTTCGCCCACCAACTAGGCTCTCATCTTTGCAGATTGTCCCCCTTAAAAGGGCTGTGTTGTCACACTAAAGCCTCGAATATACTCTGGAGCAGACGCTCACACGGACAGCTGTGAACCCCGCGGATGCGGACTGTTTCTGTTTATACTACTTTCTGGAGTCAGCTTGGAGGACTCGTTCTGCACATGCACAGTAGAACGGTTGGTGCCCTTATAGTGTAGTCGGCGCACCCTACGTGTACACGGAAAGTATAATCCTTGCCATTGTTGAATGGAATAAGATAACATGGTTCTTTTTGTATCTGGATAATAACCATGAAGTTTGAAACATGTTTCTCCAGCCCCCCTACAACAGTTGGGGAAGGTGATTGTTTGAAGTTGGAGTTGGGGTGGGGGAGAGGTGTGACTGTGACATTCGGCTCGTGAGCCAGTAGTTGGGTCCCAGCAGTGTTGGAGGGATAGTCGCCTGCAGTTAGTAAGTGTCTGCAGGCCTCTCCACACCAGTGTTAGGCAAGTCACTCAGAAATTGTAATAAGTTACTTGTTACTTATTACTCCTTAAAAAAGTAATTATATTACTTATTACTGGGTGATTTTGTTACTATATTACTTTCACCACCCCCAAACAAAGCAGTCTCTCCCGACTTTAACTAATATCATATTCATAACAGCAGCAAGGAGTATGGTTTTTACAAAACATATAATGTTTCTTAACGCCACTGGCTGAAATAAAAAAATAAAGCAATCCTGTTTTTTGAACTACTGTTTTTCTGCACATCCATTTATGATAGCAGCATTCTGTGCTTTTACAAAACATAACGTTGCTAGCTTTTCAGCGTAGTTCCTCGTTGGTGCTTTAATCTCCTTTGTCATTGTGTTCCTGGCCTGGTTATACAGTTTCTATAAAAACCAGGGTTTTTGGCTGTTGTATGTGCGGAAGATTATAGATGACATACACATGTCCTCACAAAAATTGATGTAAGATGTCATAGTGTTCCTCAAGGTCAGAGGCTGCAACCTGAAAAACACTCGTCAGTGCATTCAAAGCAGGCCTGTAAATCCAGCTTTGACTCGTTGATCCATCTTCTCACATTCTTTACAACAGGCTTAGCAGATTTTAATTTCTGCCTGTAGGTCTGGATAAATGAACCACACAGTGATGAGAGAGTCTCCAGGTTGCATGGGGAACCAAGCAATAGGAGTTCTTTAATGTTGTGTAGCAGCAGTCCAGTGTGTTAGTGTCCTAGTCATGAGAGACTTAATATGCTGTCTGTATTTTGGGAGTTCATGGCTGAGAACAATAAGCAGGTCTTTTTTCTCCACATTAGTTATCTGGTCAGCCAGGTATAGTAACGCATCACTAACACAGGCCTGAGGTGGGATTTAGACTGCGACCAGAATAAACGAGGAAATCTCTCGCGGTGAATAAAAAGGTTTATAGTTAATGATGTCTCTAATGCGTGATTTATACTTGTGGGTTGAGCCTATGCCGTAGCCATGCATTTATATTTGTGCGTTGGTATCTGCGTCGTTCTGCAATTACACCACCAAAATGCTAGCTGGTGGTAGCGTTTTAACGTCCACTGTGTTGATTTTTGCTGGCCGAGCAAGCTAACTTCTGGTTTAGCCCTCCGCTATCTTCAATGGGGGTAAAATGATAATCGGGCGGCACTTTTCAAATGTTATCAACAAAATCGAAGTTCTGAAAGTGATACGAGTCATTTCACATGGGTTGTGACGCTCAAAAATATTGATCCACCATGTTACAGCCGCTGGTTTGGCCGCATGCAAAATTTACTTCAAAGCACTAAGCACTTTCTGTGGGAAGGAGGAAATGTGAGGCTACCAAGCTGACCAATCAACCAGTAGCTAACTGGAGACTAGCAGGCTGGATGCTAGTAGGCCAGAGTGAGGCTGGTTGCTAGCAGACTTGATGCAGATGGACAAAGGAAGTCCATGCCCACTGAGGAATCGAATCAGAAATGCTTGCTTTTAGTGTGGCTTCAAAAATAGATAAAGTGAGCAGCCCCCGTACACACAGGCACACACAGATACAGACAAAGATTGTCTCTTCTTATCATTCACCCGGTTCCCCAGTGGAGAAACAGCTGAGTAAGGAGATGAATATCAGCTTTGACAAAGAAAAGTTGTACGAGTTTCATTTACTATAAAGACAAGAAAGAAAGAAAGACAAACATTCTGCTGCCACCTAGCGCCTACAGTTATCAAGTGCAGCCCATCCCCTCCCCGTTTTACCGCTGCGGAATAACTGCGTTTACATGGCAGGAAGTGCGTAAATTGGAACAAATAACATCTGTATGCATATATTTATGTGTTTCTGCCTAGTATTTGTGCCTCAGTTTCTTGCTGCCTTTTTTCGCACTGCTGTGGGCATTTGTCTGTGTTCCCTTCGCCTTCATGTCTACTGTTTTGCTTTTCAGACCCCTAAGTGTGTGTGTGTGTTGCGCAGAGGAGAGTTGGCCTAGTGGAGTGGAGCTGGTCAATGTAGTGTGGAAAGAGCTGCAGTCAATGCTGTGGAGTCAATGACCCCTGAGCTGGTGGGAAACCCTGCAGGAGAAAAAACTCCACAAGAACCACAGAATCCACTGAGCACTGCTGGAGGCTGCTGCCACTCCACACTCCACACATCACACTCCACTCATCCTGCTCAGGGACGTAAACATCAGTCCACCCCAGGCATGATATATAGGTATTCAACAACTTCATATCATGATTCACCACCATTTTTATGTTCAAGTAGAGATTCTAATATTGACATTGTTCCTTTAATATATTTTAAGTTCTTTATTTTAACTGTAATCAATTCTGTAAGAGGATGCTATAAACAATTTGTGCTCTGTAACTTGAATATGGAAAGCTTAAAGCTAGGGAAGACAACACTGGAGAATTACCCAGAGACAGCTAGATTTTAAAATTATCCAACCGCAAAATCCCACTCCCTCCCCCCAAAGCTACTCCCCCAAAACACAATGTCATGCTCAAAGACTGCACAGGTAAGTAGGTAGGTAGGTAGAGAGGTAGGCCATGATTGGCAGGGTTTATTACCGTCCTGCCACAGATATTGGATGGTTTTCATTTTTGTGTCAGAGCATTTGATTTATTGATTGCTGTTGGGATGTTGACCGGAAAATCAAAATCACAGATTTTTTTATAAACAATTATCATGTCTCATTATCACGAGAGCTACATCATAAGCTCTTACTAAAGTTACTTAAAATGACAAAGCTTGCAGAGATCTACTGATTATTTTCTTTATGACAGACTTGATAATACTGTTTCAGCTTCCAAAGACACATTGTCCTACTATTCTCTGCTCTGCTGCTCTCATGCTGTCTCCCTTCCTCTCCTGTTCAACAACAATATACACATGAATCATCAAATTATCAACATTAACGTAACATTAACTAGACTATACCTCCCTATACCACACCACTGATGTTCCACAGGTGGTCCTTTGAGTGAGTAAGAGGGCCATTTAAAATTAGATTTTTGACTAATTGTAGTGAGTGTGTTCAGGGATGGGTATTGTTAAGATGTTATCAATACTAATACTTGTAAATATATTATTTAAAAATGAGCATCCTCTCTTATCTGCTGTCCTCTGACTTTGCTCCGTGTGTGCGTAGGAGCTCACAGAACGCACGATTTCTATAATTTCAACACAGATTTGTTGTTCACAATGTGACGTTAATATAATTTTAAAAAAACAAAAAAACCCAGTGTGTGTCGATAGTAATTTTACTTTCTGATTTCAATGCGTTAGAGACGCAGGACACATACTGCAGCTTCCAGCACACCTGTAGGCGGTAGCCATGACAACACCTACACAGAAACTCTACTTTGGGGACTAGTTCCAGGGATCCTGTAATGTCATGTCTTTCCTTTGGCTATATGGGTAGTAGCTGGATTTGTGGTGCCTTTAAGCACAATAAATTATTTATTATCCATGAACACGCACAAACAGTGTAAAACAGCTATAAGCAATTTCCCCCTCTAAAAAGGAAAACATTGTACAAAATCTGTGCATGAACGCTGTTCCTCTCGCAACTTTTACTCCCAGAACAGCATTCCTGTGCATTCACCCCGTTTAAACCACTGGTTGTACATAATTCTATACAAATCACAAATAAGGCTCTATGAGTTTGAACAATATTTTAAAAACGCATCTGTTATGATGGACCCAAGGTTGTGCTGAAAAGATTAAAAGCCATTTCTGATAGCCATTTCAATGTAAAATGAGGCTTCTAATATTCAGTAAATCTAGGCAGTGTTCAGTATATTTAATCGAATTACACATTTTCATAAGAACATCCCTAGGAATTAGTATTCTTGACAAGGTGTAAAACCCTTTATCCAAAACTTCCTGTGTATGTATACATTTTTACAAAGCCCTATGCTGTGGGACTGAACATGTACCCTGTATGGCTGTAGTGTGAATGCCATGTGCTATAAAAAATGCCTAAGAGCATTTGTATCAGAGAAATTCCCATCCCTCAATAACCTTCTCACATCTTTATCATTTTCCATTCTTGGAAGGAAAAGATATTTTACTCTAATAGCTGTGGGACTGCAGTGAGTTCCCTTTTTTCTCCCTCTCGGCAGATCAATCCATCTGCCCTTCCTCTGTAGAACAAAAATGCCGCGTCTGAAAGAGAAGATAAAACAAACAGAACAAATGTGCTACCTCCGGAGCATGGCATCACGTATATTGGTAAATCTATGATAAAGTCACAAAAGGAATCCCTCTCCCTTGAAGACTCAGAGATACCATCCCCTCCCCGAATCTGTTTGGCTGAGCACACAAAGAGAAAAAATCGTCCCTGTTCATGTGGGAGTCAAGCTTTGAAAATTCACGTTAAACAAATGCCACTCAGATAGAAGCTATTTGGGGAGAAGAGTGAATACAAATGCCTCTGTACTCTAAACACAAAAAGATACAGAGTTTCATATGCAGTAACTCCAGGGAACCTTATAGTGATGGGAATTAAAGCTCTTTGAAGGGAGCTTATGGCCCCGTTCCTTTTCAAGATTCTTCATCTGCAATACATTGAAATATTCTGTCATATTGTTGTTTAAAAAGTGAGTTTTGGTTCCCAGAGCTGACATGTTTGTGACCAACACATCACTAGAACCTTAAGGTGCTCTTGAAATTGAAACAACTGGTCACAAGTAAGAAAATGTTTCTCAGGCACCCAAAGACCTGGTCACACCAGAAAATGGTACAGCAAAATTAACTTGCATGACATTTACAAATAATTTGCTTCTAGAAGCTTGGTGAGTTAGTGAATGTGCCCCCAGGGCTAGTTGGTGAACTGCTGTAGCTGGTGAGCTAACCTCAAACTCGCTAGCTGGCCCGTATCGCTAGTCAGTCACAAAAGTGGCCAGATATTTTTCCCTCAGCTTAATTTTTCCCTACAGCTTAATGGTCAGCGCTGTCATGGCGCCCTGCTTTTGGTAAATGGCAAGGTCAAAGTTTACCAAAGCTGAACTCAACAGGAAAAAGTCCTGTAGATTTACTTCGCCCCTGTGTGCATCAGGGTGGATTTAATTATTTCTAATAGAATCACCATGATTAGTGCATTACTTGAAATGTTGCCATTTTAAATGCTAGTGTGACCAGGCCCTCAGGAAGAACAAGCAGAAAAATTATGTTTAAATACTGTATTCAGTCATGCCTAATGGTTTAAAACATTGCCTGCTTTTTAATCAGTGTCTGGATCAGAGCAGAAATAATTACACCTGGGACTCTTCACAATCCCCTAAAAGTCAATATTATTCCCTCACATAATGAAGAGGCCCTGCGATGGAATGGCGACCTGTCAGCCCACCTGTACGCAGGATAAGCGGTTGACGATGGATGGATGGATAATGAAGAGGCCAAACAATACAAAGAAAACAACTATCACAATAATATCAAAGTATGACATGAGGCAATAGTTTGTTGAAACTGTTTATATGACTGCATTTATCTAACTGTATTTCAGTCATAATTCTACTGTTTCGCACATCGTAATAGTCAC
Source organism: Micropterus salmoides (assembly GCF_014851395.1). NCBI lineage: Eukaryota > Metazoa > Chordata > Actinopteri > Centrarchiformes > Centrarchidae > Micropterus > Micropterus salmoides. Next base: position 27,709,351 of record NW_024040040.1, on the reverse strand, counting down.
ATCATGTCATCATAGATACAATAACAGTGTGTGTTATCATAACTGCTGTCCGAGGTGCTGAATCTGAATCTGTCCTGTGTTCTCTGACATTTGCACCATGTTGGGAGGGACTGATGTGGCTGACGCGGGGACCGATGGCCAATAGTTTGCTTTGACTAATCAGGCTCATCATTTGCCTCACCTACGACTGCTCACTATTCTATATAAACTTTGTTGAACTTCTCTCACTAGCACACATTTCTTATTATGTACACAACTACTGTATTCCAGTGAACTGAAGGGCAACATATAATCACGTCTGATTTCTAAACAGGTCGGACAACAGGACATACAAAGTAATTCTGTTCAAGCATAACCCGACCATTATTTAGTTACAGCGTTTCTGCAGGATTCACCTAGTCGAATTTAATGACCATTATGAAGGAAATTTAAGACCTATATCGCAACGTCACAAAAAGAAAACCTATAAAGGAAATACTGTCTTAAAATTAGTTGCCAAGTATAAATTAGTACTGGGCAACAATTAAAAGCAGTCGTCTTATGTGCATGTTTTCACTCGCACAGACTTTACTTGGTTAAAAACTTGAAATGACGTTACAAGTCACGGTGGATATTTTACAAGCACGGACCAGGTAACGTTAAAGCAGCATTGAACACACAGGGTGCAGATGTTGGTTTGGGTTGTTTGATAGGCTGCGTCATTAACAAGCAAGCGGCTCACCTGCTGCTGTGATAACGGATCGCAGGTGGAATAATACGGAAAAGAGATGACAGTGTAGTCTGCTGAAGCCTCCCTCCACTGCTTGTTTGGGTGGGTGATTTGCAGGTTGATCAATCTGTATAATTACTGTACAGTAAAATCCAAAAGAATAATCTCCTCATTAGCTTGAAAGGACTAGTTTGCATCCCTAATTTGCTTTACTAACCTCAGCTCCATGGTAAACAATGTCCTTTCTTTTTAATGTAATTTAACTATCAAGATGTAACTAACAGTATGTGTACAGCACTTAATGCTAATCTGTTTCTCCGCTAACCTTCACTGTCACTGTCTGCCGCTCTCTCACATTTGCTCGCCATTTGAAGAATGAGGAGAGGGAACCAGCCATGCGTTCAGTGTTACTGTATTGAAAATAATTAACGATCGTGTGAAATGTTTTTAGTGGCGCTCATATATGAAGCAGCGACAGTAGGTTTCAAATACTTTGCTAGCAACTGGTTTTAACAAAGCCCTGAGTTCTGTTTTTTCTAGCCAAGAATCGCTAAGGTTGCACTTCCCCATAGCTGAAGAATAAATCTGTTTTATATCTGTGGTACAAAAAGAGACTTGCGGCAATAACACGAAAACTGCATGTTGGTCTTTGCAGTCGTAACACAATTATATTTGAATTATGTGTGGACTAGCGGAAGAAAGAACTAGAGGAATAGAGGAATGGATGTCAGACAGTTATGAGACAGTAATCAATGGTACAAATATGTCTTTAGAATAAACAGTTTGAGCTTATTATCCCTTTAGTGACTGAGCTAAGCGAACAAGCTAACAAAGTTGTATCTGCAAGCTTGTTAGCTTGTAAAATCTTGTAAAATCTTGTAAAATCTTGTAAAATTTGATTATTTCTGTTGGTCCATCCTATCTGATATGTCTGCTGTGTTTAATTTTATTTATGTTTTTAGGTTACACTTTAGATTACTGCACTCTGCCCGTCCACTCACTATGCATGAACATGTGTTTTGGGGGAGTGGCTTTGGAGAGAGGCCTGAAGGGAGAAGGTGGGATTTTTTCAGTTGGATACTAGCTTTTACTTTGCGTGCAGTTTGACTGCAGGTTTCTCAACATAGAAAATACTCAGTGGTTACCTGTAGTTTCAGATTCAACTAAAGTTAGCTGGTTAGTGTGATATAGTGAATTATGATTGTGTAAACTATTCCATATTTTGCCTGGCTAGGCTAGTGGAATTGCATGTAACTATGCATTCACAAAGATTATTATCTATTATCTTAAAATAGGTTGGACCACACACTAGGGCTGTCCCCAACTAAGGATTTACATAGCCGAATCAGAATCGTCAAGTCCTACCTATAGTTGACTGATCATGTGTGTTTTTGTGCACGATTGCGAGCGGGGAGGGGCGGGCTGGGGGGCTACACATGGTGGCTCCACTTTAATCTTGGGAAACTGCAGAGCTGCACTCTCTATTCATTCAACTTACACTTTAAATTTCCAGCTAAACTGAGGCTTATTGTTGACCCTTTTCTCTCTCTCTCGCCTGCCATTCACCGGTCTTGTGTAGAGTTTAGCGTGCATTCCATGCTGCTGACAACTGCATGCACATCCCGATTCCTCGCATCTATTTCAAGTAGCCGACTATTTAGAAACGATATAATATTCTTTGTGTGGTTCATCAACGGAGATAAATTATTTGAAAGTCCCGTAAGGTGCAGACAACTCTGCACAACACCAGTGAAGTCGGGGCTCCATCTCTTCAGCAAGTGTTCCTCTCATAGACTGTATCTTCTGCCACTACACAAATACACGCTACGCCTACACATTTGCACTAATGACCCAGGGTTAGGGTTACAATTTTGGATTTATTGATGCACTTTAAAAACATTTATTAAATGTAAAAGTAATAGGCAGTATATTAACTAATTGGGAGAAAACTGGTAGTTCTATGTAAAATCTGACGTTGAGCACCCCCATATTGCCAAAATGGCATGATCCTTGTTTTGCTGCAAAGCTTCGACTGTGAGATTGACATCAGGCCCCGCCCATCGAAGCATCGAATTTTCGACTATTCGGGGTCAGGCCTACTACACACTGACATGAAGAGGGGTCAGACCTGTTACGAGACCTTACTTTTTGTCAATTTGTAAAGGCGATCCAGCCGAAACCTGCTGATAGTCTCTCACCGGTCTCTGGCCCCGCAGTCTAACCATCAAACTCTGATCTTGGTCTCCACTCATGTTGACGGATTTTGCCTTTGCTGCTGGCCTTCAGAGGGGTTTTGCCTTCAACTCCGGCCTTCTTTCACTAGATAGGATATTCCCCTGGAGGCCAAGGTGCTCATGGGGAATGACCTCACGATGGCTGGTGCATAGGCCCTCACAAAGCAGTTACACTAGATACTATATTCCCCTCAAGGGGTTTTGACACCCAGTGGCTGGCTCCAAGGTCCACATAGAAGATCTTCACTTTGTATGGTGAGACTCTGAATCCATGCAGTTTTAGGGGGGGTAATATTTGTGCTTATCTCTACCCCAATATTTCCATGTAAACATACCTGCTGGGAGTAAAGAGATTGGAGCCTAGACACCAAACTGCTTTAATAAACATTTCACAGTGGTTTGAGTTGTCTGAAATGGAGCAATGTCAGTTGTTCTCTACGCCATCTTGGTGAGGACGTGTCCTCCATTCTGGTTTCTAACCCTTAGCTTAAGAGTCACTTACACACAAACATGCATGCACACACATGCACACACACAGACACACACACACACACACACGCTTGCTGATTGTTGTATCCTTGTATTGTGGTTAGAGTATATCCATCCATCAATCCATCGTCAACCGCTTATCCTGTGTACAGGGTCGCGGGGGGCTGGATCCAATCCCAGCTTAGAGTGTGTATCTATCTATATCTATATATATATATCTATATATATATATATATATATATATATATATATATATATATATATATATATGTAGAGAGAGAGAGAGAGAATAGTGTATAGTGGTTTATTGGCTGAAGTTGTTGATCATTGATCAGTGCTGAAGTTAAAATCTTTACTGTCCACCTTTTAAATCTAAAAGAGTGTTGTATTATGTTAGAAGTTGTAATTGGGCATACCTCTTTATAAGACTTTTGTGTGAAAAGGAGGGTAAACATGATAAACATCAAATAGTACAGTTAGGAAATGTCATGTTTAAAAGTAGTCTTGATCAGAAAGATCATACATGAAAAAGTTAAGAAAAATTATTATGTTACAAATTTTTTAATTAGCAATATCATGATAATGGCAATTATCATTTTACAATAAAACAGTTTTTTAAAGTAGCTGTTTGCTTGTTGCATTGGTTGGACTAAGTTCGCATCTTATTCTTATTTGAAAGCTGGAATTGACCCTTCGCAAAGCCACGACCTAAATACGCAGCTGGCCAATCACAGTGCAGTATAGGATTCACTCTAATTGAGGTCCAGATTCCATATTTGTATAGCACCTTTCTAGTATTTTCGACCACTCAAAGCGCTTTTACACTACATCGCATTCACACACATTCTTACACTGAGTAAGTGTTCAAATATAAACTAACATTCACACACATTCATAGTTCCCCACAGAGTTGTATTGAGGATGTGATTGAGTGGCATATCTCCTCTAAAATGTCTGTGTTTTGCATCTAAAGGCCGATTGAAAGCAGCAGAAATAGCTGGAAGAGCACCCTCTTCCAGCTATTTCATTAACTCTTGCTGGTGTGGTGTGACTGACTCGCACGCCAATCTCCTTGTTGTGCAAACCTGAGCGTCACTGCCTTCAGCCTCATTCTCCAACTTGTCCGTATCTTTGGCCTTCTTAACTTCAGACACTTGCCCTTTCTGGGGTGATAAGCTAGTGTTGGCTTTTTTTGTACCATGTCAGAGATGTTTAGTTTTCTTTCCTAAGTACTGACTGATTCGAGCCAGAGCTTGGATGCCAGAATTCAGGGGGCCAGGGAACAATATTGTTATTAATGGTGGGGGGAGGGTAATGCAGTTCCCCCCAGTCATTCAGGGAGGCTCAAGGAAAAATATTTGTAGCTCCAGAGATGGTCACACCACAACCTGTCCTCTTGGCTTTTATTTTGAAAGATTAACTTTTATTTCTTGGTCACTTGTCTTGCTTTTCTTAATGTCTTTCTTCAAAAGGAAAAAGGAGCTTTATTTGAACTTGTGGTTGCACCAACAGTATCCCTGGACCTTTGTTTCGAACTCACAATGTCCCCTGTAGTTATTTTAATTATTTCAAAATTATAAAGGAACAATGTAGTTTATCTGTTTGTTGTTAATTAGGTTATTTTGTAATAGAATCACATCAGATTTAGTAATGAAGAAGTCATCACTCCATCGTTCCTGAAATGTCCAGATTATTGCTCAGTAGGTCATACATACCCCATAATAACAGATTAGGTACCCAGTAGTGTAAATTCTTTGTGAGATCCCCAATAGTTTCTCCTTTATTTCATATTTTTTTCCAGTACCTACATATACAGGTTACTTACATACTGGTTCTTACTGTACTGGTACCTCGTATACTAATGATTACACTGCAACTCCGGAGTAATTATGCTGTAATCTAAGGCGTTACTGGCTTTAATTGAATTTAGAGGCAGATTCAGAAGAGTACTATTGGCAGAACTGGAGGTCCTTTCGTTCCTTAATATGCATTTTTGGAAACATACACAGTGTTGGCAGCTGAGAGCATTCACATAATAAATAATAATAATAAAAAACATACTGGTCCTTAATGAAAACTGACTTTGTATTGTCCATCAGAGCTCACGTTGTACTTTGTTCTGAACTGGATCTTAAAGATCAGCAGCTATAAAATGAAAATGAATACCCTTCGAAGTTTCTCTTCCACATGTTGACGAACTGAACCACCAGATCAAATGTTCTTGTTTCTAATGAGAAGAATTCCTTGTGCCTCGACTTAGCAGCAGGTCAGAGTTGATGTGCTTCATGTGGGACGATTAGAGAGTTAATTGAGTTTTTCTGCCTGTTGACTCGTTTCAACACCTCTTAAAAAAGTGATGTAAATCCTGCGGTAGATGGCGGAGCTAGAATCAAGAAGATGCTAGTTAATTGTGAAGCTGTCTCATTTGCAGATGCCCTGCTGGTGAAGGGCTCCCAGACTCACCTTCTCTCCTGTCAAACACCCCAACTGGTAATTATGGACTAATTACACACACATACAGACACAAACAACACAGGCACGCGGTAAGATATACACTTTTCTGGAAAACTTTTTTGTTATTTTGATATACTCAGGAAAGGCCAAGGAAGTAGTTCAGCTGTGTGTAATTTGTATTCAATTATAGATGTTAAATATAATAAAGGTGTTGATCACATGTTTCTTTGTTTAGAAGATAATACTTAGATTATATTGTTTAGTATTTTTTCACATAACTATATACACGCATAACTTTGATGTGAAACTTCACTGATATCCATCCATCCATCATACAGGATAAGCCAATCCCAGTTTACAACAATGTAAACTGGGGAAAAAAAACGTACACCCTGGACAGGTCACCAGTCCACTTCAGGACCACACATAGACAGACTCACACTCACACCTAAGGACAATTTCAGAGACACCAATTAACCTAGCCTGCATGCCTTTGGATGGTGGTAGGAACACAAGGAGAACATTCAAACTCCACACAGAAAGGGGTTTGAACCCACGACCACCGTGCCACCCGTGTGTGTGTGTGTGAGTGTATGTATATATATATATATATATATATATATATATATATATATATATATTATATATATATATATGTATAGATAGAGATAGAGATAGAGAGAGAGAGAGAGAGAGAGAACTAACTATAAAATATAAAAAAATGACTTCACTGATATAACGTAAAAAACAGTGTTCCAGTTGCCAGGGGTATTCTCATTCCAGTGTCAATGTGAAGCATCTCACAGATGACTTTTTTTCTCCACTTCTTTTTACAGTTGGTTTTTGGCTAGCAGCTGACTTGAACAACATATGGTCTGGTGCCGCCGACCTGCTGAGCAGTCACGCATTCACGTCAACGATGGTGCATTCAGTAACGCAGCGTTACTTGGATTAGTAACTGTAATAATATTACTGTTTTGGAAATATCTGTTACACTACTAGTTACTGCCCAACACTGGCTACCTTACAGTTTACGTTACAGAAATGAATCTGAAATTCTGCAATATTATTCATTAGGAAAGATTGTCTTATTCCAGTAAACTTCAGCAGTGACTTAATCAAATCAAGTGGGTACCTTTCAAAGTTAAAGTCTTTTTAGTATAAACCTCCCTCTATGTGTTTCCCTGGACAGTGTTTCCTTGAGGAGCTACAGTGGAGTGACAGTATACTCAATATGTCTACCTGAGACTACTGAGCCTCATTTTAACTTGTGATATGTATCATGTACAGGACAGTCTGATGGTCTGTGGACATTTCAGTGTGGCCTGAACTTGAGTTTACCGGAACAGACATGTGTATACAGTATGGAGCTCTTGTGTGTTAGTCAAGACGATTGCACACCAACAGCTCTTCACTCTTTAGAAGGTGTTTTTCGTCTTTTTTTCTAAATCAGTGCACAAGAGACATCTGTGTATGGTGACATCTTATACCAGGGGTCAACATTCACGGTCAAAAGAGCAGTTGCAAAAAAAGTGTAGTTTTCGGTAGCCTCAGAGACCGTCGAAGAAGCTGTGTACCTGTGTATTAATAAAACCACAATCAATCTAAATTGAAAGTCACGATACAAACAGCGGCAGGTCTGAGCTAATGCAGCTGGCTACCCCTGCCTTGTTGTTACATAATTTCTTGCTGGCTAAAATCAACACTTTGACATACTAGTGGTACAGATATAGTAATAATGTTCGCGTTAGCTAGTGAAGTAATGTGGCAAGCCATAACAATACAAATGTTATTCCTTAACAGAGGGCACAGAATAGTGGCTGATCCAAGCGACCAGGAAAGCAGGCGTGTGGTTCATACAACCCATTCACAAATAGGCAATGAAAAATTTATTAATTAGTGATTTCAGTGATAAATGATTTCATTAAAAAACATATCTTTAAGGCTTTAAGTCTCAGTTAACTAATCAACATTACTAATAGGTCTAAATGAGCATTCATTAATATGTTCTACCCCAAGGTGGCTGCTCTACAGCGGGAGACTTTCCGGCATATGCAGTGTGCTTGTTCTGGAAATGTCTTCAAATATTAAATGTTTTGTTGTTTGCATATTTCCAGCCACAGAGCAAGCATACCAGTAGGCCGGTTGAAGATGAAAGTAAACATATCTGTCCATGCCATATTAAATTCTCTATTTTCCTCTGATACATTTCTTCTTTTGGATATGGAATCTATAGTTAGCTTAGACAGGGAGACCCAAAACTTTGGCAAAATTTAGAGGAAAGGCACCAAGTTGTAACTCGTGATACACATTTTAGTTGTTGAAATCTCAAAACATTTTTTTATCATCAGTGTGTAGGCTACACATTTTTACAATTGGAGAATGTAAGAATCCCTTAGGCCTACAACAATGATAAATGAAAATGAACATTTAAAAATTAGCTGTTATTTATTTCCATGTATTTTTTGGTCAAACTACCGGGAGCACCTGGAAGAGCTGAAGAACTGCATGCAGCTCCAGAACCACAGGCTGCCGACCCCTCTTTTATTTACTCTCATCTGGGTGCTGTTTCTTGACACAGAGCATGATGGTAAGTAAATCAGGATACAATTTTGACTCCTCAGTCATAACCACAGTGACAACAACACAACTGACACAAAGTTCTGTTAAAAACAAATCAGTTTAAACAAATGAGAAAATGATCTAATTTCACTGGCTCATGTGCAAAATACATATCAGAGCTTTGACACGTCCTCCCTCTGACATTTCCTCAACTCATTGAGAGAAATTAGACTTTTCTTTTTCTTGACAGTATTTTGAACGTTGACTAATTAAAGTGAGTGCAGCTGTCAGCTTTAAACAGATCGACTTTTCTTATTTTTCAACAAGCTGTTTCCTCGACATCACTTGCTACTTTTCCCATGACTCAACTAAGGCTGGACTGGGACAAAAAATCAGCCTGGGCATTTTAGGCTCAGGTGGCCCACCACAATCGGTTGGACACCCCTCACCAATACGTTATCCTTGCAGTTCCCATTTGTGTACTTTGTGTAATATTCCCCCAAATCATTAAAAAGCTGAGTAGTAAGTGCTACTCCCTGGTGATTAGAGGTGGCCATGGGGTACACAACTCCACAGTACACAGTACAAAACACTCTGCTAGAAGTCACAGTATCATTAGGGATCCAAGTAGAGCGCTGCATAGGGATTGGGATCCCGTGGGTTGCGCGGGACCCAACAGAAATCCTGCGGGAGCGGGCGGTTTAAACTGTGCTGCAGGCGGTTAAAAAATATACTGCAGGTCTCACAGTAGCGCTGATAAGATGGAGTCAACAAACAAAGCTGAAAAGAAGATTAAAAAGAGCACATGCGACTGCTCACGAGAACGTTGTTTGCGGGCCTGACTCAAATCGGTGACTTCTGGTATGGGAGGCGGACACACTGACGAGGGAGCTAAACCCTGTGCTTATTGATGGCAGTTGCCAGTACGTCTCCAAAGGTGTCGGGAGTGAGGTATACTCACTGCACAGCATCGCTGGTTTCCGTCACACGGGCATAGCCCAAACATTTGTGTCCTTTTTTCACTCTGCATGTCACAATGATTGCGGGTGCGGGCGGGAGTGGATACACATGTTGCGGGAATGGGCGGTAGAGTAACACACATGTTGCGGGAGCGGGTAGTACTGGTCACAAAATCAACTTCAAGTTTTGGCAATTATCTTGAAAATGGCTTCATTTACACTTTCTCACTTTTTTCACTTTTCTCTAAAACCTATTTTTGTGAACTCGTCCAAGACAGTTTCGCCAATCGACCTGAAACTTTGGCTGGTTCATCTACAGACATCACTGATCAAAAGTTATCAAAAGAATTTTGATATGTCAATCTGTGGGGCTTTTTTGTGTGTGTATTTACGTACAATTTTACGTAAATACCCGTAAATCAAAATTGGATCCGAGCTTCACTGAGCAGTCCTGGGATATTCTTCCACTAGGGGGCACTACACTTGCAAAAAGTTTATACCTCGTAATTTGATGAATGGATTCGTACAAAAATCGGTTTATACGATCTCGGGTCACTCAGTTGATGTATAAAATTTGGTAATGATTGCTCAAACTAGGCGTGGCGTATTACAAGAAATGTCAATTTCTAGACATTTCTTATTCCAAAGTTCAAAAAATCTCCCGTACATTCTAGAGAGCTGAAATTTATTCCGCACATCCACTGATATGTGACTAACGTTTGCCTCACTGCAACCTACAGTCAATTCAGAAGTCTGTCACTCTATATTTTTCAGAATATGCTAATTCAATTAAAATCTTTTCACAAGCAAAACACACCCAAAACCAGCAGAATGATGTGTGGTTTCTTTCAGAATTTTCTCACCAACATCTTGACTGTTGCAAGCGTTTTATGTTTAATTTGACAAAATTATCCATGTCTGGCACATGTGACGTCACTACCTCAACTCTTGAGAAGGTGTGAGGTGTGAGTGACACAGCCTCTCATCAGTAGCTCAGTCAGTAAGTTGTCTAGATATCTAGATATCTGAAGTTCTAGAGTTCAAATCCTCAGGTGACCATGTCCAGATCACAGTGAGTCTAAGTTCTCTATTTGATTTGGATCCCGTGACACTTTCTTCTTATTTTTCACTGCTTAAAGTGTTTGTGTAGCTTAAACTTTAAATCTTGGAAACACAAAATGTCACAGGTGGGTTGAACACGTCACCCAGTAGTCAGGTACATATAACACTCTCTGATGTCAAGGCGATGCTGTAAAAATCGAGTTTGCATTTCCCCAATTATCTCTAAATTCTTTCATCACTTTAATCTCTCAAGTCATCTGCATCTGTACTTCTTCTCTGAAAATGTCAGATGTTGCATTTTTCACAACTTGCTTGCGGCTAAAGTTTGAAATTATTATTAGGTCAAGAATTCACAAAGCTGTACAGTTTCAACAATAACATATGATCAAATAGCTGTTTATTGATTTAATTCATGGAGCAGACCTAGGACAACTGCGTTGCCTATAAATTATAATGTTTTACTTACAAATAAGCATTTATTCATTTTGGGGCTGTCCCCACATAGTCGAAGGTTCGATGCTTCGATGGGCGGAGCCTGTGTGAGAACATGCTCCGGAAAAAAATCCTTTTAAGAAGCAGAAAGCAGTTTTTGTAGCTAGCATAGTTCCCTCATGCAGACACAACTTCGGCTACTGTGAATGACCTAGGTCCATGTGTATCAAGATAAAATTGTTAAGATTATTAGGGTTCCCTTGATAAAGATGCAACTGTATAATGTGGCCTATTATACAACACCTGTAGCATACTGTGATAAAATGAATTAGGGCTGTCCCCGACTAACGATTTACATAGTCCAATCAGAATTGTGTGTTTTGCCTGCGTGCTGTGCGGCCGACAAATGCATGCGGTTTCTAGTGGGTATATTTCCGGTACTATATAAAACAATATAATCTTTGTCTGGTTCTTCAACGGTGATAAATGATCCGAATGTCCCACGAGGTGCGGACAACTTGGCACAACAGCGGTAAGGCTGGGACTCCATCTCTCTGCCACTATAGGCTACATCATAGACTGTAGGGCTACACACACACACACACACACACACACAATTCTGGATTTATTCATGCACTTTGCTCACTGAATTCAGTGAGCAGTTCGCCATTGCTGAAGAAAAAAGTATGCTGAGGCAGTAGGGACACTACTATTTATACGTCACGCACATATCGGTAGCGATGTCCTATTGGTCGGCTACATGTACGATAAAATTTCAGTGGGCAAGTGCGTGCATGTGATTGGAAGAGGTAGTACCCATAGAGTCCAGTAAACGGCTCCACCTGTGCTTATAGAACTAGGGTTACCATATCGTAACCTTCGATTCTTCGCAGCAAAATGAGGATCATGCCATTTTTGCGATATGGGGGTGCTCAACGTCTAATTTTACAGAACTTCCAGTTTTCTCCCAAAAAATTAATATACTGCCTATTACAATATACATTTCAACATAAAATGTTGTAATACACATGTGAAAAGAAAAAAGCTAATATAATAAATATTTTTAAAGTGCATGAATAAATCCAGAATTGTGTGTGTGTGTGTGTGTGTGTGTGTAGACCTACAGTCTATGATGTAGCCTATAGTGGCAGAGAGATGGAGTCCCAGCCTTACCGCTGTTGTGCCAAGTTGTCCGCACCTCGTGGGACATTCGGATCATTTATCACCGTTGAAGAACCAGACAAAGATTATATTGTTTTATATAGTACCGGAAATATACCCACTAGAAACCGCATGCATTTGTCGGCCGCACAGCACGCAGGCAAAACACACAATTCTGATTGGACTATGTAAATCGTTAGTCGGGGACAGCCCTAATTCATTCACAGTATGCTACAGGTGTTGTATAATAGGCCACATTATACAGTTGCATCTTTATCAAGGGAACCCTAATAATCTTAACAATTTTATCTTGATACACATGGACCTAGGTCATTCACAGTAGCCGAAGTTGTGTCTGCATGAGGGAACTATGCTAGCTACAAAAACTGCTTTCTGCTTCTTAAAAGGATTTTTTTCCATGCCTCTGTCGCCTAGTGCTTGCTCTTGGTGGGAATTGTTGGGTTTCTGTAAATAACTGTTGTTGTGAATTGGCGCTATATAAATAAAATTCAATTGAATTGAATCTCTGGTGGGGGTCTGTCTACAGGTGGGAGATTGTCCATCTGATGACCTGGTGAAGACAGAACAATCTGCAGACCAACTCTCTTAAGGCAGTGGAGATGGCTGTGGATTTCAGAGTCCAGACCCACCCACCCCCATCACCCTTTGTGACATTGTGACCTCACTGGGAGCCTCCCTCACTAAGAAAGCAATGCAGAGGACGTACTTCCTGTGGCACCTGGGGAAGTTCAACCTGCCAAAGACAATGATGGTGCACATCTACACCGCCATCACTGAGTCCACCCTCACTTCCTCCATCACAATCTGCAGTATAGTCATACTGTAAATTTTTTAATATGTAAATCCCATTTAAAACTATAATTTAAATAACAGCCATATTGTACATATTCTTTATTATTGTCAATTTTATGTTTATGATTCCTCACCTGCAGTACTAGCTTTATCTTTCTCATATTTTCTAACTACTATGTTTATTGTTATGCGCCAAAATATCCCTAGCATATTCCTTGTATGTGTAAACCTACTTGGCAATAAAGCTGATTGTGATTCTCTTCGGCCAATCGTGTATTCACTGTCAAACGTCTGACAAGTACCTCTGGTGGCCGGATGAGTTATGATTAATCTCTGTCAGGTGCAAAAGGGGAAGAAGCGTGACGTTATAACACCACAAAACTTTGTAGGGAGGAGATCGGAGTGGATGAATGGATCCACAACCTTTACCACAGAGGTAGCAGATCAGAGAACAGTAACATTAATCTTTTGTAACAGTGACCTTTATGTTTTTGGAAAGTACTGTCAAAAATCATCATCTTGCCTTTAAAAGGTTTATATGTGTGTTTATTCCTGACCTTGGAACAGCAGTTGGGATAATAATCTCACTACATGATCCATTTACTAGCAGTTCATGTCACATGATTTTCCTCAAATTTTATTTTATTTATTTTGTTGGTGCACATTAAGGAGTTCTCATCAATGTCGGCTTAAAAGTTGAGGTTAAAGATAATTTTTGACTCGAAGTGCAAAATTCTGTGATTGAAAGCTCCACAACAACCTCTAAACTGGACCTTGTGGTGAGAGCTGACATTGGTTATTTGAAAAGCAATTACAAATTACAAATCAACAGGTTTGTCAGGATTGGTTATTAAACTTAAACTGATTAACATCCTGTTCATCACATTCAGTCAATAACCTGTTATACGCTGTAACTGCCCTCTGTGTTTAACGCATAATGCAGAGAGTCTTGACTGATACCTTTACGTTTTCTTTATTTCTTTCTTTTCCTCCGTATCCAAATACCGTTGTACACCATGAAAACTATAAAGATATACAAATAGTTATAAACATAAGTACTTTTATACACATATTACCTTAGCTAAAATCAAACATTCTTCAACAATAAACCTAATTAAATACACAAATTAAACGACAGTCACTCTGTACCAATACCTATATACTACACAATGACCTTTAAATCACACACTTAATTAATACATCAAAGCTAAATGGCTCTTTGTCAATACATAGCTAAACAACTTTCAGCAGTAGAAACTGGGAAATGAATTAGGCTTGTAGTTTTTAGAAAAATGTAGCTAATTTTTACTTCAGAAATAAATCAAGTGGATGAAAAGAGTGCATTTAACTGTTGTGTCACAGGAAAATCTGATTTATTTCTTATAGTTAATTTTTATTCTCAAACTTTTCCCTCCCTGCTTCCTTCTTGTCTTTGTAAAGAGTATTATCATCATGTTTTGGCAGCATCCAGCATCCACCTCCAATCTGTCTGTGAGCTGCCTTGTTATCCCACGTGGTACCATCATAAGAGCCCAGCTCCCCATTGAGCCCAGTTCATCTGAGCCTGCAACTGCTCCCTCCGCGGCCATACATAATATTTACTCAGCCTGGCCATGATCCAGCCGCTGAATGCAAATGATAGATGTTGTGCTCTGTTGAGGGAAATATCTTCCATGTTTTGCCCAACATGAGGAAGTGGTGTGCCAAGCGCACTTTCAAGGTCAGAGCTTGGTGCTGTTGAGAGTATCTTGCCCATCTGGGGAGAAGAAAGCATAATGTCCTTCTCACAGAGCTATATGGCCTCCCCACATTGCAGTTCTGCTCTGTGTGTGAAGCATGCGCTGCAGATCCGCCCATCCCATCAGCAGGTAGCAACTAAGAACTCAAGTTTACTCAAGTACTGAAATTAATAAGTGTGAGGTTCTGGCATACTCTATTTTTAAAATCTAATCATCATAATAAATCATATCAAAAGCAAAGACAAAATGTAATAAAAACTGTAAAAAACAAAACAAACAACTGAAAGTGTAATGATCTGATTATAATGTAAGAAAAAGGATGAGTTAATAACTTAATTACCTGTACAGGTGCATGTGAAGATATAAAAAAATATATTTCTTACTAAGTAGCAACAATAAAATAATCATCATACAAATAATATTTCCAATAAAGAATAAAAATTAAAAAAACATTCATCATTTAATTTCTTCAGTGAGAATTTCTGTTTTTGGTAATCGTTTACATCGTACGGCTAATAGTTGAGATGAGTACTAACTGCTGCTGAATGCTAAATGTATTCTGTGGCTCTGAAGAAGCTTTTTCAGATGACATCCCAGCCTGGAGTTTGAAAGACCCGATGTGTCCTAGGCAGGGAGGTTCTAAGGGACGTGTATGATCCGGTGCTTTTAGAGCTTGAATCATAGTAGGGGAGTCAGAACATCTCACCCTCTGCTGCTTCAATTTTGACAATTTTTTATTAATCTGTCTCTTGTGAGACAAGCTTTTCAAAGTGCAAAAATAAATCTCACATTTTTGTTATTGTATTTCTAGGAAGAAAAAAAAACGAAGACATTTTCTTCCCTTTCATGCTAAGCTAGTCTAAAAACAGATGGGATGCTTAATCTGTTGCAGCACAGATTCACAATTTAGACTAATGAGATCAGTGGTAGAATAAATAATAAACAAAAGACCAGAATCAGAATCAGAATCGGGTTTATTGCCAGGTACATTTTCACATACGAGATTTGCCTTGGTATGAATTGGTGCTTACAGTACACATAACATAAATAGTAATAAATATATAAAAAGCAAGGAGATCAAAAAAAAATTACACGTATACAAAAAACATAAAAAGATACAATAATACTATAATACAATGCTGACAAGTATGTGCAAAAGTTGGCAACATGAGTATAAAGCACAGTTGAGCGTTGTTGTAAAGTGTGGGGTCAAGAGAGTGTATGAGTGTGTGTGACTTTGGGCAGGGGATCATGAGAGTCACTGACAGTGGGGACCCGGGCCTAGTTGAGGAAGCCCACTGCCATCGGAAAGAAACTGTTCTTGTGGCGAGAGGTTTTGGTCCTGATGGACCACAGCCTCCTGCCAGAGGGGAGAGTCTGAAACAGTTTGTGTCCAGGGTGAGAGGGGTCAGCTGCGATCTTTCCTGCACACCTCAGAGTCCTGGAGGCGTACAGGTCCTGAAGAGAAGGAATATTGCAGCCAATCACCTTCCCTGCAGAGCGAATGATGCGCTGCAGCCTGCCCTTGTCCCTGGCAGTGGCAGCAGCGTACCAGATGGTGATGGAGGAGGTGAGGATGGACTCTATGATGGCGGTGTAGAAGTGCACCATCATTGTCTTTGGTAGGCTGAACTTCTTCAGCTGCTGCAGGAAGTATATCCTCTGCTGGGCCTTTTTGATGATGGAGGCGATGTTCAGTTCCCACTTGAGGTCCTGGGAGACGATGGTGCCCAGGAAGCGGAAGGAGTCAACAGTGGTGACTGGGGAGTCACACAGGATGATGGGGGAGGGTGGGGCTGGGCTCTTTCCCAAGTCTGCGACCATCTCCACTGTCTTCAGAGTGTTGAGCTCCAGACTGTTGTAGCTGCACCAGGTAACCAGATGGTTCATCCCCACCAAAGATGAACCAAATGAGGGTGGTGTCGTCCGCAAACTTCAGGAGCTTGACAGACTGGAGGTGCAGCTGTTAGTGTACAGGGAGAAGAGCAGAGGCGAGCCGTGTGGGGAACAGGTGCAGAGGGTCCTGGAGTCAGAGACATGTTTTCCTAGCTTAACATGCTGCTTCCTGTCTATCAGGAAGTCTGTGATCCACCTGCAGGTGGGGTCAGGCATGTTCAGCTGAGAGAGCTTGTCCTGAAGCAGGGGCGGGATGATGGTGTCCACAAACAGGATCCTGGTGTAGGTTCCTGGGGAGTCCAGGTGCTGGAGGATGTAGTGAAGGGCCATGTTTACTGCGTCGTCTACAGACCTGTTGGCTCTGTAGGCAAACTGCAGGGGTCTAGGAGTGGGTCTGTGATGGATTTCAGGTGGGACAACATAAGGCGCTCAAAGGACTTCATAACCACAGTTGTCAGGGCGACGGGTCTGTAGTCATTTAGTCCAGTGGTCCTTGGTTTTTTGGGGACAGGGATGATGGTGGAGACTTTCAAGCAGGCTGGCACATGGCGGTGTGTAAACACCGAGCACAAAGTAGCAAGCAAACTCACAGGGGGAGTAAACTGGCTTACAATGTATCAATGAATATTCCAGGTCATGAGAACAGTGTTGCTAAATCACTGTCACATCGTTACACCAGCCACTGTTAATGTAAAAACAGACACCTCCACCTTTTGTTTTGCCAGAGAGTTCCATGTCGCGGTCTGCTCTGTAGACCTGGAAGCCAGCCAGCTGCTGCGCGGAGTCCGGTATTGATCCAGACAGCCACGTCTCGGTGAAGCACAGAACAGAAGATGAATAAAAGTCTCTGTTTTTCCCCACCAGTAGCCGAAGTTTGTCCATTTTATTGCACAGTGAGCGCACGTTGGAGAGAAATATTCCCGGTAGCGGTGTGCAGTGTCCTCTTTGGCGTAGTCGCACCAGCGTACTGGCCCTCCTCCCCCTCCTCCGGCATGAACAGCGGAAAGTGAAGCCTTGACCAGAATGTCCAATAATTCCACTGATGACACAAGAAAAGTCAGAATTAAATCCACTGGCGTTGTTCCCCTGATGTTTATGAGCTCTTCTCTGGTGAAAGGGCTCAGGGTATCACAGCAGAATGCAAAGTTAACAAACGTAAACAAAACGAACAGAGAGCACCAAAATACCACGGCTGCCCTGAGCGGCGCCATCTTGCATTTTGCTGAACTGTTCTTAAAGTCTGGATCAGATGCTTTAGTAGGCAGTATTTAGGTTTTAATATTTTTTTTAGTGTGATTCAACCTGGTGCATTATCAAAAGGTTTCAAGGTAAATTTATTTGTCAACCACTGATACAAAACTGCGGAAGTTGAGTCAGTAACATGCATTAATGGGATAAGATACAGAGGGATAAGAGGAGAGAGGAGCTCAATACATCATGGGAGGTCTCTCTGCAGTCTAGGGGATGGTTCAGGACTCACCTGAGCCAGCCCTGACTAAAAGCTTTATCAAAGAGGAAAGTGTTAAGCCTACTGTTAGGGCTGGTTTACCCTGACCTTGTTATGTCCGGCTGAACTGAACCCTGGAGTGTTTACCCCCCTTGGTACAGTTCATTTGGGTTGGTGTGAACGCAGTACTCAAACTCTGGTGCGGACCCAACAACCGCTCTCTGGTCTGCCTCGGGTGAACTTTGGTGGAGATCATTTCTGAAAAAGCTACCATTGTATATGTCAACATCCCGGATCAAGCACTTGGCAGATGGTCCGTGTTCCGAGCTGTCAGCGCAAGACTCCGGCAAGATGAGAGGAGGTGGACTCTCTCTTTTACATCGATGATGCTTGGTGCTCAAACGCTGTCGAGATGGACTCGAAGATGAAATTATTGTTGGTGCTATTTACATTCACCCATGCAAATTCAAAAAATGCACTGTGGAATGTTCGGGGTCTATACGTGTCTGTATATATGTATATAAATAACTGTATATATTATTTTATTTTATTTTATATGTCACCATATTTTAATAGGCCTACACTTAATTGTATGTTGTGTGTGTAGCATGAAGGAACTACAAATTTTGTTTCGTTATGTAGCCATGTGCTGTATAATGACTAATAAACAACCTTCTACCTTGCTATTTAAAATTGTATTTATTTATTATTATTGTACTCTTAAATGTATTATTGTTGTTAGTTCTAATATTTTATTATATTTAATATTATTAAAATACATTTTATTACCAAGAAGGTTTTCACTGTTTGCCATTTTGCCTTGGTGTTTGGTACATACAATCAACATATTAGGAGGAAATTTAAAAAAAGGGCAAAGTACTGCAACAGTCAAGAAAAGAAGGTGGGAGTTTATCTGGGGGGGGGGGTGTTCTCTTTTCTAACAATAGCTGGAATCAAGTAAGAGAGACACATATTTACACAATAAGACAACACAGATTTTCTGAACTTACCCGGTAGTTCAACTTCCTCATATATAAAGTACCATATCAAGTAGTCCCACAGAGCTCTGGCAGCTACAATAACAACAGTGGGTGTGTTTCTCTACAAGTAAAAAGTTAATTTAATAAAAGCAATTAACTCTAACCTCCTCCGTTATCAGAGCTGAATCCATAACTGTGGGTGTTCATTTATCCAAATCTCCGGCGCCACCCCAGCTCTTTGCTCCAGAGCTCCCCGTCACTCAGCAGCTGTTTGTCTACATGCTCCACATCTTTGCATTGACTGACATTGCGTTGTGCGTGAAACCAGCCTTACAGTAACACAACATACATGCTCTCCTCAGTAAATGCAGTTCTCATTAAAAACTCTGACTCGTTCCTGCTCGCCTAGCAGACATGTGGAGGGGGGGGGGGGGTGCACTGCTCTTTTGATGCCCGAAGTTCCCTTTTGTCAATGCAAATTTAATTTATTTATTTTTAAATTAAAGGCCTTTTGTGAAGACCTGCCCAATTGAACTATTAGTAAAATGAATGAATAATAATATCGCAGTAAACAAAATGACCCACATTATGACCTTTCACCTGATGACCTCATCTGTGACGAGCGCTCCTGTTCAGACACCATTAGAGATTCAGCAGCACTGCCTACAGGACATCTTCAATACCGCCGGTAAGTGATATGTGCCGCAATGTGTTTGTTGTGGGTTGTTGGATGTATTTTACAAGAAAGACGCAAAGAGAGCATGCACAGTTGTGTAGCCTATATTGCTGTGTTGTAGCCTGTAGAAGTAATGTTAGCTGCCAGCTAACACTATGCTGACAGCTAATGTTACTTCTACACACTCACTTTGTTCTTGCTGTTTGAGGGTGAAAAGTTTGTCGAGAGGTCTGATTTTTTTAACGTAATTTGACAAAAAGCGTTTTCACTTGTACTAGGATTATTACAGTAACTGGTAACAACACTGGTAAAACAGGCTTACTGATACTTATTTCCACGACTTATAGCCTACTTACCAGCCCTTTTCTAAAATGATCATTTAATTTAGAAAAGGTTTTGGAATAGATTTACATTTTAACACCAACAGTGTTTACAACAGCAAAACAACTATAAAAACTCAATAACTGGTAAATATCAGTGTCAATGTAAAATAAATAATGTTCCTGACATCAAAGTTAAGAGTTAATAAAAATCTAAATATATCTCATATTCACAATGCAATATATCAGAATCAGAATCAGCTTTATTTTCCAAGTATGTGTACACATATGAGGAATTTGACTCAGGATTTTACAATGCTCACGATGTACTTACTCATACAATAATACAATAACACAATAATAAAATCAAACACAGGCTACAGTATAGAGAACACAAATATACACACAATAAACAAAAACAATAGAGACAAATTGACAAATGTAGAGCAGAGTGCAGGAGGATGCAAGAGTAAAATTATTATCATTATTATGTACATGTCGGAGGTGGATGTGATATACAGATACACATACACATACATGCATACATACAAGTACATTGTACACTGTGTGATGGAGCATAGTGCAAAGGATGCTGGAATAAATATTATGTGCAGGTGTTATGTACTTGAGGTAGGTGGATTTGGTATACAGTATATACAATATACAAAATGACAATATGAACAGTGTGAACAGCTCTGAAATAGAGAATAATGAATAAATTCATTAAAAGTGGTAACCAGTAAACAAGTGGCTGAATAGAGGCAGAGTTACTGGGTTATTGCACAGGAATTGTTCCTGACACTGTTCATCAGAGTGATGGCTTGTGGGAAGAAACTGTTCCAGAGTCTGTTGGTTTTGGCGTTCAGTGCTCTGTAGCCAGGGTGAGATGGATCTGCAGTGATGTTTCCAGCCCGTTTCATGACTCTGGAAATGTATAAGTCCTGAATGGAGGGCAGGTTGGCACTGATGATCTTTTCTGCAGTCTCGACTGTCTGTTGTAGTCTGCTCCTGTCCTTTTTGGTGGCAGATCCAAACCAGACAGTGATGGAGGTGCAGAGGACAGACTGGATGATGGCTGTGTAGAACTGGATCAGCAGCTCCTTAGGCAGGTTGAGCTTCCTGAGCTGTAGGAAGTACATCCTCTGCTGGGCCTTCTTGATGATAGTGTCAGTGTTGGGCTCCCACTCTAGGTCCTGGGATATAGTGGATCCCAGAAACCTGAAGGATTCCACAGCAGACACAGGGCTGTTGAGTATGGTGATGGGGGGTAGAGTGGGGGGGCTCCTCCTGAAGTCCACAATCATCTCCACAGTTTTGAGCGTGTTAAGCTCCAGGTTGTTCTGACCGCACCAGAGAGCAAGCTGATCAACCTCCCATCTGTAGGCTGACTCGTCACCATCCTGTGACGATGAGGCCGATGACCTTTGTGTCGTCAGCGAACTTCAGGAGTTTGACAGATGGGTCTCCTGATGTGCAGTCGTTGGTGTAGAGGGAGAAGAGCGAGGGGAGAGCACACACCCCTGGGGGTTGCCAGTGCCACTAGTCTGTCGGCTGGATGTGATGTTTCCCAGTCTCACCTGCTGACTCCTGTCAGTCAGGAAGTTTGTAATCCACTGACAGTTGGAGGCTGGCACAGTGAGCTGGGTGAGTTTGGTGCTGAGGATGTCCGGGATGATGGTGTTGAACGCCGAGCTGAAGTCCACGAACAGGATCCTTGCATATGTCCCTGGAGAGCTGAGGTGTTGCAGGATGTGATGCAGACCCAAGCTGACAGCATCATCCACTGACCTGTTAACCCTGTAGGCAAACTGCAGGGGGTCCAGCAGGGGCCTGTAATGTCCTTCAGGTGGGCCAACACCAGTCTTTCAAAGGACTTCATGACTACAGATGTGAAGACGACAGGCCTGTAGTCATTTAGTCCAGAGATGGAGGGTTTTTTGGGGACTGGGATGATTGTGGAGCGTTTGAAGCAGGAGGGAATGTCACAGGTGTGACCTGTGTGTGTGTGTGTGTGTGTGAGATTTAGAGCAGCGTAGGGTCACACTCCTCGTTAGTGGTGAATGGCCAGCGGTGTGGGTGTGGGAGCAGAGGCACGGCAGAATTGGGCTGAGGGACCGAGAATGGCAGCGATGCCAGAGGAAGGAAGCCGGAGCGATGAGGTGGTCATCACAGACGACGGTAGACGGAGAATCAACGTAGATGGAGGCTAGACAGGGGCCAAGGTAGACTTCGGGGAGAGAGTCAATCGCGCTGTGGAGGAGCGGAACCCTGTGGGTAGATGCAGCGGCCCGGAGCCAAAGAGGACACGTCGTGGAGTACCTGGAGTGAGAAGCGGCCTTTGCGGAAGTGCGTGGGGGAGAACGCCATCGGAAACACGAGGAGGGGTCGGATTTCGTTACACCCTCCTTCTCAGTAAGTAACTCTCCCACGCCTTTTTATCTGGCTATCTGCCTGTTCTGATATGCCCAGTGAACAAGCTGTCACTTTTTAGTTGTGTTTTTAACTTGTAGTATTGGAGGAGCGAGCCCATTGACTTCACAAAGACTCCCGGTCCTATTTTAAGATATACTCTGATGTCATGTGTGTCATGCCACAGTAGACTAAGGACCATTGGTTTTGCTTGTGCAATGTTATTGTTTGGGATTTGATTTATGTTTTGTCTGCACGTTGTGATTTTATGTATTTGCATGCACATTTTGTTTGCTAATTTAAAGTCTTTATATATAATTTAACTATTCCAAGCGTAACTATTGGGGAAGAAGGTATTGTGTGGAACTCTGTGACTGCCGTGAACCCTCGGTCATCTAGGCTACTGCTGGCCACTGCTGAGAGGGGGAACAAACATCGAGAGCAGTGGAAGAGAGGCGGAGAGCCGACGGACTGAGAGCAGGATTTTAAAGAACGACTACTGAGGACCGGATGGATTAAGGCTCGCTCAGTGACTTTTACTACAAGTTTTATTATAAATGACTTAGGATCCTTTTTTTAAATTATTATTTTAGGTCTTTTAATTGTGTTACTTTTACTGTTTATTGTTTTTAACTTAATAAATATATTGGGCATTGGTTTTATAAACAGTACTAGTAACAGAAAAATGATGTAAGATGTCACAGTGTCAGTTAGTTCGTCCAGGACAGTGGCTGCAGCCTCAAAAACACTCCAGTCAGTGCAGTCAAAGCAGGCCTGTAACTCCAGCTTTGACTCATTGGTCCATGTTTTCACACTCTTTCCAACAGGTTTAGCAGATAAGATGAACCAGACAGTGATCAGAGAACCCTAAGGCTGTGATAGAAGTGGTCCAGTGTGTTAGTGTCCCTGATGGGACACTTAATATGTCTGTAGGTTTGCTCTGTTAAAATCCCCAAGAACAATGAGCAGGGAGCCTGGATGTTTTTTCTCCATGTTAGTTATCTGGTCGGCCAGGTGTAGTAACGCCTCACTAACACAGGCCTGAGGTGGAATGAACAAACGAGGAAAACTCCCGCGGTGAATAAAAAGGTTTACAGTTTATGAATAATGGATGAGATTAAATCCCGGCAGGTGAAGTGCGCTGTCCAGGATGTGCACGGTGAGCCAGGACTCGGTAAAACAGAGGGCAGCAGATTTGCAGAATCAGATAGTTCTGTTGAGGAGCAGCGGTTCATCCATTTTGTTGGCCAGACATTCGCCAGGTGGATCGAAGGGAGCGCAGTGCGAAAACCTCTCAGTTTAACCAGTGCACCGGCACAATTCCCCCTGCGGCGTCTCCGGAAGATGCTGTAGAGAGCTTCTGCTCCTCCAACTAATAACTCTAGTTCCAGGTTCGATAAAGAGCAGTGGAATAGTGTGAGCAGTTGAAAGTCAAATGTTTAAGAGCTCTTCTCTGGTAAATGTTACCACAGAGGGACAGCAGAAAGCAGAGTTTATAACAAAAAACACAAAAAACACTACGCAGCGTAATCCATCTGTACTGTTTACTTCCATTTGCACTCCATCTGTACTGTTTACTTCCATCTGCACTCCATTTGCACTGTTTACTGTTTTGCACTGTTTACTGTGGCTACTGTGTTATAAGTATTTTTTATTTTTTTTTTCATTTTAATTTTAATTTAATTTTAATATAGGTTTAATGTATGTTTAATGTATGTATATTTCTTATGCTACTGGATACTTGAATTTCCCTCGGGATAAAAAAGTATATATCTATCTATCTCTATCAGCACTACAGCAGGTCAGTCACTGTGAGCCAGTCCCAAACACTCAACAATCTTTACATCTTGTCATAGTCATAATTGTTTAATCAGCTAATATATATCCTATGTGTGTTTTAATATCTCTAGTCACAGATCACCTCCAGTAGTATCAGTAGCAAAAACAACAGCAGCAGCAACATCCCCAGCAACCCCTCAACAGCAACTGTTCCCTGTAAGTTATGTCAGCCCAAAGTGTTTTAAAGCTAGAGCTGGGTATTAAGCCTGGGTTTCTATTTCAAAACTCTGTTACACCATTCGCAGATGTATCGGTACAGAAGCATCTGTATACACATATCAGTAAGGAATACATCACAATATATTTCTGTATCGATATTTTGAGAACAGCCCTATTTAAATCCTTGTTCCATGTGCCCCTTTTATACTTTGAGCACCTGCCATTCCAAAGGTCTCTGTCTCTCTCTCTCTCATATATATATATATATTAATTTCCATGGGGATTAAAAACTGCCTTCACAAGGCGGTATAATGTGTGGGGGGATGGCCTTCAAGAAGACTTGCAGCCATAAAGCCATTCATATCTCCGACATTCTAACAAGGCCAAGTGACTCAACTATGCATGGAAACTCAGGGACTGCGGTGTAGCAGGTGCTCTAGATGGATTCTGACTGACTGAGTCAAAATTTGAAACACTTGACTCTAGCAGAATGCAGTTTGTTTACCTAAGGTCTGGAGAGCGATACAAGATGTCTACAGGCAAGAGTGAAGCATGGTGAAGGTTCCTTGCAAGTTTCAGGCTGCATTTCTGCAAACAGAGTTGGGGATTTGGTCAGAATAATTGGCCTAATCAATGCTGATAAGTAGAAGCACATATTCATCATGCAGTACCATAAGGGAGGTTTTCTGATTGGCCCTAAATTTATTCTGCAGCATGACAATGACCCCAAACATACAGGGTAAGTCATTAAGAACCATCTTCAGGGTAAAGAAGAACAAGGAGTCCTGAAAGTGAAGGTATGGCCCCCACAGAGGCCTGATCTCAACATCATCCAGTCTGTCTGGGATTACATGAAGAGAGAGAAGCAACTGAGACTGCCTACATTCACAAAAGAATGAATTTCTTTAAAAACTATGTGCAAGTGTACCTAGAAGAAATGACGCTGTTGTAGTGGACCAGATGATACCAAACTCCCTCATCCCACACAACCAGAAGTTGGGTTAGTATTTTCAGCTCAATAAAAGACAAGTACACACCTACATGCCAAATTTCTTGTTTAGTACTAAAGTAACTGCTTGGCCATTCCTTGCTGTAAAGTGTCATTGTTCCAGGCAAGACCATCTCAGCTCCATGTGAGATAAGGGTTTGCATGACATCCAGGATAAACATTTGGCCAGATAAAATTTCATAGCACACACAAACACAAAACATCATCTTGGCGGACTTGTTCCACACATGCACAGTTGATCGGTTGGTGCACTGGTAGCGTGAGTAAAAACAGGTGGCATGCGGAAGTCTGCACAGACCATACGCGTAACCCCTTTGATGACAATCTTTTCGTCACGCGGAGCCTTGAATATTCGTGTACATGGAAACTATAATCCTTGCTTAATGCACAGTAAGCGCTACTGGCTCCTGTAAACACCAATCATTATCTGCAACACATCCCTCTCTAGCTTTGTGTTTTTACAGGAAACAAGGAAGTGAATAGCACTGTTTTCCGTTTCATGGAAACGTTCTGCTTAAAGTAATCCCTGTGAGTAATCCCCGACTTTATAGAATGTACCTGTAATCTGATTAAGTCTTTTCTTCTGTACTGTAACTGAATACAGTTTTTTAAATTTTATTTTGTATCCTGATTATGTAACACCGTTACTCCGTTACTACTCAACCATGCCATTAACTCTTGAAGCTATTCTTTCTTTTCCACTTGTTTAGCTAATCTTTCTTTTTTAGGTTAGAAAAGTTACACAAGTATCCAGAACCACTTAGTTAAAATTATATTAATTACTGTGATAAATGTTAAACCTTGCATTATAATCGTGTTATACTACCCAGCTCAGTTACTTCTCTTTTATTGTGTTAGAAATAGTACAATTTATATGTAACAGTCTTATTAAGATCATTAGAATTTGATTTCAACGTAAAGTAGGTAGGAATGTTGGGTACTTCAGAATTGTTTTAATAACCGTATTTTCTTTCTTCTTTTATTACTGTTAGGTCTGTCTAAGAACTAGAATGTGTGTTTTCTTTTAACTTATTTAGTCAAGCTCATTCACCTTATAACATCATTAGAAGTTAGGTCAGACAAAACTCGTGGTATTTAGAATGTCCTGATGATATGTGAATGAAATACTTCCTTAATGTTAGGATATTATGTGACTGTGTGATTGCATATGCTATTTTTAGTGTGTTTTACTACAGTGGGAGGGAGCTTGCGCGTAACATGTTAAATATATTCCCTGACAATTTTCTCCAGGATAGAAGAATCTCCACATGATAATCATGGCATAAAAGACTGACCCCCGCATTTCGGTCACGCCCCAAGAGAGTTTAGATATAATACAATGGTCCTTTGTCTCACCCTCTCTTCCTACTTTTAAACATCAATCAGGGGACAACTGTCCTTAGTTCTCTTCAAAAACTCTTCTACCTGAGGTTTCGCAAACCTTGAGCTATTCCAATTACTATTATTTGCTTTCTCAAGAAGTACCTTCTTTTTTTTTTAAGTTAATGTAACTTTCCTTAAATATATATCTTTGTTTATCTTAGTTTCTTTCTTCAGTTAACTTGCATATATTGAACTCCTAGCCAACAAGCCTTATTTTCCCTTTGACGTTTTGTATTTCGTTTTGTACTGACTTTGAATTTAATTTTGACGACCAACGGAATTAGAAACCAAAGTTTGACTAAATGACCACAGAGAGTTGCCAGAGGTAAATTCAGACATCCACTCCTAAAACCAACAGACTGACGAACCTGCTGTCATAAACTGTTGAGAAACAGTTCTCTCTAAAGCTTTCATCAGCCATTGCCAGTGAGGGACCCTCGGAACAATCTGCTGTCAGACGGAGCTGCGTAATCACCACTGTCTTCCGGTGAACCACTTCCTCGGGAGGCCGTAAATCGTTATGAAGCCGCAACAGTTTTTGGCCCTTGAACGAACCGCTGAGAGGAACTGCAATATAGTAAGGCAAAATTCACCCACATCTGTGGTGAGTGGTGTCAAAAGTAAGCTCTTAATCTGTAACTCAGATTAAACCTAGATATCAGATCTATAACCTGTGTCCATTGACTTTCGCCTTTTTCCTTTAAAACCGTTGCTCCTCTCACTTTAGTCAAATAGAATCACCATTAAAAACTGTTTGTTTACAGCTGTCCAACTTCAATTTCTTGTATGTTATTATCATTCATATAACCAGTATTTATCTTCTTTCACTTCGATTAACAGTAGTTTAGTTTAATAAATATCTTACCTTATCACTTGTTTGTTGTTTGTTTATCACTTTGTTGACTGTGTAATATTTAGCAGAATCAAATTACTGTACTTTACAATTCATAATTGAATAATTACATCAAAGTTACTCAAGAGCTTACAAACAAAAAATTTTAATTCATAAGTGTGGTATGTTTACAACACTGTTATGAAGGCAAAGGCTGGTCACACCATATATAGAATTAGATTATTCTTCTATTCATTCACTTTGTATTTTGTTAAGGGATCAATATAATCATTTTTGAAAGCATTCCTACTTTACATCCTTTTTTCCACGCCTGCCTAAAACCTTTGCACAATGCCGTAGCCAGCTACCCAAGTAATTACCAGAAAATGGAGTATAAATGTCTTATAACAAGCTTAGCCATTGTGTCGTCTGTTCATTTCACTTCTAAAAACAATTTTAGTCCATCATCCCGTCATATCAGTGAGCAGGTAAAGAATAAGATCTTTGGGGGAACACCCTGCTTTAT
This sequence comes from Micropterus salmoides, assembly GCF_014851395.1. Lineage (NCBI taxonomy): Eukaryota > Metazoa > Chordata > Actinopteri > Centrarchiformes > Centrarchidae > Micropterus > Micropterus salmoides. Next base: position 27,681,261 of record NW_024040040.1, on the reverse strand, counting down.
TTGTTATTTTTGTTCTCATTTCCCAGTGTGGATATGGTTGAATTTAATTATGCAGTACAACATCATGAGCATGAAATATCTTTGAACCTAAATTATTAGAAGACTGTAAACTTCAAAAAGCAGATCATGTCATATTCTGATGTGGTCATTAATTGATGAAAGAATATGTAAGAGATGTGCTCTCATCTCAAGCAACACTTCCATAACCCTGTGATGACCACATGTTATTTTTAGAGCGCTGACGGATGATAATGAGCATGTAAATGTTTGGTTTCCTTTCAGCACAGCAGAGAGAGAGAGAGACAGACTTTTCCCTCTTACAGATTTCTCTGGTTAAATCATCCCAATTAGCCAACACATCCAGACGGTGTCTCTTGGGAACATGCTCCCTGCAGGAGGGCCAGATTAAATGAATCAAACTGCAGCATCGCTTGTGTTCCTTTAAAAAACAACACTTTTCTTCTTTTCAAAGTCTTTTGATTCCAGACTGAATGGATTTCCATCAGATACATATTTAATGAATGGGTTTTCCACACCTCTATGGCTCGATATAGGGATTTAAATTCTAATCTTTGCTGGAACATTTGGAACATCTTTACATCCTACAATCCCTGTGTATTTGCTCTTAAGTCTAACCTGATGTATAATGAGGATGTCCTGAGTTAGTTACCCATCATACACTATTATAGTCACAGTGCAGTGCCCGTAATCCTTTTGTTCACTACTGCTTTAATATCTTATTGATATTATGAGTTTCCATAATTTAACCCTTTTGTTCCACTTGACTGTAAGAGGATATTATAAGAAGAAGCACAGATGCAACCCTTAGAGTCATACATCAAGTGCTCATGAAGAATTTCTTGTCTTACTTTTGATGTCTAAGAAAATTTTATATCTCATCTTTAATGACTTTAATCGCAAAGTCTTTTCTGTCAAAGTGTGTCACGTGGAGTTTAGTCAAAGGAGAGTCAACTCTCTTGCTTCCTATCCTTTTTCTTGATTCTCTCACTTCCTTCTACACTATTTAAAACTCAAAAGGTAACCCCCTTTCTGGTTCATTTCATCCAATAAGAAAACTAGCATTCCCCTCCCTGCATGTGTACACGTTTCATCCAATTACTGATCAGTGTTGTGATGACATCTCCTGACAATGACGCTAACATTACAGCACTAACCCTTGAAATCTAAAGGAAACATAAATAATTCTCTATCAATGCACATTCAACCTATGTCTCTTAATAAACTGTTTTTGTGCTACCAAATGATTTTGCCAACACATTTGGAAGGAAACATAATTGCTGCATGGACTGTGTTCGCTGGCAATCTTTTTTCCAATCTACACAGTGCTAAATCCTTGTACTTAACAAAACTATAACACCGGAGACTGGGGTTCACATCCTGCATGTATGGAGGCACCTTACAGGTTTAAGCAACACAATGCTTTGATTCAACCTGTAATAACTCATTTCAACTTCAACCTTGTGCACACAGACACAGAAATGCCGGTTTCACACCATTAGTAGCGAGAAAGAGAGGATTTACTTTGTTTTCTGTCCGTTTGTTATCCTAGTATTAGTCCATTATTAGATTCCTTGTGATGTGTACAAGTCAAAAGGTTTTCCTTGCGAGTCAGAAAGTTTTGCAGGTTAAACCGTTTTGTAAGTGAGAGAGTTTTGCCAGTCAAAAATGGCCAAAATAAGAGATTCCATTGGTGGGTTTGACTGACCAGTCATGGGTTTGCATTTATCACATGGCCACGCCCACAATCCCCTCGCTCCGACCAGCACTCTGCTCTACTGGAGATGGCGTTGTAACGTGTACAGGCTAGATAGAGATAAGTTGACGTTATGTCACTCATTTCAATAGAAATGCTTTCAAATGTAGTATGGCATAATTTAATCATTATTTATAATTACCGCTGGCAAGGTCACAGAGTCATTGTTATCTCCTTTTTTAAAATGACATGTATAATAGTTAGCTAACTGTTAGCCGTCTTAGCATGTAGCTTGACTGACTATAGCTAGGCTAAGGTTAGCTACTCATGTTTAACACATTGTACATGATATGTAGCAAAACTAGTTTTCTGTGACTGTGGTAACTGAAGTTTATGGTCACACAGCATAAACTAGACTTTATTACATTGGAAATATAGACTGTTATCTAGATATTTTGAGGTGTTGCTGCCATGTTACGTTTTCTGCTTTAGATGTGACATAGAAGCATTTATTACACTCATTAATTTTCCTCCCATAGTTGCAGTCTGGATCATTGGTGACAGCTATGTCCAGCATGGTTGCCAGAGAGCTTAGGAAGCATCTTCACCCTTCACCCCACTGCTTTCAGTTGGCAGTGTCACTGCTTTTGAATTTGGCCTTTAGGACCCATTTTTTTGCGCCTAAACATAGCTGACCGTCATGGCTAATGTTGTTTATTTATGTTCATAATGGTAAATGGTAAAAAATAACACTCCCACCTTTATCCCCCTTTCTCCATACCACCCCATGGACTCCTAAGGAGTCTGGACCTATGTCAGACATACAGTGGCTGTAACCACTCCAGCTCCAGTCTGTTTATTAGAATAAATGTGTTTACTACATGTCCACTTTTGTGAACATTTAAAAAACAACAACACATGGTTTACATTGCAATAAATTATATTTATATATTTGCACTTCTTTTTGTCTTTGATACTGACTGGAAATGTTAGATTTCACATTCTGATATACTGTAAGTCTGGTTCAAACACACAAGAACCACAACAAAAACCACAACAAACCTGCGGGCATAGTGCTGAATAAAAGGGCTTAGAGTAAAAAAAATAAGAATGACCTGCACACTGAGTAATTATGAATCCCACTAAGCAGTTTCATTTATTGCAATGTTTCAGACTCTGAGGTCTTCCCAGGCAAATACACAGGTATTGTGAAGGTTATACAGTGAGGTGAAGAGAAACATCCAGCTGATTATTGATTGTGCAGATAGAGTATAAAATCTCAGTGAATTTCACACTGGTCTCTTACTTTCCTTTTTTTTTTTACTTTCTGCAAAAAGAGATACAATATGTTAACCTATAAATACCATCTCATTTTCATTTACAACTATTAACCTTCATATTTTCTTAAAAGTTTAGATCACTATTATATTTTCAATTAACACAGGGAACTGATGATTAGTCTTGCCTGATTTTATTTAACAAAACCAATTACACTACATAGGAAACAGTTAAACAAATTAAAATCCTATCCTGCATTCATGAAAACGTCATTAAAAAGGGTATATATGTTAAAGTTTTGTATGATTTGAAATAATGTACAGTTAATACACTTAAATGAATTACATAATGTGTGACAGTTGTAACAGTAATCTTAATAATGTAACCTATGGATTGGAAGCTAGTGTCATAATTTAAAAATTAATAATAAATAGTGTTCATATACTGTGGGATAAGGTGTTGTGGAGTAAAAATAAAAACAATGGTTCAGAAGGTGCAGGTGCTGCACTCTCTTATTTTGACCATTTTTGACTCGCAAAACTTTTCAACTCGCAAAACTCTCTCACTTGCAAAACGGTTTAACCTGCAAAACTTTCTGACTCACAAGGAAAACCTTTTGGCTTGCAATCAAATATTATGACATAATAGTAATTAAAAGGCCTGTTTATTTTTATTTTGCAATTATTTATTTGTAATTAAAAATAAACAGGCCTTTTTTGTGTCACAAAAAGTTTGCGAACAAAACGAAAACAAAGTTACAGGACCAGTGCACCAACTTAAGTGTGGTGTTTATAAGGGTTAAGGGTGGATTTGTGGATTTTGTGGCTGACGTACTGCTGACGTATTGCGGTAAGCGTGTCGACTCATTTCCGTTTCCAGTGCTTGTGTGTTTGTACCGTGTTGCGCTGCTCTCGCTAAATAACAGTTACATTTGTTTGATTACAGCGGCCAACTGTCCGCTAAACACTTATTCTTTACAGTAATTTTGCCTAAGCACTCACACTTCTTTCCATATTTTAGTGACTGCTATTCAATCTCATAGTTGTTCTAAAGTTTTGGTAGCTGACGCTACAGTACTTTAGCTTAGCCGTTAGCGACTTTAGCTTAGCAGCTAGCGATGGCTTCTCCTTCTCCCTCTCTCTCTCCTACTTTCTCCTGCTCGGTGTGTCAGATGTTCAGTTACTCCTCTGCCTCCTTTAGCGGTAATGGTACGTGTAATAAGTGTAGTTTATTTATAGACATGGAGGCGAGGCTCTGTGATTTAGAAGTCCGGCTCCGCACCTTGGTAGATCAGTCTTTAGCTACCGTAGCTAGCCAGTCCCCGGTAGTCGGTGCAGAACGGCCTGAGTTAGCCTCTGGTAGCCGTCCCCCGGGATCCCCTGTGCAGCCAGGAAGGGGGGGCTGGGTGACTGTCCGAAGGAGGAATAGTCGTAAGCAAGTCCACGGGGCACCATCAACCTGTTCACGTTCACGTCAACAGATTTTCCCCACTCAGCGACACACCCGCTGAGAAACCAACTCTGATCATTGGCAGCTCCATTTTGAGAAACGTGAAGTTAGCGAAGCCAGCGAAGCCAGCGAAGCCAGCGAAGCCAGCGAAGCCAGCGAAGCCAGCGGCCATAGTTAAGTGCATCCCTGGGGCCAGAGCGGGCGACATTGAGTCTTATTTGAAACTGCTGACTAAAGATAAACGTAAATACAGTAAGATTGTTATTCACGTCGGCGGTAATGACTCCCGGTTACGCCAATCGGAGGTCACTAAGATTAATGTTGAGTCGGTGTGTACATATGCAAAAACAATAGTTTTCTCTGGACCCCTGCCAAATCTGACCAGTGATGACATGTATAGCCGCATGTCGTCATTCCGCCGCTGGTTGTCGAGGTGGTGTCCAGCAAACGATGTGGGCTTTGTTGATCATTGGCAGACTTTCTGGGGAAGACCTGGTCTGATTCGGAGAGACGGCATCCATCCCACTTGGGAAGGAGCAGCTCTCATTTCTAGAAATCTGGCCAAGTTTATTAGTGGACCAACCCAGAGTTGAGACCAGGAGGCGGAGTCGCAGTCTAACACACTTCTCTGCCCTTCTTTTTCAGCAGTTACCCACCCATAACCCTACGCAGAGTCGCAGTCTAACACACTTCTCTGCCCTTCTTTTTCAGCAGTTACCCACCCATAACCCTACGCAGAGTCGCAGTCTAACACACTTCTCTGCCCTTCTTTTTCAGCAGTTACCCACCCATAACCCTACGCAGAGTCGCAGTCTAACACACTTCTCTGCTCCTCCATTTCAGGAGTTACTTAGTGAAAATCCTATAGTGACGGTGTCTGTCCCCCGACCATCGAAATTATTTAAAAAGGTAAACAGAAGAGGAGCTGTGTATAAAAACCTCATAAAAATTAAAACCACAAGAGCAATAGTGCAAATGAATAGGAGAGTTAAATGTGGACTCTTAAACATCAGATCTCTCTCTTCTAAAGGTGTACTAGTAAATGAACTAATATCAGATTATGATATTGATTTATTTGGTCTTACTGAAACCTGGCTGGGTGATGGAGAATATGTTAGCCTAAATGAATCCACCCCTCCGAGTCATATTAATACTCACATTCCTCGAGGCACAGGCCGAGGAGGTGGAGTTGCAGCTATCTTCGACTCTAGCCTATTAATCAGCTCTAAACCTAAACCAAACTATAACTCATTTGAAAGTCTTGTTCTTAGTCTTTCACACCCAAGTTGGAAATCACTGCAACCAATTCTCTTCGTTATAGTGTACCGAGCACCTGGCCCATATTCTGAATTCTTATCTGAATTTGCAGAGTTTTTGTCAACTTTAGTCCTTAAAACGGACAAAGTTATTATTGTAGGGGATTTTAATATTCATGTGGATGTTGAGAATGACAGCTTTAGTACTGCGTTTATCTCTCTGTTAGATTCCATTGGCTTCTCTCAGAGTGTTCATGAACCAACTCACTGTTTTAACCACACCCTTGACCTTGTTTTGGTGTATGGTATTGAAATTGAACATTTAGTGGTGTTCCCACAGAATCCCTCTTTGTCCGACCACTGTTTGATAACTTTTGAGTTTGTATTGCTGAACTACTCGCCATTGGGCAAAAATTTCTATACAAGATGTCTGTCTGATAGTGCTGTAGCTAAATTTAAGGATGCGATTCCATCAGCTCTAAATTCATTATCAAGTCACAAAGTAACAGAGGACTCCTATGCTAATTTCAGTCCCTCCCAAATCGATCATCTTGTTGATAGTGCTGCAGGCTCGCTGCGAATGACACTCGACTCTGTAGTCCCTCTAAAAAAGAAAATACTAAAACAAAGACGGTTAGCTCCATGGTATAATACTGAAACTCGCAAATTAAAGCAAATATCGCGGAAACTTGAGAGGAATTGGCGTTCCACCAAAGTGGAAAATTCTCATTTAATTTGGCATGATAGTCTTAAAACTTATAGGAAGGCCCTCCGTAATGCCAGAGCAGCGTACTACTCGTCATTAATAGAGGAAAATAGGAACAACCCAAAGTTTCTTTTCAGCACTGTAGCCAGGCTGACAGAGAGTCACAGCTCTATTGAGCCAGGTATTCCCATAGCTCTCAGTAGTTACAATTTCATGAGCTTCTTTAATGATAAAATTCTAGCTATTAGAGACAAAACTCACCAAGACCTGCCCTCAACTGGCACCGACTTATCTCTTAACTCAGGAACCTTAGAAACAGCTGTAGAACCAGATATATGTTTAGACTGTTTTGCTTCCCTCAATCTTTACCAACTAACTTCAATAATTTCTTCATCTAAACCATCAACCTGCCTCTTAGACCCCATCCCGACTAGGCTGCTTAAAGATGTTCTACCCTTAGTCAGCACCTCTATACTAGATATGATCAATCTATCTTTATCAACAGGCTATGTACCACAGTACTTTAAAGTAGCTGTAATTAAACCTCTTCTGAAAAAGCTCAAACTTGATCCGGATGTTTTAGCCAACTATAGACCTATATCCAATCTTCCATTTCTCTCTAAGGTTCTGGAGAAAGCAGTTGCTAAACAGCTGTGTGACTTTCTACAGAGCAATAGTTTATTTGAGGATTTTCAGTCAGGATTTAGAGCTCATCATAGCACAGAGACAGCACTGGTGAAAATTACTAACGACCTCCTTATTGCATCAGACAAAGGACTTGTCTCTGTACTGGTTTTATTAGATCTTAGTGCTGCATTTGATACCATTGACCATCAGATCCTATTGCAGAGACTGGAATATTTCATTGGCATTAAAGGAACCGCTCTAAGCTGGTTTAAGTCCTATTTATCAGATCGATTTCAGTTTGTACATGTTAACGATGAGTCCTCCATGCATGCCAAAGTTAGTCATGGAGTTCCTCAAGGATCTGTCCTCGGACCAATCCTCTTCACTTTATATATGCTTCCTTTAGGCAATATTATCAGGAAACATTCCATAAGCTTTCATTGTTATGCAGATGATACTCAGTTATATCTATCGATCAAGCCAGATGAAACTCATCAGTTAGCTAAACTTCAAATGTGCCTTCAGGATGTTAAAACCTGGATGACCTGTAATTTTCTAATGTTAAATTCAGATAAAACTGAAGTTATTGTTCTGGGGCCTAAGCACCTCTGTGACGCATTATCTAAAGATATAGTTTCCCTGGATGGCATCGCCCTGGCCTCCAGCACCACTGTGAGGAATCTTGGAGTAATCTTTGATCAGGACATGTCGTTTAAGTCTCACATTAAGCAAATTTCAAGGACCGCCTTTTTTCACCTACGTAATATTGCGAAAATCAGGAACATCCTGTCTAAAAATGATGCAGAAAAACTAGTCCATGCATTTGTTACTTCTAGGCTGGATTACTGCAATTCCTTATTATCAGGCTGCTCGAAAAAGTCCATTAAGACTCTTCAGCTGATCCAGAATGCTGCAGCACGTGTTCTGACAGGAACCAGGAAAAGAGATCACATTTCTCCTGTCTTAGCTTCTTTGCATTGGCTTCCAGTAAAATCCAGAATAGAATTTAAAATCATTCTTCTTACCTACAAAGCTCTTAATGGTCAGGCACCATCTTATCTTAAAGAGCTCATAGTACCTTACTACCCCACCAGAGCACTGCGCTCCCAGAATGCAGGGTTACTTGTGGTTCCTAGAGTCTCCAAAAGTAGACTAGGAGCCAGAGCGTTCAGCTATCAAGCTCTGTGTGTATATTGTGTAGGCTGCCACCCTCCCCTCTCTCTCTCCTTACATCTCTCTCCCTCTCTCTCCCTCTCTCCTTACATCTCTCTCCCTCTCTCTCCCTCTCTCCTTACATCTCTCTCCCTCTCTCTCCCTCTCTCCTTACATCTCTCTCCCTCTCTCTCCCTCTCTCCTTACATCTCTCTCCCTCTCTCTCCCTCTCTCCTTACATCTCTCTCCCTCTCTCTCCCTCTCTCCTTACATCTCTCTCCCTCTCTCTCCCTCTCTCCTTACATCTCTCTCTCTCTCTCTCCCTCTCTCCTTACATCTCTCTCTCTCTCTCCCTCTCTCCTTACATCTCTCTCTCTCTCCCTCTCTCCTTACATCTCTCTCTCTCTCTCCCTCTCTCCTTACATCTCTCTCTCTCTCTCTCCCTCTCTCCTTACATCTCTCTCGCTCTCCCTCTCTCTCTCCTTCACCCCCAACCGGTCGAGGCAGATGGCCGCCCACCCTGAGCCATGGTTCTGCTCGAGGTTTCTGCCTCTTAAAAGGAAGTTTTTCCTTGCCTCTGTCGCCTAGTGCTTGCTCTTGGTGGGAACTGTTGGGCTTCTGTAAATAGCATCACAGAGTACGGTCTAGACCTGCTCTTTTATGAAAAGCGCTGTGAGATAACTGTTGTTGTGATTTGGCGCTATATAAATAAAATTGAATTGAATTGAATTTATCAGAGGCTACTGTACACTGGCTAAACTATGGCAGAGGGACCAAACTGTGAAGCTTTTGCTCCACCAGAGGAACGGCTGAAGTCAGCAGTATGGGAGCATTTCGGATACACCAAGTCTGACCAGGGCGTTACTGAAGATGATAGATCACCTGTTCAAAAACTTGCCGTTAAAAGGTTCCTGCTAAAGGAGCGAATAACTACATTAAACTTGATGCAGCACCTGCGGGATCACCACCCAGCTTTGCACGCTCAAGTAAAGGTAGGCCTAATACGCAATGTAAACAAAGAAAGCAGGTGTAACCTTTCAGACCCACCGCAACGACAGCCCCACTTCAGTCACTGAACATTTAATGTTACATCCTGTTGCCTCCTCCTGTATGTGTTGAGAAAATGTTGCCAGGTGTAAAACACTAACACACATCAGGAGCTTATAGACTTTCAGGACCATAGGCTACCAATGAAATGCATTTCAGTTAACACTGCACTCAATTTGATGAGAGTTGATGACAGTAACAGTTCAGTTTTTTCCCCTCCTTTATAACAATTTAAAAGTTAATATTCCTCTTATATTAATAATAGTTACATATTATAGAAATATAATTGTTAATGTAATTAAATATTAAAACTCAACTTAAGTCATTACTAGTGTTTTGAAATTAATTAATGCAGAATAATCGTGAAACCGTGATTATTTCTCTGACAATAATCGTACCAACAAATCTGTATTCATTGCATCCCTAGCTGCATATGTTGCCAACTACTTGGATGACATCGTCCACAGTGACTGCTGGACGGAGCATGTGTAGCAGGTGGCTCACCGCAAACCCGAAGAAGTGTGCTGTTGGACGGAGGGAGGTACTGTATCTGAGGTACGACTTGGGTGGTGGGCAGGTGTGTCCTCGAGTAGATCAGACAGCAGTGATTAGGGCCTGAACGAGGCCCAAGACCAAAGATGAGATGCGGCGATTCATCGAGAACTTTGCAAAGCTGACAAGCCACCTGACCGATCTCACCCAAAAGGGTGCTTCAGATCCAGTCTAAGGGAGGCACGACGTATTAAGTTTAGAGTGGCTCAGATGATGGCCGTGGCTGACTTCCTCTCCTGCTCCCATGGAGGGGGTAGGTTAGATGGTTCCCCAGCCTAAGTACGGTGGTGGGTGTGTGTGGAGGTGGACGTGGTTGGCATTCAGCCGCAGGGGGGAGAGGTGGGGAGGTGGCTCACATGAGCAGCAAGGGAGAGGGAATTGTCTCAGATGTTGCTCGTTCATTAATTATGCTCTCCCTATAAATGCATAGTGTGTTGGACCTCAGACTGCCTGTCTGCCTGCCACACACACGCTCACTGACAGAGAAAAGCCATGCCAGCGGTAGGTCTGTGCTTTTGGACATTATTTGTTGAACTAATGAAGGAAGTAACTTTGAGAGATCAGTGCGAGTGAGCCGGGTAAAGCAGATTCGTTTGCTCTGTACTGAAGGGATTGATGTTGCCAACGTGTGAGTGAGCAGACTACCAAATAAAGAAATGTGAATGTAAGCTTACTCCTGTGTTGGTGTCTATACTATACCAGTTGCAATCGACACTTGCTACAATATTGATTAGTGCAGCTTCAAGGTTTGGAAATGAAAGTGATTTTGGTTTGGGATGAAGAAAGAACACATCCTGTCTCTGTTGGCTTTTTCAATATTTAACCACAATCTTTCTAAAACCATAACCAAGTGCTCTGAGTAGCCTAAAGAGAAACATAAAAATGATATTCACGCTTAAGTTGCCATGACCTGATTTAGTATGAAATCAAATGATATTGTTGTCCCCAACCATTTTGCAGATACAGTCAGTATGAACATTTTGCAACAGATCCGCTCAGATCTTTTGTCAGCATGTTGATTAAAAATTTAATCAGGATGACTTTTCTTTGTTCTCAAAGCATATTTACTGTTGCAGATTGGTAGGATATGAATGCAATTTCTAGGAGACAGGGTTGGTTACTTTCATTCCTCTTCTTTCATATGCTACTGTTTGAAACATGAAAACCTCAGGAAATGTTCCTTTACCCACACTGTTCTATTCCTTTGTGACCAGAAGCCCAATTTTAGTGCCTTCATCAATACTGAATGACAAAGATTCTTTATCTGACACGAGGGTATCCTCTCAAGAAGCCACCAGATTGATACCCACAACATATAAACTCTATGTGCCAGCTACCACTCTGTAAAGAATAAGGTTGGCAATATTCTAAACTTTTGTTATTGTTGACAAATCCCATGAACAAATCAAAATTAACAAGTTTTGTGTCTGTATCCAAAGTCCTCTGTGCCATAAAACTCCACTGTTAAGTGTTTACTATTAAAACACATTAATGAGACACACTGTTGCACTGTAACATATTCCTTCAATGACTACACACACTGTAGTTTAAAGACATTTTAAGACATTTTGGAGCTCTGTGTTGTATAACTGATATGTGTAGGTGTTCAGTTGTGTTCCCCGTGTAATTATTTTGCTTGTTTCAGGCATAAAACTGGGCTTTGCCTACAAAACCTGAATGACTCATGATTCCATATAGGAAAATGCTACCCTCAGGTACGCTTATAATAACATTCTCTAAGTACAGTGTTCTATGGTAATTATTTCTTTTGATGGTACAATTGAGGAGCAAATTGAGGTTCTAAAAATAAAAAATCACTGCTTTAAAAATGTGCTTACTTGATGGGCATTGTGTATGACTGTCTTCTTTCATCTGAGCTCAGTGACTTGCTCCATCTTTTCTGGCTCTTTTCTGAATCTATTTCCAAGTTTGACTTTCTTAATAATTAGAGCGTTGCCAAGCTTTAATATGCTTTTTTACTTGATCACAAATAATCTGTATTCTAATTTGGGGGGGGAGCAGGGAAGAGTTTTTCTTATTTTTATCTCATTATTTTATGTTGAAACAAAGCCTACAAACCACACCCTGCAAATACTGCAAAAAATACCTGTCAGCATTATAACTTTTCCTCACAAAAATGTAACTTACAATAACTTTCAATGTGACAGATCCTTTAAGTCATAATTGTTTCCTCTCCCTCTGTCTCATCCAATTCAATTTAATTCTATTTATGTAGCAATTCAGAACAAAGTTTGACTCACACTTTTAATTTAGAGCAGATCTATCATACCCTTGAAGCAGGACCTATGGAAGCATTAACAATTCCTGCACATCAGCCCTCTGTAAATGAAGAACAGCCACTAATCAATCCTGTTTAAACTAAAAATGGAATTGTTATTCTATAGATTTTAGAAGGAGATATCTTAAAGAGAGTTATGTTTCCATGATATACGTAGATTTCTTATAATACAACCTAAGAAGAACTAACATATTACATTATTTTAGAAGTCTTTCAGTGCACATTGAGTCTTAGTGACTCCCTCTGACCACATTCCAGCTTCTAATACATTCTTTGCTCACACAGGACTGCAGAATGCTAAACGAGACTACAGTATTCATTAAAGAACAAAATATGTTCATTCTTTAGCAGAATTTAGGGGACAAACAGGAAATTGAAAACCAAGTCACACCATGCTAAGTAACCTTTAAAACGACAGACTCAGACTTTGATCAATCTCTTTGTCTAAGATTCCCTTTGCAGCTTCATTAGCACAATATATTCTTCATTTAATTTCTCACAAAGGCCCTGGGAGAATATAAGACCCCTGTGAGCTATAATAAAGGCACCCGTGCATGGGCCTGAAATAAACTTATACCAGCACCAATTAGGCCAACAGTTTGTTATGGATTCTATTGCCGAGGAAACCTCGTAAAGACATCGCCACATGATCGCAGAAACGGAAGGCCTTTAGTGTGTGGTGGACAGGAAAACAGCTCCAAGAGTTGAGGAAGTGTAAACTAGGCTTAGACAAAATACTTATTAGCTCACTTTTTGACTCTTTATTTACTGTTGCTATGGTAAATGGAGCCTTCAAAAACAATGACTATAATAATAATAATACATTGATGTATTTAGTAACATCTAGTGGCAGCGATAAGCAACTACTGTGCGCATGTCATCATCCACAAACCCATCGTTTATTTGAAGCTACCTCTCTGTAAGTAAATGAATGAAGTAAATGGGCAATGATGAATAAATACAGTGTGATCAGCATACTAGCCAACTTCCAGACATCATAGTCTAAATCAGGAAACCAAACCTAACCAGGTATCTGGGAATCTTCTTCCCCCAGAAAATTTGTATCAGTCCAGGGAGAGTTTTCTTGCATTATAGAGAATATATGGATTAATTTTGTTGTTGAAATGCAAGAGCAGAGGTTTTGCTGGAACATTGGAGGGATACGTATAAAGTAGGGGGTCTGGTGGGCCCTTAGAAGATTTTGAGCATTAAACACTTGATTTCCTGCATTCTTGTTCTGCACGAATTTCTGCCTTTTCTGGTCAAAATGTATATAAAAGGAAAATTCAGGTGGCAGGTGACAATTCGAAATATAAAACATAGATAGATAGATAGATCATAATATTTTTTTAAAGTCTACCCGCCCCTATTCTGTGCGTTACGTTATTCCTCAGCTTATATGGTAGTATCACCATAGACAGAACTTTTTGGGACTGTACTGGAAGAGACAAGGAGGTGGAAAATGAAACTAACTGAAAACACTTCTGATTAGGCATAAATCTGACCACAAATCCACACAAATGTTCTCTGATAAAGCGCAGCTCAGTCACTTTAGTGGGAAGCATTCTGGAGCAGAGATACAGTGCCATACGGAGTGTTAACATATTGCAAAACTCTACCAGCTACGTTACCACTCTGTCACAAACTGTCTGCAACTCAGAGTGCAAGAGCTGGTCCACTTGATTACGATCACAGCGTACACTTATTTGCACAACAAGTCGACGTTATCACTTACATTTGTTTTTCACTGAGTGAGAAAATTGATGTGTGGTGTGAGGGTGCTTGAAAAGGGTCAACTGAGAGTGAGTCTCACGCTCAATGCCTGAGAGTTGGCAACTCCCTCCAAACTCACATTTTTGTGTAAGAGCAGTTATTGATTTTTCGGGATGTAAAGGAATTCAAAAAAACATAACAAAAAAAATATTCTGAAATAATTTGTTTCAGAAAAACTTTCAAACAGAGTAGGGCGTGTCAGTTAGTGCTACAAAGCTTCAGAATGCAGACACAACTATGTAGGTTGTTTTTTTTAATAGCATGTTGGGTGTCTGCACACATAGATGTGTTCACTAATGTCAGTGTAGTCATATATTTTGAAGATCCACATGGATCTTTGTGGACTCCGGTATATGATGAAATGCATGTCACACAGATTTGGGCATAACATGGATCAACTCGCGACATTGGTTAGGAATTATTGTCATATATTTTTCACTGAATTAGTTTGGTCTACAGAGCACTATTATTTGATTTTCTCTGTAAAAGTCAAAGAACAAACAGAGCAATGAACACTATATACTGGGACCCAGAACAATTGGTAGTATGATGAAGTGGATTTAATACTAAGGTACTCTTTAATTAGTTAATTTATGGTGAAATTATTTATTGCATAATTCAATACTACAGTGGCTGTTTAAGGGAAGCCTGCAACCCACACATTTCAATGAGACAGATTTGACATGAGAACCTCTGGCTACCTGCCACTGTATGTCAGATTCCATTTAAATTAATGGTATCAGTCTTCCAAAAGTCCAAACCCTGGTGTGAAATATCCCTGTCAGCTGACCTCTTTTAAATCTAACCATACAGCTTTAATGAGGACAGAACTGGAAAAGTTTCACACCTAACTAATGGTCAAATGTAAGTGTGTAACTGGAATTTTCAAGCCTGCCAGTGTTGTGAAATCACATCTTTGTTTGTCCCATGTTCGCAGAGTAACAGATATCAGTCTGCACACAGCCCTGTGCATCTAATGTTCCATAGATTGTGTAATAAAGCACCAGGTATCCTAGCAGCATGTTTCAATGGATCCAATTAGAACAGCAGTGCAGTTAGATAGTGAGAAATATTAAAGTGTGATAATATCAGCGATGCCTGCCTGTGTGGCTGCTGTTTTTTTCCTTGCTAGCCTCAGTTACACCTCTCTATAGCAAGGTACATATCCTGACTCTAAGACACAGGAAATTAAACTTGTGTTTGTTCCCCTGATAGTTCCTGCCAAGAGATTAGATCACCATAGTGAATTCACCTCACTCACTGATGTAAACTCCTCTGGTGTCAGACTGTCCCTCAGAGGCCACCATAGGGGCCTCTAGACCACATATCTTTCCTGCCAATAATCACCCCATTAAAATGAATGATTTTTCCCAGACAGTGTACTGTACATAATCGTCAATTAGCCACTGGCGTCGAGATGGCACCTCTGCTAACCTCCAAGAGTCTGCTGGAGCCTCATTATGGGAGTGTGACTCACTCATGATCACAGCCAGTCTATGAGCAATAATGGGAATTGAAACATCAGCTTCATGTTCATGAGCTTCACACAGAGCAATGAAATGAACTGCATGCAGCATCTTCTTGCTGCTTGATCAAATCTAAATGAGAGAGGGTTTTGTCAGATTTTGTTTGTTATTTAATGATACAATTAGATCAGAAGCCAGAAAAGGTCAATTCTAACGTTGCTATGTCCGTATTATCACTGTAAGACTACGTTCCATCCCCAAAGTAACTTATGGTGTTATTTATTTGAATACACATGACGCACATAGTGTTGAGGAAATTACCCTCAGATGGGTATGGTGCCTCAAGGTCCTCACACACACCTTTAAATTCCTTTCAATGAAACATGTGAATCCAAAACAGTTCAACGTGAGTTAACTGACAATCCACTACAGAGTATAAGTACATGTGAATCTGAGCCGGAGCCAGGGAGCAACTGATCAGGCTCCGTTGTGCATTTATTTATATACCATCTTTCTGCTCCGCCTTTGGTGGGCCTTATTGCAAGGTTCCATCTGGAAATAATGGTGTTTTTTTCCCCTGTGTCAAACCATAAAAAAGCTTTATTGCAGCATCAACCAATAGACATATCATTGATCATAAAAAAAAGCGTTTGCTTGTCTGCGACAGTCACAGCATGTGTCCAACTGGCAACACACACCAGGCCGTGTGTGTTTCCAGCAGGAATATCAAGGTATTATGCTGAAGGCAGAAGTCTGCACACAAATAACACACACTGTCTCATGGCTGAATGTGGTTCTCTCCTGTATATTTTTAATGATTAACACTATTCTTTATATTTCACTAATGATCAGTAGAAAATATTTTCAACAATAGATACTTGACTAAGATACTTGTACACGCTGTGGCACCTGGCTAAACAGAACTGGTATCGCCACGTTTCTTTTTGTCAAGCTTGTCCGATCTAGCAACAGAAACTGAGAGAGGTGGGACTTCAGATCGGCGAATTACCCTGCATTTCTGTGGCTGCTTCACAGTAGCCGTGTTCCCATCAATGTTTTTTAATGCTCATTTTGAAGTATCGCATTAGAAAAGTTTGATGGAAACGTCAACATTCGGTTTTTGCCTTTGTCAAGAAAGAGTTAATGCGCTAAATGGGAGATGGAAACACTTTTTCTGAATAAGTTCTGACGTAGTGAACTTGGAACTCACGTCTGTTTAGCTGTTTCTGCTGTCAGCGTCTTGCCCGGTTGTGCAGAGTTCTACATGCCGGCCAAGAATTTCATGTACCTTGCGGCTGGTAACGCTCATTTGTGCTGAGAAAAGAGGTGGATGCAAATCTCGGCAGGTAACCTTCATCATCTGTTCTGCCAAATTATGCATTCACCTCTTAAATATCCTTTTCAGGTCCTTTACTCTGCACACTGATCAGATGGGGTTATCGCATATTTTTGCTGAATCTCAGTGAATGCTAGGCTACTCCTACTGAGTGTAATAAAATATTAACGACTCTAAACATTCATTGAATAGGCTATATACTTAGAATAATTTATCCCCATTGGATATTATAGCGTTTAAAAGCATAATTTAAGGTGCATGCAATTCTCAGGAGGCATGCAAAACTCACATAACAGGACCTCTCTCCATTTTTCTAAGATCAATGGCCCTCAGGTTCATGCAACTGGTTTTGTTTGTGGTTTGGAACCCATACATCTTGTTCATTACAGCCATGTGTAACGTCAACTACTGACGCTTGCCGTAGCCTTGTTTATTTGCTCCAAACCAGCTGATGGAAAGGCACATGTTTCGCGATTCCTTTTCTTCTCTTTTTTGCAACATTTCAAAAGTACGCTTACAATTAGCATCACAATTGGATGGAAACATGGCTAATAAAAATCTCCCATTGGAATGCTTTTAATGGAAATGAGAGCCCGGGTTAGAGTGGCTTATGGCCAGAGTGTTGCTAGTAGTGGTCATGATATCTCAGCCACTGTGTGTCTTTGTGCTTAACATAGTAGTCCAACTGTAGAAGCTCCTCTCTCCTTAAGCCATCCCCCAAAGCCCATTGTCTTCTATTTGGCCAAGACCTAAAGCATGTTACCAGGCTGTTGTTGCCGATGAGCATCTCTGGCATACAGACAGACTGAGCGGAGATAATGACCATTTATGGAATACCGGCTCCGTCTAGCTCCGTGTGTGGCCAAACGGAGCCGTTGGTAGAAAAAGCATTTCAAAAAAGAGCGTTCAGAACAGGAAGAAATCTGGGGCCAGTTTCATAAAGATAGACTTTAAATATGGCTTAGATATAGTAGATAGTCAGACTTCAGATACATATCTAAATCAGACCGTTGCACAAAGCGCTTCTTAAGTAGGACTACACTGTAATGAGTAAAATAAGACACTTTTCAAAACAAAAAAAATGGTGGATCGAGTAGGCGCATCCAACCACTCAGTGCAGTTTACCCCAGCGGAAAGTATGTGTTTGTTGGATGAGTATAGTAGTTACAAGGACATTTTACTAGGGAAATTTAGCGAAGAATATAGTAACCAAAAGAAATGCTTGGTTTGGATAAAGATTGCTTTGACAGTTAACAGTGTTAATTCGGCCGTCGAGTGGAGCGTACAAAACAGATTCATTACCATTTCATGGTACAAGATGCCAAAAAAGAAATATTTAAGAGGAAATATCCAAAAACAGGAGGAGAACCCCAAGAGAAACTCAAAGACACAACTGAAATGGTAATGAATATACACTCACCTAAATGTTAAAGGATTATTAGGAATACATGTTCAATTTCTCATTAATGCAATTATCTAATCAACCAATCACATGGCAGTTGCTTCAATGCATTTAGGGGTGTGGTCCTGGTCAAGACAATCTCCTGAACTCCAAACTGAATGTCAGAATGGGAAAGAAAGGTGATTTAAGCAATTTTGAGCGCGGCATGGTTGTTGGTGCCAGACGGGCCGGTCTGAGTATTTCACAATCTGCTCAGTTACTGGGATTTTCACGCACAACCATTTCTAGGGTTTACAAAGAATGGTGTGAAAAGGGAAAAACATCCAGTATGCAGCAGTCCTGTGGGCCAAAATGTCTTGTTGATGCTAGAGGTCAGAGGAGAATGGGCCGACTGATTCAAGCTGATAGAAGAGCAACTTTGACTGAAATAACCACTCGTTACAACCGAGGTATGCAGCAAAGCATTTGTGAAGCCACAACATGCACAACCTTGAGGCGGATGGGCTACAACAGCAAAAGACCCCACCGGGTACCACTCATCTCCACTACAAATAGGAAAAAGAGGCTACAATTTGCAAGAGCTCACCAAAATTGGACAGTTGAAGACTGGAAATATGTTGCCTGGTCTGATGAGTCTCGATTTCTGTTGAGACATTCAGATGGTAGAGTCAGAATTTGGCGTAAACAGAATGAGAACATGGATCCATCATGCCTTGTACCACTGTGCAGGCTGGTGGTGGTGTAATGGTGTGGGGGATGTTTTCTTGGCACACTTTAGGCCCCTTAGTGCCAATTGGGCATCGTTTAAATGCCACGGCCTACCTGAGCATTGTTTCTGACCATGTCCATCCCTTTATGGCCACCATGTACCCATCCTCTGATGGCTACTTCCAGCAGGATAATGCACCATGTCACAAAGCTTGAATCATTTCAAATTGGTTTCTTGAACATGACAATGAGTTCACTGTACTAAAATGGCCCCCACAGTCACCAGATCTCAACCCAATAGAGCATCTTTGGGATGTGGTGGAACGGGAGCTTCGTGCCCTGGATGTGCATCCCACAAATCTCCATCAACTGCAAGATGCTATCCTATCAATATGGGCCAACATTTCTAAAGAATGCTTTCAGCACCTTGTTGAATCAATGCCACGTAGAATTAAGGCAGTTCTGAAGGTGAAAGGGGGTCAAACACAGTATTAGTATGGTGTTCCTAATAATCCTTTAGGTGAGTGTATATAGTGGACAGTCACCTATGTTCTGGGGGATAAGCGGACGACAGGAAAGTGGAGTGTGTGGTGTCAACATTGACGTTACCGGCAGAGTCCCCTCAACAACTGACAGCACCCCTCCTTGTCAAGAGGAAGAGCCAGACAGTCAAGAGGAGAATACAGGTAACAGTGGGTGATTGTTTTAAAGAAATCAGTTTGTCTGTTTTTTTTTACTTTAACTTTAATTGCCGTCGATTTGATGCTAATAAAGTCAAGTTGATTTATGCTAATGTGAACCAGTAAGCTTGCTAGCCCGCAAATAAACGTTAACAAAGTAATGACTCAGCCTACGATACATGAAGCTATGTTGTAGGTCTGCAATGTTTATAGTGGGAATCAGATTCATGAAGCAAGTAAGATTATGTCTGTATTTATTTTTAGTGACCCTGTCTTTGACTTGGGACCGAAGCGAGGCAGTGTAGGAGGAGCCGGGTGAGAGACAGGAGGGGACGGGAAATGAAGAGTCAGAGTCTTTTTTCGCTTTTATTTTGAAGTAACATCCCGACAACCACATGGTGCGGGATGAGAGAAGTTAGCAGACAGAGAGTGATGGACTTCATATGACAGGATTCACAACTTGGATAAATTTTTGTAAAAAGCCATTTTGATTATTTTTATGGGTGGACACTTGCAGACTAAAGGAATATAAATAATCAAGGAAGGACACATTCTGGCTTAACAAGCAGACTTAACGAGTGCTTCAAAGATAACATCATCACTTTTTTTCCTTTCCTCTCTTGTACCATGCAGGTTACACAGATAAATCTATAAGAATTAGACTTTGGGTCTTGTTGTTTCCCTTAAATGAACATAACTATTGAATTGTGGAGAATCTAACTGATCTAACGATGTGTAGCATGTCCATATGGACATATTGATCATACGTTTAAACATTAATATTTGTATTAACGATCTAAGCAGCCTAGAAGCTGCTAAAGCGAGCGAGTTTAAGAGGTTTTGTACATCCAAAGAACTTCTATAAAAACTAGACCAGGCATTAAATTGAGGCAGGTGTTTATTTTTTTTAAATGTGTTCCCACACCAGGCCAGTATAAACGGGGTAGGCAGCTATTTGGGACTCGGTTATTGAGTGAAGTTTTACGGTATGTTGTACTTTTAATAACCTTGAGGATTTTGATATGAATGAAATGAGACTTAAGTGCTGTATAATTTCTTGGGGTAATTTCTTGAATGAACAACATGGCACTTGTTTTGTGAAATAATTTAGTTTACAGTTTTAATAGTGAATATGTTTTACTTTTAATAACCTTGATGATTTTTATATGAATGAAGTGAGACTTTAGTGGTGTATAATTTGTTAGAGTAGTTTATTGAATGAACAGTATGTCACTTGAGAAAACTTAAAAAAATAAACTTATATATTGTTGGTTGCTACTCATTTAAGCCTAATAGCTAAAAAGGCAACAAGGTGGCCCACTTTAATGTGATTTTTGTTGTTGTTTCAGACATTGAAAATTCTGTCGACATACATTTGACGCACATATCGACCACTTCTATTCTTCCCCTCTATATCTTCTCTGTCCTCCAGGTCGTTGTGATTATCCTCTCCTTCAGGGTCAGGTAGCTGGAGATTCCTAATGATTAATGAAGTAAACAATTTTGATTATAGTTGTAGCATGTGGTACATAGTAATTAAATTAGGCCTATATAATATTTGAAAATGGCTCGCAATTTAAATTGTTTGTTTTCAGGTATGCCTAATTTGCTATGTTATGCAACACAACAGTCACACAGCTGATATTACACACTCTGTCATGGAGACAACGAAAAAACCTCTTCAGTACACCAAATGCCTGCTCTACAGTGTCACGAGTTGAACAGTGTGCTGTGTTGTTGTTTATCTGTGCAGGTGTAGTAGGATTCAGGAAGGGAGTAAGGAGCCAAGGTTTTAGAGGGTAGCCAGAGTCCCCCAACAGGACCCCATGGATAATGCCTTGCTCGAATACAAGGCAAAGTTGAGAATTTTGAAAAATTCGAGAGTCATGATTTGATCCAGGCCAGCAGGCCACACAGTTGAGGAATCGGAGATCAGAATCACAAACAGCCTGAATGTTTAGGCGTTGATATTCTTTTCTGTTCACAAACAAATGTTCTTGAACCCGTGCAGCCTGGATTCTGACATGTATCCCATCAATTGCGCCAACAACATTGGGAAATCTTGCTATGCTGAAGAACCCTCTTTTGACTTTGTTCTGCTCAGCAAGTTGGTTTGAAAACTGAGGGAGCTGATTTGAAAGTGCCCTTGATACCCTGTATACCACCTGTGACACAGAAGCTTTGCTGAGACCCACTGTGTCACCAACAGAATTCAGAAAAGTTCCTGTTGCATAAAATCTCAATGCAGTGCAAACCTGTAGCACTGCTGGGACGCTGTGGCTTCTTGAAGTGGCAGGGCTCAGTAACTAATTCATCTGTCAGACTCAGTATATCTTACGTGGGCAAACGAAACCGACCAATGAAGTCCTCATTATTATATATTTCCAGTAGGTTACTTCGGTCCCTAAAAACTCTTTCCCTTTTCATAGCTCTCTCCATAAGGCTGTCAGCAAACCACAAATTATGAGCCATTTTCCCTTTTTCTTTTGGCTGTTTGTAATTGAACTGATCATTACTGCTAGTTACCAAGGTAACGTAGAATCTTAGACCTAAATTAGCCTGGGGTAACGTGTCTAATTTTTTGGTCTAAACTAACCCAGAGGAAAAATATTTTGCTCAGAGTAGTCTTTTCTTTAACTCTTCAGAAAACTCTAAGATCTCAATAGTATATCTTTTTGAGATCACTCCAATCTGAATTGTTGCTCATAAAACCCCTTAGGAGAAAAGGATGAGATGAAGAGAGATTGAGGTTTTGAGACTTAGGTAAGAAAAATGGATACTGAATTGAGATTACACTAAAGAAGTAACAGATGAGATCTCCACATTGTATCTTTTTGAGATCATTAATGTCTTGCTTATTGCTCCTAAAAAAAGTTGGGAGCTCAGTGAGCTTGATTGTATCACATTACTGTCTATGCTTAGAGGACTTTGCTGGAGGCCCTGAGGTGGATTTGAACCTCGCTCCTACAGTCTAATGTGCAACAACACTGCCACTGCACCATCCAGCTAAAAGTAACAGTGAAGCACTGATTCTCTTTATATAGAGTACAGTTTTCCTTTACTTAAAAGAGGAGAAATACCATTTCCACAATTAGTCCTCAAAATTCTACTCAAGTACAAGGTATAAAAGTATTCCACAGTGAATGTACTTAAGTATCAAAAGTAAAAGTGCTTTCTGTATGCAGATACAACTTGTATCTCAGTTCTTGCGTGCATTCGGTCCCTAATGAATTCATCTTTAAACATCATGTCAAAGTATTGGGTGTTCCAGTTATGCTGGCTGTGACTACCTTAACAAATTGGAAAACATGACGTTTGAAAGTGCATTATTTTCAATGTCAAAATTTATTTTATTTTTCTCAGTAACAGATAATTAACAATAAATACAATAAGGATTTGAAATTAAGGGGAGTAAAAGTACAAACCCCATAAAAAGAAAATACTCAACCTCAACATTTGACGTAATTTACTTACGTCAAATGTACTTGAGTAAAATAACTCCTTAGTGGGGTCACTAAGACAAAAGTGAGAAATATCTTGGAGCTTTTTTTCTGATCCACATTCTGGAGATTGAAATTACACTTATTTAAGATACTTTAGAGATCTCATCTTTTGAGCAGAGTAAGACAGAGATGGGTTTTTTGCTCCTGAGGCCAATATGAGAAAACTGAGATATTTGAGAAGAATCATGAGATCCTAGGAGACATAGCTGAGTTTTCTTTGAGCTCTTTCTCTGATCTCATGGTCCAATGTTCAGGAGACTTAAATTAGACTGATATAAGATCAGTTAGAGATCTCTTGTTTTGATCAGTCAAGACATAAATGAGATTTTATATGATTGTTTCTCCTGAGATGAATTTGAGAAGTGGGAGAAAAGGGCTTTGGTCTCACCTTGGTATTAAAATCAGCTCATTTGTGTCTAGGAGAAAAGAAGGAAACAACTATGAGATCTCATCTTGGATTTTGCTTTCCTATGGGAATGGCCTTTTCACATGGGAAGCAATTTCCGCACCTCGTAATTAATTTTCTATGAGATGCGAGTGTCTAGGAAGGAAGGCGCGGGCATTGCGACAGGCATAGCGAGTAGCAGGCGTGTTCCCCTGAAGCTTTTGCCGTCACGCTCGTGTCTTGCACACGCCGCCCCTGCCAAAGTTGAACTGACTTGAACTTTCTGTACACAAAGCATACACTTACTGGCTCCAAGGGGGGCTACACTATCTTCCAATTTTTTAGCTGTGTCCGTTTTAGCCCAAGCCCCTAGCTTGGCATCATACAGTCAAAAACTAAAAATTAAACTTAACTAGCAAACCCAAGTCAAAAACTAATTAAAACCAAGCGGGAAGCTTCCGGTCAGTCTCATGCAATTGCGGAAGTCCTTGAAATCTGCATCCTATCGAACGGCCAGCAGGGGGCAACTCTTCTGGTTGCAAAAGGAAGTTTGGCTCCATTAGAAATAATGGTAAAATGACCCTACTTCTCAGCTGAATAATTACCTCAGTAAACACTTTCAGAAATTATGGATTTCCATCGGTTCCATATCTGTGATTGATGTTGACTTTTTACATAGTACTACCTAACAGAACTGTGCCCCTAACCACAAATTAGTACCATCATTGCACAGGATAACATACTGTACATTTCTTTGTCTGTGAATGACTTTTTGGCAAACAGAAGCAATATATATTGGTTTAAACACAGCCCACATGAAATACAAAACATGAAATATTTGGTGGACTGATGGTCATATATGTATTCTGTCACCTTCATCAAATGTACAAGCCCAATTTGTGTCAAAGGGAAGAATTACCATTTTTGTACTTTTCTACATATTGGATTTTAATAAGGTCAGAAGAAAAGAAAGCGTTTATAGTAAAAAAGGTCAACTTTGCAATTATTTCTACACATACAGCAGTGAGGACTGTGCCCCCCAACATTTAGGAAGTAAAGCCAATATCAACTAAACACAAAGTTTAAAATCAAATATTCTGGAGGACTTGTTGAACTGCTCACAATTCATGTCCTCACTAAGGTCATAACCTGAGATGTGGGGTCCCAGGGAGACATTGCTCATGTTTAATGGTCACAAGTCAAAAAGGTCATTTCCAGTGAAAAACTGCACTGGAACAGACTTATTTTCAGTAATAAATACTGTGATTAATAGGGCTGCCCTGACTAAAGATTTTCCTTGTCGTCTAGTAGTCATTAATTGAAACCATCATTAACTAGTCTTTGCACGTTTATTATTTTAATTATTTAAATATATATCAGAAAATGGTTTTGAGTTCCAGGACTGAAAAAAAATTTTTAAGTAACATTGTTAATACTGTGCTACATTCCAGGGAAATACAAAACCAGAATAATGAGCCTTTGAAATAAAATTTTTACACGGTGCACAAAGCAAGCCGCCTGTTAACGACACGCAGTAATGATTCTGAATATTTCTGAACAACCAGCAAAAAGGCAGTTCAACACAGTATAACAGCTCAAGATTCTTATTTGTAGGAAAAAACAACTTCCAACTTAAAGGGGCATTATGTAGTTTCCAGCGGCCACTAGCAGTGCGGTTTTAAGATTACTGCCAGGCGTGTGCTCATACGTGTGGTCCCTTGAACTCATGAGTGACCATAATCCGAAACACAACCACTTTCATACAGAAATCCTGCAATAAATGCAGGAACACCAGCATGCAGGCTGTGGCTTTTCACTCAGACATGTTCAAGCTTGTTACTTCAACGTTCCTGTCTCAGAGGCAGCTCAACACCGGCTCCGTAATGTTACTTAATTCAGCGCAGCCAGCCGCATATTGGCACAATCTTCCCGGAAAAAGGCAGAGTGACAGCGGCTATAGACAGGCAGGGAGACAGCATCACACAATATACTGGAAACTCAAGTAAACCCCTACTGCAACATTACAGAAACAGTTTTATCAGGTTGAACTAATCCATGCTCGTTACATGATCACGGTACATTTACTGCATTTAGCCAACGTACTACATTGTTAGCGCGCCTGCTGCTTATATTTCACCGGAGGCTCAGCAATGTCAGCACAGCTACATGTATTGGATGATAACAAAACAGATGCTGAGCTAGACTGAATGTTATAACGAGATTGTGTCACACTTTATAATAATAAGACCGCAGTAAGTAACTTTACTTCGGTTGTTGTCACTGTGAAGTTGCAGTATTGTATATTATGTGGGTCACGTTAGCGACTGAAAGGTGGAGAAACTTTGTGTATCTGAGTATTGGTAAAACCACAATAAACCTAAACTGAACGTTACTGTAGCGTTAACTGGCTGCTCCTGGCTGCTCCTGGCTGTATCACTGTAGGCTAGTAAACAAATCGCTCCACATTTGCTTTTTACCGTTACATCCTTTCTTGCAGGCTAAATCAACAGTGGTACACAGGATAGTAACATGTGTCGCGTTAGCTGGTGAGGTAATATGGAAAGCGATACAACTTTGCACCGGATAACATTAGCAACTGCTCGGCGTTAGCCGGCGAGCTAACATGACTTTCTCTGTGTTTCTCCCGCTTGAATGACTTTGTTCTTACTCTACATCATCTGAACCTGTTTGTTCTGATGGGCTTCAGCACATAAACCTTTACTGTTGATTTCTATCCTTACGAGGAGCCTGTGTTTTGCTGTGAGCCGGTTGTGTTATGGTGTTAGTGGACTGCATGTCGTTAGCTGCCGTGTTGTCTCTGTAGTACGAGAGAGGCTCGGGAATCCGAGCCGGAGTCCCCACATTTAAAGCAGAATAGTGGCTGATGCAAGCAACCGAGAAAACAGGCGTGTGCTTCATTTCTAAGTGAGTTTTGAGCCCATTGACAATAAGGCAATGAAAAGTTGATTAATTTCATTGAAAAACTTACATATAGTCCCTTTAACAACAACAACAATTGCTGACTTATCAACACGATGGATGATGTAAACAAATTGACTCCCCTACACACTTGGTCCTCTCCAGGTTGACGCCTCTCCTGTCCCCAGCTGAACCCGCTGTGTCTTCGTCGTCCCCAGAGTCACTTTGGCGCTGTGTTCCCTGTTGTCAAACTGGCTTCCGTCAGTCTTGAGGGATGTGTTCTGTACTGGTCCATGTTCACTGGGAAGCTGCTGAGCATTGGTTCTGTTGCCCCCTTGCCCAGATTTCTCTCCCTGCTAGGTAACTCTCGCCCCGGGCCTGAAAATCTCTTCCTTCCAGCGGTCCAAAGCTCCTGTGCTAGTGGTGTAAGCAAACACCAACACTCTCCCACTGTACAGAGCTCCCAGTCCGGGAACAGCCAGCTAATAGAATCACTAACAAGCCAATGGCAGAGACGTGAATGTGTAATAAGACCAAGCCTGAACCTCCTGTTCTGAAAATTTAAGCCATGTGTAGTAACCGTTCACTGGCATTTTTATCTTAACGGCCAGCAGGGGGCGACTCCTCTGGTGGCAAAATGAATTCTGGTTCCGTTAGAAAAAATGGTAAAATGAGGCTACTTCTTAACTGATTTTTTACCTCACTATTAAAACTTTCCTAATGAGTTTATAGTCTAGTTTCAAGTCTTCTTCAACACAGCATGATGTTCATTTAGTAAATTATGGTCCTATTTAGGGGGAAATAGACGATAAAGCAGCGTATGCTTCAAATATATCGTTTTTCCTGGTTTTCCATCATAGATGGGACCCTTCAATAGCAGTAGTAGTTGTGTTAGCAGGGAGGACGGAGATATGACGAGGCCAGATGAGAACCACCAGACACCGGATCATCGCACATTCAGATCAGCTAACAGCAGACTGACAGCTCAGGTATTGAAGATGCTAGTCATAGCCGATAAAAAGCATGAACTGACAACAAACAGGGGCAATGTATGACATGAAATTACCAACCACAGTCTCATGTCTCAATGAGTGACATTCCATGGGACAGAGCTTGAAGCACCTAATCGTCACTACACTTGACGGCAAAAAGGAAAGAAAGGAGGTGGTACATGTCCACGGGGTGGGGAAAAAATCACCAAGCTGCTCAGTAAGCTGTAAATTTTAGCTGTCCTCACTGTACTACCCAAAGGGAAAGATATAGGTGTAATTGAAAGAAATAAACTCTGGGAACAAAAAAAACGAAACAGAAGATGGAGGAAAAAGGGGGAAGGTAATAGTGTCATTTCTAGCATAACTGAGTTATTTTAGACAGGAGGAAAAGACACTTCCCCAACAAACCTTCACATAAATTATTCAAATTGGTTGTGGGAGGGGGAGTCATTTGCATATAGATAAAAGTCAGTTTAATATTGTAAATTACCTTTTTATATGGCAATCTGGAAGATTTGGTTTTAATCTCCCAATAAATGTCTCGCTGTGTGTTTTCACCTCCTACCTGGAGTGTGCAAGTGGGTGCGTGAGGTGGTGGGATGGAGAAATCAAACAGGGAATGGTTCCCCATTCGTTTTGCTGCCTTGCCTTCAATTAATAGAGTTATGTACACATGCACACTCCTGTCAGTCTCTCTTAGAGCTTACCGTTACTGTGACCTCTTTCTGCTGCCTGGCAACCTCTGACATTTATCCATTTATATATATTTATATATAAATTAGGGCTGTCCCCTATAAAGGATTAACATAGTCGAATCCGAATCGTCAACTCCAGCCTATAGTCAGCTGATAGTTGAATCATGTCGAGCGGGGGGCGGTGGGTGTAACACATGGTCATGCTGTGCTGCTGACAACTGCATGCACGTCACGGTTCCTCGCGGGTCTATTTCAAGTAGCCGGCTATTTAAAAACCATAAAATATTCTTTGTGTGGTTCATCAGCGGTAATAAATTATCCGAAAGTCAGATAACTTGGCACCACAACAACAGTGAAGCTGGGGCTCAGTCTCTTCGGCAAGTGTTCCCCTTCTGCCACTATATACACGCTACGCCTACACATGCGCACTGACGCCCCAGGGTTAGGGTTACAATTTAGGATTTATTTACGCACTTTAAAAACATTTATTAAAAGTTTTATTCTTTTTACATGTTTATTTACAGCATTAAATGTTGAAATGTATATTGTAATAGGCTGTATATTAAGTTATTGGGAGAAAACTGGTAGTTCTGTGTAAAATCAGACGTTAAGCACACCCATATCGCCAAAATGGCATGATCCTTGTTTTGCTGCGAAGCTTCGACTGTGAGATTGACAGTCGGCTATTGGGGGTGCAAACATGTGGGGTTTGATCTTGAGTTTATCATTGGTGTACTTAATTGGTGGCCGTCATTTTTGAGGGAGGATAAGATTTTGTTTTTAAAACTGGCACACACATTTTCAGGCACATTCATAGTTTAGTGTGTAATCTCACATGAAAAGTGAAAGAAATAGTTGTGTAATGAATGAAACAGAGACAAGTTTAAACCCTGGTTTATTTTTCACCACACAGCTGACCAATCATTGACTGAAGTGGGTGACAAATATTCTTTTCTTTTTTTTCCAAACCCAAAGGGAGTCAGTTAGTATGTGGGTGTAATTGCTAACCTAATTATTTGCATTTTACACATGAATGAAATTCTACAGCACCCTGCTGATATCAGGGAAAGTTTTGCATAATTTGTGGGCACAAATGATTTTACAGGCGCATGTAAATTAGTAAATACTGCTTCTGGATTAATCATGTGTGCCCTTGAATTACTGAATTAATTTCTTCAAAATGAGTAACATTGAGTTACCACATTCTTGTCCTTGTCTCCTGAATACTCTGTTTCTCATTCAGTTTTGATGCACACTGAGGGACCAAGCAGTTAGGCAAGAGGAGTCACAAGGGAATTTCAAAAGTAAGAGTTTTTATTTTCCCAAAACATCATTACAACAAAATTATTAAGTTGTTATTTGTAACTAAATAAATGTTTGCAACAATTGTATAATGTGTATGAAAGAGTATATAAACTAATCCTAAGGAAAAAAAACAGCATAAACTAAGGAAAAGCATAAGTGCATGAGGTTACCGCTCTTAAGCTGATTGTGTGGCCATGGCTGTGGCCATCACACACACTGAACATTGTTAGTTGTAGTTGTTGGGTGCACACACTGCTAATAAAGAGAAAGATAAACAGTGAAATCTCAATTCACATATTTAGGTTTAAGCCAATTGTATTTTGATTCTGAAGAGATACAAAAAGACAACAAAGCAGGTACCCCCTCTGCATTCTCCTGCAACAAAACAGCCCCAGCACCCACGTTGCTGGCATCCACATGGAGTTTGAAAGACTGGTTTAATCATGGTGCAGCCAACACTGGGGCTGAACACAACAAGGCCTTGACTCTCAAATGCATCCTGACAACGTGAAGACCAGACATACTTGGCACTGGCCTTTAACAGGTCCTTCAGAGGTGCAACCACAGATGAAAAGTTCTTACAGAACCCACGATAGTATCCTACCATCCCAAGGAAGCGCATCAATTCCTTCTTGGTAGTGGGCGGAGGAAACTGCTGCACTGACATGACCTTAGCTTGAACTGGGCGAACTCTGCCCTGACCGACCACCTTCCCAAGGTAGGTCACCGTGGCCTTAGCAAACTCACATTTAGCGAGATTACACCAGAGCATTCAGCTATCAAGCTCCTCTCCTGTGGAACCAGGTTCCAGTTTGGGTTCAGGAGGCAGACACCATCTCCACATTTAAGAGTAGGCTTAAGACTTTCCTCTTTGATAAAGCTTATAGTTAGGGCTGGCTCAGGTGAGTCCTGAACCATCCCTTAGTTATGCTGCTATAGGCCTAGACTGCTGGGGGATTTCCTATGATGCACTGAGCTCCTCTCTCCTCTACTTTCTCTCCCTCTGTATGCAACCTCATCCCATTATTGCATGTTACTAACACAACTTCTCCCCTTTCTGGTAGTCTTGTGCTTTCTCGTCTCTCTCCTCTCTCCTCCTATCACTTCCTGCAGGTTTTCTGGCTCTGGAGCTGTGGAGTCTGGATCTGTGGCTGCGGGTCACCTGCTGCCCCCGTGTTCCTGCTCGACACCCTCTGCTACAACAACTATTGTTACTAGTCCTATTGTTATTATTGTTATTATAATCATTAACATTAGGATTATTATCATTAACACTGCTATTCATATCTATACAATTTTTCATTTAGTCATTTAGTCTATAGCAACATCACCTTTACTGTCTGTACCTCTGTGTGTATATTGTGTAGGCTGCCTCCCTCCCCTCTCTCTCCTTCCATCCCTCTCTTTTTCTCTCTGTTCCTCTCTTGCCCTCTCTCTCTCTCTCTTGCCCTCTCTCTCTCTCTCTCTCCTTCACCCCCAACCGGTCGAGGCAGATGGCCGCCCACCCTGAGCCATGGTTCTGCTCGAGGTTTCTGCCTCTTAAAAGGAAGTTTTTCCTTGCCTCTGTCGCCTAGTGCTTGCTCTTGGTGGGAACTGTTGGGCTTCTGTAAATAACATCATAGAGTACGGTCTAGACCTGCTCTTTTATGAAAAGCGCAGTGAGATAACTGTTGTTGTGATTTGGCGCTATATAAATAAAATTGAATTGAATTGAATTGAATTAATAGTCAATTGTGTCCAGACCAGTCTATCAAAGAGGGCAGCAATGCTCTGAACATGTTCCTCCCACGTGTCTGAATACACCACCACATCATCCAAATAGACCACACAGCCCCTTAGCCCTAAAACCACATGGTTCATGAGCCGCTGAAATGTAGCAGGAGCATTCCTTAAGCCAAATGGCATCACAGTATATGAATACAAGCCAGAGGGAGTTATAAATACAGAAATTTCTCTTGCCCTTTTAGTGAGTGGAACCTGCCAGTACCCCTTGAGAAACTCAAATTTACTTACAAACATGGCTGACCCTACTTGATCTATACAATCCTCCATTCGTGGAAGCGGGTACAAATCAGGTTTTGTAAGACTGTTCACTTTACGGTGATCAGTGCAAGGCCGTAAACTAGCATCTGGTTTCTTTACAAGAAGACACGGTGAGGCCGAGCATGATGAACAAGGCTCAGCAATGCCATTATCTAGCATATATATACTGCACTTCAGCCTCCAACTGTCTTCTCCTTTCCTCTGACACACGATAAAAACGCTGTTTAACAGGCTCAGCAGTTTCCACCTCTATGTCGTGCTCAATTAAGTGGGTTCTAGATGGGGTATCAGAAAACAGTGAAGGATAGCCATTAATCAACTCAATCAGCTCCTTACGTTTATCTGCATCCAAATGACCAACGAGAATATCCCGATTTTTCAGTGTATCAGAGTTTCTCAAACGGTCATGCAACAACCCATCATGGACAATCTCCACCTCGCCATCCACTACCGCTGTAGCAGAAGAGGGGAAGTCTAAAATGGGACTTGCAACCAACACTGGATTCAGCACTATGGACCCTATTTCCCCAGGAGACACCCGGCAGTGATATGGCTTCAGAAGGTTCATATGGTATAACTTAGTAGACTTTCTGTGTCCGGGAGTCTCAAGTAAATAGTTCAGATCAGAGACCTGACGCACCACGGAAAAAGGGCCACCTAGCCTGAAACGGTGAGTCAACACGAGGAAGCAGAGCAAGGACTCTGTCGCCTGGTTTAAACTGGCGAACCTCAGCATGCTGGTCATAGCGGCCCTTCATCTTTCCCTGCGCAACCTCACGATTCTGCTTCGCTAGCTCACCTGCCCTGAACAATCTCAACCTGAAGCCATTCACATACTCTATGAGGTTCTAAGGGGGGTCCTCAGGCAAACATCCATCTTTTAATACTGCCAGTGGGCCACGCACCTTATGTCCAAACACGAATCGTTTGGGCTAAATCCAGTACTCTCCTGAACCACTTCTTGAGCTGCTAACAGCAACCAGGGCAACCCCTCTTCCCAGTCACCTTCCCAGACAGCTCTGTGCAATAAGGATGCAACAGGGATTGTTTGAAGTGTTTGATGAAAGCGTTCAAGTGCGCCTTGACTTTGAGCATGATATGCTGTCGATTTATTATGTTTAACGTCCAGTTGTTTAAGCACTTGAGCAAACAGATGCGATGTAAAATTTTAACCTTGGTCAGACTGAAGCACTTTTGGGATGCCAAATACAGAAATGAACTGAGTCAATGCTCTAACCACTCGTTTAGCGGTAATGGTGCGAAGTGGATATGCAGCAGGATACCTGGTAGCCTGACACATAACTGTCAACAGGTACGTGTGTCCAGATTTAGACCAAGGTAAGGGACCCACACAGTCCACAATCAAGTGTTCGAAAGGTTGCCCAATTGGAGGGATCGGATACAAAGGAGCTGGCTTGACAACCTGGTTAGGCTTACCAGTGATCTGACTGGTATGGCATGTTTTGATGAAAAGAGCAACATCAAGTCCAACTGCATATTCCTGCCCCCCGTAGCCTCATGACTATCAAAAACAAGCCCCTCTTAAAACTTACCCTCCTTTACTAACTGTAACTGATAATGTTTTATCTCCAATCTTACACGCTCAGTTGTGTGTTTTATGGTCTGCAACTCTATTTCTTTATCATATTTCAACCTCTCCAACTCCACTTGCTGCTTATGTTGCAACTGCAGTAACTCCTTTTGTTGCTCAAAAGTTAAAGTCCCTGCGCTAGGAAGCACACTAGCTACAGAGCTAACAACTGGCTCAAATAGACTCTCCTTTAAACAAGATTTTACAGTCTTTTAGCTTCTTGTCTACAATTTCAACTTCATAGTACTCTGCAATCTTCAATAACTGATCCTTTGTGCACTGACCTGCCTGTCAGCTGATTTCTTCAATAAATTCCTGAAAATCTTCAGTTTTCCTTGGACTATTGGCATTTGGTCCTTCCCCCGTTGCCCCAGTCGTGACATCATCATCACCTTTTCAATTTTATGTGCTTAATTCCATTCCTCAGAGTGCAGTCCTGAAGCCTCGCATGAATATAATGTCTCACTGATCTATTCTAATCGGAAAATTTATGTTGATGAATACAGTGCACTGATGCAGAGAGGCACTGGACATGCCCTGCACATGAAAGAGTGCTGCTTGAGTGTGGACTTTCTCCTTCCTTATGTTGCCTTTTTTAGGCCTCTCTGCCCAGCCTCCGCTCCATCCTGTGGCTGGCTGAGGCTGCTCTGAGGTTGACAGAGTTGGTGTTTGAGGGCTCTGGTCACGGTTTCCTCTGCACCCTTGACACTTGGCTCTGGTCTCTGGGACTGCACTGAGTCGGCGGCGGCAGTGTTGAAACAAATACATAAATTATTTTACTCTAATTATAACTGTATACATATCAGGTTCTTGAGTGGAACGCTCTGCTGCAAGCTAATGTAAATGGCTTGAGG
The DNA here is from genome assembly GCF_014851395.1 of Micropterus salmoides. NCBI lineage: Eukaryota > Metazoa > Chordata > Actinopteri > Centrarchiformes > Centrarchidae > Micropterus > Micropterus salmoides. The sequence goes on along the minus strand of NW_024040040.1, from coordinate 27,647,529 downwards.
GGGATGTGCGTTACTCCTGCTCAGTCTTGTTCTCACATAAACAGAAAAATGTACATTCAAATGTGACACACATCCCCACTAAACCTATTTGCATTAGCTTGTAGAGGTTGTTACAAACATTTAAACATCCACCCTGAAGCATGGTGCTGATCAGCTGTCTCCGGTGTTAACAGACATTTTTAACACCTCGCTGGAGACATGCCATGTGCCATTCTGCTTCAAATCCTCCGCCATCATCCCTGTCCCCCCCAAAAAACATGGACCATGGGACTTAACAACTACAGACCCCTCGCCCTGACCTCTGTGGTAATGAAGTCCTTTGAGTGTCTTGTGTTGTCCCACCTGAAATCCATCAACCACCACCTTGACCCACTGCAGTTGACATTGTGGAGTCCTTCCGTTTCCTGAGCACCATCATCAAACAAGGACCTCCCCGGACCTCACCAAAATGCCCAGCAGAGGATGTACTTCCTGCGGCAGCTGAAAATGTTCAACCTGCTAAGAACAATAATGGTGCACCTCTACACTGCAATCATTTAGTCCACCATCACCTCCTCCATCACCATCTGATACACTGCTGCCACTGCCAAGGACAGGGATAGAGTGCAGCTTATCATTTGCAATGCAGAAAAGGTGATTGGCTGCAATCTTCCACCCCTCCAGGACCTCCACGACTCCAGGGCTCTGAGGCGAGCAGGAAAATCTGTGGCTGATCCCTCCCATCCTGGACACAAACTGTTTCAGTCTTTTGATTTTGGAAAACTGATATACAAACTGAATATTTTGCATTCACTGCACAAACTGCCATATTGCATGCATTCTTTGTTATTCGCTTATATTTTTTATACCATGTCACTTCAATATTTTTGGTTTATATTTATTATTTTATGTTTATTAAGATGCACCAAGTCACCAAAGCAAATTACTTGTTTGTGTAAACCTACTTCCCAATAAAGCTGATTCTGATTCTGAAACTCACACTGACCAACTTCTCTCACTGCTACATGTGCGCACACAAACTCAAAAAATCTAACCCTGTGTAGTTGGAAAAGTAGATAATCTACTAATACTTACACCTCCTGTTGTGGGTACCCTCAATAAAATTGTCTTCATCTTCCGTGTAGCTCAATTAAGGTTAACAAAGATAGTCTCTCTCCTCATTGCTGCTTTGGCGAATCACATCCAGAGTGCTTTCCCGTGTAAACAATCTGTTTTCCATATTTTTGCTTCTGTCTTTACAGTTTTTATGAAGAAAAAGACTCCAGAGGGTTAAAGGGGAAGTCCACTGACTTTACCCATCAAAGTCTGTTACTGGGTGTTGGGGAGTACTACTGTATATGTAAAAAAAAAAGTTAAAGACTTTTTTGGTTCCTGAGGGAGTTGTTGTGGAGTCTGATAAATTACCTCAAGTGATGTCAATTGACTTAACATCAGCTGGGTTTAAAGACTGCATATTTGAAAATGAAAATAAAACTCTGGTGGTGTGGAGTTAGAAAGCAGAGTAATATTTGAATATAAAGGGGTACTAATTAAGTTATACCATGTAATTACCAATGTAATAACTAGACACTAGCTTGGTTAGACTTAGGTAAAGGTCATGGTGGAACACGGTTTTATCAATAAATCAATCAATATATTGTTAAGCTTAACAGTTAAATGCAACACATCTTCTTTGTAGCTTCCATGTTGTTTCCACATTACGACCTAAAACAACATTATGTAGTAATTTGATCTCAAAATAAAAACTTCAAAATCATTTTGATGGTACACTGACCATCTCTGTCATTGCTATTGGCATTCAAGGCAGGAAAACCTTCGCAACAGAGGGCAGTGTTCTACTTACTGGCAAGCCACCCTAGCTCCTGAGCCACAGGTAATCATCAGGCCACTTTACCATGAAATTAAACAGAAACAGGTAGTTTATCATTTTGCAGCTGTGATTCATTAAACAGAAACTACTACAAGTGTTTCCACGTAATTAGTCACAGCAAGAAATATATAATTTGTACAATATTACCTTCAAACAACAGGGAAAGTTTGGAACACAAGGGCGGATGAATTTCAGCGTTATAATTGGTAATTACCAATTCTGACTTCCAGGAATTTAATGATTTAACTGATAGTAGCCTATAATATTGTGAAAACAACCTATATTACCTCCATATTATATGTTATTACCCCATTAAACCGTTTAATCCCAAATTTTCCCAACCAATTTGAGCACACGCATTTTATTCCTTAGACCTCCGTAACACACAAACTTTATGCACTTTTTGATTTTATGTTGGTTAGTTAGTGAAATATTAGGTTTTATACCCGGTCACAAAAGTGACCAGTGGGATTAAACGGGTTAATGTCACCATATTACCATTTTTAATCCAAATATTGGACTGATATAATATATATAAGATATATATTGTTAGAAAGTTGCGATATTGTCACTAAAATATTATTATGATATTACTAAATAATCATGCTGAAATTATATATTATATGTAAATGTGTTTAAATCCCCATTTGTCCCCTTACTGCCCTGTTACATAAATTTCTCAGATGTACCCAGTGTTAATACCAAGGTATTACGTATTACCTTTTTATTATCATTACCCTACTATTAACATTATATTACAGAGCTGTAATGTAAAGTGCTACTTCTTTTTAGCTGTTGATCTAGAGTCTGACAAGGAGTGCAATGCTAAATCAGTAGTACTCTTTTCAGAAAAGTGCATTGTTTTTTTTTCTTTCCACATGACTTCTGACGACAGTCCTTTATCAGATTTTTTAGATGCAGACAGGGAAGGAGTTGTGAATCAGATGTCTGTGGGGGTGAAAAATGTCTTGACGATAATGTACTTGGCGCAATAATGGTTGTACACCTTGATGATCAATGTAAGTCATAAAAGGCACAGTGACATAAAGAAGTGATAAATCTCCCAGGTCCTCAGTGAAGCAAGACACATAAAAGCAGGCGTCTGTGGGTTTTCATGGCTATTGCCAGATTCCTCTCCTCACCTCGGGGGCGAAGAATGCAAATAAAATACAGATTATAAAAAAGGATAATGTGTGGGCTTTGGAAGATGAGGAATGAAAATATCAGTGGGCCTCTTTTTGATTTGAATGTCCAGCGGCGACACTTGAGATGAACGAACCATGTCTTAAATTACCATGTAATAAAAATTTTACCTCAGAATGTGGGGTGCCTTGCAAAAAAAAAAGAACATCCGCAGTTTAATGGTGCCAGACTGTGGGAGAAAAAGACCATTATATTTTCCCATCTGTGACAAATCCAATTAGTAATGTGGCATGTAAAGATGGAAGTGCACTGATATTATGTTTAGTGGACATCTTATTCTGTTGATGTGATAATATAGATCAATAGGAACATAAAAGAGAGCAATCTGCATTAAGTTTGGCTTGATCCTTTGCTGTGAGTATGGTGGGCTGACTTAATCACTGAGCTGGCCTCTGTGCTGGCAGATATTGCATTTGTCATTCAAATAGAAACACAACCATCTATAATAAATGCAAATTATCTTTCATTTTATGCTTATTGTTCTGTTGATGTGATAAAATCGTGTTTATTCTGCACTTTTCTGGTGATTTAAATCTATAAAGACACAGATTTTTATTTATAATAGCATAAGGATGATGTTTGGACATTGAGTTGTTCCCAATCAACAGAACTCAGAGCAGAAAATCCATCTCGACTGGTGTTATTTAGGGTGTGTGATAGCAGCACTAATGTCAGTGATAGGAGCAGGTTTGATATCATAAAAGCTGGTTCTCTTAAATGGCATTTCTTCTGATTATTTCATTCAGTGGTTGGTTATAATATCTTCATGATCCACACAACTTCTCTGTGCCCACATAGAATGATGTAAATCTTTTGTTTTAGTCCATACAGGAGTTTCACAATCTCAGTAACTGAGATACGTTCAACACTTTTCTAACTGTCATGCTGTCTGTGTTCTTTCTTTATTTCATGCGTAACCTGACTCTCCAGTTTTGGTGCCAGCCCTCATCTGTGAAATCACACGCCTTGTTGACAATAAATGACTTTACCTTAACGTACACTGTGTCCAGTTTGATTGTTGGTTTCAGCCGGAACTTTGACAAACCACCTCAAACTAGGAGTCACCAGAACCCTGCACCACAGAGTAGACCACATACCAACAAATGCAGAAGCCAGGGAGAAGGAACAGAACCACCTGAAAGGGGCACTTACAGCCTGTGGATACCCTAAATAGTGAAAACCACCACAAAAAAAGGAAGAAGACACACATCACAGGGGATGAGGAAAAGAAGGTCAAACGCAACAACATTGTATCCAATGCAGTGAGGAATGCACAGACCTGTACATTGGGGAAACTAAACAACCACTATACAAACACATAGCTCAACACAGAAGGGCCAACTCCTCAAGACTCAGAATTTACTTACATCTGAAGGACAGAGGACACTCGTTTGAGGATCACCAGGGCCCAGTTTTTCAAAAAATGTATCTGGATCAAATTGATCCGGATTTGGAAATCACATCTTTTGCTATCTGATCCATTTTACTTTTATGCCAGTTTTTTAAAGGAACATTGGATTGGATCACTCTGATCCAAATACCAAATTTCAGGATTACCAAATCCTGTTTACCAGAGCCTTAAATGCCTTAAAACAGTGCAGCCTACTGGCTTAGCAAAGAACAACAGGTAGGCAAAATACCAGTGGCCACAAATAGCCATTGTTTATTTTAATTTTAAGAAACACTGTAATAAACAAACATTTTACTTTCCTTATTTTGTTATAATGTTAAATAACAAAACAAAAACAATACTATCAATAGTCAAAAATCATTTACAGGACAGATACCAGCTCTTTCCATCTCTGCCTGTAGGAGATGTATCTCCATCTGCACTTTTTTCTGCTTTAGTTGGGTAAGCAAGATTTGTTCTTTACCCAGTTCAATTTGTAGTTCTGCTCTTTCAGTGTCCCGTTTCAGAAGCAACTCTTAGCTGTCACCATCCTGGTTTGTAGCTGAGGAACGTTTGCGTTTTCTTGTAGGAACGTTTTGGACTGTCTTCATTACATCCACTGGGGATCTATCTTCCTCCTCATTCACTGAAGTCAAGTCCAGGACAAACATTTCCTCTGCAGGAGAATTTTGCTCGCATTCTTCTGAAGTCCTAATCTCTGTAATTGTGGCCTCTCCATCTGCTTCTATGCCTTCAATGCCATGCAGAGCCTCTGATTTTTCTCCTCCTATGATATCAAGGACCATATCAGTGAAATCACCCCACTTATATGGCTTGTTACCTGTTTGGGGGTTCTTGGCTTCAGTAAGGTCTTTCGTTGCCTTAGCCCTAAGGTTCTTCCATCGCAACATAACTTGTTTTATGGTCCTCTTTTGGCCAGACCCCACGGCATTGACATGATTGGTTATGTCCTCCCAAATGTTGTGTTTTCCTTTTTTGGTCAGTTCTCCACCCTTTGCAGAGCTGAAACCTCCTACTATCGAGGTAAAATTGGCCCAAACACCCCTCCAGCATTGCACAGGTTTCTGCCACAGTGAAATTAGGCCCTTCTGATTCCATGGTTCCACCCCTGTGGTGTCACCAACACTGATCTTAAATTCCTTGAGCATGATTGCTTTGGCTTGTGCTCAATTAGGCTTACACCAATCAGCTCATTGCTGGTTAATGGGTGACACCATTTAAACACGTCATGTCTTTGCACCCATTTCTCTTAGCCTACAGAGGCATCCACATGGCGGGTATTACTGGTATTTACGCATGTGGGACTTTCTACCAAGTCATTGGTGATAATATGGGAATGAGAAAAGCAACCGTGAGTAATGTGGTGAGGGTTATGTCAGTAGCACTGGGCAGTCTGATCAATTTGTTTCCTTTCCCAAGGATGGCCAGACAGCTCAGACTAAGCACAAGTTGTTTCAAATGGGGAACATGCCTACCACTATTGGTTCTATTGATTGTACTCACGTGCATATCCGAGCACCTTGTGAAAGGGAGTGGGAGTATGTCAATCAAAAGGGGAGGCATAGCATCAACATCCAACTTGTGGGCAACGCCGACCTCATAATAACCAACTGTGTTGTGAAATGGCCAGGGTCTGTTCATGATGCACGTATTCTAAGAGAAAATGCACTATCCAGAGAGCTCCAATCCCACCGACTAAATGGCATAGTATTGGGAGACAGCGCTTATCCACTCCTACCATGGCTAATGACCCCTTTTCCAGTTGCAAACACACCTGAGCAGGCATGCTTCAACTCCTCGCATTGCAAAACAAGATGTGCCATTGAGCGCTTAAATGGAGTCCTGAAGAGACGGTTTGCGTGTCTTAACTACTTGCGAGTACAACCCAAGGTGGCATGCAACATAATTCTTGCCTGTATTGTTTTGCATAACATTGCCAACAGGTCATGTCCCCCTTGATGACAATTTTGATGGACCTGAGCCTGATGTAGAACCAGAACAGCCGCCAATGTTTTTACCTAATGAAGGACACACTGGACATGCAATTAGAGATGCAATTGTGAGGAATTACTTTTAACTAGGCTACTGAATGACTGAGTATATTTGTTGTTGTCATTGCCATTGAATTATAGAGCTGTGAGCAACAGTGATGTTTATTTGACAGCTGATAGCTTTGAGATTTTAGATTTTTTTGTTTTGTTTACCATATCTCATTAGATGTGACATGCTTCATATACGCTTCAAATATGAAGAAATGTATATATCATCAGTAAACACTGATTTTGTGTCATTTACTTAAATAAAAAATTTGGTTAGAGAAATCACAACTGAATGTCAAGGAAGCCATTTACACCCGGGTTGAGAAGCCGTCGCTGAACAGAGGAGGGGGTCTACGCCACCACTTGTCAACCACTTACAATGCTGTCCTTTCATCACTTCCCAGGAAACTGAACAAGCACTACCACTTGGCTTCAGCTGAGGATACCAATGATGGTCGTTCAGACTTGGCCATGGGTGGTTCTAACGACCACAGCCAGGAGCACTAATGAACCAGCGGTATCGATCCTAGCTAACAATCCCACAGAGGTTAAATAGCGTATAGAGTATCCTTACCAGTCAGTCAGAACTGAAAAGGTCTCTTGGATGAGGGACGGAACATATTCTAGTTTTTTAGGGCCCGAGCACAAACCGTGCGAGGTCCCTATTGAAACTGTAAAGATTATTTAGAATAAAGATTTTTTTTTTTCTGCAAAGTAAGCTCAATTTTGGGGGCCTAAACATACTCGAAAACTCACCAAACTTTGCACACATGTCAGAAGTGGTGAAACATTTTTTTTTGCGCATGGGCGTGGCAAAATGACTCGCTAGCGCCACCTAGAAAATTGGAAAAAATTAGCCCCTTGTCCACGTTCAACCTACATGCACGAAATGTTCAGGGGACATGTATCATATCACGACTCACAAAAAAGCCTCAAGAACCCATACCCTAAACTCAACAGGAAGTCGGCCATTTTGAATTTTATGGCCATTTTTGGATGATTTACACACGAAATGAGTCTTAAGAAGTGAGATTAAACCAGGAACTCCTCTGGTAGATTGTTACAGACTGTAGGGGCCCTGACAGCAAAGGCCCTGCCTCCTTTGGTTTTTAGCTAATAGGGGATAAACGTTTAGAGACATATCAAGGTGCCAGCCTATGTCTTAAAAGTATAAAAGTAATTAGAGGAAATTTAATTGTAGGCGATGAATTGATTTCTGACTGAGACAGGTGTAGGAGAAACACTACCACAGTTTATGGAAAACATGGTATCTTAAATCGGAGTAATTATAACTAGATTATTAATTTGGTCAGTTTCTTCAGAAGGAATTGAATTCCTTCCATAGACCTTGTCTTCTATTTTAAAGAAAACACACAGACAACGTGCAAACAAATAGCAGATATAATGATGACAAAAACTTGATCTTATTGGCAATAGTGATGTGAAGAATGTGATCTAATGAAAACACAACAGTAAAACGCTAACGGATCACTAGGGCACTTAACTTCTCTAAAGGGGATTACTATATTTTATTCGACATCGATTCTTTATCACAGAAAAATTGTGTTAAACATCAAGACATTGTGTGTTGTGGAAAATGAATGATTATTTATTTATTTAACAGGGACAATGCACAATTTAAGTACTGTACAAAATAGAGCTAAAAGCTAATTCCCATCTGCAGTCCGTGGACAGGTGCAATCAAGACAGATGCCTATCCCTAAATCAGATCTGGTTCAAAAATAAGGATACAGCAGTTAATTTCCTTTTAAGGAAAGTCACTCCATCTTTTATGATGGGCATCTGGCACCTTATCTCGGCCACATTGCTGAGAGGAAGGTGTGTGTGTGTGTGTGTGTGTGTGTGTGTGTGTGTGTGTGTGTGTGTGTGTGTGTGTGTGTGTTCTCTTGCTTTAGCAATCAAAGAGAAAACATAATTATTCACATCTGTTTGTGACTTCATTATCCTGATAAGACTATCTTCTCAGAGGTGAAGAGTTATTTTCTTGTCTGGCAAGTCTACATAGTGACACCTTTACTATCAGGGGAAAGTGAAGTCAGTATGGCAATATCCAAAGAGTCTTAGAGAGGCTTTTCCAACCCCCCTCTTTGGAAATTGAGGGGGTCATAAATGCTGCAGTGTGCCTGTGAAATCTGAGAGACATCCCTATGTTCACTACACTGGCATATAGGGAGTTACAACTGTCGAGGCAGGACGAGATAAAAGCATGGATGAGTTTTTCCAGATCTTTGGCATTCCACCACAGCTGACAAACCAGTCGGCCAGCCCGTTTGCGGATCATAAATAGTCTACTACAATTAATCCTGCATAAGGCTTATTTTTTCTATATTTCAATCATTTTGACAACCTTAATATTAATGTCAAAATTAATTCATCGTGGTGGTTGATCATTTGTTTTTTCCACTAACTGCAGGGTACCTGCGGCGTCTTAAAAGTATTTAAGTCTTAAATTTCATATTCTAAAAATAAGGCCTTAAAAATATTAAATTTCATTAACAAAGTATTAAATTTCGTTTACAAAGGTCTTAAATTTTTTCTTGTCCTTTCGTAGGATTAAATAAATGCAGTAATGTCATTAATAAATACTTTGTGTGTGTGACTTTATAATTTACTCCGTTTGGTGTGACTTGGATGTTATACGGCAGTATCGGTAATGTTACTGTTTACGTCAGTGTTTCGCTTTCCGCTCTGGCCTTTGGAGTGTTCGCACTGCCTGAGCTCGGGCATCCAACTCAGGCGTGAATCAGTCAGTTGTTGAGAAAGACAACAAAACATCTCTGATGGGCTACTAACAATCTAACGTTAACTGGTCGACTCAGAATGGGCAAGTGTCTGAAGTTCAGAAGGCCAGAGATGCGGACAAGGCTGAGGGCAGTGGCGCTGAGGTTAGCACAACAAGCGGCTCGGCGTGCGAGTCAGCCACACTATGGCGAGTGCGAGTGCTGGGTTATTTCAACCCAGAAAATTGGGTTATTCATTTTGACCCAAATTCTGGGTTTAATACCTTACCCAAATGTTGGGTAAAAAAAACCAAAACATTGTAGTGTGTCAAAAGAACAACCCCAATATCTGGGTTGAAATAACCCAGAAGTTAGTTGGTCCCTTTATAACCCAGGAGTTGGGTCAAAAATAACCTAACATGGGTTACTATACCAGTATGCCTTATTTCAGAAAATAAAACTTTGTTTTACATTATATCTGTCACAGTGAGGTGCAGGCAGAAGAAGAAGAGGAGGAGTCCAAAGTTCCAATTCAAACGTTTTACTAAAAGTAAATCCAAAAGGTACAGACAGGCAGGATGTACACACACTAAACAAGACTACAAAGACTGACTGAACTGAAGGAACTAAATACTAACACAGATGAACAATGATTAACAGAACACAGGTGGGACAGATGATGATGATGGTAATTAACTAAACACAGGTGATGCAGATGAACTAAATGACAGAAACCATGGAAACAGATGAGTGGCTGGAAAACAGAATAAAGGAAGTCATGACTAGGGGTGACAGTGACAATATTACACACTTCAAGCACTTTTACATTTTTAATTGCATTAAATAAAAATAAACAACTCTCAAACATTCTCTCAACATTCAATAACTGGATTGAATTTAAGGCTTAAAGTCTTCAAACATTGGTTGTGTCATGTCATGTGTGACTTTACACGGACTTTAAAATAGTTAGATGTACATGGCAACCACAGAATTACCAAGGCTAACGCTAGTCTCAACGTAGCAACTAAGCCATGGTAATTTTTTCAGCAAAACAGGGACATGGACACAGAAAGGTTTACGTTACATCAACAATGAAAATACTTGCTTACCTTGAATACACGAGAAAGTTGCACCGAAGAAGCACAGGCCACAACGGATCGAGCGCGAAGTGACGGTTATTTCAAACGACTGTTGTGAGAAAATTCCAGAACAACTGCGGCGTGGTCGCTTTCATGCCAATAAAGCTAATTTGAATTTGAGAGAGAGAAAGCCAACCCTATAACTCAGAACATGGGTTATTCTTTGAAAAATAACCCAGAAACCCAAACAACCCAGGAATTGGGTCAAAATATTAGCCCTATAACCCAGAAAATAGGTTGAAGAAATAGCCCAGGAGTTTTTAGTGTATCTTAAGGCCATATCCGGCCCTTTGGGCTTCCCTGTCTGGCCCACATGAGGGTGAGGTCAATCAGAACATGAATGAAAAAATATTAGACAATATAATTTATACCGTTAATGCTATACAATTGTGTTGCTTTTATTTTGAAAACTGTGCCTTTTTTTTTGTGAAGCATGTGCGTATTATACTTCCATGTCTGCGTGAACAGAGTTCAAAAACGTGATGCTGGCTAGTTAGCCCTCAAAATGTCAGCTCACGACAAAAAAAAAAAAGTTGATACCGAATGCCACGTTTTCAACAAGACTTAGCCTGCTAAATATTTATTTACAGAAGTCAAAGGTAAAGTGGTGTGCTTAGTTTTTGGTACACCAAGCCAGACTGGATTTCTCTCACTGAACAAGTAAAATGAACTGAAAAAAAGCATGTATTGCATTGTTTTTGCATTATTAAAGTTGATCATTTGCAAAGCTTTAACATACCTCAAAATACCCAAGTGTTTGTGAAGATTATCTAGTTAAAAATAAAATGAAACATGGATGTAATGATTGTTTTTGTTTTTACTGTTAATTACTTCTATAGGAGTATCTTCCTATTTGACCTACAACACAATTTAATATATTTACAGAATATCCTTTGTTGTGGTGGCAGCCCGGCTGACAGTGAGTGTCCTGTTTATTTCTCCCTTTTTGCTTGTGATTCTGTTTTCCCCTGGTGTTGTTTTTTCCTGTACTCTGCCTGCCTCCCTGTGTCTCCTCCCCTGCGTGTGCTCTCCCTCTCTCTCTCCCTCCGCTCCTGAGCCCAGCCAACAACCCGCACCTGCACCTTGTCAGCCACCTCCTCTGCCTGCCACACCTGCCAGCAATCCTACCCCAGTTCTCCAGTCAACCCCTGCTTGATCTTCGTTGCTCCTTACCCGGTGCCACTTCACCACTCAAGCTCTGAGTATTCTGTGTAATTTCTGTTTTCCTGTACTTTGTTTCCCCAGTGTCTGACCCTGTCTGTCTGTCCGTCTCCCCTCCAGGTCCACTCACCTCCGTCCTCCGTTCCGTCAGCTGGGCTCGCCACACTGCCCTCTCCCTTCGGTCCTCTTCCATGGCGCCCTCCCGGCTCCTCCCCGTGCCTCCTTACTTCCTCGGTCCCCAGTGCCCCTGGCTCCCTTGTATCAGTCACCATGGTTCCCGTGCCCATGTTTCCCCCGGCGTCTCGCCTCCAAACTAAAATGGAACACTAGCACTGGAATATTTCATGCAAGTTATTGTCTGACAGATGTGCCACTAATTGTTTGAAGACTTCTTTTTCTAGGACTTCAGATAAAGCTGACAATTTAGAAACAGGTCTGTAATTATTCAAGATGGAGGGATCTAAATTTGTTTTTTCAGGAGAGGTTCAACCAGAGCAGTTTTAAAACAAGCAAACTTTTGGAGACAAGTGCTGGAATGCATAGTGGATGTGACACTGGCTATTTGCAACCTAGCATTCTGGGGGCATAGGAAAGCCAAACAATTGGAATGTCCTTGTTATTATTGAGCTGCTGGCAAGCTATGACCCTGTGCTGCAAGAGTTGGTCAGACAGCCAGAGGGGTCAGTTAAGTACCTGACCTCCTAGATCTATGCCTCCGCCATTTTGGACTGAAGGCAACTCAGTAGTCCCACAGCTTGTTGCTCTCACTACAGCAATATCACAAATAACAAATGTTATTATTATGCTCATTTTCAGGCTCATAATCGTATTTAGGGGTTGTACCGGAACAGGTTTACATGGTTTAATTAATAAAAAAAAAAAGATATTTTTTGTCATACTGTCACATTGCTGCAGGTCCTCTTTTCACCCTGTGTTGAACGCTTCGTTTTAGCTATGGAGTGATAACATCTGGTCTCTAAATGATCTTTGTTGGGAGTTGCACATGCGCAGTTCCTAGTTAAGGACTAATAGCCAATCAGAAGTAGAGAAGGGTGGGCCAATGAGAATCCGGTAAACAGCTTCAATTCAGCTGTAAGCTACATGTTGCCGAACAGCTTGGCAACTTGGACTGGAGCAAGAGTTTCAGAGTGGCGAGTTATTAATCTGTAACAAATGTATCTTTCATCCATAAAGTTTTAACTGAGCTCTGTCTCTACATCACAGTAACAACTTCATGTCCATTGACTGCTTGGAGGGTAGCTAGTGTTGGAAGGGAGAGGAGGTGTGTGCTGCAGCTCAGTGTTTTTCCACCAGTGTTTTTGAGGGCGTGTCAGAGTAGCCGCTTGGTGAGCGTTATGAGGCGCATTTAGCATTCTTCCCTGTGTCGTCACAGGGATGAAAGGCTGGACTACAAACGAGCTGTTTTTATGCAATTCAGACCAAAGTTTTCTGTGGGAGATGGGAACTCCCTCTGGGCTGGACTTTGGGCTTTTTTACTTTGCAGACATATTACAGGCACAAAAAAAGATATATAACTCAAAAAAGGAGAGGGAAAAGGCAAAAAGCATAATACCACCCTTTAATAGGTGTTATTGTTTATTGTTAACCATTCAACTCTGTTTATCAGCACTGTCCACCATAGGTTCACAGTATTTTCAGACCAGAATGAGACCACATAATCACACAGTTGTTTTTGTTGTAACAGTTCGACTAGTTTGAAATGCTTATTTTCTGGGTTGTGTCTCTGTGGGTTTTGTGCTTTTGTCCCATTTGCGCTTTCTGTTCAAAATGGCGGTAATGGCAAGTAGACAAGCTCTTCCTTGTTTAGGCTCAGAAGGACTGCGAATCTTTCTCTGCCAGAAACCGGTGATAACCTAGCATCAGCCATTGCTGCATTAAAAGAACACTACATGCCTGCAGTGACTGTGGTTGTAGAGCACCAAAAAACAAACCAGTGCATGTGCTAAAGGGGCATCAGAAATGATCTGCCCCCATCATGATCAAAAAGCAAGTACATCCTGGATGATGTAAAATCATGGCATGCTTCTCATTTGGCTTCAGTACCTAGCGGAATTCCCAAATCCTCAGCTCAGCCAAGGACTAGCACTGAAAGAACAATTGGAAAGGCCTAAGGAGGCGAGGACCGCTAGAGACTGCTAGAGCACACAAGATGCTCAAGGACTATGAGACTTAACAGAACAAGATAAGAAAATAAAATGCATGTTCTGACTGTGATTTCCCTTGTTAAAGACTGCCTTAAAGGAAATGGTAGATATAACAGATGTTCTTATTAAGATATTTTTGGTGAATGGAACACCCTTAATATATAGTTGATTTCTGTTGGAAACAAACAGGCAGTCTATTGTGAAAATGTTACAGTTATAGTAATACATAGGAGTTTAAGTTTTTTTTACATTGTTATTTTGCCTCAGGTGAAAAGACCTTGAAAGAAATGTTCCACTATAAGAAGAACGATTCTTAAGGAAAGGGGGATGTTTTGTTAAGTCAGTAAATATTCTGTTCTACATTATAGTGGTGCTAATTAGCAGAGTTTCAGGATTGGGACCACACATCAAGCACGTCATCGCCAGCATTTCCATAAATACCCACACGTCCTAAGTCCTCCCCTTCGCCCTTGTATCTTGCATGGCCCTCACATTCCACACACGAACTGAGACCAAGCAACATCACGTCGAGCATAACATCCAGTAACGCAAATTATTACCAGCTACTTCCATCCACTTACCTCTTTGAGAAGTGTCTGCACATTGCTATCCCCATCGGACGCTGAATTATTCGGACGGACTCGAGACATCTTCCATGTTCACGTCAGCAGACCCAGCACCAGAAGCCGAATTCTCTCCTCCGTCTCTACGCTTGAGGCCCCGCTTTCTACAATCCTAAAGTTGGCCAGGGAGCAGGTGAGTCCAGCCTTAACGCCATCCGCCTTCCACGGTCCTCAATAATCAGAAACATTGCACCTGAAGAATCCTATGCCTCTCATCAAACAGCTGATCACAGCGTTTCCACGCGCCAGCAAGGTCCCGGGTCACACAGTCTTCACGAACAATCAAGACACAAACTATAGCCACTCTTCAGAAAACGCTATCAGCTATCATGTCAGCGTGCCATGCATTCAGTTCCGTCATCACCAGCTCCTTTCCAGGTGGCGCATTACGCACGCTGTGACGTCAGTGCCACTGTTAAAAGGACAGTTCACATATTAACTCCATCTCAAGATAGCAAAGAAGTCGGTACCAAAGCAAAACAGGACGTCAACCAACACCAGAATTCCAAGCCTCCACCTCTCATCGGGTTTGACCGCACCAGCAGCCTACATCACACAGGACAACCACATCGAGTCGTCAGCACCCCGCCATCCAGCTCCCGAAGCTTCAGGTACCCAGCACTGGGATATGCCAACACCCCAGCTGTCTACATCTACCAACCACAGCAGCAGGCTTCATTAGGGGCCTTCGGCACTGGGACACCACCGCCACAGCTGGACACTTCCAGCAGCTACAGCAGCCAGTTCCATAGGGGGCCCCAGCACCGAGATGCTGCTAGCGCCCAGTCGTACACCTCGAACAACCTCAGCAGCCTCTGTAGGGACATTAGGCACCGGGTTGCCCACCGTCTGCTCCCATCAACCACTAACCTGACCGCACCAAATGGTCCATTACACAGAACCATCCGAAAAGTCATTGTCTTATCTTTCAATAGCAATCTACAGTTCTGTTATAACTGATGCTAGCAACATACAAGCTAATCGCTCAAGTACAGTTGTTTCGAGTTCTTAATCATTACGAGCGAAGTCATTTCAAGCTAACAGCTGTTTCGAGCTAACTTCAAGCTAACTAATAGTCGTTTCAAGCTAATTTCGAGCTACAAGCCATTTCAAACTAACTTCTAGCTAACAGCTGTTTCGCGCTTACTTCGAGCTAGCTAACAGCTGTTTCGCGCTCACTTCGAGCTAGCTAACAGCCATTTCGCGCTTACTTTGAGCTAGCTTAGAGCCGTTTCGCGTTTACTTCGAGCTAGCTAACAGCCGTTCGGGCTTACTTTGAGCTAGCTAACAGCCGTTTCGCGCTTACTTCGAGCTGACAGCCGTTTCGCGCTTTACTTCGAGCTAGCTAACAGCCGTTTCGCCCTTACTTCGAGCAAGCTTGCAGCCGCGTCGAGCTTACTTTGAGCGAGCTTACAGCCGTGTCGAGCTTAATTTGAGCTAACAGCCGCGTCGCGCTTATTTCGAGTGAGCTTACAGCCATTTTGCACTTACTTTGAGCGAGCTTACAGCCGTTTTGCGCTTACTTCGAGCGAGGTTACAGCCGTTTCGCGCTTACTTTGAGCTTACAGCCGTTTCGTGCTTACCTTGAGCTAACAGCCGCGTCACGCTTACTTCGAGCGAGCTTACAGCAGCTTCAAGCTACCTTGAGCTAACAGTGGCTTCACGCTTACTTCGGGCTAACAGCCGCTTCGTGCTTACTTCGGGCTAACAGCCGTTAGAGCAAACCTTGAGCTAGCTAACAGCTGTTTCGAGCTAACAGTCGTTTTCAAGCCAAGTCGTTTCAAGTAAAGAGTCATTACCTAGCTAAGTCGTTATCTAACCACATCCTTTCAAGCAAACAGTCGTATCTAGCTAAGTCGCTTTGAGCAAACAGTCGTTTCGAGCCATAGTCATTTCATGCCATAGTTGTGTCGAGCTAACAATCGTCTTGAGCCACAGTCATTTCCTGGCTTCCTAGCCATTTTCCAACTAAGTCATTCCAAGCAGTCATCTTCTAGCTAATTTGGTTTAAGCTATAGTCATTTTCAAGTAAACATTAGTTTCTTCTTAAGTCTTTCAAGCTAACAGTCGTTTCCTAGCTTTCGAGCAAAACTAGTTTTGAGCTAATATTCATTTTGAGCTAACATTTGTCTCCAGATAACAATAGGTTTGAGCGAACAGCGTTTCTAGCGAATAATCGTTTCAAGCTAACATCCAGCTAACAGTCGTTTCCATTCATTTAAACCATGTCGTTCAGAGCCAATGTTGTCTCAATGGATAGTTGTTTCGATCGAACAGCCATTTCAAAGCAAAGTCATTCCAAACAAACTGCAATTTAAACTAAAGTTGTTTTGAACAAACGATCGTTTCAAATTAAAGGGGTCTGGCACCTGAATGCCGCTCACTCCCAGTCATCCCCAATCTGACTGAACCAGTCAGTTCGTTACATAGAACCATCCAATTCGTGGTTGGAAACAGTTTCGGGCTAGCTTAGTCGGGTCATTAGGCATGCAAAAACCCCTCACAGCCCACATCCAACAATCTCTGCAGGTCGCTCCAGTCTGGGATTCTGGCACCGTGATGCCAGGATCTCCAGCATCTCATCTTACCAGCCCAGCAACTACAGCTAGAAGCTCCGGCACTGGCACCCATAGCCCTAACAGAACCAAGTTATTTCCATTTCTAATTTTGGTCTTAACCCATTACGCCGCCATCAGCTAATCCTAATTCTTCATCTCCCGTTCTTCATCTCCATCTCCCATTCTTCAGCTCACTAGTTTACTCAAACACATTGTAAACTACATGATATCTTGTTCTTCCTATCATGCCTTTTCCTCACCAACCGCCAATTAAAAGATCCCTCGAAGGGCACATCTACCCAAAAGGGAGAACATCCGCCCGGTTGAGGGAACTCACTCCGAAAAGTTGCGCCCACCTTCTCCATACACTAAAACGATTACATGGCCATTATTCTAGATTCGGTCCCCAAGTCAGAGGCACAGGTTTACTAAAAATCCACACCGCTCCCAAGCCACAGCTTGCTTCAGTGGTGTAACCAGGGCCCACTCGACCACACAACCCTAACATGTCCCCCAAGCGGTTCCTGGTCTAATTCTAACCCATTGCCCATTGGCTCAACCTTAGCCAACGGGACTGGTTCAGCTTTTCACAAACAACCGTGACACCCCAAGATACCAATTGTACACCGCCGCCACATATTTGGCAGGTTTTTGGGGGTTTTACAAAGAAGACTAATTGCAGGAAAATGGTCCCCGAAACTCTACCACCAACAGCATAGCCCTCTCTCGGGTTACAGGCTTGCTTTGAAGAACTCAGCCACCGTCAAAACAAGCACAACACGACCTGCCCGTCATTCAATCTCGTCACCACTTCTCATTTCACCAACACGCCGACAGTGGCAACAAAACGCACTCCACTGAAGTCCATCTTAGGGGAAGCACTGGCTTCCAAACGCATTCCCGGATAACCCAACTTCTTAGAGGCACTCAACGTCAAGAGACATTTCAAGACCCCAGCAGCATTCCTCTTACAGCAGACTCTCCGGCCGGTCTGCATCCACACCATCTGCGCCAGTTACAGCATCCCTCACTTGACTTGAACCTTAGCCGTCACATCCACGCTCGCTCTCTACGGTTTCACTTCACTGCATCTCATGCCCGCAAATTGAGTCATTCCTCAAACAACACCGCTTTCTACCAAAGCGATCCGAAGTCCAGTCAATTCGTCATCTCTGAACCCTCTAAGACCCTCGTGAACTATAGGGAAATCCCGAGCACAACATGCGAGACCGGTCTAGTAGCTACTCAATTCTGGTTCTACCAGCAGCTCCGCCAAAGGTACTCTTTCACAAGGTATTCTCCCATCCGTTACTTCGGTCACTCCTCCAGGATCTGAGCTAGCATTCAGGCTACCGCAGCGTCATTCCCGTGCATCCGATACAGATCATGCACCCCGGTCTTATAAAGCTTAGCACCACTACACTAAGATCTCGAGATCCCAGATCACCCAATGTTCTCTCAAATAACTGGAAGCTTTTGGGGGTCCGTCGTGCCCAGGTGCTACGGCGGATTTCCCTATCGTAGCTTCCCCACAACGCTTTCTAATGTCTATTCAGCTACTGCAAGCTTCATACATCTTCTGTTCGTTAATCAATAAATCCTTTAATCATACCTGTTGATTGTGGTCCTTGCTAGTGAAGTGGTGCTAATTAGCAGAGTTTCAGGAGTGGGACCACACATCAAGCACGTCATCGCCAGCATTTCCATAAATACCCACACGTCCTAAGTCCTCCCCTTCGCCCTCGTATCCTGCATCCCTCCCTCCCACCCCTTTCTCTGTACTGCCTCCTGATCTCCTTCCTCCTCTCCATAGGTTTATAGGGGGTCCGTCGTGCCCAGGAGCTACGGCGGATTTCCCTATCGTAGCTTCTCCACAACACTTTCTAATGTCTATTCAGCTACTGCAAGCTTCATACAGCTTCTGTTCGTTTATCAATAAATCATTTAATCATACCTGTTGATTGTGGTCCTTGCTAGTGAAGCACAAAATGGTACTGTGGGCTAATACACAATAGAAAAAGGAAAAAGTGTTTTTGTTGTTGCCAGTATGCAGTGCCTTGCTTCCATTATTAAAATCTTTAATAATCGTACCTGGGATGCCGGCTAGCTCATCGCTAGTGCACACTTCCATGTACAAAGGTTTAGTCCTTGCCACAGCGGCCCAGTTCAAATCTGACACGCAGTCTTTTCCTGTATGTGGTCCCCTGTCTCACTCTCCCACATTTCCTGTCACTCTGGAGCTGTCCTGTCAGAAATAAAGGCTAAAAAGTATTATACATCCTACCTGATCCCGATTCATTCTACACATAAACATTACACAGAGCTATTGATATGACATTAATTCAATTTGTTTTTGGGATTTGAGGAGACTGTTGACTTATCTGCAAGCGAGTTGGAAAACAATATCCTCATCAGCATTACGAAAAATGGCCTTGATATTTTGTAATGTTAGTTAATGGCAAGGCTGTGACAGAGTGGCCAATTTGATTTGGGTTTAGTTGGGAGGACAGGCTGGCATAAGGGAAAAGCAGCCACTTGCGACATGTGGACACTGTAAGGTAAACAACGATGAATGATGCAGAAAAACATTCCAGAGATAAGACAGCATACAACATTTGTATATATTCTTTGAAGACTGTATTAAGGGGGGCCATGCTCGCTTGCATCATCTCCACAGACCTTTCAGCTCATTCGGACATAACACTAAAGATGCTTTGCCCCTAGGTATGAGTTATGAGCTTATTTTCTTTTTCCTTCTGTTTCACCAGGTCACTGCAGCTGAGTAAGGGAAAGATTCTGGAGAGATTTTGGGCTAAAGCCAGGCAGCACGGGATAATGATAACATGGAGCTTGTGGCTTTTTTGGTAGATATAAAATCATCTAAAAGAGTCAAATCTCAAGCTCCAAGACCAAGGCACAGTGTGACCTCATTGCAGCAGTGTGCTCCTTTAAAAGGCGGCTGGAATAATAACTTATTACCCGGCTTGTGTTGTTGCGCTAGCTTGATGTTTGGCTGTGCAAAGTTGTTAAAATATGAGGTTTCACAGACAGGAGTTTAGTCAATGAGGGTATACCCACTTTGGGATCCAGTGCACTGGAGGTAAGAGAGAATTTTTTTGTACTTTGGGTGAACACTTTCATTTAGACTAATTCACAATTGATGTGGTCTGTCCTCATCTCCTCCTCCAGCCCACATGTGGTGACAGCTACTGGTGAAAGTGGTGGCAGATTAGTGCTGGTCCTACAGGGCAGAGAGGTGGGGAGAGGGTGTAGAGGGCTGTGAGGCCCACAAAGCAAGCCATGCATTAAAAAGAAGCGGTCCTGTCTATGCTCAAAGACAGACAGAAAGAGAGAAGAGAACAAAAGCCCAGTCAATACTGTCATTATCAGCCCTGTGTAAGACTGAATTAGATGTCATACAGCCTCAAGGCTAAAGAGGGGATTTGACATATCTGAACATTAGGAGTGCTGTGTGATGGATACAGCTTTGTGTGTTTCTGTGTGTTTGTGGATCTTCCTCCATCCAGTAGTAGTAGGCAGATAGCTGTTTGGACATACACATATGGACACATTTGCATTTGCTATGATCTAAATATACTCGTCCTTAAACGAATCTAGTGAGACAAGGCAGTCGCCACATGAAATGATGAATCAGTGGTAGATTCTATTAGCCATAGTATGGAAGATTTTATTGGATTTTGAACAAATACAGTGATTCATCCATCCATCCATTGTCAACAGCTTATCCTGCGTACAGGGTTGCGCGGGCAAATACAGTGATAAAGTATTCAATTGTAAACTATATACACTTGTACAGAAATGTTTAGACTGAGTAGAGTCCAGTGGTCCAGCAGAAGCAGAAGGTGTTATCTTCTACCGATCACCCTGGGTACTACAGTGGATATTCTTACAACTCACGCGAGGCAATGTCGCTACCGCTACCTAGTACCCAGTACACATTTGTGGATTGTTTTCTGTGGGTTACAAATATTTAAGTCCAATAAAATCTTTCATACCATTATAGCCTTATCAGAAAGAAGTACAAATCTAATTCATTTACAGAGAACCTATAGAGGACTTGAGCAAAAATGTTTTTTCACTTTAACTTTTTGGTGTATACCAGATGCTATCCCATGTAGAAAAGGCCTTTCTCAAGTTCGCCTTCTCCGGATTCCAATGGGGAAAAAGTTAATTGCTAACATCAGCAGCTTAAGTGGGCAGTACACCTGTTGTGTTATCTCAAAGATCTACTAGCGCTTTCTTAATTTTCAACTGCACTGACCTTGAAATGAGGTCAACAGGTACACCTGCTATCATTACTCTAATGGGTGTTAACACCATCCAAATGATGTTAAATGAAAACAAACGTGCACGTGCATGCATAAATCAACCACAGACTTGAAATTTTAACTTTTAAACTTAATTTATTAACTTACACATAACATTTGTCTATCCCAAATCCCCTACTCATATATTAGAAGAACAGGATAGTTACAAGATGGCATCCCATTACTTCCTTGTTGATCCCTGGGTAAAAGTTGCTCACTGGGTGCATTAGCCACAAAAGCTTCCTCATGCTTCCATGTTTTTGGGCCCATGGAGCATGAGCATTGTGGTCCTTCTCCGGCCGAGCCGGTTGAGCGCATGAGACACTTTCAGTGGATGAACCAGCTGACTTCCTGTTGGCACCACAATGAAAGGAAATAATTTACTGATACGGCTCTCTGAGACTTTGTCTGCCCACTGTTCATCCCAACTGTATCCCTCCAACTTCAGTGTGCTACAATATTTGTCAGTGAACATTTGCCGGCAGCAAGTATGTCTCTGAAAATGTATTTGGGGGGACAGGGTGACTAAACCACATGTTATTTCTTATTTGAACACGTTTGTCATGTAGTCAGTTTGCGGGCATTACTTATTCTTTTGTGATCTGGCACCTATGTATGGAGAGTTTGGGTTTCTACCGTTAAATCAACTGAATACCAAAAAAACAAAACAACATGAATTATCAGTGCCTTCAACACTCTTGTCCTGAGGAGCTTCTTGCCTGTTGATTGATTTGGGAGGAGAGAGAAAGGTATGCACATCCTGCAAATTACACCTCTACATGTTACTACAGGGCAGCCTCCAAAGAGTGAACATTTTCCTGCATTTTCAATGTTGCTTTTAATATTTCAGGATGTCAGACACTGACAGGAAACTGTTGGCTGATTTGATTCTTTCTGAGAAGGAAGTAGTAGACATATTCCTAGAGTAGAAATAACAAGATAGTAGAAAGAAACTTACATCCCCTCAACATACTGTGGCATGAAGCCCATGAGGCCAAATGTACTGACTGCATTCAGACAAGTTAACATTTGGTGGAATGTGAGAGAATTCTGCATCTACTTTGTGAGATGCCTTGAGGGAAACACATGGCAGTCTGAATAACACAGAGGAGACGGCGATGTTTATTATTCATTCTCATCACTTTCACTGCTGTTTCTTTTACGTATTAACTCTTCACTTTGCTGTATCCTTTTGAAAAAGGATTCAAAGAAACAAATTTGTTGTGTCCTACACTTATGCAGGATGCAGATTCATTTGTAGGAATTGATCCTACAGTTTCACACAGAAGTGGACTGGCCACCAGGAGTACTCTTCCTTTACATTTTTTTACTACTAATAAAAATGTTGGGCCAACTCCCCCTTTTCCCCAGGCCTATTGGTCTATTCCAAATTAATGTCTACAATAGAGCTCTGCATGGGCAAAAACTGTAGGTCTAGCCTGGCCCTGGACCGGAGTGTTCAGCCCAAGCCCAACCGGAGCCCAACACCAATATCACTTTAAGCTCTCTCTGACGTGTGTTTTCAGATGCAGGCTCTGCCTGATACAAGCAAACACACAAACTTATCCCTGATGCTCTGTGTGGTCAACTGTCCATGTATGCTAATGCATGTGTACATGCTCGAATCAGCTCAGCATTTTGAGCCCCATCAGGACATGATGGGCATACGGATCTCTAGTCTACGAAGCCCTTAGCCCCGCCCCCTTTGTCTCACTCACACGCAGTTTGAAAACTAGCTAGAACTTGAGAACATAGAAGTTTATGTTAGAATCTTGTTTGTCAATTTTAGTTCAGCTTTTAATACAGTGCAGCAGAGGCTTTATTTTCTAAGGCTTCTAAGGTTGTATGGTGTGGGCAGTCAGATCATGATGATTTTCTACCATGCAATCTTAGAGAGTGTGATCAGATATGGGAATAATGCATGGTTCAGCAACTTAACAGTTAAGTTGAAAAACAAGCTTGCCAACATGCAGAAAACAGCCATGAAAATAATAGGGAGGAGAGACTATGAGCTCATACAGAGCCTGTATGACCAGGCAGTTATGAAACAGGCTGGGAAAATTAAATCAGACCCTCAACATCCCTAAATATGAAACCCAGCCATCAGGAAGAAGACTCTGTGTACCAAAATGCAAATCGAATCGCCTAAAATTATAATTTGTGCCAGCCTCCATTAAGCTGCTGAACAATGTAAAATAGTGCTGTGTGCAATAAATATGTGAGCACTACAGTACTTTACTTGTGATCTCGGTGCAATAGGGCAACGTGCAATAAACATACTGGCACTTTAGCATATGCACTTTATACAACTTCAGTTCAATGGAGCAATGTGGAACAACCTCTCTAGCACTTTAGAACTTGAACTTTAATCCATGGAACTATGTTGTCAACAATGTCCTTTTTCTTTTGTTTTTATATTTTCCTCTTGTGAAGTACAACATGTCCATGCTTCTCAGGTTCTAGTCGACATGTTTTGTGATGTGTGATGTCTTTTGTGATGTTTTTTATGAAGCAACACTGCACTGTGCCCAAGCAGAATTTCCCCTTGGGGACAATAAAGTTAACCTAACCTAACCTAACATAGAAAAAGCAAAGTAAAAAACCTAAGGGTGGAGCTGAAAACTTAAGAGACAAAAGAGTCAAAAGTCTTCATCATATACGTAAAAAACTAATTGACTTATTTGGTAGTAGTAGTACTAGTACCAGTGGCACTGAAGCTAACTTCCAAGTGCTAGAGTTATTATTTTAGGTTTTTTTTGGCAATAAAGTATGAAGATGTTTTGGACATTATTGGAGATATTCAACATTAACCCCAAGGTCCCTATTTGCCAAAATAAAACATTTGATATCAGGGTATAAACCACCAAAAAAACCTAACAAATATCCATATAGCTACTGCAGAATGAAATATAATTTACCTGTCCAGACGCAGTAACGCTTGCTGCGTATCACTTTTCAACCTTTAAGGTTTTTCCAGTTATCAACAGCCACACCAATGTAAATGTTTTTCCTGGCTTTATTTTGTTCCACATATTTGGTGGTGTAAGCCATTCCTGGAACCGCTGGAATAGGTAGTTCTATTTTGCACAGGCATCACCCTCTAAGGCTATGGCTAATGGGCTTATCCCTTGCACGCTCATGTAGCAATGAAAACTTCAGTTCAGGCCCACCTGTGGCTCAGAATCTCACCATGACTATTTTTGCCTTGAGACTGGACAATCAGCTGCCATTTTTCTTCAGCTAACCTACGAGTGCCGCAGAATTAAAGAGCAAAGGTACAGAAGAACAAGATGTCTTCTGAGAGTGGTGTCTGTATTTGTCCTATATGGCAGACTACATCATGTCTTTTGACCTGCGAGTCCTGCCTGAGTCCAGAGCATGCCAGCTTGGCTCTCACACCTCAGGTATTGTGTCCCTTTTGCTGTATAGCTCCGATCCCCCAAATGGAGAAGCCGGAGCTCAACGGCAGCTCACTGGGGGCACACCCAGGGGACATCATGGGACTGGGATGGGATGGGAAAAAAAGTAAACAGGAGCAGGCAGGACAGGAATCATAGATCAGTTTTTAATATATAAATATGCATTCTAGTATAAATAAATGCTATTTTCTGTTGTTTTTTCTGTTTTTTTTTTTTTTTTACCGGGAATGGAATGGGATGGGTCATTCTTCAGGGACGTGTGTTTGTGGGAGTGGGATGGGACACTCTGAGACGCAGCTATCACACACACATCCCCCACACTGTGTGGGCAATCAGCCCCTAACCTGTCGCTTTATGGACAGCACAGACTCGTGAAATCATAGCAGCACATCTCCTCTGTCACACACAGGTTTTCCCTACACAACAGTGTGTGAAAATGTGCTCACGAGTGCCGTCACTACGCCTCATGTCGACAGCGCAAACACGCCTCTGCCCACACACAGCATCTCCTCTCCTCTGTGTGAGTGTGAACACCCCTGACTACCACGTTGTCCCTGCACAATACAAACATCCTTCACAGCAGCGCCCGGTCAATGGGTTGCACCAGAGAGTGCAACAGCAGCTCTGACTCTGGTTTGGCTTGTCTCCATGACAACCGCAGTGCATCAAACACATCTACACACGCTTTAAGAGTATTACTCAGTGTCAATGCCTATGTTTAATGGACGGTTGGACGAGCAGGAACTCCTGATGAAAAATGCCATTTCCAGGGTTTCCCATTCTTGGAACTCTCGGTCACTGTCAACAAATCAATAAAGGACAGACCTTTTCGCATGCTGACGCTCAAACACGTGCTGTAATGTATTCACCAGGGCAACTTGTTCACTTCCATAGACCAGAAAAGGCGCATATTTCCACATACACATACATGCCATACATAACTGTCTGCTTTTCGGTTCCTTCTTTCTTCTGGGTGTGTGGAGACAGCCCTGGAGCCATTGCACAGGATGTGGATGAGAGTGTAATTTTATCTGGATGATACTGTTACTCCAGGGTGGAAGCTGTGATACAGGTGAATAAACTGGTAACCCAACATTTTGCTGCTCTGCTGCCGAGCCACCACATGGTGATTAGAACACACAACTAAGAGCAGGCTACATATATCGGCTGGGATGAGTGCGTTCAGTGACGTGTTCTTAACATAGCTAGATGGCTGTGCACACACGCACACACTGAGGGGGATCCATTATGTCGAGAGGGTGTTCTTGTCAGGGGGACTGGAGGCTCCATCCCAAACTGATCTCAGATTTGGAGCAGGTTCGGCAGAACGTGGATCTCTTTCCTGCATGCAGAACATGCAGTGCACTCTTTAGTTCTCCCTGAGCACAGGGGACAATCCTCTGCTTGGAGTGGATGCGTGTGGGCGTCAGCCATTGTCCAGCATGCTCGTAATATCCCGCTGATCCCTCGGTTCTTTGACGAAGCACAGTAGGAGCTGCTGTCAGCGATCCTGATAGCCTCGGAGTGCAAGGTGCATGATGGTTCCATGCATGCCGTGACATCAGGCTGCCCATGGGAACTCCCTTGGCACTGGGATGCTCTCTCTCAGGCAGAGGGAGTAATCAGGAATTACCCGGTGATAGACCAGCGTTTGTGGGTCTGGCTGCTGAACGTGAACGCTTAGAAAGGCTTGGCATCTCTCTGGATGTTGTGCATACTATCCACAGCATCTACTAGAATGTCTTCCACAGCCAAATGGACAGCTGGATAGCGCTGGTGGAGCCAGGATCCCATTACGTGTCCCCTACCTCACATGTCAATCCCTCAACTGCTAGTGGCAGGTGGAATTTGGCTGTGGGCATGGTTAAAACTTGTGCAGCTTGTGTTTCATCCTGTCACGAAGGATTTGGTAAAATATAGGTGTTTAGCCACCCTCTGATAAAATGCTTTCTGAGGGGCGTGGAGACACAGCCCAGTGTCACATTCCTTAGCCCCACAATCAGATTTAGTGCTGATTAAAGCCCCCTTTGAACCTGGATCAGGTTCCACTGTCTGTCAACCAAAACTGTTCTACTTTTGACTCTGACGTTGGTAAAGAGAGTTAGCGACCTATCCTCTCTTTCTGTGGCTCCATCATGTCTCGGGATTCACGGAGATGGGAGATTTTGCGGCCTTTTACACCTAAAAGCATCCCTTGTTCTTTCAGATCCAGAATGATAATGTTTTATGTTTTTTCCCTCCTCCTCCTCCTCACAAGTCTGAGGAGGAAGTCACATCTCATCATCTCTGCCCAGCGCAGGGGCTGTTATGCTATATTGCACTCATGGCCGTTCCCAGTGTTTGTTTGTGCACTACAGAGAGCAATCTCAGGGCCTTCCTCTGTCTGCACAGTGCCTGTCACACTAGCTGTGTGAGGGTATTTCACAGGCACATCATTCCTCTGGGATCGATCCCCCGGAGAGCATCAGAGCGCCAAATTTCATCCTCCACAGCTTTGCATAGAGGGTTAGAAAAAAGGAATGACAGTGGAAGACAACTGCAACAATTTGAACATAGTGAGATAAACCCACCAGTGACAGCCTGAGAGGGCTACACATGTACTCAGAAAGTCCAAAGTTACAGTACATAGCTTCGACTGCCTGCACGTGAATGCGCAGATAGGACTACCTCTTTGCAGGGCTCTCTTCTGATTGGAAAAAGGGGAAATGGGATAGAGACCACGTTCACCCTACGGGGGGAAACGATTTGCACCACAATATGCAACCAAGTGCTGAAACGCTAACAAAATGCCTGTAGAAAGCTAAAAACTTTATATTTCAGCATGTCTGAAGATTATTGTAGCTCACTAGAGAGGAAAAGGTATATAGACAAACTCAACTGTTGGTTTATCTCGGTGTCCTTCTCCTTCCCTTGCTTTTCTTGGATAAATGCTACTTTAGCTATGCATAATACCGCATAGATTTCTGATGTATCTACATTCCACTTTAATACAAGTTGCAGACTGTCAAAATAGCTTAAGCTTTAGCTTAACTTCCAGAAATAAAACTGACATCTGGATGTTTGACCAGTGACAAAATGCCTGCTGCACATGTTGGCGCATGAGTGTTTTCCCATTCATCCTACTGCTGCCTCACATTTTATTGCCAGAATTCACTTTTGTCTGGTGGGTTCTTTACCCTCTTGGTAGTGCATCCCATCACACAGCAGCTTTCTGCAGCATTTTTAGCACACGTAAGTGACAAGGCAGCTTCACACCATACAAAGTCAATGGTCAGCGAGAGTTTTCCCCTCCGGGTGTGGGTGGGACTTAATTGAACTCTGTCTCTATACTAGAAAATGTATTTCTGTTTACTGCACACCAGAAAGACTCTGAGACCGATGTTACTGATTTCAGTGACGGCTGTCAGAATGTGGAGCTATTTAACACTTATTTTAACAAGAAAATAACACTTACAGCACCTTTTATTTCTAATATATAATAGAATAAAATATATTACAATAAAATATAATACTGTGGTAGGCAGGTGAACAGCACTGATAAAATGAATAAACTGTAATGTAGACAAGTAATGGTAAGATTTTAGACAGGCAGTGTACTCATAAATATATATGGTTGCACAGCTTCTAAACTGGTAGTAGAAATATATGTTTTGTTAATAAGGTATGAGTAAAGTGCCAGTAATGAGCTTGAGAGTTCAAGAGTTCAGTAGTCAACAGTCACCCTGAGGGTGAAGCTGTCTTGAGGCATGGTGGTGCGGGTCTGGATTCTGCGGCACCTTGGCCGGACAGAGACAGGCATAACAGTTTGTGTCTGGGGTGGTTGGGGTTAAAAATGAACATGGTAATTGTAGAGAAATTGATGAATTTCTTATCTCCAAATACACTATTTAGGTCCAAATGCAAAGACTAGCCATTTATCTTTTAAAAAGCCTTTAATAGACAAATGTTTTACTAGTGGGGTAGTTGTTGAAAAGCCACGGGGGAGTTTAACACGTGAGAGAGAAGCCTTAGTTCCATTTCCTAAGAGCAGAGTGATGGAGAGCAGGATCACAGTGTCCTGCCCTGGTGATGCATTGACCAGGCTAGCTATTGATTGGCTCTGCCCCTCTGCCTTGATACATCATGTCATTTTAGTTTAGAAAGCGCAATCCAGGACGCAAGCACATCCATTGGAAGCTTGCAAAATAAAAGCCCCTTCCATTGGTTGTAAGCAGTGGCGTGTCTGTGTGATGATGGATCAGGTCATCTGCCTGGTCCCAGGGCCTGGCTGTGTAGCGTCATCTTCATCAGACAATAGCTGACAGGACGTCCATCATCACAAAGTCATGCCGACGGGCCCGGTCCCTGATGGAGCAACACCTGCTTATACCAACATATCGGCAGCAACTTCATCATTTTCAGTCATTTAGAGCTGGACACGAATTGAACCTCAGTGGTCGACCATAATCAGGTTCAGAGGTTCAGGCCTACAGGTTCCAAACTGTTGTTTCTACATGAGTTTATTACTGTAGTTTTCTGTACTGTTAGATACCACATGCCGAGAATCATGCACTATGCGCTATATGAAGTAATAACATTCAGCTAACCCAGGTATCATTCAATGTTCACTATATCTGCACAAAAACATTATATGCATATTTGCATACACAAAGGACCCATGTCTTTTAGTACATAACCTGCAGGGGACAAGAAACACAAAGTTCACCACAGAGTCAGTGCTCAATACAAAACCCAGAGTTCCACCACCAATGAATGAGTCTATTAGAGTCCATATCTCAACAAAAACCTCCTTTTCTGGATCTCAGCAAGCAAAAAAGAATCTCTTAGTTTCAATAGAAAACTTTCATCCATCCATCATCAACCGCTTATCCTGCGTGCAGGGTCGCTGGGGGCTGGAGCCAATCCCAGCTGCCATCGGGCGAAAGACGGGGTACACCCTGTACAGGGCGCCAATCCATCACAGGGCCACACATAGACAACCAACCAACCAACCAATTTAGGACAATTTAGAGTCACCAATCAAACTTATCTGCATGTCTTTGGATGGTGGGAGGAAGCCAGAGCCGCGCTGCCCTCAATAGAAAACTTTGCCAATGAAAATGGACAAGCTTAGTGATTCTCTGACAGCATCAGAATTACCTCCTCAGATGGGGTGTCTGTGTGACGCAGGCGCGTGTGGTGTTCGCCACAAGATGCTAACCTGACTACATTTGTCTTTCTATTGTGCATTTTCCCTTTCCACCAGTTTACCTGCCACTGTCAACAACTTACCTGCATTTGGCAGGGACGGGTGCTAATTTCAGCCTGTGATCAATACATTTGCATCACCGGTGATTTTTAAAATACACTGAATCATTCAGTGAAACAACAAACACAACCAAAGTTACTCTGCAGTAAAGATGCAATATTATTCCTTCACAGTTCCTGTCAATCTTCAGGTTTTAACAAGTGTTGGGTTCCTTGCAATTGGAACATTTTTAGAGGAAGCTGGCCGACAGGTCCGAATATGTCAGTCAACATTAAGCTGTGACATGCCCATTGTGTGGGCATTATTAATGTAATGTGTGTTAGGAGGTACATTAGATTCCCATACACACTGCAGGTAAGCTGGCCAAAATCAAAATACATTTTTGCAGCAATGTCAGACTTTCCAAACATAATCAAAGCAACTGACTGCACACATGTTGCAATAAGGGCACCTTGGGAAGATTAATTTTATTTGTAAGCAGAAAGCACTTTTCATTATGTAAAATAATTTGTGATACACAAAAGATGATTTATTTTTTTTGCGCTTTTCAAGGTTTTTGCTCACCCATTCATGTCCACACTCACAAACTCCATGGGAACAATTATTTGGGGTTCAGTATCTTGCCCAAGGACACTTAGAAATGTGGACAGGAGGAGGTGGGGATCAAACCACCAACTGTGGACAACACGCTCTACCTCCTGAACCACAGCCGCCCCATAATTATGCTGACATGACAATGTGAGATAACTCAGTGAATTGCTTTAGCCCATTCATCGTATTACTCCTCAATGCATGGTTTCTGAATGTATTTGTATTTCACTGTGATTTGATGAGTAGCTGTAATGCTGTATGGCTGATACTATTTATTCAATCATTGCATAAAAAAGTGCATTTCAGCATATTTGAGCCATGTATTTGTGCATGTGACAGGAGGCTGTTATTAATCAAGGGTGTCCCAGTGAGCTCTGCCAAACACACACATCCTTGCAGTCTGCGGTCGTTTGGGCACAATGGCAATGACCAGAAATGCATCACACAAATAGGCACATGCAACTAAGTGAGGGTATTGGGATGGACCCTTTGTCTACAGTGACAGGAAAACTACAAGTCTAAAGCCGTTTAGTTCTACACATTAAAACTGAGCGCTGGAGGTAAGGCAACAAGATCATTCAAACCAAAAGAGTTTACCCTCTGGGGAGCTGGAGTGCACTTCGCAAATTTCTTGGCAATCAGATTAGATACAAAATCCTCAGGGGTAGTGCACCATAGTGCCTGCACAATAAACTATACAAACACAGAGAAAGTGACAGTAGAGTAGCCTTTTTGTTTAGGTTCCCATTTTTTTCAACATTTGGAATTCTTTTGGTGCAACATTAAAAATCAACAATTTCACAGGAAAAATATGCAGATGGGATATTAACCCAAATACATTTTTGACCTACTTTGTGTGAGAGGTGTGTAACATTATACTGTAGCTAACTTATTTCAGTGCTGCAAGGGATCACGTACAATGAATAAAACTGAACATCATATGGCTGAATGACAAGCTGAATATCACAGAAACACTTTCATTGGCTATCGTCTTGTGAAATTAATGATTTATGGTATTTTTACCCTCTGAATCTGAAGAGTTCAGTTCAATTTCATTCATAACAAAGATATCTCATTGCACTTTTCATAGAGCAGGTCTAGACCATACTCTTTGAAATAATATTACCAGAGAATCAAAAATTATTCATTTTACAGTTCATATTTGTCTGATAATGTCGTTATCTGAGACTGAACCTACTCTACGCTTATATTGTTGCCGGCACGAAAGGAGAAGACGACAAGTAGTCCTTCTGCACCTCCTGTTTGAGGAGAGACCAAAGAGGTGAGTGGCAGTTTGCTTCCATAGTGGCCTTCTGTTTCAAAAGATGAGCTGTCACAGGAGATTTACAATTGTGTCCTTATTTCAGAGCATTTGTTTGTTTCCTATTTACACAGAAACTGCCAAACTTCCTGTAAATGATCTGAAAGTCCGAACCATCCATTTGTTTCACACTAGAAACAAACCAAAACATGGTTCAGTTTGATCTGGACTAAGGGCGCTTTCACACCTGCAGTTTGGTTCATTTGGTCAAGACCAAGTGAAAAAAATGATAAGCTGTTGCATTTTAGTTCTGGTCCGGATCATGTTCACACTGCAGTTTTACAAAAAAACCAGAGAAGTAACCATGACATTACACAGATGTACAGGAAACTTGTTGATTGGACAGCTTTGGCGATTGTCATCCTGCATCATCAGGACCCACGTGGGGAAATCAAACTCCGGTGACTGACAGAAGTTTGTGCAGCACTTAAACGCTTCTGATCTGAAGAGCTCACGAAGTAATAATTTATTATAAGCATGATTAGTAATGCTAGACAGCAAATCGACCGCATAGCGTATTATTAATAATAACGTACATGTACAGGAATAATTCGGGGCTTATTCGCCTATAGTATACTGTGGTATCGCTGTCACACATTTTTTATGGACATAATGAACTGACAGGGTAAACGGAATACTACTTGCCCTCTTTTTTTTAAAACAGATTTTAACCTATTAATCAGGGAAATACCCGCGCTGACAAGTAGGCCCTACCTTATAAAAATTTTCATAAACATAGGGCTTATACAGATCAATTATAAGATCGGTGAACACATGTCGCTGCACGGAGAAATGCGTTGAAATAAGGACACAATTATAAATCTCCTGTGACAGATCATCTTTTCAAACAGACAGCCACTATAGAAGCGCCCTGCCACATACATATTTGGTTTCTCCTGAAACGGAGGTGCAGGAGGATTGCTTTTTTTTATTCATTCATTCTTGTCAAAGCTACCTGCTGAACTGTTTAACAAACCTATCAATGTCAAGTATAGTATAGACGCAGCCAGTGCTGGACTGGGACAAAAAAAAGGCCCTGGCATTTTTGGCCCAGGCAGCCCACCAAACTCCCCCTGAAGAATTTGGGCTTTAAACACTTCATTTCCTGCATTCTGGTGAATTTTTCTGCACCAATTCATTGAGGAAATGTCTTTATTTATATAAAAAGAAACACAAAATTCAGGTGACAATTCAAAAAAAATAGTGTAATATAGTGCTGTAAGGCTCTCAGGCATTCTGTATTGCTGTCAAATATATATATATTTTTATTTATTTAATCCCTGCTGAGTCAACACACATGCAGGCATGACTGAAGTAATCTAAAGTCTTTAAATGTGCACGTGGCACCTTTTCACCTCAATGATAAATTAATTTTAGTTATAAACCCCTGCACCTTTAATAGCTCCTATGTTTCAGCAGGTTTTCTGCTCATGTTCAAAACTTAGTGCGCATTAAAAATCTCCCCCACATATCTGTTGCAGAATAACAAGTTGAGATATAATATTACCAGATATAATGAGAATGAAGTCATTATATTTTGACAAAATCTACCTGCTCCTCTGCTGTGCATTACCCTTCAATATTGCTCTGCTGATATGATAGCAGGCTGCTACCCCCTTTAGACCGTCTGACAGACAGACTGTACTGGATGAGACAAGCTCGCTGCTTTTCATCAGAGGTAGAAAACCGAAACTGAAAACACTTGTGATCGGACAGAAATATCACCACACATCCACACACATGTTCACTTCAGCACCTCTGATAAAGTGCAGCTCACAGCCACTTCAGAGAGAATTAAGCATCCTGGAGCAGAGAGACGGTCAAACAGAGCAAAGTGTCTCTGAGCGAGGGGGACAGAGACAGCAGAGAGAGCGACAGGTGTCTGTGTCGCGGTCAGGTGTGTCATGTTATTCTCTCACTACTTTGCGGCGACTGTTAACCGTTTGTGGAGCAAGTAAATTGACTAGACGCTGACCGACAACATCTATATTTAAATGTTTTGATTACAATTTGCTCGGGACAAATTAGTAGGCCTAGTTGCTGACAAGCCCTGAAGCCGTGAGCAAAGCGCGCGCTCTCTCTCTCTCTCTCTGCAGGCAGGCAGTAACGGCGGGGGAGTCACGTTACATGAACTTCAAACAAAATGTAGCAATAGTATTGCGAGTAGTCTCCGCTCTTTGAAGAGCTGCGAGACAGGCTGACCGATGAGGATTATTGCATATTAGCCTAATATGTAAAATATTTTTTAAGTTGTTGAGTTATCCACTGGGTAGCCTACATGTCCCCGTCCCCAGTGTAAATGACCCTCCCTCCCTACAGGTTGAGCTACTCATGCTTACCGCTTCACCTCCACTCCTCTTCTCTCTCTCTCGCTCAGTCACTCGCTAACACAGCCTCCTTCTCTGCCTGTCAGCTCTCCTTTACTCCTTCAGGTGCCTGTGCCTGCTCTTTGTGGGGTACTGCAGCTGGCGTTGAAGCTTCTGCAGCCCCGTAGCAAACATATCGGTTGGGGCATAACGCAAGGAACAGAGAGCAGAGGGGGTGGGGGCTAGTAGGTAAGAGATGTGATTGGGCCCATTTAAAAAAAAAAAAAAAACAGTTACATAATTATATAATAAATAATTTAGTTACACCGGCCGCAAAGGTGCATCAAATTGCCAATCCAGCCCTGCTGTGTCTACCTGCTGTTTGGACTGAACTAAAACCAAATACTTGCAGGCCATAAAACCTAAAGAATATACTGATATGTCTTTGACCTTTAAGTGGATTTTAGGAACCAATGGGAGCTTATGAGTACTGGAGGGTCAGTCATACCTTGGCAACACCATAGCATAAGCTGTGGCAAGTACATTAATTGGCTCAAACTGTTGAGAAATAATTGTAAAAACAGGAAGCAAAGATATGCTGCTGTTGTCCTTAGACTCAAATAATGACATCTGTTCTTCCTCTGGAGACATCTTCAAGTAGTGTTAAGATTTTTTTTAATGCAGGACTGAATAGTGGTTAAAGTCATTTATAATCTGACAAAGTGGTGTCCAAAGCACCTGGCATCCTGCAGCTATAACACATCCCATTATCTATGCCTGTGCCAATTCTACTGAAAGATGCTCCAAAGCCAGCAGTAGCATAAAAGGTTGGAGAAATGACAACTGAGGCCATTTATGTAATTGATAAAAGTGTGTGAGCAAGTAGATAGATCAGATAGATTGTTAGGAGAGCAGAGGCCCTTAGAGGCCGATTAGAAAAAAGGCCACTACCATAGGAGAGAATAGCAAGACATTCAAGGAATAGATTGTGTCAGTTGGCAGGGTGGGAAAGACATCAATAAACTGTGCATGTCTTATCAATTAGTACCATCAGAGAGCTCAATCTGGCTTATTAGAACTTGTTTTTAAGTGGCTCCAAAGTGAATTTTGGCTGCCTTCCCACCCTGGGACTGAGGATGGTTTCAGAAGTGAGCAGAGCAGACAGAACAGAGAAGAGAGACAGAGAAGGTGAATGCAGAGCTACAGAATAGT
This sequence comes from Micropterus salmoides, assembly GCF_014851395.1. Taxonomy (NCBI): domain Eukaryota; kingdom Metazoa; phylum Chordata; class Actinopteri; order Centrarchiformes; family Centrarchidae; genus Micropterus; species Micropterus salmoides. The sequence goes on along the minus strand of NW_024040040.1, from coordinate 27,612,194 downwards.
TTTATTAGGCATGCTACAGACGTAATGCAGAATACACGAGAGACCATGAGAGGGAAAATTCAAAAAGCAGGAAACCAAGTCGCACCTCCCCTTGTTAGAAAATAATTCATCTTTTAATTGTGCCTCTTCAGAACTATACCAAATCCTTACATTTTGAGCTGTATAAAATCAGACTTGGAAGAAAAAATATACATAACTGTTATTTCTGAGCAAACATCTCGAGTCAAGAGGTCCTGTTGGGTTTTAAAAAAAAGGGAAATAACTCAACACTTCTTCTTGGCATTTGTCCCTGAAATAAAACATTTCAGTGTTTTCAAATGCTTGTTTTTTGTTATTTAAAATGAATTAAAGGAACACTAAAAGGCACAGAAACTTTGGTCCAACTGAGTAGCCCTCTCGAGTAAACTGTCATATGACAATGAAATCACAGTGGACTCATCTAACTGCTTCCACAGCATGCAACACTTTCTGATGTGAGATCCTATCATAACTATTCATGCTTAGAAAACCATTGTCACTGACAATTACAAAAAAAAAAGAAGCACAGAAGGCTTCAAAAACACAGATAAAGGAATACTTCAGCACAAGTCATGTCATATGTGACATTATGTGAATTCAAAACTGGGGGAGAATAATCTCGTAATGAACATGTGGAATAATGGAATTCAAGTTAAACTGCCTGTCACAGGCTGTTTTAAAATATTTTACATGTTGCTAAACTAAAAAAGGAAACAAAAGCTACGCCTGGTTGGTGGCAGTGCTTCAAAAACTGTAATAATGTATAGAGGATGACAAAACAGCTTGCACTCTCACTAAGCCCCAAAAATATCCAACACCAATGTGCCTCAAAAAGCATAGCAGGGTAATTCATGAACATGTCCAGCTGTAGAAACAGTTGATATTGTCAAGTAAGGCACATAAGTAATGTATCTTTTCAACTAATCAAGAATTAAACACTGATCTACATCAAAGTCTCATACAGGAGGACAATCCATCATGTCAACATTTTGCTTGCCATAAAAATACAGAGGTGCAGATAATAGCTGGGAGGATCCAGTATCTGCAACATACTGAAATGTTCTCTTTAAAAAATGTCAAAAGTTTCAGTCTCTCTTGAGGAATGACACAATCAACAAAACTCCAACAACAAAACAGATTCAATCCCCCCCCCCCAGTGTCCAGACACAGTCTGAAAGGTTTCTGAGCACCAAGCTCAGAGACAGTGAACCCTGGTACTGTCAGGAGTTTGTGGGTCAGATTCTTAAATGGTGGACTTGGAGAAGGAGACTCTCAGGTGCTGGTTGCCTCCCATGTTGTAGTTGTGAAGGTCAATCAAGGCCTGGATAGCCTCTTCCACTGTTGACATCTGGATCAGAGCCATTTTGCGATCCCTGAAAAATGATGTGGTGGTGAGTACCACAGGAAACAGACCTGGCTGGCATACAACATAAACATAAAGCTGAACTAGAGCAAGATTCACAAACTGTTCCGATAATGGATAGGTCGACCTACTGGAAAAACTTGAATGCTTTCACAGTGCCTCCAGCATTGGAGAAGAGCAGCCGCAGGTCATCCTCTGTCACGTCCTGTCTATTAAAATAAAAGATCACAGATTATAGTCAGGCATGTCATGGCAAATAAAACCAAAACCATATGCATATACACATATCGCTAGAGCAAGGTGAGAAAATAATGTCTGGTAACTTTGGCTTTTAAACACTGTAAAACTGCACAAAAATGTTATTTTCACTTCATGGAACAGAGCCATCATTGAGAGACGGCCTTCTTCTTCCTCCTGCATGTAACAACAGAACTGGCTGATCCTGAGCTGCCTGCCCTGGTGCTTACGGGATGTTGGAGAGGTGGAGGGTAGCAGATGGTGGGAAGATGTTCTGGAAGTTCTTGGAGCCAGGTTTCTTGAAGCGATGAAGTGGGGAGTTGGCGTAGTCCTTGGTCAGGCCCTGGTCGTCCAGACCGTCACGAGGCAGCGCCACTGTCTGGTGCTTGGACAAGGTCACTCGGATTATCTTCCCATACATCTTTTGGCCATTTAGGTGGCTCATTGCTTTGACCATGACAAAGGAAAAGAAGGGAAACGGTTAGGATGCTGTGGTCATGTAGTATTTACTAACTATGAAGTGCTTTTTTGATTTTAGTTAGTACAGTCAAAATTATCCATAAAATGAGAAACATGAGTGCTCATGTTTATGTGGTCAGACTTGGGAATAATGAAATGTTTAGAGAAACTTTCTGCTGTTAAGAAAGTGAACATCGTTATATACATATTCTTAGATGTTCACACTAAGTGATAACAACCCTTCATAAAGTTTCATTCCGAGCCACGCTCCGAAACTGTTTTTCAACATATGAAGCACAGCAGAGTCTCCTCAAAGACCGCTTAGTCTATTTGGGAGTGATAAGAGGTCCAACTTATTGGTGGTGGGGAAACAGTTTGGTTTACATTTAAATCATGGATCTATTGAAGTATCTATAATACAGAATACTAAGCCACTATAGAGTTTGATCTAATCATTGTGATAGGGAGTCCATTCAAACATAAAATGTCTGTCTCCCACTCCACCAAAGATCAGTAAATACAGTGTCACTTCTCAATGTATTTATTATTTATTAGCAATATTATTTACATAATGTGAAGTAGTTAACACCATTTTAAACATCTGTGTGAAATTTTATCAAGTTGTGAGTTCACAGTGACCATGACATTTGACAACCACATTCTAATCAGTTCATTCATCAATCAGGCAATTGGTTGCTTGTGCCAAATTTGCCGAAACACTATCACTGGTGCAGAGGGACAAGAATTGAAAATGGCGTTAGTTATATGTCTAATATATGTAATAAATAATAATATTAATTACAGTTGCAAACAGCGATGAACGGGCCCTCGCACCTCCAGCACGTCGGGGTGTGCCACAGTTACTGGAGGTTGGTCGACACGGCACTGAATTTTCCTGTGTTTTGGACACTGCGCGAAGGAGTTAAATGTCACTTCCTGTGTCCACCGGGAGGTGCTTGAGAGCACCGACTAATTATACATCATGTTCTACAATAGCAACCGTAGACCACGCCCTGAAAATGTCACGTAGCTGAAATGATGATTGTCACATAAGTTTTACTTCCTGTTACCAGTAGGTGGCGCAATGACTACAACTCCTTATTGGTATGTCCTCAGGCTGGGACTATTATCAAACCACTCTCTGTATTTTTGTATTTTTATTCAACTGCAGTTGAGGCGTTAAGTGGACATGGTGACGCTGTATCGTAATCAGCACAGTGACCCAAGGAAAGATGCTGCCAAAACTTCCAGAGAGGGAAAAAAGAGCAAGGACCACAGCGTGGGGAGAGCAACGGTGTTTCCACTGGTAATGTAAAATGGTGGCACATGATTTAATATAGTTTTATATCGCCAGCAGGTGTTTAAAAATGCCGTAGCAAATGGCAATTTGCGGCTGTGAACCCTGCTCTCTGCACCTCTGCGTGTGACTGAATGCAGTCTTGTGCAGCAACTGCAACGCCAGTGTGTGTTTGTTTACATCGCTGAAATGGAAGGGAATAAAATAAAATAAAAAAAAGTTATCAAACGCAAAAGTTTCTGAGGGCTACAATATCTGAAAACATGACTGCCACACTGATAAATTAAGAAGTAAACAAAATACATTGTAAAAAGAATCTTCCTTAAAATACACTTCTTTTTTTATAAATTTTTAAATGCTTTATAAACAGGAATAGATCTATATGAATAATATTTTGCCAGCAGAACATTCAGTATTTGGGGCCATGTTCTCAGTCTCAAACAGAGCTTGACCATGGGCATGTGACATGCTTCAGTAAGAATAAATATTACAGGACACTACAGAAAACTGAACTATAAATGAAAACAAGAGCTGGTGTTTTGTTGATTTGCTGTTTGTTAACTGTAAATGAACACATTAGCTTTTTATGTTGCATTTGATATAATATGCTTCTGTCGGGCAGCGTGAAGCGACACGAAGGGGTAATATAATAATAATAATAATAATTCCTTTTGTTTCAATAGCAGTTGCTCCCCCCACAGACAAACAGTGCTACCAACATCACAAGACAACTAGATGTGAATGGCTGAATTGGATAGTTATATAATAATATCTGCTCACCTAGCTGCGCCTGGTTGGCGTCTGACATCTGAATGAGAGCGCTGTCCTTCTTATTGTAAAGAATTTTCACCCTCTGGACATCGCCATACACTCCTGCATAAGAGCCACCAGCAGGGTGAAGGAGAGGAGGTGAGGTGGGGAGAAAGCAGACAGTTAGAAAAACAAATAGTTAGCACTGGAGACAAGGATATTTAAGGACAAGAAACAAAGGAGAGAATAGCAGAACACACACAAGAAAATTAAAGTAGACTTAGATTGAGAGGTGTGTAGAAAGAACAGGTTAAGAGAGAAGAGAAACCCTCTAAACAGATAAGTTATCAAGCTGTGTCATATGGCTATGAATAAAAACAGCATGCAAAAATAATGATTTAACCGTGCATTAACAGATTACTACGTGGTGAATTTCAGGGTAAAGCAATGAACATTAACCCAAACCAATAAACAGGGGGCCAAAATGTATTACAAATTACCGAACAAGCTACTGTGTGCAAACAAATATACATAAGCTTGTAATAATAATAATAATAATAATAATAATAATAATAATAATAATAATAATAATAACAATAACAACAACAATAATAATAATAATAATGACAAATGTCTCAAAGATAGAATGGTAATAGAACAAAAAGAGAAGGTAAAGAGAGAGAAAGAGAAGAAAGAGAGAGAGAGAGAGAGAGAGAGAGAGAGCGCTAACGATAACATACCGAAGAGGGTAAACAGACTTTGGGGCGTAACCATCTTTAGAGGGAGAGAAGAGCAACAAGCAGCGTGAGACAGGTAGAGAGGTAGAAGAGTCGGAGCGGAGCGGAGGTAGAGATGGACAGATCGATCCAGAACGGAGGTAGGTAGGAGGAATGGTGGTTTTTGTTTTCCCCCCGGAGTGATGGAGGTGGTGGGTCATGGAGGAGGGGAGCAGGCAGCGGAAGAAGAGTCAAGGAGGGGGTTGGTTAATGTGGGAGGAGGAGGTGGAGGAAGAAGGGGTGATTTGAAGGGTTAAAAGTCCCCCATCAGCACATGGAGGGGGAGGCAGGATGAATGGAGGGGTGGGGGTAGAGAGAGAGAGGGGGAGGAGATGAAAAGGGAGGCAAATGCAAATTGGGGGGAAAATAAAAAAAATTAAAAGTGAGGACGGGGAAGGGACAAAAAATAAAATATAGGTCAGTACACTGGAATAATGCAGGTAGTTTGGTCAGAGATAATGGCTTGGATCAATGTTTCTTTAGTCAAAATACAGCAAATTATCTTTCACCTTGGACTTGCATGGGGTAAAGGCATATTAATGTCAAAATTATAATAAAATCAGCAATATAAAGTCATAACCATGGGATAAAAACATGCAGCAGGTTGGAAATCTAAAGATCTACAATCTTTCAGCGAGGGAAAATGGTACAATGAGAGTGTGAGAAGCTGAAGGGGAAAAAAAAGAGTTAAGAGACCATGCAGTTAAAATGCAAGAGTTGATATGAAGGCCACTTTAGTAAAATGTGGCGTTCACACAAGTCCAGGAGGCTAAAAGAAAGCTTTAGCACAGTATCTCAACATCAGGGGTTCAGTTTGAATGATTGAGATACTGTCAAAAGGCTCCGGTGTGACACATTAATTCACAGCCAGAGAGAACAGACTGATGAGGAAAGAGACAGAGACATTAGGTGAGACAAATCAGATGTTATTTAAGTCAGAGCTTAAAAAAAAAACACAGAGGCAGAAGGAGAAAAGACAGCGAGCAGGCATTTCAGAGAGGCAGGTATTTGTTCCCAGAACCGAGACACAGGTTAGACCACAGAATGATTTCATATGAGCTTTCATATGAGCTGAGGAGAGGTGAGGAGAGCTTAGAGAGAAAAACAGAAGAGAGACAGTTAGCTGAGTTAGATCCAGTTTGACAAGAGAAGGGAAGGGCTGATGTTCGGGGAAGGAAAGAAGGGAGGGTTTAGGTGCGGTGACAGAAACAGCAAATCCCCTCTCTCTTACAGGGACATAATGAGTCTTGACCGAAAGGGAAAAAACAACAACAACAAAAAACAGGCCCTGGGCGTGTAAAAGGACAAGAAAATGGTTAGACACAAGTTTTGCTTCATATCAAAACTAGCTGGAATAACAAGAGGTACAGTCCATCTCTTCCAAGGTGCATCATCACCTGTGCCCTTGGACAGTTCAGTGATGAGTAACTATCAGAACAGACAACATAAATTAAATTGCACACAACCTCACAGCTCCTCTGAGGTTGAAAATAAAAATCCATGGAAGGATTTCCTAGGCATATGGGCTAGTTTTCTGGATCAGTTATTATCAGCCTGACTACAGAGAGAGATTTTGTAGAACCAAAAGCTCAAACAAATGAATGAGAGCACGAAAGCAGCCTCTCATTCTCACAGACAAGTTGTTGAGCTCTGCTTTCTTATTTTGAAACAGTTTAAAGTACTTGCATAAAAACTGAACTGTCAAAGATCACAGAAGTGTTACAGGTAAATATGCCAACTTAGGCATTCAAAAAACATTCTTGATGTATCTTGTACGACAGTAACAGCAATGAAAATGGTAGCACAGGGAGGAGAACTGGCCACAACCAGAAAATAAAATGAAAAACAGTACAGAGGGATGGAGGTGGTGGGTAGGGGTTGTGGACTTCAAGCCTTAGATGATATATCTGAATAATGTGTGTGTGCAGGTGGGTTACTGACCTCCTCATTGAGGTTGCTGACCAGCAGGACCCCACTGGACCCCGCCTGTCCAGCTAGGGCCACCCTCCCCGCAGCAGCTGCAGCCGCTGCTGCCGCACTCAGAGGGTTCAAGGCTCCTGACAGCAAGTACACAAGAAAATCATGGAATGGAGAGCAGCACTTCCATTAAACCACAGCATCGTAACACTGAGCAATGTAGGACTGAAATCCAGCAGCGGCAGCCACCGTTCAGTATTTATTAATTCTGTTGAAGCTGTTAAAGAACAGTGTTGACTAATCATTCCAATCTGTCCAGAATTTGATCAAATGTCTCATCAAAATTAATTCATGCCATGCGCAATCTAATCATAGGGCCTTCTAATTTAGAACTATCTGGCCGTAACCACAGGTTAAAAGCATTTAGCCGTTGGGTATACATCACAACAACAACAACAACAAAATAAAAGGAAGAAAAATAAAAATGCGATCTACCTGGGATCTTACCGAGGAGGGAGTTGGAGTCTTTGCTGAAGGCAGCGGCCACCGTGTGGTCGAGGCTGGGCTGGCCGTCCCCAGCAGGCAGTTCAGGTCGGGTGTAGTCACGACTCTTATCATTGTTGTACTTGACATTTAGATTAACCAGCTTGGAGAAGTCAATACGCAGCGTGCAACATGAATTGTAGATGTTCTGACCATCCAGTGCCTGGCGGTTGGAAAATCATCACACTCCTTGTTCAACTATTACATTTGGTATTGCACAGCACCAACTAGAGTTAACTAGACAGTAGGTATCAGTAATGAAAATGCTACTAGATCACATGACCAACTCTTACCAGTTTGGCCTGCTGTGCATTGACAGGATCGCCGAACTGCAGAAGGGCCTGGAACTGATTGTTCTTGGTGAATGTGATTATCTTCACGACTGAGCCAAACTTGGAGAAAATCTGCCAACAAAACCAAAAAATACAAACTTTAACATTCAAGTACAAACGGTGGATATTATGTCCCACACCAACTGAACCATTTGTTACTGTGTGGGGTCACAACAACTATTGCTTGCCTGTTGCAGTACATCCAGCGTTACGGGGTAGAACATGTTATCGATGATGATCCGCAGGACAGGACTGTAGGCAGCAGCAAGAGCTTCCTGTACATCTGAGCTTGGTGAACCACCAGACTGGACTGCCGACACGGCCTGAAGCACCGCCAGGGTCCGCTACAGCCAAACACAAGCTGTCAGTCCCTATCTCTAACAATGGACCTCAACAGTCCACATGGTGACCCATTTTACTAATTACGAATGTAAAGAAAACAGGACAAGCATGGAAATACCTTGACTTTCACACCGCAGACTTGTCCAATACTAAAAGAGGTAGCCTTCATGGTTGTTATTATTTTTAAGTTTTTGACCTCAAATTACATCGGATTTAAAAAAAAATAAAAGTATTAAAACAGCCAAACAAAAGGCACTAGTTTTCTACGGAGTATTTACGAAGCACAAGAGTAGTAGCCATGTATTAGAAGCTTTTCTGCAATTGAAATTGAGCCAATTAAAGAAATGAACTGTTGTAGTAATGGTTAAAATAAAAACCTGCAGAAACCAAGCAAAATTTCCTTAACACTATAGTCCATTAGTCAGGCTCTACTAACCTGATTGCCAGCATCAGTTTTGAGTTCCTTGTGATTGGAGTACTGAATAAAGACAGGGACATTGCGGACATGAGGCGTTACAGTGGTGTAGTAGTTAACCATCGTGATGGCTGCCTCTTCTGTCCCCATCTCCAAGAACGCCTGGAAGAAGAAAAACGATAAATGCCCCACCACTGCTACAAAGTAATTATCTCATCTTTTCTACTTAGTTTCCACTAAATTTGGACAAACCTTCAAACCTAAATGTCCTGCAAGTAACAGAAAATAAATAAACACCCAACTACATAACCACTACACTAGAGGTCACAACTGCAGTACTCACCACAGTTAAGTGTAATTCAACAGAAATATTATCAAAACAACACAGATGTAATTGTCTTAAACACTGCCATGAGGCAGCTGCTGATCGATAAAGGCGACATAAGTACTGTGAGGAGAACAAAGCAGCCATGCTTGACAGGAATCTAAGGTCCTCAGCAGGCAGACAACAGGCTTTTGTATGGAGCTTTGGGCATGTTTCAGATGCAGTTCAAGATAGCAAGAATGAATGCGCAGTGCTTTGTGTGATACAGTAAGATGTCAGCTGACACTTGCTCCTTCACAGATCAAGACAAAAAAATTTAACAAGATGTGATCACTTTCCTCCAGAAAAAGAAAATGTTGTCTGCATCCCACCCCAGTATGAATAATTGTGGTTCTTACAAATCCACCATGTCCATCCATGTTCTGCACTCACCTGGTTTTTTCCCTTCAGTGTGAGGATATTGGTGACTTTGCCAAAAGGCAAGCCGAGGGCGATGACTTCAGTCTCTGAGGCCTCGTTGGGTAGTTTCCTGATGTGGAGTACACGAGACGGTGGGGCCTCCTCCACCCTCAGCTTTTTACTGTCACTGCCATTGGAAGCCACGTCTAAAATGTTAGCACAAATACTGGTTAACTGTGCTAATCGATGCAATGCCCGAGTAATTTATAGGATAATGCTGCATCGCATGAATTCAGGCAGATGGTGGACGGGAAAAAAAAAGGGCAGGACAGTTTAATTAGGAGAGATTTCAAAAAATACTGACAATGACAACCATAAACGGCATTGCCATCCAAAGTTAAATTAATAAAATATTTTGCTATGCTCCGCAACGGAATTTACAACCTGATGTTATGAAGCAAACTCACACAAGGGGAACACACGTACAAACTGGACAACAAGAAGCTAATCATTTTGGTGCAACACCACCTGGAATAACTGGATCCCTAGTTAGTTAGCCTACGCTATGAGAATTTAGAATCTTTTTCTCTCATGAGCACATACAGCAGCGGTCGGCAAATACGTCTGGCATCGGGCCAAATTTTTTCAGGCCGTTACATGGCGGGCCAGAACAAAGTCGTATCATTTTAAATCCTTGTATGCTTATGTGCAAGTTTAGTTCAGTCCGTACTGTATGGGACTCCCGTTTGGAAGGTCGTAGAATTGGTTACTGCGTGTAATTTTTTTTCTCCCTTGTTAAACAAATTGATTATAAGGACACTCTTGCACATGCTCACAATAAAGCATGTGCTGCAGTTTGTGTGCGTCCCAGTGTTTGCTCCGCATTCATAAACCTATGGACGCTTATTTTCATTTCCCTGGGGAAATTCAGGGGAATCCAATCACATGTTTACTGACGGCTTTTTCAGAGGTGTGTCAAGCAAGCCAGAGACTCTTTTGAATGTTGTTCAGAACTCTTCAAAGTAAAAGCTCTCAATAAACTTGTCATATAGCATTGCTGCACAAAAATTTCTTGCGCTTTTATTTTGGAGGCACAATCACGTAAGAGGAATTGATTGTGTGAGTAACTCTGTCATGACTGAGATCTATTTCACCACCAGCCGCTATCAATTTATTTATTTTTTATTTTTCTGCTATCAAAGCAATCTGGCCACGGGCCAGATATTATTGCTGGCGGGCTGGTTCTGGCCTGCGGGCAGCTTATTGCCGACAACTGACATACAGCCTATTTACTCACGCCCGCCATTATCTCTCCCCTATCTATATACTAATTGGCGTGAGCTAAAGGAGCTGAAAGGATGCAGGACAGATACCGGAGCTGGCCTTCTTGCTGTTGGACTAGTCAGTAATCACTTATTAGATGGCTTGCTGTGTCATGTGTTCTTGCTCTTGCTTGATGTTTGACAGTTAGCAAAGTTTTTTAAATCACGTGAAATCAGCCAGAGGTTTCACAGACAGAGGTTTAGCCACTAGCAATAAATCTCCAGTGGAATGTTAGAAATCTTCCTAGATAACTCACTCGGATATCAGTTACTGTATGTGCTCTAGAGTGTATTGCTGTCTAGCTTTGTTGGCTAGCTTGATAGCTTTTACAACAGCAGTGAATTACACTCTGAAACAGTAGGGGCGCCAAATCGCACAAAAACCAAATGTTGCTTTAAGCACTACATTGTACAAGAGTCCACTGTCATTTTAGTGTGTTTGGATGTTTTTTCCTGTGTGAATGCACACTGCCAGATGCTGACTGCTCACATAGGCAAGAATGACTGTGGCAGCTTACGTGCATAGAGACATCATTTATGTACCATATATCATCACCAACACTGATGTTTGGGGTACAGAATTTAATCACCTCAATTCTCAACTCAAAAACGTAATTGAGAAAAAGTGCGCACAAAAGGTAGCCAATGACAGCTTACATAGCAGGCCCAGGATATCGTGTTCTTGTTCAGGAATCATTTCATTCAGGAATTATTTTCAAATGTGAACTGATCTGACCTAGTCCAGATTCACAATCGCCTGCCTATAGCATCCAACTCAAAGCAATTTGTCTGAGAACTTGCATGTACTTGCATGTTAAACTGGTGGTCTTTTTCTTACTTTAAGAACACATTTTGTCAGTGTGAAATTCAATATAAATGTGATTTAATTATGATATACTTGTATTGAAGAATCACTAGCTACCCTACCACACAATGTAAGATACCAATCGCAGTTTGTTTTAGAAAGTAATGCAATAGAAGTTAGATTACTTTCCTCATTGACTACTCAGTCCAGTCATTCAGTAATGCAATAATTAATTATTTTTACTAAAATTATTTTTTAAAACTAACATTAAAAACACCTAACAGAGCATACTGATCATATTCTATCACTTCAGCACAGAAACATTTTATTTACACAAAAATTAAATGCAACATGCTGAAGAACGATGGATTGTATTGCAACTGCACACTAACGACATTATTTACTAATGTATCACACTATTACCAAGTAACCAATGTTACAAATTGTACTGTTGAAATATATTCATCTGAAGCTTGTTTTTTTTTTTGAGAACAGAAACAATGTAAGTAAATGAATAATCTTGATGATAACAGATTCACAGTTTTCACAATCAGTCTGGGACAAGTATGTCTGCGGTGTGAAAGTTGTCCATGTACAAAATCAATATTGGTATTTCAACTCTGAAAAGGAGGAATTTGCTATTAAAAGATGTGAAGGAAACGGTTGAAAATGTTCCATAAAAATAAATACGACATTTTTTACCTGTACCTGAAGTTGAAGTGGTTTTGTGTACATTTTTAAAAGCATCGTATTTTATGTCTGCATCTGCCAGTCAGTATCAGCCATGAGGATCAGGTAATTTTCCATAAGAAAAAAAAAATCCATATATCAGAATCAGAAATACTTTATTGATCCCTGAGGGGAGGGGGAAGGAGAAATTTGTTCTCTGCATTTAACCCATCCTATTTAGGAGCAGTGGGCTGCCATTGTACGGCGCCAGGGGAGCAGCTCGGGGTTCAGGGCCTTGCTCAGGTGACGCCTTCGGCATGGGTCGTGCTGGACTTGATCCGGCAACCAGTTTCCAAGCTTAGTCCTAACAGACTGAGCTAATGCCACCCCAATATATCTCTATTCACATGCTGAGAATGAATAACGTAGTTTTTGTACTCAACACCAGAACTACTCATGTTAAAGGTTAAAAGCTATCTGTTACAAATCCTTCTTTTTTTTTTTAAAGCCATCCTAGCACGACTGGAAAATACTACATTTAAGGAACAGTCCATCCACCTCTGCAAGGCTAGTTATTTAAGATCACCAATGGCTGATATTACGAAGCTGCCTTAATAAAAGTAATCTGAGAATCTTTATCTCAATTTATTAGACAGGTCCCTGGGGTGACATTAGCTTGGATGTAGCAATAGAATGGGACTTTGATTAAAGAGACAATCACACAAAACCTGTGTGTATGCCTTTAACATTGTTCTTATTTTACTGGCAGTGTTTAATGGCCTAGACCTGTCTTCTCTTTGTGGCAGCTCTTTCAGTCATCCACAATTCTGCAACTTTCTCTGAGATGCTTCTGATATGTCTAAACAGTGAGGAGGCGTTCAAATGCAGTGGTATTCACTATGTCTGTTCCAGTCACATGCTGTGGTGTGTGGGTGCCCACCTACTGACAAGCGTGATGTTATTCAGACACTAAATAGTTCCCATGAGAAAACGGTTCAACTCACACAGCCTGTTCCACTTTTCAAACACCTATTAGTCCTTGATTGCTTTTAAGCCATCTGTCACTACCAATCAAATGGCTTTCTGTAAATTCCGTCAAGCCCCTCCCTATACAGGGGTGGTCGGAACGAACTCACCACTGATACTGCTCATGCCAGAGTTGGGACTGTTGTACATACTCAACTCGTCTGATCCTCTCTGCGGAAAAAGAAACAAAGACAAGACACAGTTGTGAAATAATGGGGAAAACTATTTCCATTTTCCAGACAGGCCCTCAAAGACAACAATAAAACAGAGGTCTCGAAAGACAGTTTAAAGTAACATAAGGAGGGTAGAGGAGTAGGTGGAAAGGGACATAAAACAGCAGAGGAGAGGTCTGGCTCCTCCTTTCCTGGTGTAGATTTAATCTTGCTGAATTTAAGATGTCAAGATGTGTCATTTCATCCTGAGCTATGCTAGGTCCCAAAAGGCTTGCAGGAGCTGACGGCTGCCCTGTGCTCTTAAACCTGACTGATGGGATGAAGAGGAACCTGGCTGGGGACCTATTACACACACACAACTTTATAATAGCTTCATACACCCCTCCTTGTTTCTGTCCGACTGACTTTGAACAAATTGTTCTTCTGTCACTAACATTCTTTATGGTTACGATAAACTAGATGTTGCAGGCCCTGCTACAACGACATGACACAAATAAATTGAAAGGGTAATAAAGTTGTCTGACATGGGCCGAAATGTGAGCACACAAAGCAGGGGCTACACAAATCTAAGAAATGATTTCTCTCCCAACAGCTGGCAACCCTCTGTTTTGTCTTTGACTCTGAAATATTGATGAAATAAACAGGACGGCAAAGACCCATATCAGGGGAATCAGTATTTTATGACTGCTCTGTTTCCCTTCGAGAGAACTTTAACTTTATTTTGTGCAGACGGAAATGTAGCTGGCACTCAACAAATCAGGTTAGGTAGCCAGAACAACACTGTGCTTACAAAAGGATACCAGTTTGTTTGGCGAGCAGAAAGGACACAAACCCTACCAAACCATGAAGCAATTCTAATGCTATGAAAGCGCAAAAACGAATATTATAAAGAAATCTGATTGTTCCGAAGGTGACGAAGGTACAATGTTGGAAAAAAAGGGAATTTAAAATCAAATGTTGTCTAATCTTTTTGGCATGCCTCTTTATTTTATAGACAATTGTTGCGTTACAAAGGTAAAGTTTAAAATACAGCATTATTTTGGGGCAGTGGTGGCCCTAAGGCTAGAGAAGCAAGCTCGTGATGGAAGGTCGCCCGAACCACCAGGATCAAATCTGGGTGTGGAAAGTAGAGTGTGGAGTGCTTGCCCTCCCTCATTTACCACCACTGAGGTACCCTTGAGCAAGGCCCATAACCCCAGCCGCACAGGGGCCATCAGACCAGGCTGCGGGTGTACTGGGCCGCTCACAGGTGTGAATGTGATCAGAGCCTTCCTGCAAATGAGAGGTTGCTCTCAGTGAAGCTCCCTGGCTAGATAATGGTTAAAAATAGGCTCATGTTAGATTTTCTTATTTTTGTTCAGTAAAACATTATATTTTCTCAGATGTAGGACACAGGGTCTTGTTACAAGACACATTGATAAAAGCAACATCAAGAATGGTTTCTAAATGTGCCAGAAACATTGTTAGTGCTGAAGAGACTGTTCAATCAACAGAAAATTACTCAGTAAGATGTATGATATTTTATTAATCATTTCATTTTGCTAAAAAACAAAAGAAATGCACTAGTTCCATTGTCTCAGGTGTGACTTACTGACTTTCTTTGTCTTGTATGATCAACTGAATCGAAAGTCTTAAATGCATAACTTGGGTATAAATACAGACACGATGATGGAAAGGTTTGTTGATATTAACTTACTGTCACAGTAACGTTTGAGTGTTGCACAGTGTTACTTTGATATTGGAGGGTTTTGATGACACAGACCGCTGCAGCAACAACGGCAGAGAAAAACACAGCTGGGAGGTTTTCATACCGCTTATCTGTCTTTACATTCTGAGTAATGTTGAAACGTTTTAACCGTAGATATATTTTAAGAGCTGGTGTGTGTGTTGCATTGAACATTACGTCGTGACAGTTGTGTGAGGCGTCTCTTTGACGACAAGCTGCGTACTATCTCTGGGTACTATCTGCAATGGAAAACGGAGCAGGGCTGAGCAGAGTAGAGTCTACTGATTTTCGCTATGGTAGCATTTTTTGGCAAGGCAGCATAGATCGTCAGAACACCGGCAACAGTTTAACATTTAGTCCTAAAAGACGATGCAACTCCGACTCTGTTTGAGCCTGGAAATTCACAATCACATCCTGATAATGATGTGTGTCTGTGGACTGGTAATAACTTATACCATCTGCTAGGTTACGGTCGCAGTCTGAAGCGGCTTTGATTTGGATCACACTACCTTGTTTCTTACGACCCGCCCTTCTCTGCTTCTGATTGGCTAGTAGTCCTTACCTGGGAACTGCGCATGTGCAACTCCCAACAAAGATTGCATCACTCTGTAGCTCAAGAGAGGAGCGTACATCGTGCTAGTGCAAAAACAGTAGTATTAAATTTTCTTTTTTCAGAAAACTCAACATCCTGCAGTTGTTTTGCAGCTCATGGTGCGCACCATTGTCCAATCCAGAGTTTTAGTTACATGATGAGTGAACTTAAAACTGCATTCTCTCTAATGGCCAGCAGGGGGCGATTCCGCAGGTTGCAAAAAGAAGTCTGGCTTCATCAGAAATAATGGTGAAATGTTGCTACTTCTCGGCTGATTTATTTCCTCAATAAACACTTTAGGGTTTATGGTCTCAGTTGCTAGTTTCAAGTCTTCTTCAACACAGCATGATGGTCCCATTTAGGAGAAATAGAGGATAATGCAGCGTATGCTTTTGGGCGGGACTACCTTGTGACTGACAGGTCACTGTTTTTATTCAATGGCTGTCAGCAGGAGAGAGAGCACGTCATGTTTGAGTCTGTTAGTATGTTTTGTTTTAAAAGTAAATTGTTTTGTTAACCTTTATATTTTTTATAATTTTAACTGTGATTACATTTTAGTTTATTTTTTTATATATCCAGGATGTATTTAATAACCAATGCATGTTAACCGTATAACATAACTTATAATTCTTTGGTTTTGTTGTAACACTGATAAATTACTTTAGGAAGGACGGACAGTAAAAATTGTCTTGGGGCCAGTAAGTTTCAAACCCACTGGTCCGGCGGGGCCAGTTGCAAAAAAGTTTAACGTTGAGCTCTGAAAGGGGATCTATTATACTGCATTTCCAGCCCTATATTGTTGTTCTTGACTCCTCTATGGTATGGCTCACATTTCTTTTAAAAAGGTCCATAGTTGAATAAAAAGGAGTTTGGTATGTAACTGACAGACTGTGAGCCATCCTTCATATGTAAATCTCGCGCAACCAAAATACCCCCCAAAAAATGGGCGAATGCCAACAAGCGCTAGATGTTACATAACATCTGGGATGTTTACGCCCTCAAAGTTACATAGACCAGCCCACGTTCCAGAGTTAGCGGTCACACGAGCTCATAGAGTTAGAGCTGTAGGCTGTGCAGTGCAGTGTCTCTCAGAAAGTGATTTTACAGTTATGAAGGAAAATATTTTCTGGTTTTCCCTCTGATGCCCTCTGGCCACTCTACCTCAACTCTGATTTATGAAGTTTCCTGATGGACAGATAGCTTTACTTGTTGCTAACACCACGGACTGCTATCCGCTAGTTGTTGTTACAGTAGCTCCTGTTATAAGCTGGCTCTGAACCAGCGGCCCAAAGCTTCTGTAGTAATGTTCGAGGTTCAAAATGCCCACCAACACAACTTAACACGATATATAGGGATGAGGATCATTAATTTTTTATTGATATTGATACCCTTTATTGAGACTGCTTAACGATCCGATTCTTTATTGATACTTTACTATTATTTAGTGATGGTTATTTGGTAAGACCAGACCCAATGGGCATGAGGTAGGCCTGCGCAGTATGAGGAAAATATTCTATGTGCGATAACGTATTGAGTGAAAATATATTGATGTCCTCCTCTCTCGCTGGCTGCAGGTAACGTTACCAGGTAAAAGGAGGAGCGGCTGATGTGTCTCAGCCAGCAGCTGAGTTTTTAAGACCTCAGACCAGTCAAGGCTCCAGACAGTCGGCTTTCTATTTAGCTTGTTTTTAACATTTGGCTAATGCCAAGCTAGTGTTAGCTGTGCTTGTATAAAACATACAGGATGAGATACTGAGGACAAAGAAGATTAAATTAACCATTTCTACATGTTTAACGTTACCTTACAGACAGGTGTATTGATAAAGTATTGTCTTTCTCTGCAGCCGCTGTGTGTGTGTGTGTGTGAATGTAGCAGCCGACAGAGATTGATTGATTTTCTTATCCATTTTTATCAACTAATGGTTTAGTCGACTATTAGGGTCATTGTCCTGTTGGGAGATGAACCTTCAACCCTGTCTGAGGCTGTGTATTTTCGGGACCAGGTTTTCATTAAAGGATATCTCTGTATTTGTACTGCTCTGTTCAGCTTTCCCTCAAACCTGACCAGTCACCCAGTCTCTGCAGCTGACAAACACGCCATACCATGATACTGCCATCACCATGCTTACTGTTGGGATGGTATTGTGCAGGAGATGAGCGTTGCCTGGTTTACTCCAGATACGATGCTTAGAATTGATTTGAAACCGTTCAATCTTGGTTTCATCAGACCAGAGAATCTTGTTTGTCAGTCTGACCAGCAACTTGCACAGGGCTGCTGGAGCTAATCGCGGCCATTCTAAACAATGCTTGTCCTTCCACCACGCACTGTCCAAGACACAGCTCCACGGAGAATACGCAGCCAGTCTATTTTTGTCGGAAACCGCGTCAAGATGCACAGAGCAGATTGAACCGGGCAGGAAGGCAGACCTCAGAGCGGCATAAAGAATCCAGTCATTTTTCAAAGTAAACACCCTGTGCTGATTCCCCATCGTATATCAACAACAAACACAATTAAAACAGAAAGAAAAAGAAACCATTTAATTATGTAACCTACTTAACCATGGTACAAGCACAAAAATCTAGCACCAACTACCAAAACAACAAAATCTGAACATGTTAGCAAAATCAGCCAGGGAAAACCATACTCTGATTCTGAAATGCTCCCTGTGGAGTATGCAGCCTACAGAGAACAAAACCAAAGCAGAAAACTCACCTTCACTCCAACTGTAACATCGCTGATGCTGAAAGAGAAACGATTTTTACACGTTAAAATGAAGGGATTTAACTGGGCAAAACAAGTTTAAAAGATATAAAAAGGAAATTCCTTTTATGTGTAAACCTACTTTGCAATAAAGCTGATTCTGAACAAACCTCAAAACACAAAGTGTTCAAGGTTAGGCTACTGGACAGAGCTTTTTAGTACAAATAAAATACAAATGAGAATGAATTTCAGTTATACACGGCTCAGTATTTCTCACAGAATGACGGTGGTGGGGATGGGGGTATATTTGTAGATATTGTTTTTGAAAATATTTGAAAAAAATACATTACCCTAAATCTAGTCTGTTATTTCTTCTCTCACCATTTTAATTCTACTTAATTCTCTGTCTTATTTTAGTGTTTCCTCACTTTCTTCGTCTGCAGTTCCATCAAGTCGCCCCAAAAACCCAACTCGCATTTTGGAACATTTTCACCCGCAATCTGTTTTCAGAGCAGCAGGTGAGCCGCGTGGAGGAGGCTTGTTTTTTTAAAAAGATCAAAACCAAAGTGGTAACAAATGATTGGCACAGGTGTGTTCACTGTTGCTTTGCCAGGGCAAATATCCACCATATCCACATCTTCTAACATAATCCCAGGTAACGTCTCCGTCTTTCTCTGCAAAATGCTAAAATGTGTCGCCAAATATCACAAAACTGGCCCATGCAAATAGGCTACTAAAGGATCATAGCAGGTTATTTTACAAAATCCATCTGTATCTCCTTGAAATAATGTAAATGCGGCCCTGCATGCTACATGCATAAAAATTAATCGATATATCAAAAGGTGCTACCCTTTCATTAATAATAAATATTACATACTATATACTGTACATATTTTATGGTATTTTTTATAGAATCATTTTCATATTTTTATTGTAGTTTTTCCTATTCTGTTTTTATGTTCTTAACGGTTGCAGTAATTTGCCTTAGGCTACTTATTTTGCTTATTATATAATACTTATATTTTTGTGTTTACTGAATGTAAGTTACCAAACACAAAGGCAAACTGGCAAACAGTGAAATCCTATTTGTTAATAAAACTTATTCTGATAAATATGAAATAGTATAAATAACAATAATACATTTAATAGCACTGTAATAATAAACAACTAAGTTACTATTTTAAATGACACATACAATCGTATGCTTCCTATGACTGGTCCGAACGGTGTTCACACCAGAAATGAACCGTTCCACCTGACAGCGGTCCGACACTACTCCTTCCAGACGGTGCTTAGTCCGCACCAGAGTCTGAGTCCGGTCTTCACCTGACTCGCCTAAGTTTATAACACTATTAGGAGCATTAGCAACAGCCATTAGCGATAACAACTTGCGACTGTTATCTCATTCTAGCACATGATGATTTAAAACAAATAAATTTATCGCGCTTATCAAAAGGTCCAGTAACCTTAGATTTACTGGACCAGCTCGGTCAGTTTAGGCTAACGTTAGCTAAGTTAGCTCGTCTAGCTACAACACAAAGGATCAACGTTATTGTACATTAGTTTGTAGAACGTTTGCTAAACTTCATTAGGACACTGCAGCAAAATACTATTGTGGAGGAGTAGATTATAGAAATGTATAAACACGTCCTCCTCTGACGTCGTCATACACGCCAAGCGGTTTTATCAAAGTGACAATGCAGCTAATATACTACACGTCGGGCTAAAGCTAAATTAGGCTAGCATGCTATCATTAGGTAGTTCCTTAATGGAAGACAGCGCGTGGCTATGGAAACCCGTTAACACAAGCATACGACTCCTCAGCTTCTCCATAAAATTGCGCATTCACTTTACCCCGTGCTCTGGATAATTCAAATTGAATGTGACGTTAAATTAGTTAGGATCGCTGATAAAATATTACCCGTCCATTTCTGTAGAAAATTCTCAGCGCCTCCGCTTTCGGTTCTGTTGTCTCTCCAGTTTACACCAACACTGCGCACGCACACATACATACGAGAGCAAAATGGAGGCAAGTTGCAAGACGAGCAAAAGGCGGAAATGGGCGGAAAGTTCCGAAGTCAATGAGCGGACTGTCTGCCCCACAGTAAACTGAAACAAATCTACTATTGTGGCATCTACATGTGCCCGGGAACGTCTATGTTGTGTTGGTTAGTAATGACGATGCTGTAACTGACCTCCATTTATTCTGACAGGGACAGAACATATTGCAGAACGTTCCATGAAATTGCACAAATGAAATATAGGCTATAAACTCTAAAATTGAGTGCAAGTTTAAATTTTCATAACTTAAAACTGGCAGCAATGATCTGTCAAAATAACTGTATATGGACTAGATCTAGTAACAGATGTAATATTGTGTGAAACAAAAGTAAAGCCTATAGGACTACAATAAAAATTGCCAGAAATAAAAAGGATGGATTTTAAGGATAAAATATATAGACTAGCTACTTCAGTTTCATGGTCCTGGTATTGCACATGCTGGCTCACCTTCACACTGTCATGACTTAGTGGGACATGACTACTGGGACAGCCAAAATGTCTGGTGTAAAAAAAAAGGGCATGAAAACATAATTTCACCTTCAATAAGGACATCTTGAAAATGTCTGATTGACATTAGAAAAGTGTGTTCTCGGGATGTAGCCCACTAAATTATTTCGGTGATCACTAGTGGACAGTGGAACAAGCTGCAAACACAACACTGACACATTATCACCTTATAAAGATAGTGTGTTAACAAACACTCTGGGCAGGCAGTGTAGGTAGCCTACAGTGGGTTTATCAGGGCTTATTCACTGAAAACAGCTGCCCGCTGCAAATGGAAACAATTTTATGTATAGTGAGACTGAACCAAAAACAGTAAAGTTTCAGACCTTAAAATAAATACAATGAGGTGAGAGAAGCTAAGGGTATGGCGGACCGATCCTGACACATTCAGAAATAAATACAGAAATAAATAAATGCTCAATAAATAAATAAGCATCCGATTAAATACACTAAAAAATAAAGTAAATAAATAAATGTAGGTAGTAATTAAATTATACAAGGAGACATAAATGTATATATCTATTTTAATTACCTTATTTATTTATTGTCCGTTATAATCTTCAACTTCATTTATTAATTACTTCTTTTTTAAATGTATTTATTTATGTGTGTGTTTTAATAATTTTGTCTGTTTTATTCTTGCGTTGCATTTTCTACCCTATTTATTTTCACCCATGGTATTTATTTCTGCCTGTCCTTTTTACATTTCTCTATGCATTTCTGTCTCATTATGCAAATTAGGAGGGGCTGTGTCTCAAGGGGTCATCTTCTCTGCTATTGGTGGACCAGTCAGACAGGAGAGCTCTAGGCCTACTCTGCCTGCAGACATCAACGATCTGCCCCTCACACAGTCAGATGGCTTCCTTCAGTGCGCTGAGGTGTTTAGCAACTCTGTTTGAAGACACTACCAGCCATGTCTTCCTTCTCTTTTCACGTAGACGCTCCGACAGACAGTGCTTTCAGTTTGCTGCATGCATGGACACAGAACTGAAGTATAGGGAGAAGCACACGGTCAGCTGGCTGCCGCTAAATCTGGAGTGCACTCATATTCAATTCTGTATGGTAAATTCAGTTTTAACGGAGCAGAACGAGCTGACAGGCAGAGTTAGAGACTTTTTCTGTCCGTTTCTCTCTTTACAAAGATGCATGTTGCAGTCAGAGTCTTCTCTGAAGAGGGCAATGAAGTCTCAGTAGTACCCGATGCGAGCACCACATACAACACAATTTATCAAATTACACAACAGATATACAGTATGAAAATAAGATTGATTGGATTATACTCACAGGAAGTATAAAACCTGTTACATGCATCTATTAAAAGTAAAATAACACAAAAATGTCAGGGAAATTACTTTACTTAGATTTAAGTACTGCAGTTGTACATTTGAAATACCTTCCTACCTTTCTGATAGGAAGTTCTCTTGAGGTGGTATAAAACATTTCTTCTTAAATTCTGATTTGAGTTGTGGACAACTATGACCACATGAATTAAAAATTTCATTTCACTGCCCAAGTCAGCTATAACACAAGCCTTGTTCATTAGACTACATGCTGTACAGTATTTGTAATTTGATTTATTATGCATTTCTTCTTCTTCGTTGCATGATTTAGAATAATAAGTTGAGAAATGGGTCTGTTCTGAGTTGATCCTGCTCTGCAGCAGTTAATAAAGTCCATTTAATCCCCAAAATGCTTTCTTTTAGGCAGGCTGGAGCAGGAAACAACTCACCTTTCTCAAGTTGTACAGTAACATCACATATGTGTATGAAGGTGGATCAAAAAAGCTTATCTTAAATGTCAAAGTAGAGAGGAGCCTAGTAGGCCTATTTATTTTCATTCATTACACAAAATGAATAAGCTATGCAGACAGTTCTAAAGAAAAAACATCTTCTTCTTCTGTTCTCTACTTGTCATAGTTACACAGTATTAGGGGTGTGGGCTGTATTAAAAGTATCCACTGTTCTCCCATGCTCTAACACACAGTAACGATGAAATGTGTGCTGTTCTCTCATTCTTCCTCTGTATGTACACATAAACAAGGCAGGGAAATACAAAAGGAATTTATTTTATTGTTTGGGGATTGTTTTCTTTGTTGCTCTCCTTCTCCTCCTTCTTCTTTTTTTCCTCTGAAGAATATGGTTATGTTCTCCGCATGCCTCCTCCTGTGTTTTCTGTGTAAGACATAGAAGTACAGTAACTAACGTTAGCCTTCATTACATCATTTCGACTGGTGAAGTGCAGTAAAGTTAACTTTAAATTGACTTCACCACCACACATAAAACACGGCTTAATAGCAATCACATTTAACAGAAGCATAAAATTCTTCTTAATGGTAACTATTAAGATTAGTTTATTTGTTAGTCACAACCACTAGCTTAAGAGCTTTAGCCTATATGATGTTAGCACTACATAAATTAGCCTAGCGGCTAACGGACTTTTACTCTCCTCATAGCTTAACAGATTACATGTATTATTCATAATACTCACCGCTGGTGAACTCACTGCATCTCCCGACACAACACCACGGTTGAAACAGCAGCTGATAACAGCAGAGCAATGAGCTGCTCCGTGGGAGCATTTACCGTAAATACTCGAATAGGAGTGCACTCCAGATTTAGCTGCGGCTAACTGATGTGGCTCACAGAAACAACAGCTCACTTTCCTGCAGTTCTGTGTCCGTATAAGTTGCTAATTGAAAACTCTGTAGGTCAGAGTGTCCACGTGAAAAGAGAAGGAAGACATGGCTGGTAGTGTCTTCAAACAGAGTTGCTAAACACCTCAGCGCACTGAAGGAAGCCATCTGACTGTGTGAGGGGCAAGATCGTTGATGTCTGCAGGCAGAGTAGGCCTAGAGCTCTCCTGTCTGACTGGTCCACCAATAGGAGAGAAGTTCACCCCTTGAGACACAGCCATTTCAGTCATTTGTATAACGAGGCAGAAATGCATAGAGAAATGTAAAAAGGACAGGCAGAAATAAATACCATGGATGAAAATAAATAGGGTAGAAAATGCAACGCAAGAATAAAACAGACAAAAATATTAAAACACACACATAATACATTACAATACATTTAAAAAAGAAGTAATTAATAAATGAAGTTGAAGATTATAACGGACAATAAATAAATAAGGTAATTAAAATAGATATATACATTTATGTCTCCTTGTATAATTTAATTACTACCTACATTTATTTATTTACTTTATTTTTTAGTGTATTTAATCGGATGCTTATTTATTTATTGAGCATTTATTTATTTCTGTATTTATTTCTGAATGTGTCAGGATCGGTCCTCCATACTAACGAGAACAGCTGATAATTATCTGTGTGCTTGTAAGTGACCACTTCCACAAGTCGTTTGGTAAATATTTTAATATAAAAAAATTGATTGGTGCAGCTTTAAAATGTCTGACACATCATTAGGACATAGGCCTATGTTTCCTCAGAATATTAGGGAACCCTACACCAAAACATATTTATTTTTAATGTCCTTATAACATCATAATCAATTCACTATATGTCTCCTGGACATTTAGAACTTCATGAAAACGTCTGATTGACATTATGAATTCCAGGAGGTCAAGGTACCCATACACAATTACACCCAGTATTTGATACAGTCAGAACACATTTTTTTTGTTAGCTGGGCAGTTTGGACTCCTTCTGCATGCGAGGGAAAAGGAGAAAAAAAACAGGGCAGTTTTTGCATAATGATTAATCTTGACAGACATACGTCATGCTCCTAGGCTCCTGACAACGTCACGCCCCGGGTGAAATTAACGCCTAACTGCTTATCTTAAAGGACCTGGGATTTAATTAAAAATGACATTTCCCCAAAGACTTGCGCTTCTGAGGCTGCCATGTTGAAATTAAGCTGATGAGGGGCCCTCTGAGCAAAAGGGAAATAAGCAAACTGTCAAACGCTCAGCAAACCACTGCCGTTTATCAGTCCTGCTCGCTGCTCAGGAAATAACAGTGGACTGACATCCTGCATGGCACTGCCGCTGCACCATGGATACAAGTCACATTGTTATGAAAAAGAAGGAGGGGGGACAAAACAACAAACCTGTCAAATGTGATATGGAGACAAACAATGTGGTTGGGCTGAGTAGGGGAACAGGGTACTGAAAGGAGCTCTTAAGTCACAACAGACATATTTTTCCAGTGACAAAAGCAAACTTTATGACTTGAATTATGAATTTCATAATGAGTGCTACTCAAATAGTGAGTCTTCAACAGAATTAAAAAAAAACTGGGAAGGAATATGAAATACTACAAACTGAATACACATGGGACATTTTCCTTATTGTGCCTTTTTATAAGACCATTGACATCAAAGAATATCTCTCATCCTGCAGATTGTGCTTGTATATCTCTGACTGAATTCTCCTGACAATTCCTAACAGGTTAGAAAGTTAATAAAATGCTTTTACTCCTAGTCCTAAAAGTAGAACCAAAAAATGTGTCACCCTAAAAATTTTCATCCAATTCACCATATTCACACGGTGACCATTTTTCTCTGACATCACACTAAGGGTGGAAAGCTCAAATGCTGTTATCATAAGGATAATGCCATACTGCTGTGTTCAAGGTTGCAAGTTATATAACATAGGCAATCTGACATTGTTAACATTTCACCACTTCCTGCTTGATCAGAAACTGAAAAGACAATGGATGGTGAAAATCCAGAGGGACATTGGGCCATATTTCAAGGTAAAACAACATATTTATTTTAGCCTGGAAGTAATAGATGTAATGTTAATCAGGGTTGCATTGTAATATTAACAGTGTTATTGTCTCTTCACCAACATCAGTCTCTTCATGTCACATTAAACACTCAATGCTCACAAAGTGTTTGGAACGCGTTGTTGTGTTCTGTTCGTGTAATCTGGATGAACATTACACAGAAATGTGTTCACGTGAGCATAATGACACGTAACCAGACTTAACCAGGCCATTTCCACCATCCATTGTCTTTTTAGTTTCTGATCAATCGGAAAGCAATTTGTCAGATTCCCTAAGTTTATACAACTTACAACCTGGAACGCAGCAGTATTACTGCAACCTCCAACTAGAAAAAGTACCATGGATTGCCATTTTCAGATTCAGTCGGATTTCCTACTTGTGAACTTTTACTTATATACTTTGTGAAAATATGTATAATTACATGTATTTAAATTAAAATAAAACAGACTATCACATAGCGGGCGGCACGGTGATGCAGTGGCTAGCACTGTTGCCTCACAGCAAGAAGGTTGCGTCAAACCCGTGTCTGCGTGGGTTCTCTCCGGGTGCTCCGGCTTCCTCCCACCTAGACATGCAGCCTAGGTTAATTGGTGACCCTAAATTCACCTTAGGTATGAGTGTGAGCGGTTATTTGTCTCTGTGTGGCCCTGCGATGTACTGGCGACCTGTCCAGGGTGTACCCCGCCTTTCGCCCGATGTCAGCTGGGAGTGGCTCCAGCCCCCCGCGACCCTTCAGTATAAGCGGTTGACAATGGATGGATGGAGACTATCATATAGTGTAGTGAACAACGGTGTGGATTTGTGCATTTTATATTGAATAAATTTGGAGCTACTCTAAATTCCTTTCTCCTCCCCCAGAGAAGAAAGCAGGGAGTCAAAGTTGCTTTCTCTAAGTGCTAGCCCTGACCATAAAGCTGGCACCCTTTTGATTCTGAAACTGATAACGCGGGGCCTGACTGTTGAACTGACAAAGAGACACAAACCAGCCATTGGCATTTCTCTGAACAGCCTATCAAAACTGCCCCCCCCCCCCACACACATGTTTCCGTGGCAACTGACTTTGCTCTATGTTTTATTACCACATCAAAAAGAAAACCCTTGTCTCACCTAAGTGTGACATAATCCAGGACAGCCGAACTTTCAATGTAAAAAAGACTGCAGTCTCCAAAGACTCAAAGCATTTAATTGAGTTAATTAAATCTTTAGTTACTTGATTACGTTTGCCTCTATTTGAGCAGTTAACATGTTGTTGCTATCTGTTGTTGATATTAGTGCTGTAAAGGAAATTTGAGTTCGCAGTGTTTTTTATTTTCAGCAAGACACTCCTTCATCTAATGTAATCAATGCTTGTTCATAATACTTTCCTACAAAATTCCTTTAGAAATGATGACAAAGGAATGTTTTACTATACTCTTAATCGCCAGCTTGAATTTAAGGATGAATCAACAATATTCCCAGTTCCTAAGGAGAGGCGATCTTTGATTTAATCTAAGCTTTCCTCATGTAACCTGAGCTCCCCCAAGTGGACGAAATAAGTATTACATGCCCTCGTCGGAAATGCCGTTAAATGTATAAATATCCTGACCAATAATGTGACAATTGTTTCCTGTTACCAAATGCTTAGAACAGTACAACCATTGTGGAAAATATTTGATTATAATACGCGCAAATAGATTTCTTTTTAGACATTAAGTTTAGAGAGGCAGTCCCTTGGGAAACCTGAGACGCCCCCTGGGGAACCACGCCCCAGGCAACAAAAGAGCGACACGCGACCTCTTGTGGGCTCTTCTCTTCGCTCCTTGCTCTTCCGCTCTGCTCGGCTCCCTGGGCGCTTTGGCACACGACGGCGTGCCTCGCCAGGCAACGCCCAAGACTCGGCCAGCGAGACGGGCCTTTTGTTCGCCTGAAGCTACACACCTGAAGTGCCGCGACATCGATCTGGATTCAGTTTGTTTTATTTTCTTTATTTCTTTTGTTTGTTAAAGTTATGAGTCCGTTAAGTTACACTGGACTAATTCAGGAACGACCAAGTTCCATTTTAAGCCTTTTTCGTCAAGCCAACTTCACCGAGGTCTGACCAAGCCACGTGGTCTCGCCAGCTACAACGAAGGAAACCTGAAAACAGCCGAATTGCCTGACGGAGGAGGCGTTTTCAATCAGACACGGACCCTTTAGATATGAGACTGACTGATGATTTAAGATAATTGAGCGATTATTAACTAACTGATCACTAGTAATAATTGTATAATTATTAAAACTACCTAGAGGTCCGGAGACTCTAGGATTATAACAACTCCGGTGGTGCCCTTAACGAGGAACATTGATTTTATGAATCTTAAAAATTCATAACTGGGTATCAATTCTCATAAAGTTATTAAATTGCATAACTAAATTTAGGTTTGCTACATATAGTAAAACCTGTTCTGCATGTAAATTGGTATAGAAATATGTTGCCAGTGTTATTAGGTAGCTGGTTACAATAAAGAATCTGATAAAGTCATCAACAGTTATTCAGTAAAATGTTAAAAATGCCAAAACATTTGAAAACATTAGGAAGGATAACCTGCACTGACTGACTTTTGAGGATTACCAACTGATGTAGCTAGAGTACAGTTAACTTGTAACTACAGGCTATTTATGTCAGTTGTTTTCAATTAAACGGCCATCCTTTTAATTAACACCAAAGGCACTGCTGAAGGTTTAACTGTGTGTGCACTTTGTCACGGTTAGCCATGTTTTTCGATCACTTTCAGCGTCATGCACCACCATGCACCTGGAATGCTTTGAGGATGGAAGTCGCATATTTCAACTTGACATTTTCCAGTTCTGAACAGTCTGGAACGCGGCACATGACATTATCCTTTCGATAACTTTCCACCCTATGATGTCAGAGGAAATATTTGGGCCTAGAACTCTGGTTAAACTGATTCAGCTCTATTAATTGGTCTTACTGTCTTAAAACAGGGTGTTATTTGAAATCTATGTATACAGACTTTTGTGTGTGTGTGTGTGTGTGTGTGTGTGTGTGTGTGTGTGTGTGTGTGTGTGTGTACCTCACATGTAAACTCACATCTTTCATCTCTCGTTGACAGTGGTGTCACAGCAAAGACATCAGTTGGCAAAGGATTGTGACAGACTCAGTCAGAGGTGATGTCATCATAGCGCGACCTGCGAGGAAGAGGGCACTCTGATCCAGTTGTGCTGTCTGTGCCAACATGGGGCAGAGGTACTGGATGTGTTGTCGGAGGTGTGAGGTGTGTTTCAGTGGCTGTCGTCTCCCATATCTCCCTCAGCTTTAATCAGCCACATTAGTTTTGAGTGCGAGTTGATATGCACGCTGATGCTTTCATACGACAGGGCACACACACAGAAACACACTCTCACACACACAGATGGAAAGTAGCCTACAGTGGAGCTTCCTGAGAAAGCCTTCATTGCTGATGCACAGTCGGTGTTCCGGTTGGTAATTTAGCCCTGCATTGAAACATTTAAAGAGAGAACAGTAATGTCATCAAATGTCATTTGTGTCATGGCAACCGGCAGGGAGATAAAATGTCATCTTGTCTGAGAATGAATATTTCTGCAGGGTCAGAGAACCCATTTATTAAAATTACGGCACTGGTGCCCCTCTGTGCTAAAGAGACAGTATTCCCTGTCATGTTTCACAGTGACCCTCCAGCTTAACATTTCTCTCATTTTGTCCTTTCCAGTTTTCCCTCAGAGTGGCAGCACGCATGCCTGTATGTGTGTGTGGTGTTTAAGCGTGCCATATACTGAAAGCTGCCCCTCCTAAAAGGCAACACAAAGTGAATGTCAGGACACCAACATGGCCACAAGTGACATGGGGAACTGACAGATGTAACAGGCATCCTTGGAAGAACATGTCCCCGCTGCTACTGACAACTCTTTTCACAACACTTCTCAGTGGAGTTGTTGAAGCTGAGACTTCTTGAAGATGGCACCAGGGAGATGGGGAAAATATCAAATCCAAAATGCTCTTTTCAAAGCACATTTCTCCATGTCTAAATGCATTTGAACAATCCATCATTTGCTGACAACAGCTGTAGGAATGTCATTATGATATTATGTTAATATATTCAGAAGAATATCACCAACATACATGAATTGCAGTGTGTTGCAGAATGTGAATTTTATGTGCGTTTACACCGTGCTAAATAACTAATGATGTGGGACTGGCCTGTTTCCTTGCATTCCTGCCACAAAAAACTGCACTCTGCAGAATGAGAGGAGAGACAGCAGACTCCCCCACATTATTTGATCAAATGCTTAAGTTACTGTCAAAGCAAACTCATTCATTTTGACAGAGTAGGCAAAGAAGCATTCAGAACTAGTCTGACTGATCTGGTCGGACTTTGTGGAGGGCTGACACACACACCTATTTTTCAGGGACCAAAGCTGCTGATGCTGGATAATTTGTGCTGAAATTAGATTATTGATTGAACTTTCAAAAAAAAGAAAGAAAGACTATCTTCCTTATGAAAAGTTGAATAAATGAGGAAAAAACACACCCCTAAATAAATCAGTACACTCAGTGGTTTTGCTGCTACAGCCTGTCTTGATCAGGTATGACCCATAGCTTATGGTGGCTAATGTTGAAAAACTTTTCATAGATATTGCTCTGTAACTGACATTACTGAGTCAGTTCACCTACTTTATGGCTCATGCCTATTTGTGCTTATCTTACACATTCATTTAGCATGTCATAGTTAAACATTTAAATGGTTTTATCACAAAAGTAATAAAAAAAAAAAAAGAAAGTAAATGGTTGCAACCCTCTCCTCCCCTACCTCCTGAGCCACAGCCACGCCTTGTCATAGAAGAAGACAAGGACCTGGCAGAGGCAAATTCAGCTTAGTCCTAATATTGATGATCCTGGATCACATGGAAAATAGCAGTAAGTAAATCTGATTCTAAAACTGCCACAACTGCTGGGCAATAGTCAACAGCAATTGGACCCAAACGCAGACAAAGGAGGCAGCAGGATGATTTCACTGATTTATTTGGTGATGTAGCTTGTAGGCAGGCAGACAGGCAACTGATGGACAGGGGCAGCTCATGACACCACATGTAGGCAAAGTTCATGCAAGAAGCCTCAGGTGGACAGCTTGGGGGCTGGACAGGGCCGGTGCAGGAGACCTCAGGCAGATGGCCTGGGGAAGGGCAGAGGCAAAACTGCTTGGCCAAACACATTAATCCAATCTCCCTCAAACACAGTCCTGTCAGATGGACTGTGTCTTTTCTCCCTTGCCACTCCCTCCTGCCCAGCAATAACCCCTTCCCCTCCGGTCCCAGTCACCTGAGCTTCCCCAGTCACTTACTCACCCTCTGCCCTGCAATCGACTCATTCCCCTCACCTGAGCTTGCCAGCTCCACACCTCTATTTCATTCCATCATCACAGGATATTGACCTGGCATGGCATTTCAATCTGGAGTGGTCCCCGGGCGCTGTACTGTGGCTGCCTACTGCTGCCTTCAGGAATGGGTTAAATGCAGAGGATGAATTTCGCTACATGTGCGTGTATGTCACAATAAAGTATGTTTACCTTTACCTTACCTATATATATCCCGTGAGCTGTACCTGCCTGCCTCGTGGGCCTGTAAGCCTTGAACCTTCTTTTAAATAAATCATTGTTCTACTCCAGCTCTTCCTCCATCGTCTGCATTTAGGTCCTATTCCTGTTGTTCTGCTCATTACAGTCTTTTTTTTCTGTTTATTTAGTGTATTTCTTCATGTACAGGACATTTTGCAGGAGAAAATATAAAATACAAGCATAAATGAAGTAAAAGTAAAATGTAAGATAAGTCAAAGAAATAATCACCCCAAATCAGCCCCTACCTTCTGACCAGGACCGTAATATAAAAACCACTGGTACTAGTAACGAAAAGTAAAAAAAGTAAAAAAGTAAAAAAAATAACGAAGACGAAGAAGAATCACGGTACAAGGTGGTTTATTAGTCATTATACAGCACAAGGTTGCATAACGAAAAAGAAATTTGTAGTTCCTTCATGTTACACACACAACAAGCCGGAAAAAAAACGATAAAAACAAAAGTGTAGCGAAGTATGAAGGAGCTACTGGCTGCTGCTTCTACAAGTGCTGCCGGATGCCAGAGCAACTACATATTATATAAAAATAAAATGAATTGGTAAAAAAAAGTTGTTACCAACTACTAATAATAACTATATTCAAGGTTTACACACAGTACATAGAGCATCCATTATTCATATTTATCATAGTTTCACAAGTGTGTATATCAGCTAGATCTTGTCGTCAACCCACATCAGGCTATGGCATATTTCTTATGTAGTTCCTAAAGCCAGACCAGCATTTATTTTATTTATTTATTATGAACATTATTTTTTTCGATGCTATGTAATAGGAAATTTCTTTAAGCCACATGCACATGGGGAGAGTCCATGCTGTTCCATACTGGGGCAATACATATATTGCCGGCAATTATGGCCAGTTTGATTAACCACACCTTATTTCTTTTGTTAAGAGAAATGTCTGGCAATGTCTGTCTAGGCGAGTAAGGCTAATTTAGGGGAATAGGGGCTGAAAAACCCAGTAATCTCTTTAAAAGGCTCCCATTTTGTAATGCATTCATTTATTGCATTCCCAGAACATGTGGATGAGGTGACATTTACATTTATTCATTTAGCTGACGCTTACAATTGCTATATATGTCAGGTCGCACACCTCTGGAGCAACTAGGGGTTAAGTGTCTTGCTCAGGGACACATTGGTGGCTGTGTCACAGTGGGGAGTTGAACCCGGGTCTCTCACACCTAAGGCATGCATCTTATCCACTGCGATATCACCACACTACACTACATTACGCTACATCTAGTGTAAAGATCTGAGATTGATTCATTAAACCTACGAACACTTTCTGATGTAAAATAAGTTATGGAGACAGAAAATCACCAACAATGTGAATGCCTAAATTAACAGGCGTATTCTATAATATGAACGTGTTGATTTGATGTGTTCTTATGCCGAGTATGATAATTTTAGCTCGGGCACTGAATAAGTGCTCATTCCAACTCACTTTTAAGAACTTATCATCACTTCAAAAATCTAATTTATTTATTTAACAAACTCAAAAATGTTCCAAACATCGTTCTCAATTAACTTCATAAAGCAACAAGACATAAAATCCATTCATTCCATCAAAGGTGCTCAAATAGTGGTGAAAGACTGAATCTCAACATCCCCCATATTACCTGCACTACATGTCCAGTCTCTATAATACTAACCTGAAATAAACACATTCAAATTAAACTTAATTTCAGTAGGCCTACCTAATTAAATGCTCATAATTTTCAGCCTCACATAAGAAAAATGAAACCAAACAGCTGCGACAGGCTATGTGAAACAGACTTGGGAGCAAATACAAAATATAAAACACATTTCAAAGCGGTAAGTAGGCTTACTGTCATATCCTTAAAGCCTACAACAAGCAGTAGCCTACAAGGCTTTAGTGCTTCAGTCAGTCTCTGCAGAATGTCACTATACAAAAGTTTCTCCTCATCATCACAGCATACATAGAAGCAGCCTATAAAACAGTCTGTGGGATCTCCAATGGACGGGGATGTCATTTTCCAGAGAGCTGGCTGGTCAGTAGGCAGTGTTTTCATAGAGGGGATCTCTTATCTAGAGCATAACCTGCTCTGGGGCAGATTAGCTTTTCCCCAGTAAGAAGTGAATCTCAGTCGTGGTACTGAAAATCCAGAGTTAGCTCCGAAGTTAGCTTGCTAAGCTCAAATCCTGCTCCGTGGTACAGGCCCCTGGTCACCACATTGGAACAGCTTTGGCAATAATCACACCATAATATTGTCATGTTCATATTTTCCAATCAAACTACCTGGATGGCTGACCTTAAAAGGAATTGTGAGAGAGGGTGGATTTCACAATCTAACTTAAAATGACCGCAATTAACCAGTAAGGGAAACCCCAACCAGAAAGAGTGGACCAAAACAGCAAAAGTGAGAAATCTGAGAGCACCCTCTGTGGCTACTCTAAATTGTTTACCTCCTAACATATGTAAGAGTGAAAACTATGATTATAAATACAAATTCACTGTTTAATAAAAAACAAAATTGAACAAATGCACAATTGATTCCAATATTTGACTATTAAATGTTAAGTTTAACACTGTTTTTTCAACTTGAGAAAGAGCTGTTTCTCAAAGCTTTTTGAGTTCAGTCTTGCTCTCTTGGGAGAGAAAATGAGTCCTGCTTTGCCTTTCAAAAGCTGCTGAAGCTGGTAGAGCAGTATTCAGCCTAAGAGACAGCTTGCACACTGCTGGAAAGTTATTAAGGATGTCCTTGAGATCAACTTTGCAGGCAAGGTAGCCATGTTATCATGACCGTGAGTAGGCTTCATGCTGGCAAAGAAGTCCTCTTCGTCAGTGGTGTTGGATCCATCAACTGATGATGAGTGATGCAAGGTCTCCTCTTCCAGATGGTCTTTGATGTAGTCCAGAACTTTAATACAAATTCAGATTTTTCACAAACACACTGATGCCATTTCTCCATGTACTGCCAAAATCCACTTCAAACTCATCACTAAACAACTTGATACGATCGTCTGAGTTAGATATCCTCTTTATGTTTCATGGTCACTTTTTATTTATGAAATGAAAAATCATTGAAACAGTTTACCTTTCATGAGAATGTTTTCATCTGTTGTCCAGGATGTTTTCAATTTTGGCACTAGGATTGCAGCTGCAGACAACTCTGGCTCTACAAGTATGCCACCAAAGCCTTTCTGCAGTCTGTTTTTGAGGGCATATACCAGGGGCTTGCAGTACTTGGAGGTTATTTGGATTCTGTCTAGCTTGGAGATGAGGAGGTTGAGAGTGGGCAGAAGCCATCTGTACACTGACCTACCCCTGGAGGATACTGGTGGCTTTGGCGATTGGGGACATGGTCCTGGCATACTCATCCAGGAAGGAAACATCAACTGGATTTAGCCGGTCACACATTTAAATGACACTACTTTACTGACCATCTCAAGTTGTCATATTTTTACCCAATGTGTGATTGAAGTGCCTTTTTTATTCCTCTCAGGTAAACTACCAAAAGGAAAGGATGGAACTCTTAGGCCCTCACCTAGTCTATCAACTCCTCCAAATCGAGATTAGTTTAACTAAAATCTTATTATGTTGGAGACAACTGACAAATGGGATTTAGAAAGGCTAAAGACATCTGCAAAATGTACGCCATTTACATTATCATTGGAACATGATTTCATGGAATCATAAAAACCAACACTTAAATGGAAAACTTGAGTTTAGAGCAGGCTGTTCAGAAAGACCCCTCTCCCTGATCTTTGATGATTGTAAGGATTCAAAGATCAGGGAACAGCCAAGAACAAGGAATTCCACCAGGTTGCGTTGGGGCGAGCATCTGAGTTTTGCATGCCTCTTTTATCTATCAAGAGAGCTTCTTGTTGGCTCATCAGAATTTGCTTTTATGGCGTCCACTGTAGAAATCAAGTTCAATAAGTGGTAAGCACATCCATGATGTTTAGGAAGTTGGAACTGCAAGCCATCATCCTCATCCAAAATAGCTGCAACATCAACAACCTCCAGACCTTCCACATCCTCCTCTTCTTTACCACTCATCCCACTTTGGAATGCACCCTCTTCTGTTTCGTGAAGAAATTCAATCCATTATCACTGGTAGTTCGAACAATCTTGTTTCGGATATCTTATTCTGAATGTGTCTCATTCACTGCACAAGCCAAAACCTCAAAGGTATGAGAGCCTCTCAGCTGCTTACATGCTAGTGCTACAGAGCACCTATCCAGACTGCTGGGATCTGCCCAGTGTGCTGGGATGCCAATATGACCTCTTCTCCTTGTGCCCCAACAGTCAGTTGTTGTAGGTATGGAATCTACCCTTTTCATTGCTCCTTCAAGATTTCATTGCCAGCATAGCCTCATCCATCCTTCATTGCACGGTGGTCCTTGACGCGAGAGAGCAGTTAGGTTTAAGGTCATGTAAGATCGCTGTGCTGTTCAGACTGCATGACTTGCTGTCTTGTAATTAGATTCTTGAAGTTGTTGTGGTGTTCACACTTTGTGACTACGGCGACGGGGGGTCACACACACTACATGAACTGACAATGATTCTGTCGCCTGATGACCGGTCATCAACATGATCCTAGATAGGCAAGGTTATGTCTCCTCGGGGACAGAACTCTATCATTAAGAGTATTAATAACTGGATTAATAACCTGTGCTCAGCTGATTTTAAGATGTTTGAAAGAGCCGCAAACTCCCTAACTGAAAGTGTGGAATGATCAAATGATGGGAATAGGGCTTTGATGAGTTGACTGTCAATCTCACAGTCAAAGCTTCGCAGCAAAATGAGGATCATGCCATTCTGGCGATATGGGGGTGCTCAACGTCATTTAAACAACAAAACTACCAGTGTTCTCCAAATAAGTTAATATACAGCCTATTAAAATATACATTTCAACATAAAATGTATAAAATCCCTTGCGGGACATTCTGGTCATTTGTCACCATTGATGAACCACACAAACAATATTATATTGTTTTTAAATAGTACTTGAAAAAGACCCGCTAGGAACCGACACGGCACACACGCAAAACTCTGCACAAGATCGGTGAATGACAGGCGAGCAGATCAGATAGGAAATGATCAACAATAAGCCTCAGTTTATCTGTAACGTTAAATGTAAAGTGTAAGTTACAGAAAGTAATAAATAGAGGCGGCATTTCTGCAGCTTCTACTGTGCTCCCCCTACCTCTTGAAATCACCTGCGCAAACACACACTGATTCGACTATCAGTCGACTATGGGCAAGACTTGACAATTATGTTTTGACTATGTAAATCGTTAGTCGGGGACAGCCCTAGCTGGGAACTGTTACTTGTCAAAAGATGCTGGGCAGATTGAATTATAAAAACTGATTGAGGAACAATGAGACAGCTTAAGTTCTTTCCTTTATATGTCTAAAGGGAGCAAACTGACGTGAAAAGATTGTCTATGCATTTGTGGCAACATAGGAGAGAGAGGAGAAAGCACAAAACTACAACAGAGAGAAGATGTTGAGATAGTAACATGCATTAATGGGATTAGAATGCATACAGAATGGAGAGGGAGTGGAGTTCACTGCATCATGGGAAGTCTCCCAGCAGTATAGGCCTATAGCAGCATAACTAAGGGATAGTTCAGGGCTCACCTGGGCTCCTCTTGACAATATCCCCTGTCATGTCAGCCGTTCCCCTCCCCTGCTGAACACAGCCTGAGCCAAGCCTTGATTTCCCATCCTGAGTCGTTATTATTATTATTATTATACAACATGGAATCTAATCAATAGTGCCTTCCAATCATTTGAGGTTAACTAGATATATTAATCTCATTCAGAAAGAGATCATGACAATTGTGTACCATGTGAATGTGTCACACAGTCAATACAGTTATGATAGCATATCCATGTATTAAAACAACCTCACATTCCACGTGTGATTATAAACACGTATTGATTTCAAGTGTGACTGCATAGAGGTTCCCTTGTGTCTCCATCGGGATAGAGACACACTGTACTGAATCAATGTGTTGCAATCCAGGCAATAGCTTCAATATTCTCCCCTGCTCTGTTTGCAATTTGGTGCTCGATTGGAGACATCATTCTTCAGCTCTCTCCAGACGGAATGGCGATAGGTGGGATGTTAATCTATCCACTGGCCGGTGGACTGTGGAGGCGGAGCTGCATTTGTATTGTGAGGTCATGCAGGGCCTCTGGGTATTGGTGAGTGTTGCATGGTTTTATGTTGTTTCCCTCACAGTTCCATCTGTATTTGCTGTCATCACATGACAAGTGATTTCTACCTTTGAGATTTGTTAAAATATACACATCAGAACATACTGATTTCCTTTTTGTTTAAATTCAAAAAGAGACGGGTGGGGCTCGATGTCCAAGTAAGCTGCTACAATGAGTGAATTTGAAGCTCAGTAAATATTTTATATTACCAACAGATCAAATGACGTAATATGTGAAAAGTGTTGCTCATAGTAGTTAGTTGAACCTAAAGAGAATTATCACTTGATTCTGCAGTTTACCCCAGCTCTACTAAATATTTTAGCATCCTTCTGCTCATTGGTTTGGTTTTATGACCCACAACTTTACTGTTTCTGTTCTGTTTCAGTGCTCTCATCAACCTAGGCAGCAGTGGGCTTCTGTTTTCAACCAGAACCTCTGATAAAGCCTCTGTACACTACCTGCTCAGCACCAAACAGCAGACAGACACAGTTAGAGTCTAGCTCGTAAATATAACCATTTGTGATGCAAAGTCTTGATGTGTACTTTGACATTCCAGATCTGTACCCCACAATATCTGAGGGAATACTGGCCATATTTTGTTTTGAAAAGAGGAAGATGAACAACCACAAAAACACGTTTGGCATAACAGCTTTATATGTTGATAATACTGTGTCATGTTGTGTTTTCAGCTTCTTCTGACCAAGTGGCTGAAAACCCCCCTGCAGATTTAATGACTTTAATGACATGATCAATGAAATTATACAAATGTGCCCATTTCCCATAATTCAAAAAAAAAATCTTGACAAAGAACCAGTTTGGATTTTGTCATGAAGACTTTAGTATAAGAAATATTTTGTAACTGCAGATGGTTGTGCAACTGTATTTTGCTAACTGCTGGGT
The DNA here is from genome assembly GCF_014851395.1 of Micropterus salmoides. Taxonomy (NCBI): domain Eukaryota; kingdom Metazoa; phylum Chordata; class Actinopteri; order Centrarchiformes; family Centrarchidae; genus Micropterus; species Micropterus salmoides. The sequence goes on along the minus strand of NW_024040040.1, from coordinate 27,573,974 downwards.
TGTAGAGCAGCTATTATAAACACAATGTGCAAAAACCAAAGTCTAATTCATATAGATTAACTTGTGTAACCGACATGGTTCAAGAGGGAAAAAAGTGCTTATTAAGTCTGAATGTCCTTGATTATTACATTTCTTTAGTCTGTAAGGGTCCACTGATCAAAAGAATCAAAACAGCTTTTCATAAAAATGAATCCAAGTGGTGAATCCTGTCACGTAAAGTCCATAGCTCTCTGTCTGCTAACATCCTGCACCGTGTTGTTGGGTGTGTTTGTTTTCATTACCTTGCTTGCCTACAAAATAAAACTGCATAAGCAGTCTGTCTGAGCTAGATTAAATGAATGACGTGTATTTTATTGTTGTGAAATAAATAAACTGTTTCATAGTATTCTTTTCAGATTTGTGCGAAAGAAATAAAAGGCCTGTCCCATATTGTCAAATTTATAGCTTTACAGTTTTACGGTATTTCAAAGACATCTAGCTCCGTCCTGTCCTGTCTTGTAATAGCACTTGTGTTTCAAGAGGTGATAGTGAGTCATTGTAGCATCTAGTCTGCCTCAGTCCAACATGACAGGATGAAGAAGTAGAGCTGCCCTGGATGCTTGTCAATCAATGCTGCTGCTCGAGCTGCTCTCCTTCTCCCTCAGGTTCCCTGACCTCTTGTTCCTCAATACCTCTACTTTTTTGTCTCTTGCCATCCTTCCTGTCTCTGACTGGGCAGACTGGTTGTTGTTTTTTTTAGCAAATATCAAAGATATTCAGTAATATTTATAAAATTATTAGTCAATGCAAATGAATGCAAATATTATTATAAAATAATAATGAATATGGGGCACCACCTAGAATCAGGGACCAATAACCAAGCGTGTAAACAGTCTCAAAAAGGGGTTTGCCCTCCTAGAAATGCCAATATTCAAACATTATCTTACATTCATGAGGTGGACAGTGAAGGATGAATCCACGCAGACCATCACAGCTTATTACAACACATACACAAATAACCACAGGCAACTGCTCTTTAAAATGTACAATTGTACGATTTATTTAACTTTAGCACAGATCAATGATCAACAGCTTCAGCCAATAAACCACTACTGTCCACTGACTTTGGACTCTGGTCTTAATAAAGTGTAATTATTGGCAGGAACTGCAACAAGCAAAGATACACAAAATCCTAATTACCATCGGCGTTGCCAGGTCATTTTTCCGGGGCTGTAGCCCCGAATGAAACTCAACAACAGAAACAAAAATATTTTCCTTGTTAATATGCAATAATCTTCATGACACAGCCTGTCTCGCAGGTCTTCAAAGAGCGGAGGCTACTCACAATAATATCGCTACATTTTGTTTGAAGTTCACGTAAGGTGACCCCCACCGTTACTCAGCCTGCCTGCGTTTAGAGAGAGCACGAGAAGAGAGAGAGAGCGCGCATTGCTCACAGCTTCAGGGCTCATCCAGAACTTCTGAATTGCAAAATTGTAATCAATACATTTAAATATAAATGCTGTCGGTCAGTGTCTAGTCTGTGCATTAACACAAACGGTGAACAGTCGCCACAAAGTAATGAGAGATATCATGACACCTGACTGCGACACAGACACCTGTCCTCTGTGTCCTGCTGTCTCTGTCCCCCTCGCTCTGAGACACTACTGTTACTGTCTCCAGGATGCTTCATTCCCTCTGAAGTGGCTGTGAGCTGCACTTTATCAGAGGTGCTGAGGTGAACATTTGTGGTGATATTTAGGCCTAGGTCTGATCACAAGTGTTTTCAGTTTTGGTTTTCTTCCTCTGATGAAGAGCAGTGCGCTCGTCTCATCGAGTAGGCTACAAGTCAAATTGATTTATTTATATAGGTCTAACTGTTTTTGAAAAATGGGCAAACCATCGGCCCATAAAGCACAGGCCTATACTGGGCTGGCCCAATCACATCTCTTACAGCACCCACTCCCTCCCCCTCTGCTCCAGCTGTTTCTTGTGTTGTGGGATATATAGATAAAAGCTGAAATAAAGAATAAGCTACTGATTAGTGCATTACATTCTATTATATTTTTATATTCTGAATTGTCACCTGCCACCTAAATTTTGACCTTCCCTTTATAAAAATAAAGACATTTCCACCATGAACCTGGAGAAAATGTCTCCAGAATTCAGGAAATTAAGTGTTTAATGATCAAAATCTTCTGGGGGAGGAACCCCAGACCCCCCTAGCCAATATTTCATCATTACATATTTTTTAACTGAACTCAAATTATTTTAGGTAATTTATCATTTAGGTGAAAAGGTGGCATATACACATCTAAAAAGACTTTAGGCTACTTCAGGCATGCCTGCATATATGTAGACTCTGCTGGGATTAAATTAAATTAAAAAAGGTGATCTACAGGAGAGACATATCTGACAGCCTTACTGCTTTATATTACTTTATATAAATATTATTATTTATATTCTTCTTATTTTGAATTGTCACCTCAGACATTTCCCCAATAAACTGGTATAAAAAAATCACCAGAATGCAGGAAGTCAAGTGTTTAAAGCCAAAATCTTTCAGGGTTAGGACACCCAGACCCCCCAAAGTTAATATTATCAGTGTTAATTATTATCAGTAGTAACTATAAAATATAAAATAAAATAACTATAGATGTACTTTGGGTAGGCAGCAATGGGGGGTTAAAACATGAAAGATTTCTGGGCTGGGCTAAGCCCCCAATGTTTTAAGAGCATTTAAACGCCCCTGCTAATTACCGTGGTAAAACACAATAATTACCACTTTATCACACAGGAGCAGGCAGCACACTTGCATTCATGTTACTGGACTTTGGTCTTGATAAAGCGCAGTGATTGGCTTCACACACAGTGTCAGGACCAACACATGTAAAGGCCCAGCAATGTGTTACTAATACAAAAATGAAACATGCTAGACACGAAAGCACACAGCAATAAACAGGACGCGGCAGTCCATTAATTCCTGCAGAAATCACAACAGTGAAGATCAGGTTACAATAACAGCTATAAACCTATCTTTGCCCAGACATAAGCCTCTCATTTGAAATGAGTTAGTCTGTTTAGTAGAATTATCTCAAAAGACAGATTACAGGAAAAGAAGCAAACATAGCTCATCTTATAAGGAAACCTGAAGAAATGCATCTGAAAGCACAGAATACCCAGCCTCCAGTTCCATCATTTATTTTCAGAGCGTACAGTATTTGGTGATGTATGTGCATCAGTGTGTGAACATGTGCTTCCGAGTGTCTGTGCTGAGGGCAGCAGCATTTCATATTCCTCCTGTCTCTGTTTTTATTAGGTTGTTTACCAGTGGAGCTGAATACCGAGCAGTCGGGGGTAGTAAAAGAAAAGTGATGGGGGTGAGTAGGGGTTGTATGGCGTTAGAATTTAGACATTTTTCAAAATTTGATCCAATTTCCGTAAATCTCAGGCCCCCTGTTTTCACAGGTCCCTCCATTCTGCTTTCCAGTTTGTGACAGGCAGAGAAACCCTTGCTCAGTAATATAATCACCCACCCTCCCACCTACCACCCACCTTGCCCGAATGCTACCCCACACACTGATGTGAGGCCTATTCGCACAATATTGGAACAGCTGCAGCACCCAGAGTGCCTTATGATTATGAAGATGAGGGGGAACAGAGAGCTGCAAGCTGTCTGCTACCTCCTGGGGCCTATCATCACACCCCTCTCCCTCTCTCTCTGACATGCAGGTGAATCTCAACTATTTTACCTAATGCACGATGATTGTTTTTTTCTACCATTTGGTGTATTGTTAGTTCATCTCCATGTTGTTTTCATTGCCTATCAGTGTAGAGACAGATACAAAATGGGGTTCAGGCAGTATGGACTTTACAGCCAATAATGCTTACTTAGTTTGATTGCTGCATACAAAATGTTACAATATGGTCTTCGCTATTCTTCTTAGTATTATTATTATGTTCCAATCAATTTTTTTTGGACCTGATCCTGATCCAAGTCCTTTAACATTGGGTCTCACTGATCGTCATTTTGTTCATACTTAGTCTGATACAATAACTGTAGTTACTTTACTTAAATGTTGATTAAATATGACACATTGAACAGCTGAAGCCTTCTAAACTTGGCACACATTATTTGTCATTATAATGGTAGGCCCTGGTTCAAAATTATGAAGCTTAAATTAATGATATCATATGATATGAATGAAAGTTTAACTGGAAGAATGTGACTCCTGAAACTGACGTGAAGTGATGGAGAGAAGACGTATCACTCTGTTAGAGTTGTTGGGACTACAAAAACAGTCCATTCTTTTGAGTGATGTTTCTTTTACCTTATAAACCATCTTTGTCCTAAAATAACATATCCAAAACAAATCAGTAATATCTCCTCAACCATTAGGTCTAGATGCATAATTCTGGTCTCCTTTGAAAGGTCAGAAGCTAAGGAATATAAATCCATTGTAATCCATACATTAACATATTTATTTTACCATTACAGACTACATGGAGATGCAATACTGAAAAAATATGATATTTTAATCCTCGCCTGGTAAAAAAAAAGCTATATTTTAATGCAATAAACCATCAAAACCATCATCAGATAGATTATGGTTGGTTAATCAGACAACAGACAAGTTGGGGTTTTTGGCTGTCATTAAGTTAGTCACAGAATTACGTTAATGTCAATTAGCAACAGCTAATTGGTCAGAGGAATGGTCAGCTCTGGCTAAAAATGAGAAACTGCAGTCTGCTGCTCTTTGATAATTAGAGAGGAGAGATAACTGTGTATTTACCAACCTGGGTGTCAGAACAGAGTCACTGACCAAATAAGTTTTTTCATTCAAGCACTACTTTTACACATGAAACTCTTGCACAGTACAGCTGTCATAAAGGAGAGTTGCATTTCCTTTCGGGTTTGGTGTGTTTTTGATTTTGCCCCAATATATTTGCATGTTTGCTGTTAATTAGGGCTGCAGCCATCGATGATTTTAGTAATTGAGTATTCTACAGATTATTTTATTGATTCGTTGAGAATTCGTATAAGAAGTACTTTTGCTTGGCGGCTCAGCCCCCCTGTACCGTGATCAGCTGTGTAACTCTCGACTGTGTTCATTTGCAGTACATTTCCATTGTTGCATTTGTTCTGAAGCTGCAGCATGAACTTCTAAGTCCTGCATGCTAATGTTTTTGGCTGTTGAAACGTGTTTGCCAACAAGGCACTTTGAATTGCCTTGTTGTTGAAATGTGCTATACAAATAAACTTGCCTTGCCTTTGTCTGCCACTGTAGAGAGCAGCATGCTGCAACACTAGCAGGTGGACAAAACACAGCATTCCAGTGAAGACAGGATCAGATTTAGATTTGCTTTATTTTAGCCCAATGCGGACACTGCAGTACAGATTGGTTCAAGACATTGCTAATTAGCCCTGCTCATTTTTCTATCTGCTATCCTTTGGAGAGTCCAAACCTCCACAAACCACAACTCCAAATGACTGGAAAGTGGAAGGGTTCAACATTTGCACCTATCTTGTTCTAGTATAGCTTGGTGCACTAGCAGCTGTTCAGTGTTCATACTGAACGTATCTAAGGATATGTTGATTATGTTAACAAAGGAAAAAACTTTCATTTGAAAAAAGTAATATCACGGCTCTTAGTAAAGTAAAACTTGTCACTCTACACACACACACGCACACACACACATACACAAAGCCATGTCACAGGTAAGCTCCAGGTGTGCTGATCATTGATCCTGCAGCATCCTGCTGAGGCTTCCTGGGTCTCCTATGATAGTGAAGCCTCCGGGGCAAAGCACACCTCAGCAGTCATTGTAAGCCAGTATTGCCTGGTGGCAGGAGCTAGTAAATTGAATGTGCCTTACCAAGGCACAGGGTATGATGTAACTGTCTCTGGCATTCTGGGATTTGACAGATTTAGACAACAAATAATGATCTTATGTAAGGTAATTACAACAAGAGCCAAGGACAGTGTTTGACTACCCACTCTGTACTGTAGCTCTGTCATATAGGAGTCTCAGACAATGGGCATAGGGACAGTTTTCAATGTGGACATCAATTTCTGTCTTTTGTCTTTTTCTATTGGCTTGGTATTGCAGGTTTTAGCTTGTGGTTTGTAACACTTGAGGCCAAATTACCAACTGGTCAAAGGCTTTCAGGCACCTCAAGGCCCATCTTCACTGTATGGTAATTTGGTTTGGCAATGGTTATTTGATTAATTGCAAATGTGTTTGTTTCAATGGAAACCAAAAGCGATTTAAGGTAGATCTTGCATGTAATTAATGTTGTAATGGTGGGATAGGGTCCACAGCTCATTTTTTCCTCAGGGGTCCCATAGCAGGTTGGGGAGGCCCTATTAACAGTTTATCTAAATTCTCTAAACCAGTCTTTTTTGTAGGTCAAACTGTGAGTGCACCTGAAATGTCAGTTATAATCCAGGAAAACTGTGCACACGACAGTAGTTCAACATAACATTTAGAGTTTGTCTACCACATTTAACCTTTAATGGATAGAAACCTTTTTTCTGCTTGCTCTATTAATCGAGCTTGAATCAAGTAACATTTGTCACATATACAAGGGAGAAAAGATAGAAATCCATCTGATGAGAGAAGAAGAACAAGAACAGTAAACAGACAAGCATGGAAGGAGCAACCAACCCTGAGTTAACATGGTTAAAAAAAAGTTTACATAGATTTAAGATGGTACATTGACCACATGGAATCAGAGGAACGCAATCACTTTATTACACACCTAGTTTATTCAACTATTTATTATAGTTAAGATAGTGCATTGATTATTGACAAATATTGATAATTATTGACAATTACCTCTCATCCACTCTGTAGGGCAAGAGCCTGCCAGACAGTAAGAAACGTAAAATAAAGCGCAACATGTTTCATTGTCGTCAAGGTAAAGTGATAAAGACGAAAAGTGCTGTCCCATTTCTATTTTTAGCATTTTGAGCCTTTGCAGCCTCTTGCACTCAGACGCTTACCAGGTAATGTCAGTTAAGTCTGTGAGGGTTCAGGGCTTAGGGTTTAGTGGGGACATTGAGATTGGGCCTAGGTGGGAATTTAACACCCTATAAAGTCGGTGGGTTTTCCACTCCTTCCAGGAGTGATGAGGTTTTGTGGCCAAAACCACATGCCTTTTGGACAGCATTAATAGGCGTTAGTGATTTTCCTTATGTTTTTGTTGGGGGACCGGCTTTTTACTAGCAGGTTTGTCCTAAAGGTCATAGTCGACTTGTGGCTGGAACTCTTGCAGTGAACGGCAGTCAACCCTGGCTCAGTTCGTGGGTGATGTCCTATGTGTTACTGCTGGCGTAACTAACGCATGTGCCTGGCCTCCCACTCATTGTTGTTGGGAGGAGAGAGGTTAACGTTGATTTGAACCGAAATAAAGCTTTAAAAGAAACTTAGTTGCTTCTGAATTCAAAGTCGCGTGACTTGAACGGTCTGATAACTTTAACAAACAAAACAAAGAAAAGGTAAATTCACTGAGGGTTCACGGAACCTTGCGAATATGGCTAAGTAAGTAAGCTGTGAGACAAAGAAAATTTAAGAGTCTCGGAGATCTCCCCAGGCCGAACTCTTGACTGCTGGCGTTGCGAGGAGCAGAGAGCAGAGAGTAAGAGAGCGCAAGAGCTCACGGTGCTGTGTTTTGGTCTCCTGGGGCATGTCTCCAGGAGGAGGACTTTTGGGTCTCCCGAGATTTCTGTGTCTTAACTTTAATGAGGTCTTAAAGTCTGTTTGCGCATGTTTTAATCAAATACCTTTCCACAAACAACTCTTAAATGTCATGAACAGTTATAACGTTCTTAGTTTTAAGCATTTGATAAAATAAAAGGAAAATATATTGTTAATCGTCCATAACGATTACAATTGTTGTTTAACTTTAAAATCAAGTCTTGGCTCAGGAGCTGGGAAAATTAATACACATGATAATATTTCTGTACCATATCATTTCTAAGAAAGTATATAAAAAGGGCTGAAACAAAGCATTAGTTAAACAAAGAACACAGGCAGGAATGTAAATGAGCCTCAGGTGAATGAAAAGAGCTTTCTTTCTCTGGCGTCGTATCAGTTCAGCACATTGGCGTGAATAGGGAGAGGGCATGTTAAGAGTCCATTTTAATGGCTCTTTGGTGGGGTAGAGAATCAGGACTGAAGGATTGTGAGAACATCATTACCATGGTTACCTGCCCTTTTGGTCTTCCTGTGGAGTGTCTATAGTGACACCTTTATAGTCAGAGTGGTCGGATGCATCTCAGAATAAACAGTTTTGAGTCTGTGCAGGCAGAGCTGGATGGGTAATCTGGCATCCCAGGCAAATGCCCGATGGGCCGACGCACCTTTGGGGTCGTTGTAACGTAAATTATTTATTATTTATTATTTGTTTTTAAAAAATGGGCCAATGATTGGCCCATACAGCAGGGACAGCAGCCCATTGGGTAATTTTCTATACTGACACTAGGCCGGCCCAATCACATGTCTTACTCGTCTCAAAAAAAAAAATCTTCAGACGGCTGCCGCCAAATGCGCGAAGACAACAGATATGTTTGCTACCTGAGCTGCAGTAGCTTCAACATCAGCTGCAGTACCCAACGTAGAGCAGGCACAGGGACTTGAAAGAGTAAAGGAGAGCCGTGGCCTCTGCCAGGGAGAGGAGGAGGCGTGAGACACAAAGTATCAAAGTGACAGGGCTGAGTGAGAGAGAGAGCAGGATGAAAGTGGAGGTGAAGCGGTAAGCATGGAGTAGCCCAACCTGTAGGGAGGGAGGAGGGAGGGTCATTTACACTTGGGACAATGGGGACATGTAGCCACCACTTTTTAATAGCATTTGTTAAAAATGTTCTGAAAAATATCTTAAAATGTCAAGAAATGTTAATTAACAAATAAAAATGCTATGAAAAATCAGATTCAGAATCAGAAGGAGCTTTATTGCCAAGTAGTGTTTTACACATACAAGGAATTTGCTGTAGTGATAAGGTGCTACACGCAGACAAACATACAGTCAACATAAATAAATGTAGAAATATGGAATTGAAGAACAAGGTTGCAGATACATGTGCATTATTCTGGGTCTGTGCCGTGCAGAAGTAACGCAACGTAAGAGAATATTGTGTACATATAAATATATAAACTGACAACATAAAAATATACAACAACAAAGATCAACAATCAACAACAAATATGTGCGACGTGCCAGGTCTGTGCACGACACGAGATAAAACAGTATTTACATGTGCAGAGACATATGTATTATTTGCAAGGGGGGAGTGTCAGTGGGGGACCCGGGCCTTGTTAATGAGGCTAGTTGCAGACGGGAAGAAACTGTTTTTGTGGCGAGAGGTTTTGGTCCTGATGGACCGCAGCCTCCTGCCAGAGGGGAGAGTCTGAAACAGTTTGTGTCCGGGGTGGGAGGAGTCAGCTGCAAAAAGGTTTATTTGCACAATAAGCCTGCAATGCAATGTAAATATAGAAGAAAACTGTGTTGTCCAAAAACAGTAACTTAAGCTAAAAACAATAATAAGCCGATTACTGCATTATATTCTATTCTATTTTTCTATTTTCACCTGCCACCTGAATTTTGTGCTTCCCTGGTGCAGAAAATGTCTCCAGAATGCAGGAAATTAAGTGTTTAATGCCCTCAGACCTCCCTATTGAATATTTCATCAATAATTTTTTTTTCTTAATAGTAGGCCTGTTAGAATATATTCTTGTCTTGTTTTCATGGTCCCAGTCTTGTGCTAATCTGAGCCCTTAAATGGAAGGATGGTGTATTGGTGAGGGGTGTCCAACCGATTTTGGCCTGGGCCAAAAATGCCAGGGCCAATTTTTTTGTCCCAGTCCAGCCCTGTGTGCAGGGGTCCTTTTACACAACAAAAGCTGTGTCTTTCCTGTGCAGGTCACAAAGGCCAAATCTTGGGATGAGGCCCCCTTGGGTAAAATCTTACTTTCTCTTAGGGAAGACAAAGAGAGAGATACTGGATTCTTCCTTTTGGCATAAAATAACTGAACGTGAACGCTGGTTGGTTCACTACATAAGTGTGTCAACAAACAGCATGGTTCCACCAAAAACTTAATGGGGCAATTAAGAATGCAATAACTAAGCCGACACAATCAAGTTTACAACAAATAAGCCTACAGGGCCATAAGCAAAGAGCAGTGAGCTCAACACAACTGAAATCAACAACGATGCGCACAGACAAGGTTTTAGGGATCAAGACCCTTTCTATAGCGGCTTTCCGCAGAGATCCTGCAATCAAAACGGAAAGAATGTCCGCCAGTATATATCCCCTGCCCGTCTCCGTACCATCGTCTCATACAGCGCAGCGAGCTGGCAAATTGGCGTAATAATCCCTGATAACGAGGCAGTATGAAAGCAGCTATATGACACCAACATTATGACAACAGCTGTTATAGATAAGCATGGACACTGAAAGTCATCATCATCCATGGCCTAGTATCAATCGATCCAGCACAACAGTTTGGCTCATACACGGACCAGCAGCAGAGTCAACATGGTAAAAAATGCTTTCACTCACCACAGCAGAGGGCTCACTTGAGGAGAAAGGGTGATTGAAGTTTTTCAGAGAGCTCATCAACTCGTTGTGGCCCCGCAGTGCTGTTTAACATTTTCCACAGACTTTAATTAAACGATATGATCCGAGTGTCACTGAGCTCATAGTTTTCCTCCACCTGTTTGTTAATGCTGCTCAATGGACCTGGGCAGCAATGTTTACCCTTCCAAGTAACGTTAAACTCAGCATCGTCCAGATGACTCTTGCTGTTGTCATGTTTTGCAATCCTCTCATAAAGATGAAGCTGAAGACGGGTGCAGGACGCTCCTTCAGTCATTAAACCACTTATGTTATCCTGCTGTCTACACTGTCAGCATATGGGTCCTTCCCCTAGTAACACTCTCCTACACTCACATGACAGATGACATATGTATTATAATCATGTCTAATATTCTGAAGAAAATAATCCATGATTCATTAATTCCATCCTAAAAGAATTTAGCTGTTTCAAAATCAGTGACTATTTAATATCTGTTCTGGAGATTTTGAGCATATCACATGAGTGTCCTCTGCAGAAAGAGTAGTAATGGAAATGACTTCTGGTCCAAGTTGAGGTTGGAAGCTAGTTCTTCTTTTTGGCAAACAATAAAAGATCTCACTTCAGGTCCATTTCAGCAGTTTTGGTGCTTTTGGCATTTCACACACATCTACATCTCATCTTTATCAAAGTCTCAGTTGAAGAAACTCATATGATACGATCAAAAGCTCCAGAACAGCTGGATCTTCAGTTGATGTTGTTTCACCAAGAGCTGTTTCCAAGAATGGGAAACTTTTCACCAAATTTTTTTTAGATAGATTGACTTGCATATAAATCATAGCAGATTTGTTTTCTACAGCTGCACACTCACTTCAGTGTTTCCCATACGTTCATTTATTTGGGGCAGCCCACTAATGTTGACCGCCACAGATTGATTTTCAATTCTTTTACTAGGCCCATTTAAAATCGTATTTGATTGCAGAGCACCTTAGCGCATTCACACACTACATCTTCTTGCTCGTCCCTCTCTCTTTCTCACTCACCTATCCCTATCGCTCTCTCTCCCTCTCCCTCATGAACACAGCTGCACAAATCTGTCCAACACAACGCTGTCGATGTCGGAGACCCAGCTTAAAAAAGTTTTTAGCAAGCATGTAAGGAGCCTAGATAATAAGGAGAGCTAAGTTAATGTTAAAAAACACCTGGGTTTTGGAGGCTAGCACGCTGTATATAGGTGGTAGTCAATATCGACTGCACGCTCCGCCATTCTGTGGGGAAACACTGCACTTACTTATTGGACCACCTCCAACAGATAACTATATTGAAGTAATGCTACATTTTCTAATAAATATACAATATTATTAGACAAAGGTCATCATATTCGTCATATTATAGGTGAATGTCACTCACTGATTTTTATTATCAGCCGGGTTTATTGACAATATTTAATCTAACTCAGTGATTTACCTTCACACACTCACAGAAAGTCTTGTTTGAGTTGCTGGGCTGACAAACCTGAAAATGAAATTTTCTGTGTGTTTATGATCTACATAGAGTGGGTTTTCATCTCGAGCATTGGGCCTGTGTGTAATTTTACCATCACAAATTCTTCATTATTTATTACTTGTAACAGTGATAAAAGGGAGACTTGGCAGTACAGGGAGATATAGCCAATACACCTAAACCTAAACTCTCATCCACTGAGTTATTTGAGAGACTCCTCTTCTAACCAGATCAGTCTGGAGATGAGTCTGACACACACACACACACACACACACACACACACACACCACATTAACAGTAATTAGGCTTATTTCTGTGTGTTCTCTATGCAGGTGCATCCAAATGTCAATTGAGAAATCATCAGTGCAACTGCAAATTGGAGGTTTTGAATTCCTCAATGTACAGAGTGCCATATATTAATGAGAGGTGAAGGGTATTGAATAATGCCAAAAAGAATTCCCGTGGTATCAGACCGAGTGGAGGGAGAATGGGATGGTCATGCATAAACATTTCTCTCAGTGCTGGAAATCATCCTGAGCACCCTCAGTACAATTGGCTCCTCTTTAAATGTAATATATTCCAATACAGAACACACTGTAAGGACGTTGGCTCCACAGACTGCTAAAGGGATATTTGTGTTGTGCTCTCTGCTTTGTTTTCCCATAAAGACAATGAAGGATATGAAGGGCAATCTGTTAAGAAGAAAGTGAGCCTGCACAATATAAGCTTTCAAAAGTGCAAATTGCATCTCTATCCAAGGGTGATGCTTTTTCCCCACTTCTTATTCTGCCTGGTGCTGTTTGGGATGCTTCATCTAAATTTGAAGGAAGCACATCTAACTCCCAGCACAGCGATATTAAGCACCCTCATGGCAAGGTGCCACCAGCACTGTTTGTGTTCCTCTAGCTGGTGTCATTAGGCACTCTTAGCAAAACAAATCTTTTCTTGTACTGCGAACACTCACACACTTACAGCCTCCCAAGGCTAACAATCAACACCTGCTGCCCATTATACCAGCCACAGTGTAAATTCTACACTAAACACTGCCTTTAAACTAGGTTCGACACTAAAAGCTGCTTCGTTGATTGGTCCATGACCATGGATATCGTTAGGCCTATTTTAGTGGTGCTGAATCTACCCTAACCTTATCCTAAGCCCCCCCAAATAATAATAAACAATAACCAATTAAAATAATTATTAGATTAAATTCTTTCACAGTGCAGACATATACTCAACAAAGAGAAGCAAGACTATTGATAAATACGCTAGAATAAAACAAATATAATTTGTATTTATTGGTTTAAAATAATAATCACCATAATAATAAAAACCATAATAATAATGGTTGTTTCCTCTGCTTCAGATTTTAAATCCCTGCTGTGGTCGGGCACTAGGACGTTGAGGGAGACTGCGTTACTACACCCACACACCCACACAAATGAATGATGAAGGAAAATTGATTGATCGTAGAGAGTGATACAGAGTGAAATTGTAAGTAGTATTAATAAAAAATTAGCTAATTATTAATTTTAGCTACACTTGTTTGAGATCAAGGAAAAGGGGATTTTTTTGTTGGCTATGGAAAAAACTAGTTTAGCTAGCATGAACGTCATTAATATCTCTGTAGAATTTCAAAAGAATATCAGTCCCCACAGGATTTTGTTGTCAGTGAAAACTAAATGTCAGTGTCCCTGTTAATTCTGTAGTACCGGTATATCCTTCCATTCATTGACCAGATGGATATTGGAAGAAATTTTGGAGAGAGAGATGCAGGAGATTGGTAGGGCTGCTGATTCTGAGATTAGAAGTGATCAGGTCAGTAGTGGTCTGCAGTTGAGTAGTGGTCTACAGGTCTTTAGTGGTCTACAGGTCAGTAATAATAATAATAATAATCTTTATTTGTAGAGCACTTTTCAAAAAGAAGTTACAAAGTGCTTTAACAAGTGTAAAGACAATAATACCCAAAAGACAATAATGAAAAAAAAAATACAAGATAAAAGCAAGAAAACATTGAAAAGACTAAAAAACTAAAAGGCTCTCCTATAAAAGTATGTTTTAAGAAGAGACTTAAAAGAGTTCACTGAGGCACTGTTCCAGAGCCTCGGAGCCCTGACAGCAAACGCTTTGTCCCCTTTAGTTTTCAGTCGAGACTCTGGAACAGACAACAGACCTCTGCCCGAGGATCTCAAGGTACGTGCTGGTGCATATGGGACTAAAAGGTCAGAAATATAACAAGGCGAGAGGCCATGAAGAGCTTTAAAAGTGATCAATAGAATTTTAAAGTCAATTCTAAAACATACTGGGAGCCAGTGTAATGAAGCTAAAATAGGGGTGATGTGGTCATATTTCTTTGTTCTGGTTAAAAGCCTAGCAGCTGAGTTCTGGACAGTCTGGAGTCGATCAATAGATTTTTGGGTTAAACAGGTGAAAAGGCTGTTGCAATAATCCAGGCGTGATGAGATGAAGGCGTGTAAAATGGTCTCGGTGTCCTTAAAAGTTAACATAGATCGAATTTTTGCTATATTTCTAAGTTGATAAAAACATGATTGAACAAGCTTTGTGGTGTGCTGCTCGAAATTGAAATTACTATCAAACCAAACACCAAGGTTCTTTGCAACAGGCTTAATGTGATTTACTAGGGAACCAGCAGATGGCAGTATTTATTTTGCCATCTGCTGGGACCCAATGACCAGGATTTCTGTTTTGTCTGAGTTCAGCTGGAGGAAATTATTTGACATCCATTTTTTAACATCACAAGGGCAGTCGGTAAGTGAACTCAGCATTCCAGGGTCTGTGGATCTGACAGGCAAGTACATTTGTGTGTCATCAGCATAAATATGACAAGAAATACCATGTTTATTGGTAATATGGCCAAGGGGAAGCAGATACAAGGAAAACAAAATGGGTCCTAAGACTGACCCCTGAGGCACACCATATTTAACTGGACAGAACGAGGAGACATAGTTGTTTACAGACACGCAAAACTTCCTATTTGACAGGTAGGATGAAAACCATTCTAGGGCAGTACCAGAGATCCCCACCTAGTGCCTCAGTCTGTCTAACATGATGTTGTGATCAATGAGGTCAAAAGCAGCACTAAGGTCCAGGAGTACCAGGACTGAGCACATACCTTCATCAGCAGACATTAAAAGGTCATTGGTGACTTTAAGCAGGGCAGTCTCAGTGCTGTGGTAATTCCTGAAACCAGACTGAAACTTTTCAAATAATTTGTTATTTTCCAGTACAGTGAGCAGCTGTTTGGACACAATTCTTTCTGGAATCTTTGCAATAAAAGGCAGTTTTGAAAATGGGAGGGAGGGATCTAAACCAGGTTTCTTTAAAAGTGGGTTCACGCAAGCCGTTTTAAAATAATCAGGGACACAAACAGTAGATAGGGAGCTGTTAAAAACAGAGATCAAATGGGGCCCAACAGAATCCATTACTTTCAATAAAAACTTTGTAGGTATTACATCAAGTGGGCTGGAGGACACTCTCATTTGTGATACTGTTTTTAAAAGCTCAGACAAGTCGATGGGATAAAACTGGTTAAAACTCTCTTGTTGCTGGTGAGGGACCTCTGGTTAGGGGCTGTGGGGGTAACAGAAGCTCTGATTGACACCGCCTTATTGGTAAAATAAGATAAAAACAATTCACAGTCATCATTACTTCCAGCTGAGGCACAAGGACGGGTTGGGTTTACCAGTTGATCCACAGTCTTAAACAGAAACCTGGGATTGTGTTTATGTGTAGTAATGAGTTCAGAAAAATGTTGTTCTCGCATCCTTAACCATGTTAATGTAGTTAATTACTAAATCCTTCAGACTGAGGTAATGGACTTGGAGACTGGATTTATTCCATCTGCGCTCTGCTTTCCTGCATTCCCTTTTGAGGCTGAGAATGCTGTCATTTATCCAGGGTTGCTTACTAGTTTTAGACGTAGGCCTAACCTTTAGGGGAGCAGTAATATTTAGTGACGACAAGCAGATATGATTGAAGTGATCGACCAGATTGTTGGTGTTGGAATCAGACAGGTGTTGGCTTTGGCTCTGAAAGAATGTGCAAAACTTTGAAACACTTTGTTCATTAAAGATGCGAGAACACACGGAGCTTGGTGAGGCGGCATGAGTAACAGGCGAATCACAGCTAAAAACAATACATCTGTGGTCAGATATGGTCATGTCCACTAATTCCACAGAGGAAATGCTGACACCCAGGGTAAAAACCAAGTCCAGTGTATGACCACGATTATGTGTTTGCCCTTTGACATGTTGTTTGAAGTTAAAAGAAGTGGCCATATTTAAAAAGTCAGTTGCATTAACATTGTTGGGGTCATCAACATGAATATTAAAATCGCCACAAAGAACAATTCTGTCATAATTTAAGACCAGAGTAGATAAAAATTCAGGAAGATCTGATAAAAATCCTCCAGGCGGTTTTGGGGGGTGATAAATTATAACTAATGATAGGTTGCAGCCCTCCAAGTTTAAGAGTGAGAACTTCAAAGGAGTTAAATTCATCACAGCGTACTTGATGACATTTATAATTTTTCCTATACACGCTCACTAGCCCACCACCACGACCACTGACCCTCGGTTGACTAAAACAATCATAGTGAGGCGGCACAGTTCAGCTAGATGGCTATAGTCATTGATTTGTAACCATGATTCAGTTAAAAACATAAAATCTAGATTTGCAGACAAGATCATTTAAGATAAAAGTCTTACTTGAAAGTGATCTCACATTGAAGAGAGACATTTTAAATGTGTTTGTTCTAGGTGCTGGAGTTGGTGCAGTTGTCCTAATCCTTATAAGATTACTATGATTGCTGTGTGGGATGTGCACATTTCGGTTTACTGGTCTATGCGTGATGATGACAGGAATAGGAGTCTTTGGAACAGTGCTGGGAGCAGACGGCTTTAAACGCCAGCAGGTGGAGACAGTTGTTTGTGGCAGTGAGGCAGAGATCTGTTCAGTCACCGGTGGTGTGTCAAGGTGTGCTGCATGAATGATTAGTCATTCACGTAAGTCCTGAAGGGAGGACCGCACCACATGCTGTATGTGAGCAGCTAACATTTCTGAGCCCTATTTGTTTGGGTGAAGTCCTGCCTGGCGGACTGGAGCCAGTCGTGGAGGTAAAGGAGTCTACTGAAGCGGTAGTAGTAGTTGTCCTCTGAAAGTCTTCGGATGTCTTCCATAAGGTCAGCAATCTTTTTGTTCGCTTTCTTAAGGAGTGTGCAGTCCTCATGGGGCAGAGTTATCTCGGCTAGCATAACGTTAGTCGCTGGAGCTTTGTTGTGATCCGTAGCGTTGATAGCGTCATCTAGCTTAAAATCCATGTCAGATGACTAAAATCCTTAACCCACGTAAAACCTAAGTTAAAAACTTCAGTTAAATGAAAAGGATCTGAAAAATGTAACGAAAAAGTGTGGATTAAAACTGGTTAAGAGTCCGGTTTAAGACGGAGCTTCCGACAGGTAGCTACAGACACCAACACATGCACAGAGTACGCTGACCTGTAGTAGTCTACAGGTCAGTAGTGGTCTGCAGGTCAGTAGTGGTCTGCAGGTCCATAGTGGTCTACAAGTCTAAGGAATATTCATGATATTTATTAGATTTGCTAATATTCTGACCAACTTAACTTTCTGTATTCATTGGCTGTAATAAATTAAATAAATATGTAGATGTTGCCTACATGTTGGTTAGGCTATATATGAGCTTATACTCACAGATATACACACAGGAAAATATAATATTAAATCAATCATACATATATACATGCATACAAAACATAGTAATAATTACTCCAAATCTTTTATTCCTTCTGCCATCAGGTTATTAAATTCAGACAGTAGCAACTTTAAATAGGATCCTTAACAACTTATATGATAAAGTATTTATTGAATTTGTTCTGCCATAGTTTCAAAATGAAGCAAAAATATTTTTACACTTTTTGTAATAACAATAACAAGACCGCTGCTGTGAGCTCGCACTCTCACACACTTTGGCATCCGACTCAAGACCATGGCCATAACCAACTATGAGCTCACCGAGGTCCGAACCTCCGAAATAGTCTATCAAAAAAAAGAAAGAAATTTAATAAAAACTATTCATAACATGATCACCCTAAATGAAGGCTTCCCCGATCAGTGTCCAGACTTGCACATGAAGCACATGAAAACGTTGTGGGGAGAGTTTTGAGGCGGCACTATTTACCTTTGAAAAAGGTATGAGATAAATACGTTTTGTCAATTTCCAGATGGGTAAAATAGGGTGGAGTGTCTCCCCATTAAAAGTGCCACTCTGCACATTTACGCAACAGGATTGGCCAGGATCTAATGTTAATTCATGTTCTGCATTTTTCTACACATCCAAAAGGTCTCACACACAATCCAGGTTCATACAGTTAAAATTTTTCGGAGTAAAACAGCCGTCCTCCTGATCTATCCTGACCTCCATCAGAGCGTCTAAATTGTTGAATTGCGTTTCCTTTGGAGAGTTAGTTTCCTCTGTCCCGTCACGTTTATATCTAAAGTTTTTAGTTTTGCTGCTCAAATGTCCCACGATATTTGCCGTGACATTACTGTGCTCATGGAAACATTTAAAATGACTGATGGTAGTGTTGGGTTGGAAATAAGGACAGGCCGGGCCAGTAAAAGGCCTGGTCCCTACCCTAGCCAACTTATTAAACTCAGTAAAAATTACTCTATTAGCCTTCTTCTTTAGTCAAAAACTGCGTAGTCAAAGACTTCACTGAGGATGGTCAAGAGTCGGGGCAAAAGAGCTTATTCCAATAAAGGACAAGTAAACCCGAGTAACATCCCTGCAGATCTCAGGATGGAACTGAGCTGGTGGTCAGCGAACCTCCCCTTATATTCACCTTTAACTCCACCTTCCAGGTGGGCGTTACACTTGGTCTCCACCAACAGTGTTCGCTGACCACTCCCTTCCATTGGTGAATTTCTTATCCTCTGCTGCCGTCTAGTGGCCGTTTTTATGTACTGTTTTGCCAATTTAACCCTTTCACTAATATCAAAATGTGCACTTTTTAGCTGTTATTCAGCATAATTATTATTACAATTTATCCTTCTTTATATTTTTAACATTACTGGACTAGAAATTCACCAATATGTTTCAACTTCTGCTTCACCGTATTTTTAAAAAAAAAGTTATACAGGCATATTTTGACACCATTAAAACTTAAACACTTACAATTGTATTTTTTAAAAGACTTAACAAGGAATATCATACTTGATAAACATATACCATGATTCAACATATCAAACATGAATATGCTGTGTCTCATACAAAGCTTGGTTTCTTGCACTACAAACTCTGGCTTCTAGCTGTACCTTGCAGTACCTGGCAGTACCAGTCGACATTAATCACATGTCAGACTGAGATCATGTGTCATGATCTCAGTCTTGGCCACAGTTTGTCATGATCTCATTCGTGGCGTACGTGACTTGCTGCAGGTGCCTTACTACCATTGTGTATGTTACGGTTGGCTAGGTTTTGCCTGCGCTGCCTGAACGGCTGCTCTGCTCATGTTGGCACATTGAAAAGGCACAGGTTCACACAGAATATAATCCTCTAAGTCTTAAGAATAAAGTACTAGTTGACTTAAACACTTAGTAGTCAAACCTTACATTGAAAGAATGACATTAGTGGTCAACACCTTTACCCAGTGAGACCACAGTCATTCTTCCAATGGCTACACTACATTCACTTGTGAGTAATACAGCACTTCTAGGATATTATAATAAAGTTTTAGATAAAATATAACAAACCAACGAAGTAAGCAAAGGAATTATTCAACAGTAGCTTTTCTAATCTTCAAAGTAAACCATTAAGGAAAACACTCATACATACAACACAATAAAGAAATCACCTTGAAAGCTACATGGTCCGATAGAGGTAGAAATCTGAGAAAATAATTATTTGGGTCGGTGCAGTTGGATGATTTATGCATAGCCTACATGAGTAGCCTACTCAGATAATGTCAGCGCCAATCCAGTCATCAGCTGCTGTAATTGTGACAAAATGTTATTGTTGTCATATGGTAATGATAATGCCCACTTTGTATCTGCACATCATTCCAACAGTAAAGTCCTTTGATGACAGTTGTAGCCTACATTTGAGATACATTTACTCTGTCATTTCTTACAGTGACTTTGTTTACATACAAACGTTTCTGGATTTCTATGTAGTGCATAATAGCTAACATTGCTAGGGCCATTTCCACTGCATCAAAATTTTAAGTTAACCAGAATTTTGCATTCCTTAACACACCTAATAGGCCTTTATATTTGGGTAAATAAACTCTGTTAAAACAAACAATAGATCGGGACCTCACTCATTTCAAAAAAATACGTTGACTTTTTTGCTGTGTTGTCAAATTGTTTACTAGAGCACGCATTTGTTAAAAAGAGTTCAAAGTTCTTCATAGATCTAGCCTGTTTATTTTGCTCCAGGTTAAGTGCACCAGGTTAATGCATTTAACTTTCTTTCTTCCGGGTGTTCATCCCTTTGTTCCCTAGGAACAAAGTCGAGGTCCACCCACTATAGTCTCACAAAATCCTGTTGGAAACAAACTACAGAGCAAAATCACACTGTACCAATCTACAGTGCAGTAACAGTAATTAGTGTAATTAAATAACATTTTTGGACCTAATAGAGAGGAATTAGATTGTTATTACTTACTATTACTATCACAAATTTACATGAGCAGACGGTTAGCATATAAGACATTTCCTAGAAGAACTCAGCAGGAGCACAGTCTGGCCGAAGTAAATTCCCCCATGCAACTTTGAAGTAACTTGTGTTTAACAGAGCAGAAATGGAAGAAGAGAATATTTCTGTCGCCTTTTACCTGGCAACATCTTGGCTTGGCTTCTTTGACGGACTGGGCAGGAAAATCGATTTTCACACAAAATGCAAATGAGAAATCCATGTCTGATCCTAGTATTTTGTCACCCTATGCATGCCACACACTTCCGTGAAGCTAGGAGGCTCAGCCAGAACATCAAACCAACCATTTTTATCCACATCAAACGCCAAGCATCTAAATGAACAACATAAGTTGCTCAGGAGCTACGCAGACATCCATATCAAACGATTCGTCTGCTCAGTACGAAGACAAAGAGCCCACTTACAGCCCTGTAGGATGTTCACAAGGTGTGGGCCTGTAAAGCATGGGAGAGCTATATGGTCATAGGAATGTTGATCAATATTCACTGTTTTTATCAATATTTCAATGTTTTGGAAGTTTTATGTTATTTGGAATGTGGTTGTATGGAGAGAAATAGTGTTTTGAAGAAAGGGTTAGGGTCCCAATAAAAGTGAACAAATAAACAGTAAATATGGTCAAAACATGGACATATTTGACCTAATCTTGTATGTGACTCAGGAGGAACGGGTTGTCTCAGTGAGTAATTCGTTCATTTTCACGCATGCGTGAATAGTCTTGGACTCTTAAGTTCACTTGTTACACAGCAGCTGAAAGGTCTCTGTCAGCACAGGAAACAGAATTGATTAGTTAAGGACTCATAACTGTGGGTCTCTGGGTTTGAGTCGTTCATTTGTCACGTGACATCTCGCCTTCTGTGGAGCAGGAATGAACTAATCGTTCAGCGCTCACATGGGTCCTCCTCGGAGTCTGTCTTCACTCGGCAGGCTGACTTACTGCCAGCACCGGGGAATGAGAGGTAAGTCTGTTGTCAGGTAACAGTCACTGGACTGACATATATCTAATATCTAGCCGCAACTCTGCAGACAGACACACCGATCCAACCCTATTCCCTTAAATTCACTGATGATGCAATGAAAAATGATAGGCTTTCCTTTGTGGATCTCAGAAAGCAGGACTTCCATCTCCGAACTCTTCTTTTTACTCTTTGATGTCATTTTCATGAATTAACACTTCCTAACATATACAACATAGGACGCATATCCTTATTTGGTATTATTGGGAGCATATTATATATATATATATATATATATGTGAAAGTGTTTGTCCAGCACATCCCACAGATACTCGATTGGATTGAGATCTGTGGAATTTGGTGGGCAAGTCTACACCTTGAACTCTTTGTTGTGTTTCTCAAACCATTTCTGAAGCATTTTTGCTTTGTGGCAGGGCACATTACCCTGCTGAAAGAGGCCACTGCCATCAGTGAATGCCGATTACATGAAAGGGTGTACATGGTCTGCAACAATGCCTAGGTGGGTGGTGCGTGTCAAAGTAACATCCACATGGCTGGCAGGACCCAAGGTGTCCCAGCAGAACATTGCCCAAAGAACTACACTCTCCATTAGCTTGCCTTCTTCCCATAGTGCATCCTGGTGCCATGTGTTCCCCAGGTAAGCGACACACATGCACCCGGCCGTCCACATGATGTTAAAGAAAATGTGATTCATCAGACCAGGCCACCTTCTTCCATTGCTCCTTGGTCCAGTTCTGATGCTCACTCACCCATTGAAGGCGCTTTCGGCAGTGGACAAGGGTCAGCATGGACACCCTGACTGGTCTGCGGCAACAAAGACCCATATGTATCAAACTGTGATGCACTGTGTGTTCGGACACCTTTCTGTCAGATCAAGCATTATCTATTGTTGTGGTGGCAGCCCGGCTGACGGTGAGTGTCCTGGTTTTTTCTCCTTTTTATCAGTTATTCTGCTTTTTCCTTGGTTTTCTGTTCCCTGCCTGCCTCCCTGTGTTTTCTCCCCTGTGTGCTCTCTCTCTCCCTCTGCTCCTGAGCCCAGCCAATGACCCGCACCTCATCAGCCACCTCGTCAGCCTGCCACACCTGCCAGTAGTCAACCTCATCCCAGCCTGTATTTCTAACCCGGTTCTCCACACCACTCTTGCTTGATCGTCGTTGCTCCATACCCGGTGTCACCTCTGTGTTCAGGCTCTCATGTTTTTGATTTTTCTCAGTTTCACTGTGCTTTGTCGCTGCCATCACTAACCCTGTCTTTGTCTGCTTTCCCCCCCAGGTTCACTCACCCTCGTCCTCCGTTTGGTTGGCTGGGCTCACCCTCCGGTCCTCTCCTCGCGGCGTCCTCCCAGTCCTTCCTTGCCTCCCTGCTTCCTCGGCTCCAGTGTTCCCCGGCTCCCTGGTCCCAGTCCCGTCTGTTTCCCTGAAGACTGTTGGATTGGACCACATGGGCCAGCCTTCACTCCCAACGTGCAGCAGTGAACCTTGGCCGCCCATGACCCGTTTCACTGTTTTTCCTTCCTTGGACCACTTTTGATAGGTATTGACCAATACAGAGCTGGAACACCTCAGGAGAGCAGCATTCGGAGATGCTCTGACCCAGTCATCTTGCAATCAAAATTTTGCCCTTGCCAAAGTCTCTCAAATCTTTATGCTTGCCCATTTTTCCTGCATCTAAAGTTAACTGGGAGCATATGGTGCAAATTCCCCAAGCCAATCCGACATCCAGGACTAGGGCGTAGGTATCTACATTGCAGACAGTGCACGGCCCTTGACAGGAGTGACCCCGCCGAGTTACAGGGTGGTCCTTGTCAGTTACATGGTAAAAATGCATTGAGTCTCATCAATAAATAGTAAAGACACATTTCATCTCAAATTATATTGTCACTTGGCGATCAGTATACACTCACATGTGCATTTCTCCCTTTACCGTGGTGTCTGACCCCACATACTTTTGTGGGTAAAACTACTGATTGCAGACTACCCACAAAAGTCAGAAGCAAGCAGTAGGTTATAAGGTATACGGTGAAATTTAAAAAAATTCCACAGATTCAACAGAATGAATTTAGTCTTATTTTCTTTGGTATTTGTGTCACATAGCCGACAAATGCAGTGATGATTGCTGGGTAATATGTAAATGATTGCCCAATCTTAAGTTTCTATTTGATCATGTGACAAGATGACGCGACTCCAGAAATCGGGTGAAATGCAAAATCTGACAAGCAGTGTACACGTGCAAGCTAGCAGTCATGCTATTCACACATAAGTTGTTATAGGAAGAGACAGGAGAGAAAAGAACCGGAGGAGAGGGTCGCAAAGCTCCCAAATAAGATTGTTTTGGATTACTGACGACATTGTCAAAGATTTCGCTCAATGCAGGCTCGTCGGGTGCCTTTCAATTTGGTGAGTAACTTTACAAGTGCTTTTTCAGTGGATTTGTTGTGGCTGCCATGCTGCTGTTTATCATTTCGGGGTCAGCTCTGAGTAGGCCTACCTGTTTAATTGTGGCTTAGGGGTTCACCATAATGTCTTGCCTCTCTGTTGAAGAGTAATGTGGTTGTTGTGATTGCCCGAAAAAGTCAGCGTCATTTCAGCACAGTGGACACCTCCTGCACTCAGCTGTTTGTAGTGACGTTTCAGTTTTTTGACAGTGACAGCATTGGCCATGCTCCTTATAACTTTCTCTTTGACTTCTGTGCTTTGCAAATACAAAAGTCTAGGTGACACAGTCTGACTCTAAAATCCATCACATGATGGTACTCTAGATTATTGCGTCCAGGTGCGCACAGCCGCAGCAGCAGCAGCGTGTGTGTGTGTGTTGGAGAGAGATGCACACAAAGAGAACTATTGAATTTAATATGTTAATATGGAAACAAATCAATTTAAGGAGCTTTAATTTAGGTATACTGCATCTAATCTAATCAGTTTTTAAACCGTGGCAAAATGAGGAAACAAGGCACACATATTGGCCAAAATAGGGTTCCCTTCTGAGACAGTGTGTGTGCGTGTGTGCTTCGTAATGGTGTAGCCCAAGGGCCCATCGTAATAGTCTGCACTGGGGCCCGTTGTTACTACCTTACCCAACTGAACCAGGACATGGTCAAACCATACATCCCAGCCCGCCTACTATGCTCAGCTGAGGGAAATTCAGTAGCAAGTTACAGGAGAGCAGCAAATCGCAGAGTACACCATGAGGTGGGCCCAGCTACCACTCAACAAAATCAAGACTGATCCTGGCTTCACAATGATAGACAGCAGAAACTGTACACATCTTGCACTGCTGACTGACAATTCATCTGTTCAGACTGCACCTTGACCCATAAATTAAAAACAAACAAAAAAAACTCTACTATTGTTTATAAATGTAGCCCTTGAAGAAATTCAGCATATTCAACGCTACTTGGTGAAGTTCATATACTTAGATGTGCACTCTTAGAAAGGATGTGTTAAAAATTACACAAACTGTGTTAAATTCTTACACATCAATTGGTGAGTTTTGGGACAACCCTTGGAAGGTGAACACAAAAATGTGTAAACATGTGTAATATTAACACAATGTGCTGTCCATGGCTACACACATTGTGTAAAAAGAAACAAACCTAAAACCCTACACAAAAAGTGTTAATTTGACACGAAATGAGTTAATGAAAACAGAATAAACAATTTATGACTCCAACGCATTTAATATCAATACATTTATTACGTATTGGCAAAAAGATCCACAGAACTGAACCTACACCAGATCAACAGAAATATATAGCTGCAAACACAACTATACAATTTCATAGAATAGAATTTCAGCAGTAAAACAAATCTGACAGAACAGATATTTTCCAATTTCATTGGGCAACATGACACATAACCACACCTACATCATTGCACTTATTTCAAAACTGTGTATCTTGGATTGATGTAGATCTGATCATCTAAAAAATGTGTCTGAATATCTAGGGGTCGGGAATCTGACACACCAGAAGGAATTTTAACAAGTTTGTACTCCTCCATCTTTTCCACAGCATATGAGTAAAAGTGATCATCAAAATATTTAACATTAACTATCCTTAAAGTCAACACAGTGTTTCTGTCCACCTTTGGGAATAAATGAACAACTTCTCCAAAGATTGGTTCCTTTTCTGAACTAGCTGACAACATCAGAGTGCTCCCTGTTCTGTATGTATGTCCACCTACACCAACTGTGTTTGACACATAAACCGTCTCTGTTGCCTCTTCTGCAAAGGAGCTCAGTTCTTCACTTATTTGGTCACCATGTTTCAAAGAATGAACAACAATAGGATATGCATTTGGTACAGATATCTGAACATCTAGTGGATCCCCAAATTTCCAACAATACATTTGTTGCACCTGGTTTTTATAAGCCAGAGTTTTTGATATATTCCTGAAATTGCACACAGCATGTGCTTGCCGTTTGAGGGGATTATGCTTTGCTTCAAACCTCATACACCAAAGTTCTGACAAAGGTCCAAATTGAATCAACATAGTTGGATAATGTGTCATGAAATGATGTTTTGGGATGAGGTGTCGATCAGGATAAAGTTCTTTGAACAACTTATGATGATCTATGATAAGCTGTTTCAGGAACACTGCAATACCTCTGGTTACAACAGGAGCAAATATAATGCTACATATCTCTCGTAACAAAATGAACAACTGCCAGTGCAGACTTTCAGGACTGACAATGTCCCCCAAAAGAAGAGGCAAGTTTTGTATGAGACACTACATCTGTACAGCACATCATGCATTATGTCAACCCCTACATTTTCAGTTACATGAAAGTATTCCAAAGTATTTAAGCACGAGTCTTGTTTGATTCCTGTAACAGTGACGTCATTCAACACAACATGCTGCTGGTAATTGTGTCTGTCTCTCTTTTCAAGATCATCTTCATTGAACACACTTTGTGAAGTTGTTTTATCAACAAGGCAAATATGGCAGAACCTGTTAGCAGAAAAACGTTCTGCGTAGCCACACAGCGCATGACAAGCAAGATTGTCAACAGTAAAAAGGCAGATTGTTCCGTGTACTGTGTGTGTTTCTCCTCTTATCTTAATGTCAATGCCTTGACTCTCTAGGATTTTTCATCTAAGAAAGGCTGAAAAATCTTTGCAAAGCCATATTTTTCTCTGTCACTAGCATTGAATAGAAGGCAAAGGTGAATGTTTGCCAAGCTTGAATTATACTCGGGGGGGGGGGGGGGGGGATTCTCAATGAAAAATACACTGCTCCCATTTTATGAATCTTTGTTTTTGACCCAAGAGGATTAACTGTCTCCAGATCATCAAAGTATAGCTGAATCTGTAGAGCATGTTTTGTATAGTTCATGTCTAGAAAAATGAGCACCATCACAATAGTCACGCATCTTTCCATCTGTACTTCTATGAGACTGCAAATACAGGGTCTGAAATTTCTCATTATTAAAGATTAATTTTAGAGTTTCGAGGATGGAAACATACTGAAATTTATAAGCTGCAAGTGTTTGTTGTGCAATACCATTTTTTCTTATAGTTTCAGCTCTGTGGCCTAAGAAGATCTCGGTTGGCTTAACAAGAGAGTACTCAGTTTCAAAGAATTTAGACATTTTATAAGGGTTATCTATATTCTCAAGGGACTCTCTTGTAGTCTCAAACTCTTTTATTAATGAACGAACCCCCTCGTTGTCATCTGGAACAGCTAAGCTTTTGAGCAAAGCAGTGGTAGATGCTTGAAGGCTGTCAATAGTCCTGTCCAAAAGTTCTTTAGTGCAACTTACACTTCTTTGTACATCACTTAATGTTACATTAGAACAAGAGTACATCTTTGCAGCAAACGTAGCAGCATGACTGGTGACTGACACTGCATCCTCAGACTTAGCAGAACACAAATTGGCATCCTCTTCACAATCTGATGTTGCATCAAGAATCAAATGTGTGTTGTTGCTGATATTTGCTGCATTGTCCTCTGTAAGGTTGTCTGACACATCTCCTTCTAAAAGCTGGGTAGCCATGTTTAGTGAGCTATCCCCTGATGAATGCTCTCTTGCAAGATGCGTAGAATAGGAATTGATGTTATGGTATGAACGCACACAGCCATTTTGGCTGCAAAATATGGTGTAGTCCTGTCCGTCAAATAGGGAATGTACGGCACGAAGACGCCAGCAAAGTCTCCTGATCTCAGAGCTAACTGGCTTTTTACATATTGGACAAGAGTACATGACAAGCTGATTTAGGCTAAAGCCTGAAGCTTGCTGATGAGCTCCAAGACTTTAGATCTTCTTGCAGTGTTAGACATTGGCAAGTCATATACATACTCCAGAAAGATGAAAACTGAAGCAAGCTGGGGAGGATATGAAAGGTTGTAGACCCAGCAGAACTTGAACAACTTATCGAAGGCACAGGTTAGGCTCTCATCTTCCAATGGAATTACAACTTTGTCATTTCTGGCAACAATGACAAACTGGTGCACTTCACTGGTCAGGTTTCCAATGCAGACTAGGTGTGTGTGTGTGAGTGTGTGTGTGTGTGTGTGTGTGTGTGTGTGTGTGTGTGTGTGTGAGAGAGAGAGACTCAAAAACTTACAATTACTGTTTACATGCTGCACATGTTAAGGATCATTAAGTGTTATCAGTGATACAAGATCATACTTGATAACTAAATAAAACTTACCGGTACAAAGTCCAGCAGATATGAAATAGCAGATTTGACACTGCACCTCTTCCTGCAGTTGGTGGAAGCAAGTGTGTCAGGACTTGCAGCATAGTGTAGCACTTCTCATCTATTTAATATAAGAGCACAAGATAATTGTTGAGACGGTTACAATTATGCCTGCAACTGATGAATTAATGCATTGCTTATTCGATAAATGGTGATGCCCATCACAATTTCTTAAGCCTAAGATGAATTGCTTATTTTGTGAAACCAACAGCCCAAGATTAATTTTACAATCACAGATTTCACAGCTAAGGAGGTTGAACTAGGGAATGTTTTGTCATTTTTGCTTAAAAATTACTCCAAGTCATTTAAAGCTCTCTGCTCAAGTTGAAATGGCTATCAAAGTTTCAGTCAACGTTGATCAAAACCGATCAATAATATATATAAGCAGTTAATTATTACTTACCATCATTACAGTTTGAATTCTGATCCAACAGAGTGGTTACACAAATCCGCAATCCGTTTCAGTTTTGGAATAACCGATGATTCCCATCTTCGGATTAGCATCTCTCCCTTTCCCTCAAACATCTTTCCAAACTCTGCATCTAGCTAATGTTGTGTAGAGAGAACCAGAATGTGAGCTATTTCCAGAACACCTTTTAACAAATCAAAATAACATAACATATTAAAAATCTCTGGTAAATATGCAAATTAATAAAATCACACTTTGATATTAAATAGTTTTTAACATCCACCACACACTAATTTGGACTCTACATCTCTATTTTATCCATCTGAAAACATAATGAAACACATTTGATAAAAGTCAAATAAAATTCTTACCAGGGCTGGCATGTCGATGAAACGGGGGTACTGTTGGCAAATGTCACCAACTGTTGGCATCTGCGTGCTGATCCAATTCCTGCGATGGTTGAAGGTCTTTTCCATTGCAGTTTTGATGGTGGAGATGTTCTCAGATGATGGTTTCATTCTCTTGATGATGGTCAACCATTCAATTGGGTCTTCATCAGCTGGTCACTGTGTTACTGATGCTCCAGCTGAAACACTGCAGGGAACTTTTCATTTTCGTTGATAGCGTCGCTGTCCCTCTTCAAGATGCCGCCTCATATTCCGAAGCTTGACTTCTATGAATCCTTTATGGGACACAGGGTCATATAGATGCTCCTACAAACACATTTTAATTGAAAAGTAGAATTTTGTAAGCAACAACCTTTTGCCAATAAAAACTCAAACAGCAAACTGAGAGCTAAACACGGCCAGATTCAATTTTCATACGTACATATCCTTCGTTCTCTCCACAAACGCCGAGATTCAGAGAGGGAAAGATTGCAATCAAGGATTTAGCCAAGTTCAGCTTGTCTGCAGTGGAAGGGTAGCTGTTTGAGGCAAAACATGAGATGTGCATTACTATGAAAGGCAATAAGAAACAAATTAACAACATGAAGTTACATAATGTATACACATTTTTATATGATTGAAAATTTAGTCTCTGCAGATGTAGGCTATGCACTGTATAAAAAAGGCAGATTCTCACTGGATTGATACTGATAGCCTAAATTTGCAGAATCCTCTTGTTGCACAGAGCATTACTTTGTTTTGATAGAAGTTATTTATTTTCTGTAATTTGCTTGGTTGCTATTTGTTTAATACCAATACGAAGAGATTACACAACAGTCCTGCTGGCCTCTATATGGAGGCTTAACCTACTACTACTGATCTTACTGATAACTCTATGTAGATTTAAAGAAGTAAAAGAATTGTATTAAACAGAAATAACAAAATTAGAGCAGGGCTAAAAAACAAGTAAAGCAAAGCGAAACTGATGCACAGCAGATGGTACGCTTATTCCAGAAAGAGAAGATATCTGGCCTGCACACACTAAACAATATTAAAACACAAAGTAACTTGTACTTTGTGTAGTGTATTACCAAAACACGTTTCTGCTTTTACTTGAGTAGGTTTGTGAAATGGTAATTTTTTACTTTTACTTCAGTGTTTCTTTATAGGAGTAATTTTCATTTTACTGGAGTAAAGATTTTCAGAAACCAGCACTAGCCCTGACATGAGTGAAAGACCTGAAAGACAGCATAGATGAGGGCTAGCAGAACAGAGTCGTGTACTTTACTTGCATAAAATTCTCAAGAATTAAGGAATAAAAGTCTCTAAAGTCCCAGAGGCACCAACAAATGTTTCTTTCTGAGTGGGCTGACGTGGGACAAATTCTTGGGCCATTTTTTGCACCAGTCCGCACCAGATTAACATTAATCTCTATTGATATTCATAGCCAACTAATTATAGCTATATCTTGAAATCAAGGTACGGATAACCTGACTTATATTAGCTAACTCAATGGGTCTTAATTTAGCCTACACGCCGGGCCCCGCTCCTGAGAAAAAATCCTAAACTGTAACACTGTAATGTGTAATACTTACTGTTCTTAAAACATGACAAACTTACAATCCATGTTTTGCCACGAGATCACCGACGCTAACAGTGATGATCTTTTTCCTTCCTTCTGTAGATAACATCCTTGTGCGCTCATATTCAGCTATTGTATCAGGTGCCTTCCTGGTCAGGAATGACTGTAACGGCAGTGAGTCTTCGGCCTAATAAGGAATTACGATAATGCAAAAATAAAAACAGAGTTGTTAAGAATGCTTGATTTAGTATGAATGAATAATTTAGAGAGAATTTTACTGTAGTGCCCACCTGAGTACTTTCAGTCTGGGTAGGCTGAACATTGATGATCTGTAGGTGGATTTCAGTGGCCACATAAACTTGAAATTTGTCATAGTCTTGCACAGCTGTGGTGATGTCACAGACAATGTAGTCATTGAAGTCTTTGTTATATTTAAGAAACCGTTCTAACTGAACAGGATGGGAGAATTGAGTAACAGAATGTCAAAAGTTGTGGGGCATCACTGATGTGGAAGATCTTTTTGCATGTTTCTGTATTGTCTTTATAGATACTAACAAGTACAGTTTTGGTCAGTTGTCCAGTGTCAAAAGACCCAAGAGGCCCAGGATCCTCTAAAGATTGGTCTATTTGCTGAATAATAAAGAAATAATAGAATGTTAATATTTAGACAGATAATGCAGGAGCCACTTTTTACTGATTACAATACTTTTACACAAAGCATTAGCTGATATAGCAGCTCATTTCTTTTTTCCAACATAAAATCTATACACTTATTGTTAGGTAACATGAGGCTGCAGCTAACTTACACTTTCATACACAAACAATCTTACAGATCTGAATGAACGTTAGATGGCTAAATGTTCTTAAATGTATTTGTATTAAAAGTAAATAATAAAAGTAAGTTTAACTAGCCATGGCTATATGAGGTAACTTACATCATTAGCTATATTAGCTAACTTACACAGCAAAGTTAGAAAAGAAAGAAGAAAATAAATATTCCAGCCTCATGATGCAAAAAATAGTAAGCCAGGCTCTTCAATCATAACCAGACCTTTTTAATACCACCCAGGATGAAATTTAATGCCAACTTCACTTCCATACAATGTAAAATCTGTATGAATTTGAAACTCGAGAAAATTATTCACCAAGTTACCCAAATTGAATACTCACGTTCATATTAAATCACATCACGAACTCTATGCTATGAAGCCAAAAATACAAAATAAATAGAATAATAAAAAATGAAACTAGTGCAGTATGTGTGTTACAATTAGTTACACCTTGGCTAAAATAAGGTAATGTAATATAATATGCTAATGTGAATGCCAATTATTTTTTCATCCTGTTCTGTTTTAGCATCTAAAGGCTGCTTGAAATATAGTATTATAACGTACAGTATCAGAATCAGCTTTACTGCCAGGTATGTGTACACATACAAGGAATTTGACTCAGGATTGTACATTGCTCACGATGTATTGGCTTGAAAGCATCGGGGATAAGTAGTTGGGCTCCGGTTTGTTTTTTTCCTAGTCCTGGTGATTGGCGCATTTGGGTTTGTATAATAATGTGCGTTAGTTAGCCTACAACAGCGGCGCAACGGCGACACACAGACACGGTCCTCGCCTCATACACAACTGTCTCACCGTTGCTTTTGTAACATTCACTGACCAGTAATCTGCAGCGGGTCTTCTAGCTCCGCTGTTTCATTAGCGCTCGCCATCGTGTGACTGACTCGCACACTGATCCGCTTGTTGAGCTAATCTCAGCGCCACTGCCCTCAGCCTCGTCTCGCAACACGTCCGTATCTCTGGCCTTCTGAATTTCAGACACTTGCCCATTCTGAGCTAACGTTAGCTTGTTAGTAGCACGTCAGATGTTTTGTTTTCTTTCCTAACAACTGACTGACTCGTGCCAGAGCTTGGACGCCAGAGTTTGTGGTCCACAGTCACAGTCCAGAGTAACAGTAACGTTACCTGTACTGCCATAACGTTATAACATCCAAGTCACACCAAACGGAGTAAGTTAACGACTTAATTTACCCTCATAAAAATGGCGCACAACTAACATTAATGTTAAAGTTAAATTTCCATCTTGCAAACAGAGAAACAACACTTCATTTAAAATAAATCGTACCTGCTGTGTCCGTTCCATTTTAATATTAAGTTAAGTAAGTTATGTTAACGCTACAGTAACGTTACATAGCTTGCTCCAATGGCGGCAGAACTTTTTTTTCTCCATTATTCCAATCATTTTAGCTCACTTCTAACGTTAGATCAGCTAACGTTAGCTAGCTACTACACTTTAACCTACACATAACGTTAATCAGTACAGAGTGCACCAAAATGATTAAAATAATGCAGACAAGATCGTGCTTATTTTACTAGAATGGAAACTTACCAACGTGTCTGAAATAAACTATCCCTAAACTAATCCCTGAGCCTTTCGGGTTTTTTACTGCGCCATCCCCGGCGCCATTTTATTAACGCTAGTAATTGACGAACGTCTACGTTATTATTGAGTGACAGAGTAAAGTACAGTGTCCAACAGTTCTGTTAGAAACCAGATTAAACCAGCAAAAATAACAACCGCACAATATGTCGATTTTACATGTAAATATAAGTTAAGAAATGATTTCAATAAGCTTACGACTTACCTCAAGATTCTTGCTAGCAGTCACCACTGGCGCGAATTCCCTCCGTCCTGTCCACTTTTTTATTCTATTCCCGAAATGCACTTGAGCTCTTGGACAGTTGTTGTCAGTCGGCATCTAAGCGTAACTAAGAAACAGCCACTGTCTGTCGTCCTTACTAGCTAGCCTACGTGAAGCTAAATTGTCTGTTCAAAAACATATTTAACATTATACTAGGAATAGTGTAAGTACTGGCTAGCTTGTAAATGGTTGGCATTACCAGTGTTGTTTAGTTATATCGTCTCTGAGAAACGGAGATGTTCGGAGCTTCATTGACCACTGAGTTGCATTTTTTTTTAGGAATTCACAGAGTAAAGTGATTCAATAAATAAATAAATAAATAAGTAAAAAGTAAAACACTTTGGGTCGGCTGCTGTTCAGCTAAATCAAATAGGCTACTGTAGCTGAAGCTTTTTTAAATTATTTTTTAAAGCTGACACTGGGTGAGTGTAAAGCAGATCAGTCTACACAATATTGTGTTGAATGCTGTGAACGTCACAGGTTGTGTTGATTTATAACTACACATAACTGTGTAAAAAAGCTGAATTCTTCCAACACATTTTTATTAAATATTGACACAAAATGTGCAGACTAGAGTGGTACACATAATTTGTGTAAATATTTTACACATTACTTCTAAGAGTGTGGCTGAATTCACTCATTGTAAGTTGCTTTAAATTAAAGGGTCAGCCAAATAAATGTAATGAAATGCATGCTTTTTTTATTATTATTTTTATTAGCATTTTCCAAAAACAACAATTTTCAGTGCATTTGTGATTTGTGTATAGAACAAAAGAAAAAAGGGACAATGAAGCATGTATAAAATTAGGATTAGTATGTATGTGCATGGCTACATATTCACATATACATACACACACACACACATACACACACACACACACACACAGCACTTAGACAAAAATATTATTGTATAAAACAGACAGATACGAACACAACATGGTCTTCACCACTTATTATATAACAGGGATGACTACGATAGTGCCACAGTCCAATCAGCGAGGAAGTCGCAGGTGCAAAATAAAAATGATAATAACAGTGGAATCAGTCTATGGTGCAGAGTTCGATGTTAGAAAGTTAGAAGAAGGGCAGTTAGCTTCACTGAGGTGCATTGTGGAACTGCAATGTTTTTACGTGGTCAAAAAAAGGCTGCCAGACCTAGAATTTAGCTGAAGATCCCTGTAGCGTGTGCTTAATTTTTTCTTGCCTAATAAAATGGAGAGCATC
Source organism: Micropterus salmoides (assembly GCF_014851395.1). Classification (NCBI taxonomy): domain Eukaryota; kingdom Metazoa; phylum Chordata; class Actinopteri; order Centrarchiformes; family Centrarchidae; genus Micropterus; species Micropterus salmoides. The sequence goes on along the minus strand of NW_024040040.1, from coordinate 27,539,183 downwards.
TCTGATCCAGGACTCATATGAGGTAGGAGGAGGAGACTTCCACCGAAGTAAGATCAGTCGTCTTGCCAGTAACATTAGGAAGGCTACAAAATCTGCATTGATCCTTTGCAGGGTCACTGTGGGTGGCATGACCCCAAAGAGGGCCGTTAGTACATATGGGTCCAAGGTCACACAGAGAACCCCCGACAGCGTCCCAAAAACGTTCCACCAGTTACTCTGTAGAGAATGGCACGACCAAAACATATGGATAAGAGAGGCTGGGGCTAGTTTACACATGTCACAAACAGGATCAATGTTGGGATATATTTTAGAAAGCCCGAGTTGTGTCCAATAAGTGTATTAACTTTCACTGGATCAGGCTATGCTTGGCACACAGGGATGAAGAGTGTACTCTAAGAAGTATATGCTCCCAAAGGTCCTGATTAAGTTCTTCACCTATGTCCTCTTCCCATTGTGCTTTGATAGCTGAAAGTTGGCTACTCCTAAGAGAGGATTTTATCATAGCCATGTGAGATGTCACCTTTTCATATCGGGGGTGTAATGCATGCTTTGATACTCCTCTCTAACCCTAGTCCACACACACACAAGTCAAATGGATAAAATGGACAGAGCAAGAACACTTTTTGGGGATTTAGACTGCTCATGGCTAAATTGGGAATTTTCTGGGTGCCCTTAGCGTGTTATGAATTCAGATACCACTTAGGAAAAAGGGTGACCTCTGATAACAAGCTAGTTTTAAATACTAGGTACTGGCTTGACCGTCTGTATTATGTGTCTAACTCCAGATTCAAAAGTTTCCTAGTCAACCACTTTACTCCTTTCTCACTTTAGATTCCAGAGAGTCGGGCACTGAACACATAATCTGGAATGAGTTCCTTAAAAGGACCAGTTTTAATGTGTTACTGTAGGTAGTGTGGATGTCAAAGTAGAAGAATACTAACGTACCAGTCCGGAAGAGGAGGAAGAAAATTAAGACAAAAAGAGATGAAAATCTCTCTTAATGTGTGCACCCAAAGAGAAACCTTTTTTTTTTTTTTTTTTTTAATGAAAAAACAAAACAAAACAAAGCCCCCCCAAAGTTCCCCCTTTTTCTTCTGCAGGAATGACCTCCCCCATTTCCAAATGTTCATTGGCTGCCAGAACTTAGCCATCAGATTGTTTGGTTCTTACATTCTCACCTCATATCCTTCCTCTTTTCTATAGGTAGCGTACACTTCCTGCAAGTAGTACACCCCTTTGCTCTAGTCACAAATGAACAAATAAAAAAATCAAATCAAATAAAACATGTTATGTAGATCCATAAAAAACATGTTATGTAGATTCAACAAACTATGATTGTGTAATCTTTTCTAATTTCCAATACATACAGATGAGATAGTAGGTCTCAATTTAAATTGACTAAATGAGCATTCCTTCTCTTATACATCTTAAATGCATCACACAAATGAAAATCACATACAAAATGCAGAAAAGACATCAAACATGTCACCATTTTTTACAAAGGAAAAACCTTCCTTCTCTTCTTTTAATCTCAAATCTTTCATTTTCACAATGGCTGGTGAAATATGCAAATAGTGCCTTCTTTCCTGATTAAAATTATTATCTTGATGTCATCATGGAATGCATACAGGAGACATACTTACAGAAGACAATCCTATTTAGGGGTTGTACCAGAACAGGTTTACATGGTTTAATTTTCAAAAAACACCACATTTTTTTTTCATACTGCACATTGCTGCAGCTCCTCTTTGCGCCATGCGCAGTACTAGTTAAGGACTACCAGCCAATCAGAAGCAGAGCAGGGCGAGTCAGCTAGAAGCCGGTAAACAGCTTCGATTCAGCTGTAGGCTATATGTTGCCGACCAGCTTGGCAACATAGACTGGAGCAAGAGTTTCAGAGTTGTGAGTTATTAATCTGCAACAAAAGTATTTTTCATGCATAAAGTTTTAACTGAGCTGTGTCTCTACATCACAGTAACAACTTTATGTCCATTGATTGCCTTGAGGGTAGCTAGTGTTTGGAAGGGAGAGGTGGTGTGTGTGCTACAGCTCAGTGAGGGCGTGTCAGACTAGCCGCTTGGCGAGCGTCACTAACTCACTTTGGGGTAGACTTTTTCACTTTGCAAACCTATTACATGCAAAAAAAAAAGGTATATAACTCAATAAAGGAGAGGGGAAAAGCCAAAAAGCATAATACCACCTCTTTAAAGTTTAATAAAAATGTATGTAATTATATAAACTTAAAAAGTAAAAGACCTTCCCCTCTTTATCACACCTTTTTTCACACCTCCACTCATGTGCGCTAGATACACAAACGCAACGTCAGGGACTCTTTACCTTTTGGTTTAATTTACCGCAAAAAAGTGGACCTTAGCTTCCTCTTCACTGGAAACTAGCATTATTTTGAGACTTCAGCATGAACTTCTGCATGCACTGATGCTGAGCATGTCTAACCATACACAGACAAAGGTCTCCTAAGGCAAAGATAAGGTCATGCACAAGAGATGCAAAGACTTATTAAAGAAGTACAGTAAAGACAGTAAACATCTTTCTTACTTAAAATGTTGTACTTTTGTAATATGAGCTAAGTATTATGTACAGGTGTTATATACATGAGGGAGGTGGATTTGGTATACAGTATATACAGTGTATGAACAGCACTGTAATAGAGAATGATGAATAAACGGTAACATTAATCTCTACTCCATACTGTAAATATTACAGCCTTCATAAGGGTCATTCAAGAGCATGGCACAATAAGGATTTCCTTGCAGGGGCACAAAAAAATACAACGGAATTGCGGACTCCCACACCCTCTGTAGATGTAAAGGGCTTATTTCAGGTGATTATATGCTACTGGAAACATACTTATGAATATAATATTCCATTTCTGTCAGTATTTTTGCCAATATAAGATTAAATGATGCAGTAGGCGGCCAGACTCTAAAGACTTATGAACTCTCTGGTATTGTATATGTGGAATTGAATTTTTGGTTTTGAATGTTTTTGAGACTTACACTTTTATCTTATTTAAATTATTTTTATCAGTAACATTGTGTTGGTCTTCATTTTTCTTTTGTCATGTGAAGCCGCATGCTACTTTGATACTTACAACTGGCATTGCTTGTTACCAGTGTAAAAAGTCTGCTCATCTATCATCATGCATTAAAGCTAATGCAAGACCCTGTCTGATGCAGTTTTAATGTTTAATAAATCTTCACAGGCAGCAGTGAAGCATAGATTATTTACGACACAGGGAGTGTTTATCCGATAGGCCACAGAGACGGCTTAAGCAGACACCATTTCTCTCAGTGTCCTGTGACATTTCACTTATTGATAATTTATGTGGACAAAGCATTGTCCTCAGATTAGTAGTGCGAAGAGTAATCACAATTTATGGCCTTAAAAGGGCAGGCCATCAGGCCACTCATACACTACAGGATAGATAAAAGTGCCAGACGGCCACAAGATCACAAACACTGGGATTTCTGTATCAGACGGGAAGCACAGATTGAAGAACTGGGTTAGGGTTTGTGCTGCTTTCTGATAGTGGCTCACTGTAGATAAGACCAGAGGTTGGATGTAATGACTTGGATTTACCTGGTTACATGTACTTGAGTAATTTTTGAGTAAATTATACTTGAAGTAGTTTTAAGGCAGCATACTTTTTGCTTTCTCGAGAAACTTTTTACAGAAAAATTGATACCTTTCCTCTGTTTGATACTCATTACACTTATTTTATTTAATCCTATTTATTGTTTTGTGCATTGTACATTCTCCTGTATATAGGAGACAGACATGCAAAATGTCACATCATTATCTCTTTATTAGCCTGAGTCATACGATGTACGACAAAAAAAAAAAATAAATAAATAAATAAAATGCTAGGTTTACTTTCAACCTCACATTGTTATTTAGATAAGAAATATATTAATAGCTCTGCTATTGGCGGAGGCTAATTAAACCAATCTACATTTAAAGATTAAGTAATGCTTATGTGATCTGTAAAGGTGTATCCCTTGTAATTACTATTAGATGGTATGACACTGTTTTATGTTTTGCCCGGGGAAATATATAGTGAATCTTAGTGGATCTCACAAGTTTGTCTTTGTCTTACTGAGGCTACTGTTTTATACAAATGTACAGTGGGTCTGTGGTCAATGAGATTGTGGATGATCTGGCCACTACTGTATGCCCGTAGATGCTTTGACTTTTTATTGTTTTCAATTCCAGGTGGATGTCACTCGTTCACATCTGCTCTGTGAGGTCTGTAATGGGGACTGGGTTTGGGAAGTATAATAACACTGGAACATGTTGGTACATCCTCTTTATATCTACCATATTATCCATGATACCATATGTCATGGTAATAATAATGCATTACATTTATATAGCGCTTTATCATGGAAATTCAAAGCGCTTCATAGTGAAGTGGGGACTCACCTCAACCACCACCAATGCGTAGCACGGCAGCCATTTAACACCAGAACGCTCATGACACATCAGCTTGAGGCAGGGAAACATTGAACCAATTACTATGGGGGATGATTAGATTGCCAGATGGTGAAAGCCAGGTTGGGAATTTTGCCGTGGCACCGGGGAACCCCCTACTCTTTGCGACAAGTGCCATGGGATCTTTAATGACAACAATGAGTCAGGACCTCAGTTTAACATCTCATCCAAAGGATGGGATCTTCTACAGCAGTGTCCACATCACTGCACCACTGGAATCTTATTATTATATACTATACATAGGGAAGACTGCTCCCTACCAGCCCACTAACACCTCTTCCAGCAGCAACTTAGTTTTCCCAGCACATCTCCCATCCAGGTAGTGGCCAAACCCAAACCTGCTTAGCTTCTGTCATTCAGCAGAAGCAGGGTTTACATTGGTATGGCTGCTGGCGTGATGGTAAGAGAACAAAGTAGATCATTAAAACATGTTTTATTAGTGTACTTATTGCAGTATAATATTGATGCAATAATCCTGGTGGTTTTGTGATCATACTTACTAATTAAATAGTTTGACATTTTGAGAAATTGTCAGTTTGTCAGTTAAACATGAGGCTACAGCCAGCTGCCGATTAGCTTAGCGCAAATAAGGGAAATAGGGGTGAACAGCTTGCCTGGCTCTGTCTAAAGGTAAAACCAGTCCCTAAAGCTCACTAATTAACACATCACGTTTGTTTAATCCTTACAAAATCAAAGTGTAAAATCGACCCACCTTAAAATGTGCGACTTTGAGCAAACTGTCTTCAGACTGCACGTCATATTTGCTGTACAAACAGAAAGTAGTGGAGACACTTTCTGTTTGGACAGGACAAATATAAAATTAAATTTGTACATATCTCAAAATGCGAAACGTTTCCTTTACAAGATGATTGTCCAGGAATATTTTACTAATTACTGAATTGGGAGAAGATGATGTGACATTTCATGACAAACAAACAGCTACAGAAACATTTACTTTTTCATGATGACCATCAATGGTCAAAGTGATGTCAGTCATGTCCACACAAGTAAAATCTGTAGGTAAATGAAAGCAGTCCGTCTGTCTCACTATACTTTACTAAGTAATAAGTAAGTAATTACTTTGATGATTACTTTAACTTCTATTTGAGTACTTATTACATACCAGCAGCACTTTAGGACCGTTTTGGCTTCTCTCCACATCTCTAGATAAGAAAATCAGGAAGACAGACTGAAGGATGACATGGATGGTATTAAAATACCAACAGTGTTCACAAATAGTCAGCGGCTGTCCTCACAACTGTCCACCTACTGTACTGTGTTTTCATTGAAACACTCAGGAAGTCACCAGGCAAAACTCTGAGTCTTTTTTACATTTCAGTCTGCTGCTGTCTGGAAAGTAATAAATCATGTCTCCGTCTCCTCATAGAAGGCTCCAGACACTTTAATCATCCTGTATTCTTGTGTGTTTAGCCATAATAATTTGGCTCTATCATGCAAGGACAGTCCTCCCTGTGATTTATGTGTGTTAGTGTGAGAGAGTGGAGGAAGGCGAGCCGGAACACAGCTACACTGCCGCTGCTGCTGTTTTGGCTTGTTTTTCACTTCCTCCAATCTTTCATCCTAGTGTCTGTGTTATATCATATATGGCTCATTCTTTTCCTCCTTCTGTCTCTCCCAAAGCAGGCATCCATATAATGTTCTTTATTAGGTCTAGAAGAGAGCTGAGGAAGACAGAAGCAGAACAATTCAGTTTTCAGTTTTCTGTCAGTCAGTATGTTATAGTATACTGCATTGATGAAGACAATGAAATTCATCAGTCCATCAGGCCGATCTACCAGGGTGGCTAATAAATGCCTTGACACGAAATCACTTGCTTCAAGCCCAAACAAAAAGCCCACATTAGTCAGCAATGCAGTGACAGTTCATTGAAAGCTTAGCTGAGAATCTGCTCTCAAAAAGAGAAATAGGACTTTTGCTGTTTAATCAGCATTACTGGATAAACACCGAATATATATGTTTCACAGAGTAACAATCGGTGATTGTTGCCTTTGTGTAGGTACTTAGGAAATAAAAAGATGTCTAATGCCTCTTTTAGATATTTCTATGTATGATTGTTTGTAATTAACATTAGCATATATTTCTCCATGCCACCCCCTTGCCAACCCATGAATATTTCTCTAGATCCACACCTGTCACTAATAGCTCTGGAAAACTGCAATCATTTGGTCACAAGAATTAATGCAAATTCAACCAATCCAACAATTCAAATTAAGTAAATACACTGCTCAGAAAAAAATCACCAAAGTATAACATTGTGTCAGTTGAACTTCAGGGATATCAATCTGTCCAGTTAGGCAACATAAGCCATAGTGAATCAATGTCACTTGTTGTGGTGGCATGAGGGACCAACATCCTCTAGTAGGATCTGTGCTCACAGTTGCTTGATTGGCATCTCCAGCAAGCACCACCCTTGGCCCATTCTCTTCCCAGATAACAACGGGTTCACACTGAGCACAGGTGACAGACGTGAGTCATATTATGGAGTTGGTGATGAAAGTCACGCAATTTAGATTAGCCTGTGATTTAAATTTTCAGTGTAATTTTGAATCCAATTTTGGTTTCCAGTTACCATTGTAATGTAATATTTCTCAACAAATGCTTACAATGTTCAGTAAAGATTTTGAAGTACTCCGTTCATCAAAATGTGATGTGATTTAAGTGTTCCCTTAACATTTCTGAGGTAGCAGGTAGCCTGGCTCTGTTCAAAAACCACCAACCAGCACCTCTGAAGCTTACTTATTAATAACTTACTAATTATAACAGTTACATTGTGGTGTATAACATATGTGCATTTGACCATTACAGTTTAAAATAATACTCTAGCAGCTGGAGAGAGGCACAGTGAACCCTTAAGGGGAAGTAATGATTGATGGGTGTGCAAAGAGTGAACCCTCCTATGGAATTTGACCTCTGACCCAGTGTTAGGGGGAGTAGAGATTAGTGTGTATGAAGGGACTGTGCCCTTATATGGTATTTAGCAGATACCTAAACATGTCCTATATAAGCTGTGTTCGATGTACAGAGAGACAGAGTGGCCATCGGGCTGGGTCACTCTCCAAGCTGCTGCAGAGCTCAGACACCACAACATCTCATTTGTTTAATCCGTACAAAGACAAGAAATAGGAACAGGAACATAAATAGTCAATGTTGGGACCTTAGTTAGAACCAATGTATCTTGGGCTGTTTTGCAAGAGACATCTAGGAACTTTTGTGAGTGCATTTTACTGTAGCACATCTTCTGAAAGATTTGAATTGTAAATTCGAAGGTCTGCACAATTTTGTAAATACAATATTTTGTCTATACAGGACGGTCCATGACTCCTGTTACATTTCAGTGTCCTGTGTTTTCCACATTTCTGGTCTGGTATGTGTTTATGTGTGTGGGCATATCTTTCTCTGGAAACCTGGCTCACCGGCAATCCTCTCATGAAGTTTCTGCAGTAACACCAGAGTTTTTGACAGTTAGCGCCAGATTGTTTCTTTCACTCATGTGGTTACATACTGTCTGCCGAAACCGGCAGTGTTTTAAGTGCTCTCTTTTACCTTTTTTGGATTTCACGCTAACGTGTTTTTCTCAGTTTTTGGTGCCAGTGTCTCCAACACCATCAGCTACACCATGCAGCCACAACAGGACCACCAATGTTATTGCAAAATCGCTTCTCAGCTGGGCCTGCCTTCAACCTCCAACAACCACACACACACTAGGAGATGTTTTGGTTGACTGAATATGTCGCCAGTGACTGTTTATACAAAATATTGACTCTCTGCTGGTCTACGATCGCCAAACGCTGCTTGATCTCCGATTCTCTGTGGGAACATTGATCAAATATGATCAGGGTGGACAGAAAACTTTTCTCCCTCCTCTGCTGTCAGAGAGACCTGCTCACCTCCTGTACAATCCGCCGTCACTTCCCCAGAGAAGTCACTCCAAGCGGCGGAGGGAAACGCAGCGGACAGCTGGTGAAGCTTAAAGCATATCTGGCGTTCTATCCTGGATCGGGTCGGACTCCCCGTGGCTTCTTGGCAGAGTGCGGATCAATTTATTGTCGCAATGTTTCCTGGCGAGCCCTGGACCCTGCTGACACCTGGCTGGTACCTGTTGTCGGCATGGATGTGGAGGCCCAGCTTCCTCGCCGATGTTCACCTCGACCCCGCAGAGGTGACGTCAACCACGGATATCTTCTGCCGCTGAGTCGAATACCTCGGACGGCCATATCGGCAACACAGGCCGCTCCTGTCAGAGCTGCCTTGGTCAATCGCTAGCGAATTAAAACTTAGTCTTGCTAGATCGCTAGCGAATAAGACCTTCATCCTGAATGACTTCTTTACCTCTCATGATTTGGATTTCTTATTTGTGACTGAAACCTGACTGAATGTTGGTGAGTCGAGTGCTTTTTCTGAACTTTTACCGGCTGATTGCTCTTATTTTAACTCTCCAAGGACTACTGGTCGAGGAGGTGGACTTGCTACTATCTTCAAGAAAAAGTACAACTGCAGACAGCTGTCAAAATATGACTGGATTTTAATTGTAGGTGATATGAATATTCATGTATGTTGTCCTACAAATCCGCTGGCAAAAGACTTTTTAAATCTTATCGATGCTTTTAACCTTACACAGTTTGTTTCTGGTCCGACACAGGTCCATGGTCACACATTAGAACTTGTTCTGTCATATGGTGTACCTATTTGTAATGTAGACATATGAAGCTGTCTTCTCTGATGACGCGCCTGTTTTATTTGATGTTTCTCTTCCCTATTGAACCGTTAAGCAATACGCTCCACCTCATATCTGCAGGATGATCAAACCCACCACTGCTGCGCAGTTCTCTGGTGCTTTTAATATTGCTAGGGAAGCTATGGGCTCTGCTTAGTTAATCTCTTTTTATCTACTTGTTGCAACATTCTTGACACCATTGCCCCATTTAAATCTATGTGTTCAAAACCCAAATCTGAACCTTGGATAAATGACTCAACTCGGGCTGCTAGACAAAGTGTAGGAAAGCTGAGCGCAAATGGGGAAAAAAGATCTTCAGGTTTCTTATGACATTCTTAGAGAAATTTTGCACAATTATCAGAGAACTGTTAAAGCTGAGAAGACCAAGTATCTCTCAGATTTTATTTCAAATCATTGCCACAAACCTCATGTTCTTTTTAAAACAATTCACTCTGTTCTTAATACTCCCCAATCCGTCTATCATGTAGAATCCTCTGAGGCCTGTGAAAAATTTCTCCATTTTTTTGTGGATAAGATTGCCTCAATTAGAGCAAGCATCTCAGTTCCTGCTTTTGACCCCTTCATTTCCATAGAGTGTGCAGCTGTTTTCAACCGATTTGAGTCTATCCATCTCTACTCTCAAAAATATTGTTACGCATTTGAAACCCTCAGTTTGTCCAACTGATATTGTCTCACCTCGCCTTTTTAAACACTATTGGACCTAACATCCAAGAAATTGGTGCAGCCACTCATCAAAAAAACAAATTTGGACACATCTGCACTTTCAAACTATCGCCCCATCTCTAAACTCCCTTTTGTCTCGAAGATTTTAGAGAAGGCAGTTCTTTTACAGTTGCAGTCCTTTTTAGATACACATGGTGTTCTTGAGGTGTTCCAATATGGTTTTAAGACATTTCATAGCACTGAATCCACACTTTTAAGAGTTTTTAATGATTTTTTAAGCTCAACTGACTCTGGAGATTATGCTATTCTTATGCTTTTAGATCTTACAGCAGCATTTGACACAGTTGACCACAGCATCGTTATTTCTCGTCTTGAGTATGGCGTGGGATTAAGGGCACTGCCTTGGTTTAGGTCATACTTGTCAGACAGATTTTAGAGTCAGATTTGGTAGCTCTGTCTCACCTTCTGTGTCCCTCACATGTGGAGTTCTCCAGGGTTCAATTCTCGGGCCAATTCTTTTTTCACTCCATTTGCTTCCCCTTGGATCTATCTTAAAGACATAACATCAGCTTCCATCTCTATGCAGATGATTTGCAAATCTACCTGCCCATCAAAAGAAATGATGGTAGTTCTTTAACAAGATTGGTTGGCAGTTTTAATGATATTAAAGCCTGGATGGCCTTAAATTTTTTAAACTTTATCGAGAATAAAACTGTGGCACCTCTGATGTCTCACAAATAGACCTGGGCACTTTGCAACCTTATGTTACGTCTGTTGTAACGAACCTTGGAGTAAAAATGGATAGTGATTTTAAAATGGAGAAGCAGATCAATTCTGTTGTGAAAGCAAGTTTTTTAACTTAGGCTTCTTACTAAGCTTAAACCCTTTTTAGCCCTCACAGACTTTGAGAGGGTTATACATGCATTTGTCACAACACGCCTTGACTATTGTAATGCTCTGTATATAGGTGTTAGTCAGGCCTCCCTCTCGACTACAACTGGTTCAAAATGCTGCCGCTCGTCTCCTTACTCCTTACTTGTAAGCGAGATCACATCACCCCTGTTCTTGCCTCTCTTCACTGGCTCCCAGTTAATTATAGGATTGATTTTAAGATTCTATTGTTTGTTTTTAAAACCCTTCATGGTCTAGCTCCAGTCTATATCACTGATCTGTTGAAGCCACATGCTCCTTCAAGCTCATTAAGGTCTGCGATTCAATCTCTTCTTGTTGTCCCTAAAACACGGCTCAAGAGACGGGGAGATCAAGCTTTTTCAGTTGCAGCCCCGAGACTGTGGAATGAATTGCCTCTTCATGTCAGACTGGCACCAAGCCTTATGGTTTTTAAATCACAACTTAAAACACATTTTTATTCCTTGGCTTTTAATCTGGCATGAGAACTGTATGTTGTATTTGTCTGGTGTTGTAGTTTGTCTATTTATTGTTTCATTTCAATGTACAGCACTTTGGTGAAATTGGTTGTTTTAAATGTGCTTTAGAAATAAAGTTTGATTGATTGATAGGACTAGGACTGAACCAGTAGAAGGCAATATAAACAGGCAGGGCGTGAGAAGGTGAAACAGATTGGGGAAAATCAGGCAGGCTCTGACTTTGTTATACTGTGATGATTAAGTGTTGCCTTATTTTTTTGAGCAGTGTGTTTTATCTTTGAGTGGAAGGATATGATTTTAGGGAAGCTAAGCCGCCTCCAGCGTATTGGACACGCCCGCTCCCTCCATTTGTTTACTGTGGGTGACCAGGGATACCGCTCTAATCTTAGGTGGTGTGTTTACAGCTCAAAAAACGTGTATTCCACATATTCATGCTGATGTAAAAGCTAGCCAAAAAGCAGTTAGGATGGATATCAGAAAGTGGCTTTGTAAAAACAAAAAAGAAGAAAAACATTGTACCAACTCCAGCTGAGGCCAGTAGTCCCAGCAGCAGCAAAGATATTGCAGAACCCAAACTTAATCTGCCAGCTCCACCAGCCGAGGGAGTTACCCCAGTGGTAAGCAAGGTCATAATGGGCCCAGAGGTCCCGCCAGTTCTGACTGCTCCTGTCGATCTTGGGACAGAGGAGCCAGCCCAGGTGCAACTACAATCCTACCCTACTCAGATGTTTAATTCCCAAAAATGCTCATTTAACAGAAGCTGGTTTAATGGAAGGGAGTGGCTGGAATATTCAGTGGTTGCCGATGCTGCATTTTGCAGCACCTTTCTAAGCTGACAAAAGCAGGCCTCAGCACATAAAAAATCCTCAGCCAATGCTATGATGATGCAAGCATGATGTCAGGGAAACAAGGGTGTGTACAGAAAATATTCCAATTATCCACGCCATGTCAGCTAAGAATGCACTACAAGCCTTTTTGATTTGTGTGACATGCTTTACCAATTTCTGAAAAAAGCAACTGACTGCAGTTTACACGGGAGAACGTCTGAAAAGTCACCTGGCTATCATGTCAGTTCCTCACAGAGATTGACAGAAGTGGCCTTCGGTTCACCAAACTGAAAGTAGAGGCAGCAGGGCTCCTAAAAGCAATCAATGACACCCACTTCAGGTTTACTGCGGTTATGGTCCACAGAATTCTCGCCCTCCTTGATCCTCCTAACAAAGTGTTACAGGATAAAAAAACGGATCTCTACACTGGAGTGAAGGTTGTGAAAAGTGTGTTGGATTGCGCGGAGATACTCAGGAGTGACTTGGAGTTCCAAGTCATTTGGGCACAGCGTGCCACTGGCCTAAAACGGATCAGAAACAACAGCACCCTCCGCAAATTGAGAGAATGCGCCACCCGCAGGATGAAAACAAATGCAAAAATTGGCATGGATGATAACTTATTGTTTTACAATAAAAAAAAGATTTCCCACCCTCACCATTTTTACTGCTCTCTCAGTCACTTCATCCTGGTGCCGGGGCTGATTTGACTGATAAATTTGTTCAATTGTGTGACCTAAACCTTTTAGCCATTACCGATGTGTGAGATCCGCCCATGACCCAGCTTTAAACAACAAATGACTGTTATCATTTTTAACTATATATTTTAACCAGATAAAGGGTTTTTAGTCATGTGATGTCTGGATCTTAATTTATCAGAGAAACAAGCTGAGTTCCTTGCCTCTAGTAAAAACCTCCTGAACTGGGAGAAGCTCACTACAATGAAGGTAATGGTGGTGAAAACAACAACTCCCATGATCCTGTGCTCAACACAGGTAAACTGTTTCCCAAATGTCAGCCTTCTTAATGTGAAGGTGAAACCATTTTTCATGTTGATGCCGTTTACATTCACCCCAGATGCAAATTCAAAAAATGCACTGCAGAATGTTCAGGGTCTATACATGTCTATATATATATATATATATATATGTATATATATATATATATATATAAATAACTGTATATGTATACTATGTTTTATTTTACCATATTTTAATATACACTTAATTATATGTTAAGTTCTGTGTGTGTAGCATGAAAAAGTCTAAACAACGTTATTATCCAAAATGAAAAAACAAATCCAAATGTGTCCAAATATCCAGCAGGTTAATTCAATCATTTAAACAAACGGAACAAGCAGGGACGCTCAACATATAACGACAATTGCACAGATACTGAACAGAAATGATGGGTCTATATACTGACACACAACAACACACAGGCAGGGTGATTAACAACTGGTGTGACACATTAGGGTAATCAATGCAGACAGGAAACTAAGCTCGACACAGAACAGCAGATGTTGGCTCCGTTCAGACTGCAGGCCAAAGTTACCCAAATCCAATTTTTTTTGATCATGTGTGACTCAAATCTGATCATTTTATGACTGTGTGAACAGGCCAAGTCACATGGAATCTGATCTTTTCCAGTTTGGATTTGGGCCACTTTCATATGTGGTCCAAATCCGATACAGATCTTATCTTTTTTAAATGCGACCCGAGTCTGGACACTCAAGTCAGAATTGATGTGACTTTGACGTCACTCTAGAGCAGCTGTTCCCCTGTCAGACGGAGCTGCGATGAACGGGAGCAAGCGAGCGATCATGTTTAAGACTTGCTGCTAAACAAAACGCTTGTTTTCGGTCCAGAAATTGGATAAACACCGACTTTCTATGAGGAAAATGCAAAAGAAGTGACCACAATATGCCAGAGGAGAGAAAAAGAGGGAAAAGAAGGAGAAAGAAAGAGAAAGGAGGAAAAGAGATACAGTTTGAAGAAGGAGCTCAGAAACAGAGCATCAAACTGAAGAGAAACAAACAAGAAGAGGATAGAGGGACTCAAGCAAGTTACAGCAAACTACTGGACACTGAAATCAGTAAGTTTTTGCATTTATTACCATAAAATAAGTCCCAACTGAAACACTCAAACTAATAGCTAACAAGCTAACACTGGACTGTGGTTACCTAGCAACGGCATCAAACAGCAGTAGTGCTGTTTTAAACACAGAAGCTTGAAGATTAACACCTGTTTCATGATTTCTCCACACTCTGAAACCATTGACTACCCCCCCAGCTATCAAAAGCAAAAGTGCAAGGGGAAAATATAAACAAACATTACTTTGAGAAAGACCAGAAATCCTGTTCCTGGACCACTACAAAGATGGAAGATCCTGCAATTTAATCTTCTGGACGGATGAACCATGTGCCTGGCTGAATGTGTTCAGCTCTCATTACCCAGCAATAAAGAGAGAAGGCATTTGTAATGGATGGAAAATAAGTGTACTGGAAGAAAATGACTCTGACACCACCAGAATAACAGTAAACCTGTTCAAAAATGGAACTGCCATGATACAAGGCGACCTGAGACAATTTGAGCTTGACTTTCCTGCTATGAGACGGAGCTGAGAAGGATGTCCTCACAAGCATCGCTCCAACCCTGGGAGTCAAACCTTCCTGTCCCTGCTCCAGACAGACAGCCTGCTGATGCTGACACTGATATTTTACATCTTAATAGAGGAACTAGAGGTACATGATGTATCTCAGGCTGAGAGAGGAGCCTGGCCAGGTAAATACGAGGGAAAGTAACTAAGAAACGTTACATTTTATATGTATTTAGGCACTATAGGCTTCCTAAAGCTAACAGTAATGCCCTGATGGTCAGTGCTACAGGAACAGGAAACTCTTTTCATCCATCATCCTGCATGCTGTCTGTGACCATCAGGGCCGCTTCATTGACACCTACGTGGGCTGCCCTGGGTCGGTCCACGACTCCAGAGTGCTCCACTACAGCCCACTGTACAGGAGTTCACTCTACCCTCCTCCAGGGCATTTCATCCTTGCAGCGTACCTGTGCCTCCAACACCCACTCCTCCTCATCACTCCCTACAAGAGGCCAATACAAGGTGTGGGAGCCCAGCGCTTCAACAGCCATCACTTCAGGGCACGCTCCATTATAGAGCGTGCTTTTGCGATGATGACCAGGTTCCGGGCAATCTTCCTGCAAACGCAGGAGGTGCACCACACCTTTGTACCTCACGTGAGTATTTTTTTTTTAATTATACTAATGAGTAAATCAACAGACTTTTTTTTTTAGACTGAAATATATTTTTAACCATTTCAGGTCATAACAGCATGTGCCATCCTCCACAACATCTGCCTTGGGGCTGGTGACATTGTGGCCCCAGAGGATGAGCCTGAGGAGGACGAGGCAGAGGATGAGGGGGAGAACGGTTTGGAGACAGTGGTGCTCCCTGGCGTGACCAGCTGTCTGCAGAGGTGTCTGCCCTGGAGGAGTTGCCCCCTGACCACCAATATTTTTAACAGGCAAGTAAAAGATCGGTAAATTCCTATTCATATCCTAACAATTTTGCCTGTTGAAATATTTTGTAGAGATTTATTTTGTCAAAATAAGATTGTGAATTAGTATTATGTGCGCAGCTTATTATTCTTGCCTCTTACTAAAACTTCTTAGTGAAATGGCAGCTATCGATTGAACCAGCCCTGCAAACCCACTGATGGACAATGCAGTGGACAGTGGAGAGATGCATCCACACCTGCTACACACTCTGGAGACCACCCCAGATGATGTCCTGCTGACCCTGGATCTTTATTGTGGTAGCCCATCCAGGTCCAGCAGCATCACCAGGGTCTCCCTGCTCAGTGGAATAAATGTTGTAAATATGTTGTAAATACTAATAGTTATAAAGACCACAGAAAATAAAATAAAACCCCTTATTATTTAAGGATTTATTTTTCTGCAAGTCTCTCTAGTAGAGAGAACAGCCTGTCCATCCTCTCTCTCCTCTCCCTCTCTCTGCAACCTCATGTCTTAAGAAGCTGAAGCAGCTCATCCTCTCTGTCCCTCTTTCTCGGCTGGCTCTCTTCCTCCTCCTGGTCACCCACTGCACTACTTGGCCCTGGTGTGTCCTCAGGGATAGAAGCAATTACGACAGGTGGGGTGGTGGAATGCCTCTGTCCCAACACCTCATCCATGAGGACAAACCAGGGCCAAGTTGCAGCAGTGGGCTTTCCCCCTACACCCTCTCCTGACCCTGGACACTTGCAATCCTAAGGCACAGGAAATCAATCATTGTAAATAACAACAGCAGAAATACAAATTTCAGCAACTGTGTTTATTAACGTGCATGGCTGGATGAATGCAGTTTGTAGTTCCCTTTATGCTACACAGTGAACAATTTCTACAAAAATTATTTTAAAAAAAATGTATACAGAATATATAAGTTTCAAATCACACATACATACTTTGTATTTATTTATTTTTTTAATTGTCCCACTTTTTTTTTTTGCTTGGAGGGAAGTCACCTTCCCCCACAGGCCCATTTTCTCCAAAATTGTCCTAATCACAGAGAAACAAAAGAAATGGTAATTTTGTGAAGACTGGAAAAGGTGACAGGGCAGGACAGAGACACAAAAACACAACAAAGGTTGCCCCATCTACTGGTTTTCGTATTGTTAAAGGCTTTGAATAGGATGGGGGCTCATTTATCTGTAACTTTTAATCGTGTACTTACACGATGATTAAATGCAAAAAAAAATAAATATATTAAAAAAGGGCTATTGATACTTTAATTACCTCCAAGCCACGTTGGCAGAAAATTTTGCCCCGGTGAAGAGGTGGTCACACTCCCCCCTCAATTTAATGAAGAGGGCAGTTTGCTCCTCGCTCCCTAAAACAAAACGACATGTTCAAGTAAGTTTTTTTGCTTCACACCACCAAACAGTAAGCAGCATAAATCGCAAAATAATCTAGTTACATTAACCGTGTACTATATCCCAAGGTTTTTGTAATTGTTACTAATGTTACGTGGTAATGTTATTTTCTTGTACATAATATTAAGTATAAGTGATGTATAATATCGCTACAATCTCGGTAAGACGCAGGTCTGACTCTGAACCTCTTCGATTTTAAGTGAAGATGTAAAAGGCTTTATTTTTTAGGTTGTAACTTGCCCAGCCGAGTTTAACTTAATGTTAATGTTAGCACATCAATAACCTCAGGTAACGTTAGCTCGCCAGTTACTGGCTATCACTTAACTCACGTTAACTTCTTCCACAAAACTATTCTTTAAATGACACATTGCGCTTTTATGCCTCATTATTTTTACATTTGTGTAGTTGGCTTTTGAAGTGAGTTGAAATCCAATACTTACATTTATAGGTAAAATCCGGGGGGCTCAACTCCACAACCACAGCCGACGCCATTATACACTGGGACAATCAAATGGTGCGCAATGAATGTCGGGATACCTGGGGCTGCGAAGGATCCAGCTGTTGGATCCTCCAAACGGACGAAAAGAAGGCTGTAGTTGAAGGAGCCTTCGAAATGGAACAGCCTAGTCGTGTGACGTATTCGGTCTTCAAATGCAGCCTTCGAAGGATGCGGTCCCTGAATTGAGACACAGCTAGTAATCCCCCCCCCCCGTACCAACCAGCTGCCTCCATACAAACATCCCAAGCCAAGACGCCAGTCACACCCCTGCACCTGTCCAAGGCCCGGCCTCTAGCCAGCCTCCAGCTAGAAGATCCAGACCTGAAACCACCACCACAGCTCCACATCCAGACCCGACAGCTGAGTCTGAACAAACACACACAGGCAGAAGGGCTGACATTATCCTCCTCATGGACTCTAATGGAAAGTTCCTGGAGGATGGCCAGGCCACCAAACCCACCGCATCACCAACATCACAACCCACAGCCAACACAACACTGGCCACTGATATCCAGCCAGAGAGCCCCCCAGCCTGGAGGTCCTATACCCCCCCTCATCCCAACGGCAGAACCAACACTACAGGAGCAGCAGCCTATTGGACTGAATTATGCTGCAGCGGTGAGAAGAGCCACAGCCACAGACCCGCCCCCCTCTGGTGAACTCAAAGACATATTACACATTCTAAACCTGCTCTGCTCTCGCCTCATATAGCTACATGGTGCAAGAGCAGAGACCTCTTAGAGACATCACAATAATTCACAATTTAGCACGTTGGATATCATTTTAAACGAACAGTAATATAAGGACAATTCTTAACAGTATTTCACACATGATACACTCTAAAATGTCACAGTTAAAAATTTTATTCATTTACCTACAACACTATTTTCCTCTTTTTACAATTTTTTGTAATTTTATGTAATTTCCCCCATTTTGGTTTACTAGTATTTTTTAATATCTAGTTTACTATTATTATTTGTTTTTTTTTAAGGTGTTTGTCTAATTTTTGAACAAATTACACTTTACAATAACATGTTGGAACATTCAAGGTCTGAGATCATCAGCTTTTGGTTCAAAGAGCAGAAATCCAGATTTTAATGGAGAGTTAAAAGATTCTGACATCATAGTTTTACAGGAGACATGGTGCAGAAGATGTTTCCACTGGTCGTCCTCACGGCTACACTGAGATTATTATACCATCAACAAAAAATCCCACAGTAACCCAAGGCAGAGATTCAGGAGGCATGATTATATGGTGTAAATCAGAACTGACCCAGTCCATCACAGTTATTAAAAAAGAAGAATCTTATATATGGTTGAAAATTAACAAACAGATGATTTGTGCCGAGCAACGTCTACATGTGTGCCATCTATATACCTCCACCAGAATCCCCCTACTACAACCCAGATATTTTCTCTATTCTTGAGGAGGACGTTAACCATTATAAAACCATGGGAAATGTATTACTCTGTGGAGACTTGAACGCTTGAACAGGGGAAAGAGCTGACACTATGAACACCCAAAGAGACAAACACTTACCTGGAAGCACCTGCTTCCCCCTCCCTGAATGTCCTGCTAGAAAGAGCTTTGACAAGCTTACTAATACAAGCGGTATGTAGCTTTTACAGCTCTGCCGTACGCTGGGTCTGTACATAGTTAACGGCAGGCTACAAGGGGACTCTCTGGGTCGCTACACTTACAGCTCAGCTCTTGGCAGTAGTACGGTAGATTATTTCATTCAGATCTAGATCCAATGTCTCTTAGAGCTTTCACAGTCAGCCCCCTCACACCCCTCTCAGACCACAGCAAAATCACTATCTATCAGAAAAGGGCTCAGTCTAAGTCTGGGGCCCCTAGTGCCTGTGAACTGTTTAACAGCACATACCCATACAGATGGACCCCAGACTGCATGGTGGCATACCAAAAGGCACTGGAAAATCAAAACATACATGATTTAACTCATTTATTTCTAACTGAAACATTTCCCCAGAATAATTCTGGTGTAAATTCTGCTGTGAACAAAATCAACTCAATATTTCATCATTTGGCTTCATTGTCTAATTTGAAAGCCTCCAAACCAAAACCTCAACAAATGAACAATAACATATGGTTTGACACTGAATGCAAAAACCTAAGGAAAACTTATCATAGGGACCCAGATAACCACAACTTACGCTGTCAATATGAGGCCACTCTGAAACAAACAAGTACACCCTAAAAACTAAGAAAGAACAACACAGCAATAACCAGCTCTGTGAAATTGGGGAATCCTTAGTCCAACCAGTTCTGGGAGAAATGGAACAACCTAAGCAAAACCCAGCAGGATGAATTGGCGATCCAAGATGGATATACTTGGATTAATCACTTTAGTGAATTATTTAGTAATATTACAAAAAATGATGATCAGCACAAGATATTCACGAAATGGAAAACTCTGGAGGCGGTGATAAAAAAAAAAAAAAAACCTCTAGATTACCCTGTAACAGAACAAGAATTAACAGAAGTCATGTGGTATTGATGGAATCCTCAACGAAATGATCAAATACTCAGACCATAAAATCAGATTTGCTATACTAAAACTACTCAATACTATTCTAGCAACTGGAACTTTTCCAGACATCTGGAACAAAGGTTTAATAACTCCAATTCATAAATCAGGAGATAAATATGACCCAAATAACTACAGATGAATATGTGTATCCAGTAACCTGTGAAAAATATTCTGCAACATCATTAATAAACAACTTGTCAACTTTGTTGATAACCACAATATTCTGCATAAATGCCAAATTGTTTTTTTGCCAAATTGCAGCACAACGGACCATATATTTACCCTCCAGACTCTAATTGATCAAGAATTAAACATTAAGAAAAGAAAGGTATATGTCTGTTTTGTTGACTTCCAAAAAGCCATTGATTCCATCTGGCACGAGGGCCTTTTCTATAGGCTACTTGAAAGTGGCATTGGAGGGAAAACACATGATTTGATTAAGATTATTCAAAAAGTGAATGTGCCATAAAGATTGGAAATAAACAGGCAGGGATGCAATCTCAGTCCAGTTCTCTTCAATCTATATATCAATGAATTAGCAAACCAATTAGAGAGTTCCACGGCATCTGACCTCCTCCTGAACGACACAGAGATCAGAGGTCTGCTGTATGCAGATGACTTAGTGTTGCTTTCACCTACTAAAGAAGGTTTGCAGCAGCACCTTAACCTCCTTCAGAGATTCTGTCAGACCTGGGCCCTGACAGTAAACACAGCAAAGACTAAGATAATGATCTTTCAGAAACAATACAGAAATCAGGTTACACACAATTTCTATTTAGACACTAAATTACAACACACAAAACACTACACTTACCTTGGCCTTAACATTACATACACAGGGAACCTCAAAATGGACGTGAAAGATCTGAGGGACAAAGCAAGGAGAGCTTTCTATGCAATAAAAAGAAACATTAAAACATATATTCCAATTGAAATCTGGCTTAAAATGTTCCAATTTGTACTAGAACCAATAATTCTTTATGGTAGCGAAATCTGGGGGCCAAAACTTAATGAATTTGACAAATGGGACAAAACAATCAAAGCATCTTTCCATACTGAGTTCTGTAAGAGCATCCTGCAGGTGCAGAGAAAGACACCAAATAACCTGTGCAGAGCAGAGCACGGCGAATACCCCCTCCTACTAAAAATACAGAAAAGATCACTTAAATTTTACAATCACTTAAAATCAGTTAACCCCCAGACATATCATCACAAAGCCCTAACATACCAGGAGCTGAAACCAGAGAAGAGTCCCCTCAGCCAGCTGGTCCTGAGGCTCTCTGCAGTAACCCAACAGCCTCAGGACAGCAACACCAACTCAAGCAGTCCAAACCAAATTATCAGCAAGCAGAAAAAGAAAATATTGATTACTGGAAAGAAACGACCAAAACACAAAGCAAATTACAAGGTTATCTGACCCTAAAAAGAGAATTCCCACTGGCAAATTACCTGAGTACAATAAAATGTCCTAAACTAAGAAAAATGTTAATATACAGACTGAGTGAACACAGCTTGGCCATAGAAAAGGGTCGCCACAGACAGAGCTGGCTACGACAAGAGGAGAGACTCTGCTCCCAGTGTGACAGGGGACAGGTAGAGACAGAGCTGCACTTTCTAACCTCATGCCCTAAATATAAAACACTAAGACAAAAACACTTTGGGAGAAATGCCCAAATGTGAAATAATTGCTGCAAAATATGTCTCCTCATGCCATGAAGTGAGGACAACCAGTGGAACCTCAGACTGACAAATAATTGTACAGATTTAGAAGAATTATTATTATTTTGATCATTTGATATTTTAGTAATTGTTTTGTTTTTACATTTGACACTGATTTTATTATTATTTTATTTCTTTATTTTATTATAATTTTTAATCAATTATTTAAAAAAATGTCTTAATATATACACACACATTACTGTTTCCTTTATTTATTTTATTTTTTTTTTTTTTAAACACACTTACTGTTTTATTTATTTTATTTTTAATATATATTTTGGAACACACACACTTACTGTTTTATTTATTTTATTTTAATATTTATTCTTTTTTTTAAACACAAACACACATACGCTTTAATTACTTGTTTATTGAAATGATCGATCGATCGGTCGGCATGAATGTGTAACATAACAACAATCAACCCCAACAGCTAACCGGGGCTAACCAGAGCTAACCTATGTTGTTCCTTCTTTACTTCTGTACTACAGCGAGCTGCTGCGTGTGACGTGTTATTTTTCAAGCGGGTCTTTCCTACACTTTCAGGCCGTGGACAGTTCACACTGCAGCCTGATATGGGCCACATTTAAACAATAATGTGAACCGTCAAACAAAAAAATTGGATCTGGGAAAAAAATCTGAATTGAGCTTCAGTTTAGTGCAGGTCAGTACAGTGGGTCACACCACCGTTTAGAAACCAAAAAAAGATTTTTATCAATCAATAACAACAAGGGTGAATGTAATAAAACAAAAGATTCAGGTTAGCAATATAGCCTTTTTGAATCACATTTATGCAACTTTAGGTCTGCTCAACATCCATGTCCCCCTGCATTGGCACTATAAATGGGTTCTGTGTGCACCCAATTTTATTAGTAGCCATTTCATTGTAGTGAGACCAATCTTTTGAAACTTGACCTATTGCAAACTAATTATAACCTAATGAAACTTTACAGCCACAAACTAGAGGCTGAGGCCATTCTGAGGATGTATAGCTTTCCTAGGTAAATTGACAATAAGGAGGTTTCTGAAGTGCTCCCTATCCAATCGCCAACAGAAATATCCAAATGTCAAAAGTGTTTGATACCAAATCATAGCATTATTTTTTTCATGGGTTTTCCACAAGGTCTGTGTCTTAATGTTATATTTTGAAGGAATTTTGCACCAAATACACCTAAAAAACTGCTGCAACAACTTATAGAACATAATTGAGCATGATGTTGGCCATCATATTCTCATATCATAATGTGCCTTACCTATACGCAATGTTTATTACAGATTTATAACTGGAAAAACTTGACAGCGCTTAGCTGCATCTCAAATTAATCTTAAGGTTCCCAGCTTTCAGATGATGTGCATCACTTCTATGTGGCATATAATCTTGACCTGCTGAGAGTAGAGTGGAAAAAGTTAAAAAGTGGCCTTGGAAAGCAGTATTATACCAAGTTACCTTAGTGGAGATCTGTGATCAAGGTGCTAGAAATAAGGTGGATAAAATACTACACGTATGCATGCATTCTGATGACTGGGGGAATCTTACTTCAAGACTGCTAGAATTAAGCCAAGTATATTTACTTTTCAAATAGACATTTATCTGCTTGACTGTGCTCTGTTGGTTGGTTAACAGATCATTTAGTCTGATTGTGTGTTGTTTACATGGTGTCAGTTGACTATAATTTAGTTTATTCTCTTGGTCCGGCTGTTCTGTTTTTCTGAGTAATTATTGGTATTAGTGAAATGTGTCAGGTATCAGTTAGTCTATTCTTAGTTAGAGGACACTGTCTCCTCTCAAATTAGCTTCCTTTATCAGTTTAGTGTTAAGGAAGGTGGAAATATTACCAAAAGAAGCACTGCTCTTCCTTTCATCAACTTGTAGAACCAAACGTCAGTCTTCTCTCATTTGTGCTTGTCCAAAAAAAATCTCTGTAACTATAAACTATAGTAATCTTCTTCCCACCGTGATTTGTTTACCTCCATGGATCACCTATGTTCTCCTGTCTCTTCAGCAGTGCACCTATGTAATAGCTCGGCTGCAAAGTAGAAGTGAAACCCGAATCCCGCCTGCCATTGTTTCCTCGTTCATAATATGTACTCCTGTTATTTTAGTAGTTTATGTTGAGTTTAACTCAGTGTGTGACAGATATGTTCAGTTTGCCATTCACCAAAAACATGAGCATGTTCAGTGAACTGCATGCATACCACTGTATGGATATACTGCCTGTGTGCGCCGTCAAACATTAGATTTTATTTGCGGAAGACTGAACGGTACGCATTTCTGACCATGTAGTTGTTGTGGTTGGATTGACAATGCATTTCATTTACACTTGTGTTCAATGTGTCTGAGCTTTTAACTTTGGGTGGGCAAAATCGGCTGTTGCGGTCTTCGGATAAACGGGCTTTAGAAGTCCCGAGGTTGAGGTACAAACAGTGGGGCGATTGGGCCTTCGCTGTTGCTGCCCCAAAACTCTGGAACAAGCTTCCCCCTGACATTTGCACTATAATGGATGTTGTTCATTTTAAATCAAAGCTTAAAACTTATTTATTTAGAATGGCTTTTAATAAGCAGTAGTGGTGCAACAACTTCCCTTTTCTTTTTTAGGTAACCTTATCTGGCTTACTGTTTTCTTGTCTCTTATTGAATGCTGTGTTGTTTATTCTTGGTTGATGTAAAGCACTTTGGACACTGTTGGTTGCTGTAAAGTGCTATATAAATAAATGGTGATTGATTGATTGTGGTCACAATGCGTCCCTGACCACCTTCAGAGGTGGTTTGGTCGATCGGATCAAATTTTAAAGATTGAAACAACCAGAAGAAGCCACAACAACTGACAAAATGGATCCTTCTGGATGGAGTACACACAAAACACACTATCTGACTATCCTCTGGCTGCTCTGCCTTAACTACCTGTGATTTCCTGATGAGAGAGTAGGGATGCATGTTAATTAACAATTTGATAAATTATCAGTTGATATGTATTTATGTATGTATATATTTTCATTATCAGAATCATATTGGAAAAATACATTTTGGCCAATAATTTAGCCAATAAAAATGCTTCAACGTGCGTAGTTGTTGCGTTCATGATGTCATATTGCTGGATAGAGCCACACACACAGTGTAGGCAGCGAGAGCCAAACATGTTGTCAACAGTTTGGATGTTTTTCACAGTTTCAGAGGAAGCTAGCTCTATTGCAATATGCAGTTCTGCAAGTTCTGCAAGAGCTCTGTGAGGAGGAAAATGTTCTGTGAGTTTCAACACAACATTCTTTCAGGCCTTTTATTGTTTTACTCTTGATTATTACGGCCTACAGCTCCTGGAAATCAAAAATCCATATCTCAAAATGTTAGATTAAAGAATGTATATTACAGAAATGTTGAACAGTTCTGAAAAAGATTAATTTATGCACCCAGTACTTGTTTGGGGCTCCTTTTGCACAAATTACTGCATCAATGGGGCGTGGGATGGAGATGATCAGCCTGTGGCGCTGCTGAGGTCATGGAAGCCCGGGTTGCTTTGATAACATCCTTCAGCTCATCTGTATTGTTGGTCTGGTGTCGCGTATTTTTATCTTGACAGTTCAGGTTCAGGTCAGGCGAATTGGCTGGCAAACCAATCACAGTAAAACCATGGTCAGCAAACCAGTTCCTAGTGGTTCTGGTCCTGTGGGCAGGTGCCAAGTCCTGCTGGAGAAGGAAATCAGAATGTCTATAAAGCTTTGCATTTACTCTGGACACAGTGGACCAACACCAGCAGAGGGCATGGCACCCTAAATCATCACAGACTGTGGAAACTTCACACTGGACTTCAAGCAACTTGGATTCTGGTCCTTTCCACTCGTCCTCCAGACTGAGACCAATTCAAATTAAATGCAAATTTTACTTTCATTTGAAAAGAGGATTTTGGACCACTCAGTAATGGTTCTGTTCTTTTTCTCCTTAGCCCAGTTAAGATTCCCGATGCTGTCTCTGGTTCAGGAGTGGCTTGACACTAGGAATAGAACACTTGTAGCTCACTTCCTGGACCCGTCTGTGCCTGGTGGCTCTTGATGCACTGACTCCAGCCTCAGTCCACTCCCTGTAAAGCTCCCCCAAGTTCTTGAATAGGCTTTGACAATCCTCTCAAGGCTGCGGTCATCCCTGTTGCTTGGCCACCTTTTCCTACCACACTAACATTCTAGTCAACTTTCCATGAATATACTTCGATACAGCACTCAACCAGCTCTTTCAGACAGATTAAAGGATCTTCTCAGGCCGACATTTCTGTGTTATACATTCTTTATTCTAATATTTTGAGATATGGATTTTTGATTTCCATGAGCTGTATGCCGTTCTCATCAAGATTAAATCAAAAAAGGCCTGAAATATTTCACTGTATGTATAATGAATGTAGAATATATGAAAGTTTAATCTGTGTATGGTTCTTTCATTATTTCGTTTCAAAACCAAATCCTTTTTTGGTTTTTCCTGTTTTAAAACCAAAACGGAAAAATAGTAATAAAAAAAACAGGTTTCTGTTTTGTTTTGTTTTAAACCCATAACTGAAAACAAAGGAGCTCAGGCATGTTTGTCTTATTATCATCAGCCATTTTGCCACAACACATCACACAACAACTGCGACTGTTTGCGACCTGACCTTTCTTTTCTCCGTTAGAGGGAAGAATTTATAAAGTTGCATGGTGATGCAGAGACCCCCAGCTGCAGTAGCACATGGATCATGTCTAATATTCATCCAGCCAGAGGGAACAATCACGAACCGTTGATAGCACGTCAGTTGTAATAGCAACACAATCCGTACTGGAGAGGGAGTGGGGCGGTGGAGCGTACAGGGACAGGAGATCGGAGCGACCGGCCCGCTGCGGACGGTCACCGATCGTTCCCTCTGGCTGGATGAAGTCTGACACTTCTGATTGTACGCAAGATCCATGATGATATAGAAATTAATAGCTAAAGCATGCTGTGAATGTTTTAGAGACCCCCCAAAATATCACAAATCATGCTTTTAGGGGAGCTGATGTCTTATTAAGTTGAGCTAAGCTCCTCCTGGCTCCCCCCTAGTTCGCACCATTCCTACAACCTGTTCTCACTCCCCGACTTGTCACATATGGTCAAGGCCTATCGGAGTTTGTAACGCACTGGGGATTACTATAGCGTCATAGGTCAACGCAGTGGGGGAAGCCCTGTAGCGTCATTTTGTGGCGGTAAAGGCAGGAAGGCCTATATGATATTTAACAGAAAAAAACTGAGTGAGAGCATGGTTGGGGTAAAAGGAGGTCCAGGACCTTTGAATCATGAGACTTGTGTTTGTGTAACCTGTGAAACAAAAAGTACACATTAGGCTAAAATATTTTTTACATTTAATTTTATATTTGGCTATTTCTTTTCAGGTCGCATTGCATCTCAACTGTGGTGGATATGATTGTAGAAGTGAGCACTATATTGCAGAGCCTCAAACACTCAAAATACTCGAATTTCTAGCTTAAGTATGTCAGCATCAAGGAAGCATTTTGTTTTGGGCTGATCTGAAGCAGCTGGTTACCTGAGTGATCGAAGAAAATACCCGAATATCTTTATCAAGGGCCTTTTTCTGGAGGCTACGGGTGCGACCTCCTCTTCCTTGAATTTAATTACTATCAAAAACCCTCAGAGTCGATAGCGCCTATTCAACAAACATTTGAAAACTGCAGGAAGTTTACCCAAGACAGCCTAAAAGTCATGGCATTCATAGCACTTGAAGACCAGCCCTTTTCTTTCATTGAAGACCAAGGATTTCACCAGCTAATACAACATTTGGAGCCCTGATACATTCTCCAAAGCCACTGCCACATTGCAGATTTATCGCTTCCTGCCTTGTATGATTTGGTCGCCACACACATTCATAGTCTGCTCAATACCACCTTCAGCGTCGGCAGATTGCTGTGCTGTTTAGACTGTCTTACTGTTGTAAACCACACGCTGCTTCATACACAAGTGCCAGAACAAACTGGACCAGAGGCTACTATATCAGTATAGGAATATAAAGTTTATTTGTTACATCAAAACAAAAGAAAAACACAATTCAGGACTAGACTGCATTACCAGGGAAACTGATGTAGAATTGAGCACCGACAAATTAAATCCAAACTGATAAACAAATAAGGAAATAACCCACACACTCAAACCAATTACTATGGAAAAACACTATCTGCATGCTACACACTAATTACACAAAACACCCATGCAAAATGGTTACTCTGTCTTTCAGTTTCCCCCTTTAACACAGCCAGAAACACAAAATATGGCCCATTCAAGGATCTAGTGTGAGCACAATAAAACTAACCGGTGGGAAAAAACAGTGGTTGGCTCTCCTAATAACTTCTATTTGAAACAAGACAAACAAAAACACAGTAAGATACAAAAACACTTTAAAAGAAACATTTCATGAAACATAAGCAAATGTAACAATTATCATACCTTGCTTGACTTAGAAACACATTCCCCTCCCGCCGTTGAAGGCATGCAGGTGACTGGGATCTATATTTTCAAATATTCCTGTTACATTCATATAAAAAAAGGCTAAAATCTTGTTTAAAACCATCTTACACATACCTGTGCTTTAGCTGATGTGTTTAGACAATCACTCCAAGCTTTGGACCCTCACCACCACGAAGTCTAATAAATAACAGGTTTTTAACAATTCTTCAACTTATCTTTAATAAAATAAACTACAAATTATTCTAAGATCTAGTTCTGGAAATGCATTATTAGCCTTAGATTTTTACACATTTTTTAAAAGTAAAACCTATTTAAAAATAGAGCCTACCCAATCAAGAACCAAACAAAGACTGGCCTCAGCTGCTCCCTCAGGTGTGTGACTGCAGAAAGAAAGGACCAGGTGATCTTCCCTTCCCTATTTATAGACTCTGCCCCTTTACCTGGGTCCTAGTGCTAAACCCCTGTTGCCTTCCCTATCACACTGTCTTGTAACGGGAGTCTTGAAGTTGTGGTGTTCACACAACCTGACTAATTGGTGACGCTACACGAGTTGACAACGACGGTCACTCGACTGCTGGTCTCCGAACCACATTTTGTGAAGAAAACACACAGGAAATGACATGAAACCACCCACGAAACAGCAGTTGTTTACTATTAAAGAAAAAATGGATTAGCACATGCAGGGATTGTCTGTGCTACAGAGAGAGATGGAGGTATGTTGTAAGTATTTTGCAAAGAAAAAGTAGCTTCCTGCTCTCATTGGCTGGATGTGGATGTCGAGTTGGCCGATGGCTCCAGATATTTGGCATGCTAGATATCTGGCTGGCGTCGGCGATGTGTCAGTGATGCATCAGGGAGTTGTTTTGATGCGACGTTGAGTAGTTCAGAAATCACGACTGGCGACTGCCGCTCATTGATTGCTGATTTGGCCCCGATCACAGCCCGGCAGTTGGCAATCTGGCTTAAATACATGTAGTGTGAACTAGGCTTTACTTGTTACCATTAGATAGTTAGCAGCTAGTGGTCCTATTAATGGTAGCTGACTCTGCCCGGATTGTGAGCTTGGAGCAGCGGTATAGTGTTGGTGTTACAAAGTTATTGTGTTATTCGAACACCATTTTATTACATCATAGGTTTTTATTATTACATTATCAGTTTTTATTAAATGTTTTATTACACACTGGTAAGCATATTTCCTCACTGCAAAAGGACAATGCTTTTATTAGACAATGGTAGATTTTTCACTAATGAGTAAACTGAGTAAATTTGTTAATGAAAATGGAAAAAGGCATCAGCAAATGAGAAAGGGACAGTGACTGAATGTCATTTTATTTGTACCAAACAGCTGCTGCAATCTGCTGTAATGTTTTGAACAGCAGAACAGGTGATGTCTCACCTCTCACTGACTGAGAGAGAAAGGGAGGGAGAGGAGGGATTGAAGAGCAATCACAGGAGAGAAATGTCATATTTGCATATCTCAAAAATACATCACATGACAGCCATGAAGGGACCTGTGAACACAGTTTTGCATATTGAGAGAAATCTTCACTGCTTTTCAGAGAGCACTGTTTATATGCAATTTTTAGAGGAAGATAAAGGTTGTATTGGAAGGGTGGAAAACATCACTCCCACTGGTGACAACTAAAAGCTGGAATCCAAAAGAAGTGAGATCTTTTTCATAAAACACACTATATAACCCCCCCCCCCCCACACACACACACACAGCCTGATGAGGCCTATCTGCACTTTGTGAGGAGTGACGTTGTCCTATGTTGGAACTCCAGACAGGAAACCTCTGTATTTTGAGAGCTGCCAAGTCATTTTCACATGATGAACCTAAACTATGAAATATGCTGGGATTGAAAATGTCCAATGTTGCCAGCAGAACCATGTGAATTGGATTAGTGCACATTAGTAGCCTCTAGTAAGCACTGCCACTCAGGCCTATCTTCCCCTTGGTGGAAGTGCGTTAATGAAGAAGTCCGTTCTTTCCTAGTCAGCCCGCTCTGTTTGATGCCAGTCATCTCTTACTTACTCAACCCATCTGGTTCAGACAGACGCCGCCAATATCTCAATTAGAGCTTTCCGAGGCAGGTCTCACACTGAAGACCTGCAATTTCTCCCATCCCCAGCAGCCACACGCCTCTCTGAACAATAGGACCATCTTGTTTTGATTTGATTAAAATAGATTAATTAATTACCCTGGGCCAAAGCTGTTGTTTGTGATTAATGAGGCTGCAATAACTAATCAGCTGGCAGACAGAGGAGCCTGATTGGCTGTCCTCCCCGTCTCACCTGACTGTTTATTACTTGACTAAACTAATCCCTCATCGGACTGTGCAGATACGGTGTTAAGTGGTTCCTGATACTGATGATATTGACACACTCTCATACCCTATGGCTGTTGGGGAAAATAGTGAACTGTATAGAATGAAGCGACAAATTAAGTAAATCAACCAAAACAAGTGGTGAATATAATTATTACTGGGTATACATATGCAAAACAAAGCTTTCACTTTCACATATTTTCTGTAGATGAAGTTTTATCTTGAAAAATCTTGAGTTTTATTATATAAGTAGGTGATACTGACAGTAATGGCAATGCATTTGATAATATTGTAATATCATTGTGATTCTTAATTTGGCATCACTGTCTTCCAACAAATACTGCTAGAGTGCATCATTAAAACAGCAACAAGCAACAGATACATTTTTTTCTACAGATGACTGGCAATTTAAAAAAAAGTATTGGACGAATCTGTTAATCACTTAACCAAAAGGTTCTTCACCTCTTATCTTGGCCAGTCAAAAGTCCTTTCATTAAGCTCAAGCCCCTAAGCCTAACACAGTATGTACAGTGCCTGTGTAGTAAAAGCAGCTTGTTAGTAGAGCAGCAGCATCAGTCCTCCATCTTTGTCTACATACTAGGATGCGTTCAGGAACAGTATTGAATGTAGGTTCCCAGCATTTTGGCAGTGCACAAAAGCCATCACACAGCCACTATAGTTATGCACATAAAGTGGAAGAAAATAGACTTGAAGTAAAAATATTGTTCGGGTTGCAACTGAAACGTGAGCCATTACATGGCCTGTGTAGACAGCTGAACTGAGTATAATAAGCGTATCTTTTCTGTCAGATGTGTGTGTGACTGAAAATAATGGTGGGAATGCATCCTGTGTAGACAACTTGACCCTTACCCTAACCCCAGCTCATCTCTTACCAACAGTAGTTTATTTTGATAATGGTCAGGATCATTTCTCTAACCGTAGTAGTAGTTCATTTTAT
This sequence comes from Micropterus salmoides, assembly GCF_014851395.1. NCBI lineage: Eukaryota > Metazoa > Chordata > Actinopteri > Centrarchiformes > Centrarchidae > Micropterus > Micropterus salmoides. Next base: position 27,507,568 of record NW_024040040.1, on the reverse strand, counting down.
GTCCAAACATAACTAAATCTCCAAAACTATAGAGTTGGCAGATCATTTTTGTATCTCATGTTTTGCAGCTACAGGACCAGGTAACAAACTAGAATACAGTAGTAAAAACCAACATTGTAACCAAGATAAACAGAATATGAGTGGGAACGCGCTGGTGAAGTATCTGCAGGGCTGATGAGGGAAAGTGGAAACAGGTGAGCAGGGAAGGTCAAGGGGTGGGTTCAATCTCAAAATGCTTTGCACCAGTTTTCTACTTCTCCGGGTTTAACAACATATTTCCTTAAAACGTGTGCAATGTTGCACAACAGGTTTGGAGGTGTGTTTTTTGCCTGTTTGGTGGGTGTGTCAGGATGGCTGAAGAGAGGGAATATGAAGCATATTGTGACAAAATCTATAACATCAATCATACATCTGCCCGTGTAAACTTTAAGGGCATCCATATTTTTTCCCTATATTTTGTTTTCTATTTCTTTAGAAGCCTGACATCTGAATCACAAATACACTGGAAATGTTAACTGTGAACTGAAGTATTAGGCTTTCAGTTGTCTGTTTTCTGTGGAAGCTCATGTAATCATCATACAAATTAAGCTGAGGGCATTATATCAGTGTTTCAATGGGAAACTGCTGTAACCTACTGCTTTCTCTAAGGTCTTCAGGATTGTAGCTAATTTGCCTACCGTGCAAAGGTGTTGAAGACAAGCTGCTGACTACATGTATATATTTATCCAAAGCAACTTACATTTGAGGAACAGCATACAAGCATCAATACAGCACAAGATCTACAACTGACAATACATACTAGTAAGGGCAGCAATAAATACCAGTAAGAGCTAATAGCACGTATGGCACCAATGGGGTAAATACCTAGGGTTTTGTTAAGAGTTAACAAAAAAGTGTAATCAATGCAAGAGAATTGTAAGGGGATAGAAGAAGGGCACAGGAAGTGCATGTTAGAGATTAGGGGTTTGAGGTGTTATAAAACAAAGTGCTTCTTGAAGTTTGAGGGGGACACCCCTGCTCTGATGGCATGTGGTAGCTTGTTCCACCGTGGTGTCACAGATGAGAACAGCCGGGACTGAGAATGCTTTTTGTGGCAGAGCCAGGCGGATTTCGTTGGAGAAGCGCAGTGGCCGAGAAGGAACGTAGGCTTGTATAAGGGAGTTTGCAGAACCACTAGTAGCTCTGTATGCAAGCATTAGTAACTTGAATTTGATTTGGGAGGCCACGGGTAGCCAGTGGAGGTAACTGAGTAATGGAGTGACATGAGTCCTTTTGGTTTGATCAAAGACAAGATGCGCTGCTGCATTCTGAACAATTTGTAGGGGTTTAACCACACAAGCTGGAAGACCTGCTAGGAAGGAATTGCAATAGTCGAGGCATGAGATAACCATGGTCTGTACCAGAAGCTGGGTGGCATGCTGAGTAAGGTAGGGCCTGATTTATCTTTTGTATAGAGCAAAGCGGCACAACCGAGAGACAGCACCGACATGGTCTGAAAAGGACAACTGGTCATCAATCATGACACCCAAGTTTGTCACCACCCTGGTTAGAGTGATGGTTGAGGAGTCAATTTGTAGCTTGGCTGAAATGACCAAGAGTGCAGTCTTAGAGAGGTTTAGTTGAAGGTGGCAAGCCTTCATCCATGCAGATATGTCTGAGAGACAGTCTGATCCACACCAAGATGGTGGAATCGTCTGGCGGGAAGGATAGGTAGAGCTGCGTGTCATCTGTGTGGCAGTGGTAAAAGAAGCAATGCGAGCGAATGATCAGCCCCAGTAAGATTGAGAAGAGAAGGGGTCCTAGCGCTGAGCCTTGTGGCAACCCTGTGGAGAGGCAGTGGGAGGATAATAATTGTCTTTGACTATCATTAATAACATCTGTGAGCATCTTGAACAGGCTTGGGTCAAAATTGTGTTTGTGGATTTTAGCAGTGCTTTCAGGACCATTCAACATTCCCCATGATGGTGGCCATTTTTGCCAACCAATGGTGACAAAACAATAAGCTCAGACAGGTGAAATGGACAAGTTAGTTAGGCTAAGTAAGTAATTTATGTCCCCTACTTCAATACCATTTATCCCCAGACATAATCTGATGAATAGCTCCTGTGTGACACTGGCCATCCATCAGGATGCTGGCTAGTTAGTGAGTGAATTAACCAGCCAGCCAGCCAGCCAACAATTCTTAGATCAGGAAAATATTTGTTTTTCAGGAAGGCATGTCTCCAACCCCTCTGGCAAGCTCAGCTTTTGGACCTTGGCATTTCTAAAATCATGCGAATGGCCCTGTTGTTACGAGATTTCCTTTGAACATGTTTGAATCATCTTTTTGATCGTGTCATATCCTCTTTACATTTGGACATCTTACACATGACATGTGAGATTCAGCCATTTCCAGTTAGAGTATTACACTAAAAGATGCATCAAACTTTAACCAGATCAAGCAAAAAGCTCTGAGAAAAACAAACTATTTTCTTTTTTTAGTTGCTGCTAGGTCCCACTTTAGTCTTTACATGCTTATTTGTGTGAAGTAGGAGCATGCTACAATGGGGCGAGGGGGGGCAAACCCAATTGCTCCAGCTTTAAGTTTCATATTGGAAGGATTAACATATCTCACATACAGTATAGTGTTTGCCTTTGGAGCAGCTTTATAGAGTCCAGAGAGCTTCAATTTACTGGAGATACACCAGAGGTGTTTGTCTTAAAGATGTTATTCATTCCCTGCCAGGGTTTTAAACAGTACTGTGTCTACGCTGCACATGCTGACCTCCATTCGCTTTCACTGTAGCTTCTGAAGGGAATACAAATAGGGTTTCATGCAGCCAAATAAACAAATGCTTAGTTTAACTGAGTGGCCTTTTACAGGGGGCTGAGTGCCCTTCTATTTACAATTTTCTCCGTTTTCTGAAATGTCAGCTCTCCCCTGCACGCTGTTTATCTTACCATCTAATTCCTGTCACAGAGAGGCAGGGAAAGAGACGGGTTACCGGCGTCACTGTTTTTTTATAGAGCAGTTATGAAGGGGTTGGCCTTTTTGGGGGTTTGAACAATGTTCTGGGAGCACTCTGTCATTTCTCACTCTGTGACTTTTAGGAGCGTATGACGGATTGTTCGCCGCCTCTTAAACATTAAACTGAGAATGGTATCGCTCAAAGTAGGCCTGTAATGCACAAATAACCGGCAGCCATTTTAGAATAAATGCATGTCTGTAGCAGCGGGATGCGGCAGACCTTTGGGTGAACCCCAAATGGAGCCTTCTGTTTCCTATTTAGCCAATGCCTGTGATCTGTCATATATACATAAATGCAGCCTGCTCTCTACCCACTCTGTGTTTCTAATGCTGGGAGGGGAGTGGATGGGGAGAACAGCCTGTCTCTGTATCTACTGTTAACTTATATAGTTGCAGATATACAGGTTCGATACTGGCCTTTAAAACTTAGAGCCAGTCCAGTTGGTTTACTCATTTTCTTTTCATCCCACCACTGAAGTTGGAAGGAGGTTGTGTTTGTCCCTCTCTGTCTATCAGCAAGATATCTCAAAGAGTTATAAACAGATTTGGTTGTGGTGGACAGTGTAAAGATCAATTTTTCCACATTCAGTCAGGAGCCAGATCTGGGATGTCTGCCATCATAAACTATTTTAGCAATATTTTCTAAGTACTATGTTGTGTTTGTGAGACAATTTAGAGGCTTTCCCCACTCTAAATAAAATATGGAATGGTTTTTCACAAATTTAATAATGCTGAATGCTAGCACACTAGTCTGTAAACAGCTTCAGTGCAACCAAAACACATCAGACACATTTATTCCCACTCAAGATCAGTCATGATAGTCAGAATAGCTGTGCCATTGTGAGGCCAAAAATTACTTTTATCTGTTTGAGAGATGAGCCAGACAGGCTGAAGAATGGCGGCTGAACCCTGTGATAAGAAGGGTGGGCCAGCCAAGAAACAGGGAAGACTGGGATCCAAACCAGATGGTTGGAGGGGGTGTTGACCACAAGACGCAATTACCAATACCAAGAGTTATTTACTATGCTTCTATGAATTCTACGCATTCAAGTGTCTGAAAACATACAAAATGCATTGGTTAACAATGGAAGAAAGAGGAACACTGGGGAAACAACTGTGACCACTGAGGGGGGTTACTGTTTGAGAGTTTGTGAAGGGGGCATCTTCATATTAAAATAGGGTGTTACAGTGCTTTTTGAGAACAAGAATCCACCCACCATTAGAGTGTAGTTCAACAACAGTATGTGTAGCATGTCAGTGTTGTTAATACATCTTGCACTCTTGAAACTCACATTTGCAGCAGTGAGCTGGGAGGACATTTAGAGGCATCATAAATAAAATCATGGAAGGGATCTTTAATATAATATTTACTATAACTGAATAAGAATATATTTTCTATTGCACACAGCTCCAGTGTCTTCTCCTTTGCTGCTACTTACCATGTATTTGTACTGTTTATTGTTAACAACCCTCTGCAGGCACTGAGATGAGGGTTCAGATGTGAATCAAGTATCACTGCTCAACTGTTTCTAGGAACTAGATAAATGTATGTTGCTATACTGAATTCCTTATGAATTAAGAGTATTGAAACAAAAATGAAAAACATCACGAAAAAAATACAACATTGGTAGTATTGTTCAAGTGTATTAAACAACCTATTTTTATGCTTTACTGACAAGCATCCTCCTGTCATCCATCCATCATCTTTAACCGCTTATCTGTGCAGGGCTGCGTCGGACTGGAGCCCATCCCAGCAGACAGTGGGTGAGAAGCGGGGTACAGTAGTCAGTTTATCACAGGGCTCTTGTGGTCTTGTGAATTATAACTGATGTCTCTGAACCAAAGACAGAAGCAATGTGCTGTTGCTGTGGTGCAACAAAATCTCTTAGAGAGGAGATTGAGGTGGTTGTTCTCTTTGACACCAGGGACGCATTACCAGCATCCCATTTCCCACCAGTCAACGTTAGTTTCTTTGAACCATGACCAAGTCATTTTTGATCATTAACCTAACCAAAGATTAACCATAGAGGTATCCAATTTGAGAACACTGAGTTTTGAAAGGCACCAACGGTGTCATCCTTTCAATATGGCACTAGATAACCATTTTGTACTACCACCATCTACACGACTGGAACAACAAGACTGCAACAGAACAAGGATACTGCCCCTCCTGGCTAATCTACAATGGATGTGCGCCAAAGCAACTTCTCTTCATTTACAGACTGGCAATGTGAGGCCACCAAATGTTTAATTTTTTATGCAATTTTAATATTTGGCCAACAATGCCACCTTGGATGGAGTATGAGCCTAGGACTCTCAGGTTGTTCATCAGGAGGAGCAGAGTAAAAATAAATAAATAAAACAAAAACCAAACAGGATCATAATAACTGAAAATGTGTCAAAGTGTCCCAATAAAAGATGGCAGAGTTTAAGAGTTTTGGTACTGTCTGAAGCTCCTCAAAGCTCAAGTCCAAATAGGTGTTGGGTACGGCTGTTCCCTTTCTAGCCTGAAGCCCGCTCTGCCATGTCCACCTCACCTGAAACTCTGAGGACATAGGAAACAAACTAGCCTCAATCATTGGGAACCCTGCTGCCATCAATTCCAAAAGATACTCACGGATTTCCTGGGCTGTAGCTTGCCACTAACGGCTCGGGCTTGAGTATCTTCGCATTGGCCGCACCGATGCTGTTACTCTCCGACCTTTGGCTCCTCCACCCGCTCCGCATCCAGGAGGCCACCCATCCTTTACTTGTTGTCGGAACCCATTCTGCTCATCTATCCATGTCTCACAGTACCTGCACCATGGTGCATGCTGCTCTACTCACTTCTCACTCAACTGTTGTTACCCTGTTGGCTCCATTGCTCCCCCAGCTGCCACCACCGCCTTCTTACTCCGTTCCGTTCCGCCTTTTACAACCTGTGGGCCCACCTTTTGACCATTGATTGGTGGAGGTAGATCCACTCTTGCTTAAACGGTCAATCTCAAAAGCACATCTACACAGGTGCCAGCAATCTAAAAATCAAGTCACAGTCTAGGGAAAGTGCACACACGTCCAAAATGCAATTAAAACCAAGCAAAATCAAAACAGAAACCGCTCCCCAAAAAAACCCCATCCGTTAATAAAATCATACATCTAAAAGTAACATAACTGGGCATTTCTAGCTTCCCATAACTGAACAATGTAACATTACTTGGCTAAGCAGAGGACTATTCAGCTTTGGTAAATGTACATGTATTGATTTGATTTGTTTCGTGAAGTTATCATTGTACCTGTAATGCTCCAACTAAATTCATTTATTATGTTCCTCACAGAAACAGAGTCTTTGCATGCTCACCAACTCGTAGTCACTTAACCACGAGTTGCTCTATATGTATTGCAATTGACAGTTGCTTTGGATAAATGTAAAATGACTGGAAATGAGAGTTTTAACTTGGCACTGTAATCCAATACAGACCACACACCTCTGATATGGCCTCAAAGACACACACACCCCTCTTGCCTGATCAACATCCACATCTATCCGTTACAAATGCAGCTTTCCGTTACAAATTTAAGTCTCAAGCCAAGACAGAAGTGACATGACATCAGGGTTCTTTTCTCAAAAAATAAAAACATAAAAGAAAAAAGGAAGAAATCTCCATCTAGAGCCACAACAGACAAGAAGAGACTATATAATTAGCAGAATATTACTCCTCACGATAAGTAAACTGATCTTTACGTGGAGTGCCCCTTTAATAGAAAGTGGTACCTTTAAGTAAACAGCAATAAAGATAAGTAGTGGGAGTTGCTATAAAACATGTAAATTATTGTTAAGTTTCTTATGAAGCTACAGTAAAAGCCAAATATTTACTTCTCATGGTTGTCCATCCAACATCAACCGCTTATCCTGTGTACAGGGTCGCAGGGCGCTGGAGCCAATCCCGTGCTGACATTGGCCGAAAGGCAGGGTACACCCTGGACAGGTAGCCAGTCCATCGCAGGGCCATACATAGACAAACAACCACGCACACCTAAGGACAATTTAGAGCCCACGCAGACGCGGGGAGAACAGAGAAACTCCACACAGAAGGGCTGGGATGACCAGGGTTTGAACCCACGACCTTCTTGCTGTGAGGAGACAGTGCTAACCACTGCCCCTCATGGCTGTCATGATTTATAATTTAAGATTTCCCCGTTTCAACAAATGAGGGATTTTGAGCCATTGTGGTTTGAAATGTAACCACTTTTCTAGCTAAAGAGCCTCTTTTGTACTTTGGAGGAATATCCAGTTGATTTCCCCCCCCCCCAGCAGTGAACAGATCTGTTGCATATTCTCTAACAGGCTCCATTAGTGGATGGAAACTAGCGCTGATTGTTGCAGTTTATTGGCCATCAGCAGGCTGCACTGGATGCAACGTGATGAGCTATGAAGTGTCCTGCCGGCTGTGTGATTGATACACTTTATCAAGGCTAGAATGAAGGAAATTGCTGTTGTCCATCTCATTTGCACTCATTGATCCATCTGAAGGCTGGAGGGAGGGAGAGAGGGAGAAAGAGCTAGATGGTTGATGTTGCCACTCTAGAAGTGGCCAGCAGCAGTCCAGAGCTTTTCATTACCCCTGGCCAGCTCCATCTCAGCAAAATGTAGAGGGTCTCCTCTATAAGAGGCAACACAGGGGTTTGGCAGCAGTGACAATGTAAGATAAGATAGATAATTCAATATTAGCATTTAATGTCTCCATATAATCAAAAAAAAAACCAATGCATTCATGTGCGATTAAATCACCATACATATGTTTCTGCCACCTACCAAAGTCTCCATGCCACCTTCTTTGCACCTCATGAGTATTTTTTCTACAGCCATACCTAGCACTGCGTCTTTCATAACTGAAGGAAGGAACCATGTCTTTTAAACATTCACAAAAGATAAATAAAACAAATGGTGGCCTAATGGCAACATCAAGCCAGCAGCAGGGAAAGAGTTTGTGCACGAAACCGTAAAGTATCTCTAAGCAAGGCATGGCGTGCATCAGGGAGTCAGTTTCATTTTGCAGATCCTCATGTGGGATGTTGTTTTTTTCTCAATTGCTAAGATGCAATGATCAAAACCGAAGGCAATTTTTCAAAACTCTTCACATAATCTGCATTACCGACATGCATCTTGGCTAAACAGTTAATCTCACCGCCAAAAGTCACTCAAACCACCAAAACACTTCATACAAGTCTCAAAATAAACTCGTTCAAACAAAACGCTGGCAACTATTCTCACTCAAAAAGCATAAAATGGTTGAACACTTCATAATCTGCATTTTTTTCTACTTGTCTATTTGACTTTTTGTAAATATGTAAATTGATGAATATATCTGTTGTGCTGTGAATAAGAATCTGTGGCCCAATAGACAACCTCATATTTCCATGTTTCCGTTTCTTATTTTGTAATTGTTTCCCAAATGTTAAGGATGATTCTAGAAATGTACCAAAGTGACGAAGATAAAATATAAGAACATTTTCACTTTGACAATACGATAGTATATGTAACAAGAATGAATCAGAAATGCAGGCATTTACTCTTACTGCATTCAGTAATTTACTAGTGAAAAAAAACAAGTTGCTAAAATTTCAGTGCTGTAATTTGATTTGTTTACACAGTAAAACTGGTACCTGGCACAGCCTGATGCACCAACCCCTTGAACTATTTCTGCTAAAATACAAGCACATTTGTTTGCTTTACACTTAGCTTGCAGTTTTATAGTAAAACCACATTCAAAACATTACGCACATTTGTGTTCTGTCCAGCTACAGCAAAACTGCATTTTTTTTAACGCGTTAACAGTTTCGGACACAGTGTGTGTTAGCGTTTGAAAAATGTGCTGCAGATATACAGTTTTTTGCAGGTGGTGAAGTGGTAATGGGAAAAGAGTTCATGGATTTTGGAGAAAGTGGTCATTGAATGCATTGTGTGTGAAAGCAATGAAAAATAATTCAGTTTGGTTTGCATACACATCTGTTTCGCTGACTGTGTGAAGAGTTTTGATGTGACTTCAGTTTTGACCAATGCAGGTTACCAATTGAAAAAAAACAAATTAAAAACAACAAAACAAAACTAAACTCTCCACAGCCTTGTTTAGTCATTTTGTCCAGGAGGAGACTGGGAGCCAGAAAGGGATAGTGAGACTTTGTCCAACCTCATCTTTCTCCACTCACGCAGTGTCCCTAAAGCTCCCCTGCAGAACAGTGGAGGCGATATTTTGTGGCAGAATCTCTTAGACTATTAGGCACCTGGAGGCACCTCTGGGAGTCATCTCTTTCCCTCTCTCTCTCTCCTGGCAACACAGCTGTTATCTCTTGGAGATGAACACACACACGCTCACACATACATATGCATAGAAGCATTCCCTCAAGCACAAATTCGGAGACCCTCAAAACACACACACACAGAATCATTCACCAATGCACATTAACCCCTATCTATATACATACACACTAAGACACCCACTACCGTTGGTAACAGTAAACTGGTCTTAGCTTTATTGCTAAAGGAACAGAGCCACTTACAGGGGGAATGAAAGAAAGGAAAACTGATAAATGGAGAAAAGGAGTATACTTTATTCCTGCAGAATGTGTGTATTAAGTCATTTCACCCAAATTGTAAAAAACAAACAAACAAAACAACATTTCTCAATTCTCTATAGTTATCAGTGAATGGAATTTTGTTAATTGAGCGCGAAGCTTTGACAAATCCATCTATTCATTTTATAACCTGCTTGCAAGATATGCTTGGACTGGGCTAATGTGAGTTAGGGCAGTTATGAAGTGGATGAAGAGTGGAAAGGAGGTTGATCCACATGTCATATCCATGGCTGCATGGAGATGTTACTGGGTTTGTTTTTTTTTAACAATTGCTAACAAGCACTTTTCAATAATGAGTTCACTTTTTCAAAACTCTTCACACTGAACAGAAGTCTAAAGCACAGGGGTAATGGACTCACCAAGCACGACTGAAGGTGGTTCACAAAACTAAGGTCCACACACTAGAGACCATACAATGAACTCACACCGAAACAAAGAGGAAGTGGGTATACACTAGGGCCAGGGAGACAACGAGGCACAGGTGGAGCACATTAGGGTGGGGACAGGTAATCACACAGGGAAGGAATGCAGACAAAGACCTGAAAAGAGACAAGACAATAAGTTCCAACAGACAGGAAGTATTTGCAGACATAAAAATAGAGACAATAATGTTGGCCATGACACTTTTCCTGTTTTCTTGTTGCATTTCGATAACATCCTATAGATACACAAAACCAAAAGATTCCAATAAAATGATGCATAATATGTAATTCTACCTGTTGTTAGTGTTGCTGTTGGAGAGGTGTTTTTGTAAAATTAATTGATATTGAAACAAGTATGCAGTGTTTTGGTAGTTGTGGTGCATTTTGGGTGTGAAATTAACTAGTGCAAGCTGTGTGTTGGTACAGGCAACAGTGTGAAAAATTTTGAAAAAGTAAACTCAGTACTGAAAAATGCTTATGAGCAATTGCAAAAAACTGTACTAGATTGTTTAATTAACACAATCTTGGAAAGTGAGAGGATGCATGAGGACAAGGAGAAAAAGTGTACTGGAACTGATTTTCAAGAATAAGGCTGTGGTAACTACAGAGGTATACAGTTGATCAGCCACCACAATAAGTTATGGGAAAGAGGAGTGGAAGATAAGAGTTTCATGCCAGGAAAAGACAACTACAGATGCATTGTTTGCTTTGAGAATGTTAATGGAGAAGTTTAGAGGTCAATAGGAGTTGCACCAGGTGAGGAGTACAAAGACAAGTGTATCTTGCCAGTCAAACATGGTGGTGGGAGTGTCATGGTCTGGGGCTGCATGAATGCTGCCGGCACTGGGGAGCTACAGTTCATTGAGGGAACCATGAATGCCAACATGTACTGTGACATACTGAAGCAGAGCATGATGCCCTGCAGCCCAGTCTCTGAAGGGAGGGGGACTGGGCTGCAGGGCAGTATTCCAACATGATAACGACCCCAGACACACCTCCAAGATAACCACTGCCTTGTTAAAGAAGCCGAGGGTAAAGGTGATGGACTGGGCAAGCATGTCTCCATACCTGAACCCTATTGAGCATCTGTGGGGCATCCTCAAATGGAAGGTGGAGGAGCGCAAGGTCTCTAACATCCACCAGCTCCGTGATGTCATCATGGAGGAGTGAAAGAGGACTCCAGTGGCAACCTGTGAAGCTCTGGTGAACTCCATGCCCAAGAGGGTTAAGGCAGAGCTGAAAAATAATTGTGGCCACACAAAATATTGACGCTTTGGGCCCAATTTCGACATTTTCACTCAGGGGTGTACTCACTTTTGTTGCCAGTGGTTTAGACAGTAATGGCTGTGTGATGTGTTATTTTGAGGGGACATTCAATTTACACTGTTATACAAGCTGCACACTCGCTACTTTACATTTTTAGTGTAATTTCTTCAGCGTTGTCATATGAAAAGATATAATCAAATATTTACAAAAATGTGAGGGGTGTACTTACTTTTGTGAGACACTGTAGGTAGAACAAGATTTATATACCTTAAAACTGAAAAACATTCCTCAGTCCTTCAACCTCTAGCTCTAAAGAATCAGCTGTTTAACTGAAAGTTTGAAGTGAAAAATGGACATTAGAAATAGATTTGTAAAAAAAATAAAATAAATTTAGCTTACATTTTTTCCCAAAGAAACTTAGAATTGCTATGTATAAAAGAGGCTGCACACATCTGGAGCAAGTAGGGGTTAAGTGTCTCCCACACCAGAGGGATGTGTCTTATCCACTGTTCCATCACTGTGATGGTCTTTGGTTTAACAGTCAACCGCCTTCTCTTTCTCTCTCTCTGTTACTTCTTTGTCCAAGATGCTGGTGTAACACTCTGAACAGGACTGTTTCAAGTTGAGAATGATAAGGAGCTCATGAAGAGTGAGCAGCTATTCCTGCTGTCCATTTGTTGGCCATTCTGGAAAATTTCCTCTCCACATATCCAGTGGGTGCTGGAATGCTCATGATTTGGCTGACAATGGACAGCTTGTTAGACAGGTCTGCTACTTGAAAGACAGCCATCCACGTTGAAGCCACGCCTTTGGACTTCCATTCATCTTCTGTATCTTCTCTGAGCCCCAAGAGAATGATATTTGCTGTGGTGCAGTCATCATTTACGCCATCGATGTGACATATATATATTATATATAGATAGATAGATTAGAAAAATATAAATGTATATAAATTCAGTACCGGAAGGCTATTGTCATTGCCAATTGCACACAGAAGCTGAGTCAAGTCTTTATGTAGCTGAATATACATTTCAGATAACCATCTCGACGCATTAGTTATTCTCTAAAGGTTGCTTCTGTGTTGCAGTAGATTTCTAAATGCTCAGGACACAGCATGGATCTCTATGTTCACATTTGTAAATTGGTCTTTGGTGCAGTGCTTTGCGCACGGTTCACCACCTAATAACAAAACCTGTGATTGCAGAGGAAAGTCAACCTATCTGGCAGCAATTTCTTTCACCAAAACAGTAGAAATATTTTTATAGTTGGCATTAGATAAATACACATTAAGTGAGAAGACACGATGTTCAATGTGAATCATGACATCAATTAGCTGGGAATATACAGTATATCTCGGCCGCTACGCTCGTCCAACGAACGCCTCCTGGCTCTGCCATCCCTTCACACAAAGCAATCCCAGTCCCGGCTATTCTCATCTGTGACACCATGATGGTGGAATGAGCTACCACACGCATCCTGCGATGTAGTGGCACTCGTCGTTAGGGCAGTCCAGCTATCTGTTGTCAATGTGACCTTGTTGGCGGCGCTAGCTAGCTGTGCTAGCATCTCTGACTTAGCATTCTTGTACCTGTTCTCGATGCGTGATGTGATGGTGCCTCGTGATGGGATATGATATGCTGATTCAAGCAGATGCATCAGATGCATTTCCCGAAATCCTGGGTCGTCAACCATACTGATAGGCATCATGTCTTTTTCTATAACTTTACAGATTGATTGGGTTATTTTTTCTGCCTGGTGTGTGTTGCAATTCTTCCGTGCAAACACTGTAGTGATGGTGGATTGATGCTGTTGATACGAGAATCTAGCCAACGCACTCGAATGAACATTGTTCAAGTGGTAGAGCATTGGTGTTCTCGTTGTGTTGTATTTGAAGACAGAATCACAGTGTTTGCAGATGGCATTTTCTTCTTTCAACTCAAAATGATCCCATACAATACTTCGCTTCGCTTCATTTTCCAAAGTTGCCGCTGTCTTCTAATTCCCAAGATGGATGCCTAAAGTGCCTTGTCAAAGTTCTTTTGCGCCCTCTGTCTGCACTTCATTGAAACGTGCTTTGAAAAAGACACCATTCTTTTAGAATCACATGTAATAGGATATACCCGTTTATATATTTTTTATAAATAAAGCAAAAGGCAACACAGTGGACGCTGCAGCACTACTGCCGACTAGCGTTTGGAGGTGTAATTGCAGAATGACGGACACACCTACACACAAGTATAAATGCATGTCTACGTGCGTAACCTACAGCGTAACGATTATCAACGAGAGTTGGAGAAAATCCTGCATTCCATACATCCGGTTACGGAACATAGATGAACTGCTGGGTGAGGATGAGACTCTTGCTGGTAAAGCAGCAAACCAGACACCAATGCCGTTTGCAGGCTGGGTTGAGATAAAGTTCAAGCTAGGATCTAGCAGGGGCCCACAGCCAGAGCTGCTTGTGCCAGTGCTTGTCTCCAGTGGAGCCACCAATCATAGGTTATGTGATCGAACACCTGGTGATGAGTGGAATGGAGTAGCATCCAGAAGTTACACCTGCTGTGGTGAGAGAAGCCTTCTCCATTGACTGTAAAAAGGCAAGTGTGTTGATCCATTTAGTGCAGAGCAGTGACCAGGACGACAAAGATGGAGTGGTGAAAGTTGGGAGATTAAAGACAGTGATTCCAGCAGGTCAGACTAGAGGTCAAGTGTACAGTGAGGACAGTTCCCCTCTCCACAAGACAGGAAGATGTTTTTGAACCAGAGGAGGTCCCAAAGTGGCCCGAGGGGGTGAACTACTGAAACCGTTGTCTGCCTGCAGAAGGGAAATTGGTCTAAGGTGGCCATCCCTGTCACTAATGACAGCAAACTCGACATCATTCTCAATTCCCGCACAGTTCTGGGACAGCTACCGCAAGCCAAGGCTATTTACCCAGTAGATGAAATAGAAATCACAGCTAGCTCTAGTGAAAACATATCCAGTGCACCTAAAAACAACAAAAGAGAACACAGACAGCCGGACACATGGGACCCACCAGTGTCAGTTGATCACCTGACTCCAGATCAGCAGGAAAAGGTGAGACAGATGCTACGAGAAGAGTGTACTGCATTTGCAAAAGACGAGAACGATGGCTGAAATCAGGCTGAGTGACACAAACTCCAGTGAGGTGCACCTACACCTCGATACCCAAACCCCTGCACAAGGCAGTGAAGGAGTATTTGGAAGACCTACTGAATTAAGGATGGATCCAAAAGTCCTGGTCCCCATACTCCTCACCAATAATCTGTGTGTGCAAGAAGGATGGAAGTTTGCGTGGATTACTGGGAGTTGAACAAAAAATCGATTCCTGACCGGGGGCAAGGCACCTTGGGACTTGTATGAGTGCGTAAGGATCCCCTTTGGCCTGCCCTCGGCTCCAGCTGAGTTCCAGCACAGCATGGAAGAGTGCCTCGCGGGTCTGAGAGATGAAACATCGCTATCAAGCACATGGTGTAAAGCTAACAGCAAAGATTTTGTCCAAAGACGGTTACTACATGGATCCTGCTGAGATAGCACCAGAGAAAGCACTCAAAGATTGCAAACCTGAGACTGTGGAAGACCTGAGGAAAATGCTAGGGTTCCTCTCTATATAATATCGTCCATACATTCCATACTTCTCACGAATTGCCAAACCACTGTAGTTTGTTATCCACTAAGAAGACTTCAAGCAGTAGTGGCCCAGGAGCAAGTACAAGTAAGAGCAGGGGGAAACGCAAAATATCAGATCAGCCAGATCAGATCAAGTCAGCCGATCATCTGGACTGGACAACACCAGGATGTGCTCTGCCAGCTTATAGAGCACCTGCTGTGTCCTCCACTGTTAGGGTACCCCGACTATGAAAAGCCATTTGTGTTACACTGTGACGCCTCTCAGGATGGGCTTGGTGCAGTATTATACCAGAGACAACAAGGCAAGCTGGTAGTCATTGGTTATGGGTCGAGGACACTAATTGCTCCAGAAAAGAATTACCAACTCCATTCTGGAAAGTAAGAGTTTTTAGCAATGTAGTGGGCAATTTGTGAAAGATTCAGGGAGGACCTGTATTATGCACCCTCACTCATTGTCTACACCGACAATAATCCTTTATCCTACGTTTTAACCACAGTGAAGCCGAACGCTACAACACACCGATGGATTGTTGAATTAGCAGACTTTAATTTGTCAATCAAATATCGGCCCGGGAAAGTTAATGGAGATGCTGATGGATTGCCACGAATGCCAGTGGGTATGGAGCAGTACATTCAGACATGCTCACAGGAATTGGAGCCAGAGGTAATAACAACTGTCACCCAGGCACTCCAGCTTGAATCCTGCAAACGTGAGCCCTGGATGTGTCCCACCACCATAACTGCAGCATGTACTGATGTGGAGCAAGAGCGAATAACATCCCCAGTGGCAGAAATGTCCATTGAGAACCTAAAGAAAGCACAAGAGGATGATCCAGTCATTGGAAAGGTGTGAGAGTATGTCATGACAGGACAATGGCCTCATCTGAGAGGGAGAGACCGACGTGAAGACATCTCTGTCCTAGCAAAGGAGAGAAACAAGTTGTATGTCAATAAAGATGGTATCCTGTATAGGAAGTCAGTGGCTCGAGCTCAACTAGTGCTACCTGCAACATTCCACCCGCTGATCTACAGAGAGCTACATGAGGAAATGGGTCACCTCGTAGTGGAGCGGACACTGCCTGATCTGTGATCGATTCTATTGGCCGCGCATGCAAAGGGATGTGTACCACTACGTGACAAAGGTGTGTAACTGTCTGAAACAGAGGCGTCCAAACAAGCCAACTAGAGCACCACTGGTTAATGTAGTAACAACATACCCCTTTGAGATGGTTTCAATAGACTACTTGCATTTGGAAAGCTGTAAAGGTTGATATGAGTACATTCTGGTTGTTATAGATCTAACTTATAACTATATGCGAAGTGAAGCGACAGGATTTGCCCCATACTACCTCCTCTATGGCAGAAACCCTAGACTACCTGTGGACATCATGTTTGGCCTGATGCCAGGTGACCAGAGCACTTCTCACAGTGAATATGCCAGTAAGTGGAGAAGGTGGAAGCAAGAGGCATACAGGCTGCCATCAAAGACAGCACAGAAGGAGCAGAACAGAGCAAAGAAGCAGTATGACCGGAAGACTTATGGAGGAGAACTACAGCCAGGGTGCAAAGTACTAGTAAGAAAATTCAGGGACAGAAGGGGACCCGGGAAGCTCAGGTCTTATTGGGAGGAGCAAGTCCATGTCGTAACTGAGAGGAAACACAAGGAGAGTCCAGTCTATGCAGTACGACCCTAGAAAGGCTCAGGAAAGACTAGAGTCCTGCACAGGAACTTGCTGCTGCCCTGCAACTTCCTGCCCGTTGAAGGAGATAAGCATGCAAATAAAATGGAAAAGAGAAAGCCAAAAATGAGAATGAGAGGAGTAAACGGAAGGCAAAGCAAAAGGAGAGAAACCCTGACAGCAGTTCAGAGGATGGAAGTAACTGGAGGTTCATCACCACACGACCAGCAGAAACATTTGACCAGATCAGGAGCCAGCTGAGAGTGGAAGCAGAGGAATTCCAGCCACGAGGAGCTGATAAAGAACTGGAGCAAGATGGTGAAAATGCTGAGTGTCCAGACCAGGGTGAAGAATCCAGGATGGAAACAGAGGTGGACAACGGAGAAACAGCAGGGGCTGAGCCAGTGTTGTCATCTGATGAAGCAGATCCAGAGCCACTGTCATCTTCCCCATGAAAATAAATCCACCCTTTACATTGGCTTTGTAATCATTTTTGCTGATGCAAAAAAGTACAAGTATAAGTAAAGTATATTGTGTTAGACTGAGGTTCTGACTGGCACTCTGGCTAAATACCAGCGACTGCTACAGCGTGTTATGAGCAAAGTAACAAAGCACCAGCGAGCATAGCTTACACTTATAAAAACACACTCAGACACATACACAGTCTCAGTGACCTCCAATCATGTGTTTACACCTTCAGGGAAAGGAACTTCATAAACTAATGGACGAATTGCCTTGCTTATTTTTGGCTCGCCTCTTCACAATTAAGTTGCCGGGAGCTGAGCACAGCTTGTATTTATCAGAAAGCTTTTGCTCTTCTTTATGGCTTTATATATAATGCTGTTGATTTATTCGGGTGCATACATGCTGTATGCCGCAGGCAGAAAATTACTATATGGCTTAGTAATCTATGGTCATTACGAGATGATGGCTGGTTAGTTTGAGGTCATTTCCAGAGCAGGAGCGAAATGTATTGGCAGCCAATTACGTTTATCATTTACCAACCATTATTATTACATCTTTTTGTCTATTATTGAGTCCTAAAAATCTAATTTTCTCAACGATTTTTAGGATTTACAAACAGACAAAATGTTAAGCTGGAGATTTGCAGTGCAATATTCTCAGAGAGGTTGGTTAAAGTTAAAGCTCTGTTCAGAGGGGATTACTGAAGATTAATTATTTGTAATTACAATTTCCTAATTTGAATCCAGTTGGCTGATCATGTCAGTGATTCTCCTCCTCAACCACGGTTTTAATTTCAGCCCCAAATGCCGAGTGTTATTCAGCTCTCTCAGAGGTGGTCTGATAACGCTGCTGTCGCTCCACAGAAGCTCCTCTGGGTTTCAACTCATTTTCACATGCTTTACTCACCAATTGTGCCACTTCCCCAGTGGCAGTCAGTACACTGTTTAATTTCTGCCTGAGGAAGTAAAAACAGTTGACTTGGAAGCATTAAAAGAATAATTAGGGGAATTTCAAACATTTTTGTCACTGTGATTGTGTTAAAAAATATTGTCACTTCATTGCGCCTTTTTTGTTTCTGCTCTTTGAGTGCTGCTCAATATTACCCACTTAAGGGCCAAAACAAGCAGCAACAATTGAACCTAAAAAATGACATGTTTTGTCAAAGCAAACACTTATATTGCAGTTAAACATGTTGAATCAACTCTAATTAGTAATTTGGTTTGAGACTTTTGCTAGCATCGGACTACACAGCATAATGATTATGGCCCAACACAATAAAGGGGTCATCAGGGTGGGAAATATGTATCAGACTATATAATATGTATCACTAGACTGGTGGTCTGGGGCGCAGGACATAGGGGACTGAGTATGCAGGGCCCTCATGTGAGGAGGACCCACAATTAGAATGATAATAGAAACCCTGTTGGAGGTTCTATAGTGTATTTTATACTGTTATAAGTTTAACTTATACTGTTGATTGTTTTATAAATATAGTACTGCTGTTAAACTGTTAATTTATTGTTGTTGTTGTTATAATTATTACAATACTATACATGTAAAAAAGACTATATGTTACATCTATACACCTTGCTCTTTTCATTTTGCTCACTTGTTCTGAATAAATATGCATGAAAACTTTGATAGTCTTTGGAGGGTTTGTTCAACAGTAACTTTCAAAACAAAATTGTTTTGAAAGATTACATTTTCAAGCTTTCAAGTTTTATTATGCACTTCAAATTGTCACAGCATGTTACAGATCAAATCGACCGACAACTTGACAAGTGATACATTTCTTTAGTTCAGTAGAGCAACACAAGCTGTCACTATATGCAGTGCTCTCTGGGTTGCAGTTAATTGGTAGACCAAACACCCTCAGTGTGATGCCAGGATGCACAAAAGCAATCATCCTTTGTGCAATGGCAGTAGTTGTAGGTCAGTTGCACTATAGTGAGGTTGCAGCCTGTGAAAATATATTAGTAACAGGACTAAAAATAATTTAACAAGTAATAACAGTAAACACAAAAGCATTATGCTAATGTAGGTTTCATATACTAAGTAATATGATATTAAATGTATTGCTTATGAAGCGTGAACATGTGATAAACTGTGATTTATTTTGATGTTCACGAAGAATAACTTCCTGAGTATGGATGCAGGACACTTCAGATTTGGATGTAGTGGAATAGCTGTATACCCCACATAGGCATGTGGATTCATGATATCAGTGCCTGGTAGGATGGTTGGTGGTGATATCAGAAGTGTTCCATCGTTGAGCCTCGAACCAAAACCGTCTCTGAATAAGCATGAATATGAATTTTACTATGTCTGCCCACTGTGTTGGGAACTCTGGCTACAGGCTGGACTCTACAGCTAAATCCGCAAGAGCCCTGTGTTTTTTGTTTGTGCTCGATATGTGGGACCATGCAACCCACCAATTCATCGAACTCAGCAGCAGGCCAGCATCTGAAAGTACTGGTGATGCTTCTCCTCATCATTGCCTCACATCTCTTGCACCAATGCGACCCCATATTGACCTCCTACTGTGTATTCTAAACAGTTGTAACATTTAGGCATTATATTTTATCTTTTTCTTGTTGTTCAGCCAAAAACAACAAACATAGGAGCTCTTTTGCTGTTGTGACGTTGATATTTTCTTTCAATTGTCCATAGCCGTCCACGGAGTACCTTTAGTTCAAGCCTCTAGTAATGTCACTTATACAGCAATAAAGTAGCTAGCTTAAGTTTGCTTAGCTAACAATAGCCACCGTAAGTCACTGGTCATTCCAGAACAAGACAGACTTTTGCCAAACTTCAGCCAAACTCTTTGGGCCAGATTTACTAAAGGTTTGCGTGAGTAAAAACGCGTGCAAACTTGATATCACCAGCAAATTAACATGTAAGCTTATCTACTAATGGTGTGCACGCACAATGACGTCTTTCAAAAGTGCAAGATAGCACCTGTTGTTCATTTACTACTTTTGTCTTAATGAATATGCAATTTGGGGCATTTCAAATTTTATTGTGCAAAGTAATGGGAGGGTAACATGCAAATACATTTATTTACTACACGCAATGTGATCTAACGTGCCTACATGCAATTTCATTCATTTAATACATTTGAAAGGAAGGTGCAAACCACCATGTGTTGCACAGAGATGGCTGCTGTTATTGTTGCCAGAAGGAGACACAGCTGTAATGAAAGAAGATGTAGAGAAATTAAAAATATTAAATAATATTATTCTATATCCAATATATAGAAATAAAATTATTTTATTTATTCGATGAACTATATGAATTGAATTGTTTTTTTGTTTTTCTCCTCTAGTTTTGGCAATACTGTTGAATTAACATTCATGCCAATAAAGCAAATTTCGTTTCGACCTGACTTCTTTTTTCCTTGAGATATCAGAATTTAGAAAGTTGTGTGGCACTGTGGAGAGCCCCCAGCTGCAGTAGTGCATGGATCACATGTAACGTTCATCCAGCCTGAGGCAATAATCCCCAACTGTTCACAGTGCGCCGGTCATAACAGCGACACAACCCATTGTAGGTATCAGAGAGGGAATGGGGCGTTGGGGAGTACAGGGCCTCAGAGCAACCGGGCACTGTGCGGATGGTCGGTGATTATTCCCTCTGGCTGGATGAAGCACGATCTGCTGGCATTTCCTCACATCTGGCTCATTACAGTATACTGTAGCCGTTTCTGCTTGGGTTTCCCAAAGCAGTTTTTCAGGTGTGCTGTCCCAAGTACTTAGTGCAATCTTAGGCAGGATGGGCAGGTACATATGATTTCCACATAATCGGGACACACTGAATGAAACAAACCAAGGTTTATACGCAGTGGCTGCTTTCCCTACCGACTCCATGGCGGAAACCATTACAACATACAACACCCTCATTTAAATACTGCCACCTCCATTGTGATGATGTGGGATGTTAGTAAATCGGGCCCTTTGAGTGTAGTGAATTGAGCAGGGATGTGTTTTACTGCTTATCAGTTGTAAGGAGAGTTGTAAGTGGGAGTTAAATCCAAGTTCATATATGTTAAAGGAATGAATAAATAAGTAAAGGGACTGTATTATGTACAGGGCACAAGGGCTCAATCAATGACAAAATGAAAGAATAGCTTTTGTGTGTTGTATTAGAAAGAGAAGAAAATTTAACATGACTAATAAGGCTATGCTATTAAATTGTTGAACATGTAACTGATAATTCAGTATGCTTCAGCTGGGATAAAAAAGAACAAAAAGTTACGTAGAATTATGCTATTTCGAGTTAACAGCCATGCTAGCAGCTCTATGGGGCTGTACTTAGGTACTACAGTGCTTTGAGCTAAATGCTAACATCAGCAAGCTAACATAACATTCTTGTACTGACGATGTTAGCTTTAGCATGTTAGTATGCTAACTAGGGCTGTCAAGTGATTAAAAAAATTATCTAATTAAATACAAGTTTTGTAATTAATAATCAAATTAATCTAAAGTAATCACATCACATATTTGCTGTGAGAAGCTTTTAAAATATTTAAATTCAAACAGATTTTGGTAGATGAGTGCATCGATGATAATAAACAAACTTCTTTAGCTAAACAGCTTTATTTCCCATAAATTTGCTGAAAATGTCCAGTGTAAGTTACAGTGACTAGTGAATAGAGACTGCAGCTCTGCAGCTTCTCAAGATTAAAGTGGAGCTACCGTGTAAATTACATTTACTCATTTGGCAGACGCTTTTATCCAAAGCGACTTACATTTAAGGAACAACATGCAAACATCAGTAAGTCAAATCTACGAGAAACCACAGACAGCATACAAGCTATGTGGGGAACATGGATGGTTTTGTCTTTGTCCTCACAGAGCACAAAATGAAACAAACAGGACTGTTCCTTTAAATCTGAATCAAAAAAATCAACAAAAGGTGTGCAGCACTCCCTGTGTTAGCTGCAAAATGGCAAATTCAACACAAGTTGCCAAGAAATCAGCAACATCAGGAGCAGAGAATAAAACCCCAGAAGGCTTTAGAATTGTCACTGTGGTTTTACTTCATGTCTTACTGACGGTCATCACTTCACAACACAACCAGGTAACAACAGGTTGTGGATTATGACTTGATGAAGTATCAATATGTTTCCACCACCTTCAGCTTCTGCTGGTGTTCACTGAGGGAGAGAGAGGAAGGGCATGAAAAGAGAAAAAGAGGACAAGAAAAGCAGAGTAACACATGAAGAGGTTGGGGAGTGAGGGGTGGGGGGTACTTGCATCCCCTCCAGTCGAGCAGGCTCTGGAGGTTTAAATGATTGTCGTGGGGCCGACGTCTGCTGCAGTCATATTAAACAACAGCTTGTCTGCGGAAATAAGCTGCAGGGCTATTGGTTTACTCTCTATCCATCGCCTTCCCTCGCTTTACTTCTACCCCCATTTGGTGTGTGTGTGCAGGAATAATGTACTACTTGTGTGTATGTGCGTCTGCTTTTGTGTGCATGTTTCTGTGGATGTGTGTGATGCATGCGTGTGTATTTTATTCCTGCATTTATGAGATTTTTGTGTAGATATGTGTGCTTGTGAACAGTGTGTCTACACTTGGAAATGCCTCCTGTGTGTGTGTGTGTGTACGTGTGTACTCCAGTGTACATGTTATGGGCTGTTTCCAAATACACACAGTGACTCCCATGTGCCCGGCTATTGATTTAGAAATGACCGGCCTGCTCACTCACACCATCTGCTCTGCTAACGAAGAACAGCAGAGAGAAGAGAAACAGTGATCAGATATTCTCCCAGTCTCTTTCTCGCATCTATACAGCATTTTAAAATGAAACAAACAACTAAAAGAAAAGGAACAAGATGGACATACTCACAGTGTTTGAGTGTGTGTGAGCTGATTGTGATTTGATGCTGCTGCTCTAATGGAGAGGTTGCAGGTTGACCAGCACATATGATGTGTTACTTCGGAAATATAAAATTAAAATAGAACATGACTGATACAGGGAGTTTGTTATAAGATACTAGAATTTCCTGTTATTCTTCTTCTCATAATGACAAGAGGTAGAGGGGGTCACCCACTTATCAGAACACTGAACCCCAAATTGCTCCCAAAGGCTGTGCCATCAGTGTGTGAGTGTGTGTGAATGATTAGTTTCTGTTTTTGAGGAGCAGTTGGCACCTTGTATGGTAGCTTCTGCCATCAGCATATGAATGTGTGAATTGGGTGAATGTGACATGTAGTGTAAACCGTTTTGGCCGGTAGGGCCGCAGCCCTATCTACATTTTGATTATCAAATATGTAAAATTAATAAAAAAAATATTTAAATTAAATTCTTCGAGAGCTACTTTTTTAAATGCACAGTATTGGCTGATTGTGTCTTGTGATGTAAACAAAACTTTCCCCACATAAATGCCCGCCATCTGGCTGCTTAGGACTGCTTCTTCGTTAGTTTTAAAGTTTTACTGACAACGAAAAGCCGAAAAATAGGCCCAACAGGGTTTTTTGGCACAAAGCCAGCGAAAGCTCCTGTCACTTCACCTAACGCTGACTGTGAACCCCCTGGGGAAGCTCCAGAAGAAACCTCTGCTGCTCCACTTAACCGGTCTGTACCACACAGCCACAGCCCTGGATGTAACGCTACTGCCTTGGCTGCCCCAACGTGCCACACTGTGTCTGGTATGTCTTATTCAGCCAGCAATTTAGTCTCCATTCGGTGTTCATCTGCCTCAATAAGTTCTGTTGCTGTCACTGACCCAGAGAAGACAAACTAGCTTGATGTGCGCCCACAGGGATGTTTTGACCACAGTGGATGCTTTGACGATAGGCATGGACTTCATACAGCATAGTGACAGACGGAGACAATTCTTCAGGAATATATAGAGCAGGGGTGAGTTTGACGTTCCTTTTTAAACAATTTTTATTCTGTTAATATTGAGTTAGGCCCTGTGATGGACTGGCGTCCTGTCCAGGGTGTACCCCGCCGCCCCCCCCCAATGTCAGCTGATATTGGCTCCAGCCCTCCGCGACCCTGTACGCAGAATAAGCGGTTGACGATGGATGGATGGATATTGAGTTAGCTGTAATGTAACGGTCGCAAGTGGAAATAAACCCGGGGCATGTGTGCTTGAACGTCAGAAAAAAACATCTGTAGCAATTTTTAATTAAACATCTATGGCAGCCACATTTATCATGCTGAAGGACCACAGCCTATGAGAAAGCAATACATTCTTGTGTCTAAAATCGATTCGCTTGTGTCGCCGGTGTTTTATGTGTGCATTTGTGTGCGCCTGCATGTGTGTTGGGTGATGGTATTGCAAGTATTGCCTGATGGGCCCGACCAATTTTAAATGCGTTCCGCGGTCCGTGATGTGTGACCATATCTCAATGTGCAGATTAGGTCGGTAAAGCTGGCAGTCTTCTGTAGGCCTTGCGAACGATGTGATGGCCCTGTTTGGTTGTGCCTTGTTTGCTCTTCTCTTGCGGGTACATGTAATCGGTTGGCTGAGCTGTCCACATGGGCTGACTGGGCCCAGTGCACCCAGTCACTATAAAAGCTACTACTTTAATCCTCTTGGCGAGCCTCTCCGTGCACTGTATTTGGTTCCTTCACCAACTTTCATCCACCACATTTCCTACTCACTTGAACCACTGACCAAAAGGACATCCACATCTCACCTCTTTTTGCAATTTCATTTAAGTAAATACTTAAGTCATGTCTCCTGCTTTACATGCCATGAACCTTGGATCGAGCCATGACAGTTAACAGCAACTCAAACCCCTATTTCAGACCCAGCCGCTGTCCTCTCCGGACCGCTGACCTACTGCCGATTGAGACTTACTACCTTAATTTTGCTATGACCGCAAACAAGAAATTAACATGGCAAACATGGAAGCAGAGTAACATAAAGGGTCTTCTTTGTAAAATATCATAAAATTGTAATAAAAAACAGAGGGAATTAGAATTAAAGACCAAAACGCACAAGGTAGTCCTTAGGATACGTATGAGATACCTTCAGAAACTAATTGGTTAGGTAGTAGGAAGTTGTCACGTGATGTAACGTAACATAAATTAAAGGTTTGGTTAGGTTAAGGCAGTAAAACACCTTGTTAGGTAGTAGAAAGTAACACGGCAACTTTAAATTAGGCAATGTTGACATTTAGCTTCACACAGGACACGAACCCCGGTCTCCCGAGTGATTGTAGTGTTTGAGCAATCCATCCACTCCACCACCTTCACAGATGGACTTTCACACTCTTTGGTGTTCTTTTTACTACATCACCTGATTTCCCAAAGACTTTGTGGAAGCCCAATGCATCTCATACAAACGCTAAAGGGTACCTTGTACCTTGTGCATCTGTATTCCCTTTGACAGGCTGTGTTGAATATTACATGCATCCCATGGTGTTAGCTGTAAAAAACTGAAGGTAGGTTCCATGTAATATTCATTCAACAGAATCGGCAGCACAAACCATACTAAGCTTTATATTTATCATATTCACTTCCATTTACACTCACAATGAGCAAATCCACAAGTATGATGAAAGATGCATTAAAGGTATGAGGCGTGATGTATGTTGCATGCTGATGTTTGCACACATTCATAGAAAAACGACAAAGAATACTGCCTACAAAGTACCCAATATACACTAGGAGCAAAAGCAATGTGTGTGTTGTTCTGTGTTTGTTTCTTCTTCCTCTCTTTCTTTCCCCCTCTTTAGCGAACCCCCCCCACCAGTGAATGTCTGTCTGCAGCTTGTTATCCGTTGGCGTGAGGCGGAGTGTGACAGTGTGATAATCCCTGCCAATGTGTGCTGCTGACCCTGTGATGTGCTGCAAGACCTGCCTGCCTCTGGGTGTGTGTCTGAGTGTGTGTATATGCTGCTTTTAACATTTAACATTGCTTAGATCTTTGTTAGTTGTGTGTGTGTGTGTGTGTGTGTGTGTGTGTGTGTGTGTGTGAGAGAGTAAATGAGTGTGGATTCTGATGTCCGTCTATATCTGAATGCTTCTTTTTCTTGTAGCTTATCAGGTGCGCAGGCCGATGCATATGGTGCTTCAATCATCCAGGATGTGAGGGAGCTTGCTGTCTGATATCCAGCTGTGTGAGACTTTGCAGAGGCCGCTTTCACATTTAGCACAGTTCACACACA
Organism: Micropterus salmoides; assembly: GCF_014851395.1. Taxonomy (NCBI): domain Eukaryota; kingdom Metazoa; phylum Chordata; class Actinopteri; order Centrarchiformes; family Centrarchidae; genus Micropterus; species Micropterus salmoides. The sequence continues at coordinate 27,481,339 of NW_024040040.1, read as the reverse complement.
GAGATCTAACTGTCATCTTTAACACAGGGAAAGAGGACGACGCCACTCCAGTCAGTCAAATATATCAGCTTGGGGACACAGTGGGCTAATCTCACATGCGTTTATGCATGGTAACCTTTATGTGCAGTGTAACTTTTATTCCTGTTACTGACCTCTCCATCAGACATAATGAAGAATGAATGCACAATACTTAGGTGAGGCAGCTCAGTCAACTTCTGAACATAGGATATTTTACTTATCATGTGCTACAGTGTGTGATTCTGCAGATGATTACAGGTGGTGAAAATTTGTCTGTCTTTCATGATACTGTTTAGTCTTTTCAATCTTTGCAATTGATTTTATGTCATATATTTATCACGCGAAATACAATTAACCAATTAGCATACATAATATTTTGTATTGATTATTTCAAGTTTGAATTTCTGCAGGTCTGCACTGCTGACATGTTTGAGTGATTGACATAGGACTCAATGTTATTTGTATTATTATTGAGATATCCATATTGTCTATGTGGCTCAAATAGTTTGACATGTACAATCTATGTGTGTTGTGTTTCGTCAATTACAAATTAATTCATGTGATATGGATGTCCATACATAGAAAGAGGCTGTATCATTTTTGTTTATTTCATTTGTCCCATCACCAGATCCCTGTCGTAATTCCCTCTTATTGTGACTTCCATCCTCTTTAATCAAAATACCACGGTGATGGAGCTTTTCAACAAATTCATTTCACTTCAGTCTGACAATTTAATTAGATTTGAATGCCACGCTTTACATTTGAGCTAATTAAGATAACCTGGACGCACATATGTACTCTCACAGAACACACATGGAGCCAACCGAAAAGGAATAGAAATCTGGTTATGGTTGTTATCGTCATGGAAACCAGCTGATGGCAAGCACAAAGCAACCTCTCTCTCTCTCTCTCTGGACTGCTGGGAGAATCGGCCGAAAGTAAAGGTATTACTATGTTGGACGGGTTCCAAGTATACACTCCTCCCTCACACACACACACACACACACACACACACACACACACACACACACGCACAAGCTGCCACACACACAGCGCAGCATGTTGAAATGTCCGTGCAGTCATGCACACACATGGTTGCGCACGCACACAAACACACACATACACACAGTCGCATATACATGGTTTTAGGTTCAGACACACAAATACACAAATGCTACTCTCTCACACACAATCCTTGTCCACCCCTGCAGTGAATATACAGTCAGAGCTCCTTCTGCTGGTGACAAGTGTAACTACAGCTACCAAACCTGACATCTACACACCACCATCACTGTCGTCGTCAGGCTACGTGATTTGACTTGAATGCACCTAGCCTTCATACAAACAAAAAAAATTATTTCCCCTTAAGTATCTTTAAGGTTGGAAAATACATTCTATTCCACCCTGTCTGAAACAAATGTGTGTGTCGTGTGTGTCTACCAGCTTATTCCACCTCTATATTGAAGCTATGTGATTTATGCAGTGAACAAAATACTCAAACCCTATGACTTCATGTCTTTTATAGCTGCAACATTCCATCAAATACAAATACATGTCTTGGGTATCATTTCATACACATTTTCCCCAAATTCAGCCTGAAATATTTGGTATCTTTGCACTCTTTGGGATCTCCACTATAACATGAAATACTGGTCTGTGGCTGCATAGCCTGAGTTTGCTTCCATCCTGTTGAATTACCTATAAAAGCCATGAAGTTAATGCCACTAGTGGTGTGATGTAATGAAGCACGGTACTTAGGAACACTGACGAGGTCCTGTACTTAACATAAGCACTTTCATTTTACCCTACTACAGTTCAAAGGAAAAATACAATACATTTAACTTCACCACATTTATTTAACAGTACTGCTTCTACTTACATTCTTTGTAGAAGACATACAAAACATGTAGCACTAATAAATATGACCATTGTCATAATGCTGTATAAAGCAATTAAAATTATCTCCACTTTGATCATCTATAGCATTACAATGCTGCTTACACATTGCTGCATTAATAATGATAATCCAGCAGTATAATATAACATATAATAAATTACATATAATACTCTAAAGGGGGGAATTCTGTATTTAAGTGCTTTTTATACTTTAGGTTGATTTTGCTGACAGTAATTATGTACTTGGCAACATTTGGATTGTGGGAGTAGTTTTAGGTTGAGGTACTGCTACTTTTAAAGAAAGGAGTTTTGCTTCTTCCACCTTTAACGGTAGAGATATTGGTTTTGTACTGTAAGAAGGGTCGGCACAGAAAGCCTTTCTGTTATAAATCTTTTATGTTGTGCCACTGCGTTGTATTGTTTTCTATAGTAGGGTTACATTAGGAATCATTTACTGATTTATCAATAGATTAATACTTTTATACTACTAAATTCTCACAAAAATGCATAGATACAGTGTCTCTACATTGGTGTCCACTTAATTTGACCTTATTTATTGTTGATTTTCAGTCCTGATTTTATCAATTTAATTAGTCTACTTGTTGCCATAGCAACGTTTGAGTATCCACGCTGTACTGAGGACTGACTGACGTCTTGGAACAAAATTGAGATTCTTATTCTAGAAGAATATATATCTCTGTGTGAAAGCTTAATGGAAAAATAAGGTTTCATACAACCTGCCATAGGAATGTTGAAGTGGATTTGATTGAACTCTTTGTGTTATGTATTTGCTGTATGTGTAAAGAGATGGAGAAGAAGAAAATTTCTACAACATTGATCTCAAAAATTGCCAAACAGTCACAGTACAGAATCATGCACACACTCAATACTGCTGCACACACAGAAACCTACTCACACTTAGGAAACACAATTATCACACAAATGGATAATCTCTTGCATAGACATACACACATATTGTACACACCTGGCAGTGACAGTAACTTTACTCTTCTTTAGCGTCTGGTAAATAATCAATGAAGGAACTGTAACATATAATCACATTGACTCCTTATAGCCTAATGCCATTCATACATGGCTGCTTTTATCCTGCACAGTTGTCAAACACAAGACAAATAGTTAAACCCTGAGCAACATGACGCAGGCTGCAGAAAAACTTTAGTCTGAGCCCTAAGTTTTAGATTTCAGACACGCAGCAGATGCTTGGATAGCCAGGCAGGCTTACATTAAAGAAAGTGGATATTTTATGGCAAATGCCTGTTGAAGAAAAATCACAGATGAAGATTTGGAGTTGGGCTGAGACTCTGAGACTACAATAGCTGGTGATGTGAAAAAGAGCTAAAATGTATCATTCAGTACCTCCAAGATAGAGAATTTTGTCAACCAAGGCCTTAAGTTACCTACTATCTTTGAAAAAGTTTGGTTTCATTTGTTACTGCCAGGCACACAGTGCTGAGACGTTTGATCTCAACAGGACAGTGGCTGCTTGCTTGTTGAGACAGATACACATAATTAGAATAAAATCACATATCAACTCTCACAAAATCCTGTGGTTGCTTTGTTTACAAATAAACCCAAATAAAATGTACCAGAGTCTGACTGGAACCAGACGCAGACCATCCATTTGAATAGGTCTTGGCCAGATGTTTGGTTTCACTCCAGCTAAAATAAAAAACAAGCTAGACTTAAAGATGCACCAGAGTTTGCTAAACAAGTTAGCAGTGAAAGCACCCTGTGTTCACAGAGAGAGGTCTGTGGATTTTCCAGACAAAGGACACTGTTTTTTAAAAATTAAATGAAAGTATTGTTTGACTGAAATGTGAGCCGTACATGCTCTGTGTAGACAGCTTGATTCATTCAAATATCTGTTACGTCACATGCATGTGAGATGGACAACTTTAAAATGAGGCTAAAATCCCTCCCGTGTAGACCGACCATTACTGTGTTTTAAAATTGGGTTTTACTTCAAATGTGTTCAATCTACAATGGTGTACTCAGAGGTCTATATGTGCTGAATACATAAAAACTCCTGTGATAGAAGACTGAAATAAGAAAATGCAGAAAATGCATATGTATGCCTAACTGCAGAGGTTTCAGTGGTGATCTACAGTAGCTGACCGTACTGAGCTCAAAGCATCACATGCAACCAGCCATCAACATTCACCCATCAGACAGAGGGTGGGCTGGTTTGTCTTTCAGTGTGACGCTGCATCATGCTGGGCTTCATGGCGTCTCTACTGCAACACCATGTTGATTACAAACAGCCTGCAGGGTCAGAGCCCAGCCTTGCAAGTCTTATTCTGGGAAGAGGATTTATTTTGTTGGGTGGGGGAGTGTGAGAGGGGGAAGACTTTCACACTCCCCGAGGATGTAGTCATGCATAACCAAAACCCTGTGAAAGCATGTTTGCTGGAGGAAAACAGGCATCATGCAGCCATAGTGGAGAGTGCCAGACAACATAATTAGAGTTGTAATAAAAGGATGTTTAGTAACTGCAGCTACCAAAGGTTTACACATACAAGTTCTCTTGGTGACTTGGGGCATCACAATAAATATAAGATATGTAAATATTAAATATATAATTGACAAGGTAGAAAAAATATAAAATAATAATAAACTATATGTAAAATATGGCAGTTTGTGTAGTAATATGGAAAATATTTACATCGGATTTTCATGTGCAAACATTTACAGTTTGCACTGTAAGGGGGGCATTAGGGGGGTATGAGCATCAGTGTTGGTGGGGGTCCCGGGCCTTGCTGATGAGGCCAGCTGCAGATGGAAAGAAACATTTCTTGTGATGTGACGTTTTTTCCTCACAAGAATCCTGGAGGCATACAAGTCCTGGAGGCGTACAGGTCCTGGAGGCGTACAGGTCCTGGAGGCGTACAGGTCCAGGAGGCGAACAGGTCCTGGAAGCGTACAGGTCTTGGAGGTGAACAGGTCCTGGAGGTGAACAGGTCCTGGAGGCGTACAGGTCCTGGAGGCGTACAGGTCCTGGAGGCGAACAGGTCCTGGAGGCGAACAGGTCCTGGAGGCGAACAGGTCCTGGAGGCGTGCAGGTCTTATAGGGATGGTTGATTGCAGCCAATCACCTTCTCTGCAGAGTGAATGACACACTCAAAGATGGTGATGGAGGAGGTGAGGATGGACTCAATGATGCCGGTGTAGAGGTGCGCCATCACTGTCTTTGTCAGGCTGAACTTCTCCAGCTGCTGCAGGAAGTACATTCTCTGCTGGGCCTTCTTTGTGAACTAACTGATATTCAGCGCCCACTTGAGATGATGATGATGTCCAGGAAGCAGAACCCTTTGTGACTCCACAGTCGACACTGAGAGTGGTGTCATCCGCAAACTTCAGGAGCTTGACAGACTGGTGACTGGAAGTGCAGCTGTTGGTGTACAGGGAGAGGAGCAGAGGGGAAAGAACACAGCCCTGAGGGGAACCGGTGCTGATGGTCCTGGAATCAGAGACATGTTTTTCCAGCTTCACATGATGCTTCCTGTCAGAAAGGAAGCCTGTGATCTGCAAGTCCGGTATCGATCCACATAGCCACGTCTCTGAGGCATATAACAGAAGATTAACAAAAGTCTCTGTGTTTCCCAATCAGTAGCTGAAGTTCATTCAGTCTGTTGCACAATGAGCGCACATTGGAGAGAAATATTCCTGGTAACGGCATACAAGCACACCGGCACATTTCCCTCCTTTTGTGTTTCACTGTATAAACAAAGATGAGAGCACCTTTGACCAGGAGACAAAACAAACAAAGACAAAACAGCATGCACCAAAACACAGAGGTAGCCATCTGTGGAGCCATTTGGTTATTTAGACTTTACAAGACGTTTTCAGGGCTTTAAACATAACATAACTTGATGGCATAATAATAATAATAATAATAATAATAATAATAATAATAATAATAATATAATAAGGGCCCAACAAACAATCAGACAAATTATCAATAGCACAGATAGCAGTTTGATGATTGCAAAAAAAACCTAACAAAGTTGTAACAGTATTATAACACTAATGCCAATAAAGAAATCAGATAGATCAGTCAGATAGATCCAATGAAAAATTCCAATAAAATACATTCAACGGGAGAAGTCAACAAGTCCAAAAATGTGTATTCATATCACTCCAAGTTGGGGATGTCAGGCAGTTGGGAAGAATTTGCAGGAGAATCATGGAAAATGAAATGCAGATGTTATCAGAGCCGGCACATTGACAGAGTGGCGGAGCCGTGTGGAAGAAAATTTCTTCCAAAGAATTACAGTGTCAAAAGCATGATAAATCAATCCTTTATATGGAAGTCCGGAGAGACAGACAAGGTGACAAAAGACATGCCAATGTTAATATATAGCAAGGGATGTTCCCATGGTTCCTGTAGCATCAACATTTGTCTGTGTTAAAATCTCTCCTACATGTCTGCAGATAGTCTATTGTAAACCATGACCCTCTGATTAATAATCAGTGTTAATCTTGTGGCTCTGACTTTGAAATGTTACAGCATTGTGACCAAAACTTCTTTCCAAAATCAAATACAGTGAGTACTAATAATGTAAAAAATAATCAAAATCTACAATTTAAAATGTATTTCTCACACCAGGTAGCTTAAAAGCTGAGAGAGGACAACATGTTCTTGAAGTTCTTGATGTAACTTTAGCCTTTCCCTGTTTGTCTGTCTGGGAGTGGCAATCTACTGTTCCTGCACACCTGCTGCCCAACAATCAATAGTATTCGCCAGATTGTAAATTTATCCAAAGAGACTTAAAATTGCTATTTATGTCAGAGGTCGCATGCCTCTGGAGCAACTAGGGGTTAAGTGTCTTGCTCAGGGACACATTGGTGGATGTTTCACAGTTGGGGATTGAACCTGTGTATCTCACACCAAAGGCCTGTGGCTTATCCACTGTCCCTGTGGCCAACTCTTGTACATATATTCCTCAAGCTGTTTTTCCACTGATCCTGTGACTAAATTTTGTGTTTTCTTGATCAGATAGTCCACCTCCTGAGGTCTTCCCCAGCCTGCCTCGCTCTGCACCTATCAACCTGGTTTCTAGTTAAGCACTGCACTCTGCCTAGCACTGCTTACTCTGGTTTGCCATACTGCTACCACCACTGCCACCATAGACTTCCACACCTTGTTGCAATAAACTAATATTTTGAACCCTTATCAGCCTTGTGTCAAGTTGTGCTTCTGGCTCCACAATTCTCTCTGTTCTTAACAGAACGATCTGGCCAAGCACAGACCCAGCCTAGTTGGACTTTATTCTGCAGCCATTCACAAAGCTCTGTCCAGTCAAGGACAGCTATTGGGACACCATTTGACAGTTGATCCGCACTCTAACCAACAGCAACCAAGCCCTGGTAACTCAATGCTCTCAATTATCTACTCAATTTGCAATGCTAACCTCTCAACTTTGTCAGTCTGCTCAGCTAGCACCACCCAGCCAACTTACTTTGGGTCTAGGAGTGTTGCTGACTTCTCTGTGGAGTTTCTCACTCTAGCAGCTGATGCTCAGTGGAATGATGAGGCATTATGTTGACAGATGAACTGCCTACACATGATGAACCATCTAACTTTGATTCCCTTGTTTCTCTAGCCGTCAGACTTGACAATCACCTGTGAGAGCAGTGCAGAGAGGCATAAACATCAACAGCGTGGATTAAATTGTTACAACTAGTGGACTTGTTATCACTGCAAATAAACAATGTCATTGCTAACTGGTAAAACATCATAACTGTTAGTTGAAACAGTTCTTTACACCTGGAAACATCATCATGAGAGAAGAAGAAGAATATTTAATTTACACATCATCATAATTGCTGACAGTTTCCACGTAATGGGTAGACACTGCGTGACATATCTGGAGAATAAAGCCATAGGTGAGAAATCCACTGGCTGTCTTAAAGAAATCCATCTTTGTATTACTCCTCACATCATAAAGTGTCGTACCCATTCAGCCATATGCCCTGGATGTCTATACAGGTGCTGGTCATATAATTGGAATATCATCAAAAAGTTGATTTATTTCAGTAATTCCATTCAAAAAGTGAAACTTCAATCAGTATCTCAGAAAATTAGAATGTTGTCAAAAAGGTTCAATATTGAAGACACCTGGTGCCACACTCTAATCAGCTAATTAACTCAAAACACCTGCAAAGGCCTTTAAATGGTCTCTCAGTCTAGTTCTGTAGGCTACACAATCATGGGGAAGACTGCTGACTTGACAGCTGTCCAAAAGACGACCATTGACACCTTGTATAAAGAGGGCGAGACACAAAAGATCATTGCTAAAGAGGCTGGCTGTTCACAGAGCTCTGTGTCCAAGCACATTAATAGAGAGGAGAAGGGAAGAAAAAGATGTGGTAGAAAAAAGTGTACACGCAATAGGGATAACCGCACCCTGGAGAGGATTGTCAAACAAAACCGATTAAAAAATGTAGGGGAGTTTCACAAAGAGTGGACTGCAGCTGGAGTCAGTGCTTCAAGAACCACCACGCACAGACGTATGCAAGACATGGGTTTCAGCTGTCGCATTCCTTGTGTCAAGCCACTCTTGAACAAGACACAGCGTCAGAAGCGTCTCGCCTGGGCTAAAGACAAAAAGGGTTGCTGAGTGGCCCAAAATTATGTTCTCTGATGAAAGTAAATTTTGCATTTCCTTTGGAAATCAAGGTCCCAGAGTCTGGAAGAAGAGAGGAGAGGCACAGAATCCACGTTGCTTGAAGTCCAGTGTAAAGTTTCCACTGTCAGTGATGGTTTGGGGTGCCATGTCATCTGTTGGTGTTGGTCCACTGTGTTTTCCGAAGTCCAAGGTCAATGCAGCCATCTACCAGGAAGTTTTAGAGCACTTCATGCTTCCTGCTTCTGACCAACTTTATGGAGATGCAGATTTCATTTTCCAACAGGACTTGGCACCTGCACACAGTGCCAAAGCTACCAGTACCTGGATTAAGGACCATGGTATCCCTGTTCTTAATTGGCCAGCAAACTCGCCTGACCTTAACCCTATAGAAAATCTATGGGGTATTGTGAAGAGGAAGATGTGATACGCCAGACCCAACAATGCAGAAGAGCTGAAGGCCACTATCAGAGCAACCTGGGCTCTCATAACACCTGAGCAGTGCCACAGACTGATCGACTCCATGCCACGCCGCATTGCTGCAGTAATTCAGGCAAAAGGAGCCCCAACTAAGTATTGAGTGCTGTACATGCTCATACTTTTCATGTTCATACTTTTCAGTTGGCCAACATTTCAAAAAATCCTTGTTTTGTGTTGGTCTTAAGTAATATTCAAATTTTCGGAGATACTGAATTCGGGAGTTGTCAGTTTTAATCATCACAATTAAATGAAATAAACATTTGAAATATATCAGTCTGTGTGTAATGAATGAATATAATATCCAAGTTTCACTTTTGGATTGGAATTACTGAAATAAATCAACTTTTTGATGATTTTCTAATTATATCACCAGCACCTGTATATCTGACTGGCCATTTCTTCCCTCCCTCCTTGTCCTGGAACTGCTAGTTTTGGCTTCTGTTACTGCTGGCTGTGTACTGTGTGCTTAAATATCAGTAAAATGTAAGCTCTGTCGTTTGTGAAGACAACAGTCAGTTTTCAGCCACATTATAGCTTGATTATGTTTTTTGAATATCTTTTTATTAAATGAACATAGAGGAAATCCTAAAAGTGTAGAAGAATGTTTTAATTTAAGTAAATAACAAACATTGTTACAGTTAACATCCACACTGTCAGTTGCAAGTCATCCACTGACAGTATTTATTGAAACTGTTGAAATTATGTTTGTATTATGTTTTATGTTTTGTCTTTTATTCTTTATCTTTACAGAAAACACTTCATTTGAAAGGTGCCATTCCAAAAGTTATTATTATTATAACTATTACTACTACTTGTGGCTAAAACATACAATCTGCAAAAACACTCCAGCAGCAAAATTCATGCAAGAGAATTTTGTTCCAACACAATCTGATGGGGCACAAAGCACAAGCAGTCAGGGGCAGCATGCTACCCTTCTTTTGTTCTGTATCTCTGGTTTTGACAAAGCACCTTATCGCTCTGATTTGAATATGATCAACATTTTCAAATGCAGAACAAAAATTGTGAGAGAAACCTCTCGACTCGTCCATGGACTTGCTCCTTTTGTTGAGCCGTGACTTTTAACACACAATGGTCCAGGGCTCATGGAAAATGCTATTCATTCAAGGCCGCTAAAAACGTTATCTTTAAAAAACGTTATTGTCCAAACATATTGAGTGAAACACACAACATACAGTTGAGAAAGGTTCTCAAATGTAAATGTAATTTTGAAAGAAGCTTTCTAACTGATGGAAAACAGGAAAAAAAAACTGGAAGTTCCAGTTTCACTTCTCTGTATTACAGGTGGAAGAGACACTTTTAGTGTCCAGTATTTATTTTCATCTTTGCCTGCGTTTTCTCTTCCAAATCAGTTTGGCTAACCTGGGGGTTTGTTTACAACCTGTCTGACTGTCTGTTGCTGGGTTCACAGATCTCAGTAATTAACTTGGTTAGAACAAAATTATGATTTCAGACAGGAAAGGTGGCCAACACTGGGAAACAAGGTCGTAACAAACCATTATTATCTATTTATTGTGCAGCTCTGAAAACTGCCAATAGATTACTTAAATCTCCATAGCTGCCCTGCCTTCATGAAATATCTCAATAAGTAAAACTCCTGTATGTGTTGGCCAACTACCCAGTATAATTAACAGAGTGCTGTCAATGTAAAGTTTAAAGTTGGAACACAGCAGAGCCAGAGCAAGATTAGGAGATATGTATAAAGAAAGAAAAAGAGACAGAGTGAATGGGAGAAGGGCAGAGCAACAGAGAGAATAAGAGAGACGGGGCAGCTAAAGGAGCAGTCAGATTTATGGCAGTGTGAAGGTGAGCTAGATGGCTCTTTGACCAGTGGGCTGTCAAAAATGGCAGAGCAGCCCTTTACGGTCCAACTGAGAAAATGAGGCAGCTCTCCCACATCTATCCATCAGAGCCATTTAGTGGCTCGTTGGGGCCAATAAATGGTTGTGTGTGTGTGTAGGTGTGTGTGCTCATGTGGACATTAGACTATTACAGCCCCCCTTTCTTAATGGGTGCCTGTGAGCTCTATCATTGAGGATGTAAGGCTGTGGGGTGAAAGGTGGAGCTTCGGTACACAAGTGGAGCAGGCAGTCAGAACAGCAGCAGCAGCTCTTGGGCAGTATGCTTGTTGTTGTTAGGATTTGTGGTCAGACCGACAGTAATCCACAGATGAACGCTGAAAACATGGCAGGCAGATATCTGTACTCACTGTAGATTCAGGTAAACAAGGAGCAGGCGAGGCTGATGGATTCACAGTGTTCTCTGCTGCTGATGACTGCTTTACTTGCTTCTTTCTTCCTCTGACACATTCCTTTCCCTTCCTTCTCCTCCAAAGCCCTTTTCATCTTCACTGCAGTCTTTTGACCCTGTATTTATTAAAAAACCCAATGAAGCTCCAACCTCTAATTCAGCTTCTTGAAGTGACATTTAGATCTAGCATGACGTAAACTTTAAAGATGGCAAGTTTGGTTGTTTATTTGATTTCTCTCGTATTGTAAATATCTTACAGTTTAAATGATCTCTTTGTGTTTTTGTTACAGTTTTTACAGTTTATTTGTTGTTAGTATGTCAATCTCAATAGATATTAGGACGCACCTTATGTTGTGTTGAGCAAATCTATTACATGCACAAAAAGATCTATCTAACTAAATAATGAATATCTATGACAAATTTCATGGCAACCCATCGAATATTGGTATTTCCTTGACTGACCTTGCCATTACTAGAGCCATTTACGAGCACTGTGAAAACATATTGTGTGCACTGGACACAAGCCTCAGGAAACTTTGCCTCATGTTCAATCGGAAAGGACCTTTAGTGTTTTGGACATTCTGGACTGAGAGCTGCCCAGTAAAATCCCAGTATTGCAGTCTCAGGCACTGGGACATAGTACATTACATATCCAAACGAGGAAAGTAGTGTGTTTATCTTCCAGACCTGGCACTCATTTCTATGCAGTTTTGTTTAAATTGTTGACTGAGCCTCTTAAAACAATATTCATACTTTACACCTGAATAATGAAGCAGTGACCACCATGTACAGCAAGCAAGAATATAGTGTACTACTCAATCCAGGTCACATGATACAGAGAAGAGACCATTACCAATAAAGATGCTCTAAATAAACATATTGAGAAAATTTGAACATCTTCCATCATTTGAATCAATAGAACTACAGGGAAGGGATGAAGCTGTTGACCAGTTAGTGGAAAAACTTTATGCGTTCCAGCACAGACTGACCTTTGTGTCTTGACAGTCATCAAGACAGATGACAATCTTTTTGGAGTCACAGAACATTGCTTTCGTTGGCAGGTTCAGTATCTGAGGTGATGAGATTTGTAAAGGACAATTTCTCTGCTGATGTTTGCAGGGAGCTGTGACAGAAAAGCAGCTGCTTCCAGGTCCAGGTTCAGAGAGAGTTAAACAAGTCACGGCAGCTGTCAGAGCTGTAAACCTCCTGGATTAATGAAATCAGCAGTGGTGGTGGATAAACGCTGAGTGATGTTGCTGTGATACTGAAAGTGAATCAGACCAAAAGCTCGTCTTTTCCTGTATCTTTAAAAAAAAAATTCTTTGCCTTTATTAATCAGTAGATGCCAGTGCTCTGGTCAGAGGCTCACTAAGTGGAGCATGCGCACCATATATAAAGACTATGAGTCCTTGCAGCACCAGTCCGGGTTTGAATCCCCTTCATTTGAAACACCAGTACTGCTGCATACAAGCACGAGGCTGTTTCTTTATGGGATAAAGACATATAGACACGGGAACTGAAGGGAGGTTTGGGTTGACTAGTGGAGTGTCAAGTTCATCGACTGGCTAAATGGATGTACAGTCTATTATTTTGCTGTGTTGGAGACCCTTGTTCCACTAATAGTGCCATTTGTTCATGCCAGCCTTCCCCTGATCAATAGATATAGAGAGATATTAGCAAACCCCCTCTTTTGATCACGGGGGACAGCCTTATACACTGTGCTACTGGATTTCACAGGATGAGGGGTATTTAGTTGTTTTACAGAGGGAAAAAAGACATATAAGATGGGCAAGAACCATGGGCAAAAAAGGAAGTAAACATAAAATGTTGAATGAAAGGGAAAGAAGGGATATGCTACAGTGTATGTGTGTGTACTTGAACTTCATCTTTGTGTGAGCACCTGTGGAGCAATCATTGAGGTCTAACAAATGTGTTGAATGCATTTTCCGATTTAAAATATTTTAAATCCTACATTATTAACATCCATCGTTTACTTGCTAGAGGTCTTATTAGAGGTCTTATCTTATTCTTTATTCCTTTTGGTAGAACATAGCTGTACTTTATGCATTACCACAACCTATTGTTGATCAGTCAAATAGCGTAAAACCATTGGCAAGATGTGAAGCATACCAGTTTCGTGCATGCCTTTCCTTGTGCAGGTGAACAATACAAACAAAACTGGGATCAACTTGTGAAAACATTGCTCCATAGCGCTATTAGCAGGGTTGGGGAGTAACGGATTACATGTAATGGCGTTACGTAATCAGGATACAATTTTTTTTTAACTGTATTCAGTTACAGTACAGAAAAATTAGACGTAATCAGATTACAGGCACATTTTGTAAAATCGGGGATTACTCATAGGGATTACTTTAAGCAGAAAGTTTCCATGAAACAGAAAATGCAGTGTTATTTGCCTCCATATATGTTTTTTAAAAACCCAAAGGAAGGGAGGGACGTGTCGCAGACATTGACTGGCGTTTACAGTCACCAGTAGCCCCCACCCCATCATGCAGACTCTGTGGGGACTGGTTCCAGCTCCCAGTGAGTGAACACGGCAGCTGGACCAGGACCGAGCACAGACTCCGAGACCAACAGAGGACAGTTTGACCACTGGGAATACAGTACGAATGTGGTGGAGCTGAGTAAGCTTATAGGACCGCTAGCAGCATGACTAACTGATCAAGCTAACCAGCCACAGATACAGGCAGATAGGCTACAGTTAGTAGTTTAGCAAAAAATAAAGCTATCACAGAAGCTCTGTGTAAATCATTTCAGTAAGTTACTGGATTCCCTGTTGCTCCCTGAGGCTGCTTTCGGTCGGAACATCAGAGAGAAAACTAGAAAAATATTTTCTCCATATTTCTAATATTTCTCCATCAAATATGATCCAGTTTCATGAGAATCAGTGAAGACAGTTGTGTTTTTGTACAGTAATCAGTGGGGCCTGGCCCCAGAAACACTTTTTCATTGGATGCTAAATTAATAGAGTGCAGAATGAGTAATCAAAATTGTAAAATGGTTTTCCAAATGACAAACTTAAATATCATCAAGGATACCTACAAAACAATGTTTTTGTCATTGATGGGCCAGATATTGGCATAGTGGTGACACAGTGCAAAGCATATCATACAAAAACATTTAAATATGGATTTTGGGAATAGGTGATTTTGTTATTCTATGTTTCTCTTAAAATACAATGAGCAGAAAACACATCATTGATACTCTCTTGTCTTCATTTGCCTATTTGACATTGAAGTAATCCAAAATGTAACTAAAAGTAATCAGATTACATTACTTTTATTTTGTGGTACAATTTGATTTTTTCTCCAAATTGTTCAGCCCTTCTTTGTATGCAACCCAATCCTATAATGCATTATACCTGTGCTTGCTCATGTGAGAACTTTTGGGTCTAAGAGTACATCTATATGTAATCTCTATCTAGACCTGCACCATTTGAAAAGTGCATTAAGATAATCTTGTAATGAATTGGTGCTATATAAATAAAATTGAAATTAATTTAAATATAATCCGTATCTATATATTTATAAGCACTCAAAAATATTTATAATGCTTAAGAACCATAACCATAACACACAACAAAGCATTTTATAATGACTTACAAGGTTAAGTATCATAATCATAATTGTTGGTCACTGACCGCATTATAATGTGATTAGCTACAGCTGCAGGTAAAGTATTGTTTCAGGTATGTAATTTGAGTCAATTTAGTGTTTAGAGTAAAAGTAATTTTGGTTAAACATTACAAAGTGTCCATTCAGCTGTGTCAAATAGGAGTAGCCTATCTTACTAATTTATTGTCTGTTATGACCTTTTATATCTACAGGTAAAGTAGAAACTTTTAGGTTCCATCTATAATTTGAGTCTGTTGAGTTGTTAGTGAGTGAGTTTTTTGGGGAAACATTACATTAGTGAAATGTAAATATCCATCATTCACTTGTTTATCATCAAAAAGTTGTGTCAAATTGGAGCTGGCTACTCAATTTGTGTTATGACCCATGTAAAAAAAAACCTGCTGTTTCTGCCTGGAATTTGTTGTCCCTTGTTGTCGGTCACCTGCACCTTTTAATGGAGGTCAGCATACCAGTGTATCTAACATACCGTTCAAAAAATGTATTCCTTTTGTGTGTTTTTGTGTTTCTTGCATAAATGTAATGATATTCTTCTCACTTTATGTAAAGCACCCAGTGACCACTCAGAGTAACTTATAATCACATTAGAAAGTTATTTTCAGATGGCAAACGTTAGTTTGCCCGAGTACTCGCTTGGATCCACTGCTCTTCTCATGTAGGCAGACAAGCGCTCCGTGAGTAAACACCAGGCGCCCTATGCGTAATAACCATGGAAATGGCTTACGTGCACTACCTACTGTAGCCTTGTTGGTACTACTGTATTGTCTTTAAAGGCTAGCTTAAGTTAAAACTATGCGTAACATTACCTGATACATCCAATCTTGCCCCAATGCTCTGCCATAACAAAGCCCTCCTGTTTATGTCCCAGTAACTGTTTAGAAAATAATTATATGGGATCGTGAAAATTATAATATTATATCATTATAAAATGCTGTAATGCTATAATGTTTTATAATTATTGTTAACAAGCATTGTGAATTTTTACGAGTGCTTATTATGAGTATTGTCTAACTTGACAGGATTGTGCTCAAGGACAGTGAGGATTGTGCTGCCAACTGCAGTGTGCTCGCTCAATACTAATTTTAAAATGCTGTCCCAGTTAGCCACATAGACACAATAACAGGGGGAAATAGGGTTCAGGTTGAAAGATACCATAGTTACCCTTTAATCAGCCATGTCAGCTACTACACAAGCCTGATATCAAGAAACGCTAGGTAACAAACTTGTTTTGCTGAATTTTGCTGAGATAATTATGTTGTTATCTTGAGAAAATTACTTACCTCAAGATAACGAGATGATACTTTAAGTGCTAATGAGATAGTTAACTTAACAGGATAGTGGGTTGACTGACTTCAGAAGATAACAAGATGACTAACATGATTTTAAAAAGCTATCACAACCTTGGCTATTCTCAGCTTCTGCAGGCTTTAGTGATGGTGGAACAACAATCATAATGCAGATGAATGACATTGACTGGCTGATACAGGGACTATGACTCACTGGTTTAACAAAACTGTGGAAACTGCAGTTTCATTTAGTAATTATTAGCCAAAATTGATGTTCACTGTACTGGAGCAGTTTGTAGAGGGAACTCCTGAAACAATAAGTTAAACTGAAAGCATTATGATTACTGCTACAACCAGAGTGGTTCAGTCAAATTGTTGCTACTGTAAATTCTAACATCAGCATGCTAAAGTGGTCACATAGATCATGCTAACTTGCTGATGTTTAGCACATATGATGTTTACAATAGTTACAGCTGAGGCTGATGGGAATGTCATTAGTTTTTCAGATATTTCATTAAAAACCAAACTGAACAAATTGAAAATTAGACTAATAATAATTGCACTAAAAAAGAGGATTACCAAAGTTATTACAATTGATCCTGAGGAGAACATGAATGTCTGAACCAAGCTTCATGGGAATTCCTCCAATAGATGTTGAATTTCACTCTGAAAAACAAATGTCAACCTGTGCTAGATGAACATTAATTATCCAACCAGCAGATATCGCGCTATTTCAATGAATAAGTGAAAAGGTTTAATTACCCAAAAGCAAAAATGCCAACCTCACAGTGGTGCTAAAGAAAAACTCAGATGATCTATTCTGTTTTTCCTTTTCAGCCTCCAAAAATATACTCTTGATAGAGCCATTTTGCCATTATGACAGATTTCCAGATGAATTGTGAGATATTTTCACACATGCTCTGATGAATTCAAGGATTCAGGCCAGCATTTTTTTAAGATCTGCATTTGCAACTATTTTTCATTATGTGTTAATTATGTTCATATTTAACACATATTTGGTTTTAGCAGCATTAACATAACAGCAAAATGTTCCATGTTAGCATTTGTAAGTTTTTCTTCTAAAATCTGAAGCATGATTAAGAAGATTATTAACCCACTTAAGGTCAAGGAAAGGTGCGGATCAGGTAAATGATCAGATCAGATATGGTTAAGATGAGGCTAAACTAACTAACTAAACCCACTAGAGTAAGGTTAGGTTGTTCATGGTTAAATATAGCAAATGTCATCACTGCCTGCTGGTATGAGATGAAATGTGGACCTCAAGTTTAGAGGTTAAAGGCAATAAAAGTGTAAATGTAAAGTTCTCTTACAAATGAGTTACATACGAATATAATTTGTATGAGGCAGGGTTGGCAATTGAAGATGTGTGTGTTTCTGGTGTTATCTGATTGTCATGAATAAAGAAATAATCTGACTGCTGCCCCTCCTTTCAACAGATCAGACGAGCTAGTACTGCAGCACCCGACCAGATGTCTGGAGCTCAGTCGTCCTGCCCTTCTAAAGCTAATAATGCAATAAACCTAATCTATCCATAATGCAATCACATCTATTTAAATCTAATCCTATCCCATACTCCTAATTGGATCTGGTGGATCATGTTACACCTTCTGGCTGCCTAGTTGTCATGGTGATGGGTGGTAGATACTTCCAGGGCCAGTGGGGCTGGGGGAGAAGACACATTGCATTCATTGGCTTTAAAGACAACATGTCCAACAAGAGCTGTGCCTGCAGACATGTCTGCTGCTAAATGAAGGACACAGCAGGGTCTGATGATTATAACAGTGGGGCAAATGTGCAAACAGTGTATGTTTACTCAAGTAAAAAAAATACCTCTGACGCCTTTTATGACAAATATTACAACTTGATGAATATTAGCTCCTATATATGCTTATATAAAATTTTTAGATAGCTGAAGAGTGTGATTTTTTTTTTCAAACAATAAATTTACATGATACCATCAGAAACAAGGCGTCAAGGAAATTACCGTTAAACCCAAAGACATAGCCAATGCCAGTCAGTGAAGCGGGAATTCAGTGCTCTGTTTGAACTGATGCTATGTGTGATTTGTGGATATTTTTTGTTTAGCAAACTGCTGTTTCCAAGGTCAAGAATGATCTTTCACACTCTATAGCATTAAGTATTGCATTAGAAAAGATTGATGATGAAACAGCAAAAGTAAAAGTTTTTGCACCTGCATTAGGTGTTTTTTTTTTACTTTGATGAAAATGCACCTAATTTGCATTTTCTTTTTTTGTTCTTTTGTGTGACATTTCAAAAGTTTGCTTTAAATTTGCTTGATAATTATATGGAAACACGGCTTATGTAAACCTATACATTGACAGCTATACTTCTAATTATTTAGGCGAAGAGGTAATTCGTAAAAATTAATGTAATGCAGAAAAAGATCCAAATTGCAACAAAAAGAATGCTGCCTACTAAAGTTGGAAACAACATCAGTTAAAGTGGTAAAAGTGAACCAAAATGAAGTAATTGGGTGTAAAACCAAACCCGCCATAATAGGCTAGAACCCCCTATAGAGTTGACTACATGCATTCATCATTATGAGAGAAACCTTTCGCAATACACATTAGAAGTAACTCAGGATTCTGTCTATTATTCTGCACACATTTACACAAACACATGGAACACATGCTCCTAAAAGATGTTTTAGGAAATGTTTAAATGTCATCTTATGGATTGCAGTAGGGCAGACCTCGAATAGTCGAAGATTCTATGGGCGGAGCCTGATTAGACTGTCGATCTCACAGTCGAAGCTTCGCAGTGAAACAAGGATCATGCGATTTTAAAGTGCATGAATAAATCTAAAATTGTAACCCTAACCCTGGGTCGTTAGTGCGCATGTGTAAGCGTAGCGTGTATGTGGTGGCGGAAGAGGAACACTTGCTGAAGAAACTGAGAACCAGCTTCACTGGTGTTGTGCCAAGTTGTCCACACCACTTAACGGATAATTTATCACCATTGATGAACCACACAAAGAATATTTTAGCGTTTTTAAATAGCCGGCTACTTGAAATAGACCCGCGAGGTAGTTGTTGGCAGCAGTAATGCACGTAAAACTCTGCACAAGACCGGTGAATGACAGGCGAGAGAGAGAGAGAGAAGGGTCAACAATAAGCCTCAGTTTAGATGGAAATTTACAGTGTAAGTTGAATGAATAGGGACTGCAGCTCTGCAGCTTCTCAAGATTAAAGCGGAGCTACCATGTTAAGCAGATGGAAATGACCTAACACAGACCATCATGACACAATCAGTGTGAACACAGTCGTATAAATTAACAACATGGACCATGAGGCACACATTCGCATTTTGTGTGAAATGACATTTTCCATACATTTGGGATATTCATGCAATTTCTCATAACAATCATTCATGTCTGAATTTCTCTGCAGGGCTGTCCAAAGGTTCTGATCACTGGTAATTTTGCACTATACCAGATTGATTTTCAAGCTGGCCTGGAACAATTTTAGGTAGGATTTAAATCTGCCAAGGGTCACCACAAGTTGAACTACCCCTCTCCCTTCTTTCGCTTGCTCTTTCTCTCTTTATGCATCTCTCTTTCTTCCTGGCTATCACTCTCTGTCTGTGAAACTACATCTCCAGCCTTGTAAATAATTCAAGTTTCATTATGATGTATTTAATTCTACTCAGAAAATGATATGAAAATGTAATAACATTTGCATAATTGTGCATTAATTATACATTCAGTATATTTTAATGAGTTAAGCAGGCTTTTGGAGGCAGCAGATCCTGTCTACAATGTGAGGCGAGGTCAATTGCTAATAAATCAGGTACAAGCAGAGAAGCTCTGAGAATGTGACCAGAGTGAATCCAGAGAGGTGGTGGAGGGAAATGATCCCATGTGTGAATGAAAGAAAATCGTACAACAGGCTTTCACTTGATAATTTTGCAAGCAAGACAAATTCAAGTAAATTTTCTTCAATTATATCTATATTGGGCCATTTCATAACATAAGTTATCTCATTGCACTTTTCATACAGAGCAAGTCTAGTCTGTACTCTTTGTAATATTATTTGCAGAGCCCCAACAATTCCCACCATGAGCAAGCATTCTGTGACAAGGAAAAACTCCCCTTTAAAGGGGCTATATGTAGTTTTTCAATGAAATCACTTATTAATAGATCAAAATTTTACTTCCTTTTTGTCAATGGGCTGTAGCCTCAGTTAGAAATGAAGCCTGTTTTCTCTATTGCTTGCAACAGCCACTATTCTACTTTTAATGTGAAAGCATCAGGTTGGGATGTAGCCCTGTGTGTGATCCCGAGCCTCTCTACGACAACAGTAACAACACCGTAGCTAACGAAATGCAGTCCACTAACACCACAAAACAACCGGCTCCCAGCACAACACAGACTCCAACATAAACTCCATGCAAGGATAAAAATAACAAGTTTTATGTGCTGATGCCTGTCAGACCAAATGACAGTCAACATCAGAAAGGCTGGAGTCACAGAAAGAGTCCAGTTAGCTCGCCGGCTAACGCCAAGCAGTTACTAATGTTCTCTAGTGCATAGCTGTTATTGCTTTCCACATTACATCACCAACTAATGCGACCCATATTACTATCCTGTGTACCACTGGTATTATGTCAGTGTTGATTTAAAATTAAAGAAGGCCAAATTCCCGTGCCAAGTTCTTGTCAGCTTTTACAGAGGAGCAATAGAAAGCATCCTGACTGGAAACATCACAAACTGGCATGAGATGTGGAAAGCCCAGGACCAGAGGGCTCTGCAGCAGCTGATTAAAACTGCTCAGAAGATCATTGGTACCCATCTACCGAGCATCAGTGATATCAGTGAGGTGAGATTCCTGCAGAGCACAAAGGATACTAAAGGACAGTACCCACCCAGCCACAGCCTGTTCACCCTGCTGCAAGAGATACACAAGTATCTGCTGCCATACCACCAGACTTCAGAGCAGCTTCTTTTCCCATGAGGCTCCCAAATTCATCTTCAGCACTTCACAATGTGAAATAGTTTTATTTCTATGACTTGTAATTTATCCACCCATCTAGTGTATATCATTTATATATATATATGCTTTTTGTAAGTAGCATAAAGGAAACTGCAACCCTGTGTAAATAAATCTACTTGTACATATATATATATGAAACATTGATCTTTCAGATAGGTAATACTTGAACCACACGAGAGCAAGGCAAGAGAAGACTTATTGATTTTCCACTATGTCTAGGAGTATACAATGATCTATAGTGTCCAAAGCTGCACTGCGATCTAGTAGTAGATGTACTGAGGTGGAATCCGAATCCATGGTAGGCAGTACTGAGAGACCCTGAAGCACACAGGACAGAAAAGTTGCTCTTTCTCTCTGGAAGATTACAGTCTGGTCAATAATTATTTTGAATCAAGATTTTGTTTCTTAAGTAGATGTTTAACCACAACAGTGTTAAATCTAGTGGGGACAATGCCAGCAGAAAGTGACAAATTATCAATATTCAGCATTGCAGGTCCCAAAAATGGATGGATACAGGTGGTTGGTTTAATAGTTAACACCAACTTTGACACTGTTTTGAGAGAGATGCTCTCAAAATGTATAAGAACAGAGACTACCTGGCATTGAACATATTGTACTGCTAATTTTGTATTTAATCTCATCTATTTTTCCGCAGAAAAAAATCATGAGCCATAAAGGTTGAGCAGCTAACAGACATATGTTTTTGAATAAGTGTGGCTACAGTGCAGTGGCGCCCCCAGAACATTTTCCTAGGGGTGGCCAGATGGGGCCACTAATAATCCTGGGGTAGCACACTAAACCAAAAGCCATAACTGAATTTCAGGAATTTTATTATGCACTATATAGACTAGTTGAATACTTCATATAAATATGAGCTGAGAAATCACAGACAATGTCAATAGATTAAAACCAGTTAACATTCCATAAAAATCCTGTTTAATGTGCTATCTGTATGTGTTAGGCAATTAATTGTTGTTGTCCTTAAAAAGACAAACACAGCTTTTATTTGTAGGAGTGCCTTGACGGGGAGGAACAAAACATTTACTGGGAACAAGCCAACTCAAGATTACAGACATCATGGAGCATAAATATTTTTCTTTTAATTTTTCTAACAATTCAAATTGAAATATACGATATGTGTCTGTATAGAGTTGTGTAATTGTTTATTAACAGACTATTTCACAAGTTTGGTGTTATTCTTGTTACAAACAACTAGGATAGTTATTCTTGAAATATCCCACTTTTTAACTACCGATTTGACCAGTGTCATATTCAGTGGGGGCTCCTGCCAAATCTCTCAGGGGGGGCAATTGTTGTGATGATGACTAAGATGATCCATTCAGTGTTCTAAGGGCGTACTCACACTAGGTTTTGTACCGTGCCCGAGCACGATTGTACCCCCTCCCCACTCCCCCACTGGCCTGCGCTCACACTGTGCCTACCGAGCCGGAGCACGTTTTGGCCATCACTCAGTCGGTGTTTTCCTTACATTTATTTGTTTGTGGAGGCCCGCCACAGTATCAACGCTGACCGCCACTAATTGATAGGCTAAGTGATTTTAGGCCTATTTAAAATCGTAGTTGATAGCAGGGTGCTGTGCATATATTCGTGCAGCAACTTGTCTCTCTCTCTCACTGAACACCGCTGCACAAATCTGTCCACACAAAGTTCTGTCAATGTCGTAGATCCACCTTAAAAAAGTTATTAGCAAGCATGTAAGGAGCTGTGTTAATGTTAGATAACAGCTGGGTTTTCAAGGTAAGCTGCAAGCACGCTGTACATAGCTGAAAGTCAATATCAACTGCCATTCTGTGAAAAACGCGCACAGTGCACGGCACAGTGGAGTTTGTGTCGGGGTTCACGCATGTAGCGTACCGTGCCGGAGACCAGCGCACGGCCCATGGCACGGAGCGATCTCACTGTTAAAACTAACCAGACTTAGGAGGTTAAACGTGACCGGGCACGGTATGGATGGCCTAGTGTGAGTACACCCAAAGTCAGCAATAAGACAAGTACTGTTCCATTTACCGTATTTGTGGACAGCTACATCCTGGAATTCATTGTCAGTGTCTTGAATAATGAGTTTGGCTATACAATGAATGAACATTCAATAGTGATCATCAACCGATGGGTTGCCAGTTATCAGTTCACCCTCAAAGACACCTTTGGATGTAAAGGCAACTACTTCAGCATTAATGAAAAATAAATTGACTCTCAAACATCTGATTCAGCTGTCACATACGTTTTATATTAGTTGCAGCAAATGCAGAATAAAGAGCAGTAGTTAAGTTTTGTTGACAGTGATTTGTCTTCTGAACAAAATCAACCAATGTTTTGTTCTTTTTTTCCTTTTCTTGCAAACTGCTGCAAATCCTCTATTATGTCAAAATGTGAAAAAAGACAGATTTATATAGTAAATGAGTAACTGATGTTTTGAATCACAACAAGCATGCAAATACATTTTTATCTCAAGGCCCCTGTGGCTAAAAGTCTAAAGCTTGCATCATCAATACAATTTTTTCAAAGCTTTCTACAGGTAAACCTAAATACAGGAGAAGCCCACTGCTACCTAAATCCAATCCTCAAGTCATCAAGATATGTATTGCTATGCTGATTTGAGTGCCTGTGTTCTGTAAATATCATTACCTCAATTAAGAGCCTAATTTCCCTTTTCTATACATCACTTGCGTATTTAAGTGGGTGTGTCAAAAATACCATTCCTGTCCTGCCTGCTGTAAAGCCAATGTCTGGAGGGAGCAGGGAGTGTTTTGGGTCTGATGTACAGTAATTGGGTGTAAAACAGGTGGTGCTCTGACTCTGGAGAGAAGCATGTAAAAAATCTGCTGTTGCCATGCAATCAAAAAAGGAAAATACTAGCAGTTTACTTAAGACATTAATCACTGTGTTGGGTGATAAGTACAGGCTTAAACAGAGTCATGAAAAGCCAAGAATAACAGAGAAAGCCACCTGAAGCTCCACAGAAGGGTTCCTGGTGAAGGCAGGCAAAGGTACTGACAAAGCTGCACTGTAAAACAAAAAATCGTAAAATTACGGTAAAAAGTCTGGCAGCAAAGTTGCCAACCACTTACCGTCAAATTACAGTACAAAACCTTAAATTATTTTACAGAAAAAATGTGTTTTTTGAAAACGGATATTTACTGTAAAAATTTTCTGTATTTTTACAGTCGAACTGCTGTAAAAAGAAAAAAAAATCTCATTAAAAAATTCTCTGTTGAATGTTAAACGAATGTATAAATCTGTATAAAAACCTAAAAATATTGCAGAAATACCTTAAAATTACATAATTAAAAAGAAGACTGCTGTTTTAATACAGTATTATTTGGTATATTTTTAAGATAATCCAATCCATCTACAAGAACTCCTTGTCAAAGTAAAGACTTTTGTAAAGCACACAGAAAATGTTGTATAATTACCTTCAGATACCCTAATTTAAAGCCCAATACCAGTATACTGATAGATTAAAACTTTTATTTTATGCCATTATTCTATCGATTTACAGTACATTCCTGTTAAATATTGGTTTTATCCTGTACAATATATATTATATAAACATTATTTGACAGTAATTACAGACACATCTCCAGAGGGGAGCTCAGTGCATCATAGGAAATCCCCCAGCAGTCTAGGCCTATAGCAGCATAACTAAGGGATGGTTCAGGACTAACCTGAGCCAGCCCTAACTATAAGCTTTATCAAAGAGGAAAGTCTTAAGCCTACTCTTGTGTGTGTGTGGAGATGGTGTCTGCCTCCTGAACCCAAACTGGAACCTGGTTCCACAGGAGAGGAGCTTGATAGCTGAACACTCTGGCTCCTAGTCTACTTTTGGAGACTCTAGGAACCACAAGTAACCCTGCATTCTGGGAGCGCAGTGCTCTGGTGGGGTAGTAAGTTACTATGAGCTCTTTAAGATAAGATGGTGCCTGACTATTAAGAGCTTTGTAGGTAAGAAGAATGATTTTAAATTCTATTCTGGATTTTACTGGAAGCCAATGCAAAGAAGCTAAAACAGGAGAAATATGATCTCTTTTCCTGGTTCCTGTCAGAACACGAGCTGCAGCATTCTGAATCAGCTGAAGAGTCTTAATGGACTTTTTCGAGCAGCCTGATAATAAGGAATTGCAGTAATCCAGCCTAGAAATAACAAATGCATGGACTAGTTTTTCTGCATCATTTTCAGACAGGATGTTCCTGATTTTCGCAATATTACGTAGGTGAAAAAAGGCTCAGTTTTATCTGAGTTTAACATTAGAAAATTACAGGTCATCCAGATTTTAACATCCTGAAGGCACATTTGAAGTTTAGCTAACTGATGAGTTTCATCTGGTTTGATCGATAGATATAACTGAGTATCATCTGCATAACAATGAAAGCTTATGGAATATTTCCTGATAATATTGCCTAAAGGAAGCATATATAAAGTGAAGAGGATTGGTCCGAGGACAGATCCTTGTGGAACTCCATGACTAACTTTGGCATGCATGGAGGACTCATCGTTAACATGTACAAACTGAAATCGATCTGATAAATAGGACTTAAACCAGCTTAGAGCGGTTCCTTTAATGCCAATGAAATGTTCCAGTCTCTGCAATAGGATCTGATGGTCAATGGTATCAAATGCAGCACTAAGATCTAATAAAACCAGTACAGAGACAAGTACTTTGTCTGATGCAATAAGGAGGTCATTATTTTCACCAGTGCTGTCTCTGTGCTATGATGAACTCTGAATCCTGACTGAAAATCCTCAAATAAACTATTGCTCTGTAGAAAGTCACACAGCTGTTTAGCAACTGCTTTCTCCAGAACCTTAGAGAGAAATGGAAGGTTAGATATAGGTCTATAGTTGGTTAAAACATCCGGATCAAGTTTGGGCTTTTTCAGAAGAGGTTTAATTACAGCTACTTTAAAGTACTGTGGTACATAGCCTGTTGATAAAGATAGATTGATTATATCTAGCATAGAAGTGCTGACTAAGGGTAAAACATCTTTAAGCAACCTAATCAGGATGGGGTCTAAGAGGCAGGTTGATGGTTTAGATGAAGAAATTATTGAAGTTAGTTGGTAAAGATTGAGGGAAGCAAAACAGTCTAAACATATATCTGGTTCTACAGCTGTTCCTAAGGTTCCTGAGTTTAGAGATAATTCGTTGCCAGTTGAGGGCCAGAAAGTCTGCCAATGATCTACAAAGCCCACATCGTTTGCTGGACACCACCTCAACAACCAGCGGCGGAATGACGACATGCGGCTATACATGTCATCACTGGTCAGATTTGGCAGGGGTCCAGAGAAAACTATGGTGTCCGACATTGTTTTTGTATATGTACACACCGACTCAACATTAATCTAAGTGACCTCCGATTGGCGTAACCGGGAGTCATTACCGCCGACGTGAATAACAATCTTACTGTATTTACGTTTGTCCTTAGCCAGCAGTTTCAAATAAGATTCATTGTCGCCCGCTCTGGCCCCAGGGATGCACTTAACTATGGCCGCTGGCTTCCCTAACTTCACGTTTCTCAAAATGGAGCTGCCAATGATCAGAGTTGGTTTCTCAGCGGGTGTGTCGCTGAGTGGGGAAAATCTGTTAGAAATGTGAACAGGTTGATGGTGCCCTGTGGACTTTGAATGCTTACGACTATTCCTCCTTCGGACAGTCACCCAGCCACCCCTTCCTGGCTGCTCAGGAAATTCCGGGGGACGGCTACCAGAGGCTAACTCAGGCCGTTCCGCACCGACTACTGGGGACTGGCTAGCTACAGTAGCTAAAGACTGATCTACCAAGGTGCGGAGCCAGACTTCTAAAACACTGAGCCTCGCCTCCATGTCTGAACATCTGACACACCGAGCAGGAGAAAGTAGGAGAGAGAGAGGTAGAAGGAGAAGCCATCGCTAGCTGCTAAGCTAAAGTCGCTAACGGCTGAGCTAAAGTACTGTAGCGTCAGCTACCAAAACTTTAGAACAACTATGAGATTGAACAGCAGTCACAAAAAGATGGAAAGAACTGTGAGTGCTTAGGCAAAATTACTGTAAGAATAAGTGTTTAGCGGACAGTTGGCTGCTGTAATCTAACAAATGTAACTGTTATTTAGCGAGAGCAGCACAACATGGTACCAACACACAAGCACCGGAAACGGAAATGAGTTGACACGCTTACCGCAGTACGTCAGCAACGTCAGCGTCAAAGGATGTTGAGAAGACCGATGATATTGATGATCTGAATGTTGAAACGTTTTAACTTAAATAAAGAAAGTGCTGTATGTGGGTCGCTGGTTTGTGTGTCGCATTGAACATTATGTCGCGGCAGTTGTGTGTGGCATCGCTATGACGACCAGCTACATTGAGGGGTACTATCTCTGGGTACTATCTGCAATGGAAGACAAAGCAAGGCCAAACCGAGTCGAGGCAAGTTGAGCTGGTACTGGTGAAGGAAAAACGCTATAAAAGTCACCCAGTAAGTCATTGTTTAAAGTATTGTTCATGCTCAACATCTAGAAAATGCACATAGGCTTAAAACACAGTCAAGTCCTTCAAAGTCAAAAACAATAGAAGCTAATTTCTTTCCAGTAACAAACAAACAAACAAGGTCATATACAGTATCATATCAGTATTAATATATAGATGTGAATATGCATGCTAAAAAATTTAATTTGGCAGATTGATATTCACCCACGATGGCTATGATCCTCTGTGGTGGCTCTCACCAGGCCTTGTTCTGAAAAATAGATAAGATGTATCATGCTTGTAAAAATTCCTACACATCAACGGTGGCCACATTGTATTGTTTTCAATTTACACACAATGGTAACTTTGCCTTCTACCCTCACAGCACCGCCAGAGCAGAGCCATTAGGTTGACGCTTAATCAGAAAGCTTAATTGTCATTGAAATTAGTTCAACAAGACTTTCTCCGCTGTTAATTTTATGCCCTGATATCAGCAGTATTTAATGTCATAATGCACGCTGGCTAACCTTTTAGCACCTTCTTCAGATTAGGCTGTTACCGGGTAACATTAGTGTAGCAAGCTTAAATTTAGTTATGCATTTTAATACATTTATGAGAATTAATACCCAATTATGAATTTTAATATTCATAAAAACCAACCATATTCCTCGTTTCAGGGCACCACCGGAGTTGTTATAATCCTAGAGTCTCCGGACCTCTAGGTAGCTTTTAATAATTACACAATTATTACTAGTGATTAGTTAGTTAATAATCGCTCAATTATCTTAAATCAATCAGTCAGTCTCATATCTCAAGGGTCAATTCTCTTGGCAGCAACGTAAAAATAGGCAACACACACAGTTCTTGATTATATTACAGTGAATTTATTCTCTGACTAATGCGATATAAAGTGTGGTTAAATACAGGTAAAATAAACAATTGCTGAACAATGAGAAATGGAGGTTCAATTGTGGGAAGCATTTGACTCATACGGCAGAGGAGAACTAATGAAAGTAACAGAATGTTTGTTAGGTCTTACGGCTTGTCGACGGCCTGCTTTGGCCTGTTGCACGGGTCCCACGCTAGCTGCCTGATCCTGGCTTTTTGCTAGGGATTCTCCGGGGTTCTCCGTGTCTGACTGAAGAAAACGCCGTCCTCCGTCTGGCAATTCGGCTGTTTTCAGGTTTTCTTCGTTGTCGCTGGCGAGACCACGTGGCTTGGTCTGACCTCGGTGAAGTTGGCTCGACGAAAAAGCTTAAAAATGGAACCTGGTCATTCCTGAATTAGTCCTGTGTAACTTAACGGACTGATAACTTTAACAAAACAAAAGAAAGAAAGAAAAAACAAACTGAGGGGCAGATTGATGTCGCGGCACTTCGCGTGTGTAGCTTCAAGCGAACAAAGGGCCTGTTTTGCTGGCCGACTCTTAGGGCGTTGCCTGGCGAGGCACGGCGGACGCGTGCTGAAGCGTCCAGAGAGCATGGAGCCGAAAGAGAGAGCAGAGAAGAGAAGAGCGCGAACGACGTCGTGTGTCGCTCTTTTGTTGCCTGGGGCGTGGTTCCCCAGAGGGCGTTTCAGGTTTCCCGAGGGACCGCCTTTCTACACTTAATGTCTAAAAGAAAAGAAAATCTATTTGCGCGTATTATAATCAAATATTTTCCACAATCAAACCTCAATGGTGAAACGGTTGTACCGTTCTAAGTTAAGCATTTAGTAACAGGAAACAATTGTCACATTATTGGTCAGGATATTTATACATTTAACGGCATTTCCAACGATAGTATGTAATACTTATTTCGTCCACTTGGGGGAGCTCAGGTTACATGAGGAAAGCTTAGATTAATCCAAGATCATCTCTCCTTAGGAACCGGGGAATATTGTTGATTCATCCTTAAATTCAAGCTGGCGATTAAGAGTATAGTAAAACATTTCTTTATCATCATCTCTAAAGGAATTTTGTAAGAAAGTATTATGAACAAGCATTGATTACATTAGATGAGGGAGTGTCTTGCTGAAGATAAAAACACTGCAAAAGTAACTTATTTAGATTCTTTTCAGCACTAATATCAACAACAGATAGCAAGAACATGTTAACATAACTACTCAAATAGAGGCAAACGTAATCAGGTAACTAAAGATTTAATAAAACTTAATTAAATGCTTTGAGTCTTTGGAGACTCCAGTCTTTGGTTATTTAAAGTTCGGCTTCCTGGGTTGTCACAACTTGGGTGAGACAGGGGTATCCCTTTGATGGGGTAATGAAACACAGAGCAAGGACAGTTGCCACGGTTACATGTGCGGGAGGTAGTAGCTTGTAGCTCCAAATTTATTTTTTAAAAATTGCACAAATCCACACCGTTGTTTCACTACATTAGCTAATTCACTGTAGTACTGTATTTGGGCGTCTATAATCCCTGTGATTAACCAGGCAACCGTCTGTGTGAGCTGAATGCCAAAGATGATCCTGACTTTCTGGCCTAAAAGCTAAAGTTAATGTGATGCTAACTGCAATAGCATAATTAAGCACTAGGCTACTCACACCTTGCTGCTTTTATGTGTGCTGCATTTATATGAAGTAACATTAAATATCTACATTTCATTACTACCTACCTGTTTGAATTATTACAAATACTTTGCTTTAAAAGTACCAAGTAGTCACACAGTGAGAAAAATATATCTTTATCCTATTTGTCTTACTGTCGCACCATAGCTTCATAATCGTAATGAGGTGCCTAGAAATTCCAACCCTTGAGGTGATGCATCAAGATATCGAACCAAATTGTTGACCTGATAATCGTAATTGAATTGAATCGTGAGACCAGTGAAGATGCACATCCCTACTGCTTACTCGTTTTGTACTTCTTACTGTCGTAAGAAGTTTTTTTGGTACTGGTATCGTAAAATTTTAAACAGTACCCAACCTTACCTGACTTGAACCCAATCAAGAACATGTGAACTATTTTGAAGAAACAAGTCTGTTTGTCAAATTTAGCTCAACTGCTCCAAATGTATGAAGAGGAGTGGTCAATGATTCAACCAGAAGCTTGTGGATGGCTACCAAAAGTGTCTTTGTGTAATTGAGGTAAAAATGACAATGGGACTTTTAAACAAATATTAACATTGCTGTATGTATATTTTTAACCCAGTAGATTTGGTCACATTTTCAGAAGACCCATAATAAATTCATAAAAGTACCAAAATTCATGACGTTTTTTTGTGACAATGATTCATCACAGAAAAATTTGAGTTGTAGTTATTATTGGAAACTCAAACAGCCATGACGTGTATGTTCTTTAGAAGTGTGTGTAAACTTTTGACCACAACTGTAATCTTGTTGCTTTCTTATGATTTGCAGAAAATCAGTTTGTTTTTTGTCTCTTTTGGGAAATCTAATATATACACTCACAATGCATTTTATCAGGAATATCTGCTGTCTAATGCAATCAAAAATGACAACTGCCATTCATTCTGTTATTACTGATTTCATAGTGGGTGGCGTACTGGAGTGCATTATATTGAAAAGTTTTCCTAATATTGTCTACCCCATTGACATATATGAGGGGGGCAGAATAATAGAAACACTTGTTCAATATCTAAGCTTAGTAAAAGTAAAGATTTATGGCAGAGCTGTTGGATTGCAGTAGACTGCACGCCTTCCAAATAAAGTGCTTGGTGAGGTATATTAAATAATACATAATTGTATCTAATATTTAATTACCTAGCACTAATTCATCTTGTAATTTTTAAACACATAGCACTGTATCATGCTATTTTTGTTAAATCATTACATAAGGGACACCTGAAATGCAAACATTACTCTTTAGAATTCTGCAAAATCTGTTTGTGATTTCATAATTTGTTTTTCTTCTTTCTTTCTGTCCTATGTAAAGGATCTGATGCTACAGCCAAGGTACAGATGCTCAAGAACAAACTCTATGAATGAGCCATCCATTGATTTGGAGTGTTCTGTGGAATAGGCAGAATTCTATGCAATGCATCATCAAAATTGTTGACAACTAAACATTATTTTGCAAACTTTTCAATACTTTGTAGTGCCAATAATTTTACTGTATTATTTTTTTCACCAATTGCATCAAATGATAGTGATGTGTTGGTGAATAGTCCATAACAAAATTAAGTTGAAATTGATTTGTGTGGGACCAGTTGACAAACATTTGAATTGTGTCAGTCTAATTTGGAAAAAAATATTGAATGAAAACCTAATGTTTTAATTAATTGAACATAAATGTATATTTTTACTACTCCAAATAAAATATTGAAAGGTAAGCTTAAATATATTGTTGATTAGAAGTTTTTTATTTTTAGTTGGATCAATTGACATTCATTGTGTTACTCTTATACAAGTTCATACATTTTTTTGCTTTTTTTGCTAAAACAATTTTGTGGAATCTGTTGAAAAAATAAATATAATTAAAATCAAAGCTTCAGTTTTTGAGTGAACCAAGATGGGACAACATGAATGGCCTATGAATGTCTATAAAGTAAACTCCATACATTAATGGGAAAAATAGGTAAATATATTTGATAATTGCTTGTAATTACTATAAAGCTATGTTTATTCAAAGTAAACTCCATACATTAATGGGAAAAGTTCGTAGATATATTGGATAGTTGCTTGTAATTACTATAAAAGTATGTTTATTCAAAGTAAACTCCATACATTAATGGGAAAAGTTCGTAGATATATTGGATGGCTGCTTGTAATTACTGTCAAATATTGTTTATATAAAGTAATCTCTATAAAAATATGGTTTTGCAAGCTATTATCACGTGATCTTATTTATTCTACAGTTTAAAAACTAAATTTAACAGGAATTGACTATTAATAGATTGGATAATCCCATAAAAAAAATCCCATTTTACAATGTGGTATTTGACACATGGCTTTGGGGTGTAGAGGTATGAGCAAAAAGGAAGTTGAGGACCTCAATGGGAGTCTGGATGAACAACACTCCCATTTCATTTTCTAGATTCAAGTAAGAAATAATAAGCAGTGGCACTGGGGCTGATAATGTGCAATAATAAAGTAATTAATAATGAATTAATTATTTAATAAAAATATTTACAATTCAGCTATTGTGGAGATACAAGTGCAATCATATAAGTATATATAATATTTAAGTGTAAATATAATATTTAATAGGGCTGAACAATTAATCAAACAATTTATCAAAATCGCAAATTGTTCAGCCTATTTAAATTTCATTACTCACTTTTATATTGAAATTTTGCTCGTCTTTCTTTCAAGGCAGCAAAGTGATCGATTACCCTCTTGTTGAAATCTGGCATGTTCCTGACTAGTTCCCTTTCCATGGAAAGCATGGCCAGTGCATTCAGATGTTCCTGTCCCATTGCGTTTCTCAAGAATGTCTTGATTCTCTTTAAGGTGGAGAAACACCTCTCAGCTTCAGCCGTTGTCATGGGAGTGGTTATGAGGATGTTCAACAGAGCCACAGTCTCAGATAAAGTCTCTTGGAGGTTGTACTTCTGTACAACCTGGTACAGCGCCAGTGCACCACAGCAGCCCTTGAATTCAGGACTCTCATAGACAAGTGACAGCATGGGGTATGCCTTGACGGTGGTGTTCAGAGCAGGGAATGTATGGCAGTGCTGCTCAAACATCTCTCCTTGTAGCAGAGTGGCACTCACAAGGTGGTCGGTGAAGGAGAGCCTCTCTTTGGCCTGGTCCAGGATTGTGTCGCAGACCTGTAAAAAAAAGGAATAATAATTATAATTTATTTTTTTGTGTATCTCTCTCTCTACACAAATATATATATATATATATTATATATATATATATATATATATATTCCTGTGTGTGTGACTCACACACACAGGAACTGGAAACAATTGCAAACAACTTTAATGGTGTTGGCATGCAATTATATTCTCAGTCTCTTAAGTAAAAGTTGTCACAAAGTTCCAAAGTTTACAATTTAATCATGCAGGCTGAATCCTTGAGTGTATGATGGGTCCAGCTAGGACTAAGTTCCAGCACTTCAGCAGACATACTTAAGTGGTCAGTAATAAATGCTGATACCTCTTTAGACAGCCTCTGCTTCTCGTTTTCTCCTATGGCCCTCCCTGATCCTGTGGCTTCTGCTGCTGCTTGCTGCTGCTCTTGAGATGAGCTTTGGTCCCTGAGGGCAGATAGACCAACAGTGTTTGTTAGTATATGAACGAAACAGTATGCCATGGCCAATACCTGCAACTCCTGTCTTAGAAAAAACAGGTAATCTGCCTGTTTTCGATATACTTTTTGGGAATGGCTGGGGAAACATCAAAATTGCTGGCCTTGCTTTGTTACACAAAGTATAATTACACATTTTAAACATGCCAATGACTAAAGCTTCCTAATGTTGAGTGTCTAAACTTTGTTACCATTTATACTTCACAGCATGCATACATTTGGTTATGGCAAGGTTCTATAGAAGGTGTGAACAATATTATTTGACCTTACCTTATGGCCTGCATGCTGCTTGTGAAGGTCTGGAGTGCACGTTTGATGAAGTCCTTCTTCTGCAGCTGCTGGTACATCATGTCAACGTGAGGCATGATTTGATGAAATAGCTGCAGGAAAAACAGGAAGTCATCATCCTGCAGCATCCTCAGGAAGCCAGATGCCTCTCTCACACTGTGGTGCTGTCAAATGAGCTGCCTGTTCTGATGGATTCGAAACACTCCATGAGGTCATCTCGGTTCTTGTAGACAGTGTTCACGATTCTGCTGTTGAAGTTCCATCTTGTGGGCGACGCTCTTGGCAGCCTTCGTGCAACAATCTGATCGAGAATGCTTGTGCGTTTGGGTGACCAGGTAAAAAAACTGCTAATGCCACCCAAATCAGAAAAGAAAACTCTCACTGCTGAGATGTGAGAAGTGGTTTGCTGCATAATCAGATTCAGCTGGTGTCCTTCTGTCCCCTCATTACACATTTCCTTCGTCCTCATCAGTGAAAAGAGTGTTAAGTCTCTCCAAAATCACGCTGACAATCGAGTCGGCCGTTGCATCCATTATAGGAACGAATTCAAAGAAACGTTCCTGCACTGCATGGTTCCTGTCGATGTATCTCAACACAAGCACCAATTGAGTCTGTGTGGAAATGTCCGTGGTCTCATCTGCTTCGACTGCTACAAATCTAGCTAACTTCACCTCCTCCATGATACGTGCCCTGATGACCGATAGCATGCAATCCAGCAGCTCATTTTGTCTTTCACGTGCCCACTGTGGCCGTTTTCAGGTGCTCCTCAAACACCTCGTCTAGCGACGACACTAAATCGTCCAGTCCACGAAAAACCCCGGGGTTACTGGAGCCCTCACTTTCATCTTTGCCTCGGAAAGCCAACTCGAACACTCCACAGAACTTAACACAGTCGATTAGGCGGGCTAGAATGTGGCAGTTCTTGCTCACCTCATCGTTGTGTCGGCGCACTGCTATCCTGTAGCTCTGTGTATTGCCACACAGTTGGATCCCAGTTAATCCTTCCAAAAGTAGAAAGTTTCAGGCAACTGTCCATTTGCATCTTCGATGTTTCGTGCTTTTTTACCTTCTCTGATAGATGATGCATATCAGCGACACCTGTAGTTTTCCATGCGGCATCTGTGCCACTCCCATCAGGATGGAACAGAATGCAGGGGTAGCAGAACAAGGCGTTAGCTACTTCGCATCCTGCTAGCCAAGTTTTCCGCTCATACCAGCCCCGCGAAAATCCCCGGTTATACAATTTCTCCCCCTTTGTAGTTACTTGCTTTATTTTTAAATTTGGTCTGGGTGGTCCTAATTCTTTAGCTGCCAATTTATCTTGATTGCTACGACGATTGAATGGTATTTCTCTAAATGACGCGACAGAATTGCTCTGAGTTGAGGTAGCGTTAGCGTTAGCCACCCTTGAACGTGACCTCTACACCCGGTGACGTATGACGTAAACACGCAAGTGCGACCCCTCCCGGAACCCATAAAGATTGCATTGCAGCGCCTGCAGCTCATAAAAAAGTGGTTTTACATATAAGTCTATGAGAGAGATCTGGGTAAATTACAACCAGACTGTATTTGCCCCAAAAGAGGCGGGACTCCACGGAGCACGACTTGATGCTGATTGGACAGCGATATTCAGAGACAATCTGTCTGTCAACAACAGTCACAGCTAACTAACAGTGTGGTAGAAAGTGTGAGAAAAATCCCCTGCCTTTCCCGCCTTGGTGGTGCGTCGCCCGGTCGCCCTAATGAACCTATGCCCCTGGTCATATTTATATGTAAAAATGGTAGGGCACCAACAATTTCAAAATGCAGTGAAGCTACAATACTCTCTCTTGCTACTGTGTTTTTTAACATGTCGACAAACAGCATGGCTCCACAAAAACACTTGACATGAGAGAGAGAGAGACGTTTACGGTATTATCTATTTGTTTTATTTTAATGTTTAATATATTATTATAATAACACACACATGTTACTGTTTCATTAATTTATTTTATTTTAATTTTTAATATATTTAATTGTATTTAACACACACACACACACGCTTACTGTTTTATTTGTTTATTTGATTAAAATTTTTAATATATTTAAATTTTTATAACACACAAACACACATAGGCTTTAATTACTTTACGCTTTAATTACCTGTTTAATGAAATGTATGGGGTTGATTGTTCTTATGTAGTTTGTGTAGTGAACAACGGTGTGGATTTGTGCATTTTATATTGAATAAATTTGGAGCTACTCTAAATTCCTTTCTCCTCCCCAGAGAAGAAGGGGAGGGGTCAAAGTTGCTTTCTCTAAGTGCTATCCCGACCATAAAACTGGCACCTTTTTGATTCCGAAGCTGATGACTGTTAAACTGACAAAGGGACACAAACCAGCCATTGGCATCTCCCTGAACAGCCTATCAAAACTGGTCCCCCCACACACGTTTCCGTGGCAACTGACCTTATTCTTTGTTTATTACCACATCAAAAAGGAAAACCCCTGTCTCACCTAAGTGTGACATAGTCCAGGACAGCTGAACTTTCAATGTAAAAGGACTGCAGTCTCCAAAAACTCAAAGCATTTAATTGAGTTAATTAAATGTTTAGTTACTTGATTACGTTTGCCTCTATTTGAGTAGTTATGTTAACTGTTGTTGCTATCTGTTGTTGATATTAGTGCTGAAAAGAAAGTTACTTGTGCAGAGTTTTTATTTTCATCAAGACACTCCTTCATCTAATGTAATCAATGCTTGTTCATAATACTTTCTTACAAAATTCCTTTAGAAATGATGACAAAGAAATGTTTTACGATACTCTTAATCGCCAGCTTGAATTTAAGGATGAATCAACAAATTCCCAGTTCCTAAGGAGAGACGGTCTTTGATTTAATCCAAGCTTTCCTCATGTAACCTGAGCTCCCCCAAGTGGACGAAATAAGTATTACATACCCTCGTTGGAAATGCCGCTAAATGTATAAATATCCTGACCAATAATGTGACAATTGTTTCCTGTTACCCAATGCCTAGAACAGTACAACCGTTCGACCATCGAGGTTTGATTGTGGAAAATATTTGATTATAATACGTGCAAATAGATTTCTTTTCTTTAGACATTAAGTTTAGAAAGGCAGTCCCATGGGAAACCTGAGACACCCCCTGGGGAACCACGCCCCAGACAACAAAAGAGCGACACGCGACCTCTCTCGCTCTTCTCTTCGCTGTTGGCTCGTCCACCCTGCTCGGCCCTCTGGACGCTTCGGCACGCACAGCGTGCCTCGCCAGGCAACGTCCAGACTCGGCCAGCGAAACAAACAGGCCAGTTACACTGGACTAATTCAGGAACGACCAAGTTCCATTTTAAGCCTTTTTCGTCGAGCCAACTTCACCGAGGTCAGACCAAGCCACTTGGTCTCGCCAGCTACAACGAAGAAAACCTGAAAACAGCCGAATTGCCAGACGGAGGAGGCGTTTCAATCAGACACGGAGAACCCTGGAGAATCCCTAGCAAAAAGCCAGGATCGGCAGCTAGCGTGGGACCCGTGCAACAGGCCAAAAGCAGGCTGTCGACAAGCAGTAAGACTCAACACACGTTCTGTGATCAGATGTCCATTTTAACTCCTAAAATCATAGCATTAGTTTACTTTCAGTAGTTCTTCTATGCCGTATGAGTCAAATGCTTCCCACAACCGAACCTCCAGGCTCATTGTTCAGCAAATGTTTATGTTCCCTGTATCCAACCATCTTTTTATCACCTTAGTTAGAGAATAAATTCACTGTAAAATAATCAAGAGCTGTGTGTGTTGCCTATTTATAGTTCCTGCCAAGAGAATTGACCTTTTAGATATGAGACTGACTGACTGATTTAAGATAATTGAGCGATTATTAACTAACTGATCACTAGTAATAATTGTAGAATTATTCAAAACTACCTAGAGGTCCGGAGACTCTAGGATTATAACAACTCCGGTGGTTCCCTAAAACGAGGAATTAAATTAAAATGATTTTATGAATCTTAAAAATTCATAATTGGGTATCAATTCTTAGAAATTTATTAAAATGCATAACTAATAAATTTAGGTCTGCTACATTTGTATGATGCTTTGGCAATGTTGTTGTTATACATGCCAATAAAGCTAATTTTAATTGAATTGAATTGAGAGAGAGAAGTTACAGTACCACTGTCACAAACCTAAATTAAGAATGCAATATTTAAGCCGACACAACCAAGCTCAGAACAAATGAGCCTACAGGGGCATAAGCAAACAGCAGTGAGCTCAACACCGCTGAAGTCAAAAACGATGCGCTCAGACGAGGTTTTAGGGATCCAGACATTTTCTATAGCCGCTTTCCACAGAGATCCTGCAATCAAAACGAAAAGACTGTCCGCCAATATATATCCCATTCCCAGCTCCGTACCTTACAGCGCAGCTAGTTGTAAGGTTTTGGTTTCTATTATTTAGTATTTTTGGGTAAATGAAAAACCCTAAAACTCCTGTCCTCCTCATTGCCTGACTGGTTGGTCCCTGACACTCTTGCAGGCCTGCTTAAAGATGGTTTATACGATTCTTGAGAAATCCAATACCATGATACAGGACAAATAACAACACAAATTAAAGCTGCAAGCAGCGTTGGGCGGGCCCTCGCACTTGTAGCGCGTCCGGGTGTGAGCCGGCCGAGTTGCCAGTGCGGCTGTGAATTTGCTACGCGGTTCAGACACTGCATGAAGGTGTTATATGTCACTTCCTGTGTCCCCTATGTGGAGCTACATAGCACTTGCCGCCCTGTATATAAATCGGTATTGGTGTGTAGATGTCTGCGGGGTGGGAGAGTTATCAAGCACGTAAAATTTGGTTCAGATGTGAGCACGTACTCTGAAGTTACAACAACTTCTTGTGTCACAGCGAAGGGTTGATCTTTGATGCCACGCCACAGACACGCCCATTGACGAAAACTCACAGATAGCACAACTTTTCATCGTCAATGCCTTTAGAAGGCACAGCAGAAATTTGAAATCGATCTGACTAAATCCCTAGGAGGAGTTCGTTAAAGTACGAAGTGTGTAAATCATCCAAAATTTGACGTAAAATTCAAAATAGCCGTCTTCCTGTCGGGTTTAGGGCATTGCTCCAAGAGGCTTTTTGGTATGTCTGGACAAGATACACGTACCACAGAAAATTTGTACATGTAGGTCAAACGTGCGGCGGGGGCTGCTTCGTTAAAGGTCACTTCCTGTTGCCAGCAGGTGGCGCTATGACTGTGGGTGAATGTCGGCATATACATGTGTTCAGGGCGGGACTCTCATCCTACATGTACAGTTTGGTGCAGATGTGAGCATGTACACTAAAGTTACAACAACTTCCTGTTTCATGGCGAATCATCGACGCCACGAACTCGCCCATTGACGAAAACTCACAGATAGCACAACTTTTCATCGTCAATGCCTTTAGAAGGCACAGCAGAAAATTGAAGTCGGTCGGTCTAATGATGTAACGTCAGTTACATTATTTGCTGAGTACACCCCTCACATTTTTGTAAATATCTGATTATATCTTTTCATGTGACAACACTGAAGAAAGTACACTTTGCTACAATGTAAAGTAGTGAGTGTACAACAGTGTAAATTTGCTGTCCCCTGAAAATAACACATCACACAGCCGTTGTCTAAACCACTGGCAACAAAGAAGTGGACTAGTGAAGCTGTTGAGGACCTCCAGGCATGTTTGGACTGTACTAACTGGGATGTTTTCAAGAAGGCTACCAACAATCTGGATGAGTTTACAGAGGCTGTGATGTCCTAAACTCAGCTATGGTTGAAAAAGGAGGAGGCATTTAGGAGTGGTGACAGGGCCAGGTGCAGGGTGTTAAAGTACAGGTTTAGCAAGGAGGTGCAAGAAGCTAAACGACTGTACGCAGAGAGACTAAAGAACCAGTTCTCCGCAAATGATGCCACTTCTGTCTGGAAGGGGTTCAGACAGATCACAAACTATAAACCCAAAGTCCCCCACTCCATAAACGATTCTCGCCTGGCAAATGAACTGAACCAGTTCTACTGCCACTTTGAGAGTCAATCGGACACCATCCCCCGTGACACCTTCGCTCAGCTTCAGCCTCAGTCCACCACTTCTCCCCCCCCCTCGCCAGAGCTGGCCAGCTCCACCCCCTCCCATCCTCTCTCCATCACAGAGAGGGAAGTCAACGGTCTTTTCAGGAGGCAGAAACCCTGCAAAGCAGCTGGGCCGGACTCTGTCTCCCCATCCACCCTGAAGCACTGTGCTGATCAGCTGTCTCCGGTGTTCACAGACATTTTTATCACCTCACTGGAGACATGCCATGTGCCAGCCTGCTTCAAAGCCTCCACCATCATCCCTGTCCCCAAGAAACCAAGGACCACTGGACTAAACGACTACAGACCCGTCGCCCTGACCTCTGTGGTTATGAAGTCAGCTTTGAACGCTTTGTGTTGTCCCACCTAATATCCATCACAGACCCACTCCTGGACCCCCTGCAGTTCGCCTACAGAGCCAACAGGTCTGTAGATGATGCAGTAGTACCTACGCCAGGATCCTGTTTGTGGATTTCAGCTCTGCTTTTAACACCATCATCCCGGCCCTGCTGCAGGACAAGCTCTCCCAGCTGAGCGTGCCTGACTCCACCTGCAGGTGGATCACAGATTTCCTGACTGACAAGAAGCAGCACGTGAAGCTGGGAAAACATGTCTCTGACTCCAGGACCATCAGCATCGGTTGCCCTCAAAGCTGCGTTCTTTCCCCCTTTCTCTTCTCCCTGTACACCAACAGCTGCACCTCCAGTCACCAGTCTGTCAAGCTCCTGAACTTTGCGGACGACACCACCCTCACTGGGCTCATCTCAGGTGGGGACGAGTCCGCCTACAGGTGGGAGATCGACCATCTGGTGACCTGGTGCAGCCAAAACAGTCTGGAGCTCAATTCTCAGAAGACAGTGGAGATGGTCGTGGACTTCAGAAAGAGCACAGCCCCACCCTCCCCCATCATCCCGTGTGAATCCTCAGTCACCACTGTGGACTCCTTCCGCTTCCTGGGCACCATCATCTCCCAGGACCTCAAGTGGGAGCTGAACATCACCTCCCTCACCAAGAAGGCCCAGCAGAGGATATACTTCCTGTGGCAGCTGAAGAAATTCAGGCTGCCAAAGACAACGATGGTGCAGTTCTACACCGCCATCATTGAGTCCCTCCTCACCTCCTCCCTCACCATCTGGTACGCTGCTGCCACTGCCAGGGACAAGGGCAGGCTGCAGCGCATCATTCGCTCTGCAGAGAAGGTGATTGGCTGCAATCTTCCTTCTCTTCTGGACCTGTACTCCTCGAGGACTCTGAGGCGAGCAGGAAAGATTGCAGCTGACTCCTCCCACCCCGGATACAAACTGTTCCAGACTCTCCCCTCTGGCAGGAGGCTGCGGTCCATCAGGACCAAAACCTCTCGCTACAAAAACAGTTTCTTCCCGTCTGCAACTAGCCTCATTAACAAGGCCCGGGTCCCCCACTGACACTCCCCCCTTGCAAATGATACAAATGTCTCTGCACATGTAAATACTGTTTCATCTCGTGTCGGGTTCAGACCTGGCACGTCGCACGTTACTTCTGCACGGCACAGACCCAGAATAATGCACATATATATATCTGCAACGTTGTTCTTCAATTCCATATTTATATATTTCCACCGTTATTTATGTTGACTGTATGTTTGTCTAAGTTTAGCACCTTATTTCCACAGCAAATTCTCGTATGTGTAAAACACTACTTGGCAATAAAGCTCCTTCCGATTCCGATTCCAAAAGTGAGTACACCCCTAAGTGAAAATGTCCAAATTGGGCCCAATTAGCTATTTTCCCTCGTGTCATGTGACTCGTTAGTGTTACAAGGTCTCAGGTGTGAATGTGGAGCAGGTGCGTTAAATTTGGTGTTTTCACTCTCACACTCCCTCATACTGGTAACTTGAAGTTCAACATGGCACCTCATGGCAAAGACCTCTCTGAGAATCTGAAAAAAAGAATTGTTGCTCTACATAAAGATGGCCTATACTATAAGAAGATTACCAAGACCCTGAAACTGAGCTGCAGCACGGGGCCAAGACCATACAGCGGTTCAACAGGACAGGTTCCACTCAGAATAGGCCTAACCATGGTCGACCAAAGAAGTTGAGTGCACATGCTCACTATCATATCAAGAGATTGTCTTTAGGAAATAGACATATGAGTGCTGCCAGCATTGCTGCAGAGGTTGAAGAGGTGGGAGGTCAGCCTGTCAGTGCTCAGACCATACGTCGCATACTGCATCAAATTGATCTGCATGGCTGTCGTCCCAGAAGGAAGCCTCTTCTAAAGATGTTGCTCAACACAGAACAGTTTGCTGAAGACAAGCAGTCTAAGGACATGGATTACCGGAATCATGCCCTGTGGTCTGATGAGACCCAGATAAACTTATTTGGTGAGGGGTGTACACTTTTTTGAGACACTGTAAGTTGTGGATTAGCAAAATGATGCTAGAGTTGTTACTTTGAAGCTAAGATGCAGAGATGACGAGCTATAGCTAACATCACAACAAAAGTATGTCTTATACTAGAAAGTAAGCTGAGTGTAATTATCAGCACCAACATTACAAGAACAAGCTAGACACTTCAAATATAATTAGAACATGGTCACACAGACATCATGGATGTGATAGTAGAGATGATATCCTGAGTGATAGAATGAAGTCAAAGATGTTACTACTAGAGTGGATAGGTTCATGTATAAACTGCGTGAAATCAAAAATATCAAGAAAAGCCATTAAGTCTTACTTGTAAATACTGAATCACCAATAAATACAATCTCATCAGAATGAGTAACAAGGTGTGAGAGAAATTCTCCAATCTCTTGGGAATAAGGACCAGGTAGCAAATAAAGAACCACAAGGTGGTTGGTTTCCTGAGCAAAACAATTAATAGTTGATTGAGATGGAAAATCCACTTAACGTTACATGTAACATAAAAGCAACACCTCCACATTACCACATTACACCTCAACCTGCTGTGACAAAAAGCAGCACAGATAATTAAGCAGTGCCATGCAGAGAACAGCTTTCATTTATTTTACAACACCAGATCAGGGGTTCAAAATGTTATAAAGTGGTAAGAGTTTTTTTAAGAATTAAAAATTCTTAATATTCATTTAAAACCTTCTAACCTCTTGTGCCCAAGCGCCCCCGGTACCGGAAGCAACAACCATGTAAGGGTATGCTAACCATGTAGCAACAAACCCTTCCATTTAAACACACTGTTGTTTTCAAATTTACAGTTATAGTTGTAGTCAAGGAGTAGGAGAAGACATTCAGTTGCATTATTATCTATAGGATCTTGGTTATAATGGTGATATCGCTTTTGTAATATCAATTTTATACTAGAAGGATGGAAATTATTGCATCTCCATTTACTCTGGAAAGGTACTGAAATAGGTTTACTTAAAAAGGATTCAAATTCCTTATTCTGACCTATCAAAGACCAGAAAATGCATTTAGGGCTAAGGGTTGAGGAGTTACACGTGATTCATTTTGGGTATGTTATTATAAGCGGTTTATCCTCGGGATAGGGCTCATGTTCAAGAGGCTTCTAATTTATGTATAGATCAGTGTTATTTACTATGATTACTTAGGCTATTTATTTACTTGCATTATTGTTATCTGCACAATAATACACCACATAGTTGCTTAAGAGTGTGTGGATTTCGATTTTATTGTAAAATAAAAAACAAAAAGATACCTTGTGGCACTGCACTGAAATCAAATGATATATAATCTAAAGTGTTTGGATGTTGTTGGAGTGGGAATGATTTCTGGGTCACAAGAAGAGAGAAGACACAAGAAAGCATAAGTTAACATAATGAAAAGCACCCTAGTTTTTTATAATTCCTTGTCAGATTTAGATTCATTCTTTCTTGTCCTCAGTGAGGGAAATTTATTTTCACAGTCTGTACAGAGAGCACCTTCAACATGAATTCTACACACAAACTATATATAGTACACATATACAGACAATATACACATATCTACACATCTACACACAGGAGTGACATCATTAACTTGTCAGTGAAGTTTAACACTCTTAACGCAGGGTACAAAACTTTTCCCAAAGCGTGCCTTTTTGTAGAGCAGCTGTCTGTATCTACGGCCAGATGGCAGAAAGGTGAAGCATGAGTTGAGAGGGTGGCTGGGATTTTGTACT
Source organism: Micropterus salmoides (assembly GCF_014851395.1). NCBI lineage: Eukaryota > Metazoa > Chordata > Actinopteri > Centrarchiformes > Centrarchidae > Micropterus > Micropterus salmoides. The sequence continues at coordinate 27,436,876 of NW_024040040.1, read as the reverse complement.
ATGGAAGTTGCTCTGCGAAAAGTGGCAGGATTAATGAGGGCTGGCTGGTTGGGAGTGGGAGCAAGAGTGTGCATTTTTGCTCATGCCTGACATTGTTTGGGGTGGTGATGGCGCAATGGATGAGACACATACCTGTGGTGTGAGAGACCCGGGTTCCATTCCCCACTGTGACCCATTTACCAATGTGTCCCTGAGCAAGACACTTAACCCCTAGTTGCTCCACAGGCGTGCAACCTCTGACATGTATAGCAATTGTAAATCGCTTTGGATAAAAGCAAAAAAAAAAATGTAAATGTTTCTCCTGTGCTTCTGGTTCATTCTTTCCTGGATCTCGTCTGTCTGGTTGTCAGTGGCCTGCCCTGCTCCCCGTGAAAGACGCTGTCTGAGTTCTGCTTTTGGGTTCAGTAGAAACCTAAACAACCTAAACCTAACAATGTGCACTACTTACGGTGGGACTAAGCTACAGATTACTCTTTTGAGAAAATTCATTCTACAATCAACAGCTTATAGGAACATACCATCAAATTCTGGATGGCAACATGTTTTATTCACAATTACAAGTGTTTTATATTTGCTACCACTCTGCCTCTGACTGGCTTCTTGATTTCAGATTGATATAGATTATAGATTTGCAATTCAGTTCTGAACTACACCTTGTTCCAGACCAGGACAGCACCCCAATTTAAAACACAATGACTATTGTTGTTTGGTAAGTTGCCTTACAAAATGTACATTTATATATATTTATCTGCCCTAAGCAGCCATCCATTCAAATATTTTTTTACTCCATTTTCCTGTGAGAGTGTGATAATTTTCTCGAGATAACAAACCATAGCTGAATACAGGTGTTGGCTGGTGCATTTCTTTAAGATAGAAATAATTTTGACATGACTTCAACTAGGGCTTAAATATGACCCCTCTCACCAGGTCCGACCTGGAAGAACAGGGGACTTCTCCATTGCTCCCCCTCCCTCACCCCCAACAACTCAGACATTATCCCCCTCTTTTAAAACTGCACTTAAACCCATCTGGTAAATTCTGTTTGATCCATTAGTGACCCCTTTCTCCTTTTTCATTGTTGTGGTTGTTTTTATACTGTTATTGCTTCTACTGTTTCCAGTTGTTTGTTATTACTTTGTTATACTGATATATGTTTTACTGTTTTTGTCTTTCTTTCTTTTTTAACCATAGTTTATTATTATTATTATTATTGGTTGTGAAGCCTCAATCTGCCTAAAACCAGGCTTATTCTAAGGATTTGTCAAATAGACCTTTTATGTGTTGCTAGATAACAGAGCCTGCTGGGAAATGTAAAATTTAACACATAACTTTTGCTGTTGTATACATCATATACATCATCGCAACATAAAAAGCAACAGTGTGTTCCTGCTGTTCACCTTTTTACCTATCCAGCACAAGAAGATACTTGAATGGGCCTTAGGGGTTCAGTTCTGCCCAAAGCTAGACCAATATGTCTTGTAGAATTGCTCTTAAATTATTCAGCAGCCACAAACAAGTATAGTCCACACAAGTCCACATTTGCTCACATTTCAATGGGGTGCCCTTGTAATAACTGGTCACAGAGTTGGCACCCATCAAAGGGCTCAATTACATCCATGCATTTTCCTCCTCTCGCTGCCTTTTCACTTTGTCTTTCTCTCCATCTTTTTTCAAAGCATACATCGACCTCCTCTCCTTTCTTTCATTCCCCACGGCATTTAGGCCAAAAGGCATGGTTGAGTCATGATTATGATTGCATTGTAATAAACCACAGTATGAAAACTTCTACCTTAAGACAAGTGTGACACATTGGGGTGAAACAAGTGACTAACTGCTAAAGGACACATGGTCACAATCAACATCACTTTTTTACGCACTGGGAAACCTTTTCTACATGCAGGGTAGTCTTATAGAGATCTATAGAACCCCCAAAACATCTGAAATACATGCCATGAGACCATAGCCAAATGTGTTGAAAGTTGATGCATGAGTCCAGCAGAGTGCTGTCTGCTGGAGAAGACAGGTGAATGAATTCGAAAAGTAACAGCTGCACCATAAAAACTTTGAGTCAGGCAATAAGATGTTGTTAGCAAGTAGAAGTGCAGGGTGGCAATTTTTTTGTCGGAATTTGTGAATGACATTAAAATATAACTTGCCACACCAAATGTGTAGCAGTATTAATCAAGTTCAACTACAACCATTTTATGCAACTCTGTACTTGTATTCCATTACATATGTGGAATACAACCTCTGGTCTGGGGGGCTCTGTCACAAGAGTCAGGCATCATAGCCGCAATGTTGTGTTGGACCAGCCTCTCCAGGTTTAGCTCCTAAAAGGGAGAGGCTGGTCTATCCGCTAAGGTCGTACAGACCAAGCAGTGAGGGCAGTCTTCAACACGTCTTGCTACAAAGCTAAGTGGTTGGGCTTTCAGCAAGGATGCATTGAGAGGGAGACGGATCTGTTTACCTGTTCGGTGGGATTTGTTCCCTCATTCCTGCAAGGTCTAAGGGAGAAGAGGCTGTCACACCAACCCTCAAGGTGTGTACAGCAGCTATCTCTCCTGTCACAAGGGGTTTGGTGACAGAACAGTCACTGCAGGGCGTGAGAAGACAGCGACCGGTGTCGTGTGTCTCGGCGGCTCAGTTCTTCCCCCCACCCCACTTAAGGTACAGGGAGACGAGATTCCATCTATTTTGTCTGGTGCATGCACTAATGTACTATAAACCCATTTGATGCACTGGACTGCTGTTCGTCTGTTTCAGTGATAGTGATAGAGCCTGTCTGGCTGGCTTTGCGATTGATTCTCCCAAGCCTGTACACAGGCAGGAACAGACCCACCCTCAGCGGTGTGTGCACACTCGATGTGTGGCAGTGTCTAAGACCCTTTTCAGTGGGGTGTGTGTCGAACAGATCTGCACAACGGCATCATGGCCCTTACCGTGCTCGTTTGTGTGTTTCTCTAGGAAATGTTCTGCTCCTTCTTGGGATCCGTGTTTTGCAAGTGTGACCCAGGAACCGTAAAGTGAGGATCCAGTGACTACTGGGTGTAGAAGGGGAACATACACTGGCAGTGCCTGACGTTCCAGTGAGAAGTCAGGGCAGTCCAGGTGTTAATGGTCAGGCCAAGCCCTTATCGGTCCAGCGACCTTCTCAGGGGTGGCCCACCATTGTGTCACTAAGGTGATGTGGTGGTTGGGGCTGTGGCCGGACTGTGGCCTGGTTAGTGTGGTAGACTTTGTCTTGTCACGGCTAGGGAGAACAGTCCTATTGGTCGGCTACATGCACAATAAACACTTCACTGGGTAAGTGCGTCCGTGTGATTGAAGGAGGTAGTACCCATAGAGTCCAGTAGAGGGCCACGCCTCTGCTTATACAAATAGGGCTACCATATTGTAACCTTTGTTCTCACAGGATAGTACGCTACAAACATATGATGATTTGCATTGCTGTAGATATCCAGTAGTATCCTTACACAACTACAGTTGCATCCTGAATTACGTAGATGACTGTGTTCTGTTCAAGACAAGTGGATCCTTTCTTGTTCATTGCCCATAAAATCCTCCACTTAATTCAGGTATTGGAGAGGGGTAAGTCTCCCTCAACTTTGAGGGGAATGGTGGCAGCAATAAAGGCAGCCCGTGTTGGGCCTTGGAAACTGGCAGAGGATTTTTGTGACCTTATTGCTCAGTTTCTTAAAGGTCCTTGTAGGGTTACTCACTACCACATAAGGTCAGGTATCTTATGAAAATCACCGTTGGTGCTGTCAGCCTTGCAGCATGAGCCACATGAGCCCCTGGAAACAGTTGGGCTGAAATGGCTCATGCTGGGGTGGTACTGCACCCGTTCAAACAGCGACACAGAAATATAAGCCCAGTTAGCCAGATGGTGGTGCTGTAATTAAGGCTCAACAATTGGTTTTTGGAAAGGGCAGCCCCTCACTCATTCAAATCAACCACTAAGGGGTGCTACAAATGCGAAAAAAGGCGTAACACAAATCAGGCAATAAATCAGAATTTTTTTGTCCAGTCATTACAAAACTCACAGGATATGTTTCATAACAAAGGTGAACCACATTTGTTAAACTATTTTGAAATCTCTACGGTGTAAAAAGGTTTGAAACCTGCAAACCGCCACCTGCAGCTATATTCTTTATCATGTATCATGTTTATCATGTTATTGTGTTAATTATTATTATGTTATTAATCCTTCATTTATTCAGTTATTAAACATTTATCCATTAATGTCCTCATTTATCAGTAAGACCTCATCTGGGTTTTCTTTTAAGCACATGATAAAGGTCAATCTATTGAAAAGAATTAAATCTTTAGGAGACTCATCAAGTTATTAATTTGGTTTATTTTGTTTTCCTTGTTTCACGGTGGTGCCCCATTCAACGAGTTTAATTATTTTTTATTGATCCCCTACAATTCATATATTTATTTTGTGGAGGGATTCTGTTTCCCTCTATCTCTCATTGCATTAGTTCAACAGAGACATCAAACAAACGCAACAATAAATCAATTCAAGACACGTTCCTCTGACTGACCTGCATTAAAGCTTCAACCAAAGTTTTACTGTGCTGTAGCTTTATAGACAAGAGTTGTAAAGCAACGTTTCACTGTTACAGACAACTGGGTGAAGGAAATATTTCTGCTGTGAAGATAATGACACAGAAGTATCCAGAAATCTGGACATCCTGGTTTAATTAGAAGGTCTAGTCAGCTTCCTGTGATAACACTTGTTCTGCCATTTCCCTCTTACTAAATGAGACACTCTAATGGTACTGGCCCCAATAGCTGCTCGTTTACGTCAACCATCTCTATTAGACTAAAAAGGTTCTGCTGTGTGTGCGTGTAAATGTCACCTTGTTCCGATCCCGACAAAACAAAGGATATATAGCAGGACAGAGACAGAGAGAGATAGATCGCTCTCTATTGGTTGTCATCTTTATCATTCCCCACTGTGTCAATCATCATTACACACACACGCTAAGGCTACCGTTTCACAACATTGAACCATTTCACTAACAGGTGATTTGTCTTGTTCAGAAACAAATGCCCCAAATACAGTATGAATGAGTGTGTTTTGACAAATTTGGTAAACAGTCTTTGTCATAAGAATCACGAACAACATGCTCATAACACCCACAATGTAAGCAACCCAAGATGAAGTAGCATTACAGTATATCATTATCTTTAACAAAGACAAATGTAGAACTTTTACATACGTTTTAACTGTATCTCTATCTAAGGATAGGTTCAAAGTTTTTCACACTCAGGTACCCATATGTACTATACAGTTTGCTTTTTGTCTTTTTAGTACAAAGTTCCCTATTTGTGATAGTGTGCCCCCACTAAAACTAAGCATAGAAGCACTGTCAGAGGAGGAGGAGGTTTAGTGTTTGAGGGAGCTGCCACAGCAAACAGTGTTGGTATGAGTGTAATTAGCAGTGTGAGTGACTCCTGGCCACTGCCCTCCCCAGTGAAGTGTTTCCCCTACATATTAACAAAACAAAAATAAATCTGGACCTCACTAAACTCATTTCTAAACCCTGGTTATGGCCACGGTTGTAATACATTAATTGTGAATTGTCCCCATAAATAATTGCACATACATGAATATTTCTATATACATATTTGCATGATACATCAAATTCATTGATATTAATTCCATTTGATACAGTTTCCTTTTGAAATTTCAGTCATCCACTAGATGATAACACATTCTTTCTTATGACGAAATGTGCTTAGTTTGAGAAACTGTTATGCGTGTCAAAAGGATCCAGGAGCAGAAACAGGATTAGGATGAAATAACAGAGGATTTATTGAAAGAACAATGGTAGTAGATTCCAGTGCGTGTTGGCAGAGAGCAGGCAGGCAAGCAGATCCACAATTTCAGAAACAGACGGACGAGCAGGGCTTTCTCTGAGCGGTGATCCCCTGGGAGAAAAAACACATGTTAGACAAAGGTACTACGAGCAGAGAAAAACACTAAGCAGAGCGTTGGCCTGACAAGTAGTTTACCTCTTGGGTGAACGGCTGATCTGGCAAATACTGAAGAGCAGAGCCGGGTATAAATCAGCGGTGGTGATGAGTAGATGAACTCCAGGTGTGTGGAAAACTCCAGGGACTCTTGCTGGAAGACACCTGCCCGACAGTGTGTTGCCACGCCCATAACCAGAGACAGACAGCAGACAAACAGACACACGGAAAGGAGAAAAAACAGGACACAATATCTGTTCATAGGTCTCTCATGCTTGAGGCCTGTAACATATGTGTATATGTCTGAAGGTCGGTTTGTCTTTCTAGTTTAGTTTGCTAAGTTAACTAAGTTGTAGTTTTTTGTTTCCTCCTCTTGGTTTAGTGTGCTGTTTATTTTCATAATGGTATCTGTGTGTTCGGTGTTTGTAATCAGTGGTTGGACGTCTTGGGTTGGAGGACAGATGACAGAAATGCGTCGCATTTTCACCTGCAGCCTTCTTATACACTAAGGCTACGTTCACACTGCAGGCCTTAATGCTCAATTCCAATTTTTTAGTTTGACCCGCATGCGCAGAAGAATAACACATCATACACAGCACGCTGTTGCAGGCTACAGAAGTAAAGAAGGAGCAACAGAGGTTAGCTCCGGTTAGCCCGCGGGAGACTGTGTGTGTTCATAACTTTCTGTTCTTTTTGTTACGATTTATGGCACTGTACAACGCAACTGCCCCACAACTCACTCCCTCTGTCTCTCTCTCTCTCTCTACTGCGTCCACTCGGACAAGTAGCATGTACGTAACTCAGAAGAGAGCTCCGGTCCGGTGGATTTCAGGTGTAAGAAAGGGAATTTGTGAGCAAATGATAGCGAGGTAGAGAAGGAAGAGAGCCACATATTTGATAAAGGCTTTTTGTGGAGCTTTTTCATTCAGCGCGGCTCCGTCTACAGCAGAACAGCTGCTTTACAGTGACGTCAAAGTAGCATTAAATGAGACCTGAGTGTCCAGACTGAGGTCGCATTTAAAAAGATCCGATCTGTATCGGATTTGGACCACATATGGAAGTGGCCCAGTTCCGAACTGGAAAAGATCAGATTCCATGTGACTTGGCCTGTTCACACTGTCATAAAAAGCTACGATCTGAGTCACATATGGGCAAAAAAATCGGATTTGTGTCACCTGCAACACGCATTTTACTGACGGCTGTTTCACTGATGCAACGGCACAAAAAATGGTATCAGAGGGCTGAAACTGAGGAGCGATGCAAGTGTTGCCGAAACGGTGAGTTGTGCACTGTGAAATGTTTCAAATGACTTATTCACACTAGCAAACTAACGTTAGTTGACAAAGTAAAAATGTTCTTTAACATGTGACGTGTTGTGTGTGTGCAAATGACTATTATATCCTAATAATTAAGTAAGTAGGTAATTTTAATTCATGAGGCAGGTTTGAATCCAGCCATGGGATTCTGTGTGCATGTTCTACCTGTTTGGTAAAACTTTAAATAAATATTTTTGAAGTGTGTGAATAAATCCAAAATTGTAACCCTAACCCTGGGTCGTCAGTGCGCATGTGTGAGCGTAGCGTGTATGTGTGCTGTGCCATTGAAGGAACGCTTGCTGAAGAGACCGAGACCCAGCTCGAGACCCAGCTTCACTGGTGTTGTGCCGAGTTGTCCGCACCTCGCAGGACTTTCGGATAATTTATCACCGTTGATGATTCCACATAAAGAATATTTTATCGTTTTTAAATAGCCAGCTACTTGAAATAGACCCGCGAGGAACCACGTCGTGCATGCAGTTGTCGGCAGCAGTAATGCACGTAAAACTCTGCAGAAGACCGGTGAATGACAGGCAAGAGAGAGAGAAAAGGGTCTTCAAAAAGCCTCACTTTAGCTGGAAATTTACAGTGTAAGTTGAATGAATAGAAAGTGCAGCTCTACAGCTTCTCAAGATTAAAGCGGAGCTACCATGTGTAACCCCCCCCGCTCACAATCGCTGCGCACAAAAAACACGTGATCAGTCGACTACAGGCAGGACTTGACGATAATGATTCGACTATGTAAATCCATAGTCGGGGACAGCCATAGAAATCTCTTTTCACTTTCGTCTCCTCAATTTGTGTGTGTTTCCAAAACGTCTCTGGTGAATCTCATAGACTCGACTCACAAGCATCGGAATGCACAGATTTGATTGGCTGAGCAGCGTCACATGAGACGATTGGAACACATGCGATTGGTCTGTGAGTTTCCTGGGCTGCTAAACCAGTACAGTAAATGCTAGAAAAGTTGCGTACATGTTTGAGAGTCCCGCCCTTAAGACATCCGTATGCCAATATTAGGTGCGTACGTCTTCATGCAGCGCTGCGCAGCACTGACTTAACATGATGCATGCAGGACTTAAAAATAAGGCATGCTGGTTAGAAATTTTGCTTTTCTCCAGCTGCACGAAGTTAGAGCCATTTTCTTTGCAAATGCTGCGTCATTGATCTCAGCTCACAATAAGCTCACACAGTCAGAATGTGTCTGATTTAAAGGCGCTGTTTTATACCCCATCCCTGCAGTCACCTGCAGCTCACATTAGATTATCAAGTCAGCGAAAATCAGCCGCAGTCATCTCGAATGCACCTATTCACTCAGTGTCATAGCCTACGTACTGACCTGGGATGTGGGAAGCTCAGGTGAGCTGGTGCTGGGCTGGAAACCAGGGTGAGCCAATACATGAACTGCATTATAACTAGACAATGCAACCATCCTTTGTTAATTATGTCAATGACAGCACTGTTGTTGGAGTAGATGGCGATGATCTTCTGGACCATTCATTGACCCCCAAAGAATGGCTTCTATGGTGACTGGGTACATTTTGAAGATTGTGGAGAAAGGGGTGAAAGATGGAAATTTGTCTGCCATTTGGCTGAGAACCAACTGCCGCTGTAGAAGCAGCTAAAAGTCAATGGAAGGGGCTTCATTTGTGAACGGCTGCATGTCTTCTGGCTTGGTGACATGGTTGTCGTAAAAGTACAAGATCACATTCCAGGAAGAGTGGAACTGGTGCCACAGTTTTAACTCCATCCTACATGCTTCAGTCAAGTTACAGAGACACAGAGCGTCCCCATAACCATACTAATTTACTCTCACTCCTCACACACTGTGGGAGAGGAGAAGGAGAGATGGTGACAGAGATTACTCTGAGGAGCATGCGGACGAACAATATTTTAGACTTAGTATTTCTCACTTGGTCTGAATAACTCACTAGATCTGTTGCTAGGCATAATATTTCCAAACTTAAAAACGCGTTACACTACCATCCTTTCTAAATTCTACACCCTTGCTCCATGGACTATTTCACTTAACTTGTACTCTGCTTTTATAGAAAAAGGATAAAGCAATGTGTTAGAGGACATGAGGTCCAGCAAATGATGACCAGAACTACAAAATTGTAAAGGGACAGAACATTCCTTTAAAGCTAGGTAATTTCAAACTTTGTAAGGTATGTGAGGAGCTGCTGATTCCCTGGACATATAACGCCTGTCAGCCAGACAGGAAAGTTAATGTGTTTGTGACACTAGAGGGGCTTAAAACCATCCTCCCACTTCTTTATCTGGCCTATCTCCATTTGGTGTATTACACTACTGTTCACTGATACTTACCTTGCTCGGGGCGTGGGCCAGCAGGCCAATAACACCTGGACAATTCCTCACACCCAGCTCAGATAGATCTCCTGAATGGGGAAAAGTCAGTGAATCAATGTCAGCCCTGAAGCATCTGATTGTTTGAGCAGGATTAACAGCCCACAGGCTGCTATTTGTGTGTGAGAAGAAGCAATAGGGCTTGTGGCCTGGATGGGGACCAAGACTGTTGATTGCAGGTCATCTTTCTTATCAGCTGCTGAGTGCCTGGATGTGAGTATGAGTAGTGGAGAGCTATATGTCAATGTGTCTGCATGTGTGCGTGTTTTCATGAATGTGTGTACGGAGGCAAATTTCTCAATCAGTTGTCAGCCATTTTTGGTTACTGATTAAATAAACATGATTAAATTATTTGGATCATTGCCCCCATGACAAAAGAATATTTGCTCAATTTCTCTTTATAATTAATTTTTTGTTTTTGTTTTATAATATCCTATATTATTGTCATTACTATGAAGCAATATAGTCTTTAACTTATTTTCACTTTAAATTACTTTCTTTTGCATGACAGCTTGCACTGTCTGTTACGCAATGCACCAAAACATACAATGTCAAAAACTCCAGTTACTTACAGCACATCTGTCATTTGTCTTAAGAGGACATTAAAATGACAGCATTTAAATAAACCATTTTCAGTGAGACGATAAAAGTTTAAAGTTGCCAGCACCATCTCACAATAATAATTTCTAAAACCCCTATCACCTGCTGCTGGAAATCTTACCCTGCCCATATCTCAACCTTTTCCTACACTATATGAACATGGCAGCTACTCCAGTTTGATAGATGAAATAAAAAGACAGTATGATTGTGTCAGTATATTATTCATTTCAAGACGACCCCTTTTTGTGCTTTATTGTGTGATATCACTTTCAGAGGTTCAGGTGACGTTTACAGCAGTACAGATTTATGGGGGTGTTGGGGGGGGTTGAGCTGAAAATGGGTCCTTTTATGATGGTGCCACACCAGTCAGAACTGTCTGCTCTGAGTTAAAGATCAAATATGGCCAAATTACACAGTCCAGCAAACTGTAACCATAGCCACAGGAGTGTCCATTTTGAGCAGATCTGAGTGGTATCTGTGGTAATTATTGTACTTTTAAGTAACAAACAGCTGCTCTGACTCAGTGATATTTAGAAGAGACATAATATTTATTAATAAATGGTTGTGGGTACGGCAGCTGCAGGGGATTTCTGAATATTTGCTCAAAGCCAAAAAACAGTGTGACTTCAGTGTATTAATTATTAACTGGATCAATAAAAAAAAAATATGATGAAAGTCTGGCAACACGGCTGAGGTGCCAACACAGAGAGCTCCTGCATGCTGATGTTTTGAAAAAGTAATGTGTACCATCTTCACCATCTTTAGTCTTAGCATGCTAATATATGCTAATTAGAAGAAAACACCCAAATCTACTGGAAAGTCCAGTAGATTTTGAGATATTTCACTGAACCAAATTTTATGTTAATCCATAGAAGAATTATCACAACATTTCTTCGGAACCTAAAAATTTCATCCTCATGGTAGTGCTAGAAGAAAAGTCAGGGGACCACCACAACCAGTAGGATTCATTCTCTTGGGACAGTGAATGATTATTTATAAATACAGGAGAAAGCAACAAATGAGTTATAGGCAATTAATACAAAGGACTAATGTCAAGGGTACTGGGATTAAGTATTGATTATTTGTCCATTTGTATTTTGGAGATCTGCCTAAAGGTTAATGTAAAAGTGATACCTACCACCTGACAGCTTTATGGCTGCAAGTAAAAAAAATCAGAAACACTACTACTATGGACCTTTTCATTGACACAGTCGATGATCTACATTCTGTGGAAATGATGACTCACACCTCTGACTACCGAAAGACAAAGATGAAAAATACTGGATGAAATGGAACTGTTATTCTCAGAAAGTGACCCTGTTTAATACTCTTGTTACCATATTTTTCATCTGTCCTTTTTGGTTCAATACCAAGCCATGGCTGTGCCTAAATCCTCTTATAACTCTTATAACTAAATCCTCTTATAATCTGCACTCTGCGCATGCGTTGGCGTCTGTAGCCACCTGTCGGAAGCTCCGTCTTAAACCTAACTCTTATCCAGTTTTAATCCACTCTTTTTCGTTACATTTTTTATATCCTTTTTATTTAACTTAAGTTTTTAACTTAAGTTTTACGTGGGTTAAGGATTTTAGTCATCCGACATGGATTTTAAACTAGATGACCGTAAAAACGCGATCAACGCTACTGATCGCAACAAAGCTCCGGTGACTATGCTAGCCGAAATAACTCTGCCCCATGAGGACTGCACACTCCTTAAGAAAGCAAACAAGAAGATTGCTGACCTTATGGAAGACATCCGACGACTTTCAGAGGAACTCAAAGAGAAAGATTCCCTGCTGACTGGCTTTATGGATGTGGCTTCAGTACAAGCCAAACTGATTGCTTCTCTTAGCGCAACCGCTAACATCCAGGACACCGTGTTTTTGGACCCCTCTAGCCTTCCCAGGCTTTCATCCTGCTCGACTCCAAAGCATCAGTCAACCTGGGCTGAAGTGGTGGTCCGTGGCTGCAAGAGAGGCTCGGATGGGGCTGCCTCTCCTCTCTCTCTTCAATGTGAGATCACTTTCAAGTAAGACTTTTATCTTAAATGATTTTATCTTGTCTGCAAATCTAGATTTTATGTTTTTAACTGAATCCTGGTTGCAGATGAATGACTATAGCCAGCTAGCTGAACTGTGTCCTCCTCAATATGATTGTTTTAGTCAACCGAGGGTCAGTGTTCGTGGTGGTGGGCTAGTGAGCGTGTATAGGAAAAATTTAAATGTCATCAAGTACGCTGTGATGAATTTAACTCCTTTGAAGTTCTCACTCTTAAACTTGGAGGGCTGCAACCTATCACATTTGTTATAATTTATCGCCCCCCAAAACCACCTGGAGGATTTTTATCAGAACTTCCTGAATTTTTATCTACTCTGGTCTTAAATTATGACAGAATTGTTCTTTGTGGCGATTTTAATATTCATGTTGATGACCCCAACAATGTTAATGCAACTAACTTTTTAAATATGGCCACTTCTTTTAACTTCAAACAACATGTCAAAGGGCAAACACATAACTGTGGTCATACACTGGACTTGGTTTTTACCCTGGGTGTCAGCATTTCCTCTGTGGAATTGGTGGACATGACCATATCTGACCACAGATGTATTGTTTTTAGCTGTGATTCGCCTGTTACTCATGCCGCCTCACCAAGCTCCGTGTGTTCTCGCATCTTTAATGAACAAAGTGTTTCAAAGTTTTGCGCATTCTTTCAGAGCCAAAGCCAACACCTGCTGATTCCAACACCAACAATCTGGTCGATCACTTCAATCATATCTGCTTGTCGTCACTAAATATTACTGCTCCTCTAAAGGTTAGGCCTACGTCTAAAGCTAGTAAGCAACCCTGGATAAATGACAGCATTCGCAGCCTCAAAAGGGAATGCAGGAAAGCAGAGCGCAGATGGAAAAAATCCAGTCTCCAAGTCCATTACCTCAGTCTGAAGGATTTATTAATTAACTACAATAACATGGTTAAGGATGCGAGAACACACTATTTTTCTGAACTCATTACTACACATAAACACAATCCCAGGTTTCTGTTTAAGACTGTGGATCAGCTGGTAAACCCAACCCCTCCTTGTGCCTCAGCTGGAAGTAATGATGACTGTGAATTGTTTTTATCTTATTTTACCAATAAGGTGGTGTCAATCAGAGCCTCTATTACCCCCACTGCCTCTTACTCAGAGGTTCCTCACCAGCAACAAGAGAGTTTTAACCAGTTTTATCCAATCGACTTGTCTGAGCTTTTAAAAACAGTATCACAAATGAGAGTGTCCTCCAGCCCACTTGATGTAATACCTACAAAATTTTTACTGAAAGTAATGGATTCTGTTGGGCCCCATTTGATCTCTGTTTTCAACAGCTCCCTATCTACTGGTTGTGTCCCTGATTATTTTAAAACGGCTTGCGTGAACCCACTTTTAAAGAAACCTGGCTTAGATCCCTCCCTCCCACATAATTTTAGACCAATTTCAAAACTGCCTTTTATTGCAAAGATTCTAGAAATAATTGTGTCCAAACAGCTGCTCACTGTACTGGAAAATAACAAATTATTTGAAAAGTTTCAGTCTGGTATTAGGAAGTACCACAGCACTGAGAGTGCCTTGCTTAAAGTCACCAATGACCTTTTAATGTCTGCTGATGAAGGTATGTGCTCAGTCCTTGTACTCCTGGACCTTAGCGCTGCTTTTGACACCATTGATCACAACATCATGTTAGACAGACTGAGGCACTGGGTGGGGATCTCTGGTACTGCCCTAGAATGGTTTTCATCCTACCTGTCAAATAGGATGTTTTGTGTGTCTGTAAACAACTATGTCTCCTCATTCTGTCCAGTTAAATATGGTGTGCCTCAGGGGTCGGTCTTAGGACCCATTTTGTTTTCCTTGTATCTGCTTCCCCTTGGACATATTATCCATAAACATGGCATTTCTTTTCATATTTATGCTGATGACACACAAATATACTTGCCCGTCAGATCCACAGACCCTGGAATGCTGAGTTCACTTAACAACTGCCTTTGTGAAGGTAAAAAATGGATGTCAAATAATTTCCTCCAGCTGAACTCAGACAAAACAGAAATCCTGGTCATCGGGTCTCAGCAGATGGCAAATCAAATACTGCCATCTGCTGGTTCCCTAGTAAATCACATTAAGCCTGTGGCAAAGAACCTTGGTGTTTGGTTTGATAGTAATTTAAATTTCGAGCAGCACACCACAAAGCTTGTTCAATCATGTTTTTATCAACTTAGAAATATAGCAAAAATTCGATCTATGTTAACTTTTAAGGACACCGAGACCATTATACACGCCTTCATCTCATCACGCCTGGATTATTGCAACAGCCTTTTCACCTGTTTAACCCAAAAATCTATTGATCGACTCCAGACTGTCCAGAACTCAGCTGCCAGGCTTTTAACCAGAACAAAGAAATATGACCACATTACTCCTATTTTAGCTTCATTACACTGGCTCCCAGTATGTTTTAGAATTGACTTTAAAATTCTATTGATCACTTTTAAAGCTCTTCATGGCCTCTCGCCTTGTTATATTTCTGAACTTTTAGTCCCATACACACCAGCATGTACCTTGAGATCCTCGGGCAGAGGTCTGTTGTCTGTTCCCGAGGCTCTGGAACAGCCTGCCTGAGGAAATCAGGTCGGCTGAGTCAGTGAACTCTTTTAAGTCCCTTCTTAAAACATACTTTTATAGGAGAGCCTTTCCCGATCTTATTTGACTTTATTTTATCCCTTTTATTTTATTGTATTTTACTAATTTTATATTAATTTTTCATGCTCTTATCTTGTTTTTTTTTTGTATTATTCTTTACACTTGTTAAAGCACTTTGTAACTTGTTTTTGAAAAGTGCTCTACAAATAAGGATTATTATTATTATTATTATTATTATTATAACTGTCTGTTAAACTGATGGCCTCATTCTACACCTTTTATTGTTTGTATTTCTTGTTCTCCCCTATTATAAAAATTTTAAATAAAGCAAGTACAACATAAAAATCTTTTGCTCTGACTGATACTAAGGCTTTATGTAATTGTTGTCTTTGTAAAGATGTAGTGGAACAATATGTAAGCATTACAGTGACTACACAGAACATGTATACGGGCTGCTCCTCACCATAAATCCTGCCATATTTTACTTTAAGCAGTGTCCTCCACAGCAAGCAGTAAGAACAATGGCTTTACGTCTTCTCCTGTCATTGGAAATTATAGCAGGTTAGTGGGGAGGTCTAATCAAAAACAGACAGCCTTGTAAAGTCAAAATGAAGCTTTATATGACTGGAAAAATGCAAAACAACGCAGGTGCATTTTGAAATGCTGCTTACAGGGCCACTGTGGCAGGCAAGTCTATCGGCCATTTTTAAAATGTAGGCAATTATTTTCTGCAAGCATGCTTCTGAGTCTCTTGCCAGCCGATTCTTAACTGTACACACAGCTACCCGCAGCTAATGAAATGGAGTCTGCAAAGACCAAAAAATGAGCGGCGCCCTGAACAACACAGATTCAAACACAAACTCCACTTAAAAAAACAACAAAAAAGTGTTATGTGCTGAATCCTGTCAGGCCAAACAAGAATCATACTGACGTCATGGAGAGACTTCCGCTTTCTTTTAGATATAAAAACCAACGTAGAATTGGCTTTCATCCTACTGAACAGATAAACTAACATTACTGTATATTAAGTTAGATAACTTCAGCTTGACAGCTTACGCCAACCAGATGCTAATGTTGCA
This sequence comes from Micropterus salmoides, assembly GCF_014851395.1. Classification (NCBI taxonomy): domain Eukaryota; kingdom Metazoa; phylum Chordata; class Actinopteri; order Centrarchiformes; family Centrarchidae; genus Micropterus; species Micropterus salmoides. The sequence goes on along the minus strand of NW_024040040.1, from coordinate 27,420,863 downwards.
AAATACTAAAGCAGTATGGCATGACACATTTTTTCACCAGCTATAGTATGTCAAAGTGTTGATTTTATCGTGCAAGAAACTATGTAATGGAACAAAGCAATTTTGGAAGGAGTTGTTTTTACCAGCCTATTGTGACGCAGGCAGGGGCAGCCAGTTAGATTAGCACGGATCTGGCATTGTTTGCTTTGTAATGTTCAATTTAGATTTGTTATTACAGATACTCAGGTCACAGCTTCTTCGGCAGTCTCATTCACTGAAACTTACGTGAACCACATAATATACAATAATGCAGCATAACTGGACAATAGTGGAAGACCCATACAGTAAGTTACAGTAACATTTCTGATGATCTAACTGTTACTAAAGTGTGACAACTATCTAATTCATAATATTCAGTCTAGCTCAATAACTGATTTTGTTATCATTCAATAAATGTTAGCTTTGCTGACATTGCTGAGCCTCTCTGGTGAAAGATACACGCCAACATATCATGTCGGCTAAATACAGTCAATGTAGCTTTACCATGTAACTAGCATGGATTAGTTTAACGTCAGGCTGATAAGAATGTTACTGTAACAATGCAGTGGGAGTTTATGTGAGGTTTCCAGCATTTTGTTTGATGCAGTCTCTTGTTATGTCCTCGTTTTGGCCAATGCCGAGTGCTTGCTCATGAGTTTGAGCGTGCGCAGGAGTACACACTTGGAAATGTAGTGGTTGCAATTTGAAACATCACCGCTAGTGGCTTCTGAAAACTACACATGGCCCATTTAAATTCAGATTAATCAATGAGTCACCATTGACTTTTGACCCATCCAACCATCCCAGCCTCCTCTCTATGCAGACTTTGTTGCTTTTTATACTACATATGTCACTTGTTTCAAATGGCATGCAGTGATACAGGGGTAATCTCACGGCAGCAGTGAAGGGGGGATGTAATCAGTGTTGGGCAAGTTACTCAGAAATTGTAATATATTATTAGTTACTTATTACTCCTTAAAAAAGTAATATTATTACTTTACTTATTACTGGGTGATAAAAGTAACTAGTTATGTTACTTGATACCTTACTATATTACCTTCCAGTGTTTCCCACAGAATGACAGCTGGGGGGGGGATATTCTAACTTTGGACAGGTTTGTGCAGCAGTGTTCACAAGAGAAGAGAGACAGAGAAAGAGGGAGCGAGTGGGGAGGTGCTGCTCGAATATATGCTCCTCAGTACAGCTCCTCAATCAAATATGATTTTAAATACGCCTAAAAATTTGAAAATCAATACGTGGTGGTCAGTGTTGATAATTATCCAAATTATAGGCTAATTATGGGAAACACTGCTTTCACTACCACTCCCCTTCACCCCCATGAACACTTTTATTCTGATGCACTCGCGTTGCTTTGATTGTCAAATGAATGTTGTTGTTTACCAAAAATGTCTGCAAGACATAAATAGCATATAAAGATTGCCTAATATGGGCTGAGCAGTAGATGCCGATATTTCACACTCAAGTTGCCAACAGACTTAAGTCTGTGCAGGTCAATAATATATTAAATGCCAAACTGCTAAAGGGTCCATTCAGCTACATAACAAAAATCATATTTCTAGAGGTATCTGTCAATGCAGACACTTCTGGTTTTATTCATCCAGGTTTGGCAATATCTGACTCTGACATTTCTGCCACCTCAATACAAGTGAATGGTATTTAGTTTGTGGTGCTTAAAAAACTTGACAGAAAGATATCTCTGTTATTGCGGATAATTCACAGACCATACTCACTGGAAGTCACTCACTAGAAGTAATTGTCCCCCCAAAAATCATTCCAGTTAACAGAGATTGGATTATACAGACTACCCAGGAGACTGCTTCTAGGAAGACACAGTGGTGTTGTATTTTCTAAATGTAATTGTTAAATGCTATAACCCAGTGATTTTCAACCTGGGAGTCGGGAGCCAACCATGGGGTCACGGGTTGAATCTAAATGGTCAATTAATGCTAGGGTGGGCAGTTTGATACTACTGATGTCATCTCTTGCTTTAAGGATCATTAAGTAGGTTTGGTTTCAGAAGTGGATGGGAGGGGCTTGGTTCTTTCTGTAATCCACAATGATCTCCACTGTCTTAAGCTGAGCTCAAAGTTGCTCTGACTGCCCCAGGTGACCAGATGGTCAATATCCCACCTGTAAGCAGACTCATCCCCACCAGATTTGAGACCAATGAGGGTGGTGTCATCTGCAAACTTCAAGAGCTTGACAGACTGGTGACTGGAGGTGCAACTGATGCCGATGAACTAGGAGTCAGAGACATGTTTCCTCTGCTGCTGCCTTCTGTCAGACAGGAAGCCTATGATTTGCCTGCAGAAGTCAGACACGATCGAAGAGACAGAATGATGGTATTAAAAGCAGAGCTGAAGTCCGCAAACAGGATCCTGGCATGGCCATATTTACTGCATCATCTATAGACCTGTATGTATGGATTTGAGGTGTGACAGCACAAATTACTTCATTACCATAATTTTCTGCCTAAAAGGGGCTATATGTAGTTTTTCAAAAATCATTGCCTATCAGTGGGCTCAAGTGGTGCTAATTAGCAGAGTTTTAGGAGCGAGACCACACTGCCTCCAGATCTCCTTCTTCCCCTCCAAAGGGTTATAAGGTGGTCCGTTGAGCCCGGGTGCTACAGCAGATTTCCCTATCGTAGCTTCCCCACAACACTTTCGAATGTCTATTTAGCAACTGCAAGCCAAGTACATCTTTCTGTTTTGATAATCAATAAATCATTTAATCATACCTGTTGATTGTGTGGTCGTTGCTAGTGAAAACTCACTTAGAAATGAAGCCACACCTGTTTTCTCTGTTTCTTGCATCAGCCACTATTCTGCTATAAATGTGAGGACACAGTGTCGGAGGCAGCTCTGTGCATGCTCCCGAGCCTCTCGCAGACTACAGAAACAACACTGCAGCTAATGACATGCAGTCCACTAACACCATAAAACAACTAGCTCACAGCAAAACAGACACTACACAAGGATAAAAACAACAATAAACAATGCTGAGGGCACATTAGCTCAAACTTGCTTCTGTTTCCTTCATAACGTTCAATTTAGATTTATTGTGGTTTCACCGATACTCAGGTACCTAGCTTCTCCACTGTCTCAGTCCCGACAACAACACAGAGGAAGAGCCATCCACTAACACTAACTGTTAGAAAGTATGACACAATCTCGTTATAATATTCACCCCAGCTCACTAACCATTTTGTTATCATCCAATACATGTACATTAGTTGAAAGATACACAGATAAAAAAGACAGTTACTGAAAAGCAGACAAGCGAGCTAACGATGTAGCACTTCGGCTAAATGCTGTAAATGTACCGTTATCATGTAACCAGCATGGATTAGTTCAACCTGCAGCTGATAAAAATATTACTGTAACTGTCTCCATGTCTGTCTATAGCTGCTCTCACTCCAGGAGTACTGTGCCAATATGCGACTGGCTGTGCTGTATGAAAGGATCTGCCTCTGAGCCGGGAACGTTGAAGTAACAGAGCCTGAATATGTCTGGAGAAAAGCCACAGACTGCATGCTGGTGTTTCTGCGTTCATTGTATTGTATTGTTCATTTCATTCATCTGTATGAAAGCAGTTGTCTTTTGGATTATTCTTGCTCACACCTGGTTGCAATCTTAAAAGCGCACCACTAGGGGCGGCTGAAAACTCCCTAATGCCCCAGCAATTTTCATAATAATTTTATTTAAAACAACAAATGAAAACCTATGTGAACATCCATCCATCCATCGTCAACCGCTTATCCTGTGTACAGGGTCGCGGGGGGCTGGAGGCAATCCCTGCTGACATTGGGCGAAAGGCAGGGTACACCCTGGACAGGTCGCCAATACCTATGTAAACATCTGTATTGTTAATGCACAAATTCTAAATTATTATTAGTTTCCTTTTAATACCTGGTACTTTCTGATACACAGCATTGTATTTGAATCTTTACTACAAAGCTGTGCTTTCCTGCTTTGTCTTTGACTGGTTCTTAATTCTAATGTCTTTTTTGGAGAATCTTAACTTTTATTTTTTATAAATAAAATTATATTATATTACTATCGATTTAAATTTTTAGATTAATATTAATTTCCAACATTTGTATTTCCCTATCACTGTGGATAAGGCTATGACCACATGTATGACATAGGAATCGGTTTAGATTAAGAGCTTCCAATGACATGATCACTTCTACAATCATGATCTGATGAATGATGAACTGTCATGATCACAGTGTATGTGATCAATCAAACTGCATCATATCCATCCAATCAGACATGGACCAAAATAAAGGCCAACGTCGGCCTCATATATTGCTCTAACCCTTCTATAATAAACTGTGCTGACCCACACACACACACTTACAGACTATATAAATCCCTCCCGGGGGCCAGCCTGAGGCCATCGATCGTCCGGCTGTGGCCTAGGATGAGAATCCCAGATAAAGCAGCGTCAGAAGAGACATCAGATTGACACTGACCTCTCGCTCTTTAACAACAGCAACAACTGCTGCCACTTCCAAGCTCAATAATAATATTAAGCTATGGGACAACATGTCACATGATGATTTGACAGGACAGTCATTAACAATAAATATCATGGCTCAAGTGATGTAACCGGGCCTTAGTATGTGTGGAGGCAGACATTACAGAAGAAGTTCTGTTCTCTTTCACAGTTGTTTTTATTAAATTGCACAGTTTACATACATTTGCAAAAAGAATACCACACAACGAACATCCTGCACAGCCTGCTGCTCCGCTTTATAGAGGAATGCTACAGTATACATGTATATCAAATTGTACACAATGGAAGACCATGGTTAATATTGGGGGTGTGGTTATCTCACAGGGCAGCCCCCTTAATTTGAATATGGACAGATGGAAATACAGTGAGCTGGAAAATAAATGTGGAATTATGAAATAAAAGTCCCCTGAAAAAATAAAAGTAGTCTTTTGAAGAAAGTCCTTTTTATAATAAAAAACTATTTATGTATTTATTTATTATACTGTTTATTTTTTATTTATTATTTATTTCAGGATTCATTTCATAGCCATATTCATTTATTTCATATGCATATTTATTTATTTATCTATTTAATATTGATTTAAGTGGCATTTCATATTTCTTTGGAAAAAGGTAAAGAAAATTCTGCCCCACTCACACACATCACAAATGGGAATAATGAGACCTTAAAAGGTGAGTTTCATGAAGAAAGGTAATTCCTGCCCTCTGCTCCTTTAGATGTACTAGGGCTTTTCCCGTCTCAACTGGGTGGTTTAGTCCCTTGACATTCCAACTGACAAAGTTGAGGTCACTGTTCATCCTGTTTCTGTGAGTGATATGTTGTGAAGGCAATTATACATCAGACAGGTATTACAGTGCAGATAAAGTTAAGAGGGGTAAGTAAAGTAAACAACGATTTGATTTTGAGTGACAGCAAAATAAAAATGAAAGCTGCAAGCAGCGTTGGGCGGGCCATCGTATGTGTAGCGCGTCGGGGTGTGAGGCGGGCGTGTTGCATATTGTGGAGCTCTGCCGGTGCGGCTGTGAATCTACTAGGTGCTTCGGACGCTGCATGAAGGTGTTACACGTCACTTCCTGTGTCCCCTTTGTGGTGCTACATAGCACTTGGCGCTATCACTAGAAATTAATATTGGTGTGTAGATGTCTTCGGGGTGGGACAGTTATCAAGCACGTAAAGTTTTGTTCAGATTTGAGCATGTACACTGAAGTTACTTCAACTTCCTGTGTCATGGCGAAGAGTTGATCTTTGACGTCACGCCACGGACACGCCCATTGACGAATACTCACAGATAGCACAACTTTTCATCGTCAATGCCTTTAGAAGGCACAGCAGAAATTTTAAATCGATCTGACTAAATCCCTAGGAGGAGCTTGTTAATGTACGGAGTGTGTAAATCATCCAAAAATTAACGTAAAATTCAAAATGGCTTCCTGTTGAGTTTAGGGCATCGCTCCAAGAGGCTTTTTGGTATGTCTGGACATGATACATGTGCAACAGAAATTTCATACACGTATGAATGATATGTGACATGACTTTTCGAGCATGTTTAGGCCCCCAAAATTTAGCTTACTTTGCAGAAAAAAAAAAAATCCTTACAGTTTCAATAGAGACCTCGCACGGTTCGTGCTCGGGCCCTAATAATCTCTTCAGTTTCAATAGGGACCTCGCACGGTTCGTGCTCAGGCCCTAAAAATAATCCTTACAGTTTCAATAGGGACCTCGCACAGTTCGTGCTCGGGCCCTAAAAATAATCCTTACAATTTCAATAGGGACCTCACACGGTTCGTAGAACGGTAGTGTGTGACAGCGTAACCGTAGGGGTATATAAGCACGCCGGCACACAGGACACATTAGCTTCTTTCTATTCAGCAGGCACTCTGGCTATGTTTGGAAGCTCCATCATCCTACCTGAAGTCGAGACGAAGCAGGTCAAGACGAAGCAGATCATGTCGAAGCGATTCCGACAGTGTGTCTTTCCCTGTCAGCGTTTCATCACGGAAGGTGATACCCATGGGATGTGTGTCTCATGCCTGGGGATGTTGCACGCCCAGGTTGTGGCCAAGCTGCACATTGATTGGCCACAGGCGGTGCAGCAGCCATTGGTGGGCAGCAAACTAACACCTCCTCCCCCTCCCTGCCCCCCTTCCCCTGAGAGATGCCGATCGAGGTCCCCTCTCTCCAGCAACAGGCGTTGTTTCTCCCACCGCTTCAGCGCTCGGGACACGCTAGTCACCAGCCCTCACCGGTCTGTCCGCCCCGAGGGGAGACGGGAGAAAGCAGACCAGTTGCTGGTGTGTTTCGGGTCCCCCAAGGCTGGGCTCCCCGCTTCTAAACACACTATCAGCAACTATTTCCCTGGCCTATCAGGTGCGCGGTTTGCCTTCACCTATGGCCGTAAGGCTTCTAGGGCTCTCCTTGCATGGGCGTCACTCCAGGATTTGTGTGACGCGGCTGACTGGGCCACCCCTCACACTTTTATCCGGTTTTACAGTCTGGACCTTCCTTCTGCACCCGACACCCGTGCGCTCTCCTCCTAGTCGTGCCGTCAGGTTCTGCACGCTGGGGGCAGGCGGGTTTTGGCGCGGCCTAAGTGGGTATCTCGTTCCCATAGTGTCATGACCGACGCAGTTCGAGTTCCCTTGAAGGGGAACGTCTCGGGTTACGTATGTAACCCTTGTTCCCCGAGAAGGGGAACGAGACACTGCGTCGGTCCGCCACACCTCACCCCGCCTGGAGTGCCTTGCTTCATAGAAAGGGCTAATGTGTCCTGTAGTAGTTTAAGAAAAACATGGCCTTAAATAAATAACTAATAACTGATAAGACACTGAGTTGACTGGAGTGCTAGGATGTAAATTGGTAAAGCTTTATTTTACAAGATATTTTTATGGCAATCTAAATTAAACATTTGCTTACTACTTATTATTATCAAACGTGAATCTTGATGAAGTCTCCCTGATTCTTTGATAAAATTGATTATTGACACCAACTGTTGAAGGTTGACAACCTTGATAATGATGAAGCAGAGCTATCCCTCTGGGTATAAGAAAAAAAACCTCCATGAGAGTGAACTGCAGGAACAGCAGTCAGGTAAACTTGTGTTCTCTCTTGACAAAGTCTGATGTCAGCAGACAGTAATGTTAATGTTAAGTTTGTGTGCTAGCTTGAAGTGAAGCTCTCTAGTCTGTCTGTCTTGCTAACACAGCTTGGCTGCTCATGTCTTGATCTTCTGTGTCTTTGTTGCTTGCCAGACTTTGTGCCTGACCAATGTTAGAGTATGTGCGTTCACAAAATTAAACTCATGCATTCAAGCAGCGTGATGGCACTCACCATAGGTGCAAGGAAGTTACAACTCAGGACTAATGCAAGACGGAAAGCAATGGATTGACACTATTACTACTATACTGACTATTGAAATGTTGATTAGCTGGTCTAAGTGGGCAATATCAGAATACACATTTCTCAGTAAATTATGAGCATCACATATTCAGCCAAGTTATTTTACATCTGAAAATATAATAAAGGAAACCTGGAGGAGCCAGTTTGAATGGACCTGATGCAGCTGATAACATTAATAATACGATTGTTATCTATAAATGACAGGTGCTATGTTTAAGTTTGTTAATGAAGGAGATGCTGGATGTCAGCCAGTACAGGCACAGACCCAGTGTATACGTCTATAGCAAGTTACACAGACCCAGGTGAAACACAGGCAGGCTCAGCCAGTACGAGCACAGCCAGAGACGTACAGCCAGTGTCAGATACAAGCAGTTCAGACTCTAATAGAACAGACCCTTGAACAGATGCAAATGACAGTTTTGGAGACTGAAAGAAAGAGATAGCAAGATGTCCTTACCCATCTCATATGTATCAACCCAGTCTCTGGCTGACAGAAACCTAGCTCTTCAGACAAATTCTTCCAACCAGATAATGGAAACTTCCCAAAAGAGGTTAAATTAATCGTAAAATTGGACCCTTTTATGCAAAATCTTCTCAGCAAAATTAAAGATGGTGAGACACATGTTCATTATCTTGGTAGGGCCATACAGAAGAGCTGATACAGACTGTGAGTGACAAGATTTTTGAAGCAATAGTGACTCAAGTAAAAGACTCTAAGTACTTGTTGATTATCTTGGACTGTATAAGTCACCAAGAGCAAATGCCCATTATTGTGGGAAGCGTAGCTTTAAAGGGAAAGCCAGGAATCAAGAAGCACTTCCTTTGCTTTGTGAAAGTTGAGGACACAACAGGCTTAAATCTGTCCACTATCTTGGATAAGCTGAATGAGCTGAAGATACCATTTGAAGATTGCAGAGTGCAAGTGTATGATAATGGGGCCAACGTGTAGGGCAAACACCCAGGAGTACAAGCCAGACTGTTAAAAATAAATCCAGAGCCGTGTTTGTTCCATGTGGAGCACATACCCTAAACCTTGTCATTGCAGATGCAATCTTTAAAAGATTTTTCAACTGGCACACAAAGATGGAGTATTTTGAACAAACATCTGAACATAACCGTGAAGTCATGGAGTGACAAAAGATAGGAGTAGACTGCAAAGTGTTAAATCAATCAGGTATCAGCTTTTCAAAATTAAAGCTCCTCAAAAGCTACCTACGATCCTCCATGTCACATGAACATTTGGTCTGGCCATCATTAGCATAAATCATGACGAGGGGAAACACATATTACAATAACATATGACGTCATTGATGATTTTGCCTCAAGAAAGAGGAATATTTTCATGGTAATATTTAATTCAACCATTCAAATGTTTATACTCTTAGTAACATTTAAACGGCTAGGCATGAGTACATTTATGTTAATGAGTGCTTAACTAACTGATATACCGTTATGGTTGATGGGTGACCGTTCTGTGTATTATGTTAGTTTGGGGAAGTGTTCTTTGTTTAAGGTCATCCATCATCCCATGGGTGGATTCCTTCTCAGGGCAACGACTACATTGCCCACCGATTTGGATCTCGTTAGTTAGTTGGCTAGAAAGGTGGGTTTGGCGCCACTCGCAGCCCTTCTCTTTGTTCCCTGCATCACACATCGATAGTTGACGACAAGCTTGTAACTGTTTATTACTTTTCTGTCACTTGACAATAAATGATTGTAACTTCCTGATCACATCGGCGATATGTTGCTTCCTTCATCCCTAGACAACAACTGATTGTAACATACTTTCTTAATTTCACCTAGACAGTCCAGATAGACTGATATGGTGATGCTGAAATGCTCACGTTAGAGGAAACCAAAGTTCATTACAGAGTGAATCATCTTAGGATTCTATGGAAAAAGTTCCGTTCAATAAATATTGTTTGTTACCTCATTCTGCTCTGTACATGTCTATTTATTCTTTGACTGACAGATGGAGCAAACTGTTTTAAAAGAGGCAGAATTGTAGTGCATCACACACTGAGGTGTCAGGTGTGACTCTGCGGCACTGTTTGCTACCCTGGTCAGCGGGCAGTGCGAGTATAGGAAGTGCAACAAATTTTGCCTTACTGAAACGTGGCTGAATTGTAAAAACCAGGCCACTCAATCACTTCACCGTCGTGGACCTGCAGACACAGCATCCCAGCACACTCCTCATAAAGTGAGATTTTAATCATGTCAAAATCTTAAGGACACTGACATCTCCACAGCTTCACAGAGTATGTTGCCTGTAACACTAGAGGAGACAGGACCCTGGATCTAGCGTATTCCAGTGTAAAAGAAGCCTACAGTGCCACCACCCTGCCACCCCCTTGACCTATTGGACCACTGTTCGGTACAGCTGACTCCTACATACAAGCCTGCTTTTAGGAGGAGACAGTCCATCACCACCCAAACTGTGCAGCAGTGGTCAGTGGAGGTCCTCGCAGAACCTGATGGAGGACAACGGATTGGGAACTTTTCCAACAGAACCACAGGGATGACATTGAGGGTCAATCCCACTGTGTGACAGATTACATCAGGTTCTACGACAAGAGTGTTATCCCCACCAAAAGGCTCTGCTGCTTCCTCAACAACAATCCCTGTAGAACAAGAAAAAGATGCTTGAGGGTGCTTCAGGTGTGTGCAGAGCAGCTGACAGGAGTGTTCTTATCATATTGACCTCTCCCTGAGAGATACCTCTCTCCTGCATCGTCCCTGTCCAGAAAAAGGGGCGTTGCAGTGACCTCTCCAACTTCAGGCCTGTGGCACTAATGTCACATGTCGTGAAGACATTTGAGATACTGGTTTCCGCAGCACCAGGCTCCTGGTACATGACTCTCAGGACCCTCTGCAGTTTGCGTACCAGACTGACATCAATGTGGACAACGCCATCATCGGCCTGCTTCACAGAGCTTACACCACGCAGCACTGTGAAGATCATGTTCTTTGACATCAGCAATTAAGCTAATTATTGTTGGGATTGAACTGGACAGTGGGGAGGCAGTGACTGAGAGGAGGATGAGAGAGAAGCTAAAAGCCATCATGGACAACCCCTCTCATTCTCTCTATGCTGGGCTGAGACAGCTCAGGAGCTGCCACAGACTCATCCAGCCATGTGCCTCAAAGTGCTTAGAAGGCTCATTTGTGCCATCTGGCTCCACAACGCTACAGCACACAAAGTCTCCCATCTCCACTGACACACTCTTTTTTGATTGTACATAATTGTTATTGTTATGGTATTGTTATTGTATTTGAATTGTACATAGTACAATGTGTGTATATAGTGTGTATACATTTATATAGAATGATAACTGATTCTACATTATTGTATTTTGTTTCTTTTTATATTCACCTGTGCTGCTGTGCCAACTTGAATTTCCCCTACGGGGGATCAATAAAGGAACATCTTATCTTGTGAGTGGTATAGTGTGGTAGGCTTCTAACTGGCAATTAAACTATTAAACTAAGAGCAGAACATGAGGAATCGCCCGCATTAGTTGTGATGGTTCCTAATTGCTGGCTAGCATTTGTCTCCAGTTCAATTGTGCAAAGTCAAATCCCTCCCTGTCTCTCTCTTCCCCTGTCCCTCATTCTGTCTGTCTCCATCCAACCTTACAGATCTAATTTGGTAGCCTCAGACTTTCTCATGACTTTATTAAAGGACTTTTCAGATCTCCACTTTTGTTTTTCCTGAGTGGTTCAGCTGCACAGGCACAGGCTGCTGTAAATTAAATGACTTGATATCACATCAAAAACCAGTGAAGGTGGACCCTGAATAGCAATGGCCCCTCCTCTCTGCTCATCTCACTTAAAACAGCAGTGGGAAGAAATAATAGGACCTTGATGTCACTCACTGGTCAAGCTTTTTAAAGGATGTGCTGTCCTTCTGACCTTCTGGTTTTATAAACATTAGATGAAAGGTAAGTGAGTGATGGCCAATAGGGAGCTGTTTGATCAGTGTTTCATTTTACTACATGTCAAGTTTCCCATTCTGTATGGAGTGTGGAAATCTACTCTAAGCACAAAAAGAATATAACAATCAACAAACATGTGATGCAAGTGTGTGTGTGTGCATGATATATTTACCCTTATCTTAACCCAAATCATGAAAATAATAAGTCTAACAATAAAACATAAATTTTGACTTTTGGCACAAAAGCCCAGTCTCTTGGGTGAAAGTCCTGTATTTGACTCATTAATCCACCACAACCTTGCTATGTGGACTTCCTATCCTAATACTAATTATATTACATCACGTCACATCACCTGACTTCCTAAAGGCTTTGTCAAACAATTTGTCACTCTTTAAAACAACAAATGTGGTATTGGTATTCTCGATGTACAACAGTATTTTGAAGTGGCTCATGGTATATCTGCAGTCATCCCTACTGAATCAACACAGCATGTGTGAGAGTTTGCAAGTCTAGGGTTACCATTTACACACGACCATGGAGAAAATAGTATGCTAGCTGTCGCGCAAACAGTCCACAATAATGTTAGCATGTACAATTTACAACAAGCTGTTATCACTCAGGCATTGACTATGTCATGGCATCAATAAAGGCTGGCATCGGGCGCAAGGCGGTGTACACCCTGGACAGGTCTCCAGTCCATTGCAGGGCCACACATAAGACAAACAACCAATCACGTTCACACTCACACTCACACATGTAGGGTCACCAATTAACCTAGTCCGCATGTCTTTGGACGGTGGGAGGAAGCCGGAGCACCGGGAGAGAACCCACGCGGACACGGGGAGAACATGCAAACTCCACACAGAAAGGCTGGAGGAACTGGGGTTTGAACCTACGACCTTCTTGCTGTGAGGTGACCCTGCATCACCGTGCTGCCCGGTTTATTTTAATTTTACATAAAATGTGTTCTGTAAAGGATAACAAAGAGTGATGCGTTACGTCATGGTTAAGATAATTATCAATTGATTCTTTGAAAACGGTTCCCCGTTTTCTTAGTTGCCTGGTTTGTCCAGGAGTCCTTGGAATGTTACAACATGATTTTAACATTAGAGTACTGTACATTTTATATTAATGCTTGTTGCTTGAAACCATTATCAACTATTATAGTGACAAATCTGACCAAATTTGCCGAACAGACAGCTTAATTTATTATTTATTTATTTTATTTATACATATACTTCATATACAGGACATGGAAATAACTGTAACGTTACTATCACTCACATGTGCAATTGAAATCGTGAATAGCAATTGTTCTGAATTGCCTAAAATATTGCAATAGATTAGAACATTTGAGTCTGCATATGAATGCTCCCTTTGAAGGGCCATTTAGAAGGCTAGATGACCTTGAGTAAAATTTTTAATTTTACTCTTACTGAAGTTTTATTACACTATGTAATCTACTCTTCAACTTTTTAAATCATAAATCGCTTCTGAGTAGGCCTACAATAATAATATCCAAATCTTTCATCAACAAAATTGAAAACAATGAAAAAAAATGACAAAGTACGGGGATCTATGACCACACCTGAAAGAATTCTTAAAAAAAAATAGGAGACACCGTGCAAATGCAATGTAACTTTGTTTGCCACATACGGTGATATCGGCTTACAAGAATGCAGCCTCTAATCTAAAAAAAACAAGATTTACAGCTATTTGTATGCTATTTTCAGTGTGGTGGACAAGGGGGACAAAAAATCGACTTTCACCAAGGAGACCAGTGTTTATGTGAAAAAAACCCTCAAAATTAATTCCTTTTAGTGATGTTACGTAACTTACCTTAGGAATAACATCTTCACGTGCTGTCTGTCAGGAAGTCAGTGATCCACCTGCAGGTGGATTCAGGCACGTTCAGCTGAGAGCTTGTCCTGCACAAACAGGATCCTGGCGTAGCTTCAGGTGCTGGAGGATATAGTAAAGGGCCATATTTACTGCATCATCTACAGATCTGTTGGCCCCCTGCAGTTTGCCTACAGAGATGGGAAAACATGTCTCTGATTCCAGGACCATCAGCACCGGTTCCCCTCAAGGCTGCGTTCTTTCCCCCCTGCTCTTCTCCCTGCACACCAACCACCTCCAGTTACCAGTCTGTCAAGCTCCTGAAGTTTGCGGATGACACCACACTCATTAAATTTCAGAAAGACCCCTGTCCCACTCTCCCCTGTCGCCACTGTGGACTCCTTCAGCTTCCTGGGCACCATCATCTCCAGGGACCTCAAGTGGGAGCTGAACATCACCTCCCTCACTAAGAAGGCCCAGCAGAGGATGTACTTCCTGCGGCAGCTGAAGAAGTTCAGCCTGCCAAAGACAATGATGGTGCACTTCTACACCGCCATCATTGAGTCCATCCTCACCTCCTCCATCACCATCTGGTACGCTGCTGCCACTGCCAGGGACAAGGGTAGGCTGCAGCGCATCATTCGCTCTGCAGAGAAGGTGATTGGCTGCAATATTCCATCACTCCAGGACTCTGAGGTGAGCAGGAAAGATTGCAGCTGACCCCTCCCATCCTGGTCACAAACTGTTTCAGATTCCCCCCTCTGGCAGGAGGCTGCGGTCCATCACGACCAAAACCTCTCGCCATAAAAACAGTTTCTTCCCGTCCGCAACTAGCCTCCCCTACTGACACTCCCCCTTTCAAATAATACAAATGTCTCTGCACATATAAATATTTTTTCATTATACATCATTGCACGAACCTGGCATTATTACACGTATTGTTGTTAATAGTTAATTGTTATTCTTCTATATAATTTATATATTTTTATAAATACAATATTCATCTCCTGCTGCAATACATCTGCACAACACAAACCAAGAGTAATGAACATGTAAATATCTGCCACATTGTCTTTCTCTGCAAATGGTTGTATTATTCTCTATTCTTTTATTCTTTTATTATTCTTTTATAACTTGCACCTGTTTATTCCACATTTATATAGTTCTTCATTTATTTATGTCAACTGTGTGTTTGTCTATGTGTAGAAATTCCTCGTACGTGTAAAAGACTACTTGGCTATAAAGCTCCTTCTGATTCTGATTCTGATTATTTTCTTGTGATCTCGAGGTAACAAAACAGGAGTCTAACACAGGAGTTTAATTATAATTTCAATATGGACTTCAATGTCACTGGTTAGCTCAGTGGGTAGCGCACAGGACATGTGGTTGTAGGGTTGTGTGTTTGATCCCCTTTTTTTTCATAATCCTCTTCAACGAAGGTCTAATGAAGAGACTCACATGCTCACAATAAAGCACGTGCTGGACTATGCGCATCCCAGCGATTTGTTCACATTCATCAAACTTTGGACATTTCATTTCCCCATCATTCCCAGGCAGAGGAAATTCGTCCACTTCTAATTCATTTAACATTACACATTTCCTGACGGCTGTTTCAGAACCTTTTAAACAGCCGTCTGGAAATGTGAGATTGGATTCCCCTGAATCTCTTCTTAACAACTTTGTTGTTAGGAGGATGATAAAACACACACAAAAGGAGAAAAAAAAGAGCAGAAGTCAAACATGCGATCCATGGACTACAAATCCTGCACTCTACCAACGGATCTAACCAGTGCCACTTTAAATTTGTTGGGAAATTATCCTAAAGAAACGCACCTGCCTACCCCTGTTTTAATATATGGTTTGTTATCTTGAGATCATGAGAAAATTAAAACGGAGTAAAAAAAAAAATTGTATCTATGGCCTCTTTGGGCTTCTGTAAACAGTAATAATATTTAATAATTAATAATAGAATATACAATATAAAGTTAAATTCTCCAGGGGCACCACTCTTAAACAAGAGAAAAGCTAATTTCCTAATTCAGTCTCATTTAATATAACTATAATAATATAACTATCAAAAAATAAATTAGCATTGTTAACTAGTTGAAGGATTTGGATTTCTGTTTAGAAGAGTTTGGAAATATATATTCTCCTTAAAGTTAACCGCTGGCTAACTTAGCTTGTTGCAGGCTTCTTAAGTGTCGCGGCTGTAAAATCAGAGTTCTGCTTGTGTGTCTAAGCAGGCCACGGTGGGTGTCACATCCAGAAGGGGATGAGGCGAAGAGGAAGAGAGAGAACAATGTTGCATAGCTATTTTTATTAATGAGGTGATATCATAGGTCACAGGTCACAGGTCACTGACCAAATGTAGCTGCGACTAAGTTCATGTGCTGACTTCACAGCTAAGTGTGACTTTCTGGAGGATTCCTGTGAAACGGAGTTTAATGACTCACATGATAAAAGTTCACTAATAATTATTATATGATTTTGGTATCGGAAGCGTTTGGTTTCTGTTTGTGGCCTTATTGGTATTCCATGTATTGACTAATCACATTTGAGTGGGCTCAAGTGGTTGCATGCAAGTTAACAGTCCATGTGGAGAACAGAAGACATGGAACGCATTGGTCGAAAGGCTGTCTCTGACGATAGGTTAGCAGGTTAGTTAGTAAATGGTTTCTGGCCTGACTCAAACCAAGGACGCTGCAGTTACATGGTTATTAACCATTATTTGTATTATTCTTTACACTTGTTAAAGCACTTTGTAACTTGTTTTTGAAAAGTGCTCTACAAATAAGGATTATTATATTATTATTATTATTCATCCAGGAAACGCAGGGGTGGTTCTTTCTTTTTTTTAGAAAAATATATTAAGTTTTTTCTATTCCATTAAGTGGTTTATATGACCACCCTATTTCTTTAGCCTATACAATCACAAAACATTTGCTACAACCGATTTTTGAAAAATCTATCTACAATTTAAAACTTTTATAGCAAAAATATTTGACAATTTTAGATTCCATCATCTTTTTTATATAATGGCAAATGGCTTGACATATCCACATTCAGTGAAACAGTGAGAAGACAAGGCAGGAGCGGACTATGAAAGTATGGAATCCTTGGTAAGGACAAAAAAAGATATGCCTTCCTTTCTGTGAACATAAAAGACAGTACAGTACTGTTGGTATTTCAAACATGCACAGCAAGGCGGCTGGCACAGTGCAGCTAAATTAATGTCGTGGGCAAAATATGAAAGGCTTCTACACAGCTACTTTTAGTTCTGACATACCACAATGACATCAAAATGCTTTCAAATGGTGTCAGAAGCAATTGTTTTGGAGAATTACATTTTTCACATCAAACACCAATGGTTTTCAGCAACATCGCTACCTCTCAGTGCTGACATCTGTGGCATTGCTATTACACACCCTGATGACCAAAATCATTTTATTATTAGACCTCATTCATAACACCTATTGTCAAAAATATGTTGCAAAAAATATCTCTGTTTAAAACAATTTCAACAGATTGTAGATTGTATGGTTTTATAATTTACTTTGTGCCAATTACTTTACAAAGGCTGTTTTCTTTCTCTAAAATGCTGTATTGGAGTTGTGTTACACTTCTTTGTTTCTAATGTTTCCACATGGCTTCAACATCTTATAATTACAGCCACTGTCATTATAACAGATCTGTATAATGGTACTGATGTAACTATGATTGACTACAAGGGCAGTTAAAGGCCATGGACTAAACAGGTAAGACGTGACCTTTGGAAAGATTTACACATCCAATCAGCAGTTAGTCAGAGTCATTAATTAGAGTGACCTGCCTTTATTTATCAACCACAACTGTGCGCTACAATGACATCTCTCTGTGTTGTAATGTAATTGTGACCAATATTATGCTGTAAATTGGAACTGATCTTTTCAGTTTTACTAGAAAATTATCGCTAGCGATTTTTAATGGTACCTACTCCAAAAACAGACACACAGAAAATGACCAAGATGTCAGTGCTAAGAAACAAAATTGCCATTCAGTCTGAATTTTACGACTGCTGAAAAGGTGTGTTGGGATGGCTAATGTGCCATCTAACTGTCCAGTCATCCACTTCTTTCTCACTGTTTCTCTTTCTTGTGAGGCTCTGTCTCATACTGCTTTCTCATTTTTCTTCCTTCCTCTAACACTCCTTCCATGTAGTCTGCCAACAGTAAGTATTCCCTTCTTCTTGGCAGGTTGCCGGATGCTACAAGACTTTGATCTACTGCCACCTTTTAACAAATTCTCCATTTCCTGTCGGAGCTAAAGGGATCGAAGGAGTCTGGGGAGGAGGAGGAGGAGGAGGAGGGAGAGGTGCCCACAGAGGGAGACAGAAAGGGGCGAGACAAATAAGCAACAAAGGTAAGATTGAAAGAGAGGAGGTGAAGGCTGTAAAAATTAAAAATACAAACAGGTCACAAACAAAGCATGATTATCCCCACCCTCCCACCCACCATTTAACCACCTTGTCTTCTTCTTCCCCCTCAGTTTCTCAGGGATCATCAAGCCACAGTGTGGCAACATTTCAGGCTTGGCTGCTTATTGGAAAGCTGTCTGCCCACGTTGATACAGCACTTCCTTAACTTCTACCACACACTGGATGGGAAAGTAGCTGACTGCAGCTTCCCCCATACGTTAACAATCTGAAGCCAACAACAAGTTTGCACTGGCAACAAACAAAGCCTAAAGCTAAATGCTTTGCTTTGTAGTTGCTCAGTAAAGTCCATTACTCACAAAGTAGTGACACATGTGGGTGTTGGAAATGCACTGGTAAGGGTGTTAGTACACTTATTAGCAACTGACATGAACACACACAAACAGAAAGAAGTTCTTTAATTTACAGAGAAGAACTAATACCTCCTGACTTTAAGAATGTAAGCAAAGTTGAGGATTTCGTTTTTATTTTTAGGAACAGTATAGGAACATTCAAGGCAGACAGATCTATTGGATTATTCATTTTATCCATTTTTCTTTACAATATTTGATATGACTTTAAAGCCACCTGTAATATTGGTGGCTTTTTAGGTCAGAAAGGTAGTTTAGTAACTTGTGATGGCATTACAGTCCTCATTTATCACCTCTTTCAAAAACAAATCAGGGTGCAGAATAAAAACAACACTGATGGTAACTGCCCTTAAACAAAGCTTGAGAATATTATATGGGCCTAAAAGCATTGTTAGCCATGTTATGTCATGTATCATTACCATATTAGCATGCACTCCTCTTCTTTGCCTTTGCTTTTACCACTGGCAAGCATAAAAAGGGCAGAGCATATTGTAATGACGTCACGGTGGGTGTGTGGGTGATAGGTTGGAGGACCCAAACGCACAACACGGAAACAGGCTGATAAAGTCCAAAGGTTTAATTAACAAAACTTAAAGCGAGCATACTTGCAAGGAGTGACTGAGTCCAGAGAATCCAAAATTATATAGAGTCCAAATGAAACAAAGTGATCCAACAGAAAATCCACAAGAACAAGCGGCAGGAACGAACAGGCAAAGTTAGAGGCAGAACAAACACACGCAACATGGGAGACAGAGCAACAAGCCACAATGACCGGACACAGACTGAGGGAACAAGCAAACATTTAAACCTGGGCAAACGAGCGTCGCGGAACCACAACAGGAGACAGGGATCAGGGGCCTGGATTTGAGCTTATCCAGGTACCATCGGGCCTAACACTGGGTTTTCAGTACCACAACAGTGGTTAATTTCTTACCGGGGTAGATCTCCATGGTAACTTATGCTGAAGGCTAACCTGCTCCGGAGCAGGTTATGTTCCAGAAAAGAGATTAACTCTATGAAAACACCACCTACTGACCAATCAGCTCTCTTGGAAAATGACATCACCATCTGTAAGAGATCCCACAGACTTTTTTTATAGGCTGCTTTATGTTTGCTGCGGTGATGTGGAGAAACTTTTGTATAGCGATATCATCCGACTGATTGAAACCCTTGTAAGCTACTATTGTAGATTTTTACAGTAAACCTACATACTGCTTTGAAATGTGTTTTATATTTATTATTTGCTCCCCATTTCACATTGCCTGTTGCAGCTGTTAAAATAAGCGGGTTTCATTTTTCTTATGTGAGGCTGAATATGACCAGTTTGGCTATTGAAATTAATTTTAATATGAACGTGGGCTATTTATTTTAGGTTAGTAACTATTTTATAGGCTATCACATAGACTGGTCATGTTCCGCCCCACCTTTAGCGACGTGGGCGCAGGTAATGAGGTGAGTTTTCAGTAGCATGAATGTTGAGATTCAGTCTTTCGACCACCTATTTGAGTACATTTTATGGCATGAATGGATTTTTCATTTTATTGCTTTGTGAAGTTAATTTGAACGATGTTTGGAACATTTTTGAGAGTGTTAAATGAATTAATCTAATTTTTGAGGTAACGAGAAGTTCTTTAAAGTGAGGCGAACGACCACTTATTCAGTGCACGAGTTGTTTAATGTGGAAACGCCGACACACAGCCGAGCTGATTTGGCTAATATTTTCATAGACGCCATAAGAACACATCAAATCAATGCATTATTATGGACTACGCATTTTGATTTAGGCCAGGGGCTGGCAACCTTTTCTGTGATGAGTGCCAATATACAATATCCAGTGTGCCATCAGTGTTTGTTAATGCACATGTCATTTATTTTTAATTTATGCACTGATAGTTAATCAGATTTTACTGAAGTTTGACCTTGTTAATAATAATAATAGACATATAATAAATAGGCCTGTCAAGCAATTAAAAAATTAGTTGAATTAATTACGTTACGTTAAGTTTTGTAACTTGTTTGTAGTTTTGTAATAAATTAATCGAATGAATCGAATTGAATGAATCACATTTATCGATATTTGCCTAATTTCCCTAATATATGATAAAGTGGTGGAATTCTCCAAAAGCCCATTACATAAATTTTAAATAGGCTATATTATTCAGCTGTAACCTGACGGAACAAAATGCTGGTGGCAATAACTGAAGATGAAAATATTAATCAAACAGATCAGACACAGCTACTCATGGACTTGTAAGTCACAGTCCGACCCAGTAGGTTAGCCTATAAATTAATTTTTTTTGCAATGGAAAATGCATGTAGGTTCAAGCTGAAGTTCTAGACGTCTATTTTACATTAATAAAATCTTACTTGCTCATCATTATGTCAAAAAACATTCAGACTATCAGCAGTTTATAATGAAAAACTCTTTTAAACTACATTTATTTGTATAAGCTGCACCACAATCATCCTCACCCGGAAATGTTCACATCCTATCCAACATGATCCTACGATAGGAATTTTCCAGTCAGTGCAACTACAATATGAAAGATTACTGTTCATTGACCAGTTTTATACAGATTAGTTTTTGTGAGTAGGCTACAGTAATGTAGCCCACAGTAAGTAGTGCAACAGTTGCCAACCTGACAGCTGCCATAATGTCCACAGAGTCACTGTTATAAAGGACAGTGTAGCCATTAATGACAGATTGATCATAAAAGCGGTCATGTTCAAGACTAAGTTTGGGTAAAAAACTAATAGCCTATCTAACCGGGATTTCAATGTTTCCAAAGACGTAAATGCGTTCATATCTGTGCTTTGATATCAACAGTGTGAATGAGGAAATTTTAGACAGCCGCTTCAGGCTCCACAGGAGGGGAGAAGTCAGATACTGACTAGGGTTTATCTGATCTCAGTTTCCCTCATCTCAGACCCAACATACTCAGAATTTTCACTAATCCTGCTTTCTGAAATGGGTCCTTGGATGAGTAAAACAGAACACATGTAACTTTAAATGGGAAGAAACTAGTAAACACACCTAAGGCCCCATCCACACTACTGCGTTTTAGAATTAAAACGGAGACCTTTTGCTACGTTTGCACCACCCATACAGACTAAAACAACGAAAAAAAAGACTTCAAACAGAGAAGTTTGGAAACACTGCAGACCCCGTTTTGCGTTTCAAAACTCCGGAGAACGTTTTAGTGGAGATGGGCTAAAACTGATGACTTTAGAAACGATGACACAGCTGCTCACGCTCGGCTCTCTGATTGGGTCTTGCAAAGCAGAAACACGGCACGCGCATGCCCAGTGTACCTGAACGGCCCTAATGTGCATTTTCAGTCATTTTAATGACCACTTCCAAAACGCAGCGTATTCGTTTTAATTCTCTGATTGTAAACTAAAATGGAGTAGTGTGGATGGGGCCTAAGAACCAAGACAAGGAACTGACACAGAAGTCTGACTACACAAGAACTAAGATAAAAAAGTAGTGAAGAAGACCTGACTGAATTTACCATGTCAGCTATTAGAGCATTCTAATGTTTTTGATTTCTGTCTAAAGTAGATATACAAAATAGAAAAGAAGTAATACATTTTAGACTTAATCCAATGTACAAAATCAATAAAAATGTGCCCTCTCTGCTCAGTTAGGACACATTCAGACTGACTTTACTACACTGTGTGTAAAAACACAACCCACTCATTCATTTGAATGAGGACAGTCGTCAGCACAGCAGAGGTGCCAACACAGGGAGCTCCTAAAAAAAAACACAGGACAGTCATCCAGCAAAAGAGTTGAACCCTGCTCTGACTTTTATTACGGTGCAACAGTGCATCTGGCAAGGTGCTGCATTGATCCATCAAATACATACAACTACTCTTTCCCTGGGGTTGCGTACTATGTACGTACCTAGATTTACTTTCTTCTTCTATTTGTTCTGGGTTGACAGAAGAGCAACCACAGCTTGCAGCTTTGGCTGTAAAGGAGAGGTATTTTATGTCCGCAACAAGACAGATATGCCCTCATGGGGCACTGTACTCTTATATTTTATTGAAGCCATCATCTGAGTTGAGTAAACATATTAGAATCTACATTATTAATTCCAATTTCTCTTGGATTCTGTTTGTTCACTCCCAAACCCTGTATAACTGAGGTCAAATCCTTCTTCTATAGCAAACATTGCCACCAATTTCCCTCATCCTGAAGACAGAGAGGGACAGAGATACACAGAGAGGAGAATGGGGTGGAAGGAGGTTAAATACAAACTGTTTCTATGAGAGGAGTTACAGGCTGTGTGCTTGAAATGTAATAACAGCTGTGTGGTTTTGAAGCTTTTAGAACCCCAACTTTTTGCACAAAACTGAAACAGTTTATTTTTTTATTATATTTCAAACAGTATGAATATTACTTGTATAAAAATTACTGATTTAACCAGCGCTTCAAAGGTGACAGAGTCAGAGTTTTCATCTCCTGTACCATGCAGTTTACACCAGTAAATCTATATGAATTAGACTTCGGGGCTTGTTGTTTCCGTTAAATCAAATGAACGATTGTATTGTGTAGAATCTAACCGATCTAACAATGTACCATGTCCATACTGACATACTGATCATACGTTTAAACATTAATATTTGTATTAACGATCTAAGCAGCTTAGAAGCAGCTAAAGCAGGTGTTCAGGCGGGTTTTAAGAGGTTTTATACATTCAAAGAACTTCTATGAAAAAACAGACCAGGCGTTTAATAAAGACCTGCGTTTATTTGTCAAAATGTATTCCCACACCAGGCTAGTAAACGGGGTAAGCGGCTATTTGGGACTCGACAATTAATTGAAGTTTTACAATATTGTAGAGTGCAGTTAACAATATAACAGTTTTAATGTGAGTTCAGATGAAGGGAGACTTTTGCTTTATTTGTATTCATTTGACCAAGTTTATTTACCATTAAAAGCCAATGTACTGACTGTTCACTACTTCACACTCCTTCTGTGTGAGTATAAGTGTTTTGTATGGCAGATAAGATGATGACCAATAGACATTAGTAGGAACTCCAGTTCTTTCTCTTATTTTTTCTCCAGACAACTTTTATTTTTCAATGTTAACAGCATGGCTCAAGTGATGGCAATGCTGGTGAGTTGGTCAACCATTTTCATCTAGCCTGAAATGTCTCAACAATTGTTGGATGGAGTTGTCTAAACATTAAGGTTCCCAGAGGATGAAGCCTACTGTCTTTGATGATCCCCTTACTTTTCCTCTATCACCACCATGAGGTTGAACTTTTAAAACTGAAATGTTGTGTCAATTATTTGATGGACGGGGTAAAGCATCATCAGCTGTGTAGCATGGTTTAGCATTTTGGAATCTTGAGGAATCTGGCTGCCCTTAAGGATGTTCCATGTTTACTACGTAAATGCTCTGTTTCTTCTGTACAGGAAAGTTTATAGAAGTTGTCTGGCTTTATCACAGACAATGTACTTCTAACAGTGAATATAAATCTATTACAAGTTTGACTTGACTGTTCTTTGCCGATGCTGCTTCAATTAACACTTTCACATTCATACATTTCATTCACTTTCCCGTTATTCAAATGGGTGTTAGCCAACTTTACAGATAGTTTGTGTCGCGCTGATCTGGCAGAGGTGCGCCTGTCTCCCGTGTGCCCGCCTCCTCCTGCATGCCGTCTCACCTGCGTGCCGCCCCGCTCTGCATCGGCAGCCGCGTGTGACCGTGCGTGCGCGCCCTGGCGCACCCTCGACCAGGTGAATTAGATTGAGCAATCAGAAGCTCGCACACACTTCAATCAGCGGGGGCATATAACGCAGTCATTTGGCTGGTGGAAATGGACTGACACGACGGAATGAGCAGCACACATCCACTGCGGGGAATGAGACTTTTGATTTTTCAGTTAGAACAGCTGAGAGACATCGACCCTCCCACAAAGGGGATCCTGTAAAAGCTGAGATATGCGGAGCAGTCTTCGCAGCCCGCCTCAAGACCTACTTCCAGAGACACTGCCGACTCCAGGTCAAGAAATGGTATCATCTTGTCGACAGTCAAACAGTCCTGGGTGCAATACAGCGTGAGAGTTATGGCTACCAGACTTTCTTCGCAAATCGCGTTGGTGAGATCCAGAGCAGTACCGACGTCCAAGACTGGTGGTGGATTCCAGGGCCAGCAAACATCGCAGATATCATCACTAGAGGGGCCAGTCCAGATGCCCTAACTGAGGACTCCGAGTGGCAGTCGGGTCCAAAGTTCCTCCAACTTCCTGACGATGAGTGGCCAAAGAAATCCGCCAGAGACGTCGCAGCCCAAGCTCGAGACAAAGTCACAAGGATCCAGAAAAAAACATTCGTAGCACTACTCTCCAGATGTCGCCTGAAAACGGCACAAAATCCAGCCCAGCTAGAGTATGAAAGACCACCAGCAGGAGCAGCAGTCCGGCATCTAGTCGATAGAAAGCGCTTCAGCAACCTGAGAAGGCTGATTGGGACTGTGGCTTGGATCTGGAGAGCAGCTAAAAAGTTCTTAAGTGCCGAAACCAGAGACCAAGAAAAGTGGGAGGCAGTACCATCCTCGGGTATCCTTACAGTCAGAGAGAGACGGGACGTGTTTCGAGACCTTTGCCTAGCAGCACAAGAGGGCGTCAACTTCCCAGGCACCACAACAGACAGATTAGTCGTCTACAGAGACCAAACAAGTGGACTTCTAGTTTGTGGTGGGAGAATCCAGACCTTCAAAGAAGACCGCAGAGCTGTTCCCCTCCTACCTTTCCAAGCCTGGTTATCTACCCTGCTAGCCAGAGAAGCACACAGTAAGGGACATGAAGGTGTGGCGGGAACCCTGCTGCGGATGAGGATAAAGGCGTGGGTCATCAGAGGAAGGGTCATTGCCCAAAAAGTCGTTGACAAGTGTATCGTCTGCAAGAAAGCAAAAGCAAGAACCTGCAAGCAAATTATGGGAAACTTACCTGATGAGAGGTCTAGTCCTGCTGCACCATTCGAGTTTACGTTCGTTGACCTGTTTGGACCTTACCATGTGAAGGATGATGTCAAAAAGAGAGTGACCATGAAAGTATGGGGCGTCGTGTTTTGCTGTATGTCCAGCCGAGCCATTCATGTCGAGCTGGCAAACACACTATCAACAGAGAGCTTCCTGCTTACCTACCAGAGATTCACCGCTGGCCGAGGCCATCCCCGTAAAATCTGGTCTGATCCTGGTACGAACTTTGTCGGCGCGAGACCTGTCCTAGAAGAGATGTACACTTACCTGAATCAACAGAGCAAAGAGTCACTTGAAGAGTATGCTGCCAAAAATGAGACGACCTGGATGTGGAAAATCCTCCCGGCCGATTCACCTCACCGAAACGGAGCCACCGAAGCTGCTGTCAGAGTCACCAAGAGAGCCCTCCAAAGCCTTGGCAATGTAGAAGGTCTTACCTTCAGTGAGTTCCTGACAGTGCTCCAGCTAGCTGCTAATCTTGCCAATGAGAGACCCATTGACGCCAGAGTCCAAAGCCGAGAAGAGCGCATCCAGTACATCACGCCAAACAACTTATTGCTTGGTCGAGCTACACAAAGTGGAGACTTCAAAACTGTCGACTACACCACCTACCCATTCAAGAGGCTCAAAGAAGTGCAAACGATAGTAAACAACTTCTGGAAGTCCTGGAGCCAACTTGCTGGCCCGAACCTGTTCATTCGCAGTAAGTGGCATACTGCTGAAAGGAACGTTACCATTGGAGACATAGTTTGGCTCTGCGACCAAAATGCACTGAGAGGGCAGTTCAGGCTTGCAAGAGTCATCGGCGCAAATCCTGATTTCAGAGGTGTCGTTCGAGATGTTCATGTGAGAGTCTCCCCAAGTTCCAGCATCTCTGTGAGAAGCTCAAGACCTGGTGCCGCAGATCCTGGATCAAGTACCATACTGCATCGGGACGTCCGGCGCCTTGTGGTCCTCATACCATGGGAGGATCAAGTCAGAGACCAGCCCACCTGAGAGTACGATCTTTCCGGGCGCCGCCACGTAAAGATCGAGTGGGAGGTGTCGCGCTGATCTGGCAGAGGTGCGCCTGTCTCCCGTGTGCCCGCCTCCTCCTGCATGCCGTCTCACCTGCGTGCCGCCCCGCTCTGCATCGGCAGCCGCGTGTGACCGTGCGTGCGCGCCCTGGCGCACCCTCGACCAGGTGAATTAGATTGAGCAATCAGAAGCTCGCACACACTTCAATCAGCGGGGGCATATAACGCAGTCATTTGGCTGGTGGAAATGGACTGACACGACGGAATGAGCAGCACACATCCACTGCGGGGAATGAGACTTTTGATTTTGACGGGCTATCGGTAAGCTCACTTGAACGTTGTTTAAATCTTTTCTGTTTAGGTGTTAATATGGGTGTGTTAAAGTTGTCGCTGCATGGTTGAAGAGAGGGAGAAACTATGTTCAAATGCATGGATATATATGGTTAAAATGTGTGGGTTTTCTACCTAATTTGTGTAAATGAATGCTTAAATAGTAAGCCAAAATTGTTTTTTGTTAAAGATTAATTAAAATGCATAATTAGTTTGGTGAAATGTGAAGAATAATATTGAATTTAAATATACTTACCGTTTTTGAAATATTTACCTTGACTTGTGTTTACTGTGGAAATACCTGTTTATTCAAAATGCTTTTTATTTCTGTGTTTAAAGGTTTTTCACCTATACTGTTCAACTCCTGTTCAATTATTCAAATAAATTATTCTGAGTGAAATCCGAAGTCTGGTCCTTGTCAAGTGTGGACACCTCGCAGTTAAAAGAAACACTTGACAGTTTGTGCCAATGTTCATGTTAAAAGATAGACACAAGATATATACATTTTATATATATATACATAATACAGTGCATCATCAACAAAATTACTGTTATAATGTTATAATCAAACATTATAAAAGAACAAATACTCATGTCTGTCACACCTGAGCAAGCACAAGTGGACAGTTCCAGCTGCAGCCTTGTGGGTGTGACTTCCCCGAACCCTATAAATTTCATCTTTGAGAACTAATTTGAAGGTTTTCTTAAAATAAAACACCTTTATTAATAATTGTAGAAATTAACACCAATAGTTTGTCTTGCTATTTTGTAAATACATGCCCCAGTATTTTCTTTTAATTCTTAGAAAGCTGGTGAGTGGCTACATATTAAAATGTGGCAGATTTACATTAAACAAAATTATGCAAATTCTCCTTCATGTATAAACCAATAGAATTAAATGAGGAGATGGAGGTAATTGTTGCCTTTAGTTTCACACTAAAGGTTACCTGTTCTGTTTTTTTATTGTATATTATTGTACTTTGAAATGCTGCCACTTTCATACTTTTGACATTTAATTCTTGTATTTCCACCATAATTATCATACTACTGATATGGCGCCTGATCAAAAGGTTGCAATGACGACTTCATAGAGAGAACTGATTAAATTTACAAAGAATATCAGTGTTAATAACCAGCTTTCGATGTATCGTATAAAAAGTGGAAAACACAATAAAGGGACCAAATTAATTTTCAATAAAACATATTATGAAAGAGCAGTGCTGGCATGTTTGTGTGTGTGTGTGTGTGTGTGTGTGTGTGCTGATTCATCCACTATGATATTTTCTGTGCCTGTATGATTGTATCCCGACAGCGTGATGGTGTAGACCCCACCTCCTCAGCTCTTTTAAAAAGGTCTCTACACCAGCTCTCTGTTGCAAGCCCCAAATGAATCACTCACAATTAATTACTCTGCGAGTGCCAAGAAAGTCTGCAGCAATGCCTGGGGTTCCTTGTCTTACTGCGGTGGATCTCATGTCTCACCATGAGGCTGAATCTACCATGTCCTGCTCCGAGGGGGGTGGTGTTTGTCCCAGTCAGCTGGGACACTGCCGCCCCCTCCCTCCCCCTGTTGTTCTGCTGCCAGATCTGTCTGTTAAGATGAGATAACAGATGATAGCGAGGCTGATGCACCAGCCATTGCCTGCTGGGAATGGCTGCTGTTTGGTGGACGGATACAAATGGCCATCTCGCCTTCAACTGTTCTCATTTTAAGAGCCAGCCCCACCCATTAAGCAACATAAACAGTTGCTTAGCGACCCCTAGTCTCTGGGGCCCCCTTGAAAATATATTTTTTATGAACACAAGACAAGACAAAGAACAAAAACATTTTTTTTTACTTCCTAACAAAAACTGACAACATTTTGTGCTATTTTTGCCACCAAATAGTAACAAAACAATAAGCTCAGAAATGGATAATATGGACAATTTAATAAAAAATGTATTAAAGTAAGTAATTTACTAAAATAAAATTAATAACCAAGACAACCATATAAGTCAACACAAACTGGGCATCTGGGTAAGTATCTTAACATATAGCCGTACCCAGTGTACCCAACAGACGTCGCCATTACTAGTTTAACTTCTCAGTAGCGTGGTGTTAGCATCGCTGTTTTCTAAATCAAATAGCTTTTCAGTAGGGAAGCTCTTTTATTGAACGAGTAGCGCAGTAGCATCCACACACGCTTCATTTTCCCAAGCAATTCTGAAGCTCAAGTCTGAAATACAACTACTAAGGATCAGTAAGAGACGCCACCACCAACACACGGACCTGTATGTGTAGCCGGCAGAAATACTTACATGTAATGGTGACATCACGTACAGATCCTTGAGCTGATGTCTGTGACTTTGCTGCAGGGGAATGAAGACATGCGACTCTGTCTCTCTCTCTCTCTCTCTCTCTCTCTCTCTCTCTCTCTCTCTGTCTTTCTGCTTTAGGCCTTTTAAGTTTAGGTAAACAATGTTGGCAGAGTAGGAGTTCACATATAAACAATAAAATAATTATATAAATAAAAAACGATAAAATGGCATTATAAAAACTAAAAAAAGAGGAAAAAACAATCAAAAACAAACTAAAAACACAATATAGGCCTATTGAAAATATGTCTTACTTTTTCCAAGGAACAATTATTACAGACTACATGGATATGAAATACAGAAAAATTTAATATTTTCATCCTCGCCTGGTAAAAAAAGCTTTATTTTGATGCAATAAACTATCAAAACCATCCTAAGGTAGACTATAATGCACCTGAATATCTTCTAATACACCTAGAATACAACTGTAACTGTAAATTTGATGAAAAGAAACTGATATACAACAGTTATTACACAATCTTTCAAAAATATACCAGGCGAATGTCCATGTTTTGGCCATATTTACTGTTTATATGTTCACTTTTATTGGTAGTTATCTTCAAAACATTATTTCTGTCCATACAACCACGTTTCAAATAACATAAAGCTTCCAAAACATTGAAATATTGATAAAAACAGTCAATATAAATGCACTCCCAAAAGCACTTCCATGCTTTATAGGCCCACAGCTTGAGAACAGAACAGGGCTGTGAGTGGGCTCATTTTGATTCGTCGATTTCAGGCATATCCTGCATGTCTGTGTAGCTCCTACGGTTCGCCAGAGGAGACCGATAAAGATCGCCTCCGCCAAACTACACTCTTCTTCGGCTCTCATACCCGTGACACAAACGAAACTAAAGACCACAGCCGACCTCACCAAGATCGCGGCCCGCCAGACGATCTCTGTGGACACAAAGCGCCACAGTTTTTGGACGGAAAACAGCTAGAACAGCGAAAATCAATTACGTACCTGGTACCGGGTCAGTCCGTTCCCATTGCGTTAAGCTGAACCCAGAAGCAGACTGTGGACAGTTTCAAAGATTTATTCGTACAAGGGAAATTTAGGAATTTAGGCAAACTGGTCGTGGTCGTGGACTTCAGAAAGAGCACAGCCCCACCCTCCTCCATCATCCTGTGTGACTCCTCAGTCACCACTGTGGACTCCTTCCGCTTCTTGGGCACCATCATCTCCCAGGACCTCAAGTGGGAGGTGAACATCACCTCCATCATCAAAAAGGCCCAGCACTACTTCCTGCAGCAGCTGATGAAGTTCAGCCTGCCAAAGACAATGATGGTGCACTTCTACACCGCCATCATAGAGTCCATCCTCACCTCCTCCATCACCATCTGGTACGCTGCTGCCACTGCCAGGGACAAGGGCAGGCTGCAGCGCATCATTCGCTCTGCAGAGAAGGTGATTGGCTGCAATATTCCTTCTCTTCTGGACTTGTACTCCTCGAGGACTCTGAGGCGAGCAGGAAAGATTGCAGCTGACTCCTCCCACCCCGGACACAAACTGTTCCAGACTCTCCCCTCTGGCAGGAGGCTGCGGTCCATCAGGACCAAAACCTCTCGCCACAAATACAGTTTCTATCCGTCTGCAACTAGCCTCATTAACAAGGCCTGGGTCCCCCACTGACACTCCCCCCTTGCAAATTATACAAATGTCTCTGCACATGTAAATACTGTTTCATCTCGTGTTGTGCACAGACCTGGCATGTCACACATATTTGTTGTTGATTGTTGATCTTTGTTGTTGTATATTTTTATGTTGTCTTCAGTTGTGTTACTTCTGCACGGCACAGACCCAGAATAATGCACATGACATTGCATACATTTGACAAGGCACTGCAGGTGAATAGGATAAAGAAAATAACTAAAGCTAAACTTCCCCAGTTAAAGCTTCAAGAGTCTCTTCCTCTGAAATGTTATGTTTAAATATGCAGATTAGATTGTTTCTGTTAATTTAGAAGAAATCTACAGATGCAAACAGACGGAGGGTAGTAGGATTAAAACTAACACCATCTAAATGTGTCATTTGCAGGCTTTCTTTCCATTTAAAGTAAAATAAGACATGGAAGCCAGATAGTCCAAAATCTCAAAATGTACCACTATATGAAAAAACTGTCCTACATTAAACAGTAACTTCATTATTTTGATCATAGGCTGAGGCTCCTCATCTAATAACTTTCCATTCTATTAGTTTATTGTATGCTGAGAGATCTTTACATGATACAGACAGCCCTACTCTAATGTGAAACTAAGTCTTTGTAACCATCAGTTATTGTGTGTGTGTGTGTGTGTGTGTGTGTGTGTGTGTGTGTGTGTGTGCGTGTTACCGTGCGCACGATACTAAAGAAGACCATGTTCTCTGTGTGAACTCATTATTTTGTAGATACCTGTAGAGTATGAAACAATTATATGAGTGTGAGGGAATTAAAATTGTCAGTAAAGAAGTCAGAGTTGTGTTAATATATTTAACGTTTTGTTTTAAAAATAAATAAATGATATGGATGAATGCATACAATAATAATAATGATAATAATTTTTGCCCTTTTTTTTATTTGAGCCCTTGCCCCCCAAAATGTCTGTGCACATCCCCGCTGGTGTGGGTTTGTCTGAGTGGATGAGATGAATTGTTAATGATCCTCATGGGAAAACTGAGTCACAAGGTCAATAATAATGGGATACAGCAAAAGGAAAAAAAAAGAATATAATAAATGATAAGTATGAATGAATCAAAGCACTATGAGGGTGTGCAGAATAAGAGTAGAAGAACATAATGAGACAGAAATTAAATCAAAATAGCCATTTATGAAGTTTATGCAATAAGTCTAAAATTATTATTATATCAGAATGTTTTAAATGTATGCATATGTGCATTTTGTCCCAAGTTGTTCTCATAATGCACAGCTCAGCGTGGGCAGTGCTGATGTTTAAAACACTTGCCAAGAGGGAAAAAAATAAATAGATGTATTCTTTTGTCTCTGAATCGTACAGCAAAAACAAATTGAAAGGAAAAATAAGGATAGAACAAGGAAGGGAAAAAATGTGTGTTGGACTACCAGCACCTCAGGGCAAGAGAGATCTGTGGTTTGTGCATGTACTTTGAATACAGAACACAGGCCACAGTACTGGCTGTCGGAGCACATAATATGTATAACTATGTGCACCCACACAAATTCACATGCTTCAGCAAGATACGTGACCTGAGAATCTGAGGTCAGTATCCATCCCATCATGCAAGTGAAACAATCAATGTCTACCTAAGTACACCTCACCATCTGTCCCATTTCAATATTTTTCTGTGGTCAATAGTTGTGTTTTCTATACCTTTAACATTATGATGTGTAACCAAACAGTCTATCTCAAGTAATATTAAATCCTAGTATCCATCCATCCATTATCTACACCTGCTTATCCGTGCAGGGTTGCAGGGGACTGGATCCAGTCCCAGCTGACATTGGGTGAGAGGCAGGGTCCAGTGTGGACAGGTCACCTAATTAATTCCTAGTATTCTTCCTTAAAAACATAACACCCCAATTTAGCCTTGCACTCATATAACATTGTTACCAACATTGTCTCAACGATGGACAGTTTGAAACAAGAGGATTATATTTGATGCAGTAAACCCAGAGCTGTTGTCTTTTTAATTACATGAATTATTCTTCCTTGTCAGAATCTGGTGCCTACATTCCCCACAATGCAATTCGGCCACGCACGGTTGGGTCAGAGATTTGGGTGTATTATACTAGTGGAAGCTCATGTAGCCTGGAGTCTCTAGCCTTATGCAGAGATGATGAGTGGGCTGCAGAGGTCTGGTAAGCTCACTTCTCCACCCCAAGATTTTTTTCATTTTCAAACTTGTAGTCTTCAGTCCCAACTGAGGCCATCTCAAGTGATAACTTGAGGATATTTATCTGATTTCTCACAGCTCCCTCTGGAGACACTAAAGGCTTTATTCTACTTTTTTTCACATATGCAAATCAGACACACAAACAGGCAGGCAGCAGCCCCTCCCCTTGGCTTGTGTGGAGATGAGTGGTGATCAAATATTTGCTAACATGCATGGCTCATGAGCTGCTAGCTAATGTAATAAGTTAGCTAAAGTTTAGATAAGGCTGTAGCTACTTTTTTCACAGATGCAGAAGTACTCCTCAAGATCTGTAAACAGAGTTTGATGTGTAAAATTTGTGCTCTTCCCCTTTAAGAGACACATGGCTCATTTAAGAAACATCCATTATTTTCAAAAGGACAAATGCTATGAGTTAATCTCAGAAGTGTCATGTAAAAGACGTTTTGATTTTAGTCATGACTTGGAGTTGAGTCAAAATGGAGACACAAACGACTAAATCTCCCTCTAGCCCAAAGATAAAAAATTACTAGTGCTGGGCAATAATAAAATTTTTTAATCTTGATTAATTTTATGATTTTATGCAATCACATAGTTATGCACAAAATTGAATAATGAATTCTAAAGTAGTGTATTGCGCAATTTGTATTTAAATATACTGCAATATACACAAAAGTGCAATAACGTGGTTTGCAAGCACTTCAATCAAATAAGGTTCTTTTTACCAGCAGTATTCCCTTTACACAGTAGCAATAAAATATTTCTTTTAAATCTCAATTTAAACATTAATGTAATCAAATCAAATATAAAACCAATGCTATTTGTCACTGTCAGGGCATTACCTTTTATCTAGCTTGTTACAACAAGTTAGAGCCATGATCAGAACATCATAATAGGCACCTTCTGAGCAACATGTTAACATATATAAATCTGTTTTCTTGTTTTTTCTGAACAGGTATCAGCAGAAACATTTTTCTTTTGTCAAGTAGCAACATAAACAGTTTATGTTCAGTAGCAAGTGTCCCTGTTAGAGTGAGGTGAAGTGCTTGCCTCACGCACACGCCTGCCCACTAGCGAAGTTGTATTGTCTTTTTGTACTCGACATGCAGCACAAATCAGCCAATGGAAGAGAGACTGATCATCACTGTTTGTGAGTTTCCAGAATCTATTACTGTTTACTAAATAGGACATCAACAGGAGGGAATTCACATGGCAGAGCATTCCCGCAAAAATAGATGAAGGCCTATCAGGTAAAGTTCTGTAAAGTTAGCCTATAAGTTTAATTTAAGTTAAAAAGGTGGTATTATACTTTTTGGCTTTTTTGTTCTCCTCTATTGAGTTATATACCTTTGTGTACATGTAATAGGTTTGCAAAGTGAAAAAGCCCAAAGTCCACCCCATAGGGAGTTCCCACCTCCCACAGAAAACTCTCTGCTCTGAGCTGCTTGAAAACAGCTCGTTTGTAGTCCAGCCGCTTCCCTTTCATCCTTGTGACGACACAGGGATGAAAGCTAAATGTGCCTCATATAACGCTCACCAAGCGGTTACTCCGACACGCCCTCAAAAATACTGATGGAAAAACACTGAGCTGCAGCACACACCTCTTCTCCCTTCCAAACACTAGTTACCCTTTAGGCAGTCAATGGACATAAAGTTAATGTGATGTAGAGACGGAGCTTGGTTATATCTTTATGGATGAAAGATACATTTGTTACAGATTAATAACTCATGACTCTGAAACCCTTGCTCCAGTCTATGTTGCCAAGCTGGTCAACAACATATCCAGCTGAAACAAAGCCCTGTTTGCTTCTCACTGACATGCCCTTCTCTGCTTCTGCTAGTAGTCTTTAACTAGGAACTGCGCATGTGTAACTCCCAACAAAGATCATTTAGAGACAAGATGTATCACTCCACAGCTAAAACGAAGCCTTCAACACACAGGGTGAAAAGAGGAGCTGCAGCAATGTGCAGTATGAAAAAAATGGTGTTTTTTGAAAATTAAACCATGTAAACCTGTTCTGGTACAACCCCTAAATAAAATTTTTAACCTGAAAATGAGCATAATACCAACTCTTTAAATAGGCTACAGCTGTGTAGCGCACAGAAGCCTTTGCCATGGTTATCCATAGAGTGCCTGCCGTTCACTCGCGTAATACTTGTCTCCCTTTCTGATCAACAGAGCAAAGAGCAACCCCGCAGGGCCAAGCGACTATGTTGCGATTTTAAGAACGTTCCTATCAACATCTTCCCCAATACTAATCAGCATGCAGTGTGTAGCTATCCACTTCGCTATGGCATTTGTTCGCTTGTCTTGCTTTTGGATACCTGCTGAGAATTGCATGCACCTTGCGGGTGGCTCATTTATGCTGACAAAAGAGGATGCAAATCTTGGCAGGTAGCCTACATAATCTGTTTTTACCGAATTATGCATCCAGGTTCTTTTCAGACACTTTGTTGTGCACATTGATCAAAAGCGGTTATCGCCACATCTTTTCGCTGAATCTCAAGGAATGCTATTTTTACTTTAAGTGTAATAAAATATTAACGACTCTAAATGTTCATAAAGTATGTACTTAAAATAATTTATCACCACTGATGAACCCCCCAAAGATTATTATAGCGTTTAAAAGCAGTAGCATATTTGGTGGTGCGTGCAATTCTCGGCAGGCATGCAAAATTTGGCATAACACTTGAGCCTCCCTCCACTGCTTGTTTGGGTGGGTGATTTGCAGGCTGATCAACATCCCACCCCTCCTGTGACCCATGGTTTCACTGTAGGCCTATATGTATTAAGTGAGCAACGGACTTTCAAAATAATAATAATACTAAAATGCGTTAAAATAATTGCAGGCATTAATTAATAACGTGTTAACGTGCCCAGCCCTAATAATTACATGATAAAAAAGTGTTCAGTGAACCAACTCTTCATCTTCAACTGATATACTTAGATTGTTGACCATAAGTAAACTTAGCTTAACATAGTTCCTAATTCCATAATGAACTGTTCTAAACTCAAAAGAACAGGGGACTTGACTGAAGACTTCATAGCCAAGACTTGAGACTTACTTGTTACTTGCAAAACAATGACTTTTTCTTACTTCTTTGTACAACTGAAAAGTTGATTAATTCTGTTTCTCTAAGTCTACCCCCTATTGCATCCCTTTACTGCATGTGTGACTGTAAAGTCTTATTTCTTGCTTTCAGTAATTGTGTTATCTGCCTGTGTGAACAGCAAGAGACGTATTTTAATTGCTGGAAACGGTCATGACCTGCAGACAGTGTGCCATACCTTCTTAATGTTTTACACTCGCTGTTCCCAGTTGATCGGGTGCATCTTTGTATACAGTCATTAGCAGAGGTAGCGCGGTTGCTTGGGGGCAGCTGACCCAGGGCCCCAGCTGGGTAGGGGCCCCTTACATAGGCCACAAGCATTATGCCAGTTTCTTACACATACAACTCAAGAGAGTTGCATGCAGGTATCTACCAACATGAAAACAGCCAGTGCAGCTATTCTTATCAAAGAAACAGGCACGTCACTCCTGGTTTCAATGGTAAACCACCACAAGAATGACAATTACCAACAAAAACCACTATATTCTAAGCAGACACGTATAAACAAACAAATAGGAGACTTATTAGGAAATTTTAACACAACTCCCTTCACCGCCATGCATCATGGGAATTCTGAGGGACGGACTTAGGCTGCTATATATCACCCCGGAGTAACACAGACGACTGTGCGCCGTGGTTTAGTTCAGTCCTCAACTTCCACTGGAAGCCGAAGTGTTTCAGCAGCAGAGTGTGTAGCATGCCCCACCTTCTTCACAGCTTCATGTGACCCACTTTCGTTCAGTCGTCTGCACATCCCACAGGGAGCATTTCAAAATAAGAGCGTTTTGCCTGCCTGATTTTGCTGACGTATTTAGATTTTGTTTATTTGGTGATAAGTGCTGGCTTTGTGTGCTTTTACCATGATTAAGTATGCAACATAGTTAAATTGTTTTAACTGTCAACTGTCATATATCAACTATTGATAACGGCTGCGTATTCTCTCCAGAGAGGAGCTGAGAGACACTTCTGGTGTGAGCACAAGAATTAACTAGAGTGGCTGCGATCAGCTCCGGCAGCCGCGACGAAGACGGACTCATTGCACTTTCGGAGTGAGTCTGGGATCATTTAAACTTGATATAACTGACTCCACCCCCACTTTGGTCAGAGTCTAGCTCCGCCACAGTATACAGTAAAGCTGTTGGAACTGGTGTTCAGTAACTTACCAAATCCCACTTCATCACTTGGCTTTACCAATCAAAATATCAAAATGATCATCCATGCGTGTCCATTGAAAAACTTGAGGAACATATGAAATGATTGTTAGAAACAAATATCTGACTGCTATTTTTGTATATATTTGTGGCTTTGAAAGCTGGAAAACTGTATGATCTCTTTTTCTCTCTTCATTTTCATTAGTCATTCATTGAACACAAACTGCCTCAGTGGACTACATGTTGATTAATATTTATTTCCTTTATTCTTTGATCATTTTGCTGATTAAGAAGCATTATGAATATATGATATGTTTGTGTTGACATAGGTGTTATGTTGCTATATTCGTGATGGTCTGACTGTCAAGTGCCATTTCCACTGGGCTGCAGAAAGAAGAGCATGGTCAGGTGCTGTGTTACCTGCTGGCACCAAAAAAACAGCTGCAAACCATCCCATCACCCTATCTGCCTAAACACATGCACACTGAAGGACAAAATAAGTGTTTTGTGATATTGTACATGATTTGAAAGAGTTTGGACAATCCCTACATTTTGCAACAAAATAAAGCACTGAAAAATCATTACACAAATCATCAATCATCAACTAAAATAATTATCCTATCACACTGCTAAGCAGAGACAGATAAGTGACACAGAGTACATGATATAAGTAAGAGAACAGATGACATTAAAAGACCAAACCATATTACTACTTCTAAATAAGGTTGCATTTTCCACACCTTCCATCAATTGATTTCTGTTGATGGCAGTATTTATGTAATAAAAAACAGAGTTTTGAAAGTTTACGTGAGTTTGAGAAGTTCATTTTTTGCACTATTTGTGAGTAAGTAAGTAAACTTTATATAGCACCTTTCAGAGACAAGAGGGGTCACAAAGTACTTTACAGTAAAAATAAATAAATAAATAACAACACGTAAAATACAAAACCATATGGCTAGTTAAATGCTTGTCTTAAAAGATGTGTCTTTAGGTGTTTTCTAAACGTTTCCTCAGAATCCAAGGCTCTCAAGGCTAAAGGAAGAGAGTTTCAGGGCCTTGGAGCCACCACACAGAAAGCACAATCACCTCTTGTTCTGGGAATAGTTAAAATGTCTTGGCCTGAACACCACAGAGAGCAACCAGAAGTGTGTGCATGCAATAGATCCTGGATGTAACCGGGAGCATGCAAGGCTCTGTAAGTAATGATTAAAATATTAAAATGCACTCTAAAACCAATCGGAAGCCAATGAAGGGCCTTAAGCACAGGAGTAATGTGCGATCTCCTGCTGGTCTTAGACAAAAGTCTTGCAGCTGCATTCTGTACAACTTGCAGTTGATTTGTTTAAACAAGTGTACAGTACATTGCAATAATCCAAACGAGAAGAAATACAAGCATCAACAAGCATCTTCATCTCTTTTTTAGAAACCACAGATCTAATCTTAGTTCTCTTGTTCCTGAGATGGAAAAAACAAGAACGAACCACCAATTTAACATGATTGTTAAAACTGACACAACAAAAATGACACCCATATTTCTCATAACATTACAGTCAGTGGATGATAGAGCCCCAATGGCCTGCCTAATCTTAAAGGTAATGTTGTCTAGGGCAAAAATCATCACCTCAGTTTTGTCTGAACTCAGTTGCAAAAAATTGTCTGATATCCATTTTTTAATGGAGGCTAAGCAACTGTGCAACAAGGACGGTTTGTCTAGCCTATCTGGGCTAAAAGATATATATATTGTATGTCATCAGCATAACAGTGATGAGATATTTCTTTAAAACTACCAAAAATCTTTCCAAGAGGAAGCATATAGACTAAACAGCAGGGGACTGAGCACAGAACCTTAGGGGAACACCACAGGACAAAGGAGCAGAGTCTGACATATATGTTCCTATGGACACGAAAGATAGGAGGAAAACCATTTCAGAGCTCATCCAGTAATGCCCACAATTGGTTTCAGTTTATCAATCTATCAATTTATCAATTTAGGTGGTTCGCAACAACCTTTTCCAAAATTTTTGAGATAAAATGCAATTTAGAAATAAGCCTGTAGTTTTTAAATGAAGCTGCATCTAGATTGTTCGTTTTTAAGATAGGCTGAACAACAGCATGCCAACCTGGCCCAGCAGAAGAGATAGCTTTAAAATTTAAACCAAACATGGGCCAAATAGATGTATGGATTTTAAAAGCAAAGATGTGGGTAAAATATCAACAGGGCTATGGGAAGGTCTCATAGTGCCCACTAACTTGATGATGTCATTTAGAGAAATGGGGCAGAAGGAGTCCAGTATTGAAAGTCTGTGATGTGTAACTAGATGGGGGTTTGCTAATGGTACAATGCCCGTCCTGACAGCTCTAACCTTGTCCACAAAATGAGACAAAAAGTGGTTGCAGTCATCATTTGAAAACACAGGGACAATACATGTAGCAGGAGAAACAATGTTGTTAATAGTCTCAAACAGAGCTTTAGGATTTTTTTTACAGGCAGATATCAGTAAAATAAGATGCTCTAGCATTCTTGATCATTTCGTTTAGGTATATTTAAGAGCTCTTTAAGATGCAGGTGGTGGACTTGGAGCTGAGTCGGGTTTCCATAAATGCTTAGTACTCTGACAGACATGCCTCAAGCTGCGAATGGCGTCATTCATCCACGAAGATGTATTAACAGAAGGAATTTCTCGTGTTAAGAGGCACCACTTTGTCCAACAGCAGGGTGCAATGATCATTAAACGCCTGTGCGCACACGTCTGCGTCATTTGAGATAAGAATCGAGCTTGAGTCAAATGCGGCTGAAAATTTCTCAACAGTAAGCTGGTTAATCAAACGTGAGCAGGACGCTCGTTTAGCAGGCAGAGGATCCTCATCACAAACCGATCAAATAAAATGCATTTTTGATCACTAACAAATGAATTTTTGGTGCAATCATTATTAATGTTTATATCATGAACGATATCGAATGAATGTCCCTTGCTGTGCGTAGGACCAGACACATGCTGAGTAAAGTTAAAAGATTCAGTGATATTTACAAATTCAAGTATCATTATCCACATGAATATTAAAATTGCCAACAATGATCAGTCCGTCCAGCTTATTAATGGATGATAAGAAGTCAGAAAAATCAGTAAGAAAAGAGGCTGCCAGCTCAGGTGGCCGGTAAACTAAAATACAATAAAATGTATTTGAACAACCAACTTTAGTCATCTTTAGTTCAAAAGAAGAGTACGTGCCAGCGCTCATTGACTGGCAAATGAAATGTTTTTTTTAGTAGGCAAAGGGACCAGAGCCCTGGGGAAGACAGAATGAAGACAGAATGAAGACATGAAGGTCTGGAGTCAAAGACCCCCAGCTTCAGGAGTTTCTTCAGATGACTCTGCCTCCCTGTCCTTTTTCCGCGCTTTCTCTGCCATTTAATCGTAGGTCGTATTTAGCCTTCTCCATGCCGCATACAGACAGCAATTGCAGACGGACATATGAACGTACATCCGTCACTGCACTCCCCCATGGAGGATCGGATCAACTGTATTGTTTGGCGATCGTACACCCATACAGTAGACACAACATTTGTAGACAAACTTAACAGCAATATAGTGCAGGAAACAAACAAAACCAGTCGGGAAGAACAACCAGCCGCAGCAGAACCGGAATCTCAGAGTCATAATCTGCATTATAAGTTAACCTATTTGGAAAAACATTTGATTGTAAAGGTCTGCCAGTGTGTTGTGTTTATGTGAAATGTGATATATTTTGTGAAAGTTGTGAGTGTTGGCTGTCAAACAATCAAAGTTTGACTCTCAGCACGACAGAGAAAGATAGAGAGACTTGTTCAGGATGTTCACTAACATGGACAGAGATAGTGGGACTGGGTTTGTAAGAGTCAGTAACATGGAGAGAGAAAGGGAGATTGGGTTCAAATGGTTTAGAACCCTGAAGGGAAACATAGAATTTTACCCACTCAGTATTTACTTCAAATTGGGGAGTAGTTAAAAAAAAAAAATAATTCTAAAGCAGCATAAATAAATAGTGTATTTGTAATATAGACCAAACACCTCTTTAAACAGGGATCCGAATGCTTTATTGGTATAAAAAGTAAAAATTGATTTTATAAAACACTATATAGTTGTTTACCTGAAATGCATGTTTACCTGAAAATGTTTTTGTGGGCCTGTTTAGGTATGTTTTTACTGCATTCATTTTGTTTGTCCTTACAATACATTTTCCTTTAAAGCTCCAGTAGTGCAAAGAAGAGACTGCCACTTGGGATGTTGATGTTCTTTGAAGGTGTGATGATGTGTGAAGCCCACACCTGTGCTGCCTGGTCCAAATCATCCTTGGCTTTTAAAAATATGACTTTAAGACACTGATTCCAGCTTTTCATGATAAATTCTAAAGTCCAACTCCCTGTTTCGGCATGTTTGGAATGAAGGCTAATATCTGGGTATGTTTTAACTATATTTTAAGTTTGACTTTAAAATGCCATATGTAGTTCAGTTCCTTATTTCCTTAGGTAAGTATTCCAAATGCTTGCTCCTCTCACATACGAGGGCTTGTCCTATTAATGCATTTGAAAAACATCCTCCTATTCTTCTTAGAAAAATACATGCAAACCATTTTACCAGTGAGCCACTTGAGTAATGTTTAGGCAGTCAGCAATTAAGAGATCTTTAACAATACCATTCACAGATTTACAAAACTGCATCATCTGCATATATTTGTGATTGTAATTCAGCAAAAGCTAAAGACATATTATTAATATAGACATTAAAAAGTATATGGAACCATGAGGGACCACGATGTTGAACTTAAGAGTCACATGAAAAATTCCCATGTTCATCCAGGCACAAAGTCTAAATTCAAAGAAGCTACAGTGTGCAGGTTAAATATGTAAACATGATGGTCACTGATATTTAGCTCTTAGTGAGAAATTATTTCAAGGTAAAACAGAACCTTGACATGGTAAATATCAAATAAATCCCACCGGGATTTTATGGACTCATTGTTCATAAGATAATACTACTTTTAAATCAAACTAGACTTATCAAGCTATATTTATGCATGTCCTTCATCGGTCTTCCCCTTAACTTCTGTGGGTTTGAATGTGTAAATTAACTCACAATGGAGATGCACTGTATATCCTCCCAAACAAGCTGCCTCCTAAGAATTACTGCAGCGTCTCGCCCAAAGCCTTGCCTTGCTTCCTGTGCCACCCCCGCCTCTTACATTTCTGCCTGAGACTCAAAGACACAGCAGTTATTTATTTCTTGTTGGAGATTCATTACTTGTTGCTGGCGTACTTTGAATGGTTGGTGTGGGCTTAATAAATTCAGGCTCTCTTCTCCCGCCTACTACCACACTGCTCCCCACCTCAGCTAGTCCAGAAAGATTGTCTGTGTGTGTTTGTGTATGTAGTTGGGTCTCTTCAGCTTGTGAAACAAAGCCTTGTGAAATGAAGCACCAAAGAGACCTTTGTTTGAGGAAGATCATTTAATCAGGAAGCTGGACTGATTTAGCCCTACATGAACATACACACACACACACACACACACACACACACACTCACTCACACATATATGCATACAATCTGAATTTGGCTGTAGTTTTCCGTAATCTATGGAGAAATCTCCAGATGCAAATAGAAAAACTGTACTATAAACACCTAAATGTGTATTTTCATAAAAGAGAGCTATCCCTGAGCCGCAGGCAAACTGGCCAACAGCTGCAGTCTATTTTTTGAAGATGAAGAAAA
Source organism: Micropterus salmoides (assembly GCF_014851395.1). NCBI lineage: Eukaryota > Metazoa > Chordata > Actinopteri > Centrarchiformes > Centrarchidae > Micropterus > Micropterus salmoides. Next base: position 27,377,748 of record NW_024040040.1, on the reverse strand, counting down.
TCCTAATAACTGCACTATGCACACACGTCAGAGATATGTACAGCTTCAAATGGCTATTGCATATTCATTATTTCTAATTCAGTTCTTGAGTTTGAATTGAATTAGTTCAAATTTGAATTACAGGATGTAAAACTAATAAAAACCCCAGAGTCCCAGTATCATCAGTGCATTTCAAGGACAAGAACCCTCACATGCCAACTAATACAACACAGCCAGTTGTACTATGTGTGTGTAAACACAAGATAATTTACATATTTCCACAACAGCTACAATTGTATTTAAATCTACTCTCTAAAGGTGTCTCTATCCTGAGGACGATGTTGTGATTAGCAGTACAGAAAGCTAGCTAGCTTGTTTACCTCGTCATGTAAACAGCTAAATTACTTGTAAACAAAACTAAAATACTAACCATTGTTAGCAAGTACACACTTTAACCCAACACACAAATAAGCATGAGCAGTGATTATAAAAACCTCATTAGTGAAAAGGGGAGTATTTAGCATTAAGGAATCAGGACACACACATTCCGCATCATGTTTGTAATGACTGGGTTTGGGAGTATGGTGTTCTGAAAACTCAAAAGCTACAGGCTCCCCTTGCAGGATTCCTCAAGTAAATGCTTTTCCAACCACAGGCTAACATTACGTACTAAAACATGAGGACACTCACTCTCAATCAATCCATCACCACAACAACTCACTCCACTCTGACAAACTGCCTTACTGGCTCTATCTTGTACCTTGACAATAAATAATGACAGTGTGAGATTTTCTCAATCAATATATCAGCAGTGTTGGGCAAGCTACTTGGAAAATGTAGTGAGCTAAGCTACTAGCTACTCTACATTAAATGAAGCTTCACTACACAGAAGCTACCCCCCCAGCGAAATGTAGCAAGCTAAGCTACAGCAACATGGCAAAAGTATAACTTAGTTACATCAAAGCTACTTTTAATTTTTTTATAGTTTATAGTTAGGTCATATGACCTAACTATAAACTATAAAAAAAAGTAGCTTTGATGTAACTAAGCTATACCGGTAAGCTAAAAATATATCTAAGCAAACTCTAAATCAGACCATGACCACCTTTTATTACTTGTTATTTTGCATGTTAGGTCTATTTTATGACTAATCACATTTTTAATCTGTTACACATGACTAATCCAGGGGTAACACTACAGGACACTTGATGTGTTGTCCTCCTGGGCAGTTATTTTCTCATGTTGTTGCTACAACAGCCAACAAAGAAGTTAATTTCCCAAGCACTGACTTCCCATGGATCTTTTTTCTACTTTACTTCTCTACTTTTACTTTGTAAGAGCAAATGTTCCATTGTTGACAATGAATATAGTGTCTCCAGTGTTTGAGTCCACATGTGTGAACAGAGAGTCAAAGAGTTAAACAACTTTTAAAAAACACCAATTCAATGACGACATTGTTAGTGGTGTTATTAGAGGCAGAGACTAATGGACATTTTCAGTAGAAATCTGTTTTCGGTTTGTAGGTTTATTTGTGTGTCTGTGTATGTGTGAGTGTTTTCCCACTGTACTGTGTAGAGAACCTTGACTGTTCATTGTGTTGTTGCCAGATGGATTGATTTGTTTGTCTCAGAAAACACTAATCTCAGAGAAATTTAAAGAAAATGGTTAAAAAAGCTAAAACATCTAGTGAGTTCGGTGGGTAAAAATGCCTTGTTAATAAGAGAGGTCAGGGCAGAACTGCTGGAGTGGAAGGTGACATAATTTATGAATTACAACAGTGCTATACAGAAGAGCATCTCTCAGCTGACAACACATCAAACCTTTAAGTGGATGGGCTACAGCAGCACAACACAAGCAAAGATGAATTCATGGATCCATCCAACAGTTCAGGTGATCTAACTAATATCAACAGGAGCCTGACGCTTGTATATCAGTAAAGAGGCTCAACACGAGGGTGAATGGGCATGAATGTGTATTGAACACATTAACTGTAGTTCAGACATAATTATCCCCAAAATGACAAACAAAAATAATAAATTACCCACATGTCCCTGAGTTTGGTGGGTTGACTGTGGCCCAATCTGTGGATCTCAGGAGGTAATGGCCTGTATGATGCCCCTCAAGGACCTGTAGGTTGGCTCGCCATCCAGTAACTGGAATCTGTAGTCTTACTCTTGGCACTGTTCTTCTTGGCAGAAGAAAACATTTAGCAGAGCATCCTTTAAATTTGTCCCAGTAATCTACATAAAAAACATGGCTTATTAGCAGCAACATTTGACCTTCACAAAATTAACACAGTTCTCAGGCAACAGAATTGCAGTTTGCTAACCACGTTTCACCCCAAACACTACATGCAAACCTTACTAACACCCAAACACCTTCTGCTTTGGGTAGTTAACAAAGAGATCTTCACTATTGAGTTATTTCGTTATACTTGTTTTTGTACCACATAGGTTAATGAGTTATAGCACGCTACTTCTCCATTTTAGTTTTATCTGGCCAATGGAATTAAAAGAAGTTAGTGTAGCCAGTCCCAAACTGTCTGAAGGGGCTACTACCAAAGCAGCAGAGAAGTTTGACATTCAGTTTTCCTGATGGTGATTCACTGTAACTTATGATGCTGTATTCAAACCTGTCTGAATATAATTTAAAAAGATGGGTTGCTCTTTGTAAGATAAATAGATTTAAGACTTTAATACTTTTACAGCCAGGTACTTTTTTACTTTTACTTGAGTAGTATCATGCTGGATGACTTTTACTTTTACTTCAGTAACATTTTTTGTGTGGTATCTGTACTTTTACTTAAGTATGTAGGGAGAGCCGGGACGATTGAAATGCGGGACGAATGAAACACAGTGATTTTCTCGGAGCCCATAAAAGTCTGATATGCCAACTACCTCAGCACATACAGAACACAATACTTAACAGAACCGGGATAAATCGGGTGGATACGTCACAAAAGAAGCTGTTTTCAATCACGGAAAGTAAATTCACTCAAGCGATCATTTTATTTGAATGACGAGTTGTGTTTATTGTTCCATGTGTCACGGTCATCACATGAAAGATTAGTTAGTACTTTAACACAGTTTTACAGTTTAGAAGCTAGTGAAGTTTAAACATCAGGTTTCAATCGTCCCGACACGCAGCCATTGTACCTTATTTTGCTGCAGGCCGGACCACCAGGATACTCACAGCCAAATAACAGGGTCTTCACAGTAGACCAGGAAAACAGGCTGCAGATGTGCATAAAAAGGGAAGCCAATAGCTAATCCATATGTGCATTAATTATTGGATATTCTAGTTAGCCAGCTAAGTTATATTTATACAATTTTTTATTAAGAAAAAAGGACATAATGAGTTTACAATTACATATTAAGGAGGGCAGTTTAAAGTTTCCAAAAAAAACATAAATTATTTAAATGTATATCGTTGTGTTTCATCCGTCCTGCACAGTAGGGACGAATGAAACAGTGCGCACCTTTCGTTGAATGTGAAATTATACTGAAGTCGTTCCACATTTTAACACCTGGTATTGATAGAGCACACACGTGCGTTGTTGATCACAACAACAAATGATTTCTGTCTGTAACGTTATCTTTTAAAATGACGTATATCTGAAAAGTGTTTCAATCGTCCCGGCTCTCCCCTACGTCTTCCACCACTGGTGATCAGTCACGTGTCCCAAACTTCATCATCTGTGGAGACTGACCCATGACACTTGGCAAGAGAAATCATCATTCTTTATGACTGAGTGTTAATGTTTTTTAACAATCCATATACTATTATGGTTCAAGGTTAATTTGCAGATGTTTAGTTTAGTTTTTGTCTCCTCTCACACACATACTATGCACACATATAACCTTGATACCATAAACCAAATGACGGACCTGCATCAGCGGTGGAGCAGCTTGGCAGTTTCACCTCAGGAAATACTGGAGCAAAGACCTTCCTTGATTTACACACACTCTCACACATACCTATAGGATACCTAGAGGATAGGATTTTGATGATGATTCTCACAGACTGCTAGCTGTGCTGAAATTTGACCATACGTTGTGTGTGTGTGTGTGTGTGTGTGTGTGTGTGTGTGTGTGTGTGTATGCATGCGCGTGTTCATACTGTTTATGCAGGCTTGTACACTGACTGTACAGTATATACAATTGTTAATAAATATTTTATAAAAATATAAAGTCTGATGCTTCAGCTTACAGCTTTATCTAAAATCAGACTTATTCTCAGCTTTTCGGCAGTACACACACAGTGCCTGTTCATAGGCTTGAAAGAATTGAGTTTTAGTTTTGATTGTGTATATCACTTAAAACGGCTCCTTGTGCCTGTACATTGCTCTTCAATATCAGTTTCTGGCAACAGCTGCCTTTTGTTGCCTAAAGTACTATGTAAGTGCAAATTGAAACAACAATAAAGATGAATGAAAGCACAGGGTTGTAAAGCACCATTGTTAAATGGTAGTTATGTTAAGGAGTGAGTAAATCTGGTTAGATATTGTCCCAAACACCGAAAATCTCACACTGTCATTATTTATTGTCAAGGTACAAGATAGAGCCAGTAAGGCAGTTTGTCAGAGTGGAGTGAGTTGTTGTGGTGATGGATTAAATGGAGATGTAGAGCTAGAAGTCACTGGCATAGCAGTAGAAGTGGAGACCATGATGGCGAATGAGGTTACCAAGGGGGACTATGTACAGGAATACACTCCACTTACTTTCTCCATCACCATCTTCAGGTGATTGACAGTTACAGTAGAATACTTCCAAAACCTGGATGCACTCTCCTGGTTGAATAATCAGTAAATAAGATGAAGAAATCAGAAAATATTGGGTACAAGCCTGTTACATAAAGACACAGACACAAGGGCAGAAGTCAACTGCCACTGTCAAACTGTATTTCTATAAGAAACTCAAACAAAATGTAACAGGCATGCTAGGGTGGCGAAAGCTAGTTGTGCTTTGCAATTTGTAGCTTAAACCATAGACAGTATATTAATGGATGAAGCCACGCCGCTGATTTGAATGGAGAACACTGAAGTCAGTTTTGGACCAATAAAATACTACTATAGAGCTACTTCCTGTTGGCATTAGCGTCTACTGCGCATGATCGTGGAGCATAACCATGTTTTAATGACGTAGAACAACGGCAGAAACACCGTAATTCTGATAGCTGCGTAGCTGTGCCAATAAAAAGTCTCATGGCTCAGTGTGTTTGTCTGCAACGGGGTGTCGCAGGGTTTTGGCGTCATTTTTAGGCATGGATCCCTCTAAGCAGGCTTTGGTTGGCTTCACTGTCTGACCTCTTACAATACAAGAAACAAAAGTCATTTCAAAATATACTTCATATAAAATCAGGTAAAATCAGGGAATGCTCTATGATAAAAGTATGTTTTAACAAGGGATTTAAAAGAGTTTACTGATTCAGCCGACCTAATTTCCTCGGGTAGATTGTTCCAGAGCCTCGGTGCCCTAACTGCAAAGGCTCTGTCCCCTCTCAGTTTCAGCCAGGTCTCTGGGACCATTAAAAGCCCCTTACTTGAGGATCTCAAGTTACGAGCTGGTATGTAAGGTACTAGTAGGTCAGCAAATAGCAAGGGGCGAGACGATGTAAAGCCTTAAATGTAATCAGTAAAATCTTAAAATCAATTCTAAAACATACTGGGAGCCAGTGTAACGAAGACAAAACAGGAGTGATATGATCCCGTTTCTTGGTTCTAGTTAAAAGCCTGGCAGCTGAATTCTGATTGAGATTTTCGATTCAGGCAGGAAAAGAGATTGTTACAATAGTCCAAATGTGAAGAAATAAAAGCATGTAAAATGGTCTCAGTATCTTTAAAAGTTAAAAAAGAACACGCTCAAAACACAAATCACTGTCAAACCAGACACCAAGATTCCTTGCCACTGGCTTGATTTGATCTGATTAACCAAGGCAATCTGTGAACGGCGCAATATGGTTTGTCAAATGCTTAGGGCCAATGATTTTTTAACTCACTAAGGCAGTCCTTCAATGAAGTTAACATTTCAGGGTCAATGTGTTTAATGGGCAGGTACAACTGTGTATCATCTGCATAAAAATGGAAAGAGATTCCATCTCTTTGAATAATGTGCCCTAAAGGAAGCATATATAATGAAAATAAAATTGGTCCCAAGACTGACCCCTGCGACACCCCATACTTAACAGTAGTGTATAGGACGTATAATTATTCAAAGATGTACAGAAACTCCTATCCGACAAGTAAGATATAAACCAGTCAAAAACAGTGCCAGATATCCCCACCCAGCGCCTCATTCTCTCCAAGAGGATACTATGGTGTGTGTCAAACTGTGTCATATGCAGCACTAAGATCTAAGAGTACAAGCACAGAGCACATTCCACTATCTGCAGCCATCAAAAGATCATTGGTAACTTTGAGCAATCTCGTTTCAGTGCTATGGTATTTCCTGAACCCGATTGAAACTTTTCAAAGATGTTATTTGTTTCTAATGTATGTAGAAGCTGCTTGGACACAATTTTTTCAAAAATTTTAGCAATAAAGGGCAACTTGGAGATTGGTCTATAATTTTCGGGGAGGGAGATGTCCAGTCCAGGTTATTTTAACAGTGGGTTCACACACGCAGTTTTAAAATAATCTGGGACATGGCTGCTGGATAAGGAACTATTAAAAATTGAGAGCAAGCAAGGCCCTACAGAATCCATGACTCTTAATAAAAACTTTGTCGGTATCACATCAAGAGGACTGCTGTGCATGTGGAAATCTGAGGAAGTGGCACTGGGTGTGATAGAGGCTCGAATTAATCCACCTTTTCGATAAAATACGATAAAAACACATAACAGTCAGCATTTCTTTCAGTAGGGGCACAAGGTGGGGTTGGATTTAACAGCAGATCAACAGTCCTAAATAAAAAGCTTGGGTTATGGTGATGCGAAGAGATGAGTTCTGAAAGATATTTTGTTTTAGCCTCCTTAACCATTCTATTATACTGTGACAGCAGCTCCTTCATGCTATAGTAGTGTACTTGGGAGTCCAGATTTCTTCCACCTACGTTCTGCTTTCCTTTGTTCCCTTTTTAAGCTGCGGGTACTGTCATTGAGCCAAGGCTGCTTTTTTTCTCTAGCCTTTGACTTAACTTTAAGGGCTGCTATAGTATTTAATAAGGACAAGCAGGTCGCATTGAAGTTATCCACCAGATTACTGGTATTAGAATACTCAGACAAATTAGGGCTTTGAATGTCAAAAAGTGAGCCACACTGTAATCATTTAGGATGCGAGAACATATGGCATGGGATATGACTTTGGGATTAGCGGGTGACTCACAGTTTAAAACTATACATCTATGGTCAGATACAGCCATATCCAGTAAATCCACAGTAGAAATTCTCACACCTAGAGTAAAAACAAGGTCTAACGTATGACTACGATTATGTGTTTGACCACATACATTTTGTTTAAAATTAAAAGAATTACACAACTATTGGTGGGGTCGTCCACATGGATATTAAAAGAGTAGATAAAAATTCACGAAGTTCTATTAAAAAGCTGGTTTTGGAGGACGATAAACAATAGCAAATATAATTGGGTTTAGGCTCATCTTAGCTATGATCATTCGTTTGAAGCCACGTTTCTGTTAAAAACATAAAATCTAAATGTTCAGATAAAATAAAGTCATTTAGAATAAAAGTCTTATTAGAGAGAGATCTCACATTAAAAAGTACCATTTTAAGTACATTAGTACTGGTAACTACAGTTGGTTCCTTTGCTTGAATCTGTATGAAATTATTATTATTATTCTTCCTGTCCTTTGCACATTTCGGTTGCCTTACCTGTGCGTTGTGATTAATGGAATATGAGATGCCTGTGAAATAGCACTAGCAGGTGATGGCTTTATGCACCAGTAGGTGGCAGTGTTAAGCGTTATGGGCTGTGTCCGTGGTTGAGAAGAGGTGGCCCGTTCACTGACCAGTGATGAGTTCAGGTGTGCTGAATCCCATGAAGAAGGGTCAGTTATACTAACAGAAATGGAACGGTTGCTAGTGGTGTCCAGAAGAGAGGGAGAAGAGGGAAAACAGAGCGCAGGTGATGCAATTAGTCAATCATGTGCAGGGAACAGAACACCGTGCTGCAGGTTAGCTGCCAGCACGCGACTGCCTAACCTGTTTGGATGTAGTCCATCTCTTGTGAAGAAGGCATGGTGGTTCCAGAATAAGTTAAAATTGTTAATAAAACCAATGCCATGAGAGCCACAGACCGACTGGAGCCAGGTGTGAAGGCTGAGGATCCTGCTAAAACAGCCAACTCCACGACCCAGAGTGGGGATTGGACCGGAGATAAACACAGACTTTCCACTCCTGTTTAGCAGGTCAAAGAGGTGAATAAAGTCACGTTTCGTCAGCTCAGATTGCTGTTGTGAGGTGTAATTTATGCCGATATGGATTATAATTTTCCTGATGGTCCTTGGGAGCGAGGCGAGGAGTCCAGGGAGTTTCTCAATTATGTCGGGGGTTGTGGCACCAGGGAAACTTTTTGTGACTACATTTGCAAACTTGATATTTCGCACTAAGGAGTCACCGATTATTATTGAAGTTGGTTGGATAAGAGGAGGATCGAGGCAAGTGCCGTGTTTCTGCAAACACATGTTGGGTGACTGGAGGAGGATCTGCCCGTTTGGGGATGGTGGCGAATGTCCAGTGGGGGAAAGTCCTACGTACCCAGGATGTTGAATCTGTTGGCCAGCGGGAGGTCCAGAGTTGGAGTTGGAAGAGGTGAAGACAGGTGCCTTGCCCCATGTTTGGTCATGTAAGCCACGGTCCAGTGCTTACATGACCAAACATGCGTGGAGTCGAACTTACCGGCGCCTCTGGATCACCCTCACTGACAAGAAGCCGTGACTCCGCTGAAACCTGGATGGGTGTGGGGTGAACAGATTTAGGCTTTGTATCCAAGTGAAGCCCGAGGTTCTCAGCATGGGCAGAGATCGCCTTATGCACCAGAGCCCCCGCAATAATGGAGCGGAGCCAGGGAATGGTGGTATCATCATCAATTTCCGAAGTTGAGCAGTCAGCACGGTGAGATGTAGTAGCTGCAGTCAGATAGCCTTGGTTGAGGCTGAGAACTGTAAGGCGTTTTGCCTGGGCCCGGGATGAGCTTTTCTTCCTCCCTGAGCTGGGCCTTCAGAGAAGCAATACTTTCCTTCAGCTTGGAAACGGTAAGTTGGCAATATCTGCATTCAGCCATCACACTCGAAAAGCAAGTAATCTGCTTGAATAAATTTAACAGACAGATAGCTGAATGAAGTCTGGTGTACAGATCCGGTGGCTAGGCTAACCGCTTACAACTCAAAAGTTTGTTAGCTAGCTGCTCTGTTGTTAAAATCTGAGTCTCTTAAAAATGGCTCCGTGTGTCTAAAAATAAGGACAAAGTTAAATACTCAGTCCTGCTGCTGTTGACACTTCGTTCTCAGAGTTTCACACTCATGTGCAGAGTCAGTAATGCCCATTAGCTGCACAGAGTCACCTTCTCTGCTCAGCTCCCATAGAACATACGTTTTACAACTTAACCCTGTCTGCAAGCACGTCGGCAATGAGGCAGATGTGCGCAGCTGTAGGGTTAACCGGTCGACATGCATATAATCAATAACTTAGGTTTAGGCACACACTTGGTGATGGTTAGGTTAAGTGTAATTGGCTTCGGGGGGCTGTCAAGAGTAACATAGCTAGCCAGCGAGCTAGCTGGCAGTATCAAAGTAAACAAGGGTCCTAGAAATGCAGTATCCGTCCTAGGATTGCGGTCCTGAAGCTGCAGCTTCCGGTACTGCAGCTACATACTACTTGGCCTGTGTGGTTCTAAGACACTATCTTTAGTGCTCCTAGTGGCAGTGTCGAGTGGTCTGTGTGGCAGCGATTAGACCACTTGGCTATAACCCCTGCTGCTTCACTGGTTCGCTGAGACTTAGCCTTTTACTCACTACTGGCAGTGCTTGAAGTGGGCCGCTACTCAATGCACCTCTATATTTTACTCTTTAGCATAACGTTACCGGGTCTTTTTTCTGCTGTTATACCGTGACTTTAAATTACCCTTTGTGTAGACCTTGGTCCCGTTCTTTCATGAAGCAATAGGAGAAGATGTTTTTGGTCCAAATTAATCAGTTTTATTACAAGTAAATGAATAAAGCTTACAAAGCTCTGGGTCGATCTTCCTCTGAAAAACAACAAGCTGTATCAGTTCATGAAGTCTGACTGGCTATCTCTCCCTGACCCAGTGTTTTAGTATACATCGTCATGTCATAAAACAATAAAACAAAAGTGTAGGTCAGTCCATGATTGGCCCACGTCCTCTGACCACAATGTTCGTCATCTGACTCACCGAATCACCATGCTGTTGCTGGGCAGATTATGAGCGTAGTTCCTGAAATGAGATATCTAAGAGAAGAGATGTTTTGTTACCACATTCCAAACCACCCCTCACCCATTGTTTAAGTCTCCTTATCTGATCATGCAGAGACCCCCTGTTTCTGCACCTCTCCAAACACACACATCAGGTCTAGTTTAATAAATGATAAACCAACATATAAACTTCTACCTATAAAATAAATCAGAGATCAATATAAGAAAACACAATACTAGTGGTTACCCACTAGTAGGAGGCACTATGTGACGCTCACCTGTTCCGATTCTCATCATTCTGCTAATCTCTGTCACCAGAGACAGAGGAGGGAGAAGATCGGATACCTTGTAATTACACATTCTTTTAATAAAGTCATGAGCGACCAATCAGTAAGAAATAGTTTGACACACTACAGCAAGCATTAGAAATGTTGAACTCGTTCTGTATGAATGGTTATGATTATTGACAGTAGTTATCAGCAGATAAGGGATTAACCACCGTGTAGACAATTTTTGGCGGTAAGCTAAAAAGAATATAAATTATATTGAACACTAACTTTTGCCCTAATCAAACTTCAGCCACAGTAGTGTAATATGATCAAAATGTCTTTATTTGTTAACGTGGACAGTTGAATTATTTAATCTCAACTAATAAGGTGTTGAAATGTTACAAATATTCTATAAAATATCTGTAGGCAGACTATCCAAACCTAACCTGTAACCTAAAATATATTACCTGTATACTTTTATTTAATGGTATAACATTATACTTTTTAGTGGTATAACATTGTACTTTCCGGAGTAATTTTTTCACCAAGTCTTTTAACTACGATAAACTACACCAACAGTGGAGGAATCTTACTCTAGCTGTTATTGTAATAACCATGGAAGAATCCATGTACTTCTACACTGAAAATGTTTGACTAAGGAATCTACTGTGTAGCTAACTTGTGTAACGTAGATGAATCGCTTGCGTATGTCTGGTTTGCGATGTGGCCCCCAGCTAACCAATCCTGTTTCAAACTGATGTTAGCACCACCCACATAAATAATTAATAAATAAATCTTGAAACGTGGAAATACAGGCATAATCAATGTGGAAATACTGAAATAAATAAATAAATATAGAAATACAGAAATAAATACAGAAATAGCCTTTTTTATAAGAAAAATATATTTGACTAGAATGGGTATTTTCTAAAGTAAATACGTGTGAGAGCTAACAGCTGTTAGCTGTGACTGCTACCGCTGCTGCTGCAAAGTACTGCTCCATCAGCAATTTTTCAAATCCTAGAGCACTACCTACAGGTAAAATAATCTTATGCCACAGACTACTTCAGTTAAAATATTAAAGCTGCAATTCGCATTGGATGGGCCCTCGCATGTGAAGCACGTCATTCATTGTTACATCCGCGCTGAAGATGCCGCAGCGCTCCTGATGCGGCTCTGAACTGTCATGCACTTTGGATGCTGCTCAAAATACTTAAGAGTCACTTCCTGTGAGGCTGACCCCGAATAGTCGAAAATTCGATGGTTCGATAGGTGGAGCCTGATTCGACTATCAACGTCTGATTTTCCAGAGAACAGCAATTTTTTACCCAAAAAGTTAATATACAGCCTATTACAATATACGTTTCAATATACGTGCAGAGTAGAGAGAAAATGATCTACACTAAGCGTCAGTTTAGCTGTAAATGTCCAGTGTAAGTTACAGAGACAAATAAACAGAGACTGCAGCTCTGCAGCTTCAAGATTAAAGTCGTGACTGATTCGACTATCAGTCGACTATAGGCAAGTGTTGACAATTCTGATTCGACTATGTAAAGTAGTCGGGGACAGCCCTAGTCCAAATACATCAAGTGTGGAACACATTGAGAAATTTTTATTTAAATCACATGACTATTACACAGAGCTTACGTCCTTTTGCCAGTTGGTTGCACTATGACTATTACTGAATTGTGGCATGTAGATGTGTTGGGGACATAAAGTTTGGCACTATATTTGAGCATGTGCAGCAAAGTTACAACAACTTCCTGTTTCATGGTGAAGCACAGTACTTGTCTGCCACGCCAAGCATACACTGTTGTAGGAGAACTCAGAAGCTTTACAACAGTTTTACAACATAACATCATAAATTTTCTGACCTTTCTGACACAGTTTTGAAGTAGAGATGGCCAACCTACAAAATGTGATTCACCACAGCATAGAAGTAGTCACCCCCTGTCGCCATTAGGTGGCGCTGTGACCATGAGTAAATATGAGCTTGTAGATGTGTTCAGGGTGGGACTTTTATCAAACGTGTAAAATTTGGTACAGATTTGAGCAACTTCCTGTGTCTTGGTAAAGCGTGGACCTTTGCCGCCATGGGCATGCTGTTTACTGAAAACTCTCAAGCTTCACAGCATAGCATCATTACTATGTTAAGGATTTCTGGGACAGTTTTGAAGTTGATATTGCCAACATATCACAGAAGCTTCCTGTTTCGTGATGAATCATTGATATTCCACTCCACGCCACGGACACCATTTTTACAACTTGTAATCATCGATGGGATAAGCCCCCACAGCAAAAATATTAAGTCACGTGGACTAATTCTCTAGGAGGAGTTCATTAAAGTGTGGAGTGTGTAAATCGCCAAATATGAAAATTAAATCCAAAATAGCCGACTTCCTGTTGGTTGTTGACCTGGCATGTATTCAAAGTTTTGTAAGTTTTCGAGAACATTTAGGCTGTCAAAAATGAAATGTATTTGCAGAAATAGTTCTTCACTATAAATTATTCACTGGCAGTATCAAAGTAAACAAGGGTCCTAGAAATGCAGTTCCGGTCCTAGGACTGCGGACCTGAAACTGCAGCCTCTGGTACTGCAGCTACATACTGCTCGGTCCGTGTGGTCCCAAGACAGCTGTGGCTCTCGCACTTTAGTGAATTTAGTTATTTATTCAATTCAATTCAATTCAATTTTATTTATATAGCGCCAAATCACAACAACAGTTATCTCACAGCGCTTTTCATAAAAGAGCAGTTCTAGACCATACTCTATGATATTATTTACAGAAGCCCAACAATTCCCACCAAGAGCAAGCAGTAGGCGACAGAGTCAAGGAAAAACTTCCTTTTAAGAGGCAGAAACCTCGAGCAGAACCATGACTCAAAGTGGGCGGCCATCTGCCTCGACCAGTTGGGGGTGAAGGAGAGAGAGAGGGAGAGAGAGAGAGAGAGCGAGAGCAAGAGAGGAATAGAGAGAAAAAGAGAGGGATGGAAGGAGAGAGAGGGGAGGGAGGCAGCCTACACAATCTTCACACAGAGGTACAGACATTAAAGGTGATGTTGCTATAGACTAAATGAAAAATGGTATAGATATGTATAGCAGTGTTAATGATAACAATCGTAATGTTAATGATTATAATAACAATAATAACATTAGGACTAGTAACAATAGTTGTTGTAGCAGAGGGTGTCGAGCAGGAACACAGGGGCAGCAGGTGACCCGCAGCCACAGACCCAGACTCCACAGCTCCAGAGCCAGAAAACCTGCAGGAAGTGATAGGAGGAGAGAGGAGAGGGACGAGAAAGCACAAGACTACCAGAAAGGGGAGAAGTTGTGTTAGTAACATGCAATAATGGGATGAGGTTGCATACAGAGGGAGAGAAAGTAGAGGAGAGAGGAGCTCAGTGCATCATAGGAAATCCCCCGGCAGTCTAGGCCTATAGCAGCATAACTAAGGGATGGTTCAGGACTCACCTGAGCCAGCCCTAACTATAAGCTTTATCAAAGAGGAAAGTCTTAAGCCTACTCTTGTGTGTGTGGAGATGGTGTCTGCCTCCTGAACCCAAACTGGAACCTGGTTTCACAGGAGAGGAGCTTGATAGCTGAACGCTCTGGCTCCTAGTCTACTTTTGGAGACTCTAGGAACCACAAGTAACCCTGCATTCTGGGAGCGCAGTGCTCTGGTGGGGTAGTAAGTTACTATGAGCTCTTTAAGATAAGATGGTGCCTGACCATTAAGAGCTTTGTAGGTAAGAAGAATGATTTTAAATTCTATTCTGGATTTTACTGGAAGCCAATGCAGAGAAGCTAAAACAGGAGAAATATGATCTCTTTTCCTGGTTCCTGTCAGAACACGTGCTGCAGCATTCTGGATCAGATGAAGAGTCTAAATGGACTTTTTCGAGCAGCCTGATAATAAGGAATTGCAGTAATCCAGCGTAGAAGTAACAAATGCATGGACTAGTTTTTCTGCATCATTTTTAGACAGGATGTTCCTGATTTTCTCAATATTACGTAGGTGAAAAAAGGCGGTCCTTGAAATTTGCTTAATGTGAGACTTAAACGACATGTCCTGATCATAGATAACTCCAAGATTCCTCACAGTGGTGCTGGAGGCCAGGGCGATGCCATCAAGGGAAACTATATCTTTAGATTATGCGTCACGTAGGTGCTTAGGCCCCAGAAAAATAACTTCAGTTTTATCTGAGTTTAACATTAGAAAATTACAGGTCATCCAGATTTTAACATCCTGAAGTCACATTTGAAGTTTAGCTAACTGATGAGTTTCATCTGGCTTGATCGATAGATATAACTGAGTATCATCTGCATAACAATGAAAGCTTATGGAATATTTCCTGATAATATTGCCTAAAGGAAGCATATATAAAGTGAAGAGGATTGGTCCGAGGAAAGATCCTTGTGGAACTTCATGACTAACTTTGGCATGCATGGAGGACTAATCGTTAACATGTACAAACTGAAATCGATCTGATAAATAGGACTTAAACCAGCTTAGAGCGGTTCCTTTAATGCCAATGAAATGTTCCAGTCTCTGCAATAGGATCTGATGGTCAATGGTATCAAATGCTGCACTAAAATCTAATAAAACCAGTACAGAGACAAGTCCTTTGTCTGATGCAATGAGGAGGTCATTAGTAATTTTCACCAGTGCTGTCTCTGTGCTATGATGAGCACTAAATCCTGACAGAAAATCCTCAAATAAACTATTGCTCAAATAAACTATTGCTCTGTAGAAAGTCACACAGCTGTTTAGCGTATCTAGAACCTTAGAGAGAAATGGAAGGTTAGATATAGGTCTATAGTTGACTAAAACATCCGGATCAAGTTTGGGCTTTTTCAGAAGAGGTTTAATTACAGCTATTTTAAAGTACTGTGGTACATAGCCTGTTGATAGAGATAGATTGATCATATCTAGTATAGAAGTGCTGACTCAGGGTAAAACATCTTTAAGCAACCTAGTCGGGTTGGGGTCTAAGAGGCAGGTTGATGGTTTAGATGAAGAAATTATTGAAGTTAGTTGGTAAAGATTAAGGGAAGCAAAACAGTCTAAACATATATCTGGTTCTACAGCTGTTTCTAAGGTTCCTGAGTTTAGAGATAATTTGGTGCCAGTTAAGGGCAGGTCTTGGTGAATTTTGTTTCTGATAGTTAGAATTTTATCATTAAAGAAGCTCATGAAGTCGTAACTACTAAGAGCTACGGGAATACTAGGCTCAATAGAGCTGTGACTCTCTGTCAGCCTGGCTACAGTGCTGAAAAGAAACCTGGGGTTGTTCCTATTTTCCTCTATTAATGACGAGTAGTACGCTGCTCTGGCATTACGGAGGGCCTTCCTATAAGTTTTAAGACTATCTTGCCAAATTAAACGAGAATTTTCCAGTTTGGTGGAACGCCAGTTCCTCTCAAGTTTCCGCGATATTTGCTTTAATTTGTGAGTTTCAGTATTATACCATGGAGCTAACCGTCTTTGTTTTATTATTTTCTTTTTTAGAGGGGCTACAGAGTCGAGTGTCATTCGCAGCGAGCCTGCAGCACTATCAACAAGATGATCAATTTGGGAGGGACTGAAATTAGTATAGGAGTCCTCCGTTACTTTGTTACTTGACAATGAATTTAGAGCTGATGGAATCACATCCTTAAATTTAGCTACAGCACTATCAGACAGACATCTTGTATAGAAATTTTTGCCCATTGGCGTGTAGTTCAGCAATACAAACTCAAAAGTTATCAAACAGTGGTCAGATAAAGGGATTCTGTGGGAACACTATTAAATGTTCAATTTCAATCCCATATACCAAAGCAAGGTCGAGGGTGTGGTTAAAACAGTGAGTCGGTTCATGAACACTCTGCGAGAAGCCAATAGAATCTAACAGAGAGATAAACGCAGTACTGAAGCTGTCATTCTCAACGTCCACATGAATATTAAAATCCCCTACAATAATAACTTTGTCCATTTTAAGGACTAAAGTTGACAAAAACTCTGCAAATTCAGATAAGAATTCAGAGTACGGGCCAGGTGCTTGGTACACTATAACGAAAAGAATTGGTTGCAGTGATTTCCAACTTGGGTGCGAAAGACCAAGAACAAGGCTTTCAAATGAGTTATAGTTTAGTTTAGGTTTAGAGCTGATTAGTAGGCCAGAGTCGAAGATAGCTGCAACTCCACCTCCTCGGCCTGTGCCTCGAGGAATGTGAATATTAATATGACTGGGAGGGGTGGATTCATTTAGGCTAACATATTCTCCATCACCCAGCCAGGTTTCAGTAAGACAAAATAAATCAATATCATAATATGATATTAGTTCATTTACTAGTACACCTTTAGAAGAGAGAGATCTGATGTTTAAGAGTCCACATTTAATTTTCCTATTAGTTTGCACTATTGCTCTTGTGATTTTAATTTTTACAAGGTTTTTATGTACAGCTCCTCTTCTGTTTACCTTTGATTTAAATAATTTCGATGGTCGGGGGGCAGACACCCCACACTATAGGATTTTCACTAAGTAACTAAGCAGAGAAGTGTGTTAGACTGCGACTCTGCATTTATGTATTTAATTATTTATTTCTACATTTGTTTATTTATTCCTTTATCCTTAAGTAATTTTTTGTCCCTCATATTGCCCTAGTACAAGGCATGCACATGCCACCAGGTGAGCTACAGGTCACCAGCCAATATTGGTTTTGAATATAAACAAACTGTGTTAAAAACGTGTCCTCTGGTCAACAAACATTTCAATGGAGACAAACAGAAATTACCTCAAACATATCTTTAGTACTTCTGTACTGCAAATTCTTGCTACTTTTACTTTTACATTTACATATATGCCAATACTACTGTATACCATGCAGATGTATTGGTCAAGTTCTACAGTATTTTTTGTGTCCATGTTTGCCATTGTTCTTTTGCATGTATGCTTTTGTTTGAGTGCAGAAAATGTTAGCTAGGTCCATTCATCAGTGTTTGAAGATGAAAGGTAGGGGTAAGTGGTGTCTGGCCTGGTGTGGTAGTGTCTCCTTACTTCAAACACACACACACACACACACACACACACACACACACAATGAGAGTGGCTTCAGAATGTTTGCTTTGTGATGGTGCATGTCTTGAGAGAGATAGACACACAGTAGAGACAGAACGAGACAGTCAGCTGGTGTTACCTGCTGTACAGTGAGAGATTATGAATCAGAATTAATGCAGCCAGCTAAACAGATGGAGCAGGGGGTGGATTAAGGTTTGTGACTGTTATGTGTATGCGTTGGTGGATGAAGATTTATTTATTTATTTATTTTTATTTAACCAGGTAAGTCTCATTGAGATTAAAATCTTTTGCAAGAGAGTTTGGCCAAGACGCAGCATAAAATAACATAAAGGACAAGTTTCGAACATATAAAATACAGCAATTACACATACATAAATAAACATAAGCCTTTTAGTTCACTGAATAAGGCAAAATACAATTTTATAAACAGACACTGACCAAAATCCACCTGCTCCAAGTCCTTTAGAATTTAAACAAACTGTCTGTAGCTGTGTCTCAATTGAAGGACCGCATCCTTCGAAGGGCGTGGCCTTTGCGGCCTACGAAGGCATACAGCCGCAAAAGGTCAAACCAACCGTTGAGGACAGAGAACTGTTATTTGCATCACCAAATGGCCCCGCCCTTAACCTTGCGCCGCTCCTGGCACCTAGCAACATTCACAGCTGCTGTCCACCGGTATGGAGACGAATATCCTAATTTTAATATTTTACCTCTTAATAGATGAACTAGAGCTACATTCACTCAGCTCTGCCGCATTATGTATCTCAGGCTGAGAGAGGACCCCGGCCAGGTAAATGGTTAGGGAAAGTAACTAAGAAACATTGCATTTTATATGTATTTAGGCACTATAGGCTTCCTAAAGCTAACAGTGATGTTACCCACAGTTAACGTAGTTTATTGCTACTGCCATTTCACTTTAACAACATAATTTCATATTTAAAGAAAACCTAACCTTACTTTAATATTAAAATATTTACACAGTTTTTGTCATTGATCAGCTAAAGCAAGTTGAACAGTTGTTCTTCTCCGTGTCTCCCTAAACCAGCCTAGGCCCCTGTACTGCAGGATAAATTTCAGTGTTCCTGTGCTGGACAGGTTTTTTCACCAACAGGACACACGGCCGGATTTCTGGTTGAGCAGGGAGGCCCTGGGAGTGCTACTGGATCTCCTAAACCAGGAACGGAGACATGGATAGGGTGCAACAATTGAGACCGCGGTGTTTCTCTTCTGGCTGGCAAGTGGGGCATCATACAAGGTGGTCTCCAGAGTATTTGCAACACCTCAATCCACTGTCAACCGCATCGTCCAAAGAGTCACTGAGGAGGTGGTGGCCATTCGCCACAAAATCATCCACCTACCAAAGACTGAGGATGAAATAGAAAAGATATCCCGTGGGTTTGCAGGACTGGCAAGACACAGAGCCTTTTTTAAAGCGGCTGGAGCAATCGACGGCTGCCATGTCCGCATCAAGCCACCAAGCGGCCCTGATGGTCAGTGCTACAGGAACAGGAAACCATCCATCATCATGTTTGTGACCATCAGGGCCGCTTCATTGACACCTACGTGGGCTGGCCTGGGTCGGTCCACGACTCCAGAGTGCTCCACTACAGCCCACTGTACAGGAGTTCATTCTACCCTCCTCCAGGGTATTTTATCCTTGCAGACGGAGGGTACCCGGGCCTCCAACTCCCACTCCTCCTCATCACTCCCTACAAGAGGCCAATACAAGGTGTGGGAGCCCAGCGCTTCAACAGTCATCACTCCAGGCTTTTAGGATGATGAAGGCCAGGTTCCGCGTCATCTTCTATCAAGCGCTGGAGGTGCACCACACCTTTGTACCTCACGTGAGTATTTTTTGTTATTACACTAATAATTAAATCAACAGACTGAATCATCAAAAAGCCTAAATTATTATTATTTTTTTTCAGATTGAAATATATTTTTACTCATTTCAGGTCATAACAGCATGTGCCATCCTCCACAACATCTGCCTTGTGGCTGGTGACATTGTGGCCCCAGAGGATGAGCCTGAGGAGAATGAGGCAGAGGATGAGGGGGAGAATGGTTTGGAGACAGTGAGTGGTGCTCCCTGGCGTGACCAGCTGTCTGCAGAAGTGTCTGCCCTGGAGGAGTTGCCCCCTGACCACCAATATATTTAACAGGCAAGAGATTGGTAAATTCCTAGTCGTATCCTAACAATTTTGCCTGTTGAAATATTTTGTAGAGATTTATTTTGTCAAAATAAGATTGTGAATTAGTATTTTGTGTGCACGGCCTAGTATTCTTGCCTCTTACTAAAACATCTTAGTGACATGGCAACCGTCGATTGAACCAGCCCTGCAAACCCATTGATGGATGATGCACTGGACAGTGGAGAGATGCATCCACACATGCAATACACTCTGGAGACCACCCCAGATGATATCCTGCTGACAGAAGACACCAGGGTCTTTATTGTGGTAGCCCATCCAGGTCCAGCAGCATCACCAGGGTCTCCCTGCTCATTGGAATAAATGTTGTAAATATGGTGTAAATACTAATAGTTATAAAGTTAATTAATTGATTAATAAATATTATAGATATTATTTAAGGATTATTTTTCAGCAAGTCTCTCTTGTAGAGAGAAAAGCTTGTCCATCCTCTCTCTGCTCTCCTGTGCTCTCCTCTCCTCTGCCTCTCTCTGCAACCTCATGTCTTCCTTGAGAAGCTGAAGCAGCTCATCCTCTCTGTCTCTGACTGACTTTCCTCCTCCTCTTCCTCCTCCTGGTCACCCACTGCACTTGGCCCTGGTGTGTCCTCAGGGATAGAAGCAATTACGACAGGTGGGGTGGTGGAATGCCTCTGTCCCAACACCTCATCCATGAGTACAAACCAGGGCCAAGTTGCAGCAGTGGGCTTCCCACCTACAACCTCTCCTGACCCTGGACACTTGCAATCCTAAGGCACAGGAAATCAATCATGGTAAATAACAACAGCAGAAATACAAATTTCAGCAACTGTGTTTATTAACATGCATGGCTAAAATGAATATAAAATGTACAAGGTAAATTTATGTATTATATTAAAACAGGGTTGTAAGATGAAATGCAGTTTGTAGTTCCCTTTATGCTACATAGTGAACGATTTATACAAAAATTATTTAAAAGAATATATACAGAGTATATAAATTTTAAATCACACATACATACTTTGTCCCACTTTTTTTTGCTTGGAGGGAAGTCACCTTCTCCCACAAGCCCATTTTCTCCAAAACTGTCCTAATCACAGAGAAACAAAAGAAATGGTAATTTTGTGAAGACTGGAAAAGGCGACAGGGCACAATAAAAGGGCCATCCCACCTGCTAGTTGTATTATTGTTACAGGCTTTGTATTAGATAGGGGCTCAATTAACTGTAACTTTAAATGCAAGATGATCAAATGCAGATATATCAAAAGGGATTTTGATACTTTAATTACCTCCAAGACACTTTGGCAGAAAATTTTGCTCCGGTGAACAGGTGGTCGCTCTCCCCCCTCAATTTAATGAAGAGGGCAGTTTGCTCCTTGCTCCTTAAAACAAAACGACATGTTCAAATGAGTTTTTTGCTTCACATCACCAAACAAAAAGCAGCATAGATCGCAAAATAACAATAAAGTTACATTAATTGTGTACTATATCACAAGTTTTTCGCAACCGCTACTAACGTTAACTGTCTGAAAACCAAGCAGGGTTCACAACCTGTCTAACGTTAAATCAGTCTAACATTACGTGGTATTTTTATTTACATAATATGAAGTATAAGATACATATATTATCGCCACAATCTCGGTAAGATGAAGGTCCGTTTCTGAACCTCTTCGATTTTAAGTGAAGACGTTAAAGGCTTTATTTTTTAAGCTGTAACGAAGGTTACGATATGCTAACCCTAGTTCTATAAGCACAGGCTGAGCCCTCTACTGAGCTCTATGGGTACAGTGGGTGGAGCCCGATGACTGTCTGCCCTAGCCGCGACAAGCCAAAGTCCACCACGCCAACCCGGTCGGTCACAGGCCGGCCAAAGCCCCACCCAGTGACAGAAAGGTGGGACACCCCAGAGAAGGTTGCTGGACCGATAGGGGCTTGGCCTGACCATTAAAACCTGGACTGCCCTGACTCCTCACTGGAACGTCAGGCACTGCCATTGTATGTTCCCCCGATACACCCAGTAGTCACCAGATCCTCACTTTTCAGATCCTAGGTTGCACTTGCGAGCAGGATCCCGAGAAGGAGCCCGACATATCAACAGGGACAGTAAGGGCCAAGATGCCATTGTGCAGATCTCTTCGACACACACACCGCTGAAAAGGGTCGTAGGCACTTCCACACTTCCGAGTGGAATGTGCACGCACCGCTTAGGGTGGGTCTGTTCCCGCCTGTGTACAGGCTTGGGAGATTCACTCACAAAGCCAGCTGGCCAGGCTCTTCTTGGACAGGGTTTTACTGCACTATCACTGAAACAGACGAACAGCTGACCAGTGCATCGAATGGGGGCTGTGTGCTCTACATAGGAAATTAGCATAGCACACATGGACACAACAGATACACTCTCACCCCCCTGCACCCTAAGTGGGGTAGGGGGGTAGAAAGCATCCAGATTTATTTTCCTGGACCTGAACATGCTCCTTATGTTCTTAAGAACAAAGGAGGTGTGTTGTCTCAATCTGGCTGCACTGTGGACACCAAGAACCAGCATGCAGCTGAGGTAGCATTTTCAATGAGGACTGCTCCAGGGGCTCTTAAGGTGCAGATATTAGAGCCACCAACACAAGCAGCAAGTCCTTCTGAAGCCCCGAGATATACGACACCGGTCGCTGTCTTCTCACACCCTGCAGAAAGCGTATCATGAGGGGGTGGGTGAAGACTGTTTTGTCACCAAACACCCCCGTGACAGGAGAGATAGCTGCAGCGCGACAGCCCCTTCTCCATCAGACCTTGCAAGAAAGAGAAAACGGATCCCATCTAACAGGTAGGCAGATCCGTCTCCCTTTCAATGCATCAACACTGAAAGCCCAACCACTTAGCTTTACAGCAAGACGTGCTGCTTGAATGGTCTGTACGACCTCAGCCGATAGACCAGCCTGAGTCTGCCTCTCCCCCCTTTTAGGAGCAAAACCTGGAGAGGCTGGTCCAACACCAGCATTGTGCATATGAAGCCTCACCCTTGTGATAGAGCCCCCCAGACCATAGGCACAGGCCAGGGCTCTATCACTGTACGCTGCATCCCTTCTACCAGAATGACGAATGACCGTTCCCGCCTCACCTAACTGGAGGGATGAGATGGGGTGGGGGGGGAACGCAAACAGCAGTCCTTCTGGCAATGCGTGTATAACGCGTCCATCCCCAAGGGTGGGCTGTCCTGTGGCTGAATTGAGAACCACAGCGGGCAGTGGGTGTTGGCAGACAGATCCACCTCCGCTCTCCTGAAGCTCAGATCTGCTGAACCACATTGTTGTTGTGCAGTCTCCACCCACTCGGTTGGGGGCCAGCCCTCGACATGAGGTCAGGCACCCCCGTTCTCCAAGCCAGGGACGTGAAGCACTTTCAGAGACAGCAGGTGTTCTGATGCCCACGTCGATAGATTCCCTGCCAGCACCAACAGAGCCATGGATTGTACTCCGCCCTGTCTGTTGATGTACACGCTGGAGGAAACGCACCACCACACTAGAAACACAACCTGGAGTGGATTGTAGATGTGTGGTGTGTGGCCCCTTCGGCTCTCCTCAGGGAACCACAACACTCACTGCACTCCCCTGGCAGGTCCCTCCCCACCCAGTGAGAGACTCATCTATGAAGACTGACACGGATGAAGACACCCTGCCCAGCAGCACCCACGCTGCCAGACAGTGAGAGACCCCCAGACTAACATTGTAGCCGTCGCCTGTGCAACAAGCCCAGAGGGACCACCTGATGGACTACTGCCCTGAGGCCCAATAGCAGCATCACTGACAGCGCTTTTGCAGCTGTTCCCTGCTGCAGCCTGTGGACCACGAAGTGACGCGCCTGTCTCAACAGATATGCTCTTGGAGTGTTGCAGTTGAGCACGATCCCCAGATACTCCGCTCGCTGCAGCAGCTGGTGGGAGCTCTCTTCCCACTTGATCGCAACCCCAGGCTGTTGAGGTGCAAAATCAGCTGGGCTGTGTGGAGATCACTCAAGGCTTCAATCTCTCCATGACCATGAGGTCGTGAGTAGAAAAGAACCCTCATGCCCTTCTTGCGCAATGATTGCAGTGCGATGCATCTGCTGAGTGGGTGGGGGGCTAGCGAGTAGTTGACAGGGAGCCTAATGTATGTGCCCGTGCTGTCCCAGTTGCTGGGCTGCACTGGCTCCAGCAGTTTCTTGATCATCATGTGGAAACGCCCTTTTGTCCATTATGCTGGTTCAGGTGGCGGAGATCCAGAATGGCTCAGAAGCCTCTCGTCTTTCTGGGGACCAAAAGTACATGGAGCATGTCATGCGCAGAGATGCCCTAAGACAGCCTGCTTCAGCAGAAGTTGCTGGATCTCGGCGGCC
Organism: Micropterus salmoides; assembly: GCF_014851395.1. Classification (NCBI taxonomy): domain Eukaryota; kingdom Metazoa; phylum Chordata; class Actinopteri; order Centrarchiformes; family Centrarchidae; genus Micropterus; species Micropterus salmoides. Next base: position 27,353,520 of record NW_024040040.1, on the reverse strand, counting down.
AGGAAGTCCACTTCCTCTTGGGAGGATAGAGTGGCTTACATTATGTCCAGGAAAACTGGTGGTATGCAGCAGAACGGAAGAGAGTAGCCTCGTCTCAGAATGCTGTCCACCCAGCTTGTCAGCATGCAGCGGCTTCGCCATTCTGCATGAAAATGTGTACACGTGAACAATGCATCTCCGGCACTCTCCACCACCAAACTTTCCATAAATTGAATTTTAGCCCAAGGGGGGGGCGACGTCGAACGGGCTATAGTGTCCCTGAATGCACCAGGGCCGGTTGCTCCCTGGTGTCTTTGAACACACAACAGCTTGCTGCTCTGTGGTGTCCTTGAATACCCCACGGTCTGTTGATCCGTGGTGTCCTTGAACGCACCACAGCTCGCTGCTCCAATGACGGCCAACAGGGTCACCGTGAGCGGAGCAGTCAATATCAACACAGCTGCCGAGTGAAGCCGAGTCAGGACAGGGCATCCTCATCTCCACTGCAGCGAGCTGCTGCTGGGAGAATGAGCCACTGTTCAATGTGATAAAGTGCCACGGGCCGCACCGCTGGAAGAGACGTGTTGTCTGGTTGCGTCTCTCCGGCTATATCTGACCTAGATAGGCGTTAGCTCGGCTCGTGCCGTTGCACCTTGTCAGCTGAATGCTGCGCTGGTTCGGTTGAGCATATGTTGACAATGCAGTTGTGTGTTTTAGGAACACACACACACAGTCAGTGAGCTAGCAGTGTTGGACACTGTCGTGAGCGCACAGGGAATGCAGAGTTAGCTCGCATTGCTGCATTGTGTCACCGTCATGGCAGCAGCCCTTCATTCGGCTGCCAGGCGATGTAGGTGACCCGTTGCGCAGGCCGGACAGCCGGCTAGCAAGGAGGAAGCCCAAGCAGCACATGCTCACAGCTTCCATGTGAAGCAGCGGCAGGGTAGACAGCCTCGCCTGCTGCAACAAGGCGCTACAAGCCACTCGTGGAGGAAACAAAACCAACCAAAGCAGCGAGCAATCTCTTTCGTCCCGCTATACTGAGAGAGACCTGACTTTTGGCTTTGATAAAAAAGATAATTTCCTAGAAGTGGCGACTCCATCCGGTGACGGTGGTGAATTCAGTGAGCAGTTTGCCATTTGCTAATAAAAAAAGGATGCTGAGGCGGTCGGGATACTGCTATTTATACGTCATGCACGTATCATGCGACGTCCTATTGGTCGGAGACACAGCTTGTAAGAACTAAAGTCAGACAGTTTCAACGAGTTATGAAGGTTCCAAGCAGAAGGTGCAGCAAACCTGAAGGTTAAAGCTTCAAACATGATGTGTCCTATGACTACAGCCAGTGAGTAAATGCAATGCACAATGATACACAACATCCAATGGCTGTAGGCATTGGGCAGAAGTGCTCATATATATATATATATCAGATCACTGTCAGGTCCTTTCATTTTCACTATGTATGTTCACAGTGTTGAACAAATGTGTAGCTTGAGTGAAAGCTAATGCTGTGTGTATGTGTGTTTGCTCCTGAGAGGTCAGACTAGAACAGTTTTTCAATTTCCTGGGTGAGGCATCACAAAATCCTGAACACCCACATGGGTAGAAGGTGTAAAACTGACTTTAGGGAGTCCAGCGCATTGCCAGAGTGAATAGCAATCAGCCTCATCCACCCTGGTGTGTATGTGTTGGTGTGTGTTTGGAAAGGCATACTTTTGGCTCTGTGGAAAGAGCTCATGTTGATACTTTGTTATTCAGCCTCTCATTACACACTGTTTGGCACACACATCCATACAAACATCCATACAAACACACACACTAGTCACCTCATTGAAAACACTCTGACACAGAACACATACATTCTACTCTAGCATCATAAATATTAAATATTCTGTCCAAGCCGAAACACACAGCAGTGGGACTGGGAGCACTGGAAACACTGGGCTCCACTCTGAAGTTATCAAGACATAACTGGGCTCCAGCCATGCATTCACTTCCTGAATTACATCAGTTATTTTTTTTTACATTACGTTACGTAAGTTATGATGCTACATTGTTGCTATATCGTAGCCTCTAGCCTGAACTGGCACCTATTGACCATATGTGTTTTGGCATCAAGGAGTGCTCCAAATTATTTTGTCTTTAACTTCCTGTCTACACTGGAAGTGGGAATGTGTTGTGTTGATGCAGTGGTTGGTAACCAGCGGTGTTGCACAATATTCTGGGCCCTATATACAAGCAGTCTCTGTGGGCCCCCCTTTTCTCTTGGTTCCTGTCTCTCATGCATCTTTTGAGCATACAACTGTACACATTAAACGGTGGTGGTGATTAGGGTAGTCACTAATGAAATGTTCACATTTAAATAAGTAATAATAATCTGTGATTTGTGCTCGGCACAGTTTGAAATCTCAGGACATTTCAACCCTTTTTTCTTAACACACTGTATCCTACAATTACTTTACTATTTACTTTACTTTACAAAACCTTTTGTCACCAAATTGCAAATGTGAAAACTGTTTAAATTATATTGTACAGAATATCACCCTATGTTATCAGATCGATTTATCATGCTTCTAGCATTAAGAATTGAATGAACTATGATTCTAAAAGTAATCAGTTAATTCCAAATTCTCTTAATGGAAACACAGTGCCCTCCGAAGGACAAAAGAGGTATAACATGCCATTGGCCCTAACTCATTTCTTTGTTACAGAGAGGTAAAATTCTCACTATAAACCTATTTGTTTTACTTGGTCAGTTAAATAGTCTTTGTTAAACTTTTAGGTAGTTGTTCTCTCCTCTTCAAGTTTGTTAGCTTTATTATTTTCCTGTTTATCAGTAGAAACTATGTTGACAGCAAATAATCGTTGGTTAAGGTTTAAGTAGGAATTGTTCTTAACTTGATTATGTCTTTGTTTATTTATTTGTATTTACTGTAAATTTTTCCAACTTTCATATTTTTACTTTTAAGAATTGTTTAGCAATCAGAATGTGTATTGTCTTGGACCTTATTTAGTTAGCCTGTTCATTCATCTGTTACGGTCACTTGGAATAGTTTTTACTCAACGGCAAACAATAGTAAAACATGTTAGTAATGATACTTTCTACTTTCCCCATTATTAATGCTTAGGAATTATAATAGTGTAACTGCTTATGACATTAAGCAGAGTCTTGACATTGTGAAAAGATATTAATTAAACACGCGCAAATAGACTTTCTAAGACCTTAATCTTAATTTAAAGTTTCAGAATCCTCGAGGGACAAAAAAAAGTGACCTCTCACCATTTGACACGCCATGAGAGTGGCAAACAAAACCCAGAGGACCTCATTGTCTCATTCTCTTATGCCTCTCTCTCTTACTATCGGACACTCTCCTGAACTTTCCTGCCTTCAACATTTTCTGCCCCAGAGAAATGTCCGTGACTTCCAAATTGTCCATTCTTCTTTGTCTACTCCCGACACGGGAGATTTTACTAACTTATTTCCATTACCTGGAAGAAAATGCCCAGGTCATATCTTTTACTTCAGCAAACTGTAGTGATTGTCACCTTTTTCTTCATTTAGTTTTTGTTCAAGTTATTACCTTGTTTAACTTACATGTCTTTTGATTGAGAATCAACCAACAAGTTTCCTTTGAAACCTTATACTGTTAAATTAACTTTCACTACTCACTAGGCCGCCAATCCGCAAAGACTCGACAGACAGTGTGGCCCTCGAACAGGCAGTAAGGCAAAACAAAGTAGACATTCTGTGATCAGGCGTTGATGTCACTAATGCTCTGAATTTATAGCTTAATTACAATTAGTGTTTAGATTAGGATTCACAGCCTGTGTCCATTCGCTTCCTTATTTCTTTTACAATCATATTCTTTTCCCAATAGCCAAACCAGAATTTAAATTGAACCCTGTTTTTTTTCTGCAAAAACACAATGCAACAAACAGAAGTTATATATAATCACTGTTTGTTAGTATTGTAACTGCTTATGTCTTCACCTTAGTTAGTAAATAAATATTTCACTTTACTTACTTTACAGGGCTGAACTATGAATGAAACTACTCCAATCCTATTGGTGTTACTAGAACGATAGTGTGTGACGGCGTAACCGGAGGGGGTATATAAGCACATAGGACACATTAGCTTCTTTCTATTCAGCAGGCACTCTGGCTATGTTTGGAAGCTCCATTTTCCTACCTGACATCGAGACGAAGCAGCAGATCATGTCAAAGCGATTCCGACAGTGTGTCTTCCCTTGTGAGCGTTTCATCACAGAAGGTGATACCCATGGGATGTGCGTCTCATGCCTGGGGATGTCGCATGCTCAGGCGGCTCTCGAGGGGGCTGCCTGCGACCATTGCGAGGCCCTGCCCCTGAGGGTGCTGAGGTCTCGAGCGGCTCTCTTCCTAGAGGATGGTCGGATGCGCTCCCCTCGTGGCATAGGCCCCACGGTCGCTGAGGCGTCGCGGCGGCTCCGATCCTGTGTATCACAACGCGAGCTCGCCGAGGGTGCCGGAACGGCTGAGGCCTTTTTCCGGTCCTTGTCCGCGGAATCCTCCTCCCCTCGTCCCCGATCGGGAGCCCGTTTCTCGGTTTCTCCCACTCGAGGGGCGAGTCCGGAAAGGCTGACACGATCTGGCTCTGAGGAGCTAGATGTGCTTAGCATAGAGGAAACGGAACGTCATCAGCCCTCGCCAGGATACGAGCAGTTGTTGGAAGTGGTGACGCGGGCCGTGGCCAAGATGCACATTGATTGGCAACAGGCGGTGCAGCAGCCATCGGCAGGCAGCAAACTAGATGAGCGTTTTCTGCAACACCGAGCACCACCCCCGCGTCGGCCCCTACCATTTTTTCCGGATCTGCACAACGAGTTGTGTAGATCATGGAATAAACCCTTCTCTGCGCGGCTGTCTACGTCCCCCCGGCTGGACTACGGCAACGTGACGGGAATCAGACAGCACGGCTACGGAGCGATGCCACGAGTGGAGGAGGCACTGGCTAGCTACCTCTCTCCCAACCTCGCCTCATCCTTCCGGACGCCGGCGCTCCCCACCAAGCCGTGTCGGATGACGTCTGATTTGGTGGGCAAGGCCTACATGGCAGCTGGTCGAGCTGGTGCCAGCCTACATACGATGGCTGTCTTGCAGGCATACCAGGCCGATCTCCTTCGGGACTGTGACTCCTTCTGAGGAGGACCTGACGGAGCTCCGTAGAGCGACGGACTTGGCTTTCCGTGTAACCAAGTAAACGACCCGTTCCATCGGCCGATCCATGGCGGCTTTGGTGGCTACGGAGCGTCATCTGTGGCTCAACCTATCAGGCATCCAGGGGAAGGAGAGGGCTTTTCTCCTGGATGCGCCCCTCTCACCTTCTGGCCTGTTTGGCGAAGCAGTGGATGCTGTCGTCAACAGGTTCCAGCACGCCAAAACTCAGGTAGAGGCCTTTGAGCGATATCTCCCCCGCTGGTCAGACTCCAGGACCGCGACGGCTCAGGAAAGGCAGACGCAGCCTTCATCCAACCTACCGCCACAGCCAGAAGCAGAGCGTCGCTTCGCGGGATCCCCCTCAACCAACCTGGGACGCAAGACGGCGCTCTCGCCCACAGCCCCCCAGGAAGACGGATCTGAGGACCGTCATTCAGTCTCGGCGGGCCCGGGGGAAGAGGTCCTGAGACCTCGAGTAGGGGGACCCACCACCACCCCCTGCCTCCTCCCCCTCCCTGCCCCCCTTCCCCTGACAGAGGCCGATCGAGGTCCCCTCTCTCATGGTGGCTCCAGCAACAGGCGTTGTTTCTCCCACCGCTTCAGCGCTCGGGACGCGCTAGCCGCCGGCAGGCCCTCGCCGATCTGTCCGCCCCGAGGGGCGACATCCGGAACACGACTGGGCTCACAAACCGTGGTTCACCGGCGAGCCTTACCTGGCGGTCCTCCGCTTCAGGGCGCCACCGGGGATTCCCACGGGACACCGGCCACCAGCCCCAAGGGGCTGGTCCCCTTGGCGAAGTTCGCAGAAGCTTGGCGAAGCCTCGCGAACATTTCCCCGTGGGTCCTCCGCACAGTAGTAGATGGCTACAGGCTGCAGTTCCGGGTTCGCCCCCCCAGATTCTGCGGGATGGTCGGGACTACAGTACACGCAGAACAGAGCCAGGTGTTGGGACAGGAAGTTCGCTCTCTGCTGAAGAAAGGGCCCATAGAATTAATTTCCCTGCCAGTCAGAGAAGCCAACTTTTACAGCCGATACTTCCTGGTCCCCAAGAAGGACGGAGGATTGCGTCCGATAAGGATTTGCGGTCCCTGAACCAATCTCTGAGGAGATTCAGGTTCAGGATGCTTACCATCCCAGCCATCATCAGTCACATCCAATCCGAGGATTGGTTTGTCACGATAGATCTGCAAGACGCTTATTTCCACATCTCCATCCGTCCCTCTCACAGGAAGTTCCTGAGGTTTGCCTTCGGGGGCACGGCTTACCAGTATCGGGTTCTTCCGTTCGGCCTAGCACTATCTCCCCGCACGTTCACCAAATGCATGGATGCAGCTCTGGCTCCGTTGAGGCTCCAGGGCATCCGCATACTGAACTACATCGACGACTGGCTCGTCCTGGCCCAGTCTCGAGAGTTAGCGGTTCGGCATCGAGATGTCGTCCTCGCCCACCTTCAGCGTTTGGGGCTGCGGCTCAACGCGAAGAAGAACGTACTGACACCCGCCCAACGGACTGCGTTCCTAGGGGTGGTGTGGGACTCAACAACGATGCGGGCCCACCTGTCTCCCGCACGCATCGAGTCCATTTTATCCTCAGCGACCAGAGTGCAGTTAGGCCGCGGCATCACTGTAAAACACTTTCAGAGGGTGTTGGGTCTTCTGGCAGCAGCGTCCAGTATAATACCTTCCGGACTACTGCACATGAGAGCCCTGCAGTGGTGGCTAAAATCCAAGGGATTCTCCCCAAGGAGAAATCCACTCCGTCTGATACGGGTTACGAGCGGATGCCTTCGTTCCCTGTCTGTATGGAGGAAGCCTTGGTTCCTGTCCCAAGGTCCTGTGTTGGGAGCAATCTGTCGCCGAACAATTATTTCAACAGACGCCTCACTCATGGGATGGGGCACGGTCATGGACGACCGCTTCGCGAGAGGCTCCTGGGAGGAGCATCATTTCTCTTGGCACATAAATTGCCTGGAAATGTTGGCGGTTTTCAGGGCTCTGAGGAGTTTTCTACGCGCTCTCCACGGTCGCCACGTCCTTGTCAGGACCGACAATACGGCGGTGGTGGCCTATTTGAATCACCAGGGGGGTCAGATCCTCCTGTGGTCCCAGGAGAGACTGCTGTCCCTCAGAGCAATGTACATCCCTGGGACCCAGAATCAAGGAGCAGACCTGCTGTCGAGACAGGGGTTGAGGCCCGGGGAATGGAGACTCCACCCCGAGGTGGTGGAGTTATTATGCGAAGAGTTCGGCCCCATAGACGTGGACTTGTTTGCGTCCCGAGAGACGGCACACTGTCCCCTGTGGTTCTCCCTATCACCCCCAGCCCCGCTAGGGCTGGATGCCATGGTACAGACGTGGCCGAGGCTGCATCTGTATGCGTTTCCCCCAGTCGCTCTGCTCCCGTGGGATCTGGAGCGGGTCCGCCAGGACGGCGTCAGCCTATAACTAGTAGCCCCGTTCTGGCCGGCACGAGTATGGTTCTCAGATTTAATATCGCTCCTCGAGGGCCCGCCCTGGCAGGTCCCTCTGAGGAGAGACCTGCTGACCCAGGCGGAGGGCCGGATCTTTCACCCGCACCCCGCCCTGTGGCAGCTATGGGTCTGGCCCCTGAGGGGGCGCAGTTCTTAGAGGCGGGTCTGACGACAGGAGCAGTCGAAACGCTGCTCAGCTCCAGAGCCCCGTCCACGAGAAGGATGTACGGCCTAAAGTGGAATGTGTTCACCACCTGGTGCAGAGAACGGGCGGTGGACCCAGTTACCTGCTCGGTAATTGTGATACTGGAGTTCCTCCAGCACCGTTTCTCCGCTGGCCTCTCCCCGTCCACGCTCAAAGTATATGTGGCTGCCATTGCAGCATTCCATGCCCCTCTGAGTGATGGGCCATTGGGGAGGCTTCTTCTGGTCGTGCGCTTCCTCCGTGGAGCCCGGAGGATGAGACCCGTGACTCGTTCCAGGGTTCCCACCTGGGACCTGGCAGTGGTTCTCAAAGCGCTGGCTGAGGCCCCCTTCGAACCCCTGGAGTCGGCTGAGGCCAAGCACCTGACCCTTAAGATGACCTTTCTCCTCGCTATCACCTCTCTGAGGAGGGTGGGGGATCTCCAGGTTATGCATCCTGCACCCTTGTCCAGGTTATGTCCCTAAGGTTCCGGCCAGACTGGCAGGGTCCACGGTGCTGCAGGCGTTTCATCCCCCACCTCATGTGACGGCGGAGGACGGGAGACTTCATCTGCTCTGCCCGGTCAGAGCACTGAGCATTTACACTCTGAGGTCTTCCCGGTGGAGGCCTATCAGGTGCGCAGTTTGCCTTCACCTATGGCCGTAAGGGCACACTCTACTCGAGGCATGGCGGCTTCTAGGGCCCTCCTCGCAGGGGCATCACTCCAGGATTTGTGTGATGCAGCTGGCTGGGCCACCCCTCACACTTTTATCCGGTTTTACAGTCTGGACCTGCCTTCTGCACCCGGCACCCGTGCGCTCTCCTCCTAGTCGTGCCGTCAGGTTCTGCACGCTGGGGGCAGGCGGGGTTTCGGTGCGGCCTAAGTGGGTATCTCATTCCCATAGTGTTGTCACCGACGCAGTTCGAGTTCCCTCGAAGGGGAACGTTCTAGTAACACCAATAGGATTGGAGTAGTTTCATTCATAGTTCAGCCCTGCCACGCCCAGGGGCGTTCCCATAGTGTCATCACCGACGCAGTGTCTCGTTCCCCTTCTCGGGGAACAAGGGTTACATACCCATACGAGACGTTCTTCATGCAGAGGACAAAAGCATAGGCAACACACCCCTGGCTTGCCAACAGGCTAATCACTGCCCGCACCGCTGAACTGCTGGTCCGGCCAGACTAACTGCTCCGCAACATCAGTTCCACCTGGAGTAAAATAAATTGACCAAGATGAAAACTAAAGCAATTTACTCTATGATTTTAGTTTATTTTAGATAGTTTTCCAAACTAACATTTTTATCTTTAATTCAGTTAATGACAATGTTTTTTCAGACCTAGTTTTCGTTCGTTATTAACGATAATAATCTTGGTGTATATTGCATATTTTATATGCTACCATATTCGTATGTAGCTTGAAGGGAATACAAACTTTCATTTTGTTGTACAACCTAGTGTTGTGTAGTGTATCATGATAAATAAACTACCTTAATACCTTGATAAACTACTTTGACATCTGCTGCTTGTGATCAATGTGTGCCTCCATTTAAGCAAATATCTGACTAGTTTTATAATCTTACGTACAGAGTGAAGGACTGACAGAGCTGGAAGAACATGAGACAAATGCAGTCTGATAAACTAAACTGAAGCATAAAACAGTCTTCAAGCAATGCTTTTTTCACCTACTGTACCTAACATTGCAAGAATTAGGAACATACTGTCTCAAATTATTATTATAAAAAACTAGTCCTAGGCTGGATTATTGAAATTCTTCATTATAAGGCTGCCTCAGTTAGCCCCTTAAGACTCACCAGATCCAGAATGCTGGGACAGGTCCATACCAATATCCAGCGACTACTGAATTTTGTTTAATTTGATCCAAAGATTAAAATATAACCTCTGTTGTCCATCTTTGTCTAGCCAACTATTTGGTACACAAACAGTTAACAGCTCTTGTTTTCTACTACGAGTGCAATGCGTTTGGAAAGATTATGCTGTAAAGCAGTGTAAGAGTGTGCAGCACAGATATCTAATTAGCAAAACTGATGTTTTTCACTTTTAGCCTCTGACTTTTCAGTGAAAGTCAACCTTTATAAATAATTCTATTCACTCCATGCTCCTGGAGGAAGAAAAGATACAAGTTATTTCTTTTTATTTATGCCAATGAAAGAAGAATGCGCTCTTTCTGCCCCTTAACAACATGAGGATTGCTTAAAGGGGAGGACAATTAAGAAAGATGAGAAGCTCAAAGAGAGAGGGGAGCTGAGAGGAGGGGAACAAATTCTCATACAGTAACAATGAAAGATGAAAGATGAAGCATAACCAGTTTGAAGGGCTACTGTAGGTTACAAATGACCCTGAATTTTCAGCATGTGTGATAAAGATTTTCTTTGTGAGTGATGAAACTGTTGCACCACGTTATTGCCGGTTGGAGGCTTAGCTCTACAAACATTTCATGAAAGCAGAGTTTCAATGGAGGCGCAAGACTTTTACAGGTTCAGTGGTGATGGGCTATTTGTCTGTTTGTTGGCAACTCAGTTGACTTGAAAAAAAAGCCTGTATTATAATGTGTCCATCATATTTACTACAAATTCTCTGATAAAAGCGAAAATTCCCTTTAAGACAGAGTTTTACGTTTTACAAAATAGCTCCCAGAATGGCTGGCACACACAAGTAAAAGCTGGTTGCCAATAAAAGCTGTTAAAATAATCATATATAATAATATAGGTAAAATCACCTGATTTACTACCTGAATGATGTAATAACTAACATGGTAAATTCAGTGTAATGTATTTATCCACAGTACTAGTCAGACTCAGGTCATAGCCTACTCACCACTCTGCTGATATCACCTTTTATTTTATTTTATTTTTTACTGATTAATTTAAATCATTTGTTGTTTTTTTGATGGATGTTAAGCTCCTGTCAATGAAACCTGCAATAAAATGTAAAACCTGCAGGTGCTTCATCTTAAAAGACACCCAGGTCAAAAGGATGTAATCACATTGTTCTGCAATCACAGTTTGTTAGATTGTTGGTAGAATAAAACGATAATAGAGGAGCTTTTGTGTCTTTTTTGCTTTGTAGTCAACAGCAAAACTCAGTAAGCCCTTGCACCAGCTGCAAATACATTATTGTGGAGGTTTGCGGAGTGAGAACATAGTATGGCCAAATACATGTTGCCATTGTTTGCTCGTGAAGTTATTTAAGATAACCACCCATCAGTGGGGAAAAATTCTTTAATTTGTTTTAATATTGCAACGGACAAACCAACAGTAAAAATAATCAAGTGTGGACTAATGATACTACAAGCTCTACAGGACTGTTCTGAGTGCGCAGACTGGCACATGTACAGAGAGGCCGCCACCCAGCAGAACCACATCAATCATGAGGAATATAAAACATCAGTGACATCATACATCAGCAAATGTGTTGATGATATGGCTATCACTAATACAATAAAATCATTCCCCAACAAGAAAGCCTGGCTGAATGTAGAGTTAAGGGCTCTGAGCCAAAAAAGCTTTTTGGTCAGATGACAAGGAAACATACAGCACTGACATAGCTAGACTTAAAGCTGGAACCAAGGAGGTGAAGCAGACACATCAGCAGAGACTGGAGAGAGACCTCAACACCAACAACACCAAAGATATGTGGTAGGCCATCAAAAACATCACAGGAGTGCCAACATAATTTGCAATGCCACATTACCAGATGTGCTGTAGACATTTTAAGCTTGTTTTGATCTCCTCAACAAAGCTGTAAATACTATTTCACCTCCAGAGGACCGGCCACGGTCAATATCCATAGCTGATGTGAGAAGAATCCTGCTGAGAGTGAATATGAGTAAAGCTGCTGGGCCTGATAACATCCCTGGCCATGTACTAAAAACCTGTGCCAATCAGCTAGTAGATGTTATTACTGACATTTTCAACATCTCACTGCCCCAGAGAGGGTTCCCACCTGCTTCAAGACAGCCACCATCATTCCTGTAATTAAAAAATCTCCGGTGTCTAGTCTGAACGACTACCACCCTGTTGCACTCACCCCCATAGTGATGAAGTGCTTTGAGAAACTGGTTCTTCAGCACATAAAGAACAACATCCCAGCCAGCTGGACCCTCACCAGTTTGCATTCAGAACCAACAGATCCACAGAGGATACCATCTCCACTGCCCTCCAATCAGCCCTCACACACCTTGAGAAAAACAACACCTACATCAGTATGCTGTTTGTACCACAAGTACCACATTCTGCAACTGGATATTGGACTTCCTAAAAAACAGACCTCACAGAGATTGGATTGACAGTGACATCTCTTCCATTATATAGTGCTTAACACCGGAGCCCCCTAAGGCTGTGTGCTCAGCCCCCTCCTGTTCATACTGTACACCCATGATTCCAAGGGCCTCTGAAAGTTTCAAACAAGCACTGATAATTAAGATGCACACCCTCCAGTAATGCATGTGTCTCAGCACTACGGAAGATTGTTCCCTTGCACTTTGGGCCTCTATTTTGCCTGCTGGTTGGGGAATAGGTAGAATGCTCATTTTCAGGTTTCATACTATTTAGTTTCTACTAGAAAATGTCTACATGCTTTAATGTTCAAACTGTCCATTGTTTTCCAATCTATGGCAAATTTAAATGTTTATATTATGCCAGCACAATTGAAATCAGGTGTGACAGTAAGCCAGGCCAACTGTGAAGAACTTAATTGGGTTCTGTAAACTTTTTGTTTGCAATTGTCTCAGTTGTGCACTGTCTCAGACATTGAAGGAAAAGATACAAGCCAAGACATCAATGTACAGTTTGTTGGAATTGCTGACCTAATAATCACCAGTTGTGTTTTGCGATGGCCTGAGTCTGTCCAATATGCCCGTAATTTGAAGGAAAGTAATCTGTACCAGCAGACCGCTTCAGATGGCATCCACCTCGGTGACAGCAGTTATCCCCTTCTACTCTGGCTGATGACTGATTTTTGTACCATAACGTGCGACTCACAGCACTCTTCTTTATATTCCCATCAAAAATGTATAATTTATTGCTATAATTAAATAACTGCAATAGAAGTCTCTTCATTCTATTACTTTAACTGTTAACGGTTTTCACTAATATGAACAGATGTAAGCAATAGCACAGAGCTATTACAGTATAATAATTGTAATGGAACAAGGCCATAAGTACTTGCATTTTTATTGAGACTCAAACCAACAATGTGTTTGTGTTGTCTGCCTCTCTCTTAAGCCTTGTGCAGACGACACGACTTTCAGCGTCGGCCGATGGCCATGCTGTTCAGACTGCACAACTTGCCTTCTTGTGACGGGAGTCTTGAAGTCGTTGTAGCGTTCACACTACGTGACTGATCGGTGACAGGAGCTCACACACTAGGTTTGCGCACTACACGAGCTAACAGCGGCTGTTAGCTCTTGTAGTGCGCAAACCTACACACGAAACAGCTGTTGTTAGTTTTTATAAAGATACCAATTATAAAGACAAAGAATCCAGGTGAAAGAATGGATTCGCACACTCCGGTAGCAGGGATTGTCTGAGCTACAGAGAGAGCTGGAGGTGAGTATAAAGTGTTTTGCAGTGAAAAAGTAGCTGCCTGCTCCGCCAGCTGCCTGCTCTCATTGGCTGGATGTGGATGTTGAGTCGGCCGACTTCAGATATTTGGCATGCTAGGTATTTGGCAGACGCCAGCGATGTGTTAGAAATATGTCGTGGAGCCATTTTGATGCGTCGTTGTGTAGTTCACACATAACGACTGGCGACCACCGATCGACTGCTGATTTACCCCTGATCACAGCCTGACGTTTGCCGAGGTCGCAGAGCGCCAGGGCTGGACTGGGACAAAAAATCGGCCCTGGCATCTTTGGCCCAGGTGGCCCAGCAAAATCGGTCGGACATCCTTCACCGATACACCATCCTTGCTTTTAAGGGCTTAGATTAGGGGTTTGACAAAATTCATAGCCCATGAGACTTGACACTGCGCAATAGTGGGGCCATGACAACAAGACAACAATATATTTTAGCTACATTTAAATTATTAAAAATCATAGGCCATACAAATACATTTATTATGATTTGTATCATTACTACTGATAATAATTTTTTTTTGTTTAATTTAAGAGGGGGGTCTCGGGGTCCTCCCCCTGAAAATTTGGGCTTTAAATTGTCATGATCCTGTCTGTGTGTCTTGTTGGGGAGTCTGGGTCTGAGTCTGAGTCTCTCTCTCTCACTCAGCCCTGTCATTCGCTAATACAGCCTCCTCCTCTGCCTGTCAGCAGCCATAGCTCTCCTTTACTCCTTCAAGTGCCTGTGCCTGCTCTAGGCAGGGTCCTGCAGCTGATGTTGAAGCTACAGCACCCCCGGTAGCAAACATTTTGGTTGTTTTAGCTCATTTGGCAGCCTCCGTCTGAAGAATTTTTTTTCTTTTGGGGGGGGGGGGGGGGGTATAATGCAAGGAACAGACAGCAGAGGTTGTGTCTGTGGCGCTCAGCTCCAAGCCCATTGGTTCCTACTTAAGACATACATTATTATTACATATCTAGTTATAATTTTGAAAAGGCTCAGTAATTCGCTGGACAGTGTAGTTTGTAGAGAGTGTTACTCTAAAAGGAGGAAACTTTAAACTAAATTTAAATTATTTTCAGTGGTGGATTAATCCAGATTTGGTACTCTGAGGCAGCAGGACGGTGTATGTGGGACCGAGTCAAACTAAACCACAATGTGTGTGGTCATGGTAATGACAAAACGTGTCACCCAGTGCAACAGTGTGATGTGTTTTTAATAGTTTTTGGACAACAATGGAGCTCTATGGCGCACAGCAATAACTTGACTTGAATCATAAATAGTCCCTTTCTGTAGGGACATTTCTCACTTGATAACATTGACCAATTTGGATAAATAGATTCTGCAGAGTGTCAGTATGTACGAACATGTACACACATCTTTAGGCCCATGTTTTTGGACTACTTTTTTTTTATTAGCAGTAAATTACACCTTAGAGGCAGTGATAGAAATAACCACTGAGCCAATGTGCCTCCCCCCAGTCAGTTCTGAGTTCTGTCAGAGTGAAAAATGTCAAGGCTTCAAGTCTATTATGGAATATTGCAAATCCTTTTCGTAGGACCATCTGCATTGTCTGCTTCTCTTTTCTTCAGCAGCTGGACGGAGGGGGTGGGGATGGTAGTTACAGACAGACAGACAGATTGAGCAGATGGCTCACACACTCCCCAGTTCCAATTAATCTCTGGCTTTTACTGCAACTCTTCTTAACCTGAACTTGCTGGCCCGATGATCGAGCTACACCAAAACCCATATGGCTGGAAAATTCGCACAGGTGGCAGTTCATCCCCGGAAGGCTGCCAGAGCCACATACTAACACAGCCAACACAAAAAAGCACTCACCATTACACACTTATGCATGTGTACTAGTTACAGTCAGCACAGATACTGTATATGCACACTCATGATGAGCATATGCTGAGTGCATGAAACATGAAGTAACAATAGAATGCTGATGTAGTACATTATAGTGGTAAATTATTTTAAAATACTTTATTTAAAGGAGGACCCATCACATGATTTTCTTTTCATGCTGAAACCTTGCCAGTTTATCTGGGTTTCAGACTAAGCATTTATTTTTTTAAGTGGTATTTGTGCTAGTAACAGGCTTCTGAAATGGCCACTGAATTAAGTGGATAACTTTACTGGGGAAAATTTAGGAATAGCTCTTTTTCCATCAGACAAAACATGGGTTCCAGTGGCATTTCAACCTTTGAGGTGAGAGAAGTTTCAGACTGTCCTGTCATAAAGATTAGAAGACCTTGGGGTGTCTAAATTTCTTCAGATATGCTTGTTGAAATTGGTTCTGACTAGAATCTTCTGTTTAGAAAGAAGACAAGATAGCTAAGAGAAACCATTAACGCCCCTTTTTATGACCTAGTTCTAAATGTAGCTTTTCTATAACTAAACTGGTGGGGACCAGGATGAGTAAACAGATTATATGCTGCCTCTGATGTGTGGAGTGTGTTTCCTGGTACCAGAATGTTGGTAAATACATTAATTTTAGACAACAAAGGCTGACCAGAGAATGTTACCTTATTCATCAAATTGGTGTTGTCAACAGGATCCCACGACAGCAGGACATGGGTAAGTACAAGAAGTATTTCTTTTTCTTTTGCTTTTGTCTCAACCTGTGTGCTGTTTGACGGGATCAAAGAAAAAATTGTACTATCTGAGTATGAAAAATGTAATTGTATAATAAACTGCTTAGACACAAAATTGTATTAGAGGAGCTCCTGGAAGAATTTTCACCCTGCTTCTGGCACATTACTAATTAGTAACATACTGAAACAGGATACTGAAAATGTTGTGAACAGTGAGGAACTCACAGTTTGCCACAGTGATTTATTTCACAATTTTGTAATTACTGAAAGTCCCCAGTTGCGCAGTCTTAGGCTGAAGTTAATACAAAAGTTAATCTGTGGATGAATGAATTGTGAGTGGTTTTATATTGACGAAAACAAAATCTCTGGTTTATATCCACAACTACATGTATATCAATGGCCAAATGTAGAATATACTGCAATGCTCTAGAAACCAGAATCCATCACAGCCAGTGTAGTTACACGTTCTATGTCTTTAGTATTAATAAAATGAGAGTAAGGAAGAAGATAGATGCAAAGAAGAAAAATTAGATGAGGAAGTAGTAGGGGTGGAAAGGAACTTTTTGGCTCGCCTGCCATGGGACTGTCAGAGTGAAAAATGTCAAGTCTGGTAGATGAAAAAATAATAACTTGCCTTTTTATGTCATGTATATTTGTTTCTGAACTTTTAATTGAGATAATAAGTTATTCTGTCGAATACAAACTTAAGGAAGACACCAGATTGAAATTTGAAGCAATATATTTTATTGCTATTAAATGTACTTAAGACATTACACTAAATTGTTTTATAAACTTACAAGATGCTTATTAATCATTCAACCTGAACCTCCCCATCAATTAATAATTTTTTTATGTTGTGTTTCAGCCTCCTTTGTGTCTGCAGTTTATATAAGTACTAACAAAAAAAAAATCATAACCATTCATGCACAAAAATAACATTAGAATGTAGTTTTTACTCGCCCATCATAAATAATTTTTCTGTTTCGCACAAATCTATTTTAGGGGCAAATGCATGTGAAATACTCTGTTTAGCAACACGCTACTTTTCTTCTTCTTCTTGTACAAACATAACAAACAGCAGGGTTTTTTTTTTATATCAATGTTAAAAATATGTGAGATTTACGAGGAAATATTTTAACCGGGAGAGAATGGTAAAATACAGGAGAAGCCCGGGGAACATAGGAGGGTTGACAGATATGCACATTACAGTGTAGCAAGCTAAATTCTAAAAACACTCCAGGTACTCCAAGCACGACTTGACTGACTCATATCTCCCAACACCCACCCCCTTACAAATCAATCAAACAGAAGTAACCTGAAATAAACATAAACAACAACCAATAAACTGTTAGATACCGTCAGAAAGATATATGGCGATATCGTACCAAATACATTTACCTGCAAATGTGGCGGGTTATTTAGCTGGCAACGGAAAATCTACCCCCATTTGGTGTTAAAGAGGTCATATTATGCTTTTTGGCTTTTTCCCTCTCCTTTATGGAGTTATATATCTTTATATATATATCTCTATACGTCAGAAGAATCACACATCATAATGGTCGCACTGCAGCTAGTCCGTCACTCCCTCAAAAACTCCGGTGCAAAAACTCTGCAGCACACAGTGACAAGACGTCCGCCTGCTGCCTCTCCTCACACTAGCTACCCTCCAGGCAGTCAGTGGACATAAAGTTGTTACTGTGATGTAGAGAAAGAGCTCAGTTAAAACTTTATGGATGAAAGATACTTTTGTTACAGATTAATAACTCACCACTCTGAAACTCTTGCTCCAGTGCATGTTGCTAAACTGGTAAGGGGTAAGCTGAACTGAAGCCGTGTTTACCGACTTCTCTCTACCTGCCCTTCTCTGCTTCTGATTGGCTAGTAGTCCTTATCTAGGTACTGCACATGTGCAACTCCCAACAAAGATCTTGTAGAAATAAGATGTATCACTCCATAGCTAAAACGAAGCGTTCAGTACACAGGGTGAAAAGAGGAGCTGCAGCAATGTGCAGTATGACAAAAAATATGGTGTTTTTTGAAAATGAAACCATGTAAACCTGTTCTGGTACAACCTCTAAATAAGACTATAAACCTGAAAATGAGCATAATGTGACCTCTTTAATTTCCATCCCTGAGTGTGGATGTACATGATGTTCACTGACATGATAGAAATTGCACCTATTTATTGAATAGACCTACAGTTTTCTACAATGGGCTGTGCGCCAAATGTGTACATGCTACTGAATTTAGCTTGTGGTGCTGAATAGACAAATGTTAAAGACAATAATCAGTATGTCTAATACTTTAAGTACATTTTCCTGATTATACTTTGGTTCTTTTACTTAAGTAGCAGTTTCAATGCAGAAATTTTACCTATAATACTTTTATAGTGTGGTATTTTACTTTTACTTAAGTAAATGATCTGAATACTTCCTCCAACACTGGATAGATGTAATCCACTCCCAATAAAAAGTCATATAGCAACTATCTATAGATAGGGGTATGAAGAAACAGTCACACGCACGGCCTTGGTCCAATCAGGTCGCAAACCAACGCACACACTTAGCCAAGAGAAGAGATAAAGACTCAGAAGCTTTTACTTGACACTAAAACTATGCTGCAATTTCCAGCACTCCCCCCTCATCATAGTGTATCGGAAATCAAAATAATGTGTAATGTAATAATGCAGTTCCTCTGTGAGGCGTGCCTCTAAAATGAAACTGTCTAACTCACTAAGAGAGGATCTAGTGAAGATGTTGCCGTTAACATTGTTAATTGCAAAAACTTGCAAACCTTTGTCAAAGCATGTTATGACGATGGGTGTAGCTGGGATTCCATTGATACAGCCTGTTTCAAAACCTGCTCAAGCTGATATTAAATCTCATTCTATAGAGCTGTCTCTTTGAAATTCTCTCCAGTGAGCCTGTTAGGCAGTGATGCTTTACATGCACTAAATGCTGTTATTTTCATTATGCCTGATGGTGCATTTAGAGCAAAATTGTTTCAAGCCACTCAATTGTTTGCTGCACAAATCTACTTTATACTTGTGGTTAGTTCAGTTTACGCTGCAACAACAAGGGGCAGCTCCCGAATAAAGATTGAGGTTGTTGGGGTTTTTCTGAGACTAACTGATTAATTAAAACTTGGTTTACAGTTTAATCAACTTTTAGGTGGCAACCCTGGTAAATTAATTGAATGGCTTTTGCAGGAGGGGGACATGGAGGAGGACCTAACCTGGAGCACAAACGCAGCATTGGTAGAGAAGGCACAGCAGATACTTTACTTCCTGAGGATCCTCAGGAAGAACCACCCCACAAAAAATTGCTTTTGTCCATCTACTGCTGCTTCATAGAGAGCATACTGACTGAACACCATCAAAGAGTCTTTATTTCAGTCTTCCAATCATGGAATCAGTATTCCATCATGGCGTTCATGTGCTGCCTAAACTGGCACTCACCAATTATTCTACACGTAGCGCATGTTTCTGGTCATTCCAACATCATCACTGACTCTCTTTCCCGTTTCTCATTGCTCATTCAAGAAGTCCAGAAGCTGGGCACCCTATGTACATACCCGTCCCGGTATGCGTCACGCAACGAAGGTCCACAGGCTGGATTCAAACCCAGGCCGCTGCAGCAAGTACTCTGTAGGCTTTTGTACGTGGGACGCACTCTACCAATTGAGCTAACCGTGCACCGCTTTAAAGGTTTAAACACTGGTAATAATTGTAGATTCTCAGCCCATTTGTTTGACTGCAACATATTTAGTTCTAGTTCGTCTACTGAAAAGATGTTTTCCCACAGAAAAACTCTGAATTAATTGTATAACTTAGTGTACTTGTCAGAATCATATTTTACAAGAACTCATTGTATATCCAGCTGCTACATTTGTTGTGATCCGTCTATTTTTATTCACATCTTCCCACATACACATCATACTTTACTTCATTTCTGGTGATGAGTTACTAATTGCTTTACTTTCTTGAGTGGGTGTGAAGATGTAATTTTCTGCTTGTGAAGTGTATACAGATGACACTGGCTAATTTGCCAAGAAAACCAAATATAGAGCTTCACACACAGACACACACAGACCCGACACAACCCACGCTCTGTGCTTACGTGCCCAGCTGACTGATCACACAATAAAGAAGAATCAAAGATTTGGGCCTTCTTCATACAACTGATCACATGGCATGCGATAAAGGAACTGTTCGGGGAGGGTTGCATCAGTCTGACACTAAAATGACAGGTGACAGCAGCAGAGAAAGAAACAAGATTATTGGTTGAGGCAAAATCCGATTAGTTTAACCGAAAGAGAGAATTCTCTCAGTCAGCTGATTGAGTTGGAAGCACGAACACAGAGAGAGAGAGAGTAAATAATGAATGGAATAAGTAGGAAGATAATCAGTGTTCTTGACTGAAGGTACGCTAAGCTTAATTAGTGGATGGCATTAATTCACATTTTCTTTTGCAGATTTTCTAGAAATTTGGATAAAATTTTCAGTGAATTTGGATATAAAATCTACATGTAGAACAAATTTTGACTTAATGCCCTGCATGGTCCAGAAATATGACATTTCAAATGAGTCTTTATTTCAGTCTTCGAACAAAATGTAACCACAGTTTTCTTTCATTCTAATATCGAGCTCTTTCTGAACCTTTTTAATTTTGAGGTGTAATTGACTGACAAGACCCATAAGTGTAATTCTGAAAAGATTAAATGATAACCAAGTTCTATAAAGGTGGTGTTTGAAATGTCATGCAGGGAAAACAGAAACCACTTCACTGATTCACATTTGTAAGTGACTGAAGGAAGAAAAGAAAGAAGAGAAAAGTTATGTAAGAGAGAGGAGGAGCAGATAGAATTGCAGCACGTCTCTCCAGAGATCCTCCTCCTTCTTCCTCTTTCAGGCCTTTAGAGGCTGATCAGAGCTGAGGTCATAATTAAAGATGACCAGGTGCTGCTGATGTTAGGAATACCTGAGCCTAGGAGAGAGAAAGAGGATGGAGGGATGTCTGGAAATGAGACACACAGACAGAAGATAAAGAGAGAGGCAGGAGGGGAGAATTCAAATTCTAAAAAGCCTTATTACAATTTGAATAACACTACACATGACACACAACCCTCCTTAACAAGCATAAAAGTCGTGCTTGATAATGAAGTCCCAGAGAGATGAAGGCCGAGTCTTCTGAATTCCTTCAGGAAAAAAAATTTATTTCTGAGAATGAGTACAAGGTTAGCCTTGTTTGAGACCACAAGGTTTTAGCTTTCATTCGACAATGTTTGAAAAGCCACTTTTAAACAATAAAGAAATCACGTTTTGATTGAAATGAAGGTTCCGGTAATATGTCTTTTTTTTTTAGGAAAGAAATAGGAGGTGAAATGCGACAACTTCATTATACATATTCATGAATGCGGCTCTCACTGAGAGTAAAGTGAAAAGCCTCTTCATGGAAAGCATGTTCCTGATTTATTTTGCATCATTGTATTATGACATTTGCAACTGATGATGCAAGAGATTTGTTCAGAAAAAGTATTAACTTGATCTCTCTATCAGTCAACATAAAGTACATAGGAAAAAACGCAGAGATGGACCATGTTTTATCATCTTATCCTGACAGTCTTTCCTCTAACATTCATTAAGACAAATAGAGGAAGTTATGCATCAGCGGTGGTGTATTTTTGAAGACAGGTGTTTTCTTGCCTTAGTTGATATCTTGGTGACTCACTGTCAACCTAACTGTGCTGATGTGGGAGGACAGGCACAGTAGGAGATGTGTCAGCAAGGATCAAGTGGTGCAGTGCAGTTTTGGTGTCAAAAATTATCAGGAGTTATAACACCTGCCTCTGAAAACCTGTGCTATTTGTATGGCTTGAGTTAGAGGAGGCAGACCTAAAAACCTCTACAATATCAGATTTATGTATCTGTAACAGTAGGAGATGGTTGCTAAAGTTTTAAATCAGTGAAAATACTTTGTTCTAAGCAGACATAAGTATGAACGTATGAACAGAATTGTCAGCTCTTCAGAGCTTTTAAGCCTCTTTTAGCTCATTGTTTTGGTTTTACGACCTTCAACATTACTGTTGTGGTTCAGCCTCATAGCTCTTTGTCATCATCAGCAGCTGTTTTCAGTATAAAAGCTCTGATAAATCCATTGTAAACTGACCCAGCAATAAAATAGCATGCAAGCCATACCAACTTCAAATGTGATAAAATGTCAGTGTTGTGTTTATAGCTTGTTGTGTTGCCACTAAATGACCAAAAAAGTCACTGGATGCTGTTTTAAGGGGAGTTGGACAGGACACACATGGGGTTTAATTCAAAATGCAATGGACTATTAAAAGGGGTGCTTCAGCAATTTATGCAGTATTGTATTGCCATTAAGTTAGAGAAAAAAGTAGATGTCCTGAATTTTAGTCCCTCAGGTAGGACTAAGCTTCACAAAACAAAATGATTTACAGTATCTTTTCATTACACCTTCCTTGACTGGTAAACATCCACATCTTTCAAGCTCCTTGCTCTGAGTTCGAGACTCAGGCTGTGTGTTGTAAATATGTCCCCGATGACATCATCAGTCTGACTATGTTTTAATTATCTACTAACATTTATAACTGCAGACTTCATAACATAATAAAACATTAATAAAGTGTTATAAGTTGTTCACTTCCAATTAACCTGCAGTTATAAATTAAAATTATTAAATGGATTTTGGTGTCTTAAAGCAGTATTAAACTTTGTGAGCCACAAAGAGTGCTTTGTGACCTTTTTTGCCCTGAGTTTGCAATGGCCATTTGATTGGTGGAGCTAGTTGGTTGTGTGTTTCTCATTTTTAGGCATCCTCCATCTAACTCTCTCCTGGTAGAAAAAGATTTATTTCCTTACTTAGCATTTGAAGAAAATTTAAATAGTGGGACATTGTCACAACTGGTGCAAGCAGGGTAACAGGAATATGGGAGTAGGGCCCAAATGCAGATGATTGAGGCAGATCTGGTGCTGTTCAGTGATTCAACCACCATACTGAGTAAAGTTTTTGTTGTAATGATAAGATCATCCACTTCACCACCCATCCACACATAAGCAATGACGGTGATCAGTTGAGCAAATTGGTAATCTTGGTGTTGTATATTATCTTTGCGGCACAGCTGATGATCAAACACCAACAGGTAGTGTGGCGAAGCTGTGGGAAATACGCCAAGGGTGACTCATACATCTGTTATTCACAGTGTTGGGCAGTAGCTACAAGTTGCGCTGTTACTAGTTTAACTTTCTCAGTGCTTGGTGGTAGCGTCGCTATTTTCTGAATCAAATAGCTTTTCAGTAACGAAGCTCTTTTATTGGCCGAGCAGCGCGGTTGCTTTCACACGCGCTACATTTTCTCAAGCATTTCTGAAGGATCAGTGAGTGACGCCTCCACGGTGAAATCACATACCGATCCTTGGGCTGATGTCTGCGACTTTGCTGCAGGGGAATAAAGACACACGCGTATTGTGATAGTTATTGTAAGACCTCTTGTGAGAAGGATCAGGGTCCAGCCTGGACAGTGAGGAGGAAACTTTGATGTGTAGAGACAGAAACTTGTTTCCATGAGATGGGATCTCTCTCTCTCTCTCTCTCTCTCTCTCTCTCTTTCTCGCCCATTGCCATGAATGTTTAGGTTGTTTAGATTGCAAAGTTGCCAGAGCACAAATTCACATATAAACAATAAAAAATATATAATTAATTAATAATGTGATAATTAAGTTACTTTATACAAAAAATAATGGTTCTCCGTTTGTTGCATGAGGAAATACATTTAGCTGCAATGATATGGCAGTAAGTGGGACAGTTTCTGTGTGTCTGATTTAGCTCTCTCGCACACACACACTGTTTGGAGCAGGTTTTTAGTCTTTCTTCTGTTGTTACAGTGGAATGAAGTTAGTTCAAACTCAAACTAGGCCTATACTGTGTGTGTGGGTGTGTGTGTGTGTGTGTGTGTGTGTGTGTGTGTGTGTGTGTATGTATGTGTGTGTGTGTGTGTATATATATATATGTATATATACATAATAATAATAATAATAATCCTTATTTGTAGAGCACTTTTCAAAAACAAGTTACAAAGTGCTTTAACAAGTGTAAAGAATAATACAAAAAAAAACAAGATAAGAGCATGAAAAATTAATATAAAATTAGTAAAATACAATAAAATAAAAGGGATAAAATAAAGTCAAATAAGATCGGGAAAGGCTCTCCTATAAAAGTATGTTTTAAGAAGGGACTTAAAAGAGTTCACTGACTCAGCCGACCTGATTTCCTCGGGCAGGCTGTTCCAGAGCCTCGGGGCCCTGACAGCAAACGCTCTGTCCCCTTTAGTTTTCAGTCGAGACTCTGGAACAGACAACAGACCTCTGCCCGAGGATCTCAAGGTACGTGCTGGTGCGTATGGGACTAAAAGGTCAGAAATATAACAAGGCGAGAGGCCATGAAGAGCTTCAAAAGTGATCAATAGAATTTTAAAGTAAATTCTAAAACATACTGGGAGCCAGTGTAGTGAAGCTAAAATAGGAGTAATGTGGTCATATTTCTTTGTTCTGGTTAAAAGACATATATATATACATATATATATATGTATATATATATATACCAAACTATAAAATATAAAAAAATAGCTAAAAAGTAGCTTAGATGTAACTAAGCTACTTTTGCCATGTTGCTGTAGCTTAGCTTGCTACATTTTACTGGGGGTTAGCTTCTGTGTAGTGAAGCTTCATTTATTGTAGAATAGCTAGTAGCTTAGCTCACAACATTTTCCACGTAGCTTGCCCAAGACTGATCATTCAGGCCAAACTTTAAATTATGGATGAGTTGCAAATGACTTCTGTCATGCCAAGCCACATGATGTGCTGGTCTGAATGCTTTATTGCTACCGCAGCTAATGAAGGTTTTGCTTTTGACTTTTTGTGGCTCAATAACTGACATCTATAGAAAAGTTTGGTGTGCATTTGCAAAATAATTCCATACCCAATATGTTATGATCCATGATACGGGAGGAATAAACCCCTGTTCTTATCATGTTCGCTGCCATCTTGACTGTTACGGAGCCGGGAGGGACATCTGAGTGAGATTCAACTCTTAAGGAGGGATTTTATTTTGTGTAATGCATAACAACAACACATTCTAAATAAATTACGAATTGTTCTAAATAAAAAAAACAATGTTAAAAGTCAGAAGTTCTAAGTCTTGTTTATTGTTTCCTTTCCCATTAAGTTTACAGACCCTGGTTAGAATCCAGAGGCATGCGACCTCTCTACACTTTGCATATATCTATATGACAAAACTTACTATAATATACAAAAAAATTCATTTCACTACTCTCATACATACACATTGGACACACAGCCGGCCCTGCACTCCCCACCACCTGCAAGACACACCTGGCCGAGATCTGCACTCTTCTGTTTAGCTCAGTTGTCACCATGTGGTCAAAGGTTTAAATCTTTTTGTTAGGTCATAGAGTTTTACAGAATTGGTTGTCAAATTTTGGTCTGGTCTCTTTGAAATAAATTGCTATAACTCATCTTCAAGGTACAGTGACGTTGCAACTAAATTTGGATGACAGGTACACACATCTACTACAGGTGATCCTACTGTATATTTCAGCTTCAGCAAACTTGATGGCCAGTAAAACTGGTCCAAAACTGGAATCCAAACAGCACATCCATTCACTTTATAAATCCCCTGGCTGATTCAGATTTAGGCATACCAAAGATGACAGCTTACCCAGCATGATGATTCACCTCCTACTGCTGCTCATCCACATTACCCTTCTGTTCCCAAGGAGCGATGCAAGCTTAGAGTGTCCATTATGGTGTCTTTGGGGACACAGCTCCGTCGAAGCCATGAACATTTGATGGGGACATTAGTGAAAGGCAACACGTCATTACATGACCATTTACACATAATCACCCACTTAAGAAGACCCAACAGGACAGAACTGCATAGCATGGGCCATTTACACACCCGATGTGTGTCTGTGAGAATGCTGATGTGTGCGTGGGTGCATGTTTGCGCATATGCTCTGGCCTAATAGTCCATCTGACACATGCCTTATGGTGATGTTCAGAAATAACCATCAAAATGACCCATGTGCCTTCTCTTTCATGGCATCACACTCCAGTAGTGTTCTGTCATTCTGTCTCCTGCCTGCCTTACTCACACATGCTCTCTTTCTCTCTCTTTCTCTTACACACACACAGTAGGGAATTAATGTCTCAGGTGGAAAGATTGAGAATCCCTCTCTCTCATTTATGATTCCTCCTCTCTCCCTCTCTCAGGTCCTTTGGCTATAACGCTTCTCCATACGCACACTTACTATTGTTGGGGAAACGAATTTAAGGTAATTTTTTATGTATTCACAAGTACAAAACGAGTAAGGAGTCTGTTTAAACAAATCACTTAACTACACTAAAGACTCACAAACAGAGGAAAAGAGAATCTGCACGTCCAGTCAATCAAACCAACTACAGTGGGTACGGAAAGTATTCAGACCCCTTTAAATTTTTCACTCTTTGTTTCATTGCAGCCATTTTCCAAAAATCAAAAAAGTTCATTTTATTTCTCAGTAATGTACACTCAGCACCCCATCTTGACAGAAAAAAACAGAAATGTAGAAATTTTTGCAAATTTATTAAAAAAGAAAAACTGAAATATCACATGGTCATAAGTATTCAGACCCTTTGCTCAGTATTTAGTAGAAGCACCCTTTTGATCTAATACAGCCATGAGTCGTTTTGGGAAAGATGCAACAAGTTTTTCACATCTGGATTTGGGTATCCTCTGCCATTCCTCCTTGCAGATCCTCTCCAGTTCTGTCTGGTTGGATGGTAAACGCTGGTGGACAGCCATTTTCAGGTCTCTCCAGAGATGCTCAATTGGGTTTAAGTCAGGGCTCTGGCTGGGCCATTCAAGAACAGCCACGGAGTTGTTGTGAAGCCACTTCTTCGTTATTTTAGCGGTGTGCTTAGGGTCATTGTCTTGTTGGAAGGTAAACCTTCGGCCCAGTCTGAGGTCCAGAGCACTCTGGAAAAGGTTTTCGTCCAGGATATCCCTGTACTTGGCCGCATTCATCTTTCCCTCGATTGCAACCAGTCGTCCTGTCCCTGCAGCTGAAAAACACCCCCACAGCATGATGCTGCCACCACCATGCTTCACTGTTGAGACTGTATTGGACAGGTGATGAGCAGTGCCTGGTTTTCTCCACACATACCGCTTAGAATTAAGGCCAAAAAGTTCTATCTTGGTCTCATCAGACCAGAGGATCTTATTTATCACCATCTTGGAGTCCTTCAGGTGTTTTTTAGCAAACTCCATGCGGGCTTTCATGTTGGGCTTGCACTGAGGAGACGCTTCCGTCGGGCCACTCTGCCATAAAGCCGCGACTGGTGGATTGCTGCAGTGATGGTTGACTTACTACAACTTTCTCCCATCTCCCGACTGCATCTCTGGAGCTCAGCCACAGTGACCTTTGGGTTCTTCTTTACCTCTCTCACCAAGGATCTTCTCCCCCGATAGCTCAGTTTGGCCGGACGGCCAGCTCTAGGAAGGGTTCTGGTCGTCCCAAACGTCTTCCATTTGAGGATTATGGAGGCCACTGTGCTCTTAGGAACCTTAAGTGCAGCAGAAATTTTTTTGTAACCTTGGCCAGATCTGTGCCTTGCCACAATTCTGTCTCTGAGCTCTTCAGGCAGTTCCTTTGACCTCATGATTCTCATTTGCTCTGACATGCACTGTGAGCTGTAAGGTCTTATATAGACAGGTGTGTGGCTTTCCTAATCAAGTCCAATCAGTATAATCAAACACAGCTGGACTCAAATGAAGGTGTAGAACCATCTCAAGGATGATCAGAAGAAATAGACAGCACCTGCGTTAAATATGAGTGTCACGGCAAAGGGTCTGAATACTTATGACCATGTGATATTTCAGTTTTTCTTTTTTAATAAATTTGCAAAAATTTCTACATTTCTGTTTATTTCTGTCAAGATGGGGTGCTGAGTGTACATTACTGAGAAATAAAATGAACTTTTTTGATTTTTGGAAAATGGCTGCAATGAAACAAAGAGTGAAAAATTTAAAGGGGTCTGAATACTTTCCGTACCCACTGTACACCTGAAACAGCCGCAGCTGCAGCCAGAGGCTCTGTGAGTGAAATCAGCTGTTCACTGCTGCGCCACAAAAGTGTTGTGGTGGAACGCAGCGATCGATCAGTGACAAGTTTACTATAAATTTTGTTAAGTATTATCAGTGAGTCAAGGAGTGAAAGGGTTGTGAAAGGTTATAGCAAACAGGAGTGCAAAGAGAGAGGTTTCCTTGTTTGATACCTTATTTGTCCCAGTTTATGGTATAGCCAGAGAGTTCACCAAATGATTTAATGAGTTCTAACAGGGGAGGCAGGGATTACTCAGGGCAGGAGAAGAACAGAACCACCTCATCTGTGTAGAGCGAGATGCAGTGATCAATCTTACCTAAGATTAACGGGGAGAGAGATGTCAGAGAGATGATTTCTTATGCTAATAGCAACAGGTTCCACAGCTATCGCAAATAGTAAGGACTCAAAGGGCAACCCTGTTGTCAGGAGCGTTGTAACAAGAAAGTAGGTGATTTATCATAGTTGGTAATAACTGAAGCCTTCGGACAGGGATATAACATTCCGACCTATGAGGCAAATTATTGCCCAAGCCAAACTCCTTTATCACTGTTAAGAAGCTTCTGTCGTTTTTGAAGTACATTACATTCACACACCACATTAAGGTAACATCATATTAAAATTTCTAATCTTCCTGGAACAAATCAAGTTTGATTGTGATGCATTATACATAAAATACACCTATTAAGTCTGTTGGCAGGTATTTTACTAAAATCCCTTACGATCTGTGATGGCAATTCTTGTTTTTAAATAAAACCTGAGGCAAGCACTTGTGTTTCTGAGAATTGTATTCAGTCCTCTGCAGGTGGACTCACAGCAACACACATACATGCATGTTCAAATAAGTGAGGAGAGCTGAGTGAGCCTGTTATTTATCAAGCTTCAGAGTCGAGCATATTATCTCCCAGAGATGCGTTGTCCCTGAATTCTGGATAGTACAGACAACAGAGATGCTTTGACTGTTACGTTTATGTTAAGTTATGTATTCAGCATCACATCACACATGAGTCTCTCTGAGTCCAAGGGTTACACGAATCCTCACATCAATATGTTTGGGCTGCCATTATAGATCACAGCCGAGGTGGGCAACGGGGTGATATGAGGCTGGGTCGGTCTCATCCTTATCTTTTTTCAATATCAGGGAGATGTTGGCAGATGGAGGCAACCTTGTCAGAGTAAGCTTTGTAAAAGTCGATGTCACAGTCATCTGGCCCAGCAGCTTTGCCACTGAGGAAATAATGTATTGTCTGGTGGGAGGACAAAGTTTGAATCTCTTTAGTAGTTGTGGAACTCCAGAAACATTAGTAGGCTGGCAATGATATTAATTCGCATCAGATAAATTGATTATTTTCTCTTTAACGTAGATGATGCTGAATCATTAAATAATTATGACAAAAAATTATGATAACCAATGTATTTTTCCATGAGTCCGCTATGTTAGCTCTTATAACATTACCTAGCTTATTTGGTGGCTTGTTTTATAGCTTGTTGGATAGTTGGCATAAGTCACCCACTACGGCTGGGGACTGGAATAGGCCGGTTTTCAGCCATGACTGGTGATCGGGGAGCAGCGTCAAATATCCAATTTTCCTCCTGTCACATTGAACGTTACAAACATGCTGTGTTCACCTATGAATGGCAGTAATAAAACACTATTACATAAATGGGGAATGACAAGGAAGGTGTGAATCCCTACACTGCTTTGGTAACCAACTGTTGCTACAATATCATGCACAGATAACCACAGGCTTAAAATTATAATATGATTTATTTAACTTCAGCAAATAAATCACTACTAATCTAAACCAAAGACAAAAGCAAAAAGCATATGTGTGTGTGTGTGTGTGTGTGTGTGTGTGTGTGTGTGTGTGTGTGTGTGGGTGGGTGGGTGGGTGGGTGGGTGTATGTGCTGTGGTGGAAAGTACATATACAAATAATACAAATGCTTTGTTACTGTACTTAAGTAGCTTTTTTCGGTGTCTGTCCTTTACTTGAGTATTTTTAGTTGTTGCAACTTTTTACTATCACTTCACTACATTTCAAAGCCAAATATCAACTTTTTACTCCATTACATTCTGCGGAGACCTCTTCACATTGTTATGAGTAGCCTATGCAGCGCACCTGAGTGGAGCAGCACTGAAAACCAAATGTTAACTGATAAAGCCAATTCAGCATGAATCTACTACAGCCAACTGATGCGACACTGGCATACAGTGGGGGGAAAAAGTATTTGACCCCTTGCTGATTTTGCAGGTTTGCCCACTTACAAAGAATGCAACAATCTACAATTTTAATCATATGTACATTCTAACAGTGAAAGACAGAATCCCAAAGAAAATTCCAGAAAATCACATCATATGAATTTATAAAAATTGATAACCATCTGATGAGGAAAAACAAGTATATGACCCCCTACCAAACAGCAAGTATTCTGGCTCCTACAAGCCAGTTAGTCTTTCTTTAAGACACAGCCCCAATCCCAACCAATTATCTACATCAAATACACCTGCCTCACCTCGTTACCTGCATAAAAGACACCTGTCAACACCCAAACAACCAGCATCCAACATCACCACCATGGGCAAGACCAAAGAGCTTTCTACGGACATCAGGGACAAGATTGTTGATCTGCACAAGGCTGGGATGGGCTACAAGAGAATCGGAAAGCAACTTGGAGAGAAAAGATCAACTGTCGGTGCAGTTATCAGGAAATGGAAGAAGCACCACACCACCGCCAACCTCCCTCGGTCTGGGCCTCCACACAAGATCTCGCCTTGTGGGGTGTCCCTGATCATGCGAACGGTGAGGAATCATCAGAAAACCACAAGGGGGGAACTGATGAATCAACTGAAGGCAGCTGGGACCACAGTTACAAAAGAAACGGTTGGTAACACACTACGCCGTCATGGATTGAAATCCTGCAGCACACGCAAGGTCCCCCTGCTCAAGAAGAAACATGTACAGGCCCGCATGAAGTTCGCCATTCACCACCTGGACGACTCAGAAGAGGCCTGGAAGAAGGTGATGTGGTCAGATGAGACCAAAATAGAACTTTTTGGCCTCAACTCAACTCGTCGTGTTTGGAGGGCAAAGAACACCGAGTACAACCCAAAGAACACCATCCCCACCGTCAAGCATGGTGGTGGCAACATCATGCTTTGGGGGTGCTTTTCAGCCAAGGGGACGGGACAACTCCATCGGATTGAGGGGAGGATGGACGGGGCCATGTATCGTGGAATTCTGGACCAACATCTCCTTCCCTCAGTGAGAGAGCTGAAGATGGGTCGAGGATGGGTGTTTCAGCACGACAACGACCCTAAGCACACCGCCAAAGCAACAAAAGAGCACATCAAGGTTCTGGAGTGACCTAGCCAGTCTCCAGACCTGAATCCAATTGAAAATCTTTGGAGGGAGCTTAAAATTCGAGTTGCCAGGCGACAACCTCGGAACCTGAATGATTTGGAGGCTGTCTGCAGGGAGGAGTGGGCCAACATCCCTGCCGAAATGTGCACAAACTTTGTCACCAACTATAAAAACCGTATGACATCTGTGCTGGCCAATAATGGCTTTTCTACAAAATATTAACATGCTGTTTGTCCAGGGGGTCAAATACTTGTTTTTCCTCATCAGATGGTTATCAATTTTAACAAATTCATATGATGTGATTTTCTGGAATTTTCTTTGGGATTCTGTCTTTCACTGTTAGAATGTACATATGATTAAAATTATTGATCGTTGCATTCTTTGTAAGTGGGCAAACCTGCAAAATCAGCAAGGGGTCAAATACTTTTTTCCCCCACTGTATGCTGTGACTAGTCCAGCGCAGAGCTGGAGATCCCACCTCACTTTTCTGTCAAAGGTTAACGCGAATGTTTAGGCTACAGCTTTGATGAGAGCATGAAGAGGGACTATCCTTCTAGGCACGAGAAGAGAAAAACTCAATGAGAGTGAAGTGCGGGAACAGCAGTCAGGTAAACAAGTCTGATGTAGATCACACTTAGCCTTATGTGCTGCAGTGCTGCAGTGAATCTCTGTCTATCTGTCCTGCTAACCAGCTGAGCAGCGCAGCTCTTGTCTGTCTGGGTCTTGGTTTCTTGCCAGACTGTGACTGAACAATGTTGAGTGAAATACAACTATTTATTACGTTTGATAAACGCCGACGGGCCACGGTGTTTATCAAGTGTACCTCAGAAAGATGGATGGATGTGGAAATGTGTTTTTATGCGAAATTAAACTCACGCATTTGAGCGAGAAACATCTGTGGGACCAGTCCAGACAGTATGTGATGGCACTCCCCATAAACAAGACAAATATTGACTATTCAAACCAGCACTTGGGGAGAGTTACATGATGGAGCTATTTATTGATGAACATCATTTTATCCTGTTGATTTATTGAAATTAATTTAATTTAATTTAAATGGCATTTCAAATCTGTCCAGTACTTCTGTGCAAGGTCTCCACTGGTTGGCAAACTCAGGGTAACAATAGGATCACTCCAGGATGTCATTGCGTCCGGCTGTTGTTAAACTACTCACACAACATCCTATTAGGTAAAGATTCTCAGTCATCCAGGTCATAGTTCTCGAAGGACAATTAAATAAGGATATCAAAACTACTAAGTAGCATTTAAATGCATATTCAACCATGGCACACATGGCATGTTACACTTAAAAATCATCACAGGCAAAGGGTAAACTGCCTATGTGCAGTCAATTTAAAAACACTAATGAAAAAGAAATTTATTGATTAGATCTGTAGAGGATCGAGCTGAGCAGAAGGTTCCCGCTACTCTGAGTGTTGCTTAACAATTGACATTTTTATACTTCTACTAAAGCAGTTGTTGGAAGCCTTGCTTTACCTGGTCCGTGCTTCTAAAGTGCTCACTGTGTCCGCGTCTTCAAGCGTATCACCGGATTTATTCATTTCTCACCGTTCCTTTAAGTCACTTGCATCACCACGGTTGAATTTCAGCGATATGTAATTCAACGAGTTGTCGTCAACTCGAGTAGTTCACCTGACACCTGCTCCACTCTGTGTGTGCACGTAATAATGCATAAGAATTTAAAGAAATTAAGCATTCAGTTTTGAAAGTTCAGTAAATGCATGATGTCAATCAGTAATTTCGTTAATAATAATTGTGTTAAAGTGATCTCAATTATGACCTAAGTAATCATGATTATGATTTTTGCCATAAACGAGCAGTCCTAAAGCAAAGTGTATCTACATGTAAACTATAAAGAAAAATGTATTTTACACTGGATCTGTAACAGAACTGCAGTGTTGTCAATAATACTAGTATTGCAGTAATGCTCAGTATATCTAATTCAGAATGATTGTATTGGTCTCAGCCTGTCTTTAAACACACAACCCAGCGGGCCACTACAGCTTATTGGTATGAGCAAGTCAGTTACTTGGTGTTCATCAAAGTTAAATGTTTCCAAGCAATTTGTTTTTCACGTTTGTACCACATCCCTGGGGCCAGAGCGGCGACATTGAGTCTTATTTGAAACTGCTGGCTAAGGATAAACGATTAAGGATTAATGCTGAGTCGGTGTGTACATATGCAAAAACAATGTCGGACACCGTAGTTTTCTCTGGACCCCTGCCAAATCTGACCAGTGATGACATGTATAGCCGTATGTCGTCATTCCACCGCTGGTTGTCGAGGTGGTGTCCAGCAAACGATGTGGGCTTTGTAGATCATTGGCAGACTTTCTGGGGAAGACCTGGTCTGATTCGGAGAGACGGCATCCATCCCACTTGGGAAGGAGCAGCTCTCATTTCTAGAAAACTGTTCAAGTTTATTAGTGGACCAAATCCAAGACAACCCAGAGTTGAGACCAGGAGGCAGAGTCGCAGTCTAATACACTTCTCTGCCCTTCTAATTCAGCAGTTACCCACCCAAAACCCGACGCAGAGTCGCAGTCTAACACACTTCTCTGCTCCTCCATTTCAGGAGTTACTTAGTGAAAATCATATAGTGACGGTGTCTGTCCCCCGATCATCGAAATTATTTAAATCAAAGGTAAACAGAAGAGGAGCTGTGCATAAAAACCTCATAAAAATTAAAACCACAAGAGCAATAGTCCAAACAAATAGAAAAATTAAATGTGGACTGAAACATCAGATCTCTCTCTTCTAAAGGTGTACTAGTAAATGAACTAATATCAGATTATGATATTGATTTATTTTGTCTTACTGAAACCTGGCTGGGTGATGGAGAATATGTTAGCCTAAATGAATCCACCCCTCCCAGTCATATTAATACTCACATTCCTCGAGGCACAGGCTGAGGAGGTGGAGTTGCAGCTATCTTCAACTCTAGCCTACTAATCAGCTCTAAACCTAAACTATAACTCATTTGAAAGCCTTGTTCTTAGTCTTTCACACCCAAGTTGGAAATCACTGCAACCAATTCTTTTCGTTATAGTGTACCGAGCACCTGGTCTGTACTCTGAATTCTTATCTGAATTTGCAGAGTTTTTTTCAACTTTAGTCCTTAAAACGGACAAAGTTATTATTGTAGGGGATTTTAATATTCATGTGGACGTTGAGAATGACAGCTTCAGTACTGCGTTCATCTCTCTGTTAGATTCCATTGGCTTCTGTCAGAGTGTTCATGAACCGACTCACTGTTTTAACTGCACCCTCGACCTTGTTCTGGAATATGGTATTGAAATTGATCATTTAATAGTGTTCCCACAGAATCCCTCTTTATCCGACCACTGTTTGATAACTTTTGAGTTTGTAGTGCTGAACTACACACCATTGGGCAAAAATTTCTATACAAGATGTCTGTCTGATAGTGCTGTAGCTAAATTTAAGGATGCGATTCCACCAGCTCTAAATTCATTATCAAGTCACAAAGTAACGGAGAAAATAATAAAACAAAGACGGTTAGCTCCATGGTATAATAACTGGCGTTCCACCAAACTGGCAAGATAGTCTTAAAATTATAGGAAGGTCCTCCATAATGCCAGAGCAGGTCCCAGGTTTCATTTCAGCACTGTAGCCAGGCTGACAGAGAGTCATAGCTATTGAGCCAAGTGCTCTCAGTAGTTACGACTTCATGAGCTTCTTTAATGATAAAATTCCAACTATTAGAAACAAAATTCACCAAGACCTGCCCTTAACTGGCACCAACTTATCTCTAAACTCAGGAACCTTAGAAACAGCTGTAAAACCAGATATATGTTTATATATATATATGACTGTTTTGCCTCCCTCAACCTTTACCAACTAACTTTCCAACTAAATTTCTTCATCTAAACCATCAACCTGCCTCTTAGACCCCAACCTGATTAGGTTGCTTAAAGATGTTTTACCCTTAGTCAGCACTTCTATGCTAGATATAATCAATCTATCTTTATTAACAGGCTATGTACCACAGTACTTTAAAGTAGCTGTAATTAAACCTCTTCTGAAAAAGCCCAAACTTGATCCGGATGTTTTAGCCAACTATAGACCTATATCTAACCTTCCATATCTCTCTAAGATCCTGGAGAAAGCAGCTGCTAAACAGCTGTGTGACTTTCTACAGAGCAATAGTTTATTTGAGGATTTTCAGTCAGGATTTAGAGTTCATCACAGAGACAGCACTGGTGAAAATTACTAACAACCTCCTTATTGCATCAGACAAAGTACTTGTCTCTGTACTGGTTTTATTAGATGTTAGTGCTGCATTTGATACCATTGACCATCAGATCCTATAACAGAGACTGGAAAATTTCATTGGTATTAAAGGAACCGCTCTAAGCTAGTTTAAGTCCTATTTATCAGATCGATTTCAGTTTGTACATGTTAACGATGAGTCCTCCATGCATGCCAAAGTTAGTCATGGAGTTCCTCAAGGATCTTTCCTCGGACCAATCCTCGTCACTTTATATATGCTTCCTTTAGGCAATATTATCAGGAAATATTCCATAAACTTTCATTGTTATGCAGATGATACTCAGTTATTTCTATCGATCAAGCCAGATGAAACTCATCAGTTAGCTAAACTTCAAATGTGACTTCAGGATGTTAAAATCTGGATGACCTGTAATTTTCTAATGTTAAACTCAGATAAAACTGAAGTTATTTTTCTGGGGCCTAAGCACCTCCGTGATGCATTATCTAAAGATATAGTTCCCTTGATGGCATCGCCCTGGCCTCTAGCACCACTATGAGGAATCTTGGCGTTATCTTTGATCAGGACATGTAGTTGAAAATCAGGATCCTGTCTAAAAATGATGCAGAAAAACTAGTCCATGCATTTGTTACTTCTAGACTGCAATTCCTTATTATCAGGCT
This sequence comes from Micropterus salmoides, assembly GCF_014851395.1. NCBI lineage: Eukaryota > Metazoa > Chordata > Actinopteri > Centrarchiformes > Centrarchidae > Micropterus > Micropterus salmoides. The sequence continues at coordinate 27,317,045 of NW_024040040.1, read as the reverse complement.
GCTCGAAAAAGTCCATTAAGACTCTTCAGCTGATCCATTATGCTGCAGCACGTGTTCTGACAGGAACCAGGAAAAGAGATCATATTTCTCCTGTTTTAGCTTCTCTGCATTGGCCACTTGTGGTTCCTAGAGTCTCCAAAAGTAGACTAGGAGCCAGAGCGTTCAGCTATCAAGCTCCTCTCCTGTGGAACCAGTTTCCAGTTTGGGTTCAGGAGGCAGACACCATCTCCACATTTAAGAGTAGGCTTAAGACTTTCCTCTTTGATAAAGCTTATAGTTAGGGCTGGCTCAGGTGAGTCCTGAACCATCCCTTAGTTATGCTGCTATAGGCCTAGACTGCCGGGGGATTTCCTATGATGCACTGAGCTCCTCTCTCCTCTACTTTCTCTCCCTCTGTATGCAACCTCATCCCATTATTGCATGTTACTAACACAACTTCTCCCCTTTCTGGTAGTCTTGTGCTTTCTCGTCCCTCTCCTCTCTCCTCCTATCACTTTCTGCAGGTGTTTCTGGCTCTGGAGCTGTGGAGTCTGGATCTGTGGCTGCGGGTCACCTGCTGCCCCCGTGTTCCTGCACACTCAAAAATGGAGGTACGAGACAAGAACATTTCTGTACTTACAGGTACACTTTTCAAGAATGTTCCCTCAAAGGTACAATATTGATCTTAAAGAGACCAGAAGTGCACCTTTTCACTACAGAAAGGGTACAAAGTGATTTAAAACAAAAATAAGAACAAATCTGTACCCTTTCTGTCTGTCAAAGGACATTTGCAATGCAGCCATGAAAAACGTTTGTAGCTCATTTGCTACTTCCAAAGTTGGCACCTACACATGAGAAAAACACAAACTCTTCCAGGAACCTTTATGCATTATTGTTGGCAAACCTTTTTGGCCCCCAGATACCCTTGGTGTTAGCAAAAAGTAAAGATTTAATGCTACAGTCTATGCTCTCAAGTGATTGGGATATTCACATGTCACTCAGGGGTTGCATGTAAACTGTTAGCTCTGGCTACGGTTAGCTAGCTAAATTGGTGACACTGACAGTGCAGTCCAACCATTTATTTTTTATACAGTCAATGCGTGGTACTCTAAATCTAACAATCTAAGCAAAATATTATAGTAATATAGTAGTATTATAGTAATATTATATTCAAATGTATTTTGGTAGTATTATAGTAATACTATAGTAAAGTAAATATGGTAGTATTAAAGTAAAATTATATTATTATTATATTGGTTTTATATGGTTAGGTTTTTTTCCCCAAGTGGATCAAAGAAAAAATCTGATATGACCACAGTATAACGTTGTGACCGACATACTTTACATGTATGTATATGCTGTGAGAATCATCATCAACAAGCTAAGCCAATCAGAGGCAGAGTAGGGCGGGACATGCCTCTGCCGTATTCACTCCCCCGCCCCGACAGAGTTAACGGTCAGTGTGCCGCTCAAACTCCGAGCAGGACCGAAGATGTCAAGCTTATTTACAGCTACTAGCAATGTCACTGGGTCTAATGGGTTAATGTGCATGGCTGCTTTCTTCAGTTCAGAAGTTTTCCAGTTTGAATAATGCTGTTAACCAATATCATGCGGTAAATATCTGAACTTTACAGCAGCTTCTCAAGGGGTTTTCAATTAAAGTTTTTAAGATTTTTTTTGTTCTGTTCTTAACCCAATCGATTAATTGTGTCAGTCATTCTCATGATTTGTATGTCCAAAGTGTCGGTGCTTCTGTGTATTTAATGGATTTTTTATTTACATTTCAGGCGATGACGTAGATGGCGAGAGAGTGGATTGCATACCCACAGAGAGTATGATCGGGTATCTCTGACAAGTCTGACCAAAAGCTGTTAAAGTTCAGACTTCACACTCTGCTACAAGGAGGTCACCCTTAATTTGGAAGCAGTCAAGCCAGAACAACAAACATGTGTCCCATACAAACCAGAGGTAAGAATGTAATAAATGCACCACTCTTTCACCTTTTTTTTGTTGCATAGATTGACCTAATCTGCATCAATGTGGTGGCAAATTAGCTAAGATAAAATGATTCTTCTGCTGTTTTGCAGGTGGGAACCTACTTGACACAGACTGCCTTGCAGAACCGGTCCAAAAGTAACAACAGTACCGCAACAACATAATGAGGAGTCTATATGAAATGCAGTGTACAATGTAAGTGTTACTGTTCAAATATAACAAATATGTACAGGCTTTGAGAAAATAATTTGTTTATTCTCAGTGGTAACAACCAGTAAAGAATGGACGACTGAAAGCATGTCAAAAGCAATATTAACTTCTGACCTGCAATCCTGAAGTACTCACTGGTCTTAACTTGTATTATAGGTTGTTTAAGTATTTCTTTCCCATATTTTTCTGTTTTATATCTCAGTTGTGCGATGAGGTCGATGCTATGCAACCCTTTGCAGTCAACAATTGCCACCGCTTCAGTGAAAACTTCACATTTGGATTTGTCACTGAAAAAAACCCACATGGATGAAAGAGAATCCCGTGGCTGAGGATATTATTACAGGTACTGATTTTAACACATACATTACAAATGAGGATGGGGATCGTTAATTTTTATTGATATAGATGACATTATTGAGACTGCTTAACAATCTCAGTCTCTCGATACACTATCGATAGTTCCTATTATTTATTGACTGTTTTTTGGTCAGACCAGACCCAACGGGCAGAGGTAGGTATGACTTGCGATAAATAAAACAAATATTGAAGTGTGCATTTAAACTGCCTGGTTGTTCTTAAATTAATTATAGGATTAGAATTTAATATTTTAAATACAACTGTTTCTAGAGCAGCAACATTAATGTTTACAACATCAAGTCACTACATAAACAATATGTGACACCCCAATACTGAGTGACGTTTAGAAAGAATGAAATGAGATGTTACCTTTTTTAATTTAATTGCATCCACATTCTTCCACATCTTGGATTTTATGTTAATAAGTGATGGCTTGTGTAAGTTTTGTCTTCAAATTAGGCACCATTTTCGCTCAATTATCTACATCATTGATACCGCCTTGCGGTCAGTGTCAGACATCATGTGTTGTGATTTGATACTATTCTACTAATTTGAATGTCTATTCCAATGTAAAACCTGAATGTGAAATTGTTTGTTCCATGCATTTGCAAATGTAGGAACGTGTCAGTCACAAATAAGCAAGGCACCCTTAAAATTGTACCATCTTTATGACCTAGGAATGTTATTTTGGATTACTGTGCCCCCCTTACCACATCCATTTTGTTATGAATGCTAAAATGTTTTTTTTTTCTCTTATGTAGAATGATCCCCTAACTCCCATCCAATCATTCAACTGAAAGACCACGACTGGAAAACTGCCCTCTACAGACATTGCAGTGTTTTCAAATTGGAAGGAATTGAAGTTTGTTCCTGCACTTCAGTGGATGCCTCATCCAGTTTATCACAGCCTTCTGCTTCGTCTTCAACATGACATATCCTACAAACTTTCAAAAGACCCTGAACTTTATGGAAGATTGAGACAAACCCCTGCTGGTAACTGTAACTCGAGGCATTAACCTTCTTTACTGAAAATGCCTGGACTGCATTACTGTTTGAAATGTTCAAAGAGGACCTTTGCTCTGAGGCAAGTGATTCAACACACTGGACTTGTACATGCCCACGAACCTTTCCTTTCGGTGTTGTGTTCATGTTTATGAAAACACAAAGACAATATTTCTAATTGCTGAAAAAAAAACCCTGAAGAACCTTTCAAATAACTAGTATAACTTACCCACACCTGGTATTTTAAAGATGTGCAGTTTCAGGATACAGTACTTCAGCGTATGTCATCTTTATCTGGTAATGGTGTCAAAGGATGTTTTTGTTGTAGGTAATGTACACCCTGAAGCCATCTCTTTATTGAAAATTAATCACAATCTGAACATTGAGACTTTTTTGTGTGTTGGGGTGTTGTGTAGGAAACTTGTCATCAATTGGACTCCAATCTAGATGTGTCTAGAGCCTGATGGAATCCAAATCCACCATCAGGCTCTAGACACATTTAGTTGATGGTAGATTCATTGAGGTATTTCTGTCTAAATATTATCTGCCAAAATATATTTTTTACTTTTTGTCTAAATATGCTTATACTGTTTTGTTGATGCATAGTGTACATGCAGACGTGGGACAAATCAAAGTATCTTTTGTTCTATGCGTTCTATAGTTTCAGAGTAGGTGTAGTTTCATATTTTTTGTAAAACTATCTGCAATGAATTAACTTTGTAGTACCACAAATACATGTCATGTTCATCTGGAAAATTACATTTTCATTGACGTCAATAAACAGTCAAAGTATTATTGTGTGGAGAATTATGGTACATTTTTGTCTCCTTAAAGTCCAGAATAGCTTGTCGCAGGGGTGGTACCCTTAATAGGACATTTTAGTACCCTTTTAATGGGTACATTATTGTACTATAGTTTAAAAGGTACGTTTATGTCTTGCAGGGTACACAATTGTACCAATTTCATAAGGTACAAAAATGTACCGGCACTAAAGGGTACACAATTGTCCCTCAAAAGGGTACCTCCCCTGCGACAAGCATTTGTACCCTTTTAAGTACACACCCGTACTTCTATTTCTGAGTGTGTGCTCGACACCCTCTGCTACAACAACTATTGTTACTAGTCCTATTGTTATTATTGTTATTAAAATCATTAACATTACGATTGTTATCATTTACACTACTATTCATATCTATACCATTTTTCATTTAGTCATTTAGTCTATAGCAACATCACCTTTACTGTCTGTACCTCTGTGTGTATATTGTGTAGGCTGCCTCCCTCCCCTCTCTCTCCTTCCCTCTCTTTTTCTCTCTGTTCCTCTCTTGCCCTCTCTCTCTCTCCCTCTCTCTCTCTCTCTCCTTCACCCCCAACCGGTCGAGGCAGATGGCCGCCCACCCTGAGCCATGGTTCTGCTCGAGGTTTCTGCCTCTTAAAAGGAAGTTTTTCCTTGCCTCTGTCGCCTAGTGCTTGCTCTTGGTGGGAACTGTTGGGCTTCTGTAAATAACATCATAGAGTATGGTCTAGACCTGCTCTTTTATGAAAAGCGCTGTGAGATAACTGTTGTTGTGATTTGGCGCTATATAAATAAAATTGAATTGAACTGAATTGAATTGTTCACATTTCTGAGCGCCGTCAGTCAAATCTATTCCACTTCAGGAATACCCTAATAAATAATACTCTGTTCCGCGTTTTAGCTACTGCCTTGACTTTTCGCGCTGCTGCTTCGTCAAATCTCGGCTCATTCTAAGTCCATATAAATTAAACTCCACTACATGTTTTCACAACTTGGCCCTGCTGCACTCAGTGTAAGGCACAGGCCTGTGCCTGCTGCTCGCCCTGCTCTGTGTCTGTTAATGCACATATGCCGTCATGAATGCCGTGAGGCTGCAAGGGACTGGGTGGCTTATTATATTGGTTCTGGTCAGGTGGGTCTGTACTTGGTGGTACTGTATGGGTCAGTGAGGCATTGACTCATCCTGCTTTGCCTCTAACCCAATAGCAATGGCCTTAGAGGGCGAAGCCTATACAAAGTAGAACAGCTACTTGGTGTTCATCAAAGTTACATGTTTTTCACGTTTGTACCACAGAGTCTATTAGGCACATTTACACATAGGCGCCGAGTTGAGGGGATTCTCTGGACTTTTGGTTCTCAGTGCTGAAGAAAAGGCATTCTGGGAGCCGATGGCCAGGTCTCACCGTTGTGTATACACAAATGACGACGTAATAGAGGCCCCTGGGCATAGACAAAGGTTATTTTCAGTGCTGCGCATGTGTGCATAGGGGTAAACCCAATAGCCATAGCCTTAGAGGGCTCCACCTATTCTCATAGAATCTGGAGTTACAACACATAAATACTGGGTCAGGGGTCTTGACGTATAATAATTGTAGTGTCACTAACATGATTTCTTTAGTTACTGATGATGTACGCCAGGGATCGTGAAGATGCCTAAATGAAAGTTGTTGTGTTTCAGATTATGCTTGCTCATGAGTTCTAGCCTATGGTTCAAGCACGTGAACGAGCACACGCCTGGTTGCAATCTTAAAAACACACCGCTAGTGGCCACTACATATTAACCCTTTAACTCTTTCATCCTTCAATATCAATGTCTCTCAAACAAGTTTGGTACAAGAGAAATAGGAGCTACTCAATGTATTCAGTAGCATCTATTTTATGCACCACGTCATGACACAAACATGTCAATCAAATCAGATGGATAACCTTGTGACTTACACAGTAATGTTCGTCAGTGTGTGTGTACATTGCTTGGAAATAGTTGTCAGCTGTCAACAAGATTACAAAGACCTCTGTAATATTGTGGTAGAGGGGCCATAGGGTTGTGAATGTGTGTGTGTGTGTGTGTGTGTGTGTGTGTGTGTGTGTGTGTGTGTGTGTGTGTGTGTGTGTTATGAGATAGCAGGAGTTATTCAGCCCCTGTAAAGTGTCTGTGGATATTCTCTGCTGTTATTGATGTTGGCTGCAGAGTGACCCTGCTTTATTACTGCCTGACTCTCACGCTTTAAAACTCCTTCTTCCTCGCTCACTCTTTTTATCTTTTTCAGTTTCTGTCTGTCTCCATCTTTTCCTCCTCTTTCCTTTTTTGTCTGCTTTCTCTTATGTATTTCTATCCCATTCCCAAAATGACTCCCATTAAAACCATGAGATTGGCCTGAGTGGTTCCTGAGGAGTGACGGTAAGAATGTTTGAGAAATGAGGTGATGGACAAAGGGAAGCTGCAGGGGTCCATTTCAACACGCCACCCAGCTCTGTTATTTGGACAGGGAGCTTTTCAGAAGGACAGGGGCAATATGGAGAATAGGCCTGGGGAAGGCAATAAACACTTTGTGAAATTGATGTGGAAGTAGGAAATATAGGAAGCGCTGCAAGGGCAAGCGGCATTGTATAATGTATTTGCTGACTTTCCCATGTATTTCTTGGCTTGCCCAGGATGATAAAATGAAATGCCTTTGTGTTCCTTTCTGCTATTGATTTTTTTTCTCCATTGGGCCATAAGCTGTCCACTTTGGTATGTACAGTAACAACTGTTTTCTTGATGTACCTGTTTGTTAGAGATAAGTTATTCTGTTTGGTTAGGCACGAGTGCTTAGCAGGAAAATAAGGGAAATCATTGAAGGGTGCTGGTAAAATGGTCCCTGTTCCTGGCTTTCTAATAACAGGTCAGATACACATTGTTTAGGGGTTGAACCTCTCACTGACAAGCTCTTTTCCATCTCTCAACCATTTTCTCTCTCTCTGAAGCCTGTTGCAATATGAACACTGTATGACACATACATTTTATGCACAAATCCATTATCCATTCATCAATATTTTTGTAATGGTTTTGAGGTTTTCTGAGCTCCTGTTTAATTTTTAATGTATCCTTCCTGTTGTGAACCTTTGCTTCCTGTTGTTACTTGGTTGATTGATGAGTGTTTCTGCTTGTTTTCCTTTGTGTTCTACCTGTGTTCGGATTTCCTTGAACTTTGATTACAGCCTGTACCTATTTTGGATTTTACTTGTTGTTTGGACTGCCTGTCTCACCTGTGGGGTAAGTTGTTCTCATTGTGATTAATAAATACTGAAATCTAAATTTTCACAGCATGTCATGCATTTGGGTAAGGGTGGTTTGTTCATTAGGGCGATCGGGCGACGCACCGACAAACCAGGAACCGCACTGTTAGTTAGCTGTGACTGTTTCTGACAGACAGTTTGCCACTGAATATCGTTGTCTAATCAGTGTCAAGTCGTGTTCCAAAGAGTCCTGCCAATTTTGGGCGATTTCAGTCTGGTTGAAAATTTCCCAGATCGCTCTCATAGACTTTCATGTTAAGGCAGTTTTTTTCTAACTGCGGGCGTTGCAATGCAGTCTCTATGGCTTCTGGGAGGGCTCGCACTTGGGTGTTTACGTCATGCGCCCAACAGCAGAGCTACGCTTCTGCCACCTGAAAACGACTCGGCAGGCCACCAGCTTGTTGCTCTCCTACTATCAGCAGCGCTTTCAACAAAATGTATATTCAGCTTGGTGTTTTGTCAGGAGATGCAGTGACTTAACCAGTGGTGAGTAAGATATAGTACCATTGATACATGTGATTTGTTAAGCTATGAGGAGAGGAAATGTCTTCTAGCCTCTAGGCTAATTTATGCAGTGTGAAATGCCATAGAAGCTAATAAAACCCAAATCTTGATAGTTAGTAATAAGCTGAATTTTATGCTTATGTTAAATGTGATTGTTATTAAGGCATGTTTTATGTGTGATAGTGGTGTCAATTTAAAGTTAACTTTACTGCACTTAACCGGTAACCATTATTTTATGTGTTTTTGTTTTCTTTTATTGTCAAAAACCACAGAAGAAAGAGGAGGTAGCATGATGGGGCCATCATTGGCATAGTGCTCAGGGGAGGATAAAAAGAAGAAGGAGGAAGTAGGAGAACAACACAGAAAATAAACCAAAAACAATAGTAAAAAATTCCTTTTATATTTCCCCTTACATGTCTGCTTGTTTATGTGTAAATACAGAGTGAGAATGGGAGAACAGCACATAGCTCGTTGTTACTTTGTGATTATAGAGCATCAGAGAACAGTACATACTTTTAACACAGCCCACACCCCTAATAATACTGTGCAACTACAGGATAACAAGTGAACATTCAAGATTTTTTACAACTTTCTGCTTACCTTATTAGTCTTGTGTAATATGTGTAATGTAAAGAATGAAAATAAATACTAGGCTCCTCTGTACCTCATTCAGCATTAAAGATTAGCTGTGTGTGTGATCCTCCTTCATATACAGTATATGTGACATTATTACATTACTGTATTACTTGAGAAAGTTAAGCTTGTTTTCTACTCCCGCCTGTCCCTTAGCTGCACTGTAAATAGTTTTATTCTGTTTTATTTATTCCCCCAGTGCCACTGCTCTTCATTCTGGATTTTTTGTACCTAAATAAAATGTATGTGACAGCTGGATTTGTTTTCATTAAGGCTAAAGTAGTTGCCTTTACATCCAAAGGTGTCTTTGAGGGTGAACTGATAAATGTTAACCCATCTGTTTATGATCACTGTGGACTGTTCATTCATTGTAGACATTGACACTAAACTTCAGGATGTAGCTGTTCACAAATGTGCAGCCTAAGGAACAATCCTTGTCTTATAGCAGACTTAGACCATTGAACTGGTAACCTTAGCCATCATAATAATAATAATAGATTGCCCCCCCCTGAGAGATTTGGCAGGAGCCACCACTGCATTTGGGTCCAAATTCCTTGTTCCTACACACCTTATGACAGAACAATCTGACCAACTTATGTACCCAACAGACATACATTTTTTCTTGAGGATCTAAGAGAGTGGTCCTCCACTTTTGAGGGATTACATGTGTAGCATGACTACATTTGATCTAATAAATTTATGAGAATTAATACCAAATTATGAATTTTAATATTCAGAAAATATTAATTCACAAAGCTTCTCGTTTCGAGGGGCACCACCCGGTGAAGTTTATTAAATAACTAAGGTGAATATAAATGCGGTTACATATATATCAAAAAAAATAAACAATGACTAAACAATGAGAATGTGGGTTCTATTGTGGGGAGGATTTGACTCACACGGGCGGAAGAGAACTAATGAAAGCAGTTAGATGATACTAACTTGGTTAAATTTGTCTAGAAGTTTTAAGGACTAAAGATAATGGATTAACAGACTATTGGACCTCACTGATCACAGAATGCCTTGATTTGCCTTACTGTGGGTCGTCAGCCTGCCTTGGCCTGTTGCACAGGTCCCCATGCTAGCTACCCGATTCCTGGCTTTCTGCTAGGGAATTCTCCGGGGTTCTCCATGTCTGAAATGAAGAAAAACCCTCAAGTGTTGACCGTCCTCGGTCTGGCAATTAGGCTGTTCTTTCAGGTGTCCTATGTTACTGCTGGTTGGACCACGTAGCTGGGTCCAGCCTCAGTGGGAGCAGTGTAATTTAGCTCGAAATATAAAGCTTAAAAAAGAACTTTCGTCGTTCTTCAATTAAACTAGTGTAACTTCACGGACTGATAACTTTCAACAAACCAAAACCAAAGAAAATAAAATGCAAGTAAAGTTGCTGGAAAAGTCGAGGGAAAACTGAGGTCGCAGCACTTTGCGTGTGTGGCTTGAAACGAACAAAGCCTTCGCTGCGCGGGGTCGAAGTTCTTAGGGCGTTGCCGGGAGAGGGAGCGTGCTGGCCGCGTGCCGAAGCACAGTTGGAGAGCCAGGAACAAGAGAGGGCGAGACAGCGTGTGTCGCTGCTTTTGTCTGTTGGGGCGTGGTTCCCAGAGGGCAGTCTTTGTTCCCCTGAGGGAGGGCTTGTTTCCGGTTTCCTGAGAGACCGTCTTTCTTTAGACATATTAAAAGTTAATCAAAAATCTATTTGCGCGTATTGTAATCAAATATCTTCCCACAGTCAAGCCTTAATTGTCAAACGGTTGTACCGTTCTTAGTTTTAAGCACTTGATAAAAAGGAAAACAATTGTCAGTAGTTAGACCTTAAAAGGTTAGCACTTCATAGGAATCACAGATGAGTGGAACTTAACTAGCTTTCTGGATATATTGGCTGTTACACATTCTTAGAGAATCTAAACAAGATACACGAATGGCATCAGATTATGGGCAGATAAATACAGAGTGACATTTATACATTAAACGGCATTTCAGACGATGGCCTGTGATACTTATTTTGTCCACTTGGGGGAGCTCGGGTTACATGACGATAGCTTTGATTCACCCTAAAACAGCCTTCTGCTCAGGAGCAGGAGCAGCTGTTATTTAGTCAATTTAGTTATTTTATTATTAAATTCGAGCTGGAAAATTAATCGGGTATAGGATGACATTTCTTTATCATCATTTCTAAAGGAAGTGTCAAAAAGTGTTGTGAACATAGAATGAATAAAGATCCTTGCTGAAAATTAAACACTGCAAAATTAACTTGTTTAGATTCTTTTCAACAACAAATAACACCAACATGGTAACATAACTACTCAAATGGAGTGGAGAGACCTAATCAAGTAACTAAAAGATTATTTAATTAAACAAGGTAATGCTTTGAGTTTTGAGGAGAGTACTCTTTTGTTTACACAAAGGAGTTCAGGGCTGTCCTCCTGTGTCCTGGAGTTCCTCCCAAAATCTGGCTGTGAAAAGGAGAATATCCTTTGATGTGAGATAATTAAACAAAGAGCAATGTCAGTTGCCGTGGTTACATGTGTGGGGGTTAGTTTAGGGTTTCCTGCCCCCTTTCCAAAAAGGATTCCGATAGGCTGTTCAGGAGAAGCTAATCTCTGTTTAGTGTTTCTTTGTCATTTTAACAGCCACCAAGCGTTATCTGGCTGCGGCATCAGACGTGGCAAGTTTTATGGTCGAACTGCCCAGAAACAGCACTTAAGGAGAGAAAACCTTTCACCTCCTCCTTGGAGTCACTTCAGCTGTCTGTTGAGGGTTGATATCCCAAACACCCTCCTCTTTCTCTCAGAGAGAGAGAAAAGGAATTTTGAGTCTCCAAATTATTTGATATAAAATGCACAAATCCACACTGTTTGTACACTACATCCCCCACTCGGCCAGATTGTTCGCTCAGGTAGGGAATCTGGACGCAATGAACAACCAGTGTAGTTCATCAGGTGCAGGTCAGCTGCTGGTCGGATGCTGGTCAGGTGCTGATGATGCTGGTGAGGTGGAAGGAGTCAAGCAGAGCAGAGCAGGTGTCAAAACAACAACATCTGTGATCAGGTTGATGTCCTTCTAAGGGGCTACTAGTTCTGCTAGTGTACTTAGGGTAACCCTATTCGCTAGTCTTAAAGTAGCAGGTGCTTGCTGTGTTACTTAATCACCTAAACAAAATAAAGCAGAAAATTAATTTTGGGGAGCAAAACAAATATCTTAACACAAACTGACAAGTCGTGTGTGAGCATGACCAACATTATATAACAGAAAATTCTTTGATATTCAGAACCATAACCTGCAGTGAGCTTGAGGGTTTGTTTAGCTGGTTTAGGCTAACAGTCTTGACTGAGGGTCTTAGCCCTTGAGAAAAACAAATTTTAATAGAAGAAGCAGCTTTTAGTCCTGAGAGGAACTGTTTTGTGTGATATTCTATTTCTGCAGTTGCTGCAACAAGATGTCTGCTCTGGAGCAGATATTCTTAATTGATTAAAGGAGCAATAAATTTGGACACAGCAACCCCCACTTGTGACTAAGTGGTCAGGTTGAAAGCAGCTCCAGCAGCTTTTATTTAAAATAAATTGGTTAGAGACCCCTCACTTGTAACTTAGTGGTAGGTGAAATTGCAACAGGGAGACACAGAATAGTGGCTAGAGCTGTGGGTGGCGGACCGAAATAAACAATACCTGGCTTCCAAGTTCTGTTTTACAAGGCACGCACGTGAACTCTAATATGAACTTCCTTTAACCACTAGCAGCTATCGTCCCTAGTTGTTGAGGATTACTGTTAATTATTAATTTATTAGGGCGTTATCGTTCCCGACAAGTCCCATGGGATGATGGGGTGAAGCTTGATTTGTTCCAGAACAGGTGAATGTTTGTCTGTGACCACAGAAGGATCGGTCCAGTGGGGAGAGAACTTGTGTGCAAGTCTTTCTGTACTCTGGCAGTCCTGTTTCCTTGGTGGGGCAAAGATGTGGTGACAAACTTTGTCCCCCACTTGGAGCTTGTTATGAGACACGTTTTGGTCATAATAGACTTTGCATCTTTGTGTGCTTTTGTCTAAATTATTTTTGCCTGGGAGGAAATGTTTATTTTGATTCAGTTAGGGGTTCCCTCCAGTCAAATTGTGGGTGTGACAAGGGAAAAGAAATGAATCTCTATTGTATGGAGGCTCTGTGCGATGGTTTTGCTTGTTGAGACTGGCAGCAAACCTTACAGGTTTTGATGTAGTCTGCTACATCTTTTTGCATGTTTGGCCAATATGCTACTTGTTTAAGTGCATTGTGTATTGCTTTGAATCCTTTGTGGCTTTTGTAAGGTGAGTCATGGGCGTGCATGAGCATCACCCCCCTGTGGCTCTGAGGCACCACGAACACAGGTGAAGTGCGGGCGTCTGAGACATACGAGAGAATGCCCTTGACGACACGCAAAGAAGAGCGCACCAGGTAAAGCTGTTTCAAACCAGGGATGGAATCAAGCTCATTGTTGGAGACAGGCTCTGCGTCAGAAATGCAGAGGAGCATTTTGTGAGTGGCGGGATCAAGAGTTTGAAGCCGAATTAAGTCAGAGTCACCGAGAGAGTCAGGGACTGAGATTTGTGGCGCAGGGGCGGCCGTCAGAGGCAAGCCTGCTGCCTGGGTTCTGGTGGCATTGCAAGTCATATGGGCGGGATGGGTGGGGAGCAAATCCACTTGGGAGTGCTGGGGTGTGTCTTTAACAGCACCCTGTTTGCCTAGTGCTGTAAACTTGGTGTCAAGTTCAACTGTAGGATGACTATATGTGTTGTCTGACCCCCCTCTCATGCCTTTATGTAAAGTCATGGAGGATGGTTCTGGTGAAGTATTGACAGAGAAGGCGGTGACAGTTTGTGCACCCATCTGTCTGTCATTGGTCATGTTGTCTCTGGAAACAGAGTCGTTGGTAAGCGGTAAAGAAGGAAGGCTGACAGTAGCCTTTGAAGGCTCAGTGTGATTCACTTTCTTAGAGAGGTCAGGAGGCAAGGAAGAAGGCGTGTACCCCATCTCTGGAGTCCTGAGCTCACAGTCATGAGTGTCTGTGCTGATCGGCCAATCGAGTGGAGTGGTTTTCGGGATCTGTGCGTCATTTGAGGTGGTAATTAAAGCACAGAAGCAGGTTTCTCGTTCTGTGATGTATTCAGATAGTGAGATAGGCAGGGGTTGTCTCACCTGTGCCCAGATCATCAAGTTCTGAAAGTCAAGCAGGGGCTCAAAGCAGTTAGGGCGGACTTTGCCGATGAGCAGAGGAATGGCGTCAAATGGTGAGACATACGCCGGGTGGATGAGGTCCATGGGACCGATAGACATGTGGATTAATGTCATGGCTGTCAAATTGAAGTTTTCAGTGCCAAATGGCTGGACCTCAAGGTCACAAGTCTGTAGTCTCATGTCTTTGCGGCAGCGGGTCATAGCCTGTAGCTTCATGAAGAGAGCTGACGACATTACAGTGATGTCTGTGGCTGAATCAAGAAGTGCTTCATGCACCAGAGTGTTTTCAAGTGTTACAGGCAGGTAGAATTTCAGGTGACACAAGAACTGTTGGGAGGGCGGACTGCCCTGAGTGACTCTGTGAGAGGATTCTCTCTCGAGTCGGACTGTACCACCAGGAGTGTGCTGGAGGGAGTGGTTCTCTCAGTCCATCTGTGTGATCGTGTCGGTGATTTTGACAAAGTGTCAGGAGAAGGGGACTTTGGCTTTGCAGCAGCTGCAGCCACGTGCTCTGCCTTCTTGTCTTCCTTTTTGGACAGGATTTGGAGAAGGCGCTTGAGCGCTTTAATTCTTGCCTTACTAAAAGTGGGTGTGTCAGACTCACCTTCAGTGTCATCGCTATTTGTGTCTCTATAGTGGGATCTCTGGAGCGTAGCTCTCTGAGAGCGCCTGTCCCAATTGTTTTGGGATTTTTGATGCTTGTGTCCCCCCCTCTGATGAAAGAGGCAGGTTTCACAGCGGTTGGGTGTGTACCTGGGCCAATGGGTTTCAGGCATCAGATGATTTTTGCCTTTGTCAGCCCAAGATGGCTCTGAGTAACGTCGACCATGCTCATTTTGCTGAGGCAGGCTGCACCTCTGCTTCTGGCTTGGTCTGTAAGTCACCATGGGGCTCAGAATGCTTCATCATGGTGAGTCTCTGCTTTTCAAATCCTTTTGTAGCTAATTCACGTATTCACATGTCGACTGGTTTGGGTGCGTGGGCAGGCTGCCACACCCAGATGATGACTTGTAGTGGGGTGGAGGTTTTGGATAAAGAGATATTTGAAGTTTAACTCTTCCTCCATATCTGGCTCATTTTTGGTACCAAAGTACGCTTGTCTGAGTCGGTTGTAGTACTGCTGAGGAGGTTCCGGCCTCCCTTGCTTAACAGCAAGTGCAGCTGTTAGACCTGATTGTGCTGTCAAGTTAGAATATTCCTCTACCAGTGCCTGGCAGAGTGAGTCATAATCTTGTATGACATGCCTGGGATGGCGTTCAATAAAGCTGCTGACCTCTCGACTGGATGTCACCTTGATCAGGTAAATCTTGTCGTCAGTGGTGGCAGCAGGGAATTTACGTAAGCAGTATTCAATATCTTTTAGATAGATACTGGTCTCATTTGAGCCTGTAGCCTCAGGCTCGAAGCGTGTTATGTGGCGAGCGATTTTGCCTAAGTCCCAGTCAGAGGGGCTAAAGAGTACCTGTCGCTCTGTCATGTGATCCTGTGGGATCAGTTATGGGAGAGGTCGTGGAGACCATCCTCCTGAGGCTGGCAAAAGGGGGCGAGCCTTGTCTCTTTCTGGTGGGAGTCGTTTGTGGGAGTGAGTATGTCAGGCTGTCTTACATGAGAGCTGGAACTCTCTTCTGGCATCAGCCAACTCCTCCTCCTTGCTTTCCTGCTGTAGTGGGAATTGGGTTACTCTGTCCCTATCCTCTAGCTGTCTTTGCATATCTTGCATGCATTTTTGGTGAACTTCTCTAAGTTTGCTATGAACCTTGACTTGTAATTTTAGCTCTTTAATTTCCCCCACTGCTTGTTTAAGGAGGGTTTCTGATTGGTTTTAGTTGTGTCTTTAAGTTTACTTTTAGTCCACTCTAACTCCTGTTCTTGCTGAAAGAGTGAGTGTTCAAGCTGAATGTTCTTTTCCTTCAGCTCAATTTTCTCCTCATCAACTCCACCCTCCTCTGAGAGGTGGCGAGGAGCTTGTAGGTCAGTGATGCGTTCTTCCACTTCACTTAGCGACTGCCTGGTGCTTTCAAGCTGCTGTTCAAGCTGGTGCGTATGCTTAAATTGGGCAGACATTACAATAGCTAGTTTTCCTAGCATCTGGGACAAGGCTTTGTCCTTTGAGGAAGTGGCTAGAGCGGTTGTTACCAGCTCTGCAAAAATGGTTTCAAGGTCCACCGCATCGGTGCGTTGTGTTTGGCTTGAGTAGCCAGGTACCAAATTCTCGGTCATGTGGGCCAAGATGGAGTCAAAGTGTTCCAGTGGGTCACCCCCACTGCTTGCCACTTAGCATGTGTCTGCCATGTTCAAAGGCAGGTACTCAAGTGGTTTGGTTAAGGACTTTGGTGTGAGTCCAAATCAGACAACAAACAAGTGTGTCAACTCAGAGAATATGCATTAAATAGAAATGGGTGTTGCTTCTATAGCTTCCTGGAGCTGTTGATATGTTCCTTTAAGTTAATTGGGAAGGTTGGAATCTGAAGAAAAGGATCGAAATCAAATCTATGGACTCTCATCTACACAATTTGCTTTAATAAAATCGGAAGTGGACTACAGGTATTTGCTGGTACAGCCGACCTGAGCCAGTCAGTTAAGCAGGGCTTCAGCTAGTGTGTTTACTAGTTGGGAAAAGAGAGAAATGTCAGGTTGGAGAAAGCTGACTTTCAAATCAGACTTAGATGACCAAACAAAAATAGCACCCGCTAGTGAAATGGTTATATGTTACAGACATGCAAAGGAAACAGCTTTGTAGTGTAGTCATAGTATGACTTTAGATCTATTCAAAGATTTTATTTTCAATATGTCATCTGTGAAAAATGTCATTCCTTTTTAGAAAGTGGTTTAGCACTTCAATTATGAGGTTTATGGTGTCTATTTATTGATTTTTGCCTCACACATCTCAATCAGATTTAACAGCAGCAGAACAAAGTATCATATCAGAAAAATGTGCACAATTTACATAGTGCAACATCTTCAGCAATAAGACCCACATAGAGCTGGTGGGTGGGCAGCAGGGTTTTTCAGCATGTCATTTTGATAGACTTTTTACAATAACAAAAAAGTTAACAGGAAGTTATTGTACTGTGTGTGCAGCAGTTATCAATACCTTTTAGTTGTCATGGCATCATACAAATTGAGTCTGGAGTCACCTGGAGCGTAATTTCTTTCATGACTGTCTCATCTGAGCTTGGTATCTGGCCTCACTTAACCTCACTATAGGGTCATGATGATTAGATCATACATAGTCGCAATAAATATAAGCCAGAAGGCAAAAATATTGCTGGGCTTGAACTGATTTTTATCACTCCTCTACTAATTGCTTTGCAGCAGCAAAGTACTACTAGATTTTAATTTTTTCACTTACAATGTCAGAATGAAATGAGGGCAGAAGAGGCCTCTTTTGGAAAAAATAAAGCAATTATTGTGATTTGTCTTTTTAATGCAGGATCTTTAGGAGAAACAGTTTTATTGTCAGCACTACAGCACTTTTTTCTTGATGGCAATTAAAGCGAAGTAAAACAGAGTGCAGTGGCTTGGAGAGCTGCATGACTTCTAATCTGTGGAGGTTTGATGTCCTTAGAGATTATTCATACAAACATGAAATACTAATTAGCTCATATATGGACTTCTGTGTCGATAATTAGGGCAATGGGAGGAATGGCAATTACTGGAACAGTGAATTGAGAAAAAACTGTGGTGACACCGGCTGGCCTGCTGCCTGTACACCACATCATGGTCCTGTATTTAAGTTCCGCGCAGAAAATACTTTCAAGCATTGTTTAATGAGTAGCTTTCAGTTTCTTGAAACTTTACATGTTAGAGATGTTGTTGCTTGAGTGGAAACCATTACTGAAGTAAGACTAATGGGGCAGTTACAGTTATGTTTCATTTAACATGCAATACCATACAATGGTAAATTGGAGCCATTAAGGCACTGGGATTTGTTTGCATGTATTTTGTACTAGATGAACCGTAAATTTAATCCACCTGGGTAAAAGTCTGTTAGTGGAAATAACATGTGGAACATGCGGAACATGCAAGACGTTTTGTAATCAATATACATAATATAATATTAAGATAGAACATGTACACTTCAATTACAGGTATGCAAGACATGCTTTTCAGATGGGGTACAGAAAAACGTGGTTCAATATATTAGACCTGATAAAAAAAGAACACAACCATGAAAAATCTATCTAAACCTAACACTCATACATTCATTCACAAAAGGATCAATTTGAAAGCAAACAGTCAGTACCATTTCAAAATAAACATGAATAATTACACTACAACAGACCCAAAAGCATTATGCTTCACCAATTAACATGCAGCTGTGGTCAAAAAGAGGAACACCTCACAGGCCACATTCTCTATCTCACCTCAAAAACCCTTTTACTTTTGTGATGATGATAATGTACTACATGATCAGAGCTGTTAGTATGTCCGCTTGGATCCATTTGGTTGTTGAACACATGGTTATGGTGGTCTGGGTTTTACAGAACCAAGTGGACCCATTAAGACCTGTAAATGGTAAATGCACAGGGCTTACAATTCTATCTTAAAGGACAAAGCACTTTATGATTACCATTTACCCATTCACACACACACTCAAATACTCACACGCAGATGGCAATGGAGTTGCCATGCAAGGTGCTGGTCTGTCCATCAGGAGCAACTTCTCAGTGTCTTTCCCAAGGACACTTCGATATGTGGACAGACGGTGCAGTCGCCAACTCAGAGATTAGTGCATGACCCACTTTACCTCCTGAGTTACAGCCACCACAATAATAACAAATGTGACAACAGATCCCATGTGTTAGTCCATCTATCAATACTTTATGTCTTCCTGCCTGTGCCTCTCAGCTCCTGCACATTCGTTCCTACTGAAGATGTTAATCTTTAAAAACAGCTCACAAGTGTATAGTTTGATTTTTTTTTTTAAAAAAGCTCAGTAATTTCCTATAGCCAGTCACTGTAGTTTTTTGAAATGTCAAACAGGAGGAAACTGTGCATTTGTTAAGGACTATTTTCAGCAGTGGATGAATCCACATGTGGTGCTCTAGAGCAGGGGTATTCAATTAGAATTCAAAGAGGTCCAGTTAGAGAAAATTTCCCAAAGCAAAGCTCCGCAACATCAAAACGACTAACTTGCGTTATCATTCAGTACCATAACGTCAACATATGTTTTAGTGAACTACTGACTGTCAAATAAAATATTTCAAGATTATTTACTGTCAGTTTTCACATCAACTACTCTAATAATAAATTCTAAATTTAAGTAAACTAATATAAAGTGCCTAATCTTTAGAAAATGAAATAAAAAGTGTAGTTTGAAGTGATGAAGTGTAGTCTTAACCAATTTTATAATAAACACTCAACACATCTTAACTGAACAGCTGTAATGCCTCCTCTTCTCTTTCATTCCCTCTCATAGAGCTACCACTTTCCTACTTTCTCTTGTTCAGTGAGAAATGTGAGCTCTAGTTTGTCCTGCCAGCTAGCATTGGAGTTCTATGAGATATTCTGGTTTTGAACTTCCGAGGGAGGAATGTGGTCTACATGTAAGAATCTGTATAGTCTTGATTAAAAGCCATGTGAAATCTCTTTTCCCTTCAGTCTCCTCAATTCGTGTGTTTTTCCAAAACGTCTCTGGCAAATCTCGCGGACTCGACTCGCAAGCACCAGGAAGATACAGAGTTTTGTAAGGAGGTCAAACAGTTGATTAAGGAAGTAAACGAACTGGATATGTCTTTTGTGAGCAAATGGGAATGGCTCAAATTTAAAGTGAAGCAGAAAGCAATTAGGACAAGTAAGCAATCATCTAAACTCAAAAAGATAAGACAAAGAGACATCATTAGTAACATTAACAAACTGTGTTGTAAAGTTAATCTATCAGTGGAAGAACAGGCAGAACTAAACCACCTTCAATCCCAACTTGACATTATATATATGGAGAAAGCCAGGGGGGCATTTATTCGTTCAAGGGCCCGTTGGATGGAAGAAGGGGAAAAAAACTCCACCTATTTCTTCAGTTTGGAAAAACAAAGACAGACCAAAAAGAAAATTCAGAAACTTATTATCAATGACGTTATTATTGACAACCAAGACGAAGTAGATGAGAAAATCAAAGGATTTTACAGTAATCTCTATAAACCCCATTTTTCTCCGGAAGATTGTTGATTTTTATTAGAAGAAATCCGATGCTTCCAAAAGAAAATGGATGATAACTTTAAACAACTAATGGAAGAAGAACTAAGAATTGACGAATTAGATAAAGCTGTTCAACAGATGTCTAAAGGAAAGTCACCTGGAATAGATGGGATAACAGTAGAATTTTTGACTTTCTTCTGGAATGATATCAGGGAACTGCTGCACAATGCCTTCTTAAATTACATATCAAATGGAAGTCTTTCTCCTACTATGAAACATGGTACCCAAGCCTAATAAAGATAACCTTTTACTGGACAATTGGAGACCAATTACCTTATTATGTAATGATTATAAACTATTGGCACTTGTTTATGCTAATCGGCTGAATGAGGGATTGTCACATATAATTGATGAGTGTCAATCAGCCTTCGTAAGGGGTCGAAACATACATAACCACACTAGGTTGTTACTAGACATGCTTGATTACACGCGAGTGCTTGTGGAAAGGAGAAAGCGCGGTACGAACTGCAAAGTCACCGATCTGCAGCTAGCTGCCGCTTATTAGCTGTTATGTGGCGACATTTAC
Source organism: Micropterus salmoides (assembly GCF_014851395.1). NCBI lineage: Eukaryota > Metazoa > Chordata > Actinopteri > Centrarchiformes > Centrarchidae > Micropterus > Micropterus salmoides. Next base: position 27,296,366 of record NW_024040040.1, on the reverse strand, counting down.
CAGGAGTGAGCCAACCTTTAAAACGAAAACCCACAGACGAAAAGGGGGACGAATTACATAAAAAAAGAAAGTTTTGTGAGAAATGGAGGTTTGGAGAGAACGGAGTTTCAAGAGGCTGGCTACAATATGATTCTGACGCGGTCGTGATGAGTTGTTCTGTGTGTCGCCAGTATGCTAAAGATAAAAACAGAAACAACTCATTTGTCATCGGAAATAAAACGATGAAACTTGAGAACATTCGTGACCATGAACACAGTAAGTGTCACATAGCCTGCGTGTCTGTGTCTCTGGCTCAATCAGAGCCTCTACTCTCGAAAACTTCTGTGACAGCGCTAATGGCAATGTCAGAGCAGACCAGCAAGAAGATGAAGCTACTGTTTAGGACTGTACATGCCATTGGCAAGAAGGCCAGGCCACTTTCTGACTTCGAGTGGATGTGCGAGTAAGTGAAACTGTTTTTCCTCCTGTAATGTTTGCTAGACTAACATTTTATATGAAGCTATGGTAGGGTGACCATCAGTCCTGTTTTCCCAGGACATGTCCTGTTTTCACGTCCTGTCCTGGCCGCCCTGGCTGTTTTTTTTTTCAAAATTTTTCAATTTTCAAAAAACTGCTGGGAAAGATCAGCTCTACAGCAAAATATATGGGCAAAAATGGAGGATGAGGAAGAAAAACAGGATAAAGAGGAAGAAAACTAATATATTTTGTTAGTTCGTTTTTGTAAGTTTGTGAGAGCTATTTTTGTTCAATTTGGAGGTATTTCTTTTAGTTACTTATTATTTATTTTTCTAATACAGAAGAGACATTATTTCTATCATCATTTCATTCATTATTTTTAAAACCTGTCATAATAAAACATATTGAGTAACCTCTGAGAAGCCTATCTGAATCTGTGTCTACAGAGGAGGCATAGCCTATTTTAAATGTATTGAAATTAAAAAGGCATCTTTGAGTAAACTTTGAGTATCATTTGAGTAGCTATCTGTTTTGTAGGGCCGAGTGTCCTGGTTTTTGGTAATCAAAATATGGTCACCCTAAGCTATGGGCTAGCATTCATACTGTGAAAAATTCTTTAACATGATTGTAATTCTTTAACATGATTGTAATTCTTTAACATGATTGTAATTATTTAACATGATTGTAATTGTTATTGAATTAATTTGGATGCTTGATTTTTGCAGTTTGGATGAACAAAAAGGACTTGCTGTGGGGTCAACATACAGAAATGAGAAGCAGGCCAAACAGTTTATGCATTATATTGCAGAGGTGGAGAGAAACAACATCAGAGGAAATCTAAAAAACACAAAATTTCTCTCCGCTCCACAGACAGCTCTGTGAAAGAGGAGGAGTTAGTGTATGTCAGATTCTGTCACAAGGGCAAGATCGACTCTAAGTTTGTTGGAATTAATGCAGTGGAGAAGGCAGATGCCGCACATATAAGTAAAGCCATCAGTGACATCATGGAGGGAGTGTGTGATGAGTGGGAGAGCAAGTTGGTCGCTCTGGGAACTGATGGAGCTGCTGTTATGACTGGAGCCAAGAGTGGTGTGGTCAGCCGGCTGAAGGCGGACAGGGCCTACATCATCGGTATCCACTGTATGGCACACCGCCTTGAACTGGCCTTTTCTGATTCCATCCGTTCCAACGTGATGTTTCAGAAAATATAAGACCTCCTCAGTGGGCTCTACACATTCTACCACACCAGTTCGCTGAACAGGGCAAACCTCGTAAACAGCTTCCAGGCTCTTGGGCACACACCACAGGTGCCCACCAGAATTGGTGGGACTCGATGGGTAGGACACCTATTGCGTGCCCTTGATCACTTTCTGCGAGGTTACCAGGGGCTTGTCCAGCACCTGGAACAGGTATTGGTCTAGATTTCTACAGTATATTATGTACTCCAAACATCATCATCAATATGTAATGTGAATTGTCAAGTAAATAACTAGAAGTAATATAACAATTAGTCAATGAAACACTAATAAAACATGTCATTATTCTTTTTTAACAGCAAGTAATTGTCTATTTGTATGTCTTTGTTCTTTATGCATTTTAGATTCAATCTGCTGATGCCCAAAATGTCAGAGTTGTCCAGCAAGCCAAGGCCAGGAAATACTACAGTACTGTGAGGGAGGCTGTTGTTGTCCGCTTCTGTGGCTTCCTGCATGACACACCTGAGCAACCTGTCTGCCTGTCTGCAGAGGTCCACAATCACCATAGCAGAAGCCCACAGCTCATTGTGCTCAACACAGGCCGTACTTAAGAAGTACAAAACCAAGTATGTGAATTAAAGCTGCAATAAGAAATACTTAAAGAGAATTAAGAGAAATTATTACATCAATAAGAGAGGGAGAATGTGAAAGAGTTTCTTTTATCATCAGAAAAGGGCCCATGATGAATGCCACAATGGGCAACAGCTATGAGGGAATTTCACTGACCAGAGGTGACATTAAGACCCACGTCGTCTCACAGGACCAAATGCTTGACAGTTTAGTGGAGAGTATGACTGACAGGTTCCAGGATGCCAGTGTAGGGGTCCTGTGTGCAACCAAGCTGGTCAGCTTCACCAACTGGCCAGAGTCAGGAGATGCAGTAGCAGGTTACTTTATGTTTTGTATTACAGGGCAGTCAGGTTAGGTTTAGGTTCATGATCATATTCTTATAGTTTGAGAAGTAAAACTGCATGATGCTTGTTGTAATGTTGTATAACATTATTCTAGATTTTGGTGACTCTGAACTGGAAACCTTGGTGGACCACTTCAAGCCTGTCCTTGAGGCCTCTGGCATTCATGTTGAAAGAATCCCTGACCAGTGGACAGTCCTGAAGGTGCTGACATACCAAGAGCCTCAGTCCCTGGAGAAGATATCTTGGTTCCATGTCAACAGGATCCATCAGCATTCCTGCCCTGATTTGCTGGCATTGGTTGACCTTGTCCTGTCCTTCCCTGCCTCCACAGCGGAATGTGAAAGAGGTTTTAGTACCATGAAACAGGTGAAAACCGATTGGCGCTCTAACCTGAAGTCTGATACATTGTCAGATCTCCTTATGGTCCAGCTGTCCTCTCCAGAGATCAGGGAGTATGATCCAAGCAAAGCTGTGATGCTGTGGCACCAAAACTCTGTTAGGAGTAGGAGGCCAGAATTCATGGACCATGCAAAAAGTGTAATTGCGGTAGAGAGTGAGTCGTCGGATGACTATGAGGTTTAAGTTCTGATAGTTTTACAAAACCCTCAAATGTACTGTTATGAGCGCTAGTTCCACCTCTTCCATGTTTTACTATTTGTTGCTCTGTTTTGACTTCTATGTACACTTATTCATTAAAAATACCATATCAATTAAATGTACTGAAATTAATGTATATGTGATTTGGCCGGTAAAAAATATGCTTGGCTGGTGGATTTTTTCATCTACCAGTCCCCGTGGCAGGTGAGCCAAAAAGTTAATTTCGGACCCTGGTCTTATCCAAAAATGCTATTAGGAGGGAAGATATAAATTTTTCTGACCGTTTAATCGATATGAAAAAGGCACTGAGTCGTTGGTTAACCAGAGACCTCACTATCTTTGGTAGAGTTATGCTATCTAAAACAATTGGCATTTCCAGTGTAATTTACCCTTGTCACTCCCTATATGTATCTTCTAATAATGTTATATATATAAAAATAAAAAAATTCCTTTGGAAAAATAAAACTCATTATATTAGGAAATCACAGCTTGTCAAAGAGTATGAAAAAGGTGGTATCAAAGCCTTGGACTTTGAAGCAATGTTTGGGACCCTTAAGATTAATTGGTTGAAAACATATTTATCACAACCAGACTCTATGTGGTTTCACATACCCAGATCTTTATTTAAAAAAAATAGGTGGGCTTGATTTTTTCTTACAATGTGATTTTGAGGTGACCAAGATTCCTGTTAAACTTTCACAATTCCACAAACAACTTCTTCAGTTCTGGAAAATGATATTTACTCACAATTTTTCTCCCCATGGTTCCACCCTATGGAATAACAGGGTCATTACAATTAATAGGAAATCATTATTTAAGACTGATTGGTATGAGAAGGGTATTGTGTTTGTTGATGATATATTAGACGATACTGGTAATTTTTTTTTGTTTGCGGACTTTCTTAAAAAAAGGTTCAAATTTTTCCGTGTATATTTTGTGAGGCTGCTGAGGAGACTCTGGAACACATGTTTTTTCCTGTCCCATGTCCAAAACCTTTTGGTCTGATTTACATAATTGGCTGTCACTTAAGATTGATAATATTCCATCTTTTAATTTGTCACACATCCTCTTTTATATGGACAATGTAGATCCGCCTTCGTCTGATCTGGTGAATATGATTGTTCTCATGGGTAAATATCATATCCATTGTAGTAAGTGGAAATCTTCTAAGCCTTCCTTTTTGTGGTTCATAAATAATTTGAAGTTGTTATTTTCATCACTGAAGAATGTTAAATCTAGTATAATTGCAAGAAAGATGTGTAGAGATATATCCAGGCAATTAATTTAATGGTAAAAATTTAATGGTAAAAATTAATTTTAATTTAACAATCTCCCCTTATTGCTGCACCGAAATGAGACCTTATTTTGTTTTCTATAGCCTTTTTACTAACTGGTACCCCCATTCTCCTTTCTGTTTATTCATTTATTTTCATTTATTTCCTGTGTTTGTAAGACTGTTTTTTGATTTGTACCAATTGATCTATGTTTTTTTTTGTTCCCCATACGAGAGTGTTGTATGTTGATGTGTCATAATAATAATAATAATTAAAAAAAAAAGACTCGCAAGCACCGGAATGCACAGATTTGATTGGCTGAGCAGCGTCACATGAGACTATTGGAGCACATGCGATTGGTCTGTGAGTTTCCTGGGCCGCTAAAGCAGTACAGTAAATGCTACAAAAGCAGCGCAGGTTAAAATAGAAACGCTCCGTCACGAGGTAGTAAGTCTCAATAATAAATTGGCTGTAGCTCGGCGGTCCGGAGAGGACAGCGGCTGGGTCCGTATCCGGACCGCGGTCTGCCAATTAGTGACCTCTGCTCTAGGGAGTATCAGGGACTGAGTCAGAATAAACTACAGTGTGTATGTTCATGGTGATGAAGGAACATGTGACCCAGGTCAGGAATGAGGCTCACAGGTTTTCTGGACAACAGGGTAGCTCTACGACTCAGAGGAAGGAGAGACATCATGCTGTGACAGAAACACAGTACTTAAACTTAGTTCATTTTAGTTTAATTAATTTCAACATTGGCATGTTGCTATGTGCAGAATGTATGTTTTATATAATGTTACTAATTAATAATTATTATAAAAATATATATAAAAGTGAGAAAAAGGATACTTTTGGTTGGTTTTGAATGACAATGACTTATGCAGGTGAATGATTCCAAGTAAAAGCAATCATCCCATATCATCAGGCAATCAACACATTATCCCTCTTTTCTGCTTGACTCACAGCATTACAACTGTGTAAATGTTGTGGCTTGAAGTGCATACACACACACTTCATATTCTAGTCTGCTTGAATGCAAATAGCTTTCAGAGTCACAAAAGTGTCCCGACGCCCTTTACTCATCCATACCTCACCTCATCTCTGTGAATGCCTTTAACAAGCCGACTGCAGCGCCTCTGCTCAGGCGGAATAACAGGATGCAGAACAAACAGCTTTCCAGCAATTACTACATCTGATATATAATTTCACCCTCCTCTTGGTTTACAAGCTGTAGAAATACAGTCATAATTCTGAATTTGGATGGGGGTTATTAACCGCTGGCCACAGGTGCTTTGAGGCTGACACTCCCCAAGCACAGGAGGTAATGAGAGGTAACATCTGCCATATATAATAGTAGTGTGGTGTGTGCGTGTGTGCGCACTCACACGTGTGTTAGAGGTTGACAGCTCAATGTAATTTGGACAGTATAATTAGCAGGGCTGGGCAGATGCTGAATAACCTGACTATTTATGCTTTTAATAGGGGCTTTGGGGTATTGTGTTTGCATGGGCAGTGTTTGTTCTGGTTTGATTCTAAAATGTGGATGCAGTTAAAACGAATGTGTTGAAGTTCTTCCTCCCATATGTCATGAAGAACAAGTTCTCTCCCCATTTCAGGGTCCAGTAAGACCGCAATTTCAAAAAGCAACATTTCACAGTGCTGACCTTTAAGGGAAGTAGAGCCAGAGAGTGTACAATGCAGAAGCTATTGTTGCTTATTTTTCTTAATACTGGTGATGGTGCAATGGATAAGATGCATGCCTTTGGTATGAGAGATGTGGGTTCAATTCCCCACTCTGACAGATCCACCAGTATGTCCCTGAGCCTGTCCCTAAGACACTCTGGAGGCGTGTGATCTCTGATATATACAGCCATTGTAAGTCACTTTGGATAAAAGCGCCAGCTAAATGAATAAATGTAATGTAAATGAATAAAAGTGCATATGTACACAAAAATCTATTTAGACATTTGTTGAATCCAACATATCTCAATATATCCTTATACCTAAACATCAAAATAGGTTGTCAAGTGTCCCAAAATGACACATATGAGAGTTTCCTGAAGTACGTATCTTATGTGACCTTTAACACATGGTAAATGTGAAATGGTCATAGTTTGGTTAGGTTTAGAAAAAGATTGTGGTTTAGATTCAAATAAGCACGTATAACATAATTAATCTACAAAACATTATTTAACTTAAAACATGTTACCTTTGACTTTCCTACAAATGGGACTAGAACCTCAGTCTCATAAGTGAAAGTCCTGAGTTTACTTGACTCATCCATCCACCCGCCACCTCCTTACATTGAAATTGATTCTCTTTATGTCTAAACTGCAAGTAACAAAAATGAGTGCAGCCTTTTTGTGAGATACTGTACTGCGTCACCTGACTTCTTCTGCCAGTAGAGGTTGCAGCCTAACAAAAAATGCAAATACGGGTCGTAATAAGCTATATATTAATCGACATATATGGTCGTCTTTCAGGTGAGGACGGGCTAGTTGGATTACTTGTCTGTACATATGTCCTGGCCGCTTGCATTGTGCATTATAGATAAAAGAATAAAAAAAACTCCCTGTAAGGTAAGTTTCCGCTGTGTTTCACTCAGGATAAAATAACAATATTTTAATCCTTTTTATCCACATGAATAAGGCCTTCACCTTTTCTGATTTAAATGTGACCTTCTGCCACAGTTTGTGCCCAGAATTTGTGTGAAGTGTTAAGTGAGGTTCAACCGCATTTAAGATCAACAGTCAATATGTTTTAGAACCCAACTTGTGGTGTGTGGACACTGGAGAGATGGGATGAGGAGGACATTTGGAATACAAAGTGTTGTACACCACACAGCCCAATGAAAGATGTCCCTTCACTGAAAGGCAGCTGTTTTTGAACCAGAGATTTTGGCAGGCTTCAGAGGGCAGCCCTGTCAATAGTGTGGGCTTGAGATGTGTTGTGCACAGACACACACATGCCACTGTTGCCACCACACCAACAGTCACGTATGCTGGCATCTTAACTCCCCTCTCTTTTGATGAATATATAAAGAGGCAGAGAATGGCATCAAAGATACCTGGCCACATTGATTTGTGCCCACATCAGGATATTCTCAGAGGAATAAACTGTCTGACAGAGGAGGCTGTCATTTATAGCTACAGTAGGCTATATGAAGCTTACTGACTCTGTCTTTCTGCTGTTCTATATCATGTAGGATTCTATCTGTTGGAGAACATAAATACACATAGCGAGTATGCTCACTTTGAAGGGGCACTTAAAAGCACCATAAAGTTGGGCATCTTGCAAGAGACAGATTAAATACAAGAATAGTCAAAATTGAAGCAGCAGAGGCTGAGATGTCCTGGCTTTAAGTCTGTATGAGGCAAGTTTCCTACATTTTGCATAATGCCACTCGACACTATCTTTCATTAGACCTCCCTGCCTTTTGAATGTCTATAACTCTCCACCCCCAGGTCATAACAGCGAGTAACTGAGCAAACTTCATCTGCAGCTGAAGGCCATGACAAATTTCCAGGAAAAAGCTAGAAAATGGCCCTTGAGTTAAGAGTCATTTGTCAAACCACCTTTAGGGCCATTTTGACATTCTCTCCAGGGCCACAGAAGACATTACACGAATGTTTTCACAAGCTGAGTGGTACAAATCGTGTTGACAGATCCTCATGTGTATGAAAAAAAGAGCACTCTACCAGCGGGTACGAGTAGCTTGACTCATACTCTTTTAAACCTTTCTGTTTTTGTGTGTACGCTAAACTGGACCCAAAAAGCATGACTGAGGCAGGTACCGTCCATAGTTCAAAAAGGTGCTGTTTATTATGGAAAGCACAGTTTAATTCACAGGAACTAAGGGGATTAAATCCGATCCAGTCGACGGAGCGAAAGATTTCACTGAGAAGTTCAGCTGGCCTAGATGTGTAACACTATAGATACGCAGACGATCTGGCGAATTCTGGTGTCAACACACCAGAATTCGCCAGACTGGGGTCGAAATACTGCAAGCAGTTGATGGTGACAACATCCAGGTGTATGGAAAACCTGAGCGCAGGAGCCAGGGAGGAAAACCACGCCCACCTGAAACCAAGCTCGCATACAAAGGAAACAGACTGACAAGCAGCATAAGGGCAAATGGGAAAACAGCATAGAACATGAGGGAGACAGAGGAGAGGCACCTCTGACTATAACCATGTTTCCATCACCGTTTTTTTTTTGTTAATTTTGAAGTATCGCATTAGAAAAAGTTGATGGAAACTGCCAAAGTTAAAAAGTTCCTAAATTCGCAAAAAAGTTTTTACGCTCGCTTGAGGTGTTTTTTGCCTTTTTCGAAAAACAGTAAATGCATTAAATGGGAGATGGAAACACTTGCCGAATAGGTTCTGACGTAGCAAACTTGTAACTCACTTCTGATCAGCTGTTTCCACTGTCAGCGTCTTGCCAGATATTCCCATAACATGCGGAGACATGGCTGGTAGCAGTTTGCCTGCTTAAAACACATTCCTGAGGATCTCTCTCCATTTTTGTAAGATCAGTGGCCATCAGTTCCATGCGACTGGTTTTGTTTCTGGTTTGGAACCTGTACGTCCTGTTTATTACAGCCATGAGTAACATCAACTGCTGACATAACTACGCTTGCTGTAGCCTGGTTTAATCATGCCAAACCAGTTGATGAAAACGCACATATTTTGCATTTACTCTTTTTTTTTTTTCATTTTTGCGACAAATTCGCTTGACAATTAGATGGAAACATGGCTTATGACGTCTGTAGTTTCTGTCAAAGCATGACATAGCAGAAGATGCCCAACTGGTTATTTGTTCATTAAAGAACATCACACTACAGTGCAGTTATCCATCAATGTTATGCAGTAGGAAGTGCAACTTGAAACATTTAATCATTTAGACACATTGCTTGCCTGCTTAGACAATAGATTTAGCGTGCAGTCAGTGTTATATTCTCTGATCTTTTCAGACTTGATTTAAGGAACTATTTAACACTTTGGTAAATTCTCTTACCTACTGTCTTTTCAAGAGAAGAATTTATTTAAATTATTGCCAATCGAATGTGTGTTGATTACATTTTTTGGACAGAGCCAGGCTAGCTGTTTCCTCCTGCTTTCAGTCTTTATGCTAAGCTATGCTAACCACGTCCTAAATGCAGCTACATACTGAGCATACAATAATCTCATTTAAATCCATTCATCTTCTCAAAAGAAAAGAATGAATTAGCAAATAATAATGTCTTTGGACAGCCAGTGCTGTACTGACAGTTCTACAAACTGCATAATATCTATAGATGATGATCAGAGGATGAGAGGAGACTTCTATTGAAGTAATACTGTTAATGACTTAAATAGACTATGTTTTGTAGCTATCCTCAGTCATCTTCTATGTCATACATATGCAAATGTAGAATTCAATGTGGTGACGTCATGTCTAGAATCAGAGTGCAACTTCTGCCATACACTATCACTGGGATAATTCACGATGCGCTCCACCATTGACAAGAGACAAAGCACACATTTAGCTGGCCCATTTAGCCGGCCCACTGAGGCTTTCAGTCGCTCCCACGCTGCTGATCAGTTGCTGTCACTGCATGCATCAGAGATGAGCCTCCATAGCAGCAGGACTATTTGAAATCAATGGGGTCATAACTGTGGCGTAAATAGATAGAAAATTGGGCTGCACGCTAGAGGCCAGAGGAGCATGTGGCCTACATCAATAGCTACTACTCCAAGTGGAAGAAGCAGCGCTCTCCAAGCTCGAGCTCCAAATTGAATTCCATGGACAGATAGATGGGAAAATGAAAACATTGATAAACCACGATGAGCTGCATGAAAGCTTCGAATATGTGATTTTTTTTCTACAATCAGCAGCATGCATGGGGCATATTTTGATGCTAGGACATTGGATTCTGTGTACTGTACACTGTGTTCTGTTTGATAAAATGAGAGCTGCCAAATTGGCAGCTGGAAGATGATGGATCGTTGTTGTTATGAATGGCAGCGGTAATGCTCTGTACCCAGGGAGCAGTTGGACACCACTACAAATGCTACTAGAACAGCAGGACTGATCACAATTGGTTATACAAAATCACCTCTTTACATGCAATTTGAAAATAGAAGAATAGGTGTTGAATTATTTATTTTTGGAAGCTGGCTTTACAGTAGAAACATTTTTATGATATTTTTCTTTTTTTCCTCCAAATGTTTTATTCATCGCTTTTATTCCACAGCTGCAGTCATGCCAGCTTTAAGAAAAGTGAGTCAACCTCTGCACGTTGTTTGAAATGGATGGAAGAGTTTGTCATACTACAGTATACCATATATAAATATTTAGATATTTCTATTTGGGAAAACGATCCACCACTTTCACGTCTACAAACCACAAATTCTCAAAACACATTTGTTTGTTTTCTGCCTTCAGTGTTGGACAGCTCAGTTTGTGAACATGAAGCAGGAAGTTTATTGCCTAAAGTTGAGAAACATTAACAAGAGGTATCAGAAGCTGTTTTAGAGATATAAAATGGGGTTTCACATTTACAAAATAAAGGACCCAAATTAGTTGTTAGGTAGTTATCCTAGCATGCAGTTATGGAATTGTTAGAAACAATCATCAGACTTATTTCCTCCAGAGCCACATAATACATTATAAAACTGGTTTCATAGTGGTACTCATCCCAAGTAAAATGATCTCCATGTGTAAAGTTGATGGAATGCTTCCTTTCTGAGATTGAGGTGTTAAAGAAACAGGTCAGTTAGCTAGATGGGCATAAAGCAGGGAAACAGCTTAGCTCTGTCTTTGAATTTTTTTATTTTTTTAAATGTTTTTAGTGAATGGAAGGGTGGATAAATGTCAAGAAATTGTGCAAGAGCATAAAGCGCTTTTCCTAAAATCACAAATTGTCATTTTTATATTTCTGTTTCTTTACAAGATAACAAACTTTTCTTGAGCTTTTGTATATGTAATTGCTCTTGGTAGGTGAATATTAGATCTTTGGGCAGAGCCAGGCTAGCTGTTTCCCTTTGCTTCCACTCTTTACATTAAGCAAGGCTAACTGGCTGCTGGCTGTAGCTTTATATTTACCATACAGGCAAGAGAGTGGTATTTAGAGTATGAGAGTTCATGAGAGTATTTGCAAAACTGTTAAACTCTTTTTTAAAAGCTGTCTCAGAGGCTCTTCCAGAGAGCAACTACATTTTATGTTGCTAACACATTTAATCATTTTACTCTGCTATGCATCTGTCTTAGTTGTGTATAGGTTATATGATTTTAAGAATAATATTTTTTCTTGGCGTTAAATTACCTATCTACAAGCTTAGTTCATCAGTCTTCACCAGATTACTGGTGTGCTACCTATATCCTGTACACAAAAGAGGCCATTCTGAAAGCTTTTAAGCTAACTCTTTGGTACATGCTGTAAGAGTCAAATTGAATGCAGTTCTGTTGGATGCAAACGGTGTGTGAGAGGAAGTTCTAGTGTGTTCACCATCTCTGCCTTCCTCCATCTCCATGTCCTTCACATCCCTAACTGTCTGGAAGCTAATTGCAGTAATTAATTTGTGTGACCTACAGTTGCTTCCAGTTCCTGTTATAGCCCAGTCTGGGCATTACTGGAGTGTGAAATCAATTTACTGCTAATCACTGGAGGTGGGTGTCTGGAGGCTGGGTCTGGGGAACCAGTGGACACATGAGATAAAAGCAGCTCTTAATTCACTGCTTCTGTTCAAACAGCAGAGAGAGGAAGAAGAAGAATGGAAGGAAGAAAAGTAAAGTACTGTGATCAATGGCTTCAATCTGTAGCCCCACTGAAGTTGTGTTGTGTGGATGGTCCAACGCTGTGTAACACAACCACTGTTCTGCTGTTAAAGTGTCTCAAGACTTAATACTCTATAACTCACAGTAAAACTATACGGGATTTACAGGGATACAGTGGGGGTATCATTGTTGATTTATTGTATGTAAGTCAAATGGGTCAAGAAGCCCAGGCAGTCAGATGATCACACAGGTTTGAAACAAAGCAACAGTTTACCCAGATTATATAAAACTGGAAGTGAAGACCCCTGAAATGTTGTTAAGAACTTCAGTGCACAGGAAATCTGTGTGCACAACTACAGCAAGTACAGCAGGTCATAGTTCAAGCAGGAAGTCAGTTCAACTATGTTGAATTCATTTTTGTTATACCTGTGTGCATCTGTTATGGAGTGAGCTAGCTTCTCTTCTCTTCTCTTTAATTTCCACTGGGATGGAGGGAACATCTCCACATCACTTTTAAAAATCCTATTTTGGTCCCCCTAACTTCATTCTGAACATTATTCTATCACTGTTCTCCTACCACAGTCCAGATGCGTAAAGATTCGAGTCACTTTCATTTATTACAGTGTTCTCAAAGCAGCAAGCGTATGAACAGCAGTACTGCCCACTAGTCCTGCAACCATATATATTTAAAAAAAATTTAAATATCAGTTTGGGAGATGAGACTTTGTCCACTTCCGATGCACTCCTTCCCTCTCTCTCTCTCCCACTCTTTCTTCCTCCCTCCCCCTCTCTCTCTCCCACCACGTCTCCACGCAGCAGCTGAGGGAGAGAGAACCTGGCTGCACAGACGTTAGTGTTTCCAGAGGACATTGACTCATGAAGTCATTGTAGTCCATGTATCATCCGTTTATTCAATTATTTCATTCAATCCGGAAAACAAGAAAACAGAATCCGAGTCAAAATTACATTTTTCAGTTGTTTATGGGCACGACTGTGTTTTCCTATTTTTTATATTTTTTGAGATGTGATTAAAAGGTAAATTGACTGTGCTTGTATAGCACCTTTTCTAGTCTTCCGACCACTCAAAGCGCTTCACACTACATGTCACATTCCCTGCATTCACTGATGACAGAGGCTACCGTGCATCAGAAAGGAACTAATAATTCACACACACACATACACTAATGACACAGCCTCTAGGAGCAATTTAGGGTTCAGTATCTTTCCCAAAGACATTTCAACATGCAGACTGGAGGAGCCAGGAAGTGAACCGCCGACATTCTGATTAGTGAATGAGCCACACCCACCCACCTGATAGATTTTTGACTTTTCTTTTTCTTCAAGTGACCTCATAGGACCTTACACAGTGAAAAAGTGGAAGATCTTTTACTGATTTTTGAGGAGATATTTTGTTTATGGCAGATATTAGTCCTTACTATTCAGTTTACCAGTGTTCACAGATGACCTGTAGCCTGCATTACGAGACTGCGATTACAAGACTCAAAATTTCTAGAGGTATAGGCTAATATAGGCCAAGCATTGCAATATAATGAGATAACCTCAGCTTCAATGTTAAAAGTTACACTTTATAATTTTTTTCCTTGTATGTTGTGTTTGCGTGTGATGCTTGTTTGTAAAGTAGTAACATTTAGTTTCATATTTAGTCACTAGCAATATATGCTTTTTCCCAAAAGACTTCCTTCCTTAAAAATAATAGCAGAAAGTGAGGATGACTTGGGTTTTGGTGGTGAGGAGGGACTAAATAGAAATACACAAATGGAACGGATTCACCAAAAGATGATTGGCTACTTTTTGGAAAGATATACAGAGTTGGTGCCTATACTCTCTCCCAAGTCATGCAGTGTACTGGTACTAGGGGAACTATGTCAAAACAACCTTCAGCTGGGCCAAATCAGCCTTCAGGTCCTCTCGCACACTGCTATTTAATTTCATTTCTGTCACTGTGGAGCACACAATATTTTGAAAAGGAGTGCTGTGGGACAGAGAGGTGGACTGGTTCTATTGAGACAAAGAGGTTAAGTGGACTGCTTATAGTGGGACAGACAACTGAGAGAACTGGTTATAATATAAACTGATAATGGTCAATCAAAGATGTTGAACTAAGAGCAGATTGTTGAGGACTTAGCGGTGCACAAGACTCACAGAATGATGTTTAGGCAGGTGAGTCCGACCACTGTGTTGCCTAGCAACGTGGTATTTTCTCTCTTTTCTGGTTAATTGTATTGAGGCTATACAGAGGAAGGCCATTGTATATTTATAATGGATAACCAGTGGTGTGCACAGGCTGCAAAATCAGTCTATAAAAATGTAATTTATTGTTGGTTTGGACATCAGGGCTTGTTGGCTTAATGTTCCACAAGTGTTGATAGATTGACATTCAGTGTTAATTGTAGCCTGTTGGAATTTCAGAATATTCCTTTTAACTGAAGGATATTTTTAAGGCCCTTCCTCTGCAGAAAAGTCAAATGTGGTGAAAATGTACATGTCATATGGTTCACCAGCGCCCCCTAAAGAGCAGCCCCTGGACCCCGTTCACCAAAATGCACTTTTGTGGCAAAAAACTTGTACATGCTCACATTTGTCCCAAATTTGACCTGTTTGAAAACAGTCCTGCCCTGCCAATATTCACTTAAAGTCATAGCGGCACCTACGGGCTACAAGAAATGACAACTTTTATGCTGTGAGGAATTTCTCTTGGCAGGTTGGCCACACCCACCTCACAACTGTTTCAGAAATGTTTAACACATTCATGATACTATGTTGTGAAGCTTGTGAGCGATGAGATATTTTAGTTTTGTCTCATCCTTTGCTCAGATTGCCTCCTGATGCTAACAGAAAGGGAATCATTCTGCTGCAATGAATTTCCAGAGTGGCCAGTTTTTGTTGGATGCTGTTGCAGACACCAACCATGAGAGAGCCCGAAAAAGTTTTACTCCTCATTTGGACAAAGGTTTGCTGGAGACCTTCTTTAGGATCCTCAAGATCAACTGGATATGACAACCATGACCAGCAGAGTGCAGATAACAGTGAGTATTTTTGTCAGCTTACGTTATGTTTTGGCAAACAAAGTAATAGCTAAAGTTGTAGGCGAGCAGGTTGGGGCCAGAGGTGGGTAGTAACGAGTTACATTTAATCCGTTATATGTACAACTTTTTTGAGTAAATGGTACTTGTCAGAGTAGTATTAATGCATCATACTTTTACTCATACTTGAATAGTTTTTAAGAGAAAAATCATTACTTTTACTCTGCTACATTTGGATACATTCATTGCACTACTTTGCTAATTATTTTTTTATTTACCACAGTAAAGCATCCACATGACTCTGTTGAAACAGAATAATGGCTGAAGCTACAGCAGGGTTGGATGGCTTTTAAATGGCACAAGCAGCTAATATTTAGGCTACAGATTAAAATTTAGAGCACCGTGCAGCCAGCCCTGTCTCATCCCAGGGCATATGATACCAACGCTTTGTCAGGCTTTCTCAAAGCATTGGTATCTGACCCCCTGGCATGAGACCGTGTTGGTGCAGCGGGTTTCGGTTGTGAAGTCAGTAGGCTACACCGTGCTGACACTGAGCTGACAGAGTGCAGTGTCTGTTGTGTTAATGCTAATACGTTTAATAATAAATAGCTGCACACAGTTTATCATGCTTGAAAACGCCTTAATGTAAATATTCAAGCTATCAGTGTACAAGCAGTCTGCATTTAACTAGTCATGCTCAATGGTGTAGCCTGATCAGAATCAGAATCAGAATCAGCTTTATTGCCAGGTATGTGTACACACACGAGGAATTTGACTCAGGATTGTACATTGCTCATGATGTGCTTACTCATACAAAAATACCATAACACAATAATAAAATAATAATAAAATAAAATCAGACACAAACTACAGTATAGACAACACTAATATACATACTATGAACAAAACAATATAGACATATTGACAGAGTGCAGTGCACAGTGCAGTGATCAGAGTGCAAAGGATGCAGGAGTAAACTATTATTCTCATTATGTACATGTAGAAGGTGGATATGATATAGAGGTACACATACATGTACACAGTGTGATGGAGCATAGTGCAAAGGATGCTGGAAAAATAAATAAGACGTATATACAATGACATAGTGTGAACTGCACTGAAATAGAGAATGGTGAATAAATAAATAAGTGGAAACCAGTAAACAGGTGGCTGATTAGAGACAGAGTTACTGGGTTATTGTACAGGAATTGTTCCTGACACTGTGAGTCACAAAAATCAGCTGTTCATCAGAGTGATGGCTTGTGGGAAGAAACTGCTTCTGTGTCTGTTTTGGCGTACAGTGCTCTGTAGCACAGGTTGTGTCCGGGGTGAGATGGATCTGCAGTGATGTATCCTGCCCGTTTCCTGACTCTGGAAATGTCCTGAATGGAGGGCAGGTTGGCACCGATTATTTTTTCTGCAGTCTTGACTGTCCGTTGTAGTCTGCTCCTGTCCTTTTTGGTGGCAGATCCAAACCAGACAGTGATGGAGGTGCAGAGGACAGACTGGATGATGGCTGTGTAGAACTGGATCAGGAGCTTCTTAGGCAGGTTGAGCTTCCTGAGCTGACGCAGGAAGTACGTCCTCTGCTGGGCCTTCTTGATGATAGTGTCAGTGTTGGGCTCCTACTTCAGGTTCTGGGATATAGTGGATCCCAGAAACCTGAAGGATTCCACAGCAGACACAGGGCTGTTGAGTATGGTGATGGGGGGTAGAGTGGGGGGGCTCCTCCTGAAGTCCACGGTCATCTCCACAGTTTTGAGCGTGTTAAGCTCCAGGTTGTTCTGACCGCACCAGAGAGCAAGCTGATCAACCTCCCATCTGTAGGCCGACTCATCACCGTCCCGGATGAAGCCGATGACCGTTGTGTCGTCAACGAACTTCAGGAGTTTGACAGATGGGTCTCCTGATGTGCAGTCGTTGGGGTAGAGGGAGAAGAACAGTGTGGAGAGCACACACCCCTGGGGGGCACCAGTGCTGATAGTCCGGGTGCTGGATGTAATGTTTCCCAGCTTCACCTGCTGACTCCTGTCAGTCAGGAAGTCTTTGATCCACTGACAGGTGGAGGCTGGCACAGTGAGCTGAGTGAGTTTGGTGCTGAGGATGTCCAGGTTGATGGTGTTGAACGCCAAGCTGAAGTCCACGAACAGGATCCTTGCATATGTCCCTGGAGAGTCGATGTGTTGCAGGATGTGATGCAGACCCAAGTTGACAGCATCATCCACTGACCTGTTAGCCCTGTAGGGGCTGGGGTCCAGCAGGGGGCCTGTAATGTCCTTCAGGTGGGCCAACACCAGTCTTTCAAAGGACTTTGTGACTACAGGCCTGTAGTCATTTAATCCAGAGATGGAGGGGTTTTTTGGGACCGGGATGACTGTGGAGCGTTTGAAGCAGGAGGGAACTTCACACAGCTCCAGTGATCTGTTGAAGATCTTAGTGAAGATGGGGGCCAGCTGGTCCGCACAGATTTTCAGGCACGATAGTGAGACACCGTCAGGTCCAGGAGCCTTCCTGATCTTCTGCCTTTGGAAGAGGTGGCTCACATCCTCTTCACAGATCTTGAGTGCAGGTGAGAGGTCAGAGGGGGAAGGTGACTGTTTGACGATGGTGTTGGAGTGGGGGAGAGGTGTGACTCTGGGCTTTTCAAAAATACAGTAGAAACCATTCAGCTCGTCTGCCAGTCATTGAGTACCAGCAGTGTTGGGGGATGGTCTCTTGTAGTTTGTGAGTGACCATAGGCTTCTCCACACTGACGCAGGGTTGTTGGCTGCAAAGCTGTTATTTAGCTTTTCAGCATAGGACCTCTTTGCAGCTTTGACCTCTTTAGTCAGCGTGTTCCTGATGAAGGCAGATCAGATTATGCAGACACAAAAAGACAAACTACTCTCATTTCATGTGGATGTTACTGATGTAATGTTTCAACCATAAATGATCTTCCTCAGGTAAACGTAAAGAAGTGAGCACACTTGTATTTAATAGGCAATAAATTATGAAACTTAAATTAATGTTCATACAGAACAAACATGACTGGACAAAAGAGGACCTGGCAACAAGTCAAGATAAAAATGAGCCTTTTTGCAGACTGGTAACTGCCTCAATAAAATGTTGATTACAATGTAGAAATGATTTGTATAAACTACTTTTTTTTGTCTTTACTGATTTTAGCAGTTAAAAAAAGGCTAGTGTGTCTAGCATGGTGGATTGGCCCACCATCCAAAGAATTCACATCAGCAGAGGTGGTGGCCCTTCACTTAAACCAAGGGAGGCCTGTGTTTGAGGGGATGCAGTGGGGGTACAGCCACTGACTCTGTCCCACCTATAGAAACTACCCCCTTCTTCCAAGGTACGTTCCAGTAACCATTTATATGGTGTGATGTGGACTGACTGACATTGTCTTGCGGTGTTTGGTAATACACTTACTACACCAGACAAAGACAAAGGCATAGGCTTGGCACCTGTCAACACTAGGTCAGAACAAGTTCTATTGAATGTGGCAGGGTGAAGGCACTTCTGCAGCAGACAATGAGGAGACTCTTACGGACTCAAGAAGGCCAGAGGTGTCATGTCAGCCTAGTGGAAATACTTTTTTAGTCCATAATGAATAAGAAGTCAGTGATGTGATGCTAATAGAAAATATCATCTTTATAACAGGACACAGAAGCTGTACAGCCTGAGAGCCAGTCTGGCAACATAGTAAGTATTACCTGAAGGACATCACACCATGCACAATTCCTGCTGTGCTAACTGAAATGTGTTTTACAGAATTCACAAACTGTCAGATGTCTGTACAGCACCCATTTGAAAAATCAAATAGAGTTGGCAGACATGAAAAAAGGGGACTGGGCCCTCATGTGAGGAGGGCCAACAAAGATGCTAAAATGAATTGCAGTGGATGGGGAGGGGCCCAAAAACAATGCTTATATACAGATGCCAGATTTTTGTGCAATGCCCATGGGTGGTGAAGGCACTGGAAACGGGACGTGAAAAGGCTGATTGCCATTTCTAGCAAGATTGTATGTGCTCTGTGCTAGTGTCTGCAAAGGGAGTAAGTAGAAATGGCATAATCCATGTCTCACAGCAACACGCTAGAGTTCACCCAAGAACACACAGGAGTTCAATCGTTACAACTACATAACTAGTTGAGTAACTTTTGGCAGTGTCAAGATGTTCAATAAAATTTGTGTGGCTTACCTTGTGATGATGGTTAAATGTACATGTCTGAAAGATTTGAGAGTCATGGACTGAGCCAGGCCACCTTGCCTCAATATTACTGAAGATGTAGTCAGCATCATAGATATGGACGTTGTTAGGCCCATAAAATGGTCCTAACTCCTCCCAAATAATTATAATTAGATTTATAGATTTTTTCTTTACAGTGCAGACATGTACTCAACAGAGAGAAGCGAGAATATTGATAAATATGATAGAATAATACAAATATAATTTGTATTGACTGGATTAAAATAATCGCTCTGGTTGTTTCCTCTGCTTCACAATTTAAATGCCTACTGTGGTCGGGCACTAGGACCCTGAGGGTGGCTGCATTTCATTGCTTCTCTGCCAAGAGAAGTTAGCCTTACTAAACTCACACACACACACACACACACACACACACACACACACACACACACACACACACACACACACACTAGTTTTGTAGAACTTGAGACCGATCTCGATCTCGAGACTACTTTTTAATGGTCTCGGTCTCATCTCGGAATAGACTGCATTTGTACTTGGTCTTGAACATAGAGGACTCAGGGTTTTATTTCAAGACCAGTCAAGACCACTAGTCAAGATTACCACCCCAACTATGGGGATATCAATAAATCACCTGTGGATTGTCTAATTTATTTGTTAACATCCTAACTTTGATTGGATGTGAAACATACTGCTTAAAATGCAACCAATAACGTGAGCTATGAGCTATATGTTGTTACGATTAACAGCTGTCACCCCTCCCCATCCCCTTTGACACGCACTTCAACAAAGTTAATGAGGGAGACATGGGACGCTGTGGCTGTCTGGGAACAGGAGGATATATCAGCAAAATCTTCGTAATAACATTTGGCTACCTAACCATAAAGAATTAAAATGTAAAACAATGTGCAATGTGCTTTTTTTTTTAATGACGAGTTGTGTTTATTGTTCCGTGTGTCATGGTCATGATCACATAAAAGATTAGTTAGTACTTTAACACATCCTGAAGTTTTAAATGTCAAAGCTTTACAGTTTAGAAGCTAGTGAAGTTTAAAAATCCGGAGTCACTGTAGTATGGCTGCGTGCCATTCTACATTATTTAGATAGGGGGGGGGCAGAGTCCACTAGGCTGCAGGCTGGACCACCAGGATAAAAACAGGCTGCAGATGTGCATAAAAAGGGATGCCAATATCCAATCCAAAAGTGCATTAGCTGTTTAATATTCTACTGTAGTTAGTTAGCTAAGTTATATTTATACTATTTTTTATTAAGAAAAAGGACATAATGAGTGTGCAATTACGCATTAAGAAGGGCAGTGTCAAGCTTTCTCAATAAAAACAAGAATAACTTAAACTATTTAAATGTATATCGTTGCGCACCTTTCGTTCAAAGTAAAATTATAGTGAGTGAGTTTATTGAACGAGCCGACTTAAAACATACTGCTTATAGAGAAAGAGCAGAGACACATACACAAGGCCGGATTAGTACCCCCAAGGGCCCAAAAGCGAAGTGAGCGTTCGGGGCGGTGAGTTTACATACAAAGTCAATGCAAAGATGCGTAGAGCCGCGATTTCCTGTCGGGTGGCACGAAGCGATGCAAAGGGGATGGTGCTGGCGACGAGAAGCGAAGGCAACGCGAAGGAATTTGTGGTCGGACTGGACTTTGCTTGCAACTACGCCGTTTACTCGAGGGAGGAGCTCGGAGTAAATTGCTTTTACTTAATTAGCTTTTTACTTTAGTTTTAAGGATTACAACATTGATTTATCTTCACTCGAGCTTCTCAGCAGCTAGATTCCGTGCACATCCGGTTCCAGTGTTGTTAGCGTCATTTGGCACTGCTTCATATTTATATAAAAATCGGACAAAACTAGACATTGCTGGGAGAAAAGAAAGCGAGGAGGTTGAACTACCTGGTGAGTTCAGAAAACATGTGTATGTAACTTTATTCCAGCTATCGTTGTACTTTACTGTGACCAAGTTAGCATAGCATAGCCCTGATCGATCCAGAAAACAAACATTTTATAAGTTGTTGTGAAAGCATGAATTCATATGTTTAACAAAACTGCATCATATTGTAGTTATTTCGGCATCAGTTTGATCCGTTTATTGCTATTTAATCACAACAAAATGTTTACTTTGGGTTCATACAGCTGTAGTAATGGCAAGTTGTGTTTTTTTCATGTTATCGCGTTAAAATCGCCGCCCCGTGTTGTGTGTGAACACTTGTATGGAACGCTAAAAGGCTCACAATACACCACTTTCCTACCTCGTTTTGTTAAAAAAACAGCGTAAAAAGCCAGGGCCAGGACGCCGTTCAAACAGCCTTTTTTTAAAAAGCGTCTGACAAAATACGAAATGAGCAAGATTTTATTAATGGAACATAGACGTCTAAAACTTCCCACTCAGTTTGAACTTAGACACATTTTAAATTGCAATAAATCATTAATAGGTATAGGCCTACTGAGTCGGACTGTGGCTTTACAATCACAGGTCCATGAAGAGCCTAAAATGTGTCTAATCTGTTCGATTAATATTTTTATCTTCAGTTATTGCCACCGGCATTTAGTCCCGTCAGGTTCCAGCTGAATATACAGGCCTGTAGCTGTTTAAAATGAATAACAGGCTGGAAGAGAATTAGAGCACTTTATTATTCATTAAGGAAATTCCAGTCTGCTAAATGATGAATCAGCAACGCTGTATAAAATGTAATATTGTTAATGTATCAATCATGCGTTTTATAGCCAATCATGGTCCGCGTTGGCACACATTCATTTTTCTAGTTCCACCCAATTAAAATAGAGGCTCTGCCTTTTTTTCCCCGTTGCCATGGTGAATTGTAGTATCGGAGCTCCATTGATGGCTTTTTTCCATCCCCACGCACGCGCTTCCATCAGGCTCAACATACTCAGAGTTGACTGAACTTATTCTGATCGGCCTATCTGAAATGTAAAACTCGGAGTTTAACAGCTCAGAGTTCGTCAACCCTGAGTTCAGGTTTACAACTCAGTTTGTTGAACCCGCTTTCTGAAACAGGGCCCAGGTCTTGGCAGCACAGTAGAACGGGCGACCAGACCAAGGAGGCAGAAAAGTGTGTTCCTACATGATGCATATATCTGACATCTCACATATGAACACAGTTGACTCACCAGCTCTTCAAATCAATTAACAGTTGCTGCATCTACACTTAATGAACCAGCAAGGATTCATTTTAGATTGGTTAGGCCTATCATACTGAATTTATTTTTAAATGTAGTTTTCCTAAACTGGTAACTAAGTGTCTGGGCTTGTTCTGAAAAAGTCCTCCATCTTTAGAAAGGTGATTTCAGTAGCCAACATATCTTTAAACATTCTCTAAAAACTGGTAAAAAATAAACCTCCTTGTTGTAGAAATTAATGAACAGAAAACCACCAAAATGAATTTCAAAGAATAAACACAGAGTTTCACTTCCTTTAACTGTTTAATTAACTGTTAAGATGTTCTTCTGTTGACCTTTTTCATCAAGTTTATCATTTCAAGCCTGAAATATTTAATTTCATGTGTAATGAATCTAGAATATATAGAAGTTTCACCTTTTTAAAAAAATGTAAAACTAAATGAAATTTCCACTATATTATTATTTTATGAGATGCACCTGTAGAGTACTTGACATTTTAGGTGGCAAGTTTTGAACCTTCAGCAGTTCACAACTCCATCCTTGATTAGGAGAGTGCCCTTCTTTATTTTTGTAACACAGCAGGTGGGAATGAGCACAGACTCATTTCTTTTAGCCAAATTTTCAAATATGTGCTTAAAATTATGAAAGTGGATGGAGACCCAGCTGTGGTAGGGCTGCGTCTTTCCATGGGACAGGAAGTCCCAATGTCATGAAGATTACTGAAAAGATAATCAGATATGCTCTGCGAAAGTTGTACCACACCAGGTTTCAAGGTGCATCATGTAGGAACGCACCTGCCTCCAGTGGTCTGATCGTCTGTGCTGCTGCATCCAAACCAAGAATTTCCTGAAGGAAGCAGGCCTAAGCATGTTGGTGACTTGATACATAAATAAATTGTTGGTTCGGATGTATACGCATTAAGTCTTTCGTTGATCAAATGAATGTGTGCCAACGCGGACTTTCATTATGTTTGGATTGTGCTGGATTAGTTCTAAATCATTAATAAAAGTAGGGGGAAACACAGACGTTATTTACTTAAAATGTAGCTACAACACAGTGTTTCATTTTGCAAAATGAAAGTCCTTGGTTTTAATTTTTGGAGGTTAGTACACTCATTTTACCAGGAGCGAGTTAGGACCTTCCACAAATGATAACCTGTTCAATGGAGTCATGAACCTGCAACCTGCCTCATAGAGCAAACTTCTCACTATGACTGTATAAGCTACAATTTATCTGTCTACCTTCAATATTTCCAAACAATGACATTGTCTAACAAATTTGTAAAGGGAATAGTGGCAAGGCTAGTTTATTTATAAAGCACAATGCATACAAAGTGGAAATTCAAAGTGCTTTAGAAAAAATCTGATGAAAGAATACCAAGAATGTGCGTTAAAAGAACATAGAGAAATAAAAGATTAAAGTGGGCCTACTATAAAAATAAATAAAATATGCCTAAAGGATAAGAAAATCTGCAGCATTCTGGATTCTGAGTGGAAAATTAAGTGGTCATGATAGGCGTTTCTTTAGATAAACGATATAACGCAATAATAGGTAGTTTCGTATAGCTTAATGGGTGCAACAATTTTGCAGGTCAAATCTTACATTGGCGTGATTTAATTAGGACCAAAGTAAGATCCCATCTCTCTAACTATAGGCAACTCAAAAGGTCTGGAGTGGTTTTCTTATGACGACGGGAGTCTTCTGTCTGAGGCTTGCTTACAGACAACAGAGAGGTTTTGTAGTTCCTTCAACACACAACATAATAAATTTTAGGCCTATACTAAATATAATATACACTGAAACAATTTCTACAGTTAAAAAAACCATGCCCGTTTTGCTGTCTGCCATGACCTGCAAATTCAAAGCTTGTATTTGTTGTGCATTTGCTGAACAGTCAGTTGCACACACCAACCATCCTCCTTTCTCAAGCCTGCAGACGTTGCACTTTATAGTAAGTCGGTACATTAATATTGGATTGGTTCTATTAGGTTAATAAAATAGAGGAAAAAACAGTAAGGTTTGTGTGCTTACAACTTCAGTTGTAAGCACACAAACCTTATGATTTCTGTTACGATTGCATTACGAACCTTACGATTTCTGTTACGATTGCCATTGTAACAGAAAACAGAAAAACCTCCCGCAATAAACAAGATGCAAATGGGGCGTGAACCTGCGACCCACAGAAACTCTACTTGCAAGGCAGCATCATAAGCAGTGAGCTAAAGTGTCTGGGTAATTCTTGAAGGTATTGAGTCACTTTATGAGCTATAAAGACAGGGTGGAGCTCATTATCATTTAACACTACACGTCTTGTAACGCTTTATGATGCGCATCATTGGGGGCACTGAGTCCCGTAAAAAGCTGCGTTACATGAGCACATAGAGCAACGGTTTTTTTCGCCGCCTCCAAACCGACGAAAAATGCATCGTTGTTTACACAATTCCATGGCCGCCAAAAAGCAAAACGCCGTAAAAAGCGGCGTCCTGGCCGTTCAAACGGCGCTTTTTACGCTGTTTTTTTAACAAAACGAGGTAGGAAAGTGGCGTATTGTGAGCCTTTTAGCGTTCTATACACTTTCAGCGAATGTCCTCACGCGAGGACATCGTCGTGAGGC
Source organism: Micropterus salmoides (assembly GCF_014851395.1). Lineage (NCBI taxonomy): Eukaryota > Metazoa > Chordata > Actinopteri > Centrarchiformes > Centrarchidae > Micropterus > Micropterus salmoides. The sequence goes on along the minus strand of NW_024040040.1, from coordinate 27,271,100 downwards.
GAAAATTCGTGTTTGGTCTGAAAGCACAATAACAACCACACTCTTGATAACAAAGCTACTGACAACCAGCAAACAACAGGCCCCACCAGACAGACTCCACAAACATGCACACACGATGGTAAAGCCCACCTTAATTAGGCTAATTGAACTTCCAGCCAAGCTGGCATGTCAAATACACACACTGGTGAAATCTTGATGGCCAGTCCAGCTGAGCAAGCAGCAAGTATGCCTGTCTAGTTCAATAAACCAAGTACTGCCATCTCATTCACAAAACACAATACAATTATACAATGAATTAAATCATCCCAAGGCAGTGTATGGATCAAGACTATAGCAAAATATTGTTCACTGAAAATCGCCGAAGCAGAAAGCACACAAGTAATTCTGAAACATGACTGATTGAAGATACAACAATAATTCCATAACACAACACTGCTGAGTGCAGTTTGCAAAAGTACAGCCACTAAGTGAGCTGATATTAGCCTAAGTTTCCTGATTCACATAATAGCTCTCACCTTTAGAAGTTCTTATTTTCTTGTCTTTTTCTTCGCAAAGCAGCCAATCAAGTCCTCAAAGTCCAGCTTGCAACAAGCAAAGCAATATATTTTTCTGGTGGACTGTGACAATATAATATTTATATAATAATAGTGTGTTTCCACCGGCCTCGTTCCCCCTCCGTGATGGTGGAATTTTGGCCGCCAGATTCTGAAAGGCTGAAATCCTAGGGTTTTAAGAGATGATGATACCTGCCACTGCCGATGAGCTTGACATGGAGTTAACGTTACCTCGTTCTGTTTGCTGATCATCTCTGTCTTTTTCTGTTTCTTTCCTAAAGTTAGCGACAGTTAACTTACTGAGGCTGAGCATAGCTGGTAGTGCAGACGATGCTTCCAAGCTAACATTGGCTAGCTTGACATCCTCCTCTTCCTTTCTTGCTTTTTAGAAAAAGCTACTTATTAGCACAACATTTTTATTGCAGCCGCTTCTTTCTCTTGAACTAAACTACTTCATGATATTTATTATATTTGCTAATATTCTGACCCACTTAACCTTCTGTATTCATTGGCTGTAATAAATTAAATAAATATGTAGATGTTCCCTAATTGTAGACTAGAATATATGTGACCATATATTCACAGATATACACAAATGAAAATATGATGAAAGGAAAGCAATCATAAATAAATGCATGTATCATACATGTAGTAATTAACTATAGTTTCTCCAAATCTTTTATTCCTTCCACCAACATGTTATTAATTTCAGACAGTAGCAACTTTAAATAGGATCCTTATCAACAACTTACATGATAAAGAATGTAATGTATGCAAGGCTAACTACAGAGCAAAATCACACTGAACCAATCTACAGTGCAGTAACAGTAATTACTGTAATTAAATAACATTCTTTGGACCTGCAACTTATCTAATAGAGAGAGGAATAGCCTTTAATGCCAAATAAAGCTTTCTAATGGAACGGAAAATAGAGGCTTTTCTCAGGTTTTCATCATCTTCAACTGGATGTAACAACATACCACTCACAAAACATCATAGCCCAATACAGAACTTCTGTGATGGTCAGGGCATATGGCTCAGTTTTGTGTGGTGCTGGATCTTGGGACCCAGCAGTCTGCACAGGTAGCATATGCCATCAAAAATGAGACAGTAAAGCACAGTTATCTTTATTGTAAAGATACAAATACAACAATTATCAATTAGAAAGTATCAGGTCTCTTTTAAGTAGGGTTACAATATAGAGGTTTACATAGCATGTCTATTTTTTTACCATTAAAACAATAACAAATTATAGTGAATTTACTATTGTATCTATTTATGTGTGTTTTTTTTGTTGCTTTGTGTTTTTGTTTTATTACATTGTGTTCCCCCACTGAAAGCAAACACACACCCTTACGTCTACGAGCAGCAAAGATTCTAGGAAAGACCACTAAAGTCAACGGGCATTGGAGGGTCAAAAAACTGTAAGAGCTGGCAATGATAGACTCATCATAGACTACTGTTCAGTGTTGTAGCATCAATACTAAGTAGGAAGTGATAAATGATACTTAAAGTTAAAAGCATGTCGTGTATCCATCGCTGAGTAATTCATTTGTAAATAAAACATTTGGCTTTTAAGATTATTAATCACAGATGATATGAATGGATACATAAAAACTTATATGTACCAAGCTTGTATGTACCAAGCTTGATCTGATTATTGACAGCTTGGAACAACTGATTATGTGCATGTTTTCAAGAACAGTAAGAAGATTGAAAATGATTTTCATCGAAAAAACTATTTTCAGTGCAGCTTTATTGATGGTGAATTCAGAAATCACAATAAAAGTAAAGCTTTATGATTTGATCCACATCTATCAGGACTGCATCATATATTACATCATCTAAGTACAAAACCTGAAATAAAGTTTAATATTTGATGGTGAATGCAACTTGAAAAAATGCAGAGAAGCTACCGTGGATAGCAGAATATATTGTCTTTGTGACTGAAGTTATCCACAGAAGACATTTTGATAAAATTTCCAGTAAGTATGAAATAAGTCTGAGGTGTAAAATCAACATCCTGGTGTGCTGTGACTTGGAGGCTTTTCCACCAATCTAAATCCTGGAGAGGTTAAAACCAGGAAGGTCAGAGATAATCACTGTGAAACACTCCAAATCATGCTCTTGCCGAATTTCAAAAATACATACTGTGACCTCAGCAGAGCGGTTATTTAGCTTTAAAGCACCAGAGAGCTGCTCTCAATCAGCAGCAGGCAGGACAGACGGGGCATATTAAGACCTCAAACACTGAAATATCACCACAATACTCTAAACACTGTAGTCACATTCTAATGTTTGGTCTATGTGAGAACGTTTTTCAAGGTAACACAACTTACAAGGCTTTTCAGATGGAAAAGAAAGAGTAAGAGGTATTTTATTAATATAGTATTAGAAATATTTGGCTAGTATTGTATATAGTATTGGAAATATTTGGCTAGAAAGGAACTTTTTTTTTTCCTTTTAATACCGAATTCATCCTCAATACCACACAGCCTGTAACAGGAACAGAGAGTGATGAAGGGACGGGCTGCTGCATGCTTACCACTCAGTGTTGCTACCTAGTGTTGGAGGAAATGACCAGGTGAGACTGACATGACTGACCTTTTCCTATGTGTGTGTATCACTACCTCCTGTTGCTTAAAGAAAGGTCAGAAAACGACAAAAAATGTTGAACCTTCACATAATCTTCCTGATTCTGTCAGGATAACAGGCATGTAAATTAATGCAAATACAATATCCAGATATGAACAGATAATGTATTCTGAACAGAAATGAACAGCGTCCAAATACTATATAATATTATATACATAGTAGACGGGAAACTGATGAGCAGCAGTTAGGGACCGTCTCGATACAAAATGACCAAGACAGCTTTTCAGATTTTGTTTTTCCAGAGACATTTCAAAATAATATACTTATAATCTGGTCCTTCTCCAATTATGTAGCCAGCCTCCAGATCCAGTCCCAATGTTAAAACCCCCAAACTAAAAAGTTTTAATGTCGTCAAAGCATTAAAGTATAATTTATCCTAAAAATTTGGACAGCACTCCAGTACTATTGAGTAATCTAAACATCAACACACCATTAAGACTGATATATATTAATTAAATATACAGTACATCCTATGCATGTTTGTGTGTGTTTGTATGTCTGCCCGCTCATTACTACACCTAGACCATTAACATTTAAACAGCTTTTGCTTAGACTACATTTAGACCTATATCTTGTTATTATTATTAGTAGTAGTAGTAGTAGTATTACATTATGTAGTATTATTACATTATGTAGTATTTTTAGATACAGATACACATATATATTACATATAAATATATTTGTGAAATAAGCTGATACAGATTGCGGCTTTGTGTTACTTAGTGGCTGTGATGTCAAACATCTTCAAAATAAATATTTTCGACCTGTTTTTGGGAATAAATTGTTCCATAATTCAGGCTATGAATGATACATGAACAAAACTCTCTGTAAAAACCTTCAGAATAAAGTCAGGAAGGCAACTGGAAAGTTTGGTGTATATAAGAGTTGGTCAAGTGGAGATTTTAGGCTCAGAGTATGAGGATAAACTCATTTTGAAAAAACAGCCTGTAAAGATAAGTATTGTAAAATTCTACACAATTTCATTGAAAATGATTCATTGAATTCATTTTTTCCCACTAGTATGAAAAAAGACATGTTAAAGAAGCAAAGTAGCCCAAAATCTCAAAATTGACCAGTGCATGATAAAACAATGTTTTTTAAAAATACTATAGAAACACAAAGTAGTATAGATAATAATAGATCATTTGAGCTTTAGGTAAAACGGTGCAACATTTGCAATGGGTATTTATCCAGTGAATTATCAAATTGCACCCTTGGTGCAAAGTAGAGGGGCAACACAAACAAATAAATTTTAATTTATATTATATAATAATTTTAATGCATATTCTGAAAGAAAGCATTATTATTATTAGCGTTATTTGATAGGCGCACGGTTTGTTATCGTAACGCTGTTAGCAGTAAAAATAAATAACTGTTTTCCATCAGGGCAGGAAAATGTGAAGTTTAGGTGGCGGATCTGAGCGTCCATGCGGTACAGTTTTATTACCAATAATATTCATCAGCTTTTTGTCACGCAAACCTAACTGGTACATTTTTCTGTCCACTTAGCAAAGCCAAAAAAACAACATTGGAAAAATAACATTACATGAAATTACAATCCAGCTACATATTTTACAACACTGACAAGGGAAACATGTTACTTTTCTTGGTGTTTATGGCCCATCGCCAGAACTGGCCTGCTGGCAATAACATCTGACTAGATTAAAGTATTTTCATAGCGGCAAGAAAAAAGAATACTTTGATAGTGATTGGTGCTGAAATAGATAGCCATGCTTGATTTCAAGTTGAATGAGAGCTTTTACTTTTTAAAATTCTGAAGGACATTCAAAAGAGTCTGTGGCTTGCTTGTGTTGGGTCAGATGTGCGACCAGGCTGGGCCAGTTAAGCCTAGTCCCCACCTTCACCAACTTAATAAACGTTGTCAAAAATACTCAATTAGCTTTCTACGATAGTCAATAACTCTGCAGACAGAAACTTCTCTGGAGATGGTCAAGAGTCGGTGCAAAAGAGTTTATTCCAAAACAGGACACATAAACCTGTACAACATCCCAACAGGTCGGAGGATGAAGTCAATCCTATGGTCTGCAGACAGTCTTATATATATCTCTTCTGGGCTGGTTTGCCCCCTCCTTTCCTCATGATGAACTTTTCCTCTGTTGTTGTGTTGTTTTTACCAATTAACACTGTTCCCCAGCTGTCATTTATTACTGTATTGTTGACTTTCTACATCTTTATAATACTGGATAAGAAGTTCATCATTTACATTTAAACTTAAGTCTCACCGTATTTTTTAAAGGTTACGCATGCTTAATTTGACACACAATTGTATTTTTTAAACAATTAACATAAGTAAAGTTGCATTTTTCATTAATGCTTGGTTTCTTACAGCATTCTTGATGTTATGCTGGCTGCTTTCTGATCTCTTTGTCGTGTTTTTGCAAAGTATCTGATGGTTTTTTGCAAAGCAAGAATTCCTTCAGCAAGTTCACTCAAAGTTCACACTAGCTATAATAACCAGAGGTTGGAAGTTGACAATCAAACCCCTTGATCAGTAATTAAGCATGTAGTCTTAATATTAGCAGATTAACACATCAGCAGTTCCTCATGTAATCACAACAGTAGATAACAGCAGAACGAAGCATGCACTGTCACAGTGTCCGCAGATCTTGCACACCTGCAGCCTCTCCTATGGTCAAAATCCACAGTAGATGACAGTTGGACAAGGCAACCCATCTGCAGCCACTTCCTGCAGTCATTCCTCCAACTCAAGGATCTAACCACATTGAGCTTGTTTCTGTGTTCATGACTACAGTTCACTACTTAATAAACTTAACTTAGTAAAAACTGAAGCACATCTAGGTAAAAAGAAAATGATTAATAATAACTTACTGTATTGATGTATGTTTTGTACCACAATTTTCACTAATTGTGCTTCCACATTTTCCTCTGCTGGGGTTTTGGATGAGGCCTTGCTGTGCTCATTCTGTTCCCAGAGCACGCATGCCTGCTTACACACAGATGTGCTACTGTTACTGCCTCCGGGCAGCTAGACACAGAGAGGACCACACAGTTTCAGCGTTGTGATCTTAACTTTACACTCTAAAATAATGCTCTAAATGATGCCAATGCAGACCACCTTCGCTCTAGCAATTAATGATAACAATTTAGGCTGTTATGTTCTAAAATAATCAGCACTTTACACACATCTGATATAAGCGTTAGGAAATTTGAGATTGGATTCCCCTAAATGACAAGTGCAGGAATTTCCTCTGCCTGGGAATCCTGGGGAAATGAAAATAAGAATCTGTAGGTTGATGGATGCGGATCAAACGCAGGCACACACATTGCAGAACATGCTCTGTTGTGTAATTAAATTGTTGAAGAGGAAGAAAAAATATATTCACCTAAAGTGGAAATTGAAGATACAAGCTTCCAAATCAGAGGCTTGCACTCTACCAACTAAGCTAATCAAACACACTAACAATGCTTTAATTTATCATTTATTATGTTCTTGGCCCGCCCCCTAATGGCTTAAAAGAAATTGTACCGATGCAAAACTTTCGACGCGAACTGCAGACCAATGCTGCCGTCCAGACTAAAACGGTGAAAACAAAGACCTAAAACGGAGAAGTTTGGAAACGCTGCTGACCCCGTTTTGCGTTTCGAAACTCCAGAGGGCGTTTTAGTGAAGACGGGCCAAAATGGAGGACTTTAGAAAGAATGACGCAGACGCTCTGCTCTCTGATTGGGTCTTGTAAGTCATGCAAAGCAGAAACCCGATCCTACTGACAGAGTTTTAGTTTGGTATTTTTATTAAAATATTCTGTACGTGCAAATAACACTTAGGCCTATCTGCCTACACTTGTAGGCTACTGTGCATGACGCCGTTTACTTTGCAACGACTCCCATTCTGTTTTCCGCCGCCACAGTCCCGTGTTACATTCAGTAATAGTCCCAACTCGTTTTTGGTGCATGCAAAAAAAAATCTGGTCTGATTCTTCATCTGCATTTATTTATTCTTTCATCAAATCTTCTGTAACTACGGAATAGACCATCTGCTTCATGTTTACACCGGCACACACATGCCCAGTGTACCTGAACAGGCACAAGATGTGCGTTTTAGTGTAGACGGGGATCACCTCTGATATGCAGCTAAAACGCTGGTGTGGACGGAGATCGTATTTTAAGTTTTAAGGGGCCTGAAGTGGGATGGCACGTGGCATGTCTGCAGTGAAGTGTTAAAGACGTCCGTAAACACTGGAGACAGCAGGCACAGCGCTTTAGGGTGGATGGAGAGAGAATCTGGCTCAGCTGCTTAGTGGGGGTTCTGCCTCCTGAAGAGTCTGTTGATGTCCCTCTTGTTGCAGGGGGGGGTGGTGTCTCTGGCAGGGTGTCTGCGGGGTCTTAAAAAGTCTTAAAAGGTAATAAATCAATTTTGTGAAAATGAAGGCTTTTAAAAAGTGTTAAAAAGTCTTCATCGCCATTTAACAAGGTATTCAATTTTGTAGATATTGTTGAGAGTTTGTCTGCTAAAAGTGTGGGTGTACAAATTTATTTATATTGCATAGCCCAAAACACTTGATAGGCAGGACGTAACTTTTGCGGCTGTGCGATTATTCTGTGTAACGTTAGGTGCAGGGATCTACCATGCGAGTGTTTCACTGTCATACGCCCCTAAAAGATGTTATTTTATGTTTTACTAAAGTTATTGTTATAAAAATTTACATAAAACCCTTTTAAAGGTGTGTTTCGGACTTAACCGGTTACAGCTCAAAGTGGCGCAGCAGTCTTAAAATGTGTTGAAAAGGTCTTGAAAAAGGTTTTAAAAAGTATTGAATTTTACTTATTCCTGTATAGGATTCCTGTATATACCCTGCTCTGGGGTGGGCAGTTGTTTAAGGGCCCAGGTCCCTGCTGAGGTGGTGGAGCTGGGTGATGGAGTCATGGGTGTCAGAACTGTACCATTGTCTTTCAAAGCATCAGTAGAACTCATTAATTAATTCATTCATTCATTGATGCAGTCAACTTTGGAATGCATTACATCCTGAAACACCTCGACTCTCTGGGGACATATGCAAGGATCCTGTTTGTGGAATTAAGCTCGGCGTTCAACACCATCATCCCGAACATCCTCAGCACCAAACTCACCCAGCTCACTGTGCCAGCCTCCACCTGTCAGTGGATCACAAACTTCCTGACTGACAGGAGTCAGCAGCTGAGGCTGCGAAACATCACATCCAGCACCCAGACTATTAGCACTGGCGCCCCCCAGGCGTGCTGTGTGTGCTCTCCCCACTGCTCTTCTCCCTCTACACCAACGACTGCACCTCAGGAGACCCATCTGTCAAACTCCTGAAGTTCGCTGACGACACAACAGTCATCGGCCTCATCGTCACAGGATGGTGATGAGTCAACCTACAGACGGGAGGTTGATCAGCTTGCTCTCTGGTGCGGTCAGAACAACCTGGAGCTTAACACGCTCAAAACTGTGGAGATGATCGTGGACTTCAGGAGGAGCCCCCCCACTCTACCCCCCATCACCATACTCAACAGCCCTGTGTCTGCTGTGGAATCCTTCAGGTTTCTGGGTTCCACTATATCCCAGGACCTGAAGTGGGAGCCCAACACTGTCACTATCATCAAGAAGGCCCAGCAGAGGATGTACTTCCTACAGCTCAGGAAGCTCAACCTGCCTAAGGAGCTCCTGATCCAGTTCTACACAGCCATCATCCAGTCTGTCCTCTGCACCTCCATCACTGTCTGGTTTGGATCTGCCACCAAAAAGGACAGGAGCAGACTACAACGGACAGTCAAGACTGCAGAAAAGATCATCTGTGCCAACCTGCCCTCCATTCAGGACTTATACATTTCCAGAGTCATGAAACGGGCTGGAAACATCACTGCAGATCCATCTCACCCCAGACACAACCTGTTCCAGTTTCTCCCATCTGGTAGGTGCTACAGAGCACTGTACGCCAAAACCAACAGGCTCAGGAACAGTTTCTTTCCACAAGCCATCACTCTGATGAACAGCTGATTTCTGACTCACGGTGTCAGGAACAATTCTTGTGCAATAACTCTGCCTCTAATCAGCCACCTGTTTACTGGTTACAACTTATTATTTGTTCAACATTCTCTATTTCAGTGCTGTTCATACTGTTATATAGTCATATTGTAGATACTGTATACCAAATCCACCTACCTCAAGTCATTACTCCTGCACTATACTTATTTTTTCCAGCATCCTTTGCACTATGCTTTATTGCACTGTGTACATGTGTAAATGTATGCATGTATATGTACCTGTATACCTCCATCCACCTCCGACATGTACATTCTCCTGCATCCTTTGCACTCTGCTCACTGAACTATTTGTCAATATGTCTATATTGTTTTTGTTCATAGTGTGTATATTTGTATGGTCTACACTGAAGTCTGTCTGATTTTATTTTATTTTTGTTATTGTGATTTTGTATTTTTGTATGAGTAAGCACATCATGAGCAATGTACAATCCGGAGTCAAATTCCTCGTATGTGTACACATACAATAAAGCTGATTCTGATTTTGATTCTGATTCAGTTCATTGGCCAGGGGCAAGCTGGAGTTAGTGGCTGAGATTACCTTTATTAAAGTCACAGAGGACATTAACTAATGAGACTGGGTTAGTCCGCTGTCTCCCTGATGTTCATGAGCTCTTCTCTGTTGAGAGAGCTCCGCGAATCACAGCAGAAAACTCAATTTACAAACAAACAAGACAAAACAGTGCGTACCAAAACACTGAGGCAGCCCACTGCAGCGGATTCTTGATTCATCACGAATGAAAGGAATGTGACTTTTGGGCATGTCAAGTCTGGGTTAAGCAAAAAGGAAGTATTTTAATGAACTGGCCATCGGTGGAATCAGTGACGATTTTGACAGGACTGACTATGACTTTAAAATACAGCCTAAAGTCTGTATTTTGATCACTTTAGGTCAAACTATGCTACCATTAGCCATGGCATGTGTCCTGACCAATAACCACAGCACAACCTCCAGCAACCCCACCTTCACCCATCTCTGACACCCTTAAGGCCCCCTGAGGGACACTGGATGCCACTTTAACCACAGGTATCTACTGACTTCTTCTAAATCACACCATCAATAGTTTTCTCTGCTCTTTGGGCAGTCTGTTACATTGTAAAGTAAGAACACAGAGTGAGCCCTGAGGCCATTCTATTGGTATGCAGACTGTGGATCTCACATTAAGCAGGGGTTTCACTCGCTATCCTTGAGACCTTAGCCGGCAGCACTGTGGTCCAGCTGAGTGTGTGTGTGTATATCTTTGTGAAGACTTGAGTGTGAGCTGCAGGTCAGCAGCACCCACACTGTTCTCTAGGTGACTGCTGGGTCACAGTGACACACACAAGCACATGTACCAGGATGGAAACTTGAAGATATACTGACTACTGATCTCTTAGGACACATTAACCAGAGCCAGACAGTCTGCAGTCCACACGCGTACCTACGAAAATGTGCAGGCAGTGCATACACCAGGGCCGGGGTGCCCCACGGGCCTGAGCGTTCAGCCATAGGTCCTCACACCTGCCGTTCGCAATGTTAATAAAAACTCACACCAGCACGTCACTCCACTATTAGTTCACTTATTGAATGATTGCTATTTATACCCCACTCCTATCTCATATATAATGTTCATGGTTACCCTATTTAAATTTATAATACATTTTTATTATTATGTTTTTATTGTTATTGAATGTTCCAAAAATGAATGTTTCATCAAAATAATTTTTTTTTTTACATGCAACTAATTTCATTTGGTTGTTTAGTTCTTTGGTTGTTTGTTTTGTTAAAGTTAGGAAGTAAAAAGGCTTACAGGAACTTGGGAATTCTGTGTGTGCAAAGATCTTTTCCCTGTCATGCACGATAACGTGATTGGATATCCTCACGTCATCTTTCTTGCGACAGTTTGACTTTGTTAGGAAAAGGCCTGTAGAGTGAACTTCTGATGGTGAGTTACAGGTTTCTTTCTGTTTAGAGTAGGATCAGGGATGGAAGTTGTGATTGTTACGTCTTGTATGTTGGAAAATGCGCCCTTCCTGTATGCTGTTTGTGTAACATCTCTGCCTGCTTTGTCGCTGTGTTGATAAATGATGAATAGGCCTATTTGTGTGATCATTGCGTTGCTGTGCTTATCCGAATGGCTATAGTTCTATGCTTTTCGTCACAGTGTCTGTCTGTGTTTTCATTTGTTAGTGTATGGTGGTAAAAAATATTTTGGCCGTTGGGGGAATTTTTTGGCCATAGCTTTGATTAATTTGGCGTTCAGGCAGTCGCTGTCCATTGATTTTTGATCAAAGGCTGGTTTGTCAGGGCCCGAGGAAAGTATTTGCACCGGGGGCCAGCATAACTACGCTACGCTGCTGCAGTCCAACATTGAACACTTTCCCATTTACATGTCAGTCACTGATGTACGCCAAACATGACACTAACAAAATGAAACATATTTATTCTGGAGCCACAGACTGCAAACAAGATATCAAATAATCAATAATGGATCAAATATATCTATAAAATTAGACAAGCAATGTTATCAAGAAAAGGGCAGGTGGATGACATCATTTTTCTGTCCCATTACAATCAGTGGAAAAATAAATCTGTTTTATGACAAGGCTTTGATCGATTCAGGCAGAGATCATGGTTTGTGTTAACATGACTTCATTAACTACATCATTAAGGTCGGGGGAGCTGCGTCGTCATAGTTACAGTAATAAATCCGTGGTTAAGGTTAGGGAATGCTAGAGTGTGCTTTCAATTGAACATGACAGGAAAAATAGGAGTAAAAGCCCTGATCAGAACATGAACAGTAGACCCTTGTGGGTATTTATTTTTATTTATAGAGTTTAAGTTTACAGAGACAGTGCACATTGATAAACATTTCTGTAAATGTGCCAGTTTAGCCAGCTTGGCGACTGTAATGTCCCTGGGCAGGTGTTATCACAACTACATAAAATACACTAAAACAGGAACAACTGTACTTATACATATAACAAGATACCTTTCACAAGGACATGTAAAATACTTATACTATGTAATACGGAATAATTCACAGACTATGGTCACACACTTGATTGTCTTTGTATAGTTCATACAGTTCAGTTCCATTTAGTCCCTACAGCTAAGTTCCTGGAGCTAGAACCATACTGATATCACTGTGGAGGATATTGGCCTGTTGTTGTTTATCCCAGACATATTGGTATTTCAGAATACATCGGTTGATAAACAAAAATAAAAATGTATGGTAGGTCAAAGCTGAAGCAGGGAGCTGGTCTGTTAACTGTAATAGATGTTAAATTGGACAGTTATAACAATTGCAATAATGTTACAATAGGAGAATAGAGTAGAAAAAACCCAAACAATCTCCTATACAGCAGACTGATATCACTGCTGACTTTGTTGTCTTCTTATAAGAACTTTACATTGAACACAAGCACCAATCAGGACAACAATGACAGTCACAGTCATTCACTTTGACAACAGCATCAGTCAGCAGTATGGTCCAAGCGCTGCCTTATGTAAAAGTGCAGTGGCGGGCTGCTTGAGTGCCACGTAATACCTCGCTGCACATCCATTACACAAGCATTTGGATTTCTCCTCCCATGTGTTGGCTTATGTTATGTATATGAGTGCTATTATGTATAAGAAGTAAATCTATTGGATGGAGAGTAAAGGGGTGGTGGGGGGTGCACGGGGGGGGGGGGGGAGGTTAATAATATTCTTGTATGTGTTTGACACATGGGAGGGGTATTTCCCTGGAGGATGGTCTTCAGGGCCACGCTGACCCCTCCTCCTCCTCCCTTGTTGCTCCATTATCTCGCCCTCTCTCCACTTGATATTAAGACAACAGGGAGGATTACACCGAGCGATGGCAGGGAAAAGGCAAAAAGCAATTTGGCCTGAAGGAGGGATGAAGGAGGGGGGAGGTAGGAGAGGGTGAAATGCGGGGCTGAAGTACTTGACTGCAGTCTCTACTTTTCGGTTCTATTTTCTCTTCATTGAAAATAATTTCCTGCAATACCACAAATATCGTCATTTATGGATATTTGATTTATTTTCTCTTTTTTATTTGTCATGTAGAAACCTGTATATGTGATGGTCTCCAAGCCTCTCTGCAGTAATAATCTGGAAGTCAGCGTGTATTCTGCTTTGCATAGTGTACAAAAATCACAAACACGGCTTGTTTTAATTATCATACTTGGGGTTTAGACATGGAGCTTAGATTAATTTAAGCATCAATAATACACTTCTTTATTCTGATTGGTTTGCAGGTGTGTTGAACAGGAGTCAATGTGGCCACATGTCGCAGTTATGGTTGCAAATAGACTAAATAATCTCAGTTATACAGCGATATCTGGACTATTTAAATTTGCAAACATTAGCTAGCATAAGCTATTGTCCTACCAGACCAAGTAAAGCTGTAACAGCAAAACCCCTGAATGTATTAAACTGAGCAAGGATGAATTTTATTGCTTATTAATTTAACTTTTCATTTGTGTTATTTATCCTTTCAAAAGTGACATGGTCTCGGGCAACTCATGCTACCACTTCATGGATCATGGAATGAACCAGGGGCGATTGCATACCATTTTTAGGGGCGCTGAAGCACCCGCGACCGCCCTCGCTAACCGGTCGGCTGCAGCGGAACACTGTTTGTGTGTCCTTCAGTCTGGGCCAAACCAATACTTTCGATATGGAGGGGGGAAGCGGCCCCTCCCAACTTGAACTGATTCTCGTTGTTGCTGAATTCTGATTGGCTCAATGGATCAAAGGAATTTACTTTCCATCTGGGGATTTAATCCAAAACCTTTTGCACCAGTTTTGTCGGAGCTGAACTCAGCCCAGGATTGTGTGACAAGTGCAACAGAGACGGTAAATATGGCGAAAAGAAGGAAAGAGTAAAAAGAACTGGTGCCGAAAAAACAAGAATGAAGAAGAAAAAGATGTCGGTACAAAAGGTGGCTGAGTGCGCCAAATTAACCGACCGCTTCCTTGGTGGAAAAGTTGCTGTGGCAGGCGCAGAGGAGGCAGGACCCAGCAGCAGAAGAAATAGGTGCACAATTAGTAAAGCATTTATTATATACTGAAATTATTTATATATGTATTTAGGCTATATATAGGCATAAATATATAATATAGACAACATCCTTCTATAAGCGAGGAATATGTGTGTGTCTGTAGCCTATGTATATTAGCTGTTAAGGTCAGTGGAGGTGATGCAGAGGGACAGGGTGATGATGACCCCATAGGGATGCAGCGATTACCGGATTTCACTATTAACCGCGCTTTAAAACATCACGGTTAATTAATCATGAAAGCTCCCTACACCAAGTGTTTCTGTTACATGGAACTTACATACACGAAACTGTGGCAACTTGCACAAAACGAGGAGCGGATACACCAGCTTAAGTGTGGTGTTTATCAGAGGCTACTGTACACTGGCTAAACTATGGCAGAGGGACCAAACTGTGAAGCTTTTGCTCCACCAGAGGAACGGCTGAAGTCAGCAGTATGGGAGCATTTCGGATACACCAAGTCTGACCAGGGCGTTACTGAAGATGATAGATCACTTGTTCAAAAACTCTTAAAAGGTTCCTGCTAAAGGAGAGAATAACTACATTAAACTTGATGCAGCACATGCGGGATCACCACCCAGCTTTGCACGCTCAAGTAAAGGTAGGCCTAATACATTATATTAAATAACGTAGCAAGTTGGTAGGGAATTAAATATAAACGTGTCACTTACAATCGATGTCGTAGTGGCGAGAGTCGGGCTCGAGAGACAGTGCAACGTAAACAAACAAAGCAGGTGTAACCTTTCAGACCCACCCGCTGCGCTATGAGGCCCATTTCCAATGGCTTGCGCCGTGCCAGGGTGGTTTGTTGCGGCGTCGAGCAACATGCACCGCACGGCGAGCTCGCGCACACCGCGGTCAAAGCAGTTGAACTTCCATGCAGTTCAAATCGCGCCTTTTCTGAAAGGGCCTTTATAGAAGACAGAAGGTAGTCCTCTCAAGACCTTCAGTCACTGAACATTTAACTACATCATGTTGTCTTCTCCTGTCTGTGTTGAGAAAATGTTGCCAGGTGTAAAACACTAACACACATTATAGACTTTCAGGACCATAGGCTACCAATGAAATGCATTTCAGTTAACACTGCACTCAATTCCCCTCCTTTTTAACAATTTCCCCTGGAGGATAAAAGTTAATATTCCCCTTATATTAACAATAGTTACATATTATAGAAATATAATTTTTAAGGTAATTAAATATTAAAACTCAACTTAAGTCATTACTAGTGTTGTGAAATTAATTAATGCATAATAATCGTGAAACCGTGATTATTTCTCTGACAATAATCGTACCAACAAAATCTGTAATCGTTGCATTCCTAGACCCCAGTGAAGTTGATGAGGAGAGACAGAAGGAACAGGAGGGGCAGCAGGAGGAGGAGGATAATGGAACCAGAAAAAAACAGTGACAGGTACAGGGGAGTGTGCAGGGCTGAGTAGGCACTCATATGTGTAGATAGATTAGATGTTAGTCATATTTATAACTGATGTTCTTCTCCTGCATATGTAGCTGTACAATCAGAGGGTCCAGCACAGGGGAAGCTGAGCCAGATATAGGCCTACTCAGAGCTGAAGATGATGGATTAGATTTTTATGCACACACAGACTGCTCTATTTTATGGGACTGTGTTGTAGTTTTTGATTATATTTAACTATTTTAGCACTGACTGACTGTACACATGACATGTTGGTAAACTGTAACTTAAGTATTCCACCTCAAGTTTGCCTGACCTAGTCTTGTTCAGTGCAGTGGTGCCTTCCTTATACAAACTGAAGAGGCAGGTGTCATCCTAAAGTTTCTTAAAGGTCTTCGGCATAATCTGATTAATTTTATACAGCAAAACACAATTAGTATTAAAATAACTGCAAACTCATAGAAAACTCCTCTCCATCTCAAAGTCCCGGGCTGAATTTCAGTACCAGTACACACCTGGTAGCAGAATGAACATATCGGTCAACCCTCCCGTTTGGCCCAGGATTCTCCTATATTTTTAACCTTTCAAAAAAAAAAAAAACACGGGGCATATTTGAAATGTTTGATATGTTCCCCTCCAGTAAAGCCAGTTGCAGTGTGTCACATTAGAAGGTTAAACAGCTCATAAATCCATCTTATAATTGATCTATAAGCCATGCTATGTTTCTGAAAATCATTTGGTAAAGTGTAACATGTACAGGTATTGTATCTGTTTAAAAAGGAGGGCAACTAGCACTCTGTTTACCCTATCAGTTCATTAAGTCCATAAAACCTTTATGACAGTGATACCACAGTATACTATTGGCTACTACGCCCCAAATTATTACTGTTTTTACATTAATCATAATAGGCTATGCGGTTGATCTGCTTTCTAACATTACGAATCATGCTTATAATAAATTAGCACTTCATGAGCTATTTGCGATACAGATTAGAAGCATTAAAGTGCTGCATTAACTTCTGTCATTCCCCGGAGTTTGATTTCTGATGATCCAGGATGACAATCGCCAAAGCTGTCCGATCAACAAGTTACCTGTAAGTCTGTGTAACGTCATGGTTACTTCTCTTGGTTCGTTTGTAAAATTGCAGTGTGAACATGAACCGGACCAGAACTAAAATGCAATAGTCCATCCATCCTCAACCACTTATTCTGCTTACAGGGGGCTCGAGCCAATCCCAGTTTACATTGGGCGAAAGGCGGGGTACACCCTGGACAGGTCGCCAGTCCATCGCAGGGACACACATAGACAGACAACCAATCACATCCACACCTAAGTGCAATTTTAGAGACATCAATCAACCTAGCCTGCATGTCTTTGGATGGTGGGAGGAAGCCGGAGAACCTGGAGAGAACCCACGCAGACACTGGGAGAACATGCAAACTCCACACAGAAAGGCCGGTGCAACTGGGGTTTGAATCCACAACCTTCTTGTTGTGAGGTGACAGTGCTAACCACTGCATCACCGTGGCACCCAGCTAGCTCACCTGGTGGAGCATGTATTAATGCTAAGTCCTAACCGCAGCGCCCTTTGCTGCATGTCATCCCTTTTCAGTTTTAATTTAAATTTTCTTTATTGGCATTATTGTCAAAAGAACAATATTACCAGGCAAGGATAATACAAAAAAAAAATCACATACAGTTCATTAAATAACTAAGATTAAATAAATAAAACAGTATGTGTGTGTGTGTGTACCATAGGTCAGTAGTATATATAAATAATTTTATGTTTACAATCAATAAAGAAACAACAATATATTAATGAAAAATCATAAGTATCAAATATGAAATGTAAAAACAAACAAACAGACCCATTAAGTAGACAGTAAAAGGCAGAGTGAGTTGAGGGCAGACTAACTACAGCTATCATGGGCTTGGCTAGTTTTCTCTTAGGCTGTGACATGCACTGACATATCTTACTGCTTCTATAGTGCTGAAACTATTTACTCCTAGTAGATGGTGCATTTTATTCTGGTCAGAGAGCGCATCAAAATCTTAGAATTAACATTTAATTTTTGTAAATAACTTTGTTCTGATATCTTCATATGTGTTACAGTGTAGCAGGAAATGTTGCTCTGTCTCCACCTGTGTCTGTGGACAGAGCTGACACAGCCTGTGTTGGCCGGTCTCTATGGCCAAGCTGTGGTCACAGAGTCTGTACATAGTTAATGTCTTTCTCAGTTTCTGAGTCAGATCACATCCCTTCTCTCTCTCACACCTTTCTTGTCTTTCTTCAGCTGTCACAGTCTTATAAAGAAAATGTCTGATAATCTAAAGTTTTTTTTACATGGTCTCAGCTTAATGAGCTTCTGTAATTTGTGTAACCAATGAAAAAAATAAAGAGGATCACACACGTAGGAGGGAGAGCTGACATTAGCTATGGCAAAGCTGCAGCCTGCAGGTTTAAAATACAGATACAGTAGAAAGGTAAGTGGAAATGTGAGGAAAACCATGCAAAAAACTGCAAAGGTTTTGCTTAATGTCATCCATTAGAATGCAAAATTTGTCAGGTATTATCCCTTATTTAAATGGCATATGGCCCAGTGTAGTTTTGGTACAACAAAATTGGAAGTTTTCTCATTTTCTATAAAACTATACTGTATCTATATAACTCTATATGAAAGCAGATGTAGTTGTGTGCCAAAGACAAATTTATAGTCATTAGTCATGACATTTTTTTGTGTTTTACTGAAGCATATTGAATACATGTTTGCAGATTTTTTCTAATAAATTTGGTATATGTATTTTTGGGAGAGTGGATATTAGCAGAAGAAAAAATGTACCACAACAAAGCCCTCTAGCAGCTGTAGTAATTATGAGTCTTGTCTGTGGGGAGCAAAGGAGAAAACAATGTGACATTATTATACATTTAAAAATGAAATGAATTTCTTTCTTCAGAGATGCAAAACTGCTTACACAGATTGTGAATGGTAAATGCGACATATGTCGTAAATGATTTGCACACAGCCGCAGTCCAGTGGACTTTGGGGTTTAAAGTGGTCTGAAAGGGTGACCAGACATCCTGAAAAATTTGGGACAGTCCTGAGTTATGAGCAGCTGTCCCGACTCCTGTCCTGATTTTTCTCGAAAATGAGACTAAACATGAGTTTTTATTAGTTATTGCCTAATATAATAAAAAAAAGTTGATCAAATTAAATAATGATGCTTGTGAAATATTTTTTTGGTGTTGCCCACAGATGGGTACTTTTCCTGCTACGGGGATGTCATAGCCACAAAATAATGTGTGCGCCCACTTTTCCCCTTTTTGTTTTTTGTCTAGATAGTGGAAGTTAAAATTGTGAGGACAGAGGAAGTGTACAGACAGACAGAAGAGAATGGTTCAGAGGTACAGATCATGATCTACACACAGTCTTTGTGTTTTTTCCTAAGGACAGATAGCTGGACAAAAATAATTTTTGCTTTGAGTTTTGACTTTCACGCCCACTCCCAACTCCCCTGTCCCAAATTTCACCTATTCTAATCTTGTTAACCTGAAGGACTGACCTTATTCCCAATAAAAAGTGTAAGGGAGAAAGGAATGGGGAGGAAGGACTAATACAAAAGTGATGGTCAGTGTGAATGCAAAAAGATGACAGGAGTGATAGCGATAACCTGACCCAATGAAAAGGGGGAAAAGCAGAAAGTCAAGGGAAATAAGCAACTACAAAGGTAATACGCTACATTTGGTCTAATTTGAATAGAACGTGTGATTCAAAGTAATCCAAAACAGCTTAACTCTCACTGAAAGGAATTTATTATAGAGCTCAAACAGACATCATGTCCATTTCCCTGCTGTCAACATCTCCTGTCTGATGTTACCATTGAACATTCATCTTCTCCAGGTTCAGATTCCACCTTGAATCCATCAGACTGATGTGTGACTTTTGCTGATTCTTATTTAACACTTTAGCACTGACTGACATCACGGATGTGATAAAATGGAGAATCAGATATTGGCAAAGTTATTAAGGATTAGCCCTGGAGTAAAATTAGGTTTTTCCTTTCAGCACAATGTTTTAGGACTTCAAATAGAATTGCCAACAAGTTGATCTGCTTGTATCAAAATCCCATCTGGACTGAAATATTTGCTAAAGTCACATGGGAATAGATAAACCTTCAAACAGAATGAAAATAAAGTATTTATTTCTTGCTGTTGCTAACATGTTCTCAACACCTTCCCTAAGGTTGATGGGTGATTATTTTCAGCACCTTTTTCTCACAACTTCCCTCAATCAAAACTAGTTGGACGGGTCAAGAAAGCAGACAAACAGCCTGACTAATAAACCAACAGAAAGGACAGAGGATCGGCTGGCAGAGAACCATCAAGTTTGATTATCAGACTCTTAGCCCTGATGCCCTTTACCTCTTCCCTGCCATTCGTCTGTTGTGTTTTCTTAATGAAAAGCCGGCGGCTGGACCCATTCCGGATCTATCTGTAGGAGAGAGTCCCAGCCGGCCAACACTGATGCTGATCAATAGCCTGCAGAGAAGACGAGCAGAGCCCCAGACTCTCAGGGCTTAATGGAAGGGAATGGGACTAGAAGTAGAAAGAGCAGAGGTGTGCTTTTAAAGGCCGGCCCAGTAATCTTTGCAGAGAGAAAAACCTCAGTGAGACAAGAGGAGTGTGGGTTCAGGCGGAGAGTGGGGGATTGAAAAGAAAATTATCTTTAAATGAGACTAAATGGTTGCTAAAGGTTGCTGGTTGTAGCTCAGGGGGTTTGCCCTGGTCAAGCCAGGCTGTTCCTTGAAATACAGTGCCTATAGACTTTTGACTTTATGAATGTATAAGTATTGGCCTCTGTGGAAAGCTGAATATATGTTTAATAGTTGTACTTAGGAAGTGTTGCTCTGAAAACTTGTAACATCTTAGAATTTCAATGACAACACACTCCAGATTGTAAAGCTGTAACAGATGTGATGTGCTTTGCATTGGTGCCAGACTTTGGTGCCACTGAATTAAAGGTTATGGGGCAGGCATGGCAAGTCCCACTATAATCCAGCGTATCTGTTATGTTTTACCTTTGACTGAAAAATGCTTCCAAAAAATAAAAAAAACACATTACACAATGTTTTGTTAATCAAAATGTGCACACTGTTTCCTTGTTTTCCTATTCCTTGTGACAAATGAAAAACAGCACACTTTCACAGAGTTATACAGAAGAAGCTGTTTTCAATCACAGAAAGTAAACTCACTCAAGCTGTAATTTTTTTGTAATGACGATTTGTGTTTAGTGTTTCATGTGCCATGGTCATGACCACATGACAGATTAGTTAGTACTTTAACACATCCTGTAGTTTTAAATGTCAAAGTTTAGAAGCTAGTGAAGTTTAAACATCAGGAGTCACTGTTGGGACGATTGAAACGCTTTTTTAAATAGGACATAATATGTTTGCAATAACGGATTAAAAAGGACACTGTCAAGCATTTTAAATAAAAAACAAGAATAACATAACCAATTTAAATGTATATCGTTGTGTTCCGTCCCACCCCTGTGTTTCATCTGTCCTGCACAGTAGGGAGGGATGAAACAATGCGCACCTTTTTGTTTAAAGTCAAATTATACTGAAGTCATTCAACATTTTTACAAGACAGCACCTGGGACTATACTATATTTTGCTAAATCCCTTAAATCCCATAAAAAGAACAAAAACAAAGATGTGTTAGTCTCTCTCAATACTTTCTGACTTCTATACCATGTCTGTGGCTCTCTGCTCAAAGCACATTGGTTCCTTATGAAGAAGTACATCTAATTTCCTTAAATTGTTGGTGACTGCAGGAAAAAGCACATTTTGTTGGGGAATGAATGTTGGGCTCATTAGTATAGTTTTAATAGTAATTGCTTTTCTGTTGGTCATTTTTTGAAAACAAATTTTCGATTTTAAAATTTTAGGAAAAAACAAAACCATCAATCCACTGTCCAGGGTGTAGCCCACCTTTCGCTCGATGTCAGCTGGGATTGGCTCCAGCCCCCTGCGACCCTGTACGCAGGATAAGCGGTTGACGATGGATGATCCAATCAGTCCTTGAGTTTTGGACCAACTATAATTTCTTTCCTCACTGATTAACTTTTCTTTCTATATTTTGTGTTTTGCTTGTGATGCAGGCTACAGCTCCTCCTCTCACCAGATGACTAAAGAATCCTGCTGGGAGGCCCAGACAGCCTCCTGCAGGGTGCTGGCCATGAGTCTGTAAAGCTTTTCATAGCTCATTTGTTGTGCGGGGAAGACTTTATTAGTAATATTAATTATTTTGATTATTATTATCAGTAGTAGATGTAGTAGTTGTCCAGTTAAATTGTGCTCCATGTAACATTAAAATGCAGACAAAATACTCTAAGGCTCTACAAATAAAATCTGCCACAAAAAAAGTTGCTTCCCAAAACACAATCTTATACAACTATTCAATGAGAAGACATCAACAGAGATGAAGAACATTGTACTAACAAGCGTATAACATAATATAACACAAAATAGGCTTCCTGGTTCCAGACCTCTAATTCATCAGCCACATCTTTGATTTCTTCACTATTTCAAATAGTTTAGGTGCTGTGGTCATTGATGGCTGTTTCTGTTGGAAAGCCAATCAAAGCTTTGAGGCCAGGGCAAAGGCCCATCACACCCAAACTGGTGTTTTCAGTTATTTTGGCTGATTTTGGGGCACATTGGAAAAAGACCTCCTCTAAACCAGCTACGGTACCTCCTTATACAGTGTTTCCAGTACATTGATTTATTTGTATACATCAACGCTGACCAAAAAAATGTTTCACGTTTTGTTTAGCAAAATAATCTTGACAAATAAACACCACTTTTATGATTTGGGGAATAAAAGCAATCACTAAAAGTGAAAAGCTAACATAACGTATTAAAAAACTACACCACAGTCGTATTACTTCAATTACAAAACCATTAAGCTTTCATTTTGAATTTGCGCTGTTCAGCATGAGGACCTTTAATGTGTCCGACAACCTCTATAGTCTCATTTAGCCACTTGTTAGCAACTGCATTTTCTAAAGGTGACATAGAATGGAAAACTGTATTTCCTTTGACATAGTTGAATAAAAAGAGTTCAGTACATTTAACTGACAGACCGTGAGCCTCAGTCTCCATTATTTCCTCCTTCATATGTAAATCTTGTGCATCCAAAATAGCTAGATGTCACATAACATCTGGGATGTTTACACCCTGAAAGTTACATAGACCAGTCCTCTTCTGTGCTTGGGGAAGTTGGCCAATCAGAAGCAAATGGGCTTTCAGGGAGGGGGGACCTTAAAGAGACAGGAGCTAAACAGAGTGTTCAGACCAAGTGGGAAGCTTCTGGTCAGCAAACTGATGCGAACGCAGAAGTTCCTCGAACAGCCAGCAGGGGGCGACTCTTCTGGTTGCAAAAAGAAGTCCGGCTCCATTAGAAATAATGGTAAAATGACCCTACTTGTCACCAGATTTATTAACTCAGTAAACACTTTCCTAATGAGTTTATGGTCTCAGTTGCTAATTTCATGTCTTCTTCAATACAAAATTATGTTCATTTAGTAAATTATGGTCCCATTTATAGAAAAATAGACCGTAAAGCAGAGTATGTTTCAGGGTGGGATTATCTGTGATTGACAAGTCGCGATTGACATGGCGACCTGTCAATCAGGCTAGAGGCGACTCGTACCCACAGCACTGTGTAAATTTGACCAGCGCCGTTGAAAAAGCTTATTAGGAGTTGGCTGCTCACTGTCTCTGGTGAGTATATCTAGTTTTAAGACTGTTGTTCGCTAGACAAAGGTGTCAGCCCTGTTAAAATGACAGTTAACGTGAATTACAGATGCACCTAGCCAAGCAAGCTAGCAAGCTCCACACATGGCCGTTAGCTCCACCGTCTCATCCAAATATGGTCATGTCCGATGCCACTGGTTGCAAAAAATCAACATGGCGGCACCCTATCAACCAAACTCGAGGCTTTAAAACAGAAGTCCACAAACCAATGGGTGACGTCACGATGACTACGTCCACTTCTTACATACAGTCTGTAGTTCAGAAAGAGGGTGAAAAGAGGTGCTGAAGCAGTGGACAGTTTGAGAAAGATGTAACCATTTTCTAGTAGAAACCCTAAATACAAGTATGAACCTGAAAATGAGCATTCTACAGCACCTTTAAGACACGTAAAAGGTTCAAAATTCAAGACTAGGATATTTACTGACGTATTTTTGAATTAGTATTAATAATACAATATATAATAATAATTATTATTATTATTAATATTATTAATAATAATTTTATTAATGCTGAAAGCTGCAATGATGTTTAAAGGTATGTGTCCTGTGTCGCAGTAAACTCACTACAGATGCACCTCACTGTCCCTGTGATTATGCTAACGTAACATTGTGAACAATAAAATATTCACGTCTAATCTTGTTCTGAATGTATTCTTTTTTTAAATTAATATATTTTTTAAAAGCACTTTTAGTCATGAAAAAAGAACCAAAAGAATATTGATGAAGAATCAATAATCGCAGTATTGATAAAATCCTAATGATACCCATCCCAAAACACAACTAGAATTCGTCAAAATAACGCATTTTAATGGGAATCCACTCCATTTCCCTGGGAGCCACTCAAATGACCACCTGTGGGTGTCAATATTACTGAAGCTGTTGAGAAACTTGTCAGAATTGATGGTGGTGCATTTCACTTGCTGGGGTTCCACAGGTTCAAGAAAAAATACAATAAGCCTTAGACTCACTTTTTAAAAAAATACACGCCGTGATTTTTAATAGCAAACTGCTAATTGTTATGGCATGCCTAAAAAATTTATTCCTCACACATTCACTAATTGTGTCACCTAGTGGGAGAGCAAACACAGTCCCACATCCCCTATTGTAATCACCAGGAGAAAGTTCACCTTAACAGGCTTCTGCAGTTTGTTATTTGTATTTACCATCTGATATTACCTAAATGCAGTCTCATTCTACTTGAAGAGAATAGTAAACAGGTTGGCTTTAGAATTGTTACTGTGTTAAAGGCTGTGTTTTAATTGCTTTTTGGCTTCAGATGTAGCAGACTGTGTATGCCCTGTGGGTGTATATTGGAGATTAGTGCTCTCACCGAGCTGCAAATACATAAAGCTCTGTAGTGAGGGGAAATTATGAAGTTTCAAATGCAGTCTTCATGATGGCAAAAAAGTAGAAAAATATGACTAACTGGAATTACCCTTTATGGCATTTTCAGACCTGCAGATACCCTGGAGAGGGAAAGGAGGTAAAATGGAGAGAGAGACGGAGAGAGTGCGAGATGGAATGAGATTAATGGTAAAAGGAAAAAAAACAACAGAGAGAGACCCTGACAGGCAGTGACATTAAAGGTTCAGTCAGTGTGTGTGCCTCATTGCTGTAGCAATTAAAGCTAAGACTTTTGTCTGTTTAGAGGAAAAGGAAGAGACAGAATTGATCTGCGAGCCCTCGAGCCACAAGTCAGAGCTTCCCAAATGCCAAAAACAAACACAATATTCTTCCACTTACTCATACACACACACACACACACACAACAACAACAACACACACATACACAGACAGAAAAGAGTCCTCTTTCAAACAGCTGGTACACAATGACCTCTCTTTGGAAGTGTCACATAGGGATGTGTGTAGAGTGGAGGGTTTAATAAGAAAGACAGTGTGAACCAATATGTCTTTCAGTTTGGTTGAGAACAACAACCTCAATCCAGCATTTGTACTAACTGACTAACTGAGTCAATCATTTAAGTTATGCATATTTACATTTCTTTATCAATTATTTCCATCTTATGTGGTCTTGAATGTGTCAAATATTTAACCCCAAATTGAATTTTGTGCAATGCAGTGGTGACCAAACTTTCTGGCTTCTGACCCTTTAGAGCAACACAATATGTACTAGCACCCTACTGCCACACGTTGCATACGCCTGGGAATTACAAGCAGTTCTTTTAAACAGTCTCATCATGAGGTCCTTTAGTATGCTCAGTTGTCATAAAATTACATTTAGCCTATTATATCAATCTAATTTTAAATTAGTATAACTTGTATTGCATATAGCTTGCATATTGTATTTTGTTTCATCTATCAATCATTTTATCTGCTTCCTTTCTTGGTAATCTTCTTGCGACTCTTCAGATGTATCTTGCTACCCCTAAGGGGTCCCTCCCATTCCCCGTGTAGCTGGTACAGCCCTCCACTACACGTCTCTGCTGTAATGTTCTCACAGAAAGCATGTTTGCTCGATCCTCTCTCTGTCCACCTCTCCTGACCAAGCACACCCTCTTACAGCACTGACACTTCTTCCGTCTGTATGAGCAGCCTGTTGTCCCTCTCTTACGTCTGTCTCGTCCATATTCTGTAACTGTGTACATGTGTTTGAGAAATGATAGCTGAACAGTTGCACCTGTGGGCTACATTTGCTAACATGCATTAGTTTGTGCTAAAATTTGAGGATGAAAATGTTACTAACTGAATTTAGATTCATCTGTTATTTTTTCATTTTTTGCTGTAAACTCACAATGTGAACATCTTTTGTACTTGATTCACAAGCCGGAACAACCAGTCAACAAAGGAGTCAAATCAGAAACAGCTGTAGACAATTACACTTAAAATAATTGATCAAATACATACATAAACTGAGACAAGGGAAGCATCTCAAGGGGTTAAATGTTTGAAAAGATGGAAAGCACATTAAGGTAACAGAACAATCAGAAGCGCAGTCTAATTCTGAGCTCACATTGTGTCTAAAGAGATTGCTTTGCACAAGGATCTCACATGTATTATTAATACTAATTCAAAAATACGTCAATAAATATCCTAGTCTTGAATTTTGAACCTTTTACGTGTCTTAAAGGTGCCGTAGAATGCTCATTTTCAGGTTCATACTTGTATTTAGGGTTTCTACTAGAAAATGGTTGCATCTTTCTCAAACTGTCCACTGCTTCAGCACCTCTTTTCACCCTCTTTCTGAACCACAGACTGTATGTAAGAAGTGGACGTAGCTTACATTTGTGAGATGACAAACATATGGCGACACCCTTATTATACACTGGTGCAAGAAGTACACTGTCGGTTCAGCTGGTGAGCGAACACTACCATGCACACAAACCACACACTGTCAGTGGAACGTAAATGTTCTAGTGTTATTTAAAGAAGTCCAATTAAACGTAATGCTCAACATAATCTCTCTCTCCACTTTCATTAACTTGCATTTCTGTAGAAAGGTAGGCGAGATGAGCGCTGACAGGGACCTCCCACGCCTCTGATAGTGCTGGTCAATCACAGCCTCTGCACAGTGCAACAGCAGCCTCTAGTGGCAGCACTAAGCTCTCAGGTTGCAGATCCTGAAATTAAGCTGGATTCATCTTGAATCAGGGGTCCAACATGTAACACTGTGTCAAAGGTTAATTTCACTCCAGTCAAACTGGATTTTTTTATGCTTTTCAGGTGTCAGGAAGGAACAATCTACTCCACAAATAACTTCACACAGTAGAGCCAAGCACTGACACTACCAGGTGTGACAAAGGATGACCTATGCAGACAGTATAATTGTTGTACTGTATACCTGTAAGGCATGTAACAACCTGTTGAATATGCATATACACATGACTTTAACACAGTCTTTTATTTTAGAGCAGCCATTTTCTAGCAAGGCTGCAATTTGGAGCATAAAAAGTGGCTTTACATTTCATATTTAACATTTAACCAGCTGCATCTAACAGTGCAATGTATTACTTTAAACACTTAAGGAAGCACATTAAGGAAGGCATTAGCAAAAACAATTGTGTTTATAATTCTGTTACTGGTCTGCATTACCTAATAATAAAAATATCTCCAGCAGGAAACTATGACCCACAGCACTGATTTACCACAGGGCACCTGACACCTATATGCTTCAATGTCTCTTTTTTTATCCTAAGGGGTATTCAATTAAAATTCACAGAGGTCCAGTTAGAGAAAATATCCTGAAGCAAAGGTCCGGAACATCATAACGTCTAACTTGCGTTATCATTCAGTACCATAACCTATAGTTGTATCAACATATGTTTTTAGTCAACAACTGTCAAATCAAATAATATTTCAACTATAAAGTTTTCACATCAAACTGGAGGGATAATAAATATTAACTACTCTAATAATAAATTATAAATTCAAGCAACTAAAATAAAGTGCTTAATTTCAGGAAAAAAATGAAATTAAAAGTGTAGCTTGAAATGATTGAAGTGTAGTCTCAACCAATTTTATAACAAACACTCAACACATCTTAACAAATGAACAGCTTTAATACCTCCTCTTCTCTTTCATTCCCTCTTATATACCACTTTCCTACTTGGTGGAAATCTGTCCGGAAAGTAGAAACACACATTCAGCAATATATAACACGACTGTATGCTTTGGAAAAACCCCCACTACCAAATATTTCATGTGAACACTGGCTACAGCGATGATTGTGATGTCTCTTTATGTTTTCCTGGACCCAAATCCTTCCAATCCTGCAGGTATGCAGACCTAGCACAAGGCTTGTGGTGACTCTGTAACAGTCCAGCTTCATTTTCCATCCAAGCTTTCATGTGCATATCAAAGCTCTTCATCAAAAATGAATGACTCCCCTCTCAAAAAGATACAACTAAAAATACAACAAGGTAGCCCTCATTGAAATGTGAAACGTGGAAGAGAGCACTAAGCCAAAAACAGGGCTCGGCAGGAAAATAATATTAATGAAGGCCTGAGAAAGCCCCGTGTGAGCGTGATGCTGACCCTGTGTCAGTTCACTCTGACTGACCCTGCTGGAAGTTGGCTGAGGACCTGAAGTGCTTCAGTGCTATCAGCACACAACATCCTCAACAACACAGGATTGAGGAGGTGGTGGCTGTGTGGCAGCCATTCAAATGAGCTTTGTGCTGTTCTCTGTATTCATACAACTCCACATCTACATGGCACTGATTTATTACAACATGGGTCTTATATTTGTAGCTTTGGTCATAATTTTAATTGTTATCATAACATCATACTCACCAAATTAATTAGTGACATCTGAGAATATGTTGAGTACGTTTTTTTAAGGATAACCCCTTAAGATGAACCATCTCATTTTCAAGGGGGTCCAACACAAAACATGGATACATAGTATGTGGGAATAAGTGTGACAGGCAAAAAGCACAAGCAGTCAGATTATCAGACAGATGGTACACACTGTGATGACCTCGCAGGTTCACTGCATGTCAAACTGCATGATGAGTCTATCAAATCAAATATGATAACAAATTTGAGGTTAGAATGCATGGTGATCGCCGGCCTGGTAAATCTTAGCATGGCAATGAGACATCTCTTGTGTTTTGAAAATGCAGCACAAAACAAGCTTTGCACAACATTGCTTCAAGCTAAATGCTAACATCAGCATGCTAATACGATCACAATGACAATGTTAACATGGTGATGTTAGCTATAATGTTTACCATGTTCACCATCTTAGTTTAGCACATTAGCATGCCAACATTAACACCGACCAAAAAGTACAGCTGAGGCTGATGGGAATGACATTTGTTTTGTCAGGTATATCTCCATCAACTAAAGAATTGGTCAATTTTGACCTGATGGTGGCACTACAAGAAGATTATAAAGCCATTAGTTAGATCATCTAAACCATTTTATGGTGGCTGTGGCTTAGGAGGTAGAGTGGGTTGCCCACTAATTGGATGATCAGCAGTTTGATTCCCTGGCTCCTCCAGTCTGCATGTCAAAGTGCCCTTGTGCAAGATACTGTCTAAACACTAAATACCCTAGACCACAATTCTGCATTCAAAAATTGGTGCTAATCAACGGACAGTTCTTCAAGTCAAGAATTTATGCAACCCCCAGATTGAGACTGATTAAGTGCCCCCGATGTGAATATTATATAAGTTAAATTCCATTCTCAGTATAAACACTGATCATTTCTGATAATCAACACTGAGTGCAATCACTCTGTGTCATCTTTCATGCAAATCAATATATTTTGTGGGGGATTTTTGTTGCTGCCTTATGGTGATGCTTTTCATTTTTGATGCTGTAAAGAATACATTTCTGACTGTCATGTATAGAATTTTCATTACAAAATGGGCACATTTATAGATGAAAATCACTGGCATTAGCATTAAACACTAGCATCACACATCAAAGTTTCAAATCTATCTGTACTGCTCTCTGATTTCACTACCTTATATCGGTGAAACACTAATCTCTGACAGTACAGCCAACCTCTGTGATTTAATTTGAAGGCTGTGCATTTACCATGAAACAACCATTCTGGCTTAATCACAACAGATTTGTGTGTTTCTCTCTCTTTCTTTCTCTTCTTTATTTTTGCGCATGGTGCAGCATGCTAATCAGCTAATGCAGTCCCAGTGTTACCATAATTAGGAGTGTGTACACTGGCTAATGTGGGGAAGCGGTGGCTAGCATTAAAGGCAAATAGGTGTCTGGTGGTGTTGCTCTCTGTACGAGGCAGGGAGGATGTAGTGATTCTAACAAAGAAACACTATCTGGAGTCTGAATCTTATCCCAGAATGCATTGCAAAAAAAATCAGGAAATGTCCTTGTCAGCTCTTTGCTTTAGAAAATGCAAGATAAATATATTTGTATATCTTTGTTTTACTCTTTCTATCTTTTGTTCTGTTGTCCTCTCTTCCCTTCTCTTCTCCATCTTCTTTTATTAACACATTCCCGGCCCCCCCACTCCTTCACCCCATCACCCTGCATCTTTTCCCCCCACGTTCTCATATTTGCTGCTGTAGCATGCCAGTCTATCACAGCAAATGGCTGTTTTTATTTCAATTTCACAAAATTGGATTTTAATGAATTCTGCAATGAATAACCATGCAAGAAATTATTTTCCAATATCCTCCCATGATATTCCACCATCCCTCTATATTAGTGGAATTAATACTTGGAGCGTGCTGGAGATGCTGCATCAGGTGATGCAGGATTTGATTAGGAGTTGAAAGTTTTCAGCAAATCTGGTGTGGGGGCACAATCATGTTTTATTTTTATTTTTTAATCTAGGGAAAATCCCTCAAGCCGCAGCAGGGAATACTAAATTGCTAGAATTTGATTAGCATACTGGGCAAGTGCCTTTGCCATTTCCTCTCATGTCACTGATAGTGTGGGGAGCATCTAACATTTGAAGCATGTAAAGTTGAACTGAATAGGGAGCTGCTATTGTTGCAGATCCTTTCAAGACCCTTCACCAAACGTCTTGCTCTGCAGTAGTCTGTTGTGACAAGATACAGTGGG
Organism: Micropterus salmoides; assembly: GCF_014851395.1. NCBI lineage: Eukaryota > Metazoa > Chordata > Actinopteri > Centrarchiformes > Centrarchidae > Micropterus > Micropterus salmoides. Next base: position 27,240,065 of record NW_024040040.1, on the reverse strand, counting down.
GGAAATGAGTATTTGACCCTTTGCTGATTTTGCAGGTTTGCCCACTTACAAAGAATGCAACAATCTACAATTTTAATCATATGTACATTCTAACAGTGAAAGACAGAATCCCAAAGAAAATTCCAGAAAATCACATCATATGAATTTATTAAAATTGATAACCATCTGATGAGGAAAAACAAGTATATGACCCCCTACCAAACAGCAAGTATTCTGGCTCCTACAAGCCAGTTAGTCTTTCTTTAAGACACAGCCCCAATCCCAACCAATTATCTACATCAAATACACCTGCCTCACCTCGTTACCTGTATAAAAGACACCTGTCAACACCCAAACAACCAGCATCCAACATCACCACCATGGGCAAGACCAAAGAGCTTTCTACGGACATCAGGGACAAGATTGTTGATCTGCACAAGGCTGGGATGGGCTACAAGAGAATCGGAAAGCAACTTGGAGAGAAAAGATCAACTGTCGGTGCAGTTATCAGGAAATGGAAGAAGCACCACACCACCGCCAACCTCCCTCGGTCTGGGCCTCCACACAAGATCTCGCCTCGTGGGGTGTCCCTGATCATGCGAACGGTGAGGAATCATCCCAAAACCACAAGGGGGGAACTGATGAATCAACTGAAGGCAGCTGGGACCACAGTTACAAAAGAAACGGTTGGTAACACACTACGCCGTCATGGATTGAAATCCTGCAGCGCACGCAAGGTCCCCCTGCTCAAGAAGAAACATGTACAGGCCCGCATGAAGTTCGCCATTCACCACCTGGACGACTCAGAAGAGGCCTGGAAGAAGGTGATATGGTCAGATGAGACCAAAATAGAACTTTTTGGCCTCAACTCAACTCGTCGTGTTTGGAGGGCAAAGAACACCGAGTACAACCCAAAGAACACCATCCCCACCGTCAAGCATGGTGGTGGCAACATCATGCTTTGGGGGTGCTTTTCAGCCAAGGGGACGGGACAACTCCATCGTATTGAGGGGAGGATGGACGGGGCCATGTATCGTGGAATTCTGGACCAACATCTCCTTCCCTCAGTGAGAGAGCTGAAGATGGGTCGAGGATGGGTGTTTCAGCACGACAACGACCCTAAGCACACCGCCAAAGCAACAAAAGAGTGGCTGAAGAAGAAGCACATCAAGGTTCTGGAGTGGCCTAGCCAGTCTCCAGACCTGAATCCAATTGAAAATCTTTGGAGGGAGCTTAAAATTCGAGTTGCCAGGCGACAACCTCGGAACCTGAATGATTTGGAGGCTGTCTGCAGGGAGGAGTGGGCCAACATCCCTGCCGAAATGTGCACAAACCTTGTCACCAACTATAAAAACCGTTTGACATCTGTGCTGGCCAATAATGGCTTTTCTACAAAATATTAACATGCTGTTTGTCCAGGGGGTCAAATACTTGTTTTTCCTCATCAGATGGTTATCAATTTTTATAAATTCATATGATGTGATTTTCTGGAATTTTCTTTGGGATTCTGTCTTTCACTGTTAGAATGTACATATGATTAAAATTATAGATCGTTGCATTCTTTGTAAGTGGGCAAACCTGCAAAATCAGCAAGGGGTCAAATACTTATTTCCCCCACTGTAAAAGCCAAGTGGTCTGCATGTGAATTGCAAACGACGCTCATAAAGCACACAGATATGTTACCCTTGTGTGCCCTGTTAGCGCTTCACAAAAAGTCCTCTGTACAATAAATGCATGAAAGTACACCAATCAGCCATAACCTCATGACCACTGACTGTTGGTGTGAATAACACTGATTATCTTGTTATCATGGCACCTGTCAGTGGGTGGGATATATTAGGCATCAAGTGAACATTTTGTCCTCAAAGTTAAAAGCCGAAAAAATGGGCAAGTGTAAGGATCTGAGCACCTTTGACAACGACTGGGTCAGAGCATCTCCAAAACATTCTGCAGTGGCCAGTACGTATCAAAAGTGGTCCAAGGAAGGAAGAACGGTGAACCGGCGACAGGATAATGGGCAGCCAAGGCTCATTGATGCATGTGGGGAGCGAAGGCTTTCCCGTGTCCAACAGACGAGCTACTATAGGTCAAACTGCTGAAAAAGTTCATGCTGGTTCTAACAGAAAGGTGTCAGAACACACAGTGCACAGAGTGCATCGCAGTTTATTACGTATGGGGCTGCGAAGCCGCAGATCACTCAGGGTGTCCATGCTGACTCTTGTCCAGTGCCAAAAGCGCCTATAATGGGTACTTGAGCATCAGAACTGGACCAAGGAGCAATAGAAGAAGGTGGCCTGGTCTGATGAATCACATTTTCTGTTACGTGGACGGCCAGGTGCATGTGTGTCGCTTACTTGGGGAACACATGGCACCAGGATGCACTATGGGAGGAAGGCAAGCTAGCGGAGGCAGTGTAATTCTTTGTGCAATGTTCTGCAGGGACACCTTGGGTCCTGCCAGCCATGTGAATGTTACTTTGCCACGCACCACCCACCTAAACATTGTTGCAGACCATGTACACCCTTTCATGGAATCTGTATTCACTGATGGCAGTGGCCTCTTTCAACAGGGTAATGTGCCCTGCCACAAAGCAAAAATGCTTCAGGAATGAATATCCACAATATCACACCACAAACTACAGTTTTCAAAATGATCAAGTTGAATCAACACCTATATCGTCTGTGCCTCAGGAGGTACAGCGGGTCGACCGCTAATTGGAATCTTGGCGGTTTGATTCCCAGCTCCCCCAGTGTGCATGTTTAAGTGTCAAGAGACTGAACCCCAAATTGCTCCCAATGGCTGTGTCATGTGTGAGTGTGTGTGAATGATTACTTTCTGTTTCTGATGAGCATGACCTTAGCCTCTGTCATCAGTGTGTGAACTGCAGACCATTTACAACGTACACTTTTGAATACATAAAAAGCAATAGTCAGCGCCCATAAAGCCATAGGTTATCAAAGCAAGGTCCACAGCCCTTAAATTTAGATTGGTTTCTTTAAGTAATTGAAACATTTGAACATTTTTGGGGACATAAAAAGTATAGCTCTCATGTTATGTCTCTTGCTGTTCAAAATGAATATGGAAATTTATGTTGATTTTTTTGTGTGCCCCTGTGTTACCTAGGAGATATTAAAGGAGGCATTACAGACAGTTTCCTTATTACCTGCATGTTCATGGCTGAACCTTAGATACTTATGAATCAATTCATTCACTCTTCCTAAACAAAAAAGACTTCTCACTGCTAACCCACCAGAAATAATTATAAAGTCCTTTTGGTGCACTTCATATAGTGAAGAAAGGGACATTTACTTAAGTAACTGCTCTTATCTTGTACTTACACATGATTCCACAGGAGGAATAAAGAAAAGTGCCCAATCTGTAATAGCAGGCAAAAAGCATGCTATTGTTGATCCTGTGATCCTGTTGAAGCCTGTAAATGCATTAATAATGAGACACACCATAGACTGTATGGTTTAAATATAGAATTTATGGATATCAGCAATAAAAGGAGTATGGTGGGAGAGAAAACAACCAATGTTGTGTTTAAACCTGGAGCCTGCAGAGTTAATAATAATTTTTAATTTAATGATAGACAATGTAATATCAGTAAAAGTTGGGGCACTAAGGCTCCTCCTGAAGAGTACTATTGTAACTTGTAAGGGAATCAGCTGAAGCAAGCCTATGTAACTTTTGCAAAACAGCAGCCACTAAAGCCAATAATGGGATGAGAGTGCTTTTAAATGCTATAATGTAGCGTAATAGTAGCACAGGTAGAGAGTCATCTGTTGTCCACAGCTGCTTTATACTGTACGAACAGTCTCTCCTTCAGTTCATTAAATCCCTGCAGCCACCTGAAGGCATCGGGACACATATGTTGATGAATCTGCATCAGAGCATAGTGCCATTACACATGGCTGTCCACTGAGTTTACCTTCATTAAATCACATGTAACACACACCATGTTGCCACAGAATAACCACACACACACATACACATACACACATCAGACAAAGCAGTTATAACTCGGTGTCCTGCTTATGTGAGAAATGTCTGATTACTAGAGCTCATTAATTCTGTGCAGTCTCCTTTCCAACTTCAAAAAAATCAGTAGCTCATATTTGATTCTTCAAATGCATTAAGAAGAAAATGCTGTTGTCATATAAACGGCTTCACTGAACAATTTCTGATGATTGTTTTTATCAAAGCACTTGATGTTGCAAAATTAAGTCTGATTGTATTGACGTTTTGAATATGAGGCTACTTCTCAGCTGATTTATTACCTCGGTAAACACTTTCCTAATATGGTCTCAGTTTCAAGTCTTCTTCAATACAGAATGATGAAATAGACGTGGCTACCTTGTGATTGACAAGTCGCTACTACAGTGACCTATCAGGTGCAGCAATGTGTATCATTCCCCAGCTCCACCCTCTGGTCTAAATATGGTCACTTCTGGTTCCAAAAAACCAAGAGGACGACGGCCAAAATGCCAAACTCAAGGCTTCAATACGGTAGTCCACAAACCAATGGGTGACGTCAGGGTGGCTATGTCCACTTCTTTTATTCAGTCTATTAGCAATATGTGGAATTTGCCGTAACATTAGTCAAGTTAGCAAAGTAACAAATGAGGTTTGTTGAGTGGGTGAACTTGAACTCATATCGATATGACCAGTAGCCCCTTATGAATTAGTTATTTTTTTAATTGTGTATTGTAGGGAGAATTGGTCCCCAGGTAGATTCAGAAGTGGCCAAAGTTGAGCTGAGGTTTTATTGAAAGTTGCTTTTTTTAGGCCCACAGAGCATATTCAGTAGAGTCCTTCACCAGCCAAGCCAGATGGGAGAATGTATGAATGACTCCCATCGGCTCTCTGCACACATGAATGGAATTAAATAAGGTCATCCTACAGCTCTTCTAGACTTTCCAAATTATATTGATTGATCATTTCAGGGGGTTACAGCCGCTCCTTTTCCAATGATTGTGTTTGAGGAAAATGGCCAGTGTGCATCAAATGATGAATGCAGAAGGTGTAATACCCTGTGTGGCCACTATGCCATTCCTGGAGACTCGGTTCGGACAGTACAGTGTCACATACATAGACTGTATATAAAAAGTGGACCAGGTTTGTGGACTGCCATTTTGAAGCCTCGAGTTTGGCCGATAGGGTGCCGCCATGTTGATTTTTTGCAACCAGCAGCACTGGACGTGACCATATTTGGATGAGACGGTGGAGCTAACGGCCATGTGTTGAGCTTGCTATTACATCTGTAATTCATGTTAACTGTCATTTTAACAGGGCTGACACCTTTGTCTAGCAAACAACATGCTTAAAACTAAATGAATTCACCAGCGACAGTGAGCAGCCAACTCCTAATAAGCTTTTTCAACGGCCCTGGTCAAATTTACACAGTGCCGTGGGTACGGGTCGCCTCTAGCCTGATTGACAGGTTGCCATGTCAATTGCGACTTGTCAATCACAGATAATCCCGCCCTGAAGCATACTCTGCTTTATGGTCTATTTTCCTCTAAATGGGACCATAATTTACTAAATGAACATCATTTTGTATTGAAGAAGACATGAAATTAGTGATTGAGACCATACACTCATTGGGAAAGTGTTTACTGAGGTAATTATTCAGCTGAGAAGTAGGGTCATTTTACCATTAGTTCTAATGGAGCTGGACTTCTTTTTGCAACCAGAAGAGTCGCCTCCTGCTGGCCGTTTGATAGAATGCAGGTTTAAGGGACTTCCGCGTCTGCATCAGTTTGCTGACTGGAAGCTTCCCGCTTGGTCACATACCTATAATTTTTTTTACCTATAATTTTTTTTAGGTGGTCATAGGGGAAAATGGCCCCAATGAGTAACTGAATCACGAAAAATCAATGAATTAGCAGTTGTTGTTTTTGGATCTGGTTGATTGCTTCCATACTACTATAATATATTTTTATTGAACTTTATTATTTGTAACCTACCAAAGACAATCCATACAGGTGTACTATGATCCGCACATATTTCACTATCCACAAACGTGTATTTTTATTTTTGTGCCTTGCATTTAGCAGCATATTTTGGCTTTGCAGAACAAACAGATCATCAACCCACACACACATTGGTTCTGGTACAACAAAATGGCACATCATAGTATATGTTCATCTATAGGCAGACAAACATAAATTCTTGTTTTCTGTGTCTCGCACACACACACACACACACACACACACACACACACACACACACATACACACACACACCTGCCAGTGTCTTCGTCCCTCCAAACAAAGAGGCAGAGGTTTGGGGTTACCTCTCCGATCTCTTACTGAGTGCTCTATTTCTTTCATTGCTTCTCCTCCTAATCAGGGATGTAATTAGTGCTTGCCAGACAGGCAGTTTCTGCTTGAGCAGAAACAATGGCTAACAGTGATGTGAATGGACGCTGGGTGAATGCACCACTCATCATGCATGCATAGGCAGAGAATATGGGTCATAGTGACAACAAATTGGAATATGAAGAAAAATACAGTAGAATAATAACTAGTCATGTGTGAAGGGGGTTTAGAATATGTTAGGCCTTGTCTAACACTGCTGGTATTGTTAACTGGAACAGTGCTGTCTAATTACTGGGCCAAGGACCACTGCTAGAGTAGAGCTTCTCTCCCGTGAGGTGAACTATACTTGTTTGGAGGTGTGTGCTGCTTTTTCACTGTTGTATATACACTTGTGTTTAAAGAGATGCATGGTTGTACAGGGGGAAAATCTGCCAATAAAGTGCAATAAAGTGGCACGACTAAGGGGAGAGCGCATGAGTGCCAGGTGCCGAAGGAAGGTCAAATCACCAACATGTCAATGACTCAGTCATGATGCATTTGCTCAAGTATATAGGCTCCTGAAATCGACCCTTAACATAAGGAAGACATAAGTTCTCCATCTGCAGCGCTTCCTTAACAGGAATAGACACTGACCAATCTCAAAAATGTGGATCACTTTTCCCACCATGGCAGCCTCCTCTCCCCCACTGACATTGACAAGAAATACTGTTTGAGAACCGAGACATATGAGTGAGAACCAAACTGCACACATTAAGTGTCCTAAAACCCATCAGCTGGAGCATCAGCTTGAAAGTTAAACACACAAACATCAGTGTGCTAGAGAAAGCAAACATCAACTGCAATACTTCAGTTGGACTGGCCATGTAGAAATTCCATATTGTAGTGAACCTACGTATTTATTGGTTAATATAATTATGAATGTGAATATTTGGAAATATTAATTCATAAACTCTCATTTTGGGGCACCACCTAAAATTTGCTGTCCGCCCAAGGTTTTAGGACTCCTTGAACAGCATGCAATCAATGAAAATGATGGAATTCAATGTGAATTTAGTGGTCTATTGTGGAAAGAATTTTAGTAAGAGAACAAGGGAATGAATGAACCCAGGTTATGATCACTTCAATATGGTTAGGAGTTTAGGCTGAAGGGTTGAAATAAAGGACATCACCCTCGACCACAGAATGTAGTTTGTTTTAGCCTTACTGCTTGTTGCTTTCTCAGCCGTCTAACAAAGGCTCACTGTCGGCTTGGCTCGTTCGTGTGGTCAGTGCCTCCGTGGCTTGGCACGCCACACGGCTTCTCAAGTGGGTTTTGGGCCGATGGATTATCCCAAGTTCTTTGGCTTTGGGAACTTGGTTGTTCCTGAATTCAAAGTTGGTTGGCTTAACTGTCTGATAACTCTTAACAAACAAAATAAAGTAAATTCAATGAAGGTTCGCGTGAATATGGCTAAGTACGTTGCTGGAAGACAAAGAAAATTCACGGACAATGCCGGGCCAGACTCTTGGGCGTTGTCGACACCCTGGCCCTGTGTTTTGTCTTCTGGGGCATATCCCAGTGGGAGGGCCTTGTTTCCTCTGAGGCTTTTGTGCCTTACTTTAATATGTTCTATTTGCGTGTTTTTAATCAAATACCTTCCACAATCAAACCTTAAATGTTATGAACAGTTATAACGTTCTTAGTTTTTAAGCATTTGAAAAGAGGAAAGGAAGATATTGTCAATTGTTAAACATTATAATAGTTAAAACATTTCGTAGGGATAACAGCAGATGAAAGAGCATCTTAATTAAATACTTCCTGGATAATATTGGCTGTTAAACGTTTTTACTTAGAGAATATATAAGCAAGTAATACGAACATGGCATCAGATTACGAACAATAAAATACAGAGTGATACATTAAAAGCACAGGGAGAGGCATTAAAACAATGACATGTACTACTTATTTTGTCCTCTAGGGGGGGCACTGGATCCATGAGGGGACAAAGGATCCTCTGATTATTTACTTACAATTACTCAATCCTTGGTTCAGGAGCTAGGAAAATTGGTTATTCAACACATGATAATATTTCTGTATCATATCATTTCTAAAAGAGTATATAAAAGGTGCTGGGAACAAAGAATTAGTTACACAAATTAAATGCAGAAAGGACAGCGAGCATTGATGAAGATTAAAAAGCACTGCAAAATTTCCTTCTTTCCAACAAAGTTTTTAACAAGAACATGGTAATAGAACTACTCAAATTGAAGTGGTGAGAACTACTAATTAACTTTTAAAGATTATTTAGCTAAATAGAGTAATGAGGCAAGTTTATAAGGAAACAATATTAATTTGTCCACACAAAGGAATTCGGGGTAGAGTCTGGCTTTTATCACCAGTTTCACAACTGGGTGTGAAAAGGGAGAGGGCATGTTAAGAGTCCAAATTAATGGCTCTTTGGTGGGGTAGGGAATCAAGACTGAAGAAGGGGGTCTTTGATGTCTGAGGTAATCTAAAATCGTCTCGATTCCCCGAGAAGGAGAACGAGACACTGCGTCGGTTACGACACTATGGGAACGCCTCTAGACGTAGCAGGTCTGAACGTGAATGAAATCGCTCCAATCCTATTGGCTTGTTGCTAGAACGGTAAGGTGTGACGGAATAACCGGAGGAGTATAAAGCACACCTGTACACACTCATCATTAGCTTAAACTATGAAGCAGGCGCTTCAGGCGGGGAGAGAGGTGCGGCGGGCCGACGCAGTGTCTCGTTCCCCTTCTCGGGGAACCAGGGTTACATACGTAACCCGAGACGTTCCCCTTCGAGGGAACTCGAACTGCGTCGGTTACGACACTATGGGAACGAGATACCCACTAAACCGTGCCGAAACCGCCTGCCCCAGTGTGCAATAAAGTGGCACGACTAAGAGGAGAGCGCATGAGTGCCAGGTGCCGAAGGAAGGTCAAGACTGTAAAACCGAATGAATGTGTGCGGAGTGGCCCAGCCAGCCGCTAAACAAACATCCTGCAAAGAGGCCCCGGAAAGGAGGGCTTGAGAGGCTGCCATGCCTCTGGTAGAATGAGCCCTCACAGCCACAGGTGAAGGCAAACCGCGCACCTGATAGGCCAGGGAAATAGTCTGAACAATCCAGTTGCTAATAGTATAGTTTGGATGCAGGGAGCCTAGCCCTGGAGGACCCAAAACACACTAGCAGCTGGTCAGCCTTCCTCCAACGGGAGGACCTCAGAGTGTAAATACTCAGTGCTCTGACAGAGCAGAGCAGATGAAGTCTCCCGTCCTCCGCCGTCACATGAGGTGGAGGATGAATGCCTGCAGCATTGTGGACCCTGCCGCACAAGAAGGCACTTTAGGGATGAATCCTGGACGAGGGTGCAGGATAGCCTTAATATTCCCCGGGGCAAACTCCAGGCTTGCGGGGAAACCGAAAGCGCTTGGAGATCCCCCACCCTCCTCAGAGAGGTGATAGCAAGGAGAAAGGCCATTTTGAGGATCCGTGTGGACGGGGCCCTGGAGCTGAGGAATGTCTCGACTGCTCCGGCTGTTAGACCCGCCTCTAGGTACTGTGCCCCCTCAGGGGCCAGACCCACAGTCGCCATATGGCGGGGCAAGGGTGAAGAACCCGGCCCTGCGCCTGGGACAGCAGGTCTCTCCTCAGAGGGACCCGCCACGGCGGGCCGTCCAGGAGCGATCATGATGTCCGAGAACCACACCCGGGTTGGCCAGAACGGGGCTACGACCAAGTTTCCTTCCAAACTGATAGGGAACGAAGACACTTGCGCGTAACCCAAATCAGACGGAGAGGATTTCCCCTCGGGGAAAAACCCTTGGTCCTTAGCCACCACTGCAGGGGTCTCATGTGCAGCAGTCCAGATGGTATTACGCTGGACGCAGCCGCCAGGAGACCCAACACTCGTTGAAAGTGTTTTATAGTGATGGCGTGGCCTAACTTCACCCCTTTCACGGCAGCCAATATGGTGTCGACATGTGCCGGAGACAATTGTGCCCGCATCGTTGTCGAATCCCATACTACCCCTAGGAACGTAGTCCGTTGGGTGGGCGCCAGCACACTCTTCTTTGCGTTGAGCCTCAGCCCTAAACGCCGCAGATGAGCCAGAACGACATCTTGATGCCGAACCGCCAACTCTCGAGACTGGGCTAGGATGAGCCAGTCGTCGATGTAGTTGAAATCCGGACGCCCTGGAGCCTCAGCGGGGCCAGTGCTGCATCCATACACTTGGTGAATGTGCGAGGGGAAAGTGCCAGGCCGAATGGAAGAACCCGATACTGGTAAGCCACACCCCCGAAGGCGAACCTCAGGAACTTCCTGTGAGAAGGACGGATGGAGACGTGGAAATAGGCGTCCTTTAGATCTATCGTGACGAACCAATCCTCGGATTGGATGTGCGTCACGATGGCAGGGATGATGAGCATCTTGAACCTGAATCTCCTCAGAGACCGGTTAGAACCCGCAGATCTAAAATAGGGCGCAGCCCTCCGTCCTTCTTGGGGACTATGAAGTACCGGCTGTAGAACCGGCGTCTCTGTCTGGGGGGGGGGATACGTTCCACGGCCCCTTTCCTCAGCAGAGTACGAACTTCCTGTCCCAACACCGGACCTTGCTCCGGGCGGACCACAGTCCAAACCACCCCGTTGAATTTTGTAGGGCGGGTTTTGAACTGTAGTCGAAACCCATGTATGGCAGTGCGCAGGACCCACGGAGAAATGTTTGTCAGGCTCCGCCAAGCCTCTGCAAAGTCTGCCAACGGAACCAGCCCCTCGGGGCTGGTGGTCGGTGTCTCGTGTGATCTTCTGGTGGACCCCTGAAGCCCCAGAACGGCAGGGGAGAGCCGCTGAAGATCCACGGTGAGTGAGTCTGAGGGTGCGGGAGGGGAGAAAGACTCCCCTACCCCGGTCTTCCCTGAGCTCCGTCGGGACTGGATGACGGTCCTCAGATCGCGTCTCTCAGAAGGCTGAGGGTGAGAGCGCCGTCTCGCTACCCCAGCTCCTCGGGGGGGCCCCGGAGAAGCGACACTCTGCTTCCTCTCCTCTCCGTAGGAGCTCGTAGAGGGAAGGGACCTACACCTGGCAGCCTCAGCTGCCTTGGGTCCAGACTGGCGAGGGAGGTACTGGCGGAACGCTTTGCCCTGCGTCTAACGCTCCATGGTTCTACGAAGCTCCGCCAGATCTTCCTCAGAGGGACCCCCCCTCTGAACCATCTCCTGTAGCAGGTCGGCTTGGTAGGCTTGAAGCACCGCCATAGTGTGCAAGCTCGCACCTGCCTGACCCGCTGCCATGTACGCCTTCCCCACGAGCGTAGATGTGGTGCGACATGGCTTGGAGGGTAACACCAGCTTCTCCAGGGAGGACGCAATTTGAGGGGAGAGATAGCTCGCAAGCGCATCCTCCACCCGAGGCATCCTCCCATAACCACGGTCCCTAACCCCCATCACATTACTGTAATTCAGTGATAGGGGTGTGGAAAGCCGTGTAGAGAATGGTCTGCACCATGATTACTCAGTTCATCATGTAAATCAGGAAAGAATGGCAGAGACCGGCGTGGAGGTGGCGCGTGGTGCTTAAGAAACCTTTCATCAAGCTTACCACTAGCCTGTGGTGTCTGCTCCTCCTGTGGCCAGTTGATGTTGAGCTTAGCCACAGCTCTAGTCACCACCTCCAGCAGCACGTCATAGTTGGACGCCGCCCCGACACCCGGAAGTCATCGTCCACTACGCTGAGCACGTCCACCTCCTCGGAGTCGGATTGCTGCAGCGTCTCCGGATCCAAACCGCGAGCGGGGGAAGCCGAGAACGGGCTCCCGAACGAGGAAAGGAAGTGTCGGAGCCAGCGGATGAAGGTCGGAAAAAAAGCCTCAGCCGTCCCGAAATCCTCCGACAGATCACGCTGTGAACCCCATGAGTGAAGCCGCCGGGCCGCCTCAGTGGCCGCAGGGCCCGCGCCACGGGGAGAACACATCCGGCCATTCTTGGAAAAGAGAGCCATCTACCTCCAACCACTACAAGCACAATGATTTACATTCCAGGATCAGTTTCTTCAGCCAGGTCAAGACCCACAATCAAGACACATCAAGAGGACAATTATACCCCCATTGATGATGATGATGATGATGATTAGGGCCAGCCCCTGGCATAGGCGGCATAGGCGGCATAGGCGGTTGCCTAGGGCACTCAGGGGGCGCTGCAAGAGAGAGTTTCCGACTGAAGTGCACCTCGCACTGTGAATCTAGACAGTTGTGACCGAGTAGTAACATAACTGATAGAGTTTTGCAATATATCTAAAAAACTGAAGTGCATCCTTGCTCTGCTTGGGACTGTGAGCTGAACTTTATCAGAGCTGCTGAAGTGTGTGTGTGGATTTGTGGTGAGATTTCTGCCTGATCACTAATGAAGTATTTCAGTTAATTTCAGTTTCACATGCAGCCCCAAATTGTGTCGGTCAAACGGACATGTCAGAGAACACAGATATTTGGGAAAGATTCTGAATGGGCAGAAAGTTTTGAACATGAGAAGAAAATCTGCTGAAACACAGGAGCTATTAAAGTCCAGGAGTTTCTAATTGAATTAAAATCAATTCATTTCTCATTGAGGTTAAAAGGTGCCATAGTCACATTAAAAGAGGTTATTTCCCCAAACAAAGTCACAAAGAAGAGGGAAGACTAAATCATGTGTGCTGACTCAACAGGGATTTTATTTAATCTGAAACGTTGATCTACAGGAGAAAACATATTTGAAAGCAACAGCTACAGAATGCCTGAAAGCCATACTGCATTATATTCTATTAATTGTTTATATTTTGAACTGTCACCTCCCGCCTGAATATTGTGTTTCCTTTTATGTAGATAAAGAAATTTCCACCATAAATTGGTGCAGAATCTTTCACCAAAATGCAGGACATGAAGTCTTTAATGCTTAAAATTTTCTGGGGGAGGACCCCCAGACCCTCCTCTTTAATTGTCCCCTCCCCACCGTTAAAATTAAACCAGTGCTCTTGCATTTCAAGATAAAATAAATTCTAAATAAATTCTCTACAATGCAAGAAAACAGCAGTCTCTGGGTTCATACACAGTTTATGTGGGGACACATTCCCAGATCCCAGGTTAGGTTTGTGTGACACGTCTCATGGAAATAACAATAATAAATAAAATAATATGTAATGTGGTACTCATTATAGGTTAAATTGACTGTAAGCTTGTCTGTAGGCACACTTCCCATTTGTGCATGCACAGCCGACATGCTGTGCACAGACTTGGAAAGGCATGTTTTGGCCATAATTTTAGTAGTTTCCTGGAAAAAACCTTTGGAGTTCAATTGGTACATATCCAGTTAAGTTTATAGTGTAGCTGAAAATATTAAATGTGTCTACAGACAAATATGTATGTAGACTTATGTGTATATATAAATAGGCCACTTGGCTGATTTACTAGAAGAGTAATCAGTGTGTTGTAATTAGAGTCTTCGTCAGGGTGGTTTACAGAATAGGTAAAAGCATAGCCTTGATATCCTGTTAACATGGCTGAATCTTTGTTAGTTCTCCAATGAGAACTATTCAAAATGTCCTGACAGAACTCAGTTAGCCCGCTCTTCTCTTGCTGTCATTAGTGCACTCACGCTTTCCTTGTTGTTTTTGCTTGCTATCTTTCTTTCTGTCCCTCCTCAAAGTTTGTCTTAGTTCCTTCCTCAAAGCCAGTATATCCTGAGATGAATCCCACCCGTTCAGCTATTCCTCTATGTATAAAGGCCTCCTCCCAACCTCCCTCGGTAAAGGCAATATCAAGTGAGATTAAGTGACTTTGTAAGTCATCAAGGCCATGTGTTGAAATATTGATCTGGTATACAGGGTGAAATAGGGTGATCATTGGAGAAGTAATTATAAAGGGCCTCAGCTCCGGTCCTCCTCGCTGTTTATCGGCACACTCATTAAAAGACATTGGCAGGCAGACTTGGCCTATCTCTCCATTTGCCAGTCAACCACACCGTAAAAGTCTGTGGGTCATGGCTCCCGGTAGTGCGATAAGCGGCGTGGGCCAAATTGGAGGAGGACTGATTACGATCCTGAGGAGATATGGGATGAAGCTCTCAGCTACATCCTAGCTGTCTACTTCTATTTCATCCAGCACTCCATCTCTTTTAGCCTGCCTCTATCACTGCTCATTTAACTCTGCCTTCACTCTGTCTGAGGCTGTGTTTGGACATCCATCTTCTCACTGTCTTACACTGACAAGTTTTTTAATTAATCTCTTGGCTTTAAACCAGGAGGATAAATGCCACCTTTTGATTGGGTTGACTGTATTAGCCCCATTTACTGAAGGTAGCTGTTGATACTATGGTTTCAAATCTTCCCATACAGAAAGCCCAGATGTAAAAACTTTCTCATTTGAATAGGATCTGTGCCACGCAGTGGACACACACTGACAACATACACAAGGTCCAAAATCGTAGCTCACACTGCAAAAACTGAGCTCTCAGAATCAAAGAGAAAAAGCAATAAAATGGGGGAAATATTATTTAAAATACAGTAAATTAAATTATCTGCCAACCGAACAAGAACATTTCACTTGCTACTTAAGGACAAAAAACTTGAAAGAAGTGAAAACATAAAAGCCGCCTGGTAAGAAGAAATATCTTGTCAGACAAAAAACAAGTACATTTTGCCTTGAATTAAGATAATTAATGTTACTTCGATTTTAGTTTTTGCAGTGCAGACTGGCGGTCCGAGGGCATTTGTTCTATTTTTCTCTTCACTTTATGTTACTGGTATTTTCTGAGCTGTCCTCATTTACTGCAACCTGACTTTTTTTGTCTTTTGGAGCAGAAAAAACAAACTGCACCACTTACTGTACAGTGCTGAGTGTGGTCCCACTCCTCAGCTGGCAAAAAAAAAAAACACAGATAAAACCTCAGGGCACTTGAGGAAATAGCATCAATTAAAAAAGGATGAATTCTCGTGGCTTTTGTAGCAAAGCTTTAATACAGAGATATGGCCACAAGTATGCAGCTACATGCAGTTATGGAGGCCAAGGAGGTGAGGTGGAGGAGGTCCTTACAAGAGGATACCAAGCCAGGGCTTTAAAGAAGAACACCAGCCATCTCAACAAATTCCAAAGAATGTACAACATGACAGAATAGGAATAAATTAATAGGAACACATGTTTATTTAAAATAAAGCCATGATAACAACTTTGGCTGTATTTGTTTGCTAAAGAAAACTTACTCCAACTTAACTTTCCTCCCCCTAATTAACAAAAAACAACAAGCTCTTTCCTTTGTGGAGGACCAATTAGCCTACCAAAATTCAACTGTCATCCACTCAGTTCACTGTATTCTTGGGAGAATTTGCCTCCCACAGAGCTGTTTTCTCTCTCTAAGTGCTTTATTTCAGTTAATGAGCAAAGTGCCAGACAATAATCAGATACACTTGTTTTCCTCTTTGTGCAAGCCTGTTCTCCCCCTAGCTTGTAATATATATATAAAGGTACATATATTACAAGCTAAAGGGAGAACAGGCTTGCACAAATGTATATATACATATAGGTGCATCTCAAAAAAAAATTATATTGTGGAAAATTATTATTAGTCAAATTTTAATATTCTAGATAGATTAGATAGAAAGTGCATATGCAAACCCTTGATCTTCACTGGTGCAGGAAGTTCCTCCACAACTAGAATGACTCTCAAACCAGGGAATATGTGTGCTGTGCTTGTTTATCTGAAGTTGCACTGTTGTATAACACCATTTCTCTACAATGATGTTATGATCATCTTGATTGCATGTTACAATACCTAATTTTACAGCAAAACTAAACTTGTATACAGCCTGTTACAAAAAACAGTCTCTATCGCTAATTTCCCTTTTATGACCGTAACTGTATGGGGAGTGAATTTATACGTAACTCACCCATAAAGGTTTAGGGTTATGCATAATTAAGGGTGGGCTGTTTTGAGTGACAAGTCGTACCCTCACCGGTGGCTGGCTTGCTCCTAGGTGGTTTCAGTAATTATGCTTCATTCATCCTTAGCACCTACTTAACACACCTGGATTGGATGGATTGGCACAAAATTTTCTTCAGACATTTATGGTGCCCAGACAATGACTTTGGATTCCCCTGACTTTTCCTCTAGCTCCACCATGAGGTTGACATTTGCGGTTTTAAGAGAAATGTCTCAACAACTATTCATGTTCATGTTCAGACATTATTAACAATTTTTACTTTCCAGTACATGACCAAATACGAATGACATTTCCATCAGCCTCAGCTGTACTTCTGTTTTGTCATAATTTTTAAATGTTAGCATCCTAACACGCTACACTAAGATGATGAATATTGTAAACATTACACCTGCTAAACATCAGCGTGTTAGCATCGTCATTGTAAGCATGTTAGCTCAAAAAAACGCTGAGTACAGTACAGTGTCACAGAGCATGTTGCATGGCTGTAGACTCCTAGGGAGCTATCTTTTACACCAACACATTCTCACTCCTGACTTGTCACATACTGACGCTTGGTCAAGGCCCTTTGGCGGCGCTTTTTAACGCACTGGGTAACCCTTCAGTGTCATTTTTACACGTTAAAGGCTCCGCAGTCAAGTTAGCAGCGCTTATAGTGCATTCCATTTACCTCAGACGTTGGGGGTGGGAGCTGGGACTGACATCACACCCGAGTTCAGAATCAGAAGCAGAATCAGAAGCAGCTTTATTGCCATGTAGTGTTTTACACATACAAGGAATTGGCTTTGGTGATAAGGTGCTACACATAGACAAACATACATTTGACATAAATAAATGTAGAAATATATAAATATGGAAGAGACAATGCAAGTTATACAAGAATAATAAAAATAATAGAGAAAAATAATACAACTATTTGCAGAGAAAGAACAACGTTGTAGATATTTACATGTGCAGACGTATTGCAACGGAAGAGAGTATTATGTACATAAATATATAAATTGACAATATAAAAATATGCAACAATAAAGATTAATAATTAACAACAAATATGTGCAATGTGCCAGGTTTGTGCATGATATGAAATGAAACAGTATTTACATGTGCAGAAACATTTGTATTATTGAAAGGTCAGTAGGGGACCCGGGCCTTAATGAGGCTAGCTGCAGACGGGAAGAAGCTGTTTTTGCGGCGAGAGGTTTTGGTCCTGATGGACCGCAGCCTCCTGCCAGAGGGGAGAGTCTGAAACAGTTTGTGTCCAGGATAGCAGGAATCAGCTGCAATCTTTCCTGCTCCCCTCAGAGTCATGGAGGCGTACAGGTCCTGAAGTGATGGAAGATTGCAGCCAATCACCTTATCCGCAGAGCGAATGATGCGCTGCAGCCTGCCCTTGTCCCTGGCAGTGGCAGCAGCGTACCAGATGGTGATGGAGGAGGTGAGGATGGACTCAATGATGGCGGTGTAGAAGTGCACCATCATTGTCTTTGGCAGGCTGAACTTCTTCAGCTGCCGCAGGAAGTACATCCTCTGCTGGGCCTTCTTGATGATGGAGTTGATGTTCACCTCCCACTTGAGGTCCTGGGAGATGATGGTGCCCAGGAAGTGGAAGGAGTCCACAGTGGTGACTGAGGAGTCACACAGGATGATGGGGGAGGGTGGGGCTGTGCTCTTTCTGAAGTCCACTGCCATCTCCACTGTCTTCAGAGTGTTGACCTCCAGGTGGTTCTGGCTGCACCAGGTCACCAGATGGTCGATCTCCCACCTGTAGGTGTACTCATCCCCACCAGAGATGAACCCAGTGAGGGCGGTGTCATCCGCAAACTTCAGGAGCTTGTAAGACTGGTGACTGGAGGTGCAGCTGTTGGTATGAAAGGAGAAGAGAAGGGGGGAAAGAACGCAGCCTTGAGGCTCTGTAGGTGAACTGCAGGGGGTCCAGGAGTGGGTCTGTGATGGATTTGGAGGTGGGACAACACAAAGCTCTTAAAAGACTTACCACAGAGGTCAGGGCAACGGGTCTGAAGTCTTTAGTCCTGTAGTCCTTGTTTTTCTCTCAAAGGGGCAGTAGAGCTGGTTCAGCTCATTTGCCAGGCGAGAGTTGTTGATGGAGTGGGAGGCTTTGGGTTTGTACTTAGTGATCTGTCTGAACCCCTCCAGACAGAAGTGGCATCGTTTGCAGAGTACTGGTCTTTTAGCCTCTCTGAGTACAGTCGAGTACTTTAACGCCCTGCACCCGGCTCGGTCCCTAAATACCTCCTCCTTTTCCAACCTTAGCTGTCTGAGTTTGGCTGTGAACCAGGGTTTTTCATTGTTATAACTCACCCTGGTGTGTGTTGGTATACTGTACATGTGTCCTCACAGAAGCTGATGTAGGACGTCACAGCCTCTGTAAACTCATCCAGATGGTTGGTAGCAGTCCTGAAAAAATCCCAGTCAGTGTAGTCCAAACACCTGAAGATCCTCTACAGCTTCACTGGTCCACTGCTTTGATGTCCTCACCACAGGTTTACAGAGCTTTAATTTCTGCCTGTATGCAGGAATCGGGTGGACCATGACATGATCAGAGTGTCCCAATCGAGCGCGTGTGACGGTGTGACAGGCACTGCTTATTGTGGTGTAACAGTTATCCAAAGTGTTCCCCTCTCCGTTTGGACACTGGTTGGAAACTGTCTGTATTTGGGGAGTTCTTGGCTGAGGTTTACTTTGTTAAAATCACCGAGAACAATAACAAGGGAGTCTGGGTTCGTCTGCTCCACACACAGTATCTGGTCAGTCAGCGTACGCTGTGCGTCCTTGCACGTTGGCCTGAATACCTCGCTCGGCCAGCCATTGTTTACAACTAGCCAGGTCAGCCATTGTTACGCCGTTTGATTAAAAAAACGCATTGTGCAGTATATACTCATACTAAACACTGTAGCAACATGTCCACAGACAGCAGTTGGACAGCATTTTATGTACGAAAATTTATATGAGACACAAGTACACAGAAGTGCTAATAAACAGTATAAACCACAGCTTTTGGCAACTGCTGATACTCTGAGCAGCCATCTTGGATCACGAAGTCGAAGTTCCAAGCCGGAAATCCAACTTAAGGGGGTGTTCCCTTTGAAATTTCCGACTTTGAACACGGAAATTCCAACTTCCCATGTCAAATGGAACATACCATTAGCAACAACAACTATGCAATATCTGGTAGAGTTACAAACAATAAATATGCAACGTCTGGTTTTGCACACAAATTACAAAGAGTATAAAATTTACTATGGCCCTGCGATGGACTGACGACCTGTCCAGGGTGTACCCCGCCTTTCGCCTTTCGCAAGTTCTACAATTAGAGGGCTTTGTCATTTGAACTTAAATAGATGTTGTTGTAACCAACTGATACTGCCGCTCTTGGGAGGAATAGATCAGAAATCTGAGTAGAGTCTGCACTCAAACTCTGTTCTGCATGATTGCAGATCAGTTATAGTATGTCTTGATAAAAAGCATTTATCACGAGGAGATAGAGTCCTACAAAAGGAGGGAGCTCTCATATGTGGAGCCAGCGGCAGAGGCTGAAAAGGCTGCTGAGGCAGTCAGGCAAAATGTGAAAGGTGGGGGCTTTTACAAAGGCTTCTTAACACTAATGCCAAGTTGAACATAATTATATAGCCAAAAGTATGAGGACACACAAACTCAAAAAAACATACAAGCCAAGGGAGTCAGAAGGAAGAAAATACTGAATAGACAAGTAAACACTTAACACATTGTAGAGTCACTCTTCATGCCAACAGTAGTTCCAAATAGTTTTGTAAGAAGTGAATGAAAAATAGATGAACTGTATCCATGCATTCAAACACACTGTTTCCTCTGACACTGTTCAATAGAAGCCAACTTACATAGCGGCAGGGATTTTTAGCTGATTTGATGATTTAGATATATGTATTACTGTATAATGATTGTTTAACTTTGTTCCACATTCATTTATATAGGCAAATATTTTTTTATCTTTTATATCTAGAAGCTTAGAAATAATCATTTATTTGTGTGTTGAGCTTAAATGTAACCGCTGCCCTTTTTTAATGTTATTCTTCAAATAAAATGAGCTTGTGTTTCAAAAGTGAAGCTGGAAATCTAACAGACAATTGTGTTAAAGCCTCTGCTTTAGCTGATCACCATTATTTCACATTTCATAAGATTCAAGAATAATCCTGGTCCCTTCATCAAATTGATATTTACTCATCTATATTCTGATCAGCTATTATTGACTGTAGAGAAATAAACCTCCTTCCTACTGTAGGTGGCATCATGAAACTGTTACACTCTGTTAAACATTACATTCTATTTTGAAAGTTTTTTTAACAGAAAATATTACAACATAATAACAGAAACAGAAATAAACGTGGTTATGTTTGTTTGTTGGCAATAAAAATTTGTCATATTTATAGATACAGTACTGATTATGGGAAGTCACTTCATTCATTGACCACCAAACATATTGTTAAAGGTTAAACTTGGCAGAGCTTTGTTACATGAGTTCAGCAAACCTCAAAAACCAATAATAATGATAAAGGAGTAAAAAACAAACAAACAGTAAGTTGTAATTCAGTGTTAACACACATCATCCTTAGAAGGATTTTAGGCGTGAAGTGACCTACATAGGTGTGCAGGGTCTTTAACAGGACGCTAGTTTGAGATGAATTTCACCTAGCCTGAAAAGTGGACTAGAGCAGGTGGTGCAGCAGGAGGAAGTAACAAAATGCTGCAGTCAAGAAAGACATTTTCCATCTGTCAGAGTGGAAACACAGGAAGGCATGAGCTGGTTTGAGCGGCAGCCACACATTCGTCTTGTATGAGCAGGAGCACGATGGGATAACCAGAGTTCAAAGTTAAAATAAATTAACTGTCACCTGAAAGGCGTGGGAAAACCCCATTGTTGTAAACACTGACACCAGAGAACTGAGAGATATACATACATTTTAATTGAGCTCTATTATTTTACAACACTTTGATCAGCTGAAATAGCAACAGAAGGGGATCTGAAGTGCATTTGGATTGACAGCTCTGTGGGTCTCCTATTTGTAGTTGTTCCTGCAGCCCTGCTGCTTTCTGTGTTTCTACTCTCAGTCTGTGCAGGAAGTCACATCAACATTTACTTTCCAGTAGATCAGAATGTTACACCAATGCATTCAGCTGGTCGTCCCCAATAATTATTGTTAAAGATGGGTTTGATTGGGTATAAAAATGCATTTATGGTCAAACACATGAGCCAATGGGCTCTTAGATCAAGGGACAGCCAAGCGTTTCCCATCTTGCCCTGAGGTCTTGCTGTCCGTGGATAGCAGCTCTTGTGAGCTTACATCACGGCAAGGTTCAAATCGCACAGAAATCTAACCAGCATGCATTGTGCAGTGATCCATGCTGATCAGGCTCCACAGGCCCAGCTGAAGCCGTGTCTTACATGGGAAATGAAGGAAATTCAATTCTTCCAAATATCTCAAATTATTGTATCATCTGCAATATAGAAACAATATTCAATAAACAGCGATTTATTACATGTACATGTTCCATTAATGATCCAGGTTCTCCTTACTACATTTCTCCTGCTCTACTTGCAGTTAAGGCACAGTTTTGGCTCCAAGATCTTACCAGCTCCATGATTTACTTTAATGGCTTCATTTAAAGGAGCATGTCCAAATCATAATAATTTACCTGAAAGCAAACGTAGGCCTCTCCACTTCAAACTGTTGCAAATCGATACAGAACTGACATAATAGCTCAAGCAGTCACATTTGAGAATTGACATTGGGTCCCAACACCCACACACACATGAATGACTGCATGTTCACACTGATTAGCAGATAAGCCAGCAAACACGCCCTGTCGATGTAAAACCGCAAACAGAGCGGCCTCCCCCTATAACAAGATGATTTCTGATGCTGATAGTGAGCGGACACGTGGACAGAGCTGGGGTAGTGGGTGGCCGGTGGCAGACACAGCGCTGGAAAGGCCCGTCTTTGGTATGGAAATGGGGACTGCAGAGAGCAGATATGATAAAATATCTGACTTTCAGACAGAATGCCAGGGGCTGTTTTGACATCTGCTGTGTGCTATGCAGCTATCTGGCCTCCCTGAAACACATGGGAAATCAACATGCACATTATTTCAGGCAACATACGCATTTCTCCATGGTCGACCCACACAGACATGTATTTAAAGGAGAAATACAGCCAGAAGAACTGCCGATGTATGATGCATCCTGGATCCATTTTGTCCTTATTGCTACGGATGACTGGCCAGTGAGACGTCATGTTGAGACATCATGTTGTCTTCAACATGGAAGGTAAATGTCAGGTGTCAGGCTCCTTTAGATTTAAAGAGAGATGTTTTTGTCCTGCCCTGACGTTCAACAATCATACAGGCAGGAATCTATAAGTCAAGGGACAGAGAGACCAGCTTCACCACTGGCAGGAGCCTGAATAGACCAGAATGCAATGCAGCAGCCACAAGACATGTTGTGTTTGCCACCCTCATGGTGCATTCAGCTCTTGCTCTATCTACCTACATGAATGACCCACAGCTAATCAGAAATTCGAGGACAAAGAGCAAATTTTCATGTTGGCATTATATTGATGAATTAACCACATATTCAAAATCTACATTTTCTCAAACAACAGCAGTTCCAGGATGATAATTATTACCATCACCACTGGATGATGTGAAAAATATTTGTCTACCTAAGTTCACACGTCAGCTCCCCCAGCACCCCTGATAAAAGGGCTGGAGGAAAAAAAAAAACATCCGGTCCGGCACTTGGGCCGTGAATGATGTTTTACAAGTCAAAGGAATGCAAGAATAGACGAAATTGCAGATTGAGAAAGATGAAGAAAGAGCTGGTGTCTTAACACACAGTGAACCCAGACTCACTAGTTTCAATTCCATCTACCTCTGTAAAGGTAAACTGAGCACATCCCAACACATATACAGCTTATTTTATTGACAACAGAAACGTCATTAAGTTCTTGAACCACTAGAGGCTGAGATCTATAGCACATGAGGACATGCAGTAGCTCATACAGTGGGGGAAATAAGTATTTGACCCCTTGCTGATTTTGCAGGTTTGCCCACTTACAAAGAATGCAACGATCTATAATTTTAATCATATGTACATTCTAACAGTGAAAGACAGAATCCCAAAGAAAATTCCAGAAAATCACATCATATGATTTTATAAAAATTGATAACCATCTGATGAGGAAAAACAAGTATTTGACCCCCTGGACAAACAGCATGTTAATATTTTGTAGAAAAGCCATTATTGGCCAGCACAGATGTCAAACGGTTTTTATAGTTGGTGACAAGGTTTGTGCACATTTCGGCAGGGATGTTGGCCCACTCCTCCCTGCAGACAGCCTCCAAATCATTCAGGTTCCGAGGTTGTCGCCTGGCAACTCGAATTTTAAGCTCCCTCCAAAGATTTTCAATTGGATTCAGGTCTGGAGACTGGCTAGACCACTCCAGAACCTTGATGTGCTTCTTCTTCAGCCACTCTTTTGTTGCTTTGGCGGTGTGCTTAGGGTCGTTGTCGTGCTGAAACACCCATCCTCGACCCATCTTCAGCTCTCTCACTGAGGGAAGGAGATGTTGGTCCAGAATTCCACGATACATGGCCCCGTCCATCCTCCCCTCAATACGATGGAGTTGTCCCGTCCCCTTGGCTGAAAAGCACCCCCAAAGCATGATGTTGCCACCACCATGCTTGACGGTGGGGATGGTGTTCTTTGGGTTGTACTCGGTGTTCTTTGCCCTCCAAACACGACGAGTTGAGTTGAGGCCAAAAAGTTCTATTTTGGTCTCATCTGACCACATCACCTTCTTCCAGGCCTCTTCTGAGTCGTCCAGGTGGTGAATGGCGAACTTCATGCGGGCCTGTACATGTTTCTTCTTGAGCAGGGGGACCTTGCGTGCGCTGCAGGATTTCAATCCATGACGGCGTAGTGTGTTACCAACCGTTTCTTTTGTAACTGTGGTCCCAGCTGCCTTCAGTTGATTCATCAGTTCCCCCCTTGTGGTTTTCTGATGATTCCTCACCGTTCGCATGATCAGGGACACCCCACGAGGCGAGATCTTGTGTGGAGGCCCAGACCGAGGGAGGTTGGCGGTGGTGTGGTGCTTCTTCCATTTCCTGATAACTGCACCGACAGTTGATCTTTTCTCTCCAAGTTGCTTTCCGATTCTCTTGTAGCCCATCCCAGCCTTGTGCAGATCAACAATCTTGTCCCTGATGTCCGTAGAAAGCTCTTTGGTCTTGCCCATGGTGGTGATGTTGGATGCTGGTTGTTTGGGTGTTGACAGGTGTCTTTTATACAGGTAACGAGGTGAGGCAGGTGTATTTGATGTAGATAATTGGTTGGGATTGGGGCTGTGTCTTAAAGAAAGACTAACTGGCTTGTAGGAGCCAGAATACTTGCTGTTTGTCCAGGGGGTCATATACTTGTTTTTCCTCATCAGATGGTTATCAATTTTAATAAATTCATATGATGTGATTTTCTGGAATTTTCTTTGGGATTCTGTCTTTCACTGTTAGAATGTACATATGATTAAAATTGTAGATTGTTGCATTCTTTGTAAGTGGGCAAACCTGCAAAATCAGCAAAGGGTCAAATACTCATTTCCCCCACTGTAATGTGTCTCACCTACTAGCGGTGTATCTGAGAAAATAAATCAGACCATGACCACATGTGATAAATTGAAGAAAGTAGTAAATAAGAGA
Source organism: Micropterus salmoides (assembly GCF_014851395.1). Lineage (NCBI taxonomy): Eukaryota > Metazoa > Chordata > Actinopteri > Centrarchiformes > Centrarchidae > Micropterus > Micropterus salmoides. The sequence goes on along the minus strand of NW_024040040.1, from coordinate 27,215,050 downwards.
TAAAAAATACATATTTTAAAAAACTCATTAACTACTGTACACATTAGGGCTTTTCTGTACGGCCCTGTGTTTTTTCTGACAGCAGTCAACAGTTCAGTCCTCTCCGGTGTTAGGGCTCAGTCAAACTAAAACATTCCTTGATTTAATAACAAACAAATGCATTTAAATGATTGCCCTAGTTTCTAAATAGCTAAGTGCTTTTACTTTTACCCATAAAGCAATGGTGGGCCCTGTGGGCCAAATACAACCCTCAAGCAAAAAATTCATTTTCACCTTCATTCGTTACATTCAAGCCTTTGCATAATCTTTCATAAATCTACTGTAACAATATGAGGCTTGTGTAAATCCTTATAAACATGACATTGTAACTTCTAACACTGTTAGCCCACGTGAAGTGAGGAATGCATACGGAGGTTACTCTGCCTTATTTTGCACCAGACTATTTTACCAATGCATGGTACTGAAATGAAGTCAAATGAACTTAACCAGAACGATAAAAAAGAGAAATAACAATGACAATAACAAATGTGTGTCTCACAAGCACAAATAGGTGGCAAAGAAACAACATCCTGATGACATTCAATATGTCTGAAGGCATCAACAGCAACCACAACAGTACTTTCATTCAACTATAACTAAGCCTGACTACCACTGATTTTTTTCCATGGATAATATATCAATTACATTTCTGAGTGCAACACATACAACATACATTTGCATACGTGAATCATGTATAATACACATAGTATTAGCATAAGCTGCAAAACCACAATATATTCAAAACATGTAGGCCTGTGCTTACACCAAGTCTGTAAAATAAAGATTTTACAGGGGAAATAATGTGTACACGGTAAGATAGAAGAATATTCCTTCAGATTTGTGAAGTGAATGAAGTCACGAAGAGGACGTAATTATCTGCGAGGGAGTGTGGAGTCTAATGTGATCCATCAAACAAAATGACAAAAATAAAAGCAGGGGACTCATGACAGAAAATTTGCTTTTTTTGTTCATGTGGGATGTTTTTATTGTGCTCTTCCACTACAAACCAAGATCGCCAATTCTAGTGAAACACCTCCCTCTTGTGTTCAGCTTCAAAACTGCATCATTCAGGCTTTGTCCAAATGTGTTTCATTAAGGAAAACGATCAGTTCAGCCAGGTTAACTTCGCAAATCAGGTTTATTTTAAATAAATAAATGAAAACTATCCATTCAGACTAGTGTGTTCCACATACCTGCCTCAAAATATCTTTATTATCTTTATTTTTTTGTTTGTTTGTTTTGTTGCTTTAGGCCATTTAAGTGCAAACACAGACCAAGTAGCACAATCCAACAATTAGAGAGAGCTCTAGTTAATGTTATTTTCTTGGAAATAAGACATTTTCAGGGGTCATATTTGATACTTTTAGTTTAAGGTTGTTTATGTTAATGTCATGTTGCCTCTAGCACACCTATGTTCAATTTTAAGGGCCTGTTCTACAAAGCAGGATTTGACATAAGCGATGTAACTTCAGGGTTTGCAGTCCTACCACACTCCTAAGTCTGTTGCCTGTTGCAGCAGTTAAAATAATATTAATATAAAATATTATGAGCATATTTTTGGTATTTATTAGTTTACTATGAATTTGTTTCTTATAACTTTGGGTTTCATTTGTTTCTTATATAGCGCCCACCTTTTGCTATCTGGGCAGGTAATGAGGTGCATTTTCAGTAAAGGTTGAGATTCAGTCTTTCACCACTATTGGAGCACTTTTTAAGGCATGAATGGATTTTTCATTTCATTGCTTTACAAAGCTAATTGAGAACAATGTTTGAAACATGGTGAGCATTAAATAAATGAATCTGATGTTTGAAGGAGTGAGAAGTTCTTAAAGGGTGGTGATAGGGTAGTGGATAAGATGCATGGCTTTGGTCTGAGAGACCTGGGTTCACGTCCACTGTAATACACTAATGTGTCCCTGAGCAAGACACTTAACCCGTGTGACCTCTGACATATTGTATATTGCATTTGTTAGTGCTTGCTCTTGGTGGGAACTGTCGGGTTTCTGTAAATATCACCACAGAGTGCCCTGTTTCAGAAAGCAGGTTCAACAAACTCTGAGTGTAAACCTGAACTCTGAGCTGTCAAACTTTGTCAAAGATTTCCGTTTCAGAAAGGCCGATCAGAATAAGTTCAGTCAACTCAAGAGTATGTTGAGCCTGATGGAAGCGCGTGCGTGGGGATGAAAAAAAGCCATCATCTATAGAGCACATTTGCACATTTTGTTTAAAAAAAAAATTCTGTTACATTTTTTTAATTTTAATCTTGATGATTAGAGCTCATGGAAATCAAAACTCCAGTATCTCAAAACTATTCGAATTTTAGAGTAAAGAATTTATAATACAGAAATGTGACCCGAGAAGAGCTCTAATCAGCTGATTAACTCAAAACACCTCCAAAAGGTTTCCTGAGCCTTCAATCTCTGTCTGGTTCTGGTGCTAACAACGCACTTTTTCACATTGTGACTGATCTGCACAGATCTCAGGGCTGGTATTGATCAAGCTTCTCAAGTGCCGTTTTAGTCTTAAGTCCTACTTTCAAACTTAAGTATAAAAGCAAGTTATCAAATTTCTTAAAGCGGAGAAGCACTCTCACTCTCCCAGTTATTTAAGACAGTTCCAGAGGTCTCTCAGGTGGTTAGGGCTTGTGATGGCGCTGTGGAGACAGAGTGATGCGCACATCTTTCAGGAGAGGAAGAATGTTTCTGAATTATTTGACGACGTGCACTTAATTAGACGGGGTCGGACAGCGCAGGCATAATCTTTGTCAGCGAGTTGGTGAGGGATGTCATCTGACTTTACGCAGCAGCAAGTTTTCAGCTAAATTGAAGGTTGTTTGCTTTGTTTATTTGCCACAGGACAAACGCAGCAATGCTGATGATTGAGAGCCATCACAACCATCAATAAGCCAAACTGTCATGAAAACAATTATGGCACCTACAGCTCCACACACTGTCATGCGTATCGACTTCCTATCAACACCCTGCTTAATCAACAGGAGCAAACACAATTCATGCAAATAGCCTGCTTTCCAGGAGTCATAGGTGCAACTGATGGCACTCATTGAAAGATCAGTGTTTTTATCTTTCATTTCCAATGTGTCCGTAGCCTATGTACATAATGTATTCTCTTAAAAGTTCTTAATTGTCCAACGTCTGTTAAATATAAACTCCTCTTAGGAATTTCACCATTCAATGTGAATTTATCTGAGAATATTCTTAAATAAGGATATCTACTCAGTGATTGGTCCTCGCCTACACCAAAATCCTGTTTGCAGCACAGCAAAGTGTTGTGAAGACTGACACTTAAGATTTAGTCCTACACTTCACTAAAATTAGAACTGAGATGCTTGATAACTAACTTTTAAGCACAGCTTTGAGCCAAGATTTTTTTACTCTTCAGTCGGTTCTTAGCAGTTTTCTTATGAGTAATTCTGAGAGGCTTGACAAATACGGGCCCTGACTTCATCCAACACCTCTGGGATGAACTGAAAAGCCATCAGTGATAGAACTCACTAATGAACATGTGGAGCAAGTCCGTACAGCCAGGTTTTGGCCATGTAGTGCACGTAAAAACTGACATTTCCAAGAGAAATGCAGATGCAAAAGATGACCATCTTTATTGATAATTTAATTGACCACTAAAGCTAGTAAAATCATTTTTAGATACAAGAACACTTTCTGGGAACAAAAGCATCAAGATTCTGCACACAGAAGTCTACATTCATTCATAAACAAATAAATTAAAACCTGAATATAAGCACAACTAATCTTACATACCAACATCATAGGTTATAGACTGGGAGCATTTTTGGAACACAAAGTGTGTCGGCTGTGCATACATATGTAAGCCAAAGTTACCAGGCTGGCAGTTCAAAGGGAAAATATGACAGAAAAGAACCTCACAGAAAAAAAATTTAAACTGAGGTGTCTAAGTAGGCCTAGTGGTTATGATACACATCACAACCACAAGTTTCCGTCATGGAATTTGGGTTTGTGGTAAATCTTTGTTTCCAAAGAATGATGACTTGATTCAAAGACCAAATGAGATGAGCAGAAGCAACATTGGTGTACTGAAACATCATTAAGTCTCAGCAGATTAAAAAAACAGTTGAGATATGTGGACAAATCATGTACTCTAGCCATTTAGTTTCCATTTCCTTAAATGTAACGTGGTTGAGGTATCTTGACATTTCTAGTATAAGAGCCAACAATGCTGGATTCTACATTTCCCTTAATGCAACACAAAAGCATCTTTCTTTCAACCCTCCCTGCCTGGTGAATGACCGTGCATTTTAAAAACACAACTTCTGGCTTCTCAGACTTGACCAAAGAAAACATACAACCGTTTTTTTCAAGTTGAGTAGTATTCCTCACGATGAACTTAATTGTAAATTGTAAATGTAAAATTGATGGAGTGTTCCTTTAAGTAAGCTCTTCTTTATATTTTTAAGTGGGAACAGAGTTAATACAGCTGAACAGATTCCCAGAGACAGTATGAGCCACGTGTGACAAACATGCGGTGAACACCTGTGAATTTCAACGCAAACCCAAAAATGATATTTTCCACTGAAACCAATTTGATTAGCATATGAAGCTTCATACAGCGTAACTGAGTGAGGTACTGCTGTAACTAACACAGTCTAAGTCAATTTCTTTTTCTTCGTGAGTTTATGGTTTCTTTTCACAGCAGCACACATCTTGGAAAGAGCTGAAACAGGGAACGCCAGTTTCACAGTCCTTGTATGCGTGGGACTGTATTCACACAGTCACCTGGGTATGTGTCCGAGTCCTTTAGGAGGTCCAGCGCCACCAGGCAACCTTCATGCGGTCCCAGACAGCCTCTAAAGAGTCGTACGCGGGGCGTACATCCAGGATCGAGAACTGGTAGGTGTCTTTGTTGATTTCACCGTCATAGTAATCGATGACGTAGCGGACCTCCTTCCCACAGCGGTCAACAATCCAGTCGTGGCGGTCAAAAGGCAGCTCGTAGCTAATGAGGAGAGGTAGAAGGCAGAAGCATGAAAGAAATGAATTAATTTAAAAAAAAAAAAGATATGGGAAGCTGGTATCTGGTACTTTAAAGCTGCATTGGGCAATTCTGCACACTGGAAGTCACTAATGGCAGCAAGATGTGGCTGTACACAAGGAGTGATGCTTTCCACCAATTAAATGGCAGAAAGAGGTTGGTAAATAAAGTAGGGCTGTATGATTTCCATGATGCAGAAAACAAGTTCGGAATCACAGATTCGGTAGTACTAAACTTGCAACAGCGACGAACATGCCTGAGACCACAGCCGAAGATGAGCAGCTGTTAAAATCACACATGGACACAGCGCCTGCAGGCCTTTTTTTAATACAGTTTATGGTGCAGCCACATAAGGGAAAAAAAGGCGTGCTGTTCTCTTTCTTTTGGTGTGTTGCTTGCGTGTTTGGCTGCAAGCAATACCATACAGACAACTCATTTTTTTGACTCAATCTGGTTACAAAAAGTTTTGAATGAAGTACTGGTTTGACTGGAGACGTTTCAATTCTACTTGATACTGGGCTGTTTCGGTCGATACCATAAAAGTATCGAGTAGTGATACCCATCCCTAGTGCTACATGATGCTCACCTGTCTCATGCAGCTGTGTGAATAAAGTAGCTTGTCAATCTCACTTTACGTGAACCGACCAATCACAGCGACCAAAGCACAGAGTTTCTGCTGCCACACCATCAGACTGCAGAACAGCCCCCCCCCCCAAGCTATCAGACTCTTAAACTCTAATTCATCCTCAGCTCTGCTCCACTGATCATAGTTTATTTCCGTTTACCATTTTTCACAATTGATTCTTTATTAATGTATATTGCCTGCTATGTAGCAGAAGGGAGTTACAAACTCAATTTCACTATATAACCTGATATATTATGACAAAATAAATCTACCTACCTATTACAACAGCAAGTTATTAAAATACTATAATACAATTTAATGGGAACAGTTCACAAAGAATGCATTGTTGCAGTACATGTCAAAAATATTGACTCTCTTATACTTGTCTATTCTGAATATTTCAAAAGGTTTTAATATTCCTTTTCCACAGTATTCTCCCCGACAGCGAGCTGAAACCCCCCCGCTGCAGTGCCCACACAGCACCGCCTCCTGTCACTCACAGCGCTTTCTTCTCGTCTATAGATAAAGCTCACCCCATCCAGTGGCGGACGCGAGCCCTCGGCGAGTACTCTTTGGCTTTACCACCAAACCTCTTCAAGGTGGGCCCACATGGACATTCACTGCAAGCAGACACAAGATAAATCACTCAAATCACTCAAAACTTCAGTCAGTACGTAGAGAACATGGGTTTCTATTTCATGCTACTGTTGTTTCCATGGAAAGCTTGTTATTGTATATTTGTAAAAACATCTGCCTTTCAGTGAAGAAGTAACAATTCTACATTAGTCTCAAAATGGTTAGAAACTGAATGGAAAGCTGTAGGCTTTGTTCTTTTACTCACCGTGCATGCAGGGCCTCCCATTTCAGGATCTCCTGCCAGGCCTGCTCGTTGTTCGTGTTGTGGATTTTAATAATGTTGGTCATATCTTTAGGTGCAAGGTCATCATCACGCCAGCGCCACCTGCAGCACAAAGACTGACTGTTAATCAAATCAAACACCCCTGTCAGCTCCATAACCGTAACTTTCCTCCAGCACAGCGAGCTGGCATATTGGCACAATCCTCCGGAAAATAAAGCAGTATGAAAGAGACTACATACAGACTCACCGGGAGACCGCTTCACACAACATGCTGGAAACTCAGGTAAACTCCCACTGCAACGATACTGTTACATTTTTATCAGCTGCAGGTTGAACTCATCCATGCTCGTTAAATGATAACGGTAAATTTACTGGATTTAGCTGACGTGATACATCAGCGTTAGCTCGCCTGTCTGACCCGGTGCCTCCACATTAAAAGCAGAATAGTGATGCTTCTTGCGTTCCGTCAGCATTACGTTGTCAACTGGCATTTGGGTCGGGGTCTTCTGCGTTTGCATCGCGGTGCATCTGGGAGTCTTTGTTGTTTTTTTAAAATTTGATTTATTCTTTTTCTTTCTTCCACCCCTATTGGCTACTGGGGTTCTTGCCTGCCTGTTACAGTCGTGGCGTCCCACTCTCTCTAACAACTACATTCTTTAACAGGCTTATGCGCACACACGTACACACACACATACAGACACATTCACCCACACGCACACAGACACACACAGACACAAACAAACTTAGGTTGTCCCTGGTAGAATTATTCCTGATGCCTTTCTTTCAGTTACTTATTTAAATTAATTATTATTCCAGCTCTCGTGGCTGTGTTGTGTTGCTTATTTAGTGTGTGTGACTGTTTCTTGTTTTCATTGTTCTCTTAGTTGTCTTAATATGTCATTAATATGTCAGCTGTTTATTGCTGCTGTTCGGCTGGTTGTCTTTTACTATTATTATTATTTTTATTGTTTTTTTGTTTGTGTTTGTTTGTTGTGTTTTTCTCCTCCCCAAGCCCCCCTCTCTGTTCTATAGCAGGTTTCGTTGCTTTCTGCAATTGGTGTTTCCCACAGCTTTTCCCTGTTGTCCCCACCCTCCATCCCCCTTTCCCCCTTCTCTTACAGGTGTTGTCCTTTCTCTGTGCTGTCTGTTTGTGCCCCCCCATCCCCGTGTCTGCCCCCCTGTCCGGCCCGGTGACAAATCAATACATAATTAAATAAATAATAAAACAGACAAAGGAGTATTTTAATACTCTCTTGTTAAAGTAAAATCTGTCTGGCACAATATGGTATCCAGGTCATTATACTCTATACCAGGCTGCTGGGCAGGACAGGTTTAAAAAAAAAAAAAAAAAAAAGCAGAATAGTGGCTGTTCCAAGCAACAGAGAAAACAGGTGTGGGCTTCTTTCTAAGTGAGGCTACAGCCCACTGACAAAAAGGAAGTAAAACAGTAATTTATTAATAAGTGATTGCCTTTTTAATGTCCATGGTATATGCTAAGCATTTAAGATTCATATTTTAAAAATGTTTGCATGTTCTCCTCGTGTCTGTGTGGGTTCTCTCCGGGTGCTCCAGCTTCCTCCCACCGTCCAAAGTAGGGCTGAAGCTAACGATGATTGTAGTATTCTAAGCTTCGATAGCAGCAGCGGCGGCGGCGCTTTCTGATAAGGTGCTTTCGTGCTGTTGCCCAGGCGACATAAGTTTCGTTTTACGGTGGACGGATGGTAACATTACAGAGTTGTTTTCTTTATCTTGAAATAATCCCATACTTTGGACACTTTCTTTTTTGTCCCTCGCTGTTTTCCTCCACTGTGCAAACAGCGGCATTATACGTCCTGTTCACAGGAAAAGCGCGATGTGCGACAGTAATAAATTTCTGTGCTGTAAAATTACATGGATTAAATGAAGCATTGATGCAAAGAATTTGTGTTGATGCATTTTATTAATCGATTTAATTGATGAATCATTTCAGCCCAAGTCCAAAGACATGCGGCCAAGGTTGATTGGTGACTCTAAATTGTCCTTTGGTGTGAGCGTGAGTGGTTGTTTGTCAATGTGTGGCCCTGCAATGGACTGGCGACCTTTCCAGGGTGTAGCCCGCCGTTCGCCCAATGTCAGCTGGGATTGGCTCCAGCCCCCCACAACCCTGTACGCAGGATAAGCAGTTGACGACGGATGGAGGGACGGATATTAAAAATGCATTCATTTCAAAACACACCATTTTTAATTCAAGGAACATGAGAATAGAGTCAAACTAGTTCTAAGTCTTAGAAGCAAAGTACTTTAGGTATATGTGTATTTTAGGGCTGGTCCCAAATATCCCAATAACAGTTGTTACAATTAACAAATAATACCAAATTATGCAAAACAAATACAAAAGTAAAGTGCACTCTTTATTTTCAGGTTCATTTGGTTTGAGTCTTATCAATATTAGTTGTATCATTAATTAGTGCTCGTATGTTTCTTAAATCAGATCAAGATGACTTGTGTATTTCTGTGGTCTGTGAGTTGTGAAGAAAAGACAAGAACACCAAATCTAATCGCTTATATAAATGTGAACCCTCACGTTAATCTGAAAGGTCCAAACGGTGGGAAAAAAGCATCATCTACTCACCCTTTCCTCAGTCGGAAATCATCGTCTGGTAACTGTATCCATGTCTAAGCACAACTTTCAAAAAAGGCAAAAAGAACATCCAATACACCTATCTTCTCAGTGCTCGTTCCTCCACCAATCTATTTAAATGTTTTTATTACAAAATACAGGGTTCCCTATAGCTGTACACATACATATACAGCTACATTCTTGCTACGCAACAGTTAAAGGTCGAGTGTGTAAGTTCTAGTGACATCTAGTGGTGAGGGTTGCAAATTACAAGAATTTCAACTCCCCCTCCCCTATCCAAGCGCGTTGTATAGCTACGGTGCCTGAGACAGGACAAAAGATGTCATCTATGAGATAGAAGACTTTGCCAATCAAGAAATTAGGTTTCTTTAGATAGATGTGTTGAGAAATTATATAAATCATGTAAAATCATCAACAGCCACATGAAGAAATGAAGTGCTAGATGATGTCTCATACTCCTGTAATACAGTATTTTACATCTTGGGAGGGTTGGCTCATCTGGACTAACATACCAAAGTAAATGAAGAACATCTCAAACACTATCACATCTAGTGCATCAAGTATGACCACTGACAGAAAACAGGACAAGCACAAAGTACAAATTACACATTTGTGTGCACAGTGGGGAAGCAATATCAAATATTAATAATGCAAATTTGTGAAGTATTCATTATTGATAGGCAAACGGTCACGTTATATGTCACTATTAGCAGTAAAATAAATACATGTTTTCCACCAGGGCAGTATTCAACAATTTTAGCTGCTGATCTGAGCTTCCCTGCTGTTACAGCTTTATTGCCAATAATGTTAATATTCATCAGCGGTTTGTCTCAGGAAGGTAACGGCACATTTCAGTCTCGTAACAAAGCCATAACAGAGCGCTGTAGAATAACTACATTAAATTACAATCCAACTACGTATTTTTTCTAAAAGTGCAGTAAAAGTTTAGCTGGCTGATCTGAGCTTTGATACTGGAAGCTGCCGTTTTACTGCCAAACGTAACTGGCAATGCCAAACCACAGGCTGGAGAGTAACTAGGCGACGTTAAATTAATCCAGCTACATGTTTTTCCTTCCAGGGCAGTAAAAGTTTAGCTGGCTGACTGCTTCCATGCTATAAGCTAACATTTTAATGCCAATTACTGATCAGCCAAACCACAGCCCGGAGAATAAGTAGGCAACATGAAATTAATCTAACTACATATTTCTCACCACTGACAGGGGAGACACCTCACATCTCTCGGTGATTATGGCCAGCTTCTAGCTAAAGCTATCAAACAACAGCTTTCATTTGCATCGCTAAAGTCTGACAAACTTAAGTTAATTACCTGTCCAGCAGAAAACAGACAACTTCAGCACCGCTTTGAAAACATCTGTCCCACATTATATAGCCTTCCATCTGGGAAAATCCACAACATTCCTGATTTTTTCCGTCAGCTGTCTGCATCTGTCCGACTCCTCTGGCTTCACAGTATAAAGATCCACATGCTGTCGGCTCTCGTGCTAAATAACATGTGTGCTCGTTTGTTTGCCCAAATTCTCTTCTTACTTCCAATAAACCAGAGGACTACTTGGAGACTGTTTATTACTATTATTATTCCCTCTTCTTCTTCTTTGTACGTATTCAATGTAGTGACGGGCGTCTACACTGCCAGAATTACACAAGCAGAAGAAGAACGCCGTGATGACGAAACGCGATCTGTAGCGCTGTTTGTTCGTTGTCGGCTACTGTAGAAACATGACGACAAAATACAGCAACCTCCATAGAAGGGAGTGCCCGCAGTTTATTATGTAAGGTCTTTAATACACCACTGAAAACACAGTTATGGATCACATTTCTGTCAATAGATGCTCAGAAATATTACACACCGAACCTTAAAATACAGACATAAAAATCTTTCACAAATCTTCAAGTATTTACATTTTCTGTTTGGAAGAGTTAGGGAAGTGTTTTGGTTTTCCAATTTGTTCAACTCAACAAACACACTGTACAATTTGCCATGGCATCAGCCAAATGTGTCTATTACAGTGTTCCTTCCCATGAGCATCAGTCTGCTGTTCCAGCCCTGTATCAACCACCACAAGCTGTCACTCTCACTACCGGTGCACAGAGCCACTGTAACTGTACATGTAGTAAAGCAAAAACTGTCATGTATGCCATAACCCTTCAATTGCACAGCTGGCCCTAAAGGTCAATTAAGTGAAAAATGTCAACTGCACGACTCTCGTGAGATAGCTTTTACCCAGAAGAAATATCGCCACATTTTAATCTCACATCCCTAGTCTTTAGCCTAGGTGTATTTATATAGCCGGAACTGTGCATAGTGACCATAATCTTGAATGTATGCTTTCCTCTCTTTCTACTTAATAGTACAGCCATAGGTATGATTATAGTGCTTTCAGACCAAATGCGAATTTAATCCTCGCGGCGCTTTACTTGCGTGAGTACATTCACTGCAAGTGTTCACACACAACGCGAGAAGACGATTAGAACCCGCGAAAATTCGCTCGAGTCAGAAATTTTCAACTCACGCAAAGGCCTTCGCACCGCCCGACAGGAAATTGTGGCTCTACGCGTCTTTGCACTGACTTTGTATGTAAACTCACCGTCCCGAACGCTCGCTTCGCTTTTGGTCTGAAAGCACAGTTAGACGTGGAGACTGGCAGGCTAAGGCTCCGATCAGACAGTGCGCTGTCACTTCTCACTGCAAAAAACACGTTCTGTCTGATCCGGGCCTAACAGTACTTATTATTGGGGGATAATAAGTACTGTAAATCTAGTGGGGGCTAGATTTACATTTTGTGGGTAGAGTTATTAGCGGACACACTGGAAAACCTACAGTCTGTGCTATATTTCTGCACACACATCTGGTGAGCTGGCAGAAGAAAGCCATACAGTTATGGACTGACCCTTTCCGCAGCATGGCGTTCCAGAACATCTGCTCAGACGGGTAAACCCATTTCTTCTCTGTGTTGTGACGAGGAATGGTGGACTCCTCTCTGGAGATGGACAGCTCAAAGGGCTGGTCTGGAGCTGGAATTTGATTAGGAGGAGGCATCTGTACACACAAAGGGAGGTAAGCAAGTTCATCAACACGATCCACACTTTCATCTTTAAAATGTGACAGAGTGAATTTGTGGTGTTTTATGGTTTATGACAACAGAGTTCAAGGACATAACTCATTCAGGAGAGAACAGACTCAGAAGAAAATGTAAGGTACTGCATGATTTTTATTTTCTTGTTTTGAAAATTGCAATCCTGTGCAAATGATACTTTAGTCAAAAGACAATATTTTAAAAACTGCATGATACTTTTGTTATTTATACATTTTATATTTGGCTTTCATACAGTCACTCTCTTCCCCATCTACCACTCCCTCTCTTCCTACACTAAAGTGGTGCACATACCATATTTGCTGGGTCGATGTCACTATTCATGCCGGCTGCAGCTTTCATGGGACACTCCACGAACTCATAGGCCCGTTCCTGGTGAGCTGGACCTGCCTCTGCTTGGTGCATGGGACACTCTGATGGAGGAGACGCTACAGGAAGCAAAAACACCTGATTGAGGCATAAAAAGGCTACAAAACCCTGGCCAGTACTATAACTTTCGATGATTTCAACAATACAATACTATGTACCTTAAAATATGCAAAACAACAGTCAAGAAAAGAAAATCTGCTACACTTGTATAATGTTTAATTGGCAAATACAACAAAGGAAAGCTTTACAACAATTGTGTTTGTGTCAACAAATCTTAATAACCTGTAACTTATTCATCAGTGTTTCAAGGAAATAGATTTGCTTAAGCGGTATAGGCATGCTACAAATAATTTAACAGGCCTGCAGGGCAGTGATACCTTTTACAGGCTGAGCCTGATGCATGGGACACTCTGAAGGTGGAGACGCTAAGAAAGGCACATAAAGACAAACATTACAACATGCCAACACAATTTTAACAACCATTATTAAAAATGAAATAAGATAGCATGATATAATAGCTAATCCCTCCCGCAGCAGCACCTTTGACGGCCTGGGCTTCTTGGTGCATGGGGCAGCCCTGAGGAGGGGCGGCCATCATGGCCTCTGCGTTAACTGTAGGAGCAGTAGGTGTGGACAAGGAGGCTCCCATCCTGTCTGTCTGATGTGGAAACAAACACACATAAAACATAAAGACAGTCACTAGAGTTTATGCCAGATGCACGGGCAAGGATAACTAGCGGTGATCACTGGAGCCAGGAGGTACTGAACCTCAATAGAATCTAAAACTGTCAGTACTGAAGGCTGGCCTGAATGCTTGGTCTGCCTCACAGGTTGGAGTACTTGTACAACAACAGCCCTGTATTAAATACTAATTGGGCACAAATATCTAAATAATACTCTGCCCACATCCATGAAGGCAGACATGAAACTGCTTTATGGAAATAAATTCTCACCTCACAGATCTAAGAGCTCACTTCGACAACACACTTTCTAGTTTACTGAATCAGTCCAGTTATCTTAGCAAAGGCAGCCGTTTGAGGGGGGTGTACACCTCAAAGACAGTCACAACTCAGATGGCTTAGCACAAGGCAAACAGGAGCATCACTGAAATGACGTTATGTTAACAACACAGCAGTTACAGAACATGAGCGTAACGTTAGCTAACGTGATGATGAACGTGTAACGTTAAGTCAAAAGTTTACATTTGAAATAAGCTCTTATGGCATAACACTTTAACATTTTATGTAAACCGGCAGAGTCGCTGATACTTTATTCTTCGAGGAGTTCTCCTTGACTAACCTCCCGGTTAATGTTAGCATCGAAGCTTCTTTACATCTACACCTGGCTAACTGTAACGCTAACTTTACCTATTATCCTGGTTCCAGACGACGTCCCGTCTCCGATTTATGTTGCGATCCAAACAGAATTAAAAGAATAGACAAACGAAATGGCAAAACAGTCTGACGACTGGCTAAGTAGCTAGCTACTATCATTAGCTACTTTCATTCACCGTTAGCCACACTACCTAGCTGCGATGCTAACGTTAGCTGACATTTTGACATGTTCTTAGCTTTTAGAACTAACATCTTTTTAGCAAGGCAGGTTAATAATGAATTCAGGACGCCTCTATTCCTTTATGTCTAATCGTATAATCTACAGCAGGGTGCAGAAATATTAACTCATGTTAACTAACCTGTTAGAGACGTCAGCTGAGAGGTGTTCTTCGGTCAGGTTACTATCCCAATGTCAACGTGGGACAGACGCATGTTGTGCAACAGTGGGGAATCTTCTTCTTTTTGGAATTTTATTGGCGGTTGGCACACAACTAAATGGTGCATTATCGCCACCATCTGGTATGGAGTGTGGATCAGAATGACTACTTATTTTACAAAACAACTTATTTTAACAAAACAAACAAAGGGGGGGGGGGACAAATCCTCTCAATCATATTGTTTACTCTAAGATAATGAAAAACAATTCTATTGCACTTGTCTCTTGAGTTCTTTCTTAGAATTTCTATTAAATCAAAAAGTATTCTTTTATTTTAAGGTTTTAGTATAGTTCACTCCTTTTTTCCCATAGACTGTATATAAAAAGTTTTTTCTCATACTTCTGACAGTGTAACATGATGTGTTCGACTGTCTCAGTGGTGCATCTTCTTCTTCTTTTTCTTCTTCTTCTTCTTTTTATTGGCGGGTTGCAGCTAACGTTTAAGGTGCATTACTGCAGCCTACTATGTTTCCCTCAGGAAAAAAAACTTAAATTCTCTCCAGTTTCATTTAAAACCTCAATGCTAAATAAATTCTTAACATTCAGTACTCCATCCCAACATTTCTTTAGTTCCATCTTTAGCTTTTCTCTATATGTTTTATACACATCATTGTGTTTCTTCATCTAAGCCACATTCACACAGTCCTGATGGATGTTTCCCCATTGTTTTATTGTCTAATTGTTTTATTTATCGTCTCATTGTTTTATTTAACCATATGTGTCCTAACCACAGCCTTGATATGACTGTTTACTCTCTGGACATTTTCCCTATTGTTTTCATTCCAACCACTTTTTTCTTTATTTTCTAGCCATCATAAAAGATGACATCCTTTATTTCCTTCATCCCAATGTTTTTGCCAAGCAGTCATGACATTGCTCCATATTACTACTTTAGCTTTACTGAAAGCCACCTCCATAATTCTGTCCTGCTTCAGAGCTTGTATAGCCATTGAGTCTAACAGCTTTGTAAGCCAGATACGCCATCACACAAAATTCTATAACCTCAGATTTCAAATAGCTAAATGAGTTCTCAAAATGAAAAATACTCCTAGGAAAAGAAGACGGGGCACATCTTGCTGCCCAATCCACTCAACCTATCCACTCAGAATGCAGTCCAATACAATAACAATGAAATAACCTTCTTCCTTATTGAAGGTTAGCCGATAATTGCCATTTTTCAATACTGGTTTCTTAGACAGTGGAGTTTGTGAAGGATACGTATGGAAACAAATAAAAGAAACTCCTTTGCCTATGATGTAACACCAATTAGATCATATTAGACACTATTTGGGGCCAAGATTGTTAGTTTAACAATTACTTAAAGTATAGAAACCGAAATTAAATGTACAATACCATTTTTAACCAACGGTACTTTAAAACAACACCAAATTCGCATCTATTTCATGTATTAATTACTCCTTGGGTTACAATGCAGTGGTGGTGTCTGGCCACAAGAGGGCGCCAAACAACCACCCATTTTTAGATTGTGTCATGAAATTAATCTGTTTTACAGCTAACAGTTATGAAAAGAGTATATCAAGAACACACTGTAGGCCTATAACCTATATGTTACTGTAAAGTAGGCAGGGGACACAGGGGACTTCAGCAGCTTGAGGTGGTTCAGGTTTATTGGACTGACGCTGTTGACGCAGGTGGAATACAATAAGTAGAAATGCTTTTTTTATAATGAGGTGGTTGTGGAAGATGATTGATTTTATGATTTCCTGTAACAGTCCAGTATACAAAATATCTCTATAGCGTCCCATAAGAACATCTCCATGGAAGACAGTCTCAGCTGCCACACACTAGACCTGTGTGTGGCTCTCAAGGTTGGTCAAGTTCACATTAGAATGGGAACCAGGTAGTTAAAAATACATACAGTGTAAGTTGTGTTTAAATTTCTCCCAAACAACAGATTATTGCTCAGTAGGTCATGCTGTACCCTGTAGTAACAGAACAGGTTAGTTAGTTAAGAAATACATACAGCAAAAGTTCCCACATTGTTACCCCCTTATTACCTGTTTAACATCTTGTTCTCTTGTACCTAAATGAATTACACTGTAAATGTAGGAGAATTATGCTGTACATTGCGAGCCATAAGATAGAAAATTTGTTGTTGGTGGTGAGGATTGCCATTGACATTTCTCAACGTTTTCAGTGAAAAAATACTAATCACTAATTACTTGTTAACCTATGATGATACTGCTGATACTGTGTAAGGAATCAGAAAAAACATTGTTCACTTTGGTAACAATGGTTTGTTAAAAAGAAAAAATCGAGACAAATATGCACATCAAAGATGGACATCTCAACCAGTTGGTTGACAATTTAAAAGTGTGTGGTCGTTTTTTTTCTTCTTCTTTCTTTTTGTTGTTGCATGAACCTTATTACTTATTATTAGATCAAAAATAAAGACTATTTTAAACAAAAAAAGTGTACTGCAAATCTGTAAATGATCAGGAAAAACTTTAAAGGAAATAATGAGTGGGAAGTCATGCAATTCTCAAAAGTATGTGGAATGTCAGGTCAGGCCATCCCCAGGTCAGATGATAGCTAATAATGTAACAACTTCTTTATCAACAAAGCAGACAGCTTAAGATCTTGCATGCCATTAGAAATCATTTTAACATGCAACATTGTTAAGAGTATCATGAGGGATAAAACATGTCGTTTTGCATGACAGAGGGAATCAAAACACAGTTGACATGTTTTTAAAATTGCTATAGACTGCTTACCAAACCAATACATCATATTTGTAATAGATGCTTACTCAGCAGGACCAGGCTATGGAAAGAGTCTAAAATCATAAACAGAGAAAAAGCAGGATTTATTGGCTTCAACTGTAGACCTATTAGTATGCTACTTGCCAAGTTCAAATGAAATGGTTTTTCACCTTTAGTTGTTGTGTTGTAGTGTAATAATTTCTAGGACCCAAGTGCAAAAACACAGACAGTGAGCAGAAGTAAAGGTTATAGTTACAAACCGTAAAATGTGCGAAAATAGTGAATCTTTCTTGTAGTTGGCTGGTAAGTAATGAGAGCTGGGAAGGCGGCTAAGCACACAGGAATAGGCACCGAGGTAGACTTGCACAATTCTCCAGGGGAGGTGAGGAGCACAGGCAAAAATCACAGTCAGAAACAAGAATGTCCCAGAGAAGCAAATATCACTTCAGGTAGCAGTCGTAACCCAGTTCCAGACACAGAGAGCGGCACCGCTGACCATAACATTTTGCTTGAATAAAGAGTTACCTCTCTGGCATAACGCCACAAGTGTGCTTCAATGGCAGTTTTTTCTGACAGCAAAAAAATATTTTGCGGTGTTCCATAAGGAAATAGTGTGGGTCCACATTTATTTTTTATTTTTATAAATGACTTATCATATGTTTTTAAAAATGTCGATGTTCTTATGTATGCTGATGACTCAACTTTGTAGTCCACCAACATCAGTGGAGCTGAGAGAGAATCTATAGGTTGAGTTGTATACCAATTTTAAATGTGTGAGAATTAGTACTGAACATTGCTTAAATGTATTGTATTGTGTATTGTATTATGAATGTTCTTGCTAACTTTGTCTATCAGTTGAGCAGGCCACTAAAACCAAATTACTGCATGTTAAATAAGATACTTTATGGTCTTGGTCTGATCAGATTAATGACAGTGTTTCCATGATGGTAAAGCTCATTGCAATTTCAAGGAAATGTTTTGCATGTGTTCCATCTTCTGTTATGATTAACCAGGTAACCACAATACACAGTGAACTGATCAACACATTCCATGAGTTTTATCCAAGACAGTAAACCACCTTGTTAATCTTTAATCACTACTGTTTGATTCTTTTTTTGTAGTTTTATAAGAATTTTCCCAAAGCAGTATATCAGCTATGCTTTTGTGCTCTTGTGGTTGTAAACACCCTCACTGACAACAGACTTAACATTTTGACATTACGCAGATGCCAATGGATATTGTTTTGGTTATGACTTTATTAGATTTTTGCATGTGTAATTAATCAGAGTTTTTGCTGTGATTAGAATTAGAACACAAACTCCAATCACTTTACCAGTCTCCTCAAAGCGACCTGGTAGAACGTGGTAATGTTTTTTGTTGTAAGAGGATTCATTGATCTTGCATAAAGTTTCAGGGTTTTAGTTCTTAAGATAAGGGGGTATCTGCTATCGTAAAATGCGAATCCTTCATCCTTCTAGCAAGCAACAGTTGAGGTTTTCATAATACCTAAGCATTTTTCCTCTCCTCAAAAGACTGATTGAACATTTCAATCACAGACCAAATCCCTGAAACTCTCCAGTCTACGATTAATGAAACATATGTGAAACTTAACGTCAGTCTGACTGATTAAAACCTGGCTTTTCACACAGGTTGCTTCATTCATGTTGAACATATTGAGGCAGAAGAGTTTCCTAATTTCTTCCAGAACTCCAACACATATACAAGACACACAGCAAGTCAGTGCAAGGAATGAGACTATTATCTAATGCTGCCACTTTGCCTTATAGAGACCCCTGTGAGATCTGCAGAAATCCCCATAATGTGTGTGTGTGTGTGTGTGTGTGTGTGTGTGTGTTTCCATGAATGACTGTGATTTCCCCACAGATGTGATACATATTACTATGATGCTATTGTAGTAAAAGTTGTATAATTGCCCTCAACCCACACACACACATAGTGTTAACTCACACACATCTGTCATCTGCATATGTGTTGTCCCTTTGGGTTTCATTCAGTGTTTTTAAGCATTCTATAAGTCACAAAACCAGCATTCTAGACTAGTGCACGCCAAATGAACCAAAGTGCACCTGTCACGGGACAGATACAGTACAATGTGAAGCCATATTCACGCTAGCATGAATAAAGTTGAAAATATGAGGTGTCAAACAGCAGATATGTGGACTAAAGTAACATGACTAGAACTCCAGTCTGACTCAGGTCACAAATCTGGTGACTTAAGCTGTTGGTCTCGAATTGAGACTTACCCATGTTGACTTAGGACTTGTTGCTCTTGACTTGGTACTTGTTGGTCTTGATGTGGAACTTGTTGATCTTAATTTGAGACTTGACTTGGGGCTGACCTGTGTTTACTTGTGACTTGTTGGTCTTGACTTGAGACACGACTTTGGACTTTATAGCCAAGACCTTAGACTGAACCGGACTTGCAAAACAATGACTTTTCCCCACCTCACAGAACAATTGAATTTTATAGATCTATTGACCATTTTACTACTTTTCAATTTTTCATTAAGAGATCAATATACTTACTATACATGTGCATGTGAAGGCTAACGCTCATATCCTAAGGGATGAAAAAGTTGACATGTTTCAAACCAAACCCCTGTAGGGGGATCTGGATGAGTGTAACCGTCAGGGTTGGGAGGATCACTTTAACAGTGTAATCCGGTACAATTACAAATTACTTGTCAAAAAATGTAATCAGTAATGTAATCCAAGTACCACAAAATAAAAGTAATGTAACCTGATTACCTTTAGTTGGAGATCCAACAAAGGTTAAAATCAAGGGCAACTGGACTTGGTTGAAGATACTGGAAGATGTTTCGTCCCTCATCCAAAGGACCCCGTGGACACTTTCTTCTTATTTTAGTTAGAGATCCAAGCTTTACTGAGCAGTCCTGGGATATTCTTCCACTAGGGGGCGCTACACTTGCAAAAAGTTTACACCTCATAATTCGCTGCATGGATTCATACGAAATTCGGTTTGTACGGGTCACTGCTCAGTTAATGCATAAAATTTGGTAATAGTTGCTCAAAGTGGGCGTGGCTTATTACAACAAATGTAAATTTCTTGACATTTCTCATTCCAAAGTTCAAAAAATCTAAGAAAATCACCCGTATGTCCTAGAGAGCTGAAATTTTTTCAGCACATCCACTGATTTGTGACAAACTTTGCCTCACTGCAACCTATGGTCAACTCTGAAGTCTGTCACTCTATATTTTTCAGAATATGCTAAATCAATTAACATCTCCAAAAGACTTTCTTCAAACGCTACCAAAATTAACACAGACATTCTCTAGATGGCCGATACCAAGTGTTGCAAAGGGTTTTTAAATCAGCCAAACGGTGAGTCTGCAGTGATATTCAGTATCTTGCTGTAACTTGTACAGAATGCACAAAATTTTCTTGTTTGCTCAGTTTTGGATCAAATGCCATCAAAATAATTGACAACACACCCAAAAACAATTTTGTTCAGAATTTTGTCACCAACATCTTGACTGTTTTAAGTTTAAACTGACAAAACTATCTGGGTCTGGCACATGTCGCACACGTCACTACCTCAACTTTTGAGAAGGTGTGTGGAAACAGCCTCTCACCAGTAGCTCAGTCAGTCAGTACCTACTCTGGAGATCTGAAAGTCCAGGGTTCAAATCCCCATGTGACTGAGTCAGACTTGCTCACAATGGGGGTGTTCAAATCATTGTGAGTCTGAGGTCTCTGTTTTATTTGGATCCCGTGACACTTTCTTCTTATTTTTCTCTGCTTAAAAGTGTTTGTGCAGCTTAAACTTTAAATCTTGGAAACACAAAGCAGGTGGGTTGAACATTTCACCCAGTAGTCAGGTACACACAATGACACTCTCTGATCTCAAGGTGATGCTGTAACAGTTATCTTAAAGTCCAAATTCTCTCATCACTTTAATCTCTCAAGTCATCTGCGTCTGTTATTCTCCTCTGAAAATGTCAAATGTTGTGATTTTTCACAACTTGCTTGGATCCCGATAATTGCCGCTTGCGGCAATATTTACTTTTGGATTACTTCAATGCCAAATAGGCAAATGAAGACAAGAGAGTATCAATGATGTGTTGTCTGTATTTGTAGAGAAACATGTACAAAATCTTCCGGTCCCATGAAATCAAAATCCATGTTTGAATGTTTTTATGAAATGCTTTTCACTATGTCACTATGGCAGTATCTGGCCCATCAATGACTTGATGATATTTAAGAGTTTGTCTTTCCGCCTATGCCACATCTCCCTCGCGAACAACTCCTGTTATGGGAGGGGTAGAACCTGGGAGATGAAACCCAGAAAAGACTCTGTGAGCCTGTAGACTGTTCCAGATTGTAGGGGCCCTGACGGCAAAGCCCCTGTCTTCTGTGGTTTTTAGCCTAGACCTTGGAATAGTTAGCTATGCCCTATCAGAGGACCTCAGTCTCAGTCTCAGTCCCAGCTCATAGGGGGATTAAAGCTCAGGGATATAGAAGGGTGCCAGCCCATGCCTGACCTTAAAAGTAATTTGAAGAATTTTAAAATCAATCCTAAAACAAACAAGCAGATAATCTCTCGGATGTTATGGTCACCTTTTTAAGCAAATTAAAAGTCAAGCTGTAGCGTTTTGGACTATCTTTAGGCAGTGAATTGATTTCTGACAGGTACCTAGGGAGTTACAATAGTCGAGGCAGGAGGAGATAAAAGCATGGATGAGTTCTCCAGATCTGTGGCTGAAATAAAAAGACTTACTTTGGCTACATTTCTTAAATTCTTAAAACATGACCAAACAACTTCCTTTTATACACAAGTCCTGGTCAAAAACTACACCAAGATTTCTGGCCAAGGGCTTAGCATAAGTTCCTAATTGACCTAGGTTTGCCATGATTTGAGTTCTTTGAGCTGGGGTTGCAATGTTAGGCTTGTCACTGGGTCTGATTTAATACCATATCATCACGATGGGGTATAATTGCCAAAGACTTTTCACATTTATCATCTTCATTGTACACTTGTCAATAAATTATTATCGTTAATGTGAATTAAGTCTGTGATTGAATTGTAGTTTATAATGAGATCAGGTGTATTTGGGAAATGTCACAGTGGTTAAAACTTGTCGGTAAACACAGTGTTATTTAGTTGAAGTTTTCCAGGCCTCTTTTGGCCTGCATCACAGACTTTGTTCTGCATGGCTTTGTACTGCTGATTAATTCCAGTGCATCCACAGCTGGGACTGAAATGATGATGAATGTGTTATTTTCAGCTTGCTGTTTTAGAGATGTTTCCTTCACTCAGTCAATCTTTTTAATCTGTTTTTGTTTCCCCTCACTCTGGCTTTGATCAGACACATGAGGAGACAAGCACGTCGGTTTCTCCTGGATAAACTCAACTGGAGCCTGTATTTAAACAGAGACTAGCCCTTTAGAAGGGAGGGGAAATGAGAGAAAATTACCTGCATTATATGTACATTTTAGGATCACTGCATGCCAGAAACGCCAACATCAGCAAGCAACATTAGCAAGTCTTAGCATAGAAATCAAGCATCAAAGAAGTCAACACATTTCTCTGCAACCTTTCCTTGATGGATTTGTCGGCAAAGCCAGAGTTTGACGTGCTCGGGCAAACTTTTGAAATGTTGAACTCGTTTTTAGGCACAAATGGTTATGATTACTGACAAGTTAGTCATTATCGTAAGCAAATTAGAGACTAACCATGTACGCCATTTTTCTTACACATGGGTTTAATTAATTAAAACAACCTGCCAAATCTGTGGGCAGACTATTCAAATCAAGTGCAACCCATAAATATATTATTACATTACATTATACTTTCTTAATGATAAAATATTACATCACATTAATTTGTACTAGTTACTCCAGGTTGTGGATCGTGCATCTGCAGTGGACAGATGTAGTAGTCAGAATGCCATTGTACCAATATGTGCTCCTTCATGCTTCAAGCCAGCCTCCACCTAAAAGCCTAAGATTGTGTGTGCTGAGCTACCAGCCAGTAACAATGCCAACTATTTCTTTCCCCTTCAAGTACTGACGGATGATTCAGATGCGATGCAAAATTGTGAAGCATTTTGAGTTTCATCAAATGGCGTTGCTATGACGATGCAGTGAATTTCAGTGGTCTGAAATTAGTACGAATGCTAACTGGTTTGACATTAACCGTGGTAACCAGACTCCACATTGTCAGATCTTTTCCAAATTTCACACGTTTGACTGTCTTGGTCTGAGCACATCCTCGTGCCAATTAGGTGTTATAGTAACTGCTCCACCTACTGGCAGCAGGAAGTATGCCAGGTCAGACAATCATCATTTGATTAACACAAAATTGTCACAGTCCACACTTCATGTACTTAAACGTAACATACAATCAGTTAATTAATTAATTACAATTCACCCTGCAATGGATTGGTGACCTGTCCAGGGTGTACCCTGCCTTTCGCCCGATGTCAGCTGGGATTGGCTCCAGCCCCCCTGTATGCAGGATAAGAGGTTGACGATGGATGTATGGATTAATTACATTTCATTTTAATTCATGCAGCTTGCAGGAACACGACGTACAATTAGTGCTCTCTATAAAGGTAGGCAAGTTTATTTGTATGTAGCACATTTCAAAAACAAGGCAATTCAAAGTGCTTTACAAAAAACATATAAGCAACATAAGGCAATATAAAAAGACATTTAAATACAATTAAAAAGCCTTAAAATAAAAACAAGGTAAAATATGAGAGTTAAAGTTACAGTGCAGTGTAAAATATAAATCAAAAGCCTCGAATTCTCTTCAATAAAAAGCAGATGTAAAAGCTGAATGCTGCTTCTCCATGTTTAGTTTTGACTGTGGGGACAGTAAGCAGGCCTGAGAGGTCTTTATGGTTCGCAATGTAGCAGAAGATCTGAAATGTTTTTTTAATCAATTCTTTAACAGACAGGAAACCAGTGTAAAGACCTGTACAACTTCTGCACTGGAACGAATATTGTCACCACTTGCGCCAAGTGTGGGAAGTATATCTGTTAAGACCACATCTCATCCTGCTGCATATCCCGCTGCACAGAAACTGACCAGATGTCTCTGTCTTACAAACACACACACACACTACTTTCCAAATAATTATTTTAATTCAATGGCTTCATAAGCACAAAAGTTTTGAAAAACATTTTGCCTAAAGCATCCAAGAACCAATAGATCAAATATTTGGACAATGTACAAAATAGACCTATTAAAAAACAAATACACATAAAGAGTTATATTACCAATAACACAACATAAATAAAATACAGTATATAACAACAAAACCGTGTATGTGTACATGTAACTTTGTGTGTCACATTCAGTGATGTTTCAGTTATGTGCCCCTCAGCTTGTGACATCAGTTTGTTTTGCACTTTGATACTTTTGTATATGTCACATTTTCAGAGAAAGTGAATCTACAGCTCTGTTTCTAACCCAAACCATGATTTTTTCCTAAGCCTGGTGAGGGTTAGGTACCAAAACTACTTGGTTGGGCTTTGCTTAAATACACTGGTAAGATTCCAGGACATGTTACCTCTACATGTATGCCCTTCAGACTTGGTTGAAATCAGTTATTAGAATTAATATTTAAAACATTTTTGCTCATTAAAATCTCTCCAAAAACAGTCTCTCATTGTCCAGCTGCCTTAAAAAAGATGATTGAGGTCATCCATACAAGTGTTACCATATCCATACAGCATTAAGCTTTAGAAGCAGCAATAAGTGTTTGATGGACATTTTGCCTTGCAACAGAGATGGGGACTCAAGTTTGAGACTCGGACTCGACTGCGAATTAAGTCGCACACACAGTGACTTCAGACTCGACTTGAGACTCGAGGTGCGGGACTCGTGAACAATGTTTATTTTTAGGAAACGTCTGATGAGCTTGCCGTTATTCCCCTCCCTCCGTTCCCTATAACCTGCATACGTAACACGTAGTATCAGCTGCGCGCGGCCACACGTGAGAGAGGACAACAAACACCGGCAGCTGCTCCGCCATTCATCATAAACTTTGGCTTTAAAACTTAATAAAACAAGACCCAAACAAAGACGCGCTGAACGCAAATAGGTTAGTAAGCTGTGGTGAGTAAACATGTTTAGCTCAGCATTGGCCATCTAACGTTAGCTTGCTTCTTGCTTCAGCTACGACCGACGAGAGGTTTACTCTGACTGTCATTCCTTATGAAAAGATGAATGAGCGTTTGTTTACTTGCCAAACTTGTGGTGGTCGATTAACGTAATCATTACGTCCCGCTGGCTGCCATCACGTTAATTATTACCGTTGGCTAGAAAGAGGTTACAGGTTTATTGTTGATCATGTAACCTTACAGTTTTAGTTAGTAACGTTATACTGGTTTGAGACTCTAGTGGATTATTGACTTACAGTAGTTTAAGCTGTCAGTAATTGCATTGCACATTATGGTTGTGCTCTGTAAGATAAAAACAGGTTATAGTTTATTGATTTGAGAGTCAGGAGGATGTGTTGACTTAGTAGTTTATAAGCTGTCATTAACTGCATTGCACAGGTTGTGCTCTGTAAGTTAAAAACAGGTTACAGCTTTATTGTTGACTATGTAACTTTACAGTTTTATTTAGTTATAACTTACACTGGGTTTGAGAGTCTGGCAATTTTCACAGCTTAAAATTCACTTACTAATTCTTCTGTGGGTTTTGCATCATATCTTGCCTGGATATGGAATGACTCCACTTCTAATTTCCTTTGCTCAAGTAGAAGAAGAAGAAGAAGAAGTAGGTAGAAGTAGGTTCTTCTGTTTCTCCTTAGAGGAATATGAAATTATCATTCCGCTTATTTGCTTTAGCAGTGTCCCATATCAAGCTGGGAAACGCCTCGGGAGACAAATTTTCTGTAAAGAAGAAGTTGAGCTGTTCTTTCAAATATATTTCAAGCTGTGGGTGGTGAAAAAGATAGGAATTAAAAAGCCAGGCTCCAGGACTATGCATTAATGACACGGGTCACGGGAATCCCACAGGAATCCTGTGACCCACAGGATTAGAGTCAGTTTCACTATTCATCAAAGGAATGGGACGAGAGGGGAGAAAAAGTCAACATGAGCGAGCAGGATGGGAATCATAGATCAGTTTGTATTTATGATTATGCAGTTTTTATATGAATCTATGGTAGTTTCAGATTTTTAGGGATCCAAGCATCGGAGCTGCTGGAGCCCTATTGTTTTTGTTCTCATTATTCTTCTTTCTTTCTTCTTTTTCTCCGCTAAAAGTGTTTGGGTAGCAAAAACTGCTGCATGAAAACTCACCAAAATTGGCAGGGGGGGTTGAAAATTCCAACCACTCATGGTGGTGCTATAAAAATCAACTTTACGTTTCTGCAATTATCTCGAAAACGGCTTCGTTTAAGTCAAACTTCTTTCATCATTTTAATCTCTGGATTCCTCTGCATCTTCGCTCCAAAGGTCTTCTGCTCTAAAAATGTCAAATTTCAATTCAGAAGTCTGTCACTCTATATTTTTCAGAATATGCTAAATCAACAAACATTCTCTAGATGGCCAGTATCACGTGTTTCAAAGGGTTTTCAAATCAGTCAAAGGGTTAGTCTGCAGTGATATTCAGTATCTTGCTGTAACCTGTACAGAATGCACAACATTTTCTTTTCTTTTTTCCTCACAAAACTGGCAGAATGATGTGTAATTTATTTCAGAATTTTCTCGCCAGCATTTTGACTGGAGATCTGATGTTCCAGGGTTCAAATCCCAAGGTGACCAAGTCAGACTTGCTGACAAGGGGGATGTTCAGGGAGTGATCATAGTGAGTCTAAATTTTCTTTTTTTATTTGCACCGTGCTCTGGCTTTTGCTCATGGTTGGGGCGAGTGCCGTGTCCATGGGCCTGGGATCCATTGTCTCCTCTCCTCGCCAGGGCCCTCTTCAGAAGGGTTGGGGCTCAGGCTGCTGCCCCCTGCCACGACGAGGGTGTGCTGTATAACCGGGGGATGGGTTTTGGCCCTCTTCCAGGGGGGTGTCTGGGCCCTTGTCCAAGCGTCTGGGCTGGCCTCTGGGGGCCGCTGGCTCTGCCTGCACTTGGAGGGGCTGTCGGCCCTGGTTCGGCCGGCACGGCTCTCTGCTGTTCTCCCTTGGGGCAAGGCGTGGCTGTCCATGGGGCATGTGGTCTTGGATACTTTGCGCTCTTACCTGCCTTCTGCTGGGATCGGTGCGGTGCTGTTGTGGCCTCCCACTCTCGCTACATTCATCCACACACACAAACACCCACACAGACAAATTTAGGTTGTCTGTGGTTGTCAACAGGCAGTTTCATTATTCTTTTCATTAAGTTATTTATTTAAATGAATTGATATTATTCCAGCTCTGAGGGCTGTGCTGTATTGTTTATTTGTTTTGCTTGACTGTTTCTCCTTTTCATTCTCCCTCAGTTGTTTTCTTATGTCAGCTGTTTACAGTTTTTTTCAATTGCTAAGATGCAATGGTCAAAACTGAAGCCACTTTTTCAAAACTCTTCACACAGTGTGCATTACTAACACGCATCTTGGCCAAACAGTTAATCTCACCTCCAAAAGTCACTCAATCCCCCCAAAACACTTCATACCAGTCTCAAAATAAACTCATTCAACCAAAATACTGGCAACAATTCTCACTCAGATAGCATCTATTGTCACTCATAACACACTGACCTACAAAACACTAACAATAGAAAGCATTACGTAAATTTGTTGAACTTTTATCCTTGAAATGTCACTGATATTTTCATATAAATCAGTATTTCATTATAGAATACAGTTGTTTTCAGTCACTTTGATACATTTCTCCGATCAGAATTAAAATTCTACTTTTTCAACCTCCACATCATCTAGTCGCTTGTGCACATCATATGCAAAAGCATTTCTAAGTCTTCAGAAATTGCAAATTGCACATTTTGACACATTTATGCAAATTATTATGTACATTTTGTCTGCTGTTTCCTACATTATCAATTGCTTACTGTATGTCATTGTGTAAGTCACTACATGCAAAATGGTTGAACACGTCATAATCTGCATTTTCCTACATATGTCTATTAGGCTTGTTTTGTAAATGTGTCCTACAGTAAATTGATGAAGTTCTGATCTGTTGTGCTGTGAATAAGAATCTGTGGCCCAATAGACAGGAACATCAGCCGGAGGGGGTGTTTTCATGTTTTCATTTCTTATTTTGTAATTGTTTCCGTTGTGCTATGCAGTGCTGTAAAATAGTCTTGTCTTTTTATTTTCTGCATCACAATGACATGCTCGGTCAACAAATTACAGTGCATACAGAAAGTGTAACTGTGAATCCTGTCCAGTCTCTTGCAATGTTTTGCTGTAACTCTGTACTATTGAAATATATCTATGCCATACAGAAAAAGTACAGCCTTGTGCATTTTCAATCATTCATCAAAAGTTTAGCCATAGTTTACCAATACAAATAGTTTTCCAAATGTACAAAAAAAAGCGACTGAGAAAAAATGGAAGAAACCTGTAACATATTTTCACTTTATTGAGTGTACTATAGTATATGTTACAAGAATGAATCAGAACTACATTCAGTAATTTACTTGTGAAAAAAAGAAGTTCCTGACATTTCAGTGCTGCAATACACTTTATTTCAGTTGTGATCACCAATGACCACAGTCTGTAATTGATGCACCATCCCCTTGAACCAATTCTGCTAAAATACAAGCACATTTGTTGCTTTACACTCAGCTTGCAGTTTTACAGTAAAACCACATATTTCTATAAAACATAAAATGGATGTAAATTCTGCAAAGATTTTCTATATATATCTGTCCAGCTACAGCAAAAATGCAGGAAATTTGCAAACATTTTGTTTTTTAACAGTTTTGGACACAGTGTGTTAGCATTTGAAAAATGTGCTGCAGATATACAGTGTTTTGCAGGCGGTGAAGTAGTAATGAGAAAAGAGTTCATGAATTTTGGAGAAAGGGGTCATTGAATGCATTTTGTGCGAAAGCAATGACAAGTGATTCACAGTTTGGTCCACATACAGTTCTGTTGCGCTGATTGTGTGTGAAGAGTTTTGACAATGTGACTTCAGTTTTGACCAATGCAGGTTAGCAATTGAAAAAAACTGTAATCTTGAGAAGCTGTAGATCTGCAGTTTCCATTCATTCAACTTACACTTTAAATTTCCTGCTAAACTGAGGCTTTTTGATGACCCCTTATTCTCTTTCTCTCACCTGTCTTGCCTGCATGCCGTGCTGCCGTCAACTGCGTGCATGTCGCGTTTCCTCGCGGGTCTATTTCAAGTAGCCAGCAATTTAAAAATGATAAAATATTCTTTGTGTGGTTAATCAACGGTGATAAATTATCTGAAAGTCCCGCGAGGTGCGAATACCTCGGCACAACACCTCTTCCGCCACCACATACACGCTACGCCTACACATGCGCACTGACGCCCCAGGGTTAGGGTTACAATTTTGGATTTATTTACGCACTTTAAAAACATTTATTGAAAGTTTTTTTCTTTTTACATGTTTATTTACAGCATTAAACATTGAAATGTATATTGTAATAGGCAGTATATTAATTTATTGGGAGAAAACTGGTAGTTCTATGTAAAATCAGACGTTGAGCACCCCCATATCGCCAAAATGGCATGATCCTTGTTTCACTGTGAAGGTTGGACTGTGAGATTGACAGTCGAATCAGGCTCCGCCCATCGAAGTATCGAATCTTCGACTATTCGGGGTCAGCCCTAAAAAACAGTAAAGGCGCAAATGTGAATCTTGTCCATTCTCTGGCAATGTATAACTTTGTACTGTTGACATTGATACATGCCATACAGAAAAGGTGCAGCCTTGTGCATTTTACAGTACACTGATAAATTCACAACATGGCTAAACATTTTGACTATCTTGTTCTTAAACAATGACACAAGGACTTGTCATTCTGATGGCACTGACATGTTCACTGATATAAAGATTTAATTTTGAGAGATAGACTAAGGATTTTGAACAAGTTACAGGCTTTTGCAGGCAATCCACTGCGTAGTACTGTTTGTATGATCTGATTAGAGAAATGCACCTACTGTTTTGCAAATGTTAAGCGACTGAGAAAAACATATAAAAACAAATAACATATTTTCACTTTATTGACTGTTCTACCTGGCGACGCTCGATGTCAGCTGGGATTGGCTCCAGTCCCCCACGACCCTGTACGCAGGATAAGCGGTTGACGATGGATGGATGACTGTACTACAGCAACACACCTACTGTCACGCTCTGCCGGTTGGCCATCCTTTGTGTTGCACTTTTGAGTTTAGTATCTGCCTTAGTATGTTGAGTTTTGGGTTCTGTCCTGTCTAGTGTCCAGTATCTGTTATATAGTCTGTTGTGTTTTGAGGTCCTCTGAGTTATTGTGTGGTCAGTTCATTATCTGTTATTTAGTTGGTCTTTGATTCCATGTCATGTTCTTAGTCTTGTACTTTAGTTCATGTCTTTAGCGTTTACTCCGGGTCTTGTGTTCTCTGTTAAGCTCTGTACTGTGTTCTAGTTCTGTGTTCTGATATTTTGTAACGTGTGCATTTCTGTGTTGTTGCTTATTCACTCTGCCCCAGATCTCATGAGCTTCTCATGTCAAGTCTCTGTTTTCCCCTGCGCTCTCTCTCTCTCTCTCTCTCTCTCTCTCTCTCTCTCTCTCTCTCTCTCTCTCTCTCTCTCTCTCTCTCTCTCTCTCACCTGTGTTGCTCCCGCCCTGCTCGTTAGTCCCTGTGTGTATATACCTGGTGTTTCTGTCTTGTCTTTGTCCGGTCATTGTTCATGTTACCCCCCAGTCTGTCGTGCGTGTACTCTCTGCCTGCCTGTAACTAGCCTTGCTTGTCTTGTCACCCTGTACCTTTGGATTTCTGTTAGGATCACCTTGTTTTTTTGGACTCTGTTAACCAGCCACTCTGTCAGTAAGTGTGCTCACCTTTTGTTTGTTTTCCCTCAATAAACCCCCGTTGAACTATACCTGCTCCGCTCTGTGTCCTGAATTTGGGTCCTCCAACCTGCCTCCACACCACCCATCGTGACACCTACCTCACACAATTAGCCAAAAAGAAAATGTTCTGCTCAAAACCACATTTTGTTCTTTAAACACATACTTGACATTTTAAAATGCAAAAAAACGTTCTCTACATTAGCACGTTTTCTTTCCAATAGGAACAGATCAATCAATCATTGCACAACAACTTTCTAAATACTAACAGTTGATGGCATTACTGAAACTGCATTACTTTTCATGTTTCAGCTCTACCTGCATACAGTAGACAATGTTCAATCAAAATGAATCGATTCAGTTACCTTTTACTGTAAACCACCCTATATTTTTGGCTTGAAGGTCAAATGAGTGCATTTTTGGCAACAAACTATGTAAAAATGTCATCTGTATTTGATAGAATGTGCAAGTAAAAGCTTTATTAGCAACATGAAATTGCAGCCAGTGATCAACAAATAATCCAACCTATGTGGCTTTTGGTTCAAAATATGTAAAAATACTGTCAAATACTTTTACGTTCCTTCTTGGCCACTTCTCTCCTCCAACAAACAACACAATGGTGAAACAAACTACCACATCCCTAGGTATTTACCCCATTGATGCTGTACGTTGACAATACTTTCAATACTTTAAACAATTTTCCTAAACTCTTAACACAGTTTTCAATTAATTAACACATTTCGTGTTGCTCTGACACAAAATGCATACAGTCAACACAAATTTAAAATGCTTGAATTTCTTTTACACACAAGCTCACCAAGATCACAACAATGGATTTTTACTTTCACACTGTGTCAGAACAGAAAACATCATGTTCTAAACCTAACTTATAGGCTAAAGTCAAAGTGAAGTGCTTTTCATATTGTGACTTGAAATACAAATATATCCCCTTTATTTTATCCCATTACTACTGAGAAACAGCTGATTGGAGTTATGCAAATAGATCAATGACATTCCCATCTAGGAAACACACTCACGTGTTGAGGTTCTTTCAGTCGCGTGACCATATGGTATACAGTAAAAGAGGAGCTCTTTGGGCTGATCTTGTGTGGAAAGGAAAATGCCTGCATGAGGGAGAGGAACACGAGTACCAGGACAAGGGAGAGGAGTGGGACAAGGATAAGGTTGAGGTAGAGGACTCAGAATATGTGGTGGTGCTCAAAGAAGGGCCAGAGCTTGGGGAACTGATGAAATAAGAGCTACTAACATAGACCATGTCAGAAACCATGGGCTATCATACAGAGAGGCTGGTGAACAAGTACAGCCAAACTTCAGCCGGGACACAGTGGCATCCATTGTCCGGACTTTCCAAGAAATAACTACACAAAGTATCTTTTACAGTTTTTTACTATTGACAATTATATGACAATTTTTTCAATACTTTTATCAATTTTCCTGAACTCAACGCACCAACACACCTACAACAAACAACTGGTAAAACAATTAATTTCATGCTCAAAATCACACAACAACTCCAACACTAATTTATTAACACTAATTCAAAATACAAAAATGCACTGACATAGCACACTACCAAATCTACCACATCTACCAAAACACAGCAAATATGTCCCAGAATCAAATAATACCAGGTGGAATTACAGAAACTGCATTATTTTATGTGTCAGGTCTGCTCCTTATGCAATAGACACTATATTGTATTGATCATAGATTATGCTTTGCACTGCAGTGTCGTTGAGCCTCTCAAAATTTTTGTTTTGGTGAGTTTAGTAAATGCATGCAAAAAAAAGAGAAGACAAAGACGGGATTGTTGCAGTAAAGGCTCTATTTTACAACAGGACAAAAATTACAGTATTATTATATTGCAGTATGAGACAATACCAAATATTCAAACAGAATATGCCACAGAAAAAAAAGTCATATTCTAATCTGCCCGGCCTTCTGCATTTGGCAGATCACACCTGATATCTTCTCTGGCAAGGCATCTTGGGAAGAATCTCTTGGCATGCCTTATCCACCCCTGGCAGTGTTCAGCTGTGATGTCTTGGCATGCAGCATCCATTGCATATAGGAGGGACATTTGGTCCTGTGCACGATGATCATAAACCCTCCATCTGGAAAAAATCCAGTCTCCAAGTCCATTACCTCAGTCTGAAGGATTTATTAATTAACTACAATAAAATGGTTAAGGATGCAAGAACACACTATTTTCCTGAACTCATTACTACACATAAACACAATCCCAGGTTTCTGTTTAAGACTGTGGATCAGCTGGTAAACCCAACCCCTCCTTGTGCCTCAGCTGGAAGTAATGATGACTGTGAATTGTTTTTATCTTATTTTACCAATAAGGTGGTGTCAATCAGAGCCTCTATTACCCCCGTGGCCTCTTACTCAGAGGTCCCTCACCAGCAACAACAGAGTTTTAACCAGTTTTATCCCATCGACTTGTCTGAGCTTTTAAAAACAGTATCACAAATGAGAGTGTCCTCCGGCCCACTTGATATAATACCTACAAAATTTTTACTGAAAGTAATAGATTCTGTTGGGCCCCATTTGATCTCTGTTTTCAACAGCTCCCTATCTACTGGTTGTGTCCCTGATTATTTTAAAATGGCTTGCGTGAACCCACTTTTAAAGAAACCTGGTTTAGATCCCTCCCTCCCACATAATTTTAGACCAATTTCAAAACTCCCTTTTATTGCAAAGATTCTAGAAAGAATTGTGTCCAAACAGCTGCTCACTGTGCTGGAAAATAACAAATTATTTGAAAAGTTTCAGTCTGGTTTTAGGAAGTACCACAGCACTGAGACTGCCCTGCTTAAAGTCACCAATGACCTTTTAATGTCTGCAGATGAAGGTATGTGCTCAGTCCTTGTACTCCTGGACCTTAGCGCTGCTTTTGACACCATTGATCACAACATCATGTTAGACAGACTGAGGCACTGGGTGGGGATCTCTGGTACTGCCCTAGAATGGTTTTCATCCTACCTGTCAAATAGGAAGTTTTGCGTGTCTGTAAACAACTATGTCTCTTCATTCTGTCCAGTTAAATATGGTGTGCCTCAGGGGTCGGTCTTAGGACCCATTTTGTTTTCCTTGTATCTGCTTCCCCTTGGACATATTATCCATAAACATGGCATTTCTTTTCATATTTATGCTGATGACACACAAATATACTTGCCCGTCGGATCCACAGACCCTGGAATGCTGAGTTCACTTAACAACTGCCTTTGTGAAGTTAAAAAATGGATGTCAAATAATTTCCTCCAGCTGAACTCAGACAAAACAGAAATCCTGGTCATCGGGTCTCAGCAGATGGCAAATACTGCCATCTGCTGGTTCCCTAGTAAATCACATTAAGCCTGTGGCAAAGAACCTTGGTGTTTGGTTTGATAGTAATTTAAATTCTGAGCAGCACACCACAAAGCTTGTTCAATCATGTTTTTATCAACTTAGAAATATAGCAAAAATTCGATCTATGTTAACTTTTAAGGACACCGAGACCATTTTACACGCCTTCATCTCATCACGCCTGGATTATTGCAACAGCCTTTTCACCTGTTTAACCCAAAAATCTATTGATCGACTCCAGACTGTCCAGAACTCAGCTGCCAGGCTTTTAACCAGAACAAAGAAATATGACCACATTACTCCTATTTTAGCTTCATTACACTGGCTCCCAGTATGTTTTAGAATTGACTTTAAAATTCTATTGATCACTTTTAAAGCTCTTCATGGCCTCTCGCCTTGTTATATTTCTGACCTTTTAGTCCCATACGCACCAGCACGTACCTTGAGATCCTCGGGCAGAGGTCTGTTGTCTGTTCCAGAGTCTCGACTGAAAACTAAAGGGGACAGAGCGTTTGCTGTCAGGGCCCTGAGGCTCTGGAACAGCCTGCCCGAGGAAATCAGGTCGGCTGAGTCAGTGAACTCTTTTAAGTCCCTTCTTAAAACATACTTTTATAGGAGAGCTTTTCCCGATCTTATTTGACTTTATTTTATCCCTTTTATTTTATTATATTTTACTAATTTTATATTAAATTTTCATGCTCTTATCTTTTTTTTTGTATTATTCTTTACACTTGTTAAAGCACTTTGTAACTTGTTTTTGAAAAGTGCTCTACAAATAAGGATTATTATTATTATTATCTCCAGGTTGAGAAAAACTCCTCAATGGGGTTGAGGAAAGGGGAGTAAGGGGCAAGGAAAAGGGACATCACCCTCGGATGGGTGTCAAACCAGGTTGTGACTGCACGGGAATGGTGGAATGCCACATTGTCCCATGTGATCACATATATTGGCAAGTGGTCTCCCACCTGTCCCCTTTCTGCCTCTAGCACCTGTCTTTCATACAGGTCTTCTAAAAACAGGACAAGGCAGTCTGTGTTGTAGGGGCCAATCTCACATTTATCGTCATTCCTTATCCTTAGAGAGACAAAATACAGTTACATATGAGGACCGGAGGCATATAGTCACTACCATAAATGGTAAAGTTATTTAAACTTTGCAGTAGGAGGAGCCCTTAGACAAAATCCTACCTGTTGGTTTCTCGAAAAGTCTGGATAATAGATGCCACTGTGTCCCGCCTGAGATTTGGCTGCACTCGTTCACCCGCCTCTCTGTATGATAGCCCATGGTTTGTGACATGATCTATGATAGTTGCTCTTATTTAATCAGTTACCATAGCTCTGTTCAGTTAGCCCTTCTTTGAGCACCTCCACGCATTCTGACTCCTCTACCTCTACCTTATCCTCGTCCGGGCATTCCTCTCCCTTCGCCTTGTCCGACTCCTCTCCCTTGTCCTAGCCCTCATCTTCCTCTCCCTCATGCAGGCATTTTACTTACTTTCTGTGTGTTGCTCTATATTGTTTCTTTTCCATGCGAGATCAGCCCAAAGAGGTCATCTTTTATACCATATGGTCATGCAATTGAAAGAACCTCAACACCTCAGTGTGTTTCCTAAATGGGAATCAGCTGTGATTGATCTATTTGCATACCTCCAATCAGCTCTTTCTCAGTAGCAATGCAATAAAATAAGGGGGATATATGTATGTTTCAAGTCACACGATGAAAAGCTTTTCACTTTGACTTTAGCCTATAAGTTAGGTTTAGAACATAATGTTATAACTTAGTGGAGGACTTGCATTACCTAACTTTCTAACTTACTATTGGGCTACTCACATCCATAAACTTTGCTACTACTCTGTACCTACTCTTCTTTATTCCTCTTTACCCACAAAACCCTCTCTATATACTGAAAAACCAATTGGTTCTTAACACACTCAAAATCTGGTATCAATTTAGACATAATGTTATCTGTTCTGACATACAGTGTAGAAGCATTTGTAAATTTGGCTGGTTGAGCTTGTGTGTAAAAGAAGTTCAAGCATTTTAAATTTGTGCAAACTGTATGCATTTTGTGTCAAAGCACCAAGAAATGAGTTAATTGTATAGCCTACACAGCGGATGTTGTGCAAACTGTGTTAAGAGTTTACGAAAATTGTTAAAAGTCTTGAAAGGATTGTCATAGCGATCGTAAAAAAAACTGTATTTTCAGTAATGGTTCCACCTCGTTGTTGCTCCACGCAAAAACATCTCTGGTGTGGTTCTTTGTCTGTAGTGATACTTTTTTCTTTCGCCAAATCTTCCACAACTGCAGAGTAGATAATCTGCTTCCTGTTTACACCGGCACTCATGTACGTGAACAGCCACAAGATGTGTGTTTTCAGTCTTGAAACAGCAAGTATTTATTTGGCAAAACAGTGTAACAGTAGCACAGCGTTGTATACAGTAGACAAGAAAATGAAACCATAAACATGTGTAAACCAAAAGTATCATTTTTACTTATATTGCCAAAAATTACAGTTATTCTCAATTGCTAAAACACTAAACCCTATTGTCTGAACCAAATGCTCAGTTGCCTGAACCCACTGATTGAATCAATCACTCTTTTGGCAAAACCATAAGCACTTTTCACCTGTTTAGACACAACTTGCCAACACATTTTCATTGTGATGCACCCGTGCTGCATAATGGTCAGCACAGGTGTCACCACTTGATCACAACAACTCAAAATTGATCACACTTGTGGCTAATGATGTGAGGGAACATATACAGTAAGCAAATTCAGAGAGCACTGGTTTTTGAGGCCCTACAATGGATAGAAATCTGAGAGGAAGAGTTCGTGTGAGAGGAGGTCGAGGTGGTCAGTGAAGACAAAGAACAGTAATATCTGATGAAATCAGAGCTACTGTGATTGACCATGTCCTTGTCCATGGTATGAGCATGAGGGAGGCTGGACAAAGGGTACAACCAAACATCAGTAGATTCACTGTGTCCACCATAATCCGAAGATTTAGAGAAGAGAACAGGTAATTACCTTTTTTTGACAGTACAGTGTGTAAATGTTGATAGCAATTACTGTATGACATACTATATACTGTACCACAGTATACTGTAAGTAAATATATGTTTCAGTACATCTCAACCTGGAAGATGAGTGCTAGGACAAGGGAGAGGAATGCCCGGACGAGGATAAGGTAGAGGGAGAGGACTCAGAATATGTGGTGGTGCTCAAAGAAGGGCCAGAGCTTGGGGAACTGATGAAATAAGAGCTACTAACATAGACCATGTCAGAAACCATGGGCTATCATACAGAGAGGCTGGTGAACAAGTACAGCCAAACTTCAGCCGGGACACAGTGGCATCCATTGTCCGGACTTTCCAAGAA
This sequence comes from Micropterus salmoides, assembly GCF_014851395.1. Classification (NCBI taxonomy): domain Eukaryota; kingdom Metazoa; phylum Chordata; class Actinopteri; order Centrarchiformes; family Centrarchidae; genus Micropterus; species Micropterus salmoides. Next base: position 27,177,183 of record NW_024040040.1, on the reverse strand, counting down.
ATAACTACACAAAGTATCTTTTACAGTTTTTTACTATTGACAATTATATGACAATTTTTTCAATACTTTTATCAATTTTCCTGAACTCAACGCACCAACACACCTACAACAAACAAATGCTCAAAATCACACAACAACTCCAACACTAATTTATTAACACTAATTCAAAATACAAAAATGCACTGACATAGCACACTACCAAATCTACCACATCTACCAAAACACAGCAAATATGTCCCAGAATCAAATAATACCAGGTGGAATTACAGAAACTGCATTATTTTATGTGTCAGGTCTGCTCCTTATACAATAGACACTATATTGTATTGATCATAGATTATGCTTTGCACTGCAGTGTCGTTGAGCCACCCTTACACCAGGGTAAATCTCCTGCAAGCCATGGGACTTGCCTGTGGTGACATGGGTGTGGAGGCATGCCAAGCCTGGATACAGCATGCCAGGGGTTTTTTCCCCCATTGCCTGGCCAGACAAAATGTGGCCTGCGATGTGGATGAAGTCCTGTGGCCTGACCCAGTACGGCGACATGATGCTGTGGCTGAGTAATGCACTCATTTGTATATTTTTGTACTTTATTTTTACATGGGCTTACTGTACACAAGTGGCAAACGCATAAGATTGTTTTTACAAGTGCTACGTGTAAATGCACAAGATTTCTGTTTTGTCTTTTTGTACAAGTGCTAAATGCACAGGTTTTTTTTGTTTTGCAACATGCATTTAGCCTACAGTGAACAATAAACATTTATTTCTCCAGCTTCATGTCCTGAGCATTGTGTTTTCTATTTTTCTACCTAGTGTTTAGTGACTGTTCAGTAGTGTTTTTAATTTTGATTGACTCGGGGCACGATTTGACAACATAGTTCAGTTTTGAGCATAGATTGAACTGTTTTGAGGTGAAAGTTTGGTTTTGCAAGAAGAGTCTGAGGTTTTGTGAATGTAGCTTGAAAATTGGGTTTTGTGTTCACAGTTTAGAGAAAAGGAGATCAGCTTTCAAGAAATGTGTCTTAGCAATCGAGAAAAACTGTAAAACTTATTTTACAACACTGTGCTGCTGAAATAACCATTAGATTGCTGCAACCTAATTTCTGAAGGTTCAAATTATGGACTCCACTGTAAAGTGACTCAAGTTGGGCTGGACTCTCAGTGCAGCTTCTTTCATTGTCAACCTCTGGTTGATCAAGTGATCAATAAGTGCGGCCCTAATTTCATCAGTGATGGCTCTCCTTCCTTCTCTTCTTTTCCCTCGTCCTATTCCACTTCCTCTTCCTCTTCCAACTCTTCGTACTTGAACTTGTCCTAGTTGTCTTCCCTGGCCTCTCCCTCCTACTCCCCTTACTCTCTGTCCATTGTTGGCATTCACTGTTCAAACAGGTAATCTGACCTTTGACCTATGTATAGGTCTACTGTATACTAAAGCAGTGACTGGTTAGTGATCAGTTAAGCCATTAGTGTTTGCACATGTGAGGAGTGGGTCTCTGACCTGGTGAAGAAGTGTAGCATTTTGATTGATTGGGTTTGGAAAAGGAAAGCAGGTCACATCCTGTTAGATTTTTGTGTCTTAGGTAGTGAATTGTGTGTAGTGTTTTTGAAAAGAAAAAAACTATTTCAGTCATTTAAAACTGAGTGAAAGGCTGAGAAATAGCTTCTGGTTTTGGAGATTTGAGGTGAGGTTTTGCTCTTTGAGTGAGAGATTCCAAAAATCGTGTGACATATAGACATTTTGTGTGTAAGCAGTTGGAAAAAACTGTAATTGTTATATCAAAATTATTTCTAAGGACAATTCAGTAGTCGCTGGATATTGGTATGGAGATGAGCAGGGAAGAGGAGGGGGAGACACAGTACTCAAGAGCAGGAATGCAGGTGCAGAGGCCGTGGATCAATCCACTATAGCAGCCACAGCTAGGCAGGCAGGGTGCAGAGCTGGTCAGGGGCTGGGCTCCAGCCTGGCGGACATGACTCGCCATTACTGACCGTTCCAGCAATGTGTGTTCCAGACCGCCCGCTCCTGCCTGCAGCAAAGTTTAAACTGTCCACTCCTGTGAGATTTGCACTGGTCCCAAGGGATCTGCAGAACCCCAATCTCAATGCAGTCCTCTAATACATACCTGTTAGTTATTATGAAGCAAAATTACTTTCTCCTCCTTATTTTCCTCCTCCTTCCTGAATTTACAGTTATATCGCTGCAGTTTGAGTCCTCCCCCGTGTTTGTGCAAATGAAAAGATTAGGCCAAATGCATGGCATAAAATAAAAAGTACCCTATTTAAAAATTAATACAACATAGTAGTTAAGTAGAAAAATAGGCCAGTTTGGAACAGTACAATGTCAAGTTCAGTCCTCAGCGAGGGATCTTGACCTGATGAGCATAAAACCCAATGATATCACAACTTGCTAATAGAGATAATGTGTTGCAAAATAACAACCTGATAAAGCATTCCTTTCTCACCAGTTGAATGGGATTTTTGTTTCTGAACATCAGTGCACATCTTCTCGATACCAGGGCTGCAAGATGTAACTTAAATCTTGACGCAAGGCTGCAGGCTCTCATCTGTGAGGCAGGAGTGATATTTTGACTTTATGTAGTTCATGCTTAACAAAACTTGCGCTCACAAGTACGTTGATCCAAAGATGGACAGGACTCCAAATGTATATTTCTTCATGTTGACATAGCTGTCGGAAATAACATTCCATGTTCCAAACACAAGTTTGTCGGGTTTTGGAAGTTTCTCAATGTCGCTCCATTCGTGGTTTTGAGCGAAAATAGCCTTCTAATAGGCAACATCTTCAAGATCAGCTGTCAGGCCTTTGAACTTAAATAGCCATATGTCTTCGTCGGCTATGTCGGCTTGTTCCATGTCAAGTTCGGCAGACTTACTCCAGTGAATGCAGACATGTTTAACAGGGATGGGTCTATGTCCTGGACTGGCGACTTGTCCAGGGTGTAACCTGCCTTTCGCCCTATGTAAGCTGGGATTGGCTCCAGCCCCTCGCGACCCTGCACGCAGGATAAGCGGCTGACGATGGATGAATCCAGTTTGCATTCCAATGATCGCACGTTGAAAATAATCACAGTTGATGTGGTTGTGTTCTCTGAACTCTCTCAGAGAGGGGAACTGCGAAAGCGTGCCTCTCTGTAGATCTGTCACCAACACTGTCAGTTTGCGCTCAAATGCTAAAACATCTTCCAGCAGCTGCTGGGCCATGTTCCCCTTTTCCTGGAGACTTTTGTTAAGTGTGTTGAGGTGAAATGTCCACCATGAAGTGTAACTTCTCCAGCTGATCGTGATCTTCCAGTTCTGAATAGGTCTGGTCTTTGCTTTGCAGGAAGGTTTTCACATGTTTAACACAAGCAGCAAACTGTATCAGGACTTCCCCTCTGAACAGCCACCGGACTTTGTTATGGAGCAGGAGTACCGAATATGTGCTGTTGACCTCATCTAGCAATGCACAGAACTGACGGTGGTTTAAGCCTTTTGCCATTATTTTGTTCACCATCTGGATGACAAGGTCAATCACATCCATGTTGGACTATATATATTTAGTAAGACCAAATATCTTATCTATCCAACTTAGAATGCTCGGCACAGGCTGTTCCCGTACATCAACAAAGTCTTACAATCCATGTTTCTACAACATTCTCACGGCTTTCTGTGCTGCTCAGAGTTTCTACCCTCAGCTACCATCCATCTCTGTCATGTTTGACATTTCCATCCATTTTTCAGACACTCTAATCTACCACTTTAAATGAAACAAGACTCACCGTCTGGTCTACCTCGACCCATCTACCCCTTTCAACTAGACTTGTATCTAAGCACATAAAACCCTATACATGGCAATCTCAAGTGTAGCCAGGTACGCTTCCTCCAAGACCCTCTGTTTCAGAGGCAGGCATTCTCCTGCATCCTTTATGTCACCCCCCCGCTGCAACCTAACCTTGACATGTGGAAGACTGCCTTGTGTTTGTTTTTTTTGTTCCCTGGGTGTGGCTGCAGTTTTGGTTTTGGGCCCTTTTCCCTTTCTCTCGTAGACCTGCAGGTTGCCGGGAGGCGTGTCGGCTGCGAGGGGAGCTGATTACACACACCTGCACATGATTTGCACTCCCTCGGGTTCCTGCCCTATTTAAGCAGCGGCCTGACATCCTGTCCTCGCCGGATTGTTAAGTCGTTTCAGTACGTCTTGGTTACCAGCTCACTTGATTAGGAATTATACCTGTACTATGCCCGTTTGTTAAGCTGACTACTAACCTGTGTTTCCTGTGCTCAGGATCTCTACCGGACCCGTCCGAGACCAACTCACCTTCCCCGCCTCCTGGATCTCACTCTCCTGCCTTTTACCTGTTTGCCTCTCTGCCTGGACCCCATCAGCTTCCTTCGCCTGCCTGCTCTGCCTGCTCTGCCTGCCCTGATCCCCGCAGCCGCCACCAGCTCTTTAGTTCAATAAATCTCTGAGAACCAGCTCTAGTGTCCAGTCTATTCCTGGGTCTGACACTTGTTGTGACACTTTACCTACATCCGCAATGATCCGAACGATATTAGAAATGCCCACACAAATCTTTCCATTTAAACTTTGTTTCTGGGGCCTTTGTCCGAAGCAGAGCACGTGACAAGACAGCTTCCCCACTGATTCTCGACTTCCCTCATTCCATCTTTCTCTTCCATCATCTATCCACTACCCTGATTTTTCTCCCTCACCCGCCCCTTATCCTTTCATTTCTCTATTGTTACCCCCTCATCCCTACATCCCCACATCCCATCATCCCTCTACCCTCACAACTTCATCCTTCATCCTTCCTTCCAGACCTTTAATCCATCCCTCCTACATCCTCTATCCATCATATATAATAAAATGTTATTGCAATGGTCTTTGTTAGTGAAACCACTGTTTTCTCTTCAAATAGAGGTCGGACTATATTTCACTGGAAAATGAGTTATAGGTTTCTGACAGTCTCTCTGCTCATCCAAACTGCATACCCCTAACTGATCTCCACAGGGTATAAACTAAAGAAAAATGCAGAGTGAAAAAAACAACTTGTCTAAATTGAGTCTTTAGTTTATTTCTGGGTTAAATCGGTCTGGCAACAGCTTCTCACCACAATCTGAATGTTGTTTCTGACTGTGATTTTTTTTTTTGTGGTTTAGATCATGCCAGTTTTAGCTGGAAATTACAGCTTATGTGGTGTCAGTGGAGGGCAGCCCTGAAGACCAGGGTTTGGCTGGGAAGGAATGGTGCAGCATCACAGCAACTGTACTTAGTTGCGTAAGTACGGCAATATGGGCACAGCTGTTTACCATAAATATTGTTGATTATACAAAAAAATAAAAAGAAGATGCCCACAAACCAACAGCAAAAGGCTGTCATTGTTAGGATGTAGATATGGCTGCCTGCAGAATCTGAACTGAACGCTGCACTAATCAATATTCTTATATGAACACTGGGTAAAATGACCATGTGTAACAGTCTATTTTATTTTAACTAAAGTGAAGAAAAAGGGTATTTGGGGATGTGTCAGTTATACGATATGTGTAACTGATACATTGTTTGGTAGCTTATTCAGCAAGCCAATGCTTGTAGATAAGAAGGAGACATTAGCGACAAAGTTAATGTGGGTTGTTGCTCAAAGTCTCATGCTCATTTGTTTTGTCTCAGGCTGCTGTGTAGCCCTCATAACATTGATTTTAAGGCATAAGTGCAGAAGTAAGAAATAAATTCAACACAACCATCCACAATCTACACACTACGTTAGGTTAGAATGTTTCCTCAGAGATATGCAGTCAGCAGTACCCTCCCTATTTATATGTAGTGAGTTAAATATAGCCACACACAAATAACTAGTAATTGAGGCCTTTAAAGTGTCTTTCTATAAATCTTTTTCAAACACAGGGTAAAGTCTCTGTGGCTAGATGAATGATTTGCTACACTGAATACATATAACAGACAGGCTGCTGATGTCATCTGTTATGATAAAGCTGAAACAGTTTTGTAGGGGTTGAAGGCTGAGGCACCAGCTGCCTCGACCCACACACACACATCTACATTTTAGTTCGGAAAACAGTCAACCTATTATACCATCCTGCAGACATGGATCAACATTAGCAATGATCTTGACTTGCTTTTGGTACCAGGTACTTTTCTAAAGTTTTGAATTGCAGATAGTAACCTCTCAATATAGGTAGGATTCTTAACTTAACACACAAACACAGGAACTCTTGCAGGATCCTTTCATCAGCAAACAAATGTCTGCAATTCATTAATTAACAGGCTGGCATTTAAAAAAAATTTGGGGGTTGAGTGAATAAAAAAATTGCCGGTGCCAACGATGGTAAGTTACTTGAAATTGGCAGGTTTGTGCAGAATGTGTGGATCGCACGAGTGATGATTCTAGTGATGATTCTCTCTGACCAATAAGTGGTATGCATAAGTACACAAAACAAAGCATAAGCGGTATGCTTTGTATGCTTTGTTTTATACTCAGTTTTCCCTCAGCTCACTTGGAACCTCGACCGAGGTGGTACCAAAAAAGTACCAGGTACTACTCACAACTTTTGACACTGGAAAACTATAAAGGAACGGTTTCAAATGAGTCCAGTAGAGCAACACTGTAGCATGCAGTGCAAATATGGCATCAGTTTTGGTCTCTACCAATTTGCCAAGGCTCTTTAGCTGCTGAATTCTCCACTATGTTCACCAGTTAGTCTCTTAACTGTGTCTGTCTGCTGTTTGATGCTGGACAAGTAATGAACAGTAGATTGATCAGAGCTTTTCACCTAAAAGATTAGACTGAACAAAAACAGTAAAATTTAGGCTATAAGACCATTGCAATGAGATGCAGAATCTGTTGCTAATTCTGTGTGGATTCATCACAAGTGACCTCTATGACATTACACATAGTCATTTGTTACATTGTTACAAAAAATATTGATTTAGTGTAGCTTACAGTTTTTATTACTTGAGGATGTAGAGGAACTTTTGAAATAACAGCCTGTATTCTAACCTTGCTGGCATTGCTGTATATCTGTATACCAAGGAACTGTTGGTTCCCCTGAAATTTTACCATTTGAGTGGAAAAGCAACATGGTATAGTAAAATTAACAATTGCAAAATATTCTCACACAAACCTGCATGGAATCAGATCTAAATTTCACATTACAATAGATATGGAACGGCCTCCTATCAACAACCACTGGAGGACTGATCAATTATATAATCATGGTGACTGTAAATGTCCGTCCACAAATAAATAACTCTTCAATTCTGTTTACCAAATATGAAAATCATATTCTTTTTACAATATTTTTATATTTAGTAATTTTTGTATCTCAGTGGCACATGGCACAAGTGCAGTGTTTAGTAGTACACAGAGTATTGTTTCTGATATTTGGAGTATTCATGACCAGAGACATGAATGCCCGTACAAAATTTCATGGCAATCAATCCAATAGTCATTAAGATATTTTAGTCTGAATCAAAGTGGTGGACTGACAGACCAACAGACTGACGGACAATACCATCCATAGAGCCATGCCACACGCATGGCTAAAAACTAAAGCAACAAAACATTCAGATATGTATTTGTTAGAAGCCATGGCTCTCACAAAGATAAGGGGATGCAATTGGTCAGACATAAATCACTCTTTAATTTGCATACATACATAAATTGCATGCAGTAAAAGGGGAAAACCACAACTTTACTCCAGAAATACGTTAATGAAGTAAGGGTGTCATTAGTCAGGGACATGGTCAGCATATACTCTCTGTAGTTGCTCAATTACTGCTATCACACTTCAGCTCTTGTGACATATTGTGTAACAGTTGAGAATTAATTTGCAGTTTGCTCTCTGTAAATAGAAAAAAGCAATGGTCACCCTCTGATCCCAACAGTCGCCTCAGAATGAATCAAGGCCATGTGTATGTACATATGTCCACATCGCTGTTTTGGAGTGCTGCACGCACATGTAAGGAGGTATTTACTAAGCATGCATACCACACACACATTAGCAGATGTGGGCCTCAGAACATTCAATCCTTCTACACGATATTCAGCATGCTGGAAGGTTTCCTGAGGGTTGTGATGCCTTGGACCTGCTCGTAACAGTCAAACAAAGAGAAAAATGGTGTTTTTTGTTTCACCAGCATCTTATAAGTTAGCTTTTGGTTTAGAAAGAGTCCATTAAACTTCTCTTAAAACCTAGTCAGGCTCTGAGCTGTGTCTTTGTTTAGTTGTGTGGAAGCTAAAGGTTCATCTTTACTAGTAGAACATAAAGGGATATTACGTAACCAAACAAAAAGTAAAGTTAAAACAACCTGAGCTGTCTGGCTACTAAGACAAAACTTTACACAAGAAAGGCAACCATATCTAAAAAGTGTACTATACATTACAATATTATTACAACAGTTCTTAATTGGAATGTGCAAAGCATGGTGGGTGAATAAACAATCTAAAAATGTCCCAAGTCTGTGAGTCACTATCTAACATTCCTCTGTATTAAAAATGAGTCAAAAGAGATCACAGTTAATAACAACTTAAACAACTTAAAGAGTAACTTAACATCAGGATGAAAAGTAATGTTTCATGGTGTCAAGACAGCCCAACAATGTACAGAGCCTTTAGCATCTCATCTGCAACTGGCGCCTTGCCGCCGAGGAGCCTTCTGGAGTGTACTATACTGAATGTGCTGTATTTTATGATGTTGAGATGCCAAGTGCTTTAGCTGCAGTTCCTCTAATGGTCAGCAAATACAGACTCTAACTGTGACCAAACAAACCAAATATTGAGGGTTTCTGGGCGGCACAGTTGTGTACAAAGTCAACGCAAATAGACTTGAGACGCAATTTCCTGTCAGGCGGTGCAGAAGGGGCACTGTCTGCGACACAAGTTGAAATTCTCAACTTTAGTGAGAAAGTTGCATGACTCTGTGTCGCGATAGCCTGCCAGCTTCACCGACAGCTTCAGAGCATTGTTTTCGCCGATAGACAGCTGCTTAGCTACGGGCAGCTGGGGAAGAAAGAGCTGGGAGTAGCGCTGCAGCTTTTGGACATATGAACACCCGTAGTCGGACTGGATTATGCTCTGACAACTGCGGCGTTTACTCGCAGGAGGAGCTCAGTGATCACTGCTTTTATTAAATTAACTTTTCACTTAAATTTTTGGGATTGAAACATTGATTTATTCACTCACACTTCTTGGCAGCAAGCCACTACATGTTTCAGCTTCCACTGTTGTTGTTAGCGTCAGTTGGCACCAAGAGCTCTGTTGGATTACTACTTCATATTTATATAAAAACCGGACACAACATGACATTGCTTGGAGAAATGAAAGAAATAAAAGTTGAACTACCTGGTGATTTCAGAAAATATGTCTGTTATATGTCTCTTTTTCCAGCTATTGTTGTACTTTACTGTGAACAAGTTATCACAACCCTGATCGATCCGAACCCCATTCAGAATACAAATTGACAGACCTGACAAAGCATCAGTTCATATGTTGTATGTCAAATCTGCATCATATTGTAGTTATCAGTTTGATCCGTTTATTGCAACTAAATCACAGCAAAATGTTTACTTTGGGTCTCAAATAAGACCAGGAAGAGGAAGATGTAGCATATGTGAGTGGACCTCATTGGAACTCATTGGTATCAAATGAAATGAGACTCTATCACAGAGTTCTGTCTTATTTATTGGGATCCTGTTACCACAAAATACGGAGGCCATATTATGGTCTAGACTTCACCCATTTACAGAATGTTATATTCTGTTTGCATTTTGCCTTCATCATTAGGGTTGGGCCAATAGACGATGCAATCGTTCATCGGCGATGGCTGACAGACATTGTGATTGTAAAACCCCACACATTATACCGCCAGGTGAAAGCAGGTTATAATCACCACAAACATAGTCATTATAAATTTTAAATATGCTTCGCACATTCCTCCGCTAAACACAAAGCACATAAAAGACACAGAACTCGTCTTTTATTCCATATTTTGATCTGTTATCACGGCAGCAAGTGAGCCGCTTATGGGCTTGTTAATGACGCAGCCTATCAAACAACCGAAACCAACATCTGCACCCTGTGTGTTCAATGCTGCTTTACCTTGACTTGGTTGTGCTTGTAAAATATCCACCGTGACTTGTAATGTTATAGGCTAAGTCTTTAACCGAGTGAAATCTCTGCTAGTGAACACATGCACATAAGACGACCACTTGACTTTGACATATTACCAATGTGTTAGCCCCAGTCATAAACTTAAATAAACTGTTTCAGTTCAATTCCATTACCGTAATTCTAGAAATGGCACCAGGTTTTCACAGCCACTGCTGCCCAGCAATTGTTTATTGCTGACAGTCTTGGCTCTATAGTGGGCCACAGGTGGCTCATGTTATTTTCCTTCACTCTATCTTCAATAGCATTGTGAGTCATGGCCTATCTGAAACTCAGCACCTGGAAACCAAGCAAACAGTTAAAGTACGGTAATAGTAAAGGGGGATTTACTGCGTAACAATAGCAAACCATATGTTCCTGTTTCCCATCCATCATTGCTGACACCAGCACACTGACAGAGCCTCCTCTGTTCTCTTTCTCTGCCTTTACTCCCTCTGTGACACGCACTACATAGAGGTTTAACTGTGTGTGTGTGTGTGTGTGTGTGTGTGTGCGCCACTTTAACCATAGATGAACACATACTACACATGAGCAGCTAGTGTGAACTTGACAGGTGGTGTTTGCTTTGGGAACTGTAAGGTTTCCATTCACACCTTCACTGTAACCCAGGCCTGAGCCTGTTACGTGTGTGTGTGTGTGTGTATTACTACATACTGACAGGTGGTGAAAGACCATACATTGCTGAGGGACATATACAAAAACTATCGCTGAGGTTGTCTGCATACACACGCACACACAGCTGTACTTTTAATCCCCCTGGTTCCTGCATAGGTGCAAAAGGAAACCCCACACACCAGACGTTACATGGCGTATCTCTGTTGAAAGGAAGAGAATTTGGCTTCCTTCTCTAAACTCAAGCCAAGCCAGTTGCATGTAAGGTACTTAAGGGATAGCACTGTGTTTTTATTTTACCCATTACAAGCAGTAGTAATAGAGGACTTTCAGCTTTCTCAGCTCTTGAGAAACATGGCTGTGAAAACACAAAGTTAAATGTTATGTATGACTCAGGAATTATTATTTCTTTAGCAAAATTAGAAAATACCCGAAATCTTAACTCTCTTTAAACCTTAATATCTTGTTAATGAATTTGCATTAATCTCTAACAACACACATACTAAAGTAAATTTATATAATGACAACTCCATACAAGCCCTCCAAATTGAAAGACAAAATAAGTAATTTGGCCTAGCCGCTTTCCAAAACTGTTATAAATCACTGTTGAAAAATAAATCTGTTTATGATGTGGAGACGCTAAGTTTAGGGAAAGATCATGATTTGGGTTACAATAAATAATTTGTTAAGGTTAGGGGTACTGTTGGCAGACCCAAGGCAGACACAGAACGCTTTGGTGACCAACAAGCTTAAGAAGTGGTGGCTGTTTAGAAGAGAGCAAGAGGCAGGCATGCTTCCTCACTTTCGTCCATCACCCTCACCTCTTTTTCAACCTATTTTTCAACGTCACCTGACTCTCTTTTGCACCCGTCATAATTCCTATGCCCGCTAGAGGGCTTTGTCACTTGAACGTGAACAGATGTAGTTTCAGGGCACTCGTCAACGTAGTTAAAGTTAAAGAAACTAATTACCGGGCAGCAGCAGGAAGAACAGCATGGATATATCATTCTGTCATCTCATATATCATCAGTTTAAAAGAGCTTCATTTGAGATCTGTAAATTTTCAGGTCACCCAACCGTGTCTACTGGAAATGTATTTATTCATAACTAATTTGCAACAGAAAATACACGTTGGAGGAAAAATAGCACCACCTAGATTACATTTCTAGTAACATAAATAAAGAAATGCTGTTAATGAAGTGGCAGAATGTTGATACTGAACATACTGTATCAGTAAATTGTTCACTGATAACATATTTCATTTGTTTACAGCCAAAATATAATGGTTTTGGACATTACATACCACTACCTTGGTATAATAAAATAACTGTATATGTTGTTATTTTATTCAAATTTTTAATATTTGTATATATGTTCTGTGTGTGGAGTGTGAAGGGGGCTACAACTTTCACTTCACTGTGCAGCACTGTGTTTTATGGAAACCTCATGCAGGTCCTGCAAAAAAATTATTTTACTGTTTATTAGCCTACAAATGAGACAAAAATTAGCTAGCTAGTGTTGCGTAAAAGTCAAAGTCTTAAAAGTCATTGTTTTTGACAGAGGCTTCCTGGGGTGATCCATCCTGTACCTTTTACAGGAACAGATGACTATCTCTACCACAACGCTTCCAAGTTACCGTAGCTGTCATATCTCACGGTACCAGCGTTTCCATGGGAATGAAGCTGTTGAAGCTTTTGTAAAATGCCCCCACTAGGGGGTGACTATCGTGTCCAGTGGGTTTCCTTCCACTACCACCACTGAATATAGTATTCACAACTTCTTTCTGCTGCGGCCAAGTGGCCATAAAATGTATTAATCCTGTTCCCATGCTTCAGTGAACATTAAAACTGAAGTTTTTTTTCCTTTTTATAGAACCTAGAAATGTTAAGCATTGCCCCAGCATCAGCCATACATGTACTGTTTTGCTTGATTTTTATACTTATATGGAAAATCTTTGATAACACTACTTAACCATACTGGATTTTTCACTATTTGAGAGTTATATATTGGCCCATATTTATTTATTTTAACATAAACACATAACATGAATAAGGGTATTTTATATTTATCCCTTAAGTTTTTTATTAGTTTGTGTCCAAGGAACATACTGAGCGGGCTGTTTTACAGCTGAAAAACTATGTGATGGAGTTACACCTTTTCTATATCACCCCCAAAATAGCTATGGTATTTCTGTACTGCAATTTATTGTTATTTCTTGGCTAACGTGTATGAGATACTAATTAATCTGTGATTGGCTAAAATCATCTGATAGCGTCGGCCATGCTGATGTATCTGTCAGGGTCTACCTTACTCTAAACTTTTTTTTATCCTAGAGGAACAATCAGCCTACGTCACATCCTTTTTGTGAATTATTTATGACTTGACTTGTAGCTCTACCACCTTCCTCAAAAGCAAAGCAAATAGTGATGGTGTGAGTGAGCATGTCCAGTACAAAACTGCACATCTTAGACTATATAAACTTCATCCAGCTAATATATGATATTCATTATTTCAAAGGTGGGCATCACTGACTGGATCTCATTTACATTTTAATAAAAAGGCCAGTTATCACAGGCTCCATATATGGGTTTAATTCAGACCCACACACAGTGCATACAGACATCTGTAAAGCTGTGTAATAACTGAAATGAAACATCTGGTAAGCGGAGACAGAGACAGACCTAATGGAAAACAACAACACTGAATTTATCATGGTTTCTAACTACATCTGCCATGACAATGAAGCTTTATCCTGAAGCTGGGAGCCAGTTGGCCAGTCAGTGGTGGATGTAGCCTGAGGCCTCAGGGTTTGTACTGTAGGTCCGACCGCAAACAAGAGACTCTCTTCAGCAGACACTTGATTCTTCCAGACTGCTGGTCAATGAGCTGCTGCTGTGGGCAGATGGGTACATGTGCTCGCATACTGTTTCTAACAATGTTTAAATCAGGGAGAAACACAAAATATTCACAGATCAATACAGTGCCCATATAATGCACAAAACCAAATCCTACTTTCAAGGAATGAATGAATTTAAATTCACAGAGCAAATAACCAGAGCTGGTTAGGACAGAGTGTTGGTGGTAGTGGTATAGCATCAACAGAGGGGAATTCCTATTCAGAACAATTTTAAAACTCTTGCCAAACCTTAAAAATGTTGTGGTAGAACAACAAGGAGGGTGCTGCAAGGTTTGGATAAGCCATGTCCCCCTCCACGCAAGCTTAAAGCAATGGTGGACTGGAAGCTTCATCAGGCTGGGCATCAGGAAAAGGTCGTGGACTTTGGGTTTGTAGAGTGGAATCACTTCTATGCTACTGAGATACCCCTATCAAGATCAAGACACTCCAGACAGGACCAAGACATGGAACCAAGGGATTTCAGAAGTTAAGCATGTATACTATGTGTCCAAACAGTACAGCTTTCTACATAGCTTGCACTTCTCTCCCACTTTATGAGCGTAACGTTGACTCAAAGCATATTTTACACACATTTCAAGTACTGCACACTGCAGTACTGTGGCTTAACACACAGGACTGAAGCTACTTTTGCTACACTGTTTTATTCACTACACTTGACATGTTGACAGTTTATTACAGTATGTTTTATTGGTGACAACAGAATTCATAACTAATGGAATTATAAGCTATTCTAATATTTGTAATGAAGTAGTTTATTATATATGCAACATTTATAATTTATGCGACATTAATTAATTTACATGACTAATACTATAAAAATGAATAATTTTAGTTTATTCTAGCATTGTTTAAGAACAGTCATTTGTTTTATTTATTTATTGTTTTTAATTACATGTACTCTATGTAAGAGAAATACTTTGGAAACTATATACTTACATACCTAAAAGGTAACATATGTACTAAATTGATACCTGATGAAGGCTCGGTAATAGTGACATATAGATAACAGAAGTTATGGAAAATTATTATATCTGAGTAGTATGTATTACATATATACAGTAGTAGGTTATTCTTTTATATAATGGAATAATATCTTATAATTATAATAACAATATGATAATATCTTTATAGCACATTTCATTACAGGTAACAAAGTGAGTGACACTGAGTGATTTACAATTACTAAATAAAACAAATCACACATTGAAGGCTTTTTTGTAGAAATGTGTCTTAAGAAGTGAGATGAAACCGGGACCAGCCTCTGAGCCTGATCTCCTCTGGTAGACTGTTTCAGAATGTAGGGGCCCTGGCAGCAAAGGCCCTGTCCCCTTGGGTTTTTAGCCAAGACATAGTTTCCCCAGATCTGTGGCTGAAATAAACAAGCAAACTTGTCTAAGGGCTTAGCATAAGTTGCTAGTTCACTTAGGTTGCCATGATTTGAGTTCTATGAGCTTGGGGACCAAGTACATGGTCACCTGGTCTATTACAGTAAGCAATGGAAAATGACATTATGCTACAATAAACTGTTTTCTGTTTAACATTATGTAATGTTTGGTGATTTGGTGCCCCTACCTAGGACAGCTGTACAAATATATGTATTATGATTACATTGCTTATGATAAAAACCAAGCAAGTCACCAACTTTGCTAACAGCCGAACATCAAGCAAGCGCAACAACACACGTAATACATTACACGGTATACTGTAATGGAATGGAATAAGATGTTACATTAGAGTAGATAATCTTGCATATTTTATTTCAGTGTATAAAAACATAGTGTAGTACAGAGTACCATGTTGTATGTTTCTGATCTATCCATCCCAGATGACCTCAGTACATCTGTTTGAATAAATGATTCATTCTCCTCCTCTTTGCTGCCAGTGGGCCCTCTCTCGCTGGCCCCTCTCTATTCATGTCTGTTGACAGCGTGATGTATCCACATGGGGCCAAAGTGCTGACTCCAGCCCCTGACATCCTCCTCATTCACAACCTTTGACCCATTGCAAAAGAGGATGTCTCCCTGGACAGGGATTTCCCTGCTGTTTGACAACTGTGTGGCACAAAAAGCCGCCTGGCCCTGTTGACACGGGCATTAAGAGGGACAATGAAGGGACAGACTGGGAGGCCCCCCTGGAAAACAACACTTCCCTGCATATTGGCAAATCACCATATCTGTCTTACCTGACTGGTTATCTTTTTATGCTGAAACTTGCAACTTCGATAATCAGATTATTGTAAGTGATAGTAGTATCAGACACTGAGTAGAGCATACAGCATATAAAGTATAGCTCATTGCAGGCCTGGAATTTCATAATTTTTGGGGCAAGGTCATCGTAGTTTCTAAAAATGCAGCGCAGTGAGGATCCAAACATTTCAAAGAGGAGACGACCATCTGTCTGTTATGGTAACAGCCTGCAGTGTACAGTAGGCTTCCTGCTCAAAGAAATATAGTTAGTTGATCTTTATTGAAATTTTTTCTTTTTTTGTCAAACTGTTATAATCAAAATATAAATGTCACACTCACCTTTACCACAGGCAACATTTATTATAGTCAAGTTTTGAAGCAATGCAATTAGAATTACTCCCATTACTGATTTCAGACATTCCTGTTTGAAGTGATTTCCCCTTTGTTTTAAGATGTTTCAACATTTATAGTGAGCTACACATTTGATATAGCACTTGTTACCAAGCACGATTTTAGCTCTCTCTTCTTTTACTAAAATATTTTTGTGGTCTGTTAAAAAACTCTGCTTCTTTTGTACTTACAGGCTGTGTTCCCCGAACATTTATTTGATGGCCACAATTTTTATTTCTAAAAAAACAAAATTTTATCATTCCTTTGTAGTTGTTCATTAAGATCTTCAACTTAAGTACACTTAACTGGGGAAACCTAACCATTGCGTTTAAAGCTGGAGAAACTAGCAAGAGACTGCTAGAATTTTAAAGTTAAAGGTTAAGGAGAGATCACAATTTCTGTTACATGTCAATAAAGTAAACATATCCTGTCTTGTGTTTCAAGTCATTGTACTTTTTCAATGTTTAACCAGGACCACAATTTCCCCTAACCGTAACCTAGTGCTTTAAGAGCCTTTACAATATCATCAAAAAGCTTAATAGTGGGTATTGTGTCATTATAAAAATATTTTCTGCTTAAATATTTTGCTACTTTGCAGATACGTTCATCAGACATGTTTCCTCATTATGGTTATAACAAAAGTGGCGGCATTTTGTTTCTCTCAACATCTTAACATATTTGCCTTTGCAAGGTTGCAGTTGTGATATACTTTTCTTATTAATATCCACTTTGCTGGGGCCTAAAGCACAGCTAGTTTTCTTTCTTTCTTTCTGCAGCAAGTCATTGGCTTCACAACCTTGCTTTCTTTGTTTTTGTCATTTCACTTTTGGCCTTGTGGGTAATATCACAGGTCGACAGGAGGACCGAGTGTATTGGGTGGGGGGGTTAGGTGGCATTAGTTCCTTTAAGACAATGAGATTAAATGTTGCTCTCTGTCTTGGGTTTCTTTTGCTCATCATATATGATAATAATAATGATGTTTTTCTTCTTTTGTGCCTTTTGAACATTCCTGGTCTGTGGAAAATTAATAAAGAGAGTCTACAAAAAAGAATGTTCCAGGTTTACTTACGTATCCACTTTACTTTGCTGCTGTCCCACTCAGAATCTGTATATGTATGCTCTGGATGCCTTATATTGCTATGAACAACGTGACAAGACATTATCAGCAGTGATAGTGGTAAATAGGAGTGTTCACAGTTAACATGCTGTAGCCTATTTAGTGAATGAATGGGGAAAACTTCCACCATGATAAGCAAACCTGTCCCATCATATGTATGCATAAAAGTAGTCTATTTGTGATGTTTGTCGGATATTCTTACATCTGTTTGAATATACTTACTAAAATGGAGCCTATAGTGTGAATCTGTATCAAAAATATTTATATCAACCTTAAAGGATACTAACGTAGGCAAACGTAGTCCTTCATACATAAATGTTACTTCGGGAGTACAATTATATGTCGCCACAGGTACTTTTTTACTATTATTTTCATACTTCTTTCTGCTTTTGTTACCGTTAACTGGTCTCGTTCTCCGTTCTGCGCATGTCCCTTGCGGTCCACACACAAAACCAGAGGCTGTGGACGGAGAAAGAGAGAGAGAGAGAGAGAGAGAGAGAGAGAGAGAGAGCGACCAGGGATCCATGGAGCATGTCACAGCACCAGTGTTTTCTATGTCTTCTTGTCCACGATGCACTTTAGGATTTCAATAAGATGCGTGTGTGTTTCCAGATAATCAGTTTCTTCCTCGCCGTAAACTTTTACAGCAAGCCGCTCCGAGCTCAGGGTAAGTCTGTCTCTGTCTGTACCTCTGCATGTCCATATTGCCGTCTGTTTCTGCGTTCCTGTTTTGGTAAAGTTGTTGAAAAATGTCAGAACAGTGTAAAATTCAAGATTAAAGCCATTTTAGTACGCTGCAGGTCGGGACTAACTTATTGATTCAATGACAGCTGGCATCCTGTTGGGCCGACAGATATAGCTCATGTAGTGAGAACATCACGCCAAACCCCATTCAAAATCGTTCAATATGACATTATTTTGCTTTCTGGTGAAATTGAGTGAACCGCAGACTAGTCAATAATATGTATTCTGAATCGTAAAACTCCCCTGGTGAATTCGGGTATTGAAAGGTCCAGCAGACAGCGCTTTTTCCAATAAAACCTATACCTTTTAACTAGTTCACAGTGCTAGCTACCGCCCACCACGAATTTCTATCGTTAGGTGTGAAATGACTGTGGGAATAACGGGGGAAACAAGTGTAAAAGTTGGAATTTAATCATTAGTGGAGTATTTTTTTGCACGCAGAATTGAAGAGTAACATCCTTGACATTCACAAAAGGTTTGCCCATTGTGATTTTAAGGTTTCTACCTTTTCCCGAAAAGCAAAGCGACGATATGTGGAGTTAATCCATTATTGGAATGAATGTTAGCATGACGCTCCATCCGTCTCGGAGAACGTGATGAAACGTTATGGGGTTAGCATCCTGTGTAGCGTTTTCTGAGAACATGAGCCTTTGAAGATTTAAGGACGAGTGTGGCGTCGTTAATGTACATTTACCCATTGGGGCTCCTTGTAATATTTGGCTGCCTGTAGGCTATAACAGTTTTGAAAGTGTTCGGCTCCTTGTGTGAATAGCCAGCGATAGGAAGGAAACAGAGCTGATATAGCGGGTCGGGAAACAGTCAGAAGGGACTTACATGGCAGAAGCACTTTATGCCGCCTTAGTTATCGTAAAGCACACAGCTTCTATGAAGACTTCTTAAGATATTTTACTAAACAGTAATTCGGGACCCTCACACACCCAAAACACATTCACTTCTATAACATACTAAATGATGTAACTGGTTGGCGCGTTGTTCAAAAATCATTATGTCTTCAAATACACCTCAGTAAGTTTTGGCAAGCTTCGAGCGGAACGTTATTTTAATTCATACCGGGTATTAATGGATTATAAAGGCTATATGCCACGTGTTTAGCGAAGATTTCCTCCTAAATCACGTTTCAATAGCTTTCCTCGGTGAGAAAGAAAGGAAACCAGGAAATAAAACTGCCTGCTGTTTTGAATGGAGTCTGGCCGCTATAATTGCCAACACTGTGTGCCCTAAGTAAAACGTGTTTGAATGAATGGTGTATTAGCATCTCGGGGTGCTAATTAATTCATTGGGACTTGTTAAGGGAGTTAGATAAACACAGAGGTCTGTGTTGGTGCTGTTGGACAACTGGCCTTGAAATGGCTTTCACTTGTTAATTGGCTGAGTCAACAGGAGCTGCCACTTTGTACTTTGTTGCTACATTTTCAAGCCATTTGGCAAGAGGTCTTCTCAAGAGACCTTCAGCTGATGTCAGTCTTTAATGTCATTTTGCCAAGGTGCAGACTAGCCTCCTTTAGCAAGTGTTTTAAGGGGTTCCATGGGCCGGGTTATAAATTGGTCTAACATGCTGGTGCATAGGTCTTTGATGTTCAGTCCACATGGGTGCAGGATGTGGATGTGCTCTGGCTAAATATCACTTTGTACAGTTTTTTTTCTTACACATCTGTCAGGAACATGAAAGAAACACAGCTCTTAGATCCTCATTTGGGGTGCACATTGTCTCCCAAAGGCTTGTGACAGTAAAACATCTCTCAGGAAATCCAAAAAGGTGTGATGAATAGCACCATGTGGGAAATGATCAGCCGGTGTTGACCTTAGGCAGATAATGGCTTCTTCTCCAGCGTGCTCCCACCACTTATTTTCTGTAGAAATTCCATACATTTTTTTCCTCTACTGAGTTTTGCTAAACTTCTATCCCTCATTTCTTTCATGTTGCAATTTGGTTATGGAGGCTAGCCGTGAGAGAATGCATCTGGAACCAATTTGACTCCTCAAAGCAGAAGGGGAAGAGAAGGGGAAGGAGGGAGGTGAACTGCAGCCCTTTTCTTTCCATGTCCACTGTGAGCAGGCATGGGCCTGAGTCCCGCAAACCTAATTATAGTTTTGTGAACACAAGATTAAAGTGCAGCATAAAGAGTTGAGTTTCTTGGCTATACCTTGGTATAGTGATTCTTAAATTGACTGAAATACAATGTTTTTCTAACCAGCAACCCTTTGCCAGTGTTTTGTCAAAGCTAGATAGAAAGAAAGAGAAATACACTCAGTGAATTTATGACAATAATTAGGGTCATTTTTTTGATTGACGATTTATCGTTTTGGGCAAATGAGTTATATGCAAATCTGGAATGTTTCAGAATATTTCAGCACAACAGTGATTTTTGACTGAGACTGCCGACCTGGCTATGTTCGCTGGAGTTCAAAGCACAAAGTCTCGTCATAGTTGAGATGTACATGCTAATAAACAGACCTCTGCAGAGCAACAGGGCGACTATCAGAGGGCAGACACATCACATAGGCTACTTCATATCCAAGTGGAGTTATCAATTGCCTGCCACAGTCATAGATATTTATAAGCACTTGTTTCTATTTTCTCAGCACTTGTGTAACCAGCTTTTATTTCACAAACGTCAAGTTAACTGTTCACACTTAAAACAGGCAGTACTTACTTCAGTAGTACATATTTCAGAGTAATAATAATAATAATAATAATAATAATAATCTTTATTTGTAGAGCACTTTTCAAAAACAAGTTACAAAGTGCTTTAACAAGTGTAAAGACAATAATACCCAAGAGACAATAATACAAAAACAATACAAGATAAAAGCATGAAAACATTGAAAAGACTAAAATAGATAAAAATAAAATTAGTAAAATACAATAAAATAAAAGGGATAAAATAAAGTCAAATAAGATCGGGAAAAGCTCTCCTATAAAAGTATGTTTTAAGAAGGGACTTAAAAGAGTTCACTGACTCAGCCGACCTGATTTCCTCGGGCAGGCTGTTCCAGAGCCTCAGGGCCCTGACAGCAAACGCTCTGTCCCCTTTAGTTTTCAGTCAGTTTCAGTACATCCACATTAAGCAGATTAAAGATGTTATGCGTCTTTTTCTCTCTGTTTCAGCCCTCCGTCCAGACTAAAACAGCATTTTTCTCCCTACATATCATAGCTTTTCCAAAACGTCCTCCAGGGGTGTATAAATCCTGGCTTGGTGTTTCATTTGCCCAGGGCCAACAGAGCTTTTGTAAAATGATAACATAGGCTGCCCAGTGAGGGTTGTGTGCCACAGTAAAGTTAAGAAGACAAGCTTTAGTTGCCTCTAACTTTCTCTGTGGTTGATCATTTTAAATGCCAACATAGTCGAAAACACAGCACAACTTTTGTCATTAACCTGGATTTTGTAGATTTTGTCAGACGATGTTAGTAGTAGTAGTATACTTTATTGTCCTCGAAAGGAAATTTGTTTTGGACTGCATGGTTGCTGCATGTACATAGAAATATACAATATACAAGTATAAAAAGTATAAAAAGAGGAAAGACAATTAATTTACAAATTTAAAATAAATAAGATAGACTGTTATTCAACATACGTGTAGACACAGGAACAAAATAATTTTTATACCGTTTTAGTTTGCACAGTGGAACTCTATATCTTCTGCCGGAGGGGAGCAATTCATACTGAGAGTGCAGAAAGTGAGTTTGGTCCCCCACAATTTTCTGCACCTGATTTAAAGTGCTATTCTCAAATAACTGTTGGAGATTCAAAGATTCCTCATTTCCAACTGTTTTAAGTGCTGTCAACACCAGATGTGACAATTTGGATTTTAGCTGTATAGATAGGTTCCCAAACCATACTGTAACACCATACTTAACAATACTTTCTAAAACAGCCTAGTAGAACAGCATCATAATTTTCTTATTCACCCCATAAAAACGTAATCTACGTAAAAAATATAGCCTCTGGTGCAGCTGTGTGCAAACCCATTCCGAGTGAGTTTTCCAAGTAAGTGAGCTGTCTATATAAACACCCAAATACTTGTAAGTCTGCGTTTGGGTGATGTTTTGGTCATGTATGACCACTTGATGATGGTCCCCAATACCTTTTGGATCGAATATGAACTCCGCTGTTTTCTTTATATTTATTATTAGATCATTTTTATCACACCACTCAACAAACTGACTTATTTCTGGCAGGTATACATCTCTAATATTATCGTCTTCATCGAGAAGACTTAAGATGGCTGTGTCGTCTGAATATTTAAAAATATAGTTTTTTGAATGCTTACTTGAACAATCATTTGTAAATAAAGTAAAAAGAATTGGAGAACTGACACAGCCTTGTGGGACACCTGTGCTAGTCTTTCTTTGTTGTGAAAGACAATTGTTTACTTTAACGCACTGAATTCTGTCAGTTAAAAAAGATGAGTACCACTTTATGATAGCTTGGTTTACACTCAACTGCTCCATCTTTGATCTAGGTTGTTAGCAACCTCTGCTTTTAACATTGACACAATACACTTTTCAAAACATTTCATAATCACAGACGTTAACGCAATCGGTCTAAAATCATTGTTTACTACGGGCCTGGCTATCTTCGGGGCCGGTATGATTGCAGCCCTTTTCCAGAGGCTAGGAACAGTACCAATGTCCAGAGATTGTTGAAATATAGGAAGCCATACTGGAGTCAATTCATCAGCAAAAATTTTTAAGATGTAGGCTGAAATTCCATCCGGGCCTGCCGATTTGTTAGGACAAATGTGTTATCAGTTGATCTGATTAGCATCAATCAGCAACCTTTCTCTAAGAACACCAGAAGTCTCTATATCGCTAAGGCTGATTGCAGGAGTTTGGCTGCACTTCTCAAATCTTAAATAAAAATTATTTAGGTCATTGGCTTTCTGTAGATCATCTGAAGTAGATACATATTTCTGTGAAGGCTGCATATTTGTTATTGATTTCATAGAGTCCCAAAGCTGTTTAGGGTTAGACATATTTAGCTTGTTCTCCAAAAGTTCTTTTTGTTTATTCCTGGCCTCCCTCAATAGACCATTCAATTCCTTCTGTACTAATCTTACTGCAAGGCGATCTTGGTTATGAAAGGCTAGTTTCTTTTTATTAATACAGCTTTTAATTTTCTTAGTTATGTAGGGCTTATTGTTTGCATAAATGATCACCTCCTTTTTTGGTACTACATTATCCGTACAAAATTTAATATAATCTGTCGTTACCATTGTGGTTTCATCAATATCATCACTATGAAAAACTTCCCAATCAGTACAAAGGAAACAACCTTTCAAGGATTCAACAGTGTCATTCGACCACACATTAACACTCTTAACCACAGGTTTGTGTCTTTTCAGCAGAGTCTTATATGTTGGGATTAAGTACACAATGTTGTGGTCAGAGTTAGACAGAGGAGGAAAAGATCTGGAAGTGTATGCTTCTTTTATGTTCCCGTAGCGTTTGTCTAAGATCCTATTAAGTCTTGTATTGTCTTTAACATACTGTTCATACCCAGAGAGGGCAGACTCCATTTTGCAATGATTAAAGTCGCCGAGAATGAAGACAGGACCTCCAGGTGTATGTTGAAGTTGAACCTGAATACAGTCTCTTATAATGCTCACGGCATTTGCTGCTTTGCCCGACGGAGGGACGTACACAACACAAATCAAAATGTTCCCAAACTCTCTGGGTAGGTAAAAGGGTCTCAAACTTAAACATAAGAGTTCAATGTCTTGATTACATACCGTGGATTTAACTGTCGTATGACTACACCAGCGGTCATTTACAAACACACAGATGCCACCGCCTTTGCTCTTCCCCGAGGTGGCAGATCTATCCGCCTGAATAAGAGAGAAACCTTGTACCTCTATCAGCGAGCTGGGCATCTCAGGGCGAAGCCAAGTTTCAGTGAGCACCAGAAGGCCTGCGTCCCGGAACTCAAAGCATGCTTTAGCTTTGATGCGTAGTTCTTCCATCTTTTGTTGTAACGATCTAACGTTGCTCAGGATAATTGCAGGTAACGGCGGTCTGCAACCGCGTCGTCGAAAACGCTGTCTGACGCCACCTCTTTGACCTCTTTTCCGCCGGCGTTTGCTTTCCACTCTCCTAGCTTTCAGGCAATCCGGAAGGTCCACAGGCAGATTGTAATCAACTGAACGGTACAGAAGCAGATCCTCTCTCGTGTATGTTAGTGTTTGGTCGTTGCTCCACCTGCACGCCATTGTGTGCGAGTAACAGACTGCTACCAGATGCGCGATAAACAAACCAATAAAAAGCCTTATAAATATCGCCATGTCGACGACTTACTTTAGAAATTAACTGATCTTGAAAATTAAAAATCAAGTGTCTAATCCTCTCAAAAACTTAAGAGATACCAGCAACAGCATGAGTCCGTGTCGCCAGCCGAGCAGCGCCACCGGAAATATAGAAGTCTCAGCACAGCAGCACAGCAGTTTGAGAATGACTGCCGGTTAATATGTAGTGTTTACAGGCCACACATTTAATAACCATTTCATTCTGACGACAGAATCTTAAAAATATGTAAATAAGGACTACCATTTTGTGAATTTGGCTGAATTGCTATGGATCATTTTAAATGTAAAAATAGCTAAACACACAGCAGTTGTATTAGAGCTGTGCGATATGCCAAAAAATTCAAATCCTAAACAGTAGGTTATTTCATATCCCAGTAACGATACATATCCCGAAATTGTGCCGTATTAAAACCCCCCTCCAGCCAGTTTTAACTGCCGTTTTTGGTGAACGTTCTTCCTCAAACAGAGAATGGGGGTGTGGTTAATAGTCGGACGTAATACATTATCATGACAACCAAAAACTGACCGGCTGGAGGGAACAATATGTTGTGTTAACATCACTACACTGTAAAGTTTAGTACACTTTACTGTCTGGCAGGAGTAGCTATTACTTACCTATGATAGAAACTAATGTGCGAGTATCAGCTGTTATCAATCATACAGTCGATGGTCCTGTCACGCACTGCACACGATAACTCCCACTACGTTTTATGGTGCGCTTTACTGCGGGGGTGTGGTGGGTGCCTCCGCCGATGCATTGGTAAATGCATGTTGCAGACTGTGTATAAGACGGTGGCAGGTGAAAATGCGACGCGTTTTCTGTCATCTGTCCTCCAACACCGCACGCACAAATGCCAAAATGAAAATGAACAGCACACTAAACCAAGGAAAATAAAAAATAAAATGAAGACCCTCTGTTAGCTAACTTTCTGCAATAACTATGCTAGCTAACTACACCTGGCTAACTAAACTAAATTAACTTAACTTAGCTAACTAAACTAGAAAGACAACCCGACCATCAGACACAGAGAGACATTCCTACTGTAAGTCCTAAGTAAATGACATGATAAATTGGTTAGCTGGCTCACAACCATGTTTATCGGTTTAATGCTCTGACTTAACGAGGCGTGACGGCATGACAGTGCGCCTGCGCTAGCTTGGAGAATGACGTATGACTTATGGAATTACTATAGTCATACGTCACCACCGCGTTTTAACAACTAAGCAACTTTTGCAACTTTGAGCACAAAATTAAGCCATTTGTCAAAAAATATTTGCCGAACTATGTGGGTAATCAACATTGTGAGGAAATGACCATGAAAAATATGAAATATCATAGAAATGTCAAAATACACTGGAGGGGGGCTTTAATTCCTGGTGTATACAGGCCTTAATGAGTACTTTTATTTTGGCTTACAATACTCTAGTACTTTTACTAAATCAAACATTTTGAATGCATAACTTGTGAATGTAAAAGGAGTATTTTTTACATTGTAGTATTCCTGCTATAACTTCAGTAGGAGTGACAACTTCTGAACCCTACACAAAATATTCCCTAATGACAAAAGCTTATATCTATTTTGACTTCAGGCTGCAACAGGCAAGGGACTGATGTTATTATTGTTGGCTCTGTTGCTATTCATTATATTATAACTAATTAAAGGGCTATTCCAGTATAATTACATTTTCTGCTCATTTCCTGAAAGTCTTCTTCCGCTGCCCTTATCATGCTTCCCATACATTTATTTATTTAAAAAGCGCAGCACCTTCTCTCGCTCATTAACACCACTGCACAAATCTGTCCAACACAACGCTGTCAATGTCGGAGACCCATCTTGGAAAAGTTATTAGTACACATGTAAGGAGCCTAGCTAATAAGGAGAGGTAAGATAATGTTAGAATACAGATGGGTTGTCATGGTTAGCACGCTGGATATAGATGGTAGTCAATATCGACTGCAAACTTATTTTCCGTTTAATTTGAATGGGCTACAGTTGGCTGACTGTTGGCTTGACTGGGTTGTGGCTGGCAGAAGGCAGATCCACAGAGAATGAAGTCAGTCAGTGGACTGTTTGGTTTTGGAGACGTGGATATTAAATATTAGAACAAGAAACAACAAGAAATTTCTTCAAATCTTAAAATTCCAAAATACATTTTAGATTGTAAAAAATAGTTGAATGGTAATAGTTTGGAGCAGGTGTTGTATGATTTAGATGCTTTAGTTATTGTGTGAGTGTTAGCTGTGGTCAGAGAGGAAACCTCTATCATTATTATATTAGCCACACTGATTGGCTACAGTCAGTCTGATATACTGGCAAAGTGACACATCAGTCTGAATCTGGTGAGCATGTTGGTGCTATAGAGCAGACAACATTGTTCATGTTAGCAGAGCTCTCATTCTTCCCCTCTTTCTTTGGTTTATCCAGTTAAAATCTGTTCTATTTTCCCGTGACACCTTTCTCCACATTCACACAGTTACACATTTGCACAGACTACAGTCTCCTACTGTTGGCCATTCAGCGTCTTCACTGGAGCAGTGGAAGTAGGGGAGACAGTTAGTTTGCCCACCCACATTTACAATTCCTGGGATGCTCACTATATTTTAGTTTTTGACATCTGAGATTCCCAGAGCAAACGCAGTATTTTCTGTAGCTGTTACCACTGCCAGGATCATTAGGGCTGGTATTCTTTCAGAATCCATTTTCGATTCAATCACTAGAAAAGGGGGTATTATGATTGTCAGGCTTTCACTCCAGTGAAGTGTGTACCAAACCATTCTCTCATGTTTTTAGTCCACTGAATTACCTGCAGCTATGCTAAATGGTGTTGATAAAGGTCTCGCCAAAGGACTGCGGTGGAAAATTAGCCATCTGACTTAGACTGGCACCTTTACAGAAATGTTGATTCATGTGCGTTGTCCTAAATAAATTAAGACATTATTGACTGAAACAACGGTTACTGTCTGACAGGAACAGAAATAAAGAGTACATAGCATTTGAAAATGCAACAATGTGGAAACATGTCAGTCTACTGCCTGTATGAGAATAATGAAATAAAATCTAAATTACTAACCACTGTTTTTCTAGAGTCAGACAGCTCTGCTGTGTTGTTACTGATGCTATAACATCCTCTCTGCTGCAATGCTAATAACAGGGAAACCAGAGCATCCACAGTGCTACAGGTGCAGGTTAGTGTTGGGCGATGTCTACAATGAAACA
The DNA here is from genome assembly GCF_014851395.1 of Micropterus salmoides. Lineage (NCBI taxonomy): Eukaryota > Metazoa > Chordata > Actinopteri > Centrarchiformes > Centrarchidae > Micropterus > Micropterus salmoides. The sequence continues at coordinate 27,149,500 of NW_024040040.1, read as the reverse complement.
TCGGGATGGACGATGGCATCGTCTATCAGCCCAACCCTAGTGCAGGTCTTTTGAAATGAAGCAGTCCATTAATTAGAGCTACTTTTGTTGCCTGATCAGACTTGGCTGAAAGTTCTGTAAAGGATGGGCTTTGGTTGGTTTGCTTGAACTGGAGTTCAGCGCTCCTCTTTGCTAAAGTTAGTCTGTGAGTGATGACCACGATGTATTAACCCAAAGTTTTACATCTGTCATAAAAAGCTAGTTATTAACAGATGGGAGTTACACTGTTCACTCATGACATGGCTCTGCCTGAGAAACAGTAAATTAATCAATTCCAGAATCATAGAAGATAAGAACTGTGATTCTTATGTAAACTGATTTGTCCTCCACCTCTATGGATTAACTCCAAATAAATCCTTCTATCATTTATCATTACATCTTTCCTTTACTGAGTTGATATGGGAATCAAGTTGAGGTAGGGCTCGGTGATATGGCTGTGCCACAATATACGATAAATATCTTGATACACACATACCGTAGATTCTCAAATAGTACAAAAATGATGATCTTGCAGAATATGATGCATTGCTGTAAAATGAACAACAGTAAAATACAACATACACATCAAGACAGCAGTAATATTAAATCCAGAAACATCAGATATAAAAGTAAAACGCTGACAGGAACCATTCAACTGTACAATGGCTACTTTGAGTACATTACTTGTATATTTTTACCGTAGTTAGGTTTAGAATGCAGAACTTTTACTTGTAGAGGAGGATTTTCAAAGTGAGGTTGGTACAAGCACTTTTGCTTAAGTAATGGACCAGAATATTTCACCCACCTGTGGTTAGAACACCCAAAGCTAACTGCACCTGCTGAGCCTTCCCCGTAAAGGAAGGTGGTCTTATGGGTAGCCTGTGTGTGTGTGATGGAGTCTAGCGGGTTTGTTGTGCAAGCGAGTCTTTCCTGGTGTCTGAGGGGTAGATCCATTACTTTGGTCAGCCATAAAGTGTGTAGATGAGCTCAGGCTGCTGTATAATAGGTAGCTTTTCACCGCCTGGACCAACTCGCTGTGAAGAGTAGAAGACGATTCAAAGTGCTTTACATGGGCAAAGTAAAGCATTAGAATAACATGCTACACTCTGTTGTATTCTGACAGATTTAAGGAGCCGACTGGGTTTATATTCTTCAAGGAGGTTAGAAACATATCTTGGCCCAAGGTTATTTACAAACTAGCTGCAGCACTTTAAAATCTGGTCTGTAAGTAACTGAAATGCTCTTTGTTTTCTGTTCTGTGCTGTACCTCACTCTGAGTGACCATATGCGCCCCATTATGTCAGTTCCCATTACACGCACAGGATGCAGTAGGTCAGGTCTGCATCCTCCTTTGAGTCTGCTAACTGAATATGAAATGAGGGGGCGGAACATACTCTACCAGCTGGAGGTGTGTGTGTGTGTGTGTGTGTGTGTTTGACATCTGCTCTTTCTCTGATAGGATTCAGGTGTTCTGGAGGTTTCGTGGATGTGTGCCTGGAGTGTGTGACTGAATGTTGCCTAGTACACACCTGCTGAGCATGTGGCTGACTCCAGCTCCTTACATAATATATACACACACCAGACACGGCACACTCTATACTGTTGTCCTGAAAGTAAAATGCAATGAAAACATTTGCACATTTTTATTAGCACTATGTTGCTAGGCAAAACTCCATAATCTGAGAGCTGGCAAATTTGAACGTCTGATATCAAACTGAACAAACCATTCCCATTTATGCTGCAGTCTGCTATTCAAAGACATTATTACGAGGACCGTAAACATAATTAAGTTTTCATGACCAAGACAACCATCAGCTGCGCTGATCTGTGCCTAACACCCACCAGCGTAAAGGCTTGTAATAGGTCGTACATGTTTTTCATAGCTGTGTCCTACTGAGCCAACTTTTTGTGAGATTCCCAAACAATACACATGCACACACACAGATTCTCTGACAAGGTCTCTGGGTCGTGTAAAAGTCATATTTTCACCAAGTCCATCACAGGAGAGTATTTAAACAGAGCAGGGCAGCTGTCATCTCCCTGAAGTCTGTTCATGGTTCTCTCACAGATGTTAGTCTCTGTGTCTGGCAGATGATATAAGTTCTGTATCAGGAACAAGTAAATGTTCCATTTGTCAGTGTCTTCCACCGAACACTGTCAGAGAGGCTGTTTGAAGTGAGAGAAACTTTAGAGAAGCACAAAAGTCTTTCATTGTCTCATATGTTAACAAATATCAAATGTTGACTCTGTTTACTCTGATTTCTCACATTACTTTTGTAATGGTGGATACTATCAGATCTTACTAATATCAGGGTTCCTACAGTCATGAAAAACCTGTAAAAGTACACAGCCGACAGCAGAGGCGGCGGTGGAGACAGTGAACCAAGTGAAGTGAAGGGTAAAAGTAGTAAAGCGATGTTTCCACCTGCTTTGTCCTATTAAGCTAATAGCAAATTGTTCCGAACAAGCTAAAACAAAAGCCGTCTCTTATCATTTATTTATTTTTATAAAACGCCAGTTGATAACAGAAGTTATGTAAACCATAAATTCTTTGTAATAGTGGCCACTTTAAAGTCGATGTGCTCATCAATATAGCTTTCGCCAACAGACCAATCACAGCCTGGATGAGGCCGAATAATATAAAAAGTTTGACGTGCTACAGCAAACCTTAAGTGTTGAGCTTATTGTTCTGCTTTGATAGTTTGATGATTAGTGATGAGTTTGTACTTAGCATTAACAAATTAGAGACCATTTACTTGCAGAAGGATTTAAAGGGGCTATATGTAAGTTTTTGATTTTAATAAATCAAATTGTCGTTGCCTTATTGTCAGTGGGTTCAAAATTCACTTAGAAATTAAGCACACGCCTGTTTTCTCCGTTGCTTGCATCTGCCACTATTCTGCTTTTAATGTGAGGTCTCCGGGTCGGATTCAGCTCTGCGCACGCTCCCGAGCCTCTCTCAGACTACAGCGACAACACGGCAGCTAACGACATGCAGCCCACTAACACCATAAAACAACCGGCTCACAGCAAAACACAGGCTCCTCGTAAGGATCCAAAACAACGATAAAGGTTTATGTGCTGAAGCCCATCAGACCAAACAGGTTCAGATGATGTCGAGTAAGAACAAAGTGAGCATTAGTAAAGCCAACTAACGGCAACCATGTTACTATCCTGTGTACCCACTGTTGATTTAGCCTGCAATAAAGGATGTAACGGCAAAAAGCAAATGTGGAGCGATTTGTTTACTAATGTTATCCTATAGTGATGCAGCCAGGAGCAGCCAGCTAACGCTACAGTAGCTCAGACCTGCAGCTGTTTTCACGTTCTCAACGTTCAGTTTATGTTTATTGTGGTTTTACCAATACTCAGATACACAGCTTCTCCACCTCTCAGTCGCTGTAACCAACGTGACCCACATAACATAAAACACTGCAACAAAACGGTCACAACAACCTGGAGGAAGAGCCATCCACTAACACTAGTTACAGTAAAGTTACTGACTGCAGTCTAACTGTTTCATTATCATCCAGTACATGTAGCTGTGCTGACATTGCTGAGCCTCCGGTGTCAGATTCACAGATAGTAAAGATAGTTACTGAAAAGCAGCGCGCGAGCTAACAATGTAGCACGTCGGCTAAATGCAGTAACTGTAACGTGATCATGTAACGAGCATGGATTAGTTCAACCTGCAGCTGATAAAACTATTACTGTAATGTTGCAGTGGGAGTTTACCTGAGTTTCCAGCTCTGTCTGTCTATAGTCGCTGTCACTCTGCCTTTTTTCGGGAGGATTGTGCAAATATGCGGCTCGCTGCGCTGAGTGAAGTAACTTACGGAGCTGGTGTTGATCTGCCTCTGAGACGGGAACGTTGAAATAACAGAGCCTGAACATGTCTGAGTGAAAAGCCACAGCCTGCACGCTGGTGTTTCTGAATGAAAACAACCTACTAAAATAAAACTGCTGTTTTGTCCACCTGGATTTAAAATTGTACTAGTCAGTGGAGAGCTATACAATATATAATTTATATATTAACATTATATTAACAGTACACTATTAAATGAACATTATACCTTTTATTTATTGTTATATTATACTAATACACACATTTATAGGCTGCTAGTTCCTCTCCAGGTTGTGGATAGAGCATCTGCAGTGGACAGATGTAGATTAACACTGTAATGATAATAGTCTAAAACTATGTGAATGTGCAGTTTTTACTCAAATAACATCAGATGTTCTTGTGAAAAGCTTCAGAAATATTTCCACCATTTTTGTGCCACAAAACTCTGAGCTAATAATGTTGGCAAAGATAAAAAAGATGTTGTTGTCTACCAAACATGCTCCGTCCATTTTTTGATGCTTGTGGCACATGTCAATTAATCAATGCACAGGAAGTGACCTTTGACCTCTATCCATTAAACTCTCCCCCCACGGAGTCTGCAGCGGCTCTGAGGAATGCAGGAAGGAAAGTGGTAGCAGGCTTCTCTGCTCTGCGTGTTAGTGTGCAACGCGTGAAAAAGTCCATATTCACTGTTTTCACTGTTTTCTGTTATTCAGTCTCATTGCTCTTTCTGGCTGATGTGAACATATCCTTTCTGACATTTATATAAAATGTCCATTCACTGAGACCTGCCTGTGGCCAGTTGTCCCCAATAACATCAAGAGCAGAATCAATGCTGCGTTTTAGATTATAGCATCTGTAGTCAATTAAAGTTCATTTTGTGAGTTAATGTTAGCCAAAATAAAAAATAAAAACGGCTGGCATTTTGCTAAGATGGGTTATTATGGACAGAAAAGCTGCTGTGTTGTTCTCGTGTTTTAAAAGATAGCGAGGGAATTGTGTAAGAATCTAGCTTCAGTTCAAGCCAGATAGTAGTTGAGTACTGACTGACAGCTAAAGCTAGTAGATGTGTTTTCCTGCCTCGCTGTTGCTTATTTATTTCTCAAATCAACTTGCAGAGACTAAGAGAGATTGCGGAGATTAAGCTATATGGGTCCCCACGCCATGGGCCCCTCACTGCACTGAGTTTGTCACCTCTAAATACACATTAAGTGTACTCCGCAGCCTACACATATGACATATTTTGCCTAGAGACCCATTAAATAACCAGTAGTACCTGGTTGGTACAATGGTATTTTCAAAGTTAGGCTTTGTCAGTTTATATCAGGCTGAAGTGGTTTAGAGAACAGATTTGCAGTCATTTAAATTACTAACTGGCCGGTAAACCAGCCTTGACTATTCAAATATAAATCACTGTTGTGTGATATTTCAGTGCTTACTTAAGATGCTCTTCACACTACTTGACAACGACACAATTTTAACAACTAGCAGATGATGTACACTGTGAGGGATGAGTGTCATGTCTTTGCAAGTTCTGTTAAATCCTGTGGTGAAATGAAGTTAAACCAATAGCTGCCTGGAAGGAACGAAACACTTAAAAAAACACATTTAAGAACATGAAACAATGCACCATACTATAGAAAATGGCTGACAGTGGTGTAAAATATACCCAGTGTGTAGTAACTGGGCAAACCACAGTGGTACTTTCAGATGAGAAACTGCTCAAATTCATTTTGGAGTACTGTATTTAAGGGGATAATGAAGCCACATATTGGAACCAGATATTAAACCTGAAAATTTTTCTTTTGTGATTTAGCTTGTGGCCATTTTTCTTAGCTGGTTTATTTTTGTATATTTGTGTGGCTGAGAATGATAAAACACAGTATTAGAGACATTTGCTCCAGTCTCTGCTGTTAATTTCCTGATGTCCTTTTAATATACCATCTGGCCCATTTATACATCAACAACAATTTTTATTTGGCTGTTCAATCAGAAAAGGCTATTAAATGAATGAGTTGAACAAAAAGTCATTTTCATCTCAAAAAGGCTAAATTTAGTGCTTTCTGAAACTTGCAAATGCCCTGAAAAAGAGTGCCAAGCCACATGGTTATGTCCACTCCCTCCTTCCACTCAAACATACACAGGAAACTGGCTGGCAGGAAACTCAGAGTAATGTTACATTTAACTAGAGGGGGGATGGACTGAAATCCTTCTCCTTATCGTCCCAGCAGCTGGCTCCCAGTCATGAGCGTGGCTGCTATTTCCAGATTGTTTGTCATAGTTGGAATAGTGCTTTTTATTCTGGCCATTTTAAGTGGGCAGCCCAGTGGCTCTGATGGGTGGCACTTCAGGGAGGGAAAACAAAACCGAAGAAAATAGTTTTCTGTAATAGTGGACACGCTCTGATAAGCCTGGTAACAGTACGCAGAAACCCAAAGTGCATTTAAAATCTGCTATATTCTCAATTCTGTGTTTTATTCTACATTGCCTCAGTTTTATTGTTTGATCTCTTTGTTCTGCTCTGATTTCTTTCCTGTTTTATCCTGGTGTAGTTGTAATTCTTTGCCATTTTGCCTTTCTCTGTGGGGACACAGTTTCAAATTCAGTTTACACTTGATGAGAAGTACTGTACTACTCATCATGTGAAAATAGTATAATGTCTGTATAGAGTAGCTTTGTCAAGTGTGAGAAAATCACTGAAGTGACATTATTGAGTAATCTCAGTTTGGAGAAGATACATTTATTAGAGGGTCAAATGCCAGCAGCATTTATATAAAAACATATAAAGAAGCACTTGAGAGCAATGTGATTTAGCTTGTGGCCTTTAAAGTAAAGTGTTGATATAGCTTTGAATGTTTAAAGCTTAGGTAGGCAATTTATTTCAGAAGTTATTTTATTATATTCTCTTTACATCTTTACATTCTCTTCAGTCAATAAATGTTATAGACACATACATTTAAAAATCCAGTATCTGTAGCAGGACTGTAATGAGCACGGCCAATCATTTCATTCAGGTCAAATAGTATCAAAAATAAAATAAAAAAGAGCTGAGAAACAACCTCCACACAACTGACCAAGAAGTGGGTGTGAATGTCTGATTGTCGGTCAGACACAGCCCCCCCAAGTTGGAAGTTGGAAAGTTGTTTGTGTTGGGGGGCGGGGGGGCATTATCCAGCATCTAGATGCGGCCACGAATGAAAGCCTAGAACTAAGGGATGTTGGCCTCCCGTTTTTGGTCTGAATAGACAGGGGGTTGGTTACCTTGGAGCACAGTACAGGAGCTCTTGTGCTGGAAGCAGACATGGCAGGCGGGGAAAAACTCCTTGTTGTCCTGCTCAATGGATGTCCATCAGAAACGTTGTTGCAGGAAAGCCAGGGTGCCACACCAGGTTGGCAGGCCAGCCTACTAGACAAACTGTGGTAGAGGAGGAGGAAGCCAGATATCAGTTTATTCCTGTGGGAATCAACACGCAGGGAATGCCAAACAGCGCTGTGGATGTTTTTTTGGAGCCTTTCAGTTTTCAGTAAATCAGTTGGACTGTGGCTGACTGTCAACATGTGCTGTAAATCAGAGCTGTTGTCAAGTAGTAGTTCTTTTTTTAAATTTTTTTTTATAAATGTTGATGTCAAATTGTGTGGACAGCGTCTTCTGGATTTAACTAATTAAAGTTATTCTGTAGTTATGGAGGCTTTTGCAAAGAGGACCTGCATGTAAGAATAATGGACATTTTTAAATCAATTAATTTGAAATCACAAGAGCATTGGTTTAAACAACATTATTAATGCCTTAACACGCTGTAAGAATTTCTAGACGCTTCAGAAGTTTCAGTTTTTTTGTATTTATTTATAACATTACATCACATCACATTACATTGTAGAAGACAGAGGTAAAACCAGAAGTGTGACAAACACAAACAAAAGGCCAAGCAAATATGAGCAAACAGGAATGCATGCAAATGCTACCATAGAATTGTTTAGATTCAAGATTTTTTGTATTATTAATTTTACTTTGATGTCATTGATGATGACCAGAACAGGTTTACATGGTTTCATTTTCAAAAAACACCATAGTTTTGGTCATACTGCAAATTGCTGCAGCTCCTCTTTTCAACCTGTTTGCTGAACGCTTTGTTTTAGTTATGGAGTGATACATCTTGCCTCTACAGGATCTTTGTTGTGAGTTGCACATGCAAGTTCCTAGTTCCTAGTTAAGGACTACTAGCCAATTGGAAGCAGAGTAGCTTTTGTTAAGCTGTGCATGTTCCCCGTACCAGCGTAGCAACAAGGACTGGAGCAAGTTTCAGAGTGGTGAGTTATTAATCTGTTTTTGAGGGTGTGTCGGAGTAGTCGCTAGGCGAGCATTATGATGCGTGTTTCGCAGTGACTTCACCAGAAAGAGGAAGAAAAGGTTGGACTACAAATGAGATGTTTTCAAGCAGCTCAGAGCAGAGTTTTCTGTGGGAGATGGGAAATCCCCATGGGGTGGACTTTGGGCTTTTTCACTTTGCAAACCTAGTACATGCACAAAAAACAATTTTAATTTATTTCTATATTAAAATATTATTTATTTGTCTTAGGTTAATTTACTGGTAGTGTATAAGAAGCCAAGAACTAACCTGATATAATCTATTGATGTAAAATCTGAATCTGACATCTCATGCAATTTCACAAAGACAGAATCTGTTGCATTCCCATCTTCCCCCACAGGAACCAACACAGAGCTGATTTTTCTCTCTCCCAACACTGGAGTGATGCTCCTGCATCTAGTTTGGCTTATAGATGGCCACCAGCTGGCCGCGTTCACCATTTTACACCATATCCACGTCACCATCAACTCCACTGAGGACTTATGGTGCTTTCAGACCAAACGTGAATTTAATCCTCACGACGCTTTCCTCGCGCGAGTACATTCGCTGCAAGTGTTCACACACAACGCGAGAAGGCGATTAGAACTCGTGAAAATTCGTTTGAGTTGGAAATGTTCAACTCACGCGAAGGCCTTCGCGTTGCCTTTGCATCGCTTCGCGCTGCCCGACAGAAAATCGCGGCTCTGCGCATCTTTGCATTGACTTTGTATGTAAACTCGCCGCCCCGAACGCTCACTTCGCTTAATGTGGATTTCTCATGCACTGTGAATGTTACTGCCAGTCAGAAAATGCTTTTTCTGTTTCTTTCTCTCTGCTGTCTCTTAGATGGAATATTGTTTGGTTGTGATGTTGGTTTTGGATTCTTAACATGTCTTCACACACATGGTGCAGATGCTGGCATGCATGTGTTGTGATAATGGTGGGACTGATGCTTATACTGAAGCTGCAAACTCAATTTGACCACCAGGTGGGGAAAAATACTGCTAATGTAATTTGCAGATGGGGCAGACACAAAAGACACATTTACCCCCTAGTGATTAGAGTAACCGCCCACAGTTTGGCCACATGTTCCCTGCAGAGCTCTCAGACCTCCTGCAGACAAATGCCTTATCTCTCTCTCTCTCTGGAATAAGGTGTGTGTGTTTTTTTAGGTTTTGAAGTGACAAGTGATGTTAAATTCACATGTTTCATGTGTGTCATGATTTAGTTGCTAAATCAGTTTCCAGTCAGTTTGTACTTTGTCACATTTATATTTATATTTTATACGCAAACTGAAAATGCACATAAAAACAGGTGTGTATCAGTCATCTGCCATTGACCCCTGAAGCGTTTATGAATCACCACTGTGAGCGCGAGGCCTGTCCGGCCCCACTTGTCACATTGAATCCACTGATACATTTTTGATAATCAGTTTCATCATTTAATGACATACCATTTTTCCCTGGACAAGGGGAACTACTTAGTCAGTGTGTAAATTGTTATTTACAGGTTTCATAGTTTTACCTTGTGTGTACCAGAGATGGGAACTCGAATTAGAGACTCGGACTCAAAAGACTACAGACTTGACTCGGACTTGAGGTGCGGGACTCGTGAACAATGTTTATTTTTAAGAAACGTCTGATGAGCCTGCCGTTATTCCCCTCCCTCCGTTACGTATAACCTTCCTACGTAACACGTAGTATCAGCTGCGCATGGCCACACGTGAGAGAGGACAACAAACAGAGGCCAAACTTGTGGTGGTCAATTAACGTAACCATTTACGTCCTGCTGGCTGCCATCAGGTTAATTATTATCGCTGGGTGCAAACAGGTTACAGGTTTATTGATTATCATGTAACGTTACAGTTTTATTTAGTTAATGGTACACTGAGTTTGAGAGTCTGGGGGATGTGTTGACTTACAGTAGTTTATAAGCTGGCATTAGTTGTAGACGCATTAGGCTACATTGTGTACATTGGTTGTGCTCTGTAAGTGAAAAACAGATTAACGTTACAGAATCCCTTATAGCTAAGCAGTTTTATAAAGAGTCTGGCTTGAACACAGCAGGTGATACAACATTCATTAAAACCACACAAGACTTGACTTGGACCCTAGCTCAAAGACTTATGAGCATCTCTGGTGTGTACAACGTATGATCTGCATGATGATCCTGTCTGAGCGTCTGATTGCTTGTGTTTCTTGACCCAACATAACTGACAGAAGTTTTGGACAAAACAAAAATATTGGGTTTAAACAGAATTAATAAACATTAATTCAAATGTCACTGTTATGAATGATGTATTTGATAAGGAAGCTTAAGAAGGCTAAATTCCTGTGTCTTCTAGAAGAGCAATAGAAAGCATTCCTACTGTCCTCACTGATGAGTAGCACTCTCGACTGACAGTATCCAGACAGTGTTTTGTATAGTTGTATACAAGAAACTGTAAACAGTAATTTAGATGAGTGAATGAACTTCAACAATTGCTAAGAGGCCAAACGGTGCTTCGTTCCAGTGACTGAATGTAACAGTGTAGCTGAGGGGGGGGTTCCTGTGTCTATGCTGAGGCAGAATGGGGCCAGAGCTCGTTAGCAGCCAGCCAGGGGCCTCATACTGTACATGACTGAATGGGCCTCCATAATCCCTCCCCCTCCCTCAAATTATTATGTCACCTGCCATTGTTTGGAAAAGCTGTTTCTGTGTGTGTGTGTGTGTGTGAGAGAGAGAGAGAGAGAGAGAGGAATAGTTCATTTGTTCTCAGTTTCTCAGTTCATTCAGGTCATGAAGTACACAGACAGATTTACAAAATCAGCAATAAAGGTCAACAACACTTGATTTTTAGCCATGCTGGCACTAGGCTTTGTCGGTCCGCCATGGCGCCAGGATTTTGTTTGCACTGAAAGCAAAACATGAAGTGAAAAAGGGAACACTGGCATTGAAACACTGGTAATGGAAAAAGGTGGTATTTTGACTTAGAAAGTTCTGCTGAAAAAGAAAATTTCTTTAGTTAATTTTTAAACTCTTTTGTCTTTCAATGTCACTGGTTTTCAGGGAGTGGTCTGAGGGATGGGGCAAGGAGATTATGATTTAAATTTAAATCTTGACCTGAAAGCCGGGGAATCACCAAAGTCATTAGGATTCATTCTCAGTGGACCATATATAGGGAGGTAGGTTTATAGTCACAATATAACCGGTTATAGAGTGAAACTGAGTTTGTAACTCCCTTCTGCTACATAGTAGACAATAAGGCTGACCCCGAATAGTTGAAGATTCGATGGGCAGAGCCTGATTCAGCTGTCAATCTCATAGTGGAAGCTTCGCAGCGAAACAAGGATCATGCCATTTTGGGAAATGGGGGTGCTCAACGTCTGATTTTACATAGAACTACCAGTTTTCTCCCAATAACTTAATATACTGCCTATTACAATATACATTTCAGCATTTAATGTTGTAAATAAATTTGTAAAAAGAATAAAACTTTCAATAAATGTTTTTGAAGTGCGTGAATAAATCCAAAATTGTAACCCTAACCCTGGGTTGTCAGTGCGCATGTGTAGGCGTACCGTGCGTGTGTGTGTGTGTGTGGTGGCGGAAGAGGAACAGTTGCTGAAGAGACCGAGCCCCGGCTTCACTGGTGTTGTGCCGAGGTGTCCGCACCTCGTGGGACTTTCGAATAATTCATCACCGTTGATGAACCACACAAAGAATATTATATTGTTTTTAAATAGCCGGCTAATTGAAATAGACCCGCGAGGAAACGCAACCTGCACGCATTTGTCGGCAGCACAGCATGCACGCAAAACTCAGACAAGACCGGTGATTTACAGGGGAGATAGAGAGAGAGAGAGAGAAAAGAGTCTTCTAAAAGCCTCAGTTTAGCTGGAAATTTACAGTGTAAGTTCAATGAATAGAGACTGCAGCTCTGCAGCTTCTCAAGATTAAAGATACAATATACATTAATGATTAATGGTAAACAGAAATGAACTATCATCACAGGTGCGGCAGCAGAAACTTGTATATCTCTTCCCAGAAGGCAGCAGGGTGAATGGGCTGTGGCTGGTGTGTACTGTCCTTTAGTATCCTTTGTGCTCTGCAGACACCTCACCTCACCGATATCACTGATTCTCGGGAGATGGGTCCCAATGATCTTCTGAGCAGTTTTAATCACCCCGCTGCAGAGCCCTCTGGTCCTGGGCCGTGCACATCCCATGCCAGTTTGTGATGTTCCCAGTCAGGATGCTTTCTATTGCTCCTCTGTAAAAGCTGACAAGAACTTGGCACGGGAATTTGGCCTTCTTAAGCTTCCTCAACAAAGCCAGTCATTTCTGAGCTTTCTTGACCAGCGTGGAGATGTGAGATGACCATGTCATGCAGCACTCTGCAAGATTATCAATTTCCTCCTGATATGAAGTCTCATCGCTGTTTGAAATCCGGCCGATAATGTGGTTATCATCCGCAAACTTCACAACAGAGTTCTCTCCATGCCAGGGGATATGTCTACACTATTTCATCTCAAACTGTCCAGTAGTTGTTGAGATGTTATAGTCTGGACCAAAGTGGTAGACCGAGCAACTGAGGCGCCAACATTGCCATCCCTAAAGCCATGCAGTTTTGTATTCTTGCAAGGCTTTGGTAGTTGCCTTGATGCGACTGGAATCATGGTCTCCTTATTGTCCAGTGGGTTGTCGCTGTATCTGTCCTACAATATGTGCTGATTTCTAGGTGTCAAGGCTAAAATAATTGCTGTATGTTGATTTGCCTTGTCTTTTGACCAGTATTGGGATTTTTCTGGTTAAGTCTCCTTAAGCCATTAAAATGGCAGTTTAATAACACAATTTGACATAATAGTTATGTTTACACAAATGTGAAATTACAAAATACAGAATAATGGTAATTCAAAGATGTCAATATTTAAATAATATAATAATATTGCAGTTTATATATTTAAATAGATTAAATGAATAATGTGACCGGTGTTGCTTATTGTGACAAACCCACAGAAGATTATCGCCCCACTGTGCAGTTCCCCTGAGCTCTACAGAGCATTAGTTTTGGTTTTACAGTGCATACCCCTTGCTCTCATCCGGCAGCTGTTTTCAGTGAAACAGCTCTGATAAACCCACCGTACACTACCTACCCTGCACCAAACTGCAGACAGATACAGTTAGCGACTAGCTGATGAACACAGTGGAGCATTTGGCGACTAAAGAGACAGACATTTTTTTCAGCATCTGGTAGAGGTAAAAGAGAGTGAATGTTGGACCTACTGTACATTCATCAGCTGGACATGACCCAACATGACTGCAAATGAATGATAATGTTGTTTTGTGTCTGCTGGATGACTAAATAAGTAATATTTGAAGCATGTTCATAAAAACTTTATAAGTTGATGCGTAAATACAAAACAGGGCTGTAAACGTGCGGACGCCACTTCCCAAGCAAAGGTTGTGATCTATAAAAAACAAACTTGACGGGACAATGTGCGGTCCTGTAAGTAAACTCTGAACCATGCGTACACACATAAAGAGGAGAAATGAGAAACGGTGACTCACATGGCAGAAGGATGAAACTGTTTGAAATGAATTGTGTAAAATAAAGGAGGGAAAAATAAATATTACCTCTGAGTATTATAGGCTTAAAGCCTTTCTAAATAATCATACACTTGATTTTCAATGAAGAGCGCAATAAAAAAATTTAAACATAAACAATAAAAACAAACGAGAGATATCTGTTTCTGCAAAAGAACACCTCAAATATGTTGGAAAGTTTAATCCGGAATCATATTAATTAATACTTGCATGCATTGAAATTTATTCTCATAAATAAGGTGAACAGGAGGACAAATTACATTTAAACTGATGCCGTTTTCAATGCGTCAGTCGAGCAAATACGAGTGCATAGTTTCATTTATTGTTATCACATGTTCGTTGCCTTATCGAGCCAAACACTATGCGCCAGCGTGTGGATGTGATGCGCTGCTTGTAAAAACACGTTATGGAAAAATAACTCTATTGTCATTTACAAAATGTCATATTACTTTTCACTCATCGGCAGCCTCTTTAATAGAGTGGACTGTTTATGTAGCCTAAATAAATGTTTAAACACAAGCGGAATTAATTTGGCTTACTCTCGTTTCAAACGAGGGAATCCAAATTAGTACTTGGGTCATCCCATCTTGTACTACTTTGAAGCGCTTCAATTCCTTTAGTCTGTAAAAGTCCGCTGATCAAAATAATCAAAACAGCTTTTTAAGTTCTGTTACACTTCTCTCATCCTGCACCGTGTTGTCGTCTTTGTTATGTTGCTGCCTACAAAATAAAAGCCCATAATCCGTCTGTCAGCGCTAGATCAAATGAATGTCATGTATTTGATATAATTTGATAATTTTTATACTATACTATACTATATAGTAATATTCTGTTTGAAATAAATAAACTGTTTCATAGTAGCCTATTTCAGTTTGGTGCGAAAGGAGTTAAAGGCCTGTCCCAAATATAGGCAGGGTCAATTCAGTGATTTTAGCAAATAAAAGCCTGGGCTATCAAACTTTTACCAAATCTCAGATGTTGTTTTCAACCTGTTATGCCCCCAGTGGACACGAACATTATTTAATGCAGCTTTAAAAATCTTGAAAAGTAATATGATATCTAACAAAATACTGATTTAAAGATCAATCAGCCTGCACGATAGATGATCTGCAGATAGAAACAGAGCAGGTTTCATGTCAATTATTCATGTCAATCATTATTTCATTTTGCCCATTCTCCACATCACATCAGAGTGCAAGCCCGCTTATCATTAGAGCATCAAAGATGAGTGTAACAGACCCAGTGATGGAATCCAGAAACAGCTGAAGACACTGCACCGGAGTGTGCTCTCTCACACACACACACACACACACACACAAACAAATGCAGTCACTTGTGCACTTTCCCACACATGAACATACTGATAAGTGGGTGCTATGGTTTTCATCGCCTGTGCTAAGCCTGTCAAGTACACTCACTTTCCCTTAAGTCTCATAACCTATTGACCACTGCTGCTGCCAGCAGTGGTCAATAGGGGAGAGGGTAACAAAGAGACTGCAGGCTGGTTGGTGGGGCAGAAGGGACTGGAAGCGACATGGATACAGCAGAATTTAAGGCCTACTCATTAATCTCTCATCTAGATCCATTTTGTACACTTGTTTTAAATAATTACAATAGAATATAATAACAATAAGGATATAATTATATATCAATAACGATGTATAGCTGGGATTGGCTCCAGCCCGCCGCGACCCAGAACGCAGGATAAGCGGTTGACGATGGATGGACAATGTTTTGATTAGTGATGTTTACAGATGTTGATGTTTCACATAAGAACCACGATTCCTGCTGTATACGATTCTGAATTGTTTCAAAGATAACAATAATTTAATGCACATCATTAAGTTACGTCGAAACACAAAAAGCTGCCACTCAAACAGGTAGATCAAAGTGCAGCACCTGGATGTTTACAGGGTGCTCCTACTAGAGTTATTTTGTAGTTCATAGTCAAAGCAGAGTGTCTGAATTTAAATCAGTTTCCTCAAAAAACTGTATTTATTAAGGTCTTGAACGACGCCCCTTGACTGTGATATAATAAGCGTATACCATGGCCTGTTGTGAGCTATTGCTTAATTACATCTTTAAGAAATGAATTACTGTTCCAGTATCATATCATGCCTACTGGTTTTTCACCATACTTTTCATTCTTTAGCTGGTATTACCACGAAACAGCTAGCCTATTTAATTGCATTCTGTGTGGTACTAAAAATGTCTTTAGAAGTCGTGAAAACTAGAACACTTTCAACCCTGGATGCATTCTGGGTTAAATAGCTTAATAATTAGCTTTGCATGACAAAAAGGAAGTATTATGTTAAATCTTTTCATACCCCATCAGTCCGAGAATAATCGAATTTGAGCACTATTAAACAGGCGGCCCAAGCAACACATTGCAACTCTTCACAGAACTTTAGTAGCTAGTAGTCTGTTTCATTTCAAAATCCCTGCGGCTGTAGAGTATTGTGGATATTGATGTGCTTCACTGGTAGTAACTGGAAACTGGTGTTTTTCACTCCTGGAGACAACATTAGTAACAGCACAGTGACTTTTCCTTTCTTTTCTTTTCCCCAAACTCCAGTACACACTGAGCTACGTCAATTTTACAAAAAAACACAACATTTAACAAGAGTGTATGGAGTTATTGGTAGTGCATGGAGTGCTGGAGTAAGAGCCTGAATCTGCTCTCCCCTTTGTATTTATGTTATCGAGAATCAGTTCTCAATCATGACACCAAGAATCGTAATGGAATCGAATCATCACATTCCCAAAGACTCCCACCCTTACTAATCACATCAAATGTTGAACTGTTCAGTGTTAACTATCCAGCTTTATGGGTGCTCAATAAGGGTGCAGAGGATTTACCCTTAACCTTGGTAAGCATGTAGCATTTATTACCCTCAGTCCAACCACTCTTTTATTCTGGTGCAGCTATCTGACAACAGAAACGCAAAGGCATTAGTTTCACAGGTGCAGGTTAAATGGTAATGCAATCCTGTGGCTTTCAAAAGAATGAGCAAACTACAGCGTTACTTAATATGAATCTTTGAGCTGAACTGGACAAAATGATTCATTCCTAAACTCTAGATCTGTCAATGAGTATAAACAATATAAATGATTATTAGATAAATCTTGCTTGATCAAGTAGTCACAAATGCATCATCAAGCAAAGAAGAACAACTCACTGTGTGACCTTAATACCTTCAGTGCATTTGGAGTACAACTTATTTGTCTCTCTGTCTCTAGGCAGAAACGTTGAGTGTAGCTGTGTGTGTTCTGTTAAGTCCTCAGCTACTGGAACATTCTGTCTGGTTTTAGTTCTCATTTGTCTTGCCTTAGACACGGTTAAACCACACTCCATCCGTGCACAGAGATAGCATTTCCAAGAAACCAACTTATAGGTCATGTAAGCAAAGTTAAACTCGGATTATATGTATAGGCTATTTTTCAGTGATCAGATAGAGACGGAGGCACTTTACCTTGCTGAGATCAAGTGGAGTGTGTCATCAGTAATGACCTGTCAAAACAGTTTGTTTGTTGAGAAAAGACATAGGAGTGCAATGCTAAATCATTGGCAAACTCTTTTAAATACAGTTTACCCCAGAAGCTTTCTATTCCTTATTGAAAGAGTCCAGCTCAGCATCACTGTGTTAAAGTGTTGTGAGGTCCACATATGTGGAGGAGAAAGCAATTTCACAACAAACTGAGCCAAGTCACTTACTGGAACCCTGGGCTGGGCTGTGGTTTGGAGCTGTGCTGCCAGCCAATGTCTCCTGTCTGTGTGTGTTTATTATTCTGTTTAGCCATGAGACAAGTTCATATTATTTATATGGATGATTTAAATCTCGCCTTGCAACTCTGCGTACAGAGGATAATTATGTCTTTGCCACAAAGACATAATTATCAAACAGTCAGTCAGTGTCTGAACGAAGACTACAACGGTTTTCCCAAGTTTCCCTGTGGTGCCGTCTCTGAGGAGACAGAATCTGGTACAGCGTTTCAGGCAACATTGAAATGGCCAATGTTTGATAGTTTCCCAAACTATCAAACATTGCTGAACTTTTCCAACTTGTTGGACAGATTAGTTGTGTTGCACTATCTACTTTATAACCCTGCTCTCATGGTTTGCGGTCAGTTATGAGTGGTGAGCTGATTTTTTAAGTCAACTGATCCTAGAAACGGCTACCATAGTAACGTTGGCAGGATAGACACATCACTCGTCATTACTGTTTAGGGTAAAACGAAATAAAATGACCCTTTCCCAAACAGAAACCTGCTGACAAGAACACAATGTCAGGCTGAAGGAAGACATTGATATAAAATGATTATCAGGGTATAATTAAGCTTTCATCCATTTTAAAGTTTAAAAAGTTAAGTATCTCAGCAACTTATAGACATACTTTACTGTTACATCACAACTAACGTGGTTCATCTGTCTGCAGATCCCTCCTGTTGCCACCATGTTGCCAACTTGTCGCCTTGCAAAGAAGCTTGTGACCAGGTATAAACACACACAAACACGCGCACACACAAGCCCATTCCTCAGTCCGTTTTAGTCAGCCAATGAATAGAGGTGTTTGAAGAAGAGTGGTGTAAAGTTTTTTGTCTCTTGGCTCTTTGAAGTGTAGAATAAAAGTTCTTTCTCATCCAGTTTCATTTGGGAGCAGGTAATGCTCTCTCTCTCTTGCTCTCTTACTCTCTTGCTCTCTTTCTCTCTTTCTCTCTCTCTCTGAAACCCCCATGGCCTCCTTTATGGCAAAGCGACACAAAGGAGACCTAAAAGAAGCTTGTCTGTGCAAATAGGCAGAGAGTTCAAACTGTACTCCCGCTTTTGAAGTGGAGGTCAATAAAGATGAGGGAGGTTGGACAGAGCTTGTCCAATTGTGCTCTTATTGGTCACCATTTTGCTAGCCAAAGAAAAAAAAAAAAAAACAGATAAAAATACATGAAATAAAAGACGAAAATGTAGAGAAATGGGATGGACATTTTAAAATAAGATAAGAAGGAAGTAAAATGGCCTTAGAAGTGTAATGGCATCAAAATACCCTTCAGAGGTTGTGGTTAAAGTGTTGAGTGTGTGGGTTTTTTGGTGTTGGGGTGTAGGGGATGGGTGTCATGATGGTGGCTCATGATGTAAACATGAAGACCATTTTAGCTCTAATGGAAGCTGCCTTGTGCCTGGTTAGACCCAGAAAATTTGTGGTCCTTCAAAGATCCTGGTCATTATAGAACAAAAATGGCTCAAAGAATCAGCGTTTTCTTTTTGAAAAAATAAATCAGTAGTAACAGCTCAGAATAAAGGCAAGTTTGAAGGAAATGGAAGGGAAAGCATGAATCACAGACCAGCAGGTAAGATTAAAGTCCAGGTTAAAATGAAAGGCTACTGAAATTGGTTGAAGATACTCGAAGACATTTCACCTCTCATCCAAGAAGGTTTTTCAGTTCTGACTCACCAGAGGTGGGGAGGGGTCCCACAAACCGCAAAGCCAACTTCCTGGACTCCACCCTCAGGGTAAGTCCTGGGTGGACAGCCAGACCTTCTAGCCAGGGATGTATTGGGGGGCAGGAATGCAGCTTGATTGACGCTCCTCTGGTAGGAGGTGGCAGTGCAGAGAAGATTGGACTGGGTCTGCAACCAGGTGTGGCGGTGCTGACAGATGAACACTAGCCTCCCGTTCCTGCTCTGTAAAGAGGGGAGGCTGATAACTTCCGTGAGCACTGGAAGGGGGAGAGACCAGTGGCAGAGCATTGGAAAGTATTGTTACCCACAGCAATTGCTTGGACCAGGACGAGGGACTGCGAGATGAGAGACAGTTCTAATATGAATAAAGTTTATTTGCAGATGTTTTTTTTAATCAAGAACAGCATAGGATAGGACAGGAATATTTTTTTTAGGAGAGTGGAATGGGACGGGAGTGACATTCCACTCCCTCTAATGGAGATGTTTGAGACCAGGGCCCCTGAGGGACTGATAAAGGTTGTAGTAGATCAGCAGGGGCCTGGTTGAAGCTCTGGTGTTCTTTCACATTCCTTAGAGGAGAAAAAATCATGACACTGTGACTGCAGACCATCAAGCATCTTTGGTATCTTTGTCTTTCATTTTCACATGCAGTGTTTGAAGTCACTGTAATGTCTAATAGCTGTGGAGGACAAGAGATGATCCACAAAAACATTGAGTCCTCCCAGCAGTCTGAGTGTGCAAAGCTGTAAATCTCACTCACTTGGTTTCATGACTTCACACTTCAGCCAGAGACTGTTGGCAGTGGCTGCATTCTCCCAGGCTCTCGCCTTGTATGTTCAAACAGCACTTAGACGTGTTATGGCTAAGTGTGTGTGTGTGTGTGTGTGTGTGGATACACACCACAAACTTGGATGCCTTATTGAAGTGAGCATATCTCAGAAGTGTTGGGACTGCCTACATCATCCAACACTTTCTCATGTTCCAAGCACATTCTTGTGTTTAGGAAACATCATAATACAGGGCTAAAGGTGCAGCAAGTAGAGTTTACTGTCTCGTACATCAAAGTGATATCTACAATGTTCCTCATTTTAGAAACACAGTCTCCTGTATAAGTTTCTATTAGAATTTACACAGAGGTGTGAATCAGAGCTATAGCATTTTGAAATTTACCTGAGGCCCTGAGCGGCCGAAGGCTCTGAACCCCATAGTGGTCAAACGAGCAGGAGGTACAGTGAGGTGAATAGAAGAAGAAGACCTAAGAGTACAGGTGGGTGTTAATATGAAGGACATCAGTGAGGTACAGAGGAGCGAGGTTGTGAATGGCCTTGAAGGTCAGGAGCAGAGTCTTGAAATCAATGCGGTATTTAACTGGGAGCCAATGAAGCTGCTGAAGGACAGGAATAATACGATTAATAGAAGGGGTTCTGGTGATGATACGGGTAGCAGAGTTCTGAACCAGTTGAAGTTTATGTATGGATTTGAGAGGAATAGAATAATAAATGCGGGATGTGACCAGTGTGTGAATGAGAATGGCTGTACTAGTGGGTGAGAGAGACAGTCGGACGCGATTAATGTTACGCAAATGGAAGTATGCAGACCGAGTGACATTATTAATGTGAGCTTGAAATGAAAGTGTGCTGTCGAGGATCACACCCAGACTCTTGAACTGAGGGTAGGGGGGAACTCGGGAGTTGTCAATGGTCAGATTTAGTCAAAGTGGATTTGGTGCCAATGAGGAGAACCTCGGTTTTGTGTTTCTGTTAAGCTTGAGGAAGTTGCAAGCGAACCAGGATTTGATTTCTGTTAGGCAATCAGAGAGGGAGGTAGGTGGGCGCGATGTGGTTTGGTGGACAGGTATAGCTGGGTGTCAATGAATGTAAAATTCTACGGAAGTTACGGCCAAGAGGGAGTAGATAGATGATAAACAGAAGGGGCCCCAGGACAGAGCCCTGGGGAACACCAGTAGTGACAGGGGATAGCTCTGATTTGAAATGTTTGAGTTGGATGAACTGTGTGCGGCCAGAGAGATATGATTTAAACCAGTCCAAGGGTGTATCAGTATCAATAGAGACTAATCTGTCAAGGAGGATGTTATGAGAGATGGTGTCAAAGGCTGCACTCAGATCAAGGAGGATGAGAATAGTTAGTAGTCCGGAATCAGCTGCCATAAGAAGAAGGTGATTTTTACCAGAGCTGTTTCGGTGTGATGGCAAGGACGGAAACCAGATTAGAATTGTTCATAGAGGTTCAGAGGTAATCGCATAGTTATGCACCAGTCTCCAAGTCCATTACCTCAGTCTGAATGATTTATTAATTAACTACAATAACATGGTTAAGGATGCGAGAACACACTATTTTTCGGAACTCATTACTACACATAAACACAATCCCAGTTTTCTGTTTAAGACTGTGGATCAGCTGGTAAACCCAACCCGTCCTTGTGCCTCAGCTGGAAGTAATGATGACTGTGAATTGTTTTTATCTGATTTTACCAATAAGGTGGTGTCAATCAGAGCCTCCATTACCCCCGCGGCCTCTTACTCAGAGGTTCCTCACCAGCAACAAGAGAGTTTTAACCAGTTTTATCCCATCGACTTGTCTGAGCTTTTAAAAACAGTATCACAAATGAGAGTGTCCTCCAGCCCACTTGATATAATACCTACAATATTTTTACTGAAAGTAATAGATTCTGTAGGGCCCCATTTGATCTCTGTTTTCAACAGCTCCCTATCTACTGGTTGTGTCCCTGATTATTTTAAAACGGCTTGCGTGAACCCACTTTTAAAGAAACCTGGTTTAGATCCCTCCCTCCCACATAATTTTAGACCAATTTCAAAACTGCCTTTTATTGCAAAGATTCTAGAAAGAATTGTGTCCAAACAGCTGCTCACTGTACTGGAAAATAACAAAATATTTGATTCTGGTTTCAGGAAGTACCAAAGCACTGAGACTGCCCTACTTAAAGTCACCAATGACCTTTTAATGTCTGCTGATGAAGGCATGTGCTCAGTCCTGGTACTCCTGGACCTTAGCGCTGCTTTTGACACCATTGATCACAACATCATGTTAGACAGACTGAGGCACTGGGTGGGGATCTCTGGTACTGCCCTAGAATGGTTTTCATCCTACCTGTCAAATAGGAAGTTTTGCGTGTCTGTAAACAACTATGTCTCTTCGTTCTGTCCAGTTAAATGTGGTGTGCCTCAGGGGTCGGTCTTAGGACCCATTTTGTTTTCCTTGTATCTGCTTCCTCTTGGACATATTATCCATAAACATGGCATTTCTTTTCATATTTATGCTGATGACACACAAATATACTTGTCTGTCAGATCCACAGACCCTGGAATGCTGAGTTCACTTAACAACTGCCTTTGTGAAGTTAAAAAATGGATGTCAAATAATTTCCTCCAACTGAACAGAAATCCTGGTCATTGAGTCCCAGCAGATGGCAAATCAAATACTGCCATCTGCTGGTTCCCTAGTAAATCACATTAAGCCTGTGGCAAAAAAACTTGGTGTTTGGTTTGATTGAAATTTCGAGCGGCACACCACAAAACTTGTTCAATCATGTTTTTATCAACTTAGAAAAATTCGATCTATGTTAACTTTTAAGGACACTGAGACCATTTTACATGCCTTCATCTCATCACGCCTGGATTAGTGCAACAGCCTTTTCACCTGTTTAACCCAAAAATCTATTGATCGACTCCAGACTGTCCAGAACTCAGCTGCCAGGCTTTTAACCAGAACAAAGAAATATGACCACATTACTCCTATTTTAGCTTCATTACACTGGCTCCCAGTGTGTTTTAGAATTGACTTAAAAATTCTATTGATCACTTTTAAAGCTCTTCATGGCCTCTCGCCTTGTTATGGTATTGCTGACGTAATTGCTGACGTAACCTGCACTCTGCGCATGCGTTGGCGTCTGTAGCCACCTGTCGGAAGCTCTGTCTTGAACCGGACTCTTATCCAGTTTTAATCCACTTTTTTCGTTACATTTTTTATATCCTTTTATTTAACTTAACTTTATTTAAGTTTTACGTGGGTTAAGGATTTTAGTCATCCGACATGGATCTTAAGATAGATGACCGTAAAAACGCGATCAACGCTGCTGATCGCAACAAAGCTCCGGTGACTATGCAAGCCGAGATAACTGTGCCCCATGAGGACTGCTCACTCCTTAAGAAAGCGAACAAGAAGATTGCTGACCTTATGGAAGATATCCGACGACTTTCAGAGGAACTCAAAGAGAAAGATTCCCTGCTGACTGGCTTTATGGATGTGGCTTCAGTACAAGCCAAACAGATTGTTTCTCTTAGCGCAACCGCTAACATCCAGGACACCGTGTTTTGGGACCCCTCTAGCCTTCCCAGGCTTTCATCCTGCTCGACTCCGAAGCATCAGTCAACCTGGGCTGAAGTGGTGGTCCGTGGCTGCAAGAGAGGCTCGGATGGGGCTGCCTCTCCTCCGCACATCGGCCTCTCCAACCGCTATGCAGCCTTGTCTAACGACACTCCGGTCCATCCAGCGGATGCACCTGCGGCTTCGAGTCTCCCTGATACGGATCTCTTTCGGCGCACAGCGCCTGCCGACACTGTTGCATCTCCGCCACCGGCTGCATCTCCTGCACTGGGCCGCCGGTCTGCCGCCGGACTTGATCGGCGGCCGTCATCCCGGTCAAAAACCTCCGCTTCCCGACGTAGGATCCTGAAGGAGGCTGTGCTCAGACGCTCCGGAGGCCGTCTCTACCCTGCACCGTCAGGTAGCCCTTCTCTCAGGTCTGTTACTGCTACTCCAACACAACACTCAACAGCTCACACAATCCATCCTCAGTCCGCACGCAGTGTTGAAGCAGATTCTGCTCAGTCCTGCTCTGGATCCCAACAACCAGCATCTCCTCGTCCTCTTTTCTCCCCAACCACACTAATAATTGGTGACTCAATAACCAGAAACCTCCGTTTCTTTAACGCTACCACTCGCTGCTTCCCCGGTGCCACCACGGCTGTCATTTTAAAAAAACTCCAGGACCTGATGCCGTCGCTCCCGTCCTCCATCACAAGAGTGATAGTCCATGTCGGAACAAATGACACAGCTCTTCAGCAGTCTGAGCTGACAAAATCAGATTTTAACCGTCTTCTTAACTTTTTAAAGCAGTGTGGAAAGTCCGTTTTTATCTCTGGTCCCATTCCCACAGTCGGTCGCGGTGCTGGCCGCTTCAGTAGACTCCTTGGCCTCCACAACTGGCTCCAGTCCGCCTGCAGGGCTCACCGTGTGTTTTATGTGGATAATTTTAATATTTTCTGGCAAAGAATGTCTCTTTTTAAGACAGACGGACTTCACCCAAACAAACGGGGCTCAGAAATGTTAGCTGCGCACATACAGCATGTGGTGCGGTCCACACATGTCTTACGTGAATGACTAATCATTCATGCAGCACACCTGGACACACCACCGCTCACTGAACAGATCTCTGCCTCACTGCCACAAACAACTGTCTCCACCTGCTGGCATGTAAAGCCGTCTGCTCCAGCGCTGTTTCAAAGACTTCTATTCCTGTCATCATCACGCATAGACCAGTAAACCGAAATGTGCACATCCCACACAGAAATATTAGTAATCTCTTAAGGATTAGGACAACTGCACCAACTCCAGCACCCAGAACAAACTCATTTAAAATGGCTCTCTTCAATGTGAGATCACTGTCAAGTAAGACTTTTATCTTAAATGATTTTATCTTGTCTGCAAATCTAGATTTTATGTTTTTAACTGAATCCTGGTTGCAAATGAATGACTATAGCCAGCTAGCTGAACTGTGTCCGCCTCAATATGATTGCTTTAGTCAACCGAGGGTCAGTGGTCGTGGTGGTGGGCTAGTGAGCGTGTATAGGAAAAATTTTAAATGTCGTCAAGTACGCTGTGATGAATTTAGCTCCTTTGAAGTTCTCACTCTTAAAGTTGGAGGGCTGCAACCTGTCATATTTGTTATAATTTATCGCCCCCCAAAACCGCCTGGAGGATTTTTATCAGAACTTCCTGAATTTTTATCTACTCTGGTTTTAAATTATGACAGAATTGTTCTTTGTGGCGATTTTAATATTCATGTTGATGACCCCACCAATGTTAATGCAACTGACTTTTTAAATATGGCCACTTCTTTTAACTTCAAACAACATGTCAAAGGGCAAACACATAACCGTGGTCATACACTGGACTTGGTTTTTACCCTGGGTGTCAGCATTTCCTCTGTGGAATTAGTGGACATGACCATATCTGACCACAGATGTATTGTTTTTAGCTGCGATTCGCCTGTTACTCATGCCGCCTCACCAAGCTCCGTGTGTTGTCGCATCTTTAATGAACAAAGTGTTTCAAAGTTTTGCGCATTCTTTCAGAGCCAAAGCCAACACCTGTCTGATTCCAACACCAACAATCTGGTTGATCACTTCAATCATATCTGCTTGTCGTCACTAAATATTACTGCTCCTCTAAAGGTTAGGCCTACGTCTAAAGCTAGTAAGCAACCCTGGATAAATGACAGCATTCGCAGTCTAAAAAGGGAATGCAGGAAAGCAGAGCGCAGATGGAAAAAATCCAATCTCCAAGTCCATTACCTCAGTCTGAAGGATTTATTAATTAACTACAATAAATGGTTAAGGATGCGAGAACACCTATTTTTCTGAACTCATTACTACACATAAACACAATCCCAGGTTTCTGTTTAAGACTGTGGATCAGCTGGTAAACCCAACCCCTCCTTGTGCCTCAGCTGGAAGTAATGATGACTGTGAATTGTTTTTATCTTATTTTACCAATAAGGTGGTGTCAATCAGAGCCTCTATTACCCCCGTGGCCTCTTACTCAGAGGTTCCTCACCAGCAACAACAGAGTTTTAACCAGTTTTATCCCATCGACTTGTCTGAGCTTTTAAAAACAGTATCACAAATGAGAGTGTCCTCCAGCCCACTTGATATAATACCTACAAAATTTTTACTAAAGTAATATATTCTGTTGGGCCCCATTTGATCTCTGTTTTCAACAGCTCCCTATCTACTGGTTGTGTCCCTGATTATTTTAAAACGGCTTGCGTGAACCCACTTTTAAAGAAACCTGGTTTAGATCCCTCCCTCCCACAAATTTTAGACCAATTTCAAAACTGCCTTTTATTGCAAAGATTCTAGAAAGAATTGTGTCCAAACAGCTGCTCACTGTACTGGAAAATAACAAAATATTTGAAAAGTTTCAGTCTGGTTTTAGGAAGTACCACAGCACTGAGACTGCCCTGCTTAAAGTCACCAATGACCTTTTAATGTCTGCTGATGAAGGTATGTGCTCAGTCCTTGTACTCCTGGACCTTAGCGCTGCTTTTGACACCATTGATCACAAAATCATGTTAGACAGACTGAGGCACTGGGTGGGGATCTCTGGTACTGCCCTAGAATGGTTTTCATCCTACCTGTCAAATAGGAAGTTTTGTGTCTGTAAACAACTATGTCTCTTCATTCTGTCCAGTTAAATATGGTGTGCCTCAGGGGTCGGTCTTAGGACCCATTTTGTTTTCCTTGTATCTGCTTCCCCTTGGACATATTATCCATAAACATGGCATTTCTTTTCATATTTATGCTGATGACACACAAATATACTTGCCCGTCAGATCCACAGACCCTGGAATGCTGAGTTCACTTAACAACTGCCTTTGTGAAGTTAAAAAATGGATGTCAAATAATTTCCTCCAGCTGAACTCAGACAAAACAGAAATCCTGGTCATCGGGTCCCAGCAGATGGCAAATCAAATACTGCCATCTGCTGGTTCCCTAGTAAATCACATTAAGCCTGTGGCAAAGAACCTTGGTGTTTGGTTTGATAGTAATTTAAATTTCGAGCAGCACACCACAAAGCTTGTTCAATCATGTTTTTATCAACTTAGAAATATAGCTAAAATTCGATCTATGTTAACTTTTAAGGACACCGAGACCATTTTACACGCCTTCATCTCATCACGCCTGGATTATTGCAACAGCCTTTTCACCTGTTTAACCCAAAAATCTATTGATCGACTCCAGACTGTCCAGAACTCAGCTGCCAGGCTTTTAACCAGAACAAAGAAATATGACCACATTACTCCTATTTTAGCTTCATTACACTGGCTCCCAGTATGTTTTAGAATTGACTTTAAAATTCTATTGATCACTTTTAAAGCTCTTCATGGCCTCTCGCCTTGTTATATTTCTGACCTTTTAGTCCCATACGCACCAGCACGTACCTTGAGATCCTCGGGCAGAGGTCTGTTGTCTGTTCCAGAGTCTCGACTGAAAACTAAAGGGGACAGAGCGTTTGCTGTCAGGGCCCCGAGGCTCTGGAACAGCCTGCCCGAGGAAATCAGGTCGGCTGAGTCAGTGAACTCTTTTAAGTCCCTTCTTAAAACATACTTTTATAGGAGAGCTTTTCCCGATCTTATTTGACTTTATTTTATCCCTTTTATTTTATTGTATTTTACTAATTTTATATTAAATTTTCATGCTCTTATCTTTTTTTTGTATTATTCTTTACACTTGTTAAAGCACTTTGTAACTTGTTTTTGAAAAGTGCTCTACAAATAAGGATTATTATTATTATTATTATTATTATATTTCTGAACTTTTAGTCCCATACACACCAGCACGTACCTTGAGATCCTCGGGCAGAGGTCTTCTATCTGTTCCAGAGTCTCGACTGAAAACTAAAGGGGACAGAGCGTTTGCTGTCAGGGCCCCGAGCCTCTGGAACAGCCTGCCGGAGGAAATCAGGTCAGCTGAGTCAGTGAACTCTTTAAGAAGTACCTTCTTAAAACATACTTTTATAGGAGAGCCTTTCCCGATCTTATTTGACTTTATTTTATCCCTTTTATTTTATTGTATTTTACTAATTTTATATTTATCTTAAACGTGTATTTTAGTCTTTTCAATGTTTTCATGCTTTTATCTTGTATTGTTTTTGTATTATTGTCTCTTGGGTATTATTGTCTTTACACTTGTTAAAAATTGAATCATGAATTCTAAAGTAGTGTATTGCGCACTTTTAATTTAAATGTACTGCTATCTACACCAAAGTGGAACAACATGTGGTTTGTAAACACATTAAACAAATAAGGTGCTTTATACCAGCAGTATTCCCTTTATACAGTGGCAATAAAATATTTCTTGTAAGTCTCAACTTAAACATTAATGTCAGGACTCAACGTTAAACTTTTTTGCAACTGGCCCCACCTTCTGAGTAACAGGTTAATATATATAAAAACAGAAACATTGGAAACATTTTTCTTTTATCAGGGAGCAGCATAAACAGTCTATGTTCAGTAGGAATTGTCTCTGTCAGAGTGAGTTGAAGTGCTTGCCTCACACGCCCGCGTAGATGTTTATCTACTTCTCCCACACGCTGCATCCAGTGTAGTCTGTCGAAGCCTCCCTCCGCTGCTTGTTTGGGTGGGTGATTTGAAGGCTGATCAACATTCCGCCCCTCCTGTGACCCAGGGTTTGACTGTATGTGTATTCAGAGCCAGTGAGCAACAGACTTTCAAAATAATAATAACCTAATAATAATTTAAAACTGTGTTAACATGCGATAAAATAATTGTCAGCGTTAATGAGTGAACGCATTAACGTGCCCAGCCCTAGTTTTAATATAAACGTAGATCAATTCTGATACATAGTTAAAAAGCTGGTGTGGGCGGAGATAAAACGAATACGAGTAGTGTGGTGTGTGGATGGGGCCTGAGTCATCCAAAATTGAGCTAGAATCTGAAGGGTCACACAGCCCTGGGGGGTTCCTGTGTTGGCACTTGCATACCAGGGTCCACATTATGATTTTACTCTTTTAAATCTAGGCTTTCTTTCTCTTTTGCTCACTTTCACTCTACAGCAGTGACATGTCTTATTGTTACATGATATATATTATGATTATTTCCAGAAAAATTTAAATGCCATCAGTTAACATGTAAGTTGTACTATACTATATAGTTATTATGCAATTTAAAATAATTTTGATTAAATCTTTGCACAAATCTTTGCCATATGCTGAAAAAATGGCAAATTTCAATATAAGTCAGTGAATAGGGGAGAGTACGTGCAGTGACACAGGAACCATGTTGATGGGACAAAATGAGATTTAGTTCTTTAAAAAAATTGGGCTGATTGCGAAAAACAAAAAGAAGTTTAATTTATGGATTTTGTAAATCCTTTTTCTTTTGGAAAAATTAATTTAGCTATTTTCCAGGTTCAGGGTACATTTACTTGTCATATGACATGATGTAGAATGCATTCTACAACACAGGTCGGCACAATAAAAATGTAAATTGTAGCCCTCTTTACAGAACACACACAGAACATACAGTTGAGGAGTCTCAACTGAGGAAAGAAGCTGTTCTGATATCTGGTGGTGCGACAGCAGATACTTCTGTACCTCTTACCAGACAGCTACAGGGTGAACAGGCTGTAAACAGGTCAGCACACAGCCCTAGGGGGCCCCTTTTTTTTGGAATTTGCATACCAGGGTCCAAATCATGATTTTGGTAATGTAAACAGAAAGTATAATATTGCCAAGGAGACAGTGAGCAGAGTTTTATTTTTATTTTTTTTGCCATTTGGTGAATCTGCTCTCTAAAAGTCATTGCTGTAGCTCCAGCAGCTCCTGTTTGCATTACAGACAACAATCACCTTGATCTTCAGGTAAGATCTGAAGTTCTAAGGAGTGTCTTTTGTTCCAAGATTTATGGACATGTGTCAATAATGGACATTGGAGATGCTGGAAAGAATGAGTCGCCCTGATTCCAGGAGGGTGTGATGTTAATGATGTCTGTGTGTTAAGCTTTAAGTCTCTCAGAGACAGGGTGTGCTTTTTATTGTGTTAAACTTGTAAATGTTTTATTGGGTATCTACATGGTTTAGTCTTTTGATAGAATTAGTGTGAATGCTGACTATTGTTCATCTTTAATTTGACCTCTTGTTATTGTTACTACTACTACTTCTGCATGCTTTGAGCTACAGAAACCATTCAAATGTTAAAACATTATGCTCTTTAAGGACGTTTATGCTTGTATTCTGCCTTTTTTGTATTTTTTTTATAATGGAAAAAAATGGGGAAAATATTCAAATTCTGTTCAACCTAATCCACTTTGAAGTTGTTCTACCTCTGCATACTTTCAACCATATTTTATTTAAGCTTTAAATTGGTTGCTTGAATTTGAACTGTTAAAGTTCTATTCAGGTTATTGGTTTCACAGCCTGGGCAAGTAGTGGCAGAGTAGACAGAGCACCACATAACTGCAAGGTATGTGGTTCGACCCTAAACCAATTGGGAAAAGAAAAAATCACTTTTAAGATAAAAAAAAAACGATTTCAAACCCCAAGTTTTTTTTTTTACAGATATAGTAACTGAGCAGAGAGAACAAGAAAGAAGGACTTGTTAGAGGCAAGGTCCAGGCCCAGCTTTATTTGTCAGAAACTGTGTGAGATGCTTATACTGTTGCAGTACTAGAGAAACACATATGTGATGTAATTTAGGATTTAGTAAATGTATGATTAATATAGTCAAATCAAATCAAAGTCTCTGTACCATATTGAATTGCATAGCTTATGCTCATTCTTTTGCATCGTGTCATATGGCATTTTATCGCATTGTGTTGAATAAATTTGTGTAGAATCACACTGGGGTAAATTGTATTGTACCACAGTGGTACTTGCTTCATATGTGTCTTTAATGTACCGGACCGTGGCAATGCATCGAGATGCATATCGCATCGGCCTAGAGATGCTCACAAGTATTTGAGCTAGAGTCAAGTCAAGTCTCAAGTCAGTCATGAATGTTGTATCACCTGCTACGTTCAAACCAGGCTGCTTTACAGCTGCAATTAATGCAATTAATGACAGCTTACTGTAAGTCAACCTGATGTGACATGATCAACAATAAACCTGTAACCAAGGGTGCAGCGATTACCGGATTTCACTATTAACCGCGTTTTAAAACATCACGGTTGTGAAATGTGTAACGGGAAATGACGTGAACCTACACACAAAACAGCTGTTGTTTGTTATTATAGAGATACCAATTATAAAGACAAAGAATCTGGGTGAAAGAATGGATTAGCACACGCAGGTAGCAGGGATTGTTTTGTGTTTGTTCAGCTCCTTGGCAACAACTGGGAGTCTGACAGGTGAGCCAGCGGAGCCAGGGAAACAGGAGACTGCTGCAGCTCTGGAACTGGTGACTGCTGTGGCACAGGAGTTGGTCACTGCTGTAGCTCCCACTGGGAACAAGGATCGGGAGATGGCCTGGCTGATGATTGGTGAAGCAGGAACAGGTGTTGGCTGGGCCACTGACAGGAAACCAGGAGGAAATGGAAGCTTAGTAGAGCTGAGCAGCGATGAGGACTGGGCGTTTGCCTTAAAATAATAATGAAAAATATTACATTACATCATTATTGTTTGAGTATACTTCAGTCTAATGGCATACTTAATAGTACATTTAGTAGGTAGTATGCAGTACATATTGATTGAGTATGTAGAAGGCACTACAGAAACTGTTCAAATGTCAAAATGTTATGCTCTTTAAGGACATTTATATTTGCTTTTTCTACTTTTTATAATTGTTTAAAGCACAAAGCATTTCTTCTTTCAGCCCTTTTAGTCAATTCATTTCAACTTCCACATTTCAACATTCACATGCATTCTCTGCTTTGGATTTTGATTGGATGTTTACTTATAGTTGCCTACGTTTTGACTTATTTGTATCATTATCCTGAATTTATTTAGCTTTTTTTTCTGTGAGGTTTGCTTGTATGTGAGGTGTTCTTTACCTGCAGAAAAAGCTCAACAAAGACCACTAGAATATTCCCAAATTCTAAATTCAAGAAAATTGTTAAATGTGACAAATTCTATTCAATCATTCATCCATTTAAGAATGAATTTGTTTTCACATGTGGTTGCCTAAGGCCCCTGAAGGGCCATGCAGAAAAGGAACAATTTTAACTTGTAGAACCCCCATTTCAGTTTTATGTAGCTCACATTCTATCTTATACTGTTCTGCACAACTCAACTCAACCAATTGGAATTTGAAGACACCAATATCCCACCCCTTGATGGAAAATAGCACAATGACGTGTAAAACCTTTCTATCTTCTGCTCAAAAGCCATGCATAGGCACACATCCATGGATGTAGAATGTGCTATATTAATTCTGTATTTTGCTACTGTCTTTCAGCTTGCAACTATAAAGAGTGAGTCTCGCCTAAAGCATCTCCTCCAGAGGTTACCAGGTTACTGTCCAGAGTCTTTGGTGAGTCCACTACCTATATTACAATACTAGCTATATTTACATGCACAGACAACTCCCTTCTTAACCTGGTTGGAGTGCTATTATTTACCAATTCAAATGGATGTGGTGAGATGAAACAGCCTGAATTGGGACTCATAGCATTGCATCTTGCTGCTTTGTATTGCATCAAGAAAGGTCTAAATGCAATCATACAGAACCTTTGGCATGATAAAATTAATCTTAGATGTACTGAATGAAAGATTATGTATTAAGGGGTTACCTCTGGTGTCTTGGTTATGCTGTAGTGGTTCGGTGTTCAGAAGGGTATTCGCCTGTACACAAACTTACCAAGGCTTTACTCCTGACCTGCTCCTTGGATCCTGTTATGTTCAGAAAATCTGATCTAAACCCCAATAGGTAATTAACTGGTCTATCAATTTACTGATGGCTAAACCAACAAGATACCACTGACCTTTCTTAATGATCTTTAGAGACGAAATCTCTTAATTTAATCATTTAAAAAATAATAATATAAAAGTATTTTCATAATCACTTTATCTTTTATGTCATTTGTCAAGCCAGACATAGCAAGCATTTACTGGTTCAGACTTCCCTTATATGGGGATTTGCTGCTTTTTACCATCTCTTATGTAATCTAAAAGTGAATCTTTTTCAGTCAAAACAAGCGCTCTGAAGTCAGTTTGGACTGTATAAAATCCTGATTTTTCACCACTTATATACAAAACAAATAACTGATTATTTTGAAAAATAAATGAAAAGGAAATCATAATGAAAATACAATAAATATAGTCCGTTTCCAAATGTTGAGTCACTGTGTTGTAGAGAGGTTTTTTAAATGTATTCCATCCATAATCCATTGACCTTGTAAATATACAACTCCTGCATTTAGGCAGCACATACCAACTTGTCCTGTCACCATACTACAGATTTAGACACTGTTAGTGGACCTAATGCCAGTTATGGCAAAAACAAATTAAACAGTATTTTAAAGGTTGTTGGCAGTTACGCTGTTGATCTGAGCTAATGTTAGATAGCTGTTCACTTGCATTAACAATTACCTAACATTAGATAACAGTAACACATTTTCTTCAAACAGTTCAATTCAATGCAGTTCTCTGTAAAACTGAATTTGCACCCAATTTGCATGCCTTTTCAGTAATAGAGGGAACCAACATAGAAGAGCTCAGTCATTAGTTGGGCATTGGTGGAAAGAGACCTTTAATTTGCTGGATCAAAGTGTGTTTTATCCATTGCCGCATATTGTAAAAATTATAACTGAAACTACAAAAATCTTAATCTGTTGTTTAAAACATTGAACATATTTTTGAGAGTGAGTAATTATTTATGATATTAATGGGAAATGAAAGGAAAATGGTTCAACTTTGAGCAAATGTAATGTTCTGATGTTTTGTTGTGTTCCTGATGGTAATCTCTTGGCCAGTGTTAAGACAAAATTAGTATCAACTCTCTAATTAGACTTATAAAGGAAGTGGGTTTCTGGTTGTGAGCACCTGGTTAAACCACACAATCTCTCTCACCACACACACACACACACACACACACACACACACACACACACAAGCTCATTCCTTCATCCCACCATGGTAATTACAAAGCAGAGAGGCTGGTTTGGTGCTCGTCTTGTCTCTCTCCAAGCAGCCTATTAGAACCACACTAGTAATTACACTTAGGCAGTCTTAAATGTTTGCTCTCATTTAAAGATGTGTCCTGTTCTCATTTAGCTGAACTGTTGCAAAAACACTGTAAACTATTTACACACATTTACAGTACATGCATGATGCACATGTATGCTGATAAAGTCACATATGCATGTAGAATTATATGCTGTTTACATGTTGCCCATTAAACGTCTTTAATAAAAATAGTGCTTAAAATTATGCAAATATTCATCTGTAAAAGTTTATTTCAGATGATATTCTAATATAACTATGGAAATATGATTTCCTAAGATGTAACTGATAGTTAGGTTTATATTTGCAGTTTTAGAAATAGGGCTTAGTGCTGTCACAGTACCAATATTTACATGCAGATTGTGGCCCATAACTCAATGAAAATTGCAGTGCACATTTGCAGAGCACCATTTTCTTAGTAAATCTGGTCCTTAGTCATGAATAATGGATATGTTTTGATACTGATCCTAAAAAGCAGAAACACTCAGAAGCAGTGATAAAAAAGACTGCTGTCAGCACACTGAGAAGAACAGAAAGACCAACAAAGTAAAGAAAGGCAAAGAATTTACCTGAAGCTGTTTTCTTCCAACCGAGCCACACAACACATGGCTTCTGTTATGGAAAACTAGAGAAGGCTTTAATAACAAGACGAGGTAGGGCTTGACAATATGGCCAAAAATGTTAAAACTCGGTCTAAACGATTTTGGAAAATAATCCAATATTACCAATATTGCGATTTAATATGCGATTAATTTTATATAATATCATCAGCCTACCTACAGATCACAAGAACAACTAGGTTTACCACAGTGTGTTATACAAAACCCACAGTTCAACCACCAATTAATGAGTCCTTATCTCAGTTCAAATCTCTTAGTCCATCTTTCTGTATCCCAGTAAGCAAACAAAAAATACTCAGTTTGAGGTTCAATTCAAAAGTTGGCCACAAAAGTAAAACCAAGTGACGCCTCTCGTGTTTAATAGACAAGCTTAGTAATTCTCCGACAACACCGGAGTCCTCCACCCCCGCAGCCTGCGATGCTGGTGAGCAGCGCACTGGCTGTAACTCGGGACAAACTGCGCCTCTTTCAGACTTGTGCGTTTGGTTTGAAACGCCATTTCACAGATATTTCCTATTACCTTACTACACGTGTCTTTCTGTTGTGCATTTTTCCTGTCCGTCAAAACGGGGGATGGCCCGAAGATTTCACCCACCAACACCACCACCCAGTTACCCGCGGGTGGCGGCTGCTACTTTCATTCCCTGTATGACACCAAAGTTTCTGTCATGTCAGCTTCTGTCAAGCGTAAGGCCATTGTACAACAACAAGTCAAGGTACAGCATAAGGTGGGAAGTTGATGCTTTGTCTGCAGACTTCTTTACTCTTGGGTGTCATGTGACCAGAGTGTAATCGCAGCTTTTGCGATTAGAAAATCTCGTTTTATCACATTGCGATAATATCGCAAAGGCAATTAATCGTTCAGCCCTAGTTAAAACAATAAAAAGTTAAACTCTTCCTTATGGTCAACACTTGATTCCAAACAGTGGATCACTTCACAAATCTGAGTTAGAACATTCAAAACAATTATGATAAACTCTTTGTCAACAAATATGCATGAGTAAGACATAATTTGTGTATGATTCAAGTAAATAAATTCAAACATTTATTGAATATTTATTAAACAAATTATTTATAATATATAATTGTTATTGAAAAAAATTATATCACAATAATTATTGTTGATGTTTAATTGTCCAGGCCTAAGAGGAGGTAAAGGACGTAGATAGTGATGAGCGGGAAAGTTCAGTCTTTCTAAAAACAGTAGTTTGACTAAAAGAAAACATCATAGCTCAGTTTGCTCAGTTGTCATGGAGATGATTTAATTGTCATCATGTGACATGAGTGCAGGCTGATAGGAGCACGGTGTACAGGAAACCCACTGACCAGTATCTTAACATTAACTCTAACCTTGTTAATGAGGAGGAGGATAAAGATGAAGAGTTGTTGCTGGTCTTGGGGGAATTCAGGGACAACAGGTACAATGAGTGGATGATGAGAATCCAGACCTGATTTCAGACTAGGATGGATACTTATTAATCAACAGGGACCTCCAGAAGCATCACAGTGGCTGGACTGACAGAACAAGTAACCAGAGTCTTCAAGTTATGAGAATCATCAAACTCTCCGGAAATACTACTATTAGTGCTAAAATAAAGTGCTAAATCATGTTTCAACAAGGTATTTAAAATGTTAAACTGGCACTTTAAAAAGAATACGGAAAACTGTACACTGAGGAGGAGGAAGACGCTGAAAACCCTAACAGGTTAATCTAGCCATGGTAATAAGGCATCCAGACTTCATTCCATACGTCCATGTAACTATGCACATGTACTGAATGTTTAAACTTTATTCATAGTTTTTTTATAATCTTCTGACTGTGACAGAAACACTGTTTAGTTGGTGTAATGTAAAGATATTGAAATTTCAATCCTATCAGCCTGAAAGGGAAGAGAGAGAAAAAACTTTTTACAGACACAAAGGCCCTGGCTCTCTGGGTAGATGTAGATTGGAGGGGTTTGGCTCATATAAACAACATTATTGTTCCTGTCACGTCCTTGCCTTATTGGCCCTTGCTTCGTCACAAATCATTTTTATGCTTCATGTAAAGACACTGTTACTCCTCAGCCTGCTTTGTAAATGATGCTGACGCCCGCTGACAGGAACCTTTGTTCCCCAGCCAAGAAACACGGGGGAGTGTTAACAGTAACGTGGAAATTTTACCAAATGACTGTCCTGTAAAAGCATAAAAGAATTTATTTTTCTACCACACTTCTCTTTCCGTGTCTTTCTTTCTTTTATCTGTATCTCTGTGTCCCTTAGACAGAGGAGACAGGCGAGCTTGTTTGTGATGATTAATCCCACAACATTTCACCACAAACCCAGCGGGAGTTTCATAACATTCATATGTTTTCCTGTTTTTCAACACTGTTGATCCAAGGAATGTAATGTTTGTTCTCTGTGAAATTAGAGAAGCTTCTCTTCATCTTAACAGTTCAATCCATTGTTGAGTATAATTTATTACTGACAGGATAATGAGCCTGCCCCTTACCCTAGTCCAAAGGGTTTCTCACCACATTCCAGAAAATGAAATGCCACAAACACTAACCCTAAATGTGCACATTAGTCATTTTTAATGACATTAGTGCTTAATGTGTAAAAGTAAAGTACTAATGTGATACTTACTTAATAGAGCTGGAGCCAAGAGTCGACTGACCACTGCTGAAAGCCGAAAGCCAATGGAGTGTGTCCACTGTCCAGAACCATGGATTCAGGCATTCCCATTGTAGTTTGCGCTGTAGACAAATGTACACCAAGCAGACCGGAAAGTCACCTGAAAAGTTGACATAAAATTGCCCCTGCAAAAACCTAGTAAATATTTAGGCTGCCGTCTAATAGTTGACTAAACCGTTAATCGATGAAAGGAGTCTTTTTCATTGGTCAGTTAGTCGCAGAAAAAAAATGGACCTTTTCTCTTGAGTAACACAAAGTCACTCACATTGACTGCTTGTCGTGTTCCTGTGTGAGCTCTTTCTGACACCAGAGAACATACATATACACATTAGAAGAAATAAAGTGCAGGCTGAGCTGCTGTCAGTCATCATAATTTGATTTGTCTGGACCAAATGAACCCAACTGCAAGTGTGATAGCATCCTGAAGGTATATATTGTGCCAAAAAAGCACTAAACTACTATGTACTCTAGTGTGTACATGATCAGAAACTTAAGCTTTAAAAAGTAATTTACTGTTGGTCAAACACAGACACTGCAGGAGCTGAAACAAGGAAGTACTGGGTGCACCTAGGACAAGGGGTGGACATTTATTGTTGCTTATTAATGTTAAACACAAAGTTAGGCTTTCCAGCTCAATTAAAAAAATACTGAAAGAAAGAGAGAGACAGAGAGAAAGTGAGAAGAAGTGCGAATAAACTGAGAAGGAGTAGAGGTGGAGAGAGCTAGTGCGTGAATGAAAGAGAGGGTGCGGTGATGAGAGAACTTGATTGTTTCATGGAGGTTTAGTTTTCAAGCAGAAATACATTATTTTCAAACACGCAGCGGATTGTCTGCTTTGGAGACAGCCCTTCTGGAGTTTTCAGTGCCCTTTCCCACCTCAGCTTGGCATTACATTATCCATTACATAATTTACATTATCCAAAGAAGGTTAAAGTCCAAGTCCAGTTGCCCTTGACTTTAACCTTCTTTGGATAACTATGAATTGGATGACTGAGAACCTTCACAGACATCTCCTTTTCATTCATTTATTAAATCCCACTCAAACAATAGTCTCACAACAGTAAATACAAAGAACAGAATCACAGTGTTGTTGTTTCCTCCTGGATAATTGCATTTTAAATGCATTGAACATTGTTTATAAATCCATCACACATCTAATTTGTCAAATCTCCGCAGCGGTAGAAACTCAAAAATATGAATGTTCGAAATTTTGTACCTAGTTAAGTTCCTGAGTTTATTTTCTGTGGTTCCATACTTGGAACATTTGAACCGAAAAAGGGCTAAAAAGTGAACTAAAGGTATGTTGTGGGCAAGCAGTTTTTAAATAGCATGTCAACAGTTTACTTTCCCAAATCTCTAGTAGATATATTAAATGTGTACTTAGATGTTACATTTTTAGGTATATAGTAGTGCACCAACAGTTTACTGTAAGATATACTTATGTTTGGTAAAGGTGGATATACCAGCGTCTGGACTGTTACCACCATTTAACCTGCATACATCTGGATGTTTGTTTGACATATCTGCTATAGAGAACCCTCAAATTGTCACCCAGTTAGAAAAATATACAGCATGTCTAAGGTTATGTTCCCTAGACAAAAGAAAATTCTTCTGTGACCACAAGCTGATTACGATGGTTGGTCACACAAACCATGAGCCGATCATCACGGGCCGCAATATTTCAAATTTGGAGAGCTACATGGCAGATGAGCTCACCAGCTGCAATTACATAATTGCAGAGGTTTGTGGATGCACGTGAGAGTATGACGACAATAAAAAGTCAATCATTTATTTATTGTATGAGACATTTTACTGTCTCTTCTTCTTTGTGTGTCATCATTGGGATTTAAAATGATACTGGTTCTCAAAAGAAAATAGTGGCTTAAAGAGTGGTACAGAACATTTTGGAGCTTGTTTGCTTGATTGAAGAGGTTTCTGCCTATCTAAGTCAACTGTGGTGGGTATCACTTCTTTGTCTCACTTCAGCTCCAACCAGGCTTCCTCCAATTTAAACAAATGTGGAATTTTTGGTTATTTTTGGGAGTTTTGCTTCAAAAACTGTAAAAGCTGTTAGGACATATTTTTAAACCATAAGTGACATCTGACATTGATGTTTTTTCTCCTTTGTCTTCTAGAATGAACTTTGGACGTGCATTAACTCTACACTTCCAGGTAAGAGAAGAGTGCTAATATTAAACCTTGTATGTTTAGCTTTTGAAAATTTCTGACCTTGGCATCTCTTAGGAGTAGTATCATAAATGACCCCACATCAATCAGTTTGAGCTGTTTAAACATTACTGTTTTGATTCAGCCTGTTGCTATATTAATTTATTATAATAGGATGAATCGTCTTCCCATTAAGAAAGACGCTGTGCACATTTACACAGGAGGTACAGCAGCATAACGTCATTGATCATTTGAATCTCCCGACACTCCGACAAGATCGGTCAGGAAGAACTGACAGCAGCCTCTATAATCATGAAGTAATTCGTTAAAGCAAAAACACATGGCATATAGAAAATTTACCCATGATCCATCAGGTGATCTACCGTCTTGTTAAGAGGAGCTCCCCCGTAGTTTGCACCCTGCCTGCAATCTCAACCATCGGATTCCTGCAACAGGAAATAATGTTACTCTTTTACTCATGGATTTGTTTTACTGGTGCCAAAATGTTTCGTGTGTGTGTTGGTGATTTATTAAAAAAACAAAACATCACTTAATTTTGGGTTAAAATGCATTGTAACGCCTCTACTGAGATTGTAACGGGTATAATATTACGTTTGTTTTTGGTAATGCATTATATTACTGTGTTACAGCAAAAAGCAATACATTACTGTAATTGCGTTACTTTATTTTGCTTAACTGGTGAACACAGTGGAGCATTTAGCAACTAAAGAGTCAATATTCTTTTCAGGAGTTGGTGCAGACCAAAACAGAGCTAAAGCCTCTTTTCCACTGCACAGTACCAGGTCGCCTCACCTTTGTTTGGTTTTCCATTGCGGAAAAGGTGTACCTTGACCTGTTTCCAGGTAATTTTTTTCGTATCAATTCTGTCGAGGTTCTAAGCGAGCTGAGGCGATACTAAAATGTGACGTGAAAACATGGCAGACTACTGATTGGTCAGAGAGAATCGTCTCTATTCACTGCATCATCATTGAGCTTGTCTTTACATTCTGAGTAATGTTGAAATGTTTTAACTTAAATAAAGAGAAAGCTGTGTGGATCGCTGGTGTCACATTGAACCTTATGTCGCGGCAGTTGTGTGTGGCGTCGCTATGACGACCAGCTACATTGAGGGCTACTATATCTCTGAGTACTATCTGCAATGGAAAACGGATCACGGACAAACCGAGTCGAGTAGAGGAGAGTTGAGCTGGTACTGGTTATGGAAAAGCGCCATAAAAGGAGGTTGAATACTGGTTAATGATGGCTGTTGGGCGTATAAATAGAAAACTTTTTGTTAACATTGTATGCGGCAAGTGAGCTTATAATTTTTCACATAGTTTTTTGTTTTACTATGTGAGATGTATATTTTGAGTTAAAATATATTAAAATAGAGAAATATTTAAAAGTTAATTTTTTAGTTTTGCATTGCATTTGACTTAGTTATTTATTTTTACTGTTATTGGTGTAGAGCAGGCTGTTACATTATGCTTGTTCTGGTAATTGAGTACCGCGACTTTAAGAGAGGCTTTCTCAGGTTGCGTTGTTAGCTGTTAAACCAGAGAAAGAGGAAGAGACGAGCTGAGACGAGACGATACACTTCCTGAGTTGTATTTAAGATAGATAGATAAGAAACATTGCGGGCATCTGTAGAATAAAGTCTGTGTATTTTACCAACTTACATCTGAAGCCGAGTGGATGATTACATAAATACATGTGTATGCCAGGTTTATCAGCTAGTTGGCATTTTGCGGTAACAAACATGTTAGCCATTTCAACTTTATGAGGCTGTCATGTGTCAAACATGTGTTGTTATGGCAAGATATATTAATGCAGCTTTAAAGACATGATAATCAGATAAAAAAAATCTACTCAAGGGGTTTTAAATATAAACACACTAACGTGTGTTTTTAAAAAAAACATTTTTGTCGTGATTTTTTTTTAGATTTCATTCTCATATTTATTCCAATAATAAAACTTTAATGTGTCTGTTATTGTAAGGGTCACAGAAAATGGCTGCGGAGACAAACTTTTTTCACAGCATTCCCGACTGAGAGCTCATCATATTTACTTGACTGTTTTTATTTTTATTATAAATCAAAAGGAGACTTTCAACCAAAGCTGTATCTACTGTGTGAATCTGGTTGCATGAGAGAAGATGGTAACAAGTGAAGTTGTTAAAGCTGCAAGCAGAGCAGAGGCTGACCAGAGCAGAAAGCAGGCAGTGGATCAAAGGCTTAAATCCTGCTGCCTGTGCTTGGAACAAATCTACCTGTCAGAAGCCTAATAGCCTCCAGATTGGGAGGTTCTGTTATTCTTGCCTTTTTGTACCCACCAAACAGTGGCATCAAGACAGCCTAGTCTGTGATGATTTAACCTGTTAAGGAACAAGCTGCCCTCAGATCCTCTCAGACTCTGAGATATCATCAGTTGTCTGATGTTTACTGCATTCCTGCAGCTTTTATGGATTTACTCTGTGGGTGTAACCGCTTCTCCTAAACATGACAACTTCAATTAATGATTTCCTTCATTTCTCAGAGAGCCTTCCATCGACTCTTGCAAAATGCAGTGGAACTTTTTGGAACTCAACATAATATAACACATTTAATAATAAGGCTGTAATGGTACACACAATCCACCTCTCTGTATGTTTTTGGCACAGCAGGGAAAACTAAAGAAATAAGAAGAGAATTTTTTTTGTGAATTATCTTGAAAAATATATAATATATAATATAAATAACATTAAATGGCAGCTATTTAAATCTTGCTGTAAAAATGAACACACTATAAAGTTGGCATATGGCTAATAAGAACAAAGGAAATCAGTTTAT
The DNA here is from genome assembly GCF_014851395.1 of Micropterus salmoides. Taxonomy (NCBI): domain Eukaryota; kingdom Metazoa; phylum Chordata; class Actinopteri; order Centrarchiformes; family Centrarchidae; genus Micropterus; species Micropterus salmoides. The sequence goes on along the minus strand of NW_024040040.1, from coordinate 27,106,966 downwards.
CAGTATTGCCTAATTGTTATTACAGAAAACTCCACTGTAGATGAGCAAATATAAAGTAAAATTTACAATTACATATAATTACTTACTTGAAACCAAATACTAGAGTTAAATCTTTTTGACATGTTTAACATTGAAGTCAGTCAAGAATCACTCTACAAGTCTTACAGAGTTAGCAGCTCTCTGTAGGCCTGGATGTCCATGCATCATCAGTAGTGAGTGTCACTGGGTAGTGGATAATTCCTGGACTACTGCAGCTGGTGCTCATTTATATGGGGCAGGAACAGCAGCTGTAACAGATGTATTCAGTTAATGCCTTTGCAAATGGTTTACAGTTACATGTTTAATTGTGTGTTCAAACCATGACATCACCCAACTTCAGTTACACTGATCAACACAGAGCTTTAGACAACTTTAACTTTCTAAGAAACCATAAGTATTCCAAACAATAGATCTAAATTACATTAGAGGCTCTTTCAGCTCTGATTTGTCTGTGTGCGCCATATTGAGCCTGACTAGCATGTTTTAGCTGAGGTCAAAACTCCAGCAACAACTGTAGCTTACTGGGCTGCCGAAGCATTAGAGGGGGAAGATGATTGAGGTTGTTTGAGTGCATTCTTAGCTGTGATAAGTGAAAAGTTTAATCTGGATCAGATTGATTTTAATTTTTATTACAAGCCCAATTAAAATCAGATTTGATTGCAGAGCGGCGTAGCGCATGTTCAGCACATCCTCTCGCTCTCTCTCCCTCTCCCTCATGAACACAGCTGCACAAATCTGTCCGACAACGCTGTCGATGTCGGAGACCCAGCTTTAAAAAAGTTATTAGCAAGCCTGTAAGGAGCCTAACTAATAAGGAGAGCTAAGCTAATGTTACAGCTGGGTTTTCAAGGCTAACACGCTGTATATAGCTGGTAGTCAATATCCACTGCACGTGTGTGCCCCACCCCATGCCCCACAGTTACACTGTCATTCTGTGGGAAACACTGCTGTATCACCCTGATCCAGATATCTGTGAAGATTCTCAGTCATCCAGGTCATAGTTCTCCAAAGAAGGTTAAAGTCAAAGGCAACTGGAATTGGTGGAAGATACTAGAAGACATTTCATCTCTCATCTAAGAGACTTCTTCAGTTCTGAATGACTGGTAAGGAAACTCAGCTATTTCACCTCTGTGGGATCGTTTGCCAGGATCGTTGATACCACTGGTTTGTTAGTGCTCCTGTCTGTGGTAACGACAGACGTTATGATCGTTAGAACCACCCCTGGCGAAGTCTGAACGACCATCGTTGGCATCTTCACCTGAGGCCAATAGGTTACGTTTGTTAAGTTTCCTGGGAAGCGATAAAAGCACAGCATTGTAAGTGGGGGATAAGTGGTGGCGTAGACCCCCTCCTCTGTCCTCCACAGAGGTTAAATAACTGAGGTTCCCTACCACTCAGTCAGAAGCGAAGAAGTCTTTTGGATGAGGGACAAATCCTTTTTTCTTTTGAACCACCCATTTTCAAGATTTGATACAATCCAATAGCCAAAATCTGATCAGATTACTTTTGAACAACTGGGCCCAGGTAACAAAAAGATAGAAAAGTGAACCTGAACCCCACATTAACAAAAGATAACACATATATGAAGCTTTTGATAAAGGCCAGTATTGTCCCAATAAATAAATCAGTCTCCACAAACGGATCAAGCTAACCTCCATAAAATAGATGACCATAACATATAGTTGAGTCTGTGGTGTTTGATTTGTCTGCAGGAGTATCCAGGAAGCCAGATGGCTGGGTGGGGCTGGGCTGCTGTGAGCTGGCTATCTCCCCTGAGTGTCGCAAGGAATGCAGACAGGTGAGATATCGTAAATAACGTTTTACTCAGACCTTAATTGTTGTGTAAGTTAGGCCGACCTACACTGTGTTTCCTGTTCTGTGTTAAAGAATTTCTTTTCTTTTCCCTTGAAGGCATCATCTAAAAATGGCATAACAAAAGTATGCAAAAAAGTCACAGAGGTAAGTTCAAGCATTTCAGAGAAGTAAAATTAAGCTTAAGCTATATATTTACCACTATTCCTAATACCTGTACTTTTTCTACTACACGTTTCACCAATTGAGGTGGCTGCTACTACCTCTGATACCACTGTGAAACATAATACGATACTAATACTAAATTTTATGGTTTCTATTTTACATATTTTATGTTTAAGTGAAAACTAAACTAACATTTTAAACAATTCAAAGACAACAAAATACGTTCAAAAAAAGAATGAATACAAAATTAACGAAGACTTTTCTCATTAAGATGAGAAATATTAATGGATTCCTACCAAAATCAATCTGAGGGATCACAAGATAGTTCAGGAATCAGAAAGATAAAACCAAACAGATTTGTGCTGCTCAAAATGATATTTTGTGTGTCTTGTTTTTTCTGAGAACTTTGACACATTGTCAGGCCTTAGATGAAACAGTCTGAGATGGAAACATCACTCACATCTGTCCATTTAGACATTTTAAGCAGTCATTGACCAAAAACGTAGGTAGCCACTGAGATAAAGCTTCAGTATCCTTTTTGTTTTATACTGTGTTAAAATTGCGAGTTAGCTGAACAGCTCGAGTCAGTATCACCACAGCTTTTCTCTTCTCGTCCTAGAACTCACTCTACAGCTGCATCACCAAAAATGAAAGTAAGTTGTTACTCACACACACACATATTCAAGATGGACAGAGAATATGCCAATAATTGCAAACCTTGTAAACCTCGAGCTCATTTCTCCTTCCATAAATAAATAAACCCCCTGAGCACACCACTATCTTCTCAGACCAATAGATGGGCTTGTTTTGGTCTTTCTCTGTTTATGTTTCTCTCACTGTCTCATTCTTGGACTGTCTCGCACATACTGTAGATACACAACATACAGCGATGCACACACAAAGCAGAGCCATGTTATTTGCCTGGCAGGATGTCAGGTCAGTGACTTCCTGCTGAGAGGTCTAATGTCAGTCAACTATAGCCAGAATAACGAAAGCTGAGGTGTGTTTATCTGCCAGAGGGTTCAGCACATGGGTCCAGTCATTGTCAATGAAACAATATTCAGGTCCGAAAGAAAATGAATACTTAGATTGTGAATTTTTATCATAAATCATCAGTGGCAGTGTTAAATACATATTAGAAAATACAATCAATAAACAGACAAATATATATAGTCTTACCAGCTGGCAACCTAAGACATGCTTCAAAATAAAGAAATACTGAAATCCCTGAGAAACAAAACTATGGCAACACCCACTCTCACTCTATATGCCGTGTAATATTCGGCTCTGCGTCAAACTTTGCTTTGTGGCAGCTACAGTACAATGCAAGCGAAGAGAGACAACAATGAACTGTCATGATGTTGTGTATTTTCCGTGCTGTCCTAGAATTGACAGAGGTCTCCAATGCTCCTTTCAAAAAAGCTTCTGGTGGTTCTTCAAGGAACAGTAGTGAAACCTTCATCACTACTGTCTCATCTGACTTAGCATGTTGATCTGCAGACAGAGAACACTGTTTTGTTCCAATTCAGTCAATCATTCAATCGAAAGACTAATTTTAATGCTCATGCCCGTCCTTGCCACACAATTTGTCTGGATTTACTAGTTTCACGTGCTTGCCCTAGTACCAACTTTCCTATGCACCTGAAATAATTCTGTACCTGTTAAAATTCTATACACATATTAGTGTTCAACACCATTAAGAAGTAGCATTTTAGCTGATAAGCTCAACACCATATGGCCACTTTCATTTCATTAAATTTATTTAGCTGATGCTTTTATCCAAAGCCACGTACAAGTACATTTCAACCATGTGGATACATCCCAAGAATAGCAAGATTCATGTAAGAACATCAACATCAAATACGCTTAATGGCCGTGAATTGGTTGAGTGGTAGCTGGACCCCCTCATAGTGACTGAAAAGCAAGTTGATTGGCAGGAGCAGGATGTAGTGGATGGGTCAGGCTGGATGGTTTTACCATGTCCTGGTAGTCTTTATAATGGGAGCCCTTTTACCAGTGAACAACATTTTGGTTTTGCAATCATGTCAAAAGTCAATGATGGGTCAGTGATGAAAGGTTCACCCCCTATGTATTGATGGTTTGATGGATGTTTTCAGAAAGTCATATGTTTTTTCACACATACTTTGAAAAATGATAAGTAAACTCTTATCTTTAGCTGATTTCCCACAAAAGCACTGATGTGTATTTAGGTATTTAACATGTGTGTGTGTTTGTTTGTGTCTGTTCCTCCAGTGGGCTCCACATGCTGCAGCTATGCAGGGCGTCACACCACCTGTAGAGAGTACTGCCAAGCCATCTTCAGGACTGACTCGACCCCCACTGTGTCCCAGATCACTGCTGTCAAAGAGTACTGTCAGAGTCACAGCACTCAGCTGCTCAGCTGTGTCAGCAACTTCACCAAGTCCTACCCCATACGCAGCCCTATAGAAAGTAAGTCCATCTCCACTTTATACTGCAGATGTACACATCTCTGTATGTTCCCATACAGTAGAGGTGAATGGAATTTTGCTTGTGGTGCTTTAAGCATCAAAACATTCTACAGTTCTTTCCAGTAACAGCGTCCCTGACTCTCTGGATTATGAGATTTTATTGGGACGACTTCTTCCATTGAAAACTGTTGATGCAGTTCTCTACCAGAAGTAGAAAAATTTATAGGGAGAATTGTGCAGTATGTTTGATATTCAAAAGATGGATTTTTTTAGTATGTTTTATTGAATAAAACAACACGGCTTCCGGTGGCACAGCACTGCTGCGACCTGGACTCCTGCGCTGTGCTGCATTTTTATGCTGTGGTAAAAACAACAATATTTCTTATTCATCACACAGAATGGTACATATGTAATTACTTTCATTTTGCATTCCTTACAACAGTTTGCACACTATGTGCATGCACATGTTCAAACGGCATACTTCTTTACTTTATTTTAACTCTTATGTTAGTACTTGTGTTTTGATATTAGTTCTTTCGCACTGTTCTTGTGTAGTTTGTGCGTGTACTGCTGTTGTGACATAAGAATCCCCCCCGGGGAGCAAAAATAAAGTACATGTCTGTCTGTACAGAATACCTATGACAGCAACCACATTCTCCCACCCACGGTCACCCACACACAGTCAGCACGTCATAAATATCACATTGCAAAATATAGCAAAGATTGAAAAGATTAAATACATTTCAAGATGAAAGATAAATAAACCAATATGTAAATCAATGAAAATGACCAGTTGCCAGTTCTCTACATTCTGACTTCAGGGTCACCAGTCATCAGCAGAAAGACTGTAATGCATCATGTAGTGCATGCACCTGAGGGCTCTTCCACTCAAACGAGAACGTACCCGTAAAGATAGATCTTTAGTGGAGGATTACTTTAAGACAATGAAAACAGCAGAAATCTTTTAAAAGCCCCTTAATGTTTTTGGGTTGTGGCGGAGATATTTACATCCCAAGATCATATTTACAGTAAAATATTTTCTTCCTTTTCAATGTTCGATTCATTTTCTTGGTCATAAGTCAAATCCTATTTACTCAGTAATAACACTTTATAAGACTTTATAACCAGTGCCTGCTTCATTTCAGCTCTTAACTACTACTGCTATTCCCCATGCATTTGATCCCCTGTGGTTATTACTCAATCTTACAGCATTACCTTTGGACAGTCATTGTGATGTCCTACAAATACCATTTAATTTGTGATGTTATGTTCTCTAAATCCATCCATACTACTTTAATGTATCTTTTATACATTTTCCATTATTGATTGACTTCACTTGGGAAAGACAGTGGATGGGAGCCTCCTTCTGGAAAATACTGTTAACCTCGGCTGTCAGAGTGGAACGATTAGTCACAAACTTAGTAACTTCTTCAAACGCACATTAAAAGCAAGATGTTACTTAATAATTATGACAATCATCAGGTCAGCCACTAACCTTAGAAAATGTAAGGCAGCTCCTTAAGTCCAAAGTGTGAAAGGTTGATCAAGAGTAGACTGAACTACAGACACTCTTGATGGATTATTATTGTTATTTTCAACATGGAAACAGGAGTGGGTGACCATAGACTATATAAAAGAAGTGGATGTAGCCATGATGTCACCCGTTGGTTTGTGGATTACCGTTTTGAAGCCTCAATTTTTACAATTTGGCTGTTGCCATAATGTTTTGTGAAATGAAATGAAAATATTTGGATGAGAGGGCGGTGCTGGGGAAAGATACACATTGCTACGCCTGACAGGTCCCCGTGGGAGCAACTTGTAAATCACAAGGTAGCTGCACCCTAAAGCATACCCTGCTTTTTTTTACCATCATTTACACCATGCTGCGTTGAAGAAGACTTGAAACTAGCAACTGAAAACATAAACTCAGTAGGAAAGTGTTTACTGAGGTAATTATTCAGGTGAGAAGTAGCCTCATTGTCTCGTAGACATCTATACAATCGGACTTATTTTTGCAGCCAGTGGAATCTCCCCCTGCTGGCTGTTAGAAGTAATGCATGTTTAAGGCACAGTGTTGGTTTCACTTGTCAGGTTCCCGCTTGGCGTTATGGATAAAATTTTCTAGTATATATAATTTTCTATTGTGGGACTGTGATATGTATGATGATATAGTACAGCACTTATGTCCCTCTGTCCCTCACTTCCAGGTTTATACTGCTGTGATCGGGCAGAGGCTACTCACTGCCAGATGGCTTGCCGGCGAATCCTTCGCACCATGAGCACAGAGAATGAGATCATGGAGGGTTTGATTGAGGAGTGTAAATCCCAGCCTCTTCCTCAGGACCCTATGTGGCAGTGCTTTCTGGGCAGCGCCCACCCTCCTTCCCCACCTGAAGAGGAGACCCCCCATCCCGGCAAGATGGACTGTGCCAAGCTGCACTGCTGCTCCAAGGCAAACACTTCAATCTGCAGGTACTGCACATTGTTTAGCACATGACATCCACTGCTTAGTGGAAGCCAGTACATTAATGTCCTATATTCTGAAACAGAGTACAGGTTGAGGTGAAATGTGTTTGTTTTTCTTATTATAACCCAGTCTGTACTCTGACAGGGACATGTGTCAGGAGATCAGTACTAACTGGGGCAGCCAGACGTGGCAGGACTTTGACCAGCTCTGTGAGTATAACCCAGGGGAGACGGAGCTGATCAACTGTCTGGCTGATGTCAGGGAGCCCTGCCAGTTGGGCTGCAAGGACCTCAACTACTGCACCAACTTCAACAATAGGTCAGACTTCTGGATACTCACCAGGGTTGAACTCAGTTTTCATGGTTGTCTGCTTCCCTTCTCTAGTGTTAATTTTATCAGCCTTTTTCAAATTTAGTCTTAGTCCTGGGTCAAATGTCCTTGTTAGTTTTTGTCCAATATAGTCCACTGTATACTATTTTTTTAAATCAAGTTTTAGTTGACTAAAAGTCTGGGTGTTTTAGTCTGATTTTTGAGTTTTACTCATTAACCATCATTTTAGTCTTTTCTAACTCTTTTGTATAGTTTTGTGTCATGGAGTACGTTGAGTGCAGAATTAGGTGAGGACCCAAACACAGACACCGGCAGAGGATGCAGTTTAACAAAAGATTTATTCTCAAACAGAAACACTCAGGCTGACTCACAGATGCAGGTAAAATCCAAACAAGGCTGAAATCCAAACCAGGAACTCAGAACACAGGGAACAAGGCACAGCAGCACACTCAACACTGGACAACAACAAGGACCAGATAGGGACTAAACTAAGGGCTTGTATACACAGACAAACGAGCAGGGAGGGAAGCTGAAGCACATCAGGTAATCAAACAGGCAGCAAAGCTAGACAAGGACACATGAGTACTGAATACTACAAAGTAAAACAGGAAGTAAAACACACAGGAACACACTAGGACAGATCTACCAAAGTAAAACACAAAACATGGAAAGACTGCAAAATCAGGGCATGGACTGAGACCGGACCAAACAGGAGACAGGACTACACTAAAACATAGAAACCTAGGACTAGGGAGTCGAGTAGGTAAAAAAATGCAGATAAACAGAAGAACTAACTTTGCTACAAAACTCTAAACATGACAAGATCAAATAAAGCTTATAGAAACACAGAACCCAAAACCATGAAACCAGATACGGGAGTAAACTAGGACATGTAAATGAATAACACAGAGAAACACAGAACCAAAAACAGACTTAAACAGAATGAATAGAACACAGAACAAACATGGACAAAACAATAGAACACACAAAATGGAACCAAAACAAGACCAGAATCCTTAAGTCATAACAGTTTTGTTCTCATTTTTATTGCAAAGAAGAAAATTTATCTCAATTTCTGAGTGGTTAGCCTTGATATGCCGCTTCAAGTTCGTAGTGTTTTTCCAGGAATCTTAAAACCACATTGCTGGCTGTCCGATCTAATTAGGCACTCTGCTTTTTTGTCCGCCACTGTATTTGAAATGGGACCAAATATCGAAGCGCCTCTTTCACCCTAGCATGTTGTGTTCATCACCAGAGCTCACATCCTCCACAGTAACATTTTTCCAGAAAAGCAGCTGAATGAACACTGTTCAAGTGAAAATGTAGAGGGAGAAAATATGGCCTCTAATATTTTGTGTCCTCATTATACTGACAAAAACAAAGAGAGATTTTATTAACGTTTATTATTTTATGAATTACATTTTAGTCTCGTCATTTTTCATCAACAATATTGCACGTTATCGTAGTCACAGTCAGTGTTTATGGACATTGTCGCCGTCTTGTCATTGTCTCGTTTTTGTCAGGGGAAAAAAGGTCGTTGATGAACATATTTCGTTTAGTTTTGTCTGACGAAAGTAACACTACCCTTCTCGGTTCTTGTCTTTATCTGCGAGGACTATTTTACCCACAAATTATATTTTGACATTATGTACTAACTCTCATGTCAGTGAAAACGCCTACTAAAACTGTACTTAGTGATCTGAACACTCTTCAAAACAACACAGGTTCACTTCAGGGTTACAAAAATATTTTACTGCCTTCAGAAGCTACTTCTCAGTCTGACAACTTGTTTTTCTCAGACAGATTTGTTTGACCAGATGCTTTTAGAAGCAAGTGAACATGTGTGTTTTGATGAGTAATCAGATTTTTTTTTATACTTTATAAATTACAGTATTTCATGCTTCACGTTTGGATGATGCTGCAAGGAATCATCAGTTTTTTACTGTAGAAGTTGAAACCAAAATTACTGTGCTGTCAGCCATTTCACTTAAACTCATTTTAACTGCTTTCAACTGCTTTCAGCTCAAACACTTCAGCTGACACTTTAGACACATTCAGTGCTTACATTTCAACTGGAAATTCAGAAATTTTCTAAACTCCAAAACTGACACTCTCATACAATATTTGACATGCAAAGAATTCAAACTTAAATCGTTTTACAGTATTTACACTAGCAATCAGCACAAGCTAGCACACTTACAGTTTCTTCAGAAAACCCACTTCTTAATCATTTAACTGTGCTTCTGAACATCTGTTTGAAAATGCATCATTTAGAGCCTGAAGAAAAATAAGAGGCAGAGAGGGAAAACAAGAGACGGATTTATATTGAACCCAGTGTGACCCTGGAGTTATCAGTACCACAGCATGTTTTACACACTGTCTACAGATGGTGCAAAGGCTAAATGGAACGGCTTCAAAGGCTGCACTGGGAAGTCACACTAACACACACACACATCAAAACAAACTCAGATATACTTTATACATACACACAGTGGTCTGCAGGTCACCTAGTGAGTGAGGCAACCACAAAAGCTCACAGCCACTTGATTCTGGAGGGCATTCTGGAAAGCCTAGATCATGTTTTGCATGTGACTTTGTTTTATCACACAGATTCAATTGGATTGGAGTAACAAACAGTTTAAATAGAAGTCATTTATTTTAAAAATGCTGTATAGTTTTTTGAAACATTTGGTATTTGTGTTTATTATAATTGCTCCAATAAATTTCTATACTATTAATAATAATTACCACTGAAGGTGCCAAACATATTAAGAAACACTTCTTGGGTTCCTCTTCTTACTCCCTCTTATTTAGAGGCTTGAAACAAATGTTGCTCAGCACAGGGGAAATGTACCTTTAATCTTGTCTGTTGGAAAGGGTCCATTGACGTTTACACTTATTTAAATACAGACGTTTAAATAAGGATATTACTATGAGTGAGGTTTGCACTTAAAACACAGTTGTGCACTAGAGTAATCTGTGAGGAATACAGTCACAGACTTTTGGGTCCAAATTTCTTTATTTAGCAGAGGAATGGTTCTGATGGTGACAGAAGCCACACCAGAACTTCAGGTTACATCATATTAGGGGAGAGCCGGGACGATTGAAACGCGGGACGAATGAAACACTGCAATTTTCTCCCAGCCCATACAAGTCTGATATGCCAAACTACCTCAGCACATACAGAACACAGTACTTACCAGAACAGACTACCAGAGAAATGTACAACACTTGGAAGGACATGAGATTCCAGTGGCTGAAGCTTCTCTCAGAGTGAACAGCATTATGAGCTGAGGCAGTGATACCCCCTCTGAAGTATTTGAGTGTGTTATTCATATTAGTGGATTTTAAGCTTGTTGTGACAAATTGTGGTTTCAGATCATGATGGCAGGGAGCTCATGCTGTGGCATTGTGGGATTTGAAGTTCAGGCAAACAAACTGTGGTTAAGACCCTTTGAGTTTCCTTTGATGGGCTCCAGGAGAGCCTTGTATGGGTTTGTCCTCCCCTGAGGGGTTCAAACACTGGGCTGTGTAGCCGGGAGCAGCATGGAAGACAAACACTGGTCTAGCGGTGGTGTTTTAGGCCAAAGGAGCATGAAGTTAATAACAGTGCGTGCATGCATGTTTCTGTGCCTGTGTGGGTGGAAGGCAGTGAACCTTAAATTAGAAACAAATCCCAAAACTGGATAGTTTTTAAACGCATCTTACCGTACTGATCCAGAAAGTAACTCCCTAACATATTCATTAATTCATTCTTTCGTTCATTCAGTCATTAATTCTTTACTTAACTAATGGATACCCTATTGGACAACAATAGCTTAAAAAAAAATGTTTCTTAATGCAATGAACAGTACAAATGGAGATGACGGCGAACACAGTAATAATTACAGCCATAATCGAGCAAAATTTAATTCTAGAGCTGGAAACGAGCATAACAGGTCCCTTTTAATAAAAGAATGGTTGATGGAATAACACTGTTAGGCTGATCCTAACCCTATGAACAGTAAAGTTGTGAAAGATGGGTTTTGTTCTTCTAAACCTGAAAATAGATTATATTTCTGCTTTGGTACTTTGATTGGGGGGAAAAAAAGATGATGACTCCTGATTTTTTTGAGTGTGTAGTAAGTTGCTCTTAATAAAAATCAACCGGTGGCTGTATTGAGTTTTGATTTGAGATGAAAACAATTTTGGGATTACATCAAGTTGGTCTGTGGTTTTACACACACACACACACACACGGTTGCTTCAAGATAAACAAAGCATCCACTCATCAGCAGCAAATGCAATGATGGAACCACACCCAGAACCTCTGCCTGGAACCTTCTCCCTTTAAACCATCAATTAGCTGACTCAACTTGAGACCAAACCCACCAATCAGACATCAAAGATTCTGGTGTAGTGGAAGGGGAAAACAACCCTCATAACTCTTTCTACACAGTTTCAGGGCACATTGTTCTGCTATCAGCCATATTCTAGTGCTAGTATTAACCACATGATTGTTGCTTTTTTTCTGAGCACACTTAGTAGGACACAAGCATGAAATGTGCCAGGACCCTATTTTTTTCTTTTTTCTTCCAAATGAATTATATTACTGGCAGCCTAAAGGTGCTTTGGTAAGACTCCTGGCCTCAGGACATCTACATGGCAATTAGGACTACACCTACTGGCAACAGGAAGTTGCGGCTTTAATTTTTTTAATGTTTTATGTTTTAGGTACAAACCACCTTTTATTTCACTTTGACTTCACCTCTGTCTGTCTCTGTCCACAGGCCCACAGAGCTGTTCCGCAGCTGTAACGTCCAGTCAGACCAGGGCGCCATGAATGACATCAAGCTGTGGTCCAATGGGACGATCAAGATGCCGTTCATGAACATCCCTGTGCTGGACATCAGGAAGTGTCTGCCAGACATGTGGAAGGCCGTGGCCTGTTCCCTGCAGATCAAACCCTGCCACAGCAAGTCCAGAGGGAGCGTCATATGCAAGTAGGTCTACTACCATCTTTAAAGGGACAAGTTACCAGCCAGTAGGAAGTAGCAACAGGGTCGCACATGACCAGGAGAAAAAATGTGGAGGGAAACTAAAGTTGGCTGATTAGAAATACTGACTTTTTTTTTGATATTTTGAAATAATTATCAAGATTTACTCAGACAGCAAAACAAAATGTAAAGTACAAGATAAGCCCCATTCAGGATTTTAACATTACATATTCTAGTCAGTGATTTGTATCCCATCCGGTGGGTGTAATGTGGATCATTTTTCACCCCTACACCAGTAATAATTATAGGCACAATTGCCTACTGACTTTTTGGTGAACTCTGTCGCTGATCCTCCTATCATTTAAATTACAACTGGAGCAACATTGTCGTATTTTAAAGTGGATCTCTGAGTTTTTTCTGCACAAAGAGCTGCTTATTGTTATGTTTGTTTTATTAGCTCAGTTTGTGCAAATCTGGAAACATGCTAACACCAAAATATAGGCCTATTTGTGGACCAAGACAATGACAGAAATAATTAAATTACGAAAAAAGCAAGGTACTGTAAATGCTGTAATGTTAACTACTGTTGGGTACTGGTATTCTCTGTTGATCACTGAATGAAATCAGTTTGATTTCTGACTTAAATTCACCTCACACAGAATCTTTGCCTCACCACTAAAATACCAATAACTTTTAACTATTATCTATAGCTATATTTTATCACAGGCCGAGATTCAAACACAACCCTAGAGCTGCAGTGCACAGATTGATGTGTTAGCAACATGTCAGTTCTGGTAGTAGAGGACACTTTATTCCACATAGATGCTTATAAACCCAGCTAAGTGTATAGATGGTCCACAAATCAGCTTTCCCCAGGAGAAATCCAGCTGGGGAAATCTTGCTTCTCTGGTCCCCCAGTCCGGATGAATAAGTTTCCCATTTAAATGAGATTGAAAAGGTTTCTGCAAAAAGCCATTACAGGTTGTGTGTGTTGGCAGAGCCTCACACTCTGCACCCAGCCCAGCTTACAACCCTCCTTACCTCCAAATGTCTACATTTATAGACAGAGAGGTTACACATGACCACTTTAATATGATAGATTTGTTTCCAGCAGATTTATACTGGCTTTTTTAGTGTAATGTTATCTCTTACCTGTCCTCAGGTCAGATTGTGTGGACATCCTGACCCAGTGTGGAGACAGGAAACGTTTCCATGAAGGACAAACTCCAGAGAGAATTTGTGAGCTGCTGTCGCCCATTGATGACCCTGAACGCTGCATCCCCCTCCACAGATACCTCAGTGAGTCACAACGACCCGTTCATATTCCTCAGGGGGAATGTCTGAGACACTTCAAACGTTGAGAGCACTCACTCTTCCCTGTAGTGAGATGTACTGTAGAGGGGCACACTTACAAATGGAAATATCAACAAGAAACAATATTGTAACTGGAAAGAAACAAATTCCAAAACTTACACTAGCTGCCTGTTATGTTCCGTATTGATTCAGGTCGCAATTGGTCCAAAAAATATGACAACTTAAACATTTATTTTGTAGGAAAGATATAGGATGGATATTTAATAAGTTTTAGCAAATGTTTCCCCAGTGCTTTATGATGTTTTTATTTGCAAGTAAATTGGCAGATGGAACAGATGTTTTTCATTTCCATATCCACCCCTCACCTACACCTTTACCTCTTCACACACTCCCTCCAGCCCCCAGTTCTCTAGGCACCACCATCGTTGAGGAGGTCATCCATCCATGCAACCCCAACCCCTGCCCCAGCAACCACTTATGTCAGGTCAACAGGAAGGGCTGCCTTGATGAACTCAACTGTCAGCCATACCTCTGTGTGCCAGGTACGACCAACTACAGCTTTACTCTGCTTGCTTTAGAGTCTAAAACCTGCAGCGTGGCAGTAATTCTGAATGGGTCTGTGTGTGTCTTCAGGCTGTAAACTGGGTGAGGCCTCCGAGTTTCTGGTGCAGCAGGACGCTCATATCCAGGTGCCGACTCGTGCTGGTCATGCTGGGTGCTACGAGGTCTGCAGCTGTGGTCCCAGTGGGCGTCTGGAGAACTGTCTTGAGATGCCCTGTGTGGACACCAACAAGCCCTGCATTGTAGGAGGACAGAGGAAGAGTAAGACCTCCTTGCTGTCTGTCTGCATGTCCAAAGAGTTTCCTGAGTACATCCAACATGTTTTATGCACATCTTTAATTTGTGCATAAATAAACGTGTAAGCACTCTGCAACTCTGAAAAATTGGAAAGAATCTGAAACTATTGCAAAAAAGTTTTTAGGCTTGGCTGAGGTTGAAAAGTGGGTTAAGTTAAATGTGACAAAGTGCAATGGAAACAGACTGCTGCTCCCTCTTCTTCTGCTGTGGTTTACTGGCAAGCACTAGGGAATTAGCGCTACTAGCACTTTATTTGACCAATTCCTAATAATCACATATCGGTCATGGATGGAAACACGTATTAATTTGCATTTTGTTTTGCAGTTTTTCTCAAAATTCTGTCTGTCTGTCTATATTTGGATAGAGCTTAGCTAGTGTTGACTTATTTTGGTCACATTAATATCAACCCAAGTTCAAGTTCAAGTTCATTTTTATTTATATAGCACATTTTATAGCAGCCAATGACTGACCAAAGTGCTTTACAGAACAACAAAATTAAAAGACACTAACACCATGCATAGCAGCACATCATGAACCCATATGTCTATTTTTTTGCTTGACATGTAATAATATTGATTATACATTATACATTAATAGAGACATTGCAGCATGGCTCTAGCAGTTCAGGTCCAGCAGTTGAATGCACCAGTTTTAACTTACCCGTGTTATAATGTAAGTTTTTACTAAATGGAGATTTACACAAACACACAAACTAGTTCCTACCTAGAGACAAGTTGTTTCTGTTTATTTACATCTACTAGCTTCCAGGTATAACTGCTGCATAACTGATTGAAACTACTGTAAAACAAACTTGTTAACATACGGTATGACTCGTTTAGATTGGGGAGTCTAAAATGTTGATATTTCCAACCTGACACTTGATCATGATACTTTAAAATAATGATTTCGCAAAAATATCACAGCTTACCTGAAAATTCAAAACATGTTAATTACATTAATAACAGACTAAATGAGCAAACAGTTTAGGTTTTGTGAATTAATATTTCTCACTGATTTTCTTAGCTACCTATACAACTTAACTAGTCTGAAGTTACTAAGAAGTAGGACGAAAACCAAACGTTTACCTGATGGTTTCTAGGTTCAGAACTCAGCTCACTTCTTTAGATCAGTAAACTCAGTGTTTAATCTTGAATCTTATTGTCTTAACCATAAAGATGACCCATCTACCCAGTCATACTTATTACCAGACTAAGATTGTATGCGCTTCTGCTAAACAAATACTGAAGTAGAATAAAACTGAATTCAAAACCTCCAATCCACACAATAATGCAATAAATCGTAGTGATCTAGTCTGTATTTAATATATATGTACATATATATATATACTCTGTGTGTGTGTGTGTGTGTGTGTGTGTGTTAGGGCTGAACGATTAATGGCATTTGTGATGTGAGAAAACGAGATTTTCTAATCGCAAAGGCTGCGATTACACTCTGGTCACATGACATCCAAGAGTAAAGAAGTCTGCAGACAAAGCATCAACTTCCCACCTTATGCTGTACCTTGACTTGTTTTTGTACAATGGCCTTACGCTTGACAGAAGCTGACACGACAGAAACTTTGGTGTCATACAGGGAATGAAAGTAGCAGCCGCCACCCGCGGGTAACTGGGTGGTGGTGTTGGTGGGTGAAATCTTCGGGCCATCCCCCGTTTTGACGGACAGGAAAAATGCACAACAGAAAGACACGTGTAGTGAGGTGATAGGAAATATCTGTGAAACAGCGTTTCAAACCAAACTCACACGTCCGAAAGAGGCGCAGTTTGTCCCGAGTTACAGCCCACCAGCATCGCAGGCTGCGGGGGTGGGGGACTCCGGTGTTGTCGGAGAATTACTAAACACGAGAGGCGTCACTTGGTTTTATTTTCGTTGGCCAACTTTTGAATTGAACCCCAAACTGAGTATTTTTTGTTTGCTTACTAGGATACAGAAAGATGGACTAAGAGATTTGAACTGAGATAAGGACTCATTAATTGGTGGTTGAACTGTGGGTTTTGTATAACACACTGTGGTAAACCTAGTTGTTCTTGTGATCTGTAGGTAGGCTGATGATATTATATAAATTTAATGCCATGACTTGACTCTCAAATTATCTTTCTCATATTATTAAAATTTGATATTTCTTCTCCACCATAGCTCATAATAATTATCCCTGCAATTCATGTATTTACATTACATTTATTCATTTAGTTGATGCTTTTATCCAAAGTGACTTACAATTGCTATACATGTCAGAGGTCACACGCCTCTGGAGCAAAAAGGGGTTAAGTGTCTTGCTCAGGGACACACTGGTGGATGGGTCACAGTGGGGAATTGAACCCGGGACTCTCACACCAAAGGTATGTGTCTTATCCATTGTGAATCACCAAATTACATCATAACACAGGCCTAACCCACAAGAAAGAACAGTGTATGTTTAATCTAGCTAATATTGTGTTGGTCCTAGTATACACTGATTTACTGCTTGTCCATTTTGAATAATACAGGAGGTAAAGAGCTTACAAATTAATCGCATATTAAATCGCAAAATTGGTAAAAAAAAATCGCAATTACATTATTTTCCAAAATCGTTCAGCCCTAGTGTGTATATAGTACTGTGCAAAAGGCAGGTACTGAAAAAAATGCTGTACAGAAAGAATGCTTTCAAAGATAGACATTGTAATATATTATATTTAGCAATTAACAAACGTTAGTGAAGTGAAGAAAAATCTAAAACAGGTCAATATTTGGTGTGACCACCCTTTGTCTTAACACTGACTTTACAGCATTTTTTCTACACCTGCCTAAAACTCTTGAAATAATAATCAACCTCTCTGTTGTTTACAAAGACAAATACTCCAATTTCACTTCACCCCCTCCTCTCTCACCTCACCAACTCAGGTTCTTTACCCACAGAGGTTTATTGCTTTTCAAGCATTGTGCTTTTATGTTTGTTTTTGCCTGCACTTCTAAGGAGCTGCTCTCCTCTTATTGAAGGCAGATGTTTGGTTTGAATTGGACACATGCTGTTCTATTTTGTGTAGAGCCAAACTCCGTTCAAAAGTCTAGCAATTTAATGTGCTTTTGCCTAATAGCTGGTAGACACATCGCAGAATAACTCTTTCAAAATCCGTAAGAGCCTCTCTTAAATTTAGTATGTTTACATTTCTCAGCAGTTTATATTAATAAAATGAATGACTTATTCTAAGAGGTGACATTTAAAAGGGAGAACTTTACATGCTTTTTCTTTATTCTCTCCTCTGAATTAAATCTTTTGAATTCTGTAGTCATCTTGTTGTCTCTTGACAGCAAGGTAAGACATGTTGTGAGTAGCATATTTTTGCTTGTAGCGTTTAGAGGTTTCTGTAGTTTATTCTGCCATTTTCCACACACCGTGGTAGGTGGCATCAGAAAGTGAGAAAGAATATTTGTTGAAAAAGTAGGTGCTTAGTGGAGGTGTGTTGTCAGCTGAACTGTAGATCTAAATAACTGTGAACATCATGTTATAAAAGTTATGTTCTTTTGGGGGTGCCCCGATGGGTTAAGGTGCTGACCATAAAGAACAACTACGTGCTTTTTTGTCTCATGTAGTTAGTCATTTCTCTCTCCCCTCATTTCCTGTAAGGTATCAGTTAAAAAACTTCCAGTTTATAAATACTTAACCAACTCCATGACAATTGAGCCAACTCCAATCACTGATAATGGCAGTAAGAAGTGGTTGAAAGCTGCTGGAAAGTGAAAGAGGACCTTGAGACAACAGGCTTAAGCGCTTTAAAGGTGCTATATGTAGTTTTTTTTTAATGAAATCACTTATCAATTAATAACTTTTCTATTGCCTATTTGTGAACAGGTTGGTCCTTCACATAAAAATGAACCACACGCCTGTTTTCTTGGTTGCTTGGAACAGCCACTATTCTGCTACATATGTGCAAAAATCGGGTCAGATTTTCTGCACGTGCGCTCCCGAAAATCTTGCCTACTGATTCTGAATTGCTAACAGCTAACAAAATGGAGTCCGCTAACACCATAAAATGACCGGCTCCCAGCACAACACAGACTCCAACAGAAACGTAAGGATAAAAACACCAACAAAGTTTTATTTGCTGAAGCCTGTCAGGCCAAACGAGAATCAGATCAACGTCGGGCGAAAACACCGTTTAACATTGTGTTTGTGTCATGGAGAGACCTCCGTTTTGTTTTGGATATAAAAACCGACCCAGAGTTGGCTTTCATTCTATTGGAAAGGTAAGCTAACATTACTGCAAAGCATGTGAAACATATTGTGATTTTACACTTTAGTTTGTCTCATTTGCTGTAACTTACTTGACGCACATAATATACAAAAAGTAAGTTACAGTAATATTACTTACTACGGTCTAAGTGTTTATTCAGCCTAGCTCACTAACTGATTTCGTTATCATCCAATAAATGTTATCATGTAATTGGCATTGAATAGTTGACAGTCAAGCCCATTTAAACACAGTTGACGTTTCATTTTGGATGGAGATATGTTGCATAGATGCTACCATATATGCTTCATTTTGAAATAAAGAATGCTGATGTTTGGATCACGCCGCCTTTCATCACACTACATTTGCTCTGCAGTTGTATAGTGCTTAATAATAAGGCTGAAGAATCACCTTGAATCAATCATCTGGAGTCAGGCCATGGTTAGCTTAGTTTAGCATAGAGACTGGAATCAGGGGCTAGCCTGGCTCTTTCCAAGCTGTACATCATTTGTTTAATTGGAGCCTTCTAGCAGATTTTCAGGAGCTGTACTACACCTCAATCATGCCACTCTTGGCATTTCTGTAAATACCCAACTAACCCATCTCCTTTTCATCGCTCTTGTATTCTGTACCAGAACCAAGACCAAGCAACATTTCCTCGACCATGGTAAGCTACCATTCCATAATGTGAATTACTACAAGCAACTTCATCCATCCACTTACCTCTTGAGTATAGACTCCATCATGCTATCCCCATTAGACGAAAAAGGACTGCGGGGGGAAGTTTTCCTCAACCCATGTCAGCAGACCCAGCATAAGAAGCCTGAAACTTCTCTGCTGCCTCCATGCTTGAGACCCTGCTTTCCACAATCCCAAAGCCGTACAGGAAGCAGGTGTCCAGCTCTAACTTACTCCATCTCTCCTCTCTCTCCATCTCTCATCTCCTTCATCTAAAATTTCCTATTTCCTACTGGACTGTAGCCACTCTTTAAATGCTAGGAATGACTCTTGACGCAAACTGTTTCACTCCATCTTTGGCTCAACCTACTTGCCAAACCGGAACTGGATCAACTTCTTCTGTGATGAACAACTGACGCACCCACACGACATGGTTTATGGGATTTCAGGAATGGAAGATGGTTTGCCAGCAGAATGACCTCAAGAGCTCGCAAGTGAACACCAAGTCACTTCCTCCACGCTCTCAAAATCTGCCCATAATAGCCACACCTATTCTGTGGGGCAACGAATGGTCCCGAAAGTCCATCCTCATACCCTGACAACTTTGCAGCCATCGACGTAATCAACAAAGGTCGCTCCGACGCCTCATCCATCATGCCCTTCATGTCCCACCTAAACTGGCACTCTGTTACTCACCAGTACCTTCTTCGCACAGCTCATGTTCCCAGTCATTCCAACGTCATCATTGACATCACTGACATCATTGAAGCTTCCCCAAAAGGCAGTAGCACTCCAAAGCTGTACTGCTAGTTCAAGTCTCGCACACATTCTTTGTGGTCCTTGCTAGTGAATCCGTACTCAAACAGAAATGAAGAGACAACACAGTGTGGTTTGACAGGGACTTACTGTATGTACTGTATACAGTTTTAACCAAAGTTTAATGCTGTAGCCAATCAGTATACATGTTCAAGAGATATACACAAGTTGGTTACTGGTAAGATAATGTAAAAATGATTACTGACGTTTTTTTTCTTTAGTACGCCATAACTACAAATATCAGAACTTTATTATTCCCACCCCTGCCCAGTTAGTCCATGTTCAGCACAGCTGCAGAGAAGGTAAGACTAGGTTTGTAAGGTTTAACGTCACAGCCTATCTTGCTGACGCTCCTGCATCACTCTGTGTATCCAATTAAATTTTATTTATATTGCGCCAAATCACAACAACAGTTATCTCATAGCGCTTTTCATAAAAGAGCGACAGAGGCAAGGAAAAACTTCCTTTTAAGAGGCAGAAATCTCGAGCAGAACCATGGTTCAGGATGGGGATGAGGGTGAGAGAGAGAGCTAAACAGAAAGAGAGAGAGAAATAAAGAGGGAGAGAGGGTTGAGGGGTGTTGGGGTTTTCAACATATGGTCAGGTCTGGTTATTAGCTGAATATCAAAGATATTCTAGAAATATTAATAAAACTATTAATATTTAAAATTATTAATTATAATTAATAAATACGGGGCACCACCCTGGAATCAAGGGCCCAATAACCAAATATGAGCCAAATATGATCAGTCTTTAGACTGATCATATTTGGCTCATATTTGTAGAGGGTTTGTCCACCTATAGATGGCAAACAGAGAAGGGTGAGTCCGTACACTGGCTGTGGCAACCAACTCTTACTACAACATTATACACCAATAATCACAGGCAACGACTTCTTAAAATTATAATAGGATTTATTCAAATCAAGCAAAGATCAATGATCAATAACTTTAGCAAGTAAATCACTATTAACTATTCTTAGCAAAAATGAAATAAAGTCAATAAACAAATCATACAAAAGATACAACAATCCAGCAAGCATGTGTGTGTGTGTGTGTGTGTGTGTAGGTGTGTGTGTGAGTGAGAGACAAAGGAGGGGGAGAGACTGAGAGAGGGGTGGATCCGACCATGTGGGTGGTCGCAGATCCGGTTCAAAATGGGCTTGAGGCCAGCTGATTTTGGAATCAAGATGGCAGTTCAAACCATGTGATTTCAGGATCAAGGTGGCGGAAAATCTCTCCCCTGAACTACAAAAATTGGAGACACACTCTGATGCTAGCCTGCTGTGGGTCACAGGTCTGGTTAGCTTCAGAGATCACGTGGTGTGTGTATGTAGGGTTAGTAAGCAGAAGGAGGAGAGAAAGGCACAGGGAAAAGCTATATACAGGTGCTGGTCATATAATTAGAATATCATCAAAAAGTTGATTTATTTCAGTAATTCCATTCAAAAAGTGAAACTTGTATAATTTATACATTCATTCCACACAGACTGATATATTTCAAGTGTTCATTCCTTTTAATTTTGATGATTATAACTGACAACTAATGAAAACCCCAAAATCAGTATCTCAGAAAATTAGAATATTGTGAAAAGGTTCAATATTGAAGACACCTGGTGCCACACACTAATCAGCTAATTAACTCAAAACACCTGCAAAGGCCTTTAAATGGTCTCTCAGTCCAGTTCTGTAGGCTACACAATCATGGGGAAGACTGCTGACTTGACAGCTGTCCAAAAGACGACCATTGACACCTTGCACAAGGAGGGCAAGACACAAAAGGTCATTGCTAAAGAGGCTGGCTGTTCACAGAGCTCTGTGTCCAAGCACATTAATAGAGAGGCGAAGGGAAGGAAAAGATGTGGTAGAAAAAAGTGTACAAGCAATAGGGATAACCGCACCCTGGAGAGGATTGTGAAACAAAACCCATTCAAAAATGTGGGGGAGATTCACAAAGATTGGACTGCAGCTGGAGTCAGTGCTTCAAGAACCACCACGCACAGACGGCCACAGCAATACGTGGGTTTCAGCTGTCGCATTCCTTGTGTCAAGCCACTCTTGAACAAGACACAACGTCAGAAGCATCTCGCCTGGGCTAAAGACAAAAAGGACTGGACTGCTGCTGAGTGGTCCAAAGTTATGTTCTCTGATGAAAGTAAATTTTGCATTTCCTTTGGAAATCAAGGTTCCAGAGTCTGGAGAAAGAGAGGAGAGGCACAGAATCCACGTTGCTTGAAGTCCAGTGTAAAGTTTCCACAGTCAGTGATGGTTTGGGGTGCCATGTCATCTGCTGGTGTTGGTCCACTGTGTTTTCTGAGGTCCAAGGCCAACGCAGCCATCTACCAGGAAGTTTTAGAGCACTTCATGCTTGCTGCTGCTGACCAACTTTATGGAGATGCAGATTTCATTTTCCAACAGGACTTGGCACCTGCACACAGTGCCAAAGCTACCAGTACCTGGTTTAAGGACCATGGTATCCCTGTTCTTAATTGGCCAGCAAATTTGCCTGACCTTAACCCTATAGAAAATCTATGGGGTATTGTGAAGAGGAAGATGCGATACGCCAGACCCAACAATGCAGAAGAGCTGAAGGCCACTATCAGAGCAACCTGGGCTTTCATAACACCTGAGCAGTGCCACAGACTGATCGACTCCATGCCACGCCGCATTGCTGCAGTAATTCAGGCAAAAGGGGCCCCAACTAAGTATTGAGTGCTCATACTTTTCAGTTGGCCAACATTTCTAAAAATCCCTTTTTTGTATTGGTCTTCAGTAATTTTACAATTTTCAGAGATACTGATTTTGGGATTTTCATTAGTTGTCAGTTTTAATCACAATTAAATGAAATAAACATTTGAAATATATTAGTCTGTGTGTAATAAATGAATATAACATCCAAGTTTCACTGTTTGAATGGAATTAATGAAATAAATCAACTTTTTGATGATATTCTAATTATATGACCAGTACCTGTATATACAATATACCACAGTCTATCCTGCAGCCACCAGCAGTGAATGATTCATTCAGCAGCAGTTGCTGACTTTGGATTAGACAACAACAACAGAAACAAACACCAAGAATCCTAATTACTGTTGTAAAGACTCAGCTACAACTTTATCAATGAGAGGGGACGGTAGTGAACTTGCATTCAGCAACTGTGTTGGCTTGGCTTGATAAAAATACTGATACGTTTCCACACAGTAATAGGAACAAAACAGTCAGGCCTAGCGGGTGGTGCCGGACACAAACAATGTGCGTAGCACGGAAAACACACAGCAATAAAACAAGACACGGCGGTCTTTAAATATCCCTTGGAGTTTCTTAACAGAAGTTCACCACATGAAGCTTCTACAAGTAAGTTACAGTAACAAAGTTGAGAACTATCTGCTGCCCAGACATACTAAAGCCTCTTATGTGTCGCTTTGGTAGCTAGTAGATGCGTCAGAAAAACTCAGCTGGATTTCTTGAAAAGACTCTCGGCTCGGTTCTGACAATGCCAGTAGTTTCAACGGCACTGCTGATTCTTCGGCAGCAGCAACAGGAATCAGTGAAGTCGACGTTGGTTGAGAAGGTAGAACACAGAGGTCATCTTCTCTCAGTTAAGAGTTTATCCGTCTTCTTCTGCAGGCATGAAATGTTATCTTGTGTATAACAGTTTCCTTAGTGATCCAAAATTGTGTTGGTAACGCAAACAAAAAAATAATAGAGGTAGAAAAAAGAAGAAAACAGAGTACCTCGTCCAGTGAGTAAAGTCTGTATTCAGGAACAAAGAAAGTTCAGCGCTGAGAAAGTTGTGTCTCCTATCACCGCTCGCGCAGTTGTGGAAAAGACAATGTGCTGTCTGTGCTCAGGTCTACTTATACCTGAGGGGGGCGCACCGGCTGCGTTACCGGGGGGACCTGCAAGATTACAAGCGCAGCCAATAGTGGCTAAGCTTCTAAGTCTGAGTCACTATTTCGCACCTAGGTGTGAAACGGGCTTTGGCGCCTGTTTTACAGTCCTTTGTTTGAAATAACTCCAATTCAGGCTTTGTGGAATTCAACAGGCCAGGGTCAGGCCTGTAGGATGTCACAAGGCCCATTCTGTGTTCTACCAGACTGCAAGGCCCAACAGGGGGTTAGGGGAAGCGGCCAACCCAATATCCACACAGAAATACAGACAGTGAAGGTAATGTTGGTACACACTGAATGAATAATGGTGCAGATTTATAGTAATGTTTATGATAATAATCGTAATGTTAATTATAATAACAATAGGACTAGTAACAATAATTTTAGCAGAGGGTGTCGAGCAGGAACATGGGGGCAGCAGGTGACCCACAACCACAGATCTAGACTCCAGAGCCAGAGCTCTAAGCTCTAAGCTTTATTAAAGCTTATAGCTTATAGCATGTGGGATCCCACAAGGGTCATCACTAGGACCATTGCTTTTCTCTATCTTTACGAATGATCTCCCACTGGTCTGTAAAAGAGCATCTGTGTCTATGTATGCGAATAATATTTATATGCCTGCACCAGCTTTAGAAAAAAATCACTGCAACTCTCAACAACGATTTGCAGATGGTATTTAACTGGATTACTGATAATAAACTTGTCCTGAATATAGCCAAGACCATTTGGAACTGAACATTCATTAAAAATAAGGTCCATGTTGGATTTAGTACTAAACAATGTTGCTGTTGAGCAGGTACAGGAAACAAAGCTTTTTGGGGTAACCTTAGACTATAATTTGTCGTGGTCAAGACATATAGATGAAGTGGTGAAAAAGATGGGGAGAAATATATCTGTAGTTAAAAGGTGTTCTTCGTTTTTAACCCCATATCTAACTAAACATGTTTTGCAGACCCTAGTTTTATCACAGATTATTGCTCTGTGGTTTGGTCAGGAACTACAAAGATGAACTTAGGGAATCCACAAAGGGTTCAGAATAGAGCTGCTCGTTTAGCCCTTGGTTGTCCAATAAGGGCTAATGTTAACAAAATGCACTGTAAACTCTTCTGGTTAAAGATTGATGAGAGGTTAAAAGTATCACTTATTGGCTTTATAAACAAAATTAATGTATGGAAAACTCCTGACTGTCTGTATAGGCAACTTACTCTGAGTTCTAATGTACATATATTAGAAATCATGCCATAATTGGTAGATATATTATTCCAAAATCCAAAACAAACTCAAAACAAAGCACAGTGCTGTATAGAGCTTTGGTTGAATGGAACTCTCTTCCAGGTCATCTTGTTAAAACTCAAAATAATATTGGTTTTAAAAAACAAGTAAAGGAATATTTCATGTCTGCTTATATTAGTAAATAGAGCCTCTCATACATTCTTTTATCTTTGTATTCCTTGAAAATTTGCTGTTTTTGTTGTTTTATTATGTTGGATATTTGTTCTGTCTACTGGTTATGTTTTTCTTGTAATTTCTTAATCTGTGTATTGATTGTGTAGTGTGTATTTATTCTTGTTATGTGTTTTGTGTGGACCCCAAGAAAAGTAGCGGATGCATTTCTTTGCATCAGCTAATGGGGATCCTTATAAATCAAATCAAATCAAATCAAAGAGGAAAGTCTTAAGCCTATTCTTAAATGTGGAGACGGTGTCTGCCTCCGGAACCCAAACTGGAACCTGGTGTACAATGATACAGCTAAAAAAGTGCAGTGATTTGACCGACAAAATGCCAGTGTTCACCCTCTTCTCTGTCATGCATCCAACAGCAGCCAAGTCATCAGACATTGTTTTCTTGAACATTCTTCTGTAGTTTCACTAGTTAATTAGCTGTATATGTTATTACCATAAATGCCTTCCAACCTGCTCTTGTTTCAGTTGTTATTTTGGAATGTAAATCATTATATCCTAATCATACAGTAACATGTTGTTCACGTGTTCTTTTCCTGTCTTGCTGTGTGTTGTTGTGTGTTACCACCAGGCCATGGGACATCTTTCAGGGTTGACTGCCACACTTGTTCCTGCTTCGCTGGTGACACCGTTTGCTCCACAAGACAATGTCTCGGCTTCGACAGCTCCGATGAGGACCGCCGACACTTTACCGGTCCGTCTGTGTGTTTGTTTGTTACATGCCATATCTGCATCTGTCTTTTAACACTGTAATGGTTTGAACAGGTTTTTCCATTTCAGATAAGGTTGGTTAACCACTTAAAGGGTCTAGGAAATGGAGGGTTGCTTTGTCCCTGAACAAGAGCCCAAATGGAGAAACAGCGCTACAGAGTGCGGTTCGTCAGTGCGTTCTTCTTCGTCTTCTTCTTGTAGAATTCTGGTAGTGTAGACACTCGTCACTATGTTGAATGAAGAAGTACTAAAAACAGCAGGGGTCCGCAAATAAGTTTTGCATCAGAGCATTTTTTTCAACCATTAAGCCCCGAATATACTCTGGTGCGGACGCGGACAGCTGCGGACCCCGTGGACTACTTCTTTTTATACTACCTTCTGCTGTCAGCTTGGCGGACACGTTCCACACATGCGCAGTAGATCGGTTGTTGCCCTGGTAGTGCTATTCGTGCCTAGTCGAACCCTATGCTCTGATGACGATTTTTTCATCGTGCGGTCCCTCGCGGATGCGGAAAGTATAATCCTTGCCTTAGATGGTGGATGAGAATATAAGATATAACTTTTAAGCTTTATGTTACAGTGTTCTGTTAGTTTAGTTGGTAAAGTGCAGGACTCTCATCTCGAAGGTTATGTGTTCGATCCCACGTCAGGTGAAATTTTTTTTCCCCTCTTCAACAAATTGATTATAGCCACGTTTCGATCAAACCTTTAAGTCCCTGGATCTCTTTTCAAGGAACTAAAATGTTCCTTCAGCACACTGTTGTGTGCGTTTCCATCATGGTCTAAAGACCTGTGAAAATTAGGCAAATTAACCAGCTGACGTAGGCTGTCGGCCTGCACGCCATACAAAGCGTTGCATGGGCATCATTATTTGTAACCACTATCCAATTTCATTTCCCCAGTATCTCCCGGCAGAGGGAATCACGTTTTCTGACAGCTCTTTCAGAGGTGTGTCAAGCAGACTACAGACTATTTTTAAAAGTAAAAGCTCTCAATTAAACTGGAAATAAAGCATTGCTGCATGAATCGTTCTCATGCTTTTAATTTGCAGTCAAAATCACTAAAGTGATTATGTGAGTAACTGTTGCTGCCATGACCTATTTCAGCACTATCAAAGTATTTATCAGTTTAAATTATTAGCAGCTGTCAAAGCACCATAATCTGGCTGCGGGCCAGATATTATTGCCGGCGGGCAGTTTTGGCGAGGGTCCATAATCATAGAGAGAATGAATATGATTCCCTTGTCAGTGTTTGTATAAACTTTTTCTATTATGTGGTTCATAATGGAATGTGGTGCACAAACAGAGACATTACACACTCTTACATTTTCCATGCTATGTTAGTTTTACTGAATAACTGAATACCTCAAGAAACCTAATTTCTTGACTGGCTACTCTCTGAGTAGCTATCTTACCCTCTTTGAAGGTGGGGGGGGTTATAGACTAGACAGTTGGTTGCAATTTACAACCTCACCGCTAGATGCCACTAAATCGTACTTAACCTTTAAACAAATGTAAATACTGGAAGTAGCAATTTCATTTGCGTATCTGTCTCTTTATATTTTTTGTTTTAAGATGCTGTTGTGCTTCATTAAGGTGTCGTGTTTAATCTCCACAGTGCCAGTTGCCTCAGCAAACACGGTTTCCCCACATGTTGTGGACCACAATCTAATGCAGCAGATGCAGCTCATGGTGTTGGTGTTTTTGCTAAATCTATTCCATGTAAACTCCCTCAGCCAAGGGCTGACTGGCACAATAATTCAGGCCAGGAATTTAACTCCATCCCAGGCTAACCTGTTCATGGAAACCACCAGACTGCTAATGTTGTAAACTAACCCTATTTGGTGATTTATACCACACTAGGTATAGATTTGGCCACTATGTTCAACTGGGAAAAAAGGTATCTACATTACAAAATACAAACATTTAGGACTGACAATTAATGCAGCCTATATAAAGAGAGTTTTCAGGGTGGCTATGGGTGCACCCTCCGCAAATTCCTGAGAAATAGCCTAAACCAATCACAGCACATACGTACATGGCTAGACACTAAAATAATTAGCCTACACATAGATAATGAGATATAGAAGACTTTGCTTAAATGTTCAAATCATTATCTTCATATTCAAGCATCAATCATATGAAAAGTATCAAAAAACATCACACACACACCTTCACTGAACTTGAACATAAGCTAAAACAATGAGAGCAGGCTAAGTAACATTAGTCCTATAATGAAAAAGTCCAAAAAGCACATATAGCCTACAAACAAATTATTGATTACATTGCTCACTCGCTGGTGTCCATAAAGCAAACAACACAAAAATAAACACATCCATCTTTTAATAATTTCTACTAGAGGATAATAAAGGACAGTGCCGACCCAGCCACAGCCTGTTCACCCTGCTGCCTTCTGGGAAGAGATATATAAGTTTCAGCTGCCACCCCACCAGACTGCAGAGCAGCTTTTTCCCCCAAGCTAAGACTTTTAAGCTCAAATTCATCCTCAGCACTGCTCCAGTGATTATAGTTTATTTCTGTTTTTCATAATTGCTTCTACATAAATGTATAGTGTCTGCTATGTAGCAGAAGGGAGTTATATTGTGACAAAATAAGTCTACCTAGCTAGATATAATATATATCTAGCAAACAACACAAAAATAAACACACTCAACTGAATGTGTATATTTTTGTGTAGGTTTGCTTTATGATATTTGAATGTTTTTCTAGTCTATAAAGAAACTATATTTGTGCCGGGAGAGATTCTGCAGCACACAGAAGCCATTGTCATGGTTACCCGTCTGCAGAGGCCTTGAGACACACACAAACGCTACAAAATGTGGCCAGCTGCATGGAAGCTTTTAATACCGATTTATTACTGATTAACAGTCACTAATATATTTGGCAGAAAAAGAGAGAGAGAGAGAGAGATGCGAACACGGTGGATTCTCCTGCTTGCTATATTAAAAAAAAACCTTGCTATATTATTGCTGCCGCTGGTCAAGTTGACAATTAATGCCTGGCCAAAACAGCCCTCAGGCCGCCAGGAAATCTCCCAGTGCAGACCCGCTCCCCCCTCGTTTTCCAATATGAAATAAATTTTAAAAAATGTTGTTCCATCTGACTAGTGCAGTGCCCGTTCACAGGGGCCGATGTGACACCTTCATGCACTTTTTGTTCAAAATGTGTGGCTCACTTTGGTTTCACCTACAGCAGTGGTCAGCAAGAGGCAGTACACTGGCCAAGTAGATAAATAGACTAATAATACTTTGATAGCGGCTGGTGCTCTGCTCTACTGCATTTATTAATTCTGAACGTGTTGCGTGATTAAATTGCACTAAACACAACACTGCAATCCCTTGGGTCCGCAGCAACACACCCACCATGTTTGACGTCGATTGGATGAATGGACATAATTGAAATACAAACACACACACACACAGATTTCCGTCTTTATTAGAGAGATAGCAACACTAAAGATAGCATCCACATCCATAGCACTGTTAAGTTAGCTAACCAAAATGCCAGTGTGCTGCCTGCATGTTATCCTAATTTGTCTCAGCTGTTTAGTTGCTGCTTCTGGTCTAATTATAATTTTAAGTGGATTGTAGATAAACTTAGTCCATAAATCTGTGTCTTTCGAGAACCAGTAACATCAGACAACATTACTGACAGACAGAACGTTTCAGAATGCAGAATGCTTCTCATTAACAGCAGTGCAACAGATCAAGCAGCTGAATCAACTTTCGAACAAGATATATTTTGGGAGGCAGATACATGCAGGTTGTTGAATAAGACACTGCAAAAAAAGTTTGCTCATAGCTCTAGTCATTTGTTCAGTTATGATAAGATTTTTTGGTGAAGACTCTGTTGTAACCAATAGGATCAATGGCCAGAATTCATTCCATCACAGCTGATACCATGAATACTTTCCTCCCTCATACTAGTTGTCATCTCCCCCTGTTCGTCTCCAGGTCTTCCCTGTAGCTGTCCGGACCGCTTCGTCCCAGTGTGTGCCTCTAATGGGCGGACCTATCCCAGTGCCTGTGTGGCTCGCTGTATGGGATTCAAGGACCATCAGTTTGTCTTCGGCCTGTGCCGCCTCAGTAACCCCTGCACCAACAAACCCTGCCAGAGAAACCAGAGGTAAGTTCAGCTGTAAAGTCAGTGTAGCTGCTGGTAACAACGAGCACCAACTCATTAAGAGCAAGGAAAAACTCATTACAACATTTTCCCTCCCTTTCTTATTTACTCTTTCTCCCTCCTTCTGACTGACAGCCAAGTTGTTGTTTCATGTGGCTATGGTTGTGATAAGAGGGGTTAACAGGCCACGAGAATAATCATCATTCCCTGTACTCCTCCCATAAGCTTTGACCCCTCACCCATGGTCTAAATACTGTTTCAGTGGCTTTTCCACCCTGATTGGAATGTTTGTCTGAGGGAACTTAATCATTACTTATTGTTATAAAGGAATGATGAATGAAAACATCCTGTCATTTATGTTTCACATTAAAAGCTTTCCAGCACCTCAAGGGTATGGTGGTCTAGTAAGAGTACCCTGTGTACCGTGAGTATTCTTGTATTTTGTATCCTTTACATACATGGTTAATGCATTCCTTTCCTTGTAACATTTGCAAAGCACACGTTTTAAATAATTTGAAACATGCATTGTTTGCATTCATGTGTGCTAGCTTACATTCTCCCTCACCTTTGTTGGCGTATTGCCGTGTTTTTTTAATTGGAATAATTTAAAGAATGAAAATAGAATTACAAGTTAAAAAGACAACGTGAAAGCAGCAGCATGAGATTACCCTGTGGTGCTGATTCATTTTTCCACTAAGTGATGTAGTCTGGAAGACATTTATCTGACACACACGCGAGCAGACACAAGCAGATTTACCACCTTCACCCACACCCTATGATGACGTCTGTTATCCAACAGCATAAACTTTCATTACCTTTTTCCTGGCTCTCTGTTCAAAGACTGAACACACACACACTAATGAGTGGAGGTATGTGTGGAGACTTGGTGGTTGCTATGGTGACAGAGCAGGGTTTCTTTGTATGAAAAGGATTTCTCCTGTTGCTATGATCTTTTATTGCAGCTTTTTGCCAAAATATACTCATAGGTGCTGTTTACCTCCTTCATTGTGCGAATGTGTGTTGTGGTATGGAGGATCAAAAATGCAAAAAATAAATCAATTACTCTAAATTAATATGCCATTAATGGATGTCCCTCTGATGTCAACTGCCAACCGCTCTGCCTCAACCTTCGGTGGACAGTAGCGTTAGCGCTAATTGTTGTTGTGGAGCCAAGAAAGAACGATTAAAATATCAGTGATCAGCTTGAAACTGATTTGAGGTCTGAGGAGGGCAGAGAAGAATTCTAAGGACATTTTTACTTCTTACTAAGATTGTGGCGCAAACATTCTGAATTTACAGTGACAATAAGAGGAAATTAATATTGTTTGCTGGATGTGACAGATGGAAAATTACAAAAAACAAAACAAGGGAAGGTGAAAAGCCTGATTATTTGTCAGCCATTATAGAAATTATGCACAAAAAAATATGAACATTCTACAAAACCGGTTAAATTAGGTTTTTATTTCTATTTACCGCTTTTTAAAAATTTTATTTATATGTGTTTTTTTTATATCCCTATCTTCCTTATATGTTTTATGTAAAGTACTTTGAACTGCCTTGTTGTTGAAATGTGCTATATAAATTAACTTAATATTTTCTCCATAAAATATGATCAGAGACCACTGTCCAGTGGGAAGCAAGGCATTTAAAGTTGATCCATGCACTCTGATGTTGATCAGCCAATAGGCAGAAAAGTAGACTCCATGACACACCCTGAATGACAGCCCCCTCATTTGCATAATGAAACAGAAATTCATAAAGAAATGTAAAAAGTAAACAGAAAAAAGTCTCGGCAAATAATTAAGTTGGGAAAATAATACATACATATAATGTATTCAATTTATGTCACATTTATTTTTATATTATTCATTATTTACTGAGTCATTTATTTATTTTTGATTTACACATTGTGGGTGGTGTGTATATGAACCTAATGCATACTATGTAGTGTAGGGTAATCTGTACAAACTATTAGTAGCCTGAAGCTTCTCACCTGGTCTCCTCACATAAGGCAAGGCAGGAAAGAAGAGTAGTATGGATGAATATATAAAGTCATATTGTGTGTGTTTCCAGGTGCATCCCAAAGTATCGTGTGTGTTTGAGTGACTCGTCAGACTGCCTGCAGTATGAGTGTGTTGGCCGGCCTGCAGCCTGTGATAAGAACAGTGTGGACCTGGCCTGCGATACTGACGGCCTGGTCCACCCCAGCCTTTGCCATCTGCAGCAGGCTGGGAAAACCCTGGCTTATATGGGCCACTGCCAGGTGAGTTGCACAGGAGAGCTGGAGGAAGCAGGGTTCAGGGGCCGCTGTCTTCATCTAGAAAAAACACTAACTGCTGTACATAGTGCAGACCTTACTGTCATTTTTTTTGATAAAATCTATGCAGTACTGACCTGGGAGCAAAACCATGTCCAGCTTTCAGCACTCAAAGTGCAGATCTCCATCACAGTTTAATAATCCTCTCATCTGAGATGGAAAATGAGCGTTTGTTTACTTGCCAAACTTGTGGTAGTCATAATCATTATGTCCTGCTGGCTGCCACCAGGTTAATTATTATAGCTGGCTGCAAAGACTTTTGAGCATCTCTGCCTCTCAGTTAGCTGATGCCTTCAGTACTACACGATATGAGGTAGAGGACAGAGCAGTCACAGACGAACAGCAAAAGTATTAACCTGTTAGTGCCACTAAAAGGAAAGCTGTAAATCAAATCAGTAGGTTTATTCTTGTTTTGCAAAAGTGCAGAGGAATGATGGTAATTTTGTCAGAAGAGCCATTTGTATGTAACGACCCCCCAGAAAGATTCATTATAAAAGAGGTCTATAGCAAGTGTTCCGCGAGCGGCTGCTAGGGTCCGTGTGACATAAAAAACTTCAAAAGGGTTTACACGTAAGCTCTGTGTGGAGATCCACGTGCCTTCCAATTTTTGTGACCCACAAATGCTACCAGGGCACCAACAGATCTACTGCGCATGTGTGGAAGGCGTCTGCCAAGCTGACTCCAGAAAGTAGTATAAACAGAAGTAGCCTAACAATTAACAATGAAAAGTGACAAAACACCTTAAACAACAAATAACAACCCAGAACTATAAAAATTAGCTGGCCAAAATTAACAAAAGAAAGGCAAGCCATCCAGACCAGCCCACAAAGGACAGTAGGATCTGGAGTCTTCCCTCTACCATAAACCAACCTTCATAAAGCCATGGAAACAAGACTACCAGACCCATCCATCCATCCATCCATTGTCAACCGCTCGCAGGGGGGGCTGGAGCCAATCCCAGCTGACATCGGGCGCAAGGCGGGTACACCCTGGACAGGTCGCCAGTGACTACCAGACCCATCAGAACACAAATAAAACAGAAAACACAGGTCACAGTCAAACTGCTGCTGCCAAGGCCAGAAGGGGGAGAGAAGTGATGGCTCAGTGGATAAGACACGTGCCTTTGGTGTGAGAGACCCGGGTTTAATCCCCCACTGTGACACATTCACCACTGTGTCCCTGAGCAAGACATGTATAGTAATTTGTACAATGTATAGTATTTTCCCTCAATCAGTCCAGACTTGATACACTATACAAGGGAAGAACAGAAGACATCATGGGTCTTTCTCATTTCCCAAATTTGTGCCTCCTCAATCCTGAACTCCTCGCATTGCTTCTTAGTCCCTCCCACCCGAGATGAGAGCTGGAGGAGTTGAGGAGGAGACGCCTGGAAAGTTGAGGAAACAGGCATTTAACGAAATGAGATGTCCTAGTCTCAAATCCATCATTTTAAAGCAATGTCATTTAAATATGGCATGTTTCTCAGCTGCATCATCTGTCCATTATTTGAGCTGTGATTTCTGTCAGATAAGCTTGACAGAACAGACAGAGCACCACTTATGAATACAACAGGAACCCTGTAGAGTCACGCCTCTTTTAAACATCACACCGGCTGAAAAGACTTCCGCAAAAGATACAATGGTGTATCCTCGCTTATAACTCCACCAACAAGCCTCCTTGATTTTCGAGGTGGATTTTAGGAATTGAGATGTCCTTCAAGATGGCACCCTGAGATTGATTTCAGGGTCACAGGCTTGAGGATTGAGGAGTGAAGGCACAAATTTAGAAAATGAGAAAGGCCCCTTGAGTCACAATTAAATGCACATCATAACCAGCAGGGGGAGTGTGTAACAGTCTGTTTGGCCCAGAACAAGGTATCTTGACAACTTCAGGATAGCGCCCTCGTTTTTCACCTTATTTGAATATTTCTTGATGATGTATTGGACCTATCTCTAACTGTACACTTAATGGCATTAAGCGTTGCTCCTTGTTTTGTAGGCCATTTGCCTGGTGAAGAGCGGGTAGGGTCGAAAAATTGCTATTTTCAGTCAAAGAGGTTGTCCAGTGTGCCCAGTCTGAGGACGCTGTACTTTCTTCCTGTATTGTTGTCATTGAATCTGTTGTCCTGCACCCATGAAGGATGACATGTGCACACAACTGCCTGTCTCATCTTGACTACAACCATATTGCCATGATTAAAATAGTAATCTAGGAATCTTAATGTTACACTTCATTAAGTTGGGGGACTCGTTATAGACAAATAAAAAATTAATTTGAAGCAGCAGAGGCTGAGATATTGTGACTTGCAGTCCATAGTATGGGTCATGTTCCAAAAACACTGGGCCCTACATTTCCCATAATGCAACTCAGTAGTGTCTTGGTAGAATTAGGTTAGCCAGTTAAAAGGGTAGTTAAAAGAGAAAAGAAAGGAATCATATGGTAAAATCAGTTATGGTGGTTAGTCAGTGTCCAGCCTAAAACTTAAGCCTAGTTCACACTACACGATTTCGTTTAGGTTCGCGTCATTTCCCGTTTCACATTTCACGTGTGTTTTCTTGACAAAATGTGGTTTGGGGACAAGCGTCTGGTGACAGAGTCGCTGTCAGCTCTCGTAGTGTGTGACCCCCTGTCACCGATCACACGCCACAACGACTTCAAGACTCCCGTCACAAGACGGCAAGTTGTGTAGTGTGAACAGCATGGCCATTAGCCGACACTGAAAGTCATGTAGTCTGCTCGAGCCTTGGTAGAACTGAAATTGTCGTGTCTCAAAATACATTTTATTTGCAACATTCTGTCACTGATCAAATGATTTCATCATGATAACACAGCAGAAAGCTAGCTAACAACAAGACCACTTCAATGCAAAAGCAGAATATAGTAGGATAAATAAAACGTTCGCAACAGCTGAAATACACATTGATAACTTTCATTTTCTCAACTAAATTACAGAGCAAGCAAATCTGTAGGCTTACATGTAACCTGGATGTATGAAGGGTACTAAATCAAATTTTACTTTGTTTCACCATTGTCATATTAGTTATTAATCTAATATGCCACAAGGCTTTTAGTAGCATCTCGTGGTTTTCATCAGCGAATGGTGTAAACCTTCCAGCCACCATGAGGTGAAAACTCAAGAAATATATTTGTTTGGTGTGTTCTGTTCAGGATGCCTGTAGGAAGCCTCAGCAAGTTTGTGGCCATAATGGTGAGACCTACAATACAGTATGTGATGCCTTCTCGGACCGCGTAGCTGTGGACTATGAGGGCCCCTGCCATGCTGTGGGGGCCATGTCTGACTTGGCCCCAGACTCTGCGTGCAGTGTGATTCCCTGCCCCCCTCTGTCCACTCCAGGCTGCCTGCCTGTCACCCCACCTGGTGAGTCACACAATCAGACAACCTCACATGATTGGTCTTTCCTTTTGACATGTACATAGCGTTTCTGGCGGTTGTATTGAAATTACAAATCCATGACCTCTGACCTCTTTCCAGGAGCCTGTTGTCCCATATGTGCCAGCATGCTGCAGATCCTCTGGAACAAAGAGCAGATGAACATTTTCTCTCTGGTATGAATGGGCACAGTTGTGCTGGGCCATTTATGTCATAAAGCTGCCACTTATTCACTGTGTACTTTCATAAATTCATAAATAGTATAGTGTTATATAAGAGAATATCAGAAGTGCTGTAGTCTATCATCAGTGTTGTTGTAAGGTTTTAATTGTATGCAGATACAATCCCAAAGAACTATTTCAGCACCATAATGCTCAACAACAAACAACAACAAAAAACTATGTTGGGAGCTATAGTCAAACCTATTATTATTCTACAATATGTTTTTGAAAACTGACAATAAAGAAAGCTGATTTGAGTAACCTAAAAGCAGATTTAGATTAAACTGAGGTGAGATAGTGTTCTCTGTTTGGAAACTGCTGGTGGTATTAGATGTAATTACTAGTATTAGCCACTTGGGAGAGCTATAAATCCAAGTCCAAGTGCCCTAAAGAAGCTACCAGCGGACTGAATAA
The DNA here is from genome assembly GCF_014851395.1 of Micropterus salmoides. Classification (NCBI taxonomy): domain Eukaryota; kingdom Metazoa; phylum Chordata; class Actinopteri; order Centrarchiformes; family Centrarchidae; genus Micropterus; species Micropterus salmoides. Next base: position 27,070,287 of record NW_024040040.1, on the reverse strand, counting down.
ATATCCTACACAAAAGAACACAGTGCTCTTAGTGTTACTACAATTTCAGCAGCAGTGTTTCACTGTGTACCCTTCTTAAAATAATTTTAATGTTTTTTCTTTCTTTCCTCATAAAATCATGTACTCTGTTAACTTCCGAGGTAAGTCTGCTATAGGGGAGGAAATGCAGCCCCTTTTAAAATGGCTTAGTCCTGTCTCGACTTGACTAAATGTAGCCTGGCAGTATTCCACACACAAGATGTTGACAGATCTATCTATATCTACGTTCTATTATAACCAATATATTAGATATTCTCTGCAGGTGATCAGTACAAATGGAAACTATTAAGTGTTGAGCAGAAGTGACAAAATGCTAACTAAATAGTCAAAATTATGTCAGCGTTCAAATTAAGGCTTTCTCCAGGCATTACTTGGAAAGGGACATAACTAAAGGAGTCCATTTGATAAGTTGCCCAGGGGTAGAAAGTAACTAAATACATTTACTCAAGTATATCCATTTCTTCCTTCTTTATAGCTCAACTCCACACCTTTCAGAGGGAAATATTCTACTTCACTACAACTATGTTAATAGAATACAGTGCAGTGTTAAAGATTAAATCAGTCCGACACAACTTTTTTTTAACACCTTGACATAGTTGAGACCCAACAAGGAAATTATAATATTTTAATATCTCCTGCAAAAAGTAAAGATTAGAGAAAAGCCCAAAAGATGTGTTGCAGAACTTATTTTTTTCTCGTTTCCTCATCTCACAACCTCTCAGAGAGCTGGCCCCTTACGCTGGGAGCCACTGGACAAAACTAACTGTCTACAAATCAGTTAAAACTAGCTCCACCGCGAGCAGCTGTATTAACAATTGTCACAGCCCGGCTCTTGGACTGTAACAAAAACAGAAGACACACGAGTAAACGAAATAACAAAATGATTTATTGATATGAAAATAAGCAAAACCAATGAGTGGGAAGAATCCGTAAAGTCAGTAGTATAGAGAGTGGATGGGTGAAAATGTGCTGCATGGATGTTGTGAAAAGCAGACAAGAACCAAACAACAAAACAAGCTGTGAGATGAGGAGGTCCAACCAAGACTGACTGCTGCTCTGGCTTATATGCACTGGGCAAACCGGGTTCAGATGTGTCCCATGCTGCTAATTATCCTGCCTTTCAGGTCTGAGACAGAAAGCATATGAACAGCAGAGGGGCCGTCACACAGTCTGTAATGTCAGATATGATAATATATCAGTCCCAGTAGACATTTTACTTCTGAACAAGTACCTTTAAGTGAGAATGTTGAATAGACACTTGTAATGGAGCATTTTTACATGCTGCTTACACAATCAGGCATATAGGTTCCCTATAGCAGCTCTTCTTAAATGAACACAAGATGAAACTACAAACACATACTGAAATCATAATATTCACATAAAATACAAAAATTGTTCCAATTTCCACATTTCCAACAAAACCATAGGCTCCACATTCAAATCAAAGTAGAAACAGCACCAGAGATGGAGACAAATTACTGCAGCACCACAGCAGTGAGAGTGGAGGAAAAGGGAAAGTCGTTAAAATCACTCGATTCATTGCCTTGTTGTTTTTTGCCGTGTTTCACAGCAACTACTTGCTTCTAGATTTGAAGCCTTTTTACCACGGAAAACCTCAGAGATGGGGCTTTCAGAGATTTAGAGTCTGGAGCCAGGCTAGTTAGTGTCTAACCACTATGGAGAGTTAGTCATGCTCGCTGCTCAGTGAAATTTCAACCTCCAAATATCAAAAGTAGTTCAAACGCATCAAAGCCCGAGCAGTCTGAGGAGATAAATGTTTCATTAAAATATTTTAACTACACACACCTTTTGATTCTTACATGGAGGCTCCTGTATCCTTTATCAGGTCAGCTCAGAGGTTGAAAAAAAATAAAAGCCATTTTGAGTTTGTTTGGTTTGAATGACATTTTTCATTTAAATTAAAGAAATTACTCAAAAAGCAACACAGACCTTTCTGAGCCAAATAATGATGCAGCTACACGAAAGGCTTGCATTAAAAAGTCATATTATGAAAAAGGTTTACGTTGTTATTTTACGAGTCTGATCACTCAAAATATTTTGATTGAATTCTCAAAACATTGTGACTTTTTTCTCATTTGTGATGCAGACATGAGATCTAAATATATTACTTTTTTAAGACTTTTTTCAAGTGACTTTTTTTTCTCACAGCATTACAGCTTTTCCTCAAAATGTCTGATTTCTCTTTCTGAACAGTGTTCAAAAATGTTTTTGGAAATGTCTATACAATAAAAGATCACTGATATTTAAAAGTAATTTATAATATTCCTTGTTTGTTTTTATTGGCTAACAGTAGTTGACACAATAATTGATCAAGCCTTTACCTGTAGGTTAGATGTTTGTTCTGAAGACGGTTATTGTGTTTATGCTTGATTGAAATGCACTCATCATGCATTATGTCTTTACTGACTTAACCTTACTCAAGTTTCGCTTGAGAGTTGGACAGCAACAGTAATTTAACCGTATCTGATGGCCCGCCTTCTTTTTGACCTTTGACCTCTGCGAGCAGCTGAATAAGAACCAGCCGGTGACGGTACGTGACATCCTGCAGATCCTACGGCTTCATGTCTCAGTGCCACAGTGCGACGTCTTTGGCTACCTGAGCATCGACCACGAGCTGGTGGTCCTCATCGCTCCAGTGGACCAGCAGCCAACACCACTGCAGGTAATACACACACACACACACACACACACACACAGTTAACTCAGTCACTTGGCCATTTAATTGCACATTCATATCTTTCATGAAATTTTTCAGCTTTTCAGTGCAGTGTGTTAAACATTAGTGTTAGCGGGATATATTTTCTATTTCTAGTCACTTATTTCACTAATTTTAATTCTACTTCATTCTCTCTCTCTCTCTGTAATATGCTAAAATGATCCGCCAAATATACCTGAGCGGCTCACTCAAGTTCGGTCTATATGTGGGAAACACTGGTATCACAGCCTGAGCACAGCCAGTCTGAGCCGTAGAGCTCCACTGTTGTCCAGAAACTGTTAAACCCATCAGTGGGCCTCACTGCTGACCTGGGTCACATGTTCCTTCATCACCATGAACACACGCACTGTAGTTTATTCTGACTCAGTCCCTCATACACCGTCCTGCTGCCCCTGATATTCACTAGAGCACCACATGTGGATTCATCCACTGCTGAAAATAGTCCAACAGATGAACCCTTTCCTCCTGGATGGGCCACGTCTGAAACTAGTGTCCAGCTGTGTAGGAAATTACTGAACCTTTAAAAAGAAAATGAAACCAGACAGGATAGATGAAGTCAGAGAGTACATGAGATTAACATGTTGTTGGTTTGGTTCTTTTCATGGGATTTGTTGACAGTAAGAACAATATTGAAAAACACCTGTCACGGGTCGGGGTGCTGAGTGCAGACTGAGGTAAGGACCCAAATGCAGACAAAGGCGAGGCGAGAGGAGGATGCAGTTCAAAAGGAGATTTATTAACTCAAAACTAAACTGAAACATTCTTACAAGGAGCTTGAGGCAAAGTCTAAACCAAGGTAATCCAGAAACAAGGAACGATCCAAAACCACAGGGAAATAATCCAGAACAGGAAAAACGAAGGAACAGGCAGGAACACTCAACATTAGATGCACATACACACAGGACGTGACCCAGACTGAAGACAAGAGCAAGCATATATACACACACACACGGACTAACGAGCGGGGCGGGAGCAACACTGGTGACCGTGATCAAGGCTAAAACATGTTCATATCCATTTACTCCCTACCAAATTTCAAATTGTATCAGATTGAGGATGTCAGTTGCATAATAATGTGACTGTGGCCTAAAGGTAGGATCACTGACTATCTAAATGTATTTTTTTCCAACCCAGTATTATGGCAAAGTAAAAAAATTCTTACAAGTTTTGAAAACACTTTTATACTAATATCAGAGAGAGATTTATAACTGATTTTATAAGACAAGATGGTGTTCGCAGCTATGATCAATTGCAGTTGTAACCTTCATTGCATATGCATACTACATGCAACATTAAAGTGTTGGTGGAGGGAGAGCCAAAGCCTTAAGCCTCTTGAAAATATCACTAAACTCTACTGTGTGAATTGATAAATACATCTTAATCATAAATATTCATTAATTTTAACTATTTTCCATAATAACAGAAGAAGTTAACTTTCCAGGTTGCACAGTTTTTGCCTGACAACAGGAGCTCTTTCATGTCCCATTTCTTTTTACACAGACATCATAAACACACAGGCTCAAGAAACTCCCAGACACAGCAGAGTTTAACTCTGCTAATTACCCACCTCACTCCTTCTGGATATAAATATTCATGCACAATGTGTACACTGGTAAACTGAGGGGGAGGACGCATCTGTCTCCTTCAAGGTCTCACTTTACCGTTTTCCACTTGCATTATCTTGTTATACATTCTAATTTGCAAAATGTCTATGTATGACTGATATCTAGTTACCTCTAACAGAGGAGAAATCAGAGAGAAGTATGCGAGTAGTTAAAGTAAGTACTGCTCATCATTGTCAATATTCCAAAATACCCATAATGCACCAAAGCATCAATGACCTATTTAATTAGTGTGATTGTGGCAGCAGTGTCGTCCATTTTTTATCAAATTTAAAAACATATATTGAATAGTGGTCTTTGGGACTGTATAGAAAAGTAAGTATTACCCCTGCTAAAATAAATCATACTTAGTACACAGGTGTCCCCTGGGCTTAACAAACTGAAACATTTTACCAGTAGTGTCATCGTGTGACTAGTTGTGAGTTAAAAAGACTTTGAATATAACTCACGAACTCATGAAGGTACAGGAGCCCCATTACTTTTGTGGATTATTTTTTTCTAGTACTGACATCTATCTGTGTAGGCATTGTTCGTATTTCATCGTGGCTTTTTGTTCTTCTTTATTCAGGGGTGGGAGGGTACTGTACACATACATGAAGCACCCACCTACAGTGGGTACGGAAAGTATTCAGACCCCTTTAAATTTTTCACTCTTTGTTTCATTGCAGCCATTTTCCAAAAATCAAAAAAGTTCATTTTATTTCTCAGTAATGTACACTCAGCACCCCATCTTGACAGAAAAAAACAGAAATGTAGAAATTTTTGCAAATTTATTAAAAAAGAAAAACTGAAATATCACATGGTCATAAGTATTCAGACCCTTTGCCGTGACACTCATATTTAACTCAGGTGCTGTCTATTTCTTCTGATCATCCTTGAGATGGTTCTACACCTTCATTTGAGTCCAGCTGTGTTTGATTATACTGATTGGACTTGATTAGGAAAGCCATACACCTGTCTATATAAGACCTTACAGCTCACAGTGCATGTCAGAGCAAATGAGAATCATGAGGTCAAAGGAACTGCCTGAAGAGCTCAGAGACAGAGTTGTGGCAAGGCACAGATCTGGCCAAGGTTACAAAAAAATTTCTGCTGCACTTAAGGTTCCTAAGAGCACAGTGGCCTCCATAATCCTCAAATGGAAGACGTTTGGGACGACCAGAACCCTTCCTAGAGCTGGCCGTCCGGCCAAACTGAGCTATCGGGGGAGAAGAGCCTTGGTGAGAGAGGTAAAGAAGAACCCAAAGGTCACTGTGGCTGAGCTCCAGAGATGCAGTCGGGAGAAGGGAGAAAGTTGTAGTAAGTCAACCATCACTGCAGCAATCCACCAGTCGGGGCTTTATGGCAGAGTGGCCCGACGGAAGCCTCTCCTCAGTGCAAGACACATGAAAGCCTGCATGGAGTTTGCTAAAAAACACCTGAAGGACTCCAAGATGGTGATAAATAAGATCCTCTGGTCTGATGAGACCAAGATAGAACTTTTTGGCCTTAATTCTAAGCGGTATGTGTGGAGAAAACCAGGCACTGCTCATCACCTGCCCAATACAGTCTCAACAGTGAAGCATGGTGGTGGCAGCATCATGCTGTGGGGGTGTTTTTCAGCTGAAGGGACAGGACGACTGGTTGCAATCGAGGGAAAGATGAATGCGGCCAAGTACAGGGATATCCTGGACGAAAACCTTTTCCAGAGTGCTCTGGACCTCAGACTGGGCCGAAGGTTTACCTTCCAACAAGACAATGACCCTAAGCACACCGCTAAAATAACGAAGGAGTGGCTTCACAACAACTCCGTGGCTGTTCTTGAATGGCCCAGCCAGAGCCCTGACTTAAACCCAATTGAGCATCTCTGGAGAGACCTGAAAATGGCTGTCCACCAACGTTTACCATCCAACCTGACAGAACTGGAGAGGATCTGCAAGGAGGAATGGCAGAGGATACCCAAATCCAGATGTGAAAAACTTGTTGCATCTTTCCCAAAACGACTCATGGCTGTATTAGATCAAAAGGGTGCTTCTACTAAATACTGAGCAAAGCGTCTGAATACTTATGACCATGTGATATTTCAGTTTTTCTTTTTTAATAAATTTGCAAAAATTTCTACATTTCTGTTTTTTTCTGTCAAGATGGGGTGCTGAGTGTACATTACTGAGAAATAAAATGAACTTTTTAGATTTTTGGAAAATGGCTGCAAAGAGTGAAAAATTTAAAGGGGTCTTTCCGTACCCACTGTATGTGCCATGTATTCCATGAATATTTAGCCTGGGACAACAAAGAAAGAGAGAGATGATTGACCGTTGCAATGTTTTTTTTATCGCTCTCCACCGAGTAACATTGACAATGGCAACGCACAGTGGATAGGCAATTTTACTTTGTTAAACAGACCAGACTGCCAGGTTGCGTCCAATTACAATTATGAACATACACCCCCAGGCATTAACGGCCTCATCAGTAACAGTATTGTGCCTACATTTATCATAGATTGTTATGTCAGAATAAACACACCTTACTATTAGCCCATTATTTATTTTAGGAACCTAAATATACAGGAAATTAGAAAGGTACACAGAAATAAACCAGTGGCACCAGTGGTCCTACAGCTCCCCATAAACTTCTCAAATGAGGCTTTCTGGGGAGCTAATGTCCCCTTCAGGAGAGCTGAGCTCTCTATGTAGGTCACTAGTTGCACATCACTAAATATGTTGCTTTTGTGTTTTTTTGCACCTTGTGCACCTCTGATCCTATATAATCTTCACCAAACCTGATATATTCCTTTTTTTGCTGAGCCTAAAAAACTCTTGAATACATCACGAAATTGCAGTAGCAATTCTGTAAAATGTAATGGCATTATTAGGACCCTATTGAAATTGTAATGATTATTCTTTCTTTCTTTCTTCTTTTTCCCAAATGAATCGCACTTTTGACGGCCTAAATGTCCCCGAAAACTCACCAAACTTTGCACACATGTCAGGCGTGGCGAAAAATAACGTATTTTATGGGTTCTGCACATGGGTGTGGCAAAATGGCTCCATAGCGCCACCTACAAAGTTGGAAAAAATTAGCCCCCGCGCCTAGTTCAACCTACATGCACAAAATTTTTGGGGAACATGTATCATACCAAGACACACAAAAAATCCTCAAGAACCCATACCCTAAACTCCATTTTGAATTGAAAATGCCATTTAACAGGATGTGTACTTTAATGAACTCGTCCTACAGAATTAATCGGATCGACTTCTATTTTCTGCTGTGTCTTCTAAAGGCATTAACGATGAAAAGTTGTGCTATCTGTGAGTTTTCTTCAATGGGCGTTTCTGTGGCGTGGCGTCCAAATTCGATGATTAGCCATGAAACAGGAAGTTGTTATAACTTCAGTGTACATGCTCACATCTGCACCACACTTTACATGTAGGATGAGAGTCCCACCCTGAACACATCCATATTCCAACAAACACTCAATGTCATAGCTCCACCTGCTGGCAACAGGAAGTGTCCCTTCAACAATGCAGCCCCCGCGCACTGAATCACCAAGATGCACGAAACTTTCGTGGTAAATGTATCATCCCCAGACGCACAAAAAAACCTCTTAGAGCCATACCTGAAATCTGACAGGAAGTCAGTCATTTTGATTTGAATGTGTGATTACAACCCATTTATGGCCTTTTACAAGGTCCGTACTTTAACAAACTCCTCCTAGGGAATTAATCGGATCAACTTTTCTACTGTGCATTGAAAAGGCATTGATGATGTTGTGCTATCTGTGAGTTTTTGTCAATGGGCGTGTCCGTGGCGTCAAAGATCGACGGTTCGCCTTAAAACAGGAAGTTATTATCACTTCAGACTACATGCTCAGATCTGTACCAAACTTTACATGGTTGATAACAGTCCAGCCCTCAACAAATCTACATGCAAATATTCACTCAGCGTCATAGCGCCACCGACTGGTTACAGGAAGAAAGCAATTTCTGATTTGATTTACATGGCATTTTCACAGCGTGGTCCACACTTCACCTACTGCTGCACAACATATAATTAGCGGGTGTTGTCTAGCGCCACCAAGTGACATTTAAGTCCTTCGTGACTGGTCCAAAACGCACGACAATTCAGGGCCTTCCAGCCACTGTGCGCAGCTTTAATATTATATTATTATTATTGCATTATAGTACAATATAGTACAATATAGTACAATATTACCTTTAATAATTTAAAATTGGTCTTTGCAATTTCCGACAGTTCATCCTTGTGCAAGGCTGTAAAATACTCAACATGATTTGAATATTCTCCAAAAGTCAGCCGTCAGCATCAATTTTACAAAGGTTTGCAATGCTCCATCAGGATCCTCTACTAACAGCGTCACTCAGTTTTTATTCAAGCTCTTTAGTGTATGCCATATCTATGGCCTTAGAGAAGTGATCCCATAATTTATTATAATTGTAAATGACATAAAAAGTAGAATATTTTGGCCCATATTGTACCCTCCAGTCATCTAAAAGGAAGAGGTTTATGTGTGTCACCTAATAAGTGGGTTAGAAACACTGAAGTACAGCTGCACTCTATCTGGAGAGTCTTCAGGCTGGTGTTTAACTGCTGCTGCTGCTAGCAATCTTATCTAATCTTAGACCAGAATCAGTTCATGCCCAAAAGCACTGAACATGCTTCATACAAAAAGCTGCTGATAGACTGATACTGCATTGTGGAAGAACTAAAGGGTGGGAAAAAAGGGAGTGAAGAGAGAGAATAAAACAGCAATAAACTGAAAATTAGTTTGAAAGAAGAAATCATAAAAATTCCTTCCCGCTATCAGAAAAAAATCTCAATATCGATTCCAACATCAAGACAATTTCTTAAATGAAAAGACAATAGTTAGAATAGTTGTACAGTCAAAGTCTGTCCAGTCAGTTTCAAAGTTATGCTTCTATAACACCTCAAACAAAGCAAAAATACAAGTGATCAGAGATCTCAACCAACTGCATCCGATCAGCCCTCATGAAAAATTTTTTTTTATTTGGCACCTTTCAGAGTAACATGCAGTAGCACCTCCTCTCAAAAAATCAGCATCTAAAAGCATCACTTATAGCAGAACAACATTAGAAAGGCAGAAAGTCCACAACATCCATACAGGGGGAATGTATCTCCAAGAAGGGCTGTATCAGTCGTGTCATTTCTGAGGACATTGTGAAATCACCTTGGCTTGTAGGAGGAATGTACAGATATTAGTGGTCCTGTCTTATTTTAGACGAAGGTCCTTCTGTCCTGGTGAACAGTCAGAGAAACCCTGTGACCTCATAGCAACAGTATTTTAACAGAAGAAAATTATTTTATATGTGGATGTTAAGTATAAATATACTTTAAAGAGCATTAGAAATGATTGACTTGAAATGAACATCCACGTCTTCCTGGCTGTATCTCTCAGTTCCCATCCAAAGTGTCTCATTGAAAAAATGTCTTGACAAAGGAAATGAAGCAAACATAACTAGACATACTGTATTTAGTGTCCATGACATCCAGTGTGCATTTGTTGAATTTATGCCTGCAGTAATGAGTCTATCCTTATCCAGATAAACATAGCATATTGGTTTCAGTGGGCTTGGATTGCTTTGCTCCCAGCTGTGTGCATGCCTGAATATGAAAGGTATTGAAATCGTCAGATTAGTTTGATCTGTTTTCCAAGGCTATATTTTAGTTTATTTGCGGACATCCAGTTTGTAATGAAAATATAAAACCAAGGTGAATTTAAAAAATGAATAACAAGATCAATTAAAGCTGCAAGCAGCGTTGGGCGGGCCCTCGCACTTGTAGCGCGTCCGGGTGTGAGCCGGCGGAGTTGCACATTCTGGAGCTCTGCCGGTGCGGCTGTGAATTTGCTACGCGGTTCTGACGCCGCATGAAGGTGTTATATGTCACTTCCTGTGTCCCCTATGTGGAGCTACATAGCACTTGCCGCTATGAATATAAATCGGTATTGTTGTGTAGATGTCTGCGGGGTGGGAGAGTTATCAAGCACGTAAAAAAAATAAAATAATTTTAGCAAATTCAATAGGGACCTCACACGGTCGTGCTCGGGCCCTAATAAACAGAGACAGGCTGGCAGTGGTCCTGTGCTGACTCAGATGGAGTTTGGAAATCCAAATGTTGAGCGTGCTCTTGTATTTTCCAGATCGAAGCCTGCAGTAAGGAGGCAGAGAAGATCGATTCCCTCATCAACTATGCCAGCCCAACTCTGGTCTCTCACGTCCCCCTCTCCGCCTTCCTCACCTCCGAGATCAAGACCTCCTCCATCCACTCGTCCGGGTGCGCTCTGCTTTCATTTCTGCCCCCTGACCTGTGCCTCCTCCTAGGCCTCCTCATCACCGCAGCCCCTGTCCTCCACCAGCTCTAAGTGCTTATTATCTCCGCCCAGCCCCTCCCTCACTAACTCTTGAGTTTTCCAAAGTAACCCCCCTCCCCCCATGTGAGGACGCAGGTGTCATGAGGTGAGTGTGTTCGTGGAGCAGGAAGAAGCAGAGGTGATGTCTTCCGACAATCATTCCTATTGACTCACCTGCGCGTCAAACAATCAAGGCGGTGGAAAAGCTATTATTATGGAAAGCTTTTGTATGAACAGTGTTATTCAGTGAAGTGTGTGTGTGTGTGTGTGTGTGTGTGTGTGTGTGTGTGTGTGCGCGCGCGTGTGTGTGTGCGGGCGTGTGCGTGTGTGGATTTCGGAGACAAACGAGGACAAAACATCTCTTTGTGGCAGTACATCTGTCTGACAAATTACCTAAAATTCCCTCGGCCACACACACTTTCACACGCACAAAGAGTGGTGTCACTAAATCCACACTTTGGACCAGAGGAGCTTTTATTCATAGTTCCAACAACAGTCAAAGGACACCCACCCCCCTGTTTATTGTGTCCGCACTGCAAGAACTGGGATCGATTGTAGTTCTTAGAACGCCGTTTTGAGACGCTACTTCAGAGTAGGTACTCTCCCAGCACAATAAGAGCCTTGAGTGATGTAAGTGTACGGTCATTGGTCCAGACAAAAGTATATGTTGATTGGTCAAACACATGAGCCGATGCAGCGCCAGCAACCGCCTTTTTTAAAACCTTAAAAGTGTAAAATGTAGCCGTAAGCTCATATCGTATCATAGCATGGATGCATAACACGATCATGAAAAGTAGGCTTGAAAAATTTTACAAAACAGGACAAATGGACCGACAGTGAAGTCACACAGAAGGGACGTTGCCATACCAACCGCCAGCCACTTACATCACTCATTCCTATTGGCAGTGCGAATCCAAGCAGAAAAAAAACCCTGGAAGGTAATGCAGTTGTCAGGGGAGCTCCGCAGAACTGTTAAGTCCAAAAACGCCTCACGTATTAGGTGTAATCTCATCAGCATTGAAGTGATACTTTTCAAGCCTCCAGTAAATGAGAATGCACAGCTTGCACCAGAGCGCATGATGTATATACATGTGAGGTATATATGGACCTAGTGTTTGAACCTCTAACCTCAGCAGTGTTAGTGCCATGCTCATGGACTGAGCCAGCTCATATGAAACTAATCTAGCCTCCAAAGTTGGTTGTAACTACTGACCAAATAAAGTGCCCAAAAGTCAATCAAAAAGTATTAAGGGAGCCCAAGTTCTGTGTGTTTCACACTGCAGTGTAGTGAAGCAGATCAGAGCTGAAATGGTGATCTGGGATCTAAATCAATCTTAGATATTGAGTATATGTCAGTTTTACTGATAACATGAAGCTTTTCTCCAAAACAGTCCTGGTAACACTTTATGTGAGGTGTGTTCATTAAGTATCATTAATATATTATGAGCACGTTCCAAGTGCATGAAAACAAATATCAGAACATGACGTATTGTTCACAATGTGAATAATGTGTTACAGAAACTTTAAAGATAGAAACACTTAATGGTGGAACTGTATAATTAATTCTATGACAAAAGAACAGTTTAAAGACCATACCACTGTTATTCTGCACCGTAGCCTGATAACTAAAAGTCATGTGTGCTTTTCTGTACATTTCTGCTGAGCATTTTCCAAAACATAACATCACTGTCTAGATGGATTTCCTACTTTGCAGCTCCTTTCACAACCAGGGCTTCAACTAACAATGATTAAAATGTTTTGATTACTGGTCAACTAATTTAGTGTAGTCTTTAAATAGTCAGAAAATAGTGGTTTAAGACCAGTGGTTCCCATCCTCGGGTTGGCACCTCCTAAAGGGTCACAAGATAAATCTGACCATAAGATGATTAACAAGATAGAAAATAGGGAAAGGAAATTAGGAAAATATCTTGACATCATCAGCGTTATTTTCTTAGAGCCAGTAAAACAGTTTTCACAGACTGAGTAGTACTCCCTGTGATCAAGTGTAAACATGGTAATGCCTGTATAAACCATTTTTCTTCATACCTTGTTGGAATATTATACCGTCTTTGTTTCAAACAGGATTAGAATCTGCAGCAAAGGCATCACACTGACCTCAACGAATGTGTGCTTGTGTTGTGAGTGTTAAGTCTAGTTCACACTACACGATTTTTAGCCCAATTTGCCGCTCGGCGACCGTCATAACCACGGCGGTTGCCAGTCGTTATGTGTGAACTACTCAATGACGCATCAAAACGGCTCCCCGACACATTTCTGACACATCGCCTGATATCTAGCATGCCAAATATCTGGCAGAGTCGGCCGACATCCACATCCAGCCAATGACAGCAGGCAGCTACTTTTTCACAGCAAAACGCTTTTTACTCACCTCCAGCTCTCTCTGTAGCTCTAGACAATCCCTGCTACCTGCATGTGCTAATCCATCCTTTCACCCAGATTCTTTGACTTTTTAATTGGTATCTTTGTAATAACAAACAACAGCTGTTTCGTGTGTAGGTTCGCGTCATTTCCCGTTTCACATGGGTTTGAAGACCTGCGTCGGGTGACAGAGTCACTGTCAGCTCATGTAGTGTGTGACCTCCTGTCACCGATCAGTCACGTTGTGTGAACGCCACAACGACTTCAGGACTCCTGTCACAAGACGGCAAGTTGTGTAGAGTGAACAGCACGGCCATCAGCCGACGATGAAAATCGTGTAGTCTGCATAAGCCTTTAGGGAAATACTTTACTGGGGTATCTTATAAACAACTTCTAATAAAGTGCTACCAGGATGTCCCAGCAGCAGGTGAATGGTCCATTCTGATAAAACAGCAGAAAAGCCTGGATCACCACTCCCTTTATGTGAGGCCAGTAGCTCTGAAAAGCATTTAAAGGGATGCTTCCTGTCTGTACATATGAACTAGAAGCCATTTAATAACAAAGGACAATCAGCTTGTCACTACCCACAATCCACGTTGGGTAAAGAAGATTTCCACAGTATGCCTCGCATATAGTGTCTTATATGAAGTAATAATGAAATTGCAATAATTATATTTGTTAAGAAATGTCTATATTTGATATGTATCTGATAATGATCACCTATGTGCCATGTTTTTTAAACAAATACATGTTGTCCTTTATTGCATGATGACAATTATGAAGTGTTTTTACTCCAGAATGTATTATAGTGTGTCCTGTCTCTATGTGTTTGTCTGCCTGTACAGCACAACATGTCCTCGTCTCTAACAGTATTACTGTGCTAGGCAGCTCTGTAGCAGGGATTGCTCACCATGGCTCCTCCGTCTATTATTATTTGTATTATTATTATTATTATTATTATGAATATAGTTATTGTTATGTTGATGTCTTCTGGAGCCAACATGAATTCGGTTACTGTTACGGTAGATTTTTTCTTCAGTGTTTCATTTGATTTTATGTCACTTTAAAAAAAGAAAGATCACACCTTCAAACTTAGCAGAAATTGTAAAGACTAAACTTTTCTGTATCCGGGTGAATTCTTTCTTAGCTAAAAGTCTAAATAGCCCAAAATAATAAGAAAAGCCCTTAATCATTTTTGTCTGAGCAAGAGATGAGAAGATTGATACAGATTTACTGTCTGTATAGTGCAGAGCTGGTAGACATTGTTAGCTTTAACCCTGGAAGTTCAGTGACTGAAACAGGACAATATCACTTTAGATGAGCAATCCAGAACAACAAAGTGTTGAAAATAACAGTTGAATTTATTAAATTAAAGCGATGGAAATGTACATTATACATGCACAATTATACAACAGGCACTGGGAGTTTATCCACCCTTGCCCCCCCAGCCTGTATTTGGGACCGGCCTTTATTTGTTTGTGATGACCACATTTCAGCCATTATTTGACTAACGACTTTTATTTGAGAAAATTGATTAATTAACACCCAATATCTGGTTTATTTTATTCATCTATACACGACAAGAATGTTAAAGTCAATCAGTGAGCTTAAGAGGTGTTGGTAGGTGTGTTTTTGAACTTTGGACAGAGCCAGACTAGCTGTTTCCCACTACGTCCAGTCTTAGTGCTAAACTAAGCTGCGCCTTGATTCCAGCTCCATATTTAATACACCAACACGAGACTGATATCGATTTTCTCACCTCACTCTCAGAATGGAAGTTAATCCACAAATTTCCTTAGCAGCCTTCTGGAAGCTGAGCGGAACAGTATTTTTATCAGGGAGCTCATTTATCCTGTCTTTCCATGTGATGTAAATGCATTATTCTGGATGTAACAATTCGGCTGTCCTGAGCATGTAAACCCTCAGGCAGGCCAGAGGAGTCTGTCCAATCAGCTGACATGGTTTTTATGATGATAACACATAGGGCTGTTGTCACTCATCCTGTGTTTTTCAGTTATATCATGTTTCATTTGTTCTTACCAAATTGTCTATGGTGTTGGCTCATTGTGTGTTCCTCTTTGCATCATCACTATGTTTGACTCTGTAAAAGCACCATGAATTTTTAAAAAGAATTGGAAGAAAGTCAGCAGGATGCATATTTCATGAAATATTAAAAAAAAGCAATACCACAACCAACAATGTGTTTTTCTGTGTGAAGCTGACAAACTTTTTAAAAAACAAGTAAATAAAATAATAATAAATAAAATCAAATAAGTAAATATAAGTTGAATAAAGTCAAAATGTGCCCGAGAACCAATTCATTAATCTTTAACCCACTGAGATACAAAAACAAGCTGGATGTTACATTAACACACACTTTCTCAGATTAGCACCTGAAGTGAATGATCAATGATGAAACCAATCAGGTGTAAATCCAGTCTGTGCTGTACACTGTATCAAGCTATGTGTCGCGGTTAGATTAGAGGGATGGTACAGGAGTTCCAAACACAAACATAAGGTGGAAGAATTATATCATTTTGCTAAAGCATCTTTTTATCTTAAGTTAATGTATTTTTGCACTAATATACAGTATCTCACAAGTGAGTACACCCCTCACATTTTTGTAAATATTGGATTATATCATTTCATCTGAAAACACCGAAATGCCACTTTGCTCCAAGGCAGCCTCGATGCTGACTTGATGCTGCCTATTACAGATAAACCAGCGCGGCTCCGGCATCTTACGAAAAATTGCCAGGATGGCAGACTAACAAGCCAAATTTGTATACAAATATACGTTTTTTAAAGTTTTTGGTAGTTTTCTCGCTTTGATTATTGACAAGTTAGCAATAACTAAACACTGAACTTACAGGGCTTGACTGGGACAAAAAATTGGCCCTGGCATTTTAGGCCCAGTTTGGGCCACCATAATCAGTCGGACACCCCTCACCAATGCACCATCCTTCCATATAATGTGTGTACCTACTGTAATATTCTACCAAACCAGCTGAGTGGTATGTGCTGTGGATAAGTGTACCAGTGCAAGTGAATCAGTGTACTCATTCGCATTCATTTAGTGACTTCATGGTGATCAGAGGTGACCAACTCATACTCAAGTAAAAGTAGCCTACAAGTCATTTTCACAAAATAATCTCACCTCAGCCATTAGGACAGTTAGCCAAAGTTAAGACTGCACACTGAAACTATGCTAGCTACAAAAACTGAAGCTAGCAAGGATTAAACACTTAATTTCCTGTATTCCTGCACCAATTTATGGTGGAAATGTCTTTATTTATATTGAGGGAAACACAAAATTCAGGTGGCAGGTGACAAGTCAGAATATAAAAATATAACAGAATATAATGCAATAATCAGAAGCTTATTATTTTTTTAGCTTCAGTAACTTTTTTTGGACAACACAGATGTTTCTTCTATTTTTACATTGCATTGCAGGTTTTCTTATTGTGGTAATAAACCTTTGTGACGGGAATTTCATGATTCCATCTTTAAGATACTGCCATGTAACTAATCTCACCTGCCTCTTGGGTATGGGGTCAATGGAAGGTAAATGTGAGTGATGCTTCCAGAGGGGTCAGGACTTTAAGTTGTTCACCACATGTGCTTTGGACAGGAGTGTCCTCCTATAGTTCCAAATTGAGTGTCCCCTAGGGAACACTGAGAGACACCATGTTCCTTTGATGAGATAGTACTCCGACCCTGAGACTAAGATAAAACCTGCATGAGCTGTTACATGGGAGCTCACTCGGGTGATACTCTCTGATGTGTATGTGTCCCCGTGAGTTCCTTCTGTAGAAGAATTGAATAAAATTCACAGAAAGACAAGTGTTTGCCTGAGCTGTTTATTTAAACACGCAATTCCCACCACAATTTTGGCGTTGTCGGCTCGTCACACGCGTGAGAGGACTCGGACACTCGGAGCTGCAGGTGAAAAACCGTACGGCCAGAGTTTGACACTCTGAGACTTCAAACCTCCCCTCCAAAATACGGGTGAGACGTTGAGGGCCTGACGCCTGAGTGTCTGAGGCTCCCTCACCGCTGTGATCCACAAAGAACCTGGTGGCTGGCAACACTCTCTTTTTGGTGAGTAGACTGTTCAAGTGGAACGATTCTCGCTACCTCTCAGGGTGAACGTGACAGACGTGTCAGCAGGGCAGGCCTGGGGCCTGCACCTTTCTCAAAGCATTTTCATTTGTTAATTTACATTTCTTACATTTTTAACAAATGCTTTCAAAAAGCAGTGGGGACATGTCCCCAGTGTCCCCAGAGTAATTGACACCCATGACCCTACCTCCCTGCTTATTCCCTACAGGTTGAGCTATGCCAAATCGTCTGGTTCCACTGACTTAAGGGTCTGTTTTACGTTACCAGTTATACTTCTACTGCACATGCGTTACCACTACCACATATGCGCAGTAGAAGTATAACTGGTTGGGAAAAATGCTTTTTTAAACCTTATTTTGGGGCAAAGTCGTCAAACTTTTTCAGCGATTTTTATTAGATTTTACTGCTGATTCTATTCATGTTGTTTTTATGTCCCGGTGACCAGCTGCACCTGCAGTTCTGGCTCTGTCCCCATTCATTCAAATAGGAACCTGGTCTTGTTAGTCCGAAATAGCTGCCCGGAGGCGTTGCCAAGATGGTGGCCCGAGTGACTTGCCTATGAGGACTTTGTCCTTGCCGCTGTTTGCTTCGTAACGTTCAATTTAGATTTATTGGTTTTACCGATCCACAGTACACAGGTACACTGTAACTAACGTGACCCACATAATATACAACAATGCAACATAACGCACAGGACAACAACACAATGGAAGAACTAATGTTATTCTACCACTATAGGAAAGTTACTTACTGTGTAACTGTTATAAAGTGTGACACTATCTCATTGTTGGGCTTCTGTAAATAACATCACAGAGTACGGTCTAGACCTGCTCTTTTATGAAAAGCGCTGTGAGATAACTGTTGTTGTGATTTGGCGCTATATAAATAAAATTGAATTGAATTATAATATTCAGTCTAGCTCACTAAATGTTTTGTTATCATCCAATAAATGTAAGTTAGCTGTGTTCACATTGCGGAGCCTCCAGTGAAAGACACAACTACTAATGATAGTTACTGAAAAGCAGACAGGCAAGCTAACGATTTATCACATTGGCTAAATGCTGTAAATGTAACGTTCATGGAACAAGCATAGATTAGTTCAACCTCAAGCTGATAAAAATCTAACTGTAACGTTGCAGTGGGAGTTTCCAGCATGTTGTGTGAAGCGGTATCCATGTCTGTCTATAGCCGCTCTCACTGCCTTTTTTCCGGGACGATTGTGTCAATATGCGGCTCACTGCACTGTATGAAAAGTACGGGACTGGTGTTGAGCTGCCTCTCAGTGAACGTTGAAGTAACAGAGCCTGAACATGTCAGGTGAAAAGCCACACTGGCGTGCCGGTGTGTCAGCATCTATTGCGGGATCTCTGTATGAAAGCAGTTGTGTTTCGGATTATGCTCAAGCGAGAATGTGTATGAGCACACACCTGGTTGCCATCTTAAAACCGCACCGCTAGTGGCCGCTGAAAACTACATATTGCCCCATTAACAAGAGAGTAGAAATTTACCCCTGAAATTAGCTTCTTTATAATAATAATAATAATCCTTATTTGTAGAGCACTTTTCAAAAACAAGTTACAAAGTGCTTTAACAAGTGTAAAGAATAATACAAAAAAGATAAGAGCATGAAAATTTTATATAAAATTAGTAAAATACAATAAAATAAAAGGGATAAAAAAAAAAAAAGTCAAATAAGATCGGGAAAAGCTCTCCTATAAAAGTATGTTTTAAGAAGGGACTTAAAAGAGTTCACCGACTCAGCCGACCTGATTTCCTCGGGCAGGCTGTTCCAGAGCCTCGGGGCCCTGACAGCAAACGCTTTGTCCCCTTTAGTTTTCAGTCGAGACTCTGGAACAGACAACAGACCTCTGCCCGAGGATCTCAAGGTACGTGCTGGTGCGTATGGGACTAAAAGGTCAGAAATATAACAAGGCGAGAGGCCATGAAGAGCTTTAAAAGTGATCAATAGAATTTTAAAGTCAATTCTAAAACATACTGGGAGCCAGTGTAATGAAGCTAAAATAGGAGTAATGTGGTCATATTTCTTTGTTCTGGTTAAAAGCCTGGCAGCTGAGTTCTGGACAGTCTGGAGTCGATCAATAGATTTTTGGGTTAAACAGGTGAAAAGGCTGTTGCAATAATCCAGGCGTGATGAGATGAAGGCGTGTAAAATGGTCTCGGTGTCCTTAAAAGTTAACATAGATCGAATTTTTGCTATATTTCTAAGTTGATAAAAACATGATTGAACAAGCTTTGTGGTGTGCTGCTCGAAATTTAAATTACTATCAAACCAAACACCAAGGTTCTTTGCCACAGGCTTAATGTGATTTACTAGGGAACCAGCAGATGGCAGTATTTGATTTGCCATCTGCTGGGACCCGATGACCAGGATTTCTGTTTTGTCTGAGTTCAGCTGGAGGAAATTATTTGACATCCATTTTTTAACTTCACAAAGGCAGTTGTTAAGTGAACTCAGCATTCCAGGGTCTGTGGATCTGACGGGCAAGTATATTTGTGTGTCATCAGCATAACTATGAAAAGAAATGCCATGTTTATGGATAATATGTCCAAGGGGAAGCAGATACAAGGAAAACAAAATGGGTCCTAAGACCGACCCCTGAGGCACACCATATTTAACTGGACAGAATGAAGAGACATAGTTGTTTACAGACACGCAAAACTTCCTATTTGACAGGTAGGATGAAAACCATTCTAGAGCAGTACCAGAGATCCCCACCCAGTGCCTCAGTCTGTCTAACATGATGTTGTGATCAATGGTGTCAAAAGCAGCGCTAAGGTCCAGGAGTACCAGGACTGAGCACATACCTTCATCAGCAGACATTAAAAGGTCATTGGTGACTTTAAGCAGGGCAGTCTCAGTGCTGTGGTACTTCCTAAAACCAGACTGAAACTTTTCAAATAATTTGTTATTTTCCAGCACAGTGAGCAGCTGTTTGGACACAATTCTTTCTAGAATCTTTGCAATAAAAGGCAGTTTTGAAATTGGTCTAAAATTATGTGGGAGGGAGGGATCTAAACCAGGTTTCTTTAAAAGTGGGTTCACGCAAGCCGTTTTAAAATAATCAGGGAACGCAATGTGCATTATTCTACAAGCAGAGTTTAAGCCTGGCCTTAATTATTTACTTGTTATTGTGGCTTTTTCATTTTCTTCATTTATGGATTTATTTGCCAGTGACCTAAAACCAGCCGAACACAGCTGTTAGTATTGGTTATTGAGTCCAGAGTCCATGTATATGAGTGCATTTTCTTTGCGCCTAATGATGTTCCCATTTGACAATGATATGAAGGAGAATTTAGTTGTTGTGCCAAGTCAGTGAACACAGAGAACATATATCATTAATGTAGTTTCTTGCCCTGTTGGATGTTGTGACTGCTGTCACAAAGGCTTCTAGTTTGACTCTCAAGATGAAATGTTTTGTATCTTTTTGTTTTCTTTAATCAAATATTCCATTTAGGATGTGAGCAGTTGCACTGAGTATTGGTGCTGACACACAGTCTAGTCATTTATTCTGATCTCAAACCTCTAATCTCTGTCATTCTCATCACAAATCTGAAAAGTACGACAGAAGTTAGGGTATAGCGTTCAGTAGGCAGTGGGTGAAGCTCACTAATTAAAGTGGTGAAAGTAAGGTGCCTCCACTAAAAATGGTACTCATTAAGTGGAGATATTTTCTGACATTTAAAGTACAAAAGAAAAACTGAGTGTTCATTAAATTGTCCTTGTATTTCCAATGTTTTGTCATTCAAACGTTAACCACTAAAGATATGAGAATCTAATATCTACTTGGGCTGTTAGTCTCTTCTGAAAGAAAAA
Source organism: Micropterus salmoides (assembly GCF_014851395.1). Lineage (NCBI taxonomy): Eukaryota > Metazoa > Chordata > Actinopteri > Centrarchiformes > Centrarchidae > Micropterus > Micropterus salmoides. The sequence continues at coordinate 27,049,189 of NW_024040040.1, read as the reverse complement.
TAATACCTGTGTTAAAGTCAATTAAGTTTTATTGGCATAACATTTTGATGAAAAGTATGTTACATAAGTGTATAGAGAGTGACAGCACAAGGTAAAGAAATGCAATTAATAGCAGCACACTCTACATTACAGATTGTGAGTTTTTGGCAAGCAAGTATTTGGTCTTAAACCAAAGTATTGGACAAATCAAAATATTGACCTGATGGTGGCGCTAGAGAAAAGGTTAAGAAATAAGCAACGTTATTATTTATCCTGTGGAGAACCTGAATGTGTGTATTAAATTTCACAACAATCCATCCAATAGTTGTCAATAATTTTCATTTCATCACCAATTCATTGATGTTTGTCATCTGGACAGGCTGTAACAAATTTCATGGCAAGCCTGATGGTGGCGCTAGAGGATAAGTGGTGGGAGCAAGTCATTACATGAATGATTGTACAAAAATTAATCTTAATCCCTCCAGTGGTTAATGAGATATTTCAAGTGGCGGACTAACTGACCAACATTGCCATAACTATGTTAAAAATAATGTAATGTGTGGCCTTCAGCCAAACCAGTGCTTTATCAATAAATATTAGATTTCAACTCTGAGACCGCAGATAATCTTATGTCTTGTATTTAAAAAAAAACATGTGCTTGGTGTCACACAGTCCTTTAGGGCAAGGATCGCTTCATAATCGTTTCTCTTCTCTTCTCCCCTCAGCCTTCAGCAGTCGGTATAGCTGCTGTAATATAAAAGACCATTGTATCAGTCTTTGGCTGTACATGTTTTTGAGAGTATAAAGAGCTAATGTTTAATCTGTTGCTGAACAATTTGATAGAGATACAAGCTGAGATCTATTTCAACATCACATTTGAAAAGTATTTTCACACATATACATTAAACAGGGTGTCTCTATTGTTGAGTATTGGAATAATCAGTCCACCACTTTGCTCCAGGCTGAAATATCTGAAAAACTACTGGATGGATTGAGAGGGCATTTGGTGCACACATATATGGTCTCCAGAGGACTGTTAACTCTTTTGGATGTTTACATTCTGGATTTTAAAAACAATAAAGTTATAACTGAATAACTGAATTGTAAAGTCATACTGTCTGAAAACCTTGACAAAAATAATCCTTTGGAAAACTTGTGCCTCTAAATTTTCAACCTTCTACACTGCAAATAATGTCAAGAAATATTCCGTTTGTTGGATATAAACATGTAAGAGTTTTCTAGATTGCGAGTTACCCTATATACTAACAACTATTATAAAATGGGTAGATCAAATCAAGCAATCTGATTGGTCATAGTAGTGATATAATGAGCGTATACAATGCAATGACATCGAATTCCTTTGCACAAATCCGTATCACTCTGCAACAAAGAGGGTTCGAGTTATAATCTGAGTTTTGTGGGGGTTGTCAGTGCCAAATCTGTACCGTCTGCCGGATCCGTTCTGCACGTGTGAAAGGTTCTGTCAGTCAAAGAAGGTTAACGAAAATGTGCCTATTCAAGATAACAAAATGTTTTTTAATCACTGGAGATAAAGTGTTCACTATGATGTAATAGTATGTAAACTCAAGATGAAAAACCTTATTCAACAGTAATTTCTAATAATGACAACAATCTAACAAAGTTGCAACACAAAGGAGGCTAACCCTAGCTGCTAGCAGGCCGATGTGCACAGCTGTAGGGTTAGCCGGTCGACATGCATACAATCGCTAACTGTGGTTTAGGCACACACCCCTGTCATGGTTAGGGTAAGGGGCTTTGGGAAGCTGTCAACACCTTTCACACTAACATAGCTAGCTACCTTGCTAGCTGCTAGGGCTTCCAGTCTAGACAGGGAGTCTCAAACAGATGCGCCCGGGGGTGTCTCATATGCACACTGAAGGGTACCCTTTGCATTAAATACGATCAAATAACGCTTTGTCAGCCTTTCTGGTTTGTGTAACCTTCTTTGACAGACAGGACCACTTTTGCACGTGTGCAGATAGGGAACCGGCGGGCAGCACAGATTTGGTACCTACAGGGTTCTCAAGCCCCAATTACACCTGGTATTAAAATGTGATCTGATACAGATCACATTTTACCAGCGGAGATAAATAATTAAATAAATAAAGAGAGAGAGAGAGAGAGAGAGAGAGAGAGAGAGAGAGAGATAACTCATTGCTTATAACGTCATTGAACATTTCCATCTCTCAAACACGAAAACGCACAAACACAGAGCAGACTAGTACTTGCCCCAGATGTCTGTGATATTGGAACAAAGTTTAAATTTCAATAGCCTGTTCAAAGACTATTGCTCAAGGAGTGATGCAATTCCGCCCTTTCCGACCGGAAAAAAGCATTCAACGCGGAAAAGACACTCAGCGCCTCATCACGCTGCTGGCGTTTTTACCATGTTGTAAAATGCGGTGCTCCCATTGCAATGAATTGAAAAAAGACAAAGAAAGAAAACTTTGGTGGACACAGGTCCTTAACTGCTATTCCTTAAATAAATAATGCAGCAGGTTGTGATTACACCTGCAGGTTGTTTTTCTGCTAATTGGCCCCCAGGCTCTGGAACAGCCTGCCTGAAGAAATCAGGGCGACTGAGTCAGTGAACTCTTTTCACATGCCCTAAAAAGCCATGAAATGTTTAGCAGAAGAGTTTGGCTTAACTCATATGGGACTTCAATAGCGCAAACAGAACATAGTCCATGTTTGCAGAGCTAATCCACACACCTACAGTATTTGGTGAGGATGTCCAGCTGAAGTCCAGCTGTATTGCAGTAACTGTAACATACTTCAGTTCAATTTCAAATCTAGTTGGATGTTTCTAAATTCTATTTTGAGTCAGTTGCTTGATCAAATTGTTAGGTAAACAGTCAAACACAGATAATGTATCTAATAATCATCTGTCATGTATATGAAAGCATGATAGTGACAGCCTATATGCTAAGGATCAAACTAGCTTTCTTCCATGGATCTACTGGTGGATTGTGAGTCAAAAGCCAGCCCTTTTTCATTCCTTCTTCACCTCACTCTCTGCTCACTCTGACACAGCTCTTATAATAGGAGGGGACTTCAATACAGCAGGCAGTCACCGTATTTGGAAATCCACAGACACCCTAAAAAAATACATGAGTGAATTTGGTCTTTGTGATGTTTGGCGTATTCAATGGTTAGCAGCTCAATTTTGAGCATCAGACTCAGATTCATCCTTTCACTATCCGCGATCACTCGCCGGTTTTTATCACTGAATTTAAAAAAAGAGTCACCACCAACTAGAAATTGGAGACCTAATACATTATTGCTCAAAGACCTGGATACATACAAAAAAGAAAGAGAGATTCCATGAATTACAGCTATAAAAAAAATATAAAAACATTAAACTGCCCATACTGTCTCCCCGCAGGAAGATGTGTTGAACAATCTGAGAAAATTAAAACTTGAATTAAATTAAATTTTTGATAATAAGATTCCAATTCCAGTTGCAAAGACCACGCTTGCAGAACTATAAACATGGCAATAAATCCAGCATATTCCTAGCAAACCAATTACAGTTTAGAGAAGACTAGAGAAGGTCACTCCTTGTATAATACACCCTGACCAAAAAGGTTTAATTAAGGACAGGAACTACACCAACAATACACGCAGACTACTTAATATAATAGACTATAACTTGGAAACTACAGTTGTTTCTTTAGATGCAGAGAAAGTATTGGATAGGGTAAATTGTAAATTTATATTAGCTACTTTACATAAATTTGATTTGGTAACTCCTCCATAGACTGGATTTAAAACATTATATAGTTCTCTAGGAGTTTCTGTCAGAATAAATGATCAAAGGGACACCAGGCAGGGTTGTCCACTCTCTCCCTCGCTAGTCGCCATTAGCAGCCACAATCAGACAAAATAAAAATATTAAACAAATTCAAATAGAAAATGTGACCACAAGATAAACCTTTATGCAGATGATGTATTACCTTTCCTCCTAAACAAACTTCTCTTTCTGAGAAATTCACACTTACAAATACATTTTCATCCATCTCAGACTACTACTTAATTTCAGTAAATCCACTGTGTTACATGTAATGTGTGATGACTATATCTACCACACAGCTACAGTCAGGGAATAATAAATATCTAGATGTCACTATTTCCTCCAGGCTGTCAGAACTGTCATGGCTAAACTACACACCTCTACTTAAATCAATAGAGGATGACCTTGTGTGATGACGACATTGCTCATATCACTCATGGGAAGAACTGCCACCATAAAAATGATGGTCCTGCTCAAAATCAATTACCTGTTTTCAATGATACCCCCCCCACCACCACCCCTCAGGCATCTGGTTTAAGTCACTGGACTCAACCTATAAAATTTTCAAAATTTTTATTAATAAAACACCACAAATCAGTTTAAAAACTATGTAACGATAGGAGACAGAACTGACCCAAACTGAGGGTTTGAAAAAGAGGTTTATTGAGGAAAAAGGGGGACGAGGAGGAAAGACGGGGAGAGGCAGATGAGGACGCGGGGGACCGAGTAGCTGGAGGAGCGGAAGGTGCTTAGGCTGGAGGTGTGAGGCAGGCTGGCAGACGGGGAGGAGAGGACGCGGTGACTGGGGACCAGGCTGGGTGCAAAGGGGGAAGCCGGAGGGCGTCGTGGAGGCGGTGAGAGGAGGAGGCTGGCAAGCAAGCCCGGCTGGCCGAACTGGGAGGCAGAGGTGAGTGAACCTGGCAGGAGGAAACAGACACAGGGTTAGTAGGTAACTGGGACGTGAAGCAAAGGGAAAAAAAAGAGCCAGAACAAAGCGGCGACACCAAGTCAGGAGCTGCGGCGATCGAGCGAGGATGGAGTGGAATGGAGGTTAACAGGGATGCAGGTTAACGAGGTGTAGGTGTGGGTTGCCAGCCGGGCTCCGGAGCAGAGAGGGAGAGAGCACACAGAGAGAGAGAGAGAAGGCACAGGAGAAACCAGAATGCGAGGGAAAGGAGAAACAGGACACTCACCAACAGCCGGGCTGTCACCGCGACAAACTAACTTTTAAAAGCAAAAGATTGTGGTGTTTTAGAACTACCAAATTTTCATCATTACTTTCATGGCCAACAGACTACAATATATCTCAAAATGGATCAATCGGAACAAACATTCTGTAAGGAAATTAAAATTTCCAACATGCCATTCATCATTCGCCCATGCAGACTTACTCCAATCTGGAACCATCCTGACATCCTCCAAAATAAGAAAACGGTAAATTCCTCATTGTGGTGTGATAAAGGGATAAGACATCTAGAGAATGTCATCCAGGGCAGTAACTTAAACCATTCCAGGCTCTAGTGGCACAATATGGAATTAGCAATAACAGCTTTCTTGAATATCAAAAACTTAAATCTCTCCTTAATTATGGATTAAAGTTTAACCAATTGGATCAACCTCCAATGATAACAGACTTTCTTAAATTCTCGCCCCTAAAACTACACTGAACAAAATTATTGCATGCATTATTATTGCAGCCGACATGCCTGCACAGCAGGGGAATTGCACAGCAGGGGAATTGCACAGGCACACCTGTGCAATTCCCCTGCTGTCTGATCAGCATCATGATATGCCACACCTTTAAGGTGGATGGATTATCTTGGCAAAGAGGAAGTGCTCACTAACACAAATTTTGTTAGATTTGTGAACAAGATTTGAGAGCAATAGGCCTTTTGTATACATGGAAGAGTCTTTGAGTTCAGCTCATGATGAATGGGGGCAAAAACAAAAGTGTTGCGTTTATAATTTTGTTCAGTGTATTTTTTTGCTCTTTGCAAACAAGGAAAAAAAAGGCTATGCACAAGCTAAATCTAGTCGACATCTCGAGGCTACGTAACACTACAACCAGGGATTATTCCTTTTCCTGAATGGTTCATAAATCCTATTCTAGGATTGATCTCAAGCTGTTGGACTCTAAACAGATCTCTAGAGTTGTGGCCAAACAATATCACAATACCTTGATAAGCGATCACACTCCCATGTCACTCAACATCAGATTTAGCAACAGCTAAGGAGTATGCACCTGGACATTTGAAAACGCCTTGTTAAAGGTTTTTTAAAATTTGTGTCAGACAGGACGGTATTGCGTGACTCCTTCTTGTAACTGGCTCCAAATCAGCCCTTGGGTCAGCCAACAGCTCCAATCTGGCATGGATGGAGAGACAAAATGTGCACATTATATCTTCGTCAGTCATGCCAAAATATTGACAAGAATGAAAAAAAAAAAAGAAAAAACATTCTCAATTGAATTCAAATTTGCTTTATTGTCATGAATGTTGGGTGGCACGGTGGTGCACTGTTGCCTCACAGCAAGAAGGTTGTGGGTAAACACCCGTGTGTTTTTGAGTAAATAAAAATAGATAAAATTAAAACGTTAAACCACAGTAAACGTGTGTGTGACAAAGTGGGTTTGCTCACCACTTTTCTCATACAGGTCATTATCTCCATTACAACTTCTAGTTTATACATGTCTTTGTTTTTCCATGGCAAGTGCACCACTTACTATCCCAGGGTAATTGTGTTTTCGCATTATGTTACAGTCTATAGCCAAGCAAGATAAGTTAAAGTAAACACAGTCATTAGTTAGTTTCAGTTCCATTTTATTACGTCAAGTTTAAACACTGTTTCATTGTTTCCCTGAATTAATACTTACAATTGTTTGTTCCTTTGTTCAGTTCCACCATGCATGGGTGCGTTTCCCGTACAACCACGGAAGGTAGCATTGAACTATCTTGGTACGATGCATCGTTAAACTAACAAACATCTGAAGTACGACCGTTTCCCAAAACTGTCGTACCTTGTGTGAGAAGGGTACATGATGCTCTCTGTATATCTTATGTAACTTGTGTTGCAATACTTAGTGAGTCTTAGATAAGAGGAAGTTGTGTTGACACAAACACATACATAGTGATTCAATCATCCACACCCAATCACAAGCACACACATCCATATCACTACACAGACACACCACTCTGGGTACAGTTATCTCTATAAATTGTCAGGCTGATTGCGGTTTGGTGGGCTGCGGTGGGATTGTGGGGCAATTGTCGATGCATCTTGATGCATTGTGCTTTTTCCCTGGGCAGGGTCTCTGAATGGCTGCTGGGCGTTTAGTTTGTGCATTGGAGTCCGGGGGAAGCATTTCCTCGTTGGCTTGGAGGGACCTGTTTGCGTCCCTGTTTTGCTTCGTTGGCCTCGGATCCGTGCTTCCCCATTTCTGTCGGCCAGTTGTTGGACCCCTCTGGATACTGAGGTATATAGTTAGTTTTCAGGATGTGCAGTGTGGGTGCTTGACGGGTGGGTGGGTTGTTGGCATACAGCTGAGCTAGTTGATTTTGCCTCGTTGCTGGGTTGGGTGGTCTTGCACGGCGGCCGGGGGGCTGGTGCCGGCAGCTTTAGTTTTTTCCGGCGGTTGGGGGGACGGCGGACTTTTATTGGCGGGTGCACGGTGACCTGTGCGGCGCGTTTGCTGCCAGGCTGGGACTTGCTGCTGGTGTTTCTCTCCGCTGGCTTTCGCTGTCGTGTTGTTCCGTTTGTGTCACAGTTTTGAGGTGAAGGCAGGGTTGAGCAGGTTGGAGGACCCAAATGCAGGACGCAAGGCAAAGGAGGTACAGTTCAAGGGGTTTTAATAAACAAACAAAGGCGAGCACACTTACAAACAGAGTGGCTGATTGACTGAGTCCAAAAACAAAGACTGTCCAACAGAAATCCAAAAGGGTGAAAACCAGAATCCAAAACTGAGCAGGGTAACAGGGAGACACAGTGAGTAAGGCTGGAGACACGAGAACAAACTGCAACACCAGGTATATATACACAGGGACTAACGAGCAGGGCAGGAGCAACACAGGTGAAAGACATGAGGCTAACGAGGCAGAGAGAGAGAGAGAGAGAGAGAGTGAGAGAGAAAACAGAGACAGACATGCAGAGGGATCACTGGGGTAACAGACATGACAAGGGTTACCGAACACTAGACGAAAGACAAGACAGACCCCCAAAACCCAACAGACCAAAATAACTAAACACAAAAGTGCAAAACACCGCATGGCAGACAGGCAGAGTGTGACAGTTTGCTCTCTCTCGTTTGCCCGACCTCGCACGCGGGATTCGCGGGGGCTGCTGGGCATTGGGTGTCGCCATGCTCCCGCAGTGTGCGCGTTGGGCTCGTCACTTGTGCATTGGTGTTGATGATTGCGTGGCATTTGGGCATTTTGGTTGCTCGCTGTCAACTGGCATTTGGTTCGGGGTCTTCCGCGTTTGCATCGCGGTGCGTCTGGGAGTCTTTGGTTTTTTTTTGATTTATTATTTTTCTTTCTCCCACCCCTATTGGCTACTGGGGTTCTTGCCTGCCTGTTGCTGGGGTAGGTGTGGCACAGTCGTGGCATCCCACTCTCACTAACAACTACATTCTTTAACAGGCTTATGCGCACACACATGTACACACACACACACATACAGACACATTCACCCACACGCACACAGACACAATCAGTCTCACACATAGACACAAACAAATTTAGGTTGTCCCTGATAGAATTATTCCTGATGCTTTTCTTTCAGTTACTTATTTAAATTAATTATTATTCCAGCTCTCGTGGCTGTGCTGTGTTGCTTATTTAGTGTGTGTGACTTTTTCTTGTTTTCATTTTTCTCTTAGTTGTCTTACTATGTCAGCTGTTCATTGCTGCTGTTCGGCTGGTTGTCTTTTACTATTATTATTATTATTTTTATTGTTTGTTTTTGTTTGTGTTTGTTGTGTTTTTCTCCTCCCCAAGCCCCCCTCTCTGTTTTATTCCAGGTTTTGTTGCTTTCTGCAATTGGTGTTTCCTACTGCTTTTCCCTGTTGTCCCCACATTCCATCCCCCTTTCCCCCTTCTCTTACAGGTGTTGTCCTTTCTCTGTGCTGTCAGTTTGTGCCCCCCCATCCCCGTGTCTGTTAAAGTAAAATCTGTCTGGCACAATATGGTATCCAGGTCATTATACTCTATACCAGGCTGCTGGGCAGGACAGGTTTAAAAATAAATAAATAAATAAATAAATTGTCAGGCTGCATAGGAAGAGACAGACTCCTCTGCTTACTGCTTCAGAGTAGACTCTGTGGTGGTGTGAGGAGTCTCCAGATACATATCTGCAATTGCTTTTGGTTTGGTAATAAAGGTCTCGAAACTTAAGGCACTGTCTCATCTGATCTCTTCTCATCAACAACCCGGTGAAGTCGACTTACTTCAACAATTTGGGGGCTCGTCCGGGATGAGAGTGAAATCATCGATTTGGCCCTTGACTGAGCACAAAGGAACGAAGTAGTTCGGACCGGTCATCTTAAAAAGGTGAGCAGAACCTGTTTTAACGAATCTGCAGATTTGACCTGAATTGATCCAAATTTAGAGCTAAATCGGTCTGAGTGCGACGTCGTTTAAAAGAGAAAGTGCATTAACTGGAGGAGATTATTGGTTATGGTAAAAGGGTTTAAAAAGTGAATATTGTGTCCTTGATTTGGCATATCCACTTCTCTCTTGACGGGGAGGGAAGGCTCAGGTCCCTTAGGGTTAAAGTCCCTAGAGCGCGGGGTTACTGGCCCGGGGAATTCAGGACCCCCGAATTCTAAGGATAAAAGGTGATTTACATGAAGTGTTGGTAGTGAATGAATTGTATGAGTGTGTGAAAGATACTCTCCAGGGCAATATTGGGTGCTAGTGTCTCAAACACGAAAAACCTCCCCTTTATTTCACGGATACCTAACGGTGACAACGAAGTGAATAAAGGAAGTTGAGTGAGAAGTAGTGTTTGATTGGGTCAGTTGCTCGGGTGAATTCCATACAAACTGACTGGCTAGTACACAATACAGGCAGGGTAAGGATGGATGGAGAGTTTGACAGAGAAATTGATGATGGGGGATGGGGGCCATGGAAGCCGTGGGGAGAACAAATTGCAAATGCAGTAGTGGTGGTAGGCATAAGACATAAGAGAAAAGATAGAGAAAGAAAAGGAGGAAGCAAAGCGCAAACTGGAGAGTGTAGTTGCAGAGGAAGCACCTGGACCAGAAGGGGTGGGTGCGCTGCACGGTGTAGTATGAAAGAAGATACGAGAAGGTGAGTGGAAGTTGGACGAAGCGCGCGAACAGAAGGCAACAGCAGGGCTGATGCACAAGAGGAAGTGGAGAAAAGAAGAAAAGAGATGGGAGGAGGAGAGACAGAAATGGTTCGTGCTGGCAGTAGATTGCCAAGCAGTTAGACATCTTGGCAGAACAAGGAAACCAGACACCAAGGGCACCACCCCCTTATAAAAAAATGGAGCAATGCCTAGTGCACCGCCCAGTGCACCTCCGGTAAGTATGTATCCGACATTACAGGTGACAGGAGGCACATTTCAGGTGGAGACAGCCTGAGAATAAAGGATCCAGACGGATCACCCCTAAACATGAAAAACACAAGGAGGAGGAGGAAACCAGCTCCATGTATGGTAAGTCAGTAGGATCATATCAGGCCAAGGAGAGGGAAATCATGAACCTTTCCGAGCTCGAGCCAGGAGAGAACAAAATACAACAAAAAAGGAACAAGGGCCCAAGAAACCCGGAACTCGAATAAAAAAGGTTGAAGTGTGGGGTCAGCTCTCAGGTCAGTGGAAAGATGAGGATAGTGAACTAGAAGAAGAAGAAGAGGAGGAGCCAGAGGTAAGTGAGTTGTGGACAGCAGTGGATCAATGGCCACCGCAGGACAGCCAGCGGGACACGGGGCAAGGGAGTAAAAAGGGGGAGCAGGGCCAACTGCTCTCAGTCCGGACCCCACGTTCTAGTGAACAAGGGAACATCACAGTGCAGAAACTACTGCAGGAATCTGCGAGGAAACAGGCGGAAGCAGAACAATTACTTGAAGGGATGGAGAAGAGTGCAGGTAAGTATGGAATGGAGCTGAGGCATACAGCAGGAGAGGGGGCAAGGGCAGCAGACAGTAATTTCCCTCTGATACAGCTAGGGGGTGGATATGGAGAGAGGTACAAGCCTTTGACACTAGGGGAGGTACAAGCCTTGGTAGACAAAATGCCACCACCAATGGAGGGCAGGGGGTTGTGGTTAGGACAACTAGATAAGCTCACAGCAGGACAGAATTTGGCCCTCGGAGACCATCGGAGATCCACACCACTCCCATCAGGGGCAGTGGAACCGACAACCGTGGGGGCCTCCCAGGGGAGGTAGAGGATGGGGGAGAGACAGATGAACCCCCATGGTGACCTCAGTGGGGAGGAGCTTGCTTCATCTGTGGCATGGAAGGTCACTGGGCTCGAGAATGCCCTAACAACCAACAGCAACAGCACCACCAAACACAACCCAGAGGGCGGGGCAAAGGAGGGCCTCCAAGAGGAGTAGTGGCACCAAACCCACTGGCCGCACCCAGAGGACAATACCCTCAGGGGGACCTGACCAACTGGGACTGGTCTGGACAGAGCCCAGACCAAAGAGCTCAGTTATGAAACACCCCACAGAGAGACCTAGACAGCGGGGGAAAGGCAGACCCCATGCTGTCCATAGAGGTCAACAACAGAAAAATGCCATTCCTAGTTGACACCGGGGCTACCTTTTCCACCATTAATAAAAGCCAACCGAAGAAAGACATTTCAGCAAAAACTGTAGAGGTGGTAGGTTTCTCTGGGGTAGGACAGAAGCTGCCATTAACTAAACCTTTGCTGACAAAGTTGGGGAGACAGTGCTTACTCCATCCCTTCGTACTCTCATCCACTGTTCCTGTGAACCTGTTAGGGAGGGACCTGTTGATCAAACTTGGTGCCACAATTCTTTGTAGTGCAGATGGACTGGCAGTTACTCTGTCAGATGAGACTCTGTTCCTCTGTGGTCACTCCTACACGGGCCCTGGACAGTGGTTGTTGAAGCCCTTTCAGTGTGAATCTGCTGACATTTACTGGGGCCTCCTAGAACCTGAAACACCAACAGGAGGTGGACTCATGAGCTCATTACTGATGTGGAAACTGTGGATCTCCTTGCTTGAACCCTACACTCCTCCCCCTGACCCTCCCCATGTGACGCTCTTCTATGACAGACACAATACCCAGTGGTACCAGCAACATTTTGCAGAAACAACTGACGGGAAAAAGTGGGATATAACCTCCCAGAACTTGCATGTGGGCCCGGAGGGGGTTGCATCAGCTACCATGCTAACTGCAGAATAGGCTGAGTGGTATAAGATGTCAGAGGAAGCTGTGCCACATGTTTCTCTGGCACTTCACCCCAAACATCAAGCCAAAGATTTAGGACCCATGGTCAAGAGGTCGTTGGCCTGCTGGGACTGGGTTCCAACCCAGTTCCCACAAGTGTCTTTTTCCCCCAGCTGCAAAACTTATTGCATTCACTTGCAGTGCACAGACATAGTCACACTGCAACAAGAGATGGTGCCTAGAGATCATGGCAGGGAAAAGATGGATCACCCTAGTACAGGACCTTTGATAGACACTCTCCCCAAATCACTGTGAGGGTCCCACGGACGTGGGTCTCACTGATTGTAACCCAATCTCTTTTACCATTCAATCTATGCCACCTTTTTGGCTTAGGCAGTATCCACACAAACCAGCTGCGGAGGAAGGGATAGCAGTGACAATTGATGGTTTGATAGGTCCTGGAGCCCTCACAGTCACCCTGGAACACTCCCATTTTACCTGTAGAGGAAGCAGGCACAGGGAAGTACCGTAGGATGCATGATTTGAGGTGCGTTAACTCCACCACACCCACCATTCCTGTGCCTCACCCTTATGTGGCTTTGAACAATGTGGCCCCAAATCACAGATGTTTCTGAAACAGAGGGGGTGGTAAATGGGGTACTGTTTCAGAAAAAAGGGGGAGAACGTAGGGTGCTGATGTAGTGATGTGAAGTGTAATGCTGGACAACATGGAAAAAAGACTCCCACAGTGCACTCAACACGCTGCAGGGGTAGCAAAAATCATTCAGAAAACGGCACACATTGTCTCTGTCACCCTCTACACGTACTCACATCTCACAGTATAGTGGCCTATGTGAACTCTCAGACATTTACAATGACATCATTGAGACAACAGAGAGCTCAGCAAAGTGCTAGAGGCACCTAATTTGAATTTCACACATGAAGGAATCAACATGGCAGTAAGGAGCTCTGTTAATCAGGAAACAGGGTTTACTCCATATGAACTAATGACATTCACATGTACATGTGTACAGGGCGGGACTCTCATCCTACATGTACACTTTGGTCCAGATGTGAGCATGTACACTGAAGTTACAACAACTTCCTGTTTCATGGCGAATCATCAACGCTACAGACACGCCCATTGATGAAAACTTGCAAATAGCACAACTTTTCATCGTCAATGCCTTTAGAAGGCACAGCAGAAATTTGACGTCGATCCGACTAAATCCCTAGGAGGAGTTCGTTAAAGTACGAAGTGTGTAAATCATCCAAAAATGGCTGTAAAATTCAAAATGGCCGACTTCCTGTTGAGTTTAGAGTACGGGTTCTTGAGGCTTTTTTGTGCGTCTTGGTATGATACATGTCCCCAGAAAATTTCGTGCATGTTGGTTGAACGTGAATGAGGGGCTAACTTTTTCCAATTTTTTATGTGGTGCTAGCGAGTCATTTTGCCACGCCCATGCGCGAAACCCATAAAATACGAAATTTTTCACCAGTTCTGACATGTGTGCAAAGTTTGGTGAGTTTTCGATTATGCTCAGGTCCCCAAAAAGGAGCTTACTTTGCAGAAAAAAAAAAAAAGAAAAAAAAATCTTTACAAATACAATAGGGACCTCGCACGGTCGTGCTCGGGCCCTAACTACATTGAGAGGCCTAAGATTGGTGTCAGTAGTGTTCATATTGATGATATCAGCATAATCAATAATCAGCAGTATCAACTGTGTAATAATTATTTTCCTGACTTGAAATGTAAAACAATGTATAGATCAGTAAATATAACTTAAACAGCCACAGATTTCTTTGTAATAGAGTCAGTATCCATCCATCCATCCATCGTCAACCGCTTATCCTGCATACAGGGTCGCGGGGATGGAGTCAATATGCAATTTGAAATTGAGTTCAGGGTCTATCCAAAAGCCAAGATTTAAAAGAATCTACTTCATCCATGAGAGACCCATCCTCAAAGTTAGTATGCATATGGAAAGTACTAAGACGATAACGCCTTGTTCCAAACAACATATTACAAGACTTTTTTATTTATTACCAATTTATTCATGTGAAGCCACTTTTGTATCAGATTGAAATCTGCTTGTAAGGAATTCTGTATTTTTTATATATCTGAGCCCGAGTTGTAAATAATTGTATCATCAGCATACAGATGCACTGAGCAATTTTTTTTTACCGATTTTTGATAAATCATTGATGAAAATAGAAAAAAGGAGGGGTCCCAAAGTGGATCCTTTGGGGACTCCCTTATTAAGCAGTAAATAATCTGACTGGGAACCGTGGAAAACAACACACTGATGCCTCCCGTGAAGATAAGCATTAAACCAGAGTAGAACATTTTGAAGCAAACCAATGGAATAAAGCTTATTAAGCAGCAGGTAGTGATCAACCATATTGAAGGCCTTGGAAAGGTCAATAAAGATAGCACCACTATGCTGGCCTTTGTCAAATGCTGAGAACACATCATTAGTGAACTTTAAAAGAGCTGTGGTGGTTGAAAAATCAGGTCTAAAGCCAGATTGATTAGAGATTAGATATTGTACTGATTTTAGATATTGTGATAATTGATTGAAAATTTATTTCTCAAAAATTTGGGCAATAGAACAGATAATAGAAATTGGTCGATAGTTGTTCACATCAGATGGGTCTCCACCTTTGAGCAGAGGAGTAACTCGTGCACATTTCCAAGTTGAGGGAACAGTACAAGTAGAAAAGGACAGGATGAATAAATCAGCAAGTGGGTACATTAGCACATGAGCAGCAAGCTTAATAAATCTTGCTTCGAGGCCATCAGGACCAGCACTGCTACTTTCTTTTAACTCACAAATGACATGAAAAACATCAACAGGCATGATTGACCTGAAACTGAATGCACCAGTAGAGCAGATCATGCTGGAAGGACTAGCTGTATCACAATTTAAATTTACAATTTTAGAACTACTAATCAAAGAAAAATGCTGATTGAAAGCAGTAGCAATGAGTAAAGGATCCGAAATAATGACATTATCAATTTGAGTTTTTATTATTTTTATTGAGTACACGGTTCAAATGATTCCAGAATCTTCTGGGATTTCGAAAGTCCTGTGAAAAGCTATCTCTATAATAAGTAGATTTTGCATTCCTTGTCTTAGTCTTACATAAGTTCCTGAGATATCTATAAGCTTCCCAATCTGTGGCATTTGAAGAAGAGTGATATTTAGCCCAGGCTTTATCCATTTGTTTAAAAGAGTCTAATCAGATGTGAGCCGATCCATGGCAAATGTCTACCTTTGACTCTAATTGTTCTAAAAGGGAGCATGCTTGTCAATTACTTTAGTGACCTCAATAGAACAAAAAAAAGTAGATCAACCTGCATCAGGATGGGATGGGCTGAAGCAGTTTATGGATGTGAATCGAACACTCTATATAAACAGTGAAATTTGTGCTCCCAAGGGGATGAAGAGGTGAGGCTGTGCTGCTACCAACATGTGCCTTTCGTTAGCCTTCAGTGAGTTATTTTCCATAAGTACTTTTGTTTGTTTGTTTTATCTGTGTACTGCAGACTACTGTAAATAAAATGATCACTTCTGGGAATATAAAATGTTTGAGGTTATCTAATAGTAGATAACCCCTCCGGGATGAGCTGATGAGGAACAGCTGCATCGCCTTCAACACACCCAACCACTTCCTAACCTGGGAAACGCCCACTCCTTCATACAAACAGGCACTGGTTAGAGATTAAATGCAATGAAGATGGTGGTTCTCCCACGATTTGCATATCTCTTTCAGTCAATCCCATCATGCATACCACAAAGCTACTTTCAGAATTAGTAGGGATTGGGATCGTCAAATTTTGTTTATATTGACCATTATTGAGACTGCTGAGCGATCGAGTTTTTATCAATACCACTATCACTACTTCACTATTATTTGGTGACAATTTTTTGGTAAGACGCAATCCAACAGGCATGAGTTAGGCCTGCACAGTATGAGGAAATTATTCAATGTGCAATAACATTGTTATATATTGAGATGACATATGACTTGTGATAAATAAAAAAATATTGAAGTATGCATATTAGCTCTGGTTGTTTTTAATTAATTATCAATATCTGACATCCCAATACTGAGTGATGTTAAGAAAGAATGAAGAACTCAGACATCAGTCCGCATCTTCCTCTTCATCCTCCTCCTCCTCCCAAGGAGCGGCTGGTTTGTCTCAGCCAGCAGCTGAGTTTACAACAATGTGCCAAACCAGTCTGTGCTCCAGACAGACATTTAGCTTGTTTGTAACATTTGGCTAACTGCCAAACTAACGTTAGCTGTGTTTCTATAAAACATACAGGATGACAGACTGTGGACAGAACAGTTTAAATGAACCCTTTCTACAGACAGGTGTATCGATAAAGTATTCTCTTTTTACTCACAAAGGTTTTATTGCATGTAACTTGCAGTAACTGAGCGTAGCTGTTGTCAACTCGAGTAGTTTGGAGCTAACGTAACTTCACTTTTTCTCCTGCGACGGCATGGCGTCTGTCTCTGCCGGCTGCTGTGTGTGTGTGTGTATGTAGGAGCCGACAGAGAGCAGCAGGCTGCAGACTGATGATAAACAGTCCAGGGCCTCTTTAATACCGCGTTTCGGTGCCATCATTAAAAAACACTGCTTTCTTATCCATCACATTTCAAGTTAAACCAGATTTGATGCTCGAGACATAACGTTACATTACAGGACCCGCTGATCTGGATAGCAGTATTGATAAGCTCAGACCTTACTGATTTTTGGGTTTTGAGAAAGTTTGGAACAGGGTCCTTTTAGAATCGGGTATCAAAATTAGGCTCTATTATAATACCCTTTATCTGGCAGTATAAATCTGTGCAAATAACACACCTGTGTAAAGCTAAAATGGGGGGAGGTTTTCGGGCTTACAGACTACTGGGCTGCACATTTAAACACCCTGGCACACTCTGGTACTGGTAAATTATGCTTACCAGTTCTATTGATGCCAAGTTTTGTAATAATTATAACAATCATCGTGACAATTATATCCTTGGCAAGTCCTTTTCTCTCCGTCAAAACAAAAACGTCCTCACACACTGCCCATATATTAAAACTTTTGTACATTTTTTTCTTCTTCGTCTTAAATTGAAAATTGGAGAATCTGAATGATAACATTTCACTGTATACAGTAGCCCTTTTGTTAAAGTTGTGACATTTTTTCCCTCTCAGTCTGGATTTCTGTATTTCATTTTTACTCAGAAGCATTTGACAAACAATAGATGCCAATAATAACCTGCAATAAAGATATTCTTTAAAAAAAAAATCATATATTCACATTTTTTCTTCCATGGTGAAAGTGTGTAAAGTGATTATAAGCAATATTCACATCATTTACTTAAAAGTAAAAGTACCAATATAACAATGTAAAACTACAAGTAAAAATTCTGCATTCAAAATCCTATGTAATCCTACGTAAAAGTACAGAAGTATTATCAGCAAAATGTACTTAGTATCAAAAGTACTGGTTCTGCAGTAAAATGTCTCCTGTGACTGAAAGAAAAGGCTTTACTTTAAGTAAAGCACAGGTACCTAAAACTACAGTACTTTTCACCAGTGATATTCTTCCAAAATATCCAAGTTTAGGTATAAAATATGTAAATTCTAAAAAGTAAGTTAGTAATAGAAGGAGGATATAATTTCTGTTTGTATATGAGGAGGTTTGTATCTTATGTATCGTAAGATCATAGGATGTTTAACTCCCACACACACACTAGTCAGCGGCTGTCAGTTTAGCACCTGTGCGACTGAGCCTTCTGACTGAGCCAACCATGTGAAATCCAAGTGACAGAATTATGGCTCAACAGCTACATTTCTTTTTTTATCATTCTCCCGAGACTTATGGGAACATGTCATATATGATGACAAGAATGGCAACTTAAATTCGCTGAGGTCCCAATAACTTCATGTTGTACTTTATTTGTACTTTTTCTGCTCTGGGTTCAGTTGTAAGAAAATACAAATGTGCATTCACTTTACACATTAAGTGCAATGCATTCACCAAATGACAAAAGATCTCATAATTACTAGAAAATGATCTTGTAAGTTTAAGGTGGTCATCAATCATTACAATTTAAGGAGACGGAGGCATAATAGTGCTTCCTGATTTAATTCACTTGATTCAACATAGTTTGTGATAGTGGGAGATATTAATGTCACTGATTAATGGGTGTGGTGTTATAATTAGTTATGGTATTCTATGCATTAAGTGAATAACCAATCAGGTGTCCTGATGACATAGTGCTGATATATGTGAGGGACATGAAATAAAGCAATGGCATCCTGCATGTTTATGCATTAGATACCAAATGTGACAAAGCAGAACAATTACTATGTCAACACTGCACATCTAAAGTTGTTTTATTCAGGCACTGTGAAAACAAGTGCTCCAATCTCTCTGTTGGTTCAGAAGCAGCTAAACAGTGATATACTGTACACCATTATTACTATTACCGTTGTTACCAAATTCTGGAACCCTGTGTGGTACACATGACAATGACGGTTTGGCAAGAAGGCTAGATGTGCTTTATCTACAGAAGGCTGTGCCAGACACCTCCAAGCATAAAGTTGAATTTATGTTGCTTTGCTGTAGAGGACAATGAAAGTCAGTGACTCACTACACCTTCAGTGGCCCCTCCCCTCTCTCAATCAGGGGGCCACGAATCAACTTCCCTTTGGGGTTATAATAGTTTCATCTCATGACCACTCTACTCTTCCTCTTCTTACATCATCTATCATCATCGTCTTTCCTCTCTCCTCTACCCACCTGTGTGCCCAATATCCATGCAGGTGACTGGGGGAGGAGGCGGTCTGCCCTTCCGTGAGTGTTAATGGGACCAGCATCCCCATCTGTCCCATCAGGAACTGTTTGTGCCTCCTGGACGCCATCCTTCACCATCACAGACAGGCACATTGGAGGGGAGGAAGAAGAGACAAGAGAGAGGAGAAAAACAGGGAAATGAAGAGAGGAAAGTGACATGGAAAAGAGGAATGAATGGCCACGGATTGACAATAGGGACTTCCACCCAAATGTTAAGGAATTAAATTTGTCCAAGCCCACATAAAAAATCAGAGATGTGTTTTTTCTTTGAACAAAGGTTTTATTACAAAAACAAAATAACTATTGCATGTTCAACATATGCTATTAAAATAAGGATATATAGCCACGAGCAGCAATGACCGGGATCCAAACCAGTCGCAAAAAATGCAACATATGAAATTTTAAACTCACTATGATCTGAACACCCCCATTGTCAGCACATCTGACTGGCTCACCTGGGGATTTGAACCCTACACCTGCAGAGCTCCAGAGTAGGCGACTTACTGACTGAGCTACTGGTTAAAGGCTGATTCTACACACCTTGTCACAAATTCAGGTAGTGATGTCACATGTGCCAGACCTGGATAGTTTTGTCAGTTTAAACTTAAAATGCTTACAACTGTCAAGTTGGTGAAAAAAATCATGCATCATTCTGCCGGTTTTGGGTGTGTTGTGAATTATTTTGGTGGCATTTGATCCAAAACTGAGTTGTGCATACTGTACAAGTTACAGCAAGATACTGAATATCACTGCAGACTCACCATTTGACCGATATGAAAACCCTTTGAAACACTTGATATTGGCAATGTGGAGAATGACTCTTGTCGAGTGACTGACTTCTGAATTGACCATAGGTTGCAGTGAGACAAACGTTATTCCCATTTCAGTGGATGTGCTGAAAAAATTACAGCTCTCTAGGATGTACGGATGATTTTCTTACATTTTTTGAAGTTAGGAATGAGAAATGTCTAGAAATTTACATTTCTTGTAATCAGCAACGCCCACTTTGCGTAATCATTACCAATTTTTATACATCAACTGAGATGGTATAAATCGAATTTCGTTCGAATCCATGCAGCGAATTACGAGGTATAAACTTTTTGCAAGTGTATCGCCACCTAGTGGAAGAATATCCCAGGACTGCTCAGCAAAGCTCGGGCCGAGCATCTGAACGGACGCGTCAAGTTTGGCTACAATAGCTTAAGCCAATTTTGAATCACGGCATTAATGTAAAATTATAGTTATGTATGTAAACACACAAAAGAAAAAATTTGAGAAAAAAAACAAAAAAAGGATTTTACATATCAAAATTATTTTTATAACATTTGATCAGCGATGTCCGTAGATGATCCCGCCAAAGTTTTAGGTCGATTGGCTAAACCGTCTGGGACGAATTTGCAAAAATAAGTTTTAGAAAAAAGTAATAAAAAGTTGTATAATTTGACATTTTTAGAGTAGAAGACCATTACAGCAAAGATGCAGAAGAATCCAGAGATTAAAATAATGAAAGAAGATTGACTCTAATCGACGCTGTATTTGAGATAATTACAAAAATGCAAAGTTGATTGTTATAGCGCCACCATGAGGTCTATGAGGGCCATTTTTTTTGCCTGAGTAGTGGGTGGAATTTGCAACTTACGTGCCAATTTTGGCGAGTTTTTGTCCAGCAGCTTTTGCTGTCCAAACACTTTTAGTGGAGAAAAAGAAGAAAGAAGAAGAATTAAAGCTGCAAGCAGCGTTGGCAGGCCCTCACACTTGCTGCGCTTCCGGGTGTGAGCCGGCCGAGTTGCATATTCTCGAGCTCTGCCGGTGCGGCTGTGAATTTGCTACGCGGTTCTGATGCCGCATGAAGGTGTTATATGTCACTTCCTGTGTCCCCTGTGTGGAGCTACATGGCACTTGCCGCTATGAATATAAATCGGTATTGGTGTGTAGATGTCTGTGGGGTGGGAGAGTTATCAAGCACGTAAAGTTTGTTTCAGATGTGAGCATGTACACTGAACAATAATGTCCCCAAACAATAAAATAAATTCCTTTTATATTTCCCTGCCTTGTTGTTTATGTGTACATACAGAGGAAGAATGTGAGAACAGCACACATTTCATCGTTACTGTGTGTTAGAGCATGGGAGAACAGTGGATACTTTTAATACAGCCCACACCCCTAATACTGTGTAACTATAACAAGTAGAGAACAGAAGAAAAAGATGTTCTATGACTGTGGGTGAATGTCGGCATGTACATGTGTTCAGGGCAGGACTCTCATCCTACATGTACACTTTGGACCAGATGTGAGCATGTACACTGAAGTTACAACAACTTCCTTTTTCATGGCGAATCATCGACGCCACAGACACGCCCATTGACGAAAACTCGCAAATAGCACAACTTTTCATCGTCAATGCCTTTAGAAGGCACAGCAGAGATTTGACGTAGATCCGACTAAATCCCTAGGAGGAGTTCGTTAAAGTACGAAGTGTGTAAATCATTCAAAAATGGCCATAAAATTCAAGATGGCCGACTTCCTGTTGAGTTTAGGGTATGGGTTCTTGAGGCTTTTTGTGCGTCTTGATATGATACATGTCCCCAGAAAATTTCGTGCATGTAGGTTGAACGTGAACGAGGGGCTAATTTTTTCCAATTTTCTAGGTGGCGCTAGCGAGTCATTTTGCCCCGCCCATGCGCGAAACCCATAAAATACGTTCCGACATGTGTGCAAAGTATAAGTATATATATATATATATATATATATATATATATATATATATATCAAGGCAAATTCAATAGGGACCTCGCACGGTTGTGCTCGGGCCCTAATAAATAAATGTAGGTTGTAATTAAATTATACAAGGAGACATAAATGTATATATTTTAATTAGTGCCTTTACTTATTCACCTTTGTTATAATTACCTTATTTATTTATTCTCCGTTATAATCTTCAACTTTATTTATTTATTACTAATTTTTTAATGTATTTATTTATGTGTGTGTTTAATATTTGTCTGTTTTATTCTTCCTTTGTATTTATTTACCTTATTTATTTTCACCCATGGTATTTATTTCTGCCTGTCCTTTTTAAATTTCTGTATGCATTTCTGCCTCACTATGCAAATGGGGAGGGGCTGTGTCTCAAGGGGTCATCTTCTCTGCTATTGGTGGACCAGTCAGACAGGAGAGCTCTAGGCCTACTCTGCCTGCAGACATCAACGATCTTGCCCCTCACACAGTCAGATGGCTTCCTTCAGTGCGCTGAGGTGTTTAACAACTCTGAAGACAATACTACCCAGCCATGTCTTCCTTCTCTTTTCACGTAGACGCTCCGACAGACAGTGCTTTCAGTTTGCTGCATGCATGGACACAGAACTGCAGTATAGGGAGAAGCACACGGTCAGCTGGCTGCAGCTAAATGTGGAGTGCACTCGTATTCAATTCTGTATGGTAAATTCAGTTTTAACAGAGCAGAGTGAGCTGACAGGCAGAGTTAGAGACTTTTTCTGTCTGTTTCTCTCTTTACAAAGACGCATGTTGCAGTCAGAGTCTTCTCTGAAGAGGGCAATGAAGTCTCGATGCAAGCACCACATACAACACAATTTATCAAATTACACAACGGATATACAGTATGAAAATAAGATTGATTGGATTATACTCACAGGAAGTATAAAACCTGTTACATGCGTCTATTAAAAGTAAAGTAACACAAAAATGTCAGGGAAATTACTTTACTTAGATTTAAGTACTGCAGTTGTACATTTGAAATACCTTCCTACCTTTCTGATAGGAAGCCTTCTTGAGGTGGTATAAAACATTTCTTCTTATATTCTGATTTGAGTTGTGGACAACTATGACCACATGAATTAAAAAAATTAAACATTTCACGCCCAAGTCAGCTATAACACAAGTCTTGTTCATTAGACTTGTAGCAGACTTAAATTTTAGTCATGCAATTTAATAAATTTATGAGAATTGATACCCAATTATGAATTCATAATTGAAGATTCATAAAATCTAAATTTTATTCCTCGTTTCAGGGCACCACCGGAGTTGTTATAATCCTAGAGTCTCCGGACCTCTAGGTAGTTTTGAATAATTGTACAATTATTACTCGCTCAATTATCTTAAATCAGTCAGTCAGTCTCATATCTAAAGGGTCAATTCTCTCGGCAGGGACGTAGAAATAGGCAACACACACAGCTCTTGATTATATTACAGTGAATTTATTCTCTAACTAAGGTGATAAAAAGATGGTTGGTTACAGGGAACATAAACATTTGCTGAACAAAGAGCCTGGAGGTTCGATTGTGGGAAGCATTTGACTCATGCGGCATAGAAGAGCTAATGAAAGTAAACTAATGCTATAATTTAGGAGTTAAAATGGGCATCTGATCACAGAACGTGTGTTGAGTCTTACTGCTTGTCGACAGTCTGCTTTTGGCCTGTTGCTGGTCCCACGCTAGCTGCCCAATCCTGGCTTTTTGCTAGGGATTCTCCGGGTTCTCCGTGTCTGATTGAAACCGCCTCCTCCGTCTGGCAATTCGGCTGTTTTCAGGTTTCCTTCGTTGTAGCTGGCGAGACCACGTGGCTTGGTCTGACCTCGGTGAAGTTGGCTTCGACGAAAAAGGCTTAAAATGGAACTTGGTCGTTCCTGAATTAGTCCAGTGTAACTTAACGGACTGATAACTTTAACAAACAAAAGAAATAAAGAAAATAAAACAAACTGAAGGCAGATCGATGTCGCGGCACTTCAGGTGTGTAGCTTCAGGCGAACAAAGGCCTGTTTGTTTCGCTGGCCGAGTCTGGGCGTTGCCTGGCGAGGCACGCCATGCGCGTGCCGAAGCGTCCAGAGGGCTGAGCAGAGTGGAAGAGCCAACAGCGAAGAGAAGAGAGCGAGGTCGCGTGTCGCTCTTTTGTTGCCTGGGGCGTGGTTCCCCAGGGGGCGTCTCAGGTTTCCCGAGGGACTGCCTTTCTAAACTTAATGTCTAAAAGAAATCTATTTGCGCGTATTATAATCAAATATTTTCCACTATCGAACCTCAATGGTTGAACGGTTGTACTGTTCTAAGCATTTGGTAACAGGAAACAATTGTCACATTATTGGTCAGGATATTTATACATTTAACGGCATTTCCAACAAGGGCATGTAATACTTATTTCGTCCATTTGGGGGAGCTCAGTTTACATGAGGAAAGCTTAGATTAAATCAAAGATCATCTCTCCTTAGGAACTGGAAATATTGTTGATTCATCCTTAAATTCAAGCTGGCGATTAAGAGTATAGTATAACATTCCTTAGTCATCATTTCTAAAGGAATTTTGTAGGAAAGTATTATGAACAAGCATTGATTACATTAGATGAAGGAGTGTCTTGCTGAAAATAAAAACACTGCACAAGTAACTTTCTTTTCAGCACTAATATCAACAACAGATAGCAACAACAGTTAACATAACTACTCAAATAGAGGCAAACGTAATCAGGTAACTAAAGATTTAATTAAACTTAATCAAATGCTTTGAGTCTTTGGAGACTGCAGTCCTTAGCCATTCAAAGTTCGGTGTCTGGACCATGTCACACTTGGGTGAGACAGGGGTTTTCCTTTTTTTTGATGTGGTAATAAAACAAAGAATAAGGTCAGTTGCCACGGAAACGTGTGGGGGGCCAGTTTTGATAGGCTGTTTAGGGAAATGCCAATGGCTGGTTCGTGTCCCTTTGTCAGTTTAACAGTCAGGCCCCGCGTTATCAGCTTCGGAATCAAAAAGGTGCCAGTTTTATGGTCGGGATAGCACTTAGAGAAAGCAACTTTGACCCCTCCCCTTCTTCTCTGGGGAGGAGAAAGGAATTTAGGGTAGCTCCAAATGTATTCAATGTAAAATGCACAAATCCACACCGTTGTTCACTACAGACTACATGCTGTACAGTATTTGTGGACAGATTTTGTCCCAGGATTTATTATGCATTTCTTTTTCTTCGTTGCATGATTTAGAATAATAAGGTGAGAAATGGGTCTGTTCTGAGTTCATCCTGCACTGCAGCAGCTAATAAAGTCCATTTAATCCCAAAAACGCTTTTCTTTTAGGCAGGCTGGAGCAGAAAACAACTCACCTTTCTCAAGTTGTACAGTAATGTCACATGTGTATGAAGGTGGATCAAACAAGCTAATCTTAAATGTCAAAGTAGAGAGGAGCCTAGTAGGCCTATTTATTTTCATTCATTACACAATATGAATAAGCTATGCAGACAGTTGTAAAGAAAGAACATCTTTTTCTTCTGTTCTCTACTTGTTATAGTTACACAGTATTAGGGGTGTGGGCTGTATTAAAAGTATCCACTGTTCTCCCATGCTCTAACACACAGTAACGATGAAATGTGTGCTGTTCTCACATTCTTCTCACATTATGTACACATAAACAACAAGGCAGGGAAATATAAAAGGAATTTATTTTATTGTTTGGGTACATTATTGTTCAGTGTACATGCTCACATCTGAAACAAACTTTACGTGCTTGATAACTCTCCCACCCCACAGACATCTACACGCCAATACCGATTTATATTCATAGCGGCAAGTGCTATGTAGCTCCACATAGGGGACACAGGAAGTGACATATAACACCTTCATGCGGCGTCAGAACCGCGTAGCAAATTCACAGCCGCACCGGCAGAGCTCGAGAATGTGCAACTCGGCTGGCTCACACCCGGACGCGCTACAAGTGTGAGGGCCCGCCCAACGCTGCTTGCAGCTTTAATTTCTCCTTGTTTTTGCTTGTGATTCTGTTTTACCCTTGTGTTTTGTTTTTCCTGTACTCTGCCTGCCTCCCTGTGTCTCCTCCCCTGCGTGTGCTCTCCCTCTCTCTCTCCCTTCGCTCCTGAGCCCAGCCAACAACCCGCACCTGCATCTCGTCAGCCACCTCCTCTGCCTGCCACACATGCCAGCAATCCTACCCCGGTTCTCCAGTCAACCCCTGCTTGATCGTCGTTGCTCCTTACCTGGTGCCACTTCACCACTCAAGCGCTTGAGTATTCTGTGTCATTTCTGTTTACCTGTACTTTGTTTCCCCAGTGTCTGACCCAGTCTGTCTGTCTGTCTCCCCTCCAGGTTCACTCACCTCCGTCCTCCATTCCGTCAGCTGGGCTCGCCACCCTACCCTCTCCCCTTGGACCTCTTCCACGGCGTCCTCCCAGCTCCTCCCCGTGCCTTCTTACTTCACTCTCCCTCACCTCCACTCCCTCACCCCCTTTTTTCCTTCAATAAAACCTGTTCATCCTGAGTGTTGCGTTTGGGTCCACTCTGTCCCCACATCATAACAACTACTGCCACATAGATTTTACTTTTGCAAACTTGGTTAGGCCAAAGATGTCCTTATTTGGCCGTTTCATTCCCCTTGCTGAACCTTTTCTCCCAATGACTCATAGTCACAAGATCGTCACACCCAGCTCAGTATTTCACAATAATTTCAACATGTCTCAGTATGATTCTTTTCCACTCTTATTCTTCATACAACCTTTATCTATACTGTCTTTCACTGTTTACTTTATTCCATTTCAAAGTTAATAAAAATCATTTGATCAGCGATGTCCGTAGATGATCCCGCCAAAGTTTTAGGTCGATTGGCTAAACCGTCTGGGACGAATTTGCAAAAATAAGTTTTAGAAAAAAGTAATAAAAAGTTGTATAATTTGACATTTTTAGAGCAGAAGACCATTACAGCAAAGATGCAGAAGAATCCAGAGATTAAAATAATGAAAGAAGATTGACTCTAATCGACGCTGTATTTGAGATAATTACAAAAATGCAAAGTTGATTGTTATAGCGCCACCATGAGGTCTATAAGGGCCATTTTTTTTGCCTGAGTAGTGGGTGGAATTTGCAACTTACGTGCCAATTTTGGCGAGTTTTTGTCCAGCAGCTTTTGCTGTCCAAACACTTTTAGCGGAGAAAAAGAAGAAAGAAGAAGAATTAAAGCTGCAAGCAGCGTTGGCAGGCCCTCACACTTGCTGCGCTTCCGGGTGTGAGCCGGCCAAGTTGCATATTCTGGAGCTCTGCCGGTGCGGCTGTGAATTTGCTACGCGGTTCTGATGCCGCATGAAGGTGTTATATGTCACTTCCTGTGTCCCCTGTGTGGAGCTACATGGCACTTGCCGCTATGAATATAAATCGGTATTGGTGTGTAGATGTCTGTGGGGTGGGAGAGTTATCAAGCACGTAAAGTTTGTTTCAGATGTGAGCATGTACACTGAACAATAATGTACCCAAACAATAAAATAAATTCCTTTTATATTTCCCTGCCTTGTTGTTTATGTGTACATAATGTGAGAAGAATGTGAGAACAGCACACATTTCATCGTTACTGTGTGTTAGAGCATGGAGAACAGTGGATACTTTTAATACAGCCCACACCCCTAATACTGTGTAACTATAACAAGTAGAGAACAGAAGAAAAAGATGTTCTTTCTTTACAACTGTCTGCATAGCTCATTCATATTGTGTAATGAATGAAAATAAATAGGCCTACTAGGCTCCTCTCTACTTTGACATTTAAGATTAGCTTGTTTGATCCACCTTCATACACATGTGACATTACTGTACAACTTGAGAAAGGTGAGTTGTTTTCTGCTCCAGCCTGCCTAAAAGAAAAGCGTTTTTGGGATTAAATGGACTTTATTAGCTGCTGCAGTGCAGGATGAACTCAGAACAGACCCATTTCTCACCTTATTATTCTAAATCATGCAACAACAAGACTTGTGTTATAGCTGACTTGGGCAGTGAAATGTTTAATTTTTTTAATTCATGTGGTCATAGTTGTCCACAACTCAAATCAGAATATAAGAAGAAATGTTTTATACCACCTCAAGAAGGCTTCCTATCAGAAAGGTAGGAAGGTATTTCAAATGTACAACTGCAGTACTTAAATCTAAGTAAAGTAATTTCCCTGACATTACTGTGTTACGCATGTAACAGGTTTTGTAATTCCTGTGAGTATAATCCAATCAATCTTATTTTCATACTGTATATCCGTTGTGTAATTTGATAAATTGTGTTGTATGTGGTGCTCGCATCGGGTACTACTGAGACTTCATTGCCCTCTTCAGAGAAGACTCTGACATGCGTCTTTGTAAAGAGAGAAACAGACAGAAAAAGTCTCTAACTCTGCCTGTCAGCTCACTCTGCTCTGTTAAAACTGAATTTACCATACAGAATTGAATACGAGTGCACTCCACATTTAGCTGCAGCCAGCTGACCGTGTGCTTCTCCCTATACTGCAGTTCTGTGTCCATGCATGCAGCAAACTGAAAGCACTGTCTGTCGGAGCGTCTACGTGAAAAGAGAAGGAAGACATGGCTGGTAGTATTATCTTCAGAGTTGTTAAACACCTCAGCGCACTGAAGGAAGCCATCTGACTGTGTGAGGGGCAAGATCGTTGATGTCTGCAGGCAGAGTAGGCCTAGAGCTCTCCTGTCTGACTGGTCCACCAATAGCAGAGAAGATGATCCCTTGAGACACAGCCCCTCCTCATTTGCATAATGAGGCAGAAATGCATACAGAAATTTAAAAAGGACAGGAAGAAATAAAAGAGAAAGAAAATAAATAAGGTAAATAAATACAAAGGAAGAATAAAACAGACAAAAATATTAAAACACACACATAAATAAATACATTTAAAATTAAAAATTAGTAATAAATAAAGTTGAAGATTATAATGGAGAATAAATAAGGTAATTATAACAAAGGTGAATAAGTAAAGGCACTAATTAAAATATATACATTTATGTCTCCTTGTATAATTTAATTACTACCAACATTTATTTATTTACTTTATTTTTTTGTGTATTTAATTGGATGCTTATTTATTTATTGAGCATTTATTTATTTCTGTATTTATTTCTGACTGTGTCAGGATCGGTCCTCCATAGCAGGGTGGGAGAGTTATCAAGCACGTAAAGTTCCCTCCAAGAGACTTTTTTGTGCGTCTGGACAAGATACACGCACCGCAGAAAATTCATGCACGTAGGTGAAACGTGCGGCGGGGGCTGCTTCGTTAAAGGTCACTTCCTGTTGCCAGCAGGTGGCGCTATGACTGTGGGTGAATGTCGGCATGTACATGTGTTCAGGGCAGGACTCTCATCCTACATGTACACTTTGGACCAGATGTGAGCATGTACACTGAAGTTACAACAACTTCCTTTTTCATGGCGAATCATCGACGCCACAGACACGCCCATTGATGAAAACTCGCAAATAGCACAACTTTTCATCGTCAATGCCTTTAGAAGGCACAGCAGAGATTTGACGTAGATCCGACTAAATCCCTAGGAGGAGTTCGTTAAAGTACGAAGTGTGTAAATCATTCAAAAATGGCCATAAAATTCAAGATGGCCGACTTCCTGTTGAGTTTAGGGTATGGGTTCTTGAGGCTTTTTTGTGCGTCTTGATATGATACATGTCCCCAGAAAATTTCGTGCATGTAGGTTGAACGTGAACGAGGGGCTAATTTTTTCCAATTTTCTAGGTGGCGCTAGCGAGTCATTTTGCCCCGCCCATGCGCGAAACCCATAAAATACGTTCCGACATGTGTGCAAAGTTTGGTGAGTTTTCCAGTATGCTCAGGTCCCCAAAATGGAGCTTACTTTGCAGAAAATATTTTATATATATATATATATATATATATATATATATATATATCTCAAGGCAAATTCAATAGGGACCTCGCACGGTTGTGCTCGGGCCCTAATAATAAATGTAGGTTGTAATTAAATTATACAAGGAGACATAAATGTATATATTTTAATTAGTGCCTTTACTTATTCACCTTTGTTATAATTACCTTATTTATTTATTCTCCGTTATAATCTTCAACTTTATTTATTTATTACTAATTTTTTTAATGTATTTATTTATGTGTGTGTTTTAATATTTGTCTGTTTTATTCTTCCTTTGTATTTATTTACCTTATTTATTTTCACCCATGGTATTTATTTCTGCCTGTCCTTTTTAAATTTCTGTATGCATTTCTGCCTCACTATGCAAATGGGGAGGGGCTGTGTCTCAAGGGGTCATCTTCTCTGCTATTGGTGGACCAGTCAGACAGGAGAGCTCTAGGCCTACTCTGCCTGCAGACATCAACGATCTTGCCCCTCACACAGTCAGATGGCTTCCTTCAGTGCGCTGAGGTGTTTAACAACTCTGAAGACAATACTACCCAGCCATGTCTTCCTTCTCTTTTCACGTAGACGCTCCGACAGACAGTGCTTTCAGTTTGCTGCATGCATGGACACAGAACTGCAGTATAGGGAGAAGCACACGGTCAGCTGGCTGCAGCTAAATGTGGAGTGCACTCGTATTCAATTCTGTATGGTAAATTCAGTTTTAACAGAGCAGAGTGAGCTGACAGGCAGAGTTAGAGACTTTTTCTGTCTGTTTCTCTCTTTACAAAGACGCATGTTGCAGTCAGAGTCTTCTCTGAAGAGGGCAATGAAGTCTCGATGCAAGCACCACATACAACACAATTTATCAAATTACACAACGGATATACAGTATGAAAATAAGATTGATTGGATTATACTCACAGGAAGTATAAAACCTGTTACATGCGTCTATTAAAAGTAAAGTAACACAAAAATGTCAGGGAAATTACTTTACTTAGATTTAAGTACTGCAGTTGTACATTTGAAATACCTTCCTACCTTTCTGATAGGAAGCCTTCTTGAGGTGGTATAAAACATTTCTTCTTATATTCTGATTTGAGTTGTGGACAACTATGACCACATGAATTAAAAAAATTAAACATTTCACGCCCAAGTCAGCTATAACACAAGTCTTGTTCATTAGACTTGTAGCAGACTTAAATTTTAGTCATGCAATTTAATAAATTTATGAGAATTGATACCCAATTATGAATTCATAATTGAAGATTCATAAAATCTAAATTTTATTCCTCGTTTCAGGGCACCACCGGAGTTGTTATAATCCTAGAGTCTCCGGACCTCTAGGTAGTTTTGAATAATTGTACAATTATTACTCGCTCAATTATCTTAAATCAGTCAGTCAGTCTCATATCTAAAGGGTCAATTCTCTCGGCAGGGACGTAGAAATAGGCAACACACACAGCTCTTGATTATATTACAGTGAATTTATTCTCTAACTAAGGTGATAAAAAGATGGTTGGTTACAGGGAACATAAACATTTGCTGAACAAAGAGCCTGGAGGTTCGATTGTGGGAAGCATTTGACTCATGCGGCATAGAAGAGCTAATGAAAGTAAACTAATGCTATAATTTAGGAGTTAAAATGGGCATCTGATCACAGAACGTGTGTTGAGTCTTACTGCTTGTCGACAGTCTGCTTTTGGCCTGTTGCTGGTCCCACGCTAGCTGCCCAATCCTGGCTTTTTGCTAGGGATTCTCCGGGTTCTCCGTGTCTGATTGAAACCGCCTCCTCCGTCTGGCAATTCGGCTGTTTTCAGGTTTCCTTCGTTGTAGCTGGCGAGACCACGTGGCTTGGTCTGACCTCGGTGAAGTTGGCTTCGACGAAAAAGGCTTAAAATGGAACTTGGTCGTTCCTGAATTAGTCCAGTGTAACTTAACGGACTGATAACTTTAACAAACAAAAGAAATAAAGAAAATAAAACAAACTGAAGGCAGATCGATGTCGCGGCACTTCAGGTGTGTAGCTTCAGGCGAACAAAAGGCCTGTTTGTTTCGCTGGCCGAGTCTGGGCGTTGCCTGGCGAGGCACGCCATGCGCGTGCCGAAGCATCCAGAGGGCTGAGCAGAGTGGAAGAGCCAACAGCGAAGAGAAGAGAGCGAGGTCGCGTGTCGCTCTTTTGTTGCCTGGGGCGTGGTTCCCCAGGGGGCGTCTCAGGTTTCCCGAGGGACTGCCTTTCTAAACTTAATGTCTAAAAGAAATCTATTTGCGCGTATTATAATCAAATATTTTCCACTATCGAACCTCAATGGTTGAACGGTTGTACTGTTCTAAGCATTTGGTAACAGGAAACAATTGTCACATTATTGGTCAGGATATTTATACATTTAACGGCATTTCCAACGAGGGCATGTAATACTTATTTCGTCCATTTGGGGGAGCTCAGTTTACATGAGGAAAGCTTAGATTAAATCAAAGATCATCTCTCCTTAGGAACTGGAAATATTGTTGATTCATCCTTAAATTCAAGCTGGCGATTAAGAGTATAGTATAACATTCCTTAGTCATCATTTCTAAAGGAATTTTGTAGGAAAGTATTATGAACAAGCATTGATTACATTAGATGAAGGAGTGTCTTGCTGAAAATAAAAACACTGCACAAGTAACTTTCTTTTCAGCACTAATATCAACAACAGATAGCAACAACAGTTAACATAACTACTCAAATAGAGGCAAACGTAATCAGGTAACTAAAGATTTAATTAAACTTAATCAAATGCTTTGAGTCTTTGGAGACTGCAGTCCTTAGCCATTCAAAGTTCGGTGTCTGGACCATGTCACACTTGGGTGAGACAGGGGTTTTCCTTTTTTTTGATGTGGTAATAAAACAAAGAATAAGGTCAGTTGCCACGGAAACGTGTGGGGGGCCAGTTTTGATAGGCTGTTTAGGGAAATGCCAATGGCTGGTTCGTGTCCCTTTGTCAGTTTAACAGTCAGGCCCCGCGTTATCAGCTTCGGAATCAAAAAGGTGCCAGTTTTATGGTCGGGATAGCACTTAGAGAAAGCAACTTTGACCCCTCCCCTTCTTCTCTGGGGAGGAGAAAGGAATTTAGGGTAGCTCCAAATGTATTCAATGTAAAATGCACAAATCCACACCGTTGTTCACTACAGACTACATGCTGTACAGTATTTGTGGACAGATTTTGTCCCAGGATTTATTATGCATTTCTTTTTCTTCGTTGCATGATTTAGAATAATAAGGTGAGAAATGGGTCTGTTCTGAGTTCATCCTGCACTGCAGCAGCTAATAAAGTCCATTTAATCCCAAAAACGCTTTTCTTTTAGGCAGGCTGGAGCAGAAAACAACTCACCTTTCTCAAGTTGTACAGTAATGTCACATGTGTATGAAGGTGGATCAAACAAGCTAATCTTAAATGTCAAAGTAGAGAGGAGCCTAGTAGGCCTATTTATTTTCATTCATTACACAATATGTACTCTGCCTGCCTCCCTGTGTCTCCTCCCCTGCGTGTGCTCTCCCTCTCTCTCTCCCTCCGCTCCTGAGCCCAGCCAACAACCCGCACCTGCATCTCGTCAGCCACCTCCTCTGCCTGCCACACATGCCAGCAATCCTACCCCGGTTCTCCAGTCAACCCCTGCTTGATCGTCGTTGCTCCTTACCTGGTGCCACTTCACCACTCAAGCGCTTGAGTATTCTGTGTCATTTCTGTTTACCTGTACTTTGTTTCCCCAGTGTCTGACCCAGTCTGTCTGTCTGTCTCCCCTCCAGGTTCACTCACCTCCGTCCTCCATTCCGTCAGCTGGGCTCGCCACCCTACCCTCTCCCCTTGGACCTCTTCCACGGCGTCCTCCCAGCTCCTCCCCGTGCCTTCTTACTTCACTCTCCCTCACCTCCACTCCCTCACCCCCTTTTTTCCTTCAATAAAACCTGTTCATCCTGAGTGTTGCGTTTGGGTCCACTCTGTCCCCACATCATAACAACTACTGCCACATAGATTTTACTTTTGCAAACTTGGTTAGGCCAAAGATGTCCTTATTTGGCCGTTTCATTCCCCTTGCTGAACCTTTTCTCCCAATGACTCATAGTCACAAGATCGTCACACCCAGCTCAGTATTTCACAATAATTTCAACATGTCTCAGTATGATTCTTTTCCACTCTTATTCTTCATACAACCTTTATCTATACTGTCTTTCACTGTTTACTTTATTCCATTTCAAAGTTAATAAAAATCGTACATTAATTGATTACATCATATTTGTTACTTTTAATACATCACATTCTGTACTTCTAAACAATTTTTCAGTTACCTTACTTTCTACTCATTTGTTAACTCAGTTGGAAAGTACCTTACAGTCCCATTGCTTTGTGAGTCATTGTTTGTATATCTGTCCCTTGAGACGTGATTGTTAAAGCGCTGGGATGTCAACCTATTTGACAGGCACCCAGTGGCAATACGGTTCTGACTTGTGTTTATATCAAAGGGGTAGGCACGCACTGCTACCAAAAGCCCCTTTTCCACTGCACAATACCAGCTCGACTCAACTCTACTCGTCTTTCTTTGGTTTTCTATTGTGGAAAAGTTGTACCTGTACCTGCTTCCAGGTACTTTTTTTTGTATCACCTCCGTCGAGGTTCCAAGCGAGCTGAGGCGATACTAAAATGTGACGTGAAAGCGCAGCAGACTGCTGACTGGTCAGAGAGAGAACACTATTCACTGCATCATCATTGCCGGCACTTGACAGAAGTCAGCTACAGAAAGTTTTATATTTCATTACTAAATTCACTTCTGAAAAGTTTTGAGGTGAGAAATCAACCGTGTAGATTTCAAATATTGACAGTTTTACAAACAGTGATGGCGAAACAAAAATGTGCTTGAAAGTTTTCAGAGTTGAGGAGCTCCGCAAGTGGCGGCAGGGCAAGCCTGCGGCAACCCGCGGGAGGTGCTTGTGAAGCCGGCCAGCCGCCCGCTCACTGAGCCCTCTGGTCCCACTGTCACTGAGACCGCTGCAGCAACAACGGCAGAGGAAAACACAGCTGTAAGGTTTTCATACCGCTTATCTGTGTTTGCATTCTGAGGAATGTTGAAAAGTTTTAACTTAAATAAAGAGAAAGCTGTTTGTGGCTATGACGACCCGCTACATTGAGTATCTGCAGTGGAAAACGGAGCACAGCCAAACCGAGTCGAGTAGAGTCGGGGCCAGGCGAGGCGAGTTGAGCTGATTCTGGTAATGGAAAAGCGGCTATAGGAAGCTAATAACTGGGTTGAAGCCATATTATGTGCAGAACTTGCACCTGCCTTCTGGCACTATTGCTGTTAAAAACTCTCTCAGCTTCCACAATCTGCTGTTACCCCTTCTGTGTCAAAACAAAACTCTATTTTTGCAATTTTATGACATTTAATTTGCTAGTGTAATATACAGTGTAATGTTAGTTAATTAGATAAAATATTTATATATGTATTTTATATTATATGCAGCCTGTTATTCCCATTAGTTAAGTAGGCCTACTTATGTATGAAACATGGTGAGCATTATTGTGAGTTAAAAAGCATCTCTCTCTAGCTCTGAGGCTTTCAGATCTTTTAAAGCCTTTCTTGGATTTAATTATGTTTGATGAACAATCAGGGAAAGGCAGTGCTCTGCATTGTTCAAAAACAAATAAAAATAAAAACTAATGAAAAATCCAGACCGAAACTTTTTCTTTACAGTATATGCAGAAAGCCTATTTTCTTTTTTCTACTGTTTGTTCTGTATGAATAACACTTTAGAAATCCTACTGTGTTTGCTGAGATCACAGCTCACAGAAAACTGTACTTAAAGACTAGCCTGTTATTGCCTAATAAATTCTCTTCCATCCAACACACACATTGAGGGGTGACAGGTAAGGAATAACAGAAATTATCTAAATTTATGCCCTGTTCCAGTGGTTATCATCCATTTTGCATCACTGAGCCTCAGATTAATGCCATAATTTCCAAAAAGCAACATCAAACTAAAACATGTAATATTTGTCTTTGATGTAAAAAGTTTGTTTGTGGTGCATTGCGCCTCAAGAGTAATGCTGAAGTTAAGACATATCCACATGCCACTGCAGTGTGCAGAGCTACAGTGTACATGAATGAAAGTTTAATATGTTCTCAGTTACTTTGAAATTATTCATCACATACTGTTGTGGTGTTTCATCAAAAACCTGCTTTGCTGACACACTGTAAATGTGTGTTTGAGTTTGAAAAGTGGCAAACAGAAGTTCACATACAAGGACATGACTCTGTAGGTCACATTTAATATATGAGAATTCACATTAGATGTTACAGTAAATAAAAGATACTAAAACTGTGATTGTCACATTCTTGTCTCCCCACATTCACAAACACTCACCTTGTGGAATCTTCGATGGGGTTTTGAATAAAGTCCTTCACTGACCTTCCAGACCTGAAGTGGCTTGCTCCCCTCTTTTCAACAGTAAAGGTTTCCATATGAGATACGTGCCATACGTGCTGACGTGCTCTCTCCCTCTTTACCTCTTTCAGTTCTCATGCATTAGTTCCTGTTGTTGACTATGTAGTTGCTGTGGCTGCTTTGACATTCAGTATGTAGGTTTTTCAGTCTGCTGCAGTGTAAAATGTTCTCAAATTGTTAACTACAAAACTACAAGATATAAGTTATCCTGGCCATTTAAGTGTGTTGTGTTTAAAAACATGAATAGCGCGCACCATTTAGTATGAAATCATTTTATACCCTGACTCAGCACCCCCCAACTGTGACTGATTTCCAGAGTGTAGATAAGAGTGTACATAAGGTTTCTGAACAATGTGCCCTTTAAATAGCACTGTGCCATCGACTTTAGACCAATGTTTTTGTTGGTCAATTGTGCAATCATTATTATTATTATGTAAAGTAAACTGTGTTTAATAATAGGCCACTAATTAATAGTGTCAAAAATTCTTTGTCTTGACAGTTAATGTAGAATCTCTGGCAACTGGTTGAATGAACTGCTAAAATAAGTGCCACCACCACTATATTATTTCATGTCTTGTAATGTAATGTCATGTAATGAAGTATATATTTTTGCACATCCAACTTAAATTAAAATCACTGGCAATGATAAATGTTAACAGGGTAACATCTTGGACTTTAAAACCGTGACAATCGCTTCACCAGAGAAAACCTATCGGATGCCCTGGGACCCAGGCAAGGCCCATTTAAAGGAGACCCAGCAGCTTTGCATGATTCAAAGTTCAAAAAAATAATTATTATGTGTGTATCTGTGTGAGTGTGTGAGTATTTTTTATGTGTTCTTGCTAAACCAGTTTGTGTACAGCCAACAAAACCAGTCCAAGTTTCCGGTTCTATAGTGCAACATTGCATGTCGACACATGGCAGTTTGTTGGGACATGCCATTGACCTGTTGCCCATTTTATTTGATCACATTAGCTTCCGCTGTCACTACGCCAAACGTGTGTTATGAGATGAGGTGGGAAATTAAATAGTGACTGGTGGACAGGTGTGAAGGTCTGGAATGACAGGAGAGGTTAGTATGCACAACACAGACATAAATCAGAGGAGTTCGAGGCAGAAAATGGAAGACAGGAGGATGGAGCAGCTGTTGCCATGACGGCAGACACTTTAATTTTGATTCTAAATCATTTTCATTTTTTGTCAGCTATAACAATGCCCCTGTCAGAGTAAGGAAACAGCTTCTCTGTCATTTACAGGGAGTTTGTGGTGTTTTTCTACACCAGCAGTTTTTCCATTTATTTCACTCATCAGCTCATTATCACAGTGACAGAGCTCATTGTGGTTAGTACATGGCAGACAGCACATGGAAAGACCCAGCAGTAGGAGTTCAGCAGCTAACCATGGTTCTGTTATCTTGAAGTGGAACCATCTTTGTCTATTTGGCCTATAAGTGCTGGTACAGTGTGTTCCTTTTATATCTGAAAGCAAATGAACAAAAGTCGATAGGATCACTGTTGGTAATGAGAGTATCCAGCAGCAAGGTTTTGTTTAGCGTGGGAGGCTGATAAGAGGATGCCCCTCCACCCATGTCCCGGCAGCGAGCTACAGTGTGACTCTGGATGTGTGTGACTCTCTTGAACCCTTTTGGGATTTCAGCCTTTTTCTCTCATCTGAGTTTTTGTTGGTAGTTTATTAAAGACTGTGGAATGCAAAACAATGCACATGGCAGCTATGTACTACACAGAACCATGAGTCAGCAGGTTTAGTGCCAAAACCCTATGCTAGCTGAATGCAGTGGCAGATCCCTCCTCATACTTGTTGGCACCATACAATGTTTGGTATGAAAACCTGCAGGTCATTTTGAGCGTTTGGCTCAAACTGTGCAAATGTATACATTTGTTGTTTCTTTTGTTGGTTTCATCATGTGAAAGGGACATTAATTTATTAGTTTCTGTAGTATTGTTTTGAATTCATCTCAGTAGTGTGTAAGGCTATGTGGTGTGTGTGTTTTTCAGGACTTGTGTATCTTGTCTGAAGGCAAAGTTTGGTTTTTAAGCAAGGATGAATGGCTTTGAGTAGAGCGCTTCTTTTTGACCTGAAAATAGGATGTTTGGGGAATTGGGTGAGAAGTTGTGGATTTGTGTTTAGAGTTTCGAGAATAAGAAGCATAATTTCAAGAAATATGTTTAAGCAATTGAAGTCATTTTTGTAGTGATTTCTGTACATACAGTAAACTGTTCTACTGAATTGTTTTTCTCAATTGCTAACACAATAAAAGTCAATTCTTAGACCAAAGCATGAAAACCTTACCTTATGCAACCATGCCTTACACACAGCACCAAAAGTACAAGCTTTACACTTTGTAATCAATTCTGCAACACACACGATGCAAAACACTACAACCAGTTTTCTACATTACACACTTTGTTCAGGAATTAAAACTCTTGCAGTTATTGGGAAAACATTCCCATTCAAAATGCAACACACACTTAATTGGCAACACACCAAAATTGAAACACTTAAACAGTAAGTGAACACCAACTAGTCACAGCTGTAGCACTACAGGTAGACCTCAGGTAAGCTCACCTCTTTTGTGATAAATTTGCAAAAATGGAGGCAGAAAGAGGAAGAGGAAACTGGAGAGAGAGGGACAGGAGGACGACAACAACAAAAGGAAGGGGGCTTCCAGTAGCACGAGGTTGGGGATGGCTGCGTGAGAACTTTGCTCCTGACCGAACTGCCATAAATCCCCATATAATGCAGGAGATTTGCCTTGAAATACTTAAGTAATTAAGATACTAATGTCGGTGGGAGATGAATGCGGCCTCAGTATGTCGTGTGAGGCACAAAAAAAAGGAAAACCAACACAGAAAACGCAGGTTGCAGCAATTAGGCTTTGCTAGGTGAGATGGTCTCATTAGCCTCCATCCGTAACGGCATAAGTGAAACCAAGCCGAGCAACGGGTAGGAAAGGTGGAGACATTCAGTATGGAAATGAATGAAACTTTCAACCAGATGCAGAGAACTCAACTCCAACTGAAGGGGGCACCTCCATGATTCACTTCCCTGAACAACTGGTGACCTCCATCCATCAATCCATCGTCAACCACTTATC
The DNA here is from genome assembly GCF_014851395.1 of Micropterus salmoides. Taxonomy (NCBI): domain Eukaryota; kingdom Metazoa; phylum Chordata; class Actinopteri; order Centrarchiformes; family Centrarchidae; genus Micropterus; species Micropterus salmoides. The sequence goes on along the minus strand of NW_024040040.1, from coordinate 27,009,923 downwards.
CTGAGTACAGGGTTGTGGGGGACTGGAGTCAGTCCCAACATACATTGGGCAAAAGGCAGGGTACACCCTGGACAGGTCGCCAGTCCATCGCAGGGCCACACATAGACAGACAACCACTCACACTCACATTCATGCCTAAGGACAATTTTCAACCTACACCAATCAACACCAATCACCCTAGCCTGCATGTCTTTGGATGGTGGGAGAAAGAGCACCCGGACAGAACCCACGCGGACACAGGGAGAACATATAAACTCCACACAGAAAGGCCGGGGCAACCGGGGTTTGAACTCACAACCTTCTTGCACAACCTTCTCCCAACTGGTGACCTTTCCATCTTTATTATTTGACACTGGATAAAGACGGTAGGCTGCATCTCTCAGACCATCTGAATAACTTTAACTCCGTTATCTCTTCTAAATGGTGTGTTCCAATTTAGTGTCTTTCAATACATCCTAAACTGTACTCCTGTATTACTTCAAAGCCATAAAGTTTATAGTAAGTTGATTAACTACACTATTGAGCACCTTTTTTTTCAATGAGAGTAGGTTACCCACTGAATACCACATTGGTGATCAGTAATATTGTTGGGTTGGACCTACTTCACCCCTTAAAGGTTTATTTTACATGCGGTGTTCTTTATCATAATACAGTAGGCTACTTGCTAATTTCCATAGCCCAAGACTTTAATATCACTTTAATTTCAGAATAAGGCAGTCGGTCAGTAGTGTTTGAATAACAGCCACCCACAAAAATAACTTGAGGGGGCCTGCACTCAGCGGCTGAAACATCCCCCAATATAAGAGGTCCAGGAATAACCTTTTCCATGGAAGAACATTTTTTGTTTACTGTCACGTTTTATTGCTGTTACTGTTCAGTTATCATTGTTCATGGTTCTTATTTGCTTTTCTTAGGGGAGTGTCTAGGATAATGCTGGTCTATAGCTGACTAACAAAGAATTTAAGGTTATCACCCTAAATGACAATGGCTTGTCGACTCCTGTCAAGAGAAGTGTTATCAAAAATAAAAAGAGAAAAGGCACTAATTATATTCTAGGACTGCAGCTAATGATCATTTTAGTATTCGAAGCTTCGATAGATTATTTCAACAATTCATCAATGCGTTGTTTAAGAAGTCCTTTTGCTTGGCAGCGCCAAACAGCACCATCATAATCACGTTGTGTTCACAACAGTAACAAATGTCCGTGCAAAACATTGTGCTGTATAGTTGGATTGAACGAAGTATCAATGCACAGAATTTGCGTCGATGCATTTTATTAATAGTCGATGAATCATTTCAGCCCTATTATATTCTTTCAAGAAACCCATCTAACAGATCAGAAACACGACAAGATAAAGAAAATGAGGTTTATACCTACTTATTATTCATCCCTTAAAACAGGACGCAAGAGGGGTGTGGCTGTTTTGATGCCAAATAAGGTTAATTTTGAACTCCAGTCAGAGATTAAAGACCATAATGTTTATTATGGTAAAGGACAAATTAGATGACAAGGACGTGACCTTTTTGAATATGTATGCACCCCTAGGCAGCAACAAAACATTTTACAAGATAATATTTGATTTAATAGCATCCCAATCTCCTGGAGTTTCAATCTGTGCAGGAGACCTCAACATAATTTTGAACCCAAAATTGGACACAACTAATCAAAAAAGGAAAATCACCCCACTGAAAGAGAGAATTCAAGATCTAGGTGTTATAGAAGTTTGGCGGGATTTCCACCATCAAGATAGACAGTTTACTTTCTACTCAAACCGTCACAATGCATATTCAAGAACTGACTATCTATTTATGCATAACTCGGAGAGGCACAGGTTAAAGGAATGCAAGATAAACCAGAGAGATATATCAGATCACTCCAGTGTCCACTTAAAATTACATCTAGATACTAGACCCAAAATGACAACGTGGAGATTAAATGTAAGCATGTTAAATAGCCCTGTGTTTAAGGGGAATATAAAGAAAGAATTAAAAACATATTTGGATTACAATGATGATGGGAATGTGAATCCAATGATGCTGTGGGACTCAAAGCAGTCCAGTGAGGGAAAATTATATCAGAATCTGCATTCATTAAAAAAATTAAAACTCAGAAACTCTTAAACCTGCATAAATAGCTAACAGAACTGGAACAACAACATATTAAGAATAAAGACCCACAATTAACACCCACAACAAATAAGATTTACTGTGATGAAGAAAATGGAGAAAAATCTCAGGTTTACAAAACAGAGACACTATGAGGCAGGCTCCAAAGCATCCAAGCTGCTAGCTTGCAATCAGAAAATACAGGCTGCATCTGAAAAGTCAAAAAAATCTCCTTTCCTAACCACCTTTCCTTGACCATGATGGAAAACGTTATGAGGTCAAGGAAAGATGTGAAGGCAAATTCGTAAGGACTTTGGCGGGTCTAAGAGAATCCGACTACTCTTCTGTTCTAAGCGACGTAATTATGCAATGGCGGATTTTACTGTTGTGGTTTGCCATGATAAAACTACAATGTTCTGAAGAAAAAGCGCATCTTTGACACTGCGCCCCATGTTGTTGTAATGCAGGCCATCTAAAGGTGGACAACACGGTGGAATATATTACTTAATAACCAAGATAGCAAAAAGGCAGATAAGGTACCAGTCACTAAATAATGGACAGGGTTGTCACATTGAGAATGCTCACACTCACCCTGCTGCCCACCCATAGGCGTATTTATCAACATGAATCCCAATTGTATGTAAATACAGTGTTTCCCACAGAATGACCTCGTAACTGTGCCGAGAAAGGGGGGGGGGGGGTGAGAGGAGATGCTGAGAGATTATATGCGCTGCGCGGAGCTCTGTCATCAAATACGATTTTACCCATTTTAAATCAAGCGAAAATCAGCATTGATAATGTGGCAGGCCGCCACAAATCAGTGTGTGGGAAACGCCTTCTGTAGAGGTTATCCAGCTTGATCTTTGCCTTTATTAAGGCGAGGGTGTCAGCATCTGTGACTGAAGTATTAATTTGCTGAAGGCTGCAGTAACGTGAGGCTACACGCTGCAACATTATCCTCACATTGATCACGTTACAAGACAGCTGCGTGGGTCTCAGTTATTGTTGACAGTTTAAGATATATGCATATTAGCAAGTTATGGTATAAGAGAGAAAAGGCTTAATAGCCAATGGTAACTTACATGGTGATCAACCTCCTTTATCTGTCATGGTTGGTTTATTTATTTTTTTATTGTAGAAAACACTTAATGGCTTATTTCAACAAACCAAAACATAAAACGGTGTTGAAACAGTATTAGATTACAAAAAAGCCAAAAGAAAACAAACCTAAAGAAAGAAGGTAATTGTGAGTCTTATTAAAGTATCATAATGTGCGTCTGTATTGCAAGGATCTTGCTAAATGTGGTTGATGGATTTTATCGTTTGAGTTTGAGAATGTGCGCCACAACTAAATGTTGCCGCCGCAAGGAATTGTGGGACGGCATTCTCTCCTTTCCTTTCGTAAAGGATGGTCAGGTGTACCCTATGGTAAAGGAGATATGAAAGGAAGCATTGAGGCATCTTTCCTCAGCTTTTAGAGAATTTGAACAGCTCTTATCATGGCTGCCACTGAAATACTTCCGGTTCACTTCACTCAGTTAGGAACCTTCCAAAGCAAAAAAGACTTTTCAGACGCAGCCACAGTCTACAAGATTAGGGACCCTCCCACTAAAAAAGTTACATTTAAACTAGAGGGTATAAAAAAGCATTTAAAAGACATTTTACCAGACCCTTTAAACCCAACCCACACCATTTGAGTTCCTGTACCAATTGGACCTGCCATCCTTCAAAATGAAAACTGATAAAAGAAACATCAGCTGAAGAAACTGATAAGGCGATCTCCTCCCGGAAGTTCTTTAAATCTCCAGGGACAGACGGATTTCCAGGAGAATGTCATAAATCACTGAGGGAGCAATTAATACCAATACTACATAGAAGCTTGAATTAAACCCTGAGAGAAGGAATTCTCCCTTCATCTTGGAGGGAGACCAATGCGGATCTTATAGACCTATCAGTGTTTTACAAATTACAAATTATATGCAGCCATTTTAACCAAACGAATGGAGGAAGTGATACTTTTTTCTTATTGATGAAGATCAAACTGGGTTTACTAAAGTAAAGAGAAAATTGGAGCTACCCTACTTAGCATGGATGCGGAAAATTCGATTTGGTGGGGTGGGAATTTCTTCATACAGTTATGGAAAAATTTGGTTTCCATGAGAAGTTCATTAAAGGCATCAAAACACTTTACACGTCCCCCATAGCCAGAATTAAGGTAAACGGAGGCCTGTCAGGAACCATTCACTTGCAACACGGCTGTCATCTGGGCTGCCCGGCCAGCCCAGTGCTCTTTAATCTTTTTATTGAACCTCTTGCTCAAGCCGTGATACAGAATCATCACAATAAAAAGATATAGAATACAAAATTGTTGTGGTGGCAGCCCGGCTGACGGTGAGTGTCCTGGTTTTTTCTCCTTTTTATCAGTTTTTCTGTTTTTTCCTTGGTTTTCTGTTCCCTGCCTGCCTCCCTGTGTTTTCTACCCTGTGTGTGCTCTCTCTCCCTCTGCTCCTGAGCCCAGCCAACTACCTGCACCTGCATCCCATCAGCCACCTCGTCAGCCTGCCACACCTGCCAGTAGTCAACCTCATCCCAGCCTGTATTTCAACCCCGGTTCTCCACACCATCCTCGCTTTGTCGTCGTTGCTCCATACCCGGTGCCACCCCCACGTTCAGGCTTCCATGTTTCTTGTTTTTTCACATTTACCCTGTGCCTTGTCGCTGTCTTCCCTAACCTTGTCTCTCTGTCTGTTTCCCTCCCAGGTACACTCACCCTCGTCCTCCGTTCGGCTGGACTCATCCACTGGCCCATTCCTCCTCGGACTTCCCTCATGGCGTCCTCCCTGTTCCCCCGCCTCTCCTCGCTTCCTCGGCCCCTGTGTTGCCCGGCTCCCTGGCCCCCTGTCTCCTTGGTTCCCCATGCCTGTGCTTCCCCGACATCCACCTCTTCCTCCACTCCAGTCCCTTTACCCCTTTCTCCCTCAATAAACCTCCTTCCCTCCGAACTTTGCATTTGGGTCCTCTCTGTCCCCACACCACGCAATCCCACAACACAAAATATGTCTTTAAGCGGACGACATCTTGGTCAGCCAAAAGAATCCAGATTCAGGAATATTGAGATTAATGGATTTCCTGCAGATGTATGGAACCCTGTCAGGCTACACCCTTGATGTTGATTAAAAACACACGCCTTGACACTCAATTTTGTGCCATCATTAGAGCACAAGTTCAACTGGGACTCTACCTCTATTAAATATTTGGGTGTTAAATAAACAAAGGACATACCACAGTTATTCTTGAAAAACTATGCAAGTATTAATTCACAGATAAAGTAAGATCTAGACAGATGGGCCTCCCTGCCCCTGGAACTTGGCAACAGAATTTTAAATACATAATATTTTACCCAGATTGCTTTATCTGTTTCAGTCCTTACCCATTTGTGTCCCTGACAGTCAATTTAGAGAATGGACTAAGATGATGTCCCTTTTTATCTGGAATGGCAAAGCTCCCAGGGTGAGATATAAAACTTTACATCTGCCAAAATGTAGTGGGGGGGATGGGCTTTCCAAGACTCAAAGATTACTATTTAGCGGCACAAATAAGACCTCTGTTGCTCGGGTGCAATAAAGACTACTTTGCAAAATGGAAAGCGGTGGAGTTATCACTGTCACACAGACCTAAACAGAGTTTATTAGGAAGCCCAGTGTTGGCTAAACAATATGATATCCAGGGCCAGCGGGTTAGATTCTCTATAGAAATCTGGTTTGGCCTGGTCAAACAACTTAACATTCAGAAAGAAATTTTTAATGTGGCCAACTCACAATCCAGATTTCAAACCAGGTATGAGTGATGGAGGCTTCACTCATACAAAACTGTCCAGAAAGATCATTGGAGAACTATATAGACATATAGCTGAATTAAGGGGTCACTCAAAAAACTATATTTAAAAAGAATTGGGAACTGTAATTACTTCTGAACAAATCACCACTACGGCCTCACAACTGAGACAGATTTCTCCTGGAAAAATTGTAACAGATTACCAAAACACCAAAGCAAAAGTCTAAACAGATAGGATTACAAACTACATGCTGGAGAGGATGTGGACACAGTATGGCAGATCATACACACATATTTTCAGGAGCTGTCCCATTCTTAAATCCTTCTGGGGAGGAGTTCAAAGCATAATTGGAGAAGTATTGTATTATTTTAATTTTAATTGTTTATCATTCTACCTGAGTAATAGGGACATTGAACTACCAATGAAAGACAGGTACCTCCTAAACATCTTCATGGCAGCAAGCAAAAATTCCATAATAAGAAGATGGCTCAACACAGAACCTCCCACAGTTAATCAGTGGAAGGTCCTAATTAAAGACATCCAAACTATGGAACTACTGACTTTAAGTCTTAGATTACAAAGGGACAAAGATGATGCCCTCTGGGAAAAATGGAACACCTATATCACAAGAAGAGGTGATAGCCTACCTTAATGCCTTGTATATTATGGTTAAGAAACAACAATGACCATATTGCTGTAATCAGTGCCGACCTACTCGCAACCCCATGGTTCTCTCATGTTTTGTTCTTATGAATGTGCGCAATTATGTACATATGAATATGTTTATGATTATTAGCACATATGTGCTCGGGTGCACAGACATATGTGCATATCTATTTTTTTCTTTTTTCCTTTTTCGTTGTTTCTTTTGTATTCAATAAGGACACTACATGGCTGGCATTTGAATTATTTTGTCCCATCATATTGTAACCATACCTATTGGTACTCATTGTACTGATGCTGCCCATGACTTAAAAATAAATCATAAAAAAACAACAACAACAAAAGGAAGGGGACCAGTGGCCTGTACTACGGAGTTCAACCTACACAGAGTTAACTCGGGGTTATCAGGCAAACTCAGGGTTCAGAAACTCTGACTGCCTACACTAGAGTTAAACGGTACAACGAAGGTGGATAAGATGTTGGTTAGTTGAGTCCGTGTTAACTTAATTGGAATTGGTGCACGTTGGCATAAAAGGGGTGTGTTCAGCTGTGCAGGCAGAGCTTTTCGCAACGGCGCATGCTCCGTATTTCTCCAGAGGAATGCATGTTGGTAGTGTCAGGAAATTATGAATGGAAAGACAAGTTAATGGCAAAATCTAATATCGTGGTGGGCAACAAAGCCAGGGAAGCTTTAGGCCTATTTTATGGGCTCTTCTTTTACATGTAATATGATTGAGAGATGTAAGATGTAAAGGTACAACTGCACATAAGGTCCATTGTAATAGAAAAAAGGAGCCAGCGGAGAGGGGTAATAATCCGAGAGAAAATTTAATTTCCGAGATTAATCTACAAGTAAAAAGCACTTTAGAGACTTTGCCGTGGATTGGGCATATTTGGAAGAAAACAACATTAATTTCAGGGAAATTTTTCTTCTTGTAAATTTCTCATTCATCCCGACCCTGGCTCCCTATTTTTGGACACGTAAAATAGTCTAAATATGTGAAAACACTCAGGAGAATTAATTATAGTCTACAGATGGGCTACATCTAAGAAAGTATCCCGTTAATTGATTAAGATTCCTCTCTAAAATCACAGAGGCTGCAGGGCTCGATGTCTGAACGTAATGCTGTTGTGTAACTTCATTTCAACCGCAGTGGAACAAATCAGGATGGAATCTAAACATATTTTATGAAGTGGTGTATATTAATATCCTACTTCTCATCATGAACACTGAGTACAGATGTGCTTTGTAGTCCACGAGCAGGGTAACCTTGAGTTAACCATGAACAAAACCTGCTCGGAGCAGTTTAGAGATGCAGCATAAATTGCCATGGCAACAGACCTCGGGTAATACCTTTCATAGTATGGGTTAAGTTACTACCCGACATCACGAAGTCACTCCTGAAGTTACCTGGATAAGCCAGTTACCCCGCTTCGTAGTACAGGCCACAGGAATCGACAGACATTTCTCATGAAATTAGGGCCACTTTGGTGGACGATGTCATCCATCATGGCCTGACAATGAGGGAGGCTGGGCAGAGAGTACATCCCCACCCTAAGTTGCTACACGGCATAATACAGACATTTAGACAGGTGTCATCAACTTTCTACACTGCACAGACTGTACAGTACCTGTAATTGTTGCACGCCATTGTGCATTACTCTACAATATGGTAAATGGTCTGTACTTCAAAAATGCCTTTATAGTCTTTCCGACCACTCATAGCGCTTTTCTGACTGGGGGCACCGAGGATCAGGGACCTAGTCTTGTCTCGTGAGCTAAATGTGTTGTCAAACCCCTATTTACAGACAGTCCTGGGGTCTCATTTATAAAACTGTACATAGAAAAGACTCCTAAAGTTTGCGTACGTTCAAAATACAGAAAGTGCATTCACACAAACATATTCTGATTTATAAAACAGTGTGCCCACACATCCTATGCCGATTTCCCTTTATAAATCACAATCAACTTGAAATGTGGCGTATGTGAGCAAGTTTCTTGATGACCCTTTAAACGCCTATAGTTGCTTATAAATGGTCAAGGAAACGCCCTTCATTAATATTAATGCCTACTTTCAGATAGAAAAGCTACAAAAATAAATTTAACCCAGTGTGACACTGACATTCGTTTTGGTGAAGCTGAAGCATGTTGTTTGGTGGGTAAAAAACGTACTTTCACGCAACGCTTGCACCAGAGGAAAGGGGGCACCGGAGCTCCACCCCTTATAACGGATCTGCAGGAAGGGGATCTCTCCTGAGAAATGACGTGGTGGATGAACAGTGATATATTTTTCCATACCGTGTTTTTGGCATCACATCCACACAGCGTACAGCATTTGGCCCAAATACCGTGAGGCAATGAACATGTGATAACAATATGTGAAACTATTCACTTGTATTTGCTTGACTGAGGAAACAAAAACGGCATATATTTAAATGTAATTTGTCCTCCTGCCTCTCCGGCAACCATCACCTTATCGTAGTGGAGAGGTTTGCGTGCCCCGGTGAGCCTGGAGGCTGTGTTGTCTGGAGCCTAGTGCTCCTGGTAGGGTCTCCCAAGGCAAAGTGGTTCCAGGTGAGGGGCCAGACTGAGAATGGTTCAAAAAGATGCCTGATGAAAAACTGAGGAAGAGGAGGAGAGACCCTGCCTGGAGGAAGCCTGGGGCCCCCGTCTGGAGCCAGGCCAGAGGGAGGGCACGCCAGCGAGCACCTGGTGGCCAGGTTTGCCACAGAGCCTGGCCGGGCACAGCCTGAAAAAGCAACATGGCACCCCCCACTCCATCATTTGAACCCACTATCCATAGGAAGATCCACAGGGGTCGGGTGCGCTGCCACATGGGTGGCCGTGAAGGTCTGGGGCCTCGACGGACCAGACCTGGGAGGCAGAGGCTGGCTCTGGGGACGTGGAACGTCACCTCTCTGTGGGGAAAGGAGCTGGAACTTGTGCGTGAGATGGAGCGCTACCAGTTAGATCTGGTGGGGCTAACCTCCACGCACAGTCTCGGTTCTGGAACCGTACTCCTTTATAGGGGATGGACCCTATTCTTCTATGGATTTGCTCAGGGTGTGAGGCACCGGGCGGGTGTGGGGATACTCACAAGCCCCCGGCTGAGCACCGCTACGTTGAAGTTCACTCCGGTGCACAAGAGGGTCGCCTCCCTATGCCTTGGGGTAGTGGATATGTACATATAGCAGTTCAGTATTCTGCCTTCTTGGAGACCCTGACTGGAGTTTTGTATGGGGCTCCAGTAGGGGACTCCATAGTTCTGCTGGGAGACTTCAACGCGCATGTGGGCAATGATGGAGATACCTGGAAAGGCGTGATTGGGAAGAAGGGCCCCCTGTTCTAAACCCGAGTGGGTGTTTGTTGTTAGACTTCTGTGCCATTCATGGATTGTCTACAACATGTTCGAACATAAGGATGCTCATAAGTGTACGTGGTACCAGAGCGCCCAAGGCCGTAGATCGATTTTGTAATCGTTTCATCTGATTTGAGTCCGCATGATATGGACATTCGGGTGTAGAGAGGGGTGGAGCTGTGAACTGATCACCATCTGGTGGTGAGTTGGGTCAGGGGGTGGGGGAAGACTCTGGACAGACCCGGTAAGCCCAAACGGGTAGTGTGGGTGAACTGGGAATGTCTGGAGAAGGCCCCTGTCTGTGAGATCTTCATCTTTAAAGCTTCTACTGCTAAAGCCACAGTGGGAAGTTGTGGTCTCAAGGTCTTAGGTGCCTCAAGGGGCGGTAACCCTCGAACACTGTGGTGGACACTGGTGGTCAGGGAAGCCGTCTGACTGAAGAAGGAGGCCTTCCGGGATTTGTTGCTGTGGAGTACCACGGAGGCGGTTGCAAGGTACCAACAGGCCCGAAGAGCTGCAGCCTCTGCTGTGGCAGATGCAAAGCAGCAGGTGTGGGAGAAGTTCAGAGAAGACATGGTGAAGGACTTTCGGTTGGCACCAAAGTGCTTCTGGAGAACTGTCCACTACCTCAGGAGGGGGAAGCGGGGAACTGTCCAAGCTGTGTACAGTAAGGATAGGACTCTGTTGACCTCAACTGACTGACACGCCCTCTCTAGTAGAGGCAGAGCTGGAGGCTAATTTTCGCGTCAATTTCCCTGGTGGAAGTCACTGAGGTAGTCAAACAACTCCACAGTGGTAAAGCCCCAGGGATTGATGAGCTCCGCCCAGAAATGCTAAAAGCTTTGGGTGTGGAGGGGCTGTCTTGGATAACACGTCTCTTTAACATTGCATGGAAGTCGGGTACAGTGCCCAAGCAGTGGCAGACTGGGGTGGTGGTTCCCCTGTTCAAAAAGGAGGACCAGAGAGTGTGTGCCAATTTCAGGGGCATCACACCTCCCCGGTAAAGTCTACTCCAAGGTGCTAGAACGGAGGGTTCGGCTGATAGTTGAACCTCACATCGAAGAGGAACAATGCAGTTTTCGTCCTGGTCGTGGAACAACGGACCAGCTCTATACTCTCTCAGGGATCCTGGAGTGGGCTTGGGAGTATGCCCATCCAGTCTACTTGTGCTTTGTAGATCTGGAGAAGGCGTATGACCGGGTCCCCCGGGAAATACTGTGGGAGATGCTGTGGGAGTATGGGGTGAGGTGGGCCCTTCTCAGGGCAATCCAATCCCTGTACATCCAAAGCGAGAGCTGTGTCCGAGTATTCGGACTCTTTCCAGGTGGGGGTTGGCCTTTGCCAGGGCTGCGCTTGGTCACTGTTGTGAGATTGCGTGGTGTGTGGACAGAGAGGACCCAAATGCAGCACTCTGAGGGAAGGAGGTTTATTGAGGGAAAAAGGGTGAGAGGGACTGGAGTGGAGGGAGAGGAGGACGTCGGGGAAGCACAGGCACGGGGAACCAAGGAGACAGGGGGCCAGGGAGCCGGGCAACACAGGGGCCGAGGAAGCGAGGAGAGGCGGGGGAACAGGGAGGACGCCGTGAGGGAAGTCCGAGGAGGAATGGGCCAGTGGATGAGCCCAGACGAACGGAGGACGAGGGTGAGTGTGCCTGGGAGGGAAACAGACAGAGAGACAAGGTTAGGGAAGATAGCGACAAGGCACAGGGTAAATGTGAAAAAACAAGAAACATGGAAGCCTGAACGTGGGGGTGGCACCGGGTATGGAGCAACGACGATGAAGCGAGGATGGTGTGGAGAACCGGGGTTGAAATACAGGCTGGGATGAGGTTGACTACTGGCAGGTGTGGCAGGCTGACGAGGTGGCTGATGAGATGCAGGTGCAGGTAGTTGGCTGGGCTCAGGAGCAGAGGGAGAGAGAGCACACACAGGGTAGAAAACACAGGGAGGCAGGCAGGGAACAGAAAACCAAGGAAAAAAGCAGAAAAACTGATAAAAAGGAGAAAAAACCAGGACACTCACCGTCAGCCGGGCTGCCACCACAACAGTCACCAGTCCTGTTTGTGATATTCATGGACAGGATATCAAGGCGTAGTCGTGGTGAGGAGGGGTTGCAGTTCGGTTCACCCAGCTCTACATCAGCACCGGAGGACCGCATAGTCTCTCGTCAAGATTGTTTTTTTTATAGATCACAACCTTTGCATGGGAAGTTGCGTACACACGTTTCCAGCCCTGTTGTGTACGTACGAACCGTTTATAAATGAGGCAATGGATGCAACAGCACAGCCTCTTAAGTTCATCAATGAAGCTGGATTCAAGCTAGCTAAAACCAGATGTCGGAGCTAAAATACAATAGGACAGAGAGCCATTGTGATGTCCCAAGGCAGCGTAGAGGAAATTTCACTGTGTGCGGCCATTTGTCTACAGCTCCATGTCACCCTAGATCCCTACAATTTTGCAAACCAGGAGCAATTGTAGACCATTTTTAGGGGTGCTGAAGTAAATTTAATCTAAGCACCCCTAAAACATATTACAATCATTTATTATTTTCTTAAAAAAAAAAAATATATATATATATATATATATATATATTTTTTTTTTTTTGTCCTAACGTTAGATTTTGGAAAAGTAAGAGAAGAACAACTAATTACCCTACAGTTTCATATGTCTTTTCTTACATTAAACGAGTTTAATGTCCCTAAATACTGCCATTCTTCAGTTTCTAATGTTTTATAATGATCCGCGATCACGCTGGCCAACTAATCAGTGTAACGGTGGGAGACAGAACGGACCCAAACGCAACGCTGAGGGTTAGAAAAAGAGGTTTATTGAGGAGAAGGGGGTTCGAGGCGAGGGCGGGTGGAAGGAGGGGGAGAGGCTGACAAGGACACGGGGAACCGAGAAGCTGGAGGAACGGAGGGCACTTAGGCTGGAGGCTTGAGGGAGGCTGGCAGACGGATAGGAGAGGGCGCGGAGACTGGGGGTCCAGGCGGGGTGCGAGAGGGGAAGCCGGAGGGCGTCGTGGAGGCAGGCGAGCGAGCCCGGCTGGCCGAGCTGGGAGGCAGAGGTGAGTGAACCTGGAAGGGGGAAACAGAGAGACAGGGTTAGTAGGCAATGGGGACGTGAAGCAAGAGGGAATTTTAGAAAGAGCCAGAACGAAGCGGCGACACCAGGTCTGGAGCTGCGAGGAAGGTGTGGAAAGCCGGGGTAGATATACTGGTTGTGATGAGGCTGATGGCTGGCAGGTGCGGCGGCTGGGGATGGAGGTTAACGAGGTGCAGGTGTGGGTAGCCAGCCGGGCTCCGGAGCAGGGAGGGAGAGAGCACACACAGAGAGAGAGAGAGAGGGCACAGGAGAAACCAGAAAGTGAGGGAAAGGAGAAACAGGACACTCACCAACAGCCGGGCTGCCACCGCGACAATCAGCTTATTTTCAATATTGATGGGGGATACGAGTGGCAACTCCCAACTTGGACTGGTCCTCGTTTTTGCTGAATTCTGATTAGCCGATCAAAGGCGACTACTTTGCACATGGGGCGAGTTCAATCCAACAGTTTGCACCAGTTTGCTACGTATTTTCGGGGCTGACCTCAGCCAGGTTTTGTGACAACAGAGAAGGGGGCAAAAGAACGTCTACCTCCCTCATTCTCCATTCATCCTTTCACTGTACTTCACTTCTGCTTGTTGGTTGACAGCTGACTTGAATAACATCAGGTTCAGTGCAGCTGACCTGCCGCTCATTCATGCCAAGGATGGTGCATTCAGTAACTCAGTACTGCAGCGTTACTTGGATTAGTATCTGTAATAACATTAGTGTTCTGGAAATAGTTATCTGTTACACTACTAGTTACTTGGAAAATGAGTAAATGTAAAATGAGAAAATGAGTACAGTTCCTGCCCAACACTGCTAACAGTAGGTCTAGCTATGAAATTAGTTTTAATTTAATGTTAGAATATTATACTAATAGAAATACTATAATTACTATAATATACTTCACAGATTCCGTGCAACCAAATAAATATTTTTTAACAATTAAATAATACTAAAAAATTAAACTCAATCAGCAACAGAAAACTACTTCCATAAAAGAGAAAGCAAGTATATAACAAGATTCACCTGAAAACACAAGACTGAACCCTTAAATTAGTAAACTCTTTTAACACCCTCCCTCCTCTGAGGGAGTAAACACGAGCACACAGCTCCACACTGCTGTCTGACTCTAACTGGTCCACTGACCCTGTAGAGGTCATTTACACTTGGGGACATGTCTCCACCACATTTTGAAATGGCGGATTTTGTCCCCGTCACTTTTTGAAAGCATTTGTTAAAAATGTTCTGAAAAACAGATTGCACCAAGAAATGTTAACTAACAAATGAAAATGCTTTGCGAAAGGTTGATTTGTACAATAAGAAAACATGCAATGCAATATAGTTTTCCCTCCTATAAAAAAAGACATTTCCACCATAAATTGGAGCAGAAAATGTCTCCAGAATGCAGGAAATTACCAGTTAAATGCTCAAATTTTGAGGGGGGGGGCGACTCCCAGACCCCTACACATAAATTCCTGCATCACTTTTTAATAAAAGTAGTGTTTCTTGTCTTGTTCTCGTGCATCGTAACGTCTCATGACCCAAATCTATCATCAGGCCCCTGATCTGAGCCCTTATGTCCCCGTCACTTTTCAACACAAGTAGGCCTACTTATTCTCCCCACCAATTAGTGACTTTTGCAAGGCATTGTATGCATGCTACATTCTCATTAGGGGCTGAGCACCCCTAAAGTTCTGGGCCCCGTTTCAGAAAGCGGGATTAGTATATAGACATACATACATACGTACATAGAGTATGTTAAGCCTGAGATGAGGGAAACTCTGAGTTTTCCATTTCAGAGAGCAAGATCAGATAATCCCTAGATCAGTAACTCCGGCAACTGATGCAGCATAAGTTGGAAAACCATCAGTTTCTCTCTAGCTCCTCCCCTCCTTTTCATCCTGTCGATATCAAAGCACATATTTGAACGCATTTACATCTTAAAAAACTTTAAAATCCCAGATAGATAGGCTATTAGTTTTTTACCCAAACATGATCTTGAACACGACCGCTTTTACGATCAATCTGTCATCGATGTATGGACAGATCTTCGCACATTGTGGATTTATCCTCATCCCAGAGTAAAATCTATGTCCGTCTTTAGGTATAACGCTGCAACTCTGTGGACAGTTGCACTGAAAATACGGAATGTGGGCTACATTACTACAATAATCACTGTTTAATATGTAGGCTAACTTATAAAACTGATCAATGAACAGTAATCTTTCATATTGTAGTCGCACTGATTGGAACATTCGTAGTTATCATGTGTTTTGACAGCATTAATAAAATACGAAATGAGCAAGATTTTATTAATGTAAAATAGACGTCTAAAACTTACCTACAGACACATTTTCCACCGCAAAAAATAATTAATAGGCTAACCTGCTGGGTGTGATTGTGACTTTACAATCACAGGTCTTAAATGTGATTTATAGCCTACCTATTTTCATAATCAGGTAGCCGATTGCCACCAGCATTGTATCCCGTTGGGTTACAGCTTAATAAATATAGCCATCCTATTTAAAATCGAAGGTAATGGGCTGTAGCACTTTATCATTCATTAAGGAAATTCCAGTCTGGTAAATGATGAATGAGCAACGCTGTGTAGTAGCCTAATAATGTTAACGCATTGATTCTTCCACTCCAGCGTTTGAGAGCCGATCAGGGTCCACGTTTGTACGCATTCATATTTCTAACTCCACCCGATTAAAATGGAGGCTCTGCCTTTATTTACCCGTTGCCATGGTGAATCGTAGTATCGGAGCTCCGTTGATGATGGCTTTTTTTCATCCCCGCGCACGCGCTTCAATCAGGCTCAACACACTCAGAGTTGATTGAACTTATTCTGATCAGCTGTTCTGGAACTGAAAATTCCGAGTTTCCCACCTCAGGCTCAATCAACCCAGAAAGCTCAGAGTTTGTTAAGCCTGCTTTCTGAAACAGAGCTCTGAACTTTTTGGAATCCCTACATAATGCAGCTACACAGAGCAGACCAGGTTTGGGAAATGTGGATGAGGTGATGTGGCCAGACCCTAAGGTGTGATCCATAAAACTATCCACCCCACTGTTTTGTTTAAGAGTCCACTATAATTTCACTATATTTTTTTGTTGCTGTGAGTTTACAAAAACATGTTGTATCCTGTAATTCTACTTCTGTTTGTTAACAATCCTGAAGCCTCTCTCTTTTTGTGTTTATTGAAATGTCTATCAGCATTTGGGTCGGGCTGACAGATTTGAGCCCAAATGCAAGACATGAAACAGTTCAGTTGGCAACATTTATTCTCACTCACGGAAACTTAAGGCCTACACGAGTGGTGTAGGTGACATCCACAAAGCAGAATCTGCCACAGACAGCATATTCCAAAAACCAACAGAGACATACACAAGGGAACAGAACACTTGACTGACAATGATGACCGGACACAGATCAACAGAACAGACAGCCATTTATACATGGACAAATGAGCAGGGCAGGAGCACAACAGGTGACAAGGATCAGAGCAATCAAACCAAGGCAAACAGGCAGACAGAAACCAAGCATGAATCAAACACCCCACACAGGCCATTTCAAAATAAGACAGGGGAACAGACTAAACACACAGATACACAGACCAGGATGTATGAAACATAACCGGTGACAACTGAGTGATTGCTGGCACCACAGTAGGAGATATGGCTTGGAGGAGTACCTGGTTGTTGAAAAGATGGAGGACCAGTTTCAAGTAGGAAACACGTAGCTACTGCTCACCAGATAGGCATCTGTAAACTCCATGACAGGAGTCAATGCCTTGTTCATGGACTCCAGGACATCCAAGTCACCCCAAGTTAGGACAAGATGACACGTTTTCAGGTCGGCACCTGTGAGGGAGCTTTCTCCTGCACTGAGCCCCACCTGGTAGGCATGGCTGTGATCAGCTGATGAGCAGGCAAGCCCAGTTCTACTTAAGCCTTGGCCAATTCAAGTCTTCTCTTCCATGAATTAGAGAAGGCATTCACCAACTTAATGCAGACACCAACAGTTCGATGCTCTTTGGGTAGTTTCCCACCTCTCTGTGTAAATAAGGAGAAGATAAATGTAATATAGACAAGTCCAGAGGAGAGGAGTAACAAATATAAATGAAAACCGGGCCAAAAGAAACTGTGCAACTAAATTAAAGATTTCTATTACAGAAAGCGACTACGCCATTGACCAAAACACACAGGTTTAAAGTCAACGGCACAGCATTCCACTGTTTTCTATCAAATAGGAAGTTTTGCCTCAGGGGTCGGTCTTAGGACCCATTTTGTTTTCCTTGTTTCTGCTTCCCCTTGGACATATTATCCATAAACAAGGTATTTCTTTTTATATTTATGTTGATGACACACAAATGTACTTGCCCGTCAGATCCACAGATAATGGAATGCTGAGGTCATTTAACAACTGCCTTTGTGAAGTTAAAAAACGGATGTCAAATAATTTCCTCCAACTGAACTCAGACAAAACAGAAATCCTGGTCATCGGGTAAATCTGAGTAAATCCCATTAAGCCTGTTCAATCATGTTTTTATCAACTTAGAAATATAGCAAAAATTCGATCTATGTTAACTTTTAAGGACACCGAGACCATTTTACACGCCTTCATCTCATCACGCCTGGATTATTGCAACAGCCTTTTCACCTGTTTAACCCAAAAATCTACTGATTGACTCCAGAATGTCCAGAACTCAGCTGCCAGGCTTTTAACCAGAACAAAGAAATATGACCACATTACCCCTGTTTTAGCTTCATTACACTGGCTCCCAGTGTGTTTTAGAATTGACTTTAAAATTTTATTGATCACTTTTAAAGCTCTTCATGGCCTCTTGCCTTGTTATATTTCTGACCTTTTAGTCCCATACGCACCAGCACGTACCTTGAGATCCTCGGGCAGAGGTCTGTTGTCTGTTCCAGAGTCTCGACTGAAAACTAAAGGGGACAGAGCGTTTGCTGTCAGGGCCCTGAGGCTCTGGAACAGCCTGCCCGAGGAAATCAGGTCGGCTGAGTCAGTGAATTCTTTTAAGTCCCTTCTTAAAACATACTTTTATAGGAGAGCCTTTCCCGATCTAATTTGATTATTTTGATTATTTTATCCCTTTTATTTTATTCTATTTTACTTATTTTATATTTATCTTAAACATGTATTTTGGTCTTTACAAAGAAAGATTATTATTATTATTATTTCTGTTTTTTAGGGGCACATTACTCCGGTGGTAAAATGCTATAAAGAGAGACGCAGTGCACATTTACGCACAAGGCACAACATTGTAACTTAATTGATTATTAAAATCTCCTGACATGCCGACAGGATCAGTCAGGATCTGATGTTAATTCATGTTTTGTGTTCTTCTAGACATCCAGAAAGTCTCACACACAGTCCAAGTTCATACAGTGAAACTGTTTGGAGTAAAGCAGTCATCCTTCTAATCAATCCAGAGCTCCATCAGAGCATCTAAATGATCTCAGAAGCTAAAAGTTGAATTCTGGAGGGTTTCCTCTGTCCTGTCATGTCATGTTTCTAACTATATTTGTTTTTGTTTTTCTGCTTAAATGCCCCACAATGACTTTATTGCACACATGGAAATATTTAAAATGACTGACAGCAGCCTCTCTAATCATGAAAGTAAACCGTTAAAGAAAACAATCATACATCAATAAATTACAAAATAAAGAAGCCACTGGAAGAGAGACAAATGTGACCCAAGACCTGTTCATCATAGTTTCTAAAAATGCAGGGCAGTAAGGTTCCATACGTTTCATAGTGGCAGCATTAGAAAAAAGCAGACTGGAGTCTGTTAACAGACTCCAGTCTGCTTCACTGATAAACACAGAGCTGCAGAGTAACATTAAGCTTCATGATCAGAGATGGTTTTTATATCACGTCCACACTTCAATCCATATCCCGCCTCTGCGAAGGAAATGGGAGATGACTCTGATTGGTGTATTGCATATTACGCCCAAAACACACCCATGACTAATTCACTGACTAAGTACAACCCTTTGAAACTGGAATTTAAACAGAAAATATGTACATTTCTCTCTGCAGTTGTTCTCTTATGTTAAACGGAACTGGGTTGAAGTAAACTTTTAACTGATATTATGCTGGTCTGGTAGAAGCTACAACAAGCGCTAGCGTTAGCTAATACATGACAGTGTGACATTAGGTATACATATGTGAAAAACAACAGCAGAGAGAAACAGACTTACATAGTTTGGGAGTTCAAAGTGAAAAGCCACTGCTGTAGGTGTGTGTTAATGTCAGAGGATTACTGTGGTCAAACCAGCTGCATGGATTTCGATGTGTCTATTTGTCACATCTATTTGTGCAGTTACGTACACCAATACTCATATTTCAGCCCTCATTTCTCACATTTTATACTGTATTTTGTTAAATGTGTAGTCCAATAATAATAATAAAATGCTTGCCACGAAAAAATATCATATCGTATAATGTGCATGCCACCTAAGCATAATGTTCATTTCCATCACTTTAATTTAATAAACTCAACAATATAATAATGCTGTGTTGATCTAAAAAGTGTTGTTGTCCTGTTCCAGTCACTGTGGGTGTATTTGTATGTAATGAAATTATACCAAACTAGAATGGGCATTTCCTAAAGTAAATGTGTGTGAGAGCTGCCGCTGCAAAGTGCTGCTCCATCAGCAATCTTTCAAATCGCCACCTACAGGTAAAATAGCAGAAGCAGAAGCAGACAGCCTGAGCAAACATACACAACACGATTACATTTAGAAATGCAATCTGTAACTCAGTGGGAACTGATGCCTTAATTTATACTATCAGTGCGTGGTTTCTGATTGTCACACAGAGCTTACTTCCTGTTGCCAGAAGGTGGCGCTATGACTGTAACTGAATATTGGCATGAAGATGTGGGATGGGGCTATTATCAATCACATAAACTTTGGTACTGATTTGAACATGTGCAGCGAAGCTATATCAACTTCCTGTTACATGGCAAAGCATGGTACTTTGCCGCAACTCCACGGAAGTAGATATGGCCAACCTGCAAGAAGTGGTTCATCACAGCATAGAAGTAGTCACTCCCTGTTGCCAGTAGGTGGCGCGACGACTTTATGAATATATTGGCTCTTTTGTTAGCTACATCCACCGCTGCTGACCCCAGTTGCCTGTGTTTGAGCCAATTAAGAAAGTAAGCTGCTTATTGAGATCACAAAAGAAGCTACATTGACATAAAGTGATGACAAGCTAGTTATCATGCTGATGATAATTCTTAGATAATGTTCTATGGCTTCAGTATAGTTTAAAAAATGAAGCCTACAAACTCACCTGAGCATTCAGAAGACATAAAACTATAATAACCCACAGTGAAAATAATTATTCATGCCCTACCATGTAATTCGCAATACAGGTGTAAGCTGGAATCAAAGCAGCTCTTTAATTAGCATATTTCCCCCTGCTCTACTCACTGTTAAATACCTTTTACATTACAGCGCCTGAGAGCCATTCATTTTTGTTTTTTTTGTTTTTTTTTAGCCTGTCCCGCTCTGCAGCACGGTCAACAGTATAAGGAGCTGGATACCATGTTGTGCCAGACAGATTTTAATAAAAATAAATAATAACAATTAATTTAAATAAATAACTCAGTGAAAAGCTTAAATAACAAGACAACTACCAGTTGACAACCACGGACAAACAATGTTTCCATCTAATTGTTATGCAAATTTTAAGTGGACTTTTGAAATGTTGCAAAAAAGAAGAAAAAAGTAAATACGAATATGTGCGTTTCCATCAGCTTGTTTGGAGCAAATAAACCAGGCTACGGCAAGCGTAGTTACATCAGTAGTTGACGTTACATGTGGCTGTAATAAACAAGATGTATGGGTTCCAAACCAGAAACAAAACCATTCACATGGACCTGATGGCCATTGATCTTAGAAAAATGGAGAGAGGTCCTCAGGAATGTGTTTCAAGTGGGCGTTATAGGAATATCCGGCAAGTGGAAACAGCTGATCAGACGTGAGTTACAAGTTCGCTACGTCAGAACTTATTCAGCAAAAGTGCTTCCATCTCCCATTTAGCACATTAATTGTTTTCGACAAAGGTAAAACCACCTCAAGCGAGCGTAAAATCTTTTTTGTGAAAATAAGGATTTTTTTTTTCAGGGACCCGAGACCACATGCCCAGGGGACAGCCACACCCTTCTTTGTAGAATTCAGCAGGAAAACCATCTGGCCCAGGGGCTTTATTATTCGCCATTAGTAAAAGGGCTTCATGGTGTTCAGCCATTGAAGCAGGTCAATCCAGAGCCCTGATCTGTTCATCATCTAACCTTAGCAAATCTATATTGTTCAGAAATGCATCACTGTTAGAGCTACATGGATCAATTTGTGATGTATATTTAAGCAATAGCTCACAATAGGCCGTGGTATATGCTTATTAGACTATATAGGGGCGTTAACTGTGATATAATAAGTGTACATACAGTACCACAGCCTGAAGTGAGCTGTTGCTTATATAAAACGGTTACGGCTAAAAGAAAGTAACAGACACATTACAATTTGACTTTGATTTAATTCATCATTTCTTTATGAATTTAAAAAGTAGTTCCACCAGGCTGCCGGTACATAGTGCATGATGGTTGCTAAGCAACATACATCAAAGGATAGATTATTAGAACTATTTATTTGTATCTCTTTGCACGTTGCTGTTTATTGTGCAGCTGCTAAAAAACTGTCCAGCGTCAGTATAGATTCTCTTTGGTAACTTGTACTTGGCTTGCATGTTTTGTGTGGAGATGTGTGTGTTGCAGTGAGGATATTACTCCACTTTCTCCAGTCCCCAAGTTTCGGTTGCCAGTTGCTCTAGAGAGAGCCTTTGCACTTGTGTCCACTTACAGCCATAATCTCTCGTTTCAAGACCTGCATCTGAGAGTTTTTGAATTGCGGTAGACTGTGGTTTGCGTATCTGCAGTGTCCCCTGCTTGCTTGCAACAATGTTGCCAAGAATTTGATGCCCATTGGCTCACGAGTGTACCTGTAACACACCAAATGCATTTCTAGATTTCTTTATTCTCTTTATTTCTTTTTAATTTGTATTTTGTATCTTGCATTGTCCATATGTATTATATCTTTATAGTGGTGTTACGTGCCCTTTTTTATGCTGTGTTTATCTTTTGTAAAGTACTTTGTAATTTTGTTTGAGAAGTGCTAATAAATAAAGTAATTATTATCATTATTATTATTATTATTATTCGCCTGTGCGTCATTGTGATTCTTCGTATGCTCACTGAACATTTGAGTGGCATATTTTAGTCAGTTTTCATCTCTTTTGTTCATGAACGATGTGGGTTTTCGATTGCCCTCATTTCTCCTGCGCCCGAAGTGTAGCTGAACGTCAAGCCATACTTTGTTTACTGGCCCTTCCGCAGTCTTGGGATGCAGTACTTGCTTGACGGCTTTTAAGTTATCCTCTGATATTGGTGTGTGATGGACCGTAGTGTCTAGTCTCTGTCTTCTCAGTGTTTTCACATAACCAGTGAAAACATTGTTGCTCGCTGGAAACTCTAAGGAAACTCTATCTCTGATGAGGAGGCACCAGGACAGACTGAGTGGTGGGTCGTTAATGTAACAGTTGATGCCAGCACGGAGACCAATGTAGTTGCTCAGGCCATATAGTTCGCCATTACTGTTTCTGACAGTGGGATAGAAATCTTGTAAAATGTAATCGAAACAGTCTTTTGATGTGGTTGGAAAGTCTATTGCTACACCTTTATCCTTACACCACCCTTTTGGTCCAATTGGTTTGCCTCACTGTTCATTCCGGTTCTTTTCAAGTGGGTTGACCTCCTCTTTAGTTAGCTTCACATGTCTGACAGGTGTCTTTTTTTTTTACAGCGAAGTCTTCTCAAGCCACTCCTCCATGGTAAGGCCTCCCAGGAGTTTCTATTTCCATTAGTTTCAAGCCAGCCAGTAATTTAACGTTACTTTCTAATGTTACTTTGTCGCGGACTAATACAGATCCGTGTAAAAGAATTTGACGTCATAGACGTTGTACACGCTCATTATACCTCTATGAACCAATCAGATTGAGCTACCCGTTTTATAAAAGTTTTTATAAAAATCAAGGTATTATTTATGAGTCATATTCCCATCTAAGTCCTCAATGGAGGAAATAGTTATTTTTTCTTTATTCAGTTGTTATTGGTTGGCTGCTGGATCTGCTGGATTTATTACCATGTTCAAAGTTCTCCAAGCGTAGTCTTTGCAACTGGAATTGGGTCTTTTTATCAATAATTTCATTTAATTCAAGCTTCTAAGCTTCTAAAGTTTTTACTTTTTGTTCTAGCTGAGATTCCTGGCAGGTCATCAGTTTCCATAAATATTGCCCACTCCTTTTTGAAATGATAACTGATAATACTAGGTCTTTCAGCAATGATGTATTAAGTCTCCAATTTCTAGTTGGTGGTGTGACTCTTTTTAGTAAGAGTGATAGAAACCAGTGCATGATCACTGAGAGTGGTAGGGTGAATCTCAGTGTCTGAGATGTCTGTCATAATTGAGCTGCTAACCAAAACATAGTCAAGTTGAGAATATGAGTGGCAGACTGGTGAAAAGAAGGTATATTCTCTGAGAGTGGGGTGGTGAGAACGTCAAACATCACAAAGACCAAATTTGCGAATGTATTGTTTATGGGTGTCTGTTGATTTCCAAATACGGTGATTGCCTGCCGTACTGGGCCTGTCAACTACTGGATAACATACCAGGTCTCCTCCTATTATAAAAGCTGTGTCCGAGTGAGCAGAGAGTGATGTGAAGAAAGCATGATAACAGGAGGGGTCGTCAACATTCGGGCCATAGATGCAATGCTTAAATGAGTATTTTAAATAGAAATGTTAACAATAATAAAACAACCCTCTAGATCTATAGTAGTGGTATTATGATTGAAGGGTGTTTTTCTATTTATCATAATGGTGACACCTCTTTGTTTGGAGTTATAACAGGCTGAGTACAATTAAGGAAACTGTGGTGAGGTCAGTTTATCTCCTGTCTTGGATAAATGAGTTTCCTGTAGTATGACAATGTCTGCTTGTAGATTATTTAGATGGTTAAACATTTTTAATTTCTTTTCCCTTGAACGAACTCTGCATACATTCTAGGAGGTGTGGTCATCATTCAACTAAAAGATGTAGTGAAGGCTAGTGTGTGCAGTGGGGTGTATGTGGGTGTGTGTGTGTGTGTGTGTGTGTGTGTGTCTGTGCAAGTGGTGTGCCTGACTGCTTGTGAATTAGACAGTTTGAAAATAGATCAGCTGGTCATTGTGTCAATGGGGAAATGAGCAACATTAACAGAAGAAAGAAAAAGTGAAACAAAACAGGGGAAAATACACAGAACATTATCGGACAGGCAAGTCATATAAACACAGTATACTGTCGAGACGTGCATTGTATTTGTATATATAACTATTAACCTGCGATATATATCATGGATGAATGAAATGAAAGGGGAAGAGAAAAAAGGATGTTACCACAGCGATGCAGTTCACATGTTGCTAGGTTTGTGTCATGGTTGTGTCTTGTCTTGTTTTACTTCCTGTGGCCTTTGTGGCCTCACTGATTATCAGGTCATTTCACCTGTGTGTCATTATGTTCTCCCCTCCTGTTGGATTTAAGTGGTTTGCTGCCTTTGCTCAGGGCTGGTTCATTGTTTCATTCATTGTGCGTGATGCTGTCCCACACTGTGGCCTTTGGATTTATCTTGTTTCATGTTGCACTCCTGTTTCTCCAGTTGTTCTCGTGCCATATGGATTTTGCTTTCTGTTGGAATTATGGACATTGTTTGATTTTGGACTTTCAACTACTCACCTGTAAGTTTTTTTTAATATCATAAAGAGACCTCTGTCTACTCCTGTATGCATTTGGGCCCAAAACCAATGTTTTCCATGTCAGCCTATGAGCTGATCCTGACAGTTTGGTTCCTAGTAAAGCCAGGTAGTGGTGTCCTGGTCGCGGTACAGCTGGCCATAGATGTAAAGTTTATCCACCGCAAGGACAGCCTGTGATCCATCTCCAATAAACTTCTTCCTTATTGGGAACAGGACTCTGCGTCGGTCCAGGATCTCCCAGGGAAACTTGTCGTTCACGCTGAGGTTAGATCCTTTAGAGAGCCGTGGCTTTTAACCAGTTCCTTCTGCTTGAAATGTTCAAACTTTGTGACTATGGGCCTGGGCCTTTGGTTTTCTGGTCGCCGTTCTCCCAGCCAGAGAGAACCATTCATTCCACTGTTGGCAGACTGATTACCCCTGCTGCAATCTCATCTGCTAAAAGAGGGGTTATGCATAATATGCCACTTTTAGCTTTAAAGGAAAATGACATCTGGAGAATATCAAGGTGCTTTTTACTTGCCTCCTTCCTCTGCCCCCCACCCACCACCTTCCATTGATGGACTAATATTTATCTTCAAAATCAGCACAAAGATTCCTCAGTGTGTCATTTAGCAAGGAGTTTTCCTCAGCCACAGGCTTCAAAGGTTACAGTGAGGTTATTAGCCATGAGAAGTATGGAAGATGATTCCATATATCAGTTGCTCTTCAAAGAAAGTAACTGCAAAGGCAGCATACAAGGAACATGATATGATAGGCGAGGGCTTTGCCAGGGAATTAATACTGTGCCATAAAAAGGTGTTAAATGCTCTGCCTGAAGACTGCTTTGGTACAGGACCCGTTTGCTGCCCTGTAGAATATTACACAGCACTGTTAGTTTGGATTAAATACTGCAGGAGCTACTGTATCTGATGAGAGCTGTGGTTAAAGCAACAAGACAACAAATAAAGTTCTGTAAATAGCTTATAATAAAATAATGATTATTCTGAGAGCAGCAGCAGGGCAAAAGCTGTGAGGTTCATCCTTTTGTTGAGCGTGAATGTGTCAATCTTGAATTTTGATATTTATATATACACATATTTTTACAAATTTGATATTCTGTAAATGTGGAAGAGCAGGCCAGCTGCACAAAAAAACTATTAAAATTTATCCTGTGGGGATGATGAATTTCATGAAAATTCAAACATTAGTTTTCAACATTGCTTGTGTCTTCTAGAAATTAAGTTTATTGCAGCTACTTGGCAACAGCAAGTAAGAATTGGAAGAAATGTAATGTCACCTGGAGTACATTTTCTATTAACATAACGACATGTTCGCAACATGTTCGCAATGTGTTCACTGACGACTCCTGTAACCACACAAAGGATTCAGGATGCTGCCTCCCTATGACTGTGAAAATCTCTGGAGGTCACCACATTCTTGCCCATACAAAATCTCAAAGCTGTCTCAAAACTTCTGGACTGACCCAAGTACCAACTGGGAGACTCTTAATGGACCTCTACGACGTGAAGGTGAGAGTCACATGACCAACGGGGTAGCCAAGTTAGCGCTACCACTTAGCATATTTACTGCCAGCTGACCACTTTTTTAAGTGATAGCTGTTGGTTTGACAACATTCTTTCGGAAGGTATCCATTGTTAAAAATTATGTTTATTGTCTTTTTATCACAATGGCAGAGCTGTGCTCTCTTGATTATCTGATATTTCTGCTGTCAGACATTCTGAAGAGAGCTGGTGGAAGTCATTTGTTAGTCAACAGTCAAGAAAGTAACTAATGAGGAACAGTAAAGCAGATATTGTAGAGTTACTTAAGTATGTATTAAAGGGATCCTTAAATCTGGTTTTCAAAATTGGAGAAGTCATGTAAATGGTAAATGGCTGCATTTATATGTGCTTTTATCCAAATCGCTTTACAATTTTTACAACTCATTGACCCACACACACACACACACACACACACACACACACACACACACACACACACACACACACACACACACAGATGGCAGCAAGCTACCATGCAAGGTGCCACATGGAGACAACAAGAGCTGTGAATGGTCAACATGGGCTGCGCATATGTTCTCCTACAAGTTCCTGATGCTGTTATAGATTGTTGATGGTGAAGATGACATGAAGGAAGTAGAAGAAAGATATTTTTAGTAGCACAAATCTACTATAGCAATGACACCGCAAACCTTCTGCTCATCCAACACGTTCTCATCCCAGGTCGTCAAATACCAACACTGCTTTGTCACACCCCTGGTTGGTTAGGTTTAGGCACCAAAAGATCATAGTTTGGGTTAAAATAAGTTAGCATGTTACTTTAAGTGACTTAAACTTCAGTCAGTGTTGACTTTTTGTTTCGCACGGGACACAAACCCCAATGATCTAGTTGCTACAGGGATTAGTAAGCAAGCAGCGCCTCCACTGCTTCCTCAGAAGCAATCTGGAACCAAACGCAGACGCACCTTATCTTCATTGCTCCTATTTCACCTGCTTTAATACAGATCAGTAAGGTATAAATAACCCATAACTACTGAGTACGTCACCTAACATTATTGTTTGTTTTATGTTTTGAATGTGTACAGTAGTTTTGACATGTGTAAAGACAGGAAGTAAGTTTGTCCTGTCGAAGTTTTACCGCAATGACGCCATGTTGGCGCTACGGACACTAGACGTTCAAAGTTTACGGTGGGAAAGTGTTGCGGCGGCTCTTGTACACTGAAGATATTTTAGGTGTTTGTTGGATAAGAGGTTAATAAGCAAAATGCACTATGGGAAAACGCAACTTGCTAACTGTTTCTGTTAAATATATCGTTAAAATATGTAGCATAAGCACTTTCTAGTCAATGCATTTCAGTGGACTGTAATTATTACAGAAGTTTATTGTCAATTCTGACACATTAAAGGGGCAGTATAGGCGATGCCCAAGATATTAGACGTAAATAGGAGTGTAAAAGCAGTTACATACTGTGAGAAGAAAAGGTATTTAAATTACTAAAGATGTTTATTGAATGTGAAAATCAAGGGAAATGTGTTTATCACAGAGACAGTAACTGACCAGAGTGAGAAGATGTTTTATTGAGACAGTGAGAGTGTTGAATATGTGATTAAGCTTGACTGGACCTTGACATTGAACCTGAAATGCTTCAAACAGAAATGTGTTGTGTTAACCCGGTTTTGAGTTGTTTAATAAAACACCTGCAGAAGCAATCTGGAACGAAACGCAGACGCACCGTATCTTCATTGCTCTTATTTCACCTGCTTTAATACAGGTTACATATCTGCTACTGAGGCACCTATCCCTGGGGCCCGTAACAGAAACAACCATTTATTCAGTGCCAGGGGTTAGTGAAGCCAGGTAACGAAAAGATATCCTGGGTATGTTGAACTTGCTTTGCATTATAGGCTCTAGGTGAAAGAGAAGTTACCTGGATGTCACTGTAGCCCATCATTGTTCTATATTACAAAGTAAATTAAAACATGTAAACACAGGGGGATGATCACATACATCTGTCAAGTGTTGTGGTGATACTTTAATTAGACTGGGCTCAGAGACCTCAGAATAAACAACACTCAACAACATGGAATAATAGATGAAATGACAATCTTTACTGCATTAACATCATTCAAAAACAACGTCCTTGGGGTTTAACTAGACGGGAGAGCTGCCAGAGTGCCAAAGGTTGGCAATCAGTCACACCTGATGTTCATTAGTTCATTACTTGTTGGTCCAATGGTGGTAAGTTCAACGATAAACCTCACCATTCACATTACTACATTAAGGTTTGAAATCTGATGTTGAACAATAAAACAAAATCCACGCTACCACTTGTGTCAAGTATAAACCCAGTTCTCCATCCCTCCTCTGTTGCTCCTCCTTCGTTAAAGAGTTCTTCCTTGTCCAAAGTCAAGTATAGATAACATTGTAATCTGTACAGGCAAAATCCTCAGCAGCTTCTACAGATGTCAAGAGCATCCTCACCAGCTCTATCACAGTCTGGTTTGGCAGTTGTATAGAATGGATCCGCAAGGCTCTACAACGGGTGATGAGAGCAACTGAAACCATCACTGGAACCGCCTGAACAGCGCTGGAGAAGACCAGTGTCAACAGGAAGAACCTCAACATCATTAAGGACAGTAGTCACCCCCAGAGTAGCCTATTCACACTTTTATCTTCAGGAAGACGCTACAGGACTGAAAAACACCCACACACACAAGAAACACATACACACGGGCATGGACCTGAACGACTTCTGACAGCCTACCTGTAGACTTTGCACTGTCTCCTCTTGTTTACATGGAATATACATGCACAACTGTGTACTTTTTGCACATAGTTATTTATGTCTCTCTTGTTATGTCACTTGTCACTTATTTATGTCTTGGGTTAGGGTGTTTAATTAATGCCTGATGAGTATTTGCAGAATAAGAATTTCATTGTACTGTGTGCCAACTGTTTGCTGTACATATGACAAGAAAAAAAACGTTTGAAGATTGAAAATCCCTTTGAGGTAAATTTGTGGTTTTGGGCCATATAAAGTAAGTGATTTTAATAGTTTTATTATGTCATGAATTAATTCATACAGTCATACATTCTTGTGTGTGTGTGACTCCATGGACAGATTCTTTTTCTTGTCGGAGTCATATGTATAATACATTGAGACTAGAAAAATAATTAAAGAACAGAAACTGCTCCATATATTTAGACTTTAACAATTCAGAAATGTTTAGTAAATTTCAGTAAACGTGGGAAAGGGATAAATTAAATGTGTCCCAGATATAGTCATGGTACACATATCCCTACTGAGTGCAAATATTCTAACAAATTAACTAATAACTGTTCAATTTATAGTTTGACAGAAGAACACTAGGTGTGAGGTGAACATATCAGTTGTTTCTTACAATGTTTGGAAAGAGCTGGTGTCAGAGTCTTTTGTAGGGTCGGGTCTAAGTCTAAAATAAAAGCAGAGCAGTGGTATGACTGGCAGGGCTCCATCCACACCATCAGATATCAGGGTGGAGTACGACAACGTCCCTAGACAGGGCACAGTCTGTTCCCTTTAAAGTTTACACAACACAACAGCCACACTGCAAGTGTGTGTGTGTGTGTGTGTGTGTGTGTGTGTGTGTGTGTGTACAAAGCAACAAATGGTATTCTAGTGTACTAAATAATGGTGACCCAACAATAAAGACGTTTACAGTTTGGAAACACATATGCCATCTAAATAATGGCCATGCAATACAGACTGCTGTCAAAAAGTACTCTTGTAACGCTTAGATTTACAACAGTTAAGAACCCAATACCATGTCTCATAGATAGACAGGTTTAGATAAAAGTCCAAGTTTACTTTACTTTTAAAAGCAGGCAAGGGTCAAAACCAGGTGGATACTCAGACTATGGCAAACATATCCAATAAGGGGCTATGCAGGGAATCATCAAATTGTGGATAGGGCAGCATGTCAGGCAGGCATCATTAATTTTTTAATGATAATGAGACATTTAGCCTATTTAACAGAATTTTTAAAAAACTCCATCACAATAACATTTAATATACAGAACTTGCAGATTGTGCATTTCTAAGGGTGTTGAGAGAAGTGATGAACAGAGACACTTTTCTTGACGTCACATAAAGCAGCTGAATGATTTTTCCCTCCTTGTTGTCACTTGCTCCTCCTGTAACATGAGCTGCTGCTTGCCCATAAATACTCACATTTTTGTTTTCAACATAGATTGTGTTTTCATTCGCAGCTGCTCATAGTTCACATGAACACACGATTATGCATGTAAAGCCTAACCCTTTCATGCATTGGCATATATTACTATTTAGCCTGTGGGACATACATAAACATTATTCAAAAGTGTCATTATCAATGTATTGATTCATTTAATGCATGGTGACACACCACAGGTTCACTCATTTCATACAACTACCAGACTTTTCAGCTAAGCAATAATCGCCACGTGCTTCCCGAGGCTAAAGGTAAATACTCAAGCTTTCCTATTAACTCTCCCTACCGGCACATGTACTGTTTATTTTCCTCTGTTTGACCTTTCTTTAAAATGTACTAATAAACGTTGACGATTCACGATCTTAGCTAGCTGCCAGCGTTACCATGCTAAAAGGGCTGATTTCGAGACCTTTCTTGACCTCCAGAATGGATGTAGTGACAAAGGTACAAGTTACAAGGTTGTTTATTTGTCATTATACAGCACAAAGCGGCATAATGAAACGAAATCCCTTGAAGTCCCTCAATGCTCCACTCAGCCCTCAAACACCTTGAGAAAAACAACACATAGATCAGAATGCTGTTTGTGGATTTCAACTCAGCATGTTTCTGCTGCCACACCACCAGACTGCAGAGCAGCTTTTCCCCCCAAGCTATCAGACTCTTAAACTTTAATTCATCCTCAGCACTGCTCACTCTGTTATATTGTGTCAAAATAAATCTACCTACCTATCTACACACACAACATATGATTAATTATATATTTAAAAATGGTAACATATAAAATAAAATAAAACAGTTGTTACATATATATATATATACAGACACGTATATACCCAGAACATTCCCCAGTGCGTTTTTTGAATTTGCATCTGGGGTGAATGTAAACAGCAGCAACCAGATGATAATATGAAAGTTTCATCTTCACAAGAAACAGTCTGACATTTGGGTCCATCTTGACTGCGTTTGAGCACCAAGCATCATCAATGTAAAACACAGAGTCAACCTCCTCCAAACATGGACCACCTGCTGAGTGCTTGATCCGAGATGTTGATGGAACAGTTCTATGTAACGATGTGGGCTCAACAGTCTCTGATTGCCGTTGCTTGGTCAACATGAGTCCATTTTGTCCAGAACGGACCTTTAGGAGCAGCCTTAAGTCAAAGCTGGGCCAACATGGCTCCTATCCCGTCTCTTTTTCTCTCCTCTGTGCAATCATCGCACCCACCGTGGTACCTGGTCTGGTTGGTTGGGCTGAGTGGATTGTGGTCCGCTGCTCCTTAATCCAGATTAAAGAAACTTCTCAGTTACCTATCATCTACCTTCCTACACAGCCTTCTCCAGGTGAAACAGACAGACCTCCAACGACAAAGATTTTATTGAGGGAAATGAGGAAGGAATAACAGACAACATTGAATGTAAGTAGGTATTATTTTGGCAACATATATATATATATCTTTTTTAGTTATGTGCCATGCACCTTTGGTCACATCAGGCTGGGGTGATAACAATGGGGAATGCTGGGGTACAGGCACAAAAGTCTCAGAAGTTAGGGGAGGGGCAAGGAAAAAGGATGCAGAGTACAAAGGGCACTTTGTTCTATCATAATTAATTAATTAAGTGCATTTTATTTTTGTACTGTTCATGCTAATTACTTTTTTATAAATAAAAAAACAACATTTTCTGTATTTGATGATTACAACAGAAAACCTGCTCCAGTTATTTATTTATTTTTATATTTCAGTTCATACTGGGGATCACCCAGTTATTATGATTCATCCTCTGGGACTATGAATAATCTGTACCACATTTTGTGCCAAACCATCTAGTAGATGTTGAGATTTCACTGAATAAGCCTGCTGACCTGCTGGTGGTGATGGAAGAAAAGCCAGGGCATTACCAAAGTCATTCTACCAAGATGGCGCCGCAGACGGCCGCATCGGGATTACGCTCCGTAGTGCTTTTTGTGATTTTGTTGATTAACGCTGTTTTCTGCCGTCCCTCTCTGGTAAAAGTTACCAGAGAAGAGCTCTTAAACATTGGACTTTCAGCTGCTCATACTATTCCACCGCTCTTTATTGACCCTGGAACTTTCCCGGAGTTATTAGTTGGAGGAGCGGCAGCTCTGTTTGGGATCCTCCGGAAACATCGCAGGGGAAAACATGCAGGCACGCTGGTTAAACTAAGACAGCGGGGATTTCGCACTGCGCTCCCTTCAATCCACCTGGCAAATGTCCGCTATCTGGCCAACAATATGGACGAATTGCTGCTCCTCAACAGAACTAACTCGGATTTCTGCAGATATGCTGCCCTCTGTTTCACCGAATCCTGGCTCACCCAGCAAATCCCGGACAGCGCACTTTACCTACCGGGATTTAATCTCATCCACGCGGATCACGAAGGGAGCTCACGGGAAAAACACGGGGAGGCGGACTCTGTTTCTCTATAAACGAAGGTTGGTGCACAGATGTCACAGTGTTGAAGAAATCATGCAGGCCTCACCTAGAGACATAATTTATAAACTGTAAACCATTTTATTCACCACGGGAGTTTTCCCTCGTTTGTTCTAGTCGCTGAAATCTGCTAAACCTGTTGTAAAGACTGTGAAAAGATGGACCAACGAGTCAAAACTTTAGTTACAGGCCTGCTTTGACTGCACTGACTGGAGTGTTTTTGAGGCTGCAGCCACTGATCTGGACAAACTAACTGACACTGTGACATCTTACATCAGTTTTTGTGAGGACATGTGCGTGCCGACTAAAACCTTCCGCACATACAATAACCAAAAACCCTGGTTCACAGCGAAACTCAGGCAGCTTCGACAGACCAAAGAGGAGGCCTTCAGAAGTGGGGACAGAGTCTTGTACAACCAGGCCAGGAACACACTGACTAAAAAGATCAAAGCTGCAAAGAGGTGCTATGCTGAAAAGCTAAATAACAGCTTTGCAGCCAACGACCCTGCGTCAGTGTGGAGTGTGGAGCAGTGTGGAGCGACTTGCAGACACTCACAAACTACAAGAGACCATCCCCCAACACTGCTGGTACTCAACGACTGGCAGACGAGCTGAATGGTTTCTACTGTAGGTTTGAAAAGCCCAGAGTCACACCTCTCCCCCACTCCAACTCCATCTTCAAACAGTCACCTTCCCCCTCTGACCTCTCACCTGCACTCAAGATCTGTGAAGAGGATGTGCGCCACCTCTTCCAAAGGCAGAAGATCCGGAAGGTTCCTGGACCTGACGGTGTCTCACCATCGTGCCTGAAAATCTGTGCGGACCAGCTGGCCCCCATATTCACTCAGATCTTCAACAGATCACTGGAGCTGTGTGAAGTTCCCTCCTGCTTCAAGTGCTCCCCAGTCATCACGGTCCCCAAAAAACCCTCCATCTCTGGACTAAATGACTACAGGCCCGTCGCCCTGACATCTGTAGTCATGAAGGCCTTTGAAAGACTGGTGTTGGCCCACCTGAAGGACATTACAGGCCCTCTGTTGGACCCCCTGCAGTTTGCCTACAGGGCTAACAGGTCAGTGGATGATGCTGTCAACTTGGGTCTGCATCACATCCTGCAACACCTCGACTCTCCAGGGACATATGCAAGGATCCTGTTCATGGACTTCAGCCCGGCGTTCAACACCATCATCCCGGACATCCTCAGCACCAAACTCACCCAGCTCACTGTGCCAGCCTCCACCTGTCAGTGGATCACACACTTCCTGACTGACAGGAGTCAGCAGGTGAGGCTGGGAAACATCACATCCAGCTCCCGGACTATAAGCACTGGCGCCCCCCAGGGGTGTGTGTTCTCCCCACTGCTCTTTTCCCTCTACACCAACGACTGCACATCAGGAGACCCATCTGTCAAACTCTTGAAGCTCGCTGACGACACAACAGTCATTGGCCTCATCCAGGACGGTGACAAGTCGGCCTACAGATGGGAGGTTGATCAGCTTGCTCTCTGGTGCGGTCAGAACAACCTGGAGCTTAACACGCTCAAAACTCCTTCAGGTTTCTGGGTTCCACTATATCCCAGGACCTGAAGTGGGAGCCCAACACTGACACCATCATCAAGAAGGCCCAGCAGAGGATGTACTTCCTAGCTCAACCTGCCTAAGGAGCTCCTGATCCAGTTCTACACAGCCATCATCCAGTCTGTTCTCTGCACCTTCATTACTGTCTGGTTTAGATCTGCCACCAAAAAGGACAGGAGCAGACTACAACGGACAGTCAGGACTGCAGAAAAAATAATTGGTGCCAACCTGCCCTCCATTCAGGACTTATACATTTCCAGAGTCAGGAAACGGGCAGGAAACATCACTGCAGATCCATCTCACCCCGGACACAACCTGTTCCAGCTCCTCCCCTCTGGTAGGCGCTACAGAGCACTGTACGGCAAAACCAACAGACACAGAAGCAGTTTCTTCCCACAAGCCACTATGATGAACCGCTGATTTCTGACTCACTCTCAGGTACAATTCCTGTGCAATATTTATATATATTTATTCACCATTCTCTATTTCAGTGCTGTGCATACTATGTCATATTGTATATACTGTATACCAGTACACCTACCTCAGGTGTCATAAGGTCATAGGTCTTATTTATTTTTTCCAGCATCCTTTGCACTATGCTCCATCACACTGTGTACATGTATGCATGTATGTGTACCTGTATATCATATGTACATAATGAGAATAATAGTTTACTCTTGCATCCTTTGTACTCTGATCACTGCACTATCTGTCAATATGTCTATATTGTTTTGTTCATAGTGTGTATATTAGTGTTGTCTATACTGTAGCTTGTGTCTGATTTTATTATTGTGTTATGGTATTTTTGTATGAGTAAGCACATCATGAGCAATGTACAATCCTGAGTCAAATTCCTCGTATGTGTACACATACCTGGCAGTAAAGCTGATTCTGATTCCCTGTGCACCAAGAATGTATGTGCCAAATCTCATGGCAATCCACCCAATAGTTGTTGAGATATTTCAGTCTGGACCAAAATGGTGAGCCGACTGATGATCTTTGCCGTCCAATTAATCCACACTGATTTCCACCACCATTTGCTGTTTGTGTCCTCCTTGATGCATTTTTTAATTTGGAATATTATCAGTTTGCAACAGACAAGTGATAATCTGTCTGACGTCAAAAATACACCAGAAACGCTTCAAAACAGCTGGTCGTGTGTGTTTCCATGTATACACAGGTATATTAACAGCTACCCAAGTATATTTGGCGACCCATTTTAGAATTTTGCAGAGAAACACAGAACGACATCTAATCTGATGTAGCCTAACGTTATACGCGGACAAGGTAGAGATTTTAGATTACAGAGCGACAGTGAACGTGCCGTTGCAGATGTCAGTCAGTACTACGCTGGTTTCGATGCTGCGCACTTGCAAACGGAATAGCAGGTGAGTTTATTAAACACAGCGACTTTAAAAGGATACTGCTGATGGAGAAAATGAGCAGGGCCGATACTCCTGCAGGGAGACACAGAAAGAGGTGGAGCAAGCTGCTAGCTATGCAGAGAGAGAGAGTGTGGGGAAAAGACAAGTGAAGAGAAAGGGGGCAGATTCTAGTAGTGAATAAACACTAAAATAAGGTGGAAAATGACCTAGAATAACATACTAGAAATACAAATAGGCAACAGGCATTTACATCGCTACCGCTACACCCATCCGTCCTCGCCCCCCACTCCGCCAGCCCTGCCCCCACTGTCTAAATTGTGTCGGATTTGCTTGGTTACACAGGCCCTTTTTATATATAGTCTATGTGTAACACCCCCAAACTAGTTCCCAATTGACCAACTAGTGTATAAAATAAGCAGGCAACAATAGAACACGCTGTACAAAATATAACCTCCAAATTTATTTGTATAAAATAGACATGCAAAGGGTTAAAACAAGACTGAGGCTAAGATAGTTAAAACGAGAGTTCAAATGGGGGAAACTGTTAGTTAAACGGAACTGCAGTTTGTCATGGCTGGGTGTGCTCAACTTCGTCTTCCTGCGTGGGCGAAGCCAAACACAACAGGAACGGGTCTGCTGTTGGTCACAGGCTGGTCGGTTGTAGCCTCACTGCTTGGGCCTCTGGTAACTCTACTAAGTAGCGGTGGCTCTACACTGGCAGCTCACTCTAAGTGCTCATCCCTCACACTACCACTGCACTCAAAATTGGCTGATACAGGTCTACCCCGTTACATATGCACAGGCTCTGACAGTGTAGCAGCCCTAGGTGAGATTTGAAATTTGCCCCCCCAGCAGCCGAACTCATAATTGTAGCATTATAGATGAACAGCCAAGACAATAATCATGGTCAATAACGAAGAAATGTGATCAGCCTCCATATAGTCTTGTCAACCTCCACATCATAGCCTAAACTGGGAGACCAAACCCAACCTGGGATCTGGGAATGTGTCCCCCCCCATAAACTGTGTTTCAACCCAGAGACTGTTTTCTTGCATTGAATATATGAGGTAATTTTCCTGAAAGGCAAAAGCATTGGTTTAGTTTTAATGGTGGAGGGGACAAATTAAGAAGAGGGACTGGGGGTTCTCCCCCAGGAAGTTTCATGCATTAAAGACTTAATTTCCTGCATTCTGGTGAAAATTTCGGCACCAATTTATGGTTTATCTATATAAAAGGAAAAACAATATTCAGACGGCAGGCTCTCAGGCATTCTGCAGCTATTGCTTTTAAACATGTTTTCTCCTGTAGATCTACTTTTCTAATTTAAAAAAAATCCCTGCTGAGTCAGCACACATGCGTAGTCTTCTTAAGACTAATGTGCAAGGAATAAATAATTTTATTCCTTGCACATTATGAGCCCCAGTGCCACCGCTCATTATTCTGGATTTGTTGTACCTAAATAAAAAGTTTTGTCACAGCTCAATTGGATGATTGTGAAAGTCATTCTTTTTTTCATTATTGCTAAAGTAGTTGCCTTTAAATCTTAAGGTCTTTGAGGGTGAACTGATCTTCACTGTGGACTGTTCATTCATTGTAGACATTGAAAATGAACTCCAGGATGTAGCTGTCCACAAATACTGTACAGCATGTAGCCTAAGGAACAATCCTTGTCTTATAGCAGACATAGACCATTGAACTGGTTACCTTAGCCATCATCGAAACAATTGCCCCCCCTGAGAGATTTGTCAGGAGCCACCACTGCTTTCTGGGCTACACTGTTGTTAACTCACACACTTGGCCAGTTGAAGCCTGTGTCTCAGTATGTTGAGCTGAGGTATATAAAATAAAATAAAAATAATGGAACAGCTCTTAAAATGGTAGCAGAGATTCTCCTGAAGGAAAGTGCCAAGGGGAAGTGAATGAGGACAGATTAAAATGACTAATGAAGCAGAGCTTTAGTCATCTGTGCTCTCCCCTGTCCTTCCCAATGATAGAGAGACCTTTGACCTTCCCCCTCCAGACAAAACCGAAGAGGGGGTGAAAATGTATTTACTAAAGGCATATTTACCTCCCCCACTGAATCTCCAATCATTGATTTTGTTCTGAGAAAAAAACTTGTTCTGTCTCTGTCCTTCACTTCTTTTCCTTACACCTATTTTTTTGTAACATCATTCTCTGTTCATAGCAATATCGTCACTGACCTTTAAACTACTCACCGTTGGTTGCTTGTAATTTTGTGATTAACAATCTGAGCTTTTTCTACTGCTCCATATATTGCAAGTCACTCTGGATGAATGCTTCAGCCAAATGCCAAAATTGTAAATGCAAATGAGACAGGTACAAGCACTAAAATATGAACAGATTTGATTACTGCTAAGAGCAGGTGGTGCCTTTGTGTGTGAGTGTGTGTATTTGTTTGTGTGCGTGTGTGTGTGTGTGTGTGTGTGTGTGTGTGTGTGTGTGTGTTTTAGAGGGGTTGGCTGTCAGAGGTGCATCTACATTTAGCAACATCTGTTTAAGTGAATATAACATTTAGGGTTTTAAATAAGATCCTACATATTTTATCTTTTTGCATCATGTGAATCATCAATGCATATGTTGCTCCATTAGTTTGACCAGCACTATAATGCTCCATCTCTTTAGGCTTAACTACAACAAATATGCAGAAGAGTGTACACGCGCATGTGCGTATGTGTGTTTGTGTGTGTGTGCATGCGGCCCGTGCAGGGCTCAGTTGGACATCAAATAATAGGCCGTCATTAATCTCTGTCACACTCTCCATGGACTCGGGAGTGTGTGTTTGAGTGTGTATGTGTGTGTGTGCATTAGAAGGAGGGGGAATGGGGGCTAGGTCAAGTGTGTGCGTGTGTGTGTGTGTGTGTGTCTACTCTAGAGATGGACTAAATGTGAACAAGACAAAGGAAGGGTTATGGGCTTTAGAACAATTTCCGAGGGATGTGTGTGTGTGTGTGTGTGTGTGTGTGTGTGTGTGAGAGTGTGTGAAAAAGTGACATATGGACGATGCACATGGGTCTAGCCACAGCATGTCATTGAGGATATCTTATCTGTGAGTGAGTGGCAGCAGTATGAATGTTATCTCTTTTTCTGAAGTTGTTATTATGTTCCCTCAGTCAGAGCCACTGTGACACGTTCTTTCTGTCTGACAAAATCACGAGTGTCACCTTCCTCTCTGTCTTCCTCTAGCATAAAATACTGTTTTCTTCTCACAAAGACGTACTTTTCTGTAGAGGATTTTATTTAAAACTAGGCTGTGTAAGAGATGTGCAGCGCGATCATACGTATCCCATATGTTTAGCCAGTGACTATATAGGTGTTTTCCTACATGTTCAGGCTGTTATAGGAGTTATACGTTTTCTTTATAAGGTGGTTGTTAAACGATTATAATAGAACTTGTTATTCATCAAATTTTCTTATTATAGAAGTAATATGAGTGTAACTTGAAAATGTTATATTTTGTCGTTATAGTAAATAGCAACAGTGTTTGTTTACAGCAGTGGAAGAGTTGCTCCAGTGGGGCGGGGTGTGGCAGGTTTCTCCACCAATCAGCATCACCCTTCCCCGAGCAAGCGCTGAAGAGGCGGAACTTGTGGCTCTATCAGCCAATCAGCGTGTACCTTCCTCAGTGCTGGGAGAAGTTAGCTGTCGGCTGGCAGTCTGGTCCGGAGCCACGATGGATGCAGTACCATGCCTTCTGGTCGTCCTCCTGTTCTGGACAAGGATACAAGAAAAAAACGGTGAGTGCCCTCAGATGTACAATAGAGAGTTGTGTTTTGTGCTTCACAAAAGTTACACTGTCGGGTCAGGACAGTTCCGCTAGAAAAGGTCTTTGTTCAAGAAGCCTGAAGAAGCAGTGTGTGTCTAACTAAGATGGCGCAGGGTCGGCGGCCAGCCTCCTGCTCCCTGTCTGAGGAATGTTTATTGTCTGGGAAAAAAAGGAGCAGGGAGCTAAAAGTCACATTGGGTTTAAAAGGACCGACGGCTATAGCTCAGGATCAAAGCTGGCCCCTCTTTGGCTAGGTTTTGGTCACAGCTTTTGGATTCTACTTTGCCAACAAAAAGCACCGGAGTCCGTTCAATAGTCCTCAGTTTCGTATATACAAAGTTGGCAGCATCACTGAGTTGATGTTTGCTTTTTGTCAAGCAGTGGTTGTTCATTTACCTTGTGAGTGGAGCCTGTCCCCTAGTAGTTTTGTGGAGCACATAATTGAACTGCATAAGTTTGTTGCCTCAGGCTGAATGCTTGTCTTGTTTCCTGTAATGTTTGTTCCTCGGTTGCTGTTTTCTCATCTCAGATGCTGTGACAATAACGTTCTTGGCTTGGGTTAAGTTAACAGATGTTTGGAGTCTTTAAGTAAAGTGGGCAATTAAATTCCTGACTTCACGTTATTTCTCGAGCTAATATTTGTTTTCCAGCCTGGTAGATTTTGTCTCTAGCTTGCTACCCTCTTTCTGGTTAGTAATATGCTGCAAAGAGCGTTCACTGGGACTTTAACTTGCTATGTGACACATACTCCGCATCACGTTAGCCTGCTAGCTGTTAGCTACGGCCATACCGCTGTTGAACTAACACGCTGTGTTTGGACATTTTTGTGTTTCTCTGTAACTTAAGAATACAGACACCGTCACGACTGTCAGGGTCTGGGAGTTTTTCGTGTGATAGGTGATGACTTTAGTCTTCATAGTTTAGAATTGTGGCATATAGCGGGTTTGCCCCACTACGGTTAAACAGCTGGATGTC
Source organism: Micropterus salmoides (assembly GCF_014851395.1). Taxonomy (NCBI): domain Eukaryota; kingdom Metazoa; phylum Chordata; class Actinopteri; order Centrarchiformes; family Centrarchidae; genus Micropterus; species Micropterus salmoides. The sequence continues at coordinate 26,969,093 of NW_024040040.1, read as the reverse complement.
AAAATATTAGAAACAGTTTCTTCAGCACTTCCTCTTCCAAACAGTTTAACAGTGTGCCAAACTCCATTCAGAATATACCAATTTAATCCTGCGTAGTACTATCGATGTCTTAAGCGAGTCATTTTACTCTTCTGGTGCATTTGGCATATACATTTCTGATCGGCACATCATTTTACTAAAAGTCGACTATGAAAATAGCTGTGCAGTGATAGTTGTGTGGAAGAAGACAGCAGTTGATTTTTATTTTATATATATATTATTTATTTATTTATTTAAGAAAACCTGTTAGATGTCATTCATTAATGCCGAATAACGGGACTCTCCTAAATCTGCACGGAAGAATCTTGAGTCATGTGTAATGGGGTGTTTATGCTTACCCATAAGCTCTACAGTATTGAATTACCCGGCTAGATTTGTGAATTGGATTTGACGTTTATAGCTCCTCATTAGAGGAAGCCACTGATACCAGTCACCACCGCCGCTACCATTCATGCTTGCTGTTGTTAACGATGAGATTTTTATTTTGCAGCGGAACTGTTAGTGTTTCCATTGGGCAGCGTATTGCAAATTAAAAGGCTTTTCTCATAGGTAGTGGATGGGTTTTTTCTTACTGACTGGCAGACTCATGCGTTTCCTTTGTGTGACATTCCTTTGTGTAGAGCGAGAGGGAGAGAGAGAGCCACATCATGAGTGTAGGGGCATGATTTTCAAACGGCATATATAAAGATCTCATCAGAACCTCCCCATGCCAAAAGCAGGGTGTTGTCCTTATATTTACCCCATCCCTGCCTCCAATGCAGGCTGGTTATTAAATTGATATGTTGGCTCAGGGACACACAAGAAGGGAGGGAATTCCATTCTCTTTGTCCAGCAATAGGATTGTCATGGCGTGGGTCCATGGCCAGAGCCGCATCATTTACATCAGAATAGAATTCAGTATTTTAGATGCAGATAATATGACCCACAGATTAGAAAAAGGAACGGGTGCACCAGCGCACATTTCAGAGGTTCTGTGAGTGACATGAATATCAAGGCTGTATATTAGATTTTATATACATTCACAAAATGATGGCTATGATTTAACCAGAGAGCACCTTCATTGACATCTAATCATGTCCTGTTTCTGTTGAGTGTTCAGGACCACACCCCTGCAGCACACACACTTGTATTAGAGGCATTCACGTACAGCAGTGTACTACACAAACAAAAGCATCTTTACCCATCCAAGTGCTGGCAGTGGGCTGAATTAGGTGGTGTCACTATTACTCTCCTCATTCTTCCAGCCGCAGTCATCCTCCCATCTAATAGGCTCTGTTCTCATGCTCTGTCACTTGTTTCTCCCCCTCAGCCCTCCAGTTTAATTTGTCTGCTCTGAGTCTTGTGCTTCTCCCCCTGCACCCTTTTTAGGCGTAGTAAGTAAATGGGCCATATTTAGCTGGAGTGGCTGGTATAAAGGGTGAGTGTCGTGTCAGCACTCTGAGTCAGATGCAAGCCACTGTCAAGGGAGACTCCAAATCAATCCTGACTGTCCCTGACAACAGAGGACATGGGGGATCCGTTTAGGATGTTATCTCAGCTGTTCTTTCTTCAGGGTTGTTACTAGGCTTCGGCGGTATCACAGTATTATGGTAAATCCCGACAGTATGGCCTCCAGCACAGTCAAATATACAGGCATTCCTCTTTCTGTTTAACTGATACGGAGATGCTATATTGAGCTGATGTGTTGTAGTGTACACCCTCAACGTGGGCAGGCGATGTCACTGAAACTGTCTGACATCATCTACAACACGATAACCCCGTTAACTTTTCCAGCAGCTGGTAAACAACATAAAAGCAATGGCAGATCCCTTAATCATGTCATGCGTGAGTGTTGCATAGTTTCACCAGAAGGTGCTCTGCAACTCCCTGTTCAAAACAGTGCTACACATCCACCACAAAGCAAAGCAGTCAGCCAAGCGGAGTCTTCTGGAGCATGCAGAAAAAACAACGGAGTGTAACTGTTACCGGTGAGTTGGTCATTTTTTACGTGAAATACATGACTTAAATAATAAAAATAGGCCTCATCACTTCTCCTCTCCTGAAAGCATTCATGAATCATGCTCACTAACCCTCGCGTTTTTAACTGGTTTTCCTCCCAGGTCACAGCAGTATGTTTAATGTTACAGTAGGTGAGTAGTGGAGGCTAGGCTACTGACAGACGTGATTGTAGATGTCGAGCTGCAGCTAACGATTTTACTCAAAGCTTCTACAGATTAATTTATCGCTGAATCGTTTAAGAAATATGTTTGCTTGACGGCGGCGCCCCCCCGCCCCAGTAATGGGAACAGCTGTTTAACTTAAGTCATGACTGTTATGGTGAGTGGATAGTGCCAAAGCAAGGATTATCAAGAGAAGGACAAGGAGCAGAATACCCTGCTGTGGCAGCCAGACCGTGTGGATTTTTAAATGGGAGTGATTTGGACTGTAGACGGGAGAACGGAGGGGACTTGGCGGCGCGTGCATGGAATGAACATCTTCTGGCGGCAACGTTATGGCGGCGTATATTAAAATTAATATATGCTGACTGTGACGTTGCAATCCCAAAACATTCCAAAATATTTTTTTTCGGCATGTAAATTGTCTCCTTTTCAATTTAATCGCCATTGGCCCCCCAGAACCCATACTGGTCGGGCTCTGTTCAGAATTAATAAATATACAAGAGAACAGCTCTTGCTCAGGCGGGCCTTAGGCCACTCCACTCTGCAGCAGCGCGAGCAGGGAACACTTGTAGTGCTTATGTGCTCTGACATAGGGCTGTGCGATATGACGATATCTATCATTTGACAATAGAAAAACGTCTATTTTTAACAATTATGGTCTATCATTTATTTATAATTGTGTTGCAAATTCCACACTTTACCGTAATATTTTGGTGAGGGAACAATGCTTTGCACCACAGTGAAGTTAATTTGAAGTTGGAATTCGACATCTATCGAATGTCCAACGTAAAACTAATATTCAACTTGAAACTAACTTCACTGTGGTCCGTTCTTATTATAATTGAAGGGAACCGCATGATGTCCCCAGAGACGCCCCTCTGGGACAGAAACTCCTTTCACTTTAGCTATGAAGGGGAAGATGAGCAAGGAGGAAGTGATGAGCTTTATGGTGGAGGGGTTACATCTCTTTGCTACCGTTGAGTTTGATGTTAAATGTATTATTGATATCTGCTCATTCACAGCAATATTCATGGACTTGATCCTCCTTTGATATTTTTACCCGAGTCAGAAACAGCTGACGGATCATTGATCATTCCTTGCTTAGAATATTGGAATCAGAACTGAGATTCATTTAAAACCGTATTCAATAATCATAATTGGAATCGATAAAATTGAAATGACATCCCTAACCGCCCTAACGACCAGACATGAGACTTCAAATAGGCTGAAAAATCTCTGCAGGCTGTCACTGCCTTCTGCCATGTTGCATGCTGCGCCTGCGTCTGGGAGACTGTTGCTAACTTTGGGTGATTCTGAACAGTACTCACTGTCAGTTTAAGGGTTAGTAAGTGCAGCAACTTAACAACACAGTTTAATGATATTAAAATTTGAAACAACAGTATCATTTGTGATTATTACTACTATTTATTCGTTATCCTTCTGTCACATACTGTACATATTTCCACACTATTTTTATATTTCTATATCATTATTTCTATTTCTTTAATACCTTGTTTAGCAACGTAAGCAACTGTAACAAAACACATTTCCCCTCAGGGATCAAATGAAATATTTCCGATTATGTTCCAGATATAAGACTGAGACATTAATGTGCATGTAAACATACTTGTGTGTCATTATGGAGATACTGTCCAACAGCTCCATACTAGTCTGCACACTGGTGTTTTGAAGCATTCTTAATTTTGTCATATTCCACTACCACTCAAAGGAAGGTTAGAATAGTTGAAGCGTCCTCTGGGGACAGCCAGTCATTGAAATTTGAAATGGAGGCTTTAAAATTTACTGAATTCTCTAGGGATGTCGGTGTACTCTGAATTTTTATTTTTTCTAATTTATTGGGACATATATTGTACTAAATGTGCTCTGTAGTTGAAACCAGTGTTCACTCCTAGAAAAACACCAACAAATAAGGAAGGAATATTTTTCAGTTAGGCAGCAGTCATGGGATTTTTCATGCAGGCCACTGTGGGACTTCTGCTTCCTCTTTTCTGGAGGGTTTAAAAGAGATATTGTGGTGTTTTTTGCCTTGGTAATGTAAAAATTACATGGAGACTGCAGAAAGTCAATGTTTTGCACTTCCTGTTTTTGTTCTAGTCCCCCATCTCCAGCTGCTGGGGACTGTGTCCGTTCTGTGTTTCTGTGACATGCTTGTGTAGCGTTGTTTTTCTGGGTGCAGAGTGCTGCCACTGTCAATACTAGCAGTAGAAGAATGCCAGGCATGCGGGTGACCCTGGACGCCTGTTGTCCCGGCCTAAGGATCCAAGACTAATTTGAGAGGTTGCAGCCATGCCAGTGACCATCGGATTCAAAGGCACCAATGCGTTAATGAATGGCCCCCCACTCTGCTCTCCTTCATAGGGGAGCCGGGGAATCACAAGCTCTGATTCTATGTTTATGAGAGCTGAAAGTTTTGCTTGTTCATGTCAGATTGGGACAAGAATTGGAACGAATTCCAAGTTAGTTAATCTCTGTAGACTCTGGAGCTCAGTTCCAGCTCAGCTTCTACTCTTTCTACCTACAGATGTTATAGATACCTCCACACTACTACACTGCTGACAATAATTAAATGAATATTATTAAGAATGGCACACCCGGTCTACCACAAGTTAGACTTTGTGCACTGTTTGTCCAAAGACCTGGACAGACCTGCATCTCAAACATGAAGCCTCCGCCCTAACCTCCTTCGACCAAGACAGAGCACACCATATTGCCTTGCCTGATCTCGTTTGCTTCTTCCAAAGAAATGCAGCGACTTTCTCAGAATGCCATTGGCCCCCTTTACACCAGGCATTAAAATGTGTTTTGGGGGATCAGATTGCAATCAAATAGCGCTTGACCTCATGAAAGTACAGGTGGAAATGCACCAAAGATGCAGTGAGGACGGACTGTGATCTGATTGACCAAACCACCTCTGGAGGTGGTCAGGGATGAATTGTGACCATATTGAACAAAAGTGTAAATGAAAAGTGTCCACATACAACAACTACATGAAATAAAGAATAAATGACCAATAATGTCTGAATATTTTATTACTCTTGCAAGGAGATCACACTGGACACAGAGGCAGTGCCTTCTGTCAAGAGTATGACGCACTACTGTATCAGTGCAAGCGTCTTCTACAAAAGCAGAACAGAGGTCACAGCTGTTTCAGACAGGATGTGGAACTCGTGTAGACACACAAAGAACTCTCACCTGCCGGTGACCTGACCTTTGACAGGTGTATGTCAACGGTTGGAACGCTGTGCACAAACAAGTCATACATTTGTGTTACCGGGATAGGAAAATAAATGACTAGAGACATAGAGGTCTCAGCTAGGTCAGAAACAGAACCACGCTAAGATCAGTTAGTTGTGTGAGGGTTTAGACGTGGGTCATGTTACAGACCTGGCTGAGAAATGCGTGACATTTAAACATCAAATTATGATTTTATAGAGCCGCAAGTACACATTATATAAGAACAACAAATCTTAATAGGTGACAAACGGATATTTTGCTGCACTAAATTTCCTGTCAACAGCTGTCCAGAGATGTTGCTGTTTATGAAGTGAAGACACACATTTCAAGCAACAATTGCCATGGACCAAACAAGAAAAGCAAACTTTTTGGAAGACGACATTGCTGCGATGGTAGAAGAGACTGAAGCCAGACAACACGTATTATTCAGTGGACTAAATAGTGGGTTTACACCAAGCCGAACACGTAAATTCATAAAGCTAACGCAAAGTCCATCAAAGTAAGGTTCTAGAAATACTATTTTTATGTGGTTTTCTGGTATTACTGTACACCAGTTTTGCACCAAGGCCTGCCCTTCACTTGGCCTCTGATTGGCTAACCCTAACATTAACTAACAGAGGCAACGAGTACTAGCCAGTTTTCTGTGTAAGTCATATTTGAGATCAAGCTTGATCTTAAGTCCTTTTCATAATGAGACCCAGGCGTGTTGTGGACGTAGAATGCGGGGCCAGGCGCCGGAGCAGCCAACCAGACTGAGCTGTGAGTCAGCTGCTTTAAACTCTCCTTTCTGGCCTCCATTAACTTCCTCCGGTGCTCTCCACCCCCACCTCTTCCACTGCCCCTGCTTCACTCCTTCAGGAGGGTTTCTCTCTGTTTGTGTGTGTGTGTGTGTGTGTGTGTGTGTGTGTCTCCGCCTTGGATGTGACGTAGTCATTTCAGAGACCGCCCTTCAGTTGGGACTGTCCAGCATATTTTATGTTGAGTAGATGGCGAAAGAAGTACTAGGTGGTTTTCAGGTGAAATGGGATTTGTCAGGGCCCGTGCACATATTTTTAGGAAGATGAAAACAGCGATGTCCATATGGTAAGGGTATGACTCTGGGCTACAATGCAACTATAAAATATTTATAGATTTCTATACATTTTTTTTTTTTTTCTCACTGACTGCTTACTAATATTAAAAAATCGCATTTGTAAGGATCAATAAATAAAATAAACCTATTACTTCCATCACTGGTTTAGTTTTATATCAGTCCATCCTCAAATACTGGCATGTTGTCAGTAAGAAATAAAATAAATCAGTAATGCTCCATCATAAGATTCTGACCTGTTGATAATTCCTGATCTGCAGACCCAGGAAAGCAGTGTTCTTTAAGACACAAAGGAACAGAAAGAAGGAAAGATCAGAGAAAGTACATATGAACAGGTGTTAACCAAGCCCTCTGTGGTGCCGTAACGATGAGTCGGAGTATCCTTTCTGCTGTAGTGGATTAGCCAGACGTGGAAGCAGAGCCTCATTGCAACAACAGACAGCCTTGCCCTGTCTAGCTGACATACTGTCATCTGTGTGAGGAAGAGGACTTTTGGAAGATGACGATGGTGATTATTTAGTTTGGACTCCTTGATCAAGGGCTCATCCTTGAACTCTGTAAATTTGTGTGTGGATGCGGTGCCTGGGTTGGAGCAGCTGGCAGGGTGCAGGCTGACTAACCTTTAGGTCAAGCTGCTGCATATTTATAAGCTCAGCAACTCAGACAGATGTACCCCTCCTCTCCCGTACTCAGTCTGTATGGCCATCCACACCTTCTTCTTTGTTTAGCTGGAACAAAAAGCTGCCTCAGCTTTATTTCCTCTTTTGTGGTAAAACAAACAGGTTGCACGGTGCACACATTGTTTTCATGAGGATGTGTTGCAGTTGATGCAGCTGTCAGCAGAGACTGTCTCCAAATATTTTGCAAATGCAACACAGTAAAAACAGCTATGACATAGTGTGCTAAGGCCAATTTCTCCATTTTCAGCACATAATTTTTGCATCATTGATAACCTGTATTATTTAGAAAATCAATTTGCAGACATACACACATCGATAGAAATAGTAATTTCTCTATATCAAAGTAGTACTGCTGTCATGTCCTGTCTTTCTGAAACTCAAGTTAATGCAGATTTTGTGTGTGGCATGTTGCTTTACTTCTGACAGGCATTTCTTGCTACCTCTCCACTCTAAGCTTCCTGTTCAAAACTGGGTTCACTCGGGTCTGGGGCAGTGAGCTCCTTTGCCCAACACACACATGCATAAAGAGAACACATGTGGTATGGACAAAAGCTTACCTTAATGGGGCTGGATGGATATATGGGGGTGGGTGGATAGTGCGGGTGGGGCCATGACCTATGGAAATGACTGTGGGAGCTGAAAGGGCCCACTGAATAAGGGGGAGTCAAGTCAGACAGACAGGAAGATTGACGGAATGGAGTGGGGGTAGGGCAACATGTGGACAGGAACATGTAGACCCATTGATGTGTGTTGGTATATTATAGCTTTCCTTCTGACCTTGAGCGTAAGCGAAATTATGTTAAACATAAATGTGTTGTGATATTTCTGTGTAGCCTGCTGGGTCACACTGTTGTATACTTTGGGTAAATGAAGTAGTTGCATCGGCGAGATAAGTTTATACTTGCTTATACTTTTTTTTTTTTTTTAAGTTTTGCTTAATCCTGTTTACCCCAGGGACATTAAAATAGAAAATAACAACAACAGGGTTTATAAGCATAATGCCACATTGGAGAGCAAAGAGATTGTGTTTGCCATGGTGGTAAAGGTAATTAATTTAGCGCATGACTGGGGTGAGAAGAGAAGTGTTGTCCATGTGACTGCACATACGACTAATAGCACTCCTTGGGTGAATTAGATGAGGAGCTGCAATTTTTACTAAATGATTATGTTTTTGTCATTAAGACCTTCATCCTGGATACTCTGCAAATGATGCACATAGGATACAGTCCATCAGTGAAACACAAGGGCCCAGTGTCCCACAGCAATTATTTGACCACCACTTTCAAGCTGGATGTTCTCTTTCATTTGCCCAGTCGGGCACGTGGGTCAGAAATGTACTTGTCTCTATCCAAATGTATTGGTGGTTATCAAATAACAACAAGATTAAAGTTAATTGTTCTGTTTAATCTTTATAAATAATAAAGTCAATGAATCAGAACAAGGACACCGTGTGTCAGAGATCCAAAGTAACAAAGATTCTTACAGCCTTTTACTGCCATTTCTTTGGGAGTAGAGATGGTTATTGATGGTTTTATGATTGATTTTATCGAATGGGCTTCTAATTCGTTTGGTTCTCCATCGATGCTCTTGGTTCTCATTACTAAATAATTGGTGTTGGGCTAATCTGTGGCAAAGGGCCCCTCTTCTTAGTTAGGCCACTTATTCTTGGACCAGAAATGTTCTGAATTCCATTGTGGTTAATTTCTCTCTGTACCAAAGTTCTGATAATACAGTGATGCATTTGAAAAAGTCTGGCTTACGTGGGTAAATTGTTTCTGTTGAAACGTGTGTTCATACTGAACAATCTTTTGTATCAGTAAAGCTGTATGCACATATTTAAGAGTATTGGAGCTGCGTGGGTATTGAAAACCTTGGCTCTACCACTGTGCTTTTTGTGTAGTGATGGGGCTTTGCACAGAAAGAATTATTACAGACAGTCAAAGTCGACCAATCGATGGTATGTTGAATAAACATGATGAAATACTTTCATAATTGGCCTCACAGATTGCTTTTATTTCTATGTTTGGAGAGACGTGTCTGAAGTTCTGTCTTTTATCTGCTTGTGTTTTTATATTTAAAAAAAAAAAAAACCAAAATCTGCCAGTTTGTTATTTGTCCTTATTGGCAAAGACTTACTTGACAGTAGCTTCATATACAGGGGAGACGTGTTCCTCAAAAGGTTTGTCAAGTTCAGAGGCATTCTGGTTACAGATGAAGCGAGGCTGAGATGTGAGCTGGGTGACTCAGGTGGGACTGTTGTTTAATTCAGGACGGCGTTTGAAATGTCTAACAGCGCTGCTCTTACAGATCTCAGGAAAGCAAAGCACTGAACATTTTGATTCTCATTGAAAGTGCCTCATGTCAAACTTTTTAAATTTGTGGAGCCTCGAACAGGCCTTTGTTCCACACTCACACAGAGGAACATGTGAGTACTTGAAAATGTACAGTGTTCATTTGAAATGATATTGCCTTATCCAGAGTGGTTGCAGACTGGTAAAACTGGGAAGGGGGCCCCTATTAAAACTCCCCCTGAGTCTTACGCCCCATCCACACTACTACGTTTTCGTTTTAAGACGTAGGCGTAGGCGAATCCGAAGGCTAGTGTTTTAGTGTGCACAGGTGAAAGCGGAGGATGCAGTCTACGCTCACATTTGGCTTCCTGATTGGGTCTCCTCAGTCATGCAAAGCAAAAACAGAATGCTACTGACACTGTTTTTGTTTACAGGGAAAGAGAATACAATACAACACAAACTTAGAGTATATTACTGTCAATGTTTCCCCTACATTGATTTATCTATGGTGGCCCACCACGATATCAACACTGACCACCACGTATTATTTCTTTGCTGCCACAATATGCTCGAATGTTAACGAAATGAACTGAGCTCATCCAAAGTCAACTGCTCCCGATCAGAGCAGCATCTGGTGTGACTCCGGGTGTTTACTCCTGCAGAGCTCAGCAGTCTGTCAACATTAGAGTTCCTGCAATATCTAAACCCTAAACTAACTCCCACGCCGTCCTGCATTCGCTCTGCTGAGGCTCTGCTTCAGACATCCCTACACCGTATGCCTGGCAGCAGAATAATAGGCTCTTAGAGTACAGTCCCAGCTTCCAGTAGATTGGTAGTACTGGAGGAGCCCACACGCTCACTGGAGTGTGCAGGCTTCATTTTGTTTCATTGACAGTGTCTGCTCTGCTGACTTTCTCGGACATCAGCAGTACGTTTTATAAAGTCGCCGAAAAGACACAGAACTTGTCTTTTGGATTTTTCCAAGTTCACAGCAGCAGGTGTGCTGCATGCAGAGGAGGCTTGTTAATGACTGTAGAGCCAAAGTCTTCAATACCCTTAAATGTATTCATACAGCTAAGTTAAATATCCACTTGTCTTCTAAAATCATACCAGATAACACCTCTGTGTTTTTTCTGTGTTCTCAAGTAAAGTCTATATGTTGGAAACTGACATATTTATAAGTAAGTGAGGAAGGTGAATGGACCTGGTAAGGAAAAATGAAAATGTCTGCTACTTGATTCAGCTATTGTACTATACTATGAAACAGTTACCATAGCCCTGATCCATCTGAATTCTATTCCGAAAACAAGCATTTCAAAAGTCGTTTGCTTATCGTCAGACTGCAGACAGCCATGACAAAGCATGAATTCAGACATTAAACACTAGCATCATGATGTAGTTATTTCAGCGTCCTTTTGACCTATAATTAAATTGCAAGAAAACCTGTTTTGGTTCATACCGCTGCTGACTTGCAGCATTTCTACCTGTACTCTGGAGTAATGCAGTTTACCAAGCATTCTGTGGATCTGACTCAACCTAAGAACTAATCATAAAAACATACAATTTCTTGTATATGATGATTAAAACTCTGGCAAAACATAGCGATGGCAACAGAAGCTCACAGCAGAGTTTGGATGAATGGACCTTGATGGTTTGGCCCTCGGTTTTCCACTGCAGCACTTCACCCTCTTCTCCTCTTTATGCTGCAGACAGCCTGTGCACAGAGTGCTAGATAATTCAATTACTGCCTTGGACATTTCAAGGCTGTGTGTGTGTGTGTGTGTGTGTGTGTGTGTGTGTGTGTGTGTGTGTGTGTGTGTGTGTGTGTGTGTGTGTGTGTGTGTGTGTGTGTGTGTGTGTGTGTGTGTGTGTGTGTGTGTGTGGTGTGTGTGTGTGTGTGTTGTGTGTGTGTGTGTGTGGTGTGTGTGTGTGGTGTGTGTGTGTGTGTGTGTGTGTGTGTGTGTGTGTGTGTGTGTGTGTGTGTTTGCCCAGCTTTGTGTGACTTTATGGTTTTTGCGTAGGGGTTGTAGAATTGAATTGCTATTGATTTGTGCAATGCGAAGCCATTGTCTTTTGCCGTTTCTCTTTCCCTCCTGCCCTCTGCTGTAAATCGATGTATTAGATTAAACTTTATCTTCTCTTTTCATTTGAAGCCTCTCCTGGGGTTTCCTCCATGCTGCGCTGTAGCCACTTAAAGCCTGGCCACAGCAATCTGCTTTCTTTCTCTCACACTTTCTTTCCCCTCGTCTTACTCCCAGCAGCGTTTAGAATAATAGCTTTAGCCCTAATCAGATTGTCCAGAATGGCATCAGGTTCATTTAGAGGAATTATAGATGTTCAGTGACTGCACACTACATGCCTCCCAGGACCTGTACAGACCTTGTGTTTTGGATCTGGATACATGCAGACTGAGTTTCAAATAAAGAGAGACAGGTTGTAGTTCACGCCAGGCCTTGGACTGTGTCTGAACTGCATCTGGCCTGGGTGCCTAAGAGCAGTGTTTCCCCTATATGCATTCAGGAGTGGCAGGGCGCCGCTGCTGAATCATGACCGCCGCTACTACAATTTCCCACGATCATTAAACTATGCGCTACAAATGTTTTCACTCGCACACTGTGCGAGCACGGTAACACTCAATGCTTGGATAGCCTCCTCTTATCGTTCTATACAAAACATCTACGTGACAGATGCTGTTATAAGAGAAGCGTAACTCCTGTAAGGAATTGGGAGGTATGTAGCGAGTGTTTGTTTTCCGAGCGGCAGAAAGTGACGGTGAACGCGAGCAAAGGAAAATATTCTGGCAGTAAATGTACTGTGTCTGTTACAGAGCTTCTCAAGACCAAGTCTGTCTGTCTGTTTCCCCAACTGCTGGAAAAGTGAAGCCTGATGGCGCTACTAACATCTCCCCTCCCCTTAAGACTGCGCAGCTGAGCAGGAACGCTTCTACAGTAGGCTGCATCTTTTGGCTGCTATGTAACTTAACATTAGCTCAATAGAAAGTAACTGGTAGCTGTATTTTTATATTACCTACTTTTCCAATGTTGAGAACATCAGGTACAAACTGAGAGTCAACTGGCATAGCCTTCAGCGCTGTCCTGTACAGACTGATTCAATTATTTTTCAGTTTTCAGATGAGTCTGAAAATGTGGTTGTTGAAAAAGAGAGTGCGATGGTGACTAATTAGGGCCTGAACACGACCGTGCGAGGTCCCTATTGAATTTGCTAAGAGTGTGTGTGTATGTGTATATATATATATATATATATATATATATATATATATATATATATATATATATATATATATATATATATATATATATATATATATATATATATATATATATATATATATATATATATATATATATATATATATATATATATATATATATATATATAAAAAATGCATTTCTTCTTCTTCGTTGCATGATTTAGAATAATAAGGTGAGAAATGGGTCTGTTCTGAGTTCATCCTGCACTGCAGCAGCTAATAAAGTCCATTTAATCCCAAAAACGCTTTTCTTTTAGGCAGGCTGGAGCAGAAAACAACTCACCTTTCTCAAGTTGTACAGTAATGTCACATGTGTATGAAGGTGGATCAAACAAGCTAATCTTAAATGTCAAAGTAGAGAGGAGCCTAGTAGGCCTATTTATTTTCATTCATTACACAATATGAATAAGCTATGCAGACAGTTGTAAAGAAAGAACATCTTTTTCTTCTGTTCTCTACTTGTTATAGTTACACAGTATTAGGGGTGTGGGCTGTATTAAAAGTATCCACTGTTCTCCCATGCTCTAACACACAGTAACGATGAAATGTGTGCTGTTCTCACATTCTTCCTCTGTATGTACACATAAACAACAAGGCAGGGAAATATAAAAGGAATTTATTTTATAGTTTGGGTACATTATTGTTCAGTGTACATGCTCACATCTGAAACAAACTTTACGTGCTTGATAACTCTCCCACCCCGCAGACATCTACACGCCAATACCGATTTATATTCATAGCGGCAAGTGCTATGTAGCTCCACACAGGGGACACAGGAAGTGACATATAACAACTTCATGCGGCGTCGGAACCGCGTAGGAAATTCACAGCCGCACCGGCAGAACTCCAGAATATGCAACTCGGCCGGCTCACACGCGGACGCGCTACAAGTGTGAGGGCCCGCCCAACGCTGCTTGCAGCTTTAATTTTCTGCTGTATTTTGTCACTATAGAAACCACCCTTCTACAGCAAAATGAAACACTTTGTTGTTTGGTGACATATTTCCCCTTTTCCACATGGTGTCTGGCCAACAGTTGCTCCCACGGCACAGTGCTGATGTGGTTCCAGCCCTCTCAAAGTCAAATTTTATTATCTCTTGTGGTTTTGTATTCAATATGCCTGTGCTCTCTGTTTCCTATCCACCTACTATTTGATGGCACACAACTGAATAAAACCACTCCTCAATTTTAAGCAGATATTTGTTTTGCTAGGATTTAGCATTGTCTTCATGATGCTTTCTTTTTCCCGCTCCCCTTAGCAGTAAATACATGTGAAGAACACTTTCATCATCATTTGATCTGATTCAACCATGGAGCCCTGTTGTATTACCAAAAAATACTTTAAATCCCTAAATGGTTTCATGATAAAAATATCCACATCATGTTGTAGTTTTAAATGTCCTCTTAAGCATTGGTACAACCAAATAGTTGCAGTTCTTATTCAAATTGCTAACTAGAGCATCTTGTTCTGCGTGGAGGCAACATATCGCCATGTTTTCTGGCCTTTACCTGAAAGAAGAACTTTAAGCCCAATGTCCAAGGGGGGGGGCTCCGATCGATCGGTCACTGATCGTAATCGGCTGATAATGGCTTTAACTAGTTTGATCGTTGGTCTCTAAAAAGGCTGATCAGAGACACAGAACCACGACACACCCGCTCATTGGACTGTTGAGCTCTCAGTAAGACAGAGCAACTGTGGTGGTGGTAGGTGGGCTCGGTAGCTGTGTATTCTAGGCTATTTCTAGTAAGAGGAGGTTATTCTAGGTCATTTTCCACCTTTAGTTTAGTGTTCATTTACTTGAATCTGCTCTTCTCCCCACACTCGCACACACCTAGCCTGCATCTCTGGCCGGCTTTCCCCGCCTCTTTCTGTCTCTCTCTCCCTGTAAGTGTGTATGCTGACTTTCTCTATAAGCAGTACGTTTCATAAAGTTGGAGTGTTTAATAAACTCACCCGTGATTCACTTTTCAAGTGCGCCGCAGGTGGATCGAAACTGAAACTTAAGGTTAGCGAGTGACATCTGCAGAGGTGCGTTCACTGTCTCTCAGTAATGTAACATTTCCTGTCCCTTAACGTAATACTAGATGACCTCTCTCGCGCGATATGAACAGAACCGTGTCTCAAAAATCGAGGTCTGAACCAAACCGTGGATTTTGTGTATCGTAATACCCCTCGTAACTATGAGTAATATCAATATACTAACAGTATAATGTGGAATTAACATTGTACTTTCATTTATTTTTAAATTTCCCTTATTTTCAAATCTCAATGATGACAGTTTTGACTCCTCTCTGTAGCCCACTCTCCCTCTCTTTGCTCCTCTCTCTACCCCCTAAAGCCCACAGAACCTGCCTGAGCTTTCCAGAACAAAAAGCAGCTACTTCAGAGTTTATCATCGACTCAGGATGCCTATGCTCCTTTATCTCCTAAATGTTTTGGCTACAGCCTTTTTTGTTGCAGTTTTTATAGTTGAAGTAAATTTATAAAGATGCTGTTTGTTCTGTTTTTGTAGTTTATTCCACAGGAAAGCTATATCTGTTAAGCTATAAGATGTTCGCAGTAACCAGGCAAAGGCTGCTATGGTTTAAGTCTGTAAGACAGAAGGAGTGGAATTTGTTGCCCATGTTTCCAGGCAATAAAATAAACATTTCATTCAGTATATGTATAGTATTCAGTATCATTTCATACTTTATCATTTGTTAATTTTAACACTTAATACATTGTTTTTAGGACTAATTAAATAAATATACAGTATACTGTAAAATGCTACATGATAAATAAAAGGCTTCAAATGGACCAAGTGATCGTATCGGCCGATACTGCTTTCAGCAATCGGTGATCGGCCCAAAAAACCCTGATCGGTGCACCCTTTAGTGTGTGTGCTTTCACTCCTGTCCCATCCCACTCTTTTAGTTTAATACCGTGTTTCAGTACTCATCCCTAAAGGGGCCTTTCTTTCTTATTCATTGCATATCAGGGAGTCTTTCACTTGTACTAAAATATAGGAACGCAAAAAAAAAATGTGGATAGGCCAGACGACATCTGGAGATGTAACTAGGGGTTAAGTAATCGTTAAGCATAATGCTTCAGCGATGCTTCTCAGCAGCAAGCAAAAACGAATAGCTGATACAGAGATCTTTAATGAAGATCACATCATCACCTTTCACTGGGAAGACATTCAAGTCACGTCTAGTAGCTTCACCAAAATAAACTACTGTAATGGGTCATGCATTATTTTTATTTTTTTATTATCTACAGGTGAAACTCGAAAAATTTGCATATATATTAGCATATGTACTCAGTACTTGGTTTGGGCCCCTTTTGCATGAATTACTGCCTCAGTGCAGCATGGCATGGGTGCTATCAGCCTGTGGCACTGCGGAGGTGTTATGGTAGACCAGGATGCTTCAATAGCGGCCTTCAGCTCTTCTGCATTGTTCGGTCTCATGTCTTTCATCTTTCTCTTGGCAATGCCCCATAGATTCTCTATGGGGTTCAGGTCAGGCCAGTTTGCTGGCCAGTAAAGCACAGTAATCCCATGGTCAATGAACCAGGTTTTGGTACTTTTGGCAGTGTGGGCAGGTGCCAAGTCCTGCTGGAAAATGAAGTCAGCATCTCCATAAAGCTCATCTGCTGAAGGAAGCATAAAGTGCTCTAAAATGTCCTGGTAGACGGCTGCGCTGACTCTGGACTTAATAAAGCACAGTGGACCAACACCAGCAGATGACATGGCTCCCCAAACCAACACAGACTGTGGAAACTTCCCACTGGACTTCTCAAGCATCTTGGATTGTGTGCCTCTCCATTCTTCCTCCAGACTCTGGGACCTTGGTTTCCAAATGAGATGCAAAATCTGCTCTCATCAGAAAAGAGGACTTTGGACCACTGAGAAACAGACCAGTTCTTTCTTTCTTTAAGACGCTTCTGACGTTGCTTGTTGTTCAGGAGCGGCTTGACAAGAGGAGTACAACATTTGAAGCCCATGTCCAGGACCCGTCAGAGTGTGGTGGCTCTTGATGCAGTAACTCCAGCCTCAGTCCACTCCTTGTGAAGCTCCCCCACACATTTGAATGGACTTTTCCTGACAATGCTCTCCAGGCTACGGTCATCCCTGCTGCTTGTGCACCTTTTTCTTCCACACTTTTCCCTTCCACTTAACTTTCTATTAATGTGCCTTGATACAGCACTTTGAGAACATCCAACTTCTTTTGAAAATACCTTTTGGAGGCTTTCCCTCCTTGTGGAGGTTGTCAATGATGGTTTTCTGCCCAACTGTCAGGTCAGCAGTCTTCCCCATGATTGTGAATTCCACTGAACCAGACTGAGAGACCAATTAAAGGCTCAGGAACCCTTTGCAGGTGTTTTGGATTAATTAGCTGATTAGAGTGTGACACTTTGAGCCTACAATACTGAACCTTTTCACAATATTCTAATTTTCTGAGATTTTGAATTTGGGGTTTTCATAAGCTGTAAGCCATAATCATCGAAATTATATCAAATAAAGGCTTGAAATATCTCTCTTTGCATGTAATGAGTGTATATATTAGTTTCACCTTTTAAGTAGAATTACTGAAATAAATGAACTTTTGCACGATATGCTAATTTTTCAAGTTTCACCTGTATAACACTATTTGATTCAGCGTTATAGTTAGGGGGGGAAATTAACACCCGCTAAGTGCCATTTTCCATTTGGCGCCTAAATGGTGGAATGCTACCTGCTATGTTTGTGGGTAAATGTTTTTGGTACAATATCGCCATATAATATCTTTTTGACTGTATGTAACAGCACATCAGCGTAGCTGTTTGTTGTGTGTTGCACTTAAATTGGAACCCGCTGTACCAAGGGATCTAAAATGTAATGCTGCATTTTCAACAGCTTTTGAATAGTTCTGCTGGCTTTCACAAGCTATGTGCATTGTAAGTACTGCTGTTTGATTACATCACTGCAGTGTATGTGTGCGACAATTATTTTTAGTAGTAGTGGCATATTCTCCCTTGCAGTTTACATGAAGAAATGTTCCATCGTTTCATTCGTGCACTTTACAGTGTAGAGCAGCCACATTAAGCAGTTTTCACAACTAAAAACATTACCGACTGTGCAGTACGACCCCATCGCACCAGTTTCAGCCTCTTTTCACAAGCTCCCTGTTTGTTTTAGGATTGATTATAAGATTACTTTTGACATGGCTCCAGATTAGCTTTTTGATCTTTTAACTCCTTTGAGATCTTTAGGCAGGGGTCTTTTGTCTAGCCTTGAAACTAAAGGGGGACAGAGCTTTTGCTGTTATGGCCTGAGTCTCTGAAACAAATGAAATCAGGCTGTCAGTGTCTTTATTTAAATCTCGTCTAAAAATGCGCTTTTATCGGAAAGCATATCCAGATTTTATCTGAGGTGCCTGTTTATTTTACTGTTTTTGTCTTGTTTGATCTTCTCTTATATTCTGCGTAGTTTAATGTTATATTTGATTATTTCTTTTTTTTTTTTCTTCTTTTTTAACCCCCCACTAAAAGCTGCAATTAATCTCGTATCTCCACACCTGCACCATGTACAGTAGCATTATCTATGGCTCCTCCTAGCATGTGAAGTTAACTGTCAGGCTTTGTGTCGTAGCCGCTGGCTAACTGAGTTACTTGGCACAGGACTGTTAGCTTTTGTTCAGTGTACATGTAATGTTACTGAGGTGTCCTTCTGTTAGTTATAGTTTTATTTGTTTCATGGTTAACATGAGGTTATTGTGTAACCATAGTTCCCAGCCACTGCTAAATTTATGTTATTAATGTTACGCTCCTCACAGACAGTCTTTGCATGCTAACTAACTACTTTCAATTTGGCATTGTTATCCGACAGATCACACACCACACACACTTTATGCTCCCCCTTCATTGTGCTAGCGTCACTCACTGAAATTAGGTAATTGGCTATTAGGACTGGAAAATAAAACAACAATAATTATCGCGATATAATTTTTTTTCAATAATATAACAAATATTCAATAAAGATTCAATAAATGTTTGTTATTCACTTGAATCAGACTTAATTTTTTTTTCTGAAGATGTTTACTTTGAGGAAAAAGGACTGGAAAAAAGCTTTTACTTCATTTTACTCGTGCATATTTCTTGACAAAGACTTTATCATAATTGATTTGAATGTTCTACCTCAGATTTGTGAAGTGATCCACTGTTTGGCCCCAAGTGTTGACCATAAAGAATATTTTAAACTACAATTAACCATCAGGTTTCTTCAATTTTCACTGAGGAGCCAAAATCAGCCTTTAAACTTGAAAGAAATAACGATTTGATACTTATGGTGATGATTATCGATATCAAAAGATATGAAACCTTTTATCGTGATTAAAATTTTTGACCATATCGTCCAGCCCCATTGGCTATCAATTTTCTCTTCATTATGAGTAGCGAAGTTAACACAAGTTAAATTCTATTATTAATTATTTAATATAA
The DNA here is from genome assembly GCF_014851395.1 of Micropterus salmoides. Taxonomy (NCBI): domain Eukaryota; kingdom Metazoa; phylum Chordata; class Actinopteri; order Centrarchiformes; family Centrarchidae; genus Micropterus; species Micropterus salmoides. Next base: position 26,949,849 of record NW_024040040.1, on the reverse strand, counting down.
CTACTGATGCCATTTAAACCCTAATTTCCAACAGTGCATTTCTAATTTACAGAACAGTGTACCATGATAGAAGATTTTGGTGATATCCTAATTGAAATATATCTCAGGCAACACAATAGATTGGACCCACTGTGGTGCTGGATCGGTAGCAGAAGAAATTTACTGACATTAATTCTTGACTGAATCAATTTCTGGGGAGTCAAAAGTCTAATTGCTGTCTGCAGACCTATGCTATAGACAGACACATTTAAAGTGCAACCCTTCACATTTAAAAACCCCTGTGGACATCTACCACAGCTGTAAGCCACATGCTTGTGCACTAAAGTCTAATTCACACTACACGATTTTTAGCCCGTGTTATCTTGACAGAACAGTTCCACTCAGTGAACTGAAACACGGCCAAACGTTCAGCTCAGCTCGCTAACGAGCACGGTCTTTCATGAAGGATAAGCCAGTGAGCTTGAAAATTGACCCTTCGCTAAGCCACGCCCCAAATATGCAGCTGGCCATTCACAGCGCAGTACAGGATTCACTCTAACTGAGGTCCGACACTTTCATGGCTGCGCTCCATTGACGCATTATGCAATAATGTAATAATATAATTTTCTAGCTTTTTTTTTTTGCCAGTGTTTTTCCAAGATATGGTCAAACACTGTTCCTGGGGCACTTGTAGTAATAATAACAGTCGATACCCAGAGAGGTTGAAAGGATAAGTAAGATTTATTCCCTTTCCAAAACCTAAAACAAATCCAGAAAAATATAGGCTGTGGATTGTTCCTAATGTTAGTTAGCTAACTTACTACTGAATGTAACATTTAAATAGACTTTCTGTTTTTGCTTTTTAATGAGTAGAGACCTACCCAGCTTTACAGGAACAGTGCTAATCCTTAATATTGTTGTCCTTTGTCTCAATCGTCAGGTGATACAAACGCATTATGCAAACCTTTCAGTCTGCTTCTTTCTGATCGCTTTTTTGTTTTTCTAGGCAAAGGGTAAATTTAGTAGGAGGAGGAGGATGATAATAATAATAATAACAAACTTTATATACAAATCTAAACAAAGTGCAATGTGCTTCACAGAGAGAAAGATGAAATGAAGTACCAGTGAAAGACTAAACAAAAATAAAAATAACAAGAAAGTGAAAACCAATAAACAGGCAACCCAGATAAAATCAGGATATGCTTTCCAAAAAAAGTGGCTTTTTAGAAAAGACAGCCTCAGATAGCCTAATTTAAGTCCCAGAGCCCTGGGAGCCCTAATGGAAAAAGCTCTGTCCCCTTTAGTTGTCAGCCTGGACTCTGAAGACCTGCCCGGAGATCTCAAACTATGAAAAGGTTCATAAGGAATTAAAAGGTCTAAAATGTAATCTGGAGTTCTGTATAGTCTGTAGTCATTTCAAGGTTTTTTGATTAAGAGAAGAGGCTGTTTCAGTAATCAATACAAGAGGAGATAAAAACATGTACAGCATTTTCTGCATCTCTGACATTTCAAGTAGATCTGAGGTGAAGAGGATTGGGCAAGCTAGGTGATAGGAATGAACACAGCCTCCAGATTCATGTCCTTTGCCCAGTAGCCATGAGCACCCACCAGAGGAGAGGAGGTAGAAAGAGAATGGGATGAGGGATGAGACAGGAGGGGGGGTGTTAGTAAGGAGTAAGCAGTGGGCGAGGAAGAGATGGGAGGCGTGGATGGAGGAATAAATGTGGTCGGCCCCTAACTGCTGACAGGCTTCTTTGTATGTTCCTCGGTTGCCTGGCTGCTACACAGCGAGCAATGTGCAATATATAACATGGCTGTAAAATGGTGTTTCATGGATCAATGTGGTGGGAATGTCAGGAGGCAGTGCTGGCTGGCTAAAAGGGACCAGCACAGACTGAACCTTCAGATAGTGCTGCAGTTAATTTGCATGTTGAGCGAAAAATTTGAGACTACAAAGAAATGCTGGTCCACATACCAATAAGTGACCGTTCAGAAACAGGTTCTGATGTTATGACTTTCTCCATGAATAAAAACACAGAATTAGTTCTGATTCCAGAACTTGATTTTTTTTTTTTTAAATCAATTGACTAATATGACTATATGACTGAACTTTTTAATCAGACACTCCAGTCTCTCTTCCAGCTTCTTCAGTGTAGAATTTGCTGCTTTTCTCTGTTTTGTCATTGTAAACTAGGGCCGAAACGATTCATCCATTAAATCGATTACTAAAATGCATCGACGCAAACTCTTTGCATCGTTGCATCATCAGGTGATGCAAACGCATTATGCAAACCTTTCAGTCTGCTTCTTTCTGATTGCATTTTTATTTTTCTAAAAATTAGACAATTTTTCTCACTAGTTATAGACAGTGGCAGCGCCGTGATAAATCCGACAGGTCCAACAGCTTACATTTACTCATTTGGCAGACGCTTTTATCCAAAGCGACTTACATTTGAGGAACAACATACAAGTATCAACAGAGCATCAAATACAGACTACATCTGACAATACATACTAGTAAGAGCAGCAATAAATACAAGTAAGAGCTCATAGTACATATCACATCAATGGGATAAATACCTAGGTTAAACAGTCCTGGCCCAGTTTAATATTGCGTCTCGGTGCCATCGTGAAAAAACATTGCTTTCTTATCCATCACGTGTGAAGTGAAACCAGATTTGACACTCGAGACATAACGTTACATTAGGGCTGGCCAATAAAACAATGATGGTAATCGCATTATAATTTTCAAGAATAACAATATAATGTTCAATATATCATCAAATATTTGCTTTAATTCATTTGAATCACAAACAAATGGCACTTAATTTTTCTGTTAAGATATTTTGTTGAAAAAAGATTAATAACAAATATGATTAATATTTGTTGAAAAAGATAATAGTTTTGAATGTTCTACCTCAGACTTGTGAAGTGATCCACTGTTTGGCATCATGTGTTTATCACATTCTGACCATAAAGAAAAGTTTAACCACAAAATTAACCATCTGGGTTTTTCAGTTTTCACTCAGGAGCAAAAATCTGCCTTTAAACTTGAAAGAAATAATGATTTGACATATATCCTGATAATTATCGATATTGAATGATATGAAATGTTTTTATCGTGATAACATTTTTTGCCATATCGCCCAGCCCTACGTTACATTATAGGACTCTCTGGTCTCGATAGCAGTATCAATAAGCTCAGAACTTTTTCGGGTTTTAAGAAATTTTGGAATCTGGTATTGACTCCTCTGGATCATCCAAATGGTCATTGGCAAACTGAAGACGGGCCTTGACATGTGCTGGTTTAAGCAGGGGAACCTTCCGTGCCATGCATGATTTCAAACCATGACGTCTTAGTGTATTACCAACAGTAACCTTGGAAACGGTGGTCCCAGCTCTTTTCAGGTCATTGACCAGCTCCTCCCGTGTAGTTCTGGGCTGATTTCTCACCTTTCTTAGGATCATTGAGACCCCACGAGGTGAGATCTTGCACGGAGCCCCAGTCCGAGGGAGATTGACAGTCATGTTTAGCTTCTTCCATTTTCTAATGATTGCTCCAACAGTGGACCTTTTTTCACCAAGCTGCTTGGCAATTTCCCCGTAGCCCTTTCCAGCCTTGTGGAGGTGTACAATTTGTCTCTAGTGTCTTTGGACAGCTCTTTGGTCTCGGCCATGTTAGTAGTCGGATTCTTACTGATTGTATGGGGTGGACAGGTGTCTTTATGCAGCTAACGACCTCAAACGGGTGCATCTAATTTAGGATAATAAATGGAGTGGAGGTGGACATTTTGAAGGCAGACTAACAGGTCTTTGAGAGTCAGAATTCTAGCTGATAGACAGGTGTTCAAATACTTATTTGCAGCTGTATCATACAAATAAATAGTTAATAATAGTTAATAGTTAAAATCATACATTGTGATTTCTGGATTTTTTTTTTTAGATTATGTCTCTCACAGTGGACATGCACCTACGATGACAATTTCAGACCCCTCCATGATTTCTAAGTGGGAGAACTTGCAAAATGGCAGGGTGTTCAAATACTTTTATTTTTTTATTTTCCTCACTGTATAATGCTAGCACAAATGAGGATTTAGGCAGGAATATGCATGGACCAAAGGGGAAAAGCAAACTTTTTGGAAGAGGACAGCGATGGTAGAGGAGATAGAAGCCAGACAACACACATTATTCAGTGGACTAAACATGTTGCTTGGTAGAGATAATTCCTATCACATTGTTCATAAAGCTAATACAAAATTCACCACAGGCTTAAGATGCTTGACATTCAAAGTTAATTTGGTGCAATGAATCGATGTAGTCAACAAAAATCGACCAAATTATTTGCCAACAAATTTCATTATCGACAAGTTAGTGACATCATTGATCTGAAGCATCTAAAGAGGAGGCCTGTTGGCTCTCTGGATGATGAAGACTTGTTTCTGTAGCTGGCTGAATGTTAAAGACTGTGACAGCCCATTCAACCTGCCTGCAGACGTCGTCCTTTGTCACAACCATGTGACAAAGTAGTAATGTTTTGTATGTATGTATATATATGTGTATATGTGTGTATATATATATATATATATATATATGTGTATATGTGTGTATATATATGTGTGTATATATATATATATATATATGTGTATATGTGTGTATATATATGTGTGTATATATATATATATATATATGTGTGTGTATATATATATATATGTGTGTATATATATATATGTGTGTATATATATATATATGTGTGTATATATATATATATATATGTGTGTATATATATATATGTGTGTATATATATATATATATATATATATATATATATATATATATATATATATATATATATATATATATATATATATATATATATATATACGGCTGGAGAATGTGATGCTGGAGTGTACACAAGTTTAGAAACACCAAACAATTTGATACTTTCTCAACTACAAATAAATTGTACAGCTTGTGTGTGTCCACTGTGGTATCGGTAGGAAAGTCCATTAAAAGACATCTGAATGAAGACTTCATCTTTGTTGTCTTTGTTAGCACAAGGGCTGAATGATGTTGAAAAGAATATCAAAGTGTGATTATTTTGACTGATATTGTGATATGATTTGTGACATTGGAATAAATTGTCACTTTTATATCATTATTCTAATTTTTGCTGATCAACATATTAAAATTATTATGGTGTAATTTCTGCAGGGAACTGCACCAAACAAAGATGTTTTCTTAAGTCTATAGAATATGATGTGTAGGCCAGGACATCCCTGCAGCCGGACAGTGTTTAATTTAAAATGGTGTTTTAACACACCTTTTACAAATATTGCACCTCCTGCGATTTGAAAATTGCAGTAGGCCATACTGTAGACTCTTATCAACCACTAAAGTTAAATGTGTGACCAGGTTTCTAGATGCTTGGCATGAGACAGGTGGAGGAGGGGAGCTGGACTGGTGAATCACAGGCTAATGACGAGACAACAGCTCAGATTCCATGCTTGCATAGATACCACACTATTGTCTCTCACTCACTCACTCACTCACTCACTCACTCACTCACTCACTCACGTACTGACAAGCTCTCACACCTCACTGTTGATAGTCAGAAACTAACTACAGCTCTACTCTGTCCTAACACCTCCACCCCCCAGAGAAACACACACACTCTTCATATTAAAGTAGGCCAGAGCAGCCTTGGGAGCAGCAAGACAGGCTATTGGTGCATGTTGTGTGTGTTTAGTCTGGCTGTCTGCCTGGCGTCACTCTAAGCAGCGCCTCAGATTAGTTGACCACATTCTGTCAGACAAGGCCAGGCTTGAGTGTCTGCCCACTCATACTTCCTCTATCATATGTGTGTGTGTGTGTGTGTGTGTGTCCCAGTGCTCATTTTAACAGTGGAACTGTCCTTATTACAACAGCGCCACACTACTTCAACAAGTGTCAAATCTTTTAGACTTAATTAGAAGCACACTGTCCTCAATACTGACGTTCTTCCACTTGATGTGGTTTTCTCTGGGATTTCTGAAAGTCCCAGATGATCCTCATTTGATACAGTGTGACTTATGAAAGCATGTATAATGTTAACCAGTAGTAATTTGATCAGTGATAATTTTGTTTGACTGTCACTGGTGTCCTGTAGTGAGAGCTGCTCCCACTGTTCCGTTCACACTGAAAATATCACTGCTTTTAAAATCATTTCACCTCCCTGTTGTGGTACATATCCATGTAAAAAGTTTTGGTTTTATTTGTCCAGGTGGAGTAATATTTCTGCCTCCACCCTGATACAAAGTAGGTGAGTCAAGTCTTGTTTGTGATCGGGCTGTTAAAAAAAAAAAATCAGACAAATAACTCACAAGCACTTAATACAAATGTATTTGGCCTAATCTTAAATTATATTGTGGAATGTAACAATTAATTATCAATCAACCTGTCAGCTAATAGTTATTGAATTTATAATGATATAAAACAAATGCAGCAAAATCCTCACATGCAACTTTCCATAGAAAGCTGTGGATTATGAAGAAATATTCTCCATGAAGACTGTTGAGCATCTGATTTTGTTTTTGGTTTTTTTGCGCACAACAAATGGAATTCCATTCAGAGATGGACATCTCAAAGATATCCAATGTCTGAAACTATGCTCATATCCAGGAACCACTAGAAACATGTCGCTGAAAATGAAGCGCACCCATGTGTATATCCACCTCTGCTAAACACGGCTTTTCTAAGCTAAAGCTGACTAACTACTAAACATATGCAGAAATAACAATATTACAGCAGTTTGTGTCTTTAACATATAATAGACGTGTAACTGGTGTGTTTATCCTGAACACTGATTATCAGTGCTTGTTTTCTCTTTAACTGTCTCTGGTGATGCTGCTTGTGCCTCTGAGAGGAAGAGTGCAGTCTTAATCAAATGTAGGTTGAGGGTGCATTATTAGCTGTTGTGTGTTGTTCAGTTGTTGCTGGTGTAGTTCTGTGACTGCAGCTGGGCATTTGAATCTCTGCAGGTGACTGCTTTTAATACATTTCCCCTGCTCGGACCAAGCCAGCTTCACTTGTTTTAACTTTATGATGAAGAAAAGTTTGTGGAGGAAAACGTGGTTCAATGGCAGAAGTGACTGTGTATGTTTTTGTTTTGTTTTCCTCTGCGTCTGCTGCTGACTCATCTGTGTTACTCAAAAACAAACAGCCGCTGTCTGCATTTAGAGAGCGATCAGTCTTGTTGGCGTTCTCTCTTCTACACACTGACTGATTTGTGATCTGCTAGAAGAGCCCTAATCAGTTGTGTGTGTGTGTGTGTTAGTCACAGAGATCCACACAGGACTTCTGATGCACTGCTTAAGAGGAAAAGATGATGAGCCATTTCAGACATGGAACACTTAACATTAGTGGCTTCAAGCTGCTAAAGTGACCACTTTTCATCTAGTGGCACCATGAGGTCGGCGTTTATGGGCTGGAGAAAAATGTCTCACCAACTATTTGATGAATTGCCATGACACATTCATGTGTACATGTTAATCTGAGGATGAGACGTAGTCACTGTGGTGATCCCCTGACTGTCCCTCCACCGCCACCATCAGGTCAAAAGAAAAGGGCATTGTTTGCTCATACTTTGGTTTATGATCAAATAACTGCAAAAGTAATGACCTTCCCATCAGCCATTCCATCCACAGCTGTGCCTACGTACAGCCTCAGTGCTGCTAGCATGGCTGTAGACTCTGTCTGGTATGATGATAGTGGAGGGGGCCTTTGTTTCTGCTGTCAAACACAGTGTGAAACCAGCAGTAGTACTCATTCATTTCAATGAAAACACTTTGTTAACACAGCAAGGATGTTGACACAGGGGCCTCCTGCAAAGAATAAAACGCTGAATCGTCCAGCACAAAAAGGATGAACTTTTCCAGAAATGCCACATTCAGGAGCAAGGTGCACATTCAGACGAGATTGCTTTGCACCTTGAATGGGGCACTTCTCCTGTTTACCTGGCCCTCAGTGAGACGGAGGACACAAAGATTGTCACAATGATAACTCTGTAGAGTTGTAAAATTCTTCTTCTCCGGGCGCTGCACAGCACCCTTGATGTGTTAAATGCAGAGAATGAATTTGGCTACATGTGACAATTAAAAAGTACAATAAAGTACATTTCTAATTAAACCACACAGGCCCTGTCTGAACACCCAGTAACAAATTAAAACATTAATTCTTAACATCGTAACATACAGGAATGAAAGTGCCATAAGGAATTTTGCAGGACATTGAACCACCACTTCCCAGTAGCAGGGGCTTTTAATACACTACCACATGTAGAACCTTTGAGCGGTTTTCTAGTCTAGACATCTGAGACATACCTCGATGAGACAGTGCTGTTTGTTAGTGGGACAGACTTATCTGAGGTTGAGTCAGCAGACATGAGTATCAGCTGGCTTTTATATAGCAGTTTCCTGCCGTCCACTGCTTGATACATTGTTCCTCCTTCCTTAATACCACACAGACACAGACACAGAGACACACACAGACACACACACACACACACACACACAGTGGCTGTAATTGTTTTCACTTTGTCTGTCTGGAATTCACCTCCAGACAATACCATGAATTCCACAATGGAGAGCCGGCTCTTGCATCAAAACTTGGATACTATTACACTAGCAGTCTGATGTTGTTTTATTTCTTCCCAGTAATGCAATGGACAGTTTTACTGGCATTTACTTCCACCGGGGTACCTTTCATACTCTTGATCCCATCCATATGTTTGTGTCAACGTCAGATACTGTCTGCTCATTTGTCTGCCCTGTTAATTATTCAGAGGTCTTGTCTCAGAAGGTGTGTGTGTTGCTTTACCCTGACCAGCCATGCACGATGTGTTTCTGAGCTGCATAATGATACCAGACTCTCGGCTCTCTGCCTGCCCTGTGCTGGGGGCAAGGACACTGTGGAGACAAGAGAAAGTGACCTGGTTTATTCATAGCACTACTAATGGTCTGAGGCCTCAGGGATTGCTAAGCAGACACCCTTATATTAAGCACATTCCTGGCTCTGCTCCTATCTAACCTGCTATTTCCCCGTGTTGAAAGGTGATTAAAGATGACCTGATCTGTGGTCCCAACATCTTTTCAGAAATGTAGACAAACAGCCATGATGCTTCACATGCCCATGAGTTCAATTGAGTTGAAACATGAAGAAAAATTATATAATGTATGTGCTAACCCCCTAAAATATCCCAAATCAGCGAAACCCCCGAAGGTGCATCCGAACATTGTGTGTCTGGGTTTTTTTCCTAGCTGACTGTTAGCAGCATCATTAGGACTGCGAGATGCTGCAGTGGTTAGCTTTAATTAGCAATGCAGAAGATAAGAGTGTTACAATTGGACCAGCCTGAGGCCTGGTGCACAATGCGGCATTTTTTAGACTCAAATATAATTGTTTCCTCTTTAAGGCAACTTTTTTGCATCATATTGTGATGAAGCAAAATGAAATTGTTAAACACATTAGAACTGTATGCTAGTCCTCACCATATAAGTATAAGTAAAGCCGTTCACCAGCTGATGTTGAACAAAACTCATGATCAATGATGAAACTAGATTGGATTTGGACTCAAATAATATCAGATAAGGGAGCAGGAATGTTACAAATGAGCTGTTGGGATGAGAGCTTACCTCATGTTAGGTATCAGGTGTACTGTCGTTATCTGGTTGGTAGAAAAAAAAACTTACTTGATATGACAAAGCTCTCTTTTATTTGATTTAAAACATCTGTAATATGTACTGATGAGAAGATGGGATTCTGTTTGTACTGGAACAACGTGAATAAAACTGTAACATAAGCTTCTTCTTCCAGCATGAGCCGTATGATTCCACTTCACCTGTGTCAGTATGTCGTCTGTAAAGATGAGGGTACTTTAAACTGAGTAATGGTGGGTAGAGTTACCAAACATTGTTACGATATGCATGCTCAGGTTTCAACTCTTTAGTACTGCGTCCGCTAACTAAGAACTAGAAAGCATAAATGAGAAGGCTGGGATTTTCAAAAACTGTCTATCAACAGATCCCCTCCCCGTGAAAACCAACTATGTGGTTTGTTTTCTCACAAACACATAGTTTCATTTTCTATCGGCTCACTGTATTTTTTATGAAGCGTTACTCAAACAGGAGGAAATGCATCTGTTGGGGACTATTTTCAGCAGTGGATGAATCCACATGTGGTGCTGTAGTGAGTATCAGGGGCAGCAGGACGGTGTATGAGGGACTGAGTCAGAATAAACTACAGTGCGTGTGTTCATGGTGATGAAGGAACATGTGACCCAGGTCAGCAGTGGGGCCCACTGATGGGTTTAACAGTTTCTGGACAACAGTGGAGCTCTACGGCTCAGAGGAAGGAGAGACATCAGGTTATCACACACACACACACACACACACACACACGACATTCACTGTTTGTACACCTGGGATTTGTTGACAATAAGAAAAATCTAGAATCACTTCTTGAAATGTCAGTCCCATTATTTATTATGCTTATACGTCCGACATTACAGAGGAGACGGAGTTGTCAGTGTTTGTTTTCTACAGCTGCCCCCGGATGTTACCAAAGAGAAAGTATTTTACTGACAGAACATAGTGAAGCACTTAAATGACTAAAGGTAGTTATTTTGAAGAACACTGTGAATACACGCACATTTCATAACAAAGTCTAGCCTAGAAATTGGATAGGACTTTGGCTGTCTGTTGTTAATAGCAAGTCAATATTAAAAAAGGAATTATTCCAAGTAAGATCAGACTGTTGCAACATCACAGCATTTTCTGGAAAAAAGGACTAAAGGGCCTGACTTACATGTCCAGCTGTATAAGGAGTTTGCACGACGGTAAACAAAAAAAAATCTTTCTGATGCCAGCCATGTGCTGTCCAGCTGTACTACAACTGTGTCCGTGTGCGTTATGTGTGCTTGACTGGAGTGATGTAATGTGTCACATTCCCTCAGTGAGAGTTCCTTCCCAAACACGCACACATCAGGGAGGAAGCGCTGTACAGAGGGTTTCTTAAACCTCTCAATCAGTGAAAAACAGAGCTCAGTACAGTGAAAAAAATTAACTTGTTTATCTCAGCATAGGAAAGTGAAACAAGAAGTGCATATTCATTTGGTTATTTTTATTAAGAAATGTTCGAAAGATTTCATTTTCCCACACAATGGATTAAAAAAATGTTAACTTGGCGTGCAAACTCCATGAGATGTACAGTAGAGATTATTGAAAAGTAGTGTTGAATCATCTCAAGTACTTTCAGCTTTATAGGTTTTCTGTCAAGGCAAAATGTCAGACATCTTGTTCTCTAAAATGGGACAAAAGTGCAGAAAATGTTTAAACCTTTTGTTGGATTCTATTCATATCTACTTTTGACATTTGAATAAAAACAATTTCAGCCTTAATTCTATATGGTCACATTTTAACTTTCTTTTCTCTTCCTCCAGCCCTGCAGTGTTACTGTGACCGTTGCAGTGCCAACTCCAGCTGCACGACTGATGGCGTCTGTTTCGTCGCCATCCGCAAGTCAGGAATCCGGTTTATCACCGAGCAGCGCCAGTGTGTACACGAAACTGAACTAATCCCGCGAGACCGGCCCTTCATCTGTGCCCCGTCTGTCAAACATGACACAGGCATTTACCCAATGTGCTGTACCTCAGACTACTGCAACAAAGAGCCCAAACCGGAAAACTTCCCTGGTAAAAACACACACACTCTAGTTAATATACTTGTTTATGACTTTGGTGCACAATCCAAGCCTTTCAGGACCATTCTGACAATACAAGGCTCTCACAAGAGGCATTAGGAGAAAGAAAAGTATAAACTACAGACACAAACTAGAGCATGAGTTGCAGTGCAACCTGCACTGACAAGTTCTTCCCCTCTATTGGATTAAGTGATGATCATTGGGTGTGGGTCCTCTTATATTATGTTACTAGCACTGTTTATAAATATTTAGGACCCGAGCACGACCGTGCGAGGTCCCTATTGAATTTGAAAAGATTATATATATATATATATAAATTTTTTTTCTTTTCTCCAAAGTAAGCTCCATTTTGGCGACCTAAACATACTCTAAAACTCACCAAAATTTGCAAACATGTCAGAAGTGGTGAAAAATTTCGTATTTTATGGGTTTCGCGCATGGGCGTGGCAAAATGACTCGCTAGCGCCACCTAGAAAATTGGAAAAAATTAGCCCCTCGTTCACGTTCAACCTACATGCACGAAATTATCTGGGGACATGTATCATATCAAGACGCACAAAAAAGCCTCAAGAACCCATAGCCTAAAGTCAACACGAAGTCGGCCATTTTGAATTTTACGGCCATTTTTGGATGATTTACACACTCTGTACTTTAACAAACTCCTCCTAGGTATTTAGTCCGACCAACTTCAAATTTCTGCTGTGCCTTCTAAAGGCATTGAAGATGAAAATTTGTGCTATCTGTGAGTTTTTCGTCAATGGGCGTGTCCGTGGCGTGGCGTCAAAGATCAACTCTTCGCCACGACACAGGAAATTGTTGTAACTTCAGTGTACATGCTCACATCTGAACCAAACTTTACGTGCTTGATAACTCTCCCACCCCGCAGACATCTACACGCCAATACCGATTTATATTCATAGCGGCAAGTGCTATGTAGCTCCATATAGGGGACACAGGAAGTGACATATAGCAACTTCATGCGGCGTCGGAACCGCGTAGCAAATTCACAGCCGCACCGGCAGAGCTCCAGAATATGCAACTCGGCCGGCTCACACCCGGACGCGCTACAAGTGCGAGGGCCCGCCCAACGCTGCTTGCAGCTTTAATTATACTTTGTTTCAGTGTGGTATGGTTATCATCTAGTAAAGTACAGTGTCTGTATTTGTGGAAGGTGAAGGGATATTTTGTGTAAAGGTGTGTCTTCAGCTGCAGGAGAGAGGAGCTCCAGAGAGGTGACACTCAGTAACAGAAGTATGTTGACTGTGTACATTCACCGGCCAAGAGGCAGGTGAAGGGGGGTGCAATTTCTGCGTTCAGTCAAGTGAGTCAAGTAAACTCAGGACTTTCACTCAGGAGACAGAGGTTTGAGTGCCGAGTCGAAGTTGATGTGTTGAAGTTTTAAATGTTTCATAGGTGACCTACATCACCTGACAAATGTAATTTACTTATTTTAACTTTATGCTTAACCTATTGACTTATGTAATGTACTTCAGGTCCAGTTCACCTGTCGCTGGACTCGTACTTGCCAATGCTCATACATATCGTTTTGGAAAAACAGTATGTTGTTTAGGGACAATTGACAATCAACCTATTTTGTCATTTAAGTATGAGGACGTATTGGTAAAACATCAAACTAGGGCTGCAGCTAACGATGATTTTAGTACTCTGTAGTTTCCACAGATTATTTCATCGATGCATTGTTTTAAGAAGTACTTCTGCTTGGCAGCGGCGGCCATACTCTTTCTTCTTCGTCCCTCGCTATTTTCTCTCTCTTCCTCCACTACAGTCACGCCATGTTCACACAGGGTAAGCGCAAAGTGCGACAGTAATAAATGTCCGTGCGAAACTGTGTTATAGTGTTATATGGATTAAACGAAGCCTCAATGCAAAGAATTTTCGTTGATGCATTTTAGTAATCGTTTTGATCGATGGATCGTTTCAGCCCTACTACAAATTTGTTGTTGTAACTCAGTGTACAGTTGATAGCCTCAGATACAACTGCATTGGCTAGCCAGAGGAAGGCGGTATTATATTTATGATTGATAATCATTTGTAGGCACAGGTTGCAAAGCGCGTCTGTTTTGTGGGTCTGGACATTTGGGCAAGTTGCTGATGTTATTTCTTTGTACATGCTGACATTCAGTGCAATTTATTTTGCAGCATAAGGCTTTGCTCAGACAGCACGTGTTTTTTGCAGTAAGAGGCACCTTTTTTTCTGTTGTTTTCTATTGGCAGTGAGCATTTTGCAGGCTGTTTATGCATCCTGGCGCCTCCTGTTTTAGGCACCTGCTATGCTTCATGTGTTCAAAGGAGCGCTCAGAGCGCACAAAGTTGAAAAATATTCTGAGCAGAAAAGCGCCTGGCGTCGTTCCGTTTTTTTTTTTGCATTGTCCAATCGAATGAATGTAGAGGCGGGCACTCAGTTGTGCTGACGGAAGTTTACAGTTGCTTGGATTGTCCAGAGACTCCAACAAACTGTCCCTGACTCATCCTAAAATAAGCCTTGAACCGACCATCATTAAGACGAGGCTCCTGGACCAACTGGTGGTGCTGCCAGCAGTGTCTCCTCTTTCTGAGGGTCTCATGTACCCACACGGATCTCCGTTTCCTGTCTCCTGCCTGTTTGTACACCTCTTAACTCTCAATCAATGCCAGAACAAGCTCCCTCTGTTTGTCTGTTTTTAGCAACAAAAGACACAGACCTGTGAGTTGTGATCAAGTTTCTGCTAATATGATATATGACCGCAACAAACCAAAGATTACAGAGCGCTGGCACTATAATCTTTGATTAGACTGACAGGACAGCTGATTCGGCGGTTGCCTAGCCATATAAAACAACACAGCGCACTGTACAAATTCAACTGAAAAGGCACCTCGCATTTTTCAAACCTGCAAAACGTTTTCTGTCTAAAGGTGTTCAATTTAACAGAAGTATCATTTATCATCATATAACATTTTTCTTTAGAAATGTTATGGTGTGTTCACATACAATTTCCTCGCGGGGGATTTATCGCTGGACAACTTCCAAGTGTTCACACAAAACGCGATAATGCAAATAAACACAACTTGCCATCTCTACAGCTGTATGAACCCAACATTTTACTGTGATTTAATTGCAATAACCGGATCAAACTGATGCTGAAATAACTAAAATATAATGCAGATTTGTTAAACATATGAATTCATGCTTTGTCAGGTCTGTCAGCAGAACAACAACTTTTTAAAGGTTTGTTTTCTGAATAAATTTCAGATCGATCAGGGCTATGATAACTTGTTCACAGTAAAGTACAACAATAGCTGTAATAAAGTTACAGACACACATTTTCTGAACTCACCAGGTAGTTCAACTTCCTCGCTTTCTTTTCTCCAAGCAATGTCCAGTTTTGTCCGGTTTGTATATAAATATGAAGTAGTAGTCCAACAGATCTCTGGGTGCCAACCGGCGCTAACAACATTGGAACCGGAAATTCACAGCTGGCTGCTGAGAGGCCCCAGTGAAGATAAATCAACGTTGTAATCCGAAAAACTAAAGTAAAAAGCTAATTTAATAAAAGCAGTTTTCTCTGAGCTCCTCCTGCAGGTAAACGGCGTAGTTGTCAGAGCATAATCCAGTCTGACTCTGGGGGTTTATTTGTCCAAAAGCTGCAGCGCTGCTCTTTCTTCTACACTTCCACATAGTTTAGCAGCTCTCTGTCGGCCAGCAGCATGTCACTCCCCCGCTCTGCCTGGTTCTCTCCAAAAAACGCTCTGAAGCCGTCGGCGACGTCCAGACAATCTCAAAGCTTATAGGCATTCGCAACATAGCGCCAAGTGAATTTCTTGCTCAAGTTGAAAAATTTTAACTCGTGCGAGCCAGTGATGATTGCAATAATGCATCTTCCGCACCTCCCGGAGCGAATTCGCATCGACTTTGTATGTAATCAAGCCGCACAAAATGCTGGATTTTCTTCAGCGCAAACACACAATTACTGCGTTACAAGTACTTTTTTTTGTTTGTTTGTTTGTTTTTGTTAAAATTTCTTTAAAGTAACAATACTTTTACTTGACTACAATATTCTAGTACTCTTCTCTCCATGATGGTCTGTATGCTCCAGGAGGTGATGGTCTGACACCTTTCAATGTAATGTAATCCACTAGATCAAACTATAGGCTCTAAAATGAGTAGTCAATGAGTTGTTGAGCATTTGAAGTTTGTCGAAGGTGATAAAATGTGGTTAAAATGTTGTTCATTAGAGAGAACGAAGTTCAGTTAACCAAGTTGGCTCAGTTTTGTAGCCGTGAGACTATTAACCATTCACTGGTTAATGCTTGGGAGATGGAGCATGTTGAAGAGAAACTCCCGGGACTTCAGACTCTTATACATGGTCACGTTTTAATTGACGTATAGGTTTTAGTTTTACTTGTCATGCGACACGTTCGGCAGAAGTAAAATAACAATAACAACTAATACTGTGAGGAATTGGGCTGTCTGTTTATTTGCAAAGTATGTAGGGTTACCAGAGTGCATGCATGCCTCTCCTGGCGGATTTGTCGGTCTGGTCTCTGTTTCACAGCTGTGTCTGGTTAAGCAAAGAAAGTTGTGTACTCAAGATACCGCCGCATTCCCAATACAGCTGCAAGTGTACCACTGCATTTCCCTCAACTCACAGAAAATAACTATAGCCTGATTTATACTGAGATCTGACCAAAGTTAATATATGTGCACAAAAAACTGAAGGCAACGACAATAATGGAAAGAAAGCTGCCTGCTGCCATTTGATCGATGCCTCAGTTCAGTCAAAAGTCAAAGGCCAAAAAGGAAACAAATACGCATGAAAGGCACTGTAGTTGCATTGGAACATTTTAATATGACATTGCTGTCAGTTCATATTGAGAAGTGCATATATCTTACTGTAAAAGTCATCCTAAAATGTACAGATGTAAGATGTACAGTGGAACTGAGCATGAAGACTTCACAGCCATGGGTTGTTTGGGGAGATAAAACCACCCAAAAAGCCAGTTCAAATTATCTTTTACCCAGTATTATCACATACAACAGCAGTTTATATTTTACTGCAAATGTTGCCTCTTATCTCCAACCCAATATAACTGACGTACACTCGCAGCGTTCACTCCGTTACATGCAGGAGTAATAATGCACGAAATTAATGCTGTACTAAGTAACGATATTTACAGCAGTTTGTTGTTGTGTCACGTCTGGTATGGTTCTCACCCTCAGCAGTACTGAGAATCTTTCCTAAGAATCACCATGTTTTCAATAACTGGAAGCGGTCGCATACAAGCGTTGGGAAAGTGTGTGTGTAATACAGTGGAGTTGGGAAAGAGCAGAAAGAGAGCATTAGTGGTGCTTTTAAACAACACAATACAGTGAATGAGACCATTATTTGTGTCAGATCATTTCTAAGTAATACTTTTCAAATCTCATTCACCTTGCCCTGTTAGACAAAAGAGGAAGAAGCCTTGACAGGTTATTTGCAGGACTTTAAAAAGTGTTTAATTCAGTTTCCTCAAAAATAGGCTTTATTTAGAGCAGTTTTGGTTATTTCTGTATTTGTGTTTCCCTCTGGGCTTTCATGCTGGGTTAAAGTGGGTAAGATTCAGGAACCTCTGAATGACAGTAAAGTCTGAAGACAGGTGACTGGTTGTTTGCTTGTGTCACCACTGTCAGTCAAATCTGATCAAACCACACCCATGCAGTCCTGACGAGCCGGGTTTATGACTCATAAATAATAATGTTAAATGGCCTGTACTTGTATTTCTAGTCTTCCAGCCACTCACAGCGCTTTACATGTCATATTAACCAATTCACACACTGATGGCAGAGGCTGCCATGCAAGGTCCCACCTGCTAATCAGAATAATAGCAAGGATATTTTCTCTGTACTTCCTTAGTTATTTATGAATATTTAATGCTACAGAAAAATTCTAAAGTTTAAAGCAAGTTTCAGGGAGTGTGTGTGTGAGAGAGTGAGTGCTACAGGCCAAATCTCCCATCACCGAGCAGATGGAATGTGCCCCCGCACCGTTTGGCCCGTTGGCTTCCTGGCTCATGGCTAGCACTCTAGCCCTGCCACTTGCCAGCCATGCCACCCTTCGAGCAGTTTACGGTCTCATTTGATCTCTCACATGTTGATCAATTTTGCCTGTGTGTTGATCTTAAAGCCAGATATAACCCACTATACTCTCAGGTCATACCTTTTGATCTGTGGTCTGTCATATGTTGTAATCTACTGTGTCTGTCTCCTTTCCGTGCTGCAGTCCCCACAGTAAAGACTCCACCTCTGGGCCCCGTGGCCCTCGCAGCAGTGATTGCTGGCCCGGTGTGTGTGCTTTGCCTGCTGCTGGTCTTGGCGTTCTATGTTTGCCACAGCCACAGGGGTCTGGGGGCCGGAGGTGCTGGGGCCCATCATCACCACCACCATCGGGTGCCCAACGAAGAGGACCCTTCCATGGACCACCCCTTCATCACTGTTGGAACAACTCTGAAGGACCTCATCTATGACATGACCACCTCGGGCTCTGGATCAGGTACAATGCTGCACCCCAAGGTCCTGGTTTTCCTGGACAGTCTGTTTCTCAGCTCAGATTTATTTTGAACTGCCTGCAGTTAGCCCATATGTGTTCTGCAGGAACTGTAACATCTAACTACTGTTGTTGGGGGTGGAGTAGAGCTGGGCAATATGTCAAAAATGTTATCGTGATATATTTTAGTAAGTCATGCTTAGAATCTCTCATTTTCATATCAGTACCATGTCTTTTACCAACCGATTGCTTCTTAACAATGGAAAAAACGGTCTGTAGCAGGGCTGCTATCAGAGTGCCCCCCAGCAGCTGGTTACATTAGCTTAGCATTAAAGACAGTAAGCAGGGGGAACTATACCACCAGTACCTCTAAAGCTCACTTATTAACACATTCTATCTAGTTTGTTTAATCCATACAAAAAGTGAGTGTAAAAAGTACACTGTTTGTAGTTACGGGCGATCGTGTGCTGGACTATTTTGTGGCCATGCACAGTCACTGGCTGGAATCCAGGAAGTGACTGTGCTAGGCCAGGAAATAAAAAAGTCTTTGTGAGTTGTGGAATAAGCTCTATTTAAAGAGGTGGTATTATGCTAATTTTCACGTTCAAAATCTTATTTGGGGGTTGTACCAGAACAGGTTTACATGGTTTAATTTTCAAAAAACACCATATTTTTTGTCATACTGCACATTGCTGCAGCTCCTCTTTTCACCCTGTGTGTTGAAGACTTTGTTTTAGCTGTGGAGTGATACATCTTGTCTCTAAATGATCTTTGTTGGGAGTTGCACATGCAACATGTTGCCGACCAGGTTGGCAATTTGCACTGGAGCAAGAGTTTCAGAGTAGTGAGTTTGAACTGAGCTCTGTCTCTACATCACAGTAACAACTTTATGTCAACTGACTGCCTGGAGGGTAGTTAGTGTTCAGTTAGTGTTTTTGAGGGCGTGTCGGACTAGCCGCTCAGGGAGCATTATGACACGTATTTTCATTGTGACGTCACAAGAAAGGGAAGTAAAAGTTGGACTACAAATGAGCTGTTTTCAAGCAGTTCAGAGCAGAGTTTTGTGGGAGATGGGAAGGATAAAGGAGAGGGGAAAAAGCCAAAAAACCATAATACCACCTCTTTAATATATTTTAGTAATGACTGAGGATGCTACTTTGTATTTGCTGTGATTCATTCACAATGTGTGTTTCTGACATTTAAAGGTCAAACTATAACTTTACTACTTAGTCCAGCTTACAGTGTGAGCTACAGGTCCACTAAAGGAAATTACAAGGACTATGTTTGTGCATCACTTTGATTTGTTTCACATTAGGTGTTTGTGTGTTTACAATTACACAGGATAACGTGTTACTCAGTAACGTTATTACTTTTCCCAGTAACTAGTAGTGTAACTGATTACTTTTCGAAAACAGTTATATTATTACAGTTACTAATCCAAGTAACGCTGTGTTATTGCGTTACTGAACGCACCGTCCTTGACGTGAATGCGCGACAACAGACTTGGTTGTTCGTGTCAGCTGCTAGCCAAAAACTAAAGGAAGAATGGAGAACGAGGGAGAGAAACACAGTCTAAGATGCAAAGAACATTGTTGTCTATTGTAAACTCTGTGCGATGAGCAAAAAGCTTTCAACCGCGAACATTTCTACATTTACTTTATTGAATCTGATGCATCTGCTAAATCAGCAGCATCATGAAACTTACAGAAAGAAACTCCGGCAGCTGTCAGTGATGCTTGAACTCGTTGGGAGAGGGTGGCGTTACGTAACGTTATGTAAAAATACTGAATAGCCTATTGCTCTTATAAACAGGCTCCATGTGCAGAAAAACAGTAGTTCAAAAGTCGGGATTTACTTGCTTTATTTTTTTATTTCAGCCGGTGGCGTAAAGAAACGTTAAACCTATAAAAAACACACTCCTGGCTGCTGTTATGAATATGATAGTTAAAAAGTCAGAGACTGCTTTCTCTGGGCTTGAAGGGGCGTGGTAGTGAAACCAGTGTTTCACATACATTGATTTATTTGTCGCGGCCCACAAATAAATCAATGTATGGGATAATTATCAACGCTGACCGCCACATATTGATTTTCAATTTTTTTTTTAATTAGCCACAGTTATGGTACCATTCTGTGAGAAACACTGTTGAATGTTAAGTGGATGATTTTTTTTCTTACTTTCAAAAGCTTTCTGTTAAAAACCGCTTAAACCCTAGCCTGGGCAAAAAATACCTAAAATATCATACCCAGTCGCGTGTGTGCACACATGTACAGCAGCACATCTTGAAGTATGAGTCTCTTACAATGTCTGGCTGGCCCACATTCAGGCTGCATAAACACACACTCACTGGCAGAAGCTGTTCTCTATGCTAGCCATATTTTAGCACCTCTCTGTGGAGACTGACACCAACATGCTGCCAAGGAAAAACTGGGATTCAGTTTTTCTAGCTATTTACATTATATTGCACAATACGCAATTGTGTGTGTGTGTGTGAGAGAGATTGGTACAATATATGTGAGCTCTTGTGTGTTTGCATAACTGTGTGGGCTGTTTAAATTACTTTGAGTCAGAATATGTGTGTGGTGCCACAGAGTTATGGTTATTGTAAATGTAATTAAGATAAAGCACTCATGTAAATGACAAACAGTGGCAAAAAGAGTGGAGCATTTTCCCACCAGAACATCTGTGGATCAATTGAAGCAGGATAGTTTAAGTGACTGTACATATAAATCACTAAATTAAAAAAAGTAGATTCAGAGTTAAGTAAGTTAAGTCCCTCTTTAAGATAGCAGTTCAGACAGGTCTGGCTCTGAACCACAGGCTGGACAATAAAAACACTGAATTTCTAAAGCAAACAAAACTAGGACATTAAGCATATTAAAAATAGGTGAAGCAATAAAATCTATATATACATATTCCTGTCTGCTTCTCACCAGGCCTGCCGCTGCTGGTCCAGAGGACCATCGCCAGGACCATCATCCTCCAGGAAAGCATTGGGAAAGGGCGTTTTGGGGAGGTATGGCGGGGTAAATGGCGTGGTGAGGAGGTGGCTGTGAAGATCTTCTCTTCCCGCGAGGAGCGCTCCTGGTTCCGTGAGGCTGAGATCTACCAGACTGTCATGCTGAGACATGAGAACATTCTGGGCTTCATCGCTGCTGATAACAAAGGTGAGAAACCTCCAGAAGAGCTCTGAGAGGCCGTAGTAAGATAAGACTGCACAAATACCTGTGTGGAAAGGATAAGGGTTAGCATACAGTATGGAAGAATAGAATAGAAATCAGACTAGGGCCAGCAGGACAGACAGGAATAACTTTGTACAAAGACATGAATGGAAACACAAAGAAACCCCATTACATAATTGTGAGGCCATCAAAGAAATCAGTTTTGATTTGTATAAATTCCAAACCTTTGTAAATTACATCTTCATCAGACTAAGCTTATCATATGCAAATGACAGTGTGGGTGAATAGTGACAGTGTCAGAAAGACAATAGTGAACCTTGAGCTGTCGAAACAGAAAAGCAGCTCTGTTAAAGGTGAGGTTGGTGCAGGCGAGCGTTCGCTGTGAATAGACAGGCTGGTAGACAGTGTGGGGGAGGAACAGTTCACAGTGAAGGCCAAGCAGACAGTACCACACAGTCTAACAGTAACACACACTCGCACAGGAGCCCAGGAGCAAATGGATTTTGTGTGTTCATTACAATTTCACTGATAAGAGGCTCTGCAGTTTGCGGCCTATATGTGTATGCAGGATATGATATAGTCGGGGTGCGATTTGCGGGGTGGATGCGTGGGATTTCCCCCTTTCTGGTTTGTATATCCCTGCCTCTGCTATATAATTTTTATCCCCGGTGGGGACAAAATGTATCCCCCCCTCAGAGTGATAAATGCTACTTCACTAGAGATGCAACGGATCACAACAAAACAAAATGGACTTTCATAAAGAAGAAAAAAAATCCCCCCCTCTGTTTTTTGTTTTTTTCACAAACCGCACCCAGGATATAGTTATGGTGTCTTGTTCTGTGTGTGTCTACACAAACACACTTCACTATAATGAGTAGATAGAATTTTCTTTTTAATACCATCTGCAAAAAACCTCAAACCACATTTAGACAAAACATTTTAATTTTAATCCTGATTGATGCAGTTTGCTTCAAAACTCACACACCTCCTTCTTCATGACTCAGTCAAATCAATCAAAAAAACACACACACATCAAACATAAATAGCTGGAATCAGGGTAACTCATTCTTTCCAGTTTGATGTTTGATTAAAAAAAATTAGGTTAACCTGCACCCCATCTCCACGGCAGAATTATATTTCTTTTTCTCTTCCCTCAAAGCATTACGGGAACTCCAGTAGGAAAATCTCAGAATGTACTTCTTTAAAAAGAGAGACAAGACAAGTAACAATAATCATGAAAATTGTCTTTGTTTAGTCGAGTTTTACATGACAGTTCACGTTCAGAAAGTCAGATTAAATGTGGTTCTCACATCTCTTCTGTCTGTCTGTTCATATACAGGTATTTTTGTTTTGAAAAGCAAAGTCTTTTTCTCATGAACACCATCCCAAAACGTGTATAGTACTACTCACATGGAAATTGATGGCATAGAGTGAGCAGCCACGTAAATTACTCTGAAATGAACATATGGCATGCAGAACTAAGACATGTAGGGACTATGTCATAAGATTAAATCAGTCAGGCTCTAGTGGAGGCAAGTTCTTCCTCCAAGAGCAGAACAAGGACAAAGCCATTTTTATCTTACACCATTTATCTCCTTGCTCCTTCTTCCTGTCTGTGTGTAGATAACGGAACGTGGACTCAGCTGTGGCTAGTGTCTGATTACCATGAACACGGTTCCCTGTTTGACTACCTGAACCGCTACACCGTCACTGTGGAGGGCATGATCAAGCTGTCCCTGTCCACAGCCAGCGGCCTCGCCCACCTCCACATGGAAATAGTGGGCACACAGGGTGAGACACACACTTTTACATTTACTGCATGCCTTCCTGGGGATACTTTTCATATACGTGCAAAAACTGTTTTTATTTTCACAATGAATAATTTTATATAAATGTTTTCTTGTGTTAAATTATACACCCTACTTAATGAATAACATACGTTACCTTATTTCACATGCAGATTCATATGTTAATAAAAATTAAACTGAAGCGTAACATGCCTTCCATATAAAACGTCCTCATGAAGATGTCACCTTAACAAAGACCTTAAGTGGACACAATCTCTGAAGTGGTGAATGCTGCTGTTCAGTTTCATTTTACACCAAGAAGCAATAC
The DNA here is from genome assembly GCF_014851395.1 of Micropterus salmoides. Lineage (NCBI taxonomy): Eukaryota > Metazoa > Chordata > Actinopteri > Centrarchiformes > Centrarchidae > Micropterus > Micropterus salmoides. The sequence continues at coordinate 26,926,321 of NW_024040040.1, read as the reverse complement.
TCCGAGGCAGCATGAAACAACAAAGCAAGTTGAGGTGAAGACGCGTCAACTTGATTTGGAAACGTATCAGCTCGAGGTAAAGTTTGAGGTTCTTCTGAGATGGAAGGCTGTACGCTAAGTAGAGTGTCAGCAGAAAAGGCTGGAACTCCTCTAAGTGTGGACAGAGACGATGCTTTTTGTCAAAGGAAACGTCCGTCTGTGGCCCAAAGACACTTAATGTGTCTTGGGTGGATGGTTTAACGATCTGTTATCAAAAAGGGTAAATGCATCCAAGAAACACATTCTAAGACACATTGCAGCCAAAAGCTGTAAAGTTGTAAATGCATCCATCTGTCCAAGGCGCATAGTATTGAAGTGAAACTACATCAGTAAGTGACCTGTGTGGATAACTGCAGGGTCCGTCCCCTGGGATAGAAGCAGCTGAAGTGACATGAAACTTTCACTGAAATATATAGTATAGTATAGCGACAGCAAGAAAGGAGGCTCAACATGCTGTTGGTTGGGGCATGCTCTTAATGTTAATGAATTTAAGGTGGAGTACAGGATTAATACATTTAAAGGCTTACCAGAAGCACTGTAGAACGGTTTGTAAATAACACAGACTCTGCAAGTTATCAAAGCAGGAAATTCATCACAGGTTAACACAGGTACAAATATAGCATTAATGTTCCCGGAATGTGCACTTGTATGTATTTGAGGGGTCGACACTGGGCTGGCTCCCTTTAACTGAAGGAGAGAGCTGCGTGTTCTACGCAAGGCAGCTGCCCCTCACAGACTCAAATAAAAGTGTATTAAATCTGGATTTTGGATGGGTTCAAAGCAAACTTGTTGACTTCACTGTATCTAAATATATATTTTGTTGTCTCCAGGTAAGCCAGCTATTGCCCACAGAGACCTGAAGTCAAAGAACATTCTGGTCAAGAAGAACGGGACTTGCTGCATCGCTGACCTGGGTCTAGCCGTCCGCCATGACTCAGCCACCGACACCATTGACATAGCTCCCAACCACAGAGTGGGAACCAAAAGGTATTCTGCACAGACCTTTAAAATGCCAGCAGTTTTTATTTCTTTGAAGCAGTTAACTAAAGATTGGGCATTCACTCATCCATCTTGTTCTGTCTCCGCTGTGGTTCTGTCAGGGGGTAACTGGGATTCTCTGGCTCGGCCATTTAGGTTCTTTGGCTATCTTTCATTATGACATGAGCATCCTTTTGGGATAAACTCACCTCTGCTTCACTGTGTAAGCAGGCGTGATGTTGTCATTGTGAGTGAGTGTGTTTCACAGCACCACAGTGAACTGGGGGTGTAAATAAAAAGTCGGACCATTAGAGTGTCAGGCTTTCTGCCTCCACTCTTCAGACTCAAAGAGCCGACTCTATTTCAGCTCTCAGGTTTATCAGGACTTCAGGATTGGTTCAGATCAATCATCTTGTCACTTTTGGCTACCCTTGTCTCACTTGGTGCTCAAACTAGCAGTGTTGATCTGCAACAATTTTAACAATTGATTAATTTCAGCTTCCCATATGTTCGTATTTGTTGGTGATATTGGTCTTTATGCTAGTTGACTTAATGTCTTTGGGTATTACACTGTTGGTGAGACAAAACAAAACATTTAAATATATTTTACATTGGATTCTGGGAAATTGTAAGTTACCTTTGTCTGACATTTACAGACACAATGAATAATCGATGAATAAAGAGCATAATGATCAAACTGTTTGATAATGAAAATGAAATCAATGCATTAATTGCAGCCTTAGGTGAAACATACTGATGGTAACCACACCGCAAAAAAATGTACGTTTATAATGGAGTCTCCGCTACTACGTTTAAACCGTGTGCAGCAGAGCGAGAGGCGAAAAATTGTTTCAAAAGAAAACATTTGAAGATTAACTGATACTACTTTGTCAACAAAAGTGACAATTAAATCATTAATCACAACTATTTGTATGTCACTTAGTCATCAACTCAAATGTGATGGTTGTGACAGCCCTAGACATTTCCTTGTTTTTAATAAAAAATCAGAACATGCATGCAAAAACAAGAGTTGGAGACACTAACCTCATATACGTATGCTGGTTCGTCATTCTAGATTGAATAAATGTCAGTGGTGGTTCATAGAGAGAGAGCTGAACTTTCACATTTCACACCAAGCAACACGTTATCCAACGTCTTACTTTTAGCATGGACTGATTCTTTGCTGGAAGTTAGTGGGATCAGATCTATATGTAACGTGGATTTCAGCCCTGAGGCTTACTGAATCATTTAGTGGCACTGTAATACGCCGGCAGCATCAAACCACAAAAAAGAGGGAGAGAAAAGCAGAGCAGGTCTGACTGTGGGAAGGAGGAAGGGAAGGAGTGCCCTCTATGGCCTTAGTGTGCTGCTCACTTTCCAACCCTACAGCTATACAGGTCTACATAACAAGAGATGTGTGGACAGAGACACACAAAGGAAAAGAATTCTGAGGAATTATTAGCTGGGCAGAAAGAGAGGAAGTAATATATACTTGTTTTTTTGTGTGTCTGCTGTAACACTGTAGCATTTTATCAGCCTCTGAATAAAAGTCACATTACTGACCTTTAGCAGGATTTTGTTGGATTAATAAAAGTTGCTCATTCAGGGGTTTAGCTGCTATGACTTACTTGGTCTGGTGTGACCAGTAACTTGTAGTGATGTTAACTAATACTTATTATGTAACATTACTCAAGTAATGACTCTAATATTGCAAAATATGTGAGCGTGATAGTTCAGCTTTGATTTTTGAAACGTCAATTTGCCATTTTAGTATTTCTTTGCCAGGATCAATAACTTCTTGGCGTCTTCACTGGTTGCCTGGCAACTGCTCCCTGTCTAAATGGTAGAACAGCGAATTGTCATTTTTACAGCATCATGCATACATGATAACATGCAAACAGTACGTGGTTACCAAATGATTTGCATAAATATGTACATGGCTTATACAGATCAAATATAGGATCTCTTCCTAAACACATTTCACAATCAGTAGATGGATTTATTAACGGTTTGGTTTTTTAAATGCTAAAACAACATATCTGCTATCATAAAATACTGTGGTTTGTTTGTTTGATACCGGGGTTCGATTGACAGCTTTCACATCAGCCCAAACAAACCATGCTGACTGTGCAAAAGTACCAGGGATTTGTTTTAACCAAAGCAAACCGGTTAGGTGTAAAGGCACCTCAGTGTGCTACCAGAGGGACTTTGGTAGCACATGATTTTGAGGTTTATTTGTGGTGTGAAAGCAAAGATGTTGGTGAAGAAACACAGTATGAACAGTACAGTTGTGAGCAGCAGTGTGTCTCTGATTCCCAGAATCCCATTAACCAGAGAGACTGTTTCTTCAAGGTTAAACACTAAACTTGATATATTTGGCCGTGTTATCTTTTTAACATAAAAGCCTCTCTACGGACTGAGATTCAGATGCATTCTGTGGGTGTGTTTTTGTTGTTGTTGTTTTAATATTGATGTTGTTGTTTGATATTGAGCTTGCTTTTTAAATTTGATACATAATTACACTTTCTCTGAGTTTCTCTGCAAATATTGATGAAGGTGTTTTGTTTTCTGCATGATGTTTTACTCTTCTAATTTATCTGAAGCAGCAGCAGTTAGCTATCAGATGCCCTCCATTCATTATTTGTCCACCACTCAGTTAAATAATTCAATGAAGACTTGTTGTCTTATGCCCAGAGTGGGAGTTATTTGATCACTCTGATCCATCTCATTATAGCTCATCAGAGACTGTGTGCATATCGGTGCCCACAGGTTTACTTTTCATGGATTTATCTGGTTTCTGTGTGAGCAGAGATTCAAAACGTCAGCCAATTTGATGTGGGCAGTTTTTTGAGGTTTTCGGGTTTATTTTGCAGCACCCTAGTATTATTTTGTCTGTTTTGTTATGCTTATTGTCCTGTTTAATTATGCTTATCTGTGTTATGTATGTACATTTAGAGCAAAGTTCAACCAGAGTCAAATTCCTTGTATGTGTACATGTACCTGGTCAATAAAAATGATTCTGAAATAGTTTGGTTACAGTCCATTATCTTTCTGCTTAGGTATATGGCACCAGAGGTCCTGGACGACTCCATAAACATGAAACACTTTGAGTCTTTCAAGCGAGCTGACATCTACGCCATGGGCCTTGTCTTCTGGGAGATTGCCAGCCGCTGCTCTATGGGAGGTGAGGATCAAATGACAGGCGGGTGGGTCAACGAAGGCGAGGTTGACAGATTAATGTAGGGAGTGATGGATGAATGGAGCAAAATAGTAAGTGAGTTAATTATGGAAATATTGACACACAGGTATGTTTATAGATCTGACTGCTTCAATATAAAGCCGGAGTATTTACATATTTTTCTGTCAGGTATCCATGAGGACTACCAGCTGCCCTACTACGACCTGGTTCAGTCAGATCCATCAGTGGAGGAGATGAGGAAGGTGGTTTGTGAGCAGAAGCTTCGGCCCAACATTCCCAACCGCTGGCAGAGCTGTGAGGTAGGACAAGTGTCGCTGTCTCTGAGTCTAACTCACTTTTCAGAGGGTTTACAGGGATGTGGATGTAGACATGAGGCAGAGACACTGTGTGAGGTTAAAGGGACGAAGGAAGTGCAGTGTTCACACCGCTTACCTGAGTCATAACTCAGATCTGTACACACAGACAGGATACACATATTTCTAAATTCAGAGTGACATCACGGTTTTTAAGTTTTCTTCAGTAATCCAGTGATGCCTGTCGGCACACCTGTGGATACACTCCTAACAAGAGCTGCTTATAACTAATTCATCTAATTTTAATGGTGCCAATTTTCCTAAATGTAGCTGACTCTGTGACAACATTATCATTCATTTTTACAGCCACCAAAGAATTATGCGAGTTGTGACACAGTCCTCTGGCTTTATTTGAAAATATAGGTAGAAGTCAGAATTTGTTATTCAGCCCAGGTAGACCAGTTGTTTCTATCTGTAAGTCTGAACCTGGAAGCCCTGGAGTTCATCTCCAGAACACTGCTACAGCTAATGGTTAGAAACTATTGGATAGGGTCCAACATGGGTAAACACTAGCTCTGCAGAGAAGTAGCCGTAGCTCTGTTCCTTAGCTGTACCCCCCCCAAAAAAGTCCACTTTCTTGTCTACACAAATACTATTGCACAGTTAAATTGCATGGTGGTTGGTCCAGCTCTAGTCAGTTTGCTTTCAGTCAGACTGAACCACAGTCTCCAGCTATTTGCTGTTTAAAACAAACTTCTTCATAAATACAGACTCTTATAATCCAATTCAGTTTTATTTTTATAGCACCAATTCACAACAGAAGTTATCTCATTGCACGTAAGCTTAAATTATACTTAAAAACAGCCAATCCTGTTTCCCACACACACTGGAAATAAATGCTCATCATCATCAGCTGTAACATTTGTGATCTGGAATGAATCAGTCTTCTTTTAGGGGTCAAACTCAGTGGTCACTGTTTTAATACACAAGGCTTGTTTGTACCATAACAATCCTATTCCCACACCTCTGTCCCAGAGACGATCCTGAGAAATTTCCCTCAAAGCAAGCAAAGCTTCTGCGCCAAAGGCATATAGATTTAAGGGACCTGGAGTTTGTTTCTCTGTAGAGGTTGTTTCTACAGACAGCTTAGCAACATCACTACCTTTTGATTACAATTTAAACAATGAACGCTTGTTCCTCCATGTTTAATCCTTTCCATCTCAGACTCAGAGCTACAGCATGATACTGTTGTTTTCTGCCAATATTCTATACAAATGGTTGACTAGGGATGTAGCAGAATATGAATAAGTGTGCTCCGAACTGATGTGAACAGCATCGGAAATAATTTTTTCATATTTTTAGGTAACCTCTAACCTGTCTCCCTAGTGACACAATTTGCCTCAAACTCAAGAATCACAACTTAGTCAAATGCTTAGAAATCATACTAACTAGGTGCTCCTTATAACGTCAGATTATCAAATTCCTTCGTTTTGTTTATTATCAGGAACTTTCTTAACTATCTTTAGTTTCAAATCCAGTTCATTCTTATCCATATATCCACTGGTACAGTGCAAACAGGACCTCATCCGATTGGACCCCCTTTCTTATTTTTAGGACCTGAGCATGAAACGTGTGAGGAAATTATTCAAACTGAAGGAATGAGTCACACTCATCAGGTGGGGCGAAGAATTAATTGTGTTTTTTATGGGTCTCGCACATGGGCGTGAAAAAATGGCTCGCTAGCGCTCCCTACAGAGTAGTCCACGGCCAAAGTTTCACCTACATGTATGAATTTTCTGTGGTACGTAGCGATGGGGATTGTTAATTTTTATTGATATTGATACCTTTATTGAGACAGCTTAACGATCCGATTCTTTATCGATACCACTAATTATACTTCACTATTATTTAGTGATGGTTATTTGGTAAGACCAGACCCCACAGAGTATGCCTGCAGGGTATGAGGAAAACATTCAATGTGCGATAACGTTGTATATTGAGATGGCGTATCATTTGCGATAAATAAACATTGAATCGTACATATTAATTAATATTGTTTTTAATTTAATATTTTAAATACCGCTAAATGTTGTTTCTAGAGCAGCAACGTTAATGTTTACAACAGCAAAGTAACTTTATCTGACATCACAAGTAATGTTAGTGAGTAACGTTAGAAAGAATAACCTTTTTATATACAGTCTATGGTAGGAACCGACAGAGAGCAGGCAGAGACTGTACCCTGATGATTTTCTTATCCATTGCATTTCAAATTAAATCACATTTGACGCCCGACACTTAACGTTACATCATAGCAAGTCTCGATAGCAGTATCGATAAGTTCGTACCTTATTGATTTTCGGGTTTTGAGAAATTTTGGAACCGGGTCTCAATCCCCATCCCTAGTGGTACGTGTATCATATCCAGACGTGCAAAAAAGCCTCTTGGAGCGATGTCCAACACACAACAGGAAGTCTGCCATTTTAGATTTAATTTTTGGCAATTTACACACGTTGTACTTTTAATGAACAACTCCTAGCGAAACGGTGAGTTTTCGTGGAAAACCCAAACACATCTACATGCTAAAATTCAGTTGTAGTTGCAGCACCACCTACTGGCAACAGTAAGAAAGCTCTGTGTGACACTCATCATGTGATTTAAGTAAAGTTTTCACGCAGGGTAAATTGAGGGTAAATTGCTTAGGCCCCATCCACACTATTGCGTTTTTGAATTACCTGCACCTCCCGTCCAGACTACAACGCCGAAAACAAAGACCTAAAACGGAGAAGTTTGGAAACTCTGCAGACCCCGTTTTGCGTTTCAAAACTCCGGAGAGTGTTTTAGTGAAGACGGGCCACAACGGAGGACTTTAGAAACGATGACGCAGCCGGTCGCGCACGGCTCTCTGATTGGGTCTTGCAAAGCAGAAACACGATGCTGTTGGCCGGGTTTTTGACATCATATTTTTATTAAAATATTCTGTACCGTGCAAATAACACTCATCTGCCTACACTTGTACTGTGCATGTTGCCGTTTACTTTGCAACAACTCCCTGTCTGTTTTCTGCCGCCACACTCCCGTGTTACATTCAGTAACCGTCCCAGCTCGTTATTGAGCCATGCAACAACAACAAAAAAAACGGTCTGATGCTTAGTCTGTATTTATTTATTCTTTCGCCAAATCTTCTGTAACTACGGAACAGACCGTCTGCTTCATGTTTACACTGGCATGCACATGCCCAGTGTACCTGAACGGGTCCTAGCTGTGCGTTTTTCACTCGTTTTAATGTAGACAGCGATCACCTCCAAAACGCAGCGGAAACACTGGTGTGGACGGAGATCGTATTCGTTTTAATTCTCAGTTTGTAAACTTAAACAGAGTAGTGTGGATGGGGCCTAATTTTCCCTACCAGTCAGTCAGAACTGAAGAAGTCCTCTGGATGGGGGCCAAAACATCTTCTAGTATCTTCAAGTCCAGTTGCCCTTGACTTTAACCTTCTTTGGATAAGGTATAGTTAACAGGTGCTCTGTAGCCTCATATAGGGGACACAGGAAGTGATGTTGAAGACCTACCCAATGCTGCTTTTTTAATTTTAATTATTAAATATTGTCAAATTCTGCCTCTCATTTCTCATAGTACCAGACACACTTTGTACCAACGTGATCTTTATCTGGGCCTCATCTTATTCAATACACAAGCTCCAGTTTAAAGAAAATAATGCAACATAGCCTAATGACATTCTGACATTAATCAAAATCACCGTTACCATGTGTGTACACATACAAGGAATTTGACTTTGGTTTTCTGTTGCTCTCAATGCCCCCACCCACATTTTTAGCTTTGTGCTCCACCCCTAGTATTGAACAGGTCAGTAAACTTTGAGCAGCTCGTCATTTCACAACCTCAGTGGGCCTGGGCCTCAATGGACATCTGTCTGTGACCAACACACAGCCCACAGAGTAATGGCATGAAAGCTGCTGTGCACATTCACGCCATCATCAGGCAAAACCTTCTGTAACCAGCACTTCTAATAAACTCCTGGTTGGATTAGCATGCAATGTGCTATGTGCATTTACTCTCCAGAAATGTAAACATCTGTTGAGTTTGCAGACCATGTGATCTTCAGGCCAACCTCTGCACGTCAATATTATCTCCTGGGATGTATAGATTAACTGACATGCATCACACACACAGAAAGAGCCACTCATGTTCACAGAAGAGTGTTGCACAATTAACCACAGACTAGCAACAATGATACCCATCCAGACAGACAAACAGGTGTAGCAAGCTGAAACTAGACGGACTACATTTGCAGACCCAGGGGTGTTTTTAAAGCCAGCTCAATCTACTGCAGCAGAAATGGGTGATGGAGAGTGCTGGTGTGCAACTCCAACTCTGAATGTTTGACCAAACTGAAGGTCCCCAGAGTTGAATTTCGCGAAATATTTTTAACTTTCAACAGAAAGGGGTCGGACGGGAAACGCTATCAGCTGTAGGACTGTGATGCACTAAAACAAGTGTGGCCTTGTGCAAGAAAATCTGTCTTAATGAGCTACACGAGCCAAAAGTGTAATCAGCACCTGTCATGTAAAGTAATTGGTTTATGAGAATAGAGCAACCAAATGTTGCATTCTTTTAACAAGAAAGAACTCTGTAAAGTGCTGACAACTCCAAGGCCTTGTAATCTCTACACAGAGAACTTGTACCCGCTACACTGTTGAGCAGACTTGCTCAAAGCTGATTGGCCTGTTGGGATCAGACAAACACACAAAGGGACAAACACAATCCATAGCTTCTGCTACTTGCTGGACGAAAATATGTAATCAGAGTTTTGTTAATAACAATTTATTTCAGTTTTTGTCAACTTCATAAGAATAACAGGCAAATACATAGATACAGTTTTTTTTATAGATAGATAGAGATATAGATATATATAGATAGAGAGATAGAGATATATATAGACACACACACCTGGGGGGGGGGGGGGATTAAATAAAAAAGCTGAAAAACGAGTGTCAACAGATGCTTGGTGCGGCAGGGCTCACTGAGCAGTTTGGTGAGGAAGAAAATGATGTGAATAAAATGCTACGGCCTTTGTCTGTCACCAGATCTGAACTGTCTCTGATGCTGTATGTCCTCTTGTTCTGTCTGTCTTCTGGACTGAGGTCTCTCTTGTGCATTTTGACAATTTTGATTTAACTGAACTTTCCCCTCAACTTATCTATGCCCCCACATATATAAATATACAGAATACCCTCACAGGCATACACCACAACAGTTGAAAAACTAAATATGAGTTATGTTTAGTTTTTCTGCTGCATAGCTTTCATAATTCCCACACTAGACATTATAAGCATGCCAACACTTCTATACATACTGCACATATTCCCCCATATGCATCATTTCCATGTCAAAGTAGTGTGAGCAATAATGCTTCTGGTCTGACAGCTACACAGTTTACTCGCGGGAGGAGCTCGGAGTAAACTGCTTTTATTAAATTAGCTCCTTACTTTTCGTTTTTGGGATTTCAACATTGATTTATCTTCACTGGGGCTTCTCAGCAGCTAGCTTCCGTGCACATCCAGTTCCAGTGTTGTTGTTGTTAGCGTCGTCAGCTCTGTTGGATTACGACTTCATATTTATATAAAAAACGGACAAAACTGGACATTGCTGGGAGAAAAGAAAGCGAGGAGGTTGAACTACCTGGTGAGTTCGGAAAACATCAGTCTGTAACTTTATTCCAGCAATCGTTGTACTTTACTGTGACCAAGTTAGCATAGCCCTGATCGATCCAAACTCCATTCAGAAAACAAACATTTTAAAAGTTGTTGTCCTGCTGTCTTGCTGACAGACCTGACAAAGCATGAATTCATATGTTTAACAAATCTTTATCATGTTGTAGTTATTTCGGCATCAGTTTAATTAGTTTATTGCTATTTAATCACAACAAAATGTTTACTTTGGGTTCATACAGTTGTGGTAAAGGCGAGTTGTGTTTATTCACGTTATCGCCTTAAAATTGCCTTCTCGCGGTGTGTGTGTGTGTGTGTGTGTGTGAGAACACATGTACTCACGCGAGGACAGCGTCGTGAGGCGAAAATTCGCGGTTGGTCTGAATGTCGCATAAGAACTACACATTCAGAGTCGAGTCTTGCAGAGGTGTTGCTGTTCAAGGCATTGGTTTTAACAGTGGCATTCCCAGGAGAGATTTCTTCAGTTGGCTCACCATTGTACTGTTCAGCCCATATATCAGAGTAGCAGATTAAAGTAAATTAAGCCGTGCCTGGAAGCATTTGTATATCTGAAAACCTTTATATAGGAAAGGAGCTTCAGCTAGCTCTGCTGAAGGAGAAGGCGTGCGTGCGGCAGCTTGCTTGTCCGTGGCAGTGTAGAGTTGGCACTAATCCACTTGATGAATAAAGGGCTGGAATGTGTCGGCTGTCTTAATGAGCACTGGAGGAAGTTGGTAGATGGAGCACTAGCATCTCACCAGACAAACACTGAGAGAGACACATACAGACATTGACTCATACATACCAGATGCTGTTTACAGCCCCACCAACAGAGATGTGAAGGAATTGGTGTAAACTCTGGAGGCTCATTTTCAGTGTCTAGTCGGAAGTCACCACTTTAGTGAGGAGAGACTTTCTTTGGGAAAAAGTTAGTCACCCTCATTTTCCAGAACAAACAAATCCTTGATTAAGTTAGAAAAACTGGAAAATAACAGACTGAAAATGGACCGAGGCATATTTTGTCTGTTTTTTAACTCGCTAACAGAAGCAGGGATAGGTGTCAGGATACAGCTGTGAAATGACTTTATTTTCACTAATTTCATACCTTCTCTTCAATCAGAAGGCATGAGTCTCGAGCCGCAGGATTTAAGTCATGTAAAAACTTTATGGCGTGGAATGCATTCCAAAAGAAAGACTACAGAGACAGTTGTGATCTGACTGTATTCGGTAAAACCTTCCAGTTCACAGCAAAATGGATTGTTGTAAAGAATTGAAATAGTTTAGATGACACTTAAAGCACTGGGTGATAGAAGCTGTTGTTACCTGCACCTACTCCTAATGATGGTGTAAGTAAAGTCTGCTCTTCCAATATTTATTAATGTCTGTATTGCCTGGTTTCTGGAAGGCTACAAATAACTGAATACCTAAGGGGATCAGTTATCATCCACAGAATCATCAATTCCATGATGGAGCCATGAGTAATGAGACACAGTTTCAGTTCTTTGGACCCTGGGAAAAGCAGCTGCTGTTCTGGTGACAGCTAATGAGGATCCAGATAAATATGTAAATCGCGTTCTGTTCACCAGAACAGACCAGACTTGTGTAGAGTAACAAATTAGAGACGCATCGCAAGGATTCACAAATATATAAAGCTGAATATATTCATGTTAGAAAGCTAAAAGACAGTCCAACTGACAGGTATCACAGAAACATGTAGATACAAATATAATGGGACCACCACATCATGGTGACATCTGGAGTTTGTCTTGAAGAACAATCTATCACCTCCCTAAAAATATGGGTGTAGCCCAGCTTAACTCAAAAACAGAAATGGAAAGTGCTACACTGCCCACCAAGTCCACAGCTGTTGTATTTTTGTACAGCAGATAGATGGATTTCCCAAGACCTCAGACTGTTCCAACATCCTGTAGTAATTAAGTCATATTAACCTTTGTTGTCTCTCTCCTCTGCAGGCCTTGCGGGTGATGGCGAAGATAATGAGAGAGTGCTGGTATGCCAACAGCGCCGCCCGACTCACGGCTCTCCGAATCAAGAAAACCCTCTCTCAGCTCAGCCAACAGGAGGGAATCAAGATGTAGACACAAACCAAACGCGCGCACGCACACAACACACACACACACACACACACACACACACACACACACACACACACACACACACACACACACACACACTCTGACTGTCATCCATATCCTTAGCATTACGGCATTACTATCGCCATTATTATTCATCGATTGTTCCTCCCCTTTGTTTTGAAGGGAAGTGAAGACTTTTCCCCCTTGTGCTCTTTTTTTTCTTTTCCCATCTCATTCATTGACAAACTGATCAAGTCCCGCACCTGAAAATGAGGAACTGTTCGTGTATGTGTGTGTTGCACTGGGAAGACATATGCACATGACTGGCTGGATGGATGGATCTAATGAGGGATGGTTGTGTCTGAGGGGGATAACAGGGGGGCATTAAAGGAAGCCCCAACTCATCGTCCTCCATCTTCCTCTGCTACATTCATCACATGAAGTCTCTGAAAGACTCATTGGGGCAACTGGTGTCCATCTCAAGTCCGCTGCTCATCACACCCAACAAATAAGGCTCAGATCCCGTCAGGTAAAGAAAAGGCCAGACAGGCAGCTGGCAATCACCAGAGGGGCCTCTGAGCTGCCAGAGCTTCGCTCTCATCGCCCCACATCTTCATCATCATAACACATTTGTATATTAGCATGTCATTCTTCACATCAGAGATTTAAGCTACACTTCAGTAGGGCTGCAAATTACTCATTTACGTCTCTGAATAATGTTGGGAATTGTGAAAATTCAAACGTCCTCTCATCAGAAACACAAATGTGTTTAGAAGTGTTAATGGAGATTTTGGAGTCATCCAAACCACCTGTCATCAGCGCAATACGTTCTTTAACAAATATAACTATGTGCACTGATCCACAATACTAATGTGGCATGGTTTTAGGGTAACCGCTCCAGGAGTTTACATATGTCAGTACAGTGAGGGATGGACTGGGAGGCAGCGCTGGTCCTTGCAGTGGTGTGTGGAAAAGTTTTTACCACTACTGAATAGTTAATGTTGATATTTCTTTACCACTTAATTTATAGCTCTTTTTTTTTGTTATTTTCTGTCCATCTTTTCCAGAATCTCATGTTGTGCTAACCCATTTGGTCCTTTCCAGATCGAAGTAAAAAAATCAGGCTGTCCAATTGGGATAGTGAAAGTCAGCAACTGAAATTCTTAAAACTTGAACATGGGGGCATCAAGGATAAGCAATCAAGCCTAAATGAAATGTATTGGCCCTCTGTTCTATCAAGTTCAGTGTGGCTCAGGGGGTAGAGCAGTCGTCAATTTATCAGAAGGTCGGTGGTTCATGTCGACATGTAGTTGGGCGACACCAGATAGCCTAGTCACAGCTTCTAACCTGCCCACTCATCATAAAAGTAGCCCCGCATTAGATGTAGGTTTATCAACCATCCAACAGTTCAGGAAAATCCAAAACCATGGTTATAATACTTAAAGATGATCTCCATCAAGTCTTTTGAATAATATAACACTATGTTAAAAGAATCTGTACTTAAATGAACTGTTGTAAGCTTTTATGAAGCTTTAACTCAACGTTGACTGCATAAAAGGGCAGAAAATTCCTGCCTTGTTGTAATCTACTAAATGTCAGTGGGTTTTGTCCATCATCAGTTATCAGACGTTGCATTTGAGACTACTGAATCCCGTGTCCTGTCAAATTACTCATTGTGGAAAAACTGCCCACATGGTAAAAAAAATTGTCTAAATTATCACAAGCAACTCAAGAACCTTTTTACCTGCCCTATCAAATAAAACATAGTTCAGTTGGGCCAACAGTCTGGCAGCAATGATCATGTATAACCTCATAAATGAGACAGTTACATGTTTCAGTATATACATTTAGTGGTGTTTAAATTTCAGCATTAAGTAGTGGTTACATTTTAGAATGAGATATTAGGTTGCTTATAAAATTGAAATGATTATATATTTCGGCTTCCGTATGCACGGCGTGAGAAAAGCAGTTTAATATCAAAAGATTAAATGGTCATTTGCTTGAGTTAAAATCTAAAAGGCATTCTTGGAAAAAATATGCACTGCACATTTAGTTCAACACGCCTTGTGAAATATACAGATTCATGCATTCACCTTAAACACATTGTTCTTGTGGTTATTGGTGTGCTGCTAGAAAAGGGGGCAGCAGAATGACCGTCAGGGCTGCTATACACAATTCCTCCTAATCTCCAAGCTGACAGTGACTCAGCCATGATCATCAGTATTTCATAGTAAAGATGATTCAACACAGAAAACAGCTTTGACGTGAAGTTGTTTGCAGCCCTACTCTGGAGTTCTATTACAGTAGCATTGGGCACTGAAGTCTGTAAGCCCGCTGAGGTCCAGACAAACAGTGGCTTCATCTGTTCTTCATCTAGTCGAGTTGTAAGCAGGATCTCTCATCTCTGCAACAATTTTGCACCTGTTTTTTCATTTGTTACTGTTGCATTTCCACGTCTCCTTCTGTAATGGTAGGGAGTCGGACAGGTCAGTTTTAATTTATTGTGTTTTTAAATTTTCTTTTTGGTGGCAGGGGATCTTTTTTGCAAAACTAAACTGGACATGATGACCTCATTCATTTTTGGCAAACATGCTGCAACATATGCAATATACAGTAGATAAATGTGTCTATTTTCTATACTCTGCTCTGCTGAACCACAAACAACAACAACAGCAGCAACAACAACAATTAGCTGCCACCATGCCTTCCAAGCCAGCTGTAACCGGAAAGTGCCAGTGCTTTTACAACCCGACTCCTCTCATGTCGGCTGCTGTGGAGTGTGTTTGCTCTTGTGTGTATGCAGCACTGTGCGTGCGTGTGTCAGAGAAGGCCTGCGTGAGCCATGCGGCGCATACAGCAAGCTCGTACTATGCACACCCAAGAAGTAGGGAAGGAAAGCAAGAAGGGACACACACCGCACATCACAGCCCCACAGCCCAGCCGACTCTGGTGCCATTTCGTCAACCCCACCCCCCCCGCCTGAACACCCAACCACCTCAGCAACAACTCATTGTACAGCAGTCTGGAAACTGAGCTCCAGCACCTCAAACTGTATTAGTTGGAAAACCGATGCTACTGAAGCGCACGGTGGCTTTAGAAAAGAGACACAAAGAATTGTTAACATTACTGATGTTGCCCTATAAATGTAAACTCTTGGATTTCTTATTTTGGTTCTTCTCACGTGTTTGCGCCGTTGACAGCGCAGCAGCGCAAATCAACCTTTCAAGTGTTTTCTTCTTTTGTAGGATAATCAACAAATATGAGGTACATTCATTTAAATATAGCAAATGGATATTTACTAAGCCATAGTTTTTCCAGATTGTGTATTATTTTATTTTTTTTTGTGGCAAGGTCTTTTTCTACTAGAATGTACATTTCTGAAAAACAAAAGATGAAAAAAAAATATGAGTAAAAGCTTAGCAAGCCTTAAGGGACCAACACATAAGAGTCAGGATCTGCCCCCCCCCCCCCCCCCCCTTTTTTTTATGAAAAAGAATATATAAAAGTGTGTGTGTACATAGCACCTGTTGTTGAAATTGCCATACATCTAAACCCATTTGATCTTATTTTACAGATTTGCATGCATTTAAGTTCCATCAAAAGCACTTGTCTTCTAGTACACAGGTCACAACCAAGTCCATAATGAGGTACACAAAGTGTTCACCTGTCAGTACATCCAGTAAATCAAATCTGCAGAGAGTCAATTGCTCAAAGAAATCCCACAGAGTCACTTAATTGGTCCGCAATAAGTGCACTTCTGGGCCACTGTGGGGTTTATGTGTGTGGCAATTCGGGTGTCGGTGAGTCAGTCTGTCTCCATTGCTTGTCTTTATGGTTACATAATGTGTTGATGTGCTGCTACTTAGTTGTCCGCCTCACTTTCTGAGTTGAGGTGAGAGCTGTCGTTGGATGTAAATATCCTCGGATTGCCTGAATCTGATCAATTTGTGCCATGTTGCTCTGAAGCAAATCCAGCCCATCGTCATTTGGTAGCCAGTAAAAGAGTTGTCAGCCACCCCACCACCCTCTGCAGCAGCTAATTTCACATAAGAGTTCTTCCCCTCTAACTCAAAGTGCTGATCAGTTTAATCAGCTGCTTTGTTGTTCAGGTAGAACAGAAAACTGCAGCCTCCATTGTCCATGGTGGAAAACCTTGGTGCCAATCTATCGATGGGTATCAGATTAGCTAGGGCATCTCTCTGCTGGGATGCCCACACATAAAACATCTGCTGGAAATGCATTGAAACATACATTATATGGACAAAAGTACTGGGACACCTACAGGAATAATAATGATATCCCAAATCTATAGGCTCTCTACAAGATGTTGGAGTGAGTCTGGGAATTTTTGCCCATTCATCCAGAAGAGCATTTGTGAGGTCAGACACTGATGTTGGATGAGAGGGCCTGGCTGGAAATGTCTGTTCTAGTTCATCCCAAAGGTGTTCAATAGGAATGAGGTCAGGGCTGTCTGCTAGCCAGTCAAGTTCTTCCACACCAAACTCACCCAGCCATGCCTTTATGGACCTTGCTTTGTGTACTGGCGCACAGTCATGCTGGAACAGAAAAGGGCCTTCCCCAAAGTGGTCCCACAAAACCCCATAGCCTTATCCCTCCTCCCCCAGAATTTACAGTTGGCACAATGTAGTCGGGCAGGTGTCGTTCTGATATTCACCAAACTCAGACTGATCAGATAGAGGAGTGTGATATGTCACTCCACAGAACATGTTTCCTCTGATCCAGAGTCCAGTGGCGACGTGCTTTACGCCACACCATTCGACACTTGGCATTGTGCTTGGTGATGTAGGGATGCATGGAGCTGCTTGGCCTTGGAAACCCCTGCCATGAAGCACCCTGTGCAGTTTTTGTGCTGATGTTAATGCCAGAGGAGGTCTAGAACTCTGCAGATATTGAGTCAGCAGAGTGATGGCGAGACTTTTACACACAAGTTTGCCTCAGCACATCGCGATCCCACTCTGTAACTTGAAGTGGTCTGCCACTTCGTGGCTGCGTAGCTTTGGTCGCTAAACACTTCTACTTATAATAATAATAATAATAATAATAATAATAATAATACCACTTACTGTTGATTGTGGAATTAATCTAGCAGGGAAGAAAGTTCTCAAACTGACTTGTTGCATTGGTGGATATATATATATATAGGCCATGGGACTGAATGTAACACCTGAATTCAATGATTAAGAAGTATGTCCCAATACTTTTGACTATGTAATGTATTCTTCTAGAAGCTGAAGTCTAGAGGATGGGGTAGGAGAGCAAAGACATACATTTTTGACGTAGTGATTTCTTTAGTAAAAAAAAATCTGTTGAAGCCCTGATGCAGCTGATAATGTAACAACCGATGGATAATGTCAAAATATGCAAACTACACCTCTAAAAAGTGTAATAAAACTTTTTGAGCATTTCATAATGAATGTTAATATATAATGTAATAGCAGTACTAACGCACCTCATCTAAGGCATTCATTCCCTATCAGAGGAAGCCTAGTGCCCACTACTTCAGCATTTTTGTTCACAATTGATGGTCTGTGGCAGTCCCTGCTTCAGTGGAATGGCTATTGGGGCATTTGGGCTTTACACTTCATTCTTGACCTCAGAAACGACCTTTTACAAAACCGTCTCCGGTCAATGTCCACTTACTGGCTTGTTTCCATCTTTTGACTGTATTGCACAGTCTTTATCAGTAGATGAAGTTCTGTCAGCCGACTCGTGAAACACACCATTATATAAATGTTGCAACAGCATCTGCTAATGAAGACCGTAGACTGAAGAACCAGACAGTCTGCATGTTTAGTTAGCTGAAATAAAAGAACATTATCCAGAGCCTTTAAACCGTACAAAACATTTCAAACGTGATGTCCATTTTAGTGAAAGTTACATTATCAGTTGCTACAGGCTTTAATCAGTGATTCTCCTGTTCTCTATGAAAATTTAACCATGACAAAAAAGTAAATTTAAAATAAAAACAATGTTGTGATGTATCCCCCTTTACAGTTCGCGGTTTAGAGTTGTACTTGTGAATGAAGTATCCCTAAATATGTAGAAATGGTCAGCAGTGGCATATTAAGCCTTGTAAACAGCTCATGGAATAAACAAAAAAAGAAAGCTATCCTGATATTTGATGAAAGTAAAGTGAATATTGCTGCTATGTTTAAAAACAAAAGGGTGTCAGGCTATACTGAAATAAATGTGCACAAAAGTGGTCCTATTAGTAGGGGAATCTGGTGCTTGCCAGGGAAGACCAGGGCCAAGGATTCATCTTTTTAAGCCATGTGGGTTTGGTGGCAGGGCTGGGGTTTGGTGGTGGTGCAGGAAACTAAATTTCCAAATCTCAAAGTATCCCTTTAAGTAAGACCTGGCTAGCAGTGCTGGGCCTTTGGGTGGGATCGAGACTGTAGATTATGTGTATTTCATTAGCAGTGTCATTCTCTGGGACATTAGCAACAACAAAAGCTCAACTCAACAGCACCTCTGCTATGCCTCTACTAGGACAACTTTCATTCTGTCTTAAAGTCACCAGCAGCCTTGTACTTTTTCTTTTGAAAACCCAAGATGACTTAACTGTAAAAAGACATGTTTGCACCCAGCTGTTTTTCTCTTGTGGTCTTTATACAGCAGTTTTTCTGTTCTTGATTCAATCTTGCCTTTCTCTCTTGTCATTCCATGTTCTCTAATTGACTTAACAGATATCTCCCAGCTACAAGTGCCACACTTCACTGCAGCCGGTTCCCCGGCTTCACAGCTCCGTACCGCGTGAACCAACTCGCATCCATCCCTGCCTACTTTTTTCTCTCTCTACACTCAGAGACTGGGGTATGTTTGAAACAAAGATTGTTCGTACGACGCATTGAATCGTACAAATGGGGATAACAGCTCACACTTTCAGATAGTCTGTCCTCAGACATTCCTGGTGTTGCACAGAACAGGTGGCGCAAGTAGTTTGTGTGGAGAATGATCAAGGAGTGCTTGAGAGAGATGTTCAGACTTTCTCACCACTGCTTACCTGGCCAATCACTGAAGTGGACGTGCTTGTCAGTTTGTTGCTTTCAGAAAGTTACTGAAATTGTACAGTCTTTATGTACAGTGGCAAGCACTTAGTTTGAAGCATACTGATGCATTTTTAAAAAAGTACTCCATGAATTTAGCATTAAAGAAAGATTCAAAATCTGCAGCAGAACCAGAGACACGTTTTTGTTATTCCTTCCTCCACATCTGATATTGCTTGTTCATTTCTGAAACCACCATTCTAATGGAGGAGAGTCTCAAAGTGTGTTCTGTTATCTCGCATCAAATCTTGGTTCGCTGGTCTACACCGTGGAAGGTTGGGAATGGGAGCAGCAACGTGGCTGAGCCATTTTGTGACTCAAACCCAACAAATGAGATGCACTCGGTTTGGTAGGTCTGGTGAAATATGCAGCCTTTTTACACCAAGAAAGGCCCAAAACAAGCAGTTTGTTTCTGCTCTGTGTGCATTGATGGGGGGCCAACATAAACTATGCCAGCAGCTCTACCGCTTCAAACCACGCACTGAGTAATTCCCACAGCTGTGAATGTATCGGCCCTCTCAGAGTCTCCAACCAATCAGAGCACAACCTGCGTAGCTCAGCCCAAAGGTCGTGCCAGCAACTTTGTTAGCATGGAAATATCTGCCGCACGGGTCTGTTTATATCTCTTTCTCTTGTTATGCAAAGTCTGGGCCAATCGTGTCTGCCCACTCAGTCCCTCTGGATCACACAGGCTGAACGACCTATCTATGCTAGCATGATCCACACACTGTGATGAAGAATGCGTTAGGGTCAAAGCGTTATCACGTTCTCCCTTCATGGTTGCCCTCCATCGTCTCAGAGACCTGCTGGATGATGGTTCAGGTTGATGCGAGGAGGGGTTTGGGTCACTAAAGGGTTCAGACTTTGCTTGGCTTTAACAGTTTTCCTCTCCGGTTCGATGCTGCAGTGAGGCCTTTGTGGCAACAAGGGTAGCAGAAAGCTTTATCATGTTTTATTTGGTGCCTAAGTTTGACAAGACTTCTTTAACTTTTCACCTTGAATGACAAGATTGCATGTGATTGTGTGTCTGCATTGATGTCTGCATATTCTGCTTTATAGATGTCATCGAAACGCTGAGAAGTATCTTAAAAAGCATAATTAACATATTAAAAAGGTCACTTAATCAAAAAGAAAATACCTCCTTTTACAGACCAATGTGTTTTACCTCACTGTGTATATATTCTCAATTTGTTTACTCCAAGTTTGCAATTTATCTCTTTTGTTTCTATGAAATGCTTAAAAAAGTTGAAAGAGAATATTTTGTTTTCCTTTTCGATGGTACTTTTTTGTCAGATGGCATTGTATTGTGTTTGTGTCGTGCCCAAGCAGTATACTATTCCTCTTTTACCATGCTCTGTATATGACTTGTTGGTTGTGTTCTGCGTGAGCTGTACAGTCAAAGCGCTTTACAAATGTCCAAGCCCCCCTCTGAGCTCTGGTACAAATGCCTTGTTCAATATGTTCTTTTGTTTAATGAAAAAAAGGAAACAAAGAGGGGAGGTGGAGGAGGCTGAAAGTGAGAGGAGGAACTGTAAAGCGAAAACCTCAACAACTGTTGAACCCTCCTCACCTCAACCCTCTTGGCTTTCTAAACATATTATAATCTTGACTTTTTTATATAGTGTGTACAGATGAATGAGAGATCAACATAGGAACTAGAGGATTGACACTTACGTTAACTTCTAACATAGCTGGAGTAGAAAATGGTGTGAATAAAGAAACAAAGTTTCACTACAAAATTTGTTTGTTTGTGTTATTTGTTTGTTGTTTGCTTACAGTGATTAAACGACTGCATCTGATTACAGAATGTCAAAGAAGTAGAACAGGGGTCACCAGAGATTGGTTGGGAAGACTGACCTGCAGCGTAGCACAGAAATACTGTTTAGTAGTCCACTAAGAAACAAATTGCTAAAGCTTTAGATTTTTACTGCATACTTTTTTGTACTGCCAGTGTACCATTACAGTACGTACTGGTACATGTATGTAGGGGACAAGGTGTGAAGTTTGGGAATAAGGAGGTAACAATCTCTGAAAATGGATATTGTAAGTATAACTACGAGGTGCCTATTGTAATAGTTCTGGGCACAGGACGACCTACTGAGTGACAGAGTTGGGAGTTTTCAGGAAGATAGGATAATGAGTTCTGAAGCACTTCATGAATCTGCTGCGATGTATACAATACACTACTTAACTAACACTGGAGAGTACAGATGACAAAAAGACGGAATAAGCCCAAATAAGTTGTGGGATGATTACTTAATAACAGCAGGGAACATTAGGTGCCTCATTGTTATCGAACACGTCAATTTTTTTTTTCAACGTATTTTAAATGTAGCTTTTCCAAGACAGATATTTGTATTAATTCAATAAAACTACACAGATAAAGAAACCGTAATATTTTATCCATAAAAGTTCTGTACAATAAAGTGGAATGACAGGAAATAGAACTGAGTTTATTTAATACTTGTTGGAGAAACTTTTGTTTGCAGTGACTGCTTCAGAACTCATTTTTGATTGGTTGCCAAGTTCATTTAAAAAAAAGTCATACATGAGCTATATTGCCACTACATTAACATTACTATTAAAAAGAAACGTCCTGTTTCCACACTGGGGTGCTCTGCTATCACTGTGAAGTGGAACTGGTGGAAACAGGATGTTTCCATTTAATTATAATTTGAATCTAGTGGGAATATAGCTCTATGACATTTTAGAGGGCTTTAATTTTAAAAATCAACATCAGACTGATATTCTCAGACTTTAATTATATTTAGTATTTAAAATATCTTAATTTTTAAATGTACTTATTGTGTTTTTTTTAATCATTTGTTCATTATTGACTGACACAATGGATGTGAATTGAGTGAGTTGAGATCAGTTTAGACGCTCCTTCTGTAGTGCCTAGTGTACACAGGTACTGCAAAACAACGTGGAGGCTGGCTTGACCTCAGTTGAGCAAGTCAGCCGTCAAATTGCCGACCCTGCTGCAACAGAGTGGAGTGATGGCGGAGGTGGTCGAGGTCACCTGCAGCAGGTGAGTGCTGCATCCTTTTCTTGAATGGTGACCAAGGTGTTCAGGTTATGTAATGGCCTGTTGGTATGGTGCTGGTTTAGCCATAAGGCTCAGTGGTAAAGATGTCCTAAACCTATAAACAAATCATTTCACCAGTATCACCTGTACCCTGACATAAGTTGCTTTGAACAAAATCATCTGTCAGATGAAGGTATGGTCATGGTTTATGTTGGAGAATGATCATAGTTTAGTAAAACGTGTTTTTCAGTATTTATCCATGACCATCAGCTATCCCTAACCTTTACTGAAGTGCTGTGAGTGTCCAAGCAGAACCAGAAACAATTTAGTCATGCTTTAGTTTATCCGAGTGGATATTGGTGGGGAAACTAATGAAGTATGTTCAGTCCAAATGTTGCAGATATGATTAATATGAACATTTTGCAACTTTGCACAAACATTCATTCAATTAATTTAGGTGGGTTTAAGATTGAAAATGAGTAAAATATGTCTTTAGGAGACATGGCTGTTTTAAGAGAACATCAGGCGAGAAGACGAGGAGGGTGAGAGGTTAGTGAGCATGACTCCTGACACAAAGGCTGCTGGGTCTGGCAGCACAGTTATGATCAGGCTGCTCGGTGGACAGCGGATCACACTGTGGTTGTACTGGGCAGCTTTCAGGTGCGAATGCGTCTCATGCCAGGTAAAATAAATGTTGAGTGAGTTGAATGACAATTATTTCCCCACCAATATGAAAGCAGCAGCAGTGCCCAAGCTCCAGAGAGCACTTCCTTTGTGTAACCAGAGGCCCTTGTCGATTAGCGATGTATAAACTGTTAATATGCATTAGCGGAATGAAGCATGAAAACTGACACTTAATCCCAATATTGATTCCTTTAACACTGCCTAACCTGAACAGCTCATTTGTGAGTGGAATTGACTGCAAGTTGTTCTTGGGCTGATGGAGCCGGTGGTGCAGTATTGAGGCTTATTTTGATCCATCAGCTCCACCGATTTCAGTGACAGAGCTGATTATGGACTGACAGCTCAGATTTACAGGCTGCCAAACAGAAAGTGACGCTGCAAACAGGCCCATGTCTACTGGCTTTAAAACTCTGACCACACACACACACTAACCTGCTTCATCTTTGCTGAAAACTGTTTCTGGTTTTAACCACATTTTCTTCTTTTGCCCTATTTTTACACCGTCTTTATTTTTACATTTCTGTTGCTATTTCTGTTCATCCTTTGTTCCTTGTTGTCTTTTTTCGTCCACCACCCTCTCCACTTGTTTTGTTCATCAAACACACCTGGATTCACATCACATGTCTGTTAACTAGGCCAGGAAGTTCATCATTTTAGTAGCATGGCCACTTGTGTTGTCAATGTTTGAGGGCTCAAAGGCCAAGTGCCACCAAATAAAACATTGATTTTAAGTTTACAGAAATGATGAATTCATCTTAAGGTTTAAGGATGACTTAAATTTTATTCTTTGTTTTTTATACTGTGTTAATGCTCGTCAGTAACCATAGCCATTCGTCAGGGATGCTGAAAGTCAGTCACAGTTAGGGGGTGCTGACAGAAGTCTACAGAACATCACACTAAGTGCTGTGAGATATTCATGTTTTCTCTATTCATTTTTTGGATGGACGAGTTTCACCTCTGGGCATCCGCTCCCTGCCCCAAAGAAATTTTGACACCAAATTGAGGACAAAAATTAAACACTGAAGTAGAAATGAACTTCTTGGTTGGGACTCTTGGTTAGAATGTCTGCACAAATGTCATGAACTGTGACGGTTGGCTCAGCTACATCACTGCAATGCTGCTCCAGAGAAAAGCAACACCTGTTAAACCACAGACAACCTGCTGAAATGGTTTCCCCATCCTTGTGACCTATGCTATGAAAGAAGTCCCCGTCTTCAGGCTAAGAGTCCTTTTAAAATGTTATGTAAAGGTTCAAACAGAGATCTGTCTACGCCTTTCTTATTTACCTGTTTTATGCATGTTTAAAAAATGACAATGACTTACTGAACAAAAGCTTGCTGGTCATTCCTTGAATCTGATCACATTTTAAGTTTGACGTAGAAGAATTGAGCTTCGACTAATGTCTGAATTGTAGTTTCATGTTTTACCTTATTTAGAAGAAAGCTTGAGTTCTTTCTGACCTTCACTGGACAGTATAAAGGAGGGACATGAGAAGTTTCTGGCGCTGTTGGCTGCATCTCTCTTTGCTGTTCTGATCTCCATAGATTAGAATGTTTTTATATTTGATCTTACTTTATGTCTTGATCTTGAGCATAGCATGCTCTGCAGTGTTAATTTTGTGAGAACTCATATTAGATTTGTTCAACTTTAAATAAAAACTGTACATTCCAAAATCGAAAGATAGTTCCTGTAAGACTCTTCTCTGAGCTCCGACTGCACCAGCCTCTCATCTTTAGATGCATGTTGTATGATCCTCCTTTGGGACAGGTGGACAATTTAGGAGGAATTTCATACAAAATGATCAAATTGGTGTTGAACAGTTGAATGCTAAAACTGAAACCTCTCAGTTCTACTACCTGTTACATGATTAGGCAGTTATAAGTTAACTATATGATCTATTACTGATATTATGAATTATATTTAGTTGGTGGAAAATAGTAATGAAGGGTATTTAATCTGCTAATATTACTAAATATTTGATTTGATCCATTGTAACAGTGTTAAAGAATATTGTTAGATAATCATTAAATCACATCATTTCACATTGTTATATTTGACGTTTTGCTAAAAGTATTAATTTGACTTTGATTAATTCCATAAGACATTGAATGATATTGGATCTGTTGTAACAGTTGTTACGGTTATTGATTGGACTTAAATTGCTTACTAAAGGTGTTAATGTGTAGTTGATTTATTGATATTATGTGAATTCAGGATTTGCTTTCAACAGGTGAATTAGGAACTGTTTCTCTTTTGCTCGTTTGGGCTGCCCAGAGCGACCCGGTCCTCCTGATCATCAGTCCAGCTATGGTATCTTGTCTTATTCACTTGCTAATTTATCAAACTTTCTGACCTCACCTCAGCCCAATAAGAATTCAGAAGACACTGCTGTCTAAAAAACTGGATTGTCAGGAAAGTGGCAGAGGAGAAAATGGCAAAATCAGCCGGGGCAGTGTCAGTGGGTCATCAAGGCCACTGTGGCCACAAGGCATGGGCTCCAGAAGTAGGGGGTCAAAGGGGCCATTGGTTTTTTTGGCCACTTTATGCACCTTTTCTTTGTACGTCACGAATCTCCGTATCCCTACAAACGCTCCTATATGTTGCACCAGACATTTCAGTCACTCCCGTCCACCCCATGCCTAGACCACAGTTTTTTTATTCGCCTGTCTCGCCACAGAGACGCAGTTGTCTGAACCGGCTCCGCTGCAGCTACAGTTTTGACATCTGTTCTATTTTTTCCACAAGCAAATCTGTCAGGAAAACACATAATCTACTTTAAACTATGTTAATGAGAAATGATTATATATGAAATGATCTGATTCGGGTATATGCGTCCTGCTCTTGCCAATCCTTTTGATTTCTCTGTCCTTCTGTCCCCCCTGCTGTTCTCCTGGAGATTTAGTTCCCACGATGAAGTATCTAAATCTGCCTTTCCACTATAATTATTAGATACAGCATCACTGCTGTGTGAATGTGTTTTTTTACTTATTCCACATATTTGTCAGTTGTGAACATGATGGGTCATGTTGTTATTTTTGAGCTGGTTTATAGTTTTTAACCATCAGTGAGGTGACTGTATGCTGTTTGACCTTCTCACTTCTGAACTGAATCTGGCGGCGTTGCCTCATTTTTTGTGTAGTATAAGGACAAACTGAGGGGGCATGGTGGCCTTAGTCCCAACAAATCCACTATTTCCTCTAACGTTGACTGTGCAAGGAGCGATGACAACCCACATTTACATTTATTGTTAGACTGTGACCTCTAGAGACCATGGTAATTTTGACAGGAGAAAATGAGGAAGTCAGGTGACATAGTATACAGCGACAAAGTTCTTGTTAACGCAGGATTTTCCATCAGGAGACTGGGGTTCAAGTCCCGTGAGAAATCAAGTCAACATTGACTTGTTTCAAGTTTTAAGTTAAATAACGTTACATTGCAGATTTAGGTCACATACTTATTTTGACCATAACCACAATCTTTTCCTAAACCTAAAAAAACTGCCACCGTTTGACAACGTTATCCACATTGGGAGGGCTGGAGTCAATCGCAGCTGACATCTGGCGAAAGGCGGTGTACAATTTGAGTCCAGGTAATGGAAAAAAGTAAAAGAAGAAAAACGTTTTAAAGGTTCATTGTGTAAGTTTTACTGGCATCTAGTGGTGAGGGTTGTGAATTGCAATCAGCAGCTCACAGTGCATTCACATGCTCCTCGGATGATCCCATTTCCCAAGTTGTTTAGTCATTCTTTGTTGTGTGTGTTGGACAGCGAGGACCCAAACGCAACACTCAGACGAAACAGGTTTTATTAAGGGGAAAAGGGGTTGAGGGAGTGGAGGTGAGGGAGAGGTGGATGCCGGGGGAACACAGGCACGGGGGACTGAGGAGCAAGTAGGGCAGAGGGGGCTGAGGCAAGGGAGCCAAGGGGCACCGGGGGCCGAGGAAGAGAGGAGGCACGGGAGAACTGACCAGGGGGTGGTGGAGGAGTGTGGTGGCAGGCTGACTGCGAGGCACGAGGGGGAGCTGAGAGGATGCCGCGGAAGACGCCCGAGGGGAGAGGGCAGGTAGGCAAGCCCAGTTGACTCGACGGAGGATGGAGGTGAGTGAACCAGGTGAGGAGCTACGGCGATCAAGCGGAGATTGTGTTGAGAACCGGGGTTGAAATACTGGCAGAGATGGAGTTGATTGCTGGCAGGTGTGGCAGGCAGAGGAGGTGGCTGATGAGGTACAGGTGTGGACTGTCAGCTGGGCTCAGGAGCAGAGAGAAAGAGGGAGAACACACGCAGGGGGAGGGGAGGAGACAGAGACAGGCAAAATGCAGGGGAAAACAGAATGCAAGAAAAAAGGAGAAATAGACAGGACACTCACTGTCAGCCAGGCTGCCACCACAACATTCTTCTGACGTGTGACGTGTGTGTGCTCATGTGCTCTTAAGTCTGAATGTGGAATCA
This sequence comes from Micropterus salmoides, assembly GCF_014851395.1. Lineage (NCBI taxonomy): Eukaryota > Metazoa > Chordata > Actinopteri > Centrarchiformes > Centrarchidae > Micropterus > Micropterus salmoides. The sequence goes on along the minus strand of NW_024040040.1, from coordinate 26,898,760 downwards.
ACATGGACGCTACTACAGAGATGTGTTGGATTTGCATTATCAGAGCATATAAACATCACACAGACATCTAGTTCACTCTAGATGGACAGAAAACTAGTTCTAACCATATTACAAATGACATGTTTGCAAAATATGTATATGCAATACGTGATTTTGCACAAATCAAAGTTCTTCTTCGCAGTTATGTAGATATAAATGGCTCATTCTAAGGTAATAAAACCATAGCAGTTCTTTATGTAAGGTCTTTATACACCACTGAAAACGTAGTTATGGATATTATACTGCTTTTCTGTCAATGGATCCTCCTAAACATTACACACTGAACCTTTAAAAAAGAAAGATATGAGACCTGTAAAATTGACTTAAATAACTAAAAAGTAAAGAACTTGTGTGCTCAAATTATTATCTGTTTGTTCAAGGACTTTGGGGGCTGTATAGAAATAAGTTGCAACCTCTTTTAAATCAAAGCATCCCACTTCTTCATCAGTTTAGAGTATTTCCCCGTTACTAAAGCAGTGACACATTATTGAGCATTATGTGTTATTCAGGGATGTGGAAGGAACGTCATCAGGAAAAACATCACCAGGTAAAAACCTAAGATTGGTGAAGCAAAATTCTTTGGCAATGGTGATGGGTCAGTAGATATGACACATTCCTTTGGTGTGGGAGACCCGGGTGCAATTCCAACTGTGACACATCCATTAATGTGTCCCTGAGCAAGACACTTAACCCCTAGTTGCTGCACAGGTGTCCCTCTAACATACATAACAATTGTAAGTCGCTTTGGAAAAAAGTGTCAGCTAAATGTAAGAAACAAATCACCCACAGACATACTGCTACTCAAAACTATGTTGTCTGTATTTAATCTTTAATAAGTAGGACATGTTCATCGTTAATCAGCAGATCTAACTTTCCTGTGGCTCTCCTTTTACTTAGGTCTCCCTCCATACACCAGGCAAATGCCTAAACACAGCGTATATACAGCGCTGTTTCTCTCCCTTCCCCCTCTTCTCTGTGTGTCACAGCCGAGGCTCAGGGCAAGCCGTGGGAATAAAAGGTCAAAAGCAAAATGAGGAAATCGATGCAGTGAATCATTAAGTGCGCTGCTGCTCCTTCTGCCTGCACCTCCACACACTGCAGTGTATTGCTTTGCCCAAGAGCCATTAAGCTGAGGACTGCAGCAGCACCTCCTATGGTATAAACATGTAAACTACAGTAGACCCTCAGGGGATTCCATATAGAGTATATTTAGTATATAATATGTTCTGTATGGAATGTTGTGTTGCAGAGGCTGGACAGATTTCCCAAGAGAGAGTGAAAACTGTGCTGCAGTAGGTTTCAGGAGCGTGGTATGCATTAAGATACAATACGCACAAACACTGTGTCCTGGTGCGGACATCTGTGCGTCTGAAAGGAACACACGAGTGCATGCTCTTCCCTCTTCATCCCTTGGTAATACTAAACATTTCTAGTTTCTCCTCAAAGGGCACTGGCTGCAGCAACACCCACAAATCATCCACAAATGATTGAGTCATCCTCCAGGAGCTCCTTTGCCTTTTTACTGTACTGTTGGTAATGATGATATTTCACCTGCATTGCATTGCAACACTAAATACGCCTGAAGGAGGGGATGGGCACTTTGTTAAGTTGCCTGGGAAGCAGGGAGTGGTACTGAATTTTCCTCCTGGGTCTGTTTGTGCCGAGGCTAAGAATAGCTTGACAGCCTCTCGGCAGATCGACAGTGATGTATGGATGTTGGCCTGATGCTGCTCCTGCTGCTGCACACACGCACACACACACACATACATACACACACACACACAAAGAGTTCAGCATCTGTCAGCAAGCTGAGGCCTGGCGTCTCCTGCAATACTTATGAAAAATAAATGTGCTGTTTAGTTGATGTTAGTGCAGCAGCAGCTAATGCATTAATAATTATTTTAAAAGGAGAGATTATTTCTTTAATAATGGAGCCCTGTGATGTCAGAAAGATGTTTGCAGTCATGAATACTGTGATTCTGCACCATCTATACTTACATTTTTATTACATTTATTGCTGACCATATTCAAATGAAATCTATACCATACTATATACTATATAGTACTTTTTAATTTTTGGATGTGATGATATTTTTCTGTTGTAAATCATTTCCCTACAATGAACAAACTCTTGCTTGTGTTGTGTAATCCCTCACAGTGAATATTAACCCTTTAACGCCGATCATCACACCTCTTCCTTTCAGACTGCAACTGAGATAGTGTTTGTACTCCCCCAATGCATGTTTGTGCATATTCAGTACGTACCTGGGAACCTTTGCCTGTTGTCGCTAATTTGCATCATACCTGAATTTATATCTTTTCTATGTTCTATAGACAAATTAACAATTTACACTTAATTTAACATCAACTTGAAAGAAAATGAAAACAGAAATAAGTTTTTTTATATTTTTATTGTAAATAAATTCAGGCGTCAAGGGGTTAAGTCTGCATTACTTTCAGTCATTGCTGCATTATCATGGCATGAAAATTCTGCTTAAGTACAAACTCATTTGAGAAGCCTGCGCTGCATTATCTCATAACAATGTAACTCTGACAAAATGAATTACACATGGAAGTTTAGAGACTTGTGAGTTACACTTTACTGAAATTCCCCTATTTAGCATTTCTAAGCAGTATGTAAACATTTAATACATGTTCATAACGCACTATATAAGCAGGTAAGGACATTGTAAGTGTTTATTAATACACAGTATTTGTCAACAATTATAACTTATGAAGACATATTTTATGTTATTACAACTGTTTTAATAGATTGTCATTCGTTATCTGCTTATACAGCAGCCTTCACTTACAGATGTGCACAGAAGGAACTGTAGCGGTTGACAATACATTAATTAACACTTACAACTAACATCGGATTACATAATGTTATAAACCGTTTGATAGATGTTTATATATTACTTATAAATATTAAATTACTGACTCAGGATAGAGTTTTGTATCTTACAGAATGGAAACTAATGGAAACCTAAAATGCAAATGTTCTACAATACTGTAACATAGTTTGTAAAAACCTGTGATATTAGGTTGATGATGACAAGATGATGTGTTTCAAGTCTGTTTTTATTTAGTCAAAATCGGGTTGACTGGGTTAATCCATGTCATTTGCATCATGATGTTATTTTCTAGTTTATGTATTTATTTTTTAAGAATTGAATCTATCACATATTCAGTGTAATTCACTGCTGTAAAAGATGGTTGTACACGTTTTTGATTACATCACTTGTGATTACAAACTAACAAGACAACACTTAGCTAACACAGACGAACATCAAGCAAGAGCAACAACACAAGACACAGCAATACTACTGACTAGTCCAACAGAAGGAAAGCCACTCGCCATCTGTCTTGCAGCCTTTTATTAACAAAGCTCTCGCAAACATCCAGCAGGCTATTGCTTGGTTGCTCTCTTTTTGGCGTCCTCCATCAATGTCTTTTTCACCTCTGCCACTGGCTAACATTATGTCCATAGAGGCTGCTGAACCCGGCAAGCAGCATAATTTTGCTTGAAACGCAGGAGCACTTACAGTAACGTTAGCAATGTCTGAATGTGTTTTCTTGTATGTTGGCTAACATCAACTCCAGGTTAATAGCTAGCAGCTAAACCTCTGTCAGTGAAACCTCTGGTTGATTTTGCTTGAGTCGACAACTTTGCTAACAGTAATTCACTGCTGTCATAAATAAAGACAGCTATACACCTCTATGATTACATTACTTATGATCAAAAACTAGCAAGTCAACACTTAGCTAACACAGCCAAACATCAAACAAGAGCAACAACACACAAGACACAGCAATACTACTGACTAGTCCAACAGAAAGAAGGCCAGCTCAGCATCTGTCCCACATCCTTTCAGCTCTTTTAGCTCACGCCAATGAGTAACAGCCAGTCCCGTATTTACTCTTGTCCGGTCTCTTTCTCAGTCACTCTCTCTTTTTCTCTGACGACGTCTTCTTCAGTCTCTTTGCTGCTTCTGCCATGATATCTGTAAGTTCTTTGCTGAGAATACAGAGCTAGTTTGCCATAAAGCATTACGCTGCTGTCACCAAAGGTTTCGTGCACAGGATTCCGATGCCTTGAGAGGCTATGACAGAGATTTCATTCTCCCTACAAGTCCATGTACCATCAAAATGGTTCGAAGCTGCTATTTTAAGATAAAAATACTACATTCTATTGCTTTAAAGCTGCAGTAGGGAATTCTTTTATATCCTGACAGCAGTACATGAGACAGAGAATCAGGTTCCTCTGGCTGCTCCTGATGCCATAAGCAAGAATCCACCTCTCCCTGAACAAAACAACCAATCAGGGCCAAGAGCAGTCTCTAACACAGTGTCAGTCACTGCTTGTGCAGATGCTGTGCAGCCCTTCTCCTCACATGCTGTTACTCAGTCAAGCTCAATATTTTCAGCAAATGCAACGTCTGAGAAACAACCAGCAGCAGTGAAAGAGCTGCCCATACCCCCTCTGCCAACAGCATTAGTACAAAACACGTCCCGGCTCTACACGGAGCTTCAGGCTCATTTTGTTTGATGCCATGCCGCTCGTATTGATGAGTAGCAAAGAGGCATGATGACAAACAGTGGGGAATAACTTTTTTTATGAGGGGTGTGGGGGCAGTGGTGTACAAGCCTCTCATCCTGCTGTTAGATGTTGTTTCAGCTGCCTCTGAAGCCTGGGCCTCCAAGTGTTGGAGGGGCGTCTCTGAGAAGTCAAGTCAAAGCGAGAGCAGGGTCTTTGCGAGACTCTCACCATGGAGAGAGAACCCTAAGCAGGAAGACGTTTCCACATCCACCGGTCCTGCTTGTGGGTTTGGTGGGCGGGGCTTAGAGGAATGATACAAGCAGCAGAGAGAGATGCGAACTGTTTTGCATTATATGTTCAGCTGTTTCTAGCTACTGCTTTAATCATTTAATAATTTACAAGAAAAAAACAAAACAAAAACCAGAGCAAAGTCTTAACAAGCAGGTACAACTACTCTGCTTTCCTATACTGCTCATCATCTTGTGACCCCTAGGTATAACTTGCAACCTTGTGTTAATGCATAACCCAAGCGCTGTGGCCACCAGGGGCCCTCCCACAAGAGAATACAAAATGTGAAGTCAAATTTTTGGAAAATAATTTCAGCATTTATCTCGAAAAATAGATTCAGTTTTTTGATTTCATTTAATTTGGTGATTTTAAAGGATCATCACGTCTTGACTCATAAACCAACATATCATTGTACTCATAAGGTTTCATACTAAATAAAATTTTGAAAAAAACATTATTTGAGAATCGGGGAGGTAGTGATGAGTGTATTGTTGCTGGGCGGCACTAGCTCGGACCAGAGTTGCGGAGCATGGACTGGTAGCTGGAGAATTGCCAGTTTACCTCCTGGGTAAGCCCCTGAAACCCCAACTGCTCGGCGCCCCTCACTCTGACATCTCTCCGCGTGTTGCAATGAGTCCTGTTTGTGCGTGTGTGTCTTTACTAACATAATAATAACAGAGTTTCCCCTCGTGGGATTAATAAAGTATATCATCTTCTTCTTGTGGGCTGATGAGGAAAAATGCAGCTGTAGTGTACAATATATGTGCATTTGACTCATAACAGTTTAAAATAGCACTGTAGCAGCAGGACAGAGGGTCAGTGACCTCCTAAGGGGAGAGCAGTGATTGGTGGTTATGTAGGGACTGAACCCTTCAATAGAATTTGACCTCTGACCCCTTGTTTTGTTACCTCAGAATAGTACTGTACCGTTCTATGGGTTGGAGCTTTATTTTGCAGACTCAAACCCCTCTATGGTACCTAACAGATACCTAAACATGTCCTATATAAGCTATGTTTGATGTACAGAAAGACAGAGTGGCCATCGGGCTGGGTCACTCTCCAAGCTGCTGCAGAGCTTGTAATTGATGCTGAACTCCTTGATTTAATAAACTTTTATGATCAAAAACAGTTTCAAGCGGATTTCTTCTCAACACATCATCGCAGCATTATTGTTCGGACACCACACAGCACAAACTAAGGCAATTATAGAAAAAACTGTAACCACTTCAAATTCCCAGAGACTAAGTTGACATCTTCAGATGTTTTGTTTTGTCTGACCAACAGTCCACAACCCACAGATATTCAGTGTGCTATCATAGAAAACAATGAAAACCAGAAAATATTGCCATTTGAGAAGCCAGATTTATGTGATTAATTGATTCATTCAACTCTTCTCTTTAAATGCAGTACATCAACTTAACTGTTTCAGCCACCATCAGGTATTTCCTCTGGAAGTGGACTGGAGCCCGGTCGTGATCACTTGGATCATGTTAGGCTCACTGCAGTCACAGGAAGTCACCACTGGGGGTTGCTGCACATCAGTGTGTTAGTATATTGTATCAAGTATACCTTACCTTACTGCTGACCATTTTCCAAAGCACGCTGTCAAAAAGACTGATTTTCTAGCTACCAGGCATGGCTTGACCAAAGATCAGCACAGACTTGAAGCTTACAGAAGTTCCAAGCTGTCTGCAATCGCTCCAGCTAATCAAATGTGCCACACTGCTGCTCCCTCCTGCCAGCTGCAAAACACACTTAGTAGGTTCAGAGCCACAGTGAAGTACTTAATTAAAAATTCTACAACATACATTACAGTAAAAACAATGATATGTAAGAACATAAGGTGGAGGTTTACTTTAAAATTAATTTTGACCTCCACTGGAAGCCAGGTTGTGCTGCAGGGTATTTTTAAGTGAAATTGTAAAGCATATAGTCTTCAAATGAAGTGGTTAGGCTGCACAGGAACATGTTAAATAAACCTGTGATCAGCAGATATAGTCTGATTATACACCAGTTAACAGCCACGCTGGTTTGACAGTAGCTAATGTGAAAATGAATATGCAACCAGTGACAAACCAAATAAGACACTCATGAGAAATGGTTCATACAGACCATAGCGTTGTCTTAATTCTGCACTACACATTAGTTCTAAGAAGTTTAAAATGTGTAGCGTGTTCACACTAGAAAGGTGACAAGATTAAGTAAACTCAAAACAGTCAGCATGCAGACTAAAGCGAGGCTTGATGTTGATGGACGCCGAGGAGCTGCTCCCAGCAGCAACAAATTCAAACACATTTCAGATGGCGATGAGACGAAAAACAATATTCAATCAAGTGTAAAATTCAAGTGTAATAGCAGCGTTTCACTGCCCTCTGACCACAACCACCACTGATGAGCCTGGCTGTTCATCCTGCTGCTGTTCTGTGATTGGCAGTGTCAATCAAGCCCCAAAATAAAGAAAAGTGCAATTATTAAATGCATTGATTTCTTCTTCATTCATTCATAATTTTTTTAATCTTTGTCCAAATAAAGATTGCACTTTTTGTAAGCTAGCTGAAAAAAAAGCATCATTGTATCCTTTGCTAAAAATATAAACTGGACATCTCTTTGTTTATTTATATCTTGGTGACAATGTTGTGTTTGCACGTCATGGGACTACATGTAACTACAAGGCTACCTGTCACACTTTACTTTATATTCCTGTCACCATGCACTCCTGTAAAAGACAGCATGCTCACAGTGACTTTTCCCTTTATAAATATTAGTTTAAATCAATCAAGCAATCAACATTGTACATACTGTTTATAATTAGGATTTGATGTACAATGTTCACTAAATTTTGGAGACAAATCAAAGAGTCAGCTCTCTGGCTATCAACATTTTGTATTAGCCCTGTTGATATTGGGATGCAGTGGAGGGTAGGGCTGAACGATTAATTACATTTGCGATATTATCGCGATGTAATAAAACGAGATTTTCTAATCGCAAAGGCTGCGATTACACTCTGGTCACATGACATCCAAGCGGAAAGCAGACGTTACGCTGTACTTTGCCTTCTTGTTGTACAAGTTTGACAGAAGCTGACACTACATAGACTTTAGTGTCACGCAGGGAATGAAAGTAGCAGCCGCCACCCGCCGGTAACTGGGTGGTGGTGTTGGTGGGTGAAATCGTCGGGCCATCTGCGGCTTTGACGGACAGGAAAAATGCACAACAGAAAGACACGTGTAGTAAGGTAAGCTAATGTGGCGATCGGCGCCTGCGTCACTACGGCACACACAGCCACCAGTCAGCTCAGGAAATATCTGTGAAACGGCGATTCAAACCAAACTCACACGTCCGAAAGAGGCGCAGTTTGTCCCGAGTTACAGCCAGTGCGCTGCTCACCAGCATCGCAGGCTGCGGGGGTGGAGGACTCCGGTGTTGTCGGAGAATTACTAAGCTTGTCTATTAAACACGAGAGGCGTCACTTGGTTTTACTTTCGTTGGCCAACTTTTGAATTGAACCTCAAACTGAGTATTTTTTGTTTGCTTACTGGGATACAGAAAGATGGACTAAGAGATTTGAACTGAGATAAGGACTCATTAATTGGTGGTTGAACTGTGGGTTTTGTATTGAGCACTTACTGTGGTGAGTTAACGTTAGTTTTTCTTATGGTCTGTAAGTAGGTCGACCTGATGATATTATATCACATTATTTAATGCCATTGACACTCAAATTATCTTTCTCATATTACAATTTGATATATCTTCTCCACCATTGCTCATAATAATAATAATTCTACCTAATTCATCATAACACAAGAAGGAACAGTGTAGTTCTATCTATCTAATATTGTGTATACACTGATTTACTTCTTGTCCATTTTGAATAATACAGGACGTAAAGAGTTTAAAAATTAATTGCATATTGTCGCAATATTGGTAAAAAAAAAATCGCAATTAGATTATTTTCCAAAATCATTCAGCCCTAGTGGAGGGTGAACGCACATAAACAGTTTACTCACCTTTTTCAAATGCAACATAGGTTTACTCACCTTTTTTGAGTTAAACATCACCTAACTTTGAACAGTTTAGCCAGCTGACTCTGTTCCACCGCTCTTCATCTGTCATCCGCCCCCTCTTTCTTCTCAGCCTTTACCCCACCACTCTGTCATTTGATTGGATTGGTCAGGATCTGATCTGATGTATTGTTCTATTGGATTTATACCTGGGAAGTAAACTGAGTTGCATTCCCTTTCTACTTTCTCTCCTTCACTGAACAAAATTATAAACGCAACACTTGTTTTTGCACCCATTCATCATGAGCTGAACTCAAAGATCTAAGACTTTCTCTATGGACACAAAAGGCCTATTTCTCTCAAATATTGTTGACAAATCTGTCAAAATCTGTGTTAGTGAGCACTTCTTCTTTGCCGAGATAATTCATCCACCTCACAGGTGTGGCATATCAAGATGCTGATCAGACAGCATGGGTACTGCACAGGTGTGCCTTTGGCTGGCCACAATAAAATGCCACTCCAAATTACTTAATAATTTACAAATTATTTGTGAACACTATTTGAGAGAAATAGGCCTTTTCTGTACATAGAGAAAGTCTTAGTTCTTTGAGTTCAGCTCAAGATGAATGGGGGCAAAAACAAAAGTGTATGTAGTTATAACATCTTCAAATAAAAAGTTTTTTAATTGTAAAAATGTTTTTAATTTTGGTAAATGGTGCAGAATGTTTACAGCTAAAGTTACTTTTGTAAAACTAACACTGGGGGCGTCAGTGTCAGACATTTACAAATTTACAAAATTACTACTTTAATTTAAAGAGTCAGTCCACATATATTTGATTTTTTTCCCCCACACATTTTTTATTACTATCTTTCCCTTAAAACTGTTTACGGTGAGGTCTGTGGATTATACAGAGGAACAGGGGCACTGTTTCTGGGAAGAGATCTGCTGCTGTATATTTCTTGTCTTTAAAAATGAATTTTTTCTGTCAATCTTTAATTGCTTTTAGCACCACAAACAAAATGCTATTCATCTCTACTGTACTGTGGTGGAGACAGATAGCTCACAACTAGCAACTGGCACAGGTTACTGTATTTCCATGATTTTCCATGGCTCCCCGCTCTGATGAAAGCAAAAATACACATTAGACAAGCTCTGTATGGGGTGTGTGTGCATGCTGAATGTGATTATAGCAGCAGCAGTGTTGTCTGTAATTAGATGAGAGATCAAGCTTTGCTGTCAGCTTAATTATTGCATAATTGGAAGTCTCTGTCTCACCCTCTTTGTCCTCAATGCTCCTTTCAAAACAGAAGTTTTGCCTGAAGCTTTTATACAGCTCAGATTTACAGGTCAAGTTGACAGTACAGCACAGGATGCAGTACTGTCAACTTGACCTGTAAATCACAACACTTCTGCATTTAAGATTGTATAATAATCAAAATAAGGGAAGAACAGAGAAAATGGCAAATGACAAATACAGAGAGGACTAGGAATGAAACGGTATGAAAAACTAAACGCACTAAACTGCATAACGTGTTATCATGTGCAGTGGAGGAATAGACTCTGCAGACACACACAGCAACAGAACAACGTGTAGCGTTTTTATATACAGTCTATGGTTTTTACAAGAGCAGCAACACTGAGAGCTTCAGTTTACACGCTGTTAGCAAGTCAGAGAGACAAACCAAAGCTAAAAGTTAACTCACCCTGCGTTCACTATAAGGTTATTTTATTCAATCAAGTTTCCCTCAGCACTCTCATAAAAACTAAAATACGACTGGACTTCAGAGTGACTGAAAAATCTCCACAGCGTTGTCTTCCGCCGTGTTGTCATTGACCCAAACAAACCCACGTTGCATTCTGCGCATGCGCGCCTGCTTCTGGGAGACGCTAGACAGTGTTTGCCGTGAGATTAAAATAGCGCTGTTAACCATACCCGGTTATCATGGTAATTAAAATGTGTACGGTAATAATAACCGTCGGGAATGTTACCATGGTTTACCGTTAAACCGGTAATCATTTCATCCCTAGAGAGGACACGGAGTGTAACTGCCCTCTATGTTTAAAACATAATGCAGACACTATCTCGACTGATGTCTTTACGGTTTCTTTCTTTCTTTCTTTCTTTTCCTCCGTATCCAAATACCGTAGTACACCGTGAAAAATATAACAAATAGATAAACATAAGTACTTTTATAGACATATTACTTTAGCTAACATCAAACATGCTACAACAATAAACCTAATTAAATACACAAATTAAACTTTCAGTCACTCTATACCAATACCTATATACTACACAATAACCTTTAAATCACACACTTAATTAATACATCAAAGCTAAATGGCTCTTTGTCAATACATAGCTAAACAACTTTCAGCAATAAACATGAACACTTCACTCCCGCAGCACCCGCACATAGACAACTATACACACCTCGTTTCGCTTCCCAAGGGCGTTAAGCTTCCTTTGTTACTATCTTCACTAAGTTGGCGTCTCTGCCATGTGCTTCGAGTCTGCTTGCTCTGCTTTCGTTTGTGGTTTGCGACCAACCGTAAACTGGTAAGTACAGGGTTTATCTACAGTTATCCAGGGGTTAGTTTAGCCTAGTGGCAGAAACTATACTGCCCACTGGTGGAAGCCACTGGTACCTGCGTGGAGTGATCTGCCCATGCGTAGGCCATAATCCTAATAAAAAACATCTTTTACATATACAAAATATGTTCACAATGATTCAAATCAATACACCTTCAAAGAACTCCAAGCTTACAGTTACACAGAGGATTGCCAAAAGTACACATGTTTATTAAAACAACAATGAAACTAATAACTTCTAATATAGAATGTGTCAGTCAGTAACATCAGTGGTGTAAATGTGAGTGATGAATAGTGTGAAGTTTGGGTGTTGAGGAGAGGTAACAAAACATAATATAACAAAACAAAGATGTGCTGCTGCTGCTGCTGCTGCTGGCAGTAGTAAAAGGGCCAGGGTATTTATCCTCCCACAGCGTCTGGCCCAGGTGCTCAAACATTCAGAGACAAAAGAAAAACTGTAAACTGTCCCACAGTCATCACACAGTTAAATACCCCACGGCTGGTCCGTCACAATATAAAAAGAAACAATGTCGTCTACAGCAATGGTATGGTATATCTCAAGCTTAGTATAAATTATATGTATTACATGTGAATATATGAAGATATCTCAAAATAATATGACCGTACCAAACTGGTGCAATAACTAAATGTGCAAAACAATTCAGATGGTGTACTTGAATTTAAACTTTGGTGAAATAATTATTTTCACATAGCACCCAAATCAAAGTATAGGGATGGATTAAGCAATTGCATTATAACAATGTCCCATGTTTACCAAATATTCCAGTCATTTTTTATTTTTAAACCAAAAACTGTCACTGTCACTTTATATGACACATTAAACTCTATTTCTCCCTGTAGCTCTGTCCTGGCAGTGTGAAGAAGGCTAGAAGGTTTGTGATGCAGTGTAGTGACTATAATCACAAGGCTAGCTAAAGTCCACATCTAGGCAAGTCCAAATGACCAGCAGTGTTCTTCCTCCACCTGTTTTATCCAGGATACTCTGGGAGCTGAATCGTTTGAACTTGGGATAGACAAGTAACCTAGAGGGCATTTCGCCCCAAACAGTTGTGGTAATAAATTCCTTGTTTTTTTCCCCCTCTCAGTCTGAGCTTCTCATCTGTACCAAAATGTACAGCACATTGCTAGTAGATTTGCAATGATATAGAACAGAGTAGTCAAGGCTCTGGTGAGCTAATAATCAGGAATGAATGAACAAGCCTTTATAAAAACATGCCAAAAATGATGTAGGCCAAAATGGTGCACAAGTAGGGCTTCCACCTAATAGTCAATAAAGCCATTAATCGAGCCATTAATCGATGATAATGCTTGTTCCATGATAACATTACATTTAGCTGACGTGCTACATTGATGTTAGCTCGCCTGCTGCTTTCAGTGACTAACATTACTATCTGTGTATCTTTCACTGGAGGGTCAGTCGTGAGCACAGCTAAATTTTTAGATGATAACATAACAGTGAGCTGGACTGAATATTATAATGAGATTGATTGCCACACTTTATAACAGTTAGACCGCAGTAAGTAACTTTACTGTAGTGGATGGGTCTTCCTCTGTGGTGTTGTCCTGCGTCATTAGCAACTGCACTGCTTTGCCGGCAAGCTAACGTGACTCTCTCAGTGTTTCTCCAGTGATGTTGACCGTTTTCACCGACATCATGTGTATTTTTATTGGCCTTATTGTTGTTTTGTATCCCTACATGGAGTGTATGTTGGAGTCTGTGTTTGCTGGAAGCCAGTTGTTTTGTGGTGTTAGTGGACTGCATGTCGTTAGCTGCAGTGTTGTTGCTGTAGTAGGAGAGTCTCAGGAGCGTGCACAGGGCTACTTCCCGACCCTGTGCACGCTCCTGAGACTCTCTAAGGACGTCTTACTTGTAGAGACCCATACAGGTACAATGAAGACACTTGAATATGGGTAGGAGAGGAGAGAGAGGAGCTTGAGAGACACAAATATGTTGTGTCTTTTAATGTATTAATTACATTTAATAATGTAGTAATAATAATGAAATAATTTCTTTAAAATCGAATCGTAAATGGACGGATTCAGTCAACCAGTATGGGAAGATTTTGACTGTTATTTACTATGACACTAATATTACATTTTATTGCACATGTTTGTATAGAACTTATTTGTTTTCTTAGTGAGAACGTGTTGAGGGATTATGTTCAGAGTCTGCACTGTTTTTGTACTGCACAGGAGCCACAGGCAGGTGGTCGGGGTGGATGGTTTGCAGATACTTTGAATCCCACATACACCGTCCTGATGCCCCAAAAACTCACTACAGCGCTAAATGTGTATTAGCCCGCAAGTGAAAACAGTCCCCAAAAAATGCACTATTTCCTCCTGAAAAACTAGAGTGAGCAGCTGTTTTGCAAGATAATTAAACTATATACAGTAAAAAAATATATATTTGTCTTTTTGCCTTCTTAAAGATTTAGGTCTTTAGTAGGAACCACTGGACTTGGGGCTGAATGGCAACAGAGAAGGGAAGTCAGAAGCTTTTGCAATTGTTGGTTTTGGTCTTTTGTTTGTGGGATTTGTTGAAAAGGAATAATAGAATTGTTACAGCCACCGCCTCTATCTGTGTATATGTATCTGTTGTGCAGCTGTGTGTTATGTTAAGCAGGATGTGCGAACCCTTGCCGAGGATTGGCTGGCGCCAGACCCGCCTACTTCCTGGTTCCGGCCGGTGGTCTGATTGGTGCGGCGCCTGGCAACCTCCTCCAGTCATCTACCGCTTTCCAGATCATCCCCTGTTTAAATAGCTGCCTACCTGTGTGAACTTGGCAGTTGTGATTTTCCCCTTGATCAACTTGCCTCGTTCGTATTGTTGTGAACTCAACCAGACGCACTTCAAAGAAGGTCAGATGGTGTCAAAAGAGGGAGGGAAGTTTCCCTCCCCGAGAGTTGACCTTTTCACATGTAAAACCCAGAGACATCGCCTGGTGTTGGTAAGGACCGAAAGACACTCAATCAGACAATGAATCGCTTATTGTGTATTCAAAGAGCCTTAGTGAACCTTTCTAGCCGTAAAGGTGTCACTAAAGACAGTCCACAGGACAGGAAAAGGGGCGATCTGACCCCTTCTCCCTCCAGCAGGTCACCTCCAGCCTCAACCTGACTCTTTTCTCTCCACAGAACGGCTGAGCCATAAACCACCATTTCATTCTCTGATAACCGGTGCGATAAGCCAGGAATGCAGAGAAGAAAGACCATAAAAACCCCTGTTACTCGAACCAAGCAAGGTTCCAGTATAACTGTGTTTATTCTGTTTAAATAATAACCTTGCTAAGTGAGCAGCAGTGTTAGCCTCTGAGTTTAGTAAGTAATAACCCTGTTGTTATCCTTTAGTGATGTTTGAAGACTAGCAGACCCATAGGAAAGTAATCTTTAACTAGTTTTCTAACCTCTTTCTGTGTTGTCTTAAGTCATTCCTGTTACTCCCTAGTAATCACTGTCTATTCAATGCTAACTAATGCTTTAGTTAAATGTTTCATATACAATTTCTTACTAAATTATCCATGGAAACGCTCGTAAGCATCACCAGCCTCCCAGTTAAAGTGGAATGTCTACTCTTTTCTTGTGTGACCCGAGCGCGACCAAGGGGACAAGAAAGGTATAACACGCAAGTGTTTAAAACTCGGCTTACACTGACAGAATAGTTAAGTAGGCCTAACTATCACCATGTAATTGCATAAATGAAATTTTACTGTAATGCTTACATCTAAATTGTCTCATGAGTTAAAACCAGTAACCAGCAAGTATACTGAGGACATGTAATCAAGCTTTGTTACGTTTTATATAACCATTAGAACCTTTTTCCATAGTGTTTAGCCTTGTTTTAACTGTCTTTATCCGAATGTTTAGAACTAAGTATTTTTCCAAATGTCGATATTGTGGAGAGAGAGAGATCAAAGAGAAATACGCGCAACGTATATTTCTTTATCCCAAAAAGTTAACACCTTAGCGACGTTTGGGAGACCATCCCCAAAATTGACGTCACTACCTAGCGGAATCAATAAAAAGGCCTTGCTGTCTTTTGTTCCAGCTTCTTCCTTTTCAAAGAAAACTTTTTAACTTTCTTGAAACTAAACGTATACGTTCTCTTAACTTCCTTTACTTTTGAAAGTCCGATTTTTGTTGCGTACTTAAATCTCCTTCAAACGAGCTGAGAAAGCTACGACCCTGAATCCCCAAATTTCTTAGCGGGAGATTTGATTTTCTTTATTCTGTTTGGAGCTGCCTGTTTAACCTCAGCAACATTAAATAGCCTATATTCCCGAGGCCTCGCGAACCTACGGTGAATGTGTGAGTTTATTTGATTTTGTTGTTGCAACCTCATCCGACCGTTGTGAGCAACTTTGGACCAGAAACTCAGAAGCCTTCATTTATGGCCTTGAATAAATGAAACCACGGCTCTGACGACAGAACCCTGAGTGGGCCCTATAGCGACACCAAACGAACTGAGATCAGAGCAAAAGCCTTGGCTGACAGCCCGTTGCTGCAAGCACTTCCCACAAGAGGACTCCGGACCCAATCCACCGGTTTCAACCCAACTCGAAAACGCCACTGGGGTCGGGCCAGAACCGACTTCCCGAGCCAACCGGCAGTCGAGCCTCGCCACGGGACCTGCGGCAACGGTAGGCCAAAACAAACAACACTCTGTGACTCGTTGGTGTTCTATGGGCTCCATCCACAGTTAATAACCCTTAGATTAGACAAATTAAATCTGCAACCCAATTTCGGTCATTCGTTCCCTCATACTCGTAGAATTCTCTCCCTCTACAATAAACTGAAATTCAATCGAACCTTACATAGGCTACCCTGTTTTAGTACCTCCTTGTTGTCGTATTAACTGTTATCCCTGTAATATCACCACATTTACCCACAATTGTACCCTCTTTTGTTAGCTAATAAATTCACCTTGAGCACAGCGATGTATGTTTGTGTGATATTCAGAATCTCAGAATCTAGAGTCCCTATACATAGAACTTACGCTCAGATCTGAGACTGACTGACTGACCTTACGATTTCAGAATAACAACTAATGAATTAACCGAACTTCATATAATTCTCAGGCTATACTCAAGGACCTAAAGCCTTGGGCGGACAAGCAAATCTTTAGGTGGTGCTCCTAATTTCGAGGTATAAATTAATATTCCCGAAAATATAAATTTTCATAACTGTATTAAAATTTTAGGTAGCCGAGGTCTGCTACAAATGGTGCCCCGTGTGAGGCGTGTAAAAACTCTTAACTCTGATAGTACACACACATCCTTGACGCTGTGAAATTATAAATTGAAATACTGAAATTCTCCCACATATATTGGGTTTTAATACCAACAGTTAACCAATAATGAAGTCGCTCCTCAGAATGCTTTCTCTCTGCTAGATGTCTGACCTATTGCTGAAATGTGTGTGTAAAGTGGCCCTCTACTCCTTAACCTGCTTTTGAAATTTAATCCTGTGTTTATGATTCAATAATCTGTAATTGAGCTAAACTGTACCGCGTTCCAGCCGCAGAACTAATGTCTGATTGAGTAAGTTACGGTAACCGTATGAGATTGAACTACACTTAATTGTCTGCTGACAAGTAGACAAATCCGCTTTGACGAAATAAATTCGAGAACTAAGATTGTGAATTCACTGTGAATTAAGGCCGGTTATTGTTTGGCAAAAGATTATAGCTGCGCTGCGCCAGTATAATTTGTTTGCAGCTATAAATAACGATTAGACGCGCGGAGCCGTTGATCGTTAGGTTATTAGCAACTACTCCCGTTTCTATTTAAACTAGCTACTTAAATAGTAAACAGCTGCTTGCAGTGGAGTTATACAGCGTCCGAAACTTGACAAGGAGGCGTTCCTGCCCCGAGCCAAGCTACGCTAAAATTGAGGCTTGGATCAAGCTGAATTAAATAAACGGGAGACAATCCCCTTTTGACCCCGCGAACAGGACTGGTATCGAGAGCTGAGGGGAACTAGTGCGAACTCTGATTGGTGAACTATTGCGTTGCCACGGCAACGATCTGCTAACTGCGTTAGCCTGAGGCTAACAGCTACTGGGTCCGAGGACCATAGTCAGAGAGGAAGCCTCTCTTCTTCTGCTATATCGTGAAACGAACCGACCCACAGCGCCCCAAGTGGCAGGTCAGGTCCATTGAACGAAACAGCCCTAAGCTGCGCCACAGCTCCCCTCTGGGCTGGCGGAACAAATTACATGCTCTGCACTAAATCGATTTCTGCATCACTAGTGGCAGAAGTGGGACTATAGAGTCTGGCGAATTACACCAGACTTTTGTGATCAAATTTGGATAACTGACTTTCAGACACATAAGCCAGTGTGTTAAGTTAATTTGGAGTGTTGCTCCCTGAGTGCAGGATAGAGCCCAAGCTCTCCTTCTTTGAATACCTACTAATTTTAAAGATCTCTTGGGTGTTGCTTTAGCAAAAGGACTGAGCCAACTTTGCACCCTAACCGGGAACTACACTGAATAGTTCTAATAATTTGATGCAATCTTTTATTCAAAGTTGGCTTAGCTAATTTAGATCCAGCTATGTTGGAATAAAAGTTTATTCTCATTACTGCTGCAATATCCCTGATTTGAACTTTCCCATTTTGAAGCCTTTTCTGTAGTGCTATTTTTGATCCTTGCAGGAATAAGATAAATACAGAATAACATCTTGATTTGAATTTTGTTAACCTTTTATTATCTGGACTGTTGGAATTCGGAAGCCCACATTAAGCTTAATCATTTGGATTGATAGCTTTCCCACTAGGCTTTCTTTAATCCCCATTCATTATAAATGTAATTTGGACTCTGACTTTTATAGCAATTGGAATTTTGATAACTTGATAATTACCAAAGGGTAATTAAGACTTTCAGTTTAATCAGTTTTGATTGTATCTTAAATTTAACCCACATTAATCAACTTGGGGTTTGTGTTAATTTGACTCTGAACTTTGATTTTAGAAACCTACTTATTTTAATCTCAAATTGTATTTTAATAATCTTTCTTTTCAATTTGGACTTTGATTTTAGAAATTTAATTAGTTTTAATCTCAGAATTTTAATATTTCCAATTTTGAACTTGATTCCAAAATATATATATTTTTTTAATCTCAAACAATTTTTTTCCTCCAACTTTGACTTTGATCATTAAGGACTTTGAGCTTTGATTGCCAAACCAGTTGTAACCTTAACTGTGAGTTGATCTAGAGCATTTAACTTTAATCCCAAGTGTGATTTAATTTCATAAGTTTTCCATATTTGTTTTATTAATTTTAAAGTTTTGTATTTCTTTTATTTCCTTTCAGTCCAAATTTGTTTTGTGTCCCAGTTAACCATTCAAGTCTGATTTGAAAGTCAGCTTTCTTCAACCTGACACACCTTTTGTTTTCCCCAACTAGTAAACACACTGCGGAACTAACAGACTCAGGCCTGCTGTACCAGCAAACACCTGTAGTTCACTTGATTCCCTTAAAGCAAGTTGTATAGTTGAGAGTCCATAGATTTGAATTCAACACTTCTTTTCTTCAGATCCCCACCTTTCAAAATAACTAAAGGACCGAATACACAAGTCCAGTAAACCATAGCAGCAACACCCCTTTTAATTTAAGAACATCTCCTCTGAGTTAACACACTTGCTTATTGTTGGGTTGAGACCCAAAACAAAATCCCTAACCAGAAGGTGCGATCACCTGTTTTCAACATGGCAAACCAAGGCACATCGGAAAAATCTGTGAGCAGTGGGGGTGACCCGCTGGACAACTTAGATCCAGCACTGGCAGACATGACTGATGATTTGATACCTGGCTACTCAAATGACATCCAAAACGTTGATGCTGTTGAACTTGAAACAATTCTGGCACAGCTGGTAGCAACTGCACTAGTCATTCCACTGAAAGACAAAGCCCTTGCCCAGATGCTTGGGAAAATGGCGATTGTGATGTCTGCACAATCTAAACACACACATAAACTGTTAGCACAGTCAACAGCCGCACAAAAATCTGCCCTCCAGGAAAATCGAGCCCTTAAACAACAGCTGGAAAGCACCCAACAGCTGCTCAATGAAGCGCAAGAATGCATCACTGAGTTGCAAGCTCCTCGTACCTCCCAAAGCGATGACGAGGATGACGAGGAGAAATCTGAACTGAAGGGAAAGAACTCCCAGCTTGAACATTTACTCCATCAAAAAGAACAGGAGTTAGAAATAACTAAATCAAAACTTAACGACACAACTAAGACAGGTAAGGAGACCCCCACCGGCTCAGGTTAAAACGACTCACCTACCTCGGCCGCGTCCACCGCTCGCTACTGACCACAGTTTGAGCCTTTCTGATAGGGACCTCGACAAAATCGCTCGCCATATAACGCGTTTCCAACCTAGCGCTGGGGGCTCAAACGAAACCAACATCTATCTAAAAGACATCGACTACTACTTACGTAATTTCCCTGCTGCCACAGTAGATGATAAGATTTACCTCATCAAGGTAACCTCTAGCCGAGAGGTTAGTAGTTTCATCGAACGCCAACCTAGGTATGTCAGAGAAGATTATGACATACTCTGCCAAACGCTGGTGGAAGAATATTCTGATTTGGGATCACAGGCAGGGTTGGCAGCTGCAATTGCAGTTAAGCAAGAGCGTTCAGAGCCTCCTCAGCAATACTATCACCGTTTGCGACAAGCGTACTTCGGTACCAAAAATGAGCCTGAAATGGAGGAAGAGGTAAACTTTAAATGCCTTTTCATTCAGAATCTCCATCCTACAACTAGTCACCATTTGGGTGTCGCAGCATGCCCCCGCAAGGTTTCGAAAAGCAGAGACATACCATGACTCGGCACTCTGAACCTCGGGGCCTCTTAAACGTCAACGTTAAGTCCCCCCATATGGAGCTGGAAGGAGCTTCGGGTGGCGAACCACCTGCCTCTGCCACCCATCCCTCACAAGCTCCCCAGCCGACTCAGGATCAGAGGCACGCACTGCCTCGCCGACCTGAACAAGGTTGGGGCCACTCACGGCCACCCTGGGCTGATAAGAACCAGAACTACCAGAGGTCTGAGTTCCACCGACCCATGCACACGGCCAACCGCTGGGGCAATCGGCCCTTTCACGAAAGAGTGGGGAGATACAACCAGCGCGAATCCCAAAACATTTCTAGCTGGAACAGGCGATCGCAAGGAAACACACGCCCAAGATTCCCCAATAAGGACAAAAAGAAAGACGACACTGAAGGTAAGTCTGACGCACCTGCACTCAGTGGGATAACTGCCCCTAGCGCAATCCTTGTGGTACAGTCCGATTCACAGGGAAGCCCTCACAAAGAAAATTCCCCAACCATTCAAGGAAGCCCACCTTTTCAACAGTTCTTGTGTCACCTGACTGAAAAGGGAGTGGCACGAAAATTCTTTCTGTCAATCACACTTGAGGATGAACTGATGCATGAAGCACTCCTTGACACCGCTGCAGACATTACCTTAATGTCCTATGCTCTTTTTAACAAACTGCAGGCCATGGTTCGAGCCTCTAACAGAAACCTGAAACTACAGACTTGCGCCCTTGAGGTCCAACTATATGGTCCCGCAGGGACCACTCTAACAGCCATGGCATTGATTCGAATGACCATTGGCCCGATGGTACTCGTTCACCCGGTGTACGTGTCTCCTTTTAATACCATTCCCCTGCTCATCGGGAAGGATTTCCTCAACCGCTTTGAACCACTTCTTGACTTCCAGAACTTGAAAATCTGGGCACAGGTCAGACAACCTCTGCCGATCTCGCTTACTCAACCCGCCACAGCTCACTGCTGCATCCTCGAAACTGATGCCTTGCAGGCCCCCTTGTGGCCTCAAAATGAACTTCTGGCCCAGCGCGAGACCTTCTTGTGCGCATTCACTGCCCCCAAAGGGACAAATGACTGTCACATGCAAGTGATGAATGGTGTCCAACTTGAAGACACACATATTGACAACGTGACTCTGGCCTTGTGGGCAGACAAATCAGCCATCAGCCAAGAGCTGTTTGAGGCACTTTCAAAAACCAGCCCCGATCTCCAGTTGGCCAAGAAATCTTTCCGCTTTCCTTTGGACCCTCTTCCCAATAGGGTGCTAACAGCAGTGGGCGTCTGTACAAAAGAGAGCTGACTCACTCTGTTCTAGTCATTCCGGGTCTTCCATACCACGTCTGTGTCGGCAGTGACATACTTGTCAGACTAGACGTGCAAATAGACACGGTCAACAACATCCTCTGGTCCTTAACAGGTGTCCAGAACACACCTGCCCCAGATTCCGAAAACATGATGTCTGGCCAAACCATACCTGAAGCTTGCCAGGTAGCTACTGGGTACCATGCAATGGTACCGGCAAACATGGCCAACGTATCCATACGCGTGGACATGCGTCCGGGCCAACACCTTAACCATTCGCAAGCATTCTTTCAGCCGTCTCCGCTTTTCTTTGGACTAGGGCTCTCCATCGAGGCTACACCTCTGATGGAACTAGCCGCTAGATCAACTCACCTGTTGGAGGACATCCTGATCCCTAAATCCACCCCGTTGGGATGGTTGATCAGCACAGAATTCCATGATTTTGAACTCAGGATCCCAGTGATAGGGAGTATACCTCCCTTCCTGTCCCCTGATCTCTCAGAAGAAGAAGTGGTGTATACCAAACCCTCTGGGGCTATTGCTATCTTTGCCTCCCTGCCACTAAACGATGACTTTGTTTGCAGAGTCGACCTTAACCACGACAACCACATGGTTCTTGAAACAATCAGCGTCACGGCTATTAACGTGTTGCCAGAACCACAGTCGATGCCCCTCCCACAACACATGGGAAGAGGGCCCGGCGCCACTCCACATGATGCCACTGCTGAACTTGATGCAAAGTTTACAGCTCAGGTAGACCAAATCGTGGCGGAAGCCAACGCTTTGCATACTGATGAAGAACGCACAAAACTCCGCGACCTCTTGTTCAAATACAAAGCGTCCTTTGCCAAAGATTCCCTTGACTGTGGTCTAACCACACTTCATTCGGTGCGCATTCCCACTCCTCCGGACGCACCACCAACTTTTGTACGTCAGTACAAAATACCACTCGCATCTTACAAACCCGTTCAGGAAATCATAGACGACCTGCTAGAGAAAGGGATCATCCGACCCTGTAACAGCACTTACTCGGCTCCACTCTGGCCGGTGGTGAAACCAAACGGCAAATGGCGACTGACCATTGACTACCGCCGGTTAAACCAACAGGTTCCCCTGTCCAGGTGGCCCATGACTCAGTTGGGCCAAGAGCTCCCTAAAGTCAGGGATGCCAAATACTTTTCGTCAGTGGACGTGGCTTCTGGATTCTGGACTATTCCAGTCCATGTCGCAGACCAACACAAATTGGCTTTCACCTTTGCAAATAAGCAATACACCTTCACCAGGTGCCCGTTTGGCTACGCCAACTCACCTGCTGAATTCAACATCTTCCTCAACAAGGCGTGTCCCGATGCCGCTAGTCGAGGTACCCTCATATATGTCGATGACATCTTGATGAGGAGTTCCACTCTGGACTCCCACTTGCTGGAAATAGATCACGTGCTCGGACAGCTAACCGCCGCCGGCGCAAAGATCTCACTCTCCAAATGTCAATGTAAAACCAAAGTCAACTACGTCGGCCTCCTCGTAGGCTCCGCTGGTGTAGAGCCACAAGCAAGTCGCGTACAGGGCATCTCCAATATCAAAGCCCCTGCGAACGTGTCAGAACTCCGCAGCTTTCTGGGAGTCTGCAATTATTCCCGACAGTTCATTGAAAATTACGCAGACCTAGCCAAACCGCTAACAAATTTGCTCAGGAAAGATGTCCCCTTCACCTGGGACAAACCACAGGAGCACGCCATGCAGGCGCTAAAGGAGAAACTTGGTACAGCTCCCTGTCTAGCTTACCCCGACTGCTCCAAAGAATTTCACTTGGAAGTGGGGTTTTCTGCCCACTGCTTGAGCGCTGGCTTGTACCAACTGCATGACATGGACAAACGAGTCGTTGCATATGCCAGCAAAACACTGCTTGCCCCAGAACTGAAATACACCGACTGCGAAAAGGCACTTCTAGCCACGTTGTGGGCCGTCAAAAACTTTTCCAACTATCTCGGTGGTCAGAAGGTAATCATTGAAACCCATCACCACCCGGTGACTTTCCTTAATAGCCAACGCATTAGGGATGGGGTAGTCACCAATGCCCGCGTCGCCTCGTGGTTGATGACTCTTCAGAGTTTCGACATAGAGGTGCGTTATGCACAAAATAGGAAATCACCTTTGGGCACAGAGCTAGCAGCCTGCCGGCGCTGCTCTGACGATGCCCTCTCACATGCCGCGGTACTTTGCAACCCCGCACCCCCCAGGGGACACACGCCACCACTACTTCGATGATAACGTCTGCAAAGGCATGATCACGGCATATGTGGACGGCTGTTCCTTTCACCACGAGACACATGTCCGCGCTGGCGTGGGCGTGGCATGGATCCACGACACCCCATACGAATCCCGCCGGTTCCACTTGGGATCTCAGTCATCCCAATACGCTGAAATAGCGGGCGTCCTGATCACACTTGAAATGGCAGTTGCACACAACGTCAAAACTCTTGTGCTGTGCACCGACTCCAACTATGCACGCCTCAGTTTCTCTTGTCACCTACCAACATGGCAACACAACGGTTTCCTGACAGCAGGACGGAAACCGGTCAAACACAAAGAGCTATTCATAGCTTGCGAATACCTAGTAAACACACGACTTGCGGGTTTACTGGAAGAAAGTTAGGGGCCACTCCTGAGTCCCTGGCCAGGACAAAGACCTGAACGATTTGGCAGACGCATTAGCCAAACAAGGTGCCATCGACGGCACACCCTGGCAGTTCCAGGCAGACTCGTGCCCGAACCCGCCCACCCCTACAGTCTGCGCGGTCACCAGGGGCTCAAGCGGTCCATGCGCCTCAGACCACTGCCCCTCATCCAACTACGGTCTCCGTAGCTCCTGCCTTCACAAACTCTGATTTGGTCGCTCTGCAGGCTCAGGATCCTGCCATTCACAAAATGGTACTCTGCCTTACTGAATCGGAAACTCCCAGCACCTCGGTCGATGACCTTGCTTCCACGCCCGGTCTCAATGATCTCTACCGCGTACGCCGGTCTCTCCGCCTCGTCAAGGGCCTCCTTGTGTATGTCTCTGAGGCCCTCACTTCACCTGCATTCGTGGTACCTCAGAGCCATAGGGGGGTTATGCTAATACACGCCCATGACTCGCCATGCGCGGGCCACAAAGGCACCAACGCAACACATCACGCACTCAAACAGGTAGCGTATTGGCCACACATGCGAAAAGATGTAGCAGACTACATTTAAAGGCTGCCTGGTATGCTGCCAATTCCAACCTGCAACACCGCTTCACAGAGCCCCGTTACAACGGAAAGGCATCTCTTTCCCCTGGTCAGACCTACAGATCGACTGGGTGGGGCCTCTAACCAAATCAGCCAGAGGAAATAAATATTTCCTCACAGTCACTTGCGCATTCACCAAGTGGGTGGAGGGCTTACCGGCGCCTAACGATACGGCCCAAACCACCGCATACTTGCTAATGAATCACATCTTTTCACGATTTGGTCTCCCCTGTTGCGTCGACTCAGACAGAGGCACGCATTTCACAGCTGAGGTCATGCGACAGCTGTGGCAGCTGCTCGGTGTGGAAGCCAACTTCCACATCAGCCACCACCCTCAGTCCTCTGGCCAAGTAGAGCGAGCAAACCGAACAGTGGTCAACATATTAAAGAAATATGTGACTGCTAATCACAAGGACTGGGATGTAAAACTGCCCCTGGTGCTGATGGCAATCAGAGCAACGCCCCACACGACAACAGGGATTTCTCCCTTCGAAATGATGACAGGCAGACAAATGACTCTCCCATTGCATCTGCTCTACCAGCCAGGCGAAGCTAGCATCGCCACCGCATATACGACACACCAGTATATGACCGATCTAAGTAAACACCTCAGGGACACGTTCGCCTTTGCCCAACAAAACTTGAACAAAAGTGTAGAAGGGAGAAAAGCCTACTACGACCAAAAGGCGTCCCACCATGAGCTCCAAGTGGGAGACAAGGTGTGGTATTTCAATTTCGCCCCACTAGCGCAAAGGGACAGCCAGAATGTAGGAAGGCGTGCTCGCAAGTTATTCCCCCACTGGACAGGCCCTCATGTGGTCACAGACAAACTCTCACCAGTCGTGTACCAAATCAGAGTACAAAAGGGTCACAAGGAACCCACCTTCAAATGGGTTCACCGCAACCAAATCAAGTCACACCAAAACCCCATGGGACACGTCGGGGACGCCAGCGTCCATTTGAATTAATAATTAATCAGTAACGAGAGCGGTTAGTGGTTAAAGAAAGAGATTCTTTGTGCGTGCCAGGTTAAACATACATAACATTGAGAAGCCAGGTATCTCTTACTCGGGCTACCATTAACAGCTCTAACGACTGCCAAGGATTCATCTGCGAGGAGTCCACCCACCACTCAGGTACGAGTGGGGGGGTTGTCTAATCAAACTTCGAAACACACAGATTCCCAGAATTCACGATCTCATAGATGACCTCAAGCTCTCATACGGGCCAAATAAAGGAAAGGGGGGAAACTCCAGCCAATAGACCCAGTGAAATCCATTATGACTGACTTGTACTATACATTCAAAATGGCCCTAACCGCGTGCGTTCTATCCAAACAGATGACGTTTTGGCTTGTTCTGCTGACACTCAACCTGGCAATCACCACCATCCATCCTGGGATTGTGGAGCCAGGGCCGAATTCTGGGGTGGTACTTAAAGGACAGCCTGGGCTGTTGATTACCAATTGCCGCCTGCACACACAGAAAGTGTTTGTAAAACTGAGCCCTAAGGAGGTATGTAAGAAAAACCTCCCAACCTCTGCCAAAGAGGCCTCCTTCTACACCAGCCGCTGGTCCAGAGTGGTCGCAGAACACGCGGAAGCAGATATAACACACGTGTTGCGGCAACTGCAAAAGTTCACCCTAACCCAATCAGAACTAGGGGGGTACAATCACCGATCCAAGCGGTTCATCGGAGGGTTGCTCACTGCAGCTGCCGCCGTTGGAACCCTTTTCAGTATAGGACTTTCCTCAGTCAACGCCGTTAGTCTAAACACAATCAGGCGCCACGTCAGCGAAATAGAGTCTGAACTCCCAGAGATCAGGAAGCAAGTTTACTACCAGCAGCGGCAAGTAGAAACTCTAGGAAAGACCTTAAAGGACCATTCTAGTCGTTAACACCCACAGTGCTCTAAACAGAACCCTGCTAGCAGTAAACGATCTCATCCTGGCAGTCAGGGCAGATTATGCCCACACACTATTGGTCAGCATGCTAATGGCAGACATGTTGCGAGAGACTAGCTCCTCCGTGGATCAATTGGCCATGGGAAAAATCCCACCTTACTTAGTGCCGGTCTCTCTAGTGCAGGACCTACTAGCGGCCGCCACTAGAGACACTGTTACCCCACTCCAAACACACTTGGCTTACACGCTGGGTAGTGCCGTGCCCATCCACGTTGACCCGGAAGAAAGGGAAGTAGCCTTCCTCGTCAATCTTCCCATAATTAACTCGGAAAACATCTATAGACTCAAGGATGTGGTCAACGTGGGGCTCTGGCAAGGTAATACACACGTTAAAGTGGAGACACCTGCTGTCGTTGCCTACCATGACAGCGACCCTGAACTACACCTGGCTCCAAATTTACATATGTGCACCCTCACCAGAGAAATCCACTATCTGTGTCCCAGTAAGCCGTTCCTTCGCGACAACACGGATGGGATCTGCGGCCTCAAACCCATGGCGGAACACGCCCGGTGTCCCACAACACTCACACCCCGGGCCCAAGTCACTAAGACTCAGGCCGAAATAATTGGGAACCGCTGGCTAGTAAACACCCCCGCTTGAACTGCCACCCTGACCTACAACCTGCATGACACCGCCACTCGTATCCAACTACCCCACCAAACCATGTGGGTAGACGTACCAGAGAATGCCATTCTACACATAGAAGAGGTAGCCCTCTATCATTTGAACCCAGAGCAATATGAGAGCGAGATTGAAGTACCTGACTTCTTTGGTACCTGCTCTCTAGAGTTAAAACCTGACACTATCACTCAGATACAATACAAAGGAGCCCAAACAATTGATGTGACCCCTATTGATGACATGCTCCGTGAAATTGCCACCACAAATTACACCCTTAGTCAACCCCTAGCCCACTCATGGTCCGGGCCCGACTCAATCTTAGCCACCACCATCATTCTAGGTTACTTGTTCATTTTTGGGTTGGCTTTCTTCTATATCAAGCGTACCCAGGCTCTGCAAGGCAAACTAGACAAATGCACCCGGGGAGTGGCCGCCCTAGTAGGTAACAGGGCCTCTAAACGAAGACCAGCTGCAGATCTAGAAATGGTGGAGGAGGACCGTGAATCCTGATCCCTTCTAACTCACCAGCATCTGACCAACACCTGATCAACACCGGACCAGCACCTGCGCTGGTTGCTCCTCATCTTCGACCCGGTGTTCCCTATCAGAGCGAATACCGGCTCGAAAGGGGGGACTGTTGTGAACTCAACCAGACGCACTTCAAAGAAGGTCAGATGGTGTCAAAAGAGGGAGGGAAGTTTCCCTCCCCGAGAGTTGACCTTTTCACATGTAAAACCCAGAGACATCGCCTGGTGTTGGTAAGGACCGAAAGACACTCAATCAGACAATGAATCGCTTAAGGATTGTGTATTCAAAGAGCCTTAGTGAACCTTTCTAGCCGTAAAGGTGTCACTAAAGACAGTCCACAGGACAGGAAAAGGGGCGATCTGACCCCTTCTCCCTCCAGCAGGTCACCTCCAGCCTCAACCTGACTCTTTTCTCTCCACAGAACGGCTGAGCCATAAACCACCATTTCATTCTCTGATAACCGGTGCGATAAGCCAGGAATGCAGAGAAGAAAGACCATAAAAACCCCTGTTACTCGAACCAAGCAAGGTTCCAGTATAACTGTGTTTATTCTGTTTAAATAATAACCTTGCTAAGTGAGCAGCAGTGTTAGCCTCTGAGTTTAGTAAGTAATAACCCTGTTGTTATCCTTTAGTGATGTTTGAAGACTAGCAGACCCATAGGAAAGTAATCTTTAACTAGTTTTCTAACCTCTTTCTGTGTTGTCTTAAGTCATTCCTGTTACTCCCTAGTAATCACTGTCTATTCAATGCTAACTAATGCTTTAGTTAAATGTTTCATATACAATTTCTTACTAAATTATCCATGGAAACGCTCGTAGGCATCACCAGCCTCTCAGTTAAAGTGGAATGTCTACTCTTTTCTTGTGTGACCCGAGCGCCACCAAGGGGACAAGAAAGGTATAACACGCAAGTGTTTAAAACTCGGCTTACACTGACAGAATTGTTAAGTAGGCCTAACTATCACCATGTAATTGCATAAATGAAATTTTACTGTAATGCTTACATCTAAATTGTCTCATGAGTTAAAACCAGTAACCAGCAAGTATACTGAGGACATGTAATCAAGCTTTGTTACGTTTTATATAACCATTAGAACCTTTTTCCATAGTGTTTAGCCTTGTTTTAACTGTCTTTATCCGAATGTTTAGAACTAAGTATTTTTCCAAATGTCGATATTGTGGAGAGAGAGATCAAAGAGAAATATGCGCAACATATATTTCTTTATCCCAAAAAGTTAACACCTTAGCGACGTTTGGGAGATATCCCCAAAATTGACGTCACTACCTAGCGGAATCAATAAAAAGGCCTTGCTGTCTTTTGTTCCAGCTTCTTCCTCTTCAAAGAAAACTTTTTAACTTTCTTGAAACTAAACGTATACGTTCTCTTAACTTCCTTTACTTTTGAAAGTCCGATTTTCGTTTCGTACTTAAATCTCCTTCAGACAAGCTGAGAAAGCTATGACCCTGAATCCCCAAATTTCTTAGCGGGAGATTTGATTTTCTTTATTCTGTTTGGAGCTGCCTGTTTAACCTCAGCAACATTAAATAGCCTATATTCCCGAGGCCTCGCGAACCTACGGTGAATGTGTGAGTTTATTTGATTTTGTTGTTGCAACCTCATCCGACCGTTGTGAGCAACTTTGGACCAGAAACTCAGAAGCCTTCATTTATGGCCTTGAATAAATGAAACCACGGCTCTGACGACAGAACCCTGAGTGGGCCCTATAGCGACACCAAACGAACTGAGATCAGAGCAAAAGCCTTGGCTGACAGCCCGTTGCAGCAAGCGCTTCCCACAAGAGGACTCCGGACCCAATCCACCGGTTTCAACCCAACTCGAAAACGCCACTGGGGTCGGGCCAGAACCGACTTCCCGAGCCAACCGGCAGTCGAGCCTCGCCACGGGACCTGCGGCAACGGTAGGCCAAAACAAACAACACTCTGTGACTCGTTGGTGTTCTATGGGCTCCATCCACAGTTAATAACCCTTAGATTAGACAAATTAAATCTGCAACCCAATTTCGGTCATTCGTTCCCTCATACTCGTAGAATTCTCTCCCTCTACAATAAACTGAAATTCAATCGAACCTTACAT
Source organism: Micropterus salmoides (assembly GCF_014851395.1). Classification (NCBI taxonomy): domain Eukaryota; kingdom Metazoa; phylum Chordata; class Actinopteri; order Centrarchiformes; family Centrarchidae; genus Micropterus; species Micropterus salmoides. The sequence goes on along the minus strand of NW_024040040.1, from coordinate 26,868,650 downwards.
AGGCTACCCTGTTTTAGTACCTCCTTGTTGTCATATTAACTGTTATCCCTGTAATATCACCACATTTACCCACAACTGTACCCTCTTTTGTTAGCTAATAAATTCACCTTGAGCACAGCGATGTATGTATGTGTGTTATTCAGAATCTAGAGTCCCTATACATAGAACTTACGCTCAGATCTGAGACTGACTGACTGACCTTACAATTTCAGAATAACAACTAATGAATTAACCGAACTTCGTATAATTCTCAGGCTATACTCAAGGACCTAAAGCCTTGGGCGGACAAGCAAATCTTTAGGTGATGCTCCTAATTTCGAGGTATAAATTAATATTCCCGGAAATATTAATTTTCATAACTGTATTAAAATTTTACGTAGCCGAGGTCTGCTACAGTATTGTCCTTTTATAGTGGTAATTGTGTTAACTGCTGTAGAAGCGTTCTAGTGATAAGAGTTAGTTCTTAGTGTCTGAGTGTTTCCTTCAGTGTGAATTGTGTTAAGGAAGCAGGGCTAGTACCTTAGTGGGGGATTACTGATATCGACCAGACACCTGCAGTTAAGTTTGTTAGACACACTAGTCTTAGAGGGTGCTGCTCATTTTATATTTTGTTTCTTACTGGGCAAGTCAGTGTTTTGTTTAGTTTGATTTTGGAGTAGCAAGTGGCTATCTCTCAGTTGGAGAGACCTCCTTAAGTTATATTTGGTTCTTTGATTTAAGCAGCATCCACCACCCCTTTTCCGTTCTGTTTGTAAACCCTGTCAACAATAAACAACTTGCACTTTTACCAAAAACACTCTGGTTCATGTTGCTTCCCTTTCCCCACGAGCCGGGTTGTAACAGAATAACATCCAGTGCTTAAAGGACAGAACAAAATCACTTGAGATCTCCAGACCTCACACTGAGAGCCACTGTCAGGGCAGTCCACAATATTGCTCTGTTGCTATATTGCTTCACGTATCTCTCAGCTGCTGACCGGTTTTTGTATGTGTATATGCAAAACATGTGATTATCTTGTAAATTACGGTAAAGCAGTAGTTAAAATGAGCACCACCTTAACCAAATACAATAGTAAAATGCTCCTTACACATGAATGTATAATAATCCAATAATGTGTTATAATTTAACAGAGAACCTCAGTACTTCTTCCACCACTGGCCTTGGTTGTTAAAGTTGACATTAAGTTGGTCTTAAATGTGCGGGCCAAGCCTGAATCTTCACGTGCTGAACTGTAATGTGTATTGTGATACATTGCTGTATACCATAGTGCCTTGTTATACTACTACTGCGAGTAACCAGAGTTGGACATTTTCAAATCCTACACATAGACACTTTAAAGCTGCAGTAGGGAATCCTTTCAAAACAACTTTTTGTCATATTTGCTGAAACTGTCATTATATCCTGACAGCAGTACATGAGACGGATAATCTGTGGAAAAAATCAGCTTCCTCTGGCTCCTCCTACTGCTCCTGATGCCATTTACAAGAATCCACCGTGCCCAAGTCAAAACAACCAATAAGACCCAGGAGCAGTCTCTAACGCAGTGTCAATCACTGCTCGTGTACACGCAGTGCAGCCCCCCTCCTCACATGCTCTCACTCACTCAAGCTCAAACATCTTCAGGAAACGCAACGTCTGAGAAACAACCAGCAGCGGTGAAAGAGCTGCCTATCCCCCCTCTGCCAACAACAGCATTTAGTATAAAACACATAGTGGGGGAAAAACCTTTGAGCTAGCCTCTCATCTTGCTGTGAGATACTGTTGCAGCTGCTTCTGAAGCCTGGGGTGCTCTACCCTGGGCCATGAAGCATCTTCAGCAGGCAAAGACGCTGTAGTGGTTTCTTCACAGGTCTGAATTAAAAGTTGATTAGACTGCTGAAAGTAGCAGGTTTTTGCAGTTAGTCCTCACTAAAACAAAGAAAGAGGAATACATCACTCCAGTTCTCAGATCTTTACGCTGGATTTTTGTGTGTTAAAGTATGGATTTTATGTAAAAATAAGTCCATTGGTTTATGAAGAAGTGGATGGTTTTAAAACAAAATACATCTCTGATCTGTTACATTAAGAACCATCCAGATCTCTCAGATGGGCTGGAGCAGGTCTGCTTACTATCCCCAAAGTCAACTAAACATGGACAAGCAGCAGTCTTAGTGCAGCACAAGTTTGCTCCAGCTCTCAGGTCTCCTGTTAACATATGTTAAATGACCTTGGTATTGAAATACACATAAACGTACCTTGCCTTATAGAACAGGTGAATGTTAATATTTTATTCATATTTAAATATTCAGATGTTACCTTTTGGAAAGATTGTTGTTGTCAAGCACTATTAACACACTGTCACAGTGCATGCAGATGATTGCTTCACTGCATTTGGAGGGGGAACAGCTCTCAGACTCTCCTGAGCATCAGGAGATGAGATTTTCTTTTTCTTATGAGGAAGGTTAATGAAATGCTTTGGCTCATTTTCTAGGATCATCTCCTGATCCAGGACTCCTGATGAAAAAACACATGCATCCATGAGTGCATACATAGATAAAGGGAGAAACCTGTGCAGTTATATATGTGCATATGTTAGCTTTGTGTGTTGGACTGCTGTGTTTTTCATGCTTGGTGAGACACACTGACGAATTAGCCTTCACTGAAGCTAGGTAATGAGAAATTTGAAGCTCTGCCATACTTCTGCATCAGCTTTCATTTTTCAAATTACCAGCCCACTGTCTGATCTGCAAAGCAATGTCCCGCTGGATCTGAAAACAAAATGGCAAAATGAACAGTTCATACACCATTACCACAGCAATAACTCACCGAAATCATATCTGGCTGAGACAAAAATAAACCTCTGAGATTACTAAGGTAAGGCATCATCTTGGTTCACACGCAGCAAGAAAAACAACTGAGCCTGCAGTTCTTGTTAATGTCCTGCAAGAGCTGCGTAATGTTATGGAAATGAGAAGCAAATGTGTGTCATTGGCAGAGGAGCCCAGATGAGAATGGATCTCTATGCCCTCTGGGGCAAGTGAGGAAAAGAGCAAATGATAATGTAATAACTTAATCCTGTAATAACAGGATTGTGAGAAATGTCACAGAATCCCTGCCTGTTTGGGTCGTGACTAGACCGGATTCTACTTTTTTTGAGACTGCTACAGCAAAGTGATGCTGGAGTGAGCGGTCCACACACTAGCCAATTTATACTTCTGCATCAAATTTACATGGTAGCCTACGAGTAGCCTCGTATCCTATGCTGCACCCTACGCCAAACTGTATGGCATACCCTATGTTTTACTTTTATGTCATAGCCTGACCTCCACTACAATTTAACTACACATCACGACAATGCAGAACGCTAGAACTGTGTTTGATCGGCTTGGTAGCATCGCATTTCCAGTTTGTCCTTCTTTGCAGCCATTTTCAAATTCAGTTGTATTTCAGACGTTCAGTGAAGATAACGAATACAGACTCAACACAAGAAACTCAACACAATGGAACATAGAAACCCCACCGCTAATAGCATTTTTGGCAATGTAATTGCATAGCAACGCAGACACCAGTGCACAAGTATAAATGCTCACATGGCTTAGGCTTTGCATGTAGAGTCGATGGAGAAGTATATATTGGTCTTAATAGAAGTGAAAAGCTTAACGGAGCTTCCAGCTGTCCCTCAAAGTCTTGACAAAATTAATATCCGGTCTAGCCACCAGGGTTGGGTCGTACACTAAATTTGATTTAAAGAGGTGGTATAATGCTTTTTAGCTTTTTCCCTCTCCTTTATTGAGTTTTGAGTTTTTTGTGCATGTATAAGGTTTGCAAAGTGAAAATGCCCAAAGTCCACCCCAAAGGGAGTTCCCATATCCCACAGAAAAAACTCTGCTCTGAACTGCCTGAAAACAGCTCATTTGTAGTCCAGAGCTCAGTTAAAACTTACACCTTGCTAGTACCGGGTTGGACCTCCTTTTCCCTACAGAACTTAATTCTTCATGGCATACTTTCAACAAAGTGTTGGAAACATTCCTCAGAGACTTTGGTCCATATTGACATGATAGGATCATGCAGTTGCTGCAGATTTGTCGGCTGCACATCCATGATGCCAATCACCCGTTCCACCACATCCCAAAGTTGCTCTATTGGATTGAGATCTGGTGACTGTGGAGGCCATCGTAGAACACTGACAATAAATTGAGTTTTGATTACCACATCACAGATACCCACAGACTCTGTCAACAAAGACTTTTTGTCATATGTAAACTCAGGACTCTCTCAGTCATACCACACCTACTGCTTCTCCTGTACCATAGTATCATTGAACCCATCCTCTTGTACTGTGCCGCCTGTTACTTCACCATGCTCTCTCTCACCAAAATCACTTCCTCCAAAATAATAGATCTTCCCACTCCCAACCTTCCAGCCCTCATTAATACTGCCACTGCTTGTAGAGCAACTACCACAGCACAACATTCCAGCCACCCTCTCATTTGTCCACAAAACTGCCGCTCACTGGATATTTTCTCTTTTTCAGACACGTTTACTCTGTTTGCTCTGATTGTGCAGTTGTTGTAACTTCAGTATACATGCTCACATCTGCACCAAATTTGATATGGATAATAACAGTCCCGTCTTGAACACATCCATCTGCTATCATTCACTCAAAGTCATAGCGCTGCCTGCTGGCAACAGGAAATGTCATGTTTTATGCTATGATGTACTACTCCTAGCAGGTTGGCCATAGCAACTTGAAATCTGTCCCAGAAAACCCTTAACACATTGACGATGCCATGTTGTAAAACTTGTGAGTTTTTGTTTAATCGCATGGCGGTGAAGTTCCAAGCGTTGCCCTGACACAGGAAGTTGTTGCAACTTGACTGTACGTGCTCAGATCTGTACCAAATTTTAGACATTTAATAAGAGTCCGGCCCTGAACACATGTACATGCTGACATTCACCCACAGTCATAGCGCCACGTGCTGGCAACAAGAAATAACCTTTAACGAAGCAGCCCAGGTAGGTTTCACCTTCATGTATAAAATTTCTGTGGCACATATATCATGTCCAGACATGCCAAAAAGCCTCTTGGAGCGATGCCCTAAACCCAACAGGAAGTCGGCCGTTTTGAATTTTATGGTCATTTTTGGATGATTTGCGCACTCCGTACTTTAACTCCTCCTCCTAGAGATTTAGTCTGACCGACTTCAGACTTTCCCTGTCTACTCCAAAGCCATTAAAAGTTGTACAAACGGTGAGTTTTTGTGGAACGACACAGGAAGTGATGATTAACACCTTTGTGCAGCGTCCGAAGCGTGGCAAATTCACAGCTGCACCAGTAGAGCTCCAGAATCTGTAACGCGACCGTCTCCCACCTCAACGCGCTACATGTGCGTGGGCCCGCCCAATGCTGCTTGTAGCTTTAATTGAACATTGGATTTTCTCCTGTACAACTGCTGGATTTCTCCTTGACCCATTTTGTTCTCTGTTTTCTTTTGATTATCAGCTCTCCCCATCGGAGAACAGTTCTGTATATGGTGCGTAATTGGCTAATTTTAGAGCAAAGAAAAGGAAGAGTCAAGGGTCACCAGTCTAATTCAGCAGACTGTCAGCAAAATCATCAAGATAGAAAGACTCATTGTTACTATTTTTGGCTGCAAATGATGTTTACAAAACTAGTGAGAGGATAGCTTCTGCTAACCCTCAGGCCACTACAGGCCCACCTCTACTTTATCAGCCTCCTGGGAACTGCAGTGCGCTGGTTCTACCATCTGCCTTCCCTGTACAATATCCCTTTTCTTCCCCTTTTCTCCCACTTCCTTTATCCTCTCCATCTGAGACTTCAACTGATGAGACAGCCACTGATTCATGGTATTATCAAAGCATTTATATGTGTTTGGAGCAACTCTCCAAGGGTAGAACATCATTACTGACTTCATGATTTCATTAAAAGTTTCCCACTCACTACAGGACAAAGAGGGAGGGAATGCAGAACACAGTGATCAGGCAGTAGCACGTGGTAAATGCTGTATTAATTTGGCAACTGAACCATATTAACTGCTCAACCAGCAGATGTTTCAAAGATGTGGCATGATCTCTGTAGTCCCCTTTGGAAGATTCTCAGGCTAAATGCAATAGGTTAGCCTAGATTTCAGTTCTTTTTCTACAGCAACAACAGCATTAGTCAGGAAAGTCTGGAAGTACATTGGTGCAACAACATCAGTTCCTTTTAACCAAGACCACAACTGTTCCTGACATTAAAAGAGTACTGCCCTGATTTAGTATTGCACTCGGACTCATGATTGGCAGTTTAAAGGGGAAAAAAGTATCACAATTAATGCAGCAGAACCAGAGATTTTGTTTCATTACCCACAATGAAACTTGATTGCCAGCAGTTTGGTTTGAGATTAAGTGTGTAATGCTAGTAGTGGCTATTGTAGCCTGCAGCCTATAGCAGAAATAAGCAGCAGGCTACAGAGGTCTGGGGAGCTCACTTCTTTCTAACTCCATAACACGTTTTTTTCTTTTTCAAACTTGTAGTTTTCAGCCCCAAACGATGCTGAGATCACTTGAGGCAAATTATCAGACTTCACACAGCTCCCTCTGGAGACACTATATGCTTTATACTACTTTTTCACATATGCAGTAAAACTCCTCAAAATTTGTAAAACAAAAAAAAACAAACAGGAAAAACACTACAATACTTTTACACCATTCTCAAGACATTTTATGGCAAGTGAGGCTCCTGGAAAGGCAAATGTGTCACTAGTATGTTGTTGCCCATCCCAGTATCCCTAGAATTACGTCCATAGTGATGATTCCACACAACATTATATGGTAACGCAGGAAGTGGCATGCCCTTTATGTATCAAAGCAGAAAGTAAGGATGTGACAAGTGGGGTGATGAATGCTCATTTTACATTATGCTGTTTTAGATTTAACAACTGAAAGAAAAAAAATGTGTTACATTTTTAACCTAATGGTTAATATTAACAGTCTAAACATTAGCTTTGATTTATTTTGATTTACTCTTTAAAAAAAGCCAGAGTGCCTATTCACAATGAAGTTCCATAGCTAATGTAGTGAGTATCAGCTGTATATATCAAATTAAACAGATCAATCTAAACAAACATCTAGAATCATATATATATATATATATATATATATATATATATATATATATATATATATATATATATATATATATATATATATATATATATATATATATATATATATATATATATATATATATATATATATATATATATATATATATATATATATATATTATTACACAAATGTAGATTCTCATTCTGTTCTTTTTAACATTTGATGAATGAACACATGAGCAGGAACAGTGAAACCATAAGAAAGTCATTCTTCCGTGAGCGTTATATAACAAGAGTTGGTTTTCACATTGGAGCTTTGCACCTCAGATGGGGTTGAACGTGCATACTGTCATTAGGGTTTGCTTTTCTTATTAACTAACCACTATCATTCTCTTACCTTAACTATAACACACACAAATATTGTAGAAAGAACGTAATCAGGTTTTTCAGTCATTCAGTTTGGGTTTTTTTTTGTCACCTTTACAGCCTCTTGGGGGCGCTAAAAGAGCTTGCTCTTGTTCAATTGAGCATGAACAGAAGCTCCATATTGACAAAAGTCAGTGGCAATATTTATTATTATTTGTGGCCAATGTCAGAAAGCTCAACATTTGTGCTGATAATTGTGCTGACATTCCTAATAATCATATAAACATCCCATTGTAAAAAACTTTCTATATATGATAATAAATGAGAAGTCAAAATTGTTTAGGTTTCCTCAGAATGGGTCACTGTAAAGCACTCTGAAAAAAATCAAACTATCTTAAATGAAGATTCAATTTGAAAACAAATAAAAAATTACTGAATGATTCAATTAAACAGAAAATCTAATTTCATTGCGGTTGGGCAACAATGATTCAATTTCTATTTAAAAAAGAGGTCCACACTAGCAACATAAGAGCTATAGGCTTTATCGGTCTTACCCTAATGTTGATAAGTCCCATTTGTTAATTCTTTCATCCATTTCCTCTGACGGAGAGTGGCATGACAGAAAGAGACCAGATAAGAGACTGAATGCTTCACTGTAAGGCAGCATCCCAGATCAGGCTGCTTTAGATGTTCGATTGCATATTGGACCGGATTCCTGCCACTCTGCTCTGGAGATATAATGTAAGGGCAAGAAATATCAAATGCCAGTAGTGGTCTGATGGAAGAAGGGAATCAGGAAAACACTTAGTAAAGTGCTCTTGGAAATTCTGACTGAGATGAAAAAAAAAGGGATCCTTTGTAAAACTGATGATATCTGTTGGGAATCACATTAAGTATGACTCAGTTATTTCTCTCTGGATGTTTAGATCCCAACGTTTGGTGCTATAATGAACACTGGATATATGAAAAGATGATGGGGGGAAAAAAGGGATGGAAAAGGCACAAAGGGAATTGGTCTTGTGTGTGGTAGGGGTGGGGGTGGGGCGCGGGGATTGGATTTGTTTGCTATATTGCCTAATCCCCACACCAACACCATCTGTCCCCATCTACATTTGGAGACAGCTGCCAAGACCCGACTGCTGGGTACTGAAGGGTACTGGCTATTACTGGCGGGTACTAGTAGGCTACTGGGAGGGAGGCTGGGATGTCGGGGGGTTAGGACGCCTTCCGCAGCCTGTGGTCTGTACAGAGCGTACGGGGTCTGTCTCTCAAGCCGAGGTGGAGGAGGGGGGGTTAGTTGCCCAGTAGCATCAGCAGCACTGTGATGGTTCAGTGTGCTTAGAGAGGAGGGAGAGGCAGAGAGGAAACACATGGCTGCCTGTACCGCCTGCATGCTCTGACTGCGGCTTCCACTTTCCATTCACCGGCAAACAGGAGAGGCTGGACACTGGGATGCTGAGAGATGCTGCTGGGAGGCTGGAGTCTGCCATAACCACATACAAACACGCTTCGAACCAGAGACGAAGACCGGGACCAGAGACTGCTGATCGGACAACCTGCTTCACACACTGCCTCTCGGTAAGCCCCATTCTGGATTCACCTGTCATTATACCTGCAGTGTTTTAGAAACCGTAGCTGGGGATGCTAAAATTACAGCGCAGCAACAATTGTTCTCTTTTCCCACTGAGGCAGTGTGATCTGCATGGCATTGTTCTTACTTAACCTTCATTTACTTCTAATATAGGCTAGGGCACCAAAATAAAGGAGGAGCAATGTCTTACAGAATTCCATTATTTCATGTATAAACCATTGTCGGGGCCTATGTGGAAAGCGTAGCCTACTCAAGGTGACATTAGTCAGTTAGTAAGTTTTTACGATCAGCTGTTCAACTTAATGCCTCAATTAGTGCCAATAGCTTTAGCTGTTTTAAATGTGTTAGTTGTTTATTTGAAAGTTTCAGCTGAGCAAACTTTTTCTTTCCGGATTAAGCTCCCCAGTCTTTATTCCAAATATGTGAAGCACAATCAAAGTCATTTAGCTTACTGGTTAAATAATCGTGAGACCAGACTGCAAAATGTATAATATGGTCATTACAATGCAGCCATATGAGCTATAATGTCTTCAAAATAAAAGTCTTGGCTATTTTGACAATTTTGCATATTTCTGCTATTAGGCCTACTATCTACCACTCTTTAGCCCTCAGGAAAAGGATCCTATGACTAGGCTTTTTCTTGTTTAAAATGTATTTAAACATTTTGTTCTTCCTTTCTTGTGTAGGCTATAGGCAGTAGCCAAGCCTGTATATAAGTTTGCTCTGCAGCAGACTTTAAACACAAAAACACATTTTCACAATATCCCATTCTCATATTATTAATTCATATCACTTTGGTGTGGTGTAAATTTAAACATTGCATTTTCTGAAACACACGGCCGTGCAGTGCGCCTGAGAAGTTTTATCCCTGCCGAGCCGCCGTAGCGATGGGAGATAACGTGTCCAAGCGGCTGAAGCTGATCTCGGCTACAGAGGCAGAGATGGAGGAGCGCTCTTTTCCAAACCCGTACCCCGACTGGGACCAGGGAGTCCTCACCTCCAGCTCCGGAGCAGACGTAGATTACAGTGAGCCCTTTGACGTAGAAGGAAAGGTAAGAAAGTTTGTGTTTGCAGCATTTTAGCCATCTGCGGGTGTTAGCGCTGCAGACAGCGTCGTAGCAAAGACTTGCCACTGCTTACTGTATAACGTTAGCTACTTATCTAGGACTTTGGCTCGACCATTCATGAGTCTCAGCTTATGTTGTTAGTTAGCTTACTGTGTGTAAAGTCATGTCTGTCGTCACTCAGGTAGTTGCAGCACGAGTTTGTTTCTGATTGGCATCCCGTATTTTCAGCCAGGAACACTATCACATGTATGAAATGCACACTGTCGAGCCAACACCGACATATGTGCTGAGAAAACGATTTGAGTCGTCCCCGCAAGCAACAGATGACCGTTAAACGTCTGGGTCAGTTTCGGTTTAACGAGTGGCCTGTTAACTAGTGATGTGCGGATCGATCCTAAAGTATCAATATTTCTGATACCAACGTTTCCTGCTCTAGGATCGATACTCATATAAAAGGATCGATATCTAAACTCAGTAATTTGGAGTGAATGTGTGTTTTATCATAAGTATCTTGCTGTCCGCCGGATGGTCTAATTATAGGCTACTCGGTTGACAGGAACTACTTTTCCTTCCGCCTGTCAAAGTCATGCTTGCGCTACGGCTCTGTGACGGAGCTTCTTTGAAGTGAGCCGCTGCAGCCGTTTTAATATCCAGCGATTGAATACTGACTACGGCTGCCTGTAAAAACAGTCAGGTCTGGCTGTATTTTAGATGTGAAGATAATAATGACGCTGTGTGGGCAAAGACAGTGAAATACTTCGCTAAACATCTGAGATTAAGTCAAAATAATAGGATGATGTTATGAAGCGGCAGTTTTGAGCAAGATATTTTCAGTATAATTAAAGAATATGACAGTAGTTTGATGTCTTGTCATTATGCAGCTATTATTTAGGATTGGTAAGGCTACAGCCTACTCCTTATTTCTCTCATAAATACAGAAACGGGAGGAGGGAGGTCACATTAAACTAGAAATAACATATGTAAAAAGTGTTGGTATTGGTATCAGCAATACCAGCCTGGGTATTACTTGGTATTGGATCGGATAGGAATTAAGTGGTATTGCACATCACTACTGTTAACTGGTGACCGTCAGCCGAATGCGTCCGTGGTTGTCGTAGATACAACACGTTAAACCGAAACACCGGCTGGTGAACAGTAACTGCTACTAGACAATATGGGCGGGAAAACGGTCACATTTAGTTTTTGCCCTGGCAGAATGATGTAGGCCCAAGCAAATCCGTGATTACAAGGTAACTTTAGGTGAGTTAGGCTAATAGTTTGGTTTCTTTGACATGTTCTAAGCGTAGCTACGATTTAGCTCCAAGTTGGACGAGCTAAAGATCACTTCACAAGTACGAACATATCTGACTTTATTTGGAGTTTTGTGGTATTAAATCTTCAAATTGATAATGTGTTGAGTTATATTACATTTTACATTTAACGTTAGCGTAACGTTATGGCAGAGGTCGCAGCTTCTGGAGCAACTAAATTAAAGGGGCATTATGTAGTTTCCAGCGGCCACTAGCAGTGTGGTTCTAAGATTGCAACCAGGCGTGCGCTCGTATGCGTGCTCGCTTGAAGTCATGAGCGAGCATAATCCGAAACACAACCACTGTCATACAGAAATCCTGCAATAAACGCAGAAACACCAGCGTGCAGGCTGTGGCTTTTCACTCAGACATGTTCAGGCTCTGTTACTTAAATGTTCCTGTCTCAGAGGCAGATCAGCACCAGCTCCGTAAGTTACTTAATTCAGCGCAGCGAGCCGCATATCGGCACAATCCTCCCGAAAAAAGGCAGAGTGACAGCGACTATAGACAGACAGAGCTGGAAACTCAGGTAAACTCCCACTGCAACATTACAGTAATAGTTTTATCAGCTGCAGGTTGAACTAATCCATGCTCGTTACATGATCACGTTACAGTTACTGCATTTAGCCGACGTGCTACATTGTTAGCTCGCCCGCTGCCTTTCAGTAACTATCTTTACTATCTGTGAATCTGACACCGGAGGCTCAGCAGTGTCAGCACAGCTACATGTATTGGATGATAATGAAACAGTTAGACTGCAGTCAGTAACTTTACTGTAACTAGTGTTAGTGGATGGCTCTTCCTCCGGGTTGTTGTGACCGTTTTGTTGCAGTGTTTTATGTTATGTGGGTCACGTTGGTTACAGCGACTGAGAGGTGGAGAAGCTGTGTATCTGAGTATTGGTAAAACCACAATAAACATAAACTGAACGTTGAGAACGTGAAAACAGCTGCAGGTCCGAGCTACTGTAGCGTTAGCTGGCTGCTCCTGGCTGCATCACTATAGGATAACATTAGTAAACAAATCGCTCCACATTTGCTTTTTGCCGTTACATCCTTTATTGCAGGCTAAATCAACAGTGGGTACACAGGATAGTAACATGGGTGGCGTTAGTTGGTGAAGTAATATGGAAAGCTAACGTTATATAACTTTGCGTTAGCCGGCGAGCTAACGTGACTTTCTCTGTGTTTCTCCAGTTTTACTAATGCTCACTTTGTTCTTACTTGAAATCATCTGAACCTGTTTGGTCTGATGGGCTTCAGCACATAAACCTTTATCGTGTTTTGGATCCTTACGTGGAGCCTGTGTTTTGCTGTGAGCCGGTTGTTTTATGGTGTTAGTGGGCTGCATGTCGTTAGCTGCCGTGTTGTCGCTGTAGTCTGAGAGAGGCTCGGGAGCGCTCGTAGAGCTGAATCCGACCCGGAGACCTCACATTAAAAGCAGAATAGTGGCAGATGCAAGCAACGGAGAAAACAGGCGTGTGCTTCATTTCTGAGTGAGTTTTGAGTCCACTGACAATAAGGCAATGACAATTTGATTTATTAAAATCAAAAACTTGCATATAGCCCCTTTAAGGGGTTAAATGTCTTGCACAGGGACACACTGGTGGATGTGTCACAGTGGGGAATTGAACCCTGGTCTCTCACCTTTTACGTACTTACTACATAATAATGATTAATGTGAAGGTATTTCTCCTGTATTTTTGCACTGGTAGAAAAGCCATCTGTATTTGTATATTTTTATATTGCACCAAATCACAACATAGTTAGGCCTCGCTCTTTTCATATAGAGTAGGTCTAAACCATACTTTGTAATATTATTCTGGGCTCTACAGTGCAACCATTTCACACACAAATGCCCCTAAAAATAAATAACGTCACAGTGTAAAGACCTCACCCTACTGTAAAAAAAAGTTTGATGTGCTGTTATGCATGAATGGTTAAGATTATTGAAAAATTATTATATTATTATACTTAGAGACTAATGTTCACCATTTTTCTTGTACAAGGATTTAATGAATGAAAACAATCCACAAAAATGAAAGTGCTGTTGCTATATAGTATACTATTATATGAAATGATCATTGGAAATATTTTTTATTTAAGGTTATATTATACTAATTTCTAGAGCCCGACCGATTTATCGTTGTGCAGTTATCATCGGCCGATATCAGCTAATTGCAGATAAATCGTTATCGGTGTTTAGAACAGCCGACTTATTCATAAAAGATCCTTCACTCATGTCATGAGTGCATAGTTTGCACACCAGAGGGCACTCTGCAACTCCCTTGTGTTCACGGTGAGGTGAAGTTAGTTTTTTATACTGCATCATGTCTTGGTATTTTGGTATGGTCTCAACATAACAAATGTTAGGGATAATATTTGTTTTTTATGTGTTTCTTAAAATAAGGGAATAAAAGAATAGCGGTCATATATCGGCAAATCCTCAAATATTGAAATCCGTGTCAGATTTAAAAATGCTATATCGGTCGGACTTTACTATTTTCTACTAGTTCCTCCTCCAGGTTGTGGATAAAGCCTCTGTTTCAATATTTTAAAAAGCTTTGACGATATTTTAAGGCTCTTGGCAAGTGTCTAGATCAGTGGTTCTCAACCTTTTTTGGGCCAGCGCCCCCCTATCCATTATTTATTGTTGTTGTTACTATTTTTTGTAAAAAAATGGAAAAAAAACATAATTGAATGACAAACAACATATTAATTCCTTTCCCAGGTAACAAAAAAGCCAGAAACTGTGTGTGAAGCCAGAGACTGTTTTCTTGGGTGGGACACTTAATAAGTGGGGGTATGGGGGTCCTCCCCCAGAAGATTTCGAGCATTAATGCTTAATTTCCTGCATTCTGGTGAAAATTTCTGCTTTTTCTGCACCAATTTATGGTGGAAATGTCTTATTATATAAAGGGAAACACAAAATTCAGGTGGCAGGTTATTCAAAATATATATTTTTTGATATTGACTACCAGCTATATACAGCATGCTAGCCTTGAAAACCCAGCTGTATTCCAACATTAACTTAGCTCTCCTTATTAGCTAGGCTCCTTACATGCTTGCTTTTAACTTTTTTTAAGCAGGGTCTCCGACACTGACAGCCTTGTGTTGGACGGATTTGTGCAGCTGTGTTCATGAGGGACAGAGAGGGAGGGGGGGATGAGCAAGAGGATGTGCTGCGCGAATACGTGCTGCCTGCAGCTCTGCAGTCAAATACGATTTTAAATAGGCTTAGTAAAACCAATCGAAAATCAATGTGGTGGTCAGCGTTGATATTGCGGCGGGCCACCACAAATAAATGAACGTATGGGAAATTTCTGTAACTTACCTGCTCATGTTCAAAACTCTCTGCACATTTAGAATCTCTCCCACGTATCTGTGTTCTCTGACATGTAAAAAAATATATATATATTAGGAGACTAACGTCATTAGCCTATATAAGAGAATTTATAATATTTTACCACGTGCCCTATACTGCATTACGTTACTGATTCGCTGGAAGTATCCCCTCGACCGTATGGCATACACAGAACTGGATGAGACGGGGAAAAACTAAACTAACCGACAACACCTGTGATCAGGCAGAAATGTCACGAACAAGAACACAAATGTTAACTTCAGCACTTCTGATTAAGTGCCGCTTACAATCCCCAACAGAGCAAGACAGGGCTTCAGTTTTTAATGTTACATTTTTAAAGCCTACTGAAACTACAGTATGTCCGCTTTGGCACAAACTGTGTGTGACTCACAGCGCGAGGTGGGTCCACGTCACTCGCTGGTGTCGCAGCGAAGTTGCTTTCAGGGTAAGTCCAATAGCGGAATATCCCTCTTGTAAATGTGTAACCACTGCAATAACAAGATGTTCACGGTGTATTATAATTAAAAATAAACACTTTTCCACTGTAATACCAAGAAAGAGCGTGTCAATTTTCCAGAGATTACACATTAAATGCCATGTGGGTAAAATTTTACAGATAATACTGATAGACAGACATAAGGACCAAGCGACACAGAAAAGCTCTGGAGATATAGGATGAGAACCAGTCCAGGGCGCTCCCAGAGACACCCACCCACTGCCTTTCAGCCAGGATGCAGGATCCACAGCATCAAAAGCTGCACTGAGATCCAGCAGCACCAGAACAGAGCCTTCACCCACGTCAGAGGACATCATTATGTCAATAAACTAGTCCTGACATCAAAATACTGAGTGAAGTTTAGAAAGAAGACAGCAATTCGTGGCAGTCCTCCTCGTCCTACCTCTTCTCCTGGAGCTGGTTTCTCTCAACAAGCAGCTGAGTTTACAAGGATTTGCTCAATTTTAAGGTACATAGCATCTCAGCTAAACAGGCTACAGACAGAGAGACTTCATTTTAGCTTGTTTATGACAAACTAGCTGTTGGAGCTACTCCCTTGTTTTGTAATTTAATTTAATAATTAAATTAATTTATTTTATTGTTGTTTCGCCTTAAATAATAAGCATGATTATTTTATTGACATGAATGTTAATTTGAGTATTTTTGGGGGGGGCTTTTGTTCTGAAGGTATTGGGCATCTTTTTTGCATGTGAATCTACATATAGGGGTAATCACATGTAGGACAGGCAGGCACCGGGAAGGGTTCATGGTTTTTTACCAGGGCAAGAGAGTCTGCAGACGCCATTTGTTTGTATGCTTGCTGAAATGGAAATAAAGCGCATAAACGCGATGCTTGCCTGGACATTGGACTTATTTTTTTCCCTGTGTAAGATTCGTTCCTTAGGTGCCTCAGTGGCCATTTGATTTTGAGTTTGTTTTACTTTATTTGATTTCTTGTTTGATTTTAAATTGAGGATATCTCCACTACACAAGTAAAAAACCTACCTTAATGTGGACATTCATGTCGATGGACGTCGTGGAAGCTTGGATCACTCACATGAAAGAGGATTTTTGAGTTGTTGCCTGTAGAGACAGTGGCCCACAGACCTCACACAAAGCTGCTCAACCGTCGGTATGTGAAAAATATTTACTCTGGAGGCTGTATTGGAAAATGGCTTAGCTATTGCCGTGTTGGAGTCATTGTCTCACTGCATGATGATGAATATTGGACGTTTTTAATAAAATGTTTTGAGGGACTTTGGAGGATGCGCGTAGTAATTGTGCAATACCTCGACGGAGACATTCACGTCATTCATTCATAAAAAAGCTATGGCATTGAAGCGTCCTAATGCAACAAATTAGTTTCTCTGTGGTACTGCAAATACATTGAGTGGAAATTAAGCCGGACTTAAAGGGATTTGAGAACAAGGAGACGATGTCGCAACAATCTAGCACATCAAAAGTGAAGAGTGACGCTTTGTCTGCGTACTCTGAAAAATGGAGCGTCAGGTTCACTGAAAAAGGGTTGGCATTTTATGCAAAAACGTGCCAAGAAAAGAGGTCTTTGAAATGCAAGCAAGCTAAGAAGAACATGGAACAAATAGGTGTCTTGATGGAATCCACTGATAATGTGGACTCTGTGCAATCCCAGTTGGGAAAATGCATTAAGTGTTATGAGGAAGCTAATGACACGCACGAATCCTTCTTGAGTTTGAATTTACCAGAGAGTGAAGTTCAAAGACAAAAATGACCATGTTCTGTGTTTTCACCGAAGAAGTACAGGGTTGTCTGAGGCTGCTCATGCATATGTGCAATCAGTTGATATTGATACCGAACATCCTGACAACCAAAGTGTAACTTCTGATGGGATTGACCCTGAAGACAGTGCATCTAACATTTCATTTGTAAAGGAGAACAGCCCCAGATTACACTCTCAAGTATCAAGAGTATCTTCAACCTCATCTGCAAGGATAAAAGCAGAAGCTGATAAAGCAGCACTTATGGAACACATGGCTGCATTAAAAACACTTGTTAGAAGCAAAAGAGGAAAAGGAACAGTTGGCTCTGGAAACCGATCTGGCTGCAGCCAATGCTAAACTTCATGTGCTGGAAATGAATTTAAAGTGTGGTTCTAAAGGATCTGACGGAATGAACTCCTATTATTAAAGGAACAGGCAAAGAACAGGCCGCCTGAATCCTTACGCTGATCATTTAATTCCAGAACACAGCGACATAAAAAATATTCACAGTGAACCTCACCCTGAGTCCCAGGCTCTGATTGTCAGACCTAAAAAAGTGGAAATAAAACAAACAGACACCAGACCTACAACAAGTGACACCCAAGCACAAAGGACACAAATGGTTCATGATGCTCCACAAATGGGACGGGAATCCTATCTTAACCCAGCATGCAACAATAACACCCGGAATGATATTGTGAGCATTATGCAGCGACAGAGTTGGTTCAGCAAAATTTAGCATCTGCTCTGCCAATGAGAAATATCCCTGTGTTTGATGGTGACCCTCTTCAGTTTCAAACCTTTATTAGAGCTTTTGAAAACTGCGTAGAAGAAAAAATCAATGAGTGACTGCTTGAACTTCTTGGAGCAGTACACCAGGGGTCAGCCAAGAGACCTGGTGAAAAGTTGTCATCACCTGCCTCCTCAGCAGGGATACCAAAGAGCCAAATCCCTTCTTGCAGAACATTTTAGCAATGAGCACAAAATCGCCTCTGCTTACATGGACAAAATTCTTACCTGGCCCCTCATTAAGCCAGAGGATATGAAAGCAACTACAATCATTTTCTCTGTTTCTTCGAGTTTGCTCCAATTTCACACAGCAAATCATGTATATGAAGGAGTTGGACATGCCAACCAACCTCAGAAGCATTGTGATGAAACTGCCTTATAAACTAAGGGAAAAACGGAGAAATGTTGCATGTGATCTGCAGGAGCAAAGTGGAGGCAGGGCTGTGTTCACTGACCTTGTGACCTTTTGTTGAAAAACACGTCAAAATTGTCTGACCCACTTTTTGGTAATATACAGGATTGTCAACCTACCAGCTACATTAAAGCCTCCAACACTGGTCATGCAAAGCAGAGGAGAAATGGAAGCACTTTTGCAACCAGTGTCAGTTCAGTAAAAGAAGGAAATAAAATCTACATTGACGATAAAATCAAGTCCTCTTCTGCCCAAAGTAATCTCAAATGCTGTTTATTCTGCCAACAAAACAATCACTCACTGGATAAATGCTCACGGTTTAAGTTGAAGATGCACCAGGACAAGATAAATTTCATAAAGGAAAATGGAATTTGTTTTGGTTGCTTAAAAGTTGGTCACACAAGCAAAGACTGTAGGAGTCGTTTGTAGTGTGTGTCACCAGAAGCACCAATCAGTCCTTCACATTGAGCGAAAGGGTACATCTTTCGAAGAAGCACAGGAGTCTGTGAGCTTTCCACTGAGTGTGTCACCTGGACAACAGACCTGTGGTCATACAGGGGCCGGTGACGAGGATGATGCTGTCGTCTCAATCGTTGCAGTTGAGGTTAAAAGCCAGATGAGTAATATAGTTGTGCAGACCTACGCATTTTTGGATCCTGGGAGTTCAGCTACCTTCTGCACTGTTGATTTGGCAAGGAGACTTGGCCTAAGAGGAAAACCAGCAAACATTCAATTGAGAACAATGGGTCAAAAGAAAATCGTGGACTGAGAGCAGAGGAATTTCTCACACACAAGAAATGGATTAAAGGTCCAGAGTTCCTCTCTTTGTCAGAGAAGGAGTGGCCAACCACTGACGTGGATCTAGCTGTGATTTCAGCTGAGGACAGCCCACAGCCCACAGACCATCTCATTAATTATTTCTCATCTTGGAGGAAGCTTAGAACATCTGTAGCCTGGTTCCTGAAGCTTAAAAGAGTTATTTTGCTCCTGAACCAGAAGAAAAAAGAGCTTAAATCCACTGAGAATGACAAGAGACACAGGAATTAAAGGGTTTGTTGAACAGAGACTTCAGAGCTTCAAAGCCACACTTAACTTCAGACAATTTTGATGAAGCAGAAAAGGCAATATTTCAGAAGGTTTGAGAGTGAAATCGCCATCCTGAAGAGTGGCTTGGATAATGTCCCCAAGGATAGTCCATTGTACAAGCTGGATTCTATATTGAAAGGTGACATTCTCATTCGGGGGTCGCTTACACAAGTCTGCGTTACCATCAGAAACTAAACATCCTGTTATCCTTTCCAAAGATCTGTATGTTTCCCAGCTTATTTTACGTCACATCCATCAACAACTAGGACACGCTGGTAGAAACTACATGTTGAACAGACTTCAACAAAAATATTGGATAATCAATGCCAACTCTGCTGGAAGGAAAACAATTGCAGAATGTACAGCACGTAGACGCTATAGAGGAAAACTTGGAGAGCAGAAGATGGCAGACTTACCTGAAGAGAGGGTTATGCCAGACAAGGCTCCATTCACAGATGTGGTAGTTGATTACTTTGGCCCCATAGAAGTTAAAAGAGGAAGAAGCTTTCTTAAAAGGTATGGAGTGCTTTTCACCTGTTCGACCAGTCGGGCAATACACCTGGAAGTGGCACACTCTCTAGATACGGACTCCTGCATTAATGCTTTGCGGAGATTCATTTGTAGAAGAGGTCTGGTGTCCAGCCTAAGGTCTGACAATGGCACCAATTTCATTGGAGCAAACAAAGAGTTAAAGCAAAGTCTTGCCGCTTTGAATAATGCAAAAATCCAGGGTGCCTTGGTTCAAGATGGGATTAAGTGGAGCTTTAATACACGCACAGCCTCATATCAAGGCAGCGTTTGGGAGCGTTTGATCCGCTCAGTAAGAAGTATACTCACCTCGGTTCTTGGACAGCAGGTATTGGATGATAAAGGCCTGCAGACGCTGTTTTGTGAGGTAGAGGCAATACTAAACGACAGACCCATTACAAAGGTCTTCGATGACCCTAATGACCTTGAGGCCCTCGCACCAAACCATATTCTTCTGCTAAAAGGGAAAACCCGTCTTTCCACCAGGACTCTTTGCACAGAGTGACCTGTATATCCGAAGAAGATGGAAGCTGTCAGAAGCTTTTTTGGAAAAGATGGACGTTTGAATACTTACTTCTAATGCAGGAACGACAAAAATGGGCTATACCAAGAAGAAGCTTCTCTCCTGGTGATATCGTAATCATTGCTGTTGCCACGGCTCCAAGAGGATCCTGGATGATGGGCCGAGTTCTGAGTACTAAGTCAGACTCCAAAGGATTGGTCCTGTTTGCTCCTGGAGGCCACAGTGTAGGATCATGGACATATATTCTCTCTTTTCCTCCTCCTATTCTATTTTCCTTCTGTTTATTTCTATTTAGACAGCCACAGGAAGAAGACCAGAAGACTTTATGTATTATAGTTAGGGCATAGTCAGAGAATAGCTCCCTTTCAGAAAGAAAAGTAATTGTGGGTTTACACATTTCACAATTAGGGGCCGGAGTGTTGGAGCTTTTCCCTTGTTTTTAATTTAATAATTAAATTAATTTATTTTGTTGTTGTTTCGCCTTAAATAATAAGAATGATTTGAGTATTTTTTGGGGACTTTTGTTCTGAAGGTATTGGGCATCTTTTTTGCATGTGAATCTACATATAGGGGTAATCACATGTAGGACAGGCAGGCACCGGGAAGGGTTCATGGTTTTTTACCAGGGCAAGAGAGGCTGCAGACGCCATTTGTTTGTATGCTTGCTGAAATGGAAATAAAGCGCATAAACGCGATGCTTGCCTGGACATTGGACTTATTTTTTCCCTGTGTAAGATTCGTTCCTTAGGTGCCTCAGTGGCCATTTGAGTTTGTTTTACTTTATTTGATTTCTTGTTTGATTTTAAATTGAGGACATATTGCCACTACACTAGCTATTAGCCAAGCCAGCACATGTGCTTCTTTAAAACCAAAACACAGCTGCGGTGGATGAGACAGAGCAGATTAAAATATTGCTTTGTGTACCTTCCCGTTTGTTGTACTGATGCAGTAACAGCCTTTTACCAGTACTGATGGTTATGCTGCACTTACTTAAAGTAATGAGTGTAATTATGGTCAATTTGTGTAACCTACACTGATCAGCTCCGCTAGCTCCACTCGGTGTATATGTGGAGCTCTGCTGAGGGGAGGGGCTGCAGAGTGATGGCTTGCTCATTGGCTACTTCCGCACAATAGTCAATGCTGATAGGCTATTACTTGTGACTGGTAACCAGTCAGCCAGTACTGTGGGCGGGACATTGTTTTGAGGGCTTGAGCAGACCCTGAGAGGCGGCATTTTTAATTAATTATATCTATCTGTTTATGAAATGACCAATGCAAATTATTGGAAAAATGCTTGTCGCTCCCTCTGCCAGAATGCCTGTGCCTCCCTTCCTACCCGCTCGCCTCATTGAAAATGAATTACAAGGTGCGTAAATCGCTTCCTGTGTGAAAAGGCTGTAATGCTGCAATGTTTTGTGTCAAAATTTGACCCAGGTCAACTTTTTGGGCCTGATGACCCTGCATTTACAACCCAGCTGAGCCAATGCAGTCGTTCCAATTCAAATTAATGAGAGGATAGCGTTTTTTCATGCAGTGCTGATGTCTGTCTGACCATGGCCTTATTTTTTAACTCAACTACTGATCACATTCACAAAACAACACTTCAGTATCGTGTGTATTGTGCAGAAAATATACCCCAATGGTACTAATAACAAGTATCGTATTGTATATTTTGAGTCATGTAGCGGCTGCAGCCAGAGCTTTAGGCTTTTCTGAACATACCATTGTTATGCTAAACAGTAACATTTGTTGTTGTGAAACAATCCTGCCTGTCACTTTGCGTCTGCTTTGTTCTTCCCTCCACCATTGATCCCTTCATCCATGACTGTAGCAGTCGCTAAGAGCAGAGAGAACAAGCAGGCTCAGTCATAATCCTCCCTATTGGATTACAGTCTTTAGAACTGTTTGTTCTGTTAGGAACTGACTGAAAATATATATTTTGTGAGAGCATATACTGTGTGTTTATTATATATTTGGTAGTGTTTCTGGTGGGTTGACAATACAAAATGGTCAAGCAACGTATGTGTTAGTGTTAGTTCATTTATGTCCAGTTCATTTTCTTACTGTTGCTACTCCTTGCATGTAGTATAGTTTACAATAATAATGACAGATTTACCATCATGGTGGTGGCGCAATGGAAGAGACACATGCCTTTGGTGTGAGAGATCTGGGTTTAATTCCCCACTGTGACCCATCCACCGTTGTGTCCCTGAGCAAGACACTTAACCCCTAGTTGCTCCAGAGGTGTGCGACCTCTGACATATTTAGCAATTGTAAGTCGCTTTGGATAAAAGCATCAGCTAAATGTAATGTAAAATTTCTTAGCAATTTTTGTCCTTAATTTCAGACAGAGGTAGACATAAACAGCTTGTAGCTGCAGATTGCGTAAGATGTAGCTAGCTAGTTTGACTCATTTTGGATTTGTCAGTTTGATCCCAACCAAAATTGCAGTTGTGTAACCTCCCGGACCACCTTACGGACCAAACAGACAAATTTTGGTCCGATGAAAAGAGATAGTCTCGGTCCGGATCAAATTGCCGCTATGTATATAAATCGGTATTGGTGTGTAGATGTTGGCGGGGTGGGAGAGTTATCAAGCACGTAAAGTTTGGTTCAGATGTGAGCATGTACACTGAAGTTACAACAACTTCCTGTGTCACGGTGAAGAGTTGATCTTTGACGCCACGCCACGGACACGCCCATTGACGAAAACTCACAGCACAACTTTTCATCTTCAATGCCTTTAGAAGGCACAGCAGAAATTTGAAGTCAGTCGGACTAAATCCCTAGGAGGAGTTCGTTAAAGTACGGAGTGTGTAAATCATCCAAAATTTGACGTAAAATTCAAAATGGCCGACTTCCTGTCGGGTTTAGGGCATCGCTCCAAGAGGCTTTTTGGTACGTCTGGACATGATACACGTAACACAGAAAATTCGTACATGTAGGTCAAACGTGCGGCAGGGGCTGCTTCGTCAAAGGTCACTTCCTGTTGCCAGCAGGTGGCGCTATGACTGTGGGTAAATGTCAGCATGTACATTTGTTCAGGGCGGGACTCTCATCCTACATGTACAGTTTGGTGCAGATGTGAGCATGTACACTGAAGTTACAACAACTTCCTGTTTCATGGCGAATCATCAACGCCACAGACACGCCCATTGACGAAAACTCGCAAATAGCACAACTTTTCATCGTCAGTGCCTTTAGAAGGCACAGCAGAAATTTGAAGTTGATCCGACGAAGTGTGTAAATCATCCAAAAATGGCCGTAAAATTCAAAATGGCCGACTTCCTGTTGAGTTTAGGGTATGGGTTCTTGAGGCTTTTTTTGTGTGTTATGATACATATCCCCAGAAAATTTCATGCATGTAGGTTGAACGTGAACGAGGGGCTAATTTTTTCCAATTTTCTAGGTGGCGCTAGAGAGTTATTTTGCCATGCCCACGCGCGAAACCCATAAAATACGAAATTCTTCACCAGTTCTGACATGTGTGCAAAGTTTGGTGAGTTTTCAAGTATGTTTAGGCCCCCAAAATGGAGCTTACTTTGCAGAAGAAAAAAAAAAAAAAAAAAAAAAAAAAAATCTTTACAAATTCAATAGGGACCTCGCACGGTCGTGCTCGGGCCCTAATAAAAACTGCGTTAACGCGCGATAAAATAAAATAATTTTGTGATAATTATTATTGTTTTATTGCCCAGCCCTAATTTGAACTAGCCTCGACTGTAGTTGATGCTGCAGGTAGTAATGCCATAATAATAACAACAATATAGTGACAAAGATATGCATCTGTTTATTCCTCATTCATTCTTTCATGTCAAAGCTCCTCGCTGAACTGTTGACAAACCAGTGAATGTCAAGTTTAGGTAGACGCAGCCCACATAGATGGGTCCTTGAGTCCAACAAATAGCCTAGCTCCTGCATGTAGTGAGAGAGCCTCACTGAGAGCTGTAGCTGCTTTGATTCAGGAAGTTCCAGCTCTTATCATACAGTTCACACTTTAGGCTAAATAGAGACAAGAGATAATAGAGAAATAATTAACTAAATATCCACCTGGTCTGACCTTTGCTGCTAAATCTGTAAATGGTAAATGGAGCCTTGTGGAAAGTAACCTAATTAACGTAGTGTGTTTCCTGAAATGAATCCTAACGATGAAGTCTAGGTCATAACCATAGACTGTATATAAAAAGGTCATAACCTATTGACTGATATCTGAGAAATGATTAGGCTTTCTACTACTGACTGTTGGTGACAGACAGAATACACCTTCAGGTGTTTTGTGACCTCTGAAATTAGGTAAATGTGGACCTGCAGCTCATGGGTTCACACAAACTTTATGTTGAAAAACAGTCTTTGTTGCTCTTCAGAGGAAGTCATTAGTAGCAGTTTGGTGCCATCTGTGGAGGGCAGAAGTGTAATCTGTGCAGGTGACATTAGCAGTCAGTTAACAGTCTGGCATCTCCATTTGGGAATCTGTCTAGCTCCTGCTGCTCCACAGAGGCCCTTTTAACACGTTGCAGTAGGAAAAGCACAGGTGTAAATAATTAAATGAATGATGGCTGAATTCCATTTAACTGCTTCTGTTTCAGGCATCTTCCATCGGCGATGGCTGACAGATGGTCGATGGTTGAGCTGGCATCGTGATTGTCCATCCCGATGTTTCAATGTAGACATCGTCCGATGGAAATTTTGTAGACATTGCCCAACCCTTATTAGTAACACCTGTGTTTTTACTACTGTGACAAGTAAACATGTCTGCAGTGAAGAACTACTGTAGAGGTTTTCATTAGGAGTTTGTTCTGTCAGTCAACTTATCAATTTATTTGCTTAAAATCTGATATATATATTCATTTTAGCCATGAAAAATGTTACTGGGTAATTGTAATGTATGGATAAAGTTACTACTTGTGCTGAAACAATGAGTACAGTAATTGGTCCAACAGAAAATTAATCAAGAAACAATTTTGACCATTGATTACTAATTAAATCATTCGTCAAACACAAATGCCAAACATTTTCTTGCACAAGCTTCTCAGATGTGAGTATTTGTGAGAAAACTGAATAACTTGGAGTTGTCAGACAAAAGAAGCATCCTGTAAATCTTTCACAATGTCTTGATGATGAAAATAATTAGTTGCAGCCCTAGTTAAAGGTGCCCTGTGAATGTTTTCTTTTATACAAAGAAAAGTTATGTTCACAATCAGTTTAACTCTGTAAAACTCACCGTGTGTATCCTTCAGGCCTTGCACTCTTTCTGGTATCTACCTGTTAAAGAAAAATGCAGGAACAAAATGTTCCCCATTTACACGTGTCTGTTGATAAATCCAGATAAGGTTTAAGAACACTTAACACTATATTGCTAGTTTTGGGACGCCTGCCTTTACATGCACATGAAGGTTAATGACATCCCATTCTTAATCTTAGGGTTTAATATGGAGTTGGCCACCCTTTGCAGCTATGACAGCTTCAAGTCTTCTGGGAAGGCTGTCCACAAGGTTTAGGAGTGTGTTCACAGGAGTTTTTGACCATTCTTTTAAAAGCGCATTTGTGAGGTCAGACACAGATGCTGGACGAGAAGGTCTGCCTCGCAGTCTCCGCTCTACAGGTGCCGGTCATATAATTAGAATATTATCAAAAAGTTGATTTATTTCAGTAATTCCATTCAAAAAATGAAACTTGTATAATTTATACATTCATTCCACACAGACTGATATATTTCAAGTGTTCATTCCTTTTAATTTTGATGATTATAACTGACAACTAATGAAAACCCCAAAATCAGTATCTCAGAAAATTAGAGTATTGTGAAAAGGTTCAATATTGAAGACACCTGGTGCCACATTCTAATCAGCTAATTAACTCAGAACACCTGTAAAGGCCTTTAAATGGTCTCTCAGTCTAGTTCTGTAGGCTACACAATCATGGGGAAGACTGCTGACTTGACAGCTGTCCAAAAGGCGACCATTGACACCTTGCACAAGGAGGGCAAGACACAAAAGGTCATTGCTAAAGAGGCTGGCTGTTCACAGAGCTCTGTGTCCAAGCACATTAATAGAGAGGCGAAGGGAAGGAAAAGATGTGGTAGAAAAAAGTGTACAAGCAATAGGGATAACCGCACCCTGGAGAGGATTGTGAAACAAAACCCATTCAAAAATGTGGGGGAGATTCACAAAGATTGGACTGTAGCTGGAGTCAGTGCTTCAAGAACCACCACGCACAGACGGCCACAGCAATACGTGGGTTTCAGCTGTCGCAGTCCTTGTGTCAAGCCACTCTTGAACAAGACACAGCGTCAGAAGCGTCTCGCCTGGGCTAAAGACAAAAAGGACTGGACTGCTGCTGAGTGGTCCAAAGTTATGTTCTCTGATGAAAGTAAATTTTGCATTTCCTTTGGAAATCAAGGTCCCAGAGTCTGGAGAAAGAGAGGAGAGGCACAGAATCCACGTTGCTTGAAGTCCAGTGTAAAGTTTCCACTGTCAGTGATGGTTCGGGGTGCCATGTCATCTGCTGGTGTTGGTCCACTGTGTTTTTTGAGGTCCAAGGTCAACGCAGCCGTCTACCAGGAAGTTTTAGAGCACTTCATTCTTCCTGCTGCTGACCAACTTTATCGAGATGCAGATTTCATTTTCCAACAGGACTTGGCACCTGCACACAGTGCCAAAGCTACCAGTACCTGGTTTAAGGACCATGGTATCCCTGTTCTTAATTGGCCAGCAAACTCGCCTGACCTTAACCCTATAGAAAATCTATGGGGTATTGTGAAGAGGAAGATGCGATACGCCAGACCCAACAATGCAGAAGAGCTGAAGTCCACTATCAGAGCAACCTGGGCTCTCATAACACCTGAGCAGTGCCACAGACTGATCGACTCCATGCCACGCCGCATTGCTGCAGTAATTCAGGCAAAAGGGGCCCCAACTAAGTATTGAGTGCTGAACATGTTCATACTTTTCATGTTCATACTTTTCATTTGGCCAACATTTCTAAAAATCCTTTTTTTTTGTATTGGTCTAAGTAATATTCTAATTTTCGGAGACACTGAATTTGGGATTTTCATTAGTTGTCAGTCTTAATCATCACAATTAAATGAAATAAACATTTGAAATATATTGGTCTGTGTGTAATGAAGTTTCACTTTTTGAATGGAATTACTGAAATAAATCAACTTTTTGATGATAATCTAATTATATGACCAGCACCTGTAATTAATCCCAAAGGTGTTCTAGTGTGCAGTCATGTTGGAATAGGAAGGGGCCATCCCCAAACTGTTTCCGCAAAGTTGGGAGCATGAAATTGTACAAAATGTCTTGGTGTGCTGAAGCATAAAAAAGTTCCTTTCACTGTAACTAAGGGGCCAAGCCCAACCCCTAAAAAACAGCCCCACACCATAATCACCACCTCCACCGAAATTTATACTTGGCACAATGCAGTCAGCAGGGCTCTACGCTAACCTTTTTCCCAAGGAGCACATGTGCTCCTAAATTAAAAAATTTAGGACGCGGGGGGTGGGGATTATTGTAGGTTGTAGTTACTCGCACATTGTGCTCGTAAATAATTTTTCCGGTTCGCACGTATCGATTTTTAGGGGCATATACGAGCAAAATGGTCGCACTGTAGAGCCCTGGTCAGGCAAGTACCGTTCTCCTGGCAACCACCAAACCCAGACCCGTCCCATTGGATTGCCAGACAGAGAAGCGTGATTTGTCGCTCCAGAGAAAACGTCTTCACCGCTCTAGTGTCCTGTGGCGGCGTGCTTTACATCACTGCATCTGACGCTTTGCATTGCTCTTGGTGATTTAAGGCTTGGATGCAGCTGCTCGGCCATGGAAACCCATTCCATGAAGCTCTCTACGCACTGTTCTTGAGCTAATCCGAAGGCCACACGACTTTTGGATGTCTGGAGCTACTGACTGCAGAAAGTGGGCGACTTCTGCGCACTGTGTGCCTCAGCATGCACTGATCCCGCTTTCTGATTTTATGTGGCCTACCAATTCATGGCTTCCATTTTGTTATAATACCACTATACCACGCAACCTATCACAGTACCACGTTTGAATTCACTGAGCTCCTGAGAGTGACCCATTCTTCCATAAATGTTTGTAGAAGCAGTCTGCATGCCTAGGTGCTTGATTTTATACACGTGTGGCCATGAAAGTGATTGGAACATCTGAATTCAATGATTCGGAGGGGCGTCCTAAAACCTTTGGCAATATAGTGTACATGCTTCTCTGTTGGCCAGATCACAAATATGATGTTAGCTCCCTCTCTCCTCTGTCAGGTGAGTGCACTATTCCAGCGGAAGGTCCAGAATAAGATCAAAGATCTCCTCCAGCAGATGGAGGAGGGCCTGAAGACTGCCGACCCCCATGACTTCTCCACTTACACCGGCTGGACAGGTCTGTCTCCAGCGCTAGTAAACTGTAAAGACTTGCCAGTTCCATGTGTCAGGTTTAGCCTGTGACTCCCCAATGTACTATTTTTACTGCAGGTATTGCCTTGCTGTACCTCCAGCTGCACCGGGTGACCCATGACGCCTCCCACCTGCAGAGGGCATTGGACTATGTGAAGAGGACCATGAGGATCCTGAATGGCCGCAAAGTGACATTCCTCTGTGGTGACGCGGGGCCGTTGGCAGTAGGTGCGGTGGTCCACCACAAACTGAACAACACTGCTGACAGCCAAGACTGTGTGTCCAGGTAAGTGGCTGGGACTGTGGATGTTGGTATGGATTCTTCAGCATGAAAGGTAACTTTCAGGTGCCTTAACAGTCTTTCAGACACAACACGACAATAGCAGAAACCCATTATCTCAATTTATCTCCAAGGTAATAAGAAAAAGCATAGTTCTGATGGCTTTTCACTGATTGAAGCAAAGTGGTCAATGCAGCACAATGCGCCACTCGGCGAGCTTGTACTTTGAACTTTGGATGAAGGCAGCTCAAAACCTGTAGTATCTGAAAGGGCCTTAAAGTGGTGGTTGACGGTATCTAGCTACTGAGTGGCCAGCCCACCCATCCTTTAGATTTTTCTTTCAGGTGAGTAAAAGTCACAAAGCACTTGACATCTCATTAGTATAGTGTAGCCTTACTACATGTCTTTTATAAATAGAAATTTATATGAAAGTGTGTGCTAGATCAGTGGTTCTCAAAGTGGGTCAGGGGTCCTTGATGGGGTTCTAGGGGTCCCCAGCAAAAAGGGGAATAATTTATTTTTGTTAATTCCATCCATGAGTAACACAATGTGAATATGACAACTTGGGTCATGAGGTTCATCCACTTTCTGTAATAAAAAATCTAAAAGCTGAAATCCTATTAGATGGGGAACACTGGGACAAAATCTTATCAAATGGTCCATGGTCTAATTTGTGTCAGTTTAGGGGTCCCTGATGTGAAAAAGTTTGAGAACCACTGTGCTAGATAATATACATAGAAGAAATAAAATTATAAATTCCAAAACACTTCACTTGACGGGAGGAGGTGCCCAAGTGAAGTCTCTGTCGGAAACACAGTTATGATCTTTTGAACCGTATTACTGTCTTTAATGGTGACCTCAACCCTATCCATGAATTCATCCATCTAAAAACAAGTACCTTAAATTAAGTAACCTTAATTGCCATTAAAATGTCTTAAATCAATCTTTTAAAAGTGGGAAATAGGATTTTAAGGATCGTAAAAACTCGTGTAAAAGGTCAAAATGATTGGTAAAAAATTTTTTTTTAAAATCATTTACGGAATGCCTGTTAAATTAACGTTATGCAAATCAGGATACCAGGACCAACTACACTCACATTTTGTTTGCTCAGAGCAGACGCTCCCAGTCTGCCAACAAACTCCAGGTGTAACTAAGTGATGTTGGTTCATGTTTTTTTTCTCTAGATGTGGTTATTGTGAAATTGGTCTTTAGGGACTCTGCCTATCAGTGTTGCTTGAACTAACACCAGAGCCTGTGTGTCTGTCAGGCTGCTCCAGCTGCAGCGGTCGGTGCTGACTCCTGACTCTGAGATGCCGGATGAGCTGCTGTATGGCCGAGCCGGCTACCTTTATGCTCTGCTCTACATTAACAAAGAGATACGAGCTGACACGGTGGATGAGAGCACCATTACAAAGGTGACACACACACACACACACACACACACACACACACACACACACACACACACACACACACACACACACACACACACGCATTTTTTTTTCAAATGTATCACTTATTTGCTCAGTGCAAACGCACATTTACAAGTCTGATTAAGCACACAGATTCTGAATACGCATTTGCAGATTCCTGCTCACATTCACAAATCTCAGTACACATTTAGAGATTTTTTCACACATTGACAAATCTGATCACACAGACACAGATTGAGATACAGTTACACACACATCGTTCAATAATGGCACCATAACAGGCTGTGGTGTATTGAAAGTAACCCAAGCTTATTTTAATAGCTGTAGGCAGCTATTGTTAACCATTATGCTGGGGGTTGATTGTAGTGACCAGACATGTGCCCCCATATACCAACATTGAGTTTATT
This sequence comes from Micropterus salmoides, assembly GCF_014851395.1. Classification (NCBI taxonomy): domain Eukaryota; kingdom Metazoa; phylum Chordata; class Actinopteri; order Centrarchiformes; family Centrarchidae; genus Micropterus; species Micropterus salmoides. The sequence goes on along the minus strand of NW_024040040.1, from coordinate 26,837,768 downwards.
TTGGAAACCAATTTTTATTTAGTTTTATGTATGTATGAATGGATGTTAGTTAAACAGTACATAAACGTGCCCTGAGAGCCTCTCTTATGATTTGTTAATTGAACTGAATAGTTTGTCACATTTGAGTTATTTGATTGTTGCAACAAAAAGTCAAGACTGTTAATTTTATAATAATAATAGACAAACTATGTAATGGAGCCTCTAAATTTCCTCAGACATCTCTAATTTGATATTTTGTGTGGGCAGTTTTTTTTTTAATGGCACCAAAATGATTTTTCTAGTTCTCAGTGTTTTAAAGTTACACCTTGTCAGATCCTTTCCAATCTGATAAATAATGTTGAGGATACTTTATATAATATATTGGCCTGGCGGCTCTAATGTTCATACATGCATAGAATGTGTGTCACCTTTGCCTCTGCCCTCTTTCTACAGCAGAGCAGGTGAAACTGTGCTTGGAAAGAATCTTCAGATGATAGACACATTATTTATGTATATGGCTGCTGTAATAGCCATCTGTTAGACATCGAGCTGTGGTAAAAGTGGACACGCACACACTCATTGCAGAAACTGCGGGACCAGCTGTCCCCTTTGGTAAAGTGCCTGGCTAAAACCAATGCACTGTACACACACTAAGACACTGTGACAGAAGGGCTGAGAGAGTAGGCAGCAGCAGTGGGCTCACAGACGCAGACGTGTTGGATAGATGTATTATTATAACTAATGAAGGAATAAACATGTGAATCTTTAAAGCTCCAGTTTACTGCAGCACTACACTGCTCTTCATCTCACCATCATTTGTACTCGTATACCCGTCACCACCACACTGCCCAGAAATACTGCTCGCTTTACCAAACCGTGACTCTGCTTCAGGGAGCAGTTTAGAGTGGGGCTGAACGATATATCATTTCAGCATCAGCATGGCAATGTGCACATGTTCAGTAGTGACATTGCAGGACACACAATGTCAAGCAAATGAACTCCAACATGTCAAGCTGCAACTTTTTTGCTGCTTGATACCAAACGAAATCTCACCCTTTCACCAGAGCACATAGCGAACTGATGGCTGTGTATCCCCTGCCTGTAAACATGCACGCCACGCGGCTATGGTCACACTGTTACCTTGATGCTAGAGGCGTTCAGTTACGCCAAGCAGCTTTTGAGTGTGTGTATGTTATCAGCTGCACCTTGCCCCGTGCTGGTAAAAAGTTACAACGTTACTGTCACGGGGCTGCTCCCTGCCCCATGTGAGACACGCTTCCTACACACAACACACACAAAACTTGCAGTATCCAGATCTCTCTGTACTTACAGGCGAGAGGCCTGTTTATCTGCCACCACACAGCTTAAGCAGACATTTGGGCAATGTTAGAAATAGCAGATTACATGCGAACACAACTGCGACATACATGTGCAAGTTTATTAAGAAAAGTATTTTCTCCACTTGTACTTGTTGCTCTGTTGCATATAAGCTGATCCTGAGGGGCAGTAGTAGTAGGAGGGGGTTTGTACCCAAACGATGAACGTTATGATTGTTAATTGTATGCTGCTACTCTTGGAGGTGATTGTGTGTGTGTGTCTGTGTGTGTGTGTGTGCGTGCGTGCGTGCGTGTTTAGAATATAACATAGTTTTGTGCTTGGGTTGGTTATAAGCATTAGTTTGTCTTCTTTGACTGACAGCTTGCAGCATAAAGTGCTGAAGGGAACATTTCAGCAGAGGGTTATGGTTTTTCGATGTTTGTGTTTTTCCACCAGCAAATTGTGTATTGTTTCATTTGCAGTCAGAAACAGTCTCTTCACTTTGTGCCAGCTCAGAAGTGTGTGTGTGTGTGTGTGTGTGTGTGTGTGTGTGTGTGTGTGCGTGTGTGTGCGTGTGTGTTTTTCAGCAATTGCAAATCTAACTATCAGGCTGCATTCCTATGGGAGATTATTATGTTGGCATGCCTGCTGGGTTTGGTTGAGTGAGAAACAAAGATCAAACCTTCCATTGCTGAAATTAACAAGATAAGTAGTCTAAAACCCTGGTACATTAGCAGTCCATGATTATTAAAACTATTCTCAGATGCTCACCAGTGGGCTAAAAAGGTAGAGAACACATTAGGGCTGAAACGATTCATCGATTAATGCTTCGTTTAATCCATGTAAATTTACAGCACAGTGTTTCGCAGGGACATTTTTTACTGTCGCACATTGCACTTACACTGTGAACAGCGCCATAATACGTCATTTATGGCACTGTTTGTAAAGTGGAGGAAGAGAGAGAAAATAGCGAGGGAAAAAGAAGAAAGTGTCCAAAGTATGGGATTATTTCAAGCTAAATTCAAAAACAACTCTGTAATGTTACCGTCCGTCCAAATTACCCTCCTTTTAAAATTCTGTGAAAAATTTAATTTTACAGCAACACTTTTAATGACAAAAAGGCTGGAGCATGTAGGCCTGTACTCCTTGTATTGAAAATAATCTCTGGCTCCACACTCCAGTCCAGTTGGTGGCACCTCTCGGCTAGTTTGCCAACCGCCAATAAAAAAAAGAGAAAAGAAGAACAAGTTTGGGGGGAAAAAAACAAGCCTGATGGCGACGGGCTTATCAACGACGTTGTTCACTGGCGACGGAGTAGCCTATCCACACACGTAGCTGTCACACGACGGTCTCCTTTGGTAGGTTATCCGTGGCACTATGGCGGGTGGATAGTGCCAGAAATTTAAAAGGAGGGTAATCTAATGGATATAATATTTATCAAAGATATTAATCAACTTAATTTTGTAAGTTATGTCAGCTGAGAAGTTTACAGCAGAAACTTGAAAAACTCAATTGTGGGGTTTACTTAATTAAATATTACATTGAGTGTGTTTTTACATTTATTCATTAATAGACTATAGCTCTAACTTCAAAAATATAACTGGTAATATTTGTAATTTAATTGAGTAGCCTATAGGCCATGAAATTATGCTATATTGTTGTATTATTTGTATTGTGTATGTATTTTTTAACTGGCATGATGTTTACTTTTGGGTCTATTCTGTAGATTAAAATTGTGCTTTTATCATTTACTTTGTGTACCCAACTGTCATTTATAATATAAAAAATAGACCAACACCAAGCTACATGTTTTATTTACATCAATGTTTTCCTCATATTTGATGCTGCCATAAATGTTTTGTTTTTCAACAGTTAACCATTTTAAAAACACAGCTTGAGAGGCAGTTTAATTGAGTCACGGTGGCGCTGCAAATTCAAACATGAGAACCAATCAAAAGCATTGGTTGGGGAAAAGCAGAACAGCAACAAACTTTACTAAACAACTGTGGCTGGAAATGGCAAAGGAAGACAATGTGCACATGAAATACACGCAAAGCCACAAAATGAATATTATTCAACATATAGCCAAGCTTTTTAAAGAAAATATTCAGATGGCATCTTAAGCATTTTCATAAGAAATTGTGATTAAATTACATATTTTACCAGTCGGCCTAACTGTAACAGATAACACTTACATTTACGTTTGTCTACAGTTGAACATTAAATGGTGTTCTTGGTATAGAATCATGGGAGCTTTATATTTATATGAGCATTGACAATAAGCTATGCAGAGTGGGAAATTACGTTTGAATCATTCTATAATAGTATGCTGGTTTCTCTTAGCGTAGCATCCCGATGGAAAATGAAGAACTTCACTGAGGGTCTTAAGATTTTTAATTTGGTGTTTTGTACTTCAACAACAATGTAATTGCTAAAAAAAAAAAAAGTGCAGACATAAGGCAACATAGTATCTTAACTCCTTTAGGATTACATTGATTAGTAACACATTAGCATGATCAAAATAATCCAAATCATTATGCAGAAATATACATTTAAAATACATTGCCAATAAAATAACCACAGGCAAATGCCTATAACAAATAATAATAGAAACTGAATAAGCATGAAACAGCTCTAATACTTCAATGATTACTTTTATAAGTAACTGCAGGCCTAATACAACCATTTTCACATTGTGGGGAAGTGAAAGCATTATCTTCTTCAGTGGAATTTTATAGGACAGTGAATCCAAACAATAAAGTACAACACAGGCTATGAACTGTAGGCTACTCCAGAGTTCCCAGTCACCACAAGAATAAAAGCATTTCACACAGGCTGTACAAAGCATGACTTGAATTTACTCAATAAAGTTAAAATAGGAGTTACTCTGACAATGGTGTACTGGTGGCGACGTACCTAGTGACGACGTGAGTGTCACACGGTTGTAAGGCGACGTGCCTAGTTCAGATGTATTTAGTAGGCGTATATTTATACAGGAATTCGAACATACACCGCCGCCAAGTCGCCGCCGGTCTCCCATCTGCAGTCCCAATCACTCCCATTCAAAAATCCACACGGTCTGGCGGCGCCGGCAGGGTAGACTGCTCCTTCTCCTTCTCCTGGTAATCCTCGCTCTGACACTATCCACCAGCCATAGTCGGGAGCTGCAACTTTTACCGCCCCTCCAGCTCTCTCTGGAGCTCAGACAATCCCTGCTACCTGCGTGTGCTAATCCATCCTTCACCCAGATTCTTTGTCTTTATAACTGTTATTATAAAGATAACAGTTCAACAGCTGTTTCGTGTGCAGGAACGCTCATTTCCCGTTTGTTTTCTTGACAAAACGTGGTCTGAAGACCAGCGTCGTGTGACAGAGCCGCTGTCAGCTCCTGTAGTGTGTGTGTGTGTGTGTGTGTGTGTGTGTGTGTGTGTGTGTCTATCACCGATCAGTCACGTAGTGTGAACGCCAAAACTACTTCAAGACTGCCATCATATGACGGCAAGTTGTTTGAACGGCACATTGACGTTTTCCACAATACCGTATTGATATTCCAGCCTATCATATCGATACATTAATTTAAAAAAACAGTGCTTCTGCTGGTTAGCTTAATGCTGACATATTGAAATCTCTGTTAATGTGCTAACGGATATTAGCATCGACTAATATAATCTTAACATAAACTACACATTTTGCTTCACATGCTGAACATCCTGAACGACATACTGTGCAAATACTTAAAGAACATGTTTCCTGAGCTCTGTGTGAAATAAAAAAAGAGCTGCTAATTTCACTGTCTTGATCTGCTACTCTGCTGCTTCAGCACTCCACACTGACTAGCTAAAGCAACCCCAAAGGGTCAAACTCAAAATTCCCAGTTGCCTAAAAATACCTACCACTAGGTGGAGGAAGGGCAGCACAGTGCTGTGTCACTGTACAGTTATCACTATAATCTGATGTACATATTAGACTGAGGTGGTACATAGCAATTTGTATTTTCAGCAAAAAAATCAGTAAATTCAGTGATTTTGCATTTTTATGTGCCTTTTATAACATGGTCCATATAACTGGTCCACCAATAGGCAAGATATTGACCCCTTGAGACACAGCCACCCTCATTTGCATAATGAGCAGAAATGCATCAAAAAAATTGAGAGACAGAAATAAATACCGTTGGGGACAAAAATATTAAAACACACACATAAATAAATACATTAAAAAAAAGTAATTAATAAATAAAGTTAAAGATTATAACAGAAATAAATAAATAACGTAATTAATACAAAGATGAATAAAATGTCTCATTGTATAATTATAATTATTGCCTACATTTAATTATTTACTGAATTTTATGTGCATTTGATAGGATGTTAATTTATTAATTGAGCATTTATTTATTTCTGTATTTATTTCCCTTAATGTCAGGATCGGTCCTCCATAGCTTTCTGCCTTAATGTAAATATTCAAGCTAACAGTGTAGAGCAGTCTGCATTTAACTAGTCATTCTCATTGGTGTAGCCTGATGAAGGCAGATCAGATTATGCAAACACAAAAAAGACAAACTACTCTCATTTCATGTGGATGTTACTGATAAGGTTTCAACCACAGATGATCTTCCTCAGGTAAATTTGTGAACACACCTGTATTTAATAACCAATAAATTATGTAACATCACAGAATTATCTCCTAATTTGATTTGTTTGCCAAATCATAATTTAATATTGGGGACAACAAGAAAATAAATTGTAGTTTTAAACAATTTTTACTTATCGGAGTACTAACGGACTATAATATTAATGCAATATTTAGTAATCACACCTGATAGATACACAGTGGGAATATTGTCCTGGTGTAAATGTGGCAGGTTATCTAATCAGGAGATGATGACTTGTCATTTCATCACAAATAAATACAATTGTATGTTCACTTCTTTACCTTTACCTGCAAAGACCATCTGAAATAATTCTAGTCACATCCACATCAAATAAAAGACTTTGGGGAAAGGACCCATTGTTTATTATTTTTTATTTAAGTTTCTCACTACTCAAGTAAATGTTTTAGTAAATACTTTTGTACTCTTACTCAAGTAGTTATTTTGATGACTACTTTTCTTCTACTTAAGTACTTGTTTTTGCAAAGTAACAGTACTTTTACTTGAGTACAGTTTTTGGCTACTCTTGCCACCTCTGGCTATAAGATGTAACACGCCAGCAGGCTGCTTTCCAGGCTCCAAGAACTGCTTGTGTCAGCATATACTGACAGCACTGACAACTTAACATTGAAGTAACTCTGAGCCTCTCTGTCGTTCCTGTCCTCTGCTTTAGATTTTGTCTTGACACTGCATCCTACTCCAAATGCAAATTTTTAAGTTTAACACTTTGGTTAGTTAGTTCTTCTTGGTTCTGGTAGGCCAGTCATATCCAGAGCTCTTAACTTAGATTTGAGCTGTACAGACTTGTTGGTGCTGAATCCCACAGGCTTCGGTTTGTTTGCTGTGATTGACACTACAAACAGATTAATTAGTACTACATTATATTTCCTCCTTTCAAGAGAGACAGTTGCTTATTGATTTCGTCTTACAGTTGAATGTATATGAAACCAATGACGAGGAAGGTTTAATTTCTCTCCAGAAGATTAGCTTTTGTTGGGGGGAAAAAGAGAGGAGCATTTGAGACAAGTAGAGGCAGTGATGGCAGTATAGATGTATAGGAGTAAAGGGACGTGTAAATGAACAAGCTGGCTGTAAATCTGCTCTGGCATGACGGAGGCAGTGCTGCTGCTGCAGAACTGTTTCCATTTCTTTTTCACTCACTCTATCCATCACAGGGACAGCATAAACTGCTGACTCAGAACCTCCAGCACCTAGACACACACGCGCGCACACACACACACACACACACACACACACACACACACACACACACACACACACACACACACACACACACACACACTGTATATAATCTTTCAAATAAAGCTTTAAACCCACTCTGGGTCCAATCTGGGTCAAATCTGTACACAACAATCCATAAACCCTTTCACAACCAATTTACCATAGAACTGAATTAGGTGAGTTGTCTTCTAAATATTGCGTTTGTTTTCCTTCAATATTTGCATGATGAACATCTGTATATATTAGCGCTGGGCTACGATTTATAAATTTTTATTGCGACTACTCGCATCATGTTATGCGCAAAATTGAATAATGAATTCCAAAGTAGTGTATTGCGCACATTGAATTTAAATGTATTGCAATATACACAAAACTGCAATAACGTGGTTTGGAAACACATTAAAAAAATAAGGTGCTTGTTACCTGCAGTATTCCCTTTACACAGTAGCAATAAAATATTTGATGTAAATCTCAACTTAAACATGAATGTAATTAAATATTAAGCCAAAGCTATTTGCCACTGCCAGGGAATTACCTTTTATTTAGCAGGGATGTGATTTTTCCGGATTAATCCGGAATTCCGGATTTTCCGACCTGAAAATCTGACCCACGTGAATCATGCAGATCTGTAATAAAATAAAAGAAGGGGGGTACAGGATAAATGAGCTGGCCGAGTGAAATGGAAAGGACATCTACAGGCTGACGTGTGTAAAGTTTTCTTCTTTTTCAAGTATCAAAACGATGTTTCTTTGCGTTCAGCTGCCAATTCCACACCTGCGCAGTGTGTACCACAGTCGCTCTCGTGCATCAGTGATACGTAACGTGTTGGGCAGTAATACTGCAATATTACTTTTCCCAGTAAAGAGTAATGTAACGGATAACTATTTCCAAAACAGTTATATTATTACAGTTACTAATCCAAGTAACGCTGCGCTACTGAACGCACCATCCCTGACGTGAATGTGGAACCGCGCTGCAGCTCAGCTGCACCGGACTTTATGTTGTTAAAGTCAGCTGTTAGCCAAGAAGCTAAAGGAAGACTGGAGAACAGGGAGAGAGAGGTATTTTCATCAGCTGTAAGTAACGTTATTGCCATTATTATGTTACAGTCTAAGATGGAAAAAAAACATTTTTGCATCTTTTGTACAACCAGCAAAAAAGTTTTTGACACGGAACAATTCTACATTTATACTTAGGCTAATTGAAGCATCAGCTAAAGCAACACTGCAACGTGAAACTCAGAAAGAAACTCCGGCCGCTACTGCCAGTGATGCTTGGACTAATCGGGAGAGAGTGGCGTTATATCATCCAGTAGTAGAGTAGCTAATATTACTTTTTTAAGGAGTATATGCTGAGTAAGTAGTTGGTAATAACTATATTATTTCTAAGTAACTTGCCCAACACTGAGTTGACAATAAGTATCGGATAAATTGGGTATGTTTTGATTATTGCTTGTTATAAGCTAATGTTTACTTTGACTTTTTTGTTGTTGATTGATCAGTCATATGGGCTAAATAGGCTACACTGAATGGTTGCTTTTTAAAGTCGTCCTTATGTTAAAAGTTTTGGCAAGTTATAAAAATAATTCTTGTGAATTGTTGTGACCGGGTTTATATAAAGCCGTTTCAAACAACCTTTGCTGCTGTCTCTTATTTATTAAAAATAAGCTATTAACTTTTACTGAACTAATTTGAAAGTTAGTAGTTAGTATTATTTAGTTATAGACTTATTTCATGTTGCATGTTGCACATTTAGCTGTTGAAGTCTGGTAAAAAATTAATACAAAATAATAATTATTATAGAGAGGTGGCAAAGGAGTAGTGGATTAGACACTTGTCTGATTCTCACTGCAACACATCCACCAAATAAGTTATTGTCATGGGTCCTGCTGCAGCCAGTTTAATCGGGGTGTCTCTACATATTTTCCTGCTTTTTTGCCCTTTTTGTGACATCCGACACACAACGTTAGTTAGCAAGCTTCAAATGAGGCTTACCGTTCAGTTTCTCTCAACTGTCCCAGCATCCTAGACAAAGTAGCCGTGCAATATGCTAACGCCAAGTTAGCTAACCTAAGTTAATAAACAAACAGTAAAACAACACAAAACATTTCAACACTTGCTTCCAAGTTTGAAGTCAGGTCACGTCCAGCCCAATCTATCCTTGAACCGTTACAGAGCTCATTGCGGGTTTTGGAAAATTTGAAGCACTAATTTATTCATTTAACACGTCCTGAAGTGTGAAGTATGAACATTGCGGTTATTGCGGCGTTTACCATCCTCCGCGGTAGGCTCGACCAGTAGTGCGGTATTTCAATTTTGCGGTTATTGCGACAGCCCTCGCAGAAACCCCTGTCTTTTAGGTAGGACCTAAACCATTACAGAGCAGTGTCACAAATTCTCACCTAGGATTAACACAGGACAGTCCAAGAGGATCTCATGGTCAATAGGAATCTGCATAAATCCAGGAGAACAAACTTGGATTTATGGCCAGCATCAGCTGCCATCAATAAGTCTAATAATTTTTCAAAGATAGCATTTGATCTGCTACAACTTTTTCTAAAACCTTGGCTAAAAATGGGAGCGTCATTTGACATTTGACATTGGGGATCTTTGTACCATGGGACAAAACTAGATCGAAAGCATGACCTTTTCGAGTGAGTAGTTCCAGTCAGAGCACGTGATACGTTAAAAGATTTAAAAACTCCAGGCCCAGGGGTCATCAGGGCAGCAGACATGGATATTAAAGTCTCCAAGTATCAACAGCTTATCGAACGTAGTCAGAGTTCCAGACAGCAGTCTATACATCATCAAGCCCATGCAAGGAGATTTTCGTTTAATCAGGAAGGGAAGCGCTTCAAAAGAGCTAGATAGCCCCAGATCAGTGCTGGTGCATTTGAAGCATTTTTTATATAAAAGGGCAACCCCACCACTCCTAGTTAGTCTTGGCTGGTTTAAAAACAATAACCGGGTTTGCTGACTTCCAGTAGGTGAACATGATTATTTGGTGTCAGCAATGGCTCTGTGATCATAAAGAGATCTAAATCATTCGAACAGATGAAATTGTAATATAAAAAAGATTTGTTTACAAGTGATCTCACATTAAGAAGGGCTGACTGTAATTGTGTGGGTGGTGTTGACATGGGAAGGCAAGAGACTGTGATTAAATTGTATATACCTTTTATTAAAAAATAGCTGCTGCTGTCCCCTTTGCACAAATGGTAGTTATCATGTTCAGTTTAGAATAATCTGTGGAATGCTGGAGGTTTGAACTGGAGAGTCAGCATGGACAAGAATTCTATATAAAATAAGCATATCTTGCCGAGAGCTAATGTGTGCCCTTTCTGTTAGGGGGTAGATAATCTGTTTTAAGCAAGTCTCTCCTATCCCAAAACACATCAAGGCAGCTGAAACTAGTAGCAGAGCAAAGCCCCCAAAGCCACAGATTAAAACAAAAAAAGGCTTCACACCCTTTTCTCAAAGTTGAAATTGGCCCAGATTTTTCCATAATTCTGCTGACAACCAAACAAACGAACAGCAGTGAAAACATGGCCTCCTTTGCGGAGGTAAAAATCTAACAAAGGGCCTTAATAAAGGTTAGGGTTGCTGGTTTCATTTTGGATCCTAATTCTGGTTGGTAAAATCCCCAGGTTCGTTAAATTCCAATGCTAACAAATTACTTATCTTGCTACCACCAAATCTCTCATCAAAACCTTTGTCTCCTCACTTTTTTGATTAGCAAAGATTTTGCCAGGAAAATGACAACATCATCGGTGGCAGATCAGAGCAGCTGTAACTGATTAATGTGAATTCTGTAAATCAAACTTGTGGCTGTTGTCTGGTTAACGTGCACTCTGTCAGCTGTCTGTACTCAGCCAAGATTGTTGGGAGGGAAAAGACGCCTCACTCTGAGAGTCTGTTGGTCTAGTGGTTAAGACGTCCTTTACAAAAACATTGCGTCATGGTACCTTTTTGTTGTACAGTAGCTCTGCTTTAATCTTGAGAAACTGCAGAGCTGCAGTCTCTATTCTAATCTTTAAGTTATGAGACCTTATCAAGACAACGTGATATTCTGCCGTTTTAAATAGTACTTTTAGCAAAAGTACAGCTGATCATGTCAGCTGATTGCTGTGTTTTCTGGGGGATTTGTTCTAAACTGTGTTGCCAACAGGGGAGCGCCCTCTGCTGGACCAACTATACAACGACAACACTCATAACACTGAAGGATCAGTCTTCCATCTCTGTTTCTTTTTTTAATTGTAATTCACCTGTTATAAGCCCCAATACCGATTTATCTGCAGTTAGCTCATGTCGCCACACCGATTTACCAGTGGGCTCTATCAGAGGACTTTAATCTGGAGAACGGTTGCCTTCAGCAGGAATTTGTTCCTTCTGCCTCAGCAGCCGTGAACAAACTGCTTAAATGACACCGTTGTGAGCTGGGATACTTGACAGGGCATGGATGTGCGCATAAAGATTTTATGTATTTTCTATATCTGCATGTTTCTGTGTTGTACCGGCTGTGAAAACAAATCTTCCTCTGGGACACTAAATCTAATCTAATATGATATCTTCAGGTGGTGACGGCCATCGTGGAATCAGGGAAGAACATGTCAGCCGAGCAGAAGAAGACTGATCGCTGCCCTTTGGTCTATGAATGGCACAAGAAGCAGTACATCGGTGCTGCCCACGGCCTGGCTGGCATCTATTACATGCTCATGCAGGTAGGAGAGTGTAGAAGGCAGAGCGGGTCCACTGGTTGGTTGTTGGTGTTGTGATCTGATGTAATTATGTTATGTGATCAAGGAGTCCATTTTTTTTAATAATTTTTTTTTCTTAAAATTATTTCAGTGTGCGCTACAAACAAATATTCAAATAGTTTACACATCCCAAAAACTTCTGTCACTTAGTGTCATCTCTTGTGCTCTGTGGTCAAATTTCCGTATGGTTGAGGGGCAGTTGTGGCTCAGAGGTAGAGTGGGTGTCCATGGGCAAATACACAAGTAGTGGGTGTGAATGGGTGAAGGTGACATGTAGTGTAAAGCGCTTTGAATGGACTAGAAAGATACTATACAAATACTGTCCATTTACCATTTGAGATATCCGCACCTTGCTGTGATTGGGAACCTTTGGTCGATGTGGTAGAGTATTGCAAAAACTTAGTTAATGACCATTTTCTTTTTAAGGCAGCCTAAATTTTCAGAAAATAAATGTTGTTTTTTTTTGCTTTTAACATTATTCAGTTTCTTTCTATGTCAAGTAGGGCTGTAACGGTTTTGAAAATATACTTTGGCAGGTGGAACTATACCTGTCCAGCCTGCCCAAGTAAAGTATTTGTTGAAAACACTTAAGTTAGTGCAAGCTGTAGGCTATTAGTGCCAGAGGTGTTCCAAACTCATTTCACCTCAGAGGACATTTTCTTAGATTGCAGAAACAATATTTAATTATAAAAAATGAGGGAAAATGGTCTAAACAAGTAGACCAATATACTGGCTATTTAGGCCCATTTTGCCATAAACCATGTTGCAGTACAGATAATCTTTCATTGATGGTTATGTGTCAAAATAGGGATAAGATGGATTTATGCTTTCAATCATAAAATTCTTCAGTGATTCAGCCTCATTATTTGGTAAAAGAAACCGTTTTTTAATTAGTGGACTTGTGCCAGTACACAGTGCGGCAAGAAACATTCATCAGTAGGTCAGTTGTTTAGTGTTGGCGTAAATGTCTGGTCTTACTGTCCTGGGCTGAGAGCCAGTGGAGGAGCTGCCACAGCCATGCAACAAATAAGTGCTATTGCCTACTTAGCTAAACTAGTTCTCTGTGGCTTGCAAATGATGGTCTAATCACTCAGTGATGAGTGGATCTCAGTCTGACTGCACTCTTATGGGGCATGGCTCAGGAGGTAGAGCGGGTCGGCCACTAATCAGAAGGCCAGTGGTTCGAACCCAGCTCCTCAAGCCCACATGTCGACATGTCCTTAGGCAAGATACTGAACCTCTAATTGGTAGAGACCTTTACCAGGTGGGTCAATCCTCTGGCTGAAGATTATCTTTATTGCAACAAGGTTTATGGGCAAACCAACAGCAAATTGTTTGGTGGGTGTGTGTGTGTTAGTTTCCATCTGATGAGCAGTTGGCATGACTGCCTCTGCCATCCATGTATGAATGGATGAATGTATTGTAAAGCACTTTGAGTGGGTGAAAGAGTGGAAGCGCACTACAGTATACAAGCACAGTCCGTTTACCCATACTCTGGGGCTACTGCACCTTCAAGTGCTGTTGGATTTATTGTTAACAGCCATATGTTTAGGCTTAGGTGAACAGGTGTATGGTATCTCTGGGGCAATTTCCTTTGCCATGTAATTAATTCTTGGCAACATAAAGCACGGAAATGAAGTCAAAAACTGACATGGAAATAATAATAATAATGGTAATAAATTATTTAATTTTCTCTTTGCCTCTGTATTTTATAGTTTCAGATATGTGGGGAAGAGTAGTGGATCTCATTTATGATTCCACAATGTGTTTAGGTCATTGAAATCAATCCAGAGTGCACTGTGTTGTGTCTCTGTTCCTGTTCACCGATGTTCTCATTAACTGACTGAAGTGAATAATTCATGTCTACATCCATCTGAGGGTGTGTGTTGAGTCCATTTAGACCTGTTAAAGAATCTGCTTTGTTTTCAAAGTGTGCTTTCAAAAAAGAGCAAAAGGGGCTGGGTGACCATTGATCACTATATCATTTCATAATGCTGCTTCAGTGTTTGAAGAGAATTCTGCAAACAAAGCCTGAAAAAGGCAGGTGGCTAATGTAGTGGACCAACAGTGTGGATTTGTGCATTTTATATTAAATAAATTGGGACTACTCCAAATTCCTCTTCTCTCCCTGGGAGAAAGAAAGGAGGGGTAAAGATATCAACTTTCAACAGACAGCTGAAGAGACCCAAAGGAAAAGGTGAAAGGTGTCTCTCCCTAAGTGCTGTCTCTGGGCAGTTGATCGTAAAACTGGCCACCTTTGGCAACAGCCGAGATAAGCCTCTCGGTGCCTGCATTGTTAAAATGACAAAGAAACTAACCAGATATTACAAACAGCCAATCGAAACTCTTCAGTAAGAGAGGGCAAGAAACCCTAAACTGCCCCCCCCCACCCCCCACACACACACGTAACCATGGCAACTGACCAAATGCTTAAAGTTAGAACGGTCCAACCGTTTGACCATTGAGGTTTGATTGTGGGAAGATATTTGATTATAATACGCGCAAATAGATTTTCTTTTCCTTATATAGACATATTAAAGTTACTAAGACAGCCAGTCTTCTCAGCCGGAAAAACGGCCCTCCCTCCGGGAAACGGACTGCCCTCTGGGGAACCACGCCCCAACCGACAAAACAGCGACACACGCACATGTTCGCTCTCTTCCTCTCTGCCACCCTCCTCTGCTCCTCTGCTTGGTCCGGGCTTTTCAGCAGCGCTTCGGCACGCACCTGGCGTGCCCCCTCTCCCGGCAAATCCTAAGAGTTTGGCCCGACGCAACAAAAGCTTTGGTGCCGCGACTTCAGTTTCCCTCAGTTCCAGCAACTTTACTTATTTTATTTTCTTTCTTTTGTTTTGTTAAAAGTTATCAGTCCGTTACGTTACACTGGTCTAATTCAAGAACAACCAAGTTCCCTTTTTAAGCTTTTTCGTCAAGCTAACTTCACCGAGGTCAGACCAAGTTACATGGTTTCGCCAGCGGCAACAAAGGACACCTGAAGAACAGCCGAGTTGCCAGACGGAGGACGGCCAACCCTTGAGGGTTTTTCTTCAATCAGACACGGAGAACCTTGGAGAATTCCCTAGCAAAAAGCCAGGAATCGGACAGCTAGCGTGGGACTCGTGCAACAGGCCAAGGCAGGCCGCCGACCTACCGTAAGGCAAAACAAGGCATTCTGTGGCCAGTGATGTC
The DNA here is from genome assembly GCF_014851395.1 of Micropterus salmoides. Taxonomy (NCBI): domain Eukaryota; kingdom Metazoa; phylum Chordata; class Actinopteri; order Centrarchiformes; family Centrarchidae; genus Micropterus; species Micropterus salmoides. The sequence goes on along the minus strand of NW_024040040.1, from coordinate 26,822,638 downwards.
CAATAGTTGTTAATCCATTATCTTTAGTCCAGCATATGTAATCCCTGAAACTCCCAGACAAATTTAACCGAGTTATCATCCAATTGCATTCATTAGTTGCCATATGAGTCAAATGCTTCCCACAATAGGAACCCCTTCTCATTGTTTAGCCATTGTTTATTTCTTTGTTGTTTTTAACCGCACCTTAGTTAGTTAATAAATTCACTGTAATCAAGGAATTGTGTGTGTTGCCTATTTCTAAGTCCCTGCCAAGAGAATTTACCCTTCAGATGAGATTGACTGATTGATTTAAGATAATTGAGCAATTATTAACTAATTGATCACTAGTGAATAATTGTATAATTATTAAAATGCTACCCAGAGGTCCGGAGACTTTGGGTTAATAACAACTCCGGTGGTGCCCCACGAAACAAGAGATTTATGGATTAATATTTTCTGAATATTAAAATACATAATTGGGTATTCTCATAAATTTATTAAAAATCATACTAGCTTTAGACCTGCTACACTAATTATAACACTTAGCTCAACATAACCATTCATTCAAATGATACAGCTGACCCAAAGAAGTACATGCTTGTATTTTAAATAAACAATGATTGGTTATTATTGCAAGTTAACTGCAACATTGTGCTCAGTTAGAACTAGTTCATAGGACGTGTTGTCAAAAGTCAAATCTAAAGTATTTGAAGTTGTTCTGAACGGCTAGCAGTCTGAAAAAGCATACTGGCCGCTGAACAGTTACACCTGGATGTTTAGCAGTTTGGGTTGTTACTGCACTATGCGCTGATATTACATTACATATTTGTCCCTTAATTGTTAAACTCTCTCCCCATAAGCGGAGGTAGCATGGGTGCATGGAGGGGGGGCCCAGCTTGGTGATGGGCCCCCTACGTGGGTATGTTAGTTGAAAGAAGATGCGGCCTGGCAAGAGGAGCATTCTCTCCTGGAGTGTCCCCGCACGAGGGTGTGGGCACCAAACATCCAGACTTTGTCAAATGAGAATATGTAAGTTCAGTCTGTCACAGGGCAGCCTCATTCCCTTAGACCTATAGACCGTCATTCTGATGCAATTCTTTTCAGTTTAGTTTTTATCTTCAATTAATCTTCTACAACCATGCACCACTTTTATTATATGAAATAAGAAGCTACTTTTTATATCTTAATCTTCATAGAGATCCTTTGATTGACGAGGTTGCTGACGTATTGCGGTAAGCGTGTCGACTCATTTCCGTTTCCGGCACTTGTGTGTTGGTACCGTGTTGTGCTGCTCTCGCTAAATACCAGTTAAATTTGTTAGATTACAGCAGCCAACTGTCCGCTAAACACTTATTCTTACAGTTCACAGTTCTTTCCATCTTTTAGTGACTGCTGTTCAATTTCATAGTTGTTCTAAAGTTTTGGTAGTTGACGCTACAGTACTTTAGCTTAGCCGTTAGCGACTTTAGCTTAGCAGCTAGCGATGGCTTCTCCTACCTCTCTCTCCCCTACTTTCTCCTGCTCGGTGTGTCAGATGTTCAGTTACTCCTCTGCCTCCTTTAGCGATAATAGTACGTGTAATAAGTGTAGTTTATTTATAGACATGGAGGCGAGGCTCAGTGATTTAGAAGTCCGGCTTCGCACCTTGGTAGATCAGTCTTTAGCTACTGTAGCTAGCCAGTCCCCGGTAGTCGGTGCAGAACGGCCTGAGTTTGCCTCTGGTAGCCGTCCCCCGGCATCCCCTGAGCAGCCAGGAAGGGGTGGCTGGGTGACTGCCCGAAGGAGGAATAGTCGTAAGCATTCAAAGTCCACGGGGCATCATCAACCTGTTCACGTCTCTAACAGATTTTCCCCACTCAGCGACACACCCGCTGAGAAACCAACTCTGATCATTGGCAGCTCCATTTTGAGAAACGTGAAGTTAGCGAAGCCAGCGGCCATAGTTAAGTGCATCCCTGGGGCCAGAGCGGGCGACATTGAGTCTTATTTGAAACTGCTGGCTAAGGATAAACGTAAATACAGTAAGATTGTTATTCACGTCGGCGGTAAAGATTAATGTTGAGTCGGTGTGTACATATGCAAAAACAATGTTGGACACCGTTTTCTCTGGACCCCTGCCAAATCTAGAAATCTGGCCAAGTTTATTAGTGGACCAAATCCATGACAACCCAGAGTTGAGACCAGGAGGCAGAGTCGCAGTCTAACACACTTCTCTGCTCCTCCATTTCAGGAGTTACTTAGTGAAAATCCTATAGTGACGGTGTCTGCCCCCCGACCATCGAAATTATTTAAATCAAAGGTAAACAGAAGAGGAGCTGTGCATAAAAACCTCATAAAAATTAAAACCACAAGAGCAATAGTGCAAACTAATAGGAAAATTAAATGTGGAATCTTAAACATCAGATCTCTCTCTTCTAAAGGTGTACTAGTAAATGAACTAATATCAGATTATGATATTGATTTATTTGGTCTTACTGAAACCTGGCTGGGTGATGGAGAATATGTTAGCCTAAATGAATCCACCCCTCCCAGTCATATTAATACTCACATTCCTCGAGGCACAGGCCGAGGAGGTGGAGTTGCAGCTATCTTCGACTCTAGCCTATTAATCAGCTCTAAACCTAAACTAAACTATAACTCATTTGAAAGCCTTGTTCTTTGTCTTTCGCACCCAAGTTGGAAATCACTGCAACCAATTCTCTTCGTTATAGTGTACCGAGCACCTGGTCTGTACTCTGAATTCTTATCTGAATTTGCAGAGTTTTTGTCAGCTTTAGTCCTTAAAACGGACAAAGTTATTATTGTAGGGGATTTTAATATTCATGTGGACGTTGAGAATGACAGCTTCAGTGCTGCGTTTATCTCTCTGGCTTCTCTCAGAGTGTTCATGAACCGACTCACTGTTTTAACCACACCCTCGACCTTGTTTTGGTGTATGGTATTGAAATTGAACATTTAGTGGTGTTCCCACAGAATCCCTCTTTATCTGACCACTGTTTGATAACTTTTGAGTTTGTATTGCTGAACTACACGCCAATGGGCAAAAATTTCTATACAAGATGTCTGTCTGATAGTGCTGTAGCTAAATTTAAGGATGCGATTCCATCAGCTCTAAATACATTATCTAGTCACAAAGTAACGGAGGACTCCTATGCTAATTTCAGTCCCTCCCAAATCATCTTGTTGATAGTGCTGCAGGCTCGCTGCGAATGACACTCGACTCTGTAGCCCCTCTAAAAAAGAAAATAATAAAACAAAGACGGTTAGCTCCATGGTATAATACTGAAACTCACAAATTAAAGCAAATATCGCGGAAACTTGAGAGGAATTGGCGTTCCACCAAACTGGAAAATTCTCGTTTAATTTGGCAAGATAGTCTTAAAACTTATAGGAAGGCCCTCCGTAATGCCAGAGCAGTGTATTACTTTGCTTATCATTAATAGAGGAAAATAGGAACAACCCCAGGTTTCTTTTCAGCACTGTAGCCAGGCTGACAGAGAGTCACAGCTCTATTGAGCCAAGTATTCCCATAGCTCTCAGTAGTTACGATTTCATGAGCTTCTTTAATGATAAAATTCTAACTATTAGAAACAAAATTCACCAAGACCTGCCCTTAACTGGCACCAACTTATCTCTAAACTCAGGAACCTTAGAAACAGCTGTAGAACCAGATATATGTTTAGACTGCTTTGCTTCCCTCAATCTTTACCAACTAACTTCAATAATTTCTTCATCTAAACCATCAACCTGCCTCTTAGACCCCATCCCGACTAGGCTGCTTAAAGATGTTTTACCCTTAGTCAGCACCTCTATACTAGATATGATCAATCTATCTTTATCAACAGGCTATGTACCACAGTACTTTAAAGTAGCTGTAATTAAACCTCTTCTGAAAAAGCCCAAACTTGATCCGGATGTTTTAGCCAACTATAGACCTATATCTAACCTTCCATTTCTCTCTAAGGTTCTGGAGAAAGCAGCTGCTAAACAGCTGTGTGACTTTCTACAGAGCAATAGTTTATTTGAGGATTTTCAGTCAGGATTTAGAGCTCATCATAGCACAGAGACAGCACTGGTGAAAATTACTAACGACCTCCTTATTGCATCAGACAAAGGACTTGTCTCTGTACTGGTTTTATTAGATCTTAGTGCTGCATTTGATACCATTGACCATCAGATCCTATTGCAGAGACTGGACCACTTCATTGGCATTAAAGGAACCGCTCTAAGCTGGTTTAAGTCCTATTTATCAGATATATTTCAGTTTGTACATGTTAACAATGAGTCGTCCATGCATGCCAAAGTTAGTCATGGAGTTCAAACCAGATGAAACTCATCAGTTAGCTAAACTTCAAATGTGCCTTCAGGATGTTAAAACCTGGATGACCTGTAATTTTCTAATGTTAAACTCAGATAAAACTGAAGTTATTGTTCTGGGGCCTAAGCACCTACGTGACGCATTATCTAAAGATATAGTTTTCCTTGATGGCATCGCCCTGGCCTCCAGCACCACCGTGAGGAATCTTGGAGTTATCTTTGATGAGGACATGTCGTTTAAGTCTCACATTAAGCAAATTTCAAGGACCGCCTTTTTTCACCTACGTAATATTGTGAAAATCAGGAACATCCTGTCTAAAAATGATGCAGAAAAACTAGTCCATACATTTGTTCCTTCTAGGCTGGATTACTGCAATTCCTTATTATCAGGCTGCTCGAAAAAGTCCATTAAGACTCTTCAGCTGATCCAGAATGCTGCAGCTCGTGTTCTGACAGGAACCAGGAAAAGAGATCACATTTCTCCTGTTTTAGCTTCTCTGCATTGGCTTCCAGTAAAGAATTTTAAATTTAAAATCATTCTTCTTACCTACAAAGCTCTTAATGGTCAGGCACCATCTTATCTTAAAGAGCTCATAGTACCTTACTACCCCACCAGAGCACTGCGCTCCCAGAATGCAGGGTTACTTGTGGTTCCTAGAGTCTCCAAAAGTAGACTAGGAGCCAGAGCGTTCAGCTATCAAGCTCCTCTCCTGTGGAACCAGGTTCCAGTTTGGGTTCAGGAGGCAGACACCATCTCCACATTTAAGAGTAGGCTTAAGACTTTCCTCTTTGATAAAGCTTATAGTTAGGGCTGGCTCAGGTGAGTCCTGAACCATTCCTTAGTTATGCTGCTATAGGCCTAGACTGCCGGGGGATTTCCCATGATGCACTGAGCTCCTCTCTCCTCTACTTTCTCTCCCTCTGTATGCAATCTCATCCCATTATTGCATGTTACTAACACAACTTCTCCCCTTTCTGGTAGTCTTGTGCTTTCTCGTCCCTCTCCTCTCTCCTCCTATCACTTTCTGCAGGTGTTTCTGGCTCTGGAGCTGTGGAGTCTGGATCTGTGGCTGTGGGTCACCTGCTGCCCCCGTGTTCCTGCTCGACACCCTCTGCTACAACGACCATTGTTGCTAGTCCTATTATTATTATTGTTATTATAATCATTAACATTACGATTGTTATCATTAACACTACTATAAATATCTGTACTATTTTTCATTTAGTCTATAGCAACATCATCACCTTTACTGTCTGTACCGCTGCCTCCCTCCCCTCTCTTTCCTTCCATCCCTCTCTTTTTCTCTCTGTTCCTCTCTCTCTCTCCCCCTCTCTCTCTCTCTCTCTCTCTCTCTCTCTCTCCTTCACCCCAACCGGTCGAGGCAGATGGCCGCCCACCCTGAGCCATGGTTCTGTTCGAGGTTTCTGCCTCTTAAAAGGAAGTTTTTCCTTGCCTCTGTCGCCTAGTGCTTGCTCTTGGTGGGAATTGTTGGGCTTCTGTAAATAACATCATAGAGTACGGTGTAGACCTGCTCTTTTATGAAAAGCGCTGTGAGATAACTGTTGTTGTGATTTGGCGCTATATAAATAAAACTGAATTGAATTAAACCTATATGTTTTCATAAAAAAGGTTGTGTGTTTTTCATAAAAACACACAACCTTATCAGAGCTAATGATAATGACCTGTAGAGTTATACATTTTATATAGTCTTGATTTGGGTGTGTACAGTGGTCATTTACATTTAAAAGGGTTGCAAATCTAGTTCAAGTAAATTTTAGCATGCCATAGTCAACTTTAATCATATAAAGTGTAATTTCCCAACAACAGAAATTAGGCTACCGAAAACGCTGTGTGGCTAGTAACTTTGGAAAACCACTAGCTACAGTGGCTGGTGAGCAAAAAAGTTAATGTCAAGCCCTGCTTCTACTACAGATCACAGTTCTCTGTGAACCGGTTTTGTTCCGTTCTTTGCACAGGTTTCATATGCCACATAGAGCATTTAAGAATAAGAGCGTTTTGCTTGGCTGATTTTCTGACTTGTTCAGATTTTGTTTTTCAGTTGTCCTTGATTTTTGTGCTTCTACCATGGTAATTCAGCTATGTAGCTAAATTGTTTCTTGTTTTGTCTCTTACTTTGTTTATTGTTGATATACGATCGGGAGTCTGTACAGGCTATTTTATTTTGAAAATCAAATGGATTTTCTATGCTGACTTCCTGACCGGTTCATCTGCTTTGTGCTGCTTGACGTGGCTTCCGTTAAAAATACACTGGCTGCATATGTGGTGCCATACTGAGACAAGTTGGCCAGCAGAAATTAAACTAAACTGTCTGTTTCTGTCTCTCTCCAGCCCGGAGCAAGGGTCCATCCAGACATTTTGTCAGAGTTGGTTCGTCCCAGCATCGACTATGTCCGCCACAAGAGGTTTCGTTCGGGGAACTTCCCATCATCGCTGAGTAACGAGAGTGACCGGCTGGTTCACTGGTGCCACGGAGCCCCAGGTGTCATCCACATGCTGATCTTGGCTCATAAGGTGAGACTGGTTTACACTCTGTATTATGTGGCTCATGGTGTGCAGCAACAGTTCAGCAGTCGACCATCACCAGTGTCCGTCTGAACTGGCCACATGTTAGAGCTCTTGCTTTAATAAACCACCTGGTCCATCTCCTGAACAACACTGGCACCTGGTGGCATGGCCCTGCACTGCATGGACACTATATTGTGTTCCGTATATGCTGAAACGTGTAGTATGCTGCCTTTTTTTTAAAGACAAAAGTTGTAAAAGTGGTTCTGTTGTATTAAGAACATACTTAATCCTGTCACTGATTAATATGAGAGATGATTAGGACAAAGATGGGATATGAATCCTCCCCTCCTGACTAAAAACCAGCTGTGTTTACTGCTTCATTTCAGTAGCCTGGCTATGTACACACACAAACTACAGTAATGCATTGCAGGCGAATTTCTTCTTTCCTTTGCCCATTAGAGAGCAAAAAACGAATAAACCAGTGTGCTGCTGCTCTGGCATTCTTATTGCTCTCCCTAATGCAGAGACTCTTTGGCACCACACAGAGAACAAAGCACAATAGACACGATTGTTTATCACGGTCACGCTATTAACTTATTAATGGAACACACAACATTTGTTGTCACAGAAGGATTATTTCAGTGGCTGCATGAATTTTGTCAGGTGGAGTCTACATGCTATTTTAACTTGAAGCTGTTATAATTCATTTCTCCCCACCAAACAGTGATTTGCAGTAAACTGAAGGAAAACATGAGCATGTTCATAAAGTCACTGTTTCACTGAGTAGTTATCATGGAGATCTGTTACCACAGAGGGAAGTTACAAACTGTTTAAGTCTGTAATTGTCTCCTACAAAGGGACAATGTCAAAGGCTGCGAGGAGTGCATCACATCACTTTTGTTGCTATGCAACACAAAGCTTGTTAGTACCATCTTCGTGATTTAATGCTCACCTTAAAGGTCCCACGAAATGGTGATGTGCTTTCTTTTGAAACAGGTCAGTGAGGAGTCACATCCTTTAGCAATCCCAATGCATCCATCCAATCTGAGAAATATACAGAACAGTGTTTCATCTTCATCCTTAACCAAACACACACAAAAACATACGACTACATACGCATAAAACAAAAACACACACACACATCACCAGGTTTTCACAATGACTTCACCTGTAGTCACCTGTCTCTGCCTTTTGGCTGGACTAATGCAGACTGGCTTTTTTCCCAGTATGTTCACACTGTCTCTGTCTCTGTTTATAGCAGATATATTTTGTGCTGATACTCAGTGTCTTTGAAGCTTAGCGTTGGACGCCGTGATAAAAGTTAAACAGGTCCGACAGTTTGTCGGACTTAGCGACAGTAACTAAGGGGGGGTGTGGCTTAGCGAACGGTCAATTATATCCTGTGTAGTTCTGTTAGAGTGGCCTTTCACTAAGCACATGACCTTAAGATTTAGAAGATCAAGCAACTCAATCACAAATAATATTATGAATTTTCAGAATGCTGACATCTCATAAACTTGAAGTGGAAGGGTGTCCAGCTCATCTGATCACACACTTGAGCTGCCTTACCTTATTAACAGTGCTTGATATGAGGTTTGACTATTCGTTTGGCTTCATCTGTGTCTCTCCAGGTGTTTAAAGAGGAGAAGTACTTGAAGGAGGCTGCAGAATGTGCTGAGGTGATCTGGCATCGAGGCCTGCTCAGAAAGGGCTACGGAATCTGCCATGGCACAGCTGGCAACGGCTATGCCTTCCTATCCCTTTACAAGCTCACCCAGGAGAAAAAATACCTTTACCGCGCCTGCAAGGTAAGAGCAAGATTCGTAGTATATAGGGGGTGGTGATGGAACAGTGGATAAGACACATGCCTTTGGTTTGAGAGACCCTAAATGAAGAAATGTAAATGTAAATCCCAGATAAGGGTGCTGCCATCTTGTGCTGGCGACGTCATTTGGAGCCAGAGTCTGCTCAGTAGTGATCAGGGTTGGAGGAGAGGTATTGAGGTCCCGCCCTTACACCTGACCGACTCAAACACGAGCAGAGCTCGGCTGTCAGTCGTGACGTGAAACCCCCTTTTAATAGCATTAAATAACTAATTAAAACCAAACTTATCAGAAAAATGAACAAACATCAGATGAGAACTATGTGTTTGAGGTGTACTTGGATTTTTGTGTGGCCAATGTCCCATCTGCTAACATGGAGGGGGCGGCCATCCAGATGTTTGGCTGCTGTCCATCTTTATATACAGTCTAGAATTTATAACATAGACAAAATATTGTGGCTGCAAATTTCAGGGATATCAATTTCCAGTAAGGAAGCAGAAGTGATTGTGAATCAGTGTCACCTGTTTTGGTGCAAATGAAAGTGACAACAGGTGCACTGGAGAGGCAACCGCAAGACAACCTCCAAAAGGGAATGGTTCTGCAGGTGGTGGCCACAGACAGGTGTTCTCTCCTTATCCTTCCTGACCAACTGTTCTCTAGTTCTGTGTTTTGCTAGTGTCCTTGTCACTACTGGTAGCATGAGGCGGTACCTGCAGCCCATTGAGGTTGCACAGGTAGTCCAGCTCCTCCAGGATGGAACATTCATATGTGCTATCGCAAGAAGGTTTGCTGTGTCTCCCAGCAACATTTGCACTGAATGGGTTGTTGGTGGCAGTGATTTAATCAAGTCATTATTTGATGTATAATTTTCTTTCTTTTTTTAATATTTTACATTACAATTTAACATGTGTAGATGAATTTTGAATGAATGTACCACAAATGTCTTTAAACATGTTGTTATTACCTTCCTGTAGTTTGCGGAGTGGTGTTTGGACTATGGGACCCATGGCTGTCGCATCCCAGACAGACCATACTCTCTTTTTGAAGGTACCAAATAGTTATTTTTCATCTTTCCACCAGATTGACTAAAAAACTTGGCAAGAACAACATCTTTAGAATCAGTGTATTAGCAGGCCTGTAATTTGTATTGCAAACATAATGTCTGCTGCTGCTACCTCTTCTTCCATCAAAGGTCAGTTATATATATTATTATAATTGACTAAGCCACGCCCCAAATACACAGCTGGCCAATCACAGCGCAGTACAGGACTCGCTCTAACTGAAGTCCGACACTTTCATGGCTGCACTCCATTGACTCGTATGCATAATGAGTCGTTTTTTTAGCTTTTTTTGCTGTATTTTTCCAAGATATGGTCAAACGCTGTTCCTGGGGCACCCGTAATAGTCGCTACTCAGAGAGGTTGAAGGAGAAGTACAATTTATTCCCTTTCCAAAACCTAAAACAAATCCAGAAAAATTCATGCTGTGGATTGTTCCTAATGTAATGTTAGTTAGCTAACGCTAGCGAATGCTGAATGTAACGTTAAATAGACGTACTATTTTTGCTTTTTAATGATTGTAATAGTGAACAGAGACCTACCCAGCTTTACAGGAACAGTGTTGATCCTTAATATCGTTGTCCTCTTTCTCAATTGTCAGGTAATACAGCGGTTCACTTTTACTCTGTGATCGTTTGCCTTTAGCTTCTGTCTTTATTTTTTTTCACGTCAGCCTGAATACAGCCTTCAAATGTATAATGCAACTGCAAAACGGTTTGCTTCTTTCTGGGATTGTTTTTTCCAAAAATTAGACAATATTTCTCCAGGGAGTGCAGTTATAGACAGTGGCAGCGCCGTGATAAAAGTTCAACAGGTCCGACAGTTTGTCGAACTTAGCAACAGTAACTAAGGGGGGGGCGAAGTTTAGCGAAGGGTCAATTATATGCTGTGTAGTTCTGTTAGAGTGGACTTTCACATAGCTACACTGAAGGAATTAAGCACATGACCTTCTTAACTTGAAATCTTATTCGTATACATTCAAGTTAGTAGAGCCCGACCAATAGATATTATCAGCTATGAACTAATTCCAGATAAATCGGTATCTGTGTTTATACCAGTTGATAAATAACAATTAAAGAAACAGACAGATCCTTCAGTCATGAGTGTTGTTGTTGCATAGTTTGTCCACCAGAGGGCACTCTGCAGCTCCCTGAAAACCACACATCCATCAGCTGACATGATCAGCTGTACTTTTGTTCAAAGTACTATTTATAACAATGAAAAGTTAATTGTTACACTGCATTATGTCATGTTATCTTGGTGAGATCACATAGTTACACATAACAAATATTAGGGCTAATCTTTGTTTATCTTATATATTTCTGAAAAGAAGGAGAAAAAATATCCGTCTATGTATCGGAATATCAGGTTTCAAATCCGCAAAAATCAATATCGGTATTGGTCTTAAAAATCCCATATTGGTCGAGCTGTAAACGTTTCCACCCTGCTTCTACAGCTAACTTCAGCCCATAACATTATTTTTAAGCTGGTCCTGTGAGGGTGAACTCACGCTCCAGCCTGTCTGTCCGCTTGCTATATAATTAGTATACAAATGTTTTTTATTGCATAATGTAATAATCCATCCATTGCCTTCAGAGAACAGGAAACTACAAACTTCAAATTTACTGAACGGCCATGTTTCTCCCCTCAGGTATGGCGGGGGCCATCCACTACCTATCAGAGATGGCTAACCCTGACGCTTCCTGTTTCCCTGCCTTTGAACTCTGACCTGCCAACTGCTGACTGAGGATAATGAAGGGGGACGGGGACAAACAGTTTGGGAAGCTAACTTGGGTCTTTACTCCAACGCTGAATGAGGATGTATTTGTGATTTCAACGTTTGACGTGAGCAAGTAGTGACTGAATTAGACTGAAAATGAAGATCAGCCTGGAACTGAGCAGAGTGAGTGCATTTGAGTTTTGTTTGGTTTACGAGACTGAAAACATATACAAAAAGATAAAGGCAAAATTATCTTTGGACAAAAGTACAGATTGAATGTTGTAGATCCAGTGATAATGACTCTGAAGAAGACTGTTAAAGGAGTTCCCTGTTCTTATAGATGGCTTTGTATTCTGTGAGGGGTCAAAATGTAAGGGTCTTGAAGTCCCCTGTCATCCTCTTGTGGTAAAGACATGGACCCCATGTCTCTCCTCCTCACTCATTACAACTTACAGGCAGCTGGCATGGACACAAAAGAACACACTCTAAGTCTTCTGCCTTTAATATCATAATTCCTAGGCCAAGACAGGGGAGTGTAGATGTGTGTGAAGTAAACTAAAGCTGTTTTGGTTTTTCTCTGCATGCTCACTGAAATTGGCTCTTGGTACCTCATATCCTGTCAGTGTATTGTTTGTCTCTTCCTGTATTTGTAGGTGTGCAGTTACAGTTCTCCTGGTATTTGTCGCATAGTGGGGAAATGTTTTCTCATCTTTTGTTTGAATCAGAAGTCAAAACTATCTTAGTGCTAGTTTTAAGACTTTTGTGAAGCTAAGTTGAAATTTAATTTAATTTCTTTACTTTTTGTGTAAGGGAATATTAACTAGAATGATATGTAAAATATATTATATGGCACATGATGCTTTAAATACTTGGGGGTGGGGAATAGAAAATGTCCACTTTGTCAGCGTAAGAACACAGGTGTTGGTACTGGCCTTAAACTTTCCCTACCACAACATGTGCTAATCCTGTTTTATTTAATAACTATACATCTCTCTGGTTCCTCACTTACAACCTACAGCTGCTCTGATGTAGCTGTGAAATCAGACATCTGTCTTGTGTGCATTCATGAGCTGATCAGAACTGAAACTAAATATGGAGGTGCTGAAGCATGTTGCCTGTGTCATTTGGTGTAAGTTGTGGTTTCATAAACCAAATCGGTCATTCTGAGTAGTTTTCTACTGTCAGCACCAGAGGTGATATGTGCATTATCAGCAGACATATACACTCACTGGCCACTTTATTTGGTACACCTTGCTAGTACCGGGTGGGACCCCACTTTTGCCTTCAGAACTGCCTTAATTCTTTGTGGCATACTTACTTGGAAACATTCCTCAGAGACTTTGGTCCATAATGACATGATAGCATCACGCAGCTGCTGCAGATTTGTCGGCTGCACATCCATGATGCCAATCTCCCGTTCCACCACATCCCAAAGGTGCTCTGTTGGATTGAGATCTGGTGACTATGGAGTAGGGGTGGGGGAAAAAATCGATACAGCAAAGTATCGTGATATTTGCCATGGCAATACTGTATTGATACACAGACGCCAAGTATTGATATTTTAGTATATAAATTGCAGATGGGAGTTTTAACTTTTTGGTACTAGAATAATAAAATCTATTGCTTTTTTAGTCCACTAGAAAACTTAACAGGACCATATAGAGGACTGAAAAAGTGATATGAACAAAGAGAGAAATGTATCTTTTTAGATAAACAGATGTTGACAAAGTTTGACTTTAGGGACCTAATAGGAAGTTGGAAAAAGGTAATAAATTGCAATATATATCAATATATTTAAAATCGCAATAAAATCGAATCGCAACATAAATATCGTATAATAATATCATATCGTGGGGCCTCTGGTGATTCCCACCCCTACTGTGGAGGCCATCGTAGAACACTGAACTCATTGTCATGTTCAAGAAACCAGTTTGAGATTTGAGCTTAGGTAGGCTGTCACGTTTAAATGATGCTCAGTTGGTACCAAGGGGCCCAAAGTGTGCCAAGAAAATATTAAACTACCACCACCACCAGGCTGGACTGTTGATACAAGGCAGGATGGATCCATGCTTTCATGTTGTTTACACCAAATTCTGTCCCTACCATCTGAATGTTGCAGCTGAAATCCAGACTCATCAGACTAGCCAACGTTTTTCTTCTATTGTCCAATATTGGTGAGCCTATGTGAATTGTAGCCTCAGTTTCCTGTTCTCAGCTGACAGGAGTGGCACCCGGTGTGGTCTTGTGCTGCTGTGGCCCATCTGCTTAAAGGTTCGACGTGTTGTGCATTCAGAGATGGTATTCTGCATACCTTGGTTGTAACAAGTGGTTATTTGAGTTACTGTTGTCTTTCTGTTAATCTTGATCCAGTTGGCCCATTCTCCTCTGATCTCTGACATCAACAAGACATTTTCATCCACACAACTGCAGCTCACTGGATATTTTCTTTTTTTCTGACCATTCTCTGTAAACCCTAGAGATGGTTGTGCATGAAAATCCCAGTAGATTAGCAGTTTCTGAAATGCCAAACCATCCCAAGTTCAAAGTCATTTAAATCCCCTTTCTTCCCCATTCTGATGCTCGGTTTGAACTTCAGCAAGTTGTCTTGACCACGTCTACGTGCCTAAATGCATTGAGTTGCTGCCATGTGATTGGCTGATTAGCTATTTGTGTTAACAAGCAATAGGTATACCTAATAAAGTGGCCGGTGAGTGTACTTTAGACTCACTGGCAAAAGGTCAGTTTTTTTGTACAGGAGGAAAACAAAGATGACATGATTAGAGCCACAACAACACTCCCATAATTTACACCCATTCTCGTCTGCGCGATGTCTCTGGAATGCCTGGAAAGAATTTCTTCAATTGTGGTGCAAGTTTCCACGTGGACTGAAGGATGAACTCATTAGAATTTGGTTGTCAGAGGTCAAGGTCACTGTGAACTCACAACTCATGCTGGCCATAACTCAAAAATCAATAAACATATTTCACAGTTGGTCGGACACTGAATAGGTGACACTTCTGACTCTAAGAGAATCCATAATTTAAGAATGATTTTGGCGTTTCCTGATTTCACACACAATGCACACGACACAATGAGTAAACAATAACTAGCAGATTACGGGGTTTCCTCCATCTCTGGAATTATACATATGTATCATCAATAGAGTGATAACTTTCATTTAGCCAAAAAATACACTGTGTTCAATTCCTTATGAGTCCAGACAGACAGTACATCCAATTATCCCGACAGCACATGAATGCACATAAATGCCTCATTGTTTTAGCAGAGATCTGGTCATTAATGTCTTTGCATGAGGATAATGTCACATGTATGTGTTCACCTGTCGGTGTTTCCTGGTTCACTGGTCTCAATGTGTTTTTTGCTGATCCCAGTGGTGAGTGTTTGACTTTGTCCCTGTCAAGTGTATTTGATCTGCTCTTAGCCTAACAGGTGTGAAGAGATGAATGTGTGTTTATTTCCCCTCTTTAAACTGCTGAGCTTCAGTGACAGCAGCAGCAGTGACATTGTTCTTCTTAGCCGCCTTTTGGCTATTCAGTGCTTTCGAAGGGCGAGTGACAGAATTTGATATTGTTGGAAATAAATGAATGTACTCCTTGTTTTTTGATCATTATTTCACACAAAACTGCTACATATATTCTGTTTTCTAGAAATTATGTGTTTATTAAAGGTTCAGTGTGTAATTTTTCTGAGGATCTATCGACAGAAATGCAATATAAGATCCATAACTATGTTTTCAGTGGTGTGTAAAGACCCTACATAATCATTGTTTTTATTACTTTAGAATGAGCCATTTATATCTCCATAACCCCCTTCCATGGACATCGCCATGTTGCATTGTCATGTTTCTACAGTAGCTGAAAACAAACGCTACAGAGCGTGTTTCGTCACTACGTTCTTCTTGTTCTACTTCTTGTAGAATTCAGGCAGTGCAGACACTCATCACTATGTTGAATACATACGTTAGAAGATGAAGTAGTAATAAAATACTGCAGGGGGAGGCAAATAAGTTTTGCATTGGAGCAATATTTTGAACCATTAGATGGTGGATGAGAATATAAACCATAATATTTACTTGTAGTAATAAGTTGTTTGATTAGCTCAGTCAGTAAGGCGCAAGACTCGTCATCCTCGGGACATCTTTTTTTTCTCTCTTCATTAAATGGATTCTGCAGCGGATGTTTCTCAGATCATGGCATGTACTGCACTGTTTTTGTTGCAGTGTTTGATCTGCATCCTTCAAGGAAATTTAGGGGAATCACGTTTTCTGACGGCTGTTTCAGAGGTGTGTCGAGCAGGCTACACACTCTTTTAATGTCATTCAGAATTGAAGTAAAAGCTCGGTTCAACTCCAAATACTGCATTACAGTAAGCAAGCTTCTCGCGCTTTTATTTTGCAGGCAAAACCACTAAAGAGGAAGTGATTGTGAGTAACTGTTGCTGTCATGACTGAGATCTATTTCAGCACCACCATCAAAGTATTTTATTTTTTATTTTTTTGCCGCTATCAATGCACCATAATCTGGCAGCGGGCCAGATATTGTTGGCAGGCAGTTTTGCCAGTCCATAATCAGAGAGAATGACTGTTTCCTTGTCAATGTTTCTATAAACTTTATCTAATGTGTGGTTTATAATGGACTCTGGTGCAGAAACTGACATTTTTCCACACTCTTGGCTTACATTTTCCATGTTATCTGTCAGTGGCCAAGTCACAATATCATATGGTTTTACTGAAGAATTAAATAAATATCTCCTCAACAGGTTATCGGTATCACTCACACTCCGTTAGACTGGTTCACATCCTATCTTTCTGGCCGCACTCAATTCGTTCAACTTAAGTCTTAAATCCTGTCCCTCCCCCCGTTACTTCAGGTGAAATAAATGAAGAAAAGTAAAAGTAAGTGAAAAGTAAGGGCCCCAGGGCTCTGTCCTGGGCCTTTACTTTTCATCATTTATCTCCTTCCCCTGGGCAATATCTTCCACAAATTTAATATTCAATTCCACTGTTATGCTGATCCCCTCACTGACTGTATCTCGGAAATAAAAACTTGGTTTACCAATAATTTCCTCAAATTAAACAGTAATAAAAATAAGGTCCTCCTCATTGGAACTAAACCCACTTTATCCAAAACCGACAGCTTTTCTCTTAGTATTGATAATTCCTCCGTTTCACACTCCCCCCAGGTTAAGAGTCTGGGAGTCATCCTTGACAGCACTTTACCTTTTCAGTGCCACTAATAACATCAGTGTTAACATCAATAACATTACCCAGTCTGCCTATTTCCATCTACGAAACATCAATCGCCTCCGCCCTTAGAGCATTCAGCTGCTCTGCTCCCCGTCTCTGGAATTCTTTACCACCCGAACTTAGAAACATCGATTCATTCTCCCATTTTAAATCGCAACTCAAAATACATCTATTTAAAACTGCCTACCTCATTTGATGTAAAAAAAAATTTCTAGCTTGTTTTAATGTTCTATTTTCTAGTTTTGCTGCTTTTAAATGTTTTTGCATCCCTCTACGGTGTCCTTGAGTGCCGAGAAAGGCGCCTTAAATAAAATGTATTATTATTATTATTAGAATTTCTTAATAAATATACCTAAAGAACCCTCATTTCTTCACTGGCCACTCTCTGCTGTCTCAGAAGAGACACCTGTTGTGCTGTGTCAGCCCACGTAGTTGTCCCACGCTCTTTGAAAGGTTAGGGGGCAGTGGTAGACTGGACAGATGGTTGCAATTCAGACCTCTCACCACTAGATGTCACTAAATATTACACACTGAACCTTTAAAATTAAGTGAGGAAAAGTTGGGAATCAAATGAAGTATATGGAATTATCTTTGTGCCTCAATTAACGACATTTTGAGCACAAGAGATTTTTTAGCTTGCATAGAAACTATCCTGGAAAGAATCATGTAAAAAATCCTAACTATATACTAATAACCTCTCTGACTGTGTGATGGTGCCTGACCATTAAGAGCTTTGTAGGTGAGCAGAAGGATTTTAAATTCTATTCTGGATTTTACAGGAAGCCAATGCAGAGAAGCTAAAATAGGAGAAATATTATCTCTTCTCCTGGTTCCTGTCAGAACACGTGCTGCCGCATTCTGGATCAGCTGAAGAGTCTTAAGTGTCTTATTTGAGCAGCCTGATAATAAGGAATTGCAGTAACAAATGCATGGACTAGTTTCTCAGCTTCATTTTGAGACATTTTGAGCTATTAGGTAGCTGTTCAGTCCTGAGTTTCAGTCAGCACTATCAGACCTGTAGCAAACACTAATGCTAGCTACAGTAACTAGAAAGCACATTGGCTTGTAATTGGTGAGTGTTCATTTTACCTACAGACTGATAAAAAACTTTTTATCTTGAATTAACATAAATAAATGCTGTTACCCATTTATTTATGTAAATTCAAGATTAATTTTGTTTTGTTTTTTTACAATAGGTACCGAAGATTTGAGTAGTTCCTAGAAAAACAATTGATGATGAATCCTAAGTAGTGAATAACTGTTAAAGAAGTGACTGGGATATACTATATTAAGGAGTCATTTCTGATCACCTCTGTTCCTCACTTGTTCCTCAATACCTACTTACAGTTTTATGTACTTTATTGTGAAGTGTTGCCATGTTTTAATTGGTTAATCTGTCCATCACTTATCTGGATCCAGGTCACATTCATTCATTCATTATACTACTAGGAATTATTGTTACATACTGCTGGAAAGTACAAACAAAAATGTGATGTGTCAATAAATGTATGCTCTTAAAAATATGCCTGGTGTTCTGTCGTTCTGTGATCAGAATTATCCTTCTGTGTGGTATTAAAACACTGTACCCTCAAAACATCACCACATCACACAAGAAATTCAAAAGCCTCTCAATGAAAACATGCAGTCTATTCATTTTATAATGTCAAATCACAGTATGACCAAAACTATAAGTAAACCCATCAGTCAGTATCACATTTTATCAGAAGTGAAGTTTATTTACATATATTTCACAATGTATGATGGGATGTTGACAGTCTCAGAGCAGATGAAAAGGAGAAGAGGGGGTTAACACAGAGAGGATAAAACAGGAGAGGGAATGCAGCGATGCTTTAACAACTCCAGTACCTGTTGCATAGTTGGACATGATTAAACAGACTACCTCTTCTAATATTGTGCTGTGTAATGCCAATACCCAACAGCCTGAGACCAAAAGAGATGTTGTTGCTGCATGGGGCCTTGGTCTCGTCCTGAAACCTGCTACTGGTTTCCTGTGGTGAGACCAGAATCCAGATTGGGGTCAGAATGTTCTCTAAAGTCCTGTGACCCTGTACGCAGGATAAGCGGTTGAGGATGGATAGATGGATGGTTCTCTGAAGTGTCCATCTACTATCTGCTCTACAGAGGTGTGTGCACTACACATGTTTTTTGAGCAGGAGACAGGAGTCTAAGTGGAATCTGCTCCAAACGCTCATAAATGAATATTTAATTAAATGATCCCAACAAAGTGCCAATGCATGTTGTACAGGATCTTTTACAACCTTATCTAGAATCCACTGGATGTTAATCTTTAAATATACAAAAACTGGGCTGGAAAAGGAGAAATACACCTAGACCGGACAAAGGTAAAGAAAAAAAGTAATTATTAATGAAACTTTCTTGCCTTAGCACCCCCATCAGCTCAGAATTTCCACTTGTGTAAGACATCCTCTGACTTTTTACTACACATATATTGGCATTAGTACATTTGTGTCATTTTACTTTTTTTTTTATTTTATTTTTTTTACTTAGTCGTGCAAGCCTTTTTTTGAGACCGTTGATTTAAACATAGAAATGTCACCAGCCTGAGGTGCACAAGCTGTGGAACCCATTATGACCCCCGGATGTAATTACAATAACTCAGTGTCCTCAGTTCACATCGAGGGGCCTCATGTAAGAACTAAACAAGCATGTGTGTGTTGGTGATTGAAGCCAAATCCTATCGCATTACCCAGTTTCTCCATTCTCCTATTTGCAATATTTTGAAGTGTGAAATGCAAGAATGATCCAGATCTGTCACACCAGTCAGACAGTGATAGTCTGTGTGTTATACATGTTTGACTAAAGAATTAAAATGCCTTCATCTGGATGAACATAAATGTATTCTGTGAATATCCTGTATTCTGTACAGTACCAGTGTGATGTGCATCACGACTTGCCAATTTACTGAGTTTTGACAACAGGGTCTTGTGATTGAAGCAAACCTGGGGAATAATATAAGAGGTTTGACATGAGGCCCATCGTGTTTTCAGAGTTGTTGGTGCTTGTTGAGTGACAATGTAAATGGCATGGAAGTAGGGACAAAACTAAGCTACAGAAAAAGGTTGCTACCACATCATCATCTAGGTATTTATAGCAGCAAAAAAGTCCAAGAGAGAACGAAAAGCACAAGTTCCTCCACTGGAGCAGTCCTGCTGTTCTTCAGCAAAATGATCACATCACTCTGTACAACCTTTTTACAAATGCACGCTTTAAGGAACAATGAGTATGTCACTTCAGCTGTGATCAATATACTTGTTAGCTCTTTCACGTGATGGTCAAGATACAGTTTGTTTGATAAGTCACTGGGTGACAAAGGGGAGATGAACTGATTCTAACTGAACTGATAGTACTGATCTTTTTTTTTTTTTATCCTATTGTCATGTTGGCTTTCAGTCTAGCTTTCAAAGCCTTTCCCAGTCTGATAAGTAGACTTCGGACAGGAATCCTGAATTCCCTGGCATGAAAAGGGTCACACTTTACCACACTGTATAGTGCTGACCCCTTGAATGTTGAAAATATTGACTCATGGAACAGTAGGACATTTTCTGTATGACTTTAAAGCTGTGAAGTAAAAAAAAATAATTATAATTTATTCAGACAAAGAAAGATTTCTTCCACTGAAGTTGATACTATCATGTAAAATCAAAGATGGTGCACAACTGCCTAGTCTAATGTGAACAAGGGGGTAAGCCAGGGATCAGACAGTGAAGCAGACCAAACCCTGCAAGGAGGGATCCATGTAGGCCCAAAAATGAAAACCCCATGACACCCCGTCGCACATGAGAGATGTAACCGTATTGCTTAGATTATAAACTCTCGGCAATCAAAAAAAACAAACAAATATCAGAGTAATCAGAGACGCTGCTTTGGTGTTTGACAGGTGAACCTTGTAGGTCAGGTTGAGTCAGACAAACACACAGAGCCATGAAACTTTTTGTTGGCGCATTTATACAGCTACCAGAATTACGGTGTTTCTGCAGTTGTTCTTCGTCATTAAACCACGGTTATGCTGCGCGATCATGCGCAGTAGACGCTGGTGCCAACAGGAAGTAGCCCTGTGTTAGTATTTTATTGGTCCAAAACTGGCTTCACACCTCTCCATTCAAATCAGAGGGATGGCTTTGTCCAGTAATATACTGTATGAATGTGAGCTGCAGGCGACTGCAGGGGTAGGGTATAAAAACAGCGCCGTCAAGACGGACACATTCTACCTACGTGAGCTTACTGTGAGCTGAGATCAATGACTGATCTCGCAGCATATGCAAATAAAAATGCCGCAAGACCAGGCAATAGTGTGGACTGTGGATCCTGGACTGCGCTGTACACATTGAAGAGGACAGGAGCCTGCAGATTGGTGTTTACAGAAAACCCACACACACAGACCAATACCTACTCTTCGATTCACAGCACCCACTGGAGCACAAGCTAGGGGTCATGAGAACACTGCACCACAGAGTGGAAAACATACCAACAAGCGCCCAAGCCAGAGAGAAGGAACAGAACCACCTGAAGGGGGCACTTACAGCCTGTGGATACCCTAAATGGACCTTTGTGAAGACAGCCACAAGATCCAAGAAGAACAAAACTACAGGGGAGGAGGAAAAGAAGGTCAAACGCAACAACATTGTGATTCCATACGTGTCTGGAGTATCAGAGAAACTCAGGAGGATTTTCAACAAACATAACATCCTTGTGTTTTTTAAACCCAAGAACACACTAAGACAGATACTGGTACACCCCAAAGACCGCACACCCAAACACAAGAAAAGCAATCTAGTGTATGCGGTCCAATGCAGTGAGGAATGCACAGACCTCTATATTGGGGAGACTAAACAACCACTACACAAACGCATGGCTCAACAGAGAAGGGCCAACTCCTCAGGTCAAGACTCTGCAGTCTACTTACATCTGAAGGACAGAGGACACTCGTTTGAGGACCACCAGGTGCACATTTTAGACAAAGAAGATGGATGGTTTGAAAGAGGTGTCAAGGAAGCCATCTACACCAGGGTTGAGAAGCCGTCATTGAACAGGGGAGGGGGTCTACGCCACCACTTATCCCCCACTTACAATGCTGTCATTTCATCACTTCCCAGGAAACTCAACAAACGTAACCTATTGGCCTCAGGTGAAGATACCAACGATGGTCGTTCAGTCTTGGCCACAGGTAGTCTTAACGACTGTAACGACTGTCGTCACAGCAACAAGGAACACTAACGAACCAGCGGTATTGATGACCCGGGATAACGACCCCACTGAGGTTAAATAGCTGAGTTTCCCTGCCAGTCAGTCAGAACTGAAGAAGTCCTTTGGATGAGGGACGAAACGTCTTCCAGTATCTTCAACCAAGTCCAGTTGCCCTCGATTTTAACCTTCGTTGGATAACTATGACCTGGATGACTGAGAATCTTCATAGACATCAGGCAATAGTGTGGTTCCAACTTGGTGCACCTGGAGAAAAGCAACTGCAGCCGCCGGACTCGGCACCTGCAGCCGCCTTGCACCCTCAAGGTTTCAATGTGATGTTATGGTGACGTTTTGCAGCGCCGGCGAAAGTCGGACACATTTTCTAACCAGCATGCCTTATTTTTAAATCCAGCATGCATCACGTTAAGGCAGCGCTGAGCAGTAGTGTTGTGTCGTTCAAAGAACGTTTCGTTCATTTGACCTAATCTTGTATGTGACTCAGGAGGAACGGGTTGTCTCAGTGAGTAATTCGTTCATTTTCACGCATGCGTGAATAGTCTTGGACTCTTAAGTTCACTTGTTACACAGCAGCTGAAAGGTCTCTGTCAGCACAGGAAACAGAATTGATTAGTTAAGGACTCATAACTGTGGGTCTCTGGGTTTGAGTCGTTCATTTGTCACGTGACATCTCGCCTTCTGTGGAGCAGGAATGAACTAATCGTTCAGCGCTCACATGGGTCCTCCTCGGAGTCTGTCTTCACTCGGCAGGCTGACTTACTGCCAGCACCGGGGAATGAGAGGCAAGTCTGTTGTCAGGTAACAGTCACTGGACTGACATATATCTAATATCTATTTTGATTATTTTGTGATATTTAATAAAGAATAACATTATTACAGTGTTTACAGCCAACAGCTGATGAGAGTTATTCTGGGTCCACTTCAGAGCCCTGACAGAGTTCTACCGGGAGCTGAATTACCACAGAGGTCGTCTCCTCTCCAAAACAAATGGACTGGCTCATTAAAACATTAAAATACAGCCACATAGCAACGTTAGCGTTAGCCCTGTGATGTGTTTACAGCTAACAGCTGATCCGGTCCGCCAGAGAACTTAACTTTTACTTTTTATTTATCGACAGAGCTGTGCTGTTGTTTCACAGCTCCTCACTGGTGGACAACCTGCAGTGTTTGAGATTATTATTAAATGTGTGTTTTATTCATCTAGTATGTCAAGCTTATTACTTCTGATGTTAATATATAGATTTTACTCATGGATAGCCGTCAGGCTACTGTGTGAATGAGCACTTTCTATTTATTTATATACATATATAGTCTGGTAGTATACTCAGGAAAGATTGTGAAAATGGACGGATTTAGCCAGAGTAGTGGCTTAATCAAATATTGACAACATTTCTGTGGTCTTTACTTGGTTTGAATTTGGTTGTGGCTCCATGGGGAATAGAACCTTGATAGAGAAAGAGGTGAATTTGTGCATTATACTTTGTCAATTAGAGCAAGCCAGGCAGCTTTCTGTATTTGAGAACTGTTTTGTTTTTAAATCGCCCACTAGAGGGCTGCAGCGCTACAATAACCAGCCAAGTTAAAATGAACGAAATGACACAAAAAAAGATTAGTTCATTTTAATGAACGAGATTTGGTGACTCGAGTCTTTCAAAAGACTGACTTTTACCATCACTACTGAACAGCGCCGCATGAAGTCAAACACACCTACTGACTGGAGTGCAGCAGAGTGCTCAGTGCTGCCACTGGTGGCTGAAAGGTATACTGCAGCAATCCCAATGAATAAAGGAAAAAGTAAATTTTTGGTAAATAGGCTTATAATACGCTTAAGTGCAGCGCCATCTTTGATTGTACTTGGTTTGAATAAAATAAAAAAAAGAAATTGGCCTTCAGCATAAATCCTCGTTTTTTTCCCCTGTTACTTCACCTCCCTCGGTCACTGGTGTTTACAGCTTTAAAGATTTCCTACCATCCGATGAGTTTGTATTTTCTACATTCTTCCCAAAACACGTTTTACGATCTGTGATATGAAAGTTCAAGTTCCAAGAGACAGTGGTGTGCACATTAGTCCTGGATGAGGGTAGACATAAGATGTTAGCAAGAACTTGCAGATGACGACTTTGAACTTCCATATCTGTCAAGCCCCAGCTGTTAACTCTAAATTCAGCACAGGTATATAGTGTCCTTCTCTACTAC
This sequence comes from Micropterus salmoides, assembly GCF_014851395.1. NCBI lineage: Eukaryota > Metazoa > Chordata > Actinopteri > Centrarchiformes > Centrarchidae > Micropterus > Micropterus salmoides. The sequence continues at coordinate 26,798,508 of NW_024040040.1, read as the reverse complement.
AGGAAGGATGAGAGAATGTAGCTATTTTACATTCAGCAGACAGACTGAGACAACTGCACTGAACAAAATTATAAACGCAACACTTGTTTTTGCCCCCATTCATCAAAGCTGAACCCGAAGACTTAAATATTGTTCACAAATCTGTCAAAATCTGTTAGTGAGCATAACACGTTGTCCATAACACGCCTGCCCATACCATAACCCCACCGCCACCATGGGCCTCTCGATCCACAATGTTGACATCGCAAACCGCTCACCCACACGACGCCATACACGCTGTCTGCCATCTGCCCTGTACAGTGAAAACCGGGATTTCATCCGTGAAGAGAACACCTCTCCAAAGTGCCAGATGCCATCGAACGTGAGCATTTGCCCACTCAAGTCGGTTACGACGACGAACTACAGTCAGGTTGAGACCCCGATGAGGACGGTGAGCATGCAGATGAGCTTCCCTGAGACGGTTCCTGACAGTTTGTGCAGAAATTCTTTGGTTATACAAACCGATTGTTGCAGCAGCTGTCCGGGTGGCTGATCTCAGACAATCTTGGAGGTGAAGATGTTGGACGTGGAGGTCCTGGGCTGGTGTGGTTACACGTGGTCTGCAGTTGTGAGGCAGGTTGGATGTACTGTCAAATTTGGAGATGGCTTATGGTAGAGAAATGAACATTCAATGCACAGGCAACAGCTCTGGTGGACATTCCTGCAGTCAGCATGGCAATTGCACGCTCTCTCAAAACTTGCGACATCTATGGCTTGTGCTGTGTGATGGAACTGCACATTTTCCAGAGGCCTTTTATTGTGGCCAGCCTAAGGCACACCTGTGCTTTCTGATTAGCATCTTGATATGCCACACCTGTGAGGTGGATGGATTATCTCGGCCAAGGAGAAGTGCTCACTAACACAGATTTTGACAGATTTGTGAACAATATTTGAGAGAAATAGGCCTTTTGTGTCCATAGAGAAAGTCTTAGATCTTTGAGTTCAGCTCATGATGAATGGGGGCAAAAACAAGTGTTGAGTTTATAATTTTGTTCAGTGTAGATCTTTCCCTCTTTCTCAGTCACATTGACCACACTAGCACGGCATGTATGTGTGTGTAGTTCATGTGGTCTTGATTTTCATACTGTAATCCATCCTCAAGCAGAAGTGACAGTATGCTCACTGTAACACACACAATAACAGGGAGTGTGTATGAAAAAATTAGGTGGACAAAATTAAAAATATTTTACTTATGAAAAGAAGTCTAACAAAGTGCAACATCAAATAAGTTAATCAATGGTAATTTAGTTAAATATTTATCATTTACGTTATGTCCTGATTAAGTTGAGTCCTCAGAATGTTTTCATAAATAAATAATGTTTATCCTTAAAAATACAGCCAGTGGTGCCATTTTTCTCCCAGCTGCTACAGTAAAATGTGTGTGGAATAGTTCAGTTCTAGGAAATACACTTATTCACTGTTTTTGCAAAGAGTTACAGGAAAATGTCTGTATGTTGGGATATTTCATGTCTGAGTGTTAACAACAGAGCTCGAGTCAGGGCGTAGTTAGCCTAGCTTAGCATAACAACTTGACACAGAGAAAACAGCAAGTCTAGCTCTGTCCAAAGTTTCAAAAGCCACCTAAAGCTAACTAACATGCTGTGTGTTAATCCGAACACACTCGAAAATTTAAAAACAACAATTTATGGTTTTAGGTGGAATTTCGTGCTGGAAGGATTTCTCAGTAAATAACAGCTGGCTGCCACCTTGGAATAATGCCTGAGTACTGCCAAGTCATAATAACAAGAGGTGTTCCTATTTTTCTATCAATGCAGCATCTGTAGCATATAAGCAGAGTTATTGATCCAACTTCGTCCAAGGCTAGACTCACGATGCTAGCAGTACAGGGCTAATAGCTACAGATAGCCTCACTGGGTTAGCTGCCAGAAATGTATAGCTTGATCACATCAGTGCCTGACAGTTGCCTGCAAGGAGTGGTTATCTTCCAGTATAATGTTATGGCATAACCGATTTTACATGGTATCTAAAAAGTGAAAGATTCGGTATATGCTAGTGGGCTGTGGTGGAATACAAGTGGCATGCCACTAATCCTCGGCATATGACACTAGACATATGACATAACATCACCAGCAGCCACTTCCATCTCAGTGTCACTCTGTCAATGTCTGATTCATCATGTGGTGACTGGTAAAGCATTCGTTGCAGGAGTCTGCCTGCTGTAGCAGTTCATTGTGTCATTACATAACTGGCCTACACATACTGTGATAAAAAATGCATCAAGAACTCATCATTTAGTAAAGATCCCATCTTGCAGTAAAATGCTGGACAGAAAATAAGTCCGTGTCATCCTTGAAACTGCTTTTAAGAATGGTTTGTACGGTTTTTAGAATAATGTATTTGTACTTTGTACAGCTGTTCAGGTGAAACATTTCTGAACAATTACTAAAACGCTGTCCATTAAGACAAAAAATATCCAGCATTTTAATACATTATGATTATCATTTTCTGTTCCATTCTGCACAGTTGGGGGGTGGAGGAGACAGGTGACAGCGGCTGAATCCAAAACCTCAAACTGAAAGGGCCCATCCTCGCTCGTCTTCACAGATCCACATAAATCAAGAGTAAATGAAGCACTGCAGATGAAGCGTTGTGTGTGAGTGGATGAGTGTGTGTCTGTGCATCAAGATTCTGCTTTTCCACAGGACAAGAGATTGTGTGTTTTCCAAGTCCTACATCCACAAACTGTAGAGTAAAGGTGCAAACAACTGGCAGGCATTCCTCTTCCTCATCCTCGTGTGACCTTCCTGATATATCCAGCCTCTAACTGCCTCTTTCCAGCCCCTTAGTTCTTTGTGGACGTTACTTCTTGTCGCCATTTTGAAATATCTGTTCATAGGGCGGAGGTGGGTGGTTGCAATAGGATGGAGGAGGGGGATAAGAGCCCATCATAAGGGCAGAGCCAGGCTGTGCAGGGTACACCGGGTGTGTCATGGTAACCCCTGGGTCGCCACCCGTCATCCCGTTGACCCCAAAGCCCTGCATACTCCCTGGCTGCTGGGAAACTGGAAAGAAGAGAAACAATTATCATTTAGAATCCGTCCACTTGCTTATAGACTGTGTGGTCTGTCGTCTTTTTGATACACCTCATGGTTCATTGTTTCACTCAGTAGCACACAGCATGTTCCAAAAACACCTGATTTAGCACGTTTTGGGGGTAAGTTCTTCAAAATAAGGCCAACATTGCTTACATTATTTAGTTTAATTTTATTTAATTTGATCTCTGTACCATTTTAATTGCTTGATTTTATTTGCTGCAGTCCTGAAATGTTTTAATCCTGGTTCAACCATGTAAAGCACTTTGTAACCAGCAAAGCTCGCTGCTGGAGCCCTACTATCTTCTTCTTTCTTACTAAGTGTTTGTGCAACAAAAACCACAAGAACAAAACTCACCAAAACTGGGAAGTGGGTTGCAAATTCCACCCACTACTCAGGCACCTAAAATGACACTCCTTGACCTCAAGGTGGCGCTGTAACAATCAAGTTTACATTTTTGCAATACAAAAATCAAGCGAGCTGAATGACTGTTACCTGAGATTCAACTCCCAAAACATTTCTCAGGAATGTGACGGTGTTCTGCAGTCCCTGAAGCCACCTGCTACTTGGAAGTGGACTCACTCCAGGTAGCAGGTTGCACTCTCTTCAGTAAAGGACACACAGGCAAGCTTTTCTGCTCAAAAGCTGTGCAGTACAATTAATAATGTCATTGAACACTCACACTGTCCCTGCTCTGTGGAAGATATCAATTGTAACTCCATTGCCTAAAAAACCCTGTAATGACTTTCGTCCCATAGCTCTAACCTCGATTTTAATGATACTCATGAAGCACGTTGAATCAATGTTAGATGTGTACCAGTTTGCTTATATGCAAGAACTTGCTCATGACGCAGTCCTTTACATCTTGTAAACACAGAAGCTTACGCTAGAATCTTATTTGTTAGTTCATCTCTTAACACAGTGCAAACCCACATGCTTTTAGAGAAGCTTAAAGATATAAGCATTAATACTACCTTGATGGTTTTATCATTTTTTAACTGACAGGACACAGCAAGTTCAAGTCATAGGATGCTATTAAGTTGTATCACCCATACGTTTTCACATTGTACACCAATGACTGCAGGAATATACATCCTAATAATTATATAATGAAATTTGCTGATAATACAGCCATCCTAAGCCTTTTGCACAGGGATATGTGTACCAAGACGAGTGGTGTGACACCAACCATCTCATTTCAAACATCCAAAAACAACAGGAGATGGTCTTCGACCTGAGGCGAGTTATTGACCATGAGCCAGTGGTCATTAAAGAGGTGGTATTATGCTTTTTGGCTTTCCCCCTCTCCTTTATTGAGTTATATTTCTTTTTTGTGCATGTAACAGGTTTGCAAAGTGAAAAAGCCCAAAGTCCAGCCCAAAGGGAGTTCCCATCTCCCACAGAAAGCTCTGCTCTGAACCGCTTGAAAACCGCTCGTTTGTTTAAGTTTGTACAGTGTTCAAGGCGTTTAAGTTTGTACAGTGTCACAGAGTCAGATCATAATGATTTTCTACCCTGCAGTCTTAGAGAGCATCATCAGATATGGAATTACTGCATGGTTCAGCAACTTAACAGTTGTGCTGAAAAACAAGCTTGCCAACATGCACAAAACACAAGTATAGGGAGGCGAGAATATGAGTCAATACAGAGCCTGTGTGACCAGGCAGAAAGGAAGAAAATTCCGAAATGCAAATCCAATCACCTAAAATGATCATTTGTGCCAGCCTCCATTAAGCTGCTGGATAATGTGAAACAGAACAATGTGCATTAAATATCTGATCACTTTACTTGTTATCTTGGTGAAATATGGTGATGGGCGATAAAGATACTAGCACCTTAGCACATGCACTTTACAAAAACCTCAATTTCACAGAGCAATGTGCAATAACCACACTAGCACTTTAGCACTTATTCCATGGCTCAGTTTCTATCCAAATAGTCATGTGAAACATGTATTCACTGAGGGTCTTAAGCTCCAACAAGTGTTTCTGAAAGCTGATTTATATACCTCAACAGAGCATCAGCATATAGTGAGGACCGTATGAATTCATTTAGAGATATCATTATGCACTCATTCTGCGGGGTGGGGAAACCTACTCACAGCTGTGGTCAAAGGTTTATTTACACTTAGACATGTATGTTTTGGCAGTATTAGGATAATTATTTCAGCAGCTGTGTTCTGTAACAGAATGTTACAGAAAGTTCATTGTGAGCGGCTGAAAATATAGTGAACGGTCTAAAATAAACATAAAGCACAGCTAATATTTGCTCGCATGTCCCTTAGCTCTCTTCACCTAAATCAGCCATTTTCAATGTTATCAACGGGCTTCTGGCAGAATTCCAGCTAGGGCTGAACGATTAATTGTTTTAAAATTGAAATTGCGATTTAAAAGAACGCGATTAACTAATTGTGAAGACGGTGATTAAAATGTAGGTTAATTATCTGACCCGTTTGAAGCAGTCATGCAGTTCCAGATTCATTCCATTTTCACCCATGTGTGACAGACTTGCTAACCAATCACAAGCGCCATGCTTCTCCTGTTACGGTCCTACTCTCCAATCAGAGAGGGCACAGGGCGTGTACATTTTACAACAACAAATGAAACTAGAGAAAAATGTGGGATAATGGCGTCAGGTGAACAGTGTGAGTGTATAGCCTGCCCTAAGATGTTGACATGCTGTTAATTTGTCATTTTGTGTGTTTTAACTACCGATAACAGCTCTTTTTGAGACCGTTTTTCTCTGCTCTGTGCAGGCTACATCCACATGGAGCATTTCAGAATAAGAGCATTTTGCTTGCCTGATTTTGCTGACTTGTTCAGATTTTGTTCATTTGTTCAGTTGTACTTGCTTTTTGTGCTTCTACTATGGTTAAGTATGGTACGTAGTTAAATTGTTTCGCTTTTTGTCCTTTTTAACTGTGTTTATTTATTGATACAGTCTATGGCTTATTGTCGATCTGGAGTGCGCACAGGGTGCCGAGAAATTGCAATTCGATTTTTTCCCCAAATCGTTCAGTCCTAATTCTAGCTGGATCTTTGACCACTCTTTATTGAAATGCAATGGTTCTGCTGTGAAATGCTGGGTGTGACTGAGCCTTAAAGAAGACAGTCTACATGTCAACATGTCCAACAGTCTTTTGCATTATGTCAAATGCCTGACTGCATTAGCTTTAGCTACTAAATCAATTCCGGTACCTAAACCAAAACCATTCATCTAATTAATAAATGAGGCTTTCAACATGGTTGTCATTCACATGATGTCCTCACTTTGTCCCTTCTTTCTCTGTTTGTCTACGCTACCACTGGCACAGTTTCAACACCTTAGTCATCTCTTCTAGGATCAAATGTTTGAATGTTTGAACAGGAACACTGACTTCACTTTGGAGAACAAAAAACTGGACTTCCTCTTCTGGGTACCTTTCTAGTATCTAGTCTGCCTGCAGAATTTGGTTTTACATGGTAATTACTGGAACGTTCCAATCAATTTTCTGCTTGGCTGACTGACACAGAATAAAACTCCATTCATTTAATATTCAGCTGAGAGTGTTTTATCAGCTGCCCTACTTCCCCCCAAAACTTTTTATATGAAAAATCCTTAAATGCCCCCGATGTCTTCTATCCTCCTCTTTGTACCTTCACAGCCATCTGTACACATAAAAGTGCTTTTATTTCAGATATATCAATTTCCGTCTATATATTACATAGTTTGAACTGTAAGATACCTGCTCAGCATCTATTTTGGTCATGATTTGTTTATTGTTTGTTTGGTCGATGTACTGTTATCTTATTTATTTCAAAATGTATTGCTCGGGCTAGACTGTGTAGACAATCATCAGCCGTATTGTATCATTGTCATCGAACATCAGAACAGATAAGACTGAAACAGATCATACAGACTTACCCTCAGCCTAACGCAATAATGTTGCATATTATATTTGGTCTCACCTTATTTTCCATTCATTCAAGCTCTTTTCTTTTCTTGAAGCACATTTACAGCTAACAGGATCATTCTGATGGCTGCTGTATAAACAGATGTTAGAAAGGGGCTACTGAAGAATGAACCACATCATATTATCTCTGACTGCAGTGTATAAACATTTTCAAATATCTTGTGGAGCTAACTTCTTGTCTCAGGACTGTGGAGTTCTCTTGTTCTCTTACATTCAGTGCTACTCACCAAAACTTATTGTGTGTACCCTTGAGGTCTAAATGTGATTACTGCATTTCCTTCCTCATAAAATAATTTAAATCCTAACTGTTTACATCCATTACTAGATTGCAGCCTTCTTCACTGCCTTTGTGGGTATATTGCAACATATCTTGGTGGGTTTCTGTCACCTGTAGATCAGTAGTGGGGCTCCATTAGCAGTAATGTGTATCACATCACTCACATGCCCATGTGCATCGTCCTGCATGAGATACATTACATTACATTTACTCATTTAGCTCACGCTTTTCTCCTAAGCGACTTACCCTAGACTCACAGGCGGCATGTGCGCCGCATTACGGCTGCGCCACGGTTTTGACCCGTCCTCAGTCCTGCGTCAACTTACAGTGGAAGCGTTTCAGAAGCGTTTAAGCAGCTGAGCGTTTAGCCTGCCTCACGTTGTTGACTTTTTGTTTATTTTGTGTTTCATTTTTTGTGCTTCTACAACCGATCACAGCACTCTGTGAACCGTTTTCCCTCAGTTCCCTGCAGGGCTGAATTTCCCACATGGAGCATTTCAGAATAATAGTATTTTGCCTGCCTGATTTGCTGAATTGTTAAGATTTAGTTGATTTGGTAAGTTGTCCTTGGTTTTTGTGTCTGTTTTAACTGTGTTTATTGTTGATATACAATCTGGTGTCTGTGCATGGTATTTTATTGTGAAAATCAACCGGATTCACTATGCCATTCTGTGTCTGACTTCCTGCCTGGTTCGATCTGCTCTGTGCGGCTTGACGCGTCTTCCATCAAAAATAGACCGGCTACCTATTCTCCGCGCAGCAGAGCGGAGACGTGCTGCAGCGATTCTGGTGTGAGCACAAGTATTGACTACAGTGGCAGCGATTAGGTACGGCGGCCACGCCGCCTGTGTGAGTCCGGGGTTACAATTGCAATTGCATGTCAGAGGTTGCACACCTCTGGAGCAACTAGGGGTTAAGTGTCTTGCTCTTGGACACAGTGGGAATCAAACCCGGGTCTCTCACACCAAATATTAGTGTGCATTACGGTTACAGTTGTTGTGTGATCAAGATGGTGATGACTGCTGAACTCTGCAGAAACCTGTCCCGTAACCTTAGCAGTCCCCAGTAGATCACTAAAGGAAAGTGAAAGACAATTTCTTGATTTACAACGGGCCTGCAAGAACTCCCAGGCCATGAACAACGAAGGTTGGGAGCAGACTCTGACAACATAAGCCAGTTTAGTAAGTCACAACTTCCTTGGGCTGACTATGCCAGGACAACCTGATACCCCTATCTCTTGAAAGGACATCTCAGGAGCTCTGTTTTCCATCTAAAGGAACTCTGGACTCCTACACTCTGTGATTTGATGTACTGACTACTTCTGATTACTGCTACGATTTTTTTAATGCCTTTAAGTCATTATGTCTCGCTACATCATTTCCACACAGATCCAGTGTTTTCGGCTCTTCACTGGAAGCCAAAGTCATTAATATCCACATGCTTCATACACATATTCACTTTTTCACTAAGGCTGTTTCCATAGCATTTTTTGATGCACAAATGTAAAATGCATAGAAACAGGTGGCTGTAACTGAGGGGGTATATGTCTGGTGTAGACTGCTGTATTGATTCAAATTGTTCCATCAGAGGGACATGAGAAAGACGCGTGAAAAACACCTGTAACTAGGGCTGTCTCTAAATCAGGATTTTCTGACTGAGCAGTTTGAGCCTATGCTTCAAATATTTTACACCTTTGGTTTCTGCTTTCTTAGAAACTAAAAAATTATGCAAGTACTTAACATTAGTACTTGTGTTTTTTAATCAATGTGCCTTATATAGAATGATGAGAAATATTTGGCTTTTGCCTAAAATAGTCCACCCGCCCCAGACTACACGTGAAGTCTGGCACTATTTACTGAATCCTACTGTACCTGGTGTGGTAACAGGGTGCCTGGTGAAGGAGACGTTGAAGGCTGGCTCATCTCTCAGAGGGGAGGGATACATCCTTCTCCGGATGAAGAAGCCAGCACCGCAGCAGAACAATACTCCCATCATCAGAAGCACCCTGAGTGAAAAACATAGGACATCTCAGACCATTTTTTCACCAACCCAACATCATTAACACCCCCAGGCCAGTCAGGCAGGATTTGAGACTCCAGTGTGGAAGGAGGATGGAGACAATAGATTTGGGCTTCAATTGAATATTTGGGTCTAATTATAATCTAAATGCTCTGTAGGTAGGGATGCGCGATAATACCACTATCTGTGTCTGTTCAACAAATTAAATCATCTGTATCCGTAGCTGTACTTGGGATGGGCGGGGCTTAACCGGAAGTGTTATTTAAGCCAGAAATTGGTATGGGCTGATCAGAAGTTGATATATTTATAAGAAAACTATTAACAGAACAGCCTCAGAATTGAGCTTTACAGCAATGATTTTTATAACAATAGTAAGAGAACAATTAAAAAACTGTTCCTATATTTATAGTTTATTATAAAACAGATATTGACACATTTTACTTTAATGATACTCGTACTCGTAAAAATCCACAGGCTTGGTTCTGCGGGTACTAATGAGAACTGCTATTGTATAACCATCAACAGACAGACAGACAATACTCTATCCTAGCTCAAGCCACATATGTCTGATGTTTATAATACTTAAAAGCCTTTAATGACATATTATAAATGCAATACTTTGTGTATTATTGCCAGACAAACATGACTCTACACTGATAGTGAATATACTGTGAATTATCTGTCCACACAAGGTGATGGTGGAGTGTGTCTCCTGACGTTTTCCAAACATTTGCAAAGCATGAGCATCAAAGCTCATTCTTTACTTTGGAAATGATAGTTTCATAAAAACTGAGGGTCCATTCGTTTTTTCCAAAACTTTCAACCACAATTCATGGTATTTGTCAGCGAATAGACCTTGCTCTGGAAAATGTTAGTAAGTGGACCTTGAGTTAACATCTTTTGCAAATCAGATTCTAAGGCGATCTTAACACAATGTTGGCACATGCAAAAGACTAGCTCAAAAAGTGTAATCAAAATTAAATAAGTATACATGTTGCAGAAGTATACCTCTTCAGCACACAGATCAGTGTAGAAATGCTTTTCCTCCATACAAGATTGAATGTGTAGTCACAATAATAAGTAATAATTGTAGAGCTGAGAATTTAATTGCAAGCATGATTTGAAATCAAATCACAAGAGCTGCAACTTGTATTATTACTTAATAATCAACAGTGTCTTAAGCTGTAAAAGCAAATCAAAGTTTAAAAAGGGCAATTCCTGCAATCGTCGAGGTAAAAAACTAAGGCTTACCAAGCCTGTTGCAGGCCACATTTTGGTCTGACATGGCGCAAAAACTGAAAGGTTTGGTCTAATCTTGAACCGGAGCCTCACAAATTAATTCCATACGTAGGCACAATACAGGGAAACATTGTTTGTTTGTTATGTTCACTGCCATCTTTTTATGTCATTAACAACTGAGTGAGAATCAACTGTTTGGGAGAGGAGAGGAAGGTAGGGAGGGGTTTTACTTTGTAAGGAGTGTTACAACAAAATCTTCCAAATCATAATCGTCCTGTTTATTGTTTCACCTGGCGGAGAGTGTGTACTCTCTAGTTGATATTAATTTTGTGAGTTTGCCTAACTACATCTTGGCTGTCTACCACTGAGCAACTTTCATATGAAAACACCTTTGACGCTGTATCCAGTTCTCTTTATACATCCATGCTCAGGGATGGGTTGAGAATAGCACTAGCCTTTCCCCGCTGATTACTATAGTTTGCTGACAAGGTACAATAGATTTTATTTATGTATATGAGTAGCAAATATGTCACCAAGCTTCTAAATCCAAATATTTCGTGAAGACACATGGATGATTTTCAAAGTGGGCTCGTCTTTGGTCTGTCATTTTCCAGCGAACATTACACACAGCCCAAACTGTAACTCACCAGAAGTACCATAGTCTCTGGATGGACAGGGCTCTCACACAGCAGCGAGTCCCACAACAGTCCTCATAGGAGCGACATCTGCAGCAAAAAGACACACAGAAAGGTGTATTGAAAATTATGAGTAATTTTCATTTGTTAAACAACGAAACAGTAGTGTCAAAATTCTAAAACAAATGTGAAACAATCTACAATTCACACTGTGACACGCGTCGAGGAATGAGGTGGTCGCACCATATATTCTGCAGCTCTTTGGGTGCGGCTCTGAATAGTCACACGCTTCCAACGTTGCACAGAGGACTTAAATGTCACTTCCTGTGTCCCCTATGTGGGTAACTATATGTCTCAGTATGTTAAGTGTGGAACACATTGTGCAAATTTATTTAAATCGCATGATGATTGTCAGACAAAGCTTACTTCCTGTTGCAATTAGGTGCCACTACGACTATTACTGAATTTTGTCATGTAGGTGTGTTTGGGGCGGAACAGTTATCAAGCATGTAAAGTTTGGTGCAGATCTGAGCATGTACAGTGAAGTTATGATGACTTCCTCTTTCATGGCGAAGCATGGATTTAAAGATTTATAACATGACATCATCAATGCATAAAGAGTTTTCTAAAATAGTTCTGAAGTAACCTGCAAGAAGTGGTTGATCACAGCACAGAAGTAGTCACTTCCTGTTGCCAGCAGGTGGCGCTATGACTATGGGTGAATGTTGGCATGTACATGTGCTCAGGGCGGGACTTTTATTAAACGTGTAAAATTTCGTACAGATCTGAGCATGTGCAGTAAAGTTACAACAACTTCCTGTGTCATGGAGAAGAGTAGAAGTTTGCCGCCACACCACCGCCACCGGCACGTCGTTAACTGAAAACTCACAAATTTTACAACATGGCTTCATCAATGTGTTAAGGGTTTTCTGGGACAGTTTTGAAGTTGCTCTGGCCAACCTGCTAGGAGTAGTTCAACACAACGTAAAATGTGTAATTTCCTGTTGCCAGCAGGTGGCGCTATGCTTTTGAGCGAATGTTGGCATGTGAATGTGTTCAGGGCGAGACTGTTATCATACATGTCAAATTTGGTACAGATGTGAGCATGTACACTGAAGTTATATAACTTTCTGTTTTGTGGCAAATCGTTGTTTTCGATGCCACGCCAAGGTCACGCATGTGGACAAAAACTCACCGTTTGTACAACTTTTAATCGTCAATGGGTTTAGAGTGCACAGTGAAAATTTGAAGTTGATCGGATTAATTCTCTGGGAGGAGTTTGTTAAAGTACGCACCCTGTAAATGGTGAAAAATAGGTTAAAACTGCACATTCAATTCAAAATGGCGGACTTCCTGTTGTGTTTGGGGTATGGGTCTTTGAGGCATTTTTGTGTGTCTTGATATGATACATATCCCCAAAAAATTTCGTTCATGTAGGTTGAACGTGGACAAGGGGACAATCTTTTCAAATTGTATAGGTGGCGCTAGCGAGCCATTTTGCCTTTTTGGACCATTCTTCCACACAAACCGTCTTCAGCTGTCTTGTCATGTATATTTGTTGTGTATCCTGAATTTGGAAAGCACTTTGGTCAAGTAGGGTTGTTTTTAAATTTGCTATATAAATAAATTTGAACTTCTTGAATCTTGAAGGTTCCATGGGCCTCTTCTATGAACTCTGATCTTGAGTTGATCTTTAGAGAAGTACGATTTATTCTCTTTCCAAAACCTAAAATAAATCCAGAAAAATGTCGGCTGTGGATCGTTCCTAATGTAATGTTAGTTAGCTAATGCTAGCTACTCAATGGAACGTAATAAAGCCCTACTGTTCTGCTTTTTAATGATTGTAATAATGAATAGAGGCCTACCCAGCTTTACAGGAACAGTGTTGATCGTTCATATAGGCGGCCCGCAGGCCAGAACCAGCCCTCCAGCAATAACATCTGGTCCATGGCCAGATTGCTTTGATAGCAGAAAAATAAAAAATAAATAAATTGATTGCGGCTGGTGCTGAAATAGATCAGTCATGACAGATACAGTTACTCACACAATCAATTCCTCCTAAGTGATTGAGGCTGCAAAATAAAAGCGTGAGAACGTTTATTGCAGCAATGCTTTATGTTGAGTTTATTGAAAGCTTTTACTTTGAAGAGTTCTGAAGGACATTCAAGAGTCTCTGACTTACACCTCTGGGAAGAGTGTAGAAAGTTGCGTGGCGCTGCGGAGAACCCCAGTTACAGTAGTGCATGGATCATGTAGCCTAATATTCACTCAGCCAACGATCACGAACCGTTCACAGCCTGTCGGCACCGGAGAGGGAGTGGGGCGGACCAGGGCCAGGAGATCGCGGAGCGACTGGCCCGCTGCAGTCTGTCAGTGATTGTTCCTCTGGTGGGATGAAGTCTGACGCCCCGCGTGATCCATGATAAGATTAATGTCAATAAAGCATGCTGTCAATATTTTAGAGACCCCCCAACATATCACAAATCATGCTTTTAGAGGAGATGATGTCTTATTAAGTTACGCTCCTCCTGGCTCCTACGTAGTTCGCACCCTGAATTTTAAATAATTTGACTTTGTTCTGGCCCGTCATATAATGGCTTGAAAAAGTTTTGCCCCGATGCCAGACTGATTTGCCTACCTCTGCCATATGGTGTTGGGTGTATTACTTATTATTTTCTTGGAAACAATTGTACCAGCCAATTCCAGGTCTTTCTGAAGCTCTCCACAAGTGGTCATTGGCTCTTGCACAACTCTTCTGATAATTATTTTCACTCCTCTGTCAGAAATCTTTCAAGGAGCTCCTGGTCGTGGCCAGCTTATGGTGAAATGATGTTCTATCTGCTTCCGGATTATGGCCCCAACAGTGCTTAGTGGAATTTTCTTAAGTTTAGAAATCCTTCCAACCAACGCCATCAAAACATTTTGCAACAATAAGGTTGCAAAGGTCTTGAGAGAGTTCTTTTACCCATCATAAATAGTTTCTTGTGTGACACACCTTTTTATAAGCCATCAATTGAGACTGAACCAGCTGATATTAACTTGCACTGGCAAGGGGCATGGCTGCTTTCTAATTACTGATAGATCTCAGCATGGGCATAAATTTCATCTCACAGTAGGGGGGGACAATAAACATAAAATTTCTCAAGAGCAATATTTGAGGGGGACACAAACAATACAGCCACAATTTTACTTGTATAGATACGTGTACACAGAGAGAAGTCTTACTCGCTATTTTCTGGCCAACAACACAAAGCAATAGTTGTTTATATATATATATGTTAGATATTTAATGGCAGCAGGCCAACTGATCTGCCTCTACAATTGTAGATCTATGGCATTAGCCTAATATCGGTTCACACACAGGATTATCGCTGTAGTAAGAGATGCACAGATTACATTTTTCCTGGCTGATTCCAGTTACTGCTTTTTAAAAGATCTGACCTGCCAATTCTAATTCTAATCCCATTTTATTTATTTCTAAGATCTATAACTGATAGCATACACAAACATTTTTGTAACTAGGCTATTTATTGGAAAAATCTATTTTTGTATCGTATCGATATCAAAAATCTTTGAAAAATATCCAGCCCTAGGCTTTAATGGATTTAATGCGGTGTTCAACTATCCTGTTACAGGGCCACATTTTGCTGGTTGTGCAATAAGTAAACAAAAGCAAAAGCTTTTATGTTATATTTATGTTGAGTTACACTACAAGAGGGCACCTGCAAACTGTAAATGAAAACCTTATAGCTTATGTTATGATAATTGTCATTTTCTTCAGTCACAATTATTAGAACTTCTAAAATACGTTACTTGTAAAAAGTATTTCCTTAAGGCCATGGTACCACCTCTGCCTTATTTTGAGCCAGAAAAAAACCCTGGCAACATTAACATTCATTTGGAGTTCAATCAGAACAGTAAAGTGGTATATATATATATACTGTTTTACTGCAGAACAGAGAGCCTCCCTACAGCACACTGATATTTCCTCCACTACAACAGGCCTCAAAGCAAGACACACAGGTGTATTGTAATGTTGCCATTCATCACATTTTCTGCTTTGTAAAGATATCTTTAAAAAGATTCAGTGTAAATGGCAAACCCAGCAGCCTATGAGCCACATATTCAGAAGAGAGGCCAACTGTGATTGATCAGTCTATGGAGAGCAGGAGGAAACCTGCATTAATGCAGCTGAAAATGTGTGTGTGTGTGTGTGTGTGTGTGTGTGTGTGTGTGTGTGTGTGTGATAGATTACTGTGGATACCCAGCACGACAGTGCATTCCTCAGACTTCCTGTCCTGCCTGGCATTTCAACACTAGATCAGGGATGAGCAACCATTGTCCCTGGAGGCCTCAGGGTCCACAGTATGAAAACCAGTACACTCTTTGCACTGTGCCACATAAATGCATATCCCTGCCATACTCGCATCGTGTGTATATACAAATATCCTTTGTCATGAGACTGGTGCGAGATTCAAGATGGCAGCCCCCAGCTGCTAGATTGCAAACACAACTAATATTTTTTCCCCCCACAAAATAAACCCCTTTTGTACACCCTATCAGCTTGGAATAGCACAACCGTTCGATCTGGAAGACCTTGGGTACTATACTGATGAATGTTTCAATCAGAGGCAAGGACAACTTTGTCTCCACACCAACCAGCAAGAGGTGCGGGCAATCCTCCAATCACAGCTCCCCCGACAAATGATGCTGTCCTGAGGTCAGCGACATTTTATTTTCAATCCACAATAAACTCTACCTGTCCACAACAAATTCCAGCAAGCAGCTACACAAAACTTGGAATTCAGCCAGAGACAACTAGCCCATATTCCATCTACAATCACGCACCATGAGAGCAGAGATAGGGACTCGAGTTTGAGACTCGGATTCGAGTTGCACTTAAGTCGCACAAACAGTGACTTGAGACTCGTCCTCAAAATACTTCAGACTTGACTCAGACTCGAGGTGCGGGACCCGTGAACAATGTTTATTTTTAGGAAACGTCTGATGAGCATGCTGTTATTACCTTCCCTCCGTTAGCTATAACCTGCATACGTAACACGTAGCATCTGCACGTGAGAGAAGACAACAAACACCGGCAGCTGCTGAGCATCAAAGTCATAAACTTTGGATTTAACTTCATACAAGCCCCAAACAAAAGAAGCGCTGAACGCAAAATAGGTTAGTAACAGCATTGGCCATCTATAGTTAGCTTGCTTCTTGCTTTAGCTATGACCTACGGGAGGTTAACTCTGACTGTCATTCATTATGAAAAGATGAATGAGCATTTCCTTGCCAAACTTGTGGTGGTTGATTAACGTAATAATTTACGTCCCGTACATCACGTTAATTTTGGCTTTGGCTGCAAACAGGTTACAGGTTAATTGTTGATCATTTAATGTTACAGTTTTATTTAGTTAACGTTACACTGGGTTTGAGAGTCTGCGGTTAATGTGCTAGTTAATAAGCTGTCATTAATTGCATTAATTGCAGTTTTATAAGCAGCCTGGTTTGAACGCAGCAGGCGATTCAACATTCATTATAGCCACGAGAAACTTGAGACTTGACTTGGACTCTAGCTTGAAGACTTGAGACTTGACTTGGACTCTAGCTTAAAGACTTGAGACTTGACTTGGACTCTTGCTCAGAGACTTGAGACTCAGCCTAATGCTTCTCAGCCATCTCTACTTCTTCACAGGACATGGAGTCCAGCACGTTTGGATGTGCCGGTGTATAGAACTCTCTCTCCCACTGCCCCCCTCCCCCATCACGCGATCTGATGCGAACATGGAAGCCCCTTAAACCTGCATTCTATCAAACAGCCAGCAGGGGGCGACTCTTCTGGTTGCAAAAAGAAGTCCGGCTCAATTAGAACTAATGGTAAAATGACCCTACTTCTCAGTTGAATAATTACCTAAGTAAACACTTTCCTGATGAGTTTATGGTCTCAGTCGCTAGTCTTCTTCAATACAAAATGATGTTCATTTAGTAAATTATGGTCCCATTTATTTTAAAATAGACCATAAAGCAGAGTATGTTTCAGGACGGGATTATCTAGTCGTTACCATGGCGACCTGTCAATCAGGCAGAGGCGACTCATACCCATAGCACTGTGTAATGTGTAAATTTAACCAGTGCTGTTGAAAAAGCTTATTAGGAGTTGGCTGTTCACTTTCTCTGGTTAGTATATTTTGTTTTAAGACTGTTGTTCGCTAGACAAAGTTATCAGCCCTGATAAAATGACAATTAAGGTGAATTACAGATGCACCTAGCTAAGCAAGCTAGCTAGCTCCGCACACGGCTGTTAGCTCAACCGTCCAAATATGGTCAAGTCGGTTTTGGTTGCAAAAACTCAACATGGCGGCACCCTATCGGCCAAACTCGAGGCTTCAACGGCAGTCCACAAACCAAAGGGTGACGTCACGATGACCACATCCATTTCTTATATAGTCTATGGCAAAAGCACTAACTGTGGAACAATGTTGTGTGGCAATCTCCATACCACTTTCATTGTGTTCCATTTACAGAGCCAGGGCTGTGTAGGAAAACCAGATTTGTTTTCAGAGCACACAAAAAACAGAGAGCTAGCAAACCATGAGGAAATATTTGCTAGCACTTTTAACAAAAAGTGTATTGGATTACAATCTCTTCCGACCCCTTTAACAGCCAATTCCCCCAGAAAACACAACATGAAAGAAGGAAAAAAGCAGTAATTTCAGTCGATAATTTGTACATTGATGGCAAACTCTACTGTGAGAAAAATATTTATTTTCTATTTTCTTCATCTCTGTTCATCTTGTCTTTGACCCATATCTACCCATTCTCATACTTATTCCACTCATGTTCCACACCTATAGAACAATGCACACGTGCCCACCCATCTACACACAAACATACCCAGACACAATGCACATATGGATGTACACAGACATGGACAAAACACAAAAACTATTCAAACAACAGACTCCCACATACAGTCACCATAAATTCGTTCATGACGTCATTGGGCTGTAACGACGCCGTCAGCTTAACGGAGCAAAGTGATGTGAACAATAAAGTTACTAAAACAACACAACATCAACGCTGCAGTAAAACCTTCACAACCTCCACTCTTCACTCAGCCAAAAAGGTTGTTAACTGCAGCATCTGCAATGCTGAGCTTTCATGGAAACACCGTAGCATCTGAAGAGGAGGCACATAATGTTGTTGCTCTGTGGATGATGAAGACTCATCTCGGTAAGCTAGTTAGCAAGCTAGCTTCACATTAAAGCCATGTTACTTCACGTTATAAGCTGTAACGTTTAGGGATCGACCGATATGTTTTTTTCCAGGCCAATCCCGATCCCGATTATTAGTAACCGATATGTGGAACCGATATACATTTGCTGTAAAATCTAATAGTAAATTAAATGACTTAGAGATCCACAGAGATTGATACATTTATTGATTGATTATTGATTTGGTTCTGTTCTTTATCTATACTCTAAATACTCTATACTCTATACTCTAAATAATTGACTTTTAAAAATATTATTTAAAAAATAATATATTCAGAACAGTAATCAAATTTAATATATTATTATAACCAACTTCAGAGCAGCAACAAAAGTAAAGTTTACAGCAGCAATGTAACAATATAAAATCAGTATCTCACTGGAAACAAATGGAGCATGTTAAATACTATATTACTGGCAAGAAAATACTGAGTAAGGGCCTGTGTCCACCAAAGTGTTCTTTACCAGCTGAAAACAACAGCTGCTCTTCTGAAAACGCTTAGCTGGGAGCACTAGGGTACGTTTTGGAGGCGCAGCATTTTTTTTGGCTCAAACCATAGACTTCGTGGCAGGATGAAATGGTGACTGCGTAGGTTCTAACCGTACTGAACGCCAGACCTCTGTCCGTGAGCAGCTGGAGGAACAAAAGCACCACCGGCAGCTGACAGCTGCAGCATCCAACTCCTGGTCCAAACACCAGTGTTGGAACGCCAACCATTTGGAGGTGTAAGAGGACTGAGTGGATGGTCGAGAGACCTAAATCCTCTAGGAGTTATCCGCAGGAGTTATCCGCTTATCGGCCAGCCCCAACTCCTGACCGGAGTTAACACGGCTGACCCGACAGCAGTTGCTGGAGGCAGGGAAACCAGGACGCCACAGGGGGTGCGCAAAGGCGTCCACCCCAAGTGGGGAGTCGTCCTGCAAGCTCAATGAAAACCACAGGGCACACTGAGCATTGTCTCGTTTAGCAAAAAGATCCACCTGTAACACACTTAACCTGAGCCAGATCTGGGCTATCAGATCAGGGTGAAGGCGCCACTTGTCTGGGTGAGGGCCCCCCCTTCACATGATGTCTGCGGCCACAACAGCAGCCGCCTGGCCAGGCTCAACAGCTGCGGCATGCACACCCCGCCCTGGCGGTTATGTAGGCTGCTACAGCCTTGGTGCGGACCAGCACCTGCGGGTTCCGCAGCAGAGGGGCAAAGTGTTGGACCACTTTCCACGCCGTGAGAAGCTCCAACACGTTAATGTGGAGAGGCATGTGTGCCTGCTACAGACCCCCCACCACCTGAGAGAGGCAGGTCCTGCCCTAGCCCATCACGGAGGCGTCTGTACAGACCAAGATATGGGATGTGGCCCTGCCCAGGGGGACCCCGACTGACAGAGAGAGGGGGTCCCGCCAGTAGGCTGGATTCAAAACCAGACAGAGGAATGGCAACCAGGCGCTGCTTCTGTCTCACTGGGTCCACATTCAGGTGGATGAACCACTACTCCTCATGTACAGGAGGTCCAGGGGGACCAACACCTGAGCCACCGACATGAGGCCTAGGAGCCTCATGACCGAAAGCGTCCTTACCACCCATAAGTAGTTACCACCACATCCTCTATCCTCTAGCCATGACGGAACATTGTACGGCCTGCATGTAAACCTTTTGTTCCTTCATGGAACTTGCGAGCTGTTTTGAAGGCATGCTCAGAGTTGCCTTTCGAACCCTTGGAGTGTACTAACTTAACTAACTAACTTAGAGTGCTCTCTCTCAAAACTATCCTGGTGCTGGCACTGACGCCAGCCAAACCAATATGTGAATTACATGCAACCTGTATGCTGTTTTCCCCTAACTGGGAAGTTGATGTTGCGCCCTAACCATGGCCCTAACCCTCCTTTTGTGCCAAAGGTTAGCGAGTGTATAGCTTCCCCAGGCTGGAGCTACTGGCTTTACACCCACCACCTTTTGCAGAGGAGAGTGGAAGGCAGCTTAATTCACTCTCTTCCGTAAGAGCCTCATGCATCTATTTGAACAGGGCTAGGGGATTTAGGAAGAGTATCTTGGGCACCTTCAAACAGAGGTAAGGCTCTGACACACCAGCACCTGTCACACTGGGTGGTCGAGGCTATAATAAATGATAAATATTCTGCTTACATGTGTGGAGTATGTGCAAGAAATACACTTGAGAATGGCAGGTAGGGCACTGGGGGCATTTATAACGGGGAATGGGCTGGACTGTACAACTCAAGATGATTGGTCTGACTCCTGACAGACGTAGTGGTATTGGAGCTTCCATGATTGGTCACAGCAGAAGGTGCTTCCCATAGTGAGATATCTCACTCAGTTTTCAGAGAACTGGAGCGTCCCTTGTAACCAAATGGTTTCTTGCGTACTGGTGAGCACAGAAACTTTTACTACTTTTAAACTACAACTAATGTGGAACAGCTAAAGCCATTTTATTGTTTCAATTTATCAACCTCCTTGTCCAGCAGGACAGTTTTTGTCTGAGTTTACCAACTGACTTCTATTATTAAGCTAAACAAAGTGTTAGTTAGTGATTTTAACCTGCACAACAATGACACCACAAATTGTGTAAATTGTGTACATTTTTATTCTGCTCATTCACTTTGCAATAATTGCAATGATTAATAATAACTATAATTATTACAAGGCTATTTATAAAAAACATTCTTACTTTACAGCATTTTTTGACACCTGTCTAAAGCTGTTGCTATACTGCACAACGTTAAGCAATTCTGACTCTAGCAGAGCCGAGGTGGTGTGGTGCACTTGGCTATCCATTCCAAACGCGTTTTTTGTGTGCAGAGTTTCAAGTTCATTGGTTTAAAGTTGAAGGAATGGAAAATTGTGGTACTTACATGAAGTAGATGGGGTATCCGCCTTCAAAATACCAGCAGTACTTTTTGGCTTCTACACACTGTAAAACAGAAAGGCAATTATTAAAAACAACTGAGACCAACAGAAGTTTAAGGCTGAGCATTCATTGGCCTGAAAGCAAACACCATTTTCTACTGAGACGAGGAACAGAGACATATTGACACATCAGCCACTTTTAGCTAGCATGGATGGCCACGACTCTCGCCACAGAAGGGTCTGGCTGGGTCTGCACTTCCTGGACCCAAGGCTGCAACGGGCCTTTAGGTGCCAAGTCCATGGATGTCCAAGAGAGAAAAGGAGATGTCACAGTAAAGCTAATGTTGGATCTCCTTAGCTCATGTGCTGATCGGTATTAGCTACCCAGTTCAATGGAAGGTCAATGAATGAGATATACCTTAGACTGTTGGCTATTTCATTACAGTTGATGAGGGAGCACATACTGTACTTTTGACTGTTAATCAGACATTTCAACTACAGGGAGATGCATACAAGCTAGTTTTGTGCAGCAAAAGCTGTTTTTGCAAGCAATATGTGTAATGTTGGAAAAAATCACCTTTATCAACATAGTACAACAACAAGAATTATATATTATTAAGCGCACAAATAATAATATTAATAATAATAATGATAATAATAATAATACACACACCTGTACAATCAACACTCTTGTCAAAGTAATTTAAGTAAAACATGCCATAATTAACCTTTAATAAACCTTTTTTGGCTTTATGTGGCTTACAACTTAAAATTTTGGAAGGACAATGATGCATAAATAGCTTTACTCAACAACAGCACATCCTGTTTGTGTTCCCTGCACTCTTGTGGCCTAGAGGGTGCACAACACGTAATATTTCAAAACCTCAACGGCTCGCAAGCTCAAAATATTTAAAGGTGCATATTCTGTCATACATGAAAACATTTTTAGAGCAGTATATCCAGCAAGGATCCCCCTGCATCCTTTGTATGTGAACCTTTTCTTTTTCCATTACTGGCTTCAGTTCACGTTGCACAGAGCACCGATAATGTCCGACTGGAGAGTGCCTTTAATTAACAGTATTTGAAATGACCTCCTGAATAAAAATACAGCCTGTTTTTGTAGTGCCATATTGAGGATTTTCAGCCTTATCATTCAGCGCCCTGCAGAGATGCGGTGCAGGATAGACTGAAAGTGTTGAGAAGAAAGAGAGAGGGAAGGTGAGACAGGAGAGGTAAGGAGCCGGTTGAAGGCGAGGGAGAGAGAGGAGAGCATGCTAAATGAAGTGAATCATATTGCAGGAACATGCCTTGCCTCAGGGTGGCAGGCAGAACTTTCCATTATACTAGTATCTAAAAGATAAAACGTTGCACTGGAGCCTGCAAATGAAAACATGCAGTTTTTAGATATGGTTACAAAATTCACGACATTCACTCATATCATGTTGTTATGCACTAAACTCTCTTAACTCATGGTGTTGATTAAAAAAAGGCACTCTGTACAGTGGAAATTAAAAGTAGCACAGTAGTAGCACTTTCTGAGAGCAAATTTGATGTTCCGTCAGCAGGTAAAAGCAGCAGTCAGTGAATCCTCAGTAACATGAACAAACCCCATACCTGTCTGCAAAGTGATATTTTACTACACTGTGGTGTCTGTGGGGATGGGATTTACATGCTGTAGCTCTGTGTTACAGTTATTTTCAGTCATATCAGATTTTTCTTGCCCCGAGAAAGTACCATATAGAAAGCAGGATGTCAGTTTATGTATTGTTGTTACAATTGCTTATTTTATGCTATTAGCATGGCTGTAGGGAATCCACTGCCACTGTCTCTGTCAGTTAGTTGGTCGGTCCAGACTGAAATATCTCAATGACTATTGGAGAGATTGAAATTAAATTTGGTACAGATTTTTATAATGATCCCCTGACCTTTCCTCTAGCGCCACCTGCAG
Organism: Micropterus salmoides; assembly: GCF_014851395.1. Lineage (NCBI taxonomy): Eukaryota > Metazoa > Chordata > Actinopteri > Centrarchiformes > Centrarchidae > Micropterus > Micropterus salmoides. Next base: position 26,775,210 of record NW_024040040.1, on the reverse strand, counting down.
GTCAAAGTTTCACTCATCCAGTAAAATTTCTCAACAGCTCTAACCTTACAGGAATACTCATTTCATTTATTGCCTATTTGTTCTTGTGAATTTTTTCATTGATCTCAATCTCCTTTCTTCCCCACCGCAGCATGGAGAAAAGGCCATTATATGGGTGGTTCTTTTCCGTAGTGATTCTCTTAGCCACGGTTTGCGTTAGCTGGCACGTGTAGTTGTCCGGCAAATGAAAATATCAACAGCCAAAATGTCCAGTGGAAAATATGCCAAATAAATAAATTACATAGCATATTAAATAGCATAATACTGTGTGACCTATTCAGACCGACCTGTCTATTATATTTTTTAGCTCTATTTAGCTTATTAACAATAATTAATTGTTAATTCAATATTGTTAAGGCTATTGGTGCTAGTTGGCCAACACATACCATAGCTTGAGGACCTGCCCACTGATACTGTCTGGCCTTGCTGCTTTCTTGGTGATCACAATAATAGTCATTTAGCTGACACTTTTATCCAAAGCGACTTACTATTCCTATATATGTCAGAGAACCCAGGTCTCCCACACCAAAGGCTTGTGTCTTATCCACTGTGGTGGCTTATCACCACCGACAAACTTGAAGGCCTTCCTGACGTCATACTGAAAGGCTGATAGGAGCGAGAGGTGCACTCACCCATCCATTAACCTCTGCTTCATCTGTTTGTGCTCATTGGCTGCCAATGGCCTCAAAATGAGCATAAAAGTTGTTCAGCACACTAGCTAGAGACTCATCAGTACTTGATAAGGAGGGTTGGGCTTGTAATCTGTCATAGTTCTTAGACTTTGCCACATGCTTCCGGAATTGTAGTTCTTTCTTCCTGTTGTCCCTTAACTGCTCCTCGTCCTTTGTGGGTTGCTGCTTTATAATCGTCCCTACTTTCAGATTTCATCCCTAAGTTGTAGGCTGCAGTACATGTGTTTAACTGAGTATAGTTGCTTCTGTTGCTTAACAAAATTAAATCCACCACAGACTCAGTGAGTCTGTTGATGTCATCCGTGACATCGATGGTGGTGTCCTGGAACGTGCTCCAGACTGCATCATGCAATCAGGCCCTCTGATCAGCCTGATCATTTCCTGAACTCTCTCGTCACTGGGGGCCTGCATCATAGTTTGTTTACATCAGCAAGATGGCTGCATGGTTGCTCTTCCTAAACGCAATTAGCCATTTTTGAATGGCATGCGCCAGTGACTTAGGGTATTTATTCCCCATGTGCGCCACATGAAAGTCAGGCATAAACTTCTTAAGGTAAGGCTGACTGAAGTCTCCAGCAACAATGAGCGAAGCATTAGGATACCTGGTCTGTGAGCACTTCAAGTATTTGCAAAGATGTGACAGGGCAAAATCTGTGCACACCTGGGGTGCAATGTAGACATCTGTGATAATGACCGATGTAAATTCCTCTGTTCTGTCAGATCTGTATACAGAAAAGAGTCATCTGGTTGAATGGCGCTGTCAGGTATTCCAGGATTAAGCCAAGTTTCAGTGAAACTAAGGACATCACAGTTCCTGATATCTCACTGGAACCTGATGCAGGCATAGAGGTTGTCCAGTTTCTTATCCAACGCCTGTACAATGGCTTGCAGGATCCTTTGGCAGAAAAGATTCATCTGGTTTGGATCACAGTCAATGTTTAATCCCTCCACCTTTTAAAATGTTTAATGTTAGAATAATAATATATTTATAGGTTACACTTTATTTGGATAGTCACCCTACAGATTACAGTAAGAATGGTCTCCATGGTGGTTAGTTTCTAATTAGTTAATGCTAAGTACTAACTCATCAATAATCATAACCACTCACGCATAACAACCAGTTCCACTTTTCGAAGGTTTGCTGTTGCACGTCAACCTCTATTTAATGTCCTACCCCATCCAGGCTGTGATTGGTTGGTTCACAAAAAGTGACAGAGACGAGCAACTTTATAAAAAGTTGAACAAGCGTGAACAAAAGGCACCCAATCTCTGTCACCCGAGAATGGGAACTGGTCAGTAGCCTTCTGGTTAATGTAGTTTATTTAGGGCCATATGAACCGCCCAGAGAACCTGATGTGGAGAAAAGAGAACCAGCAGCTTGTGAGAAGTGCCCCTACGCAAGAAAAACTCATGGTACACCAAAGAGTACAGTCATGTGAACATAACTCAACAGTGTAAGAGGCCCTGAGTGACAGCTGGTTAGCCTTCCAGACTATGGGAGGTAACTCCGGTGTTATCAGAGAATCACTAAGCTTGGTTTTATTTTTGTTGGCCAATGTTTGTATTATCATTTTTTTTTGTTTGTTTGCTTGCTGGGATCCAGAAGATAAGTTTTATAGTATGCTTTGTGTTTCTTGTTGCCTGTTGGTACCTTTGAAAAACTTGGTTGTTAGTGATTGTTAGGAAAGATTGAGTGATTGTCATGTACTCAAAGACATGGGTCCTTTGTGCATGCAAATATGCATGTAATTTTTTTGTATGAATATATTGAACATTGAATGATAACATAATTTACATTAAATGATGTCTAAATGAGCTTAATGTTAATCCTTCATTTATTGCATACATTTCAAAAGTGGCCACAGTGGCAGGCATCCCTGACACTGTGTGGAGAGGAGAGCAGCAGGGTGTTATGCCAGGTCAAGCTGGATTGCTGGCTCACAACATGGCAACACAATAGGTTATTTGTCAGGCTTCTGGTGGAGGATGGGTCCATTCTGTGACACTGAGAGTAAACAGCAGAAACAGACACACAGGGAGAGACAGAAAGAAAGATGGCAGGGGAGATGTTAACAAGGTAGAGCTGCAGCAAAAAAAAGCATCCCATCCCCTTTTAAACCCACTCAGTTTAATTCCATTCAATTCAGCTTTATTGGCATGAATGCATAGAACAATATTGCCAAAGCTTAAAATATAATACAAAAACAATTAATTTCATACAGTTAAATAAATAAAACAGTAAAAGTGTGTGTATATATATATATATTATATATACTATATTAATAAACAAAAAATATCAGTATCAAAGAAAAAGAAAAATCAAGTATCAAATGTATAAAACAAATAAACCCACGAAGTATTTATGCTTCATTTATGCTATTTATGTTCCTTTTTCCAAGGAACAATTACTAAAATAACAAATAATGAAAATAATAATCATTTGAAAATTTTACTGTATTTATTTATCCATCTAGTCTGAGTTTCCACTGGTTGTCCTCAGTTTTTGGCATCATGGACTCTATTTGTCCGGACTGTGTTGTGCTATCACTGTGGTCACTGGTGGGAAATCTCATCACACAGAGGAAGTGCGTAATCAGATCTTCACAGAGTTATACACTGTCATCTGAGGAACAGTGAGCCACTCCATTGTAAGTCTCTCTTCTCTTCTGTCTTATTTTAAATCACAGAGTAGCTGATTGCAAGTATTTAAAACTACAGCCATGCTCTGTGAGGCTGTACCAAACCAGTGCTTTGAGCTAAATGCTTCTAATTAGCACTAAACACAAAGTAAAGTGAGGCTGATGGGAATGTCAATAGTTGTACAACTTGCTTGTCCTGCAAAATAAAAAAACATGTGATCACCAAAGTCAGTAGAATAAATTCTTTGGGGACCATTAATACATATGTACCAAACGTATTGCCAATGCATGTATGTGATTTTAAATCCTTGACCTGTTGTTTTTAGTGCTAGCAACAGCCATTAGGATTCACCCTCAGGGGAACATGAACGAATGTACCAAATTACAGGGGAATCTATTTTATATATTTTAACAGTCAACCTTTTTTGTTGCTGGAGGAAACACTGGGGAATCACCAAAGTCATCCTATACATATACAGATACATCCTCTGGGGACCATAGATATCTGTACCAAACATCCAGAGAATCCATCCAATGGCTGTGAAGATATTTCACTAAAAAGGTGCACTAGAAAGAAAGGTCAGGGGATCACCTTAAAATAAATCAGCTGGAATGTCTGTACCCAATGTCATGGCAAGTCATCCAACAGCTGTTGAGATATTTCAGTCTGGACCAAAGTGGTGCACCACTTGACCAACACTGCCATCCAAATTAGAAGGGTTCATCCTCTTGAAAACATATATGTACTCAGTAAACTACCGTGATGTCACTAGAGAGACTATAAGGATACATCGGCTGGGAGTTGTGAATAACCACAACAAATGTAATGTTTTTTGAGACCTTGGGTATACAGAGGGTTAAGCAAAGCTTGAGACAGGATGTGACATAACCTTCATGCAAGTACCATCCATTTATCAGCCTTCCTCTCTGGCTGCAAGTCAATGCTGTTGCTGATCTCAATGCTACTGAAGCAGATCTTATGAACAGCCCAGGCTCTGATATGAACACTCTTGATCCTCCCTCTAAATCCTTCTAACAGCTTTAATTCAGTTAAAGTTTATTTATATATTGTCAGTTCATAAGACCGAGCTTTAGGCCTCTCACATTCAGGGCATTAGCTTTGATATGACTCAGTTAGGGTTAGGGTCACCTCTGGCAGGATGGATATGAGTGTAGACGAGATAAATGAGGACTATTTCATAAGCATACCATGTAAAGTACATGCATAGAAACAGGACAATACTGCAATGCTAATATATAATATAAAAAATATATGTCTGATATAGAAAAACAAACCGTAGCTAGAATAACAAAACTCCTTTACCTTGTTGATAATAATTTACATTAGTTTGGACCTAACTCTTATCCCGTCCCCAGCACTCTGCTAATGGTTCACTGTCTTCTTTAATTACAGCCCAGTGAAGGCATGGACAGCGGAGGGAAATGTCTCTCTGCGCTCCTGCGGGACAAACATGACATTACGCAACCAGAGAATGTGTTTTCCTGCTTTAACAGCTGCTCAGATGGGTTTTGGCTAGAGGATGTAGGTTGGGTGTGGGGGGAGGTTGAATAGTTCAAATGGTTCTACACTGCGCATTAAAGCTTTAGAAGTGAGAGTGTGTGTGTGGTGATCAGGATGTGTGTCGTCTTTGAAGCTGCAGGATGCTGTAGATAAGAAGGTTAAAGGAAAATAAAGAAAAGTCAAACATCACTGAACAATGCAGTGCTCCAGATGCACGGCCTTTGGAGTTCATTTGAATTTATCTAGCTTGTAGTGTGTTGCAAACCCTTTCTAATCGGACATTTGGATCATACTGTCCACAAAACATGCAAATGGTATCCTGAATTTCAAGGCAGTTTAGCCTTTCATTATGGTCCAAACGATGCCCCACCCTGCCAGGATTGAACTATAAACTCTATAAACCTTTGAATAAAACCCTATGCATCCATCCATGCACCTCTCCCCCTCCTTCCTGTCTTATTGATCTCTGCTGACCACACAGATGCCTCTGCCATTAGCAGGCAACCGGCCAACAAGCATCATCTGATGGTCAGTGTGTGTTTGGCCTGAAGTGGAAACAACCATTAGGAGGAAACAGAGCTGTGGGGCGCCTGTGCTTCTTGCATCATGTACAACAAGTATTGTACATCTGAATCTACTGGTCTACTTGTATGTATCAGTGGCTGACTGGTAAACTCACTGCCACCACTGTAATATAAAATATTTTACTTTTAAACTTATTTGTGCACAGCTTTTGCCAATAAATATAACCAGTATCCTGTGTCATCAAAATGGCACTAAAATAAAGGTCACAATCTAATATCAACTATTTAATGAAACTTTTAATGAAAAGACGGCTAGACATCTTTTCACTTGCAAATTACCAAAACCACATAAATGAGCTGTGCTGCTGTATGCTGCTTCAACAATAAACTTAACAGAATAAGAAATGGAAAGCAATATGGAAGATTTAAAATGTCAAAATAAAGACAAATAAAAAAAGTAAATAAAGTGAATTTTTATATGTATTTCTGTTATGCATGCTAATAACTGTGTAATAATTAAATAATAACCTATGTTAAAAGGAGATTTATTTGGCTTGTTGTCTTTAATAACTAAATGAATAGTTTTTTTCATTGTGATGCCACGTTAAAATCAAAATCACAGAACACACTGTGAAAAGGCTTGTTAAGATTTCTGTGTTGTCCAGAAGAGACCTGTCATTGCTAAAAACAAAGCACTTTGTAAAATAATATATATTATTATTTTCATGATTGTTTTTGCCTGTTTATCAGAATCCACATTTAGGCTGCTTTTTGCTAATCGGCTTTTCAAGTTATTGTCCAAGTTACCTCTGAATTGTAGCCTACTGGTTTTTGCTCCAGATCTGGCAGTTACAATGTTGTAGTAATATTTTTAATGATGAGCAAGGTATCCTGACATGCTGATTTGATCAAGTTCTAAATGTCTAGTAACATCAGATTGCTTGGTCTACTTTTATAATTTTATTTCCATATACACTGGGCCGATGGTGAACGATACCAAAATCAGCCTGCAGATCTCTTGCCTGCTCAGGACTCTCCAAATGTTTCCTGGTGGACGTTCCACTTTTCATGTTTGAGATATCTAATAGATAAAGCAGTTCATCTGATTGCAGTGCATGGAATCCCTGATTGAAAGTTTGTTGATTTTGTTCATCAGACATACATTTTCCCATCTAGACAGTTGAGGTCGGACTAAAGTGGTATGTTACTGTTATTTTTCCCAGAGCCTGTGTCAGAACCACTTTCACACTAGTGTTTCACACATTCATATAAACAACTTTCATCTGCCAGAGGGTGCGATTGCCAACTGTGATCAACCCAAACCTCCCTGCTTTCACTGACAGTGAAAGTTTGTCTGCCACCACAGTGTAACATACATAAATCAGCCAGGGGATTAGTCTGTAGAGAGAAGGTCCTGTCATCATTTCCAGTCTAGCTGCTATTCCACTGGGTTCTGTAACTCTGTGTAATCCCTAATTGAGTGTTTCTTCCATCATTCTTTATAAGAGGTTATTTTTTCCAAAATAAATAAGTATTTAAAACCTTTGTGATTGTGACAAAGTCAAACAAGCATTAAACTGTCAACATTAAAAATGACTTGAAATGATTTGTTGTGATTCAATTTCAAAGCAGGCAGACAAACAGCAGGGAACAAACCTTGATCTTACTGATGTGATAATAAAATCATATTGTAAATATAGGCACAGGACATTGACTGTTTATTATCCAGATGACACACAACAGTCTTGCGGTAGCAAGGAGGGTTACAGTGGCCTGACTTACTACTGTTAGTCCTTTCAACACTACAAACACCACGCTAAGACATTAACATACAGTATGTTAACCAAAACCACACACACTGTTATCGTCACACACCCAGACCTGTTCATCAGGAAATAGTGGGCAAAAAATTGATTCTTAGATGCATCATGATGCTTACGTGGAAGATTCTGACACGATTAACAAATGTCAAAAAACTGATTATTTATGTTAATTGATAACGTAATGTTGACGGAAAGCAAAAGGCGGAACTGGCGTAAGTGCAGCGCCGAGACCATCTGTGGTGCGCACACAACAGAGACCAGTGTTCCCCCTGTATTCGACACACTACCAGTGCAGAATGAATAACCTCCCTTCTTAAATGTCACACAATCATTAATATCAATGTGCAAATGATGATTTTAACTCGCACACTGTGTGAGCATGGTGACACTCAACGCTTGGCAGCTCTCTGTGTATCCTGAGTGTGAGGCCGAGCAACAGAGAGAGAGCGAGCAGCAGAACATGACGGTGAAAGTTAGCAGAGAAAAATATTAGCAGTAAGTTTCAGTCTGGTAGTAAACGTGCAGTGTAGGTCACAGTGTGTCCATTAATAAAAGTCTGTTGTTTCCACAACTGTTGGAAAAGTGAAGGCAGTTAGCGCTAGCTAACATCTCCCCTGTTCAGCACATTTTGGGCTGTTATGTAACATTAGTTAAATTTGTAACAATTTGTAACTTACTTACTTGTCAAGGGTTGAGAACATTAGGTACAAGCTTAGACTAAACTGGTGTACAGCTCTGTCCTGTATACATACTGTTAGGGTTGGGCGATGTCTACAAAATTTTCATCGGGTGCGCAGGTGCCCGGGCACGCACGCGGGGGCAGCAGTCGTTTTATGTGCATGTGTGCTAGCACAGACTTCAAGACTATTAACTTACATTACAAGTCGCAGTGGATATGCACAGACTAGGTAAAGCAGCAGTGAACACACAGAGTGCAGATGTTGGTTTCAGTTGTTTGATTGATGCGTCATTAATAAGCCAACGTGCGACTCACCTGCTGCCGTGATAATGGATCGCGGGTGTGATGTCTGTCAGCCATCGCCGATGGATCGTCTATCGGCCCAACCCTACATATTGTACATCTTGATAATTATATTTCAGTTTTCAGAGGAGTCTGACAACCATGGAGCTGAGGTTAATGCAAACTAGTCCTTTTAAGCTAATTAGGAGATGTTTCTTTTGGATTTTACTGCACAAATGTAATGCTTAGTAATTATCCAAAGATCCTGTATAGAAAAGATGCATCAATAATCATTTTATAATTGCATCGCATCCCTCTGAATCGAAATGTGAGGTGACCAGAGATTCCCACCCCTAGTGGTTTCCTCTCCTTTGTTTGTTCCTGGTTGTTGGTTCCTACATGCCACAAGCCGCAATACACCAATAACAGCAGAGATTTCTATGGTGAGTGTTTTCACTCATCACTGTGAGTGATCAGTGTTTTAAAAAAGCTGCGCCCAAGTTTCAAATGTTAAAAAAAAAGAATCGGCCCGTGCCGAGTGTCCAGATACCATGGTCCTCACTTCCAACGTCCTCCACTGGTTTCCGCATCATAATTGCACACAATATTTGCACACACACACACACACACACACACACACACACAGACAGTGTAAAAATGTATGTAATAAATTCACTTTCCTGATAGGGGTGGGAATCTCTGGGCACCTCACGATTCGATTATGATTCAGAGGGTTGCGATGCGATTATAAAACGATTATTGACGCATCTTGATGCATCATTTTTTTCTATACAGGATCTCTGGATAATTACTAAGCATTAAATGTGTGCATTAAAATCCAAAAGAAACAAACAACTGCTAATATTTTTCTCTGATAACTTTCACCGTCATGTTCTGCTGCTCGCTCTCTCTCATTTGCTAGGCCTCACACTCAGGATACACAGAGAGCTGCCAAGCATTGAGTGTCACCATGATCGCACAGTGTGCGAGTTAAAATCATTTAAGTAGCGAGGTTATTCATTCCACACCGGTGGTGTGTCGAATACAGGGGGAACACTGGTCTCTGTTGTGTGCGCACCACAGACGGTCTGGGCGCTGCACTTCCGCCAGTTCCGCCTTTTGCTTTCTGTCAACATTATGTTATCAATTAACATAAATAATAGATTTGACATTTGTTAATCAAGTCAGAATCTTCCACGTCCGCATCGCGATGCATCTAAGAATCGATGTTTTCTCCCACACCTAGAAACCACCAATAAACATATGGAGATTCTGACAGAAATTTGTGCAACAACATGATATTTGACTTGAAGAAAACAACATATCTGATCCCAGAAGCTCTGCTCAAAACCTTCATGCACTCCAGGTGCAGACTGCCCTCAAATAGTGCAAACAACATTCCATCACGTTCACAGTCTCAGTAACCACACTGAGAAAGAGCCCCGGTCCTCGCATAGGAAGTTAAAGGAACATCCTGTATCCCATCATGAAAGAACATCAAATGAAAAATAAAAGAGCATATATAATGGAGGACAAACTGCATAAATGTCCCGCAACTCTACGACACAACATGGCTATTCTAAGCAGCATTACACAAAAGACTCTCCAATGAATCCTCTTTCAACAACAAAAGTCCTTCTGAAGAACTCCATCAGAACCCAAGAGCAGAGACACACAAACACAACACAGACCATCCCTACATGTTTTCTCCCTCCCCCTCTATGCTATGGTCAGTCGTCCCAGTTGTGATTTTTTGTTACCGTCTCCTTGTCTCATGTCTCTGTTTTCAGTATCTCTTTATCCTTTACTACCCACCCAGATATCTACCATATTTACACATTCAAACACATAACTCATTCCTAATCCTGATCCCATTATTTTCTTTTTTTTATGGAACATTCATGGCATTTGCTCACAGAGAAAAAAAATACGTCATTAATCATCTACTCAAATTGAAAGCAGACAAGTCTACAACAAGAAACTCACCTAAATAATTCACAACAACAAATCCTAACAGTCTATTTTACCACCTACAATAATGAACAAAAAGGTGTCTCCATTCTGATCCATAAAATAATACACTTTACTCACTCAACACAATATTAGACCCAGAAAGAAGAGTTGCTTTAATAAACAAAACATTTACAATTGAGATCCTTGATGGCCCAAACAATGCTGACCCTTCATTCTTTCACACCTTTTTCTCACAAATAACCAACCACACCTCTAACTCAATAACCATTACCAGAGTTGATTTCAACACTGTAATCAACTGATCATCACAGTCAGGTAATTCAAGACTTTCTCAGTCCTCAACAGCAATAAAGTAGTGCATGGTTGATCGCTCTTGACGATAATGTACAAAATAATTACTTGGACTTTGTTTAAAGGAGACCTATTATGCTTTTCCATATTTTATGACTTATCTACAATGTTACAATGTTGGATGTTCATGTTAACAGTATGTCCCATACATTCATTTATTTGTGGCGGCCAGCCACAATATCAATGCTGACCGCCACAGATTGATTTTCAATTTTTTTTACTAGGCCTACTAAAATCGTATTTGATTGCAGAGCGCCGTAGCGCATTCGCGCAGCACATCTTCTCGCTCGTCCCTCTCTCTGTCTCGCTCTCTCTCCCTCATGAACACAGCTGCATAAATCTGTCCAACACAACACTGTCAATGTTGGAAACCCGGCTTAAAAAAGTTATTAGCAAGCATGTAAGGAGCCTAGCTAATAAGCAGAGCTAAGTTTTTGTTGCTAGCACGCTGTACATAGGTGGTAGTCAATATCGACAGCACGCGCACTGTGTTAAACATGGCCAAAGCTTCAAATAATGAGGTTAAAGTATTTAAAGCAAATCCCAGTGAGCAAAAACCTCAGATTTCCTCCTGTTCTGAATGCTCTGTTTTCAACTGCTTTTTCTGCCAACGGCTCCACTCAGCAACAACAACAGCCTGGTAATCAGAAGACAGTGGGCTTAAAGAGACAGGAGCACCCACAGCTTGTTTCAGACAGGCTGAAATGAAGGCCTGCATGAAGGGCCAGTATAAGTATAAATTTTTTGAACTTTGAATCATGCAAAGCTGTTATACAGGAGTCACAGAACTACAATATAGGACTGGAAAAGCAGTATAATAGGTCTCCTTAAATATAATCACATTGAACCATCCTCCATTCTCAACTCTTATTCTCATTTCCTGTGTGAAGTCTATGGCTGTGCCTCAGATGTGCATCCCAGCCTTAAGTAGTGTTCTGGCCGACACTCCAGGTTGAGTAGTGGCAGTAATACACATGATGGTGCCTTACAGTGTTGCAACACAGCAGCTTTCTCACATACACCATAATTACAATGCTAATTAGAAATCATGCACCTGCAACACTCAATCTGAAGACTGAAGCATTAGTTACATCCCACCTTACATGGTGCTGGCGCCGTTGAGCCCCAACATATTACGGCGGGGGAAATTACTTGACTCGCGACAGCCCTACTTAATAATACAGACAAAAAATTCTCCAACAACCATGAACACAATATTAAATCTATAAAATCAGTTTACATTAAATAGAAATCACTCATAATGACAGTAAGGAATTCAGCCGGGAATTATACACGATCTCCTCAAGCCACACATGATCCTTTCTGAACTTTTTAGAGCAATCTGTTTTCCCCTGAAAATAATCCAACCTAACAACTATTAACTGGTTTCTAGATAATCTGCTTTTAGTGCAAAGATCCACAGATCAATTAGAAATGTTAACACTTTCTGACTACACCATGCTCTCACACAACTGCCTAATAACAAAGCATACAGGATGACATTCCACCGACAACATCTGCAGACTCAACATGTCACAACGCAACAAAGATACAGAGACGCAGAGAAATCATTTGATAAAGTGTACTGGATTTTCCTTCTGACTGTACCAAATCTCGGTTTGGCAGAGTCGTTCATTCGCTGGTTAAAAAGAGCACACAGTACATCAGTGGCCACTGCACAAGCGTGCCAGACAGGTATGCCCACTCTCTGCCTTGCTTTTTGCCATTTCCATTAAACCGCTTGCTTGTGCCATACAACAGAGCCATGAAATAAAAAGGAATTTATGCCACAAACATAGAACATAATATCTTAATCTATTTCCAAAATCCATAAAACTCGCAACAGGAAGTACTCAATGTTATTCTCACAAATCTCAGACTACACCATAAACTGGTCCAAATCCACTATTCTTCCAATGTCAATGAACTCACGGTATCAACAACTCCTCCAGACTGTAAGAGTTAATTCAGCTCACCCCACTATTTGAAAAACCCGGATCATATGTCTTGGGTTAAATTAGAACAAGCAGAATGCAGCAAGAACACAGAAAGCTCTGTTTACCCTTCATTGGCTCAAACAACAAACATCACAATTGCTTCAAAAGCAGGTGAAAAACTCTCAAACTAGCAAATGACTTGACTTCTGGCACATACACCCCTCTCTGACTTCAGCTCAACTTTATCACATGCCAACAAAAGGAATCACACATATTCAACACTGATTTTAAAACAACTAATTTATCTCATTTAAAGACCTGATGCAGAGGCATGGGATCAGAGGGAGAAACTTTCTCCCATACTCACAAAATAATCCACTCCAACCACCCCATCCAGCAGGACAGATTATATAAATATACAGATTAATTATATATCAGATATTCTGCGTCCACCAAAATTCTTTCAAACTTACATAAATTAATCTCCAGTACAGATAACAGGATCCACCTGCCGACTGCTAAATGGAAAAGAGGTTTATCTATCCCCTGTGACACCAGCCTCGGAACACAGGTCTGCAGAAAATAATTTCAAATGACAAAGCATACAAATCTACAACTAATCCAGTATAAAAGCCTTCATAGAACACACATTGCTCAAAACAAACACATAAAATGTCTCTCAAACACAGAGAATGTTCACAATGCACTCTAGGCAACACTATTAAAGTCAAGTCAAATTTATTTATAAAGCACATTTAAAAACAACCAGAGTTGACCTGCTGAACACAGTTATACAGTAGAAGCCATAAAAATTAAAACCAGATAAACACAACTACGTATCGTAACACTTCTGGGTTAAGATCACGCTTAAACTCTCCGCAGTAATGGGTTGCAGCATTCCCCTCTCGCCCTCATTATGCATACTCATCCTCAGTGGAACTTCCACCAAAACACACACTGCTTGCCCAAGCTATTGCCAAGACAGTAACCCTTTCAAACTGGAAAACTAAACAAACAACAAGCATCAGTCATTGGTCAGTTTTCTTACTTAATTTATCAATAATCTAAATCTTAATTTAATTCTCAATTTTGTCCCTTAGAAAATGCCCTACACCACAAACCCACTCATATCTCTATTCCCAGGCAGACCCGTACAGTTCACTACCTCTCACATCTTCTCCCTCAACACCTCATCCATTTACACCCTGCTCACTCACAAAGCTAATTATCTACCCCCTCCTTTCTTTCCTAAGCCCTTTCTCTAATTTATTATATGCATGCATTATCTTTTTACTCTGTCTCTCTCTTGTTGATGTTATCATTATAACATAGTCATTAGTATAGAAATACCTATCATGAAAGCTATTACACACGCCATTATTGACAGAAAAATTAGATTATTATATAGACTATTATGTAAGCTGGAGTGAGTGAGGGACTTTTACATAGAAATGAAGGTCAGTTACGTTCAAGCCAAACCACACAATGCTAATTAAGCTTCTCATTGCCAGGTAAATCTCCCAGCATTCACAGTAGAGCTGGCCTGAATGTCATTTTTTGAGCTTGGAAGCTTCGACAGTAATTAACAGTGAATAATCAAAGCTTCGACGGCGCCGCGCGAGGGAGGACAACAAACGGACAACAGCGGTAACTGACGAGAGAGTAAAAGAGAGAGAGCGCTTAGTTTCTTTATTTACATGTAGGCTATATAACAACAGCACGTTATTATTACCAAAAGTTTGTGTTGAACTTTTCCCGCAGCTTGGCTAGTAGTGCCAAGTGCAGGACTAAGAGAGGAGACTGGAGTTAGAGTGATCGAAATTGAGCCGGGGAAGAGCGAGGCAGACTGGAAGCCCGTAGCTGAGAGTCCAGAGGGTGAAAGGCTGAGTTGAGCAGGTCCAGAACAGATCTCGGGAACATATTAACCGGGCAGAGGTCCAGAGAGAGCAGACAGAATGAGCACCGTTTCCGGTAGCAGAAAGTAACAACACGTTATTATTTAACTTTTTTATAGCCTACTAAATGTTCTTAAACCCCATAACTGCCATCACTCAGTTTAAAGAGCGGCTTTATTTTGTTTTTCCTTTGATGTGAACTGGAGTGCTAAAAATTTAAAATCAAATGTGTATCCAATGATCGAATATTCGTGTACAGTCCTAATTCACAGTATAGTGGAGTTTTTAAATCTGGTTTCTGAGGTGACATTTCCGTGCTTGCCCACAGGTAATGATGCGTTTATATCAACCAGAAATGATTGGTTTGCCAGAGCTTAATGGGGGGAGCAACCCAGAGCCATGTGGAAAGCTCATGACCCGCCATTGCTGTGAAAAAAAGCCCACTGAATGTTAATCATTGAGAATTGTTTACTGGTAATTATGGTTGTATGGTTTGTGTTAATATGCTTTGGCACCGTTGTGCTGTATGAAGTCATGCCAGTAAATCCACTCTAACTGAAACTGGAGAGATGACCCAGCTCTGTCTCAGCATAGCTCAGGAGCAGCAGTAGTGACGGAGGAGCTACAGCAGCTAGAAGTATGGCAGAGCCTGTGGTGGAAAAACCAAGAAAAGTTTCTGATGCTCCGGATAAAAAAGATATTGTGGTTCAGAGGAAGGATCACAGTCACAAAAAGAAAGCGATGGACTCAAAACTAGCAATCGAGGCATGGGTGCACCAAAAGGCGAAATTACTACTTCTGTCAATGGAGTCTGGTGGCTTTGACAAGAGCGATTTAGTGACTGTTTCAGCTTAAAAGGATCTTACTCTTTAACACAGGGTCCCTCTCTGCAGGGATCCTTTCCACAACGTCAGACACTAATAACTAATAACAAGCTGAGCCTGTCAGTGGCACAAACAAGCACTTCAGTGGACGTACTTTGACGGGGTGAAACTGCCTGCAAGGATTAAGTTGTAGCCCTGTTTTGCTGCTGCTGCGGCGCACTCGCTCAATACTGGACCAGTTTCAAAAAAAGTTGTTCCAGTTAGTCACACAGACACAAAAACATGGGAAAAATACCGTAGCTACCCTTTAATATATCTCTTTGTATCAGTTGGCATAAAAAAACTTCTCTCTTGGCCATACAGAAATAACAAAAGTGCTAGGTGTTTTTAAAACTACAGCAGGGGTACTGTTTTGTTCTCTCCTTGGAAGTAGTTTCTTGTGAAAGACATATGGCTCAACATATTGGCTCGTGCTGACTAATTTTACTTTGTATTTTCTATATTAATTACACTAACATAAGGCAACCAACTCTAATTAACTAATGCATGCAGGATATGCTGGCTAATGTCGAAGTAATGTTTTGCTATAAACAGTAAGATAAAGTACCCCTATACTGTACCTCACCAAAAAGCATTTCCAAAAACTACAATACAATCAATGACAACAAAACCATACTAGAACATGAAGACTATTTTCATAGACCTGAGAAGCAGACATGAAACATGAAGAGGTCAAAAACATAGACTACTTGTCATATGAATGGGGGCTGCAGATCTTAAGTAATATCCCTAAGCCAGTCTGGTAGTATTAAAGGAGGAAATACTGGTTGTCTATTACCCTGAAAGGCCTGAGAAATAGTGTTGTGAATTATTTTGGAGCATTATAGCCTAAATTGTTATCATTAATTACTAGAGCAATGGTGGTCGACATTGTCATCATTTAAAGTGTTATTTTATAGTGTAAAGTTAGGATCACAGTGTTAAAACTCTATAGCTGTGTGTGCTCCTTTTTGTATCTAACTGCCCAGGCTCAGCAGTAGCACGTGTGTGTGTGTAAGCAAGCTTGTGTGCTTTGGGAGAAAAGGGAGGGAGCACAGTGAGGCAGCATCAAAAACACTTGCAAAGGAAAATATAGAGGCAGATTTTGTGAAAATTGTATTACAAAACATACATCAATATAGTCCGTCACAGTAAGAATGTCCTGTTTCTAGCACAGAGCACAAACAACACCAATTTATTCCATAAAAGACAGGTTATGGAAGAAATGGCATGATCAAGCAGAGGGCATGCAAAGGACACAGAGAGGAGGAGCAGGCAGTCAGGGAATTTCCCACCAAATGCTTGGGCACTTGAAAATCTTGGACTTGCCCAGACTCAGGTGCAGGAGGAAAGAGAGCCAAGAGATGATGTGAAGCCAAGAAACAGAGCTATAAAAGGAGGTCCAAAAGGAGGTGAAAGTCAGTCGTTACATGGTTTTCATGTCGACTCGGGTCTCTGTTCTGGTAACAGAATGGGGCTCTATTTTGCACCGTTCTCTGACACACTCCGGTGGAACTTTAGTTTTCTAATTGGTGTCTGTTTTTGTTGATAATAAAAATGTTGGTAAAAGTTCAAGCTTTCTTATCTGGCCCTAGTTCAGTTGTGTGGGCTTTATGTAACATGATATATTTCAAATAATTTCATCATCCTGCGTCATGAAACACAAAAAAGACCAAAAGCTTCTCCAATTAATCCAACATCTGTCTAAAATGAGGTTTTATGCAGTACATAGAAACTGTTTATTAAACTTCTAACTCACTGTTCAAATGTTGTTCAGATGTTTTTCTGTTGTTTTGTTCTTGTCGTTCTGTCTGTGTGTTTGGCAACATGAATGTCTTTGCCGGAGTTGACCAGTCAGCAACATTTGATAATTTCTGATTGATGCCATGAAATGACCACAATTCTAATTTCCCTGTTGGTAATTATGACCGATGTGCAGTAAATAATATGGTCCTGAAAACCTCCAGCCATAGGCCATCATTAGAGGTAATGTAACCCTGACTTTGAACATGCACACTATTTACCCCATATTGCCAACTCATCATCATAAAAATAAAGCTCAACACTAAATAGCTATTCAGTTCAGAGTGAAAATCAAGTCAAATCTATACATCAAAACACAATCAAAAAGTTCAAACCCACCAAAAGCATCCAAGTTGCAGAAACAACAGTAGATGAAATGAATTACTTTGTATTTACATCAAAATCAAGATTTGAATATGACTACAATTTTCAAATCACAAGAGCAGTGTTAATTATAGCTTACGTAATTGTCATCATCTTAACAAGCTGTGGGAGGTGCAGGGTTTAGTCAGTGGGCGCTGGTTTTAGACAGCAGCTGTACTGACAACTGTTTACTCAGCTGTAGCTAATCAACGCTAATTTAGTGAGTTGGCGGTTGCTGGGCTAATGTGTGCTGCGTTCCAGGCAACTCGGAACTGGGAAATTTCCGACCTCCAACTAGCAAAATTACTATAGAACGCCTCTTGAAGTCGGATTTCCTACTTGAACTCGTGGAGAAAAAATATGTACCCCGACTTCACGAGTAGCAGCAGAATGACGTCACACAACAATGGCAGCTCCCATGGAAGCACACATTGTAAATGGTAAACCATAAACTAAAAGGCAAAGTAAAGTATTAAATAAAAAAAAACATATAGTATCAAATAGTAAAACTGATATTGATATTTTGTCATTGTTATTAGGTAGCGGGTTACAGTAAAGTCATCTTCTCTACCCAAAAATTACTCAGGAAAATGTTAAAAATGCCCAGAAATGTGAAAACATTTGGAAATATAGCCAACACCTTTTGCTGACTTTTGTAGCTATTAGGACACACGGTTAACGAGTGGCCATCCTTTTAATTAACACCAAGTGCATGGCTGAGGGTTTAACTGTGCATAAACTTGCCAAAGAAACGTTTATCATGGTCAGCCATGTTTATCGTTTATAATTGGCACCATGCACCACTATGCACCTGAAACAGTTTGAGGTCGGATGTCAGATATTTCAACTTGGATGTTTCCCAATTCCGAACAGTCTGGAATGCGGCATTAGTTTTCAGTTACGTGACATGCGCGGTGACCTGGAGGACAAAACGACAGACCAACACCATGACTCCCCCGTAGAGACGCCACAAAAGCAGTCAAATTTTATTTGGATCACCTTTCAACTTAAGAAAAAGAAAGATATGAACAAACTGCAAGTGTTGGGCATATCCGATCCATAAAACGTTACAGCATCCGCTGCCACATTTCTATCGTTATAAACCACCAGGTCCCGCTCGTTATTGTTTACTTTTACCTTCTGGGGCCTCACCTAACTCAGCCCAGGCTTGTCTACTCCTCAATCAGTGCATCTGAAAGCACAAACCATCCAGCATTTTGGCAATGCAAAAAGTAACTAACTCAAAGTAGCACTGTATCACTTGCATATTGGTAGGCAGCGGAAAATAATGTCTTTTTTGCCCACCAAGGGAGAATTTTCCTTGTAATGTGATGTCAGGTGAAAACTATGAATACCTTACTGTCTGGCCTTACCGCAGGGGCATTATGGAGTTTTCAGCGGCCACTAGCGTTGCGGTTCTAAGATTGCAACCAGGTGTGTGCTCGTACGCGTGCTCGCTTGAACTCATGAGCGAGCATAATCCGAAACACAACCAGTTTCATACTGAAATACAATGAACGCAGGAACACCAGCATGCTGGCTGTGGCTTTTCTCCAGACATGTTCAGGCTCTGTTACTTCGATGTTCCCGTCTCAGAGGCACCGTACCTTTCATTCAGCGCAGCGAGCCGCATATTTGCACAATCCTCCCGAAAAAAGGCAGAGTGACAGCGACTATAGACAGACAGAGCTGGAAACTCAGGTAAACTCCCACTGCAACATTACAGTAATAGTTTTATCAGCTGCAGGTTGAACTAATCCATGCTCGTTACATGATCACGTTACAGTTACTGCATTTAGCCGACGTGCTACATCGTTAGCTCGCGCGCTGCTTTTCAGTAACTATCTTTACTATCTGTGAATCTGTCACCGGAGGCTCAGCAGTGTCAGCACAGCTACATGTACTGGATGATAATGAAACAGACTGCAGTCAGTAACTTTACTGTAACTAGTGTTAGTGGATGGCTCTTCCTCCGGGTTGTTGTGACCGTTTTGTTGCAGTGTTTTATGTTATGTGGGTCACGTTGGTTACAGCGACTGAGAGGTGGAGAAGCAGTGTATCTGAGTATTGGTAAAACCACAATAAACATAAACTGAACGTTGAGAACGTGAAAACAGCTGCAGGTCCGAGCTACTGTAGCGTTAGCTGGCTGCTCCTGGCTGCATCACTATAGGATAACATTAGTAAACAAATCGCTCCACATTTGCTTTTTGCCGTTACATCCTTTATTGCAGGCTAAATCAACAGTGGGTACACAGGATAGTAACATGGTTGCCGTTAGTTGGCTTTACTAATGCTCACTTTGTTCTTACTCGACATCATCTGAACCTGTTTGGTCTGATGGGCTTCAGCACATAAACCTTTATCGTGTTTTGGATCCTTACGAGGAGCCTGTGTTTTGCTGTGAGCCGGTTGTTTTATGGTGTTAGTGGGCTGCATGTCGTTAGCTGCCGTGTTGTCGCTGTAGTCTGAGAGAGGCTCGGGAGCGTGCGCAGAGCTGAATCCGACCCGGAGACCTCACATTAAAAGCAGAATAGTGGCAGATGCAAGCAACGGAGAAAACAGGCGTGTGCTTAATTTCTAAGTGAGTTTTGTGCCCACTGACAATAAGGCAATGACAATTTGATTTATTAAAATCAAAAACTTACATATAGCCCCTTTAAAGACCATTTATTAAGTCATCTGTACTGCCCGATGGAAACAGATATCCTGCCCCCTGCTGGGCAGGCAGCAGCTCTACGATCCTAGCTGAACATGTTCAGGTGATTTCAACACACATACATGTATACAATACATGGTTCCTCTTTTGCTATGGATTTGATAGACATTGTGAATTATTTTAATATTGTTTAGTTAAGGGTTCCACTCACTCACACCCTGGACACTGCTCTGTCCTCGGGTTTAACTCTTGAAAATGTGGATCTCGGTGAGGCTAGCTAATGTGTTTCTGACCAAAAAGCTATTATTTTTAAGGACTTCCTTCCACCTTCTGCTCCCACATGTCTACTTATGTTTCTCCCTTAACTCAAACTCAGCTGACAGCTTGGATCACTGGATCCATATGTAGCAATAACCAAAAACCAAATATGTCTACAGATGATTTACTAAGTAAGTTGTACTTGATTCCATAGCACCTGCAAAAATCAGGCGACCAACTCACAGATCGCCCTGGCTAAGCAACAATACTGGAACACTAGGAAGAGATTTCAGCTGCCGCACCACCAGGCTGCAGGGCAGCTTTTTCTCCCAAGCGATCAGACTCTAACGCGATTCAACTCTAATTCATCCTCAGCACTGCTCCAGTGATGATAGTTTATGTCTGTTTACTATTTTTATAATTGCTCCTATTTTAATGTCTACTATGTAGCAGAAGGGAGTTACCAACTCATTTTCACTTTACAACCTGTTATATTGTGACAAATAAAATCTACCTACCTACCTAGAGAAATAAAGAGAAAATGTAGACAAGTTCCATATTATCCTCCCAGTATGAAATTTCAGATGGCCTTGTCACTGCCAGCCCTACTGTTGCCCTGCGGCCGACAGACATGCTGCCACTCTGACACCAGGTGCCAGATGCATAAAACTCTGTGTAGGTTCACAAATAAAATGTAGAAATGTACAGATATCAGATTTATAAACCCAAACATATGCATCACTGTGTTGAACAAGTCTTTGTCTTTGTGACACTGGGAACTACTGCACAAGCCTTTAATTATCTGTTTGCATATCAGTACTTCTGCCTGCTGCACCACTTGTTGGTGTTGTCGATGAACAGAACACAAGCACAATTTCACTGACTGGGTTGCGTTGTTAAGGTTCTCTACCAGTGAGCAGTCATTACACACAGCTGTATCATTCATCCATCACATTTACCTGTACCGGAAGCACGCATATTCTCACTGCACATTCTGTTTTAAAAATACTATATGTGGGAAATAGAATTTGCATGGCTTTACTGCGGTGTCACCAGCTGTCTCCCACTGAAGTTAATCAACTGAAGTTGGGGCGTAACACATGGGAGGTTCATACTCTCTGACCATTTCCCCCCACCACTCCTACTAGTAGGACTCTAGTGTCATGAACACTATTACACTGGGCTTTCACTATGAATAGATTTAGCAAACGAGAGCACAAAACGCTCAAAGTCTCCTTGGGAGAATACATACCATGCAGGTTGTCAGTACCGCTTATCAGAGTAAACTCGGCAGTCCCAATACATGGTCTAAGGGCTTGATCCCCTCTAGGCTGCCTGCTCACATTCAAAATGGATGTGCTCACTAAATCAGCTGAATAAAATAAAATAATGATGATGAGAGTTAATAATACATGTATAGACATAAGTGTCAGCAGTACTGGAGAGGCAGGAAGAGTGGGGATCGTGATCACATTGTCTTACCTTCAGAGTCCTGTAATATAACATTAGAGCTCATTGTCACTCCCTTTTTCTCCATAAATGATCCTTAAACCCCCAAGGACATGCAGAACATTATGAGTGCACGTTTCGTTAGATAACGAGAAGAATGATACTTTGTGGCACCAAATCAATCTGTTAGGTGATTACACTTAAAAACCACATGATATAACATAAAACATAATGAGACAAAGAAATATTGAATATCATTGCCTACAGTTAGATTCAGTCTCCTGCCTACCAGCTATACTGTGTGGGTGTATGTGTCCTACAGGCCCGGTCACCTAATGAGTGGTTATGGGGGTCTGGGCACAAGGACAAAGGACGACACTATCACAGGTAACTCCAGCAACACGCTTGGCGTTCCCTGTTTGCACAGAGCATCTCCTAACAATTGAATGTGGCTTTATCGTCAAAAAAAGGACCGCTGTAGTCTCCACTCCTCTTTTCAGCATCACCTCTTTTAATATTTCCTTTCTGTTCCCATGTTCTTTACATCACAATGGAGATGGTGGCGAGGAGCAGTGTTAGCGATCTAAAAGTTAAGAATTTATTGACATTAAGTGTTTCTTGGTGGGTCACTTAGATGCCGAAGTTACCAGGAGATGTCGTATATCTTACAGAGATCCTAATTTGTCCTCTACCATGTGTGTAATTTTGGCTTTATGCGAAGGAATATTGAATTATGTTAGTTTTGAATTTAATTTGGCGAACAGCGCTCTCAAAACAACACCAAGCGGCACGTATCGGAGTCACATCTCTGGCAGGCAGACCGATCAGCCCCCAACAAAACGGCTTCTTGTCGCCACATAACAAATATACTGAAAGGGAAATCCTTCAGCCAGACGACACCGTGGGTCATGATTGTAACGCCGGCCATCACTCACCTCTAGAAACAGCCAGAATATCAGGGCTGCATCGGCCAGTGGATGCCTCATTTCTCCGCCGGTAGGAGAAAGGAAGCTAAGGTCCGCTTCTGGAGAAAAGAATAAGCAGGAGGAGAAGAAGCTCCTTTCTCACTGTGTTGGTTTCATCCCGCTACTGGAAACACCCAGAGATCAGATCCAGCCGGTCCACACAGTCCTTCGTGTGACAGGACGGATGAAGGCAACCTGGGTGACGGTCAGACGGTCCACAGACGGAGATTAATGACACGGTGGGAGGCTGCATTAGCCTGTGATGTTGGCTTATCCCACGCCCCTTTCCCAGCCCACCAGCCCAGCCCAACCCTCTTGCAAGAGGAAAGTTATAGCCTACTGCCTTTGGTGCAGAACAGACTGGGTGGAAAAGCAGATAGCACTAATATATAGGCCTAATGGCTAACTGCTAGCCGTTTGCCCACACAAATAACTAGCCTACGAATAATTTCTAAAACGTCATCCAGTTAACCTTTCTATGTTCTATGAGAAGAATAAATTGTGTAATAAAGCCACTTAACAGTGAATTTATAGTCTTAACCACCGGAGACTACCACACTGTCCCTTCACTTATTTAATCATTTATAAACAGCAGGGGGGACATTTTCTTTCTCAGAACAACCAGCAGGGATTCTCTGCTGCAGTCATGGGTACCAGTTCCTGTCTTTTCCTAAGCATTAAGAATTTTTTAAATTTGCATGGGAATGATTAACTGAGCTTTGGCTAGCTTCAGCGCTAATGTGTTTAGCTAAATGCTGACCATTACACTAACAATTACAAATATTTCAGTAGTTTTACAAGAGATAGTAACAGCCTTTATCTGAAGTAGTTCTATAACAAGAATAATAGGTAGTTTAGGAGCCAAAGCATTTTCACTGTAAATACTGACCACTCTTTTCAGCTGTTGAAGTGGTTTTTAAGTGGGCAGAGGGGGTTGGACGCTGTACAGATTCTGAAGCCCCTGGAGACAAACTTGTGACTGTGACAAAGGGCGAGGCCGAAATAAATACAATGCAATTAAGTTGACTTGTTTGGTCTGTAGGTCAGGCTGTGTTTAGTTTGCAGTTCATCTGCTCCCTAGTGGCCAGAATTATGATTACTTCAGCTTGAAACAATACCACTTTAAAGGAAAACGCTGACATTATTTTAGCATTTTTTTTGCCACTATTGCCTTTACTGGGAGGTTGATTGTGTAGATCCAGTCAGAAAACATTAGGAATGAGAGAAGGGATTATGACCTACAACAAAGGTCATCAGCTAAAATCAAACTGGGAACACTGAACTTGATATGGGTCTTAACCCATGTCATACAAGTTCTTTAATCAACACATCCCAAACAAACAAACAAACAATGCAATTATCCTATTAACATCTATATCTCCACAAGTCTTTCTTCAAACACTACCAAATCGACACAGATATTCTGTAGATGGCCGATATAAGGTGTTTCAAAGGGTTTTTAGATCGGTCAAACGGTGAGTCTGCAGTGATATTTAGTATCTTGCTGTAACTTGTACAGAATGCACAACATTTTCTTTTTGGTTCAGTTTTGGATCAAATGTCATCAAAATGTATATATATATATAATGTGTGTGTGTGTGTTGCCATGCTTTGGGTACATTAAGCTCCATCCATCTCTCTCTACCATTACAGTCTTTGTCTTTGAGTCTGCCTGCTTCCGTAATGGCTTGTAATGGCAGTCATAGTTTGTAAAGGGCTCTGTATATTTCAGTGTACCTATGCAGTGTGCATTTCTGGACGCTTCATTCATATGTCACAAAGTGGTGGGTTTCGGATTCAGCACCATGGACAGCACCTGAGCTGACCCAAGCAATAGAGAGAGAGGAGACAGATGGACAGCTGCTGACAGAATACACCGCAGAATCTGCAGCATTGCCTTTTTGATTGGTTGGTCAAACAGAGCAGGAAACATGTAATCTGAGTGCTCTCAAAACCAAAAGAACACCACTGGGCGCAATTCTGGCCTAGTGGTCTCAGTCAGGATTACAGGTCACCTGCCACACTGTCCCAAAAAGACGAGTAATTTAAGTTTTGATCGTGTTTTTACCATCTTATAAGTAAATAAAAAATACCATCAATGTTAACGTTTAAGGACACTGAGACCATTTTACATGCCTTTACCTCATCCAACTAGATTAGCAACAGCCTTTTTACTTGCTTGACCCAAAATCTATTGATAGACTCCAGATTGTCCAGAACTCAGCTGCCAGGCTTTTGACCAGAACCAAGACATAGGATGACATCACTCCTGTTTTAGCTTCATGTCACTGGCTCCCAGTAGGTTTTAATTTTATTGATTACGTTTAGGCCTCACACCCTGTTATATTTCTGACCTTTTAGTCCCATCCACACCAGCACGTACCTTGAGATCCCCGGGCAGAGGTCTGTTGTCTGTTCCAGAGTCTCGACTGAAAACTAAAGGGGACAGAGCGTTTGCAGTCGGGGCCCCGAGGCTCTGGAACAGCCTGCGCAAGGAAATTTAGGGTTACTGAGACAGTGAACTCTGAAGTCCCTTCAAAAAACATACTTTTATAGGAGAGCCTTTCCTGATTTTAGTTGTTTTTTATTATTTATTTATATATTATATTAATTATTATATTAATAACTATTTTGTTGTATTTTGTCTTCCTGCTTTTACCATGTATCTTATCTGTTTTATGTGTTTTATTGTCTTTGCTCTTTTGTGAAAGCACTTTGTAACATGGTTTTGAAAAGCTTTATATAAAAAAGATTATTATATTATTATTATTGTTTTCTGAGAGTCACAAACACTCCAAAATGACTTGTCTAGTCTCGAGTCCAAGTGTTAACAGAGGCAGTGAAGCAGCTAAATGGAATTCAACCATCATTCATTTTATTATTTAAACCTGCTTTCCCTACTCTCACATGTCAAAATGTCGTCAGGGATTGGATTAAGTAATTTTATCTCAACAGTAATCAAATTGATAATTTAATACAATTATTGTGTTTCTTGGACAAATATCACATTCATGAAGCTTAAGTTTCTTCTAAGCAAGTTGCAAATAATGCAACATTTTACATTTTCAGAGGAGAAGAACAGACGCAGATGACTTGAGAGATTAAAGTAATGAAAGAATTTGGACTTTGAGGCTGCGGAAATGCAAACTTGATTTTTACAGCATCACCTTGAGATCAGAGAGTGTCATTATATGTACCTGACTACTGGGTGAAATCTTCAACCCACCTGCAACAGTTTGTGTTTCCAAGATTTAAAGTTTAAACTGCACAAACACTTTTAAGCAGAGCAAAATAAGAATAAAGTGTCACGGGATCCAAATAAAACAGAGACCTTGGACTCAGTATGATCTGAACAATCCTTATTCTCAGCAAGTCTGAATTGGTTATCTGGGGATTTGAACCCTGAAACTTCAGATGTCCAGAGTGGGTGACTGACTGACTGAGCTACTGGTGAGAAGTTGTTTCCAGACACCTTCTCACAAGTTGAGGCAGTGACGTGTGAGACGTGTGCCAGACCTGGATAGTTTGTCAGTTTAAACAGTTTAAAATGCTTACAACAGTCAAGATGTTGGTGTAGTGTTGTAGTCAAGACCGCCCATACCGAGGCCATGTCAAGACCAACACCAAAGTTTATCGAGACCGAGACAAGACCAAGACTTTTAGGGGCTGAGACCGAGTCAAGACCAAGTGCGATGGAGACATACAATAGAATGTGGAACGAGATCATAGGTACTTCTCAAACTGATCTAAAACATCCACATTCCCATTAAAACACCCACATTCAAACACTAAGAGCTGAAATCAACGTAAGCATCTTTATTCAATGCTCCTTTTCCATGCTGACCATCGCGGGGAGGGGGGACAGTCGTTAACACTAACAACACATTTTTCATGAGGGTTATTGGTTGCATTTTAAGCAATACGTCAATATATCAAAGTTAGGATGTTAACAAATAAATCAGACAATGCAAAAGCAATTTATTGATATTCCCAAAGTTATGGTGTTGACTGGTCTTGAAATTAAATCCTGAGTCTGAGGCCGAGACAAGACCGAGTAACTCAAAAAAAATGTTGTGCATTCTGTAGAAGTTACAGCAAGCTACTGAATATCACTGCAGACTCACCATTTGACCTATGATGATCTAAAAACCCTTTGAAACACTTCATATCAGTCATCTAGAGAATATCTGTGTCGATTTTGGTAGCGTTTGAAGAAAGACTTGTGCAGATATAGATGTTAATTGATTTAGCATATTCTGAAAAATATAGAGTGACAGACTTCTGAGTTGACCATAGGCTGCAGTGAGGCAAATGGTTGTCACAAATCAATGGATGTGCTGAAAAGAATTCAGTTCTCTAGGCTGTACAGGAGATTTTCTTAGATTTTTTAAAGTTTGAAATGAGAAATGTCTAGAAATTTACATTTGTTGTAATAAGCCACGCCCACTTTGAGCAACTATTACCAAATTTTATGCATCAACTAAGTAGTGACCCTAGATCGTGCAAACCGAATTTTGTACGAATCCATGCAGCAAAATACAAGGTATAAACTTTTTCAGAACATCCCAGGACTGCTTAGCAAAGCTCGGACCGAGCACCAAGTTTGGTTACAATAGCTTAAAGGAGACCTATTATGCTTTTCCACATTTTATGACTTATCTACAATGTTAAAATGTTGGATATTCATGTTAAACATGGCCAAAGCTTCAAAAAATTTGGTTAAAGTATTTGAAAGAAATCCCTGTGAGCGAAAATCTCAGATTTCCTCCTGTTCTGAACGCTCTGTTTTGAACTGCTTTTTCTACCAAGAGCTCCGTTCTACGTATTACCGAGCCAGAAGGAGCTGGTGTTCCATATATGGGCCTGGCAACGGCTCAGTGGGCTTTGAGAGGGGGGTCCTTACACACACCAGAGCATTTGCAGCTTGTATCACACAGGCTGAAATGAAGTATAAGAAAATAAAATATTTTTTTGAACGGTGAATCATGCAAAGCTGCCATATAGGAGTCACAGAACTACAAAATAGGACTGGAAAAGCAGTTTAATAGGTCTCCTTTAAGCCAATTTTGATTTACGAGCATTTATGTATTTAGATTTAGATTTATGAAAAAAAAAACAGATTGACATTCTTTTGATAACTTTTGATCAGCGACGTCCATAGAAGTTACAGGTCGATTGGTGAAACCGTTTGGGACGAGTCTGCAAATATAGGTTTTAGAGAAAAGTGATAAAAAGTCACATAATTTGACATTTTTAGAGCAGAAGACCATTTGAGCAAAGATGCAGATGAATCCAGAGATTAAAATGATGAAAGAAGTTTGACTTTAAACGAAGCCGTTTTCGAGATAATTGCAGAAACGTAAAGTGGATTGTTATAGCCCCACCATGAGGTCTATGAGGGCCATTTTTTTTGCCTGAGTAGTGGGTGGAATTTGCAACCTATGTGCCAATTTTGGTGAGTTTTCGTGCAGCAGTTTTTGCTGCCCAAAGACCTTTAGCGAAGAAAAAGAAGAAAGAAGCCTAAAAAGAAGCCAGATGCAAACTTGCAAATCCTACTATGACCTGCCCTACTCTGCCTCTGATTGGCTCAGCTTGGTGAAGACGTTTTTCACGTAGCCCTCGCTGAAAGAATAAGACGTTTTTGCTGTTCTGCTGTCTTCACCAAATTAGCTCACAGTTGTTAAACTGTAATAATTTATTTAAAATCCAGTCCATTTGTTTATAGTAGCAACTCATTCATAGTGTTGGGGAGTAAAACCATTACGTAATCAGGATACAAAAATAAAGTAACTGTATTCCGTTACAATACACTGACCACTGGGAATACAGTACTTCATTTTAAATCTTCTGTCTTCCAAATGGTTTTTGTCTACT
This sequence comes from Micropterus salmoides, assembly GCF_014851395.1. NCBI lineage: Eukaryota > Metazoa > Chordata > Actinopteri > Centrarchiformes > Centrarchidae > Micropterus > Micropterus salmoides. The sequence goes on along the minus strand of NW_024040040.1, from coordinate 26,746,619 downwards.
GCTATGAAGCTTAATAGGAAAGAGGGCTGATTAGATGTAGCTCTGGTGCAGCCACTTGTGATTTGGCACAGAGATTGTATTGCATGAGAATCAGCAGTAGTGCTAATAGGGAAAATGTTCACACACATACACACACACACACACACACACACACACACACAGATACACACCAAATCTTTATCCCTTCAATTTTACATTTACTCAGTTTCCCCCGGTTGCCCCCACAAAAATTAACCCTGATGTAGTAATTACTGAGTATCTGAGAGTATAAACACTCCAGCCACAGTAGCTCAGGAAAACTAGTCAGCTCTTTCACTTCAGTGGGTTACATTCCCTTTGTAAAGGATTAACTTCAATATATAGGCCTCATGTGGGACAGGCAAATCAAGAAAAGCACTAAGGCTTAAGGACAAACACGTTTAATCAAATGTACAAAGCTAATACAAATACACATAAAACAAACTACACTGATAAAAGTAGCATACTAACCATGTCACATAAAACTGAAAGTATCTCCATAATCTCCATTTGTGTATGAAGATGATTTATGATGCTGGTATGAAAGGAGGCAGCAGCAGCAGGCTGATGGATGAATGTGACCTTGAAGATGATTTTGTCACTTAAGATGATTTTGGCTTTTTGTCATAACCTTCATGTTAATGTTTGATTTATATCTTTCAGTCTCAGGGAACAGGAACAGGGAACACATATAACTGCTGATAACAGCAACACTGTCTATTAACTTTGTAAGTTGTATATGTATGTGTCACTATTATCACAGGTTTTACAAGTTTCATTCACTTATTTATTTATACAGTTTTAGCAAGACTCAAAATCTACCACCTAGTCAACAAAACTTGGTTAGGTTATGGACAAGACCGTGGTTTGGGTTCAAATAAGTACATTATGCAAGTAGTAATAGTAGTAGTAGTAAGTAAGTAAGTAATGTAAGGCAGGTGATGCATGCCACCTACGCAAAAACTTGAAGTAACTCAGCATTGACTTTGTTTCACACTTGACTCGATCCTAGGTCTCCTGGGTTTGGTCCCATCATACAACCAACAGAGGTCGCTGTTTAACAATAAATGTTAAGCAGCAAACAATCGACCTGCTGCACAATCAACCTAAAAGGCCTTATCTCTGGTGAGGACGGGCTGGAAAACAGCATGTTATATCTTCTTAATGCAGCGCTAGGGTAAGGGTTAGCTGTATATGGTATCTTAATTCTAAAAAATCTAATGAAGACCTAAAACGTGCACTGTGAGTTGTATAATAAGGGAGAAAATAGTCATAAACACCAATAATAAATAAAATAAATATTGCATTATAAAACATGCTTAGCTGTAGGGAAAAGTCAGATACTGGTGATACCTGCACCTCAGCACAGAAATGACTGTCCGGATGTGGCACTCCTATACAGATGATTAGAAACCTGTATATTGTCAGAATCATGCAGAGATAACAACGGCATGATGTTCCATTTCATAAAACCATAATAAGACATGAAAGGAAATAGTGCTCATGTAAATGTGCTTTTTCCCAGACAATGAAATGATGATGACATGAAAGAGACCACAAGTTGAGGGAAGTTGAATTAAGTCAAATGTCCTGAGACAGCTCTGATCCAGCAGTGTGTAAAAGCAGGCGCTGTGTGTCCGTCTGGGTAGAGATTTATTTTCTTCACCAGCAGCTCCACAACTCTGCTGTTTTCTCTCAGATTCCCCCTGCCATTCTTCATGTCTTTGTATTATTTGTGGCCTTCAGGCTCATCTGTAATAAGACTGTGTTTTCAGTTTGTCTTGTTGTTAAGCTGACTCAGTCCCAGTTTGGTATTATTGTTTCTACTTTGACTTCCTCTCTCTGAGGCAGCCTGTTGGTGTCTGTAGATGTTGTGTTACAGGCTAGTGTCTGTAATGCCGGGTTTAGAGTACATGATATTGTGTCTAAATATGGTCTCTGTGTCAGATTAACAGATTACACGTTGGTCACCAACCAATCATAACTTGGCACCTTTCACAAAGTGCGAAGTTGACCTGTCCTCTGTTTCACAATTCGACTATGCTGCACCAACAACATCATTTGTTAGCTATTGGTCAACATTTGGAACACATTTTGGAATTTGTTGTGGGAGAAACATTATTACTTGTTGTTGCAGAAAACTCATTTCTTTATGGGGGGACATAAAGTATTCTCTTCTCCAAAACAACTATACAGACATTAAAATGCCAAAACCCTCACAGTTTTATATTTGTTGAAGTCTCTGCACCTGAAGTCCACGCCAGCGTTCTGAGGCCTGGAATATAAATACCAATGCTTCCATCTAGTGGTCTGTGGAGGTAATGGTGCATCTTAGCAATGTGCACATTATCTGTAAAAACATGCCTTTACATGTTCACAGAATAAGGCTACAGTTCATTTCCATTAAAAAACAACTACAACAACAGAATAATAATATCTTGAATGAGTCTGAAGGTGCAGCATCGACGTGGTAATAAAACACCGTCAATTACCTCTTAGAATAAGATCCACTCACTGGAAATCTTCTGGAGCTTTTCAGCCACACCTGGTGGTTGTATATGGTAACGCCTGTCTCTGTTCAAAGATAGTGTCAGATGTCCTCTGATCTTTCTCTAGTCATCCACTGACTCCTGGATGATGACCTTTGACCTCTTCCCAGCAGACGCTATGAGGCTGTAGGCCATGACCTACAGCTGGAGAGGCCCGGTGCTCTGACATGGATAACTGAGTCAGTCTGACCTGACTTGAAAAAGTCAAAAATGGATCTGGAGCTGTTGTCATAGTAACAAGTATTTCAGCTTAAACCTGCTGAATCATGAACTCCTACCTCTAACCCGCCGACTCATTTTCAGATGCAAATTACATATTTGGGAGTAGTAGTATAATGAGTAGCAACACTATTTTACATTGCATTATATTCCTTTTATCACCAAACAAATATGTTGTTTTTATTGCACTTTTATAGTATACTGCATGCTATATCAAAGTACTCTATTATATACTTAATAGGACTGTATTCTTACTGTGTAGTTTGTGTATATTACATAGTATGCGCATATGTATAATGTAAAGCACGTCATTATTAGTACTTATTCCAATGTATACTATACTAATTGACACATCATGGCTGTCGGAGTTTCACCACTGGACTTCTACTGCACAAATATTTGCACATTTTCAGTTAGAAAGGTGAGGGATATATATATTGTATATAACCTTAAGTCTCTAAAATTTATGTAGTTTCTTAATCTGTTCTCATCTCTCTCTATGCTGCTGTAACATGGGCATGTATCATTTATTATCACATTTCCTTACACTAACCAAAAAGTTGTTGACCATACATTTGCATTGAAACAATTAAAATTAGTAACATTTGAGTTGATTTCATAAAGATAAATTCTAGTAGACTGACTACATTTTATTCATCATCCAGTTCAATTTATAAGATTTTGATCTGCTTTAGATTTTGGCAGGATTTCATTTCATAGTTCCAATATGTTTAAGGTAATTAAATTAACTACTGTGTAGCTGCAGTAAAAACGTGTAAACATAATGACACAGGGACCCCCAACATGAGCTTCTCATCCACATTGAGGCCCTTACCATTTCTGTGTTACTGAGCTTTAGTTTGTCATATTACCAAACTGATTTGTAATTAATCTAAGAATAATAACATGTAAGCCATGGTTAATTTAAAATACAAAAAGAACTAACAACAACCATAGTGACCCCAGTTCACCTACAAGGAGTTTATTGTGCTATTTATCAGCATCAATCAGTCACTCTGTGATTGTGTTCTTGAGACATACCATTTGGCTACTAAAGCAAACTTTTCCATTCACAAATTATAACACAAACTCCCAACACACTTTTGAAATATTTATTTACAGTACAGAACGTTCATGTACAAATCTGTTCCCGTATTAATACAGCTTATTGTTTCATACACATACATTTACAGTACCGACCCACTGGAAGTGTAGCGTGTCATTTTCAGAGTTGAACCATGGGAAGGTCAGTCTGCAATGTCAGAGGAATATGTGAAATGGCTCTTTAAACAGTACTGTTGAATATAACTCTTAAAAACAACACAAAACTTTATTATGTACACAGAATTAGAAAACTCCAACATTCTGCCTCAGAGAAATCTGCAATATGACACAGAAACACCTGAAATAAGGAACAGCAAGCGTTAAAATAATCAAATATTTTCTCCAAGCATGGCACCAAAAACAAGACAAAATAGAAACAGGGCTGAGTTGATAGGAGCAGGTTCTGTTCAGAGGAAAGCAGCACACACAAGTTCGTGGACAGAAATCAACAAAGATTTGGCTTCTGAATTCAAAAAGCATGAAAAAAAAAATAGAAGTCAGTTCCTTCTTGCTGTTTTGTAATAAGTGCAACAAACAATCCCAACTGCAAATCAGTCATCAGTACACATGGACATATCTGACTGTATACAAGCTCTACACACAGTCTTTCATGCTGCAGAGAGATTTCCTCAGCTTACACCTCTCAGCGGTATCACTACATGAAGCAGATGTATCATCTCGTATCTGTGGCAGGAGTTCATTTCTTAATACAGCCTGACTGATACATGAGCCTAGTCAGTATCTGACACCAGGGCCTCTAAGAGTTCTTCATTCTGACTGGGGACCACTGATTTGTAGTAACTGGACAGAATAACCAGACACCTATGACACCAGTATTAAAGGCCCTGAAAACACATTTTCACACATTTAACATGAACACAACAGAAAAATCCACTGCGGCCCAAAAAGTATTTTCCCCAGAGACAGCGGTTATAAAAGAGAAGCCTCCGGGTGTGAACTCAGTCAGGTTATTCTTTGTATTATGAATTTTTAAACCAGGAAGGTATATGTTTGTAAAACTTCCGCAGAGCCTGGAAAGGTGGTTATAAAGTGTGTGACACGCCAATGTCTATTACTTATGAACATGTGCGGTGGGGCCACACAACACCAAAGCAAACCTGAAATTTATTTATTCATGCACCTTTAATGTTGTAGGGAGACACTTAAAAATGAAATGAAACCAAGTTTTCAGGGGCTTTAAAGTCTAGGTACAGTGAGCAAAGGGTATTTGTGTAATCAATATTTACTTTTTAGGTCATCAGGATTTTTAGCCCACCTTTGAGAAACGTACTCCATTCTATTTAGCTAGATGTAAATGGGTATGGCTTCATTAAATCGGATAATCCATTCCAAGACTGTAATGGATGTCACGGAGGCTTAAAACCACCGAATGCACAGCACAACGTACAGCATCAGAGAGCATCAGATACATGCCTCAAGCACTTGCTGTCTGTGAGCTGCTGAAACACTGAAACTGGACCGACACGTTGATCAGTCAGTCATGTGGCTGCACTGTTTCCTGCCCCTCTGGGTCTGTCTCTGGTCATCCTACCCTGCACTCGCACACGAGTAACTGAAAAGTCCAGATACTTCTAGAGAGTCTGCTGTGGGATGTAGACTCCAGCAGACTATGTTCTAAATAATAATAATAATAAGAATAATGATGTAGCGGTTCTGGAACTCTTGGTCGTAGCACACAATTTTCTTCAGCAGATGTTTGCGTGGTTGTCATGGAACTGTAGTTCAAATGTCTTTATTTTTCTCAGACTTCTCACCTTTACATTAAAACTGGGCAATCTCCATCTGCTGAGGAAGCTCGTGTGATGTGATTGAAAGCTCCAAAAATATGGTGAGACTGTTTTGTCAGTCAAGTAAAAAGGTTTCAATCTCAATCAATGTTTTACATTTTAATGCCAGGTTTATTTCATTATTGAGGCTTTACATGTGGGAATTCACAACAAGCGGTTTGGAGAGGTCACATTCATCTAAATTCTTGTGTATTCTGTATGTGCCCCCTACCTATTTAAGATCCAGGCCAGAAGGTCTCCCTGTTGTTGAATGTTGGTCTGAGATGACAGCCCTAAGGAACATCTCACTCTTCAACACAAAAAGTTGAAGATCAATTTCGAAACTCTACTGTAGCCTCTGGGCATATCTCTCTCTAGTGTGTGTCTACATTTGGCCAGTTGTTCAGGGGGAAAAGAAAAATCCAACTGCAAACCAAATGAAACAAGAGACATAAAGCCAGTGTAGCTGTTTATCAAGGTGATGCATTATGGGATAAATACGTGAGTAAATGCACTTAAAATCCAACTTAAATAACATCCGATTGACTGTAACAGCATCTGATTATACACATACAGTTTATATGGAGGGGAGTTTGTATAATCAGAAGGTCTATATTTGTTATCGTGACACTAACTGGGTGGGCTCAGTAGATGAACTCTCCAGGGACCTCCTGCAGGGCGCTGAAAGGTTCCTCAAACTTGAAGCGTTTGGAGATAGCCTTCTGCTCGGCAGCCAGGGCCTCCTTCTCTGAGGTGGAGGACTGGCGGCACTGACCCAGGGTGTAGGCAGCCATGACTATCAGCTCCTCCGTCAGCGGGCCTTCCACCACGTCCTCCTCCACCTCCTCAGCTGTGCTGCTGGGCGGTTCGGGGCTGTTGGTGGAGCTGGATGCCTCCTGGTCCTCCACTGGGACGATCACCTCCACCTCCTGGGTTCCCTGAGGCTCTAAGGACTGAAGCCAGGGGTGTGTGAGACACTGCTCCGCTGTGGCCCGATCCCTGAGCAGAGACACACATACACACATGAATACACTTGTACATTGTTCTGTGTTGAATACATGCTTTCATATTGGTAGGAAAATGGCCCAGCCATCACTTTAACTGAACTAGTCCAGTGAGGACACTAAGGAACGTATGTCTTAGATCACTGGTTCCCAATGTGAGAATCCAGACACCCACTAGGGGTCACCAAAGCTTCACAGAAGGTCAAGAGGCCTTTTAGAGTTGAAGGAGTGTACTTTTACACAGGTAGGTAGTGTACCTACCTCGTTTGGTCCGGACTTTCGGACTTTTCAGTTTGGTCCAAACCAAAATTGCAGGTGTGAAACCTCCCCTGGACCACGGTCCGGACCAAACTGAACCATGGTTCGGTTTGTTTCTGGTGTGAAAACATTTTTTGGATGGTTCGGACTTTCAGACTATTTACAAGAAGTTTGGCGGTTGATGTGTAAACTGGAAACAAACAAATGCACGGAGAAATGCATTGAAATAAGGACACAATTATAAATCTCCCGTGAAAGATCATTTTTTCAAACAGACAGCCACTACAGAAGCGCACTGCCACATATATCTTTGGTTTCTCCTGAAACGGAGGTGCAGGAGGATTGCTTGCTGTCTCCTTTCCTGTCGGTGGTGTTATAATGTTCGCACAACGAGGACGTTTAACTGCGAATTTGAACTAGCCTTAAGTAGGCCTATAGTTGGTGCTGCAGATAGTAATGGCATAATAATAATATAGTGGCAAATATGCATATGTTAATTTTTTATTCAATTATTCTTGTCAAAGATACCCACAGAACTGTTTAATAAACCAATCAATGTCAAGTATAGGGAGATGCAACCCACATAGATGATGACGACAGGATGCAAGTGTGTCATGTAAAGTCCTTTAGTGAATTGCAGCGTGAAACCAAACCAAAACTAACTGAGTGTATCAAAATGTATCAAAAAATGAACTTCTGACTTTGGACCTTGGTGCGGACTTTCAGGTGTGAAAGCCCCCTAAGGTAAACAGATCATTGAAATGGTGAAGACTTGACCAGGGGCCATATTCTGAGCCTCAGTCCGAATGTTCTCAGCATCCAGCTGCATCAGCCTTTCAAGTCACTGCCAAAAATACAGGCATTTATATACGTTCATAGGTGAATTTCACATTTCAGAGATCTCTGGCAAAAACTGACTCAGACAAGAGCCACATGACACATGGAGCTGGCGAACACGGATACAGTGGCGAGAGTGGCAGCGATTGTCTGTTAGTAATTAGTACGCCTGCTAGAAAGCCTTGCTTCACAGAGGCCAAAACCCAAAAATGCCCCCATATGAGAGAAACACTGGTCACACCAGCATGCATTAAAAGGGTGTGCACCAAACTGGACCACTGATTGTCAAAGATAATGCAAACAACAAACTAAAGTAAATCTAAAGATCAGCAGATGGTAAAACTAAATTATAGCGTTATTGTTATTTCCTGGCTATCCCGTTTGTGTTCATAGTTCTGAACTTTTCAAATATTTTTATAGTTGCTTTGTAAGTTGTAACAGTAGAATTGTGTAAGTGTTCTAATAGTTTGTTTCACTCCTTCAGGTGGTCTTCAAAATGATTCAGGTTATTAACACATAAAGCAGTGGTCGGCAATTGGCGGCCCGTGGACCAGAACCTGCCCACCAGCAATAATATCTGGCCCGGGGCCAGATTGCTTTGACAGCATAAAAACAAAAAATAAATAAATTGATAGCAACTGGTGCTGAAATAGATCTCAGTCATGAGAGCTACAGTTACTCACATAATCACTTCCTCTTAAGTGATTCTGCACAAATAAAAAGCACGAAAACATTTTCTGCAGCAATGCTTTATGTCAAGTTTATTGAGAGCTTTTACTTTGAAAAGTTCTGAAAGACATTTAAAAGAGTCTCTGGCTTGCTTGACACACCTCTGAAAAAGCCGTCAGTAAACGTGTGATTGGATTCCCCTGAATCTCCTCAGTGAAATGAAAATAAGCGTCCATAGGTTTATGAATGTGGATCAAACGCCGGGACGTGCACATACACTGCAGGACATGATTTATTGTGAACATATGAAAACGTGTCCTTATAATCAATTTGTTTACAAGGGAGAAAAAAATTTCCAGTTAGTTGGAATCGATTTGAAATAATTTGACTTTGTTCTGGCCCACCATGTAACGGCTTTAAAAAAATTTGTTCCGTTGCCAGACTTATTTGCCGACCCCTGACATAAAGGGTTCTTAACACAGGTTGACTCTGAGCTGGATAAACTTCACATTACTGCCAACCATTTTCCAAAATAAGCTGTAAGAGTTTGTGTTAATGAAAGCGTTCTTCCTACCAGCCAGGCTGCTTTCAGCTGGTGTCAGTGAAGTACACAATCTATTTTCTAATGAATGCACAGTGTATGCCTCCGCTTTCTCTGTTGTGCCTTTTCTAGACAATTTGACCCCATCAGTACCACATGTGTGTCTTGAAGACATGCGAGGTGTGGACTGACTGTGGCTGTTTGCGGAGCAGCATCTGGATGAAGGACAGGGCGGCCCGGTCCAGCTGCTGCAGCTCCTCCTCGGTGTAGCTCACATTGAGCTGGGAAATGTTGAGAAACGTCTCCTGCTTGTCCTCGCCCAGGAACGGAGAGATTCCTGTCAGCATCACGTAGGCCAAAACACCAATACTCCTAAACGCAGCACATGGAGCACAGTGCAGACGGGGTTAGGGCAGGCTGATACAGAAGCATGTACAAAATAACATTCAAATACACCTTAATCTCTAATCTAAATCAGGTTTCTAATAATTTGTAGCCATGCATGGCTCTGTGGCTCTCTGGGGAACATATATTCATGTTCCTAAACACAAAGTGGCTCATTAATTCCCATCAGCCGCTTTGTGTTTACTGCTGTTTACCTCTCTGTACAAAAATAGCACCACTATGTTTTCATCTAATCAGCTGCACACAGAAGAGTTTTCTTACCACATGTCAGTTGCTGTGCTTATGGGCTCATAGTTTAGAATCTCTGGAGCTGAAAACAGACATACTGGTTATCATTCAGAATGAAATCAGTGCAAACATTTGTGAAAGGTGGTAGAGGTGAGGTGGAGCAGCAACTCACCAACGTACTCCGGAGTTCCCATAATCTCTCTGAGCTCCCGGTGGCTGCTGACCATCCTGGACAGGCCAAAGTCCACGATCTTAATGTCACCCAGAGGAGAGCTGCTGGTCAGCAGGATGTTCTGAGGCTGACAGGAATTCAAAGCACACATGTTACTGGTACTCATCATACAGGTTTATAGTAGATAGTAGACAGTATGTAAGTAAGTGCCCTGGGCTCACACAGCTACCCTGCATCTCATTTGTGTAGTTTTCTGGACAATTCAAGACATCATATCAAGAACAAATTTCTCATTTAAATAGAATATGTGACTGTGCTCATATACAGCACTTTTAGGATTTCTGCCATAGAAAAGGACATGAACCTGTTCAGGTCTTATCAGAACTGAGTGGTTCATTGTAGACATCATGGAGGAATGAGAATGGAAATGAATGGACTATACAAGAAATGCAAAATAAAGGTGGTGATGGAGAATCATGTTTGTGTGTCCTCTGACCTTCAGGTCGAGGTGGACTACGTTGTTCTGGTGGAGGAAGGAGACACCCTCCAGGATCTGCCTCATGAGCCTCTTCACATCGTCCTCACTGAAGGCTTCGTCCTCCTGATCTGACACACACTGGTTGAAGATCTCACCTCCAGCCGCACTGAAGACACAGAAGACATACATCAGATTACAGTGCAAACATTTTCACTTGCCCCTTTGAATTTCTTCTGTGTAAAAGTTAGCCAAAAATCTATCCATTTCCTCTGCTCAACCCCTGCAAGGTCAGGGAGGCTGCAGCCTTTCCCAGAATGCACTAGGTGAGAAGGTAGTAGGGTACATGCGAGACAGGACATCAGTCTCACACACTCAATGTAATTTAGAGGAAACTGGAGCCCCCGCAGGAAATCCAGACTTCAGTCTAAGTTCATGTTTCATCCCCTGATCAAAGAGATGGTGGTATGATCCCCACGTCCACATGTCCAAGTGTCCCTACACAATACAAATTGCTCCCTATGATTAGGCCAGCACCTTACATGGTAGCGTGCTGCCATTGGTGTGTGAATGTGTGTGTGAATGAGAGGAGCTGTATAAATGCAGACATTTACCTTACCAAAAAGATTATGAAACTTGAAACCACAAGCCATAATGGACTGGAGGTGGTGGCAGAAATAGCAGAGCACCTCCAAATATAGCAAACTAATTATATGCTTCATTTGAATGAGGCCGTTTGTACTGACTGATCACTTTCTCTCCACCTCTCACATGACAAACAGGGCTGTGACTGTAAAAGAAACAGCAAAATGAAAAATGTCTGAACCAATCGAAGCGACTGCCCTCCTTTAATTTCCTCTGACCTGAGATAAACTCTGATGGATAAACTCAATTAGACTGGGGGCATGATTGAAAGGAAAACGAGGGAGGGCAGTCAGGAATAGACAAGGCGTCCCCTCAGGGTGCTGGTGAATTAGGCTTTATCTCAGAGGAGGGTGGAGCGGGGGAGGAAGAGGAGGGGCGCCTGAAGTGTGTTTTCGTCTTTCAAGGTGAGAAGAAAAGGCCTTTAACCCAGCTAGTGAGAATAAAAACACTGGCAAACAGTCTGGAGGTTAGACCTGATGCGTGGTAATGAAAGTCAAATAGACCTCCATTCTGCACACAGCTATGTGGGCGTAACCTCACAGGTCTGATCCTACTGTGCAGTAAGTGCTCAGAGCAGTCACGTCAAACTTTACTGAATCCTGGTTTATTTCAACTATTATTGCAGTTTCCCACCAGTAATAACAACATTGTACTGTATAAGTTGGTGGATGAGTTCAGGCAGTCAGACAGGTTTTAATGATTGAAGATGAACTGAAGGATTGTATGATACAGAGGGATCAAGCGAAAAGAATGGCAATTCATTCAAGCTACAAATCCGATTGGCAAGTTTACGGCAAGTTAAGAAATTATATAACCAAGTTGAATAAAAGGAAGAGGAAGTTGTATTATGTGATAAATAATTTTAAGTATGACAATAAAAAGCTGTGGAATACTTTTAATGGTATTATGGGTAGAACAAGCAAATCAGCTCCATCCTGTTTGGAAGTAGAAGGAAAATTTCTTACTAAACTGGTTGATATTGCTAATTAATTTAGAAATAATTTTAATTGTAAAGTAAACAAATTTAGAAATGAAAGGGACCAAACACTCTGCTCCTCCATTTCAGGAGTTACTTAGTGAAAATCCTATAGTGACGGTGTCTGCCCGCCGACCATCGAAATTATTTAAATCAAAGGTAAACAGAAGAGTAGCTGTGCATAAAAACCTCATAAAAATTAAAACCACAAGAGCAATAGTGCAAACTAATAGGAAAATTAAATGTGGACTCTTAAACATCAGATCTCTCTCTTCTAAAGGTGTACTAGTAAATTAACTAATATCAGATTATGATATTGATTTATTTTGTCTTACTGAAACCTGGCTGGGTGATGGAGAATATGTTAGCCTAAATGAATCCACCCCTCCCAGTCATATTAATACTCACATTCCTCGAGGCACAGGCCGAGGAGGTGGAGTTGCAGCTACAGTGGGTACGGAAAGTATTCAGACCCCTTTAAATTTTTCACTCTTTGTTTCATTGCAGCCATTTTCCAAAAATCAAAAAAGTTCATTTTATTTCTCAGTAATGTACACTCAGCACCCCATCTTGACAGAAAAAAACAGAAATGTAGAAATTTTTGCAAATTTATTAAAAAAGAAAAACTGAAATATCACATGGTCATAAGTATTCAGACCCTTTGCCGTGACACTCATATTTAACTCAGGTGCTGTCTATTTCTTCTGATCATCCTTGAGATGGTTCTACACCTTCATTTGAGTCCAGCTGTGTTTGATTATACTGATTGGACTTGATTAGGAACATATATATAGATGTCTGTCTGATGGTGCTGTAGCTAAATTTAAGGATGCGATTCCATCAGCTCTAAATTCATTGTCAAGTCACAAAGTAACGGAGGATTCCTATGCTAATTTCAGTCCCTCCCAAATCGATCATCTTGTTGATAGTGCTGCAGGCTTGCTGCGAATGACACTCGACTCTGTAGCCCCTCTAAAAAAGAAAATAATAAAACAAAGACGGTTAGCTTGAAACTCGCAAATTAAAGCAAATATCGCGGAAACTTGAGAGGAATTGGCGTTCCACCAAACTGGAAAATTCTCGTTTAATTTGGCAAGATAGTCTTAAAACTTATAGGAAGGTCCTCCGTAATGCCAGAGCAGCGTACTACTCGTCATTAATAGAGGAAAATATCAACAACTCCAGGTTTCTTTTCAGCACTGTAGCCAGGCTGACAGAAAGTCACAGCTCTATTGAGCCAAGTATTCCCATAGCTCTTAGTAGTTACGACTTCATGAGCTTCTTTAATGATAAAATTCTAACTATTAGAAACAAAATTCACCAAGACCTGCCCTTAACTGGCACCAAATTATCTCTAAACTCAGGAACCTTAGAAACAGCTGTAGAACCAGATATATGTTTAGACTGTTTTGCTTCCCTCAATCTTTATCAACTAACTTCAATAATTTCTTCATCTAAACCATCAACCTGCCTCTTAGACCCCATCCCGACTAGGTTGCTTAAAGATGTTTTACCCTGAGTCAGCACCTCTATACTAGATATAATCAATCTATCTTTATCAACAGGCTATGTACCACAGTACTTTAAAGTAACTGTAATTAAACCTCTTCTGAAAAAGCCCAAACTTGATCCGGATGTTTTAGCCAACTATAGATCTATATCTAACCTTCCATTTCTCTCTAAGATCCTGGAGAAAGCAGTTGCTGAACAGCTGTGTGACTTTCTACAGAGCAATAGTTTATTTGAGCAATAGTTTATCTGAGGATTTTCAGTCAGGATTTAGAGCTCATCATAGCACAGAGACAGCACTGGTGAAAATTACTAACGACCTCCTTATTGCATCAGACAAAGGACTTGTCTCTGTACTGGTTTTATTAGATCTTAGTGCTGCATTTGATACCATTGACCATCAAATCCTATTGCAGAGACTGGAACATTTCATTGGCATTAAAGGAACCGCTCTAAGCTGGTTTAAGTCCTATTTATCAGATCGATTTCAGTTTGTACATGTTAACGATGAGTCCTTCATGCATGCCAAAGTTAGTCATGGAGTTCCTCAAGGATCTGTCCTCAGACCAATCCTCTTCACTTTATATATGCTTCCTTTAGGTAATATTATCAGCAAATATTCCATAAACTTTCATTGTTATGCAGATGATACTCAGTTATATCTATCGATCAAGCCAGATGAAACTCATCAGTTAGCTAAACTTCAAATGTGCCTTCAGGATGTTAAAATCCGTGAAAAAGTCACAGAGGCCTAAGCACCTCCGTGACGCATTATCTAAAGATATAGTTTCCCTTGATGGCATCGCCCTGGCCTCCAGCACCACTGTGAGGAATCTTGGAGTTATCTTTGATCAGGACATGTCATTTAAGTCTCACATTAAGCAAATTTCAAGGACCGCCTTTTTTCACCTACGTAATATTGCGAAAATCAGAAATATCCTGTCTAAAAATGATGCAGAAAAACTAGTCCATGCATTTGTTACTTCTAGGCTGGATTACTGCAATTCCTTATTATCAGGCTGCTCGAAAAAGTCCATTAAGACTCTTCAGCTGATTCAGAATGCTGTAGCACGTGTTCTGACAGGAACCAGGAAAAGAGATCACATTTTTCCTGTCTTAGCTTCTCTGCATTGGCTTCCAGTAAAATCCAGAATAGAATTTAAAATCATTCTTCTTACCTACAAAGCTCAGAGCCCAGAATGCAGGGTTACTTGTGGTTCCTAGAGTTTTCAAAAGTAGACTAGGAGCCAGAGCGTTCAGCTATCAAGCTCCTCTCCTGTGGAACCAGGTTCCAGTTTGGGTTCAGGAGGCAGACACCACCTCCACATTTAAGAGTAGGCTTAAGACTTTCCTCTTTGATAAAGCTTATAGTTAGGGCTGGCTCAGGTGAGTCCTGAACCATCCCTTAGTTATGCTGCTATAGGCCTAGACTGCCGGGGGATTTCCTATGATGCACTGAGCTCCTCTCTCCTCTACTTTCTCTCCCTCTGTATGCAACCTCATCCCATTATTGCATGTTACACAACTTCTCCCCTTTCCGGTAGTCTTGTGCTTTCTCGTCCCTCTCCTCTCTCCTAATATCACTTCCTGCAGGTGTTTCTGGCTCTGGAGCTGTGGAGTCTGGATCTGTGGCTGCGGGTCACCTGCTGCCCCCGTGTTCCTGCTCAACACCCTCTGCTACAACAACTATTGTTACTAGTCCTATTGTTATTATTGTTATTATAACCATTAACATTATGATTGTTATCATTAACACTACTATACATATCTATACCATTTTTCATTTAGTCTATAGCAACATCACGTTTACTGTCTGTACCTCTGTGTGTATATTGTGTAGGCTGCCTCCCTCCCCTCTTTCTCCTTCCCTCTCCTTTTCTCTCTGTTCCTCTCTTGCCCTCTCTCTCTCTCTCACTCTCTCTCTCTCTCTCTCTCTCTCCCTCTATCTCTCTCCTTCACCCCCAACCGGTCGAGGCAGATGGCCGCCCACCCTGAGCCATGGTTCTGCTCGAGGTTTCTGCCTCTTAAAAGGAAGTTTTTCCTTGCCTCTGTCGCCTAGTGCTTGCTCTTGGTGGGAATTGTTGGGCTTCTGTAAATAACATCATAGAGTATGGTCTAGACCTGCTCTTCTTGGAAAACTGCAAAGATTATCCCATTATCTAAGAATGGAAATGGACCGTTTTCGGGCCCTAATAGTCGTCCAATTAGTCTGTTACCTGCTTTAAGTAAGATCATGGAGAGAACTGTTTCTGAACAAATACAATTTTATTTTTCAGTTAATGATTTGAATACAGATTACCAGCATGCTTATAGAGAGGGGCACTCCACTGAAACTGCTCTGGCTCAAATGTCAGATGATTGGCTCTGAGAAATTGACAGTAACAAATTAGTAGTAGTAGTTATTATATTATTGGATTTCAGCGCAGATTTTTATATATTTGGATGGATTTAATCAGACTGCAATTCTTTGGCTGGAGAGCTATTTGACCAACAGGAAACAAAGAGTTTTCTTTAATGGAAGTTTTTCTGATGACAAACCTATTAGCTGTGGAGTTCCTCAAGGAAGCTGCTTAGGTCCATTGTTATATGCTGTGTTTAGAAATGAATTACCATTAATCACATAGAGGGAAAAAGTTAGCATTTATGCTTATGATACAACAGTATACATGGCGGAAACTACGATTGAAAAACTTGCAAGAGCTTTAAATAGAGAATTGCAGTCTGTAGTTGAATGGGTAACGTATAACAAATTAGTTCTTAATGTCTCAAAAACAAAGAGCACTGTATTTGAGACAAGTCATTGTTTAAGAAATGAGCCTAGGTTAAAGTTGTATGTTAATGATGTTACAGTTGAACAAGTCCAAAAGATTAAACTTTTAGGTATTACAATAGATAGTAAATTATCATGGGCAACGCATATTGATAAATTGGTGAGTAAGATGGGAAGAGGTCTTTCAGTGATTAGGAGATGTTCTAAACTTTCACCAAAAAATGTAATGGGACAAATTATTAAGGCATTAATTCTATCTCATCTGGATTATTGCTCAGTGGTTTGGTCCAGTGCTTCCATGACTCAGATGAAAAAATTGCAAGTTGTTCAGAATAAAGCAGCATGTTGTACACTTCGATGCTCAAATAGAACAAATGTAAATACAATGTACAGCTGTTTAACCTGGTTAAAGGTAAAATAAAGATGTACTGCCTCAGTCAAGATTTCAGTTATTAAATTACCAAGGGTATTATATAGACAGCTATTGGAGCTCAGATGTGCATGACTATTATACCAGGCACACTACTGAGGGTAGGTTTGCACTACCCAAAACGAAAACCAGTATGATGAAGAACACTGTAATGTATAGAGCCATGGTTGCATGGAGAACAGTAAAAATAGCTTTAAAATGTCATTGAAGCAACATCTCCTGGCAAAACAGCTTTCCTCATCCAAGGATGCTGAGATTCTAGATAGCGCAATGTAATGTCTAGATAATATTTTTTTGTACTTTTCTTTTTCTTCTGTTTGTTCTGTTGAGTGATTTTTACTGATGAGAGCTAGGTTATGTAGTGTGGTTGTATCGTGTTTGTGTATGGTTGTATTGTCTTTGTTGTGTTGATGTGTGTGACTTTTTGTAATAGTGTACTACACTGTATAGAGTTTTGTGTCTGTGTGGACCCCAGGAAGAATAGCTGTTGCTTCGGCTACAGCTAACGGGGATCCTAATAAATGAAATGAAAATTAAAACTTATTTGGCAAACAATAAAACATTTCCAAATTTTGAGGTGGGCTGAAAGTGTTATTGGTCACAACCTGTCCGTTCATCTGACTGCTCGTCAGTTTTCCCTCACCCACTTAACAAACTTGAGCGAGAACAAATGGAACATATTTTTCAGTGGTATGTTGCACAATGTCAACAATGTCACGGTGTTCCCAGATCTCAGCTGATACTTCAGTAAGTGTAGAGTTATCGTGACTGATAGAAACCAACCCACATTCTGAAACTTGATAATTACACTGACAAATCAAAACAAGCCACTGCACACTCAGATGGCTCTACTGTGATTTATTGTGAACGCGTTTCTCTGGCTGAGTGCTCTTGCAATTTCACTGAAGCCACAGGCGAAACTCGTTCTTCACAATAAGTACACACTGTAAAGTCATCTGATTGTGTGGTGTCAGTGCTAAATCCTGCGATCTACCATCACCTGACTCTTGGTGCTGCTCATGGTGAATTTCTTGTTTTAGTGAGAATTACACTGTTTGTGTCGGTCTGCAGAGTGTACAGGGGAACCATCAGTATACAAAAATGTGTGGAGAAACAAAACCTCCCATCTCATCTCTGCTGTAAACTGGTAGCTACAGTTATCTCACAGGTGCAGACAAGTGAGTGAATGAGCGTCTTTGCAACCAGCACGCCCCAGTCCACTACCTGAGCCTCCTGTGAATGTCATGGTTTGACACTCTTTTCCAGAGATCACACTGCGTTCACATGGTTCCTTTTTTCCTGAAACCCTGACATTAACCTTGTCCCGGTCAAGCTAGTCTGGAGGGTTAAGTCTCCATGGTTACTCAGGACAGACTGCTTTATTAAACACACTATCCTGAAAATAAGTCTGATTTTCATAAGTAAGCCTGGTTAACAGCACATTCAAGCAGTCCTTATCTACAAACACTATACACCGCCTCACTTTGTTGTGTGCAGACCCAGAAATCACACTCTGCTGCTTTGATGAGAAAGCAGTGTGTGAAAGGAGGAAGTGCCAGAAAGCAGAGAGAACAGGAGAGGAGATATATGATTAAAAATGAAGACAGCTGAGGGAATGTGTGTGTGAAATGATTGTGTCACTATCACACACACACACACACACACACACACACGCCGACCTGCATGCATGACTGCTTTCTGCATGTGCATAAAATTGTTGGAATGAAAGTTCATTCCTCAGCGGATCAGACAAAAACTAATCCAGTCTGACAAACAGAAAACGTCTCGGGTTACGTATGTAACCCTTGTTCCCCGAGAAGGGGAACGAGACACTGCGTCGGTGACGACACTATGGGAATGCCTCTGGGCGTGGCAGGGCTGAACTATGAATGAAACTACTCCAATCCTATTGGTGTTACTAGAACGGTAGTGTGTGACGGCGTAACCGGAGGGGTATATAAGCACGCCGGCACACAGGGCACATTAGCCCTTTCTATGAAGCAAGGCACTCCAGGCGGGGTGAGGTGTGGCGGACCGACACAGTGTCTCGTTCCCTTTCTCGGGGAACAAGGGTTACATACGTAACCCGAGACGTTTTCTGTTTGTCAGACTGGATTAGTTTTTGTCTGATCCGCTGAACAGCTATTCTGCGGCCTCGGCCACGTCTGCACCATGGCATCCAGCCCTAGTGGGGCTGGGGGCGAGAGGGAGAACCACAGGGGACAATGCGCCGTCTCTCGGGACGCAAACAAGTCCACGTCTATGGGGCTGAACTCTTCGCATAATAACTCCACCCCTACTCAAAGTCTCAGGACCTCTTCCCCCGGGCCCGCCGAGACTGAATGACAGTCCTCAGATCCATCTTCTCGGGGGGCTGTGGGCGAGAGCGCCGTCTTGCGTCCCAGGTTGGTTGAGGGGGATCCTGTGAAGCGACGCTCTGCTTCTGGCTGGGGCGAGAGGGGCGCATCCAGGAGAAAAGCCCTCTCCTTCCCCTGGATGCCCGAGAGGTTGAGCCACAGATGGCGCTCCGTAGCTACCAAAGCCGCCATGGATCGGCCGACGGAACGGGCCGTTTCCTTGGTCACACGGAGAGCTAAGTCCGTCACTCTACGGAGCTCAGTCAGGGAGGAGGATTCCGCGGACGAGGACCGGAAAAAGGCCTCAGCCGTTCCGGCACCCTTGGCGATCTCGCGTTGCGATCCCCAGGATCGGAGCCGCCGCGACGCCTCAGCGACCCCAGGGCCTGTGGCACGGGGGGAGCGCATCCGACCATCCTCTAGAAAGAGAGCCGCTCGAGACCTCAGCACCCTCAGGGGCAGGGCCTCGCAATGGTCGCAGGCAGCCCCCTCGAGAGCATCACCTTCCGTGATGAAGCGCTGACAGGGAAAGACACACTATCGGAATCGCTTCGACATGATCTGCTTCGTCTCGACTTCAGGTAGGATGATGGAGCTTCCAAACATAGCCAGAGTTCCTGCTGAATAGAAAGAAGCTAATGTGTCCTGTGTGCCGGCGTGCTTATATACCCCTCCGGTTACGCTGTCACACACTAGCGTTCTAGTAACACCAATAGGATTGGAGTAGTTTCATTCATAGTTCAGCCCTGCCACGCCCAGAGGCGTTCCCATAGTGTCGTCACCGACGCAGTTCGAGTTCCCTCGAAGGGGAACCACAACTAAACACAGAAGGTCAGATCCACAGGAGCTTTACTTAATGAATGAAATACATACTCTTTATAGTCACAGAAATATGAGAATACGGCATGGGCTTCAAGAGGCACTTCACACCTGCAAATTACAGAAGTCAGTGTTACCATAAGCTGCAAAATCTAGAAGTCTTAATACTGACTTAATTTACCTTTACTATCTTCAAACACAGTGCTTCTGTTTAAAATCGCCTTCTTTTAGAGTGCTTTAGTGTTATCTCAAAAAAAGTGAGTACATCCCTCACATATTTGAAAATATTTGATTATATCTTTTCATGTGACAACACTGAAGAAATGACACTTTGCTACAATGTAAAGTAGTGAGTGTACAGCTTCTATAACAGTGTAAATTTGCTGTCCCCTCCAAATAACACATCACACAGCCATTAATGTCTAAACCACTGGCAACAAAAGTGAGGACACTCAGTGCTTACTTTGAGCGCCGCTCCGGCACAAGTGCGTTGCGTCACTGCACTACCCTTCTGCACAAATAAAATCCAAGATAAGATCCAATCCAGCCTAAAAGGATAAGTCCAATGCAGTGGTTCTTAACCTTTTTTGGGACAGCGCCCCCTATCCATTATCCAGGTCCCTTATGTGATGATGATGGCTATTTGCCCTGAATATTGTTAATTTTTTTTTTAGTGTTGTTGTTACTATTGTTATTAAAAACACAGAAAAAACACATAATTGAATGACAAACAACATATTAATTACTTTCACAGGTAACACCTCACAGCAAGAAGGTCATGGGTTCAAAGCCCAGTTCCCCCTGCCTTTCTGTGTAGAGCCTCCCGCGACCTTGTGCGCAGGATAAGCAGTTGACAATGTATGGATGGATCAACTTGTAATATCATTCCTGCTGAGTAAACACACATGATTAAGTCTTAGTCTTTTGTGGGGAAGTAACCAATTTAAATGTGTTTGTGGCCCCTTTTCATCTCAGTGAGAAATTAATCCGTTTTAATTCAGTTATTGACTGGACTTCATTAGCTCATCTGTTAATAACTTATCATATCATAACTCAGTGTTTCCAGAATGACAGTGTAACCGTGGCGCACAGCATGGGGGGGAGGGCATGCAGTCGATATTGACTACCAGCTATATACAGCGTGTTAACCTCGAAAACCCAGCTGTATTCTATTAAGTTAGCTTTCCGTATTAGCTAGGCTCCTTACATGCTTGCTAATAACTTTTTTAAGCTGGGTCTCCAACATTGACAGCGTTGTGTTGGACAGATTTGTGCAGCTGTGTTCATGAGAGAGGGGGAGCGAGAGAGGGCCGAGTGAGAGGAATCAAATACGATTTTAAATAGACCTAGTAAAAAAATCAATTTGCGGGCCTCCACAAATAAATGAAGGTATAGGAAACACTGTAATATTTATTATTGTTAAAATATAATATTTAGGCTAAGGGCTCCCTTGATATAGACGGTGTAATAGATTACATCTGCAGCTCTACTGTGCCAAATGTATGTCTGCTTATTTATTAGCCCAGTACAGAGGGAACATGGTAGTGAATACTGTTATTACTATCTGTAGGGTAACACAGGCCTACATGTAGCCTACTCCAGACCTTTCTCCACCTTCAGTATGTTCAAACTGTTTGGTGCTGCTGTCCAGTATGCACGCACGTTCACGTGGGATGTGAGTAGCAAATGCAGAGAGGCCAACTGTAGTTCAAATTCCCCAAAAAAGCACACCCTTGATTTCATTGCCCTATCACATACATAGGTCTATTACTCCTCTCAGTAATATAAAACAAAACAGTATATTATTACAGTATATTATTAACCGTAATATAAAACAAAAGGTGGTGCAGTAGTCATCATCAATATGTGGATAATTGAAATCTGTATGAATGGAGTAGTTTGTTTGTGTCCAGTGAAATAAGATTAATAGCTCCATGCTGCACATTACTGTCAGGGGATTCCAACAATTCTGGATCTGAATTTATAAACACGTTAATACCCACCCAAATAACTGTAATAATTTCTCCCTATGTCCCTGAGCCAGGGAGTTTGAATTGAGAACTACCTAAAATAGCAGAAACCATCTTTGGGAAAAAGGTCTTGTCTTTAAAAACTCAGCATTCATAATTAAATCTTTCAACCTTTGATCTCTTGCTACAGCACCATCATTAGGGTGAAATGCTTTCATATTATCTGGGATCACAACCCTGCCTGATAAATATTGCATTAATTTATTACTAATTTGCAAAAGCTGATATGCTTTGAAAGAAACATAATGTCGCCCAAATAGCATTTTTAATCAACATGTGAAACATTTTTAATGAAAGTACCTGCAAAGTAATAAAATTAAATCAAACTGAATGTAGGCTTGCAAACATTCACTGTTCTTTGTTTTCCTACTAAAAAGTCAAAGCACTTGGTTAAGGTTAGAGAAACATTGTTCCCCTTCGAGGGAACTCAAACTGCGTCGGTGACGACACTATGGGAAGGGCTGAAATCATGAATCGCAGTGCAATATCTCCGAGGGCGTCGGGACGGCTGAGGCCTTTTCCCGGTCCTGGTCTGCTGACTCCACCTCCCCTCTTCCCCGTTCGGGAGCCCATTTCTCGGCTTCTCACGCCCGAGGTATGAGTCCGGAGAGGCTTGCACAGTCTGATTCTGAGGAGTTAGACGTGCTTAGCATCATGGAGGATGACTTCCGGGAGCCGGACCGACGTCATCAGTCTGCACCCAGCTATGATGAACTATAGGCGGGCCGGCAGTAAACTAAATGAGCGTTTTCTGTGGCACCGAGCACCGCCCCCGCGCCGGTCCTTGCCATTCTTTCCTGATTTGCACAATGAGTTGTGTAAATCATGGAATAAACCCTTCTCTATTTCCCCTCTGCTGGATTACAGCAATGTGACAGAGATTAAGCAGCGCAGCTACGGAGCGATGCCTCGGGTTGAGGAGGCATTAGCGAGCTACCTTTCTCCCACCCTAGCGTCATCCCTGAAGCCGCCGGTCTGGGTCCAGGACGGCAACGGCTGAAGAGAGACGAGCTCAGCCCTCGTCTAGCTCCTACCGCCAGAGCCAGAAGCGAAATGTTGTTTCCATGGTCCCCCTCAACAAACCTGGGACACGAGGCGGCGCTCTCGCCCACAGCCCCCCGAGAAGACGGATCTGGGGACCATCATTCAGTCTCGGCGGGCTTCTCGGAAAGAGGTCCTGAGGTTTCGAGTAGGGGGGCCCACTACCACCCCCCCGCCTCCTGCCCCTCCCCACCCTCTGAGGAGGGACCTGCTGTCTCAGGCGGAGGGCCAGGTCTTTCACCCTTGCCCCGCCCTGTGGAAACTGTGGGTCTGGCCCATGGCAGTGGTTCTCGAAGCGCTGGCTGAGGCCCCCTTCGAACCCCTGGAGTCGGCTGAGGCCAAGCACCTGACCCTTAAGATGGCCTTTCTCCTCGCTATCACCTCTCTGAGGAGGGTGGGAGATCTCCAGGCACTTTCGGTTTCTCCTCGATGCCTGGAGTTTGCCCCGGGGAGGGTCAGAGCCATCCTGCACCCTTGTCCAGGCTATGTCCCTAAGGTTCTGGCCAGACTGGCAGGGTCCACAGTGCTGCAGGCGTTTCATCCCCCACCTCATGTGACGGCGAAGGACGGGAGACTTCATCTGCTCTGCCCTGTCAGAGCACTGAGTATTTACACTCTGAGGTCTTCCCGGTGGAGGAAAGCAGACCAGTTGCTGGTGTGTTTCGGGTCCCCCAAGGCTGGGCTCCCCGCTTCTAAACACACCATCAGCAACTGGATCGTTCAGACTATTTCCCTGGCCTATCAAGTTTGCCTTCACTTATGGCCATAAGGGCGCACTCTACTCGAGGCATGGCGGCTTCTAGGGCCCTCCTCGCAGGGGCGTCACTCCAGGATTTGTGTGATGCGGCTGGCTGGGCCACCCCTCACACTTTTATCCGGTTTTACAGTCTGGACCTTCCTTCTGCACCCGACACCCGTGCACTCTCCTCCTAGTCGTGCCGTCAGGTTCTGCACGCTGGGGGCAGGTGGGGTTTTGGCGCGGCCTAAGTGGGTATCTCATTCCCATAGTGTCGTCACTGACGCAGTTCAAGTTCCCTTGAAGGGGAACGTCTCGGGTTACGTATGTAACCCTTGTTCACCTTGAAGTGGAACGAGAAACTGCATCGGTCCGCCACACCTCACCCCGCCTGGAGTGCCTTGCTTCATAGTAAAGAGCTGATGTGTCCGGTGTGCTGGCGTGCTTATATACGCCTCCAGTTACGCCGTCACATGCTACCGTTCTAGTAACGCCAATAGGATTGGAGTAGTTTCATTCATGATTTCAGCCCAGCCACGCCCAGAGGCGTTCCCATAGTGTTGTCACCGACGCAGTTCGAGTTCCCTCGAAGGGTAACAAGGGTTACATACGTAACCCGAGATGTTCACTTGTTAAATATTGAACCGGTCAAAGCTGACTTGCCACCAGAACTTTTTATTTATTCTATATTTAGTCAAAATGAAGCCCTCTCCTTAACCTCTGCACAAAAATATATGATGGAAATGGGTATGCATACTTGTTATAATAATAAAAAGATTCTTGAAAAAAGGACTGCAAGAAGGCAAATAAAATCAGACAATTAAAAAATGATACAAATTTAAAAAAAGGATTGAAATAACAATGATTAAAAAACTATTAAAACATTAAGAACAATAAAAACAATGAAACACTGGAAACAAGCTGTGTGCATTTTTAAAATGTAATTAGTGATTTAAAAGATGCAATGTATTCTGTGAGCCTCAGATCCTCAGGCAGGGAGTTCAGAAGTAGAAGAAGAACTGTTTTTTAATACAGAGGAGGAACAGATCCGTCTGCCCAGTAACTGCCTGGAATCAACACATCCACTTTCTAACTGGATCAATTCAAATAAAAACACCCCAATTAAAGCACCCCTCCAGTGTATTTTGACATTTCTATGATATTTCATATTTCATGGTCATTTCCTCACAATGTTGATTACCCACATAGTTCGCCAAATATTTTTTGACAAAAGGCTTAATTTTGTGCTCAAAGTTGCAAAAGTTGCTTAGTTGTTAAAACGGGGTTGTGACGTATGACTATAGTAATTCCATAAGTCATACGTCATTCTCCAAGCTTGCGCAGGCGCACTGTCACGCCTCGTTAAAAAACATCGTTGTGAGCCAGCTAACCAATTTATCATGTAATTTACTTGGAACTTACAGTAGGTATTTCTCTCTGTGTCTGATGGTCGGGTTGTCTTTCTAGTTTAGTTAGCCAGGTGTAGTTAGCTAGCATAGTTATTGCAGAAAGTTAGCTAACAGAGGGTCTTCATTTTATTTTTTATTTTCCTTGGTTTAGTGTGCTGTTCATTTTCATTTTGGCATTTGTGCGTGTGGTGTTGGAGGACAAAAGCGTCGCACTTTCACCAGGGGGCACCCACCACACCCCCGCAGTAAAGCGCACCATAAAACGTAGTGGGAGTTATCGTGTGCAGTGCGTGACAGGACCATCGACTGTATGATTGATAACAGCTGATACTCGCACATTAGTTTCTATCATAGGTAAGTAATAGCTACTCCTGCCAGACGGTCAGTTTTTGGTTGTCATGGTAATGTATTACGTCCGACTATTAACCACACCCGCATTCTCTGTTTGAGAAAGAACGTTCACCAAAAACGGCAGTTAAAACTGGCTGGAATAAACATTTTGAATGAAGACCAAGCAGCCTCACCAAATGGGTCATCTAGAAACAGACACTAAAAAACATCTCTAACGAAGCATGCCGGCCTGCGTGCTGCCCCTGAAGCCCAGCAGGAGGTCAGGGCGGGCAGTGGGAGCGCACTCAGATTTTGATTGGCGAGTTGCTAATGTAATTAATGAAATCAGTGTCAGCTCAGTGCTGTGGGAATGTACCACTTCAGCTTTGATCAGCCTCCCGTTATGCTCCGCCTCAGATGGTTTAGTGACAAAAACAAAAACGTGAACTTCAGCTGACCTAAATAACCTTCTTCATATCTGACCTGCTGCAGTCAAGTTATAAACACAAAAACACTAAAACTAAACAATCTGAAGGAAGCACTCAGCTGAAAGACGGGGCAAATCTGAAAGCAGGCCTACTACATATGTCCATTCAAGGATGAACGGAGAAAAGGGACGGCAAACTCTAATTGTTCCACCACAATAGAGGTAAAAGGAAATGCACCAACAGAAACGATCAGAGGACAGAGGAAAGCATCTCCACAAAGGACAGCAGAGACCAAGAGACAAATGTGCGTGACAGAGAGTGGAATGATAAAGTCAGCATGAGGTCAAGTGAATGCCTTGTAGCGGCCCTTCATCCTGCACTCATGTATTAACATCCAGCAAACTGGACTTTCCCACATGCAGAAAAACAGCAGCTTACAGTTTGGTAATGAACGCACGTTTGTCCAAATGCCTGACGTCTGACATCACCATTAATTATACTTTCAGCTGAACTGACCTGCTGCCCCAGGACAAAAATGAGCTGTGAACCCCCACTGAGCCAACCCGGAAACCACCCGTCTCAGGAACTAAAAAAAAAAAATCGATAAAGCATAGTATTGTGATATTTTCATTGATCTTTTTAGATAATCAGATGCTGATAAAGTTTTCCTTTGGGGACATAATTTGTTGGATAATACGTTGTAAAAAAGGTAATACATTGCAATATATCTCAATATATTAATATCAGTATCAATATATATAGCATTATATCGAACATTTGTTTTTATAGTTTTTAAGGTGGTCTGGGGCATTTATCCTTTATGCATCACAGCTGACTAGCAGTCAACAGAACTACAGTAACAGAATCTATAAAGTTACAAACCAGTCTGTCTGAGTGAATATTAACCAGTCGATCTGAGTCGTCATTTTTTCCCCTGTATGACTCTCTCTCTCTGGGCGAGCGGCCATGCTTTGGCTGCTCACGTGCGCTCAACGTTATGAACTCCCAACTGGAGAGCGGCCACGGAGCTCTCTACTGCTCTCATTGATTCCCTCTGGATGCCCTCATCTTTCTCTCCATCACCCTCTCATTTACACTATTCTTGCCTCTTTCTCTCCTTTTGTCATCTCTATCGCTCTTTCTTTCTTTCCCCTCCAGGTTTGGCCCCTTAGCTCGTTTTCCTCACCAGTCCCTCCCACTATGGCCTGAATAGTTTCTGCCCCCTCCTCCCTCCCTCTATTTTTCAATCCTCAATCATCACCACTTGCCCCACTGACTGAAATATCTGTCAGCCAAATAAAAGATGGGGGAAAAGAAAAAAGCCAGAAAGAATGAAAGCATTCTGCTCTATTTCCCTCTGTTTCTAAAAAAGCACAGAAAGAGGGAAAGGGGAGGGGGGGGGGGGGGGCAGAAACTCTAGCAGTCACACAGGGATCACTTCAATCTTCCATCCAACACTCATCATTCATTCAAATGACTCATTTATGTTTATTAGGGTCTGATCAATATAACAATTTACAGACATACTTAACTGATGGAATTTTTGGCACGTCAGGATAAATTCATTGTTAAGTTGACAGTTGGAATAATAACAGAGTGGTTGTTAAAACGTAATGTGTTATGAAATGTAACAGAGTTCAAGTGGCATATTGTAATGAAACTTCACTTCAGGTACTTGAACTTCAACAGAATCTTCAACTCCTTCCACCACTAGGCTTCTGCGGTATCACAGTATGCCGGGGATTTAGAAATCAAGAAGCAAGAATCTGTGGAAGAAGGTTCTTATTTATCTTAACAAAAACTTTGTTTGGACACGTAACCAGTAGATTTAACCAGGTCATGTGAAAGTAGAGGCAGAAGTACCCAACTCCTGAAACTTTATCAATCCATCCCATCACTCCACTCTAATGAGTCAGTGCGACCCTGAGCCCAGACCCCGCAAAGCAGTCAACCATACTTCTGAGTAGGGGTGGGAATCACAGTGTACCTCACAATACAATTATATTTGTACAGTATGTCACTCAGGATGTTCAGCATGTGAAGCCAAATATGTACTTTATGTTAAGATTATATTTTTGCAATCACGATGCTAATGTCTGTATGTTAATGGAATTTCCAATTATATGTTAGCATTGAGCTAACACTCAAAGTGCTATGATATGATGGGCTGGAATATCGATATATGATGGTATGCTATATGATTTTGATGATGATATTGCTGTATCGATTCATTAGCACACCCCTACTTCTGAGGCTGAAAATAACACATTTATAAAATAGTAAAACAGATGATCCATTTTGGATAAAATGTCCCAACTCAGTGTAAAATAACCACTAGACGTAAAGTTAGCAAAAAAACATCAGGGAAAACATCCACTGTATGCCAGAGCAGTTACTGTACCCTTTAATAATACCATCTTGTTAAGATGTTGCTATTTTCAGAAGAAAACTGCAAAAACCCTTAACAAATAAACAGCATGGTGTCTGCTGCAGGCGCATCATTAGAGTGATCCATGTGGCGATTTCCATTCAAGCAAACAAATATTGCTCCCTTCATTTATGACTATTTCTTAATGACCTTTGTCCAACTGTAGGGGAATTATTAATGGATTTAATAGACCAGCCAAACTGTAGCCTCCTCCTATGTGTGTATGTGTGTGTGTGAGCATGCCTGCTAACTGTGTGCGTCTGTGACAAGGAGAGCTATCCTCATTCAGGGCAGCAGTTAATTCTAGGATTATCCTTTTTATGAACAATGGCTGGGATTGGGATTATGGATTGGGGGAGGACTGGCCCAACTGGAGCATTTAAAAGGGCATTTATGGGATCTCCTTAACAGGACAGATTGCACTGTATGGCATGCGCTGCTGAAAGCAAATAATCCTGCAAAACACTATAATCCACACAACACTGGCAGCCTCTGCTACATTCAAGTCTCATTCCTGCAAACACAGAGGGAAATCAGAGAGGCAGACTGGCAGTGAGACAGGACACAAGCTTGATGATTTTGACCTTTAATAAAAACGTGTTATTGCAGTAATTGTGCACCCATAGCATTATAGTTATTATAGTCATTCATTTCAGTATTCCACCTGTTTTACTTGTATTTCCACACATGGATGGGCATGAAACTGTCCTGGGTGGATCATCAGATGAAGGTTAATGTTCTGCTACGTGTGCCACTAAAGCTGTTTCTACAATCTGCAGCTGAAACCAGTTCAGTTTCTGATCCTGGGTACATTTTTAGATGCATTCAGCTGTGTTTTGTTCTTAACTGCAACAACAAGCTCTGATGTGCACCTTTTGACTGGTTTTGTCTCCATAGAAATGACAGCAAAGGCTCATGGGTAAAATAGTATTTAGAGCCGCCTGCTAAGACAAACTGAAAAACATGATTTTTCCAAAATAAAGTTAAAGAAAAAGGGAAATAATCAATTTAACTATCACATGTGACAAAGAACAGCAGGAGAAGAAAAATGACCTAAAGATTTTGTCTATTATAAATATATACCATGGACACGAACAATGGTAAAATGGGAATTTAAAACAGCAGTTTCTCCCACTTCACAAGTCTATTTCCTAGTCCCGAGGACTCCTACTCAACCTATCGTATGAAGTCTTCCTTCAGCCCATTCAACACATAAATCCAGTTGGCCTCCAGCTTCAACAATGTCATTTCAACATCACCACCTCTAATATGATCTGCTGTATCCTTTATGGTGTAAGAGCCTCGCGGGACTTTGTACTTCTATTGCTTGATGCGTCTGTCTGACATAGGAAAGTGTCTGTGAACTGAACACACTGTCAGTGGCTGAATGTGCAGAGGTCATACACCACCCATCACAGCAGATCCACAACTTGCCAATACATCTAATCTAGCAGTTTGCTGCTCATATGTGTGTGTGTCAGTGTGTGTGCGTGTGTGGTGGGGATTCTGGGTGTCACTATGGTGAGGGATGCAGGAAAAATCCAATATGGCATGTAGAGCGAGACAGACAAGGACAGAAAGAGAGAGAGAGGAAGTGAGAGAGACCTTCCTGATCAGCCTGGCGTGCTATGACCTGACAAACACACACACACACACACACGCACACACACACGCCCCTCAACTACTTTTTGCCCAAGGGCCAGATTTTTTCAAAGCAGATGCTTTGAGGCCCGGACTTTCAAATAAAAACACTGTATTTATTTAGGCCTAATTATTGTTTCCTATTTTCACAAAACGAATGTTATTTTTATTAGCCTATATTTTCATGAGAAACATGGGATGCTTAACAATAAAATGCTCTCAGACCTCGGCCAATGAGGCAATTCACTGAGGAGTGGTGGTTCAAATCTGTAATTCAGAACACAGTGCTGACTGGTAGGAAATATAAATTAACTTTAACAGTTTTTGTTATGCAGTTGCACCGTTACTATGCATGCGACACCTGCCGCATTTGCTGTTACTGGTGGTTTATTACAGGATTCCCAGAATTCAGGGGCCAGCAAAACAAAGTGTAGTTTTAATAAAGAAGTCAGGCAGTAACCGGACTTTTCCCATCATTCTGTGATTTTACGCTGCACAGGGCCTGAGTGTGCCAACAGCAGGCCCGGGGAAGGAGCTGGTTAGCTTGGTGTGCAGCTCTTCATCTAACAGCTCTCCATTACTGCCTGCAATATTTCATTCTAACGCATTCTGACGCAGTAAAAATAATATAAAAAAGGAAATAAAAAAGTTAATGCAACATTTTCTTTTCAAAGAATGATGCCATCAAGTACAGAAATACTGTGATACTTTGATTAGTGGCCATTCTGCAGACTGGATGGGAAGCTTTGGCAGGCCGCCAGTTGACAAGCACTGCACTATGGGAACCAGGTCAAACAAGGCCTAGACGTGAGCAGTAAGATGAGATCATTGACAACTGGTGGGGCTACTGTAGTCAACACCATACAGTATCATGTGTGCATGTGTGTATGTGTGTGTGTATCCCACATACTGGGTCAAACTTAGCTGTGCTCCAGTTGGTCATTACATTATTTGATGTTACTGATGGATTTAACAGATCACTGCTGTCAGTCTGTCCACCATCCCTTTCAGCTCTCAGCCATAAGTCCGGGACACGGGAAACTCAGTCCACCCATATTCTACAACACAAGCTGTGTGTTTGTGCATGTGTGTGTGTGTGTCTGTGTGTGTACAAAGCACACAGGCGAGGCACATTGTTGGAATAGCGTGTTTGCTGGAGCATTAAAGTTTGGCCTGAAGCTCTGCAGGACTAAAAAGCTCTAGCTACAGGGCCTCTCACACTTTCCTGTTGAGAATATCACACTGTTTATTTCTATGTTTAGTCACAGGCAAACCCAACCTCAGAGTACTCATTGGATACACTCTGACTTACCAATAATTACACACAAAGACACAGGAAATGATTATGGCATCAGGTATTAGGCCCGATGGAAGGACAGGGAAGATGGAAAAACACAGATATCAGTTATGAGACAACCTTTTTTTATAGCAGACATTATGTCACAGCAGGAAAAGCGCAGATGACACTAATAACATTAACAACAGCATCTCATTTAGGTTCACTAGGTATGGAGAGTACAATGAAATCACCATCGTCAATTCTAATAGTAACACCGGTGCTTTTCCTTATGAGAAAGTCATATATAACAAGTTCTTTATCCAAATGCAAATGATGTTATTAACTTTCTAACTTCATCATCACACTGATAAGTTAAGCGCTCTGCAATTTGTATTCACCACAGAAACAGTGGCAAGCCAGGTGTCAGCTAGCTAACACCCAGTATAACTTTACACCAAAGTGAAGTCTTGTAATCTGATATCGGTGGATGTGGTCCTATCAGGTCTTATGATCTCCTCAGACATGTGAACATGTGCAGGACCACAAACCTTTACTTGTAGACACATAACAAGACTAACTAACCCTAACCCTAACAAAACAATAGGCTGAGTATCTACCTGACTCCAACTCTCATTCAGATCTGTTTTACCCTTCTCCTTTAGCGTTTTGGCTCTCCCCCTGCGGTCAGATGATAATCAATATTTTATGCACACTAAAAAACTGTTCCTCCTGGCTCCAGGGCCTGTATCATGAAGCAGCATTAATGGACTCTCCAACCATCTTTGGGTTTACCTCTTTTCTGGTGTCACAAAGCTGGCATGTGTCTACAGCCTGAGTACTGACCAATCGGCTCACTGGTCAAACTGAGCGTTCATTCCAACAGGCGTCTGAAAGGAAGTACTGTCACTTTACAATAAAGTGACAATTACCATGCCAGATACAGATAAATGCTTTTTGTACAGCCACGTGTCCACTTTGTTTTAAACAGAGAGAGAGAGTTCACCACACAAACAGACTAATGAATGATGAGATTATAGTTGCACATTAATTAATTAATTAATTAATTAGGCCACATCTTTTTTTTAAAGAAAAAATAGCCTTTATCAGGCAATCATTCCTATTCTTCAGGCCTTCTTTGCTCATATATCTGTACCTTCCCTATTAGCTTTGTCTTTACTTTACCTCAAGTGCACCACTTATTCATCACTTAGTTTACAGTGCCTTGCGAAAGTATTCGGCCCCCTTGAACTTTTCAACCTTTTGCCACATTTCAGGCTTCAAACATAAAGATATAAAACTGTAATTTTTTGTGAAGAACCAACAACAAGTGGGACACAATCATGAAGTGGAACGAATTTTATTGGATGTTTCAAACTTTTTTAACAAATACAAAACTGAAAAATTGGGCGTGCAAAATTATTCAGCCCCCTTAAGTTAATACTTTGTAGCGCCACCTTTTGCTGCGATTACAGCTGTAAGTCGCTTGGGGTACGTCTCTATCAGTTTTGCACATCGAGAGACTGAAATTTTTGCCCATTCCTCCTTGCAAAACAGCTCGAGCTCAGTGAGGTTGGATGGAGAGCGTTTGTGAACAGCAGTTTTCAGTTCTTTCCACAGATTCTCGATTGGATTCAGGTCTGGACTTTGACTTGGCCATTCTAACACCTGGATATGTTTATTTGTGAACCATTCCAGTGTAGATTTTGCTTTATGTTTTGGATCATTGTCTTGTTGGAAGACAAATCTCCGTCCCAGTCTCAGGTCTTTTGCAGACTCATCAGGTTTTCTTCCAGAATGGTCCTGTATTTGGCTCCATCCATCTTCCCATCAATTTTAACCATCTTCCCTGTCCCTGCTGAAGAAAAGCAGGCCCAAACCATGATGCTGCCACCATGTTTGACAGTGGGGATGGTGTGTTCAGGGTGATGAGCTGTGTTGCCTTTACGCCAAACATAACGTTTTGCATTGTTGCCAAAAAGTTCGATTTTGGTTTCATCTGACCAGAGCACCTTCTTCCACATGTTTGGTGTGTCTCCCAGGTGGCTTGTGGCAAACTTTAAACGACACTTTTTATGGATATCTTTAAGAAATGGCTTTCTTCTTGCCACTCTTCCATAAAGGCCAGATTTGTGCAGTATACGACTGATTGTTGTCCTATGGACAGAGTCTCCCACCTCAGCTGTAGATCTCTGCAGTTCATCCAGAGTGATCATGGGCCTCTTGGCTGCATCTCTGATCAGTCTTCTCCTTGTATGAGCTGAAAGTTTAGAGGGACGGCCGGGTCTTCGTAGATTTGCAGTGGTCTGATACTCCTTCCATTTCAATATTATCGCTTGCACAGTGCTCCTTGGGATGTTTAAAGCTTGGGAAATCTTTTTGTATCCAAGTCCGGCTTTAAACCTCTCCACAACAGTATCTCGGACCTGCCTGGTGTGTTCCTTGTTCTTCATGATGCTCTCTGCGCTTTAAACGGACCTCTGAGACTATCACAGAGCAGGTGCATTTATACGGAGACTTGATTTCACACAGGTGGATTCTATTCATCATCATTAGTCATTTAGGTCAACATTGGATCATTCAGAGATCCTCACTGAACTTCTGGAGAGAGTTTGCTGCACTGAAAGTAAGGGGGCTGCATAATTTTGCACGCCCAATTTTTCAGTTTTTATTTGTTAAAAAGGTTTGAAATATCCAATAAATTTCGTTCCACTTCATGATTGTGTCCCACTTGTTGTTGGTTCTTCACAAAAAATTACAGTTTTATATCTTTATGTTTGAAGCCTGAAATGTGGCAAAAGGTCGAAAAGTTCAAGGGGGCCGAATACTTTCGCAAGGCACTGTACATCAAGAGGCACCATGCAGGCATGAATGTCACCATGGAAAATAATACTTTTCCTACTTACTGTAGATGTCTGGGCAAAAATACCAACTGCATTTAAAGTACTATACAATATAATTCCAACACTTACAGATAGTCTTAGCCTTGCTTTAATGTAATTTAAATGTAACTATTATGACTGAATATGGTAGAGCTTTTAATTGTTGGATTATATTGTATTTCACCTCTTTTTGTAATATCAATTTGCAGTGAGTATATTTCCAGTGAATTTCACTGTTACAATATGAAGTACTTCCTGTGCCTTATGAGTCAGAATCAGAAGGTCGTGGTTCGATCCCCGGCTCCTCCAGTCTGCATTTCAAAGTGTCCCTGAGCAAGATACTGAATTTGCTCCTGCAGGCTGTGTCTTTGATGTGTGAATGTGTATGAATGTGAGTTTTAATCTGATAAGCAGACAGCACTTTGCAAGGCAGTGTCTGCCATTAGTGTGTGAATGTGTGTGACTGGATGAAGGTGACATGTAGAGACTAGAAAGGAGGTGTACAAGTTGTTATGGCAGAAAATCGTGTCCTCTTACATTTATTATTATTACTATTATTGTTATGTCTTGTGTAGATATTTAAGTGCTGTGTTTTTATCCTTAACCTTTCCTTCTTCTGTACTCCTAATGTTAGACTGTCCACATTTACTAGGTTTGGTCAGAGCTGTGAGATTGTTTTGGTGTTTTCCCTCTCTCTGTTCCCCAAAACATAGAAACCTAGACTGTGTAAATGATTATGCATCCCTTTGCTCAGGGCCAGACGCCTGAAGCTGCCCAAGGCGGCAGGTCTCTGGACCAGCTGTATATATTCTCTTTTGTTAGATAAATTCTTCAAAGACGGTTCAGTGTAACTCAATAATTTGCTCAACCCCTCACCAGGAATATAATTCCCACGACACGACAAGTACAGTCCATTTACATTATATCCATGTTGCATACATCTTGATGTTGCTTTTTGTAAAAACTCTTTCACATGAACACACTCATGGCTGGATATTAACCCCAGCTTTATAAGTATCCAGAATTATTATGTTCATATTTCTGTCTTCTGTGAGGGTTCTGGTGTCCTGTGCAGGTTGCATACTCACAACTCCAGGACCAGAACCATTTCAGAAGCCATCTCATAGACCTGGTGCAGGTTGACCACCCGGGGGCTGGCTGTTGCCAACTCCAGCACTGCGATCTCATGGATGATTTCCATCCGGCAGTCTTGGCCTTTCCGTCTCTTCCTCATGAATTTTGCAGCGTACTCGTGGCCTGTGCATTTCTCCACGCACTTTCTGACCACAGCAAACTTCCCCCTGGAAGACAAGAAGGCCATCAGTACACAAAACGGCTTTAAGAAAAGACCACGCTACCCCTTCTGATGGTTTTGTTCTCTGGTTGGTCACGTAAGTTAATGAGATCTGATTAACTATTTCTATTATTATTAAGCATTTACAGATTGCTCTGGACTGAAGTGGTACTAAAGAGAGTGAAAGACGAGGCCTGAACTAATACAGAAAATCAGCCAGCATCACTTACTGGGCGTCCAAGGTAAATCTCCCTTTGCTAGTAGTTTATGTACTCATTTACTCTGTTCAGTGTTAAATAAGCGACTGCCCTGACACTGTG
The DNA here is from genome assembly GCF_014851395.1 of Micropterus salmoides. NCBI lineage: Eukaryota > Metazoa > Chordata > Actinopteri > Centrarchiformes > Centrarchidae > Micropterus > Micropterus salmoides. Next base: position 26,711,032 of record NW_024040040.1, on the reverse strand, counting down.
TTATATTCAACAGTTTACTCTGAATCTGCCAGTGTGACTGGATGAGGAATGCTTTCATCAGATGGCTGGAAATGAAAGATTCCTGCCTCCCATTTCTTTGTGATGTCACAGTTTATTGAGAAAAGTCAGATGGGGCAAGACAAGCAGTCAGACAGGTTTTTAAGAAGTCAACAGTTTATGCACACAACTATGGCATGGAGTTCCCTATTCAAACCTTCGGGGGAAACCAACATGTAAATCCAACATTTATACAGACCCCGACCACGAGCCTGGCCTGAGCAGCAGAATGGAAGACAATATGTAGAAATATCTCATTTCAGTTTGATCAACATTTGATCATTTTGGGCAGAAAGCAGGCATCTGTGAGATCATAAAAATTACTCTGGAGATGAAACTTGCAGCTGGATAACTGGGGAAAAAATATTAAAAGTATTTTCTCTAAGGTTGCGTATGGAGCCCTACGTGACCAAATCACAGAGTGACGTATGAGAAGTAAACTGCAATAAATGTTTACAGAAAGTGTGTGAGTATTTTTACATTTCTTCTACGTTATCTGTTATAGTTTCATTAACCTGGGCGTCTGAACCGTTTGTGACAAGTACGTGGTCATAATGTTATGGCTGATTGGTGTATATACCACATCAAATGTTGTGACAACCCCTGGACTGACTGAGATATTTCACAACGTCTAGGGCTGTCCCTGACTAAGGATAACAGTTGAATCAGAATTGTCAAGTCAGGCCTATAGTCGACTAATAGATGAATCATGTGTTGTGTACGGCGACTGCGGGGGGGGGGGGGTTGAGCACCCCCATATTGTCAAAATGAGATGATCGTTGCTTCGCTTCGACTGTGAGATTGACAGTCGAATCAGGCTCTGCCCATCAAAGCATCGAATCTTCAACTATTTGGGGTCAGCCCTGTGAATGTCTGTACAAAATTCCATGGCACTCCTTCAAATTGTTGTGGAGATATTTCAGTCTGTCAGTCAATGAACTGCTAAGTAGTGGAAAGTAGGAGTAGAGCGGATTACATGACAACACCGTTAGGCAGGATGGAAATACACTTTTCTTACAGGGAAGGTTCTCAACTGACAAGGTAGAGAGTGAGTTTAAAACGCAGCTTCACAGGTGTTTAAAACATTATGCAGCGCACTTGCATTTCTCTTTCTATAACAACCGTGGCCTGACCCAGTTTTCTTTCAAGCTCGGTGTTACCGTGTAAGGACCAAGGCGCTGTGTGAGCGCACATGTGCCTGCTGCCCAGGGGAAATCCTCTGAAACTCAGCTGGTGATGGAGATGACATATCAGGACAGTGCCTTCCCTCTGGCTACTGTAGGCAGTCAATGCTCCAATAACCAGCAGCAGCACCCCGGCTGAACCTGACCCCCCCACAGAGACACAAGAGTCATGCCAACACTGCTCTCCCTTCTTCTGTAAACAGGGCTTGGATTCATTCTGTGACTTGACATAGACATAGATTGGATATAAAGATTATAGCAAATAAAAATGTTTTGTCTTTGCAGTTTTAGAAGTTGTCAGAGGCACACTACTGATTGAAATTTTATAATACGCAGAGACAGCAGGTGTCGGAAAGAAAAGCTGTTGAAACTTGATCTATCAATTATGGATGTTCTTCTTTGTCCATGAGCCACCGAAGAGAAATAATGTTAAGTTTCAACAAATGTCAGGCTTGTTAAGGTCCCAGCAGGCAGCTGTGCTGAGGGTCTCCACGCCACTGTTCCATTTTCATTTGACTGGCTATGGTCTGTTCCTGCTGGCCACTGCATATTCACAAAACAGGGACAAAACACTGTCCTGAATGATAGATTCTAAACTTAACTGAGTTATCCTCCACAAACATGTTTCAGAAGACATTTAGCTCTTTGTGTGGCTGTTCAGAGCTTTTTACATTCAGAGTCTTACCTCTGTTAAACACGACAGCCTCTTTAGGTGGGAAAGCTAAACCAAAAAACAGCTGGAAGGACAAAGCTCAGACAAAGAAGGAACATCAGGGCAGAAAAAGGTGACTGATGACTGAAAAATACATTCCTCTCTGGTTGATACATCAACTTCAATCTGACCTTGGTACTTCAAACAGTAAGGTAATATTCAAGGCTGCAACAATCTACAGAGGAACAGTGAGGTTTCACTGGTCATTTCATTCAGTGCCACTGAACTGAAGCCTAAAAAAGGAAAATGTTGTTATTAAAATAATCAAACTATGAACTCTATGAAAAAAACCCTAAAGATTTACAGCACTTCTTCCTAAACTATAATTGGAATTAAAAAATAGTTTTTATTTAGGCTGCTGGAGGATTATACGGGACGAAATAGGCATAGGCTTTATTCATCGACAGATTGTATTTCCCCGCTCAAAGCAGTGCTTATAGTCAAAGCAAAAAGCTCATAGTGTCACTGTGAGCACTGATCAATCATCACAGATACCATGAATATGTTTACAACATATAAACAGCAGCAGATTTGTGAGATTTAAACAGCTGCGCACACAAGAGGAAAAATAAAGAGACTTGAAGCATAAAACCCCAGGGACACGCAGTCAATGTGGTTTGAGACATTTGATAAAATGGAAGTGTATCTGTTCCATGAAACATAGAGGTAGCTAGAGCTGAAATGATTAATAGATCAGTCGATCGACAGAATATTTATCAGAAACTATTTTAATACCCAGTTCTAAAAGGACCTGGTTTCAAACTTTCTCAAAACCCGAAAATCAATAAGGTCTGAGCTTATTGATATGTAACGTTAGGTCTCGAGCTGATTTAACTGGAAACGCGATGGACAAGAAAGCTAATGTTTATTTAGTGATGGCACCGAAACGTGGTATTAAACTGGCCCAGGACTGTTTATCATCAGGCTGCAGCCTCTGCTGCTCTCTGTCAGCTCCTACACTCCCACACACCCACACACACCCCCACCCCACCCCCACCCACACACACACACACACCTCAATATATAACAATGTTATCACACATTGAATATTTTCCTCATACTGTGCAGGCCTACCTCATGCCCATTGGGTCTGCTCTTACCAAATAACCGTCACCAAATAATAGTAAAGTATTGATAGTGGTATCAGTAAAGATTAGAATTGTTAAGCAGTCTCAATAATGGTATCAATATCAAAATAAAATTAACAATCTCCATCCCTAATTTTGATAATTGATTAATAAAAAAGTAATAAAGTTATAGTAAGTTATAAAGCCCGCTCCTCAAATATAAGGGTTTTCTGTTTTTCTGTTTTCTGTAACTGTAATATTTGTGGGGAGTGAACTGATATCAGCTTGGGGTCTGGGAAACTGACCAAACAACTAATTGATTGATCAAGAAAATCATTGGCACATTAATTGATAATGAAAATAATTGTTAGTTGCAGTCCTAGAAGAAGCAATACCACAATTTAAGAAAAGACAAAACAGACCTAAGGTATCAAAAAGTGCAGCAAAAATGGGGTCTGTTACATTATATTACCGGATTATTATTATTGATGGATTAACATGTACGCAGCAATTGCAATAATTTTACTCATTTTACATACTGTCGGGTGATTTCATTTACTGTATAACATGCCTTGTATTTTACAAGCTCATTGTAACTTTTTGAAATCTTCATTTGCAAAGTAACAGCTGCCAAACAAATGCAGTGGAGCAAAGGAATAAAGTAGCATGAAATAAAAACAAGTCCAAGTACCTCTCCTACAGAAACCAAAAGGAAGAAATGTTTCATATTTTGGTTGCATGATGCCAGCCCCGAGTTCCTCATTAATTTGATGGAATAGCGTTTCAGTATCCGTCCACGTAGAAGGAGCTGTTACTTGGACACAGCCTACATGAAGCGGTAACACCAGCGTTGTGTCATAGGCAGAGCCAATCAGCAAAATCACACTAATCATACTATTATTTTTGACTACAAGAAGGGGGACTAAATGTGATTTCAATTTTCAATCTAAGCTGCACACACAATCCTTCACCTTTTCTAAGTCTTTATATTTCTATTTGCAAAATGCCAGCGCTAGATATACATACATAAATGAATAACTACATCACTTCATGCAGATCATCAACTCTGTAAACTAAACTAAACGGAAATACGTGAAAATAATGGTCTCATTGCGAAGAGCAAACCAATGGCCACAGTTTCAGAACCAAACATGGTGAATGCTGCCTTTCAGCTGCTTTTACATCTCAAAGCAATAAACATAAACACAAAGTTAGAAATGAACAGAAGCAAAGTCACGCTCTGTGCCTCAGACTGAGGTGAGGACGTGTCCAGCTGAGTTGGAAATGTTTCAGCGTTTCTGGAAATGTGTTGTTATTCAGCTGATTTGACCGTGTCCACTGCACACCACAGGAGACAGCTTTAAATAAACATCTTCATCACTTTCCATCACTATAATATTTGAGCTAATAAATGTTTTTCTGTCAGCGAGAGAACACAGTGTTAGACATCAACAGAGTGAGTAGATTTTAAAATAAAGCAACTTGAAGTTCTCAGGACTTTCACAGAGAAGAGTATTTTAATCAGTGTGTGCTACGGGGCGGTGAAAACATGAATTATGGTTAAAACTAGCTGGCTGCACAACAAGAGCAGAAGAGATGAGAGTACTTCACACCATTATTTATGAAACCACAGCTAAGAGCAGGAACAGAAGCTGTGAGATCCCAACACAATGAATAAGACTGTGAGGCAGCCATAGAGACGTGTGAGAGGGTGCACAGTATGATGAGCAGCTCTGGGCCTGAAGCTCAGCTGGCCTCATGTGAGAGTCATGGGGCCGATGCAGCCGGGAGCTACAGACTCAACAGAATACACCAGAGACTTGTTACACATCAGTTTATTGGTGCAACTCTTCAAAATTTATCTGAAAAACTGCATTACAAATATATACAGAAATAACTCTTTATTGATTTTTGATTAATTCTACACTTTGTCAAACTGTATTTCTTAGTTATTATATTACAGGTGGATAAAGAAGAGCTGAAACAACTGGTCAGTTAATCCATTAGTGGATCGACAGAAAATACATAGACAAATACCTCTTAACTATGTATGTCCCTTTTTAAAGAAAAATAGTTCTCTGTCTCTCAGACGGGAATATTTATCAGCTTTCTGAGTCTGTTTTTGCCAACTAGGTTTTGGGGTGTTGGTCAGACAAAACACATCTTTTGATGAAATCAAATTGGGTTCTGGGAACTTTAAATATAAATATAAAATAATTACAGATTAATCAATAATATATTTATTGTTAATTGCAGTCCAAAATCGGTTTAGCAACAATGTCTTGACATTTTTACTGAAAAAGTGATGAAAGTAAAAACAACACAGAACACGGAATTTGTTCAAACGCAACCCACACCGCCTAACCCTGACCTGTGTTGTAATGACTTCCTTGGCTGAACAATTCATCAAAATACTATCAAAATGGTAACATGGGCAAGTTATCTATCTTGATTGATTTCTGTACCACTCCCACTATTGTTTTACAGCTCTATGTGGATATTGCACTGAGCTTCTGTGTCTCCCTCCTCCCCCTCAACTGGTCCAGGCAGATGGCCGACCACCAGATCCTGCTCGAGGTAGGGTTGGGCGATCGTTTCTGTTTTCATTTCGTCTGATCATGACTACTTGAGATCACCGATTGGTGATCTGATGGCCAGGGGGCGGTGTTACGTTGCAGCATGGAAGAAACAGGCTTATTTTCTTTAAGGGAAACCTCCAGAAACACATGTAAATGCACAATACACAGAATTACTGTGTAACTGTGGCGCTGCGTGTGCACGGTGGAGAGAAGAAGGGTGCATTCAATGCATTCGTTTTCTATGAACACACGGCTCCGTTTTAATATGTTTGTGAAAGAGAGACAGTGAGCGAGTGAATGCACTGCGCACAGCTCCACAGTGAATTATGATTTTACTCATAATATTTTTTTATTTTTTACTGAGTTAAAAATCACTGATCATCCCTTCAATCGTCGATAGGCGATACAAGTCTAGCTCGAGGTTTCTACTTGTTAGAGGAAGTTTTTCCTTGCCACTGTGGCCATGTGCTGCTCATGGTGGGAATTGTTGGGTCTCTGTTAATAATATTATAAAGAGTATGGTCTAAACGTCCTCTATGAAAAGTGCAATGGGATAACTTCTGATATGAAACACTAATAAAATTTAACTGACAACAACTGGCAACAGGGTATGCAATGCATGATACATTTTCCCCTAACTTAGAAGATCAAAGAGACAGTCCTCCACTGATATCAATTCTATCTCACCATCACAAAATAAACCTGTTAACACAGTCCACAGAGCACCCTCACCCCAACATTCACAATATGTTTAATTTTACATGTTCCACACGTCATTTCTGACAGTGATCATGAACTGAAGGGTGCACAGAGGAAACCAGCAGGTATGTTGGCTCCAAACAAAAAGAATCAAGTAGCTCCCAACACCCGGCTCTCCAGACAGCACCGACACCAACCACCATCTCCATATCACTCACCCTTCAGTCTCATTAGCTATGAAAGTAGCTCTCATATGAACACTGTCAGGCACACTGCTCAGTGTGTGTGTGTGCACAATACGACACATATAACCCCCGTGCAGCCTAAAAACTCCACACAGCATTAAGTCAACTGACAAATGGAGCAAATATAGCTGCACAAGTGTTCTGAATGACATCGTGAATTTCAGCGGAAAGGTTTAGTTATTTACTGACTTTGCCTCTAGTTCCCACTTAGTGGGTGATTTTGTGGAAGCTGAGGCGATAACATGTTAGCTGAGAGTGGAAGTGCTAACAGTAACATGCATATTATCTTTAGACAGCAGCACATGTATTTATCTTGATATTGCGATATCCAACAGCTATGTTAGTATCAATGACTAAGAAACTACATGCTGGCGAATCCATTGTGGCACACTGTACGTTGCTCCCACTGCAGCTTCAGATCTCCTTTCATTGGACACGTTGAAGGATGATGTTGTTGATGAAGCAATTTGACACCTTCCTGTTTGAGACTTCCTCAGATCCACTCTCACAGAGGCCTTTCTGTCCACACAGCTAAGTGACTGCTGCATTTCCTCTTCATTTCTCAATCCTTCACTTTTTCTAACACACTCTGATCACGCAGAGCAGACATGACAATATTCAGTCTGCTGAAGGAAAAAATTAAAAGTTACTGTGGAATAATTGGTTTTAGTAATCATTTGAATAAATCATATTCATTATCTAAAGGAGAATATAAGTATTATACCAAATAGGAAGACTAGGAGAGGATGAAGAAGAAAGACATGATTATCTGGGTTAGTTAATGATGTGACTCAATGTCTCCCTCCAGGACTGGGTTGCACCAGCTGTGTGTCTATAGTTTTGTGTGAAACTAAACTGAAAACTAAAAGTCAAAACAAAATAAAAATAAGAACTAATGACAAATCCAAAACTAGATGTGTCTGGACGTTCTGGGGTTTGTGAAGCTCGGTTGGTTGTGTCTGCAGATGCAGAGTGAGTGGTCCTGCTTCTTTAACGTGGTGGTAGCGCAAGACAGAATTATGACTATGATTTTTATTTTTCACTATTTAAGCATCCTTCTCTGTGTTCCCGTATGTCCAGGGTGTGTTTTGGTCATGCCTGGGAACAGCCCATAGATAGAGTCTGGGCCTGCTCTTTAGAAAGTGTACTGGGCCACCACAGCCTTTTCTAAAGCAGCATCAGCACATTTCCAAAGCCAGCAGCCTCGTTCACAGACTACACCCTGAAAGAGATGGCTTTGGTGTGTGTGTGTGTGTGTGTTTCCATTTGTGTGTACACAGACCAAGCCAGAGGTGATGGCATGATTACAATTACTTTAAAGAAGTTACAGCCTGAAGCCTTACAGTGCTGTGTGCATTTCTACACGGCTAACATTTGAACACATCTGATGGAGAGCTCAGGGTCTACATGACCTAGTTATAGTGTAAGTGTTTACTAAGTGCACCACTTATTTAAGACTGCTTGCACCGCACAAACTAGTTCTTCTGTAGAGCTTAAGTGTAAATGTTTAAACTGCAGAGTTCTGAGTTAGCTTGAGCAGTTTTATGCTGTCATCAGTGAATCACTTCACTGGCAACTTAGACACCTTTGAACTAATAATTGCTAGGTTCAGACCCAGCCCTGCTAGTTTCAGTGTCAGGTTTCTAAAACCATGTCAGTGGATCCTTGGTTCTAACCATGTGGACTGTGGATCCTGTTTGCAGGCTCGTAGCTGGGCTCTGTGACAGGCTGCCAGGCAGCCCTGGATGAATTTAATGAAATAAAGATTTTCACTGGCTTGGAGCCAAACACTACCATCATCAACTGATTCCCCATGTGCACACCAGGGTTGGCTCAAAGCCACAAACACACGGGCAGGATGACTGATCCCTATCGGTTCCCACAGCCAAATGTCAGCCATCACACATGTACTGTAAGTTAGGCTAGGTTCCATCACTGCCAATAAATAGTACACGACAGACTATACAGTTAGAGACCATACAGCTAATGAAGGACAACGTGACAAGATAAAGCTCTGACAACAGATCTCGCAGTCAGTATTTCCAATTTCACACCCTGATATATTTTACACAGATTATGATGAAACACGACCTTGGTCATGAGAGGATGGCAGAGTGCAAAAACTAATAAAAGGAAGTCATCAAGCTTTCACATCAAACGTGTCTGACTAACTTACAGCTAAATGCAGGTCCAGTTTTATGCCTCCATTATGACCCTTTTTAATCTTATAATTCATACATGTTCACATCACTATCAAAGTAGCAGGTCAACACAAGGCTCAAAGTCACCTCACCAGTGGGGGTGAAGCAACTCATTGATTCACTGAAAGAAAATGATTATTTTGCCTCTGTGATTTTTGAGCATCAAGACACACACCAGGTATTATCACTTATCATCGTCTCTGCTCTGGAGTTGATTTAAGCTTTGCCTACGTGAGAAGACATTCAGTGCAATAAGTCAAAATTAAAAATAATGACAATATCAACAATCAGCTAATTTTGTCTAAAAAATAACTCTAACCAAAGTCATGAAGATGGGTTCCTAGTTTGATGTCCTAGCCAGATGACGTGCAATCACTAAAGAGCTCTGCCCAGGACCATATGGAGTAATAAGAGAGAGGCCATATCTGTCACTAAGACCCATCATGAAAAAAGCTTTGGGTCTTAACCATATGGAAATCAGCGACTACCTCACCATTGTCGTAGTCACTAAAGGAGCTTGGCTGTGGGCCATCTGCGACTGCAGAGACATCCTGGAGGGTATTACCTTAAACTCCCCCATCCTCAGCCTTTTCTACAAAAAGTAGCCAGCGAGCTGGGTCAAACAACCACTGTTTCAATGCACAACATATTCTTACAGTCTTCTTAATAATATCCAGTTTCCTTATTGTTTCTATTCATGAAGAGAGTTTTCAGCAGCACACACTGTAGGCTGTGAATGAAATTTTTTTCAGCAGCGAGCTCTCACATCTCAGATGAACACTCCAACAAGAAGTGTTGGTACCAACACTCACCTGCGTAATACATGAAAACTGATACAAATAGATACAGTACCAGTCAAATGTTTGGACACATAAAGCCAGCTCAGCTTTCCCTCTGATGGTTAATATAGAGCTTAAACAATATAGCTGATCAACAGAAGAATAATAACCAGCACGTATTTTCAGAATCAATGAATCCTTTAATTCATTGATAAAGCATTCAAACATCCTCTAGTTTCAGCCTCCAATGCGAAGATGTGCTGCTCTTTATATCACTGTAACCTGAACACTGGCTGTTAGACAGAACAAGAGACTGTGGGATAATGCAAAAGGCATTTTCTCCTTTTTGGACATTATAGACAAACCAGTTAATCAATTCATTGGGAAAATGAAATTAATTGCTAGTTGCAGCCCTAAAATAGTTTTTTTGTAACATACTGAAGTACAGCCAGCGTCTGCCTGAATGTTAGGAAAGTTATCTAAAAGCTTGTGGTTTACAACAGTGTCAGCAGTAACGCAGGGCTGTACAAGCGAGCATTTCGCTCTCATATGAAAAACAGGTACTCCTTCTCTTGCTATCTGCTTTTTACAGTCAGAATGAAGGTGGAAGAAGTATTTACTGATCAGAGGAATGTACAAAGTAAGCTTAGCAGGCCCAGTGAGGAAGGGAGCGGGGCAGCCAACAGGCAGGAAAATCTGCGCTCAGTCCACAAGTGCAGGGAGTTTCCCCACAGAGTAGGAATGCTGGGAGGTCAACTGGACGGAGAGGCGTGAGCTGGGCAGCATCCACACCTCAGTCCAGAAGCTGCTCACCATACACCGCACACTTGACGCTTTATATACACACACGCTGCTAGAACACGGTACTACAGGCAGAATATTCTGCATGCTCGTTTCACGACCCTGCTTCAGTTTTACGTCCCGATGTCCAGCCGGGAATTTCACCCGCAGAGACAAACCGTAGGCTGGAACTTTCCACAGAAAAAGATTGGATTCAGAAATAAATACAACAGACTATTCAGGGTATTTCACTCGCATATGCCCCTAAAAACAGATTTTTGGTGATGTTGACTCACACCCAGAAGAGAGCAGTGCATGGGCAGACTAAGCCCAGTTGAAGGCCAAGACTTTAATCTGAAAAAGCCTCATGAATGGAATTCCACCACTGAGTTCAGGAGGCTCAACCAGGGAACTGGCCAAGAGTCAGGGAATAAATACAACCAAAGAACGGCAACCCCTTCATCTGTTATTACGCTGATTAACCACCAGAACAATAAAACAGCTTGTTGGTGCACTGTGTTACTACTCCTACAGGAAGGTGAAGGGAGGGCCCTGCAGCAGCCACAGCCAGTAGTCTTCCAGCAGACCACTTCACAACATCAGAGCTCCGAGCTTAAATATAAAGGCATGCTCACTAGCCAACAGAAATTAAGTATTCTCACATAATGACTGCTTTGAAAAACACCTTCAACTGTGTTCAGGCTCAAAGCCAGAAGCAATCAACGTTAGCTCTGAAGTAGTCAATTAATTTATTGTTCCATCGACAAAAAATGTATAAACTATTATAGTCCATTTAAGTCATACAAGAAGCAAAAATGCCAAACAATCCAACCTGAGGATCTGCTGCTGTTCAGTCATTGTTGGGTTATTCTGTTGATCAGACAAAACAAGCCGTCTTAAGACATCACTTCTCTGACATATTAAACAATGAAGTAATTATTAATTAATGACAATTAATCTATTTACCTTAGTCAGCCGTACATGAGCCCTTATTATTAGGGCTGAACAATTAATCATGTTTGTATAAAAATCTCAAATTCAAAGAGCTCAATTTTCACTTCACAAGAGCAATGACTATTACCTTACATACTTAACAGTTTGTATAATGACAGTTTAGGCCGGTGACAGTTGATTTCACGAGACTAATTGACAACTGTGGGCAGTTACTCAGCTGTTGTTGACATGTCTCTACCACGGCGACCTGTCAATCAGGATAGAGGACACTGGTATCCAAAGCTCTGTGCACAGTTAACCAGCCGTGAACTTGTTTTTGGGTGCTGTCTGTGTTTTTGTCTCAGAGCTTTGACCCTTTCACAGTGCGTTTTCATTTCATGAAAGTTAATTAACAAAAAAGTTAATAACATTCGGTCCTAAAACTCTTGTTCAGCGTTTGTTTGTACTAAAAGATGCTGTTAATTTTTTATGGTAAGTAGAGTACATTTTGTTTAAAGCCTGTTTTTCGATAGCCAAAATCCCAGTTAATATCACAGTTAACGCCTCGTCCAAATATATAACAGTATGGCGAGGTTTCAAAACGGTAGCCCACAAAGCAAAGGGTGACGTCACTGTGGCTAGAAGTAAGAAGAGAAGTGAAATTTTGACAAATGCAGGCGTATTATTTAGCACAAGAGCCGACAGAGTGTGTCGCCCACCGTAGCTTTTACTGCGTGCTTGCAAAGGGAGTGGTGAGCGGTGACTGATATAATCAGAATCGTTTTTCCTCCTTAAATCTTTATTTCAGAAAAAGAAATAAAGTGCACACAGGACATCACGAAGTATACAGAACTTTGATTCATGCAAAATCACATATTGCATATACATATTTTGCAAACATATACTTTGTAATATTGTTATAACGGTTAGTTTTCCATGTAGAGTGAACTAGATGTCTATGTGTTGTTTATATGCTCTGATAATGTTAACACAACTTGTAGTGGCGTCCATGTTGATTCCACATTCTGACTTAAGAGCACATGAGCTCACACTGAAGTCGGAAGAACGACTTCACAACTTGGGAAATGGGACCATCAGAGGAGCCCGTGAATGCACCGTGAGTTGCTGGTTGCAATTCACGATCCTCACCACTAGATGCCACTAAAACTTACACACTGAACCGTTAATTCGTGTATGAATTTTTCAGTTATTCCAAGCTACATTTAAAATGTATATCTACAGCGTTTGTCAGAGCAACAAGCCCTTAAACTTAATCCTGCAAATGTGCAGCTAATTAACAGTCAGCTGGATCATGACTGGGGCTGAGGTGATTCATCGACATCATAAAAAATATGTCGCTTTGCAGAACTTGTGTCAGTGCGTCGCTGCAACCAGTATTTTAGACAGAGACCCAACAATGTGGTGCTCTTCAGGCCTACACTCTGTGAATTGAAGCAAAACCATCCCATTGTGCTTTGTCAAGACAGCACCAAAAATCCTGTTTACTTTTTGTCCCCACACAAGCCTGATACAGTATATCAGGATGAGCAACACGAGGAGCGTGTTTCTGTTAGTAGTCACATAAAATTGATTTTCTAAATGTTTATAGGTTATAAGTAATTTCTGCACCACTGCTATAATAATAATGTAATGATACAACATGTGTCAACTAAAACAACGCCTTAAAGGAACGTTACAGGCTGCTGTTACAGTCAGTAAATGGTTTCGGTTATTTTCTTTGTCCCACACAGATGCAAAAATACATTGTAGGTGATTATCTTACTGCATGTTACTCAGTGGTAAAATAAATCAATTTTACGTTTTAAGTCAAGGACTTCAGTAAAACTACTGATTGTTCAGTTCAGGAAAGGACTGACAGAGTTTGAATGAATCTGTCTCACAGCAATCATTCTGAATTTGAGGTCCAGTATAATTCTGATAAGGCATCTGACAAATAGGGTCTGTTATAATTTTTATCATAACACAGCAGTGACGTGGACTCTTATTAAGATATGCCACTGTCATCATTATTTGAATGTGCTTTGCCAGTATGATTGAATAATGCTGAATTATTGAGGTTGAGAAGTTTTTTATATTTATTTTAGGATGCAAATGATTCTCAGAGCGATGATGATTTTAGATAAGACGGTGTAAGCTCTTGGATTTGTTAAACCAGGCCCAGGAGAATTTCAAGCTAATTGGCCAACTGTGCAATTCTCTCCACCTCCCAGTAAAGATAGCACATCCTTTGAATGGCTTGGTTATATCTGACCATTACTGAATAAGTTCTGTAGTATAATTTGTAAAAGTAACAAAAAGTGGCAGTATTGTTCAGCCCTGGCCCCTTATGACCCGCTAAATAAATAAAATGTGATTAAAAAAACGTGATTTAAATATAAATATATGTAAGAGTGTGTGAGAGAACCTCAGCTCCACTCTGAGCGTGGTTACATCAGACAATACAAGACAACATCTTGATCCAGCGTAACGCCTCGCTGTATCAGCTTATCTACCAACAATCTGCCCTTTCTACAGTGCTGTAGGTCACAGTGGTAGATTACAACCTTTCATGTTGTTCCATTGCAGCTAATCTCTGTCACAATGTCAGGTCATGCGATGCAAAACCACACACACACATACACACACACAGGCTTTGTTGTGGCCCTCTGAGACTCAAACAGACCTTGCTTCAGTCTATCAGGAGATTGTTGGATGAAGTAACTTTGATTCAGCCAAGTCTACAGTGAGCTCTTATCTCTGAGGCTGTCCCCTGGTCACCACACACAGCCACAATGCTAAGCTAACAGAGAACCATGTCACACTGACAGTCTGTGTGTGATTCATCATAGTAAAGCATATTCTAATCAGAAGGGGATTGGTCTTGTGACTTTGTTAGGGGGCTATATCCCAGCTCAGTTTAGACTCCAGCACCTAGGGCATTTCCTCTAATCATCAACTTTCAGAAACCCTGTGTGAAACATGTTCAAACTCGGACACAGCTGCCAGACTGCTATCAAATACTGGGGCAGATGTTTTTTAATCTGATGAATGCTTTTATTCACATTCTAAACTGACACAACTAGAAAAAAGATCAATCAAAACTTGCCAATCCCATAATCAGATCATATTGTATCAGCAGTAAAAGTAACATACTGATACTGATATTGCTTTTGAATCCAAATGTACGTCTGTGGACCAGCGCGCCTGTTCACTTTAAGATGGAAGGGGAGATTTTGTACAATTGTAGTAAAGAAATGCAGAAGAACTAAGTCCCAAACATCGCTGTTACAGTCACATTAACCAGCCCCGGGTGCAGGAGGGGTGACAGCTGCCCAGTAAACAACAACAACAACACACGCACACACACACACACACACGCACCTACACTCCAAACAGCCATGCACAGAGGAGTTGCATGTTCTCTCGATGAAACACTTCAAAACCACAAATAATATTTCCATTCAACTTCACAAGTATTGCGTAACTTCACCCCGGACCAGCAGTCTGTCTGATACCGGACTGTGCAGGTCGCCTCACCTTCCGAGCTCCTTCCCGGGGATGACGGCGTAGTGCTCGGTGAAAGGTTCGCTGCAGATGGTGGTTTTTATTTCGGACAACAAGCCGCTGGCGCTGCGGTCCTGGCTCGGTTCTGCAGCCGGGCTGAGCTGGATGCGGGTCCGGCTTCTGGTGTCCCCGGCGCGCGGACATTCGGGGATCATGGCGTCGGTTAATTGGAGCGGTTGGTTAACAAAAGTCTGGATTAAAACTTACAAAGGTAATTCAGCACACTGCTATTAAACAACACGGGCGACAGACAGAGATCAGTGCAGGGCAGCCTGAGGGCTCACAGCACCAGCTGAGTCCACAACTCTGTCAGGGAACACAGCGGACAGGCTCATGGTGATCTAGTTCCTCCGGCTGGACTTGTCCTCTCGGTGCGGTCTTCAGCTGGATCCTCACTGACACACCGGACTGCTGCTCTCAGTAACCACGGGAGCTGCTGCTGATTGACAGGCGGGCTGGCCAATCGGATGGAGCCATAGAAGAGCACAGCGGATCATGCATCCGATCCCCAAACTGATCTCAATTAGTAGTACAAAAAACTGATATTGATATAGTAAAAAGAAATAAAAAAAAGTGATAATGATTAAATGTTATTTTATAATAGTTACGTTAATAATGACAGCGTTATGTTAAATACAGTTTTTTTTGTATTTTTTTAAAGGTCCATTTTTATTTCCTACTGCCATTTTCAACAATGAGACTTTTACTCACTTTTTTCACAATGTTTTATTTTCATGATAGTGAAGATATAAGATAGGTAAGTAGCCTATAGTTTGGCAGGATCTGGTGGGGATTGTTGTTGTAAGTAAAGTTCGATACTTGTGCATCAGGAATCAAGGTTATGGTGTTTGCCACTGGTAGATGTGAATTAATTATACTGCGGGCGGTTGTAATTACACTAGTGGTACATGTGCTACTTTACTTGAGGGAGCCCCACAAAAATGTTAACTAAATTACCAGGTAATCATGAGATAAGAGAGATTAGGCTACTTAGCAACTACTTAGTATAATGTATCACTTAAAGAGTAACAACTGATTAAAGGGGCCATGTGTAGTTTTCAGTGGCCTCTAGCAGTGAGGTTTCAGATTGCAACCACTATCTTTCCAAGAGTGTGCTCATGCAAGTGCTCGAACTCATGAGAGAGCCAAAAGAGAGTAAGACACAAGAGGGACAGCTTCACACAACATGCTGGAAACTCAGGTCAACTCCCACTGCAATGTTACAGTAATATTTTTATCAGCTGCAGGTTAAACTAATCCATTCTCACTGCATTTAGCCGACGTGATACATCAGCGTCAGCTCCCTTGTCGGCTTTTCAGTAAACAACATTATTTGTGTCTTTCACTGGAAGCTCAGCCATGTGAGCACAGCTAAATGTTTTAGATGATAACAAAACGGTTAGTGAGCTGGATTGAATATTGTAAATGAACTTGCTGCCACATTTTATAACAGACTGCAGTAAGTATTGTTACTGTAGTGGATGGGTCTTCCTCTGTGTTGTTGTTCTGCTCCATTATGTTGCACTATTGTGTATTATGTGGGTCATGTAAGTCACAGTGACTGAGAAGGTGGAGAAGCTGTGTACCTGAGTCTCAGTGGCCCAATTTTAATTCCCAGTCCGCCCTGTATGCAGTCAAGTCAAACATGCAAGTAAGTCTAAGACTGCTGGACATCATATTTCTTTCTTCATTCTTGATTATTATTTTCACAATGTTGGACATCAATTCTGTCAGTTAAGATTAATTGTACTCACCAAAGTAATTGCTGAAATCTGAAAATACACATGACAAATCAATGATCAAATGACAACTGAGCGAACGCCTTCAGCTCATGAAGGCCACAGAATGTGGCTGACAGCCACAGTGAAACCAAGCTAGTTGATAAGATTTTTTTGACAAAAGGTTTTTATTTCTCAAAAGTAGGAGTGGAGTGGGATAGCTCATTTACCTTGAGAAGATAATTTTGTTTGTTAAATTTATATTTCCAGGGTCAAGAATGAACCTTGAAATTTGATTGTCACTTTTTAATGTTCTTATTTTTGAACTTTTCTTTTTTGGGCATTTTTCCCTTTATTGGATAGTGACAGCTGCAGAGAGAGAGAGAGAGAAAAGAGAGAGAGAGAGAGAGGGGGTATGGCATCCAGCAAAGGGCCCTGGGTTGGATTCCAAACCGGGGCTGCAGTGGTGCCCATGCTTTTTAATCTTCACGTCATCTTTAGTTTCAGTCTGTACATTATATCCACACAATGGCAGAGAAGTAACAAAGTGACCTTTTTATTGAGAGTCATAAACAGTTGTATTGTGTGGTGGGGTGATTGGACAGTCTGAGTATTTAGGAACCCGTTCTCAGACAAATCAGAACTGTACCTTTCCACATTATTTACATGTGTATACACACAGACACACAACTAGAAACAAAACAAAAACATACACATGCTTCAGTGTCACCCTCCAGCAAAGCTGCCCCCACCTGTCGACTCATTCACATGTTCCCTTGGTTAAAGTCCCTTTTTAAAATGAAAATAAATAGACAAATAAATAGGTTGAAAAGACAGAAATACCAAACAGCTGCTACAGTTTGCCACCACCTTATCTTTTGGTAGACATCTCATGATTCTTACTTCTCCAAAAGCTTATTTAAATATTTCTATAATAGCTGTGATCAATATCCACGTTATAGGAGCATTGTTAACCATTCTTTTTCCAGAATAAATTCCACTGTTCAAGATCTACAATGTATGAATTCAACATATCAACCCAATAAAAACAAAACTTCCGTACACTGTCAACAAATTACATACAAAAATCTCTTATTTTTATCTTTGTCATTTGTTGTCTTAAACTGCCCAAAACACAGATTACTTGCTGGATACATGCAGCTTTGAAATGTATGAAATAGTGAGACATCTGTGACATTGAATACATTTCTGAAAACATAGACAGAACCTCAATACTGAAACTGACCCAAAGAAAGTGGTGAACAAAAAAAGAAAGTTTCTGTGAGCTGATTGGAAAAAGAAATGTTTTCTGCACTGAGCGACAGATGACCAGCTAGCTGAAGACATAATAGAAAAGACAAAACGCAAAGGCTCTAAAAGTGAAGGCAAACTCTTTGACTGATGCTTCTTATGACAACATCAAAAAACTGCAAACTAACAAAACATTCGAGGGGAGCTTCAGGACTCCCCTTTACTTAGAAATATGATACAGTATAAATAACAGTACAAAAGTTTGTAGAAAAAAAGACAGAGAAGATGCAACATAATCACAGCCTTGTCCTCATGCTTGTAGAGATGAGTGGATAAGGCCTCGCCACTGCCAAGGATGAGTGCAGCACTAACGTACAGTGATTCGAATCAAATTCATTCTTGCTTTGCCTAATCTTCATATATCTATACCTTCATCTGCAAGAATTAAGCTTCTGTAGTGCCGGATTACCCCATTGTGATCATTTCTGTAGCTAGTACGCAAATAAAGCACCATTTAGGTAACATCACACGTCATTTGAGATGTTTATCTCAGTAGTGTTTCAAATGAAAATGATAAAAAAAGTGAAGTTTGAACCTGTATACTGTTCATATGACGTGTATATTCAGTCATGTCATGAAATCTGACTACCTGTTCCTTACACTTAGTCCTGTCCGGGGGCGGGGGGCTCGAGCCTATCCCAGCATGCTTTGGGTGAATGACAGGGAAGGACAGCATCCAAGTTGCCATTCTCTGTCAGGGCTAACACTTTTAACCCTGGACCCATTTACACTTGGCATTTCAAGGGCATCATATGTTAAACCTATCGCCAGACAAGAATGTTGATACTGGATGATTGTGTGAAACCCTAGATGATGTTAACTGACAATAGTTTTACATCCAATGCCAATCAGTTAAAAAAAGGTAGGGTAGGGTTGCAGTAGGGTTAGGGTCAAGGAAAGATTGTCGTCATGGCAAATAAACTACGGTTCCAGTGTGGTTGGGGCTAGGCAAAAAAGGGTTAGGCCAACCTTAATTGCAGGTCTGTGATGAGATGCAATCTCTGGTCTCCTGCCTGAAAGTTCGACGCACTAATCATCCAGCCTCCACACCGTTACTTTCCAACTTGCTACACAAAGGCCACACTACTTACTGCATTGAAACTGGATGTAAATTGTGCCATACTGAATCATCTAGCATGGACATAAGCCCCGTGGATACTGGGCTGCACATCTGGACAACCTCCACATGTGACAGAATATCATTTATACTTTGTATTGCATGTGCAGCTGTCTTGCTTTTCTTGCGCTAGATCCAAATGTGGGTAGGTCCTGTTCTGTACAACTGTCCAACTAACATAAATACGCAGACGACGATTATTGGACTCGTGCTGTACAGTTTAAAAAAAGTATCAAAACCAATGCAGCACAACTGGAGACATTGTCTTTTTTATTCCAGACATTGTTGTCGCGAAATCCGGTGCCTGCATTACCCACGATGCAATTCGACAGCCAACAGGGATTCTGGTGTGCTATGCTAGTAGCAGACATGAGCAGTGGGCTACAGATGTGTGGGGAGCTCACTGCTCATTGAGATTTCAATGTTGTAACCGACGCTGACGCAAGTGACATCACTTTAGAAAATTTATCAGACAGACAACAGAATCTCCAATGAACTGGACTTATGTTTGGCGTGTGAGAGGAAAGTCACAGAAAACTAGGAGAACATGCAAATCAAAAAGAACCAAGGCAAAGATCTGAACTCAGGACTTTCCTTATGTCAAGCTCAGGTACTAACTAAGTCCTCAACCCCACAGGCCACATACCGAGGGACACTTTCATTACTGGACTAGAGATGCTGCAGTCGGTCATTGTCTGAGAGAACATGGTAAACTGTGGAATAGATTGGAGTAAAGGTCCAAACTATTGCATATATTACACTGGTTTGTCCACGGGCCCCATTACACAAGTTTATTCCAGAAAGGCCGGATTGGTTCAAGGAGCTGAGCCAATGATCCCAGGCCCTTAGAAACCTACATGCGGCTTTGAACCAGCTGTTCCGTGCAAAGAGCAACACTGTGGAGACGTTACAAAGAGAGGGAGTTCATCAATGGAGGTCTTGAATAAGAGTACAAGCAGCTCCCGCTCATACGGCAGGAGCAGAGACGCCGACAGAGGAAGCACCACTCTGGCCAACAGGATTCAGCCAGCTGCGGACACAACGTCCACATGCATTCTTTGTCGTCAAGGATTCATGAACTACCTGTTTGCTTGATCACATGGTCACCTTCAGTCTCACAGAAGCCCTTGTGTTGGAGTTGATGGCTACTTTATCAGGGGATGTGACATCTCTGCTTTTGAAAGCACTGCAGAACAAGACACTTTCAGTTCTCTGTCAGTAACATTGCTGTCTATCCAGAGGAGAACGTGAGAGTCTGTGGCCGGCTGCTGTCCTCACTTTGGACTGAACTTCTTGAGTATCAGAACTGGAAAAGGTATTGTAGTAGTTATTCATCCCATTAGATCCACCTGTTTAAAGGAGTACACTACACCCTTTACCTTTTTTGATTTGCAGGCAGTGTACTGTATCTGAATTTCACCAAAGGACAAGCTGTTTATGAAGTAATCCTATTTCACTCTTTCCACAGTTTCACTGTGCCAGACCGTGTCAGACCAATTCTTGAAAGGCTTTAAGCACTTCTCTTGTGTCTCTGCTCATTACTGAGGAGCTTGTTGAATATTTTAACAGCATTATGGACACTGACGTATTTTTCAGTGGCCCAGCTTCTACTCACTGTAGTCATCTTATCTGAATCCTCATCGGGTCCTCAGGTTCCTCACATTTACTTATTTATTTTCTTATCAATTTGCAGGCTTCTTTCTGGCCTCTTTTAAATTATCTACAAACACATTTTTACCTTTACATCTATCTGTGTAAAGAAAACAGGGATAGCCCAGCCTCTCTTCTTAGTCAACTTGCAAAGTGCAGGATTTATTAATTGCTGTCATTAGCCATGATGTCTTCAACTTAAGCCAAAAAGCTAAGTGGTCTAGAAAAAGTAATCCCTGTTGCTTGAACTTCTGCAGCTCTGTCTATTGTCAAAATGTCCCCTCTCATCGGGGGTAGCTACAGCACTGACTGGAGCAAACAGACAAGATCTATATAATGTAAGCATCTTTACATTGTTTATAGTTTCAGAGTTGATTGTAAAGTTCCACTGGTCACCCTGAAATGACTGGTGTCTGGCACCAAGCTACATCACTCTAATTCCTTGTGTACACGATCCTCAGGCAGGCTCCTATCGGCCCGCCAAGGTCCAGACAAAATACATAATGATCCTCGTAGGCTCTTCAGATTAAAAACCACTCATGATTGTTCCTTTGGCATCAGGGCTACCAGACTTTGCATCTATCTGATGAGCTTTTGGAAATCTGTATTATGCTTTGAACCACTTCTTTAAAGCCACATTTAGATCTATCTGAATGTGTTAGAGCAGCAAACCACCTGAGGATCTGGTGTGCTGGAATTTGCACACTTCATTCGAATTCAGGTTTGAATTCACAGAAAAGTACAAACGTAAATGTAAAAATGTGTGTGTTCTAAGCTCTTTTAAATGTTAACTGCTTAATTAGCCAACATTATTACTATAATTATAACTTCTCCAATTCTTGTTTGGTGTAACAAATGACAAACCTGAAGATCTGTTTTATGTGCACGCTTAATGTTATTTGTCCAGTATAAATTTCTTTCCTAATTTCTGTTTCTATTAAATGCTTGTTTTGTCTAAATTTGTTTTATTTTTCTTTCTGATTCTATTCTATTTGTTTCTCTTTGTTTTTACTTTATCATTTAACTCTTTTCTGTGAATTCAAATGTTCATCCCAGGTGTAAGGATAAATTTAAATATAAGTTCCAACAAGTTCTCAAGTATTTAGCTTTCATAGATTTTATGTAAAGTTCTAGTTGTGTAGCTATAGGTTTTCTTGTTGCTGTTAGTTTGTTGTCTGTTAGCGTTTTCTATTACTGTAGAATTTTACCTTTGGATGGATGATGCATTTTGCTACATGCAACTTAAATGATCTTGATTCAATTTTACATACCCCTTCTTCAGATATGCATATACTGGATATATATATATATATATACACATATATAAATATTTAAAAAAAACGCTGTTTTAGTGTTTCATATTCTTCAGTCTTAGTGATTAATATAAAAATAACCGTAGTCCTGCTGTGGTGCTGTCACACACACACTGTCATACTGTGGACTCTAACACACGGTACCATAACAGTGATGTACATAGATCCACATGACCAAAAACGTTGTTGAGTACAATCCAGGCAGTACAGCACACGAGAGCTGCTTTTTCTCTTGCATTTTAGCCCAGCCAGCGTTGCACAGAGAGGGATGCAGTGTTGGTTTGTCTCTCACTCCAGGCCAAATGTGCTGGTTTCCTCCACCGCAATCAGCAGTTTCTCATACAGCATGGTGTAGGAAGGGTACGGAGGCAGGTCCAGGCGGTTAAAACACGTATGAGCTCTGAGAGGGAGACAGAGTGAGAGACAGGCAGCCTGTTAGAGAGAACGGAGGATCACAAGGGAATAACTGAAGCACACCAGATGTATCTATTTTGGACGTCCAAATATAAACACGTTTTAATTAATGCAAACCTGTTGGTATGAGAACTCAAAAGGAATTTCTCAATTCAATACTGAAATTTCATCACATCTACATACAGTATATAAGATTTATTGTGCGCATTGTCCCCTGCTCTGCAGTGAAACCTGAGCCCTGCTCTCTGTTTCTGCTGAGCACGTTCACATTTTAATGTGTGTTTGCCAAATGAAAGTCCTACTGTAAGGTCAGAGGAACACACCTTGCACATTATCAGATCTACCTGCACTACAGATGAGGGGACATACCATAATAGTTCTTCTACTGAGCTGGTGCACTATAGTGAACTGGGCAATGTCCGAGCTTTACACTGTATGTAAAGCTTCAGGTGCCAGTAAAGAAATAATATAATCTAAACCAAAATGCTTGAGGTGGCAGGCAGTTTTAATAACCGCCTTGCACTTCTGAAAGGAACAACCTTAATGACACGTCTGCCTTCCAAACCTCTCAGGTCACATTACTGGTCCAAAGTGCTAAGTATAGTACATGACCTGCAGTGACAACAGCCCAAAAGTATTGCTTTGCACACGAAAATACACAAGAGGTGACTTTTTGTGACAATTTCATTGGCTGTGATGCTAAATGATGCCTCCTGATGATTTTACAAACTGAGTTGCTGTTTTGCTCAATTCAGAAGGATTTATTTTACAAGAGAAAAAGGCTTTGTATGAAAGCAGAGTTATGTTGAAACAAGCTGTAGAGACAATTTAAAATTGTTTCCCCGTTCTATTCTGGTTTTGTATTTCATTTACGTCGACATGTGGGAAACAAGAGTCTTAACGGTGTTTACTGACAGTGAGGTGGTTAGTGTTCTCAGTTCATACATTTGATTTCACATTTGATTGTTTCACACTCAGCTCTAGGGTACTGTGATGGCATTTTCACTGTTTTCTCATTCTGTATTTGTATTTCATAAATTATATCACAGTAAAGTGGTACCTAGATATCTGGCCTGAGGGCAAACTTCTCCGATGTGCGCCCAGGTCAGTGGACGGAACTTGTAAATGTTAATGAACCAAGTTACTGAATGGGGATGTGACGTCCTGACTGAAGACCCGCCTTGATGAGCAGAGTAACAGATTGCATTTCATTTCATTTTGGCACCAAAAGAGCACGGTAACATGAAAATGTAATAGACTGGGGGTGCTGCGCTGCATTTATATTATATATAAATATTGTCTGCTGCAAGTTGTCTGCAAGTTAAGTCTTTGAAAATGAAATGCCAATTGCCATTTTCATTTTCAAGTGTGACTTAATACTGCTTACACAAATGGAAAATCAGGTTACATTGATTATATTGCATTTTCATTTTGAATTAACATTTGAATATTGTCCACTGTAAAACATAGTACAACTCATTTTAATATGGTCATCCAATGCCCATATAAGTATGTGGAAATTGCATTTTCATTTAAAGTTTTACCCAAATAACACATACATATGTGGAACATTATAATGCTGTTGTGGAAAGTTTTCATGATCATTTTAATATAGCCCCCAATAGATTCTGGTTGTTGTCACTGCAGTAAACTGGCTGGTGATGTTCTGATTTTTTTGTCATAAATCCCATTAAAAAGCCAAACCAACAATATGTTAGTTTGTCTTACAAAACTTTCTGTCTGCGTCTCCCAGCTCCAAGCCCATTGGTTCCTACTGAAGATGTAAAGCTTAAAAAAGGATCACAACTAAAAACATTTACTTTAAAAAAGACTCAGATCACTAGTTTTTATGAAACGTTGCTCAAACAGAAGGTAATAGAGCATTTCTTGCGGACTGTTTCAACGGCGGATATATCCACAGGTGGTACTCCAGTGAGTATCTGCCGCAGCAGGATTGTGTATGATGAGGGAACCTTCTGAGGATTGCTTGACAGTCCGGATCATTTTTCAACTTTACAAAACCCCTGGTTGTGTCTAAGTAGTGGAGCACACCTTTCATCAAGTAGGCAGCAGGGCTTTGACTTTAAGGAAAAAAGTCTCATTATTAGAATATTTAATGAGAGTAGGCTTGGCAGCATGGCTTTAAGGGAAACAAGGTTAGATACCTGGGTAGTGATGTGACTTTGCCCCACTTCTCAATGCAGAACCGTCGGAGACCATTAGATCCCCGCAGCGTGGCAAAGCCTTCGTAGGGCACGCTGGACGTCCCGGTGACAAACTGCAGCAGACGAAGACGCTGCTCATTGTTGAACCGCTCCACAGCGGCCCAGAACCACCGCATCACTATGTGCCCATCATGGTAACCTAGTGATCGGGAGGCAGGTTCACTCTGGTTAGGGGCTTTGCATAGACGAGTGTAGGTTATACCAGTTCTTTTATGAATGCATACTGTATTTAAATGTAACTTCAAAAGGTCAATATTGGCATTTTGAGTACAAAAAACAGAAAACATTCTGACTCTGAACTCTGGTAAACTCCCCTCACTACAGAAAGATCCAATCACACCAGGATTATGTCCACTGGAGACTCGGAGCTGCTTGCTGGGAATGATATCAGGCTGATACAACTCTTGTGTCTGAATGGTAAACGTGATGCTGCTTAGCAGGAGGAAACAGCTAGCCTGGCTCTGTCCAAAGGTAAATTTGCTACCAGCATCTGTACACTTGTGTGGTCTGTCAATATTATTTAGTTTGAAATTTGGCAAAATACCCTTTTTTTTGTTTGTTTGTTTGTTTATGTGGTAAGCTTAGCTAAGCTGCTTGCTGCCTGGCTCCAATTTTATATTAAGCATACAGACAATCAGGGGGGTTTCTCATCTTACTCTGGGAAAAAATGGAAATACACTTAATGTCAAACTAATAATTTGGCCAAAGTGTACAGACTGCATTCACACCCGCCTGAGACTCAAACACAGTGTGAGTCAGGCTACATCCAGATGTAGGACGTTTTTCTGTTAATGCTAGGAGTAAGAGGGGCCTATAAGGATTTTAGGAACAGTTTCGTACACACCTCCTCTGTACTCTGTGTTGCTCCTCCAATCACTGAGGTCGATCTCTACAGTCCCGGCGATGACCAGCTCCAGCTCCCGTGCATCGAACACTGACACCAGCCTGGAGTCTACCACCTGGGTTGGAGGAAAACAACGACTTATTATGTTATCTTCTTGTCTCATTGTTGGGTTCTGTTTCAAATGTTGCTCCCTATAGCTGGCTTACAGTAGACCTACAGCCTTATAGTGAGTATTTATAAATGACAAAAAAATCTTCTCTGAGAAGTGAAACAGTATTGTTTACCTCGTAGAAGCCTCGGACCAGCGCCTCTGTCTGCTGCACCACTCCTCTCTCCACCCTCCATTTGGTCATTCGCTCTATGTAATCCTTCTTGTTCTTCTCAGTCACCTGGAGGTTGGAGCCTCCCGACTTCAGCTCCCGCTCCGTCACCTGCAACACAGGAGGCACTGGGTCTAGTTAACAGTTCAAGTCATCTAAGCAGCATATTAACAGCTTGTCCTTGTGGATATCTATAATAATAATAATATGTATATCCTAAAGAGCACAACAGCTCACATGCATGTGGTTTACATTGTAACTCAAACACCCGCTGACCTGGCCAAAGACCTCCTCGTTAACGGTGAAGGTGAGGTCCAGGATGTCAGTGATGTCGTTGTCTTTCATCCACTGCAGAGACTGGTGGAACTCCTCGTCCAGATACTCCAGATCAGACAGGTCTGTCGGCCTGAGAGACACCCAGCGCTCACACATACAGCCCACTAAATTACACAGTGCCCGTCTGCTAATCAGTTAGCCAGCGCAGATTCATGTCAGTAGCTGGGAGCAAAACACTGTACCACAGCTGTTGAATTTATTCTAATTTTAAAGAGGTGGTATTATGCTCATTATCAGGTTCAAAATCCTATTTAGAGGTTGTACCAGAACAGATTTACATGGTTTAATTTTCAAAAAACACCACATTTTTTGTCATACTGCACATTGCTGTAGCTCCTCTTTTCACCCTGTGTTGAAGGCTTCATTTTAGCTACGGAGTGATACATCTTGTCTCTAAATGATCTTTGTTGGGAGTTGCACAGTTCCTAGTTAAGGACTATTAGCCAATCAGAAGCAGAGAAGGGCGGGTCAGTGAGAAACCGGTAAACACGGCTTCGGTTCAGCATGTATATGTTTCCCTTTACCAGCTTAGCAACATGGACTGGAGCAAGAGTTTCAGAGTGGTGAGTTATTAATCTGTAACAAATCTTCATCCATAAAGTTTTAACTGAGCTCTTTCTCTACATCACAGTAACAACTGTGGAAAGGTGTGTGCTGCAGCTCAGTGTTTTTCCACCAGTGTTTTTGAGGGTGTGTCTGACTAGCCGCTCCGCGAGAGTTGTATGAGGCGGCTGGACTACAAATGAGCTGTTTTCAGGCAGTTCAGAGCAGAGTTTTCTGTGGGAGATGGGAACTCCCTTTGGTGTAGACTTTGGGCTTTTTCACTTTGCAAACCTAGTATATGCACAAAAAAGGTATATAACTCAATAAAGGAGAGGGGAAAAGCCAAAGAGCATAACATCACCTCTTTAAGCTTCGCAATTGGATGCTTTTGAAATGCGTCTTAGGATTTGTAGTTTACTCATCTTCTAATGTTATGTACACAGGCTTGTATCAAATATATTATAACGCAGCTGTTCATCTTTTGTAGTGATGATTCAACAGGGAGAGGTTTATGTCTATCCAAGCCTTTAACCATCAACTACTTTGTGACTTGTCCGTGCAGCAAATATATGGGATTTTTCTTCCAGAACCCGAGATGCTTGAAATAACTCCTTTCACACCACAACTCTATCGTACCATTGCATTTTCAGAAGAGTTCTCTGCATGCACATGAACAAGTGTCTGTGTGTCTAGAAAGACAAACATATACCCTCACAAGATTAGATTTCTATAAAGTTAATTTCCTTCTATTGTTTTAACGACAAACGTTATGGTACGTGTGGGTGTGAGTACTGACTGTCTGAGCAGGGCCTTGTAGAAGGGTCTCGTGAAGAAAGCATCCAGCAGGTACTGATGTATCAGAGCCAGGCCCAGGATACGACCACTGAAACGGAACCTGGACTCACGCACAGAAAACATTAGAATCACTTTGACAGTCTCACATGAACACGTAAAATGAGCCAAATGTCTCTGCCGACGTCAGACTAATTTCTTTAATACACACAGTATATATCACATTATATTATAATATTTCTCAGTCACGTAGAGCAACATGGCAAACTATAGGGGTTTTCATTATTTCCCTTAATAAATGACAGTAAATATTATTAAGTTTTGATTATGTACAAAAACTAAAATGAAACAACCTCTTAAGGACACATTCAATGTGTGCTCACGTTTCATAGTTAATTCACTCAGTAATTTCAGCAAGTTTTACCGAATAATGATTCACTGTGTGTGTGTGTGTGTGTGTGTGTGTGTTTGTGGTGCACAGCTTACCATTCCAGATGGTTCTCAACAAATGCTGACATGGGGCTGATCTGAACGGTGTAAGTATCATTAGCTGAGTATTCAAACAGGCCGTAGTACGGATTGAACAACTCCTGAGACAAGAGGAAGAAGAACTCTCTGGACGGACCACTGTAGTCCAATCTGAAGAGACAAGAAGAGAGAGAAAGGACATTTTTACGCATTTGGTTCATGGTGTATTTGTACAGTTAAACTGATAATACAGTCTTCCTCTGATCTACATAAATGTGGAATGAAAATACCCTTGTGACAGAGAAAACATTTTGATGCATTGTTTTATGCTTACTGTGCTCAAATCATAATAATTATGTAAATGCTCAGGACCTCTGTGAAACATCACCACTGCCCTCCAAGCATGTCAGATGCAAACCCAAGTGATCAGATTGAGATTATTTATTATTATTTTATCATGCTGTGATAGAGAGTGTAGTGCGTTACGGAATCGTACTTTGATTTGGTAACATATCAGTGACCCTCCCATCTTAAATCCTGAATCTTGAGAGCCTTGCTTGATAGGGCTCCTCTCGAGAAGCTTTAATGGCATGAACTCTCTTCTCTCTCTCTCTCTTTATTCTTAATCTATTTGTCCCTCTCACTTTGAATTAATCAACCACTCTCTCTCTTTCAGTCTTCCTCGCTCACTCTCAAATCTGTTCCTCTCTACCTCTTTCATACATTTCATTAACAAACCTTTTCCTTTTTCAGCCTGCAGATTCTAGTCACACTAAGAGTGTGTTGTCATGACCACTCCTGTGCGTCATGTGAAACCTGCAGCTTCCTGCACCGACAGAGTGTGTGTGTGTTGGTGTGTGTGTGTTTGTGACTCTCACCCCTCCTCTCCCAGAAAAGTGACGTAGAGTTTGTTCCTCTGCAGCTCTTTGCGGGAGTACGCCATCACCTGGTTAAAAGTTCCCTCCAGCAAGTGTTCTCTCCTGATCAACAACCTGCAACAACAAGGACAGCCACACATCTCACTGAGACTATCTCCATGCAGGGTACAGCTTTAGTCTCCCCTGGACCCCCTCCAAAGTTTGACCAGACAACAAAAGAACTATAGTCTATAAAATCTTTGAATGATTTGGATTTTTCACATTTTATTGATCCAACTTCATTTTTTGTTAAATTTTTCTAACATGCAGGTCTGAATTTAGTTTCAAAGCGTTCCCTACAAGGGCAGGAATACAATTCTGTTGGTAGGTAGTTAATTCCTGAAAGTATTTAAATTTAAATGTATTCTTTACTGGAACCCAAATTCCCAAAACACAACTTTTAGAGGACATTACCTCACTGGCCCTTTCTCCCTGGACAAAGCACAGTGAACATATACTACTGTACTACTATATGTTGTTACACAATAGATCAAATATCATAAATAAAATGATGCAGATCATTAAACACATACTGTATTTCTGGGGCCAGATTGGGATTATTTTAGAAATGTCGGAAAAAGCACTCTGAGCTGTGTCTGATTTACTACCTGGATATTTACTACCTATTATCTACTGTATAACTGCTACAATTTAATGGGAGCATATAATAAAACAGTGTTTGGAAAGTCTATGGTTCAATAAGTTTAGTTGTGTAATCTGCACTGAGTCTTACTTGATCTTGCCTGGTCCCTGGCCGTAGCCCTTGGCTTCTAATTTCCTGTAGAAGTTTCTTAGTTTGGCTTCAAAGTCTCTGCGGTAAGGAGCTGGAGCCCTGGCCCTCTGCAAGCCTGCGTGCCCACGCACGCACACACACACACACAGAACAGAAATAAAAGAAGAAAAGAAAATATACAAGAGAAGTTAATATGAAACACTGCAAAAGGTCTTTGTTTAAAATGAAATGATTTAAGGCGCGAGTTTTGTGAGTCTGTGAATGACAGGTAGAGACTTTTTTCATAAGAGGCAACATTTTCTGTAACACAATGGTGGAGGAAGTATTTAGATCCTTTACTCAAGTAAAAGCACAAATACTATACTGTATGTCAAAATACTTAGAAATAGATTCCTGCATTCAAAATGCTGCTTTCATAAAAGTACAGAGGTATTATCAACAAAATGCCATTTAAGTAAAAGTACTGATTATGTTACATCCAGAGGGTTTTATTATTATATTATTGGATTTTAAAGTGCATCTAGTGGTAAAAAAGAGACAATATTTCCAGATATTATACAATATATAATGTAGCAGAGTCAAAGTATAACATAGCATAAAGCACAATATATGAAAAAATGTTCCACTGCTTATGATCATGACTTTGGATAAATGTTCACATTTAATGTCAGCTAGGCAGGAAGCTCTTTTCAGAATTCAGGGCTTTATAGCAGTTAAGTGATGAAATGGCTTTAAAGTGTGAGCCAGCTTTCCTTTTGTCACCCAGCAACCAAAATAAGAAATGACAGACAACGACAGAGATCATTAACAGATTCCTTTCACATTTACAGAGGATTTACAAGCAACCGGCGGCACTTGTAGAAGCAGCAGCTGGCAGCTCCTTCAAACTTTGCTACACTTTTGTTTTTGACATTTAATGTGAAGATGAAACTTGCATATTATCATCTGGTTGCTGCTGTTTACATTCTCCCCAGGTGCAAATTCAAAAACTGCACTGCAGAATGTTCTGGGTATACATGTGTAGCCTAATAGTTATTATGTATATAAATAACTGTATGAATTGCTTTATTTTATTTTATATGTTATATATTTTAATATACTTTCAATTACATATTAACGACTGTGTGTGTAGCATGAAGGGACTACTAATTTTGTTTCGTTATACAACCTTGTGCTGTATAATGACAAATGAACAACCTTGTAAATAAGACTGTGTGTGCTGCTTTTATTAATTAGGAAAGGACACCTTGAAAAGTATGTTTTCAGTAGGAACATTAGGAAGGACATTTATAGAAAATAGTTGGTGTCAACTATCTGAACTCCAAAAATGTGTGACTGGTTGGCTGGCAGACTTACCAGGAGAGTTCTGTGGTGAAGAGGTGGGGGAGCAGCGAGGAGAGA
Organism: Micropterus salmoides; assembly: GCF_014851395.1. NCBI lineage: Eukaryota > Metazoa > Chordata > Actinopteri > Centrarchiformes > Centrarchidae > Micropterus > Micropterus salmoides. Next base: position 26,680,130 of record NW_024040040.1, on the reverse strand, counting down.
AGCTGAAGCCAGGGTGGATGGGGTGAGGCGGAATATAGGACATGATTTCCTCTTCATATAAACTACAAGAACAGGACACAGAAACGCACAGAGGACATCATTTATCTGAACTACACAAAGTCCAAGCCTCAGTTGTGAATTTAGACATTTGGGAGTAAATCACTCTAAAAGAGAAGAGGTGTTACCCAACATGGGCACACTGGGTTACCTTAAAAGGATGACTAGATCGGCATCACATGACAGCTTCTCCACCCCCTGAGTACCTTCTGTCCGAATGTAGTGGATTTTCTCCCTAAACAGTCAACAAAACATAGTCTTTCTTATTTGTTCCTTTTCTATACTGACTGTAATTCAAAAGGTAAACATTTGGGTTTGGTACTGAGATTCATGGAGTACTTTTGTGATCAAAATGTACTTAAATGCAGGTTCTAATCACAGCCTACCAATAAGCTATAACTGAGCACAAGGCACGAGCCATTCATCCATGATATAACACATATATATAAAGCAGCTTAATCATTCTACACTGACAGTTCATTTCCAGCTGTATGTTGGAAATCTCAAACCAACTTGGGACAAAGACTGGACAAACTACACAAAGACCGCTTCCGCCAGCTTGCACACATCTTTTAGTCGTTGACAGTAAGGAGGGAGCGCAAAGTTAACCACAGCTTAAATGCATCAGGAAACACAATGGTCCGTAACCACTGAGCTCTGGAGGTAGATGACTGCAAATCCCTCGACAACGGCACCTGTGGCCTGTTCTGACTAAAACATACATGGATGTTAGCCAGCAGCTTGCACTGTGTGTATACAGAAGCATTTGTGCTGAAAAACCAAAAAAGGAGGGAAAAGGCACAGAGAGGTGAGGTGCTCGGTTTATTTACCGATATGTCTCCCCCTGGATTAGTTGCCAGTGTCAGTCAAACATCAAACATGTTAAAAAGAAAATTGGTATGAATGGTCAGGAACGAAACAAAGTCTAACCAATCAGCCCTGGTGTTGGTTGGTTAGGTGTAAGGGTGGAGCGGTTCATTTGTGTGTGATCCAACCTTGATGTGGCCCAACTACAAGGTGTACTCAACAAGTTTCAATAGCCTGAGAATGAATAAAAGTCTGTCCTGGACTAGCAACAAGGTCTTGTTGATATTTGGGAAAATACGACCTATTTTCTGTTTCATTCTCATGAGGCTTTCAGTGATGCATTTTGGTTTGCTTGAATGTTTTTCTACGTAAAGAAAAACTGTATGGGGAAATGCAACATGTTTAATAGATAATCCACGGTGTCAGACCAGAGCAAATGAACTACAGGTTTGAAATCGCTCTAAATGCACCGTAAGGGCACAACCGGACAGAGAGTCTCTCAAAAGGTGGGTTTTGATCTGCGTCCACTCATGCCCCATCCACACTACTGCGCTTTAGTTTTAAAACAGAGACCTTCTATGATATTTGCACCTCCCGTACAGACTGAAACGGCAAAAACGAAGACCTAAAACGGAGTTTGTATCAAGTTTGAAAACGCTGCCGACCCCGTTTTTTATTTTAAAATTTTAAAGTTTTAGTGAAGATGGGCAAAACCCAAGGACTTTAGATACAATGACGCAGACGCTCACGTTTGTCTCTCTGATTGGGTCTCATAAGTCATGCAAAGCAGAAACACGATGCTACTGACAGAGTTTTTGATTTGGTATTTTTATTAAAATATTTTGTGCTGTGCAAATAACACTTAAAGCCTACACTTGTACTGTGTATGACGCTGTATTTACTCCCAGTCTGTTTTCTGCCGCCACGGCCACTTTACATTCAGTAACAGTCCAAGCTCGTTATTGGTCCATTCAAAAAAAATCTGGTGTGGTTCTTCGTCTGTGGTACTTTATTCTTTAGTCAAATCTTCTGTAGACCATAGACCATCTGCTTCATGTTTACACTGGGCATGCCCAGTGATCGGCCACCTGATGTGCGTTTTCAGTCGTTTTAGTATAAAAGTTATAAAGTTATAAAGAGTTCCGGAGTAGTGTAGATGGGGCCTCAGACCCTGGTGTGGATTGTTTGTGTGAAAAACGACAGATCAGAACTAAAATATTTTCTGCCTTGGTCTGGATGAAATGAACCAAACTACAAGAGTTAAAGTGACCTAAGACACAGTGTACAATTTCTTACTTGATGACAGATTATGAACCCTAGCACTCTCATCCCACCATTTAGTTTAATTTCTGTTGCTTGGGCAGTGCGTGAGATTTCAGAACTGAAGTGCAGGAAAAGAAGAAAAAGTAGAAGATGAACAAGAACAAGAATCATCTACCACTGAACTGCAATGAACACAAAGAGGGAATTAAGTAGTAAAAATTGTATCTTTGAAAAATACCAAAGAACTCTGTAGAAGCATCACAATAGCTTCAGATGAATGTGTGAATTTATGCATGGAACAAGCATTGTGGACCAGGAACTCTCACCTGATATGTATGATAGGATAAAAACCAAAGCAGACAGCATAGATGAATTCTTTAAGAAAGAAGCATACCTCAGTGCGTGGTTTCTGCTGAGGCTGGGCTGTCGCTCCTGCAACATGTCAAATATGTTTGGCTGTCGAAGGAACGCCACTATCTTGTCATTGTAAGCTAGAGAGATGGAGACAAACAGAGAGAAGCAGTCAGGCAGTGGTCCAAGAAAGGGTCATTAGAAAAAGAATCAGTAAGAGATAAACATTGTGTTCAAATGACAGACATTACGGCGGTGCCTACACGGAGCGCTGAGTTGTTGTGAGTCAGCATGATGCTGACTTCGTATGGCGGCTACCAGGCTGTTTCCAGGTCTGGCCATCAGAGAAGCCCCCCGACTCCTGGACACATCAGAGGCCTGGGAACAAACACCAACAGGACACCGCTGACTCTCACAGTCTGACATTATATTATAAGCACTGTCCTCTTGTTTAATAAAAACTACAGGGAGCAGCTGTTTGAGGAAATAACTCAGCTAAAAATTAAACTATATATTTGGAAGCTGTCTTTTCAGATTTATGTCTTCAGCAGGAACCAATGTGCCTGGACATAAGCAGAAGCTCGGGTAATGATAGAGCTGTAGTTTGGGATTCAAATGTAACTAGTGTGGATCCATGATTGGACAGGTAGTAAAGGTGTGTGAGTACCTCCCCAGCGCTGTAGCTGCGTAGTCTCTGCAGATGCTGTCTGTGGGCAAGGTGGCCGGGCAGCCGGCCATTCTGCAGAGGGATGCGAGGGTCGATGAAGGTCGTGGCTCGACTGTTGTGGTCCACAAAAAAAGACTGAGACAGAAAAAAATGGACTGAAAACAGTGATTTTAAATGACCTGCCTTTGACATAATGGCTCTTTGTAATAGTATTTTAATGAATTTCATTCATTCATTCTCTTCAGTATTTATTTATTATGTTTTCTTTTTCTCTTTTCCCTTCATACATTCTTGAGCAAATCAGTTCATTCATGCACACACATTCACACGCCCTCAAACCGGGATCTACACTCAACATGAACTTATCATCGTTCCTTCAGCTTGAAAGAAATGATTGGCTGGCTTAGCTGCCTAACTGCCTGTCTACCTGTGCACACTCTGGCCGTGCACTCGCTGCACATGAACATGTGTTCTGGATACTGGCTTTGGTGGGATTTATTCCTTGCTGTCTCTTGCTGGTTTCTCCATCGTTGCCTAACGCAGCTTTAAGTGTCCAAAATACCAAGGCAAATTTGGCAACATTTTTACTGTAATAAACTTGATTGTGATTCTACATGAATTCTACATATGTGACCTACCTTGCCCTGGGGGTCAGTCTTGATCTCCCAGCCTCTTGGCAGCTCCAGCTGAGTGTCTGCGAACTTGTTGAGGAAAACCACCAGGTCCCGGTTATGTTGGTAGCGCTCAAAGTTCCTGGCATCACGACGCACCTTCAGGATCATGTGTTTCACACAGCTGCTGCTGGTGAACATTCGGTAGGCTGCCTGGAGAGAGAACACCTACAAGTTCACCTTTACATTTATTAAAGTTAATAAAGCACTCAAAAAGCTGTTTTGATCTTATTTTGGCTATGCATTTGTGAGTGAGGGAAGAAGGGTGTGTGTATCTAAATAGATGCTTTCCTCAGTGTCAAGCAGGAAATGTTTTCAAACTTTGGATTCATTTCCAATGCTGTGACATCTGAGATTTCAGTTGGCTGATGAAAAACAACTTTTTCAATTCAAGAAATTCCTAAATTCATATGAAAGACTGTGGTTGGAGATATTCTATTATATTGTCAAATTCTACAAATTCACTGAAAGGACTGAAACACAGGTAGAAATCAAAGGATCTAAAGGATTTGATCAGTTTTCTACTGAAGATGTAAATCTTTAAAAATAGCTCACAAATAAAAAAGGCGGTCATTCCATTAAAGCGGGACTGGGTATTGCATTTCAGAAGCATTTTTGTGGTATCTGAAATCAATAAGTCAAATGCTCGGACACAAAAGTGAAATCCAGTATCTGTGGTTGTCGCAGGACCTGCCTGTTTTCCTACCTGTGTGCACTCTGCACTGTAGTTTTTAGTGCATCTTACTTAAACCGGTGCTCTAGTGAGTATCAGGGGCAGCAGGACGGTGTATGTGGTACTGAGTCAGAATGATGATGTTAGAACGTGTGACCCAGGTCAGAAGTGAGGCTCACTGATGGGTTTAATAGTTTCAGTGGAGCTCTACGGCTCAGAGGAATAGAGTACAGTTTTTTCATGAGATTTGATGATAATAGAAAAATATAGAATATCACCAGATGTATTTTTAACCTTTTCATGACATCAGGGTCTGCTTACTGTTTGCATCATCCATGCATACTTTCAGCAGAAGGCTATTTGTTGACTTGTTTGTTGTTTGTGCTGTGGAAAATGTTTGAGACTGGCACAGTGTAGTTAGTCGACTGAAAGCAGAGACGTGGCTCTTTACTAAAAGAGGGACATGTTTTCAACCTCCAGTATGGTTATTTTAATCCAGTGGTCTATACTGTCAGTTGCTATTTCAACAAATACATCTATACAAACTGTAACTAATTTAGCACAATAAACTGTATATAAGCAATGCATTGTGTGTGTGTGTGTGTGTGTGTGTGTGTGTGTGTGTGTGTGTGTGTGTTGGTTAGAGTAAGGTTAGCTTTAGGTTAAAGTTAAGGTTAGGATAAGTGATGGAAACACGATGGTGTGTGCGTGAGGTACTCACATAATTACTGTGCAACACAGTGAAGAACTCTGGGTGTGTGATGAACTTGACAGCAGGTGATTGGAGGAGATGGCTGATCTTCTGGTGATTGACAGGGGAGGCGGGGCCTGCAGACACAACAGGGCAATTACTTTCTCTGTATAGTATTTTAAGGCAGTTTACAGAAGTAGGGTTTGACCGAGGTACATGGTACATACCAATAATAAATATAATATTGAATATGTTTAAGGAAATTACAGTGGGAAAAAGTACTGCATCAGAAAATAAGCTGATAGAAAATAGAACCAGTATTTATGCCTTCAAATGGTGAAGAGTCTGTAGTCCCACAAATGAGCATGATCACAATCCTACTACAGGAATGTACCTGTCTGAGGAGCATCTGAATCAGTCTCTGTACTGCCGCTGCGCTCTAACCTCTGACTCCCACCGTCCTCCTCTGTGGCCATGGTCCTCTGGATGTTCTGGTACCTGCACAAACAACAAGTCGTCCTCATACGTGTATGAAGTATGAAGTATGAAGCATGTTTCTTCATTTGGCTTGTGAAGTATTGCTGGGTTTGTCAGGGGGATCTGCACCTTTCACAGAAACACATTTCACATGTTTGGAGACCTGTCTAGCTACTAGTGCTATTTATAATCCTTCCATCCAGCTTATCCTTTACAGGGTCACTGGGGGGCTGTACCCTAGACCCTGAACCAGTTCATCACAGGGCTGACACATAGAGACAAAAAAACATTCACACTCACCTATGGGCAATTCAGAGTCACTAATAAACATGCATGTTTTTGAATTGTAGGAGGAAACCATGCAGACGGTTTTGAATTATGTTACTGTATTTTTCATATGAGCTTAATTACCATAAAATGCTTCCTAAACGTTAATGGTTTGACTTTCTTTTCCAGTCACCAGATGTCAGTATAACTCCACTACAGGCCTGTATGCAGCTTAGAATACTGAAGTGACTGAGGCTTTGCACCCACTCCCTCATTTCCTCTTTACTTGTTTCCTTCTTTCAGCACTTTTCAGTTCAAAAAGATTGTTTGGTTAACAACAACTCAACTAAAAACCAAATATTCAGATGTTTTTTGGTATATAGTACTGGACAGTTAAATACGTCATGTGATCATGGTGCAATAACCCTGTAACACTAAAACATCTATTTATTATATTTATTGTTGTAGGTTAAAATACTCATTGCGCACTGTGGTTACTGTACACAGACAGACATGAACCACTTTGCACTCTAACACAGCCTTGCATCAGTATCCCTGTTTTTTTTTTGTTTTTTTTATGTGAATATTTAGCAGTTTTCATATTTAATCATTTTAAATTATGTTTATTTTGTTTTATTATTTTATGATATGATATTTCATTGATATGATGTATTGCTGCCACCATGACAAAAATATTATATCATATTAACCAATTTAGTTCTAAAAGAGAAACAAATATGCTAGAGATTAGAAAAATTGTCAACACGTGCCACATGATTGATTTAGGTTAGAGTCTACTTTGAAATAAAGTGTTAAAGTGTAAGAGGTCATATAGGACAAGATAAAGGAGGAGATACAGATCCTGTTGTTTGTCGATATTGGCTGACACTCGAGTGCCTGCTGATCATTACAGTTGGAGCTCCCTCTCTGTGTCCCCAGTCTGACCTCCTGTTGAGCTGTTCCATCTGCTGGGTGGATCCTGAGCGGGGGATGCCGTGGTTACACTTGCTGCCGTGTGTCGGTCTCTGCCAGGTTGTGGTCCGGTTCACATGGTCCACATAGAAAACTCTGCCATGGCTGTCGATCCGAGCTTCCCAGTCTGTGGCAACAAAGAGGTGGGGGAGTGTTATTCGGTCACATTTGAGTGAGTTGGATGTAAACAAACCTCTTCCTTGAATGTCGTTAATCCTAAAGACAAATGAAACGAAGCTCAAGAACTCATCCGAACTGGTTGGTATTATAAATTGATGATATATAAATTGTTAATAACCTCTGGTTGACAAACAATATTGACACCTCCTTCTACTATACAATTCTTTTCAACTGCATTATTATTATCTACAAAAGATCTTGCAATTTTTGAAGGTACTATTTGGGTTATTATAATTCACGAAATATACTTGCAATGACGCCACACATTCTCACATCTAATGAGATACATAAAGACAGCATTGTGTGGTTCAGTAACAGCATCATTCAAACTCAGTAGTTTAATACACTGAAATTACAAAAATATCACAGAAATCCTACCTTTCATAATCACTCACTCCATATTTCAGTATCCCCACACACATTTTCCAAATCGTTTTGCTTTGACACTACCCACTCACAAGGACTGTGTTTCTACTATAAAGAGAAACAGGGAGAGAGGTGTTTTCCCCCTTCTGCTGATGCTGTCAGAGTAGCAGTATCCTCTGGGCTCTTCGTAGGCACCTCACCTCACCGATATCACTGATTCTCGGGAGATGGGTACCAATGATCTTCTGAGCAGTTTTAATCACCCCGCTGCAGAGCCCTCTGGTCCTGGGCCGTGCACATCCCATGCCAATTTGTGATGTTTCCAGTCAGGATGCTTTCTATTGCTCCTCTGTAAAAGCTGACAAGAACTTGGCACGGGAATTTGGCCTTCTTAAGCTTCCTCAAGAAATCCAGTCGTTTCTGAGTTTTCTCCACGAAAGCTCAGAAACGATGACCATGTCAGGTTCTCTGTGATGCTGATTCCCAGTAACCTGAAACTATTCACCTGCTCCACCTCAACACCACTGATGTAGACAGGAGAGTGTCTCTTCTGCATTCTGTTTCATGTGTGCATCCACGCAGTCTCGCTCACTCATATACACAATTCCCCATGTCCTTAAATGAAGTGATTGTGCACCATTTGTGAATGTCTCCCTCCCTTTAATGACATGCAATTTTTAGCAACCCGGTTACTTTTCCAGAGGCTGCTGCAGAACTATGTGGGCTTACAGGCTCAATCCACTTTGTTCTTTGAGACAGAAGATAAAAACACCTCAGTGAAGATGACTTGGCACTAACTCTGGAGGCAAGTAGTGGAGTACTGTAATTATGACCACTTATGTTAGACCACATACTGTCTACAACTGAGGGTGTTTTCAGATTAGATTATTTATTGTCCTTTTTAGGAAATTTCACCCCTAACCTGTTTGATGCAGTGGTGTCTGGTGAGTTTGCATGTTTGGTTCTGGTTGTGTAAATGCAAAGTGGACCAACCACAGGAAATGGGATAGAAACTTTGTGTGAATTAAAAATCTTAAACCAGCATTAACTTAATTTTTTTTTGTCTCTTCAGGGACTGTAATTCTATCTTGTTTCAGGACACTAAATACTAAAATATTCTTAGGGACTATATGAAAATTAGTAGGGTGGGGAGGGGCCTCATCATTATCAGTGTTTCCCATATGTTCATTTATTTGTGGCGGACCGCCACAATATCAACGCTGACCGCCACATATTGATTTAAATTTCTTTTTACCAGGCCAATTTAAAATCGTATTTGATTGCAGAATGCTGGAGCTCATTTGCACAGCACATGATCACAATACACAATAAAATAAATTAGCAATTAAGGTAAACATAACAAAATGATGCGTCTGGTTTACCAAAATTTCCATCCAACCATAAGCTGACAAAAAAAAAAGCTGACACATGACATTTGTTTTGACACATTTTGGTAAACTGTAGTTCTGCTCTCGGTTAAGATGCAGAATAAAGTAAAGGTGGGAGGTGCTATAGAATATGATGCGCTCTCAAGAGATCCCCCTACTCTCCCAAAGAAATGTAGACTACCCTCCCCCTTTCTGAACCATCCTCCTCTTTTCATACAGCCCCTTAAAACTTAAGACTTCAACCAGAAACAGGTTGAAATCATATCTCTGAACTGGTACTTTAGGATTCAATTATAGACAGAGTTGAGAAGGACACTTAGTAGTACTAATACTACTAGCAGCACTAATAATGATGCACAGCAATGACTTAGACCTAGTACTAATAGTACTACAACTAATACCAATAGTACAAGGACAAATACTAATGCTGTTTTCATCTTTTTATTCATCGTTGTTGCTATGTTCTTGTCTTGCAGGTTTTCTTCCGAGCATCTGTGAACTGAACCCGCCTGACTGCTACCTGTCTACCTTCCTACGTACCTACCTACCTATCTGTAAGGTATATTTCGTCATTAAACCAGACTGTCTCTCGCATTTGGGTCCTTCTCCTCTCTCGTACCCATGTGGCAGTCGTTCAAAACTGAAACAGTTGTTGTTTAATGCACCATGTCATTTCTGTAATTTGTGTAAACTGTTGTTAAGTGGGAGACTGGAAAGCTATTGTTGGGGCCATCGATATTCCACCATTAGGACTTCATTTGGCTCATAAATGGGCACAGTGAATGTGTGAGACAAGGATTGGAGCAGCTTTTCTCAACCCTGCCTAACAGCTGGAGGAGGAAGATGATATTTAGGTAATTAGTAATTTTAAATTTGGCTTTGTAGTAGTCCTGCTCCATTTCATCACACTTAAGGTGGTTTTAGGTGATCGAGTGTTCTAATAATGGCACTCACTTTTCATCCAGTTTCTACAGAAACGAGGCTTAAGTGTGATCAGCCTTCATTCTCTTGCTCACACACAGTTGCAGTGCAGCTGAGTGTCACTCGATGTAAATGCAGTCCTGTGCCTGTATTTTCGGTAAGTGGATCCAGTCCATGGTGTCAGATTATTGAATACACTACTTACAGTGAGGAAAATAAGTATTTGAACACCCTGCTATTTTGCAAGTTCTCCCACTCAGAAATCATGGAGGGGTCTGAAATTGTCATCGTAGGTGCATGTCCACTGTGAGAGACATAATCTAAAAAAAAAATCCAGAAATCACAAAGTATGATTTTAACTATTAACTATTATTAACTATTTATTTGTATGATACAGCTGCAAATAAGTATTTGAACACCTGTCTATCAGCTAGAATTCTGACTCTCAAAGACCTGTTAGTCTGCCTTCAAAATGTCCACCTCCACTCCAGTTATTATCCTAAATTAGATGCACCTGTTTGAGGTCGTTAGCTGCATAAAGACACCTGTCCACCCCATACAATCAGTAAGAATCCAACTACTAACATGGCCGAGACCAAAGAGCTGTCCAAAGACACTAGAGACAAAATTGTACACCTCCACAAGGCTGGAAAGGGCTACGGGGAAATTGCCAAGCAGCTTGGTGAAAAAAGGTCCACTGTTGGAGCAATCATTAGAAAATGGAAGAAGCTAAACATGACTGTCAGTCTCCCTCGGACTGGGGCTCCATGCAAGATCTCACCTCGTGGGGTCTCAATGATCCTAAGAAAGGTGAGAAATCAGCCCAGAACTACACGGGAGGAGCTGGTCAATGACCTGAAAAGAGCTGGGACCACCGTTTCCAAGGTTACTGTTGGTAATACACTAAGACATCGTGGTTTGAAATCATGCATGGCACGGAAGGTTCCCCTGCTTAAACCAGCACATGTCAAGGCCCGTCTTCAGTTTGCCAATGACCATATGGATGATCCAGAGGAGTCATGGGAGAAAGTCATGTGGTCAGATGAGACCAAAATAGAACTTTTTGGTCATAATTCCACTAACCGTGTTTGTAGGAAGAAGAATGATGAGTACCATCCCAAGAACACCATCCCTACTGTGAAGCATGGGGGTGGTAGCTTCATGCTTTGGGGGTGTTTTTCTGCACATGGGACAGGGCGACTGCACTGTATTAAGGAGAGGATGACCGGGGCCATGTATTGCAAGATTTTGGGGAACAACCTCCTTCCCTCAGTTAGAGCATTGAAGATGGGTCGAGGCTGGGTCTTCCAACATGACAATGACCCGAAGCACACGGCCAGGATAACCAAGGAGTGGCTCTGTAAGAAGCATGTCAAGGTTCTGGCGTGGCCTAGCCAGTCTCCAGACCTAAACCCAATAGAGAATCTTTGGAGGGAGCTCAAACTCCGTGTTTCTCAGCGACAGGCCAGAAACCTGACTGATCTAGAGAAGATCTGTGTGGAGGAGTGGGCCAAAATCCCTCCTGCAGTGTGTGCAAACCTGGTGAAAAACTACAGGAAACATTTGACCTCTGTAATTGCAAACAAAGGCTACTGTACCAAATATTAACATTGATTTTCTCAGGTGTTCAAATACTTATTTGCAGCTGTATCATACAAATAAATAGTTAAAAAATCATACATTGTGATTTCTGGATATTTCTTTTTTAGATTATGTCTCTCACAGTGGACATGCACCTACGATGACAATTTCAGACCCCTCCATGATTTCTAAGTGGGAGAACTTGCAAAATAGCAGGGTGTTCAAATACTTATTTTCCTCACTGTATCTGTTGGAAAGTGCTTGACCAAGTTCAACTGCAATTGACTGACATACTTAAAGCAAGGAGAAATGTGCTTCACAATATTATATCTGGTGACATTCTGTAGGAGAGGAGTAGTGCTGTGTGGCATTTTGTTTAAGCAATTTGTCAAGTTAACACACTTGCTTTACATCTGGTTGAAGCTTCTCAAATGTGTTATTTGTCTCTTCTATATAATTTTAGACAGAACATTTTTTGAATTTTTATCCAAAATAATGACAAGATTATTAATTTTTAACTCATCACTTAGCGGTTTAGTGTGTAAGTTATAGTGGCATCTAGTGGTGAGGGTTGTGAATTAAACAGCTGCTCACGGAGCATTCAGGTGTTCCTCGGCTGGTCCCATATTCTGAGCTGTGAAGTCGTTCTTCCTACTTCTCTTTTTGCAATAAAGGAAAAAAAGATGCAGGAGAAGCTACAGTGGCCAATACGCTCTGTCAGCTCTTGTGCTAAATAATATGTGTGTTCCTCCATTTATCCAAATTCTCTTCTTTTCTTGTGTCTTATCAAGCAGTCAACTACTACTACTCCTTCTAATGTTACTTCTTCTTGTTCTTGTTCTTCTTCGTACGTCGTACGTATTAAACGTAGAGACGAAACACAGTTTGTCCATTTGGGCTACTGTAGAAATGGCTCATTCTAAGGTAATAAAAACATAACGGTTCATTATGTAAGGTCTTTATACACTACTGAAAACAATGTTATGGATATGATACTGCATTTCTGTCAATATTTCCTCCAAAATATTACACACTGACCCTGTGGCCACTTCCCTGTACTGTCCTTGATTCAAAGTGACAAATGACAATAAAGATGGGAAACAACATGAATACTGAAAGGCTATTGAAACCTTAAGGTCCTGGACCATATATTAAAAGGTATATCGAATTTGATTGACATACTATATATGTTCAAATCTTTATCTGGGCCGACAACTTGGAAGAAAATTTCCCAAAAAGGAAAGCTAGCCATTAAAGTCTTGTATACGTTTTGAACACAGATGCAGGCCTGAGATTTCTTAAGATACGAGGTCTGACATGGGATAGAACAGCTGTGAGGAATTAATTCTGTAATAGGGATAGGATTTTTCTTGTCTCTTAAAGCTTAAAGGGGCAATACAGAGTTTTCAGGGGCCACTAGCTATGCAGTTTTTAGATATCAACCTGGTGTGTGCTCAAACTCATGAGATAGCATAATCCGACACAAGGGAGACCGCTTCACACAACATGCTGTAAACTCTGGTAAACTCCCACTGCAACATTACAGTAATATTTTTATCAGCTTGATATTGAACTAAACCATTCTCACATTAATTGCATTTAGCTGAAGTGATACATCGGCGTTAGTTCCCCTGTCGGCTTTTCAGTAACCAACGTTATCTGTGTATCTTCAGGGTATATACAGGAATCCTGAAGTAAAATTCAATACCTTTTTAAGACCTTTTCAAGACTTTGTCAACATAATTCAAGATTGCCGCGCCACTTGACATGTAACCGATTAAATCAGCCACAAACCTTTAAAAGGGAAATTTTTAAGTTTTTAAAAGGAATTTAAATATATTTATAACATATTTATTGCCTATATGTCATCAGGTTGTAACACCACCTAAAAATTGAGGCATTCACCAACTTTCTCAGTTGCCTATAACAGCCTGTATAGGCCCATTGTTTTCTATGTGAAGGACTGGTCAGATTTCCTGCGAAAAGCAACTGTCTTACATAAGCTATGACGTTTATGTACGCAACATTACAGCAAATCATGTGACACAGTGTAATTTTGTGTTTTAGTTACTTTCATCGACCACTTGATCAATACAGCAAAATTCAAATAGGGCAGGAGGGAACAAAGATGAAGAGAATAAACTGAGTGATGAATAACGTAAGTAGTGTAGGCGGTGTAGCACAGGCACAACCTGAAGGAGGAACTAGTCTAAATGACTGTATTAGTATAATATTATAACATTAAGTTATTAGTTATAGTCATTGTTAACTTAATAGTAAACTGTAAGTTTGATATTAATGTATTCATTATGTTCAATATAATTTCATATAAGAGTATATAACTTACCTCTAGTGTAATATTAATTCAAATTACAGCTGCTTCAGTTTGGGGTTGTTTTTTATTCATTAACTTTATGCAAGAAAAATGCTCTAGGCTACGTGAGTCTCCAACCTTGATTTTAGGCAGGCTACTAACTCGTCAATAATCATAACCATTTATGCAGAACATTAAGTTCAACATTTATAAAGTTTGTTGCAGCACATCAAACTTAAAAAAAAAAATCCCGCTCCATCCAGGCTGTGATTGATCTGTTCCCAAAAAGTGACATTAACAAGAGCATCGGCTTTATGAGAAGTTCAACGTGTTTCAATAAAAGGCAGAGATTTAGCTAAATAGCCAAACGTTAGCCAAACCCACACGCTCCGTGAATTTTCCCTGTGGTCTTCTGTCTTACCGATTCAGCTTCTTACAGCGCATCTTGCTCTTGTTTTTCAGGAACGGGGCCGTTCAAAGTGGCCACAGAGCGACTGGCCAACCAGGTTAATTCCGTTACTCCTGATCGCCACGCCGACTACGTTTTGGACGATTAGCATTGAGGGTCCAGCGGGGTGGGAGATTACGGTCGGTTGTACTCGTAAATCATTTTCCGGTTTGCACGGATCTATTTTTTGGAGCGTTTAGTGAAATAGGCGCACGGTAGATTCCTGCGCCTAACGTTACAGAAACGAATCACACAGTCGCTACTCACTGCCTGTCTAGTATTTTTGGCTACGCATTACAAATAAATACGTTCACCTACACTTTTAGCGAACAAACTTTTGGACAAACAGGATTTTCACACTAAAAAAAATATCTTCAAAATTGAATACCTTGTAAAATGGCGATTAAGACTTTTTAATACTTTTTAAATAGCCTTAATTTTCGCAAAATTGATTTATTACCTTTTAAGACTTTTTAAGACCCCGCGGACACCCTGATCTTTCACCGGAGGCTCAGCAATGTGAGCACAGCCAAATGTATTGGATTATAATGAAACAGTTAGTGAGCTGGACTGAATATTATAAATGAGATTGTTGCCACATTTTACAACAGTTAGGGTTAGGGTTAGCTATTACTATTGTGAATGGGTCTTCCCCTGTGTTGTTGTTCTGCTCTGTTACGTGTTGCAGTATTGTATATTATTGGGTCATGTAAGTCACAGCGACTGAGACGGTGGAAGCCGTGTACCTGAGTATCGGTAAAACCACATTAAATCGATATTCAACGTTACAAAGCAAACAGCGCAAGATCCGTGCTAACGTTAGATGGCTGCTCCTGCCTTGCATCACTACAGGCTAGTAGAAACAAATAACTCCACATTTGCTTTGTACCATTACATAATTTCTTGCAGGCTAAAACCAACACAATACCGGTGGTACACAGGATAGTAATGTGGTAACTTGAGCCAACTAAAGCACAAAATTACAATAAATTTCACATGATTTGCAGTGATGTTGGTTTACGTGTCCAATGGGATGAAAGCCAACTCTGTGTCGGTTTTGATACAAAACAAAGCAGAGGTTTCTCTGTGACTCACACTGTTCCAATGTTGAATGTGTTTTCACCCGACATCATCTGATTCTCTTTGGCCAGACAGACTTCAGCACATAAACCTTTATTGTTGTTTTTTATCCTTACATGGAGTTTGTGTTGGAGTCTGTGTTGTGCTGGGAGTCGGTTAGTGGCTAACTTTTTTAGCTGCGGTGTTGTCGCTGTAGTACGCAAGAGTCTCAGGAGCGCATATGCGGAGAACCCGACCCGATTCCTTCACATAATTGGCAGAATAGTGGCTCTTCCAAGCAACAGAGAAATCAGCCTTGTTGTTCACTTCTTTGGGAGCTTACAGCTCGTTCACAAATAGGCAGTAAAAAAGTTATTTATTGATAAGTGTTTTCATTGAAAAACTGCATATAGCCCCATTAAGATAGGACACGCAGTTCTGGTTCTGTAATGAGGCCCCTGGTGTATAATTCCAGAGAACTAGAAAACAGATTGTGCACCTAGTCACAAAACATGTTTTAAAAAATGTCTGTGAGGGAAGCAGCTCACTGGTTAAGGACTCTCAGTTGGATGGTGATGGTGATGCTGGAAGATGATGTAACAGCTAAGTGGAGTTTGGGCCTTTGGCAGCTGACCCTTCTGCTCTAAATCAGCGAAGACCAGCGAGCCATCCAACCGTCCAGTACTGAGTGCAGATCCAACCATGAACCAAACAGCACAGACCAGTAGAAAGCTGTACATCTAAAATTAAAGGGGTGTGCAAGATGGGAGGATGACATGATGACGGCAGACAGAGGAATATTTTTGGAAAGCAAAACATAAATGACAGCATGCACTTGATAGAGACACACACACAACAGCCACTCTCACAGCAAACCAAGGTGTAGGAATGTGACTCCAGAGTAAGACTGGGATGTGTAGGTTCTTACTTGGAGGTAAGGCTTGGTCAGTGGCAGCAGGAAAATGGTTTAGGTCATGGCTTGGTCGCAGGACTGGAAGATGGCCAACAGGAGGGGAGAAGCCTGAGCCTACAGGACATCAGAGAGACAGTATGGGATACATTACTGTAAGGCTGGGGATACACTAGACTACCTGTCAGCTAGGAAAGGAATGGATGCTGGTGGAAATGGTGTAATGCAGTCTAGTATCCCCGGGAATGATGTTCATATTGGGTGGTTTTCCAGCACATCATTTTCATCAAATGACACCTTTCACATAACACAAAGTCATCTAACTCAGAAATTATTTTAAACATTGGAACTGAGTTTTGCAGAATCTGATATCTATGTTCTGTTTTGTGACAGGATTGGTAATTCCGATTGATCATCTGTCTCCTGATAATGTCACTAAAGCCTAGTTCACGCAACACGATTTTTAGCCCGATTTGCCGGTTGGCGAGCTCGGTGACAGGGTGTGATCAGGGCTAAATCAGGGATCGATCAGCGGTCGCCAGTCGTTATGTGTGAACTACTCAAGGACCCATCAACGACATCTCTGACACATCGCTGACGCCAGCCAGATATCTAGCATGCCAAATACCTGGAAGAGTCGGCCGACTCGACATCCACATCCAGCCAATGACAACAGGCAGCTGCTCTTTCACTGCAAAACACTTTTTGCTCACCTCCAACTACTATGTGATCTGGATGAGGGGGAAAATGTGCGTTGATGCAAAGTGTAATTACACAGAACATGCATTGAGACGGGACTGTGGTAAGATCAGCTGGAGTCAGTGACACAAAACAGGTGAAAAATGGATAACGTGAGTAGATACATCATTGTAATCACAGTGGGCAGATTTGGGAAAGAAAAATCAAAATGGGCATGACTGTGAGAAGAAATGCCTTTAACACAGCCCCTGCTCACTACAGAAATAACCTACAGGACCTCACAGATCTTCATGATTTAAGCGAAAAGCTGAATGATGTTTGACAGCAATGGAAAGTTCTCATCAACTACAACATGACTGCAGGAAAAAGATTTATTCTGCCTCATGCCAAAGAGTAGAGGTCGAAGAAAAACAAAAAAAGAACTGCAGTAACATCCCCAGCACCTTCCACACTTAGCCAAGTTATCTGCCTGAAATGAGAACCGATCACTCTGGGTCCAGATGAGTGGCATAGAATGATCACCTGTTCGACAAAGGTGCACATCATCTCAAAAGAGGACCTCCTCGGTTTGATATGTGTAAATATGCCAATTCACAGTCAGATGTTATCTTAACACATACAGTGAAAATTCTCCTGCAAAATGCTTGTTAATCCAGAAACATTATCATGACTTGATGCTACTTTCCTGGGCATTTGTTAATATGCTCCAATTTTAGCAATCGTGCGCGATATGGGCAGAGAGCCCTGTGGGTTTAGGAGAAGGTTTGTAATAATAATAATAATAATCCTTATTTGTAGAGCACTTTTCAAAAACAAGTTACAAAGTGCTTTAACAAGTGTAAAGAATAATACAAAAAAAACAAGATAAGAGCATGAAAAATTAATATAAAATTAGTAAAATACAATAAAAGGGATAAAATAAAGTCAAATAAGATCGGGAAAAGCTCTCCTATAAAAGTATGTTTTAAGAAGGGACTTAAAAGAGTTCACTGACTCAGCCGACCTGGTTTCCTCGGGCAGGCTGTTCCAGAGCCTAAGGGCCCTGACAGCAAACGCTCTGTCCCCTTTAGTTTTCAGTCGAGACTCTGGAACAGACAACAGACCTCTGCCCGAGGATCTCAAGGTACGTGCTGGTGCGTATGGGACTAAAAGGTCAGAAATATAACAAGGTGAGAGGCCATGAAGAAATTTAAAAGTGATCAATAGAATTTTAAAGTCAATTCTAAAACATACTGGGAGCCAGTGTAATGAAGTTAAAATAGGAGTAATGTGGTCATATTTCTTTGTTCTGGTTAAAAGCCTGGCAGCTGAGTTCTGGACAGTCTGGAGTCGATCAATAGATTTTTGGGTTAAACAGGTGAAAAGGCTGTTGCACTAATCCAGGCATGATGAGACGAAGGCGTGTAAAATGGTCTCGGTGTCCTTAAAAGTTAACATTGATCGAATTTTTGCTATATTTCTAAGTTGATAAAAACATGATTGAACAAGCTTTGTGGTGTGCTGCTCGAAATTTAAATTACTATCAAACCAAACACCAAGGTTCTTTGCCACAGGCTTAATGTGATTTACTAGGGAACCAGCAGATGGCAGTATTTGATTTGCCATCTGCTGAGACCCGATGACCAGGATTTCTGTTTTGTCTGAGTTCAGCTGGAGGAAATTATTTGACATCCATTTTTTAACTTCACAAAGGCAGTTGTTAAGTGAACTATAGCAAGTATATTTGTGTGTCATCAGCATAAATATGAAAAGAAATGCCATGTTTATGGATAATATGTCCAAGGGGAAGCAGATACAAGGAAAACAAAATGGGTCCTTAGACCGACCCCTGAGGCACACCATATTTAAATGGACAGAATGAGGAGACATAGTTGTTTACAGACACACAAAACTTCCTATTTGACAGGTAGGATGAAAACCATTCTAGGGCAGTACCAGAGATCCCCACCCAGTGCCTCAGTCTGTCTAACATGATGTTGTGATCAATGGTGTCAAAAGCAGCGCTAAGGTCCAGGAGTACCAGGACTGAGCACATGCCTTCATCAGCAGACATTAAAAGGTCATTGGTGACTTTAAGCAGGGCAGTCTCAGTGCTGTGGTACTTCCTAAAACCAGACTGAAACTTTTCAAATATTTTATTTTCCAGTACAGTGAGCAACTGTTTGGACACAATTCTTTCTAGAATCTTTGCAATAAAAGGCAGTTTTGAAATTGGTCTAAAATTATGTGGGAGGGAGGGATCTAAACCAGGTTTCTTTAAAAGTGGGTTCACGCAAGCCGTTTTAAAATAATCAGGGACACAACCAGTAGATAGGGAGCTGTTGAAAACAGATCAAATGGGGCCCAACAGAATCCATTACTTTCAGTAAAAATTTTGTAGGTATTACATCAAGTGGGCTGGAGGACACCCTCATTTGTGATACTGTTTTTAAAAGCTCAGACAAGTCGATGGGATAAAACTGGTTAAAACTCTCTTGTTGCTGGTGAGGAACCTCTGAGTAAGAGGCAATGGGGGTAATAGAGGCTCTGATTGACACCACCTTATTGGTAAAATAAGATAAAAACAATTCACAGTCATCATTACTTCCAGCTGAGGCACAAGGAGGGGTTGGGTTTACCAGCTGATCCACAGTCTTAAACAGAAACCTGGGATTGTGTTTATGTGTAGTAATGAGTTCAGAAAAATAGTGTGTTCTCGCATCCTTAACCATGTTATTGTAGTTAATTAATAAATCCTTCAGACTGAGGTAATGAACTTGGAGACTGGATTTTTTCCATCTGCGCTCTGCTTTCCTGCATTCCCTTTTTAGGCTGTGAATGCTGTCATTTATCCAGGGTTGCTTACTAGCTTTAGACGTAGGCCTAACCTTTAGAGGAGCAGTAATATTTAGTGACGACAAGCAGATATGATTGAAGTGATCGACCAGATTGTTGGTGTTGGAATCAGACAGGTTTTGGCTTTGGCTCTGAAAGAATGCACAAAACTTTGAAACACTTTGTTCATTAAAGATGCGAGAACACACAGAGCTTGGTGAGGCGGCATGAGTAACAGGCGAATCGCAGCTAAAAACAATACATCTGTGGTCAGATATGGTCATGTCCACTAATTCCACTGAGGAAATGCTGACACCCAGGGTAAAAACCAAGTCCAGCGTATGACCACGGTTATGTGTTTGCCCTTTGACATGTTTTTTGAAGTTAAAAGAAGTGGCCATATTTAAAAAGTCAAGTCAAGTCAAGTTGCATTAACATTGTTGGGGTCATCAACATGAATATTAAAATCAGCACAAAGAACAATTCTGTTATTAATTAATTAACTTAAAACCAGAGTAGATAAAAATTCAGGAATTTCTGATAAAAATCCTCCGGGCGGTTTTGGGGGGCGATAAATTATAACAAATATGATAGGTTGCAGCCTTCCAAGTTTAAGAGTGAGAACTTCAAAGGAGTTAAATTCATCACAGCGTACTTGATGACATTTTAAATTTTCCCTATACACGCTCACTAGCCCACCACCACGACCACTGACCCTCGGTTGACTAAAACAATCATATTGAGGCGGACACAGTTCAGCTAGCTGGCTATAGTCATTCATCTGCAACCAGGATTCAGTTAAAAACATAAAATCTAGATTTGCAGACAAGATAAAATCATTTAAGTTAAAAGTCTTACTTGACAGTGATCTCACATTGAAGAGAGACATTTTAAATGAGTTTGTTCTGGGTGCTGGAGTTGGTGCAGTTGTCCTAATCCTTAAGAGATTACTAATATTTCTGTGTGGGATGTGCACATTTCGGTTTACTGGTCTATGCGTGATGATGACAGGAATAGAAGTCTTTGGAACAGTGCTGGGAGCAGACGGCTTTACATGCCAGCAGGTGGAGACAGTTCTTAGTGGCAGTGAGGAAGAGATGTGTTCAGTGAGCGGTGGTGTGTCCAGGTGTGCTGCATGAATGATTAGTCATTCACGTAAGTCATGTGTGGACCGCACCACATGCTGTATGTGCGCAGCTAACATTTCTGAGCCCCGTTTGTTTGGGTGAAGTCCGTCTGTCTTAAAAAGAGACATTCTTTGCCAGAAAATATTAAAATTATCCACATAACACACACGATGAGCCCTGCAGGCAGACTGGAGCCAGTCGTGGAGGCCAAGGAGTCTACTGAAGCGGCCAGCACCGCGACCAACTGTGGGAATGGGACCAGAGATAAAAACGGACTTTCCACACTGCTTTAAAAAGTTAAGAAGACGGTTAAAATCTAATTTTGTCAGCTCAGACTGCTGAAGAGCTGTGTCATTTGTTCCGACATGGACTATCACTCTTGTGATGGAGGACGGGAGCGACGGCATTAGGTCCTGGAGTTTTTTTAAAATGTCAGCCGTGGTGGCACCGGGGAAGCAGTGAGTGGTGGCGTTAAAGAAACGGATGTTTCTGGTTATGGAGTCACCAATTATTAGTGTGGTTGGGGAGAAAAGAGGACGAGGAGATGCCGGTTGTGGGGTTCCAGAGCAGGACTGAGCAGAATCTACTTCAACACTGCGTGCGGACTGAGGATGGAGTGTGTGAGCTGCCGAGTGTTGTGTTGGAGTAGCAGTAACAGACCTGAGAGAAGGGCTACCTGACGGTGCAGGGTAGAGACGGCCTCCGGAGCGTCTGAGCACAGCCTCCTTCAGGATCCTACGTCGGGAGGCGGAGGTTTTTGACCGGGATGACGGCTGCCGATCAGGTCCGGCGGCAGACCGGCGGCCCAGTGCAGGAGATGGAGCCGGTGGAGGAGATGCAACAGTGTCGGGAGGCACTGTCCGCCGACAGAGATCCGTATCAGGGAGACTCGAAGCCGCAGGTGCATCCGCTGGATGGACCGGAGTGTCGTTAGACAAGGCTGCATAGCGGTTGGAGAGGCAGCCCCATCCGAGCCTCTCTTGCAGCCACGGACCACCACTTCAGCCCAGGTTGACTGATGCTTCGGAGTCGAGCAGGATGAAAGCCTGGGAAGACTAGAGGGGTCCCAAAACACGGTGTCCTGGATGTTGGCGGTTGCGCTAAGAGAAACAATCTGTTTGGCTTGTACTGAAGCCACATCCATAAAGCCAGTCAGCAGGGAATCTTTCTCTTTGAGTTCCTCTGAAAGTCGTCGGATGTCTTCCATAAGGTCAGCAATCTTCTTGTTCGCTTTCTTAAGGAGTGTGCAGTCCTCATGGGGCAGAGTTATCTCGGCTAGCATAGTCACCGGAGCTTTGTTGCGATCAGTAGCGTTGATCGCGTTTTTACGGTCATCTAGTTTAAAATCCATGTCGGATGACTAAAATCCTTAACCCGCGTAAAACTTAAATAAAGTTAAGTTAAATAAAAAGGATATAAAAAATGTAACGAAAAAGAGTGGATTAAAACTGGATAAGAGTCCGGTTTAAGACGGAGCTTCCGACAGGTGGCTACAGACGCCAACACATGCGCAGAGTGCAGAGTGCAGATTGTATCACCAGGCACTGGAATAGATGAATCAATATGGATGATAATAGATGAGCCAAAAGAATATCAAAATGGGAGAAACAGCAAAATGGGCCCTGGATAATGGACATGCACGATACGTGTTGTCAATATGAATACAGGTGATTTTTTTTGTTATTATTTAAACTCACGTAATACAGCTTTTTAATGGTAATTTTGACATGATAATGCAAGACTAAACGTTTACTAACTGCGACTTAAGCACAGAGCTTTAAATCACTCCTGCTTTCCAGCACAGCTGTTGTCCACTACACACCCACCAGGCCAACACAAACTCCACTCTGCAGATATCTTTAAATAGCTCCATCTCAGCACTTAGCACAGCATCACACACTTCCTTGTTTACTCTGCTGCATTTTGGTCTTCTACCATGTTTATGTCATGCTGGAGGAGGCGAAAGACTCAAATCTTGTGTTCTTTATACCCACGTTCAAAATAATTTGCATTTACAATTTGAAAAGGATTCCTGAACACAGAACAGCAGCTACGGTATTTCGCATTTCAAAGAAGCTATTTGAATTAGTGTGAATGCAACATATCTGTGTTACGATACAGAGGCTGCGAGAAATGATACCGGTGAGAATCAACTCTTACAGTGGAACAAATAAAGTCTTGGCCCAGGTTTAAAACAGCAAATATAAACACGCACTGTAGCGATCTAAAATATGTAATCAATCAAAAAGAATCATATCAATAATATCAGATATGAATATAGACGGCTGAACCAGATTAGAATTTTACAAATAAAAACCCTTCAGATGGTGTGTATTTTGGTGTGTTTAGATGGGAACAGGAGGGGAAAAGAAAAGAGAACCATTTGAAAGAACCGACCTGGCAGGGAGTCTGGCAGTGTGCTGATTGCATCTCAGAGGAGGGAATTTCATTTTGTGTGACCTACTTTTCTATCACAATCCATGACAGTCATCACGTAAAATGTACAAACACAGTATAAAACATGAACAGTCTCATTTTACTGCAGGCCATATGGAGCCGCTGAAGCCAATTCACTGGAATTGAGAGGTTTATTTGTGCATTTTGAATTCGGTTATTTAATTAAGTCAAGTTAGCTCCTTTTATATACAGCCACGGCCAAAAATATGGGCACAGAAAATTGTCGCAATTCCAAATGCTTTGGTATTCTCATCTTTATTTCTTTTGTTTGCATTGACACAAAAAATGATTGGGACCTTCTCAAAGGTGTCGAACATGGTGGAGGTTCAACCTCCAACCTATAGTCGAACATGGTGGAGGTTCACTTATGTTTTGGGGTTGCTTTGCTGCTTCAGACACTGGATGTCTTGAATGTGTGCAAACATAATGAAATCTGAAGACTACCATAGAATTCTGGGGTTCAATGTAGGGCCCAGTGTCAGAAAGCTGGCTCTCTGTTAGAGTTCATGGGTCTTACAGCAGGACAATGACCCAAAGACTTCAGAAAGCACCCAAAAATGGTTCAAGACAAAGCACTGGAGAGTGCTGAAGTGGCCAGCAATGAGTCCAGATCTAAGTCCCAAAGAGCTCCTGTGGAGAGATCTTTAAACATCAGCTGGGAGAAGAACCCATCAAATCTCAAATACCTGGAGCAGATGGCAAAAGAAGAGTGGTCCAAATTTCCAGTACCGAGGTGTAAGAAACTCACTGATGGTTAAGGCAGTGCTACCAAATACTAAGTTGAGGGTGCCAATAAATTTGTCCAGTCCTGTTTTTGTTCTGTGTGGAGTGTCTCAGATTTGGCTTTTTGTTCTCTGCTTTTTTGTGTTCCAATGCAAACAAAAGAAATAAACAGGAGAATACCAAAGCATTTTTAATTGCAACCATTTTCTGGGAGAAGTGGTGCATTATG
The DNA here is from genome assembly GCF_014851395.1 of Micropterus salmoides. Classification (NCBI taxonomy): domain Eukaryota; kingdom Metazoa; phylum Chordata; class Actinopteri; order Centrarchiformes; family Centrarchidae; genus Micropterus; species Micropterus salmoides. The sequence goes on along the minus strand of NW_024040040.1, from coordinate 26,656,018 downwards.
TGACAGACATGGAGGGCCCATGACTGTATATATGATCATATGTTTGTCAGTATTATCTTCTTTAAAGCCCTTTTCAGACATGAATGTTGAACCATACGTAGCCATGTCATACCACTCTGCTGCTCTTTTTAACACAAAATACTGTTTTCTACTGTCTTCTACTTCAGTGAAACATTTGTCAGTTAATAATGCTATTTCCTTATTCCATCTTTAAATTGTGACTTGTTAGACTTCACAAAACTGTCTTTTTTGTCCTTTATTTGATAGTTGGTACTGCAGAGGGAGAAAAACTGAAAAAGCTGGGAGAGAGGGGACATGCAACAAAAAGATCCCTGAAACTGAAGTGATGAAGTTACAGTTATGTGGTACTGTATGTGTGACCGTGGTAGACTGCCTGAACCACTATCATCGACTTGCAGATCCAGAGAGCATCCGCAGACCCACCGTTTTAGACATACGCCACCAGCTTTAGACATGTGCCAACATGGAGAACCAGGAGAACCCCCGCAGCTATAGATGCAAAAATTATCCACCAGTTTTTTGGAGATTGCTAAACTCTATAAACAGTCCACTGTTCTAGTATTTTATTAAATAAATGTGTCTATGTTGTGGAAACTAATCTATCACGTGTCTTATACGGAGGGTGTAGAACTGCTCTCCACCTTGCTAATGTTTTTCACCAGGACGACCTTTAAAAGTAATTTCAAAAAGCTTTTAAATGTATCTTTTAGTTATTTAACTTCATAATGTCAGCCTATCACATCCCATCTCACACTTTAATTGAAAGATGTGTCAGCAGTGTGCCACCTAAAAATTAAAGGGCTGACCGGCCAAAACATGGCAGCTGATCAACTGAAGCTCCAACTGTTGTAAAGAAATGCATGTTTCAGTCTGAACACAGAATGAATGTGAGACTCAAAAACAGGATAATGTTTTCTCTCACCAAAGTTGATGCTATCACTGGGCCCCGCCACGGCTGGCTCCCCCTGCTCCCCTCGCCTGGCCTCCTTCCACCTCCCTGCGCTCCTCTCTCCTCCTGCCCCACCCGCCTCCTGGCCCTCTGGCGTGTGGCCAGCGTCAAAGGCGCTCTCCTCATCTTCGTCTTCATCCTGGGAGGAGAACACAGTGCTGCCGGAGAGTCTGTTGCTGTCCACTGAGGAGAGGCGGGTGTGGCTGCAGAAGCGGCCCCTCCCCTCGTAGCCCGAGTTGCTGTAACATGACGTGCTGTAACAAGAAGTGCTGTAGCAAGAGGTGCTGTAGCAGGAGGTGTCGCAAAACTCACACTCGTTCTCACCCGGAGGCCGGTGAGTGCTCGGGCCAATTCTTCTTCCTCCTCCGTTACTGGAATCCCCCTCCTCGCTCTCCAAGCAGGAGGGAGAGATCCTCCTGACAGCCGCATGTCCTCCGCCTACTCCTTCACCTTCCAGGAGCTGGTTCAGCTCAGAGAGCCGTTCAATGGAGAGGCTGCGAGGTAGGGAGCGACGGCAGCAGGGGCCAGGACACTCAGGGACCTGCAGGAATACGACAAAGACAAAGGCAATAAGTCAGGTTTTAATTACTCATTGACAAGACACTGTTGTCTTTCTGTTATTTCTGAAATGGAACAGTCGCCTTTATCTACACAGACGGTCGTCAGTTGCTTTGAGCAGTGTCATTTCAGTGCTATAAGCCAGATCAAAATTTATCAAATATATTGTGTCCCTCAACCAGTTGAAGCCTGATTTTAAAAATAAAAGTTTGGAAATGGGGCTGTGGTTAGCTAAATCAGTGGTATCTAGCAGAGGGAGCTGGTCCATAGAGGCAGAGGAGGATGGGAGAGGGAGATCAAAATAAACCATTACTAAATGGTGATGGGGGGGCCGATCTTGTAAGCCATAACTTTACTGCTTAATTATTTGCTGAACGTAAGAAAGTAGAGAGAAGCAGATAACTAGTGTAAAATAATTTCTACAATCCACTCTACAATTTGCAGCCACTGGTATCTAGGGAGGGGGGTTTGAAGAGGGGGTTTCTTGAATTAATCTGGTATGCAGGCAGAGGAGAAAGATTTCAGAAATGTAGTAGGAATTCTATCAGCAGGACAGGATGATGGAGGCATATGTGAAACTATATCGGAGATCCTAATGGAAACAGGGCTGGTGACTATCAGAGTGAACTTAGGAATTGTCATGGAAACTTCAAAGAAGAGAGAGCGGTTCTTTGAGCTAAATACTAATATGCATGCTAACGTGCTCACAGTGGCAATGTTACCACGCTGATGTTTAGCAGGTACAATGTTTACCATGTTCACCATCTTAGTTTACACATGCTACATAGGCTAATTAGCCCAAAATACTGTACACAAAGTACAACTGAGGCTGATGGGAAGTGTCTTTTTAGATGCACTTGTACTTGCACTCAAGTAAGTCTTTTGACAATTACTTTTACATCACATGTACTTGTTGTTATACAGTAACTTTATTACAGTTTGTGGCTACTCTACCCACCTCCGTAAGTCCATTACTGGCCGTACCTGAGAGGGAGACTGAGTTGTATCCTCCTCTTCCTCATCCTCCTGCCCCTCCTCCTCTTTGGAGCTTTTAAGTGTTGGTGATGTGGAGGTGGTATCTTGAGTGATGCTTGAGTTCTCACCCTCCCCTGTGTCCTCCTCCTCCTGGCTGGGAGCTCTGTGTTGGGCCGAGGGGAGACTGTGGAGTAGGTGATGAATCCGGATGTAGTGGGAACGGGGTGTCTCCGGCTCACCGCAGGCCGATGCGATCACCGTCTCCAGTTCTGACACCGGAAGTGAGCAGGGGCGGTTTTTACGCCGTGAGGGAGCATGGGAGTTGTAGTTTGAGAAGAGCGACTGGCAGGTGCAGGGGACGCAGCTTCTTTTTCCCCCCTCTGTCACCTCCTGCGGGGACCCTTCAGCTGGTTGTTCAGTGCCCTCGTGGGATGCCTCCACAGCAGTAGCATCAGTGTTTGTTGTTGCTGCTTCAGGACTGTCTGAGTCTGGCTTCGGCTGGCTTTCCTCTCCAACCTCCATTTCTTCTACTGTGACCTCCTCCTCAGCTTGTGATGCAGACTCTGCTCTCTGCTCCTCCTCTTCTTCCTGCTGCAGCCTCTCCTCACCTCCTCCCTCTTCTCCCTCCACTCCTCTGTTCTCCTCCTGCTGTTCAGCCAAGATCTCCGCCTCCTGCTCCACCTGGGGCTCTGTAGTCCTAAGCTCCTCCCTCACTGTGCTCTCCTCCTCCACAGTTCCTTGATCCACCTCTGGTGTCGCCTCAGCCTCCTCCTTAGCAGGTTGGACCTCCTCAGATGTGGAGGCCTCCACTGTGGGGGCTAGTGGTGCAGAGGTCTCAGGGTCTGAAGGTGCATCCAGGGGGAGGTCAGGCATGTCAGGTCCCACACTTAGTGTGTCATCATCAAGTGCATCAGCAGCATGGATGTTATTTGCTCCATTTTCCTCCTCAGAACAGGCTTGCTCTATCACGAGGGAGACCTCCTCATCATCTAAAGAAAGAACACAGGGAGACGTTAGCTGTCCACCAGACCCACATTTGATAGTTGCTGCCTTCAAACTGGATTTTGTTTCCCATATTCTTGATAGTTGTTATACACACTTAATATTTTCAGAACCACAATCGACAGATGAACCCACAGTGTAACTCGACTGCTGCCAGTTTGGTGGGAGACTGGGCTGCGTGATGCTAGTAGTGGCTAATGTAGTGTGCAGCAGAGATGTGCAGCGGCTGCAGAGTCTGCTAAGCTCACTTCTTTCTAACTCCACACCAACATTTTCTGAACTGAACTGAATATAACTGACTATCAACCGTGTTGTTCTGTTGGAAGATGCAGTGACTTAAACTAACGGTGAAGAATGTATAAATCTTGTAATACAGATGGACACTATGAATATTTTACAAGCACGGGCCAGGTAAAGGAAACCTCAAGACAAAAGGAGTGTCATTGCGAAACAATAATCGCTTTATTTCGATTAACTTGTTTTTATAATCATTGGCAGCATTAATCAAAATTGTGATTAAAATTCAATTAATTGCACAGCCCTACTTTAAACTACTTTTTCACATGTGCACTAGAACTCCCCAACACCTGGACACACACAGAAGATTGCTAGATTGCCATCTGCACTTTTGGTCTTCCTCTGCAGGGTATTGTATGCAGCCTGGCAGGTGTCACAAAACAATTCATTTGCATGACAATTTAACAAATAATATGCTTGAATTATAGATTTGTACTGCTTGGTTAGTGCTCCTGGCTGTTGTAGCAACAGTTATGGCAACAACAACATCAACAGAAACAAAAAACTAATACTAATCATCTTTATAGTGATGATAATAATAAGTAATAATAATGATTGTGTATACAACCCAAATCTAGACTATTATGATTATTATGACTATTATTATGATTGTTGAAAACGTACATCACACATATACATATTGACATTAGCAGGTGGATATCAGGAGTGTAGTTGAGTGCTACTGTGTGTGCTCATCAAGTAATGCAGTGAGGACTGGCCCCCATGCTCTTACTGAGAGAAGGAGGTTGTTGGCCAAGATCTCGTGATACATGGCCCCATCCATCCTCCCCTCAATACGGTGCAGTCGTCCTGTCCCCTTTGCAGAAAAGCATCCCCAAAGAATGAGGTTTCCACCTCCATGCTTCACGGTTGGGATGGTGTTCTTGGGGTTGTACTCACCCTTCTTCTTCCTCCAAACACGAGTGGAGTTTAGACCATAAAGCTCTATTTTTGTCTAATCAGACCAAATGACCTTCTCCCATTCCACCTCTGGATCATCCAGATGGTCATTGGCAAACTTCAGACGGGCCTGGACATGCGCTGGCTTGAGCAGGGGGACCTTGCGTGTGCTGCAGGATTTTAATCAATGACGGCGTAGTGTGTTACTAATGGTTTTCTTTGAGACTGTGGTCCCAGCTCTCTTCAGGTCATTGACCAGGTCCTGCCGTGTAGTTCTGGGCTGATCCCTCACCTTCCTCATGATCATTGATGCCCCACGAGGTGAGATCTTACATGGAGCCCCAGACCGAGGAAGATTGACTGTTATTGCCTTCTCACCAAGCTGCTTGCCTATTTTCTTGTAGCCCATCCCAGCCTTGTGCAGGTCTACAATTCTATACCTGATGTCCTTACACAGCTCTCTGGTCTTGGCCATTGTGGAGAGGTTGTAGTCTGTTTGACTGAGTGTGTGGACAGGTGTCTTTTATACAGGTAACGAGTTCAAACAGGTTAATACAGGTAATGAGTGGAGAACAGGAGGGCTTCTTAAAGAAGAACTAACAGGTCTGTGAGAACCGGAATTCTTACTGGTTGGTTAGGTGATCAAATACTTATGTAATGCGATAAAAAGCAAATTAATTATTTAAAAATCATACAATGTGATTTTCTGGATTTTTGTTTTAGATTCCTTCTCTCTCAGTTTAAGTGTACCTATGATAAAAATTACAGACCTCTACATGCTTTGTAAGTAGGAAAACCTGCAAAATCAGCAGTGTATCAAATACTTGTTCTCCCCACTGTATATAGCAATTGTAAGTCGCTTTGGATAAAAGCATCAGCTAAATGTAATGTAAGTCCTTTTGAATCACTTATCAAATCCAATTCTGTTCTGCTTAAATGTGGAGTTGGTAACCAGTTAGATATAACTGAAACCCAAAGATTAAACTGAGATCTGTACATTACCGTGTTTCAAAGCTTAATGTCTTTAAGTTTAAAATATGTTGCTATGGAGAGACAGTTGACCTAGGAGAGCAAGATTAACAGCCAAGGGGATGTAGCAGGATTGATAATATGACTGTCCATGCTGCTAGATGGCTTGATGCCTCGTGTACCTGGGTGAATAGAGGAGGTCAGCTCAAAGCGGAACTGCAGCTGGCCGCAGACATGATCCGTCGGCAACCTCCGACCTAGCGAATAACTCACTACCCGATTCCTGCGGACAAAATAGACAGACGGAGAAAAAGAGAACAGTCTGTAAAGTAGAAATGCAGGGACAATGAAAAATAGGAGAATTGAAAATGCAGACGTTGCCGTGACATTATTTATTTTGACCAGCGAGAACCTGCAGTAAAGGAAACGCAGGCTATCTGTTCAGATAGCTAATGAAATGCTGGCAAAAATCAGATGGTCACGTGAGATTTAAACTTGATACAACCTCCCACATCCTTCATCTCATCCTCTGTCCGTGTGGGCTTGTGTATTTGGGAAAACTTCCACAGCTCGACTGACTTGAATCATCGAGCACTAGAATAATATTTAGAATAATGACAAAGACACAGTCCCTCTGCACTCAACTTCACATCATAAAAACCCTCTGCATGAATGTGTATGGTGTGTGTGTTTTACCCAATAGCATGTTTTTCCAGCAGCCTCTGGACAGGGACCGACAGCTTCCCCAGGAAGCGTTTGATGATTGGCCGACTCTTTGCAAACTTATCCTTCACCTCGATCTCCAAGACATCAGTGGGCAGAGACACAAAGTTAAACCTCTGGAGATCCAGACAAACAGAGGAAAGAGCATCGTGAGGACTACACCAGTCAGAGTCATCAGAGTGGGATGATTTTACAACAATATTGCCAAAGCTACAAATACATTACAAAAGAGCAATTCATTTCATTAAACAAGTAAATAAAACAGTAAAAGTGTGTGTGTAAAAAAATTAAAACAATATACTACAAATTAAAACAAAATAAATAAATAAAACAGTAAATGTGTATATATTAATAGACAAAAAATAAAAAAATAAATAGAAAAACAACTACAAAATCAGCATCAAATGTGAAATCTAAAACAACAAACAACTCAAAGAAGAATTACTAAAATAACAAACAATGAAAATATCTGTTTGCCAGTAAACAGAGCTCAACCCCTGGCAAATCAGAATGATTAACATTTGTATGGATGTGTTTTGGCAGCTCAAAGCATTTGGTGAAAGTCAAGCGAAATGCTTGTGGTAAACAAGACTAAGAGTCTGCAACCATGCTAGCAGCTGAGTGAGGTGTGAGGGCCTTTGAGCTATTGTAAATCCTAATGTAAGCATGCTAATTTGATCATAATGGTAATGCAGGTAATGTTGACCACTGTGAGGCTGTGTTCAGGCTGACTTTAGCCCTGCGTGAAAAAAGCAGCTTCCTCATTCCCCTGAATGAGGCCAGTTCATAGGAGGGTTTTGTTATAGATGGCTCCGGTGAAAAACCACAGGGTTGCCTGGCGAAAAAGCTGAACCTAGCACTGCATTGTGCTAGCACACATTCCTGGTAATTACTTTGAAACAGACTATTTCTACTGTTTACCTGGAGATGGTTGTAACAAAAGTTGTGATGACTTGGCAGAGAATGACTTACACAAAGTCAGGGTTTTTGTAGGCATAATATCAGGTGTATGATTAAACAGTTATACCAAACAGGTGCCAATGATCATCAATTCAATATGTAAGGTAAGACACAATCATTAAGTGAAACAGACACAGCTGGGTAGGAGGAATCCAGCTCGGTGAGGAAAAGCCAAACTCAGCTAACAAGTTGAGGCTGCTGAAGATAATTTACAAGTCAAAAGTCATACACCGTGGCAAGACTGAGCACAGCAACAAGACACAAGGTAGTTATACTGCATCAGCAAAGCCTTTCCCAGGCAGACATTTCAAGGCAGACAGGGGTTTCCAGATGTGCTGTCCAAGCTCTTTCAAAAGAAGCACAAAGAAACAGGCAGCACTGAGGACCACAGACGCAGTGGTCGACCAAAGAAACTTACTGCAGCAGATGAAAGACACATCATCCTTACTTCCCTTCACAACCTGAATATGTCCAGCAGTGCCATCAGCTCAGAGCCGCAAAAAAAGTCCAGAGAAGTCTAGTCAGAAGTGGCCTTCATGTTAGACTTGCGTCCGACATGCCTCTGACATGGAAACAACGACAAGAGACTCAACTATGCTTAGATACAAAGGAACTGGGGTCCAGAAAATGGCAGCTGGTGCTCTGGGCTGATGAGTCATAATTAGAAATACTTGGCTGCAGCAGAAGGCAGGTTGTTTGCCAAAGGGCTGGAGAGTGGTACAAGAATGAGTGTCTGCAGCGAACAGTGAAGCATGGTGGAGGTTTCTGCGGGGGGCTGCATTTCTGCAAACAGAATTGGCGATTTGGTCAGAATGAATGTTCTCCTCAATGCTGAGAAGTACAGGCAGATACTTATCCATCATGTAGTACCATCAGGGTAACTGGGTGCAGAAAAATGGCAGCAGGTGCTCTGGACTGACAAGTCAACATGCGAAATATTTGGCTGCTGCAGAAGGCAGGTTGCCCAAACATACAGCGAAAGTCATTAAGAACTATCTTCAGTATATTTGTCATTCACTTTGCATTTTGTTAACTGATAAATATCATCTATTAATATGTCTATTTTTGAAAGGATTGTTACTTTACAGCATTTTTCACACCTGCCTAAAACGTCTGCACAGTACTGTAAGTGTCAATACACACCAGGAGAAGGAGGTTAGGAAATAGATGTTAATTATTTTACAATTTCTTGGAGGGTTTTCTTCCTACAGTGATATGAAAGTACAGTTCAACATGGTTCAGTTGAGAACATTTCTAACACAATATTCCCAGCATGGAGGTTATAAAAGGTATTTTTTTAGCATCATAAACGTGTAAGCATCTGATCATGGTGCTTCAGGGACTCTTTCTTGTTCTTTACAGCACCAGACAGGCTCTGCTGTAGTACAGGGCAAGCCTGAAACAGATGTCCCGATATAAAATGTACATGTATTTACATTACATGAAGTTTGCTCAGGTTTCTATTATGGCCTGAAAAATATAACTCCTGTTCTGGTTTGTTATTGTAATTTGGCTATCCTGTCTTCGCTATTCATTTATTGTATAGCCAAAGAAGTCTGTGCTTAAAAGAAAAAAACAGCATAGATCCTAACTCAACAGTATGTAAGGTAAATATTAACTCAATATTATGTACAGTAAATGGACTGATTCAGCTACTGTGTGTGTACTAGCTGTGGCAGCTACACTAGATTGTAGCTGCTGTCCTTTGCTAACCTTGGACTAAAGCCAGTATTACATAGTATCAGTCACTCTGTGTCATAGTGGCTGTGTTTGGTTTTTCAGATGTGGTTGATTGTAATATGCATACTTGTATGTCCTGTGATATTCAGTTTTCAGATTTAAAAAGTGCATCTAGCTGCATGAGGTGAAATGAAATAACACTGTGGTGCTAAGAAAGAACAATGAGAACAGGAAGGGAAAAAAGGCTGGGCTGGGGAAACCAGTGTGCAGGGTGATAAAGAAGGAGGATGAAAAGGAGGTGAATAATTTACAAGATGAGCGAGAAGGGAGCAGACACAGCAAAAGTGTGTTTGTGAGTGGAGGATGCGGGACAAACTCAATCTGTACAGAAGAGAGAGAGAGAGAGAGAGAGAGAGAGAGAGAGAGAGGAACAGCTGAGAGGAGGAGGGAGTATGTGTTGTTGCAGCAGCAAGGCACAATGCTAATCTGTAGGAAGTGGAGTGACATGTAGCTGTAGAAGAGGACGAGAGGAGAGATAGGAGGAGGATGGTTATGAAGGTAGAAAGGGAAAGGACGAGTAGAGGAGAATCAGCCGAGCCAGTATTTATCATATGGAAGCTGTGAGATTAACTCTTAACAATGCTTAAGAGCCAATTTAGGAAGTAATAAAGATGAGACAAATTTATCATGCAACTCACAGCAAAGTGAAGGAGAAAGCTTTAAAAGCAGCTCATGGGATCACCACATGTATGTGCAGATCAGAAATAGCCAATCAGTGACAAGGTTTAAAGGGAACTTCCCACAATATAGCACCGCCATAAAGACACTTTTACACATTAAAACTGTCGCTAGTATGGGTCAAGCTCCACAACACTGGCTCCTACATTCCGTACTCTGTATAGGGGTTCAGGGGTTTGCTCAGGGCCTCCTTCTGCAGTGCCCAGGAGGAGAACCGGCACCTCTCCAGCTACCAGTCCACACTCCGTATCTCTGATCTGAGCTGGATTCGAACCCTCTGGTCTCTGTGGATGATTCCAGATGTGTATGTGTGATGATGTGTATAAGGCGTGTAGGTGTATGTATGTGTGTGTTCGTAGGTTAGCATAGGAAGACACAAACAGGAAAAGGCACACAAAGCAAGATACATAAGATCCTGGTTGCCGCAGCTAGATACTGTAGATAATGTATTTTAATTCAGTGGTGTGGTTTTTACATTTTGCGCCAAAACAATTTCTTTTACACATGTACTTAGTGAATAAAGTCTTAAGTTATATTTGTCTTTAGTCAGCGTGAGGAAACAGGACTAAATCTGGGACCAAAGTTGGGGTCAGGACTGATGAGCAGTGCAAGACATGGAGCTGCATGTCAGGTAGCCTATTCGTTAAATGCTTTAAATGTTTTAGTTAATTCCATTATATTTGAACACAAAACAGACATTGTTAAGATGAAATTCAGGCATCCACTGATGCTTTTCGACCTATGTGAGGGACAAGAACTCATATTTCCAATCAACCATATCAGAAAACCAAACAAAGCCACTATGACACAGAGTGACTGACTGTAATGCTGGCTTAGGTAGAGCTCAGTCCAAGGTTAGCAGAGGACAGCAGCTTCAATCTAGTGTAGCTGCCACAGCTAATACACACATAGTAGCTGAATCACATTTTGGTGTCAGTACTTTAGGTTTCAGTTAAATATGTGTGGCTGAAAACACAGAGGATAAGCTCAGCATTCAACACAACCTCCCCCATGAATGTTAGACTTCCTCACAAACAGACCCCAGTCAGTTCGGATTGGTGGACACACCTCCTCCACTCTAATGCTCAACACTGAAGCCCCCCAGGGCTGTGTGCTCAGCCCCCTTCTGTTCACACTGTATAGCCACGACTGCATCCCTCAACATGGAGAGAACTCTGTTATGAAGTTTGTGGATGACACCCCCATCATCGGCCGGATTTCAAACAGCGATGAGACTCATATCTGGAGGCAATTGATAATCTTGCAGAGTGGTGCTCAGAGAGAACAACCTACTACTCAACGTCAGCAAAACCAAGGAGCTGATGGTTGATTTCAAGAAAAAGGAGATAAAGACACACTCTCCTGTCTACATCAGTGGTGCTGAGGTGGAGCAGGTGAACAGTTTCAGGTTCCTGGGAATCAGCATCAGAGAACCTGACATGGTCATCTCACATCTCCATGCTGGTAAAGAAAGCTCAGAAATGACTGGATTTCTTGAGGAAGCTTAAGAAGGCCAAATTCCCACATGAGTTCTTGTCAGCTTTTACAGAGGACCAATAGAAAGCATCCTGACTGGAAACATCACAAACTGGCATGGGATGTGCACGGCCCAGGACCAGAGGGCTCTGCAGCGGGGTGATTAAAACTGCTCAGAAGATCATTGGGACCCATCTCCCGAGAGGTGAGGTGAGATGCCTGCAGAACCCAAAGGATACTAAAGGATAGGGGTGTAATGATTCTCCAAATCCACAGTTCGGTTCAGACCTTGGTTTTCTTCTGTTTAGATTTTTTTTTGAGGGGGAGGATTATTATTATTATTATTAATCATGACTTGACCAAAACAGTCACGTGATACATGCAGTTGGAAGACAATAAAATAGGTTTAACGTTTAATATTTACAAAACATTGGTCCACAACTTGCCCTAACTTTAAATACAGTGTTTCCCACATACAGTATACTTTACTTAGGTGGGCTGCCCACGTATATTAACAGCTGCTTAAGTAGGCTATATTTGGCGACCGATTTTAGTATTTTGCAGAGAAACACAGAGAGAGAGTTGTCTGGTATATCGTTACAAGATGCAGACATGGTGGACATTACGGAGAAACAGCGAATGCACCAGTGCAGATCACTCAGTAACACGCTGGTTTGGATTCACATGTGGTGCACCCATTGTTATGAAAACTTTACTGTGGGTGGGTTTATTAGACGCGGAGACTTTATAAAAGGTACTGCTTATGAACAAAGTGAGCAGTGAGACTCATAGAGGGAAAGAGAGAGACAGAAAGAGGCGGGGCAAGCGGCTGCGTTTGCAGTGACAGAGCAGAGTTGTAGGCTAGGTGTGTGTGTGTGGGGGGGGGGGGGGTGAAGAAAAAGGGAGCAGATTCAATAGGCGAGTAATCACTAAAATAAGGTGGAGAATGAAGTAGAATTAAAATGATGAAATAACCTACTAGAAATACGAATACATTTTACACCACTACCCCGCCCCCGCAGGGCTGCCACCGTCACAGTTGTCTTAATGAGAGCTCAATAGTCTGTGAGCGGGTGTGTCACGGTTCTATCCCTTGGAAATGCGGCACGAGAGCATGGAAGTTTGTGTTGCGGTTTCGGTCTCGGTTTCTGAGCCGTTACAGCCCTACTAAAGGACAGTACCCACCCAGCCACAGCCTGTTCACCCTACTGCCTTCTGGGAAAAGATATAGAAGTTTCAGCTGCCACACTACCAGACTGCAGAGCAGCTTTCCCCCCCAAGCTATCAGACTTGCTCAATTTCATCCTCAGCACTGCTACACTGAATATTGTTTATTTCTGTTTACCATTTTTATAATTGCTTCTATATTAATGTATATATTGTCTGCTACATAGTAGAAGGTAGTTACAAACTCAATTTCACTTTGCAAACTGTAATTTGACAAATAAATCTACCTTGTAAGTCAATGTTTGAATTGATTAAAAGTAGAAATTTAGGAAATAATAGTAGGAATATTAAGTAAAAATAAAACCAAACATAGGGATGAGAGAAAGAGAGAGAAGCAGCCCAATGCAGTATCACACAGAAACAGCTTTTTAAAGATCTTTTAGACTATGGAAGAAAAACTCTGTTGATCATTATCGTCAACAACCAACCAATCACACTATCAGATCTAGCACACTAAATGGCATTACTCTTGGTCAGCCCTCATATAATATACTGGTGAGGAAAGATAAATATGATTAATTAGATAAATCATTCAAAAAAGCTTTATAGTGTCACTATTTATAAAATACAAAATGTATTCTTCCAGTATTAGACCGGTTTCCTGGGATCTGTTCTTGTCATGGTTTTTCTTTGGTACTAATTTATGTTATTATATAATGAATTAATGAATATAATGAAGCAGAATTGTCTGTTATATCTGCACAATACTGGACTGCAGTATGGACAGTATGATGACTGAGCTAGCATGCTATGGAGACCCATTAGCTATACAGTACATTACTGCAAAGCAAGCTGAGCTCCACTCAACATGGGAGCTGTTTGGAAAAGGAAAGTGGCTCTGGGCTGAGTGGATGCTGCCAAATCAGTGTATGGAGTCTCCTGAGGGACATAATACAAGGCAGAGACTGTGCTGGAGAGCATTTTGAGAGCGACACTGCAGTCAGACAGAAAATAGCTTCAGATTATGCACAAAGCACTGAGTCATTTCCAGAGTTGTTCTGGTCCAACCTGTCCATTTCATCCGACCCTCCCATTTCACATTTTCCACCAGTACGCAGTCAACCAGAAAAAAAGGTAAAACTTCCATTAAAAGTCCCAATTAGAAGCCGACCACTTTTACTAGCCGGATGTGGTCACATATTTTGACAAATAAACGCAGGTGTCAATTAGATGCCGGATTTGGTTTATATAGAAGTTCTTTGGGTTTTTGCATTTCAGTCTCATCACTCTCATCAGTGTAGTTTCCAGCAGCAGGCAGCTGTTTGCAGCAAAAAATACTGATTAACCCACTGTGGGTCAAAGTTTTTCTTAACGGATAGGAGCCTCTGTGTAGGTATTGGTAACTCCATCTGCATGGAGTCCCTCAAAGTTCAGTGCTTGGTCCATTTTTATTTTCTATGCACCTTTTTATGCATAGACTTAACCCTTTCTTCCAGTTTTATACAAAAAGTACTCAGCTATATCTTAATTGTAACCTTGTTAATAGGAAATTAGCAACATCTTGAGTTGTAATGAAAGACATTCATAAATGGATTTCTTAATATTTCCTGTAGTTAAACACAAATTATACACAGATCATGAATCCTAAAATCCTGTTGACAACCTGCTCAGAATTCTGCTGCTAGGATGGACAAGGGAACATCTCTACTCTGTCTTTTGTTCTCTGTCTTGATATATTTTAAATCTCTAATGGGCCCTGAATCATTCTGCTGAGCTGCTGGCCCCCTAGAATGGGTCTAAAATTACACTCGGGAAATATCTTGAAAAAAGTTGATTTATGTTAAACATTTTAAGATTAAATTACTTTAACATATGGACATTTTTGCAGTACAAATTTGTTTTGTGAGACAGACAGCAGTTTAGTCAAATGTGGTGACAATCTAAATTGCGGCTAAGTATTATTTTCATAATTGATAAGTGTGCTGATCATTTTGTTGATGAATCAATTAATGTTTTGTCTGGAAAAAACAAATGTGCATTATAATTTCCCAGAAGGCATCTTCAAAATCTTTTAATACAAAGAAAAGCAGCATCCTGACATTTGGCAGGCTAGAACCTGTGACTGTGAAAGATAATTAAACAATGAATCAAACGTCAAAAGAGTTGATTTTCTGTCGATCAGCTATTTGACTACTTGACTTTCAGCTCTAATCTAAATATTGTATGACCATAGTCTTCATCTTACTGTTAAAATTTATCTTTAGCTCGTGGTGTTCATCACATTCAGGACATATTTTGTCAGCTAATTCTGCTTCTCGTTGTGCACTGTTAATCTGCCAGGAGGTTTCTGGTGAAGGGACACCTTTCATTTCAATATAGATTTCTAATAGAGGATACTCAGGCAGGAATGACAATGACCCTCAGTGACACAGATTTGATTATGATGTACTGGAGGAACACTTTTTTAGGTTACATGACAGGAAATTACATTAGTGATATTACTTTAAAGGCCTTTCTTATGCCGCTGAGCCTCAAAATATGAACCGTTAGTTTTAAGCAGAAAGCTCATTAAGGGATGGTGGAATGAACCAAGATGACTGAAATAAAGTGGTACAGACACTAGAGCACTGGACATCATAATAAATATGGTACCAGTAATCATAAAAGCAATGCCTACAGGAAGGTTGAAAACATCTGTCAGTCAACTAAAATCAGCCTAATTTTAGGTATGTGTGTTCACTTATACAGAAAATGACAAATTTCTTAAAAAGTTAAATATTGTATGACAGATTAAGTTAAAGCTGGTACAGAATCAAAGAGTCAAAGTGTTATCGCTGAAACAATTTGAAAAGTTTAAGCCCTGTAGGCAGTTGAATAGTAATTTCTGATGGCCAGACATATGTTTTTTTTTCTGGAATTTTTGCTGTAGTGTATTTTTACTTATTTAGGTATGTGTGACCCCCTGCATTCCCATGAAAGTGAATTTCTTCTCCTGCACCATCGAGAGCGTCCTGATCATGATGCCTGAATGCATAATAGGTGGTGCTCTACCCTGCCCAGAGGACATTAACTAGGCTAGGCAAACTGTTTAGGATCTTAATCCCCCTGTTTTGTTAAAAGAAATCGATGAATTTATTCGGGTTTATTTCCAATATGAAAAAGGGTGCAAAAATAGATGCAAGAGGACATTGTTCACAGCAGATGCTGGAGATCAATGTGATCATTCTGGCTGAAAAAAAGTAAAGACAGACTCATTTAGAGTTCACTCACTGACCTGCTTTTAATGGTTAAAGTGACCACTGAATTTCATGTAGCTTGTATTTATGCTTTTTATGTGTTAATAATATCTTTACATAAATATCAAATGTTAATATTACTCAAAGCCTATTGCCACTAATCTGCTGCATTAATTGCAACAACAGGACTGATTGGTAATGAACCTTGCAGAAATGTATGGTTTGAACAAGAAAAGTCCCTAAATGACTAAATCAATTGGCTGATCTTGTTTTCCACAAAACATGATTTTCATGGATTCCATTGATGTGAAATATACCGTGTTTGTGTGTGTGTGTGTGTGTGTGTGTGTGTGTGTGTGTGTGTGTGTGTGCGTGCATGTGTGTGTATACGCACCTCCGTGCTCCACTGTGGGTTAACTGTGTTGCAGACCACTCCGGAGCGTTTCTCCTGGCCGTGGTGTGGCAGAGAGGGGAAGATGCTGTGCTTTCCAGGCTGGATGGAGAGCTTCAGGTAGGGGTCTGGATTGAAGAACATCCCCTTCTTCAATCCAACTGCCTGGAGGTCTAAGGGGGGCGTGTGTGTGTGTGTGTGTGTGTGTGTGGGGGGGGGGTTATAATAGAAAACTCTGTTTTAATAGAAATTATAATAGAAAACTCTGTTTTAATAGAAATTATAATAGAAAACTCAGGTTCAGACCAAAGTTGAAATTGACAAATCCCAGGATTTTCATGAGTGACTCGTAGCTGTCTCTAGGATTCAGATGACTGCTGATATAAAACTACTATAAAACATGAAATGTGGAAAATCTTGTGAAGGGTTATGAGCGGAAAAAAGTGGTATCGCCCTTAGATACACACAGGAGAAAAACTAGATTGTTGACCTTTGCTGTAAAGAAGGGTTAATGAAACGAGTGGACATGCTCTGGGTTGTAGCTACCATTGAGGTCATTTTTCTGAGAAATAGGGGTTTTTAATTAATTATATATAATATATATAAAAATTCTGTCTGCAATAAAATGGACTGGGACTCATGAACTCTAATGTGGTTTGTTTAGAAAAAACATGTTTTTTTAGAAGTCAAACATCCTCACTGATCTAAAGAAACAGTCCATGACAGCTGAACCCTGTGGACAGCTAAAATAAAGATCTTTATTTGTGCCAGTAAGGTCAAGGGAGTCCAAAACCCACCAAAATCTATTTTTTATTGTTTGTTAAAAATGCATCAACGAGAGAAAGCAATTGGCTGATTCTCCATCAATACATTTCCTCTGTTTATCCAGGGCCTGGTTGTGGTGGCAGGGTGGTCCAGACGTCCCTCTCCACAGCAACATTTTCAAGCTCCTCCTGGGGATCCCGAGGCATTCCCATACCAGATGAGATACATAATCCCTCCAGTGTGTTCTGGGTCTACCCCGGGGGTCTACCTCCTATTAGCTGGGCGTGCCCGGAAGACCTCCAAAGGGAGGAGCCCAGGAGGCATCCTGATCAGATGCCCGAACAACCTCAAGTGGCTCCTTTCAGCAGAGCTCCCTCCGGATGTCAGAGCTCCTCACCCTCTCTTTAAGGCTAAGCCCAGCCACTCCACGGAGGAGACTCATTTCAGCCACTTGTATCCACAATCTCATTCCTTTGGTCCTCCTTTGGAGGACAGGATACTCGATATTCTCTTGTAAAATGTAACTGCTGTTGCAACGAACGCTAGAGACAACATAAATGACTTTAATCTACAATTAGCTTTAATCATCAATTCGAGTGTAGACACAGTATTTTAGTGTGAGGGCTGATTAAAATGACTGCTAGAGAGAGCTACAGCTCAAGGGAGGCGTCAGATGAGGACAGAGAACGCACTGATCTTACAAAGCAATACAGAATGGATGGAAAGAAAAAGAAAGAAGCTGGTATCCTACCTGACAGGGAAAAGTTAATGAGTCTCCTGTTGCCCAGTCCATGGTTGACCTCAGGACTAACCACTGGCTTTAATACCTGAAGACACAGGCAGACATGAAGACTTAAGAACTGTCCTCAAATAAAAAGAACATGAAAACACACTCCATCCGTCCTTCTCGTCTACGCCAGCGTCCTCAATCCTTCAATCCCTGAAACTTTAATGATACCCCTGAGAAAAGTGGGTCACTGCAGCCAAATAACGGTAACAAATAATAGTACAGTAATAATACACATTAATCTAAAACTCAAAACTGAGAAGTGTAAATGAAATGCAACTAAATACATTTTGAAGATGATTTATGATTGATTTCAGAGTATAAAAATGTATTTTCAATATCTCTTCAAAACAGAAGACATACATGTATGTTAAGGTAGGAACAAAACGCCCAATCTCACTTCAACACAGCCTTTTTAAAGCTCCATTTTCAGTTTTCCTGACAGCGTCCTACGATCAATACTCTGTCTTCATTATCCTGACATTGATTCTGTAGCCAGGAAGAGGAGGAGCATGGGGGATGGGAGGAGAGACAGAGAAGCTGATGGAGAGAGGAGGAATTGGAGGAGAGTGTAAATCCTGCTGGGTTGATGTTTTGCTTGACATCCCTTACATACTGGTCAAATAATAGGATGCCAAAAACAGAAATGATTAGGTAACCTATTCAAGCATTAGTCACAGGGACACTGCACTGTCATATTCTTGAGTTTCACAAATTCTGGATTATTCCGTTTACTCCCCCAACGCCTATTTTAGGGCTGAAACGATTCATCGATTAAATTGATTACTAAAAAGCATTGATGCAAATTCGGGCAAAAGTACTTCTTAATCGATGCGTCGATTAAATAATCTTTAGAACATTCTAAGGTTCTATAATGGTTGACTTTTGTAGTTTTTGATTGAAATGTCTAAAGAACTAGATGTACTACCATTGAATCGTGATGGATTTCCATGAAATGTGGTAAAGACATTCACGTTACCCTGACGATGAGTTATAATAACTTTGGTTATCCCTCAATTTTCCATCTAGCACCATCATCAGGTCAAAGTTTCATGTTGTCCAATACTTTGGTTTATGACCAAATACCTACAAAACCCATGATGTTCCCATCAGCCTCATCCCACACTAACAAGCTAAACTAAGATGGTGAACATGGTAAACATTATACCTCCTAAACATCAACAACATTTTAATTTTGTGAGTATGTTAGCATGCAGGAGTTGACATCTAGCTCAAAGCACTGCTGTATCTAAGCACGGTCTCACAGAGCATGGCTGCAGAATCTCAGTCTTGTTAAGATACCTTGTGAAGGAACAAAATGCTATCAGCAGAAAATGATAGTGTGATAGAGGTGCCAGAAGAAAAGTCAGAGGGTTGCCAAAGTATTAGAAATCATGCTCGGGAGAAGCTAAAATTTATTCAAAAGATCATCACAATCTGGCCAGTGGTCAATAATTTATGGTGATGAACTGACCAATATCCACATCTTCACTCTGGTAATGACTAGACAAGTGATTTTTTCATTAATGTGACATGCATTATAGTGTCATCTCAGATGCACTGACAGTTTGGTTAACCATCAGTGCAAAGCAGTACGACAAAGGAAGCTAAGCAGTGAAATGGAGACAGAATAGGAACATGTAAACAGCCAGTGTGTCAGTCCTCCAAAATACTGCAGTATTTCCTCATAAAACTCTATATGAGCTCTGAATGCTTATGCAACTGGCTGGGAACAAAAAACAAACCAGCAGTGAAAACAACAAGATAAAGGCATAAAGGAAATGACAGATGCTTTGACCAATTCATTTTAATGAGACGCTGAGG
This sequence comes from Micropterus salmoides, assembly GCF_014851395.1. Classification (NCBI taxonomy): domain Eukaryota; kingdom Metazoa; phylum Chordata; class Actinopteri; order Centrarchiformes; family Centrarchidae; genus Micropterus; species Micropterus salmoides. Next base: position 26,636,600 of record NW_024040040.1, on the reverse strand, counting down.
ACAGTGCTGCAGCGCTGGACTCCTCAGTGATTCTAATCTCAGAGACAAACCAAATGACAACTTCATCCATCTGCAGCACACTTTATATAATCTACATACATCTGCAGAGAGTAGAGAAAGACCAAGTACTCAGGCGCTTTAAAAATATATAAGGAACAGTATGTACAATTCATGAGCACGCTTTAGGTGTTCTTAATCTCAAATGATGTGAAAGGAAATAATTTACACAATAAAAGCACGTCTCCTTGCAATCATGACGAGTCTAAAAGAGACAGCCTGCATTTACAAAGTGGATCCACATCTGATTACAGGGCAGAGACACCCAGGCTGAGCCTCTATGTAAGTGTGAAAGATTTCTGAATGCATCCCTGTGCCTTTTAAGACAGAGAAGCTGAGTGATCTAATTCAGTTAGAGTGGTTGAACAGAGACACAGGGTAATGTTGTGTGTGTGGGGGGGGGGGGGGGGGGGCATGGCACCATTTAAATGACAGCATTTAAATGGTGCCATGTGTAAGAGGTGAGACTACTCTCCACCTGCCAAATTCTTACTCTAAATAAGTAGGGGGCAGCAATTTCACAGATCGGGTCATAACTTATATTATAAGCTGAGCTAGCTGTGCAGCTAACTTAGCGGCCCTATTAACTGACTGAGTCCAGAATGGCTGCCAGAACTGGAGCCCGGCAAGTGGCCAATGGAACTGGGCACAGCAGCCTCCCATTGGACCGAATACAGTCTCAGAGACCGATGGAAGCCAGTTTGACAACAGGGAGTCCAGGGGCTCCAACCAGGACTCTGACTCCGGGGACGACAAACACACAGTGAGAGGAAGGTCAGGCATCAGAGAGGCAGCGACAGAATATTTCACATCTAACTCAGTGAATTTAGGGTTTATTTTGACCAAACCAGCGTTAGTGATTGTTGGAGCAGTGGAAAGACTAACCAGTCGTTTTGGTGAGCTCTCTGCAACACAATACAGACGTCAGAACCATTACTTCTTCACATTCTGTTGATCTTTTTTTTGTTTTAAACTACAATTCTGGCCATTTCTAACACATTTCACCTCTACTGTTGATCAGTCGTCGTTAGTAACAGGACTGGTGCTATAAGGCCTTTACTAGATGAACTAGTTCTGACACATGAAGCAAAATCTGAAATTAGGATCAACTGGGACAAATGTTCACCAAAGAAATTTGTGCCTTCAAATAGCCAATTAGAGCCAGAGTGTTGAAGCCATCATGCAGATTTCCCTTACTTATTTATGATTATGCTGAAGCATCATGCAATTTCTGTTCTGAAATCTGAGTGATGTTATCCTTTGTTGAAGTTTTGTTGTTCTGCTGTCGTTATAATAACCATGTGGGACAGGTGTCTGACTGTGTGACGCCCTCCACGCCCTTCACTCACCAGGAGTGGAAGGGCAAATAATTCTCACTCACAATAATATGACTGTGCAGAATTACTAAGTATTTGTGTTTTTTGGATTGTTGTAAAGTGATCCTTAAATAATGGAGAACCGATGAACGCTTCGGGAATTTGTGAATGTGCATTGCTTAACAGACTGCTCCTACAGTTTGAGTGTGGTATTATTTATTCAGTGAATTATCTGAATCATCACCACAGAATGAGGTGACCCGACAACAACAAAGCCCTCCGATAAAGGTTAATGACAGGAACAGAAGTATTTGCTTAAAAGAAAACCAAATAGAATTCCAAAAAGTGCCAGACTTTTATGTTATATTTTGTTTATTAATAGTGATTACATTTTTATTGAAGTTCACTGTTAGAAATGTACTGTCAGCTAATATTTACTGTACTATCTGATGGTGATGGTAAACAACATGTATCTGCCCAGTATTCTGTACAGTGTCGTCGCCTATTACCAGATACAGTTTGATGAGCAGAAGTTTTGGTGTACGTCTCAGTACAGGCGAGACCTGGCAACCTCACTCATGACAAGACTCTGCATACAGTCACTCCCTCGCAAACCACAAGTTGTTTGTTTGTATACAGATTTAAAAAGTTTTTGCAACCAGCAGCACAGGACGTGACCATATTTAGACAAGACAGTGAAGCTAACACCCGTGTGTGGAGCTAGCTAGTTTGCTTAGCTAGGTGCATCTGTAATTCACGTTAACTGTCATTTTAACAGGGCTGAAAACTAAATGTACTCACCAGAGAAAGTGAGCAGCCAACTCCTAATAAGCATTTTCAACGGTACTGGTTAAACTTACACAGTGCCGTGGGTACGAGTCACTCTAGCCTGATTGACAGGTTCGCATGGTAACGACTTGTCAATCACGGACAATCCCAGCCTGAAGCATACTCTGCTTTATGGTCTATTTTCCTCTAATTCCTCTTCCACGTTCTCTGACCGGAAGCTTCCTGCTTGATTCTTCACCTTGAACAGAGCCTGCTTCTAGTCTAAGCTAAGCTAACCCTGTCCTGACTCCAGCTCTGTATTTAGCACACAAGTGATGTTCTCATATCACTCTAGAAAATACAGCTAAAATATTATGTAAAAAACTATTCCTTTAATATATCATCAGGTCTTGTTATCATTGAATCAGAACAGAACAAACTGCTCACCTACAGGACGTTGTAGGCGTAATATCATATTTCATAAGCAAATATCAATGTACTGTGTTTTATCACATGTTAAGGTAAAGGAACTTTATTGTCACATACATGTTGCGAAATTCATTCTCTGCATTTAACCCATCCCTCAACGGAGCAGTGGGCAGCCGCTATACTGCTCCAGATCTATGTCACTGTCTGGTCAAAGGCACTGACTGAAGAAACCTAACATGTTTTTGATGGTGGGGGAAACCGGAGCACCCGCAGGAAACCCACGCAGACACGGGGAGAACATGTATGCCTCCACACAGAAAGGCCGGGGCAACCGGGGTTTGAACCTGCAACGTTCTTGCTGTGAGGCCACAGTGCGATCCAATGGATCACCATGCCTTCTGTTATACTTCAGAAATTCAATCAGACAGTTAACAGATTGTGAATGTCAGACTGATTAACTGACACAACAACATTGTTGGTTTGTAACCCATGCAATCTGACAGATTTGCCTCTCAAGGTGAAAAGGCAAATGACAGAATGAGTTGTCACAAGTGTACAGTATGTGTCAGGAAAGAGAAAGACATGGACAGAGTGAATATTTAACATTACCCAGGCTATCCAGCTAAGCCTCATCCTCCTCCCACTCCTTCTCTCAGGATGACTGGGAGACAGCAGCCCCAGCCGGAGACACATGCCGTCCATCACACACATACAAAGTCCAACGCTGTGTCTTCTCTGACAGTTCAGCCAGCTAGAGTCAACAACAGGCAGAGCCGACAAATCTCCCTCCGCTGCTTTGCCTTCTGTCCATCTCCTCTACTCTTCTCCCCTGTTGTGTCTGCCACCAGCAGTTTGACACCCCTAGCCTCCAAAAACCTGAATGACTTCCCTGGAGTGGACTCTCTTCTACCATCTCTACTGCTCCCTCCCTCCCTGTCTTCCTTCCTATGGCGGTTATTTTTAATCCTTTGTCCTGAGGAAGCAGGTACAGATCAAGTTCTGGGCCCATCAGCACTTCCAGGGGCCCACAGCAGCAGAACAGGAAGGCAAAGACTGAAATCCAATCACCCGGCTGGACACCCTCCTGATAACAGGGTCTGACTGATAAAGGCTTTAGAAGGGCAATGACAATATTGACATGCTGATGTAATATGTGCTACTACTGCTTGAAGATTTTCACTTTAATGTGACCACTATCTAATTTGTACCGGGAACACTGCTTATCCAATGGCCAGACACTATCTGGCAGCATCGGAGAGTTACAGATATGGAGGCCGTAGTTTTGTCTCAGAAGTGTTGGAAGAGTCAGATGCCTCAAGCTACGAGAGGTACGTACTGGATCTACAGCTGCTAAGCCATGCACAAGTCACCAACAGAAACTGGGCTTTTGTAACAGCAGAGATTAGATGCTAAGTGTGGTTCACTGATAGATGTCAGTGGACAGGACATGTTGTGAGCTGCTGTATTTTCTGTCAAACACAGTGCAGTGTGTGACTTTCTGTGCTGTATTTTGGTCCATCTTTGCCTGTTTGTTGAAACACTATGTTCCACCACAGGCCAACAAGCACGACGCACAGCGCATGCTCGCCGACCAGATACTATGTGTGGAGCAGACTAACCCGGACTCTTTACTTATTGTCCTCTGTGACTTTAACAAAGTGAATCTCAGCCATGAACTCCCCAAATACAGACAGCTTATAAAACGTCCAACCAGACAGGAGAGTACTCTGGATCACTGTTACACTACAGTAAGCTGTGCCTGTCATGCCGTCCCCCATGCTACACTGGGACCCTCTGACCACGTGATCGTCCACCTGATTCCTGCATACAGGTAGAAATGAAAGCTCAGTAAACCTGTGGTGAGGACATCAAAGCAGTGGATCAGTGAAGCTATGGAGGACCTTTAGGTGAATTTGGACTGTACATCTCGTTATCCAAGTGTTGCTAGTTTATAATACTTGTGTGAATTGTGTTTGTGTCATGGTTTTGGGTTTTGGTTGTTTATTTGTTCCTGTTTATCCTTGTTCATGCCATTCCCTGTGTTTGTGGTGTCACTCCTTGCCTCTGTGTTCTTGTTCTGTTCCCGGGTGTTTATAATGCATGAGTTCTGTGTTCTCTGTTTTCTGTTACACTCATCCTGGTTTATTGTTGCAAGCTTTCCTTCCTGTTTTATGTTGTAATCGTCAGGTGTTCGTTTCTAGCTTTGTTCCTGTTGTGTCTGATTAGTCCCTCATGTCTTTCACCTGTTCACTCCCTCCCTGCTCGTTTGCCCTGGTATTTAATGCTGCGTTCCAGACCGGTCAGAACTGGGAAATTTCCAAGTTGAAATATCCAACTTCCAAACTCAAAGTGTTTCAGGTGCATGACGCTAAATGTACCTAACCATGACAATCATATGTTTCTTTGGCAAGTTAATTCACAGTTAAACACTCAGCAGTGCAGTTGCCTGGAGCGCAGTATAAGTACTCAGTGCTGTCTCAGGTAACCTCATATTTAGAGATTGTTTTATGTTTTTATGGTAGGCTTACTTATAGTGTACTGTATGCACTGGTTACATTTTATTTTATTTTCGTGTGTGTATCTTCTGTGTATTTGTGTTGTTATTCTGATCATTGTATGTATGTTTTTATCTTGTGCCCTGACTACAAATCGAGTTTCCCACTTGGGATAATAATAAATGAACTGAACTGAACTGAACTGTTCTGTCTTTATTGCGTCCTTGTCGTCGTATGTTGAGTGTTCTGGCTGTGCTCTGTTCACGGTTTCCGTGGCTTGGATTATTTCTGCCCCATTCGGATTTTCCGTTGTTGGGCCTTTGCTACTGACCCATGTAAGCCTGTTTTAGTTTTGGTAAAATAAATTACAGGATCTGCATCCTGCTCGCCTTTTTCTGCATTTGGGTCCACACCTCCACTTTACCTGCATCTGCTCTCAGCCAATTCCTGACAGTTTGTTTGCACTAGTTTGTGACTCAATGGTTATTTAAAGGGTAAATTCAGGATTTTTCAACCTTTTCCACATATGTGGGTGTTGAAATGACTAGTAGGTACAGAAAGTTTTGAATCCATGCAGTAGATGCTTTAGCTGGCAGCTGAACCAGCTACAGTGGCTGCAGTGTATTCCTTCGGGGCGACTACGCCCATCAAAATGACGTAATGTTTTTTACCAATTTGCTGGTGCATGGTTGTTTATTATTTAAATAATAAAACCATTCAGTATTTGTTATATTTTGATTTAGAAAGTTAGGGAAGCAATATTTAAGTGAAGCCTGATGTTTCCTTACACACAAACTATGCTACTATGTTATGTGCTCTAGACCTGGATTTTTATGCCACACTGTAACTGTTAATGAAGGCAGCTTTGTTGAGTATCTGCCAAATAACTAAATTGATTTTTATTGCAAATTCTTCATGTTTTCTGCTACACTGGAATACCCAGATCCCTCTGCAATACAGTTCTTGTCACTGCAAACAAGTAAAATTAATTTTCTTCTTACCAGCGTTGAGAAGTAACTGGTTTAACTACACTTCCCAGCTTCTTTGGGGTAGTGCTGTTTCAAAACCATCTAATGTCTGCAGTAGCAAGCAATGTTCCCACTATGTAGCAACCAAACACTACATTGTAGCTGTAGCGTCATTCTCAGGAATGATTGCACAAAATGATTGCACTCCGCTAAAGATTTTGAAAATTAAAATCTTATCTCTTCTTTTTCTTACATTTAAATTTCTCAATTTTACTTTGCAGGAGTAGGTTATTATCATGACGGGGAGCTGTAGGTCAAATTATCATATGTGCAAATGTTTGACAAGTACTGCGTTAAGTGAAGGTGATCACTACTACACTACATCACATTGCCTTGACTGATTCATCTAACATGGATACAGTTGTCCCACAGATGCCAATAGTGAGTAACACAGAACCTTTATATTCAGTTAATTATTTCAGCACTCTTTTACAGCTCTTTAAACAACAACAGACACAAACTGCTGTAAGTGAAAACACATGTACACTTGTGTAATGAAATGATGGGTTCAGACTACAGGGTAACAAGCCATACCCATATATCTGTTTACACTGACAAACCGCTCACTACTTAAATACACATTAAAGCTTTCTACAGCCTCGGTCTGTGCTGTCATGTAATTATCATTTTACACTGGACTATTTGAACGTGAGGACATGTAACGTAATGTAATCTAATATAATCTAATGATCAATGTCTTGAATCTAAAAACAAGGACTACTTATGGCGTAAACTAGGATGGTATTGACACTGACGCAAATGTCTTACATTATTGATAAACAAAGCTATTTACTGCAACATCTGCGGTCATGTTGCAGGAGTAGAACGCTGGCGAGAATGTCTTTGTGGATCTATGAGTGAAATTGCAATAAGAAAAGGCAACACTGACCTAGAAAGCTTTCAAGCTTTTTCCTTGCTTCCCCTGCCAAGAGATCAGAAAAGGTCTACTCCAGCCACAGGGGTTTCAGATACAGTGACTGCAACAGGCCATTAGTCTAAAAACTGCTCCAAATGAGTGGTACAGAGCCTATGTGGCTCCAACCTGAGGAGACTGCTGAGAGCCATGTTATGGTTTCACAGCTCAGCAAAAGAAGAAGTAAGCTGCCAAACACACAGGAACTATATATGTGAAGTACATGAGCGCCAAACGAAACTCCTTGCTGAGGAGGCTTCCAAAGGCAAAAGTGAGACAAAGGCCCTGAACCTGGAAGGAAGCTGTTTAACAGTAGTAGTCTGTATCTACATCTTTCTGCACGTCAAAGCAAAGCTCTGACCCTAGACCTCCTGGTTATTGAATGAGGACTAGACTGAGATGAAGGCTGAATACCTTTTTGCCAGGGTAAAATAAGCAGTTAGGTCTGAGCTACTTCTGAATTAGCAGAGGTAGCTCTTTACACAAGTATTTTTACTTTCTTTAAAGTAGACATCACTGTTGCGGTGGCAGCCCGGCTGACGGTGAGTGCCCTATGCTCTTTTGTTTCTTTTTTACTTCGTCTCGCATTTCTGTTTTCTCCCACGTGTTTCCTCCCCTCTCCCTCTGTGTGTGCTCTCTCCCTCTCCGCCCTGGAGCCCGCCTGATGACCCGCACCTGTGTCTCGTCAACCTCCACCCCCGCCCGCCACACCTGCCTGCCATCAGCCTCATCTTCAACAGTATTTCTACCCCGGTTGTCCACTCCATCTCCGCTTGATCGTCGTCGCTCCAGTCCTGGTGCCACTTCAACGTTCCAAGCTCTCAGATACCTTGTTCCCTAACCTGTTGTCTCCCGAGACTAACCCTGTTTTTTCTTTCTCCCTGCCAGGTCCACTCACCTCCGCCATCCAGTCAGTCAGCTGGGCTCGCCTACCTGCCTTCTCCCCTCGCCTCGCCTCGGCGGCGTTCCCCCGGCTTCCCTCCACGCTCCTCACCTCTCTCGCCTCGGCCTCCAGCCCCCTCTCAGTCGCCTCGCTCGAGCCTTGCCAGCCCCGCCAGCTCCACGCCCACGTCTGCCGGCGTCCAGCTTACCTCTTTTCACCTCCCGTCTCCTCCGTCCCCTCTTCCCTTTTTCCCTCAATAAACCTCTTTTGTAAACTGACAAGCGTTGTGTTTGGGTCCGTTCTGTCCGAAACCACAACACATCACACTAGATCGTTATTATCAAGCTACATCACGTCACGCTGATCAGCTCAGTTACTCTGCTAATTCTACCAACACTAATTACTCCATCCACCACCCCAAACCCCTCCTCATTTCACTGTAGTTATATTGTTATCTTGCTGAGCTCTGTGTTCATCTATGTTTCTATAAATCTGATGCTGTATCCTAAGTGTGCGCTCTCAGCAGAATCTTCCTTGCTGCTCAGATTCTTTGAAAGCACCCAAAAAGAGCAGACCATAACCATTTGCAAAGAAAAGTCAATTCTTTGATGTGTCTCTGAAATATACTCAGTTGCTTCTGGTATAGCGTCTTTCTTTCATCAGAGGTGTAGCTGCAGCATAGCTACTTCAGGAGTAGCTTGTGGCCTGAAGCTGCTGTACAATTATAAAGTAGCTTCTTCACCACTAAGGTCGACTTGACTGCTGTTCCTACTGAGACAGAAGATACTGAATGACCAGTGAAGCCCCACAAAACTCAGAAAACTGCATATGTCCCATTAAAGCCCTGAGGCGAGGTGAGACTCACAGGTGCAGAGCCATTCTTGATGGTGACGCTGGGTGTGGTTGCCCTCAGTGCTCCAGTGACACCGTGGTAGTACCTGAAGCAGACCTGGGTCTCCGCTGAGGAAGACACACAGATAGAGAGCAAATCAAACAAGAATTAGTGTCCGTTCTATCTGAATCTTACTCCACATTGCACTTCAAAAGGCCTGATGATTGACAGTGATTTATTTATTTTCCAACATGCTCTAAACAGTTTCTGAGGTTTGTTTGACGCCCTGCTTGATGTCCCATGTGATCATGTCCATTTGAATTGTTTAGATGAGAGTCTGTAGTAACTTTACACTGAATCTACTCCTACACAGTTATACACAGGTATATAAAAAGACATGTACAAGTATGTAGTATGAATATACTGTGTGTACAGGTATCTAATTAACAGTTAAGACACATTTTGGTAATATTGTAGTCATCTACTATCTACCTAACAAACTACGGAGGTGGTGGTGGGTGGGGTTATTACAGATGTTCTGACACGTCCTTAGTGGCTTTGAATGATTCATCCAACTGAATCAATATTTGAAATGGTACATTATAATTTATTAATGATGACTATTTAATATTACATAACACATGTTTGCTGTACTTTAACCAGTTAAAACTAAAAAAGAAAGCAACAGGAATGAGGTAAAGAAGAGATGTTTTTTTATTATGGATTGTAATGACTTCACTCATTTGTGAAGTTAGCAGTGATTGCTGATAGGGGATATCTATCTACCTATTTCTGGGAATCAATGGTATTTTGGAAAATAGGGGAAGTAGAGCGAAAAAGGCTTGGGGGAAAGGAGAAGATTAAGGTCATAGTAAAGCTCTGTGTTTGTCTGTTTGTTGGACCAGACATGAAGAGGGGGAACACACAGCACCACTGCATGCAAGCGATTGAATGTATACAACTATGTCTGCAGTCAGTGTCTGACAGCCTAAAATGGTTTGATAACACTCAGATTATGAAATCAGTTCTCTAATCTACATCAGATAAAACAAATATCCACAGCATGAACAGTTAGTAGGAGACATAACTGCAGCTTGGTTAGCTGCTTGTAGTTGTTAAAGGTAATAATCATTGCAACAACTATAGCACAGGGCAGTCATAAGCATTTTCTATAGTTTATTTATTACTAAATTGTTTTATTAGTTATGTTGTGCTGGCCAAGATGACTGCTGCATGGATTAACAGAGTAGATTTGATTTCTCTCTCATCTTTTTTGTCAACTAAGAATTTAATTTTAGCACCACGAGTGGCTTCACTAAAAGGGTTCTGAAAGTGGTTTCATGAACCAAAGATTAGGACAAGAGTCTGTACCACAGAGAGGAGAGTGTTACCTTACAGCAAATGGTCTATCATTAGAAACGGCTACTCTGGCCATGTATGCTCATTATTTAACCAAGTGAGAAATTATCGTAGAGGTCAAGTAACACAACAAGTCCAATTCATTCTAGGGAGGTATGGACCAAAATCCACTAAATGTCTTATGAGCTGATGCACAAATATTCTTCATCATGGCCCAACTCTGATCTCTGTACTGGAAAAACAAATGTATACCGTAGGGAATGGAATCTAATAGCATACACAGTATTAGAGATTTGTTTTAAGACTGTGTATTTATGTCCTGTGGAGATTTAAATAAACAATTTCCAAAAATTTCCACACAAGAAATTATGTAACATCTAGACTCAATAGCGTCACAGACAACAGTTGACTGCATTATATTTATAGAAATATACATCAGCTGCTCAGAAATAGCAGCTGTTATTTAACAGTGTACTTGGCTAAACACAGGACTGTTCGCTTTTGTAAATGTGCATTGTAGTTTGTTTCATCTGGTGTCTTTTGCTTTTGTTTGACTGATAAATAACTGCTTGTGAATATACGAAGGTTACGATATGGTAACCCTAGTTCTATTAGCACAGGCGGAGCCCTCTACTGGACTCTATGGGTACTACCTCTCCTCCTATCACACGCACGTACTCGCCCACTGAAATTTTGAATACTGTAAGTAGCCGACCACTTGGACGTCGCTACTGTACGTCCGTACCGTATAAATAGCGGTGTCCTCACTGCTCAGCATCCAACCAACCCTTCAGCAGACGGCGGTGGAGCGGCAGGGCTCCATCGTAGAGGGCTCCGCCTGTGCTAATAGAACTAGGGTTACCATATCGTAAGCTTCGTTCTATCTCACACAGGCTCCGCCCTCTACTGGACTCTATGGGTACAGTGGGTGGAGCCCGATGACTGTCCGCCCAGCCGCGACAAGCCACAGCTCACCTCACTGACACGATCGGCCCCAGGTCACCAGTCACAGGCCCTAGGCTGCCTCCATCCTAAGCGATGGGGCAGTGGGCCACCCCTCAGAAAGGTCACTAGACCGCTAGGGGTTTGGCATGACCAGATGGATCTGATCCAGCCAGATCCAGCACCTGAACTGTCCTGACCCCTACAGGGGACATCACAGTCAGTGTAAGAATGTTTTCCCCGACAACCGGTAGTCTATGGTAGACACCAGTCGTCTTCCTCACAGATCCTGAGTCGCACCTGTGAGCACAGATCCTGAGAAGGAGCCCGACACATCCAAGAGGTAAAAACGCACTAATGGACATGGTGAAGACCACAATGCCGTTGTGCAAATCTCCTCGACGCTCACCCCGTTGAAGAGGGCCGTTGACACAGCCACACCTCGTGTGGAGTGAGCCCGGCCCACCGAGGGTGGGTCTTTCCCCGCCTGCACGTAGGCCTGTGAGATACAGTCACAAAGCCATCCGGCTAGGCGCATCTTGGATAGAGCTTTACCGATCGCACCGTCACCAAAGCAAACAAGCAGTTGATCAGTGCTGATCGAATGGGGGCCGTGCGCTTCATATAATGTGTCAGGGCGCGCACAGGACAAAACCGATGCAGCCTCGCCTCCCTAGGCCCAGGGTGGGGCAGAGGGTGGAAGACATCCAAATGTATGGTCCTCGACCTGAACAAGCTTCTTATGTTCTTAGGAACAAAGGAGGGGTTCGGTCTTAACACTGCTGCACTGTGGTCACCACGAAGCAGCATGCAGCTGGGATGAACTGACAGGGCGCACAGCTCACTCACCCTCTTGGCAGAGGTGAGAGCCAGTAACAAGGCTGTCTTGAGAGATAGCATCTTCAAGGAGGACTGTTCCAGGGGCTCGTAGGGGTTTGACCTCAGAGCCTCTAGTACCAGTGGCAGGTCCCACTGGGGTGCAGAGACACGTAGCACCGGTCGTTGTCTCCTCACACCCTGCAGAAAACGCTTCACGAGGGGGTGGGTGAAGACAGGTCTGTCGCCAAACCCCTCATGACAAGATGAGATAGCTGCCGCATACACCTTAATGGTTGAGTGTGACAGTCCCTTCTCCATTAGGCCCTGCAAGAAGAAAAGGATGGATCCCACTGAGCAGGTTATGGGATCCATTTCCTTCTCAATGCACCAGCGCTGAAAGCCCAGCCACTTAGCTTTGTAGCAGGAAGTGGTGGAGCCTGCCCTCGCCGCCTGGATGGTATGTACCACCTCTGCGGACAGCCCAGCCTGTCTCAACCTCTCCCTTTCAGGAGCCAAACCTGGAGAGGTTGGCCGAGCACCGGCAGCGTGCCTATGGCTCCTGGCTCCTGACTCCTGTGACAGAGCCCCCCAGACCTGAGACACAGGCCAGGGCTCCGTCACTGCCAGCTGCGTCACCTCTGCGTACCACCCCGCCGATCTGCGGCTGGGGGCTACCAGGATGACTGACAACCCTTCCTGTCTCACCCTCTCCAGCAGGGGGGGGGGGTGAGATGGAGTGGGGGGAAAGCATACAGCAGCCCTTTTGGCCATGGCGCGTGTGCAAACGCGTCCACGCCCAAGGGCGGGCTGTTCTGTAGTAGGATCGAGAACCACAGCGGGCAGTGGGTGTTGTGCCGTCTGGCAAACAGGTCCACCTGCGCCGTCCCGAAGCGAGACCAGATCTGCTGTATTATATCGGGGTGCAGTCTCCACTCGCTCTGTGGGGGACCGCCCCTCGACATGAGGTCGGCCCCCCTGTTCTCCGAGCCTGGGACGTGAAGGGCCTTCAGAGACAGCAAGTGTGCTGCAGCCCATGTCCATAGGTCCTCTGCTAACGTCAACAGAGCTGCGGATCGGACTCCGCCCTGTCTGTTGATGTAGGCGACTGTTGTGCGGTTGTCTGTCCTCACCAGCACGTGCCTGCCCTGGACTAAGGCTTTGTGGTGCTGGAGGACCAGAAAAACCGCCTGGACCTCCACTGGGGGGGCATCACCATGCATCGCTTGTGCCTCTTGAGGTTTAGATGCAGGCTGGTAAACCAGCGTTGTAGCCGCCGCATGTGTAGCAGGCCCAGGGTAACTACTGGATGGGCTGCTGCCATGAGCCCCAGCAGCTGCATTACTGCCAGCGCCGTCACAGCAGTTCTCAGCTGGAGCTTGTGGACCGCTTGAAGAAGGGTCGTCTGTCTGAGTTCCGACAGATGAGCTCTCAAGCTGGCTGAGTTGAGCACAACCCCCAAATACTCCACCTCCTGGCGGGGATAGGGGGAGCGCTTCTCCCAGTTGATTGCAAAGCCCAGGTTGTTCAGATGCAAAATCAACTGAGCTGTGTGGAAAATTGCCCATTGTTTTGACCTGGCCATGACAATGAGGTCGTCTAAGTAGAAAAAGACTCTCATGCCCTGATCACGCAATGGTAGCAGTGCGGCGTCTACGCACTTGCTGAATGTGCGTGGGGCCAGTGAGTAGCCAAAGGGGAGTCTGGTGTATTCGTAAGCCACCCCCTGGAAGGCAAAACGCAGAAACTTCCTGTGTTTCCGGGCTACCTCGACATGTAAGTAGGCGTCTTTCAGGTCTATGGTCGTCAACCAATCGCCGGGCTGCACTAGCTCTAGCAGTTTCCTGAGTGTCAGCATGCGGAACGGTTTCCGTGCAATATGCTGGTTCAGGTAGCGGAGATCCAGGATGGGTCTGAAGCCTCCAGTCTTCTTGGGGACCAGGAAGTACGTGGAGTAAAGACCCTTGTACGTGTCATGGGTTGGAACGACAGAGATAGCCTGTTTCTGCAGGAGCTGTTGAATCTCTGTGGTCAGGAAGTCCACCTCCTCCTGAGAGGACAGGTTGGCTTCCTTGATGCCCTGGAAAGACGGTGGGATACGGCAAAATTGTAGGGAGTAACCCCGCCTCAGTGTGCCATCCATCCAGTCTGTTGGCTTGCAGCAGCGTCTCCATTCCGTGTGGAAATGAGTCAGGAGACGCGCTGTTAGCTGAGGAGCGTTGTGGATGAAACGCTGGAAAGCTTCCTCGGCCCTCACCGCCGCCAAACCCTCCATAAATGGGAGTTTGGCCCAAGGGGGGCCGCAATCGAAAGGGCCGAACCGGTCGTGGTGACCAGCGGCCGGTCGCTCCGTTGACGTCATTGCCTGCGACAGTGTTGTCGTAGCGTCTACGGTGATGTGTTCACTATCAGCAGAACTGTCGAGAGGAGAACAGTGTTGGCCACTGTGGGAGAGATAGTGTCCCCTCTGCGGCCAAACGGCGCAGCGAGCCGCTCACAGAGGCAACGAGCAATCTTCCCTGCTTTGCCATGACGGGAGAGACGTGGCTAGTGACAGCATCTCTCCGGCAATAGTGGGATAGGCTGCTGCTACCACGGATACTCCGTGATGCGCTGCGACCTCTCGTTGGAGCAGTTTTCGGCAGCTTAGCGTGTATGTCTGTGTGGCACGAAAACACTGCCGGTGAGCCAGCAGCGCGCCCAAGCGGGTTCACGTAGGCGCGCTGGGAATGCAAGCTAGGATCAGATAGCTGCATTGTGCCGCTTCTACGGCAAGAGCGGCTCGTTTCTTGGCCGTCATGCCGCGGAAGCGGAGTGTGTCGCAGCTCAGGCGGCGTAGCAAGCACTGTGGATGCCCGGGCCGCACCACCATCTCGTTCAGCCCTAGCCGGGAGAGCGTTGTGGGCCACGGGGCAAGCCGTTAGCTTAGCGTTGGTGAACGCGCCGTGTTGAAGTGGCGTGTTCAGCACAACACTTTGCTGGGAAGGGGTTGGTGGGGAGGAATTAGCTCTTTGAGGAATGTAGGTTGTTTTAATCAAAACATTTGGTACATTTACACCCTTGTCACAAGCAGCACACAACTTAAAAATATAGTGGCTTGGACATGAGACGGACGGGAGGGGCTCGGCCACATCGGCCGGCTCTCCCTCCTCAGCCAGTCATTTCAGCGGCCGCTTCTTCCCCCAGCCGCAGGTAGGCTGGCGGGGGGGTCTAGGCTGCTCCTCTGGCCGCGATGTAGATCCCCTCGCCTGTGTGGGATCCCTGGGCGGCCCGGTGTCTCGGGGAGGGCGCGGTGCATCCGTGGATCCGCACTGAGTAGCCGGTGATGAAGACAGCGGCGATCTGGCTTGGCGGCGAGCACGACGTCTGAGGGTGGCATTACGACGACAAAGCTCGCTGCCGTTGCCGTGAGCCAGCGGCAGGTGGTGACTGAGCTGCGCCTTCCCCTCCTCCAACCTTCTGAAGCGCTGAGTAGCGGAGGATATGGAGCCAAAGAGGCCGTCAGATGAGATGGGGGCACCCAACAGCTCCTCCCGGTCCTTCCCATGGAGAGCGGTAAGTCCCAACCACACGTGGCGAGAACCTACTGTGGCCAGAGACATGACGCGCCCAGCAGCGGTGGCCACACCCTGGACCAGGTTGTTCATCTGACCGATGGCTCGGGGCAGGAAATCCACCTGGTCCGATGAGGAGGGGGTGGCGATCGGGGACTCGGATGCCACCATGACGCCCAGCACACCCAGATTGTTGGCCGCTGCGGCCAGCTGCGCGCCCAGTTGGAATATTTTTTCAAAATACTCCAATGTCCCCCTGTCCTGCGCCAGCGGCGGGCGGGGCCTCCTTCCCGCTGATCAGCCAGCAGAGTGAGGAAGAAGGTGGGCAGCGAGGGCCTCTTCCAGCGGGGGCACGCACGGAACAGCTGTTTCAGTGTGGCCCTGCACGCGCAGGAAATCAATCAAACCCGCAACGGGCTGTCAGTGCGCGAGGCGCGCACTGACAGATATCTGGGAGAGCCGGGGAGACGAAGGCGGGCTGAGCACGGCGAGTCGGCCCGTAGAACCCCTCCCGGAGCCGACTCACCGGCTTAGGCGGGATGGGGGGGGGCAGTGCTAGCCCGACGCGCCCCGACGCTATAGCCATAACCGCGGGGAAGTTGTGACGGACTGAAGAGGAATTAATTTGCTCTTTAGACACGGCCGAGATGGCCGCGGTAGAGGTGGCTGACGCAGATGACAGGCTGTCAGCATCATCGTCGATCAGCGGCGGCGGCAGGGACGGCAGGGAGCGTGAAGCCGAATGAGGCGGTAGATCGGGGGCCGGAGCATCCTTCTCGGCAGGGAGGGGATCCGGGCCGGCGTCTTCCTCACTCTCCTCACAGATGAGGGAGAGCTCACACTGCCGGAAATGCTCCCAGCGCTGCTGACGCCGGATGAGAGGAATGGCTCGGCAGTCAACACACGGCGGCGGTTGGCATGCCATCTCTGGCGTGGTCCCTGCCGAGGCATTCAAAGCAGGATCGATGAGTGTCTACCCCGGCGATCAGACCGGGGCACGACGGGCAAAGGCGAGCTTCAAGGAGCGGCGACTCCATCCGTGGAGGTGAAAGTCAGTGGGCGGTTCGCCGTCTGTCTGAAGAAAAAAAGATGCTGAGCAGTGAGGACACCATTATTTATACGGTACGCACGTACAGTAGCGACGTCCAATTGGTCGGCTACTTACAGTATTCAAAATTTCAGTGGGCGAGTACGTGCGTGTGATAGGGGGAGAGGTAGTACCCATAGAGTCCAGTAGAGGGCGGAGCCTGTGTGAGATAGAACAAGCTGTTTCTCTTAAGAGAGTGAATATATCGCTAACCTCTTCTATGTAAAACTCCAAATCCTTCGGCCAAAACAGAATAGCCAGTAGCACACCAAGCAATTTCTCTTCTTCTATGGTCTGGTAACTTAACCTAACGTAACTTAACTGGGCATAGCATAGAGTAACAGCGTACATGGCGTAGCACAGGACTGTTGACCTTTTGTCAGTGTACACACTGATGGGTTTTTCTGAGGTTTATTGTTGTGATGTGTTTTCATTGTTAGGTTATTTGGTACTCACATGCTAAGGTGATGTTAGTGATGCTTCACTGACACAGGGGGTGCATGCAAACTAGCCATCCTCTTTTCTAACCTGGCACCGTTATCCTACACAGAGCACATACATATACTTTGATTTGACACAACCACACACGGTGCAGTGCAACTTTAAAGCTCCCACTTCACATGCTTTCTTTGTTTCTTAGCTTGTGTTCATGCTCATGCATGCAAGACTTATGCAGCTAGAACAAGGAGACATACGATAATGATGACAAGGAAGACACATGATACATGATAAAGATCAACTGTATGTGTGACTGGAAATGAGCACAGGAGCAGAGAAATGCACTTCTTGTGTGAACAGCCATGCTAGTGCTTCACCTCCTGTCTGAACCTGCAGTTAACCTGAATTAATTTGATCAATCACATTTGATTAACAAAAACAAGAAGATGTGTTTGTATTAGTGGAAGCAGTACTGCATCAGTGAGTTACTATGATATTGGCAGTAGTGTAGTGATAACAGTGAAAGCAGCTGTATTATTTGCGTTAGTTTTCAGAGGCATTCCCATACTAACAGTGTTAACAGCTTCAGTCCTATAAAGCCTAAAGCTTCTGAAAAAGCCACCTCCACCTGGGATACGAGGCTGGGGTTACTAAATGGAAACAACTGCACGGCTTCACAATGATAAATGTATTCAGTTTCATGTGTGCATCCACATAGTCTCTCTCACTCACACAATTCCCCATGTCCCTAAATACTGTGATTGTGCACCATTTGTGACTGTCTCCCTCCCTTTTTATGTAGGCTTACAGGCTCAATCCACTTTGTTCTTTGAGACAGAATATAAAAACACCACAGTGAAGTAGTGAATGTACTGTAATTTTGACCACTTATTTAGTATTTATTGGAGCTGTTGGTGTTTCTGGCCACCTGACAAATGTAAGTCACCATTCACTCTCCTTTTAACTCCTTTGGTCTTCATGAACTCCTGAGAAAAATATCTGGCTCTTTAGCTGCTAAATGCTCCATTATGTTCACCAGCTAGCTGCTAACTTCCTCTGCTGTTCAGTGCTGGGCAGGTAGGGTTCCATGGTTAATCAGAGTTTTTCAAATAGGCACCTGCTGCTGGAAAGGAGATTGGTGCGAGCTGTAATACTGAACCAAAACAATGAGCAGAAAGATGATAGAAAGCTCTGTAGAGCTGGGAGGAACTGCAGAGCGACATTCATTTAACACCAAGTCAATGTCAGTATAAAAATATTGATTATTGCAGCTATAACGAATGTTACATGACACAATCCATGTGCTAATCATGGCATCTGTTAAGGCAGAATTTCCCAAATCTGTCCCTGCTTCAACACATGGGAGGGGAGGAAACCATGTGTAAAGGAAATTATCCCCTGTATAATTTTTTTTCAGCCAATGGAAAAATATCACAGAAAACACTATTAGCGTTTCTAACTTCTGATTGTGCGGGTAGCCTACAGCACGCTTTAAAAGTCTACCAGTTTGAGTATGAATAAGACTACCTCCTAGCTTTGTGAATATGACATATATAAATATATATATCACATTATAAATATTGGCTACAACGAGAAGTCAAACTGGATTAGGTTTTAATTTTATTTGCTATCAGAGCTCATCCATTGAAAATAAATCTTATGGAGTTGATTATGTCTAGCTGAAGGATTTTTTATATTTTAGGGAAGATCAATCTTACCCCCACTGATGCAAATCATTGGGTAGCAGTAAACTCTGAAATGCTGCTTCACTACCTCCCAATTTCCTTGCTTCAAACTGCTTGAATAGAATTCTACTTTAAATAAAAAAATAATCTTCTGCATAAAACCCATCCGAGCACTAGGTAAGGGTCAGATTTATTTACAGAGCACATTCAAAAGAAACCAGGTTTGTGACAAAGTGTTTTACAGCAACATAAGTGAGGAAAAATCAATATCACAAGACACAAGTCCTGAAATATACAACCTGAGGATAAAACTAAATCCAGCGTATTATTTTTGACAAGTTTTGAACTGGTTATTGACTGAAAAAGATGAAAGAGTCAAAGAGAAGTAAGACAGAGAGACAACAGATGTTAAAGTCACCAAGTATTAAAATCCTGTCATGATTTGGGGAACGAATACGAGTTAATAGTTCAGAGAATAAATTGATGAAGGCATTCAAATGTTCTGGAGGTCTGTAAATCATTAATTTTGAAGCATAAGGATTCAAAGGATGTAAACTGGACAACAGAGACCAGAGAGCAACTCTTCTTAACCACCTGGTTAGAGAATTAAAAATCATGGGATAGAGTCACTCTGGTTTATCCGTGTTTAAGAAATGAGAAACACATTACGTTTGTTAGACTTGTTGGATAACGACCAAGGGACCTCACATTCAGTAATCCAAATCTGACAAAACTTGGATGAACAGAGGCAGCGGGTGTTATATAACGAAGACTTCTAAAATGTATAGTTCTGAGCCAGTGAGGCAGGGTCATATTTGTTGTGATTCAGGTGTAACAAGGTTTTTTTAATCATATCTGTATTGCAGGGGTTTAGGGCCTGTGGTAAGTTAGGAAAGGAAAATTGACATTACTAATATCAGAGGTAGCACAAGTACTATTAAAAGATGCCACCGGCAGATTCAGAGTTGGTTTTACTGTGTGTCAGGGTGAAGAAGAGGAGACCACGCAAGAAAGTAAAATCAGGAGAATATTCATTGATGAAAGGCTTGGGCATCATCTATTTTTTCAAACCTTCCTGGCATTATACATTATACAGTATATGAGGGTATTTGGATAAAAAAAAGTAGAAGCTGAGCTGCTGGCGATAGAAGTGACAGTAGGATGCTGAAGTGTTTCTTTTTTAACCAGCAGCATTGCGACTCCACTCAGTGAGTCAGATATACACAGGGAGACAAGATGAGAGACAGTCGGAGAAATAAGCGCGTCAGAGAAGTAATTTCACTGGCGTGCTCTAAAAAGGGAAGAGTAGATTACAGTAGTGTACAGAGAACTTTTAATCAAGACTGGCAGACTCTAAAATGTTTATTTTCGGGGATTATTTAAAAGCAGCAATGTGAAGCGGCACTAATGTTAGAAGACAAAGTACAGAGAAACTTACCCACTCAAATCCGAACTGATCCAATCTAAGAGCCAATATGATCGATCTACCAGAAAGAGGAGCGTCTGTGTTATTGATGGTATTTAAAATCATACCTTCGGGATTTCTAAATACCCTGGTACACTGTAATACCTTGATACTGAGATGCCCACCAAACCATACACCATACACAAACACACAGACAGTTGTGTGTGGAGAGGCCTGAGGCATGGCAGCTTGCATCTGATCTTAACCCTGACAACCCTCCAATTGCCAGCTGTTGTTCGCCAGATTTTTGTGCCATCCGGCCAAGGTATCGAAACTTCGGACTACTAGTCTACTTCTCTAACCTCTGGGCCACTTACGTCAAGTTGTCCACCTAGGATTCCACCAGCCCACCCTAACCCTAGCAGGCTAAAGCTGGCCCTGTTCACTTGGTACCCCTGTTAACACACTATTGCGGGAAATTTCCAGCTGTTTGTCATTATTTATAACATACCATATGAGGTCCAGCTGAAACTTACTTCTTGGTCTGCACTGTGCCAGTGTCTACACAGAGAAGAGTGATGTTTTATTTCATCACTACAACATTTGCAGCACCTTTAAGCAGAGTCACTGAATGTCTCCATATTTCTGAAGAGGATACCACTGTCATTTATAAAAATAACGCACAGATGGTTTTATTTGAATAGCTCATGAATAAAAACGTTGACAGACTGCATCTGACTGGTAGAACCGGGCAAAACATTCTTTATAAAACAGATAACAGCTTTTTTATTCGCTCAAAAAAAGTGAGTTTTTGTTACTCACAGTCACTGAAGTGGGAGCTGGAATCAATTTTCCAAACGATCTGTCCCTTGTGAGATCCATTGATGCCTCGGTTCTTGTAGTCCAGAAAGTTCTCAGACAAAGCCTCATCTGGGAAAAGAGATTAAACTGATGAAATCACACTGCAACGCTAAACCTCCAGAATCCTTTAAAAAACTCCCCTCTTGAACAGGGGTTAACCAATATAGTTTTTTTCAGGGCCAATGCTGACACCAATTATTAGCAATCAAGGAGACCGATGACTGATGTTTGACACAGATACACATTTGTAGTAAAAATAAAAATCTTATATAACAGAAACACCAACACAAAACTGCAACACATACCAAAGTGTGCAATTTAGCTGCATGGTTGTTTATAATTACACTCAATAATATCTTGTGCGTGGATGTAGAGGTGTCAACAAATAGGGCATGCTGGTGTCGAAAAATGCTACAATGCTACACTTAAAGCAAATCGATACCACTTAATATCTAACCCTAACCCCTTTTCCAATTCAGAAGAATGGTTTTCTTAGTGATTGTTCCAAGTAGGCTGTTCAGTGGTGAGTGGCGGTCAAATTGAAGGGAGTTCCCCTTGAAAGACATACAGATGGGGAGACAGGAATGCTGCAACCCAGAACAGAAGATAATTTGTTCCTCTATTAGAGATGGGGCAGGATTTTTGAATTTTCCAATAGTTGTGAAATGATAAAAAAAATCTAAAAGTTGCGACTATCATCTTGTGAAAATTTTTCTTCCTTTGTTTTTACCGGTGCCTGATAGTAACACATCACTACCGGGCGTTGGTAGTTCGGCTACGGCGCTGTGAGATGGTCAGGATGCTCAGATGCAGCCTGACGCGCCCAGTAATTTATTTTCAATTAGAGGCGAGTGGGTAGGAAGGGATGCGTGGGCAATCTGATAGGAGGAGCAATGAGCAGCTTTTAATGTTTTCTACATAGAAAATATAGTTGTATCAGCAGAGATTCAGTAGTGCACAGAAGTTTTTGACATGGTTACTACCCACAGAGTGGCTGGCATTTACTCGCAGAGTACTGCCTGTCTGTTCACATGGATCCGCAGGCTGAGCGTCACTCCCCGTCTGAAAAGGCCTTATGTTAAAGTTGTGTATTGTGTTCACTCCTGCCGAGGACATAAAGTTCCTGTTTACAGCGTCAACTCCACCATGTCTCACAACCATCCTTCAACAGTGGAGAGGCCAGCTAGTTAATGGAAACATGATGGCGCCGCAGACGGCCGCCTTGGGATTACATCCCGGACAGCGCACTTTATCAACTGGGATTTAATGTCATCTGTGCGGATCGCGAAAGGGAGCTCACGGGAGCTCACAGGAAAAAACACAGGGAGGCGGACTCTGTTTCTACATAAACGAAGTGCACAGATGTCACAGTGTTGAAGAAATCATGCAGGCCTCACTTAGAGACATTATTTATAAACTGTAAACCATTTTATTCACCGCAGGAGTTTTCCTCGTTTGTTCTGGTCGCTGTTTACATTCCACCTAAGGCCTGTGTTAGTGAGGCGTTACTACACCTGGCCGACCAGATAACTAACGTGGAGAAAAACACCCAGACTCCCTGCTCATTGTTCTTGGGGACTTCAACAGAGCAAACCTCAGTCATAAACTTCCAAAGTACAGACAGCATATTAAGTGTCCCACCAGGGACACTAACACACTGGACCACTGCTACACACCATTAAAGGACGCCTATCGCTCTGTTCCCCGTGCAGCCTTGGGACTCTCTGATCACTGTCTGGTTCATCTTATCCCAACACACAGGCAAAAACTGAAATCTGCTAAACCTGTTGTAAAGACTGTGAAAAGATGGACCAACGAGTCAAAGCTTTAGTTACAGGCCTGCTTTGACTGCACTGACACTGAGTGTTTTTGAGGCTGCAGCCACTGATCTGGACAAACTAACTGACACTGTGACATCTTACATCAGTTTTTGTGAGGACGTGTGTGTTCCGACTAAAACCTTCCGCACATACAATAACCAAAAACCCTGGTTCACAGTAAAACTCAGGCAGCTTCGACAGACCAAAGAGGAGGCCTTCAGAAGTGGGGACAGAGTCTTGTACAACCAGGCCAGGAACACACTGACTAAAGAGATCAAAGCTGCAAAGAGGTGCTATGCTGAAAAGCTAAATAACAGCTTTGTAGCCAACGACCCTGCGTCAGTGTGGAGTGGCTTGCGGACACTCACAAACTACAAGAGACCATCCCCCAACACTGCTGGTACTCAACAACTGGCAGACAAGCTGAATGGTTTCTAATGTAGGTTTGAAAAGCCCAGAGTCACACCTCTCCCCCACTCCAACTCCATCTTCAAACACCTTCCCCCTCTGACCTCTCACCTGCACCCAAGATCTGTGAAGAGGATGTGAGCCACCTCTTCCAAAGGCAGAAGATCAGGAAGGCTCCTGGACCTGTCTCACCATCGTGCCTGAAAATCTGTGCGGACCACCTGGCCCCCATCTTCACTCAGATCTTCAACAAATCACTGGAGCTGTGAAGTTCCCTCCTGCTTCAAACGCTCCGCAGTCATCCCGGTCCCAAAAAAACCTCCATCTCTGGATTAAATGACTACAGGCCCGTCGCCCTGACATCTGTAGTCATGAAGTCCTTTGAAAGACTGGTGTTGGCCCACCTGAAGGACATCACAGGCCCCTTGCTGGACCGCATGCAGTTTGCCTACAGGGCGAACAGGTCTGTGGATGATGCTGTCAGCTTGGGTCTGCATTACATCCTGCAACACCTCGACTCTCCAGGAACATATGCGAGTATCCTGTTCGTGGACTTCAGCTCGGCGTTCAACACCATCATCCTGGACATCCTCAGCACCAAACTCACCCAGCTCACTGTGCCAGCCTCCACCTGTCAGTGGATCACAAACTTCCTGACTGACAGGGATCAGCAGGTGAGGCTGGGTAACATCACATCCAGCTCCCGGACTATCAGCACTGGTGCCCCTCAGGGGTGTGTGCTCTCCCCACTGCTCTTCTCCCTCTACACCAACGACTGCACATCAGAGACCCATCTGTCAAACTCTTGAAGTTCGCTGACGGCACAACAGTCACTGGCCTCATCCGGGACGGTGACAAGTCGGCCTACAGATGGGAGGTTGATCAGCTGGCTCTCTGGTGCGGTCAGAACAACCTGGAGCTTAACACGGTAAAAACTGTGGAGATGACCGTGGACTTCAGGAGGAGCCCCCCAACTCTACCCCCCATCACCATACTCAACAGCCCTGTGTCTGCTGTGGAATCCTTCAGGTTTCTGGGTTCCACAGGAGCAGACTACAACGGACAGTCAGGACTGCAGAAAAAATTATCGGTGCCAACCTGCCCTCCATTCAGGACTTATACATTTCCAGAGTCAGGAAACGGGCAGGAAACATCACTGCAGATCCATCTCACCCCGGACACAACCTGTTCCAGCTCCTCCCCTCTGGTAGGCGCTACAGAGCACTGTACGGACACAGAAGCAGTTTCTTCCCACAAGCCACTCCGATGAACCGCTGATTTCTGACTCACAGTGTCAGGTACAATTCCTGTGCAATATTTATATATATTTATTCACAATTCTCTATTTCAGTGCTGTGCATACTATGTCATATTGTATATACTGTATACCAATACACCTACCTCAGGTCATAAGGTCATAGGTCTTATTTATTTTTTCCAGCATCCTTTGCACTATGCTCCATCACACTGTGTACATGTGTACCTGTATATCATATCCACCTTCAACATGTACATAATGAGAATAATAGTTTACTCTTGCATCCTTTGCACTCTGATCACTGCACTATTTGTCAATATGTCTATATTGTTTATTCATAGTGTGTATATTAGTGTTGTCTATACTGTAGTTTGTGTCTGATTTTATTTTATTATTGTTTTATTATTGTACTACTACTATGGTAGTTTTGTATGAGTAAGCACTTCATGAGCAATGTACAATCCTGAGTCAAATTCCCTGTATGTGTCCACATACCTGGCAATAAAGCTGATTCTGATACTGATTAACTACGGAGCTTCAAAGAATGGTCGAATAATTCCCAATGACTATCAAATAGTATTTTTGCCTAAAATGCCCATTCCTATCTGTATAGGTTGTGTTCATGTTTTTCCTGTTTAGTCTGTTTTCATAGGTTTGGTTTTGTGTTCTGTGTTCTGTAAGCTTTATTTGATGTTATCATGTTTGGGGTTTTGTAGCTTAATCTAGTCTTTTGTTCATCACAATCTTAGTTCAGTCTGTCTTCCCTGTTAGTTGTAGTTTATTTGTATATGTGTGATCTGTCTGCTTATGTTCTGGATCAGTTATTTATATTATTCTGTTTCTTCCTGGTTATTATTAGTTTCCCTATTGCCTTATTGGTGTCTGTCTGTTTTCCCCTGCTTTCTCTCTGCCTGCCTGTGTCTCATTAGTTCTGATTCCCCCTCACCTGTGTTGCTCCCGACCCGCTCGTTAGTCCCTGTGTATATATGCCTGCTTGTGTCTTGGTCACATTCTTGAGTCTTGGTTGAGTGTTCTCCCGTGCTCTGTTACCTTTGGATAGTACTTTGTTCCTTGTTTTTGGATATTGACTGTGGATTATGTTTCTGTTGGAATTACCTTTGTTTGGACTCTTGCCTCGAGCTCCCGTGGAAGCCTGTTTAAGTTAAGTTTTGAGTTAATAAATATTTTCTGAACTGCACCACCTCTCGTATTGTCTGCATTTGGGTCCACACCTCAGTCTGCCCTCAGCCTAACTCGTGACAATAACAACCAATGAATCTACCGTCTACAGTATCACACAGACTGAACACACCCACTGGAATTATACTGTTACAATTATATTGTCATCATATTTCTGTTGTAGACTATAGGGTTGCACGATTATGGCCAAAATGATAATCATGATTATTTTGATCTATATTCAGATCATGATCATTTATCACGATTATTCATTGATTTTAGGGGCAACATATTTTTATTGCGCTTTCAAATTTAGATAAACAGGCAACTGTTTTCACATCCATGATGTGCTGCCTTTTCGCTAATTTACAAATCTTTGCATAAAAACAAGACTGGTCCATAAAGTGCAGCATCTCCTAGAAGCAAAATATAAAGTATCTTTATGGCATGACTTGTTTAGATTTTGTTGATTTTGTAATCACTGCTTGCTTTTTGTGCTTTTTCTAAGATTAAGTAGGCTACGTACGGGACGTCACTTTGTGTTGAAAAGTGGTGGGGATATAAGGGCTCAGATTAGGGGCACAATGATACACTTGTGTCAAAAGACCTGACAATGCTCAAAAACAATATGAGAAGGTTTTTTACACTATTTTGTAGAAATATGAAATGCTAAAATATATGAAAGTGAAATCTTCTGCTCCAATTTAGGGTGGAAATAAAAACAAAAAATTCAGCTGCCAGGTGACAATTCATTAATAGAAAAATATAACGCAGTAATCAGCAGCCTGTTACTTTTTTGGACAATGCACATTTGTTTCTTCTATATTTAAATGGCTTTGCATGTTTTCCTATTGTGCAAATACACCTTTCTCAAGGTATTTTAATGTATTAGTTAATATGTCTTCGTGCAAGCTATTTTTCAGACCATGTTTAACAAATGCTTGATGAAAAAAAAGTGATGGGGACAAAATCAGCCATTTCAAAATATGCTGGGTACATGTCCCCAGCATCCCCAGTGTAAATGGCACCTATGGCTATGTATATAAATGGTTCTTTTTTGTATGTTTTAACTATGATTTTTATTTATTATTTATATCAGGAGTATGCAGTATGCAGTGGACACATGTGTGCTCCTGGACTTTACTGTCTACTCTGTAGCAACAGGAGGGTGCACACGCAGCCAAATCGCCCCCTTGGCTGGAAGTTTAGGAAGCGTTTGATTTGATATGCAGCA
This sequence comes from Micropterus salmoides, assembly GCF_014851395.1. Lineage (NCBI taxonomy): Eukaryota > Metazoa > Chordata > Actinopteri > Centrarchiformes > Centrarchidae > Micropterus > Micropterus salmoides. Next base: position 26,609,833 of record NW_024040040.1, on the reverse strand, counting down.
GACTTTTCCATGAGCTAATTTTAAACGGCGATATCGCCGTCGATCATGCTCATTTAATTGTGGGAAGCTAAAATTGTAATCGCAATCAATATTCCATTAATTGTGCAGCCCTTGTAGACTATATAGTAAAAAATTCAGTTCAGTTTGAGGGGGGTCATGATGCCTGATTAATTCACTCAACAATCAAATGACTGTTGGAGGGTGGGAAGTCAGTGAGGGATAATGCCTTGGTTTTTGCACTAACACCAGCTCGTTGGGTGAAGGATTTAAGGTTAACTGGCACAAAACAAAAAGGGCTACAAAGAGGATACACAAGAAGTTGCAAGGTAAAGACACACCTTATAAATCTGTTACATGGTAATTTCAGCCAAACCTTAATTTATTTTGATGTTATCTAGCCAAACAGATTTAAATCATTCAATATCATCATGAAATATCTCACTTACCAACAAGATACATGCCGATCCAGTCTCCAGCATCTACCTCCTCCTTGATATCCCATGTGATCACCAGGTCTTCAGACTGGCCTATGGTGTAGTGGGAGGAGCTGATGGTGAGGGTGGAGCGAGCATCTGGGGAGACCAGATCAGTGTCACTGGTGGACCGCGACAGCCCCAGCATGAAGGCCTCCTGGTTCAGACCGTTGACAGCATAGGTGTCTGGGCCGTAGCTGTGACGAACCGCGTCCTTACAGCGCTGGCGGGTCTGGCTGCTGCGGGTTGGGGAGGCCATGGCCGCCAGACCCAGGAACCGATTCTGGTACAAGTTCTGCAACAAAATACACAGTAGGAAGTTTTCAGCTAAATAAAGACGTCAAAGATTTTATTCTGAACGCAAAGAAAAAGAAGAGAAAGCATCTAGGTTAACCCAGGTTATTGGAGTAATATCCATAAAAGTTTACAAATACTAAAGCAACATTCTGGTGTGCTACGCATGCTGTTAGCTGATGATGGTAGCTGGTGATATTATTCACAAAATATTCACAAAAGTGAATATATGTTACTACGGAGGGCTGTAAGGGCTGCTTTGTGTGGCTGTTGAGTCTTCTCCTGCACTCTACACTGCTGACTGTAGTGCAGTATAATTGTCTTAATGTAAAAAAACTAAATTGAAAAATATTGCTGCTTCTCAGAGTCCAAGGTTGTTCAACCAAAACTTGGCAGTGTTGCCAACTCCTCAGTAAGGAAAGTAGCTATTGGCTATCCTAAAAGTGCTAGAAGTTGCTAAATGATGTCATCACCTTGTATTATTGCCCTTGTGCATGTAATTTTGATGGACGTAGGAAGTAGGAGGAATAATGTCGTGGGAACGAGTAAAAAACACCCTAAATATGTTTACTATAAATTAACTTTCTTCTGTTGATTCTGTTTTTTTGAATGTCACAATTTCAACTCTCTTCCTGTCTTATTTTTTTTATTTTAATTTCTTTATTGTAACTCCAATACAAAGACAGTACATAAATATAGACCAGGGGTTAAGATGTTAACCATTGGTGTTGCCAGGTCATGTTTTGCCTGTAGCTCAACAACAGCAACAAAAATATTTTCCATATTAATATGCAAAAATCCTCATGACACAGCCTTTCTCGCAGGTCTTCATAGAACAGAGGCTACTAACAATAATATTGCTCCATTTTGTTTGAAGTTCATGTAACATGACCCCCCCACCGTTATTCCTCGGCACAGCAGAGGAGCAGGTGTTAAAATATTATGACTTCATTCTCATCAGATAACAATTTTATTTCTTATAATATTATGACTTTTGTCTCAAAATATTATTCTGCAAATGTAAGAGAACGCAGATATGTGGGAGAGATTGTTAATATGCAGAAAGTTTTGAGCATGAGCAGAAAACTGCTGAAACACAAGAGCTGTTAAAGTCCAGGAGTTTCTAACTGAATTCAAATTAATTAATCTAATTTATCATTGAGGTCAAAAGGTGCCACACTTACAGAATACCTGAGAGCTTTACTGCATTAAAATACACTATTTTTTAATTTTTATTTTGAATTTGAATTGTCACCTGAACCATGTGTTTCCTTTTATATAAATAAAGACATTTCCTTAATAATTTGGTGCAGAAAAAATCACCAGAATGCAAGAAATGAAGTGTTTAAAGCCCAAATTTTATTAGCAGTGTTAATTATTATCAGTAGTAATTATAAAGATCACAATAAATGTATTTATATGACTGGCGATCTGTCCAGGGTGCACTCTGCCTTTTGGCCAATGTCAGCTGGGATTGGCTTCAGCCCCCCACGACCCTGCGGGGGGCGCTTAATGATGGATGGATGGATGGATTTATGGCCTATGATATTTAATAATTAAATGGGGGAAAGTTTTTTGGGCTGGGCTAAGCCCCCAGTGTTTCAAGAGCCTGGAAACTCCCCTGATGTTAACCCTTCTCCTCTACCCGGGCTTGGGGTCCGGCAAAAGTTCAATCAAGCACGATTCATTTTGCAGTCTCGAAACGAGGGATGAACATCTCCTGTTCTGAATACAGATGAGAGGGACTGCTGCGTGAGGACTGGGCCGCCTCTGAATGCTTTGGGACGGGGGAGGGGCCCAAGGCAGCACAAGCTGCAATTCAAATGTATGTGCAATTATTTATGGGGACAATACACAATAAATGTACTGCAACAGTAGGATATTAATATACCATAATATTCTTTAATAGGGGACAATTCACAATGAATGCATTCTTGCAGCACATGTACAGTACTTGAATTGTCCTCTATAAAATAAGTTATTAGCATAGCTGATCACTTATCATTTCTTCCCACAGATCTTCTGCAGGACAGCCTCCATATGTTGCTGAACACACGTTATAAGTAGGTCTGTCTGAGGCTGCTCTCATGAGAGCAACGCTCCTCCTTCTTTACAAAGCCTGACCGGACGTAGCTTTCTCATTTTCTCAAAGGGATATCTGACTCTGCCCACACCACCACAAAGACTACACACTAAGACTAGCTTGCGTCTTGCATCTGCCAATGTGTTTGCACTTTTGAGAGTTTGTTGAAGAAATTAGCTTTTGCTAGCACCCTGACTTCGATATGACGGTGTTTGTGTGTGTGTGTGTGTGTGTGTGTGTGTGTGTGTGTGCGCAGGAGGCGTTGAGCCCCGCCCTTAGTGAAACACCAGTAACACAGAGCAGAGGAGAGAGGCAGCGGCGTAAATGACACTAAAACACCGCTGTCAGATTTACATCAAATGCGTCCACAGTTTGGCAGATTCCACAATATTCTGTTTTACAGTTGATCACATTTTCATTCTCAAATTCCGTAATGCCCTTCAAAACAGATTTTCAAGTAAAAAACAACAAATCCTTTAAGAGGCTAGAACAAGAGAATGTTTGGCATCGATTATCAAAATAAAATAGTTGTTTTTCTAACGATCAACTAATGGTTCCAGATATATATTATATGACACAAAACATAACAGAGGACATAACATAAACAAAGATTATCCCTAACATTTGTTATGTGTAGTTATGAGACCTCACCAAGATAACAAGACAAAATGCCGTTTCAAAAGTCTGTGGTGGATTTGTGGCTTTCCTGTTGCCAAATGGGGAGTTGCAGAGCGCCCTCTGCTGGGCAAATTACGCAATGACAACACTCATAGCATGACTGATTAGTCTTCTGTCTCTGTGTTTCTTTTTCACTTGTCATTTATCGGCTGTTATAAACACAGCTACTGCTTTATCTGCAATTAGCTTATATCGGTCGATAATATCGACATGCCGATTTATAGGTTGGGATCTAATTTTAAGTATGTGAACTAATCCTCATGCAGTCCTGCTGAATGAACACATCCTGCTGCCTTTAGGAACAAAATTGGCATAATCAATAAAAAGTCATGTTTGCTTGTTATTCTATAGACATGGACTTTAATAAAGCACATATATAAGAGATAATAAGGTTGTAGGTGGCCCATTTCCTTATTCTCTGCTGAGGGAGAGTGGTCTGTCATGTACTTCATATCAGTAGCTGACATGCTGGTAACAGGGACAACCCACGGAGCTTATTATGTGTCATTTGCTGCAGTGTTGTTACATAATTTATTAAGTTTAATAAAACATGTCCACTGAAAACTTTTAAGTTGACATCTGTTAATCGTTCCAGCCTCTTCAGTTTCTCCCTATTTCAACCATTGTTGGACCTAGAAAGTCTGTTTTTTGTCTCTTACATTTACTGCTGATGTTTTAGAAACTTTTCTGTTGCTGCACTAGAAAGAAAATATGAGTTCCATGAAGCTGAAACCCACAGTAAATCCAACCTAATTCTGTGGCTCACAACACTGAATAGAGTTTAAAAAATATGTATTTTTAAGGCATTTGAATGGCTAGTCTCAGAAGTACTGTTTCAAAGACGTCACATGCCTCACTGTAAGATCTGTAAGTGAGGCACTGTCAGTCAGTCCTGGCTCATGGTTGTTGACTAAGGACATGTCCAGAAAAAAATGACAACAAGCATTTCTGCAATGGCTGTTTTGGATTAATTTAGCATCTCTGGATGTATTTAACAAAATACCACACATTTTGATACACATCCTTAAAATTATAATCCTGAAGATTTTCAATGTACTAAACACTATTTTTGAAACATATACTGTATATACTGCATTTGTATTATAACTGCCATTGTTATCAGAGGAGTTTTCACAGATGACTGAAATTGAACACAAACCATCAGTGATGATAAAATCATAGTTTAACACCAGTACCTACAGTTGGTGGGGCAGGTCTATAAAGCTCTCCCAACATTTGGACCATGTACCTTTAGCCTTTTAGCATTAGCATCATATCCATCATAAGCAGCATCATAAGAGACCCTTTTTCACATATATACAATTATTATATTATTATAGTGTAATATATTATTATTATCATATAATATATGCATATTTGCGGTGTTAGAGTGGAAAGCTTGACTGGTGTTGCAGGACAGAACTTAGTGTAGGGTCAATTGTGAACCCACCCAGTTTTGTTATAACAGATAAACAAATAACAGCAAGACATTTAAAGTAGGAGACCAGAAGTGAAGCACCCCATAATATCATGTAATACAAAACTGTTTTCTTTATCTAGCTTTGGTTGGACAAAATATACAAATATAGAAGCATAATACAATTCAACATAACAACACAGCAAAGTTTGTCCTTACAAATCACCATGACGTTGAATCAGCACTACGCTCATAGGTATTTTTAGAAGTTCAGTTCAGTTTTCACCGTACACATTAGTATTAAAAAAAATAAATTAGAAACTCAACATCCTGCAGTTGTTTTGCAGCTCTTGGTGCGCACTGTTGTCCAATCCAGAGATGTACTGATGTGACGAGTGGTTGTCAAATGTTATTTCTCTAATCTCAATCAAGCGGCAACCTCTGGGTCTGAAAGTGAAACCTTGCAGACGGAACTTAAACCTGCATTCTCTCTAACGGCCAGCATGGGGCAATTCCGCTGGTTGCAAAAAGAAGTCCGGCTGCATTAATGGCAAAATGACCCTATTTCTCAGCTGAATTTTTACCTCAGTAAACACTTTCATAATGAGTTTATGGTCTCAGTCGCTAGTTTCAAATCTTCTTCAACACAGCATGATGTAATTTAGTAAATGTTGGTCCTATTTAGGTGGAAAATAGACCAGAAAGCAGAGTATGCTTTAGGGCGGGACTACCTTGTGATTGACATGTCGCTACCATGGCAACCTGTTAATCAGGATAGAGGCGACTTGTCTCCGCTGCTCTGTGTAAATTATTTTATTGAATAGCTGTCAGCAGGAGAGAGAGCACATCATGTTTGAGTCAGTTAGTATGTTTTGTTTTAAAAGTAAATTACTTTGTTAACCTTTTTATTTTTTATAGGCTAATTTTAACTGATTACATTTTAGTTTAGTTTTTTTTATATCGAGGATGTATTTAATAACTGATTAAACATGTTAACAGAATAACATAACTTTTAAGCCTTTGGTTACTTCCAAAATGTAAAACATTATACATTACTAATTACTGTCATTTGAGAGTAATTAGTTATATTTCAATATTACTGTCTCTGAATTGTAATGCTTTACACTACTGTTGCGTTACTTGAGTTACTTTCACTGCTATTTAATGGACACAGTATTCTGATTGTTAGATGTGCTGCATAGGTGGGTTCTAGTGATGTATAGTAATACATTACATTTGTGGATCAGGTAAGTCTTTGTTATAAAAATAACCTTATGATTAATAGCGCAGGGGGTGCTGTTCGCATTTACGTACGAGATACACACAGAAATTTACCCATGATCCATCAGGGGAGCTACCGTCTTGTTAAGAGGAGCTTCACTGTAGTTTGCACCCTGCCTACAATCTCAACCATCGGATTCCAGCAACAAGAAATAACATTACTCTTTACTCATGGATTTGTTTTTCTGGTGCCAAAATGTTTCTCAGTGTTGGTAAATTATTAAAAAAACAAAACCACTTAATTTCAGGTTAAAATCCGTTTTAACACGCGTTACTGAGATTGTAACAGGTATAATATTACCGTTTTTTTTTGTAATAATAATAATAATTACTGATTTACAGCAAAAAGCAATACATTACTGTAATTGCCTTACTTTTGTAATGTGCTACTCCCAACACTGTCAGCGAGGATGCTGCGATTACAGCAAGATGCAACATTATTATCAGCAAGTCCAAATGTGAGGGAGAATTTTCCATCCTGGGATCTCGGATCAGAGAATGCTCCAGTTAGAAAGGAGCTTCAGGGCACGACTCTGTCAGCCTTGATAGATCTATAGGTCTAAATACTGAAGCACTTCCTGCGTGCAGTTGCTGATGAAGACAGGTTATCTGCACGCACAGTACAATTTTCATGTGCTTGCTTGTGTCACCATGTGATATGAATATTAGTACTGACCTTGATACTACAGAGCTGCATCAGCATAATGACCAGTCAACCCAAAGCACACCAAAACCTGAGGGAAGTGGGAGGAGAAGGGTGGGGAGTTACAAACCAAACCACAGAAACAAAAGGCAGTGAATGTAGCAGGTGAAAGTCAAGTATGGCATTTATGTGCACAAGATGCATCATCATACTTTCATACTTGATCTTTCTCAGATATGAACATTTGAGAAGGAGCAGAAGCACAGATGGACAGACAAGAGGAAACAGGGAGACAAAGACACAGTGACCTCCACACAGAAGCATGGAGAACAGAGATATACAGCAAAGAAGAGACATAACATCAGAGCATCTGATGACGTTGTATACGGCAACAAAAACATCTACAAAGTGTCCATGTGCATCTATGGATGGATGATTGTTTGCATTGCTGCAGTGGAGAGGCAAGCCTGTAGTGGAAGAAAATATTAGCAGGAATGGGGAATAATGGTATATTATAAAGTACACCTTAGGAAGGATATGATGCAATCAGAGTTCGGCCAGATGACAGTATACTGTAAACCGTGTGATGGTAGGAATGTGTCCAGAAATTTGGCAATACCATTTCATGTGTTTCTTCTGTGTTCAAGGCCACTAATTTGGTTATTAGTGGCCAAGATATGGCAATCTTGTGAGGTCACCAAACTACATACACTACCAATTAAAATGATGAAGAAACTAAGAAGAAGTAGATTAAGTGCAACCACCTGTGTTGGTGGACCATGGCTGTGTAAGGGCTTGAAAAGACATTGTATAATTTGTTGAGAAAAAATGACAAAACAACGGTCAAAAATCACCCCATGCCTGACATATTTAACTGACATCTTTTACTGTGTAGTTTCTGTTGTATTCGGGGCATAAAATAAAGTGCTGGGTGTATTGTAGAAAAATGAATTAAAAACAATTATCCCCCAAAGCTTCCATAACCTAAGCAGAGACTGAACTGTACCCCAGTTCCAATCATTTTAACGAACCTCTTAAAATGTTCGGAATTGGTATGTGCACACAACTGCTATGATAAAGTTCATACTCATACAATACACTGTCGGAAAGCTAAAATAATTGTGATTCAACCTTGCACCATGCATAATATTTTCAACTGTAATAACCCCAGTTTGGATCTAAATAACTACAATATCTTGATATAATATCTCGACTAACACCTAATTCGACCCAGTAAGAGCCTAGGCCTACATGTCCTGTCCACAGCCTACAACAGCCAACGAGAGCCCATGCTGTAAGGAAGTATCAGCCCCTATTATTTTGTGGGTAGGCCAAGACAATTGCAACCAATTGTGCAGATGACTGGCACTTTGTGTAGCCAATACGTTTCTGAAAAAAACGACATCTATCTTTAACTAGGAAGATCATGATCTACTGGCCAAAAAACATCTGTTATGTTCTAATATGGAGTGATGCTTTTGAAAAACAAAAACTCTTCAGACACTCTTGGAAAACTGTGGTATTGCTATAAAATTTTAACTTTGACTAGTTAAGGCTTCGTGCTGTGGCCCCACAGTGTTTTTCAGCTAATAAGTCCATTTCCGTGTTTATAGTCAAATACTTTACAGAAAACAGTGCTTTTACTTTAAAATTCTGTGGTTAGCTTAGCTTGAATATTGTAGGCTTTAACCAATCATAGGAGGTGGTCTAAATCTATGTAATGAGTTTCAGTGATTACAGTTACCAGGTTTATCAGTTACCAGTGAACTGATAAAGTTAACAAACCATCAAACACAGCTTGAATGTCAGGGAATGTCGACCCTATTCTGACTTCTGTCTGCAAAGAAAACACAACAAACCCTTCTGTTCTTGGTGTGTTCAAGGACAATTAAATTCATCAGACATGTGATTAGCAAAGGACAAAATCGATTACGACGATTACCTTGACGAATCGCCCCAGCCTTACTCTACACCGTAAAACTTCGAATAATAGCCCGTGATTGTTAAGTGATTTGCTAAAATCACTTACTTGACCCTGCCTTGGGACAGGCCTTTAATTCTTTTTGCGCAAAACTGAAACTACTATCAAACAGAATAATATTTATGTAAAAATTATCAAATAATATCAAATACACATCATTCATTTGATCTAGCTCCAACAGACGGCTTATGCGCTTTTATTTTGAAGGCAGCAACCTATCGAAAATAACCACATGGTGCAGGATGACAAAAGGTAGCAGACAGAGAGCGATGGACTTCTCATGATAGGATTCACAACTTGGATTAATTTTTATGAAAAGCTGTTTTGATTATTTTGATCGGTGGACCCTTACAGACTAAAGGAATATAAATAATCAAGGAACGGACACATTCGGACTTAACAAGCGCTTCAAAGTTAACATGAGTCACCCCCTTTTCCTCCCTTGTAGCCATGCAGGTTACACCGGTATATGTAGAAGTATTAGACTTTGGGTCTTGTTTTTTTCCGCTAAATGAACTTAACAGTGGTATTGTGGAGAATTGTGGAGAAAACGGATCTAAGGATGTTCAGCATGCCCATACTGACATACTGATCATACGTTTAAACATTAATATTTGTATTAACAATCTAAGCATCTTAGAAGCAGCTAAAGCGGGCGACCCCGCGGGGTTTAAGATGTTTTATACATCCAAAGAACTTCTATAAAAAACAGACCAGGCGTTTAATTGAGGCAGGCGTTTATTTGTCAAAATGTGTTCCCACACCAGGCCAGTAAAGGAGATAGGCGGCTATTTGGGACTCGGCTATTAATTTAAGTTTTACAGTAATAAAAATTATTAGAATAATAACATCAACCATGACAATAACTAATTTGAATAATATATATATATATATATATATATATATATATAGCCTATAATATTTCCTCCCCAAACTTCAACAGCTAAATTTGCAACATGAAATAATTGAGTCTAACTGTCAAATTAGTTCAGTTGACATTAATAGATTATTTTTAATGAATAAGAGACAGCAGGAAAGGTTGTTGTCTGTTTAAGACCTGGTGGCCTAACGGTTAAAGAAACAGTATTTATTTATTTTTTTGTCAATTAATTAAATTTTTTTTTTGTCAATTAATATACATACACACGTTTATGCTATTATCTATTTATTTTATTTAAATTTTTAATATATAATTTTTTTAACACACGCACACACACACACACGCTTTAATTACTTTACACTTTAATTACTTGTTTAATGTTCTTATGTAGTTTGTATGATGCTTTAGCAATATTTTTAGCTAATTTGAATTTTGAATTTTTATTCAGGAAACTCAGATCAAACAGCCAGATCAGTCTCTGTCTATTGATAAACTGTAGGAAAAACCTCACCTCTGATAGTGGGCGGGTGTGTGCGTGAGACGAGAGCACCATGGTTACCACCCATAGAGCACCTTGCGTTGATTCCAGGAGCACTTGTGTGCCTGTCTGTTTAGAGCGACCCCGCAGATCCAAGCCGTCTGAAAAATCCTTTACATATAAACCCCGTCACAGCCATTCACAAGAAATTAATTTATAACGTGCCAAAACCTTTAACATACAGACGACCTCCCCCCCACCACCCATACAAAGCAGTCTCTCTTTTTTAATAATTTCATATCCATAACAGCAGCAAGGAGTATGGTTTTTACAAAACATATAGGCCTAACATTTCTCAACGCCACTGGCTGAGATTTAAAAATAGCAAGTAGGCTTGATCCCTACTTTTGAACTAGGCTACTGTTTTTCTGCACATGTAGCCTATTTAGGCTATAAGAGCAATAGCCTATTCAGTGATTTTATAAAACGTTGCTTAGCCTAACACTGTCACACCTAACACACTCTCTCCCCATGAGTCCAAGCATCACTGGCAGTAGTGCCCGGAGTTTATTTCCATAAGTTTCAGTTGCTGTGCTGCTTCAGCAGATGCTTCAATAAATTCAATCTAGAATTGTTCGCGGTTGAAAGCTTTTTACTGGTCGCACAAAAATGACAGCGGACAATGTTCTTTGCATCTTAAAGGTCTTTTCACACAGGAAGCAACAGTCCGTCTGCGTAGCCTGGCTCCATCTCTACAGCAAGCGTTCCTCTTCCGCCACCACACACACACTACACATGCGCACTGACGACCCAGGATTAGGGTTACAATTTTGGATGTATTTACGCACTTTAAAAACACTTCTTACAAGTTTATTTACAGCAATAAACGTTGAAATGTATATTATAATAGGCTGTATTTTAAGTTATTGGGAGAAAACTGGTAGTTCTATGTAAAATCAGACGTTGAGCACCCCCATATCGCCAAAATGACATGATCCTTGTTTCGCTGCGAAGCTTCAACTGTGAGATTGACAGTCGAATCAGGCTCCGCCCATCGAAGCATCGAATCTTCGACTAATGGGGGTCAGCCCTAGAATAGACTTTAAAATTTTATTAATTACTTTTAAGCTCTTCGTGGCCTCTCATATCTGTTTTGTCCCATCCGCACCAGCACGTACCTTGAGATCCTCGGGCAGAGGTCTTTTGTCTGTTCCAGAGTCTTGACTGAAAACTAAAGGGGACAGAGCTTTTGAAATCTGAAGACTAGGTTTGGCCCGAATGTCATTTTCTGAGCTTCAAAGCTTTCGATAGTAGCAGCTGCACTCAAGAGGTCCCGTTATGCCAATTGTTTAAATGTGTGTTGATAAGCAGGCTGTCATTTCAGGAGCTACAGCTATGTATTTCATAGATAGAAGCAGAACAGCAGATGGATTAATGCGCAAGAATTTCTGCCAAGTGAGAGAGGATCGGATGGGGGAGAGATAACGGTGGGCATGGGTGCGTAAGTCTGTCTGTATGTGAAAACGTGAGATAGAGAGAAAAAGAGAGAGCACTCCATTTATTTATTCTCATAGCTAGGCTAACTAAGTGATTCAAACCGTTTTTAACTTGGTTATGGCAAGGCTAGCAGACCCAAGTACAGGACTAAGGAAGGGAGGAGTTACATAAAAGAGTAATATTTATTGCAGGGTTAAAGAGCGAGGCAGAGTGAAAATAGATGCGTGCCGAACTGGGTTGGTGGCTTCTGTACAGAGCAGGGGGAACCGTAGCTGAGAGTCCAGAGTGAGAGAGTCTGATCCAGGCAGATCCAGAGCAGAATCCGGGAATAGTTTAGCCAGACGGAGGTCCAGGAGTAGAACAGACAGGACGAGTCCTATTTCCAGTAGTGAAACTAAAACACGTTATTATGCATAATTGACTTTTAACTTTTATTATAGCGTTCTTCTTCTACAATCGGCCTAATATAAGAATTTAAATGTGTTCATTATGTCGTTGTTTGTTTGTTGTAGCCTGCAGTTTAATGATTAATTTAAAATTTAGGAAATTTGACTGTTTTGATCTGTAATGAAATTAAGCAATTGTGAAATTAATAAAGGCCATAACTGCCACACTGCTGTTGTCATCACTCAGTTTAAAGTGCTCCCACACAGCTGAGGACTTTTGTTTTCCCTTTGATGTGAACTGGTGCATTACATTCACTGCTATGGGTGGAGGTCAGGCGCATGGAAAAAAAACCACCTCAATATTCGAATCTTAAAACTGAAAATTGAATGTGTACCAAATGATCAAATGATCAAATGATCAAATATTCAAATATTCGAATATTCGGGTCCAGTCCTACTGAAGTCCCTACTTTTATAGAAGAGCCTTTCCTGATTTTAGCTGATTTTAATTATTAATTTATTTTTCTTTTAGCTGTATTTTCATTTCTTATGTTTCTTCCTGCTTTTATTGTGTATCTTGATATCTGTTTATGGGTTTTGCTATTGTAAAGGCACTTTGTAACACGGTTTTGAAAAGTGCTCTATAAATAAAGATTGTTATATTATTATATAATAACAGTTATTTTTATTATGAATTTAAGAAATATCTCTTCAGCTATCTTGTGAGGGACTCCAGCAGTGGTCCTCTATAACTAACAAAGGAAGTGGGAATTCAAATGTGTAGACACAATGGTTTTCACAATGTGACACACATATGCAAATACTTAAGAGCACAGGCACACACAAAAACTATTCAAACTCATGTTTCACAGCCTTGCTCAAATCCCCACAGTCCTCATTAGTCATGTAGTACAATGTTAGTATCATGGGCCTGAATAGCTACATTACCAGACATGCATAGTAATATCCCCAGCTGTCCTTTTTACTTGCTCTGACACAATTAACCACCATAATAGTGTTCAGCACAACTTGATTATTAATTCAGCACACATGTAGAGCCGGCAGAATAGGAGAGACTGGGAATACCTGCTGTAAATGAAATGATCCAGTACCATGGCTAATGATCTCCTGACCACCCTGCAGCATGTTGCTCACCTCAGGATGGGTAACCATCGCTATGATCTAATCCTCGCTGTCTTCATCAACCCTTGGCTCTGCGGTTGCTCTACTTTCCACTTCAGTGAAAGCTAGTATGCACTTTATGTTTCATGAAAAAGCTCCTGAAAACATACAGTTATTACAGATTGACATATATTACTGCTAAGACCCCAACAGCCAATGGTGTCTTTTAACCTGAATTGATTCTCCTGAGATGATTGAATCAGATCATGGTAGTGTGATTACGGATTAGAAAACATTAGAATTCATAGAACACTGAATATCTTTAAATTCCTTGTAGAGCTCTACTGGTTGCCTGTCATCTCCAGAAAGTCATTGCGCTCAGGCAAAAATAGTCCCACACATAACCCCCATTAAAATACAATGTGTCATTTAACCACTGAGAACTAATGACCAGATGAGATATGATGTGTTAGTTAATGAGCCTTAAAAGATGCTGGTAGCTGGCTGAGTTTGTTTGACAGATACTTTGTCAAAGCAATGGCACTACATAAAGTTAGAGACCTTTTATGTTATAATGAGAAGTTTTGAGAATGTTTTTGCTTCATTAGGAAACTGTGGTGGAACAGGACTGCAAAAACGGTAAACACAGGACTGTATAGGGAGTCATATCACTATTAAATTCAAACAGGAGGTAGCCTGATCATAAGCGTTTCTCAGGCATGTGATTGGCAAAGGACAAAAAAGCAGGAAAATATACTGAGACCCCCCCACACCACGATCAAACTGGTGGCAGCTCTGTTATAGCATATGGATGGTAAAGCAGCACCCATGACAATAAGTTATTTGGTGGAATCAAAGACAAGTGTCTCATACACTGCTCTATCACCACCTCTCTATAATAAAAAATAATTAGAATTATAACATCAACCATGACATGACAATAACTAATTTGAATTAAATTTGAATTAAATTCATCATTCAAAGGACATCTAGCATGAACACACCCACAATATTAACAGGATTAAATAGGGAAATTACGTTGGGTTAGAGGCTCTGAATTTTGGTTTTGATTACTTTTCAATTAATTGTCCAGCCCTAACATATATATATATTTCTAAACTTCAACAGCTAAATGTGCAACATAATTAAGTCTATAACTAAATACTATAACTACTAACTTTTAAATTAGTTCAGTTGAAGTTAACAGATTATTTTTAATGAATAAGAGACAGCAGCAAAGGTCGTTGCCTGTTTAAGACCTCGTGGCCTAACGGTTAAATCCATAACAGCAGCAATGAGTATGGTTTTTACAAAACATATAGGCCTAAAATTTCTCAATGCCACTGGCTGAGATAAAAAAAATTAAGTAAGTAAGCTAAATCCCGACTTTGGAACATGTCTATTTAGGCTATAAGAGCAGTATTCAATGATTTTCTGAACGTTGCTTAGCCACGATTCCAAGCACCACTGGCAGTAGCAGCTGGAATTTATGTATACAAGTTTCACATTACTGTTCTGCTTCAGCAGATGCTTCAACAAATTTAATCTAGAATTGTTTGCGGTTCAAAGCTTTTTGCTGGTCGTACAAAGTTTACAACGGCAGTGTTCTTTGCATCTAAAGGCCTTTTCACATGGGAAGTGATTTACGCACCTCGTAATTCATTTTCAATGAGAGGCGAGCCTGTAGGAAGTAAGGCACGAGTATTGCGACAGGCGTAGCAACAAGTCCAAGTCTGGCTTTCACAAAGACTTGTTAAGACAAGTTAAAGATGCATTCATACACTTTATACTTCATCACTCATCCAACATACAGCTGGATCCCCTCTCTGCACAGGGTAACAGTGAACTGCAAATCAATACAAATTCTATACGTGCAGCGCTGGATGATGAAAGCACAAAGTGTGCATGTGAGGCTCTTCTGTAACTGGATTCTGATGTCTCAACTGGAACATACAAGGTTTTGGAGAGACTCTTCTGCTGTTCAGTTTCTGTATTAAATTGGTAAAATGACAGCAGGGCTGCAACTATGCTTATTTACATAATCAAATTTTAAAGATCATTTTCTTGCTGGTTTTGGCCACCAAACACTTAAAACCCAAAATCATATTAGACAAAGTGGCAAATCTTTTCACTTGAGTAGCTGGAACCTGTGAATGTTTATAGAATATATATAGAGTAGCTGAAGTGCTAATTCGTTTGTGATTCATATGAATTAAACCAACCATTTATTGAACATTTGTTATTTTGTTACTGAGGAAAATGAGAAAACCAAGATAGGTTTCTGATGCTCCCGATAAAAAAGAACTTCTGCGTTCAGAGGAGGATCACAGTCTCAAAAAGAAAGCGATGGATGGATGAGGACTGAGACGGAGAAGGACTAAGGGCAGACACGATGTCCTGTTACTGCTCTTGGACAGGTTGTATTTGTAAAATATTTACAGTACGCTATGTAGCTGTTACAGTTACCTAAATAATGGATTACTGTTTAGGAACTATGGACATTTCTGAATGTCATGAGCAAACACCGACAGTGTTTGTGTAATGACTCTCACTGCCAGAAGGGGAGAGTAAACCGCAGGTTTAACTTGATTCTGTGGACTCGTCAAAAAGAAAAACAGTAAGATGGAGGGATAACTGTGTTAGAGATGTTTGATGATGTGACGTGATATGATGTTTTCAGGATGCTTTCTATTGCTCCTCTGTAAAAGCTGACAAGAACTTGGCGTGGGAATTTGGAATTCTTAGGCCCTGATAAAATAGAAAGTGTTTTGCAGGTTTGAAAATGCGAGGTGCACAGCGCTGCTTTTTTGGGTTGAATTTGGAAAAGAGCAGTGCGCTGTGTTTTTTTATGTTGCTAGGGAACCACCAAATCAGCTGTCCTGTCAGTCTAATCAAAGATTATAGTGCCAGCACTCTTTAATCTTTGGTTTGCTGCTAAGTAAGAACTGTGATATTAGCATAAACTCACAGGTCTGTGTTTTTTGTTGCTAAAAACATCTGCTTTCAAATAAAATAGACAAACGGAGGGAGCTTGTTCTGGCATTGATGATGGTGAGAGGTGTGCAAACACGCAGTAGACAGGGAAATGGAGATCCGTGTGGGTACATGAGACCCTCAGAAAGAGGAGACACTGCTGGTGGTAGTTCTACTAGCTGGTCTTAATGATGGTTGGTTCAAGTCTTATTTTAGGATGAGTCGAGGAGTCTTTGGACAATCCAAGCAACTGGAAACTTCCATCAACACAACTGAGGGCCCGTCTCTACATTCATTTGATTGGACAATGGAATGGTGCTTTTCTGCTCAGAGTTGAATTTTTTTTCAACTTCGAGAGTGAGATGTTGAAAATAGTAATAACATTAACAGGCACAGGTTTTTAGCACACGACCAGGGATGTTATCTGGCCCAGCTGATTTACTCGTATTCACTCTCAGCAGGACTCTCCTCACATCTGCTGTGGATACTGACAGTGGCCGGTCCTCTGGAGGTGGAGTAGACTTTACAACTGATTCCTTGTTGAGGAGATCAAAGCGAATAAACATAAAAGGTGTTTAGTTCATCTGGTAATGTGGCCTCACACATGATGGGGGAGCTCCTGCTTTTGTAGCCTGTGATGTTTTTGATGGCCTGCCACATATCTTTGGTGTTGTTGGTGTTGAGGTCTCTCTCCAGTCTCTGCTGATGTCTCCGCTTTGCCTCCTTGATGCCAGCTTTCAGTCTCGCTTTGGCGGTGCTGTAAGCTTCTTTATCACCCAACCGAAAAGCAGCTGTTTTGGCTCTGGATAGAGAACCCACCTCTCCATTCATCCAGGCCTTCTGATTGGGGAACGATTTTATCGTCTAATAGTGTGTTCACACTGAAAGCAAATCCAGCATTTCGTGTGGCTTGATTACATATAAAGACAATGCAAATTTGCTCGCGTGTGGAAGATGCGTATGTTCACCGGCTTGTGTGAGTACAAATTTTTCACCTTGAGTAAGAAATTTGCTTGGCGCTATGTTGCGCCAAACATTGAGATTGTCTGATAAACTTGCCGTGACGAACATGCCTGAGACCACAGCCGAAGGTGAGCGGCTGTTAAAATCAGCATGGACTTGGCGCTGCAGGTGTTTTTTTATACAGTTTATGGTGCAGGCACATAAGGGGAAAAAAGGCATGCTCTTCTCTTTCTTTCGGTGTGTTGCTTGCGTGTTTCACTGCCAGCAAAACCATACAAATAGTAATTTTTTTGCCGTGATCTGGTTAAAAAAGTATCGATTGAAATACTGGTTTGACTGGGGACTTTTCGATTCTACTCGATACTGGGCTGTTTTTGGTCGATACCATAGAGGTATCCAGTAGCGATACCCATCCCTATTGGGCACTGACAGTATCGACTACTAAATTTTTGGTATTGTGACATCCCTACCAAAATGATCCATCCAGTACCACACCATCCTATCATATAAGCACTTCACCAAATCTTACAATAGTTTACTAGTGAAAACAGGCTGTCTTCCTCTTTTATCTACTGTGTGACCAAAAGGGAAGCCTTGAAAAGCGCTACAGTAATTAGTCTATTAAATAAATTAGTAAGTCAAGAAAAATAAATATTTGCAACAATTTGATCACTGATGATCACTGACTGATCATTTCAGTCATGTTTCAAGCAAAAATGCCAAACATTTGCTGGTTCAATTTTTGGTTCAGTGTGTGCTGGGAAAAAAAGCTATTTGAAGATGTCAGATGGAGCTGTGGGATATTTGAGATAGGCATTTTTATTTTTTTTACAGGTTTTTGACATATCACACACTCAAAGATTAAGGTACACAAATAAAAGCCTTAGTCCAGCGGTTCTTAACCTTTCTGGCAGTCCGACCCCTTTTTGAGGTTGAAAATATTTTGCGAGAGGCGCCTTTTTTAAATTGTTTTCTATTGGCAGTGAGCGTTTTGCGGGCTGTTTATGCGCCCTGGGCACTTCGCATTTTGGCAGCTGATTCATAAAAAAACGCTGCGCTTTGCTCGTTTCTAAATTCAACCAAAAAAAGGCATTGCTGTGCACCTCGCGTTTTCGAACCTGTAAAGCACTTTCTGTCTCTGTCTCACAGCGGCTGGCATTACTGCCACCTGCTGGATTAAACAGTGCAAAATATTTAGTCCGTATTTAGTCCACCCAAAGTGATTCCATTTACAATGATGGTCTGTCTAGTTATTTTTAAGTTATTGTTTTTCTATGTTTGTATAGTATTGTATTTTCTATAGTAGGGGGGTCCTGACCCCCAGGTTAAGAACCACTGCCCTAGTCTATAAGAATCTCATCTCCCTTCAGAAGTGCCTGGTTTTATAACATGATTTCTGTTTGGTGAATGTCACAGGTACAGTGACTTATGTCTTTCAACAATGAGATCTCTCTGATGCTTTGAAAGCTCTCTGCAGACCATGGATTTTGCTCGGAGATGCAACTAAGAAAATCCTACTAGAACAGCTGAACTTTATTTGTGATTAATCAGAGTCACTTTAAATGATGGCAGGTGTGTAATGACTTCTAGTTAACCTGAGTTTGAATGTGATTGGTTAATTCTGAACACAGCCACATCCCCAGTTATAAGAGGGTGTGCACACTTGTGCAACCAGGTTATTGTAAGTTTTTTATTTTTCATTTTACCCCCTCAAAGATTTCAATTTGTTTTTCAATTGAATTGTTCACATTATAGGTCACATTAAAGGTGGAAAAAGTTCTGACATGATTTATCTTTGTCTCATTATTTTACATCATAAGAACCTGCTATTTTAACAGAGGTGTGTAGACTTTTTCTATCCACTGTAAGTAGATCTTTCACTACAACCCTCTGTTTGGTCATGACTGAAACTCAGTTATTAGCACAGAACAACAGTGTTTGGTCCCCATTTGTCTGACCAGAGCCAGTGTAGCAGTCACTCAGGAAATAATCTGTATCAAATTGCTGCTCATTTTAATTTTCACAATGCACAGCGAAAGGCAGCACAAAAGCCAAAACTTGCTATTTTACATATTACGTAACCAGTGTCAAAGGTCAACCCCAGTTTGGATTGATAATGGGAGATAAATTCCAATTTGCTTACACGTACAGCACATAAGTAAAGATGCTCTGGTACTAGGCCTTTAGTATTGTCCTAAGACTAGTAGGCTATTCCTCATAGACTACATGAGTTCACCTGTGAAGCAAAGCACTGCAGAGCTTCATTCCTTTAAGAGGCTTAAAGGACAAGACCATCCTTACACCAACAGAAACCATAAAATCACAGTTTCTCTGCATATATGGGTCAGAATCATCCTTAGCTGGCACCAAACAAGGATATGCATATTTATGAGTGTGTTAAAAATAACTACAGGGAAATCACTGGCATCCAGAGGTGGAGTGGAATAAAAAAAAACACCAAAACCAAATTTCCATCCTTACTGTCCAGAAAACAATAAAACAAATAATAATTTTCTCACCTTCTTGACAACCATCATCATTTTTCTTTTCATTCTTTTTTTTATTATAAGCTACTGATTTACATAACCCCAAAACAAAGGGGAAAACAAAAGGAAAAGGCATCCATCGTGTGTTGCTCCAGTATTTAACGTTAAGAGGATTTTGAGGATGGGAATCCCCACACAAACAGGGAGGGGGAAGCCTCTCCTTAATGTATCCCAAATCAAGAGCAACTAGGACGAAGGTCTATGGCCTGACATCTCCAGCGCCGATCCAAAACGCCAAACACCATTCCCGAAAATGAATTACTTTAATATTGCCTTGATTACTGACAATTATGAAACATCTGCATGAAAGATGACTCAAGATTTTCTCAGACTCGTTGATTCGGCACACGTCCAAGAGCTCACAAAACTCAATTTAGCATTTTTTTACTTGATATAACGCCAACTTTTAGGAATGATGTTTGCAAAAGTAGAAAAATAGCCTACGTTAAGCTACACGAGAACGATGTTGGACCGTAAGGTGAACCACCGCTAACAACCGTTTCACTTGCTTGGGAGAATGTGTGCTTCATACTGAAGACAGAAACACAGACAAGGTTTTAAGTACCTGCCTGTTACTTCCCAGTTAACGTTAACCAGCGGGTGTTTAACACAGCTCAGGAACCGTTTCCCTCACACGGGAGATAACGACATATATATTATGCGGGCTGCGCTGGGCCGCTGGGTGATGATGGGCACCATCACGTTACACAGCAACAATGGAGACGACCTACCTGGGATAAAATAACCTGCCGGTGGATCATTCTCCAAAGGTAAGGACGAGAACTGGAACATGTACACGCCTGCTAGTTTCCACCGAGCTCCATGTCGACGGTAAAATGCAGGAGGGACACAAACAAACAGCGTAACGTTACCGAGTAAAGGGCCGATGACACACACGAGAGAGCCTTCAGTCACATCCTTTCTTCTTTCTCTGGACCAAAGTCAAGCTGGCCAAAATACAGCATGCATTTCCGGCCTCAGCCTAACATGGCCAGTTTAAAACCGTGACCTGTGAAGTTGATTTTTACATAAATACATTATTTTATTACTAGCAGCTGTCAAAGAAAAAGTTTGCTTCATTTGAAATGCTGTTAATCTATGAATGTAGGCGATTACAAGTTAAATTATGCTTTTCTTTTGAAGGTTCCATTTCCGGTAACATGTGTCGTATCTTACTTGACGAAGCTGGGTACCAGTGCCTCACAGCCAATCAGAAAACGCGCTATTCTCCTCGCGTGCGCTGCCTCTGCCACCGTACACATAGGGCCTTTCTCATTTCCCACATTTGTGCCTCGTTGATCTCAACTCCTGGTATCGCGTCTTAGTCCCTCCCACCCGAGATGCGAGCTGGAGGAGGCGAGGAGGCACACATTTGGGTTAATGAGAAAGGCCCATAAACCTTTTGAGACGGCCTATGACATCAACATGTAGTCCACACCACTCTCTCCTCCCGTGCACTGCAGCTGATGTGAGGAGGCAGGAAGTAGCCTACTGCTCTCTTCAGCGCGTAGCAGGAGGTAAATACTGCAGAATATTGTCCACCAGGTTTTTGGTGTTAAATACTTAAAGAAAATACTCTTTCATGTGACAGATATTACTTGAGAATCAGAATCAGCTTTATTGCCAGGTATATGATTGGCCTACACATATGAGGAAATTGACTCCGGATTGTACAATGCTCAGGATGTGCTCACTTAAACAATAACACAAAAAATCAAACACAGGTTACAGTATAGAGAACACATACACAAAACAGACAGATTGAGACAATAGTGCAAAGGATGCAGGAGTAAATTATTATTACCATTATTGTTATTATTATGTACATGTCGGAGGTGGATGTGATAAACAGGTGCACATACACATACAAACATACATGTACACAGTGTGAGTGCAAAGAATGCTGGAATAAATAAGTATTATGTGCGGTGTTATGTACATTAGGTGGATTTGGTATACAGTATACAATATAACAGTATGAACAGCTCTGAAATAGAGAATGATGAATAAATAATAAGCGGTAGTCAGTAAACAGGTGGCTGATTAGAGACAGAGTTACTGGGTTATTGCACAGCAATTGTTCCTGAAACAGTGAGTCAGAAATCAGCTGTTCATCAGAGTGATGGCTTGTGAGAAGAAACTGTTCCTGAGTCTATTGGTTTTGGCGTACAGTGCTCTGTAGCGCCTTCCAGAGGGGAGAAGCTGGAACAGGTTGTGTCCGGGATGAGATCAAGAGGGTCCAATTGCAGACCTCCACTCTCAGGTCACTTCCGCTGCAGACCTCCTCTGTCAGGCTGGTCAGGACAGGAAATACACGCAACAAATACAAAATAAAAGCGTACGATTTGACAGGAAACTTTATGAAAAAATTATGAAGTTTAATCATGTAGACACTTATAGGGGAAGGGATTTTGTCATTGATTTAGACTGAATTATTTAGTCAACATTGTAACAGGAAACTAGCAGGCTAATTCTTTAAACATAGCATATTTATTTGAGCCTATTCTAATTAGCACTAACATGCCATTGTAGCAACAAAGCCCACTGTATATTGCTTCAGTCATTCAACTAGTAACAGTATCTTTTTTTACAGGCACTATTTATTTATTCTGTCAAAATAGGACGTTAACTCCGTCAATACAGCCAGCCACATCCATTCACAGAAAAATATATCGTCATTGATTAAGAGTGAAACTCAGCCTCCCTTCCAGGCTTCTTAAAAACACATACACACACACACAGAAACACACACACCCACACACACACACACACACTTCTCATTCATAATTTCCCTTTGAAGAGTAATATATACTATGGCATATTACTGCTATCAGCTGAATTTAATAGGAAAACATTGTGGGAACTGGACTACAATTTGAGTTTCGCGGGGGTCTGTAGTATAACGAACGTTGCCGGCGAAGATTAATGAATAAATAAATAATACAAGCCTGGACAGACACAGAGACAGAAACGTCATTGATCACTATGTGGTCAACACTTTCTCTCACAAACAGCAGCACACTACTTGCCCCAGATGTCTGCGATACTGCAACAAAGTTTATGTTTCAAAAGCCTGAAATAAACCAACAAAGACTACTGCTCAAGGAGATTAATCATGGTGTAATGACATGTGGTGCGCAGCATAGTTCATTTGGAAAACATGTTTATTTTAGAATGTTTATCTTATTAATGTAAATAATAATTTCAATGAAAATACATATATGATTAAAAATAATGGTTGTAGGTAAATGAATTAGTGACCCCCACAGATGCATGATTTTACTGCTTCCATAAGAGTTCAGAACCTACTTATGGACTGTAACTAGAACCCTGCTGGACTAAATGGACTACAGCTTGTGGACTATCAAACTGTAAAATCTGTAAAAATGAACACACATGCAATACATGTAGCCCACTTATATATACTTTTACTTTTACTTTATTCACTGTATACACACAGATTACACAGTTAGAAAAGGAGTTGGCAGAAGTGACTGATTAGCATTATGCAAAACATTTTTTTAAAAGTCTGAATGCATGGGTCTTGGCATGTTCCATCAAAATATCCACTATCAATATTTGTACATCTAAACCATGCAAATTAGGATATGCCAACATTGGCTGTGGTGAGGAGTAGTTCCCCTTCGAGGGAACTCGAACTGCGTCGGTTATGACACTATGGGAACGCCTCTAGGCATAGCAGGTCTGAACGTGAATGAAATCACTCCAATCCTATTGGCTTGTTGCTAGAACGGTAAGGTGTGACGGAATAACCGGAGGAGTATAAAGCACACCTGTACACACTCATCATTAGCTTTTTTCTATTCAGCAGGCGCTCTGTATGTTGTTTGAAGAAAGCTCCAATCCTACAAGCAGTGTGTCTTACCTGAAGAAGAAGTCTACCAGCATGTCCGGCAACCAGATGTACAGAAGGTGTGTTTTTTTCTTGCCCTCTGTACATCACGGATGGAGATTCTCATGAGATGTGTGTCTCATGTTTGGGGATGGAGCACGCCCGGGCAGCTCTCGAGGGGGCTGCCTGCGCCCGTTGCGAAGCCCTTTCCGTGCGGGTACTGAGGTACAGCATGGCTCTCTCTTTTCCGAGGATGGCCGGATGTGTTTACCCTGTGGCATGGGCCCTGCGGCCGCTGAGGCGGCCCGGCGGCTTCACTCATGGGGTTCACAGCTTGATCTGTCGGAGGATTTCGGGATGGCTGAGGCTTTTTACCCGACCTTCATCCGCTGGCTCCGACGCTTCCTTTCCTCGTTCGGGAGCCCGTTCTCGGCTTACCCCGCTCGCGGTTTGGATCCGGAGACGCTGCAGCAATCCGACTCCGAGGAGGCGGACGTGCTCAGCGTAGTGGACGATGACTTCGGGGTGTCGGGGCGGCGTCATCTGGCGGCGCCCGACTATGACGTGCTGCTGGAGGTGGTGACTAGAGCCGTGGCTAAGCTCAACATCAACTGGCCACAGGAGGAGCAGACACCACAGGCTAGTGGTAAGCTTGATGAAAGGTTTCTTAAGCACCACGCGCCACCTCCACGCCGGTCTCTGCCATTCTTTCCTGATTTACATGATGAACTGAGTAATCATGGGGCAGACCCTTCTCTACACGGCTTTCCACACCCCTATCACTGAATTACAGTAATGTGATGGGGGTTAGGGACCATGGTTATTGGAAGATGCCTCGGGTGGAGGATGCGCTTGCGAGCTATCTCTCCCCTCGACTTGCGTCCTCCCTGGAGAAGCCGGCGTTACCCTCCAAGCCATGTCGCACCACATCTACGCTCGTGGGGAAGGCGTACATGGCAGCAGGTCAGGCAGGTGCGAGTTTGCACACAATGGCGGTGCTTCAAGTTCAGTGGGGGGGTCCCTCTGAGGAAGATCTGGCGGAGCTTCGCAGAACCATGGAGCGTTAGACGCAGGGCGAAGCGTTCTGCCAGTACCTCCCTCGCCGGTCTGGACCCAAGGCAGCTGAGGCTGCCAGGCGTAGGTCCCTTCCCTCTACGAGCTCCTACGGAGAGGAGAGGAAGCAGAGTGTCGCTTCTCGGGGGCCCCCCGAGGAGCTGGGCCAGCGAGACGGCGCTCTCACCCTCAGCCTTCTGAGAGACGCGATCTGAGGACCGTCATCCAGTCCCGACGGAGCTCAGGGAAGACCGGGGTAGGGGAGTCTTTCTCCCCTCCCGCACCCCCCCACCTCCCCCCCGGAGGCCGATCGAGGTCCCCTCCGCCGTGGCAACGGGTGATGTTATCCCACCGTTTACACGTTCAGGACGCACCTGCCACCATCGTGTCCACGCCGTACTGCCTGCCCCGAGGGTCTGCAGTCAGGCGGCGTTCAGAGTCGCTCACCGTGGATCTTCGGCGGCTCTCCCCTGCCGATCTGGGGCTTCAGGGGTCCACCAGAAGATCACATGAGACACCGACCACCAGCCCCGAGGGGCTGGTTCCGTTGGCAGACTTTGCAGGGGCTTGGCGGAGCCTGACAAACATTTCTCCGTGGGTCCTGCGCACTGCCATACATGGGTTTCGACTACAGTTCAAAACCCGCCTCCCAAAATTCAACGGGGTGGTTTGGACTGTGGTCCGCCCGGAGCAAGGTCCGGTGTTGGGAATAGCGTAATACCATCTGGACTGCTGCACATGAGACCCCTGCAGTGGTGGCTAAGGACCAAGGGTTTTTCCCCGAGGGGAAATCCTCTCCGTCTGATTTGGGTTACGCGCAAGTGTCTTCGTTCCCTATCAGTTTGGAAGGAAACTTGGTTCCTGTCCCAGGGGCCCGTGCTGGGAGGGTCTTGTCGCCGGCTGGTCATTTCGACAGACGCCTCCCTCACGGGCTGGGGCGCTGTCATGGACGGCCGCTTTGCAAGGGGATCCTGGCAGGTGCATCAATCCGAGTGGCATATCAACTGTCTTGAGATGTTGGCGGTGTTCCAGGCTCTAAGGAGTTTCCTGCCCGATCTCCAAGGCCACCACGTCCCGGTTCGTTCCGACAACACAGCGGTGGTGGCCTATCTGAATCACCAGGGCGGTCTGCGCTCGCGCCCTCTGTACAGACTGGCGCGTCAGATCCTCCTGTGGTCCCAGCAGAGGTTACTATCGCTCAGGGCGATGTATCTCCCGGGGACGCAGAATCAGGGAGCAGACCTGCTGTCGAGGCTGGGGCTGAGGCACGGGGAATGGAGACTTCACCCCGAAGTGGTGGAGCTCTTGTGCGAAGAGTTCGGCCCCATAGACGTGGATCTGTTTGCGTCTCAAGAGACTACGCACTGCCCACTATGGTTTTCTCTCGTTCCTCCAGCCCCGTTGGGTCTGGACGCCATGGTACATTCGTGGCCGAGGCTACGTCTGTACGCTTTTCCCCCAGTCGCTCTACTCCCGGGGGTTCTGGAGCGGGTCCGCCAGGACAATGTCGGCCTACTGCTCGTAGCCCCGTTCTGGCCAACCCGGGTGTGGTTTTCGGACATCATGATCGCTCCTGGACGGCCCGCCGTGGCGGGTCCCTCTGGGCAGAGACCTGCTGTCCCAGGCGCAGGGCCGGGGTCTTCACCCTTGCCCCGCCATATGGCGACTGTGGGTCTGGCCCCTGAGGGGGCACAGTACCTAGAGGCGGGTCTAACAGCCGGAGCAGTCGAGACCCTCCTCAGCTCCAGGGCCCCGTCCACACGGATCCTCCGTGGTGCCCGGAGGATGAGACCTGCGACTCGGTCCAAGGTTCCCACTTGGGATCTGGCGGTGGTTCTTGGGGCGTTGGCTGAGGCCCCCTTCGAACCCCTGGAGTCAGCTGAGGCTAAGCACTTGACCCTCAAGATGGCCTTTCTCCTTGCTATCACCTATCTGAGGAGGGTGGGGGATCTCCAAGCGCTTTCGGTTTCCCCGCAAGCCTGGAGTTTGCCCCGGGGAATATTAGGGCTATCCTGCACCCTCGTCCAGGATACATCCCTAAAGTGCCTTCTTGTGCGGCAGGGTCCACAGTGCTGCAGGCATTCATCCTCCACCTCATGTGACGGCGGAGGACGGGAGACTTCATCTGCTCTGCTCTGTCAGAGCACTGAGTATTTACACTCTGAGGTCCTCCCGTTGGAGGAAGGCTGACCAGCTGCTAGTGTGTTTTGGGTCCCCCAGGGCTAGGCTCCCTGCATCCAAACATACTATTAGCAACTGGATTGTTCAGACTATTTCCCTGGCCTAGGTGTGCAGTTTGCCTTCACCTGTGGCTGTGAGGGCTCATTCTACCAGAGGCATGGCGGCCTCTCGAGCCCTCCTTTCCGGAGCCTCTTTGCAGGATGTTTGTTTAGCGGCTGGCTGGACCACTCCGCACACATTCATTCGGTTTTACAGTCTTGACCTTCCTTCGGCACCTGGCACTCGTGCGCTCTCCTCTTAGTCGTGCCACTTTATTGCACACTGGGGCAGGCAGGGTTTCGGCACGGTTTAGTGGGTATCTCGTTCCCATAGTGTTGTAACCAACGCAGTTCGAGTTCCCTCGAAGGGGAACGTCTCGGGTTACGTATATAACCCTGGTTCCCCGAGAAGGGGAACGAGACACTGCGTCGGCCCGCCGCACCTCTCTCCCCGCCTGAAGTGCCTGCTTCATAGTTTAAGCTAATGATGAGTGTGTATAGGTGTGCTTTATACTCCTCCGGTTATTCCGTCACACCTTACCGTTCTAGCAACAAGCCAATAGGATTGGAGTGATTTCACGTTCAGACCTGCTACGCCTAGAGGCGTTCCCATAGTGTCGTAACCGACGCAGTGTCTCGTTCCCCTTCTCGGGGAACCAGGGTTACATACGTAACCCGAGACGTTTCTTTCTGTGGATAACTGTTTAAATAACCATGTGTGTTAAATCTCCCCCTTCTCCAAAACAGCTGATTCAAACTATCAACTCCTTATGAATGTTGAAGCTGCTTAAATCAGCTGTGCTGAAGCACTGAGAGATTAAATCATGCAGGACAGGAGGTAACTTTCTCCAGGAGAGGGTTGGGAAACACTGTCGTAGTAGCGCTACATAAACTTCAATTCAACTAAGATGAATTCATACAGCCAGCAAAGTCTTTGCATGCTGTGTAAGTGTGAAAAAGCTACACCGAACAGTCTAAACGATTTAGATATTTATTTTATCTTCTTTTGGATAAATAACTAACTTGAGCATCATAGTCAACAAATGAAGACAAATACAGACCTATGCCCTTGTTAAATCCTTCACAAAAAAACGTTTAATAAAGCGGAACACACAGTAGCTTCATAAAGTCTATGAGTAGCTTACATTATCCAAAGAAAATAAAGCTAATCCTACTACTTCAGCAGCATGTTTAAGAGCTCTTCTCTGGTAAAAGTTACCAGAGAGGGACGGAGTTAATAAACAAACACAAAAAGTACTACGGAGCGTAATCCAGAAGTTGCCATCCTCCACAGTGCCATCTTGAAGAAAATATGGTTAACTTCAGATTGTCAAATACAAGCTACTAGAAAATACTGTTGAAGGTGGTAAATATGCTACTACTGGGAATCATTGTTCAGATAGGTTTTAGCTGGTAAATACTGTAAGAAAATGCTGTTCACCTTAGCCTTAATGTGGTAAATTCTACTGTTATCTTTTCATTTTTTGAATTACACATTTTCTTTATGAACTCCATATTTACCATGCATTTAATGTGCTAGTTGGCAACAATCAGTCACATAAGTGGCTTTGCTCTGAGTCTTGATTGCCTCTGTGATTGAAAGTAGCAAACTGCTGATATGAAAATGGCCAGCAACAAAATGCAGTAAAACATAGCTGACCAACAAAGAGGGAAACAGCTCAGTCTGTAGCCACTTCTCACTTCTCCTGGGTATTTCTTATGAACTCCCCAGACTTTCCATTCCCCATTCATGTCCCAGATGCCCTCAGACTTTCCCACCAAACCCAGCCATCTGACTCCACCTGCTCACATCATTCCCCCATTACCCCCCACAGTATTTATACCAGCCCATCTTCACCTGGCCAGACTGTTAGCCACCTGAACCTGTGCCTGCACCTGTCTGTCCTGTTAACCTTTGGATCCATGGCAACCTCTGTCTAAACCTGCTGCCTTTACCTGTAAGCCTGTGTTTCACCATTTCACAAAGTCTCCTTCTCTGCCCGGTTGTCTGCATTTGAGTCCTTTTTGGATCCTCAGAAGACTCAGGAGAAGGAGATATAAGCCAAGAAATAGAGGAAACCAGGATATCTGAAGAAACAAAAACAGTCAGAAGAACATGAACAGGTGGAAAGAATCAAAGACAAAGTGGAAGAGCTAGAGAGACCGTGACCGTAGAGTGGCAGAGAAAGTCCCAAACAGGCAGAAAGTGTGATCAGCAGAGGGCTCTGGGCTAATCAGCCGCAGCAGAAAAATAAGATGCTAATAATGCTTCTGAGGAAACTGTGGCTCCATCTGTTGCACTTGGAAAAATGGAAAAAAAAATTCCAGATGAAATGAAAGCAAAGACATAGATTCACTCGAGTGTCTTCTATTCTCTGGACAGCACGACAGTAAATCTGTTTTCAAGCACCACTGGGTATGTGATAAACTCTTGATTTAAAAAAACAAACTAAACAGGTTTATTACTCCCACATATACCAGCAGATGCACTGTGTGCTGGCAAGTGGTTTAATGCTTTTTGCTGTCCTAAATATTTTGGCGTAGACTATGATTACTGTAAGCCCCACAGCTGACCAAGTGAGCATTTCTGCTGTGACATGGAAGGCCTATGGCTAAATTAGGGGGGAGGGAGGTTTTGAATTATTAATAAAGTTAAATAAGTAAAGTTTGTGATGAGAGTTTAGTTTAGTTTAAACAGCTAGCACCTATATATGTTGTCCAGTGTGCTCCAGGCGCTGTGGATTTGGGGCTTAAATGTGTGTAAATTGAAAGCCAGCACCATTCTACACTTCCTTGTGTGGGTACTGTTAAAGTTAGTTAACGTTGTCTGTGTGACTCATAGAGTTACAGCAAAGTCAGTTTAAGACTCAGAAAGTCTCTGTTTATAGTCCCATGGTGTGAACAGTTAATAGCTAGATAGCTCAAAGCTAATGTTTTTTTGGTTAAAGTAGTCACAACCACAGTGAATTGAAGCACTGGAACCATACACAGATGGATATACACATTTCTGTGGTTGTGGTGAGAGAGAAAGTTCAAAATGATGTTACGTGTCAACAGCAATATGCAAAGAAAATTATGCAAAAAATGTATGATCAGATTATATGTAGTTTTCTAGCTGCATATAATATGTTTGGATGTGATGTCAGTGCAAAGAGTTTGAGGGGAGGATGGAGATCCTAGAATCGTCCGTGGAACCAGGGCTTCAGCTGCTGTAGTGGGATATCAGTGTACTGCAGAGATCAGAGAGAGTGGGTCGTTCCTCTGGTGGCATCTGCTGGACAGAAGCTGTTAATGACGTCACTGAATATCTGCTCTGCCACTGATTCCACAGTAATCGGTTTGTAAGACTGTTCCTGAACATGACTATATCTGGAGTCTTTCAATAAAGACAGTGCTTTTGTGTAGGAGGGAAAGGGAGATCGAAGGAGGAGAGAGTGGGAGAGAAATTGCCCATATGAATGTAAATGAGAAGCATTTATATCTTCCTGGGCTGGCTGAGCTTGTGGTCCCTTGATATCTCCCCATCTCCCTGTCATTCCATCCCCTCACATTATCTCCTATTCCCTTTCATTCCTCTTCGCTTCCACTCACTCACTGTCTTCTCCCATCCTTCTCTTCCCCCGGCTTACACTGTCACCTCCTACTCCTCCTACTTCCAGTTCTTGGTTTCATTTTCCCAGTCCCTCCGTCAGCTCCTCTCCATTACGGTTGATTCATTGGAGTACAAGGAGCAACAGCTGCCTATTCATCTTTCCACTGACTGAGAGGAAGGAGAAGGAGGGAGGGGAAGTCAGGATTACTTTTCTTGTGATGTCCAGAAACCACAAAATTATGCCTACTACTGCTACTGCTTGAGTTTGATTTTGACAGAGATAAAGAGAGCCAGTTCATCAGGAGTTTGGACTTTTGATATACTTTAATAAATCATCTGAAAAGTAACATATCAGCTCCTCTTAGATACCTCCTAAAATAAAACACAACCACTTCAGCTTCAAAAACAGGCACTGCAGCTCAGGCTTCAACTAGTTGACCAGCACTGACGCAGATATTTTGGAATAGAGGTTGTTGACTCTGAAATACTGGCCTGTATATTTTATTAGGGTGTCTAGCTGATTATCATTCATTTATGAGCTGCCCCCAAGAGGCAATTTGTAGTACAGCCAGCAGTCAATTACAACACTCAAAGCCCAGCAGGTGTAACAGTGGTGAAAAAATAATTGTGCTCTCAAATTACGATTTGTGCTCGTGAATTGCTCTAAAAAGGGTTATTTCATGCAGGGAAAAAACTCATTATTTTGAACAATGAATGCTTTCAAAGTATTAAATTTGTGCAGACATTTTAAATATTTTTTGTTTGCTTGATGAATAGTATTCAGAGAGCATTTCACTGATCTGCAGCTACTCAGGAATATATATGAAGCTGATTTGTGTATGCTTGAGCTTTCAGATTGCAGTTTATTCAGTCTCCTCATGAAGGCATGAACATGTGCAGTGCATGTTTGATGTATCGTCCCCGATGATTGCAGGGGCCAAGCTGTTCTTTGTTGTTACAGCATAGAGGAGAAAACTCCTTTCAGGGCATTAGGGGTGTGCCCCGGGGAGGGACAAGGCAGGCTTGGTGGTAACCTCTTGGTGGTTCAACTCAGGACATAAACTGAACAGTGCTCCAATTATATATATACAAGTTGTAAAGTGGTGTGCAACATAGATTTAAATCATTCATTCACTCTTTAAAATGATATTGTTTTAACCAAAGACAACTATAATGATGAGTTTGCACTCCAAGATAGCAGAGGCTTAGGATCAAGGACATGCCTAAAAAGATAAGAATCATGCCTAAAAAATAAAAGTGTGAAATGTATTGAAAGTATTGTTAAATGGTCTATAGAGCACCATGGTTGATTTAAAGTGTTTGTGTTGAGTTAGGGTTAGGGATTAGGGGTAGTGTTTGTGTTAGTCTTTTTTAAAAATGAGATCTGACATGTTTAAGTTTTAATGGTGTCAAATTATGCATGTATGTCTTTAAAAATGTATGTTGACCTTCTGGAGGTTCTAGTGGTAAATTTTTAAGACTAGATCATCCAAAAACATAAAAAAATTTAAGTGGCAACGTGTTATAGTCAGAAATTTTACATGTAAAAGCAAAACTATTAACAAATATTTATTAAACTAGAACTAAATCAGTACACAAAAGAAGCCAATGAATAAGAAATCCACCATCAGAATGTGCCAGAAAGGGTGCAGTCAGTGAACAAAAAGGAGGAGATCACATAGAAATCCTGCCTACTGCAAACTGCACAGTTAGTTCATTCTAATGCCTGCTAGGATGTAACTCGGGTTTTGTCTTGTCATTTAATAAAAGCTCTTTTTGCACCAATTTTTGACTGACTCCAGTAAGTTTTAGGACCCCAAAGTGCTGTCTATTTATATGATTGGTGGAGACAGGTTTTGGGTTTTTAACTGGCCAACCCCGAACTTCAACAACTGCTGGACAGCTGCAAAGATTCACAATACAAGACAAGCAGTAAGGAAGATTTTGTGGACGCCTCATCTGCCTGCAGCTCCTGCGTATTTAAATGAAAAACGCATCACGCAGACCCTGTTCTGAAAACTTTAATGATGGACAAAAGAGGACTGAGTTTGCAGTCTAGTATCTTTGTGGACCCTCCTCACATGAGGGCCCACAAAGATACCAGAATGAATAGACATAGGTGCGGGGAGGGAATGCCTATGTACAGATCCAGAATTTTGTGTTACTCCCCAGGCTCCCGTAGAAGAGATCAGGCTGAATGGATTTGTTAAAGAAAAAACTTCTTCCCAAAGAAGAGGTACAGAGTCAAAGATGTGTAGAATCAGTTCTCTATATGTGGCCACGAAGAAAAAGATCACGGTTCTCTCTCGACCTGAGCATCTTCTCTTCTTAAATACAAACAAGTACAAACACAACAACCTAAAATTTCTTTTTCACGGATTGGATGGACATTCTGTACAGGATTATTGACTTGCTCAGCCGATTTTCTGATATTTTCCCGGTCTTCGTTTAGGCTTGCTGCCACATCAGACCCGTTTGATGTTATGGGTATGACGATGGTGGAATCATCTGCGTAGAGAAATATGTTGTTCCCACATTGTTCCACAACATCTTCTATGAAGATGGAAATAATAATGGGCTTATCAAGGCAAGAGCAGCTGCCTTAACATTAACAGTATAAAGAAAGATTTATGTTGCTACATTTTATGAAATGAAAAAACATGAGGATGAGAATGTACAGCGGTTGGTGGAAGGATGAAAAAGATTGATTTTACTATTGTATAGCACTTTACAGTATCATTAAAAACATGTTTAATTGCTTTTATTGACAGTTAAATAATATGTTCTAATTAATAAAACCTGATCTAACAACAGTGAGGTGAAGAAGTCCCTTGATGTGAAGATTGTTATGTTTGGTTTCATCACAGCAGTGACATTCATTTGGCTGCATATAAAGCAGACAGATTCCAGTCTGTTTACCTTTAAATTGACACATTGTCTGCAAATTCTTTAAATGCAATCGCTCTCCTTATTAGAGTCAGTTCTCTAGAGATGTTGTGGAGCCATCAAGAGGCACCTGAAAATTGTGCTAAACCAAAAACTGGCAAAGATGTGGGCTTTAAAGTAAAGTTAGATTTTTTTTTACTGGTTGTAAAGAGTTCAAAGCTGTGTGTTTTGAAGAAAAATCTTTCCCCCCCAAAGACAGTATTACATGACTCACATATCGAGCTCTTGGAACGCTTGGATGGGCATAAAAAACTCCCGGTTAAATCACCAGTACAAAGAAGAACTGTGTTTGAAATTGTTTTTGATAAAAGTCAAGTAGTTTTTGAGGTATAAGGCTGTGTACCTAAAAATACTGAGGTAAAACAGATCAAATATAGGAGAAATAATTTAAACTGATGGTCCTAACATAGACCTATAAGATCATTAAATGACCCTGGTCCCTGATTTTATATGCTTAGCAATATTGAGGATATTGTTAGAATTAAAAGACCATTATTCACTCTCCTTTTTGCTTGTTTGAGAAAATTCTCTTTAGCTGCTAAATGCTCCACTTTGGTCACCAGTTTTTCACTAACTTTGCCTGATATTTGGTGCTGGACAGGTAGTGTACCCTTACCCTGTTAATCAGACTGAATTGCCACTCCCCTTCACTTAATTCATTCAGCTTGACGTGTTCGTGTTAGACAATTTCTTGTTGGGAAGAGGGACCGTGTTGTTTTGTTCTGACTAATCAGTAGCAGGAGATGTATCTGCCCCACCAACATATTTGCATTCAGCACAGAAGTTGCAGTAGCAGTTTACATACCTATTATATATTGATAAAAAATGATGATTTGAGAGTTGTTATTTCTGTAAGTGGACCTGTAAATTGTACAGCTGCATCAATCTCATCCACATTTGTTGCCATTTTTCATCAATGTACAAGGTAGCTAGCTAGCAAGCTGTGTAGGAAGATGATGTCCCCGTTCTTAATCCCATCTGCATCTAGTATGAAGTTGTCATACTGTCAGGGGGCAGGTTATTATGCTATCTTACAATGCACCCAAACTTTTCCTCACCCGCAAAACATCAAAGCTACAACAATAAATAACTTTCAATTTAAAAAACTCTGATGAAGTTTCAGCTTTGTCAAATTTAAAACCTGTTTCAATGATGCCACGTGGATCAGATTGAGGACTTTACTCAGCTGATGTCATTTTTCTATATTATCTAATTGACCAGAGTTGAGAACTGCGAACCGCTTGTCAAGCTGTTACGGCCAGTTCAAAAGAAAACTAGGCCAATACAGCACTACTGATAAGGCTAATAGCTCAGCAGCCACCTATCTGCAGTTATGACTTCATGATTGTTTCTGTGGCTTTCACTGTCCATCAGTGAGTTTTCAACCAGGAAGAAATTTTCTGTATTCGATGCTCTCAGTCACTAGTGAGGAGCTCCACTGCAAAAAGCTACTGATTCTGTCAGTGACCATGATAATTCACTAGTCAGTTTTATTCAGTGTTAAACATGGACTCGTGCAAACATACACTCTCCTCTTCTGAAATAGACCTGGATTTGAGGAATCTTGACTTTTCAAGACGTAAACATGATGGAAGGACTGTAGTATGCAATATCTTCAGATGGATGACAAATTAAAGTAAAGCTGAACACCTGACACTTTATTTTAGTCTTTCACTTAGCATCATCCCATTTCTGTAGTCCTTTGCCTGCATGGCCACATAAGGCTCAAATAAAGCCAAGTGATAAATGAAATACATCAAATGAACCTAAAAGTCTTCGATGGTTTTATAGTGTAGATAATAGATAAACTATATCATAAAGTAACAATAGCACCATCCTCTTAAATAAGCCACACTTTGAAATCCACAAAATATAAGTCTGGAGAGAGAGAGAGCAACAAGGCAGACTAAAAACACAAAGTGTCATAGAGAGAGACCACTTGTTATTTTGTTAGCGTGGGAGGGATGAAATCATCTGCAGTGCTCCCAGTGTCATGCCTTATCCCATCACTAGAGGGCAGTGTGGTCCTTCTTCACAGCCAACACCCTGCAGTTTTTTCTCTCACTGTTTTTGAAGTATTATAAAGGCATGCTGTATGCTCTCTGTAACATCGTGTGGTTCTATCTATCTCCCCCTCTCACACCAGTGCACAATCTTGTATTTACATAAGATGGAGGAGTGTGTATGTGTGTGTCGGTCTGTGTGAGGGAGTGCGACTAGTTGCAGCATTGGGTTGCCTTGTCCGTTCCAGCCAGCGGCAGCAACGCACGGCATCTGCTGCAACGAAGGAACCGTCTTCTAGCACAACCAGCTTTGCCCTGCTCTCCTCCCTTTGCTCACTGTTCAGTATTTGTCTTTTTCAAATCCTGCATTGCTGTGAAGGTGACACAATCAAACAGGCTTTCCACTGATGGCTGCTTTAAAAAACCCTTACCAATATATTTATACTGACGCTCTGAATAGCTGACTCGTGACTACTAATAATGCAGCTGCCTCACACACTACAACTCATGTTACTACTACCTCCAGTACTAGTCCTGTAGCTACTACCATCATCAGTAGGCTACTGCTGCTGTAACTACTACTAATAACACCTCTATTGCAAATGCTACTATCTGTAATACTACTAGTACTAGACAAAAGCCAGTAAGTGGACCTTGATTTAAAATTACTTAGTCACACATACTGATCCCAAGGTGTGGAAGAATAGACTGATCCCAAGAATAACGTCCATGCTCAAGAGCTACTTCTCCGATTAATACTGCTAATTTGATCAGTTCTACAGCAGTAACTATTACTGCAACAGCTGTAACTGTATTTGTTATTAGGAGTACTGATGCTGTAACTACTGCTGCATTAAAGGATATGTTTTGAGTTTTAATACAATACTCACATGCCTGTATATACACTAAAAGAGTTATTGGTCACTTTAATCAATTCTCCTGTTCTTAGTGGTCATGAAGCAATCTCTTCATAGAGCAACTTCACGTTAAAAAGTTCTTGTTCTGTACAAATAAAATGCATTTGAAAGTTCAGCTAGAGCTGTAATGAGGCTTCAGCAGAGTTCAAGTAGGGATCTTTCAAAGTTACGGCAGTTTTAGTACAAATTCCCTCTCTGCTTTTCACAGATGTTTCTCTGCTGAGCTGCGGTGAAGGGATACTTACATATAGGTTTTGCTGGGATGAAACACAGACCTATACAACACTACCACTGCTATCAGTACTACTCTTGTTGTACTTTCAACACCAGTGACTGGAGGGACTTTGCTCAGAAAAGAACCACATAGACAAAGAGTCCTTGAAGGAGTTGCACCTCATGAAAAGGATCTCTGACAGGCTGCAGTAGACATGTGCAGCAGAGAAGAGAG
Source organism: Micropterus salmoides (assembly GCF_014851395.1). Classification (NCBI taxonomy): domain Eukaryota; kingdom Metazoa; phylum Chordata; class Actinopteri; order Centrarchiformes; family Centrarchidae; genus Micropterus; species Micropterus salmoides. The sequence goes on along the minus strand of NW_024040040.1, from coordinate 26,573,107 downwards.
ACCTTCCACCACACAACTATACATCCAACTTTGTGGTTCCAAGTGTGGCCTCTAAAGCCATGTCAAGACCCACAACAAATGTGGGTGTTCATTGTTTCGGCAGTGTTACATTTTCATCAAGTTATTCAGAACAATCAGATTAATAATGACTGACAGGCAGAGAAGCAATCTGTAGTGCAGTCAGTCTGCTGTTGAATGACATATGATTGAGTGTCATATGAAAAGTACAGTTTGAGACATATTCTACTGATTTAATTAAGATCTTTGTGTACTCGGCCTTTTCAGATGGCAAAATGTACAGATGTAAAGATTGTCTATGGGATGACCCAGTTTGCAGATTTTGTTGCAAATGGGTTACCTCATACTGATATTTTAGCAGTTTGGTTTGCAGTTTGGCAAACTGATGAGCTGCTGATGCAGATAGACTGATAAAACATGTGAAATTGAATTTCTTTTTATAAAAATAATGACTTATCGCCACTGTACACCATCACAATGCTTCTTCTGCATGGACAACTAGCAGCAGTACATGTTTGACTTTTGCTTTCCAGTTAAAAGCAGATAGGGACAGGAAGGATTAGAAAAATGACATTAAACAACAGTTCTAAACTGGACTGAAAACTAAAGGTCCTGCCCACACATGGACAAACGCTTTAGTCTTTCTCTGCCTGCAGCATAAAGTATTCACTGTGTACATATTGTGCTGACAGTTGCAGAGAGCAATGGTGTTAGAAAACAAAAGAGAGAAATGAATGACACCAATGCACACTTAGCCAGGTAAAGTTGTCACATTACACACTAACATCAGTACGGATGTAATATGGATACGGACATGGTTTTATGGAAAAAGGTTTTTGTCATATATAAGCAAATTAATAAATACACTATTATTACACATAATCCAATTTGAGTCAAAAACAATTAAACTCCACTCCAATATTCCCTACACACAGCATGCTCTGGCTACTCTACTACTCAGCCCTTTAAAGGAAAAATTCTGCCCATTTTATGTGGATTTCCAATCAGTGTTGATGATAAATGTTCTTTGAAGCAATAAATTCCCCAGTGCATGCTATATTGACAGAGAAGCCAACTTTGCCAAAGTAATTCTTCCTGCATCCAGCGGCATCATTTGACGTGACAGTGATGTAGCTGATGGCACGAAAGAACTCTGAGTCACCATGGGGGGGGGGGGCTCTAGATGCTGCTCTCTTCGAAAGACTCATGTAGTAAGGTTAGAGTATTGTGGCGATCAGCACACCCAGCAGTCAGCTCAGGGAATGTCTGTGGCAGCATTTCAAACCAAACTCATCAGTGGGAGAGGCCCAGTCTGTCCTGAGTGACAGCTGGTTACCTAGTTTTTTCTACTCTACCTCTGATTAGATCAGCCTTATATTCTTACTCTAACCCTAACCAATCTCATTCCTCTTGCCTAGGGGAGGTAACCATGGATGTATAAAGAGAACTGGATACTGCAGTGAAGGCAAGGCTCTATTAATTTCTATGAAAGCTGCTCAGGGGCACATGAAGCCAAAAATGTTAAAGCACACTAGAGACTTCCGCTGATGAATTAATGATTTAAAAATGAAAAATTATTAATTAAATTTAGATTTAATACAAAAAGAAACATCACATGAACACACTGTTTACTGGACTGAAACACCAAATGATGCCAAACAATTAATAATGTTGCTTAAAAGATGATATGTCAGTGTTTGGTTCACAACTTATTTCCTCCCAAAATGGCCAAAGAAGAATTTATTGCAGGCTCAAGCATACCGTGTTTCTTGGCAGATGTGCCCAAAGAATCAATCCAAGTTTGAGCCCTTCATCAAGCATGAAGAATCTGAAAGTACAAAATAAATAATTGAATACAATGATCAAAGTGAGCCTTTCTTGGTTCAACAGTTTAAATCTTAAAATCATGCTCTGAAACATATTTAAAGGGAGTGACTAGCGTAGCTAACCGCTTGGCTGGGTCCTAGTGCTATGGACATCCACACTTGTGCTAAACATTTTTCCATTTAACCAGAAAGAATTTATAGCTCCATGTTAATTCACTGTTTTAAGGCATTGGGAGAGCCAGCTTTGAATTAACTAGATAAGACCCTAAACATATCCTGAGTTGCTGGAACCAAATAGTTCTCTGTGGTGGGAACATAGTGCAATAAGCTTTTACCTTCCTTGTTAGTAAGAGATGATGTGTTTTGACGGAAACCATCATTCCTAGCTAGTGCTACAACTGCCACTAAAAGACAGCCAAATATACAGTACAGACTAAGTCAACGTCAACACGAGACCCACTGAAAGTGGATATTAGGTCAAAACAGGCCTTTTAGTCATGGAAAACTCCACACTGTCCAGACTAGTTACAGAAGCAGGGAATTCCTCTGTCAAAATCTTGTACAATAAACAGTAAAATTTTCATCCTCTTTTGCGTGTCTGAATTCTTACATTTAAAATATTATATTCCATGCTTAATAAACAAATTCATTTTATTGTTATATATGATTGTTACTTATAAAAGGCAAATGTCAAAGGATTAGTCACGAAAAGCTGATTACCACAGCAGGTGATATTTGCAGCCTGAAAGGAACATGCAAAAGAAGAGAACACAAGTTCTAGGTTCAGTAAACTGCAGGTCACAAATGCTTCCTCTGCAACTAATTGAGAAAAAAACTACCTTTTCCTTCTTTGTCAGTATGACTGACTGTATCAGGAATAACATCACACACATCTAAATCATGGTCTAAATGTTGAGTTGCTTTAGGCTAATATCACTGCACTTATGAATATTGAGTTGCACATGAGCCCCTCATCCAGTCCCCTTGACATTATCCCCACCAGACTGTCCAGAGAGATAATAGGAGCCATACGCTCTAATGTGCTCTCTATTATTAATAGCTCTCTCTTCTGGATGTGTACCAGACCATTTTAAGACATCATGTGTTGAGCTGCTGCTCAGGGAACCTGGCTTGGAATCCACAGACCTAAAAAACGTTAGACCAAAGCTGTGTCTCATTTTATCATTTTATTTACCAACAAGATTACATTGTACTTCTCTTTATACTACTCACAAAAACAAACATTATATACACAAATGATACTCAGAAGATAGGTGAATAAAAAATAAGTCATAGAAATAAAACTAAAACTGTGTACATTATGTACTTACTTCTCAAATCAAACCAACCATGTTGCACTTATCGGAAATTATGATCGCAACTTTTCACTTCTTCTTTTGATGGCGAATTGCAACCAGACGAATCACTATCACCAACATTTGACCACAATTGTTGCTCGCCAAAACATCTGCTGGCTCGTTTGCTCACTGCCTTTAATTCAGTTTTACTTAAAATGAACATACATTTACTTTTACTTCCGTGTGGTCAATCGCAAAAGCTGCAGCTTCCTTGACTACTATTTTCACAAGTTTTCAAATACGTTGGTGGTCCCTCCCCTAACGCTACAAAGCCAAGATGGCAACCGTTGAGTATGAGAAGTGACTAGGGCTGTCTAAGGATTGTAATAGGCTGCACATTAACTTATTGGGAGAAAACTGGTAGTTCTATGTAAAGTCAGACATTGAGCACACCCATATTGGCAAAATGGCATGATCCTTGTTTCGCTGCAAAGCTTCGACTGTGAGATTGACAGTCGAAACAGGCTCCGCCCACCGAAGCATCAAATCTTCGACTATTTGGGGTCAGCCCTAGAAGTGTTCCACACTTAAATTTTGGACTTTTGTCTTTAAAGTAGCAAGTGTAAGTATGGAGGGACAAGAAATGAGACAGCACAATTTCCTAAAAATCCATCACAGCTTGCAAGTTGCTCCAGAAGTAGATCCTAATGCAGTTAGCTCCAGTAGCTAATCCAGGGGCCTAATTTAGGTGTTTACTTTCGGTCAGACTCAGAGACAAGTGTTTGATATGATTTTTGTAAACTGAGGTGTATTTGGAAACTGCTTGCCCCGGTATACGTTGTTTTGCCACAGTTGCATTTCTGGAGTCTGTACAACAGAAGTGGGGGTCGGTCCTGTAGCCAGAGGGACCTTCTTGGATGGTTTCCCCGGGCAGGCCCCTTTTTCCCTAGTTCACAAACCATTAAAAACATTTACATTTACATTTACTCATATGGCAGATGCTTTTATCCAAAGCAACTTACATTTGAGGAACAACATCAATCATTAACAGCATTAATACAGCACGAGATCTACAACTGACAATACATATTAATAAAAGCAGCAATAAATGATAGTAAGCGCTAATGGCACATAAAACATCAATGGGGTAAATACCTAGGGAAAGAAGTTAGAGTTAACAAAAAGTGCAATCAATACAAGATAATTGTAGGGGATCGAAGAAGAAGAGCACAGGAAGTGCATGTTAGTTGTTAGGAGTTAGAGGTGTTATAAGAGAAAAACAATAATAGTTTCATTGATGATTATCTTCATTTATGCATGAAAGGTTATTTAGCCAACAAAACCACAGCACTACAGTTGAACTGCATTAAACTCTTGTGTAAAAGACTTTGATAATGTCCTTGCATTGTTAATCTCATCTTGACTTAATTTTGACATTTTGGCACGTTGGCGATGGGCCCATGACCCATAGTCAACAGTCAGAAAATAATTTCCCTATAAAAGCTGATATTGTGTCTAAAGTGATGCACTAGAGAATTTTCTATTTTATGTAATGCTTGTGATATTAAGCTTGAGCCCAAGTATGATATCACTTTAGTGTAACAATGGTGATATCAACTAAGCCTGTCCCAAGTTACAGTCGGGGGTTCAATATTTTGCACAAACGCAATATTTCAATTTAGCAGTGTATTTACTAAGACTATAGATGTGAATGATCCTAGCTGCGGTTCATCTCATTTGCATTATGTTCTGCTAAATAAGGTTTGACACTGGGCTGTTTTAACATGTGTGGCGTATGTCGTGAAAGTAATAAAGTGCAAAAGAAAGTGTTTCCTGCTGTTGAACTCTGACACTAAATATTGGTTAGAGAAGATGACACTGAACTGATACTGAACTGCCTGAAAACAGCTCGTTTGTAGTCCAGCCTTTACTTCCCTTTCTTGTGACGTCACAATGAAAATATGCTCGCTGAGTGACGAGTCCGAGACACCCTCAAAAGCATCGGTGTCAAAAAACTGAGCTGCAGCACAGCTCTCCTCTCCCTTCCAAACACTAGCTCCCCTTTAAGCAGTCAATGGACATGAAGTTGTTAATGTGATGTAGAGACAGAGCTCAGTTAAAACTTTATGGATGAAAGATACTTTTGTTACAGATTAATAACTCACCACTCTGAAACTCTAGCTCCAATACAAATTGCCAGCCTGGTCGGCAACATGTAGCCTACAGTTGAATCGAAGCTGTTTACCGTCCTTTCACTGACCCCCCTTTCTCAGCTTCTGATTGGCTAGTAGTCCTTAACTAGAAACTGTGCATGTGCAACTCCCAACAAAGATCATTTAGAGACAAGATGTATCACTCCATAGCTAAAACGAAGCTTTCAACACACAGGGTGCAAAGAGGAGCTGCAGCAATGTGTAGTATGACAAAAAATATGGTGTTTTTTGAAAATTAAACCATGTAAACCTGTTCTGGTACAACCTCTAAATAAGATTTTGAACCTGAAAATGAGCATAATACCACCTCTTTAAACAAACAGGAAGCTAGTGTTGGAGACAGAAAGGTAAAGCTATGTGCAAAATAACTGTTTCACCGTTGCTCTGTTGATTTAGGCTGTAGTGCAGGACAGAGAGCTTTGGTAAAGTAACTTTTAATGCATTTTTTAGTTTGTGTTAATCTCTCTCTCACGCACTGTTTCTCCCTGCTATTAATAGTCCCTCACTCTCCCTGTGTGTATATCTGCTTAACCAGACGTTGCAGTTCAGCTTCCCGCAGTGGTCGACCTGCAGTGATAAATAGTTTCCATTTCCATTCTCTCCTATATCTTACGCCCCTAAACTGTATGTGTTACAATACATGAGATCAAACATGCAATTTTCAGTGGTGCAGTGCCAAATCTCTGTGTAGGACAAACACAATTTGACTACATTAAGTATCAAAGCATTTGCATCCTAATTGTATAGTAAATAAAATTTACAGTCAATACTGCACACACACCTGCCTGTGACACAGTAATTTACTGTGTTTGTGCACAGTTTTTTTTTTTTTTTTTTTTTTTTTTAAACCTGTCCTGCCCAGCAGCCTGGTATAGAGTATAATGACCTGGATACCATATTGTGCCAGACAGATTTTACTTTAACAAGAGAGTATTAAAATACTCCTTTGTCTGTTTTATTATTTATTTAATTATGTATTGATTTGTCACCGGGCCGGACAGGGGGGCAGACACGGGGATGGGGGGGCACAAACAGACAGCACAGAGAAAGGACAACACCTGCAAGAGAAGGGGGAAAGGGGGATGGAGGGTGGGGACAACAGGGAAAAGCTGTGGGAAACACCAATTGCAGAAAGCAACGAAACCTGCAAGAGAACAGAGAGGGGGGCTTGGGGAGGAGAAAAACAACAACAAACAAAAACACAAACAAAAAAACAATAAAAATAATAATAATAGTAAAAGACAACCAGCCGAACAGCAGCAATAAACAGCTGACATATTAATGACATATTAAGACAACTAAGAGAACAATGAAAACAAGAAACAGTCACACACACTAAATAAGCAACACAACACAGCCACGAGAGCTGGAATAATAATTAATTTAAATAAGTAACTGAAAGAAAGGCATCAGGAATAATTCTACCAGGGACAACCTAAGTTTGTTTGTGTCTGTGTGTGTCTGTGTGCGTGTGGGTGAATGTGTCTGTATGTGTGTGTGTGTACGTGTGTGCGCATAAGCCTGTTAAAGAATGTAGTTGTTAGAGAGAGTGGGACGCCACGACTGTAACAGGCAGGCAAGAACCCCAGCAGCCAATAGGGGTGGAAGAAAGAAAAAGAATAAATCAAATAAAAAAAAACAAAGACTCCCAGATGCACCGCGATGCAAACGCAGAAGACCCCGACCCAAATGCCAGTTGACAACGTAATGCCGACGGAACGCAAAAGAGGAAGAGCAGCGCCCGGACCGACCGCGGCGCAGACACAACATAGACCAGTGGCCCCCCCATCCAGCACCCCACCGCCGCGCAGCAAACAACCACAATGCCCAAATGCCACGCAATCATCAACACCAATGCACAAGTGACGAGCCCAACGCGCACACTGCGCGAGCACGGCGACACCCATGCCCAGCAGCCCCCCGCGAATCCCGCGTGCGAGGTCGGGCAAATGAGAGAGAGCAAACGGAACAACACGACAGCGAAAGCCAGCGGAGAGAGACACCAGCAGCAAGTCCCAGCCCGGCAGCAAACGCGCCGCACAGGTCACCGTGCACCCGCCAATAAAAGTCCACCGTCCCCCCAACCGCCGGAAAAAACTAAGGCCGCCGGCGCCAGCCGACATCCCCCATGCCCAGCGCGCCCCCCGGCCGCCATGCAACACCAGCCAAACCAGCAACGAGGCAAAATCAACTAGCTCAGCTGCATGCCACCAACAACCCACCCATCCATCAAGGGCCGAGAACTCCAGGCACAAACCCAGAACAAACCGGAGCACAGCCCTGCCCCGCACCCACACTGCACATCCCGAAAACTAACTATATACCTCAGTATCCAGAGGGGTCCAACAACTGGCCGACAGAGAAATGGGCAAGCACGGATCCGAGGCCAACGAAGCAAAACAGGAACCGTGCCCCAGACCCCCACACACTCCCGAGGCAGGTCAGTGCAGCCCCAACCCAAAGTCCAACAATCCCCCGTCCTCGCCGGGGCCCCTCCGGCAGCCCCACTGCTAACCCCTCACCTCACCGCTCCCCCACAATCAGCAGCACTCCGAGCACCACCAGCCCCCCATGGGAGCAGGTCCGGGGCAGCAAGGACCCCACCCAAGGACAGAACGGCCCAACAGCCCAGATCCGAAGATCGGCCCACACCCAGGAGGCAATGCCACTCAGGCCAGGTCAGGCCAGAAGACCCCCACCCCTGCTCCCTTCCCTCCCTAGCAGCGAAGCATCCCACACACAAACCCCCACCATCCCCAAAGAAAAGAGACAGCAATCACCCCGCGACAGCAGCAACAGCCCCTCAGCCCTAGGGAGTCAGCAGATGCAAATAGCCCCTAGGACTCAACACGACCACACTCCAGAGGGCCGCGACGCGACTGCAAGCAACCATCGACACACCCCAAAATTGCCCCCACCCCCTCCGCAGCCAGAGAGACCACAGACCCCACCCACGGCTACACCGTGACCCACGCCGCACGTTCACCACCAGACCGAAACCCACCACAAGCATCCCCCCCCCACCAACCTCCACCGCCATGCCCGCCGCCCGCCCCCTCCCCCCAACCCGGACCCACACACAGGACACACAGGGAGGCAGCCAAGCACCGAGCGCCACCACATCCGCACAGCGCGCGAGTCAAAATCACCACCCGCGCACCGATACCAACAACCTCGCGACACCTAAGCAGAGTGGCTACCCACCCCGCAGCAGCGGCACGCCGAATACAGGGCAAACACCGGTCCCCCCGTCAAGCCCGCGCCCTAGGCAACCCGAGCGCCGCACCACCGCCCCCCTGGGACGGCGTAACTTAGCCATATCGATAGGTCTTCACATATCTTCTGCCAGAACTTTTGAACAGGTGTACATTGCCACATGCATGTAACTATCAGATATGTTACCTGAGCAGTTCCGGCAGATGTTTGACTGCATAAGTCCCATTCTGAACATCCTTTGTCCAGTATAGTGTGTTCTATGGAGAGTTTTATACTGTATAAGTTGTAGATTGGGATTTGTAGTCATTCTAAAGGTAGTTAAACATATCTGCATCCAAAAGTTTTGGTCTGGACTAATGGATAGATCTGTTTCCCATTTTAAGAATGGGAGAGAGATTGAACTATCTGTTTTTAACAGTAACATGTATACTTTTGATAACAGTTTTGGAGGCGAGAGTTTAAGAAAGTCTGTTATCATTGGAGGTAAATCTAAGTCCATTATTTTATCCTTAAATCTAGCCTGAATTATGGATTTAAACTGTTGAAATTCCAGAAATCTATTATGGCTAATTCCATATTGTGCCACTAGATCCTGGAATGGAATAAAGTTACTGCCTTGCATTACATGCTCTAGATGTCTTATCCCTTTGTCATACCACAGTGGGGAATTTAGTGTTTTCTTATTTTGCAGGATGTCAGGATTATTCCAGATTGGGGTAAATCTGCATGGGATAGGTGAAGACCCAGATATTTTGAGAAGTTCCCATCAAGCTGCCAAGGAAGTGCTTATGTTAATGCTTTTAAAGCAGGTATGAAGTTTGATGCTGGAACTGATGAATGGCATATCGGAAATTTTAATTTCATTACAGAAGGTTTGTTCTATGTCCATCCATGAGTGGTCCAGGGGGCTCTGATTGATCCATTTTGAGATATATTGTAGTCTATTAGACAGGAAGTAATGATAAAAATTTGGCAGTTCTAAACCACCACAGTCTTTTGCTTTTTGCATAGTTTTTAGACTGATTCGTGGGGGTTTATTTTTCCACAAAAATTTTGAGATGTTTGAGTCCAGTGATTTAAACCAGACAGCAGAGGGTTTGGTGGGTAACATTGAAAACAGATAATTGATTTTAGGTAGGACCATCATTTTTATGGTGGAGACTCTTCCCATGAGTGATATAGGTAATGATGTCCACCGTACAAGGTCATCCTCTATAGATTTAAGTAAAGGCGTGTAGTTTAGCCATGTCAGTTCTGACAGCCTGGAGGAAATATTGACACCCAGATATTTAATATTCCCAGACTTTAGCGGTGTGGTAGATATACTCTGGAAATCACACTTTACAGGTAAAACTATGGATTTACTCCAGTTAATGGAGTAGTCTGAGATGGATGAGAATTTATCTATAAGTGTGATTGTCTCAGAAAGAGAAGTTTGTGAGTTTAGGAGGAAAAGTAATACATCATCTGCATAAAGGCTTATCTTATGGTGTATATTTTCTGTTTGAATTCCTTTAATATTATTATTTTGCCTGATCGCAACTGCTAGTGGTTCTATAAAAATAGCAAATAGCGAGGGAGAGAGTGGGCAACCCTGCCTGGTACCCCTCTGGAGACTAAAGCATGGAGAAGTATGATCATTTGTTTTGACAGAAGCTCTTGGGGAACTGTATAAGATTTTAATCCAATCTATGAAAGAGTTTCCAAATCCAAATTTATATAAAGTAGCGAATAGAATAGAATAGAATTTCCAATTTACTCTGTCAAATGCTTTCTCTGCATCTAAAGAAACAACTATAGTTTCCAGGTTATGAATAGTGGCATAGTCTATTACGTTAAGTAGCCTGCGTGTATTGTTGGTGGAGTGCCTAGGTTAATAAATCCTGTTTGGTCAGAGTGTATTATACCAGGAGTGACCTTCTCTAGCCTTCTTGCTAGGGTTTTGCAGATGATTTTAAGATCTGCGTTAATAAGTGATATTGGGCGATAACTGGACGGGAGTGTGGGGTCTTTGTCTGGTTTAAGGAGCAGGCTGATATTAGCAGAATTCATTGTTGGAGGCAACATGCAAGTACCCCTAATTTGCATAACCATCCTATAGAATGTGGGCGCAAGTATTTCCCAGAATTCCTTATAGAGTTCAGCGGGAAAACCATCTGGCCCAGGGGCTTTATTATTCGGCATATGTAAGAGAGCTTCCTGGAGTTCAGCCATTGAAACAGGTGAATCCAGAGCCCTGATCTGTTCATCATCTAACCTTGGCAAATCTATATTGTTCAGAGCTAGATGGGTCAATTTGTGATGTATATAAGTTTTTATAATAATCTCTGAATGCATTGTTGATTTCTTCTGGGTTATAAGTCAGATTCCCAGCTGAGTCCTTTAAGGAAGAAATAGTTATTTTTTCTTTATTCAATTTCAATTGGCTGGCTAAGAATCTGCCGGATCTATTGCCATGTTCAAAGTTCTCCAAGCGTAGTCTTTGCAACTGAAATTGGGTCTTTTTATTAATAATTTCATTTAATTCAAGTTTTGATTTTCTCAGATCATTCAGCATGTGTTCCTGTGGGGAGGCAGCAAGGGTAGTTTCTAATGTTTTTATTTTTTGTTCTAGCTGTAATTCACAAGATCTCTCTTTCTTTTTTTTGTATGATGAATAGGAGATTATTTTACCTCTCATGACTGCTTTTGCTGCCTCCCAAAGAAGACATGGCGAGGTTCCTGGCAGGTCATTAGTTTCCATATATATTGCCCACTCCTTTTTGAAGTAATTTATAAAATCTAGGTCTTTAAGCAATGATGCGTTAAATCTCCAACTTCTAGTTGGCTGTGTGACCCTTTTTTTAGTAAGAGTGATAGAAACATGTGCATGATCACTGATAGTGATAGGGTGAATCTGAGTGTTGGAAATGTCTGTCATAATTGAGCTGCTAACCAAAAAATAGTCAAGGCGAGAAAATGAGTGGTGGACTGGTGAAAAGAAGGTATATTCTCTAAGAGTGGGGTGGTGAGAACGCCAAACATCACAAAGACCAAAATCGCTCATGTATTGTATAAGGATGTCTGTTGATTTCCAATACGGTGACCACCTGCCGTACTGAGCCTGTCAACTGCTGGATTACATACCATGTTGAAGTGCCCTCCTAATATAAGAGCTGTGTCTGAGTGAGCAGAGAGTGAGTTGAAGAAAGCATGAAAAAAGGAGGGGTCGTCAACATTTGGGCCATAGATGTTAGCAATGCATAAAGGAGTATTTTGAATCGAAATGTTAACAATAATGAATCGACCCTCTGGATCAATAGTACTGGTATTATGATTGAAGTGTGTTTTTCTATTTATCATAATGGTGACACCCCTTTGTTTTGAGTTATAACAGGCTGAGTACGAGTGAGGAAACTGTGGTGAGGTTAGTTTATCTGCGGTCTTGGGTAAATGAGTCTCCTGTAGTAGGACAATGTCTGCTTGCAGATTATTTAGATGGTTAAAATTTTTTAATCTCTTTTCCCTTGAACCAACTCCGCGTACATTCCAAGAGGTGATTATAAGTGAGGTCATCATTCAACTAAGGGATGTGGTGATGGCTAGTGTGTGCAGTGTGCGTGTTGTATCATTGTGTGTGTTGTATGCGCCTGTATGTGTGTGTCTATGTGTTCATGTTGTATGCGCCTGCGTGTGTGTGCTAGCGGTGTGCCCAACTGTTTGTGAATTAAACAGTATGAAAATTGCGCAGCTGATCGATGTGTAAACGGCGGAGGAAGAGCAACATTAACAAAAGAAAGAAACAGTGAAACAAAAACAGGGGAAAATACACAAAACATTATCGGACAGACTAGTCAGATAACCACAGTATAGGCTGTTGAGACGTGCACTGTATTTTATAACTATTAACTTGCCATATGTCACGGAGTAATTAACTGATAGGGGAAAAAATGATCGCATAGTGATACAGTTCACCTGTTGCTGGACTTGGTTCTTAGTAGAGCCAAGGAGTGGTGTCTCGGTCGCGGTACAGCTGGCCATCGACGTAAAGTTTATCCACAGCGATGACAGCCCGTGATCCTTCTCCAATAAGCTTCTTTCTTATCGGAAACAGGACTCGGCGTCGGTCCAGGATCTCCCGGGGAAACTGGTCGTTAACGCTGAAGTTGGTCCCTCTCAGCTCCCTGCCGCGGCCTTTAACCAGTTCCTTCTGCTTGAAGTATTCAAACTTCGCGACGATGGGCCTGGGCCTCTGGTTCTCCTGACGCCGTCCTCCCAGGCGGTGCACCCGGTGGAAGCTGATGTTCTTTACGGTCTCGGCCGGGAGCTTCAGTTGATTTTGGATGAAGCTTTTAACGGTCTCCTCTGGGGTTTCATCCGCCTGCTCCGGGATACCCGAAATGACCAGATTATCCCGCATACTACGAGCCTGGAGATCGATGATCGCTTCTCTAATGTTTTTATTGTCTGCCGAGAGCCGCGTCATTCCCTCCGTGAGGGATTTAACCGAACCTTTGAGGACCTTGTTTTCTGCCGCGAGCTCAACCACCTGTTTCTGGCTGAACTCCAGGGATTCCCGCAGAGCCTGAAACTCTTTGTGAAGTACTTCCACAAGAGATAATCGGGCATCAAAGCTGGACAATTTCTTGTCTATTGAATCCAGAATCTCTAAAATCTCTAAAATCTGCACCTTGCGAGGAGACTGCTCCAGGTGAGTCTTCAGTGCGGTTTCTTTTTGATTTCCCCATGACCACTCGATGAAAACACTGGTCAATATAAACTTCAAGGTCCTCCAAACACTCGTCCTCGAGGTCCTCCAGTGCGATTTGACTGCTCTTATTTGTTAATTCGCTTAAAATTGGCGGATTGTTTGTTTAATGAATTGTTTGTTTAGCTGCGCGCTGCCATGTTTGAATTGCACCAAGTCTCACGAGATTACACAAACGCTCACCGTGTCATCTGTTTGTGCACAGTTAGTTACAGTATACTAATACACGGTAACATATTGTGTAATCAAAGAGTTATTGTGAAAATCACAGTAATCAGGCTGCTACCCTAAAAGTAACCAACAATGTACTGTAGATAATCACAGTTATGATAGTTGTACTGTAGATAATCACAGTAACCAACAGTGTGCAGTAAAAATCGCAGTTGTCAATTTAATACGATAGATAATCACAGTAAATGACAGTGTACTGTACAAAACACAGTATCCAATTTTTTACTGCCGATAATCACAGTGAATAACAGTGTCATGCAAAAACAAAAAATCACAGATATGCTCCTCAGAACAGTACAGAGGGAAAAGTGCAAATGCTTTTTCACTACACGTTGACTTTTGTGGTCTAAATATTTTTCGATATAAAGATCTTCATCTCAAATAATGTCATCAGACCCCACTTATTTCTGTTTGTGGCTAGATCTATTATTTATTTATACGTAAAGTATTTCTATAATTATTTGTATCTGTAAAATGGTCGTGTTTAAAGTAAGTGGCAATCCAAAAATATTAATACAGATATATAGTGCAAATCAAACAAAGGATACTTTTGAATTAAATCTATTTTTATTTCTATTAGGATTAAATCAATTTGGCTGATTTAAATTTTTTTTTTGATTAATATATGAGTTTATGCAGCATTATCAAGCCTGGGTAGCCTACAAACACCCAGTCTCACATTAAAATGTATCTCAGCTACACTGGTCCACATTGCAAAACGTAGGTGTACAATGACAGCTCTAAAAGTGTGTGGTTGTTGCATTTAAAAAAAAATGGGTTTTTTGCCTATTTTTCTCTTTTCTCTTTTCACGTTTGGCATCCAATTCACTTGACTCTCTCAAGTCCTCCTGCATGAGAACAAAAAACATGGCGAACATTTCTCTAATTTTCCTGCTGAATCCCACTGGTAACCAGCCAAAGGTTGTGACAGCAGTAGACCTCTGGGGGGCAGCAATTTGCCAGCAAGGCATCCAGTCTTCCAGAAATACAGAAAAATGTAGAAGAAAGTGACCATCGTTACAATTTGTTTAGGCCACAAAGTTCTTCATTTCAGCATTTAAGTGATCTTAACGTTGCAGTTTGAACATGCTTTGAAAGCTCACTGCTTCCATTTCATGTCATTGAAAGGACTGTTTGTGTCAGTGTGCATAGGGTTCACATGTGTATGTCTGTGTGATTGCGCGGTGCGTGAGTTAGTTCACAGGTGGAAAGCTGTGGTGGATAATGGTTGTGAACGGGGTATAAATAAACAGTAACCAAAGATTTACAGAATGTTATTAGGCCTTAGTAGGTCTTAGTAAAAATAAAAGTTGCTAAATGAACTCCTTATGGCCTGGTCAGACAGAAAGTGTGCTGCGTTTTTAAAAATTTTGCTTGGCAACCACCGAATCAGCTGTCCTGTCAGTGTAATCAAAGATTATAGCACCAGTGATCTGTAATCTTTGATTTGCTGCTAAGTAAATTAGCTGTCAAATTAGCAGAAACTTGATCACAACTCACAGGTCTGTGTCTTTTGTTGCTAAAAACATCTGCTTTAATAAAATAGACAAATGGAGGGCTCTTGCTCTGGCATTGTTTGAGGGTGAGAGGTGTACAAACAAGCAGGAGACAGGGAAAGGGAGATCCGTGTGGGTACATGAGACCCTCAGAAAGTCTCCTGACAATCCAAGCAATTTTAAACTTCTGTGGGCCCGTCTCTCCATTGATTTATTTGGACAATGGAAAAAATGCGAATGAGGTCAGGCGCTTTTCTGCTCAGAGTTGAAATTTTTTTAAAGTTCTTGCACTCCCTCGAAAACAGCCTGCAAAATGCTCGCTGCCAATTGAAAGCAATTAAAAAAGGCATTTCTGCAAAAAAATGCATTCTGTCTGATCGGGGCTTTATTAAGATTGATAGCAATCCAAAAATACCTTATCAAAATATCACATGTTCGTCTTCTGTTCAGCACATTTGGCATGTTAAACCAGTCAGGTGATTCTAAATATTAACCATTTTCACTTCTACTAGGTTCCTGGTCAGGATTAATCCTGACTCCAGCAAATGTAGTGCCAAGGTCCACAGAAGCCGGAAAGCTGGAGGAGCTATAAGGCAGAAGATGTCATACATGCATCATCAGGGACTTCACAGAGTTTGACTGGCAAATAACTAGATGGAGGTTAGGATGTGATAATAACGTGTCTTTGAAAGATTTTCCTCAAGTGGTATTTTTCCATGAAGATATATTCGGTTTGCATTAGTCCAAGTTTTGAGACCTTAGTCTCAATAATATCTTTTCAAACTACTTTCACTGTGCCCCTGAGACTATGGATAATCTATCCACAACACACCTGAGACAGTGTTCATTGGAACTACTTTTCACTGAAAAAATGGTCTTTACATAAATCTTTGACAGTGACGTGGGAATTTTCAAGATTTTTGGGTTGAGTTGACCAAGAGAAGAGGGGAAAAAATCACTCTTAAAGGGACAATATATCGACAGTATTTAATCCTACAAGCAGTACGTACAAACGAATAAACTGCACAACATAGGAATAATTTATGGTGTGTATAAATGACCACAGAGTACTCAAGGATTGGAGCGTAGATATGCTGACAGGAATCACAGCAAGTATATTCCCATTACAGTATTGTCTCTTGTTACATGAATAGTTGGTATTCAATATTATATTAGTATGCAAACCCCCCTTTGTTAAGCTGCCTTGGGTACCTTGAAAGGTGCTATATAAATTTAAGTTATTATGGGAACGGACGGACCCGATACCAGGGACGTAATCGATTTTCGCTGTTCTAGCTGTTTTCCGTCCAAAAACTGTGGCGCTTTGTGTCCACAGAGATCGTCTGGCAGGCCGCCATCTTGGTGAGGTCGGCTGCGGTCTTAAATTTTGTTTGTGTCACGAGGTATGAGAGCAGAAGAAGAGTGTAATCTGGCAGAGGCGATCTTTATCGGTCTCTGCTGGCGACCCGTAGGAGCTACACAGACATGCAGGATATGCTTGAAATCGAGCTGAAAGTGAGCCCACCCACAGCCCTGTAGGATGTTGTGGGTGAGCTGTGAGCTGTAAAGCATGGGAGTGCTTTTGGTCATATATATTGACTTTTGAGTTTTTATCAATATTTCAATGTTTTGGAAGCTTTATGTTATTTGGAACGTGGTTGTGTGGAGAGAAATAATGTTTTGAAGATAAAGTGAACATATAAACATTAAATATGGCCAAAACATAGACATTCGCCTGTTATATTTTTGAAAGATTGTGTAATAACATATTGTTTCATATCAGTTTCTTTTCATCAAATTTACAGTTACAGTTGTATTCAGGGAGTGACCCCTGCCATCGCTCCACCACCAGAAGATGTACTGGGGTTAAAGGATCGAAACATCCATGACTGGTGGTCCCCAGCTAATGACCCGTTTTATACCCAAAGAGGTGGAGCACACCTGCACAAAAGGCACCGGTGGAGGTGCGTCAGGCAGCAATGCCCAGCAGGTCGTACAGCCTGTATTTCTATAAGTGCAATCTGGAGGCATCCAGTGACTACTGTGAAAGGGCAGTTGGCATCCAGGGAAGACTGGAGGGCATCCAGGAGAGACTGGATGACTGCAGGAAAGTCTGCATCGGGGGTGGCAGGCTAGTTACCTTATCCACTGGTCCTTAATAGGACACCCTAAACAAACTATGAAGACGAATAAAGGAAAACAACTCGGTGGCCCTCCGAGAGGCGGGGTGGAAGAAGGGCCAAACCAGACAGATTTTTTGGTAATGACTGGAACGAACACAGGCAATGATGTCAAGATTTTGAGAAGATGCAGGTGTGGATGGGAGAAGGTGACTACCTTCAGAGGTTTAAGGATTCACCAGGGAAAGAAGAAGTGTCAAGTGGGGGGCCAGCAGCAACATTGCTCTGCAACTGCAGGTCAGACAAGAGGAGCCCAAAGCCAGGTCGCTAACCACAGTGCTGAGGGTTCCAACGTTGCTGAGGGAAGGCAAGTAGAGGACACTGGAGAGTCCTTGGTCGATACGTATTCCTCTGAGGGTGGCACAGGAGAAAACACCCTTAGGAAACCATCATCATTTAACCCCAGCAACCAGGAGCCAGGCCAGAGGACAGAGAGGAAAGAACCTGGGCGGAGGCAGCTAGTTAAATCGCCGAAAGCAAATGAGGTGGCAGTGTGGCAGCAGCTCAATGAGGACCTCAGCGTCATTCTGGAGCAATAACTGCATGGCCAGGTGGAAACCAAGCTGAATCGCATTGGAGACATCCTGTACGAGGAGTGCAGAAGCAGGTTCGGACTAGTGGCTGAGAAGCAGAAGGGGAGGAGGGAGAGAGAGATCGAGCAACTGGTGAAGAGGCGGCGCCAGCTCCAAAAGCAGTGGAGGAAGGCAAGCAAAGAGGAGAAGGAGGGCCTGAAACCACTGTGGGAGGAGGTGAAGAAGAATCTAGCCAGCCTCCGGAGGGCAGAGCGCATCCGCAAACGCAGAAGGTGGAAGGAGAAGGAGAGGAGCAACTTCTTCAAAAACCCCTTCAAGCATGCGAGACAACTACTGGAGGATAAGAGAAACGGGAAGCTGGAGATCACAAAATCACAGCTGGAAAGTTTCATCAGGGAGCAGTACAGTGACCCAGCGAAGTCAACGCCGCTGGGACCACCAGGTTATGTTCCTCGTCCAGCCAAAGTGGTATGAAAAGCGAGAGCAGCCTCAGCTCCAGGCCTCAACGGGATATCTTATAAGCTGTACAAGTACTGCCCAGGGGTCCAGAGACACCTGTGGAACCTCCTGAGAGTGGCCTGGAAGAATAAGGTCATCCCTTCAGAGTGGCGATGAGCTGTTACAGTGTTCATCCCGAAGGAAACAAACTCTACCACCATTAGCCAGTTCAGGAGCATCGCACTCCTGAATGTTGAAGGCAAGATTTTCTTCTCCATCCTGGCTAAGAGGTTGACCACCTACCTCATAAGCAATGGGTACATCGATACTAGCTGCCAGAAGGCAGGCGTGCCAGGCTTCCCAGGGTGCTTGGAACAATCTGCAGTCATATGGGAGCAGATCCAGAGGGCAAAAAGAGAGAGAGGTGACCTGCATGTGGTGTGGCTGGATCTTGCCAACGCATACGGGTCCGTCCCCCACCAACTCATCGAGTATGCCTTGGACTTTTTCTACATCCCTGTCTGCGTTCGTGCCCTGGTGACCAAGTACTTTGAAGACATCAAGATGTGTTGCACCCATCAAGACTTCACGACAGGCTGGCAACAGCTGGAAGTGGGCATTCAAACCTGCCAAATCACACAGCCTGTCCCTCAGGAAAGGGGTTAGAAGCGACCATACCATCTTTGTCGCAGGAGGTGAAGAAATCCCTTTGCTGGCAAATCAGTCCGTCCGTAGCCTGGGTCGCAATTACACAGCAGACCTCTCTGATAGGCAGTTGGGGGAAACAGTGAGGAAGCAGCTCGCAGATGGCCTTGCCAGGATAGATCAGAGCCAGCTCCCCGGCAATATATATATATAAAGTATGGAGTTACCAGTTCATACTGTACACAAGGGTGATGTGGTCGTTGAAGATGAACGAAGTTCCCTCCTCGGCGGCAAATAAGATGGATGGGCTAGCAAACTCATTCATCAGGAAGTGGTTGGGTCTGCCAAGATGCCTTTCAGATGTAGGCCTCTTCGGCAGGAACACACTACAGCTGCCACTGTGATCCATTGGCCTGGGATACAAGTGAGCAGCTGGCCCGAAAATACAAACAGGGAGGAAGTGGAAAGCCCAGGAAGAGGTCGACATGGCAATTAGCAGGCTGAAACACCGTGAAATAGTCGGCAGAGTCCAGGAGGATTGAGCAGGCCTTGGCAGGAGCGAGACTCCCCTCTTCTGGTCAAAGGCCTCCAAGGAAGAGCGGAGAGCCATGGTGGTGGCAGAAGTGACAAGGACCAAGCATGAGCGCCTTAACATCAAGGCGGTGTCTCAGAGCCGGCAGGGAGGCTGGATGTCATGGGAAGGTTTTCACAGACAGGCATTTGTCATGGTCTGATCTGTGGAAGATCCCCCAAGCCAGGCTCAGCTTCCTGATCAGATCCACCTATGACACCCTACCTTGTCCCAAAAACCTCCACCAGTGGTTCGGCACTGAAGAACTTTGCCCCCTTTGCAGTACCAGCAATGCAAGCTTCCAGCACATCTTGTCTGGCTGCAAGACAGCATTGTCCCAAGGCCGCTATAGGTGGTGACATGATCTGGTGTTGAGGAAGCTAGCAGAGGTGGCAGAGGCATGTAGACAGGAGGCTAATAGTAGACCTTCCGCGCCAACGAGAAGCCCCATCCTGTTTGCAAGGGCCGGAGAAAAAATCAACCCTCACCAGAGAGCAACTTCTAGAGTCCTCTTATCTGGCAGTGAGTGGAACATGAGGGCCGACCTGGGGAGGCAGCTCCAATTCCCCAGGGAGATCGTAGAAACTTCGCTCCGGCCAGACCTAATCATGTGGTCAGAGCCATGCAAGACCATCTTGTTGGTGGAGCTTACTGTCCCATGGGAGAAGGGAAAGGAGGCTGCCAACGAGCGGAAGCGTGCCAAGTATGCGGACCTGGTAGAAGACTGCAGAGAGGCTGGCTGGAAAGCCACCACGTGTCCCGTTGAAGTGGGATGCAGGGGCTTCGTTGGGTCCTCAATGGTTCGCCTGCTCCGTGAAATGGGATGTACAGGAGCAGGGTGTCGAAAAGCCATTAAAGAACTGGCAGAGGAGGCAGAGAGGGGCAGCTTTTGACTGTGGCTAAGGAGGAAGAATAGGGGATGGGGGCCAAGTAACACCTAGGGCATCAGCAGGTGGTGGCAGGGAGTGACCCCTGCCATCGCTCCGCCACCAGGAGATGTACTGGGGTTAAAGGAGCGTAACATCCATGACTGGTGGTCCCCAGCTGATGACCCGTTTTATGCCCAAAGAGGTGGAGCACACCTGCACAAAATGCACCGGTGGAGGTACGTCAGGCAGCAATGCCCAGCAGGTCAACCATCAGCCTGTATTTCTATAAGTTAGGTGTATTAGAAGATATTCAGGTGCATTATAATCTACTTTAGGATGGTTTTGATGGTTTATTGCATCAAAATAAAGCTTTTTTTACCAGGCGAGGATGGAAATATCATATTTTTTCTGTATTTCATATCCATGTAGTCTGTAATGGTAAAATAAATATGTTAATCTACAATGGATTTATATTCCTTAGCTTCTGACCTTTCAAAGGTGTTTTTCCTAGAAATAGGTAACAGGTACCATGTGGTTATTATTATTATTTGTGTGTGTGTG
This sequence comes from Micropterus salmoides, assembly GCF_014851395.1. Lineage (NCBI taxonomy): Eukaryota > Metazoa > Chordata > Actinopteri > Centrarchiformes > Centrarchidae > Micropterus > Micropterus salmoides. Next base: position 26,552,265 of record NW_024040040.1, on the reverse strand, counting down.
GGGCAGACCACCTTCAGAATCGGCCTTCATTTTTTATCTCAACTATACACTTGTAAGGTTTTATAGCTGCATCTTTCATGATTGTGATGCTCTCATGGTGACAAAATTTGTCCAAAAACAAACATACATTACAAAATGAGTTTGTGTTGTAGTTTCTGCTACTGTAGGTGTCTCTAAGACCATATTTTGCCACAATGACGTAGACAAACTCACAATTTGAAAACAATACCAGCTACGAGGGATAAAATGGTTGAATAAGCTGTAGCGATGGGTTCTAAAACCCAGTATTAAATGGACCATGGGGCCAAGTTATGAAAGACCAAAGTGTCAATAATCTCGGTACTGCCAGCGGTATTGAAGAAATTAGGACAGTTGTCTGTGATGGATTTTTGCTACTCCAAATCCTACGGAGAGATCTGAGTCTTTCCGTTGGAAAACCTGTCATGTGCAAGGGTCAGGGCTATAGCTCCCACTTCCTGTCTCTCACACAGACATTGTGCTCTGAGTGGCAATGGAGGAGAGAGCCAAATGTACAAATGTCTGTTTGTACTTCTCCAGAATCAATGCAGACAATGCTTGTTGCCAAGGGCAACAGATCTTTTGCATGTAAAGGTGGGAACATGAGCAAAGACATCCACCGAAAGTACATGACGAACAGGCCGAGAAATGCACGTTTTTGACTACCTAGCTCGTACTTCATCTCCAGTTTTCCCCTCCTAAATATATATATTGTTATGTTTAATTTTTTCTCCTAAAAAGGTAACAAATATAACCCTTAACAGATTTATTAAAGTACCAAATCAATAAACAGTATCATTAAGAGTAGTAGCACCTTTTTAACTGGAGAGGGTTGACTGTAACCAAAAAACCTTTTGAAATGATCAGAAACAGGGATGGTTCTTCATAATCTGCAACACAAAGTGCTACATTTCTTTCAAAAAGTATGTCTCCTTTCCTCTTTTGTGTAGAATAGTCCATGACTCCACTCCATGAATGCAAGATTTCCAAATTGATCTACCACAGGTCTAAGAAATATCACCAAAATGACTGTCCTTAATACACTTTATCAGCTTCATTTCTTCACTGTTTATCTTTCAGGGATCTGCTCTTCATTTTGCTGTGGAACAGTACTGTGAAAATGACAGACTAAACAGTGATGTAATCACTAAAATCCCGAAAAGCAAGGAACCACAGACTTTTTCTTTTCTATCAGCAAGTCACCTTTGTTCAGACATGGAAAAGGGTGTGTTCTGTGTGCATGTGGATTTGTCTTTGGAGATGTTGATGTTGAGTTTTAAAGTCAGTAAAAACTGATGCAGATGTTTGGTCCAAATTTGATAAGGTATACGAATTGCTATGCACTGTATACTAATCTTTGTAGTATACAATTTTTGCAGTTAGCATTAAGGTTTTTATTAAGATATAACACCTAGGCCTATTTTGTTTTTTTTATATTGTTTTCCTGGATAAACTTTAAAAAGACTCAAAACCTGATGCGAATTAATATGTAGTATAGAGTTGGGGACTGCGGTTGGGACACAGAGTTACTTTTTAAGCTGTCTACCTCAAGTAGTATATTTATTGCCTATAGAATATATGCCAGTTCTGTCATAGTACTTATTTTATTGACACCTTACTACCTCCCCGACAGTCCCAAAATGTATGAGTGGGCTTTGGTTCAGAGGAATTGCCATTTATGCATTTGGTTGTTTGTATTCAAAGTGTTTTAAATACTGTGTTTTATGGAAGGGAAATTATAATGTATTAGCCAAACAGTGCCTTTTTGACCACAGAATGTCTCTATATGGTTTGATAGAAGAAATGGCATTATATTTATTGTGTTGACTTGTTATTGCCACTATTTTTAAATATGCAGTCCTCTGTTTTAATCCATCTATTGTTTTATGGTTTGTAATAGATTGAATATGTTAAGAGCTGCTTGTCAATTTTGCACATTTTAAGACATGGACGATGATTGTAAATGTAATGGAATACAGAATTCAGTGTATTTTCTATACACTTTAAAGCACTAGAAAAACAGTCAAGAATAAATCGTTACATTTATTGTTTGATGTCTCTCTTCAGTTATTTATATTTAAAAAATGTGTCAACACTTTTAACATGCAGTAACTTTTGGCAGTTATTTACTGGTCAATTGGTGCCAGTTATTTACTGTGAATTTCACAGTAGGTTTCTTACAGTGCATGTGATGATGTAATATGACATAAAATTACTGCAGATATTTTCACTCAGTCGTACTAAAGAATTTTCTGCCTTTTACTAGTTGACAAAAGCTGATCATATCAAGACAAATCCATCCTCAGTGACTGACTAAGAACCATATATGAACAGCTGGACTGAGCTGGTCCTTCACTCTCACCATATTGTACTCACTACATCTCACTTAACACTTATACCGTTGGTGAATCTTGTGAGTTAGGACTCTTTCTCAATGTACATGGGAAGTCTGTTGGGCTGGAATGAAAGGACATTTGGTCTTTTGCCATTTACTGTAGCTCTGTCTTGACAAAGCAGTGCTCCCTATAGCTGCTATCATTATCAAACATCCACAAAACAGCACTTCTAAAGCTGAATGCCTCAGGTTTCTAGCTGACTTTGAGTTTAGGCCTAACTTAGAGCAGCATTACTATCCTGACAGCCTAGAGGCGTTCCCTGAGCTCCCTGTGCACACTGGCTAATTTGTAAGAGCCAGCACTGCGACACTGTCTTTTTGCCTTTAACCAAGTTTGGATGTATTTAACAACAGTGTGCAAAAAGGTCTGAGGAACAACTGCTCATGTACTATTTCTGACTCATCCAAGTCATACAGTTTGGTAGAAGGTCCTTAATTAATCAAAAAACATTTTCCTCAGACAGAAAAAATGAGGATCATTGTTTAACATTGCCAAACAACAGTATTTTTAAACTCCTGTCCCACAATCCAGGGAGAAAATACAAAAAGCTTTCAGCATCTACAGGTATTGCACTGCGAGCACGACGACCCCCCAGGTTTCATGTTTTTCTGTGGAGAAAGCCACAACTTTATCCTTTCTAAATGGTAGCCAGCCAATATTTCTGCCATCTGGGCTGCTGTCCCTCACTTTAAATCTACAAAATCCAAGAAAAACATGCCCGTAGCTTTATGCTGCTATGGTTGGATACAACATATCCACTGACAAGGACACAAACTGTTCAGATCATGTGAGCACCACACTGAGGTCTTTTGCTGCTAAACATTCGATTACTCAGCTTTATGGTGAAGCTTGGTGTTTGGTACATTGATCTAAAGCTTTGTTCACGCAGAGTGCTGAGAAGCCAAACCCCTCCTTGCAAAGCCAACTCATATCCCCCTGGCATAGTTTATTCTACCTAAAGAATAAACAGAGTATCTGAATACAGCAAAAACTGTCTGGAAAAACTCCACTACCATTGTTCCAGAGCTCCTTGTGTAAAATTCATATGTGGACCTTAAATTAATTAGTTATCTTGTAATCGGTTATTCCATTCATACATCAATTTACTACTGCTTATCTAGGTGATGTTTGATGATTTATTAATGATATTATTAGGATTTTTTGTTATGTGCTGCTAGGAAGTACTGACAAAAGTGAGATATAAATGTCAATACATTGTTGCTAAATGCTAAACATCAGATCTCTCTCAACTAAAGGTGTTCTAATAAATGAATTAATATCAGGTTAGAATATTAATTTATTTTGTTTTACTGAAAACTGGCTGGGTCATGAAGAACATGTTAGCCTAAATGAATCCACTCCCCCCAGTCATAATAATGCTGACATTCCCAGAGGCACTGGCCTCAAGCCAATTTATCAACTAGAAACCTATACTAAATAATAACTAATTCATAATATGTAGAATTATCAGCAATTTGATTACCACTGTCAGCAATGACTGAATAATAAAGTAAGGAACCTATGGTAATGACCAGAAGCATGTCATTTTGCCAACAATGAATAATGACCGGATACTGTGAATGAAAAGCGCAGCTAAGATATAAAACAACGGCAAATAACATCAGAAGTGCCAGAGAGCAGCAGATAGCTGTGAAGCAAAGCACAATCATTTTGTATCAGAGGTTCTGCTTGAGGATGGACTGTAGTGATTAAGGAGAAATGCTGATGTTCCCCCCACACACACGGTTTAAACCTTTATTGGTAAGCTGCTTCAGGACATAGCGAAGTGGATAGCTACATACTGCATGCTGATTAGTATTGGGAAGATGTCAGTCTTAGGAATGTTCTTAAATTCACAATGTAGTTCTTTGCTCCGTGGATCAGACAGCACTCTGCGAGTAAACAGCAGGCGCTCTATGGATAGTAACCATGGTAACGGCTTCTGTGCGCAAAACAGATGTAGCCTATTTAACTTAAATTATAGGCAACATAATTTTACCTGATAGATATCTAAAACATCTAGTTTTGCGGGGATGTTCTGCCATGTGAATTCCCTCCTGCTGATGTCCTATTTAGTAAACAGCTATAGATTCTGGAAACTCCCAAACAGCGAGGTCTGTCTTCAAATGATTTGTGCTGCACATCGCGTAAGTAGTAAATGAAGGGCAGCTTTGCACCCTCCCAGATGTTGTTTTATCCCTTCCTATACTTTAGTCTATACTATGCAATAATGTTATCAAGTATGGGTGTCTTGGATGTTGCTAAGAACAAAAGCCAGAGTTAGTGAATCGGGACGGATTTATGTTTGAAAAAACAAAACAGATGGCGATCACAGAGAGATGACAATCCTCAATATGAATATGTTATTACGGGGTAGATCTGTTTTAACTGTCTGATGCAGTGAACTTTTTTGAGGACTGAGAGAATAGGAAGTGATCCTGTCAACAAATAGACATCTGTCGGCTTGACATGAGTATGTTATTATGGTTGAAGATCCGCATGTGGCTAAATGGTCTTATAGTAAATAATAATGACAATTAAACTTTCTCAGTAACAATATGTTTCAAATGCGCAGGAATGTGTGTGTGTGTGTGTGTGTGCGTGCGTGTGTGTGTGTGTGTGTGTGTGTGTGCAATAACCTGCTGCATTGCCAGAGAGGAGAAAAAGTGCATTTATTTTATTGAAGTAACATGGTGACCTACATAGAAAGAAGAAAAAAGCTACTTAAAAATGTCTCCTATTAGGATAGTATATTGGGTGACATCTATCTCAGCTTAAATCACATCCTAATGTCGGACGCACAGGTGTCGCAGATAGATAATGCAAACTCAGGTTACTTTTATGTTACTGTTTCTACATTTTAGAAACCCCTGTGTTAATATTGTATGACGATTAAACTTTCTCAGTAACGAAGTGTTTCAAATGTGTGAGTGATTTTCTTATTGATCGGGGGTTTTGCCCTCTTGTTTGACTCTTAACTAGTAGACTGAGTTCTAGTAAATCTTAAGGACAGTGATTTAAGTAACATTCGGCTTGTCAGAGAGGAGAGAAAAAACACTTATTTTAGTCCTAAAGTTATGGTGGATGCTATATTAATGTCTGCTGGATACATGCATACATCCTCTTTTGATGATGGTGCCTGCGTAATATGTGTGTGTGTGTGTGTGTGTGTGTGACTCTGACGTGCAGTAACTCCTATGTGAAAAGTAGAGAGTCCCATCCCTTCCAGGATGTGGTGGTGAGAGGTGTCGCAGGTTTTATTTTTCTTCAACCGTAGCTAAACTGTCTTGTAAATAATAAAGACAATTAAGCTTTCTCAGTGATTGAAGTAACCTACAGTGCTACCAGAGAGGAGGAAATAAACAACTTTTATTTAAGTTATCTCGGCTGCTAGGAATCCACTGGATACCTTTTCTTATTTAAACAAATAGAATTGTGACTTCGTTTATATTCTAAAATACTGTGTTAATAGCTTAACTCAAAACAGTGTGCATGAGTGAACCTTAACACCTGTGTCATCCACATAACGCAAACAATGTCTATAAACAATGTAGATAGTAGATAGTGCGCATGTGCCAACGTGCATGCAGCCTGTTGTAGTTGCTCCGTCGTTCGTCGTTTTCTAACTTTAACTTTCTTTTTATATCTCACGTGTGTGATTTTTGGTCTATACCTAATTTAAACTAGACTCTCTCTAATCATGCAAGTTGAGAGAGTTTTGGTAAGCCACGGCACCGTTGCGCAGCAACTTCATGGCAGCTTTGTTTACACCCGGGACCAGCTGATCGCGCTGAAGCCGACCGGGACGCCCAGGCACACAGACATCCCCACCGACATCTGGAGGAGGACACACAGAGGTTGCAGAGGAGGAACGAAACGGCATGGAAAGAGAGAGGGGTCCAGACAACAGAGACTTAGGAGAAGGAGATTTGAGCCGTGTCTCCCCTCTCTCGTCATGGGCAATGTGAGGTCACTGGCTAATAAGATGGACGAGCTAACAGCGTTAGCCCGGAGTCAGAGGGAGATCAAGGAGTGTAGTTTAATGTGCTTCACGGAGACTTGGCTACACTCGGATATTCCTGACCACAACGTCTCCATTGATGGCTTTCAGACTGTTCGGGCCGATAGAGATTGCACCGAGAGCGGTAAACGTAAAGGTGGCGGGCTTGCTGTTCTAGTTAACAACAGATGGTGTAATCCCGGTCACATTACAGTGAAACAGCGTATCTGTAGCCCGGACACTGAACTGCTTGCTGTGGTACTCCGGCCATATTATCTGCCACGGGAAATTTCACATGCCATCGCTGTAGCCCTCTGCCAACCCGACGTCGGCGTGTAACGTCATCCACACCGCCATTGCTGAGCTCCAGACTCAACACTCGAGTGCCCTCATAGTGATCTCAGGTGACTTCAACCACATCACCATAACCACCACACTAACCAACTTCACCCAGTATTCAATTCAATTCAATTCAATTTTATTTATATAGCGCCAAATCACAACAACAGTTATCTCACAGCGCTTTTCATAAAAGAGCTGGTCTAGACCGTACTCTGTGATGTTATTTACAAAAGCCCAACATTTCCCATCAAGAGCAAGCACTAGGCGACAGAGGCAAAAAACTTCCTTTTAAGAGGCAGAAACCTCGAGCAGAACCATGGCTCAGGGTGGGCGGCCATCTGCCTCGACCGGTTGGGGGTGAAGGAGAGAGAGAGAGGGAGAGAGAGAGAGGGATGGAAGGCAGCCTACACAATATACACACAGAGGTACAGACAGTAAAGGTGATGTTGCTATAGACTAAATTAAAAATGGTACAGATATTTATAGTAGTGTTAATGATAATAATCGTAATGTTAATGATTATAATAACAATAATAACAATAGGACTAGTAACAATAGTTGTAGCAGAGGGTGCCGAGCAGGAACACAGGGGCAGCAGGTGACCCGCAACCACAGATCCAGACTCCACAGCTCCAGAGCCAGAAACACCTGCAGGAAGTGATAGGAGGAGAGAGGAGAGGGACGAGAAAGCACAAGACTACCGGAAAGGGGAGTAGTTGACTTAGTAACATGCATTAATACAGAGGGAGAGAAAGTAGAGGAGAGAGGAGCTCAGTGCATCATAGGAACCCCCCCGACAGTCTGGGCCTATAGCAGCATAACTAAGGAATGGTTCAGGACTCACCTGAGCCAGCACTAACTATAAGCTTTATCAAAGAGGAAAGTCTTAAGCCTACTCTTAAATGTGGAGATGGTGTCTGCCTCCTGAACCCAAACTGGAACCTGGTTCCGCAGGAGAGGAGCTTGATAGCTGAACGCTCTGGCTCCTATTCTACTTTTGGAGACTCTAGGAACCACAAGTAACCCTGCATTCTGGGAGCGCAGTGCTCTGGTGTGGTAGTAAGGTACTATGAGCTCTTTAAGATAAGATGGTGCCTGACCATTAAAAGCTTTGTAGGTAAGAAGAATGATTTTAAATTCTTTTCTGGATTTTACTGGAAGCCAATGCAGAGAAGCTAAAACAGGAGAAATATGATCTCTTTTCCTGGTTCCTGTCAGAACACGAGCTGCAGCATTCTGGATCAGCTGAAGAGTCTTAATGGACTTTTTCGAGCAGCCTGATAATAAGGAATTGCAGTAATCCAGCCTAGAAGGAACAAATGTATGGACTAGTTTTTCTGCATCATTTTTAGACAGGATGTTCCTGATTTTAACAATATTACGTAGGTGAAAAAAGGCAGTCCTTAAAATTTGCTTAATGTGAGACTTAAATGACATGTCCTGATCAAAGATAACTCCAAGATTCCTCACGGTGGTGCTGGAGGCCAGGGCGATGCCATCAAGGGAAACTATATCTTTAGATAATGCGTCACGGAGGTGCTTAGGCCCCAGAACAATAACTTCAGTTTTATCTGAGTTTAACATTAGAAAATTACAGGTCATCCAGGTTTTAACATCCTGAAGGCACATTTGAAGTTTAGCTAACTGATTAGTTTCATCTGGCTTGATCAATAACAATGAAGGTTTATGGAATATTTCCTGATAATATTGCCTAAAGGAAGCATATATAAAGTGAAGAGGATTGGTCCGAGGACAGATCCTTGAGGAACTCCATGACTAACTTTGGCGTGCATGGAGGGCTCATCGTTAACATGTGCAAACTGAAATCGGTCTGATAAATAGGACTTAAACCAGCTTAGAGCAGTTCCTTTAATACCAATGAAGTGGTCCAGTCTCTGTAATAGGATCTGATGGTCAATGGTATCAAATGCAGCACTAAGTTCTAATAAAACCAGTACAGAGACAAGTCCTTTGTCTGATGCAATAAGGAGGTCATTAGTAATTTTCACCAGTGCTGGCTCTGTGCTATGATGAGCTCTAAATCCTGACTGAAAATCCTCAAATAAACTATTGCTCTGTAGAAAGTCACACAGCTGTTTAGCATCTGCTTTCTCCAGGACCTTATAGAGAAATGGAAGGTTAGATATAGGTCTATAGTTGGCTAAAACATCCGGATCAAGTTTGGGCTTTTTCAGAAGAGGTTTAATTACAGCTACTTTAAAGTACTGCGGTACATAGCCTGTTGATAAAGATAGATTGATCATATCTAGTATAGAAGTGCTGACTAAGGGTAAAACTTCTTTAAGCAGCCTAGTCGGGATGGGGTCTAAGAGGCAGGTTGATGGTTTAGATGAAGAAATTATTGAAGTTAGTTGGTAAAGATTGAGGGAACCAAAGCAGTCTAAACATATATCTGGTTTTACAGCTGTTTCTAGGGTTCCTGAGTTTGGAGATAATTTGGTGCCAGTTAAGGGCAGGTCTTGGTGAATTTTGTTTCTAATAGTTAGAATTTTATCATTAAAGAAGCTCATGAAGTCGTAACTACTGAGAGCTATGGGAATACTTGGCTCAATAGAGCTGTGACACTCTGTCTGCCTGGCTACAGTTCTGAAAAAAAACCTGGGGTTGTTCCTATTTTCCTCTATTAATGACGAGTAGTACGCTGCTCTGACATTACGGAGGGCCTTCCTATAAGTTTTAAGACTATCTTGCCAAATTAAACGAGAATTTTCCAGTTTGGTGGAACGCCAATTCCTCTCAAGTTTCCGCGATATTTGCTTTAATTTGCGAGTTTCAGTATTATACCATGGAGCTAACCGTCTTTGTTTTATTATTTTACTGTGTGTATGTTACTTTGTGACTTGATAATGAATTTAGAGCTGATGGAATCTCATCCTTAAATTTAGCTACAGCACTATCACACAGACATCTTGTATAGAAATTTTTGCCCAGTGGCGTGTAGTTCAGCAATAAAGTTAAAAAGTTATCAAACAGTGGTCGGATAAAGAGGGATTCTGTGGGAACACTATTAAGTGTTCAATTTCAATACCGTATACCAAAACAAGGTCGAGGGTGTGGTTAAAACAGTGAGTCGGTTCATGAACACTCTGAGAGAAGCCAATGGAATCTAACAGAGAGATAAATGCAGTACTGAAGTCATTCTCAACGTCCACATGAATATTAAAATACCCTACAATAATAACTTTGTAGCATGGCTAATTTAGTTATGAATTTTAATAAATTTATGATAATTAATACCCAATTATGAATTTTAATATTCATAAAAATCAACCATATTCCTCGTTTCAGGGCACCACCGGAGTTGTTATAATCCTAGAGTCTCCGGACCTCTAGGTAGCTTTTAATAATTCTTAATTAATTATTACTAGTGATCAGTTAGTTAATAATCGCTCAATTATCTTAAATCAGTCAGTCAGTCTCATATCTAAAGGGTCAATTCTCTTGGCAGGGAAGTAGAAATAGGCAACACACACAGTTCTTGATTATATTACAGTGAATTTATTCTCTGACTAATGCGATATAAAAGGGTGGTTAAATACAGGGAAAATAAACAATTGCTGAACAATGAGAAATGGAGGTTCGATTGTGGGAAGCATTTGACTCATACGGCATAGGAGAACTAATGAAAGTAAGCTATGAGTTTAGGAGTTAAAAGGAAATATTAACCTTACAGGACATCTGACCACAGAATGTTGTTAGATCTTACGGCTTGTCGAGGGCCTGCTTTGGCCTGTTGCACGGGTCCCACGCTAGCCGCCCGATCCTGGCTTTTTGCTAGGGATTCTCCGGGGTTCTCCGTGTCTGACTGAAGAAAACGCCGTCCTCCGTCTGGCAATTCGGCTGTTTTCAGGTTTCCTTCGTTGCCGCTGGCGAGACCACGTGGCTTGGTCTGACCTCAGTGAAGTTGGCTCGACGAAAAAGCTTAAAAATGGAACTTGGTCGTTCCTGAATTAGTCCAGTGTAACTTATCGGACTGATAACTTTAACAAAACAAAAGAAAAAAAGAAAATAAAACAAACTGAGGGGCAGATCGATGTCGCGGCACTTCGCGTGTGTAGCTTCAAGCGAACAAAGGCCTGTTGCGCTGGCCGACTCTTAGGCGTTGCCTGGAGAGGCACGCCTGACGCGTGCCGAAGCATCCAGAGAGCAGAGTGGAAGGCCAGGGCACGAGGGGAAGAGCAGAGCAGAGAGCCGAGAGGCAAAAAGAGAGAGAGAAGAAAGGAGAGAGCGAACGACGTCGCGTGTCGCTCTTTTGTTGTCTGGGGCGTGGTTCCCCAGAGGGCGTTTCAGGTTTCCCGAGGGACTGCCTTTCTAAACTTTTAATGTCTAAAAGAAAGTCTATTTGCGCGTATTATAATCAAATATTTTCCACAATCAAACTTTAATGGTCAAACAGTTGTACCGTTCCAAATCAAGCATTTAGTAACAGGTAACAATTGTCACATTATTGGTCAGGATATTTATACATTTAATGGCATTTCCAACGATGGTATGTAATACTTATTTCATCCACTTGGGGGAGCTCAGGTTACATGAGGAAAGCTTAGATTAATCCAAGACCATCTCTCCTTAGGAATTGGGGAATTGAGTTATTCAGCCTTAAATTCAAGCTGGCGATTAAGAGTATAGTAGGACATTTCTTTATCATCATTTCTAAAGGAATTTTGTGGGAAAGTATTGTGAACAAGCATTGATTACACATTAGATGACGGAGTGTCTTGCTGAAAATAAAAACACTGCAAAAGTAACTTATTTAGATTCTTTTCAGCACTAATATCAACAACAGATAGCAACAACATGGTAACATAACTACTCAAATAGAGGCAAACGTAATCAAGTAACTAAAAGATTTAATTAAACAGTTAATGCTTTGAGTATTTGGAGACTGCAGTCTTTGTTTACATAAAGTTCAGGACGGTCCTGGATTTTGTCACTTAGGCTGAAGGGGTATCCCTTTGATGGGGCAATGAAACACAGAGCAAGGTCAGTTGCCACAGCTACATGTGTGGGGGGGGGGGGCAGTTTTGATAGGCTGTTCAGGGAAATGCTAAACGCTGGCTAGTGTCCCTTTGTCAGTTTAACAGTCAGGCACCACTTTATCAGCTTCGTAGATCAAAAAGGCGCCAGTTTTACGATCAACTGCCCAGGCATAGCAGTTATAGAAAGCAACTTTCACCCCCCCTTCCATTGGGGTCTCCCCAGCAGTCCGTTGAAAGTTGATCTCCAACCCCCCTGAGGAAAAGAGGAATTTGGAGTAGCTCCAAATTTATTCAATAAAAAAATGCACAAATCCACTACATCTTTGTCCGTTTTAAGGACTAAAGTTGACAAAAACTCTGCAAATTCAGATAAGAATTCAGAATACGGACCAGGTGCTCGTACACCAAAAATAATTGGTTGCAGTGATTTCCAACTTGGGTATGAAAGACTAAGAACAAGGCTTTCAAATGAGTTATAGTTTAGTTTAGGTTTAGAGCTGATTAGTAGGCTAGAGTTGAAGATAGCTGCAACTCCACCTCCTCGGCCTGTGCCTCGAGGATGTGAGTATTAATATGACTGGGAGGGGTGGATTTATTTAGGCTAACATATTCTCCATCACCCAGCCAGGTTTCAGTAAGAAAAAATAAATCAATATCATAATCTGATATTAGTTCATTTACTAGTACACCTTTAGAAGAGAGAGATCTGATGTTTAAGAGTCCACATTTAATTTTCCTATTAGTTTGCACTATTGAAATAGTGATTTAAATTTTTATGAGGTTTTTATGCACAGCTCCTCTTCTGTTTAACTTTTTAAAGTTTTTTTTTAATTTTTTTAATAATTTAATTTTGGTTGGGGGGCAGACACCGTCACTATAGGGTTTTCACTAAGTAACTCCTGAAATGGAGGAGCAGAGAAGTGTGTTAGACTGCGACTCTGCCTCCTGGTCTCAACTCTGGGTTGTTGTCATGGGCATGTGAGCTGCCATACTAGAAAGAAGAGGACCCTGGACCTGCTGTATGCTAACGTGAAGGATGCATACAGCTCTTCCCCCCTCCCCCCCCCTGGGCAGGTCAGACCACAACCTGGTTCACATCAATCCCTGCTATGTGCCTCTGGTGAAAAGGCAGCCTGCGACCACAAGGAGTGTGAGGAAATGGTCGGAGGAGACCTCTGTCTCATAGGGATTCAGGGATGTTTTGAGGTGACAGACTGGGATGCACTCTGTGAGCCACATGGAGAGGACATTGATGGGCTTAATGAGTGTATCTCAGACTACATCAACTTCTGTGTGGACTACACTGTCCCAACAAAGACTGTCCATTGTTACCCAAACAACAAACCGTGGGTAACAAAGGATATCAAGGACATCCTGAATGCTAAGAGGAGGGCTTTCAGAGACGGGAATAGGGAGGACATGAGGGCCATTCAGGGGGACCTGAAGGTAAAGATCAGGGAGGCTAAGGAGAAGTACAGGAGGAAGTTGGAGCGTAAACTCCAGCAGAACAACATGAGGGAGGTCTGGAGCGGCATGAGGAACATCATTGGCTTCAGACCGACTGGCAGCAGAGGAGTTGAAGGCAGCTTGGTCAGGGCCAACAAACGTAATCTGTTCTTTAACAGATTTGACTCAATGGCTCCTGGGGAGCCCATCCCCCCACTAACTCAGCTGCTGTCTCACCTCTAACACCTCAAACACCTCTAACCCCACTACTCCCCCCTCGTCCTCACTGTCCCCCACCCTCCTGTGAGACACCAACCTCCAGCTCTCAGGTTAACAGCTCTCACCAGCCTGACGACTCCTCCTCTCCCCCTCCTCCACCTGTAACCTCTGTGTGCCTTACTGCTGACCAGGTGAGAAGACTGATGAGGAGACTCCACTCCAACAAGGCTGCAGGCCCTGACGGTGTCCGTCCCGGGGTGCTCAAAGCCTGTGCCCCCCAGCTATGTGGAGTCCTTCACCGTGTCATCTTTCCTCGTTCCTGTGCCAAAGACGCCACGTCCCAGTGACTCCAAGGACTACAGACTTGTGGCACTGACCTCCCACATCATGAAGACCCTGGAGAGACTGGTTCTGGATCAGCTGCAGCCCATGGTCAGGCCTTTTCTGGACCCACTACAGCCCCGACTGGGAGTTGAGGATGCCATCATCTTCCTGCTCAACCACATCTATGCCCACCTGGACAAGCCGGCGAGCACTGTGAGGGTCATGTTTTTTGACTTCTCCAGTGCTTTCAACACCATCCGGCCGGCCCTGCTGGGTGAAAAGCTGACAGCGATGCAGGTGGATGCCTCCCTCGTGTCCTGGATTGTTGACTACCTGACTGGCAGACCACAGTATGTGCGCCAGCAACACTGTGTGTCAGACTGCGTGGTCAGTGTCGTGGAAATTGTATTCCTGGTGAGAGGTTGATAATTGAGTTACAATGAACCGTTGTCTTTGAAGAATTTATTTAACAAAAGAGAATAAACAGAGAAGTACTACACCAGAATCAGCTGGACCAGAGGTTCTGTCTCCTAAGACAGTCACTAACGTCTGGCCCAGAGCAAAGGGCTGCATGATCATTTACACAGTCTGAGCATCTATGTTTTGGGGAACCAAAAATCCTTGACTGGTCCCAGTCAAGGAAGGAGAAGAACAGCTAGTGAGGAAAACAATCAACAACCCCACATCTCTGACCTAAAGCCCACACATGTGGACAGACTGGAAAACAAGAACAATAATAAAGATTTAGAAGATTTAAAACAATATATAAGACATAATAACAGGAGAAAAATAGCACTCTTGCATAAAAGATGATAAGTGTAAGAAGAAAACAATTTTCTGCCCTTACAGTCAGCAACACCGGGGCCCCGCAGGGGACTGTCCTCTCTCCCTTCCTCTTCACCATCTACACCACAGACTTCAACTACCACACAGAGTCCTGCCATCTTCAGAAGTTTTCTGAAGACTCAGCTGTGGTTGAATGTATCAGCAAGGGTGACGAGGCTGAGTACAGGGCTGTGGCGGGAGACTTTGTCACATGGTGTGAACTGAACCATCTGCAGCTCAACATGACAAAGACTAAAGAGCTGGTTGTGGATCTAAGGACAGCCAAAGCACCAGTGACCCCTGTTTCCATCCAGGGGGTCCCTGTGGACATTGTGGAGGATTACAAATACCTGGGAGTGCACATGGACAATAAACTGGACTGGGCCAAGAACACTCAAGCCCTCTACAGGAAGGGCCAAAGCCGTCTCTATTTTCTGAGGAGGCTGAGGTCCTTCAACATCTGCAGGACGATGCTGAGGAAGTTTTATGAGTCTGTGGAGGCCAGTGCTATCCTGTTTGCTGTTGCATGCTGGGGCAGCAGGTTGAGGGTAGTGGACGCCAACAGACTCAACAAACTGATCCACAAGTCCAGTGACGTTGTGGGGGTGAAGCTGGGCTCTCTGTCGGTGGTGTCAGAGAGGAGGATGCTGTCCAAACTACATGTCATCTTGGACAATGTCTCCCACCCACTCCATGACTTGCTGCTCAAACACAGGAGCACTTTCAGTGCAAGACTCATTCCCCCAAAATGCACCACAGAGCGCCACAGGAAGTCATTCCTGCCTGTGGCCATCAAACTTTATAACTCCTCCCTTTAAGTGTCTGACACTTAGTCAGTTATTAAACTAGACCTCATTACCTATTTTCTGCCCAATATTACCTGTTTAATAATTAATGTGCAATATTCTCTGCCGCTATTTATTCACTTGTCCTTTTTGGTTCACCATAATAAATGTATGTAAATAAATGTAAATATTGTACATACCCACACACCTTTATATTTGTCTTGTGATAGCGTGATTACGGATCTACAGCCGCTGATGTTTTATCTTTGTTATTTTCATCATTGAAGTATACTTTAGTCTATATGATGCAATACTCTTATCAGGCACTAAATGTTACAAAGAGCAGACGTCAGACTTGGTGAATCAGGACAGGCTTATGTGTGAAAAAAAAACAACACATGGCGATCACAAAGTATTTGGCTGAGGTATAAGCCTTAAGTATTCCTAAAGTCGCCCCAGCCCCCCATAAGGTTTGGCGGACTGATTGTCAGACAAAGCAAGAGCTTCATTTGGTTAAGCTATAGTCTACCTCCTATATTTTAAGATAGACGTCATCAGTAAAATAACATATTAAGTAGCCTATTTAAAATATTTATTAGATAGCCATACTGCATGTGCATATAATATCCTCTTAACATTTAACAGTAGCTACACAAAGTTTAGCTATTTATTTAAAATAAGCCCACATTGTGGTTGTTTTTATTTTCTCTTCATTTATAATCTAAACTAAATGTGATAGCATGCATGCACTAAATGTGATAACCATGAAGTATGCACAAAAAATGTTTCTGGTACCTAAACAACAACTTAATATTTTAAGAAGACCTCCGCCACACGAGTATATTCGAGAGACTGTTGAAAATGAGTTGGATCGTACAATTAAAGACATTCTCGATCAGAAGACTGAATATCTTCATGAAAAAAAAAGATATATCAAATGGACTGAGCATGGGGAGTTTGTGTTTAACGGTAATGTTATTAAAGGGTCACATGTGTATGATTTGATAAGAAGAGTGACACAACGTATCCGACAGCCAGAGACCTACAAGTTGGGATGAATATCTGCAATCGTTGGCTATAATAAACATACCTTTATCAGTTGTACCAAATCAACAGGTCAAAAGAAAAATTTACGAGTTTAAGAGAAAGACTTCTGGAGAATCTTCTTCGCTTATTACTGGACCATCTACACCTCTTGTTACCAGAGGGCATTGATTAGCAAACTATGAAACAAGTCCATTTGTATCTCCTAAAATGCGATTGAGTGATTAGATAACTTTTTTAACAATCGTTATTGGTTTTAAATAAATACATAGAGATATAACTTTATCATTTCAGAGTGTTTTTATTTCATCAGAATAACAAAAAACATTGTTGTACATGTTTCAATCTATTAATCATTTTGATAATGATTCACACAAGCTTCTAATATTAATTCACACAATTAAAAGAATCTGATACTTGGACACACTGGTTACATTCTGCATAATTATTTTGTCCACATGCAACCGAGGGTCGTATTTTTTTCACAAATTTGCACACCATAAAATCATTGCATGACCGTTTATTACTATATTTAGTCATTACATTGTCATAAGATAACCCTCTATCCATATGGTAAAGAAAAAACACACAATGCTGACCGCACACTACAGAATACGCATCTTGCACTTGTCTAACAGAATGTTGCGTGGACTTACAATTACTGTTGAGAAAGACAGAAAAGGATTCAGGAAAATGTGAGTA
Organism: Micropterus salmoides; assembly: GCF_014851395.1. NCBI lineage: Eukaryota > Metazoa > Chordata > Actinopteri > Centrarchiformes > Centrarchidae > Micropterus > Micropterus salmoides. Next base: position 26,535,164 of record NW_024040040.1, on the reverse strand, counting down.
TACCAGAGAGTTCCCAAAACTGTCAAAGAATGATCCCACACCCTGCTTGTCAATATACAGTGGGTCTGTGTTTACCACCAACATGGCGGGTCTCTTTTTAATAACTGATTTAGGAAGCTGGTCACTAGCAAATACTCCAAGAAAGACGCCTTACTTCACTACCTTATCAATTACTTTTGACAATTCTATCGTATTCATACTATCGTTTGTTAAAGTTAGAAAAAGTCAATGAGAACCTGTCTTCTTGATGATATCTCAATTATAGAATCATATGTGGCGTAAATGACCGCATTTATTGTGCGTTGAAGCGGATTTCTAAAACGAGCCTCTAATCTAACACTGCCGTTTTTAATGAGCGACATATGATCTCCGCATCCTTCATCAGGGCTCAGGTTAAAACAGAACAGACTATATCCATTACAAAATTCGTTGCGGGTTATGGCCATAGCGTTGTTTTTAAGATACTTTCCAGTTGCCGAGTACAATTGGTGATACTCCCTGATGGCATTCCCTCTGGCAAAGTTGGGTTGAAAGGATTTTTGAAGGATATTGCTGGCTGTCAACGTATAAACATAAAAACTCAAATCCTACTACAATAAATTTAGGTATTTGTCCCAAGAATATATTTTCTTTTTATCATTAACTTGTCTTGAAAAAATAAGTCAGAATGTAAAGGGGATATTATCTCCACTACGCGGCCACCTTGTATGTACTCCATTCTTTTAACTAGTCCCTCATTGCGTCCTCCATCCGTTGCGTCGTCCATTTGACCTGCTGTATCCATGCAAAATAGTCCGGATCCAAACTGTGTCTGCAGAGCGTCCTTTCCATAGTTCAAAAGGCACTCTATTATACCTCTGTAAGAATATGTGTTTGATTGCGTTACGAGTCGGTCCCCAAACGATATGTCAACCTGTGAAAATATTGTTGCTGTATTCTGTTAAATCACCACCCGCTTGGGCTGTATAATATGCAACGTACTTGTCCGCATTGTGAGCGTATGGCTGGTACATGTTTGGTCCTTGTCTAATACTGGTATTTTACAGGCCGAAAGTATAGCTTTATTATCACTTTGCCGTATGTAAAAGGGATATGTTGATTCTGATCTGACTTGAGAGAAATCTCGAAACTATCAATGTGGGTTTTGCAGAGCCTCAGATAGTGTGGTCTGTCATATGTATTTGCGATCAAATGGCGTTTTGACCCCAATATATGTACTATTCTTAAAAGAGGGACATAACTATCCCCTACTGTTTGATAATCAACAACATCGGTATAAACAAATATATTATACATCCCTACATTAAAATCGGCAGGATGTGGTGCCAAATATGGCATCTGTGTCAACACTGTTAGTTCGTGGCTGAGATATAAATGTTGCAATTCCCTCGTGAGTTTTAAAAGCCGCTCCGGGGATAAATCCCAACATTTGTGCAAGTTTTCCATGAAACGTTAATTCTACATCTCTCGTTGGTAAAATGCTTACTCTGTTGGCAATGTTGTTGTAATCAAGCTCAATGTGACCCATGTCGTTTTCAGATAAACAACTGTTTAGTTCAGTTATTATCTGTGACATTGTTGTATAGAATCCCTGTGTCGCTGATAGAACTACCCTCTTGTTGGATTTTTTATCAAACACAACAAATTTTGAGTTTTCTGATGAAAAAGATTTCCATGTTTTTGGATATTGTATTTCTATCAAACTCACCTCATATGCTGATTTAAAGTGTAAAGGCTTGGATAGTTTTGTTTTAAAGTTTGCTATTGTATTGCTCAGGTAAAATAATGCAGAGTTGCTGGACAGGGTGACAAAAAATCCTCTATCCATTTATACGTGTGTTTGTAAGCTGCTAAGGTAGCTGAATGACCTGTTTTTCCGAAATCCACGAGTTAAATTTATCTGCCCATCCGACCCATTTTACTAACACCATGTCCAGGCCTTGTCTTTTCTTTCTAGATAAAATATTTTCTATTTTAAACGTTTTGTTTTTATCTATAATAACGTTTTGCATCTCTGGCTCACAAAATGTTCCCTGTAATATTTTGCCGTCATAGTCTTTTAGCCTGTAAACAGGAGGGTCCCTTGACAGGCATTCCTTTACAATAAAATATTCATCAGTATAATTTTGCTCATAACCTCTTTTAAAAGGGCCGCGTAGTTTCGAAATTCTTACAGTATCGCCCACCTTATATTTAAAACGAATTACTCTTTTATCTTTTGTTTTATACAAGTTGTTAAATACGATATCTTCAGTGTCTTTTGCTAAATCAGTTTCATTTTAATACTATGATGATAACTATGATTGTAGGAGATGACTAAATCCTGCAATATATCTACGTATCGTATAGAATTATTGGCTGTTAAATAACGCCACATTTTAGATTTCAGAGTCCTGTTAAAACGCTCTACTACAGATGCTTTAGTCTCATTTGATGTGGTAAAGTGTACGATACTATTAATTTTCATTAACGAATTGAAATCTTTGTTAAAGAACTCTTTTCCCTCGTCCGTTTGAATTTTATGCAGTATTCTACCTTCAGCTAAGATATCTTTAAAGGATGCTGCAACGCTCTTATTTTTTAAACAACGCACCCATGTGTTTTGAAAACATGTCTATACATGTTAATAAATAGTGTACCCCGTCATTTTCAGCAGAATAAGCGGACATGTCAACTAAATCTAGCTGGAATTGCCAATCTACTGATTTCACTAAAACCTTGTTTCTCTTAAAATGCACTGGAGCCGTCTTGTGTAGAGTATAGGCATCTTGCTTCATGAGCCAGTTTTCTATGTCTGAATCGATGTGCACCGAACTCCAGTAGTGTCAAATATGGCCTTTTTAAGTTTTTGCATGCCTCCGTAACCCCCTGCGTTTTCTGTATATAGTCATAGTATATATTTCTCATCATCTCCTCCATGATCTTTGTTACAAAGACTGACACTGTTCAACGTCTGTGTTGAAGTATTTTATTTCCAACGACCTACGCAACATATTCGTCAGCAATGATTACAAGTATACACTTTCAGAAAAACAGTACAATCAGCAACATCGACATGTTGTTTTCTGGTTAGCATTAAAACACACAAATCAATGCTAAAAGTACAAAAACAAAACACATGACTCATATGAAATTCATTATCGTTCACAGGAAAAACATTTGCTATATCGAGTAGAGTAGATTTCACATCTGCATATTTATCCGCTGTCATTTGCACCATGGTACGCGTTCCCGAGGTCATTCGTCTGACACATTATGTCTGTCTGTCTAGAACAACATAGTATCCTGTCTGTGTCACATATTGCATTGTTAACAGCTTCACACAACAGTGCTCTCATCTTACACATGATGTATCTCTTTTTGACACAGTTTAGTAGACTAGACACATTCCCAATTGTTTTTAGTGTTTTTCCCCCTTCCAGACGTCCAGAGATTTCTTAACTACTGTGCTCACACTGTCCTCCACTCTAACTACCCGTTTCAGCGAAGCAATGAGAAAAGGGTTCCTCAGCCAAATCTGTAGAGCACCTGCAGCAATGTCTAGAATACTGCACTCACACGTTGGCACCAACCCAAGACCAGGTAGTACGTACTTTTGAGCATCAGCGAAATTTTTGTTAAAAAGCTTCTGTGTAATTTCCCCCTTATGTCTTTTGATATAAAAGAAGGGTAGCGGAGGTTGTTTTCTACTCCACTCATCTGTATAAGTGCAGTAAACACGTTTGTTTAGCTTTTTGCAGCAGTATGTCGTGTAAATAATAAGCTACAGTTACCTGTATAATACTGCTAGCAGTAGTGTTAGGAGATGTGTCCTTGTCGCAACAGTCCAGAGTGTCCAAACATGCACCCTTAAACGGCTTGTCCCAGCTCTTGTCCTCTTCTGATTTTTCTTCAGGAATGAGAAATGTTAAGTTTCTTTTCCCCAGTGCTTTGCCGTAGTCATCTACCCATGAGTTATCGACGACGTGTCCTGGAGTAATGGACAATATTTAGGGCTGCTTGATAGACCCTCACCTGCTGCACATGTCCTCGTACCTGTACAAAACATTTTAATTAGAACAATACCGTCATGGGTGTCTTCAGGATTGTCAGTGGTATTGTTTGTTGTTCATCTTGCTTGCTTGCTGTTGATCCCTACATAACTAACATAAGGTTTATACCATCTGAATAATTTATCAATGTGCAAGAAGACTTCAAGGGTTCTATCCCATTCACCCACTGGACCACAAAGCCGGTGCTGAACCACGTCTCCCACTCTTTAGATGTGATGGGGTAGCCTTTTTGTTGCTCTGGGGTCCCCATCTTTGCATTTTGAATGATAGAATCGTCCTTGCATGATCTAAAAAAGATGTAAGAGTAGGAGCACGGTAGAGCTCTCCAGGCACAGACCTGCACCATTGCGTGATGTAGACACCTTTTGAAGCAGTCAAATCATTACAGACTTTGTTTCTTAAGTAATTCCAGTCTTTGGCTGAAAAACTAATGTGCGGTGTGCTTTCACGAAGAAATATTTCATCAAGCTCTCTTGTATAAAGATGAACTGTTCCATGCTCAAACAAGAGTCCTGACATTCTAAAATCTTCCACTGCCCATTCAATCTTGTTCAACCACACTACGATCCTTTTTCAATAAATAATTTTTTTTATTAATTATTTTTATCACGTGCACACCTCTTATGCGCGCCATGCACGTTCTCGGGAGCGCGCATTGCTGCCCTTATATACTACTCATGTACAAAAAGTTCAAGACAATTCAATTTCAGCAGTGGTTGGGTGTGTGTGTGAGGCGGGCACTTCACCTCACTCTAACAGGGACACTTGCTACTGAACATAGACTGTTCAGCTGCTCCCTATCAAAAGAAAAATGTTTCTGCTGATACCTGTTCAGAAAAAAACACAAGAGAACAGATGTTAACCTGTTGCTCAGAAGGTGCCTGTTATGATGTTCTGATCGTGGCTCTGGACTCTATCTTGTTTTAACAAGCTAGATGAAAGGTAATGCCCTGGCAGTGGCAAATAGCTTTGGTATTATATTTGATTTGATTACATTAATGTTTAAGTTGAGATTTACAAGAAATATTTTATTGCTACTGTGTACAGGGAATACTGCTGGTAAAAAGCACTTCATTTCTTTAAAGTGTTTGCAAACCACGTTATTGCACTTTTTTAAAAGTGCGCAATACACTACTTTAGATTTCATTATTCAATTTTGCGCATGACATCCTGCGAGTAATCATGATTAAAAATTTTAATTGTTGCCCAGCACTATTTAAATGTTTTAGAGATTTAGAGATATGCTTTACAATGGGCCTATCCGTCATATGGCAGGATCTGGACCATCAATGACAAAAAATTTTGTTTTGTAGGTATTCTTGATTATATTTTAGAGTGTGTCATTTCCCGGAAAACGATTTTGTTGATGAATTATCTTTCACTGTGGGGGCCTTTATTAATCTAGTGACCAATGAAAAGCTTTCGTAATTTTTATGACTCTGCTGAAAAATAGGGTTTATGGGACTGGGCCCCACTGAGTACTGTACAAAAGCACAACTTTATTCCCTGATTTTGCTGAAACTGGATCATAGTTGAATATTTTCTGGTTTTCTCTCTGATGTTCCCGACTGCTCTGCCTCAACTCTGTGGAGTTCCCTGATGGACACATAGCTTTACTTGTTGCTGTAGAAAGTCAACTTACTGCTGCTAACTAACTGCCATCATCCAATTAGCTCAGTTAGCCTCCGGCTACTGGTTAAATTAGCTCACACGGCCCATACTGAGAGCACAGAGCACCGGAGTGTGTTTAGGTTTACACCTTTACTCAATCACTGTAGGTTTTCAGGCCAGGGACGGGGACACCCAGCAGGGAGTGATTGCGGGGAGCTTCAAATAATGAGGTTAAAGTATTTAAAAGAAATCCCTCTGAGAAAAAAAAGTCAGATTTCCTCCTGTTCTGAACGCTCTGTTTTGAACTGCTTTTTCTACCAACGGCTCCGCTCAGCGACATCAACAGCCTGGTAACATGCTTCAGGTCTTGGCCAATCAGAAGACAGTGGGCTTTGAGGGGGGTTTGTTAAATAGACAGGAGCATCTACAGCTTGTTTCAGACAGGCTGAAATTAAGGCCTACATGAAGGGCCAGTATAAAACAGAAAATTGTGTTTCTGAACTTTGAATCATGCAAAGCTGCTATACAGGAGTGACAGAACTACAATATAGGACTGGAAAAGCAATAAAATACAATCTGCGTCCACACCAGCGTTTTAGCTGTGTATCAGAGTTGATCTCCATCTATATTAAAACGACTAAAAATGCACATCTAGTGGCCGTTCACATGCACTGGGCATGCACATGCCGGTGTAAACATGAAGCAGATGGTCTATTCCATAGTTATAGAAGATCTGGCGAAAGAATAAAGTACTACAGGCGAATAACCACACCAGATTTTTTTTTGAATGGACCAATAACGAGCTGGGACTGTTACTGAATGTAAGACTGGGAGTCATCACAAAGGAAATACGGCGACATACACAGTACAAGTGTAGGCCATAAGTGTTATTTGCACAGCACAAAAAAAATAAATAAATAAAAATTCCATGTCAAAAACTCTGTCAGTAGTAGTAATGTTTCTGCTTTGCATGACTTATAAGACTCAATCAGAGAGCCAAATGTGAGTCATCGTTTCTAAAGCCCTCCGTTTTTGCTCATCTGCACTAAAACATTACCCACAGTTTTAAAACAAAAAATGGGGTGGCCAGCCTTTTCAAACTTCTCAGTTTTAGGTCTTTGTTTTTGCCAATTTAGTCTGGACGGGAGGTGCAAACGTAGCAAAAGGTCTCCGTTTTAAAACAAAAATCCACTAGTGTGGATGGGACCATAGAGACATAGATGCTCTCACCGCCTTCTTCTTTAGCCTGGAGAAGTCTGTTTATCAGACCAAACAAATGGTCTGTCTCTGCCTCTGTGGTGGTACGGCGACAACTGACCTGGTTGAGATGACACAACATACCAAAGAGTTTCACAGCACCCTCTTCAGGATGGAGGACTGTTACAGAGTGTGTGGATGAGTCAGCTGGGCTGCAATGACAGAGATGTTCTGGATGCCAACACCTCTTTCTGTCAAACTGATATGGAGATGCTGTATTGAGATGATGTAGTGTACACCCTCAGCGTAGACAGGCAGCGCTGCTGAAGCTGAAGCTATCAGGGCAACTAGCCGTGAGGTTGCAAATTGCAACCAACTGTCTAGTCTACCGCTCCCCCCTCCCCTTTCAAAGATCGTAGGCTGCTACGGTGGCAGACACAGGATGTGTCATCTGAGACAGCAGAGAATAGTCACTCAAGAAATGAGGATTCTTTAGGTACTCATTTTTGTTGCCAGCAGTTTAGACATTAATGGCTGTGTGATGTGTTATTTTGAGGGGACAGCAAATTTACACTGTTATACAAGCAGTACGTTCACTAATTTACATTGTAGCAAAGTTTCATTTCTTCTGTGTTGTCACATGAAAATATATAATCAAAGCACTTTTGTGAGATACTGTATATTGAGAAATTATATTTACTTAATTATTCAGTAACACCATATGTTATTGCGACTTGGCTACTAACAGATAACATGGAAAATGGAAGCCAAGAGTGTGAAACATTGTCACTGTTTCTGCACCACAGTCCATTATAAACCACACATTAGATAAAGTTTATACAAACATTGACAAGTTACATCTCTTGGTGATTATGGACCTTCGCCAAAATGCCCGCCAGCAATAATATCTGGCACACAGCCAGATTATGGTGCTTTAATAGTGGCAAAAAATAAAAATAAATAAACACTTTGACTCATCACATAAATCAAAGAGAGGCGTAGCAATCTTAAAGGTCCCATATTTTACAAAATGCACTTTTTGATTTCCCATTGTGATTACAGCAGATTAAGATATATCCCTAACTAACAAAGTAAAATACATAGGCTATGTTAATATTATTGAATAAGTGAACACCATAAAACAAAGTCCATTCACAGAGGAGCATCCTGCAGGTCGTTATTGATATCGTGGTTTTATCTCACTGCCAAAGATTAATGTCACACTCTTTATTGTGTGTCCTGCTCTTTGTTTCAGCTGCTGCAGAAATGTTTCTCTTCATCTTAAAGACATGCTGCTTTTTCGAGGACTTTTCATTTTGTCACACATAAATCTGTGAACTGCAACTGTCATCATAGACACTCCAACACACACTGTTTTATGAGCATGCTGTCTTTCTCCATTATACTAAACTGTTTTTCATGAGAGGTGTAATGTTGCTTGACCATTGTTCAGTAAAAGCCTTAAACAGCTGTGCAGCCTCCGGTAACGTTACTGCAGTTATATAATAGTCACCCATCGGCACCATGGTCGGCTCTTGCGGAGCTTCTCAACTACGAAAATGTTTGAACACAGTTTGTCAATTTTTGTAAAACTGACGATATTCGAAATCTACACAGCTCATGTCTCAGAAGTGTATTTAAAGTTCTGTTCTTGGCCTCTAAAGAACAAAATGCTTTGCATTAGGATCTATACTGAACGTGAGCTGAGATTAACGTCATCACCTTTTGTGCTCGGTGTCTTCTGGGACAAACCATATTTGGAAGTTCAACTTCTGTCAACTTCCTTCAGGTCTGCGGACTGCAGCTGGATTTACTTGGACTTGTGTGCCCAGCTGTCTAACCCGATGGACTCCACATGCTGCACCAAAGTGCCTGTGTGAGCCTTACTCATTATACCCATAAATTGACCTACTAAAATATGACGGTTGTTATTGCACAAGAACACACATCAGATCACCAAAGCAAAATCAAAACAATTAAAATAATACATTAGAATGGGGGGTGCCTAACAGAGTCCATTGACAAGGCCAACATTACTGTGGGTCCCACACCAGCCCAACATCAGTGTTGATGATGCTCTTGTCTACATGCTCCAGAGGGTCTATACACATTTTGAAAACTCTGATGCAACTGTAAAAAATATGTTTTTCAACTTATCAAGTGCATTCAATACCATCCAGCCGGAGTTGCTGGGTGAAAAAATGAGGAGAATGCAGGTGAAGTCAGGGCTTGTTTCCTGGGTGACTATTTAGCTGCCAGACCTTAGTACATGGGGCTCCAAAACTGTGTGTTGTATGCAATACAGGTGCTCTACAGGGAACAGTTGTCACCTTTCCTGTTTAGTCTGTACACATCTGACTTTAAATGTAACTCTGACACCTGTTTTCATCAGAAATATTCAGATGATTCAGCCCTTTGTGGGCTGAATCAGTGGAGGATGTGAAAGTGAATGTAGGGGCACGGTTAGTGACTTTGTGGACTGGTGTAACAATAACCACCTAAGGCTCAATATCTCACCAAAGAAATGGTCATTGATTTTAGGAGAAAGAGGCCCAAACCACACCCGGAATAGATGTGAAGCTTGTATCCAACCTAGGAGTACACCTAGACAATAAAATTAACTGGTCCAGCCACATGGAGGCGCTATATAAAAAGGTTTAGAGCAGGCTACATTTTTTAAGAAGGCTGTGATCTTTTAACATCTGCCAACATTTGCTGTGCACCTTCTATAGGACTGCTGTGGCCAGTGCTCTTTCCTTTGGTGTGGTGTGCTGGGGGGCGGGCGCTCACACATCTAACAGGAACAGACTAAATAAAAATAAGCATCTCAGATTGTAAGAGAAATTACACATTTGAATTAGTTCAGTTTAAAACACCACAGGCTCTTTGGAGATCTCTGACACTGAATAATACTTTGAAAGACAACAACGTTTTAGAATAAAAAGGTTTCCATTAGAAGCTCTTATCACTTGGGCATTATGAAGGTTAATCCAAAATGAAGAGTCTCTGAATAATAGTCCACTGAATTCCATTTACATGTGCAGCCTCTGAAACACCATTGTCCCCAGCATCTTTAACATCCCTCTCTGGCTGTAGGATGTTGTGCTGCTCACACAAGTTGTGCAGAATCCTCCTTGCTATCTCTGCAGTTAACAGACTTCTCAAAGCAGCACATGAAAGTGATGTTTCCATTGAGATGTGGATGTCAACTAAAAATAAAAAGGCAGCATCAGCACTCTGGTGGGTTTTGATGGTAACGACAATATTCAGCCAAGTGGCCAGGTTGAACTCAAAATCCCTGTGTCCTGCTGGAGAGTGGCCTCAGGCTGTTGATAGAGAGGAATCTCGTCCCAGCTGAATGTCACTTATTGGTGGAGGAGGGTGGCAGTCCCTTCAGGCTGTGGATCCTCATGTGTCCACAAACAGCCAGGTCAGTAATTAAATTATAACATGAGTTAACACAATATAGGCCATTTGGTTTGGTTGTTGTTTAGCAAGGATAATGTGGCACACAGCTTCTAATATTACTGGATACGTAATACAATAAATGACTATTTGGAACAACAGTAATTGCACTGGACCAGATTCAGAAGATCCAGTACCAGACTTGAACAGGAGGTAGAAATGGCTATTTGCAATATTTAATGACCACACCAGAGACAAAGAACTGTTGACTGGGACATATTACCTGGAACCTGGAATCTTAACTATCAATTTTCAAAGAAAACATCTGGTTCAATATTTGTCAGAATCAGAATCAGAAGGAGCTTTATGGCCAAGTGGTGTTTTACACATATGAGGAATTTACTGTGGTGATAAGGTGCTACACGTAGACAAACATACAATTGACATAAATAAATGTAGAAATATATAAATATGGAATGGAAGAACAACGTTGCAGATATATACATGTGCATTATTCTGGGTCTGTGCCATGCAGAAGTAACGTAACTGAGGAGAATATTGTGTACATATATGTAAATATAAATATATAAACTGACAACATAAAAATATACAACAACAAAGATCAACAATCAACAACAAATATGTGCAACATGCCAGGTCTGTGCATGACACGAGATGAAACAGTATTTACATGTGCAGAGACATTTGTATAATTTGCAAGGGGGGAGTGTCAGTGGGGGACCCGGGCCTTGTTAATGAGGCTAGTTGCAGACAGATAGAAACTGTATTTGTGGTGAGAGGTTTTGTTACTGATGGACCGCAGCCTCCTGCCAGAGGGGAGAGTCTGAAACAGTTTGTGTCCGGGGTGGGAGGGGTCAGCTGCAATCTTTCCTGCTCGCCTCAGAGTCCTGCGAATGATGCGTACCAGATGGTGATGGAGGAGGTGAGGATGGACTCAATGATGGCAGTGTAGAAGTGCACCATCATTGTCTTTGGCAGGCTGAATGGACAGGAAGTACATCCTCTGCTGGGCCTTTTTGATGATGTAGGTGATGTTTACCTCCTACTTGAGGTCCTGGGAGATGATGGTGCCCAGAAGCGGAAGGAGTCCACAGTGGTGACTGGGGAGTCACACAAGATGATGGGGGAGGGTGGGGCTGGGCTCTTTCTAAAATCCACGACCATCTCTACTGTCTTCTGAGTGTTGAGCTCCAGACTGTTCTGGCCACACCATGTCACCAGATGGTCGATCTCCCACCTGTAGGCGGAATCATCCCCACCTGAGATGAGCCCAATGAGAGTGGTGTCGCCGCAAACTTCAGGAGCTTGACAGACTGGTGACTGGAGGTGCAGCTGTTGGTGTACAGGGAGAAAAGAAGGGGGGAAAGAACGCAGCCTTGAGGGGATCCGGTGCTGATGGTCCTGGAGTCAGAGACATGTTTTCCCAGCTTCACGTGCTGCTTCCTGTCCGTCAGGAAGTCTGTGATCCACCAGCAGGTGGAGTCAGGCACGCTCAGCTGGGAGAGCTTGTCCTGCAGCAGGGCCGGGATGATGGTGTTAAAAGCAGAGCTGAAATCCACAAACAGGATCCTGGCGTAGGTTCCTGCGGACTCCAGATGCTGGAGGATGAAGTGAAGGGGCATGTTTACTGCATCATCTACAGACCTGTTGGCTCTGTAGGCGAACTGCAGGGGGTCCAGGAGAGTGTCTTTAATGGATTTTAGGTGGGACAAAACAAAGCGTTCAAAGGACTTCATAACCACAGAGGTCAGGGCGACGGGTCTGAAGTCGTTTAGTCCTGTGGTCCTTGGTTTCTTGGGAACAGGGATGATGGAGGAAGTTTTGAAGCAGGCTGGCTGTGAGGTGTTAAAAATGTCTGTGAACACCGGAGACAGCTGATCAGCACAGTGCTTCAGGGTGGATGGGGAGACAGAGTCCGGCCCAGCTGCTTTGCAGGGTTTCTGCCTCCTGAAAAGACCATTGACTTCCCTCTCTGTGATGGAGAGAGGAGGGGAAGGGGTGGAGCTGGCCAGCTCTGGGGAGGGGGGGAAAGAAGTGGTGGACTGAGGCTGAAGCTGATCGGAGGAGTCACGGGGGATGGTGTCCGATTGACTCTCAAAGCGGCAGTAGAACTGGTTCAGCTCATTTGCCAGGCGAGAATTGTTTATGGAGTGGGAGACTCTGGGTTTATAGTTTGTGATCTGTCTGAACCCCTTCCAGACAGAAGTGGTGTCGTTTGCAGAGAACTGGTTCTTTAGTCTCTCTGAGTACAGTCGTTTAGCTTCTCGCACCTCCTTGCTAAACCTGTACTTTAATGCCCTGCACCCGGACCTGTCACCACTCCTAAATACCTCCTCCTTTTCCAACCTTAGCTGTCTGAGTTTAGCTGTGAACCAGGGTTTGTCATTGTTATAACTCACCCTGGTGCGTGTTGGTATACATGTGTCGTCACAGAAGCTGATGTCTCACTACAGGTTTACAGAGCTTTAGTTTTTGCCTGGAATCACGTGATCAGAGTGTCCCAGTGGAGCGCGTGTGACGGCGTGATAGGCACTGCTAACTGTGGTTTAGCAGTGATCCAAAGTGTTCCCCTCTCCGGTTGGACACTTTATAAACTGTCTGTATTTGGGGAGTTCTTGGCTGAGATTTCCCCTGTTAAAGTCATCGAGAACAATAACAAGGGAGTCCGGGTTTGTCTGCTCCACACACAGTATCTGGTCGGCACGTTTGCGTGCGGCGAGATGTAAACACCGACCGAGTGTAAGTCCCATGCCGAGTGAATAAAGAAAACTCACGGGGGGAGTAAAAAGGTTTGCAGTTAATGATAAGAAATTCAAGATTAGGAGAACAGTGCTGCTGAATCACTGTCAAGTCGGTACACCAGCCATTGCTAATATAAAAACAGACACGTCCACCTTTTGTTTTGCCGGGGGGTTCTGTGTCGCGATCCGCTCTGTACAGTTGGAAGCCAGCCAGCTGCAGCGCGGCACAGAACAGAAGATGAATAAAAGTCTGCAGTTCGTCCAGTTTGTTGCACAGTGAGCGCACGTTGGAGAGAAATATTGCCGGTAGCAGTGTGCGGAGTCCCTGCCGGCGAAGATGCACAAGGGACCCAGCTCTTTTTCATCTCCTGCGACAGCAAGAGAACCCTTCACCAAAATCTCCAATAATTCCACTGATGACGCGAGAAAAGTGGGAATTAAATCCGTGGGAGTTGTTCCCCTGATGTTCATGAGCTCCTCCCTGGTGAAAGAGCTTCGGGAATCACAGCCAAAAACTGAATTAACACACAAAAACAAAACAAAACAAAACAAAGACTAACCTAACACCGAGGCAGCTATACTCAGCGCCATCTGTCCTATCCCTTATTAAACTGCAATGCAGAACGTTTGCCTCCACCATCTGGCAGTGAGAATAACTGACACTGATTTAAAAACACCTGGTGGTGATAGGTTAATTAGCATTGTGTGAACTCGTTTGGCAAAAGCTTGAATGTAACAAGCATTCTCTTATACTGGTGCAGAGCCCGTTCACAGGGGCCGATGTGACATCTTCCTGCGCTTTTTGTTCAAAATGTGTGTCTCATATTGGTTTTTACCCACAGCAGTGGTCAGCAAGAGGCCGCACGCGGACCAAATAAATAAATACATAAATACTTTGATAGTGGTGCTGAAATAGATTGCTACAGCAGCAGTTACTCACATTATCACTTCCTCTTAAGTGATTGTGCTCACACAAACCCTGAGAAAGTTTTTTGCAGCAATGCTTTATTTCAACTTGAATTGAGAGCTTTTACTTTGAAAAGTTCTGAACAACATTCAAAAGACTCTGTGGTGTGTTTGACACACCTCTTTAAAAAGCCTCAGGAAACGAGATTGGATTCCTCTACCTTTCCTCTACCTGGAGATTTTCACTTTCATTATATACAATAAGAAGCTACTCTCTTCTTCTCTGTTTATCTTAATAGATAAATGTTTTCAAAAAAGGAGCTTTACACACAACCTTATCAGAGCTAATGATAATGTTAGTACATTTTAGCACACCAATTTTGATTTTCCAAAAACAAAAATGTGGCTAGTGAAAATGCTGTGTGGCTAGTAGCTTTGGAAAACCACTAGCCACATTGGCTAGTGAGCAAAAAAGTTAATGTCAAGTCCTGGTGATGATGATAACTGTTTCAACAATTCACTTCCACATTGGAGGCTGTAAGTCCCATGTCGGCGAGCAAACCCTGCTCTTGTTGTTGCAGAGCTGAGCAGCAAAAGCCCTGTGCTTCCTGCTGTCGCTGCTGCAGAGCTCCGCTTAGCGTTGTTCTCTACTGTATTAATTCTGAACGTGTTGCGTGTTCAAATTGTACCAAATATGACACACCGGCCACTTTTGAAGTCGACTAGATGAACGGTTCCTGACATAACAGAAATACATACACACGCACACACACACACACACACAGATTTCCCTCTTTATTAGAAAGATGTAACTATTTAGCTTTAAATAACTACTATCATAGATCTATCCAACCTTACAGTAGTTCACTGGTGATCACCATTAATACAATGACTTTGTGTAAGGCACAATAATACATCACAATCAGAAATGTAAATACTCAGTCCATCCAAATACACCAGTGATGGTTATGACTTTGTGCTTCCACAGAAATTTAGTGTAAGAAGATTACAAGGAAATCGTCTCTTCCAAGTCAAATCCAATGTGGCAGTACATCAGAGTCTAGAAATTGGGGTGTGTGTGAGTGGGGCTGGGAGTTGAGCATACAGTGGGTACGGAAAGTATTCAGACCCCTTTAAATTTTTCACTCTTTGTTTCATTGCAGCCATTTTCCAAAAATCAAAAAAGTTCATTTTATTTCTCAGTAATGTACACTCAGCACCCCATCTTGACAGAAAAAAAACAGAAATGTAGAAATTTTAGCAAATTTATTAAAAAAGATAAACTGAAATATTAAGTATTCAGACCCTTTGCTCAGTATTTAGTAGAAGCACCCTTTTGATCTAATACAGCCATGAGTCGTTTTGGGAAAGATGCAACAAGTTTTTCACATCTGGATTTGAGTATCCTCTGCCATTCCTCCTTGCAGATCCTCTCCAGTTCTGTCTGGTTGGATGGTAAACGCTGGTGGACAGCCATTTTCAGGTCTCTCCAGAGATGCTCAATTGGGTTTAAGTCAGGGCTCTGGCTGGGCCATTCAAGAACAGCCACGGAGTTGTTGTGAAGCCACTTCTTCGTTATTTTAGTGGTGTGCTTAGGGTCATTGTCTTGTTGGAAGGTAAACCTTCGGCCCAGTCTGAGGTCCAGAGCACTCTGGAAAAGGTTTTCGTCCAGGATATCCCTGTACTTGGCCGCATTCATCTTTCCCTCGATTGCAACCAGTCGTCCTGTCCCTGCAGCTGAAAAACACCCCCACAGCATGATGCTGCCACCACCATGCTTCACTGTTGAGACTGTATTGGACAGGTGATGAGCAGTGCCTGGTTTTCTCCACACATACCGCTTAGAATTAAGGCCAAAAAGTTCTATCTTGGTCTCATCAGACCAGAGGATCTTATTTATCACCATCTTGGAGTCCTTCAGGTGTTTTTTAGCAAACTCCATGCGGGCTTTCATGTGTCTTGCACTGAGGAGACGCTTCCGTCAGGCCACTCTGCCATAAAGCCGCGACTGGTGGATTGCTGCAGTGATGGTTGACTTACTACAACTTTCTCCCATCTCCCGACTGCATCTCTGGAGCTCAGCCACAGTGACCTTTGGGTTCTTCTTTACCTCTCTCACCAAGGATCTTCTCCCCCGATAGCTCAGTTTGGCCGGACGGCCAGTTCTAGGAAGGGTTCTGGTCGTCCCAAACGTCTTCCATTTGAGGATTATGGAGGCCACTGTGCTCTTAGGAACCTTAAGTGCAGCAGAAATTTTTTTGTAACCTTGGCCAGATCTGTGCCTTGCCACAATTCTGTCTCTGAGCTCTTCAGGCAGTTCCTTTGACCTCATGATTCTCATTTGCTCTGACGTGCACTGTGAGCTGTAAGGTCTTATATAGACAGGTGTGTGGCTTTCCTAATCAAGTCCAATCAGTATAATCAAACACAGCTGGACTCAAATGAAGGTGTAGAACCA
The DNA here is from genome assembly GCF_014851395.1 of Micropterus salmoides. Classification (NCBI taxonomy): domain Eukaryota; kingdom Metazoa; phylum Chordata; class Actinopteri; order Centrarchiformes; family Centrarchidae; genus Micropterus; species Micropterus salmoides. The sequence goes on along the minus strand of NW_024040040.1, from coordinate 26,518,773 downwards.
TCTCAAGGATGATCAGAAGAAATAGACAGCACCTGAGTTAAATATGAGTGTCACGGCAAAGGGTCTGAATACTTATGACCATGTGATATTTCAGTTTTTCTTTTTTAATAAATTTGCAAAAATTTCTACATTTCTGTTTATTTCTGTCAAGATGGGGTGCTGAGTGTACATTACTGAGAAATAAAATGAACTTTTTTGATTTTTGGAAAATGGCTGCAATGAAACAAAGAGTGAAAAATTTAAAGGGGTCTGAATACTTTCCGTACCCACTGTATGTGTGATGCTAGCCTTGGTTTTATCCTAGCATGGCAGGAAGAGGGTAAGGTTTGCATTTCTTGGCTCTGAGATCTTGTCCAGGCATCTGGGGGTCTCGTCCGGGCTGGCTCGCCATCACTTTCAATCAGAGGTGGAAGAAGTACTAAATTTTCGTGCTTAAGTAAAAGTACAGATACCACACAAAAAATGTTGCTCAAGTAAAAGTAAAAGTCATCCAGTATAAACCCACTCAAGTAAAAGTAAAAAAGTACTAAAAAGCACTAAACATCAAAATCTATTGATGTTACACAGCGCAATCTATCTTTTTAAATTCACTCAAGACAGGTTTGAATACAGCATTATCAGTCATAGTGAATCACAATAAGGAAAACTGAGGACCAGTGGATATTTCCTATATGTGGGGAGGATGAGTCTGAGTTATTGGTCTGCTGGTGTGGTAGTATCCCTTTCAGACCGTCTGACAGACACAGAACCTCGTTTTGGGTATGTTAAGATGAGACAAGGAGGCGGAAACCAAAACTAACTGAAACACTTCTCACACATCTCACCAAAAATACACACATTAACTTCAGCGCCTCTGATAAAGTGCAGCTCACAGTCCCAAACAGAGCAAGGCTGGCTTCAGTTTTCAGATGTTTATATTGCAAAACTCTACCAGCTACGTTACCACTCGTTCACAAACTGGCTGCGACTCAAAACAGAGCTGCTGCACAGTCACACCTGACACCACAATGCTCTCACTACAATCCTCCCTCTGTAAGAAGCCTGAATGGAAACCTCTTCTAGAAAAATCCAGTGCTGGTTTGAATGGACCTCTTAACACTAACTCAGACCTCATGAACTCTGATAAGACTTGGAGGGAAGTTTCCCTCCCCGAGAGTTGAACTTTTCACATGTAAAACCCAGAGACATCGCCTGGTGTTGGTAAGGACCGAAAGAGACTCAATCAGACAATGAATCGCTTATTGTGTATTCAAAGAGCCTTAGTGAACCTTTCTAGCCGTAAAGGTGTCACTAAAGACAGTCCACAGGACAGGAAAAGAGGCGATCTGACCCCTTCTCCCTCCAGCAGGTCACCTCCAGCCTCAACCTGACTCTTTTCTCTCCACAGAACGGCTGAGCCATAAACCACCATTTCATTCTCTGATAATCGGTGCGATAAGCCAGGAATGCAGAGAAGAAAGACCATAAAAACCCCTGTTTCTCGAACCAAGCAAGGTTCCAGTATAACTGTGTTTATTCTGTTTAAATAATAACCTTGCTAAGTGAGCAGCAGTGTTAGCCTCTGAGTTTAGTAAGTAATAACCCTGTTGTTATCCTTTAGTGATGTTTGAAGACTAGCAGACCCATAGGAAAGTAATCTTGAACTAGTTTTCTAACCTCTTTCTGTGTTGTCTTAATTCATCCCTGTTACTCCCTAGTAATCACTGTCTGTTCAGTATTAACTAATGCTTTAGTTAAATGTTTCATATACAATTTCTTACTAAATTATCCATGGAAACGCTCGTAGGCATCACCAGCCTCTCAGTTAAAGTGGAATGTCTACTCTTTTCTTGTGTGACCCGAGCGCCACCAAGGGGACAAGAAAGATATAACACGCAAGTGTTTAAAACTCGGCTTACACTGACAGAATTGTTAAGTAGGCCTAACTATCACCATGTAATTGCATAAACGAAATTTTACTGTAATGCTTACATCTAAATTGTCTCATGAGTTAAAACCAGTAACCAGCAAGTATACTGAGGACATGTAATCAAGCTCTGTTACGTTTTATATAACCATTATAACCTTTTTCCATAGTGTTTAGCCTTGTTTTAACTGTCTTTATCCGAATGTTTAGAACTAAGTATTTTTCCAAATGTAGATATTGTGGAGAGAGAGATTAAAGGGCAATACGCGCAACGTATATTTCTTTATCCCAAAAAGTTAACACCTTAGCGACGTTTGGGAGACCATCCCCAAAATTGACGTCACACTACCTAGCGGGATCAATAAAAAGGCCTTGCTGTCTTTTGTTCGCTCTCTTCAAAAAAAAAAACTCTTTTTTGTTTCGTACTTAAATCTCCTTCAAACGAGCTGAGAAAGCTACGACCCTGAATTCCAAATTTCTTAGCGGGAGATTTGATTTTCTTTATTCTGTTTGGAGCTGCCTGTTTAACCTCAGCAACATTAAATAGCCTATATTCCCGAGGCCTTGCGAACCTACGGCGAATGTGTGAGTTTATTTGATTTTGTTGTTGCAACCTCATCCGACCGTTGTGAGCAACTTTGGACCAGAGACTCAGAAGCCTTCATTTATGGCCTTGAATAAATGAAACCACGGCTCTGACGACAGAACCCTGAGTGGGCTCCGCTATAGCGACACCAAACAAACTGAGATCAGAGCAAAAGCCTTGGCTGACGACAGTTGCTGCAAGCGTTTCCCACAAGAGGACTCCGACCCAATCCACCGGTTTCGAACCCAACTCGAAAACGCCACTGGGGTCGGGCCAGAACCGACTTCCCGAGCCAACCGGCAGTCGAGCCTCGCCACGGGACCTGCGGCAACGGTAGGGCAAAACAAGCCACACACTCTGTGACTCGTTGGTGTTCTATGGGCTCCATCCACAGTTAATAACCCTTAGATTAGACAAACTAAATCTGCAACCCAATTTTGGTCATTCGTTCCCTCATACTCACATACAATATAAACAGAAATTCAATCGAACCTTACATAGGCTACACTGTTTTAGTACCTCCTTGTTGTCATATTAACTGTTATCCCTGTAATATCATCACATTTTCCCACTATTGTCCCCTCTTTTGTTAGTTAATAAATTCACCTTGAGCACAGCGATGTATGTGTGTGTGTTATTCAGAATCTAGAGTCCCTATAACATAGAACTTATGCTCAGATCTGAAACTGACTGATTGACCTTACGATTTCAGAATAACTGAACCATTAACAACTAATGAATTACCAGAAATTCGGGTAATTCTCAGGCTATACTCAAGGACCTAAAGCCTTGGGCGGACAAGCAAATCTTTAGGTGGTGCTCCTAATTTCGAGGCATAAATTAAGATTCCCGGAAATATTAATTTTCATAACTGTATTAAAATTTTACGTAGCCGAGGTCTGCTACATCTATATATTAATGTTATCAGCTGCATCAGGCCCATTTAAACTGGCTCTTCCACGTTTCTTACAATACATTTCAAATAAAATACTATTTATAAAATGACTGGGCAGAATATGTGATGCTTATTATTTACTGAGATGTGCATCCATGTTGCTCAGTCTGTCTAGCTAATCAACAATTCAATAGTCAATGTGAATCCACTGCTTCCCATCTTGCATTAGTCCAGAGTTGTAACTAAACTTCACTTCTTGTTTTACTTCTTGTGTTCACATCTTGTTTTAAAATGATGTATGAGGAGTGTCATCACATCCTGTCTGGACTGGTCCCACAGATGTTTCTTGCACAAATGCGTGAGTTTAATTTCGTGCATGCACATATGAACGCATTTCCATGCGCAACGCGGTCATCTTTCTGTGGTACACTTGATAAACACCGTGGCCCGTCGGCGTTTATCAAACGTAATAAATAGTTGTATTTCACTCAACATTGTTCAGTCACAGTCTGGCAAGAAACCAAGACCCAGACAGACAAGAGCTGCGCTGCTCAGCTGGTTAGCAGGACAGATAGACAGAGATTCACTGCAGCACTGCAGCACATAAGGCTAAGTGTGATCTACATCAGACTTGTTTACCTGACTGCTGTTCCCGCACTTCACTCTCATTGAGTTTTTCTCTTCTCGTGCCTAGAAGGATAGTCCCTCTTCATGCTCTCATCAAAGTTATAAACATTCATGTTCACCTTTGACAGGAAAGTGAGGCGGGGCTCTCCAGCTCTGCGCTGGCCTGTCACTGCTGGCTGAAGTAGATTCGCGCCAATGTGGCTTTATCTGTTTTACATTTGTTTTTCTGTGCTGCTCCACTCAGGTGTGCTGCATAGGCAACTAATAACAATGTAACGAGGTCTGGTGCAGAATGTAACGGAGTAAAAAGTCGATATTTTAGCGAAGTGAAATTAAAAAGTTGCGACAACTACAAATACTCAAGTAAAGGACAGATACAGAAAAAAAACTACATTAGTACAGTAAAGAAGTATTTGTACTTCGTTACTTTCCACTACTGCTTTCAATCAACTCAAAAAAACTATTCAGGGGCTCCACTTTCACTCAGCAGGATTCAGGGAGCAGATTGTTTGGGACTTCATTCTTCAATTTTTTCCCCACAAATTAGGTAAGGTATACTTTATTGTCAAATACACATACATGCAGCAAAATTCATTCTCTGCATTTAACCCATCCCTTAAGTGAGAAATGGGCAGCCACTGTGCAGCACCCGGGCACCAACTCCAGATCTGAGCCAATGGCACTGGTCAATGGCATTGACTGGAGAACCTGACACATTCTAGTCAGCAAGATCTTTGTGTGCTGTCTGCCCTTTCCCTTACTGAGGAACTAATAGGATTTCTGTTACAGATTGACATATGCATAGGAAGTATTAGATACTGGTTCATTATCATAATATCTGGTAGTCCTTTATTCAGAGTTAAAGGAACTACTTGTTAGCTATTCAATAATAACCAGCTCCAGATTTGTTTCCTTAGCAGTTTGTGTACTTGTATGCAGCTCAGCCATTCATTTACCAAAGCTGCCAGATGGTCAGTCTTTTCCATCCAGGTGAGTCAGCACAGAGTTTTGACAACATCTGCAGTCCTATAATTATGTCTTTTGTACTCAAACATGTCCTCATCCTTGGGAATATTCAACGATTCTTTCAAAAGGCTTAATTCATTCTAATTCCCACAGAGCAGATGCTGTCATTAAAGCCCATTTGACTATTACAGGTCAGTGGATAGGTGAGCTACAGATTAATGGTTAGTTTTATGTTGGAGCAGATTCATCTAATTTTTCCAATCACACATTTCAGAGTAGTCATTACCCCATAATTGTTTACACTGTGCAGTGTCCACTAAATAGGGTGTAATACATGAAGCAAATTGTGCTGAAATGATAATGAAATGATTAAATAATGTAATATGACTTTATATATATCATTAGGTCCTTTTTAAGCTCTATTTAGCCGGCTTATCCTGAACAATGCTTCTTCTTTTTTACACACAATCACACTTAGCTGCCCGGTAAAACAACAGTGTGATCTGTTGGCCACTGGACAGCTGGAACAATAAGGGATTAAGAGCCATTTCAGCAATAAGATGAGAAGAACAAACTTCTGTTCTGTACCTTTCTTTAATCTTTGTTTTTTTGTGTGAAATATTGGATCTTCAAACTGTTTTTCAAATAATTTATTTAGTTATTTAAAACCTTGTGAGGAATTTAGACAGGAAATCACTCTTCTGGTGAAATGGCAAACTCAGAAATCTGAAACATGGCAAGGGATGCCAGACACTCCTTTTTTGCATGGGGTCACAAGTTCAGATACAGCACCAACTTTTAATATGTTTTTAGCCATGACATTACAGACAGTTGGTTGATCCTTTGACTTTCCTCCAAGACCACCAGTAGGTTAACACTTAGAGCTTTCACTGAATTATCTCAACAACGATGATTCGGAGGTCAACTTCTCCTTAAGTTCTACTCTAGTGATCCCTCGACTGCCCCTGTGTCCAGTACCTGCAAAACGTCTCGGGTTACGTATGTAACCCTGGTTCCCCGAGAAGGGGAACGAGAGACTGCGTCGGTTACGACACTATGGGAACGCCTCTAGGCGAAGCAGGTCTGAACGTGAATGAAATCACTCCAATCCTATTGGCCTGTTGCTAGAACGGTAAGGTGTGACGGAATAACCGGAGGAGTATAAAGCACACCTGTACACACTCATCATTAGCTTAAACTATGAAGCAGGCGCTTCAGGCGGGGAGAGAGGTGCGGCGGACCGACGCAGTCTCTCGTTCCCCTTCTCGGGGAACCAGGGTTACATACGTAACCCGAGACGTTCCCCTTCGAGGGAACTCGAACTGCGTCGGTTACGACACTATGGGAACGAGATACCCACTAAACCGTGCCGAAACCCCGCCTGCCCCTGTGTGCAATAAAGTGGCACTACTAAGAGGAGAGCGCACGAGTGCCAGGTGCCGAAGGAAGGTCAAGACTGTAAAACCGAATGAATGTGTGCGGAATGGCCCAGCCAGCCGCTAAACAACATCCTGCAAGAGGCCCCGGAAAGGAGGGCTCGAGAGGCCGCCTTGCCTCTGGTAGAATGAGCCCTCACAGCCACAGGTGAAGGCAAACCGCGCACCTGATAGGCCAGGGAAATAGTCTGAACAATCCAGTTGCTAATAGTATGTTTGGATGCAGGGAGCCCGGCCCTGGGAGACCCAAAACACACTAGCAGCTGGTCAGCCTTCCTCCAACGGGAGTACCTCAGAGTGTAAATACTCAGTGCTCTGACAGGGCAGGGCAGATGAAGTCTCCCGTCCTCCGCCGTCACATGAGGTGGAGGATGAAATGCCTGCAGCACTGTGGACCCTGCCGCACAAGAAGGCACTTTAGGGATGTATCCTGGACGAGGGTGCAGGATAGCCCTAATATTCCCCGGGGCAAACTCCAGGCTTTGCGGGAAAACCGAAAGCGCTTGGAGATCCCCCACCCTCCTCAGAGAGGTGATAGCAAGGAGAAAGGCCATCTTGAGGGTCAAGTGCTTAGCCTCAGCTGACTCTAGGGGTTCGAAGGGGGCCTCAGCCAACGCCCCAAGAACCACCGCCAGATCCCAAGGGGGAACCTTGGACCGAGTCGCAGGTCTCATCCTCCGGGCACCACGGAGGAAAAGTACAACCAAGGGAAGTTTCCCCAAGGACCCCTCCCTCAGAGGTGTGTGGAAAGATGAAATAGCTGCCACGTACACCTTGAGGGTGGAAGGGGAAAGACCAGCAGAGAACCGGTCCTGGAGGAACTCAAGTACCTGAACCACCGGGCAGGTAACAGGGTCCACCGACCGCTCCCTACACCAAGTGGAGAAAACACTCCACTTCAGGCCGTACATCCTCCGTGTGGACGGGGCCCTGGAGCTCAGGAGGGTCTTGACTGCTCCGGCTGTTAGACCCGCCTCTAGGTACTGTGCCCCCTCAGGGGCCAGACCCATAGTCGCCATATGGCGGGGCAAGGGTGAAGAACCCGGCCCTGCGCCTGGGACAGCAGGTCTCTCCTCAGAGGGACCCGCCACGGCGGGCCGTCCAGGAGCGACATGATGTCCGAGAACCACACCCGGGTTGGCCAGAACGGGGCTACGAGCAGTAGGCCGACATAGTCCTGGCGGACCCGCTCCAGAACCCCGGGAGCAGAGCGACTGAGGGAAAAGCGTACAGACGTAGCCTCGGCCACGAATGTACCATGGCGTCCAGACCCAACGGGGCTGGAGGAACGAGAGAAACCATAGCGGGCAGTGCGTAGTCTCTTGAGACGCAAACAGATCCACGTCTATGGGGCCGAACTCTTCGCACAAGAGCTCCACCACTTCGGGGTGAAGTCTCCATTCCCCGGGCCTCAGCCCCTGCCTCAACAGCAGGTCTGCTCCCTGATTCTGTGTCCCCAGGAAATACATCGCCCTGAGCGATAGTAACCTCTGCTGGGACCACAGGAGGATCTGACGCGCCAGTCTGTCCAGAGGGCGCGAGTGCAGACCGCCCTGGTGATTCAGATAGGCCACCACCGCTGTGTTGTTCTACTCGGAACGAACCAGGACGTGGTGGCCTTGGAGATCGGGCAGGAAACTCCTTAGAGCCTGGAACACCGCCAACATCTCGAGACAGTTGATATGCCACTCGGATCGATGCACCTGCCAGGATCCCCTTGCAAAGCGGCCATCCATGACCGCGCCCCAGCCCGTGAGGGAGGCGTCTGTCGAAATAACCAGCCGGCGACAAGACCCTCCCAGCACGGGCCCCTGGGACAGGAACCAAGTTTCCTTCCAAACTGATAGGGAACGAAGACACTTGCGCGTAACCCAAACCAGACGGAGAGGATTCCCCTCGGGGAAAAACCCTTGTTCCTTAGCCACCACTGCAGGGGTCTCATGTGCAGCAGTCCAGATGGTATTACGCTGGACGCAGCCGCCAGGAGACCCAACACTTGTTGAATGAGCCCTCACAGCCACAGGTGAAGGCAAACCGCGCACCTGATAGGCCAGGGAAATAGTCTGAACAATCCAGTTGCTAATAGTATGTTTGGATGCAGGGAGCCCGGCCCTGGGAGACCCAAAACACACTAGCAGCTGGTCAGCCTTCCTCCAACGGGAGTACCTCAGAGTGTAAATACTCAGTGCTCTGACAGGGCAGGGCAGATGAAGTCTCCCGTCCTCCGCCGTCACATGAGGTGGAGGATGAAATGCCTGCAGCACTGTGGACCCTGCCGCACAAGAAGGCACTTTAGGGATGTATCCTGGACGAGGGTGCAGGATAGCCCTAATATTCCCCGGGGCAAACTCCAGGCTTTGCGGGGAAACCGAAAGCGCTTGGAGATCCCCCACCCTCCTCAGAGAGGTGATAGCAAGGAGAAAGGCCATCTTGAGGGTCAAGTGCTTAGCCTCAGCTGACTCTAGGGGTTCGAAGGGGGCCTCAGCCAACGCCCCAAGAACCACCGCCAGATCCCAAGGGGAACCTTGGACCGAGTCGCAGGTCTCATCCTCCGGGCACCACGGAGGAAAAGTACAACCAAGGGAAGTTTCCCCAAGGACCCCTCCCTCAGAGGTGTGTGGAAAGATGAAATAGCTGCCACGTACACCTTGAGGGTGGAAGGGGAAAGACCAGCAGAGAACCGGTCCTGGAGGAACTCAAGTACCTGAACCACCGGGCAGGTAACAGGGTCCACCGACCGCTCCCTACACCAAGTGGAGAAAACACTCCACTTCAGGCCGTACATCCTCCGTGTGGACGGGGCCCTGGAGCTCAGGAGGGTCTTGACTGCTCCGGCTGTTAGACCCGCCTCTAGGTACTGTGCCCCCTCAGGGGCCAGACCCATAGTCGCCATATGGCGGGGCAAGGGTGAAGAACCCGGCCCTGCGCCTGGGACAGCAGGTCTCTCCTCAGAGGGACCCGCCACGGCGGGCCGTCCAGGAGCGACATGATGTCAGAGAACCACACCCGGGTTGGCCAGAACGGGGCTACGAGCAGTAGGCCGACATAGTCCTGGCGGACCCGCTCCAGAACCCCGGGAGCAGAGCGACTGAGGGAAAAGCGTACAGACGTAGCCTCGGCCACGAATGTACCATGGCGTCCAGACCCAACGGGGCTGGAGGAACGAGAGAAACCATAGCGGGCAGTGCGTAGTCTCTTGAGACGCAAACAGATCCACGTCTATGGGGCCGAACTCTTCGCACAAGAGCTCCACCACTTCGGGGTGAAGTCTCCATTCCCCGGGCCTCAGCCCCTGCCTCAACAGCAGGTCTGCTCCCTGATTCTGTGTCCCCAGGAAATACATCGCCCTGAGCGATAGTAACCTCTGCTGGGACCACAGGAGGATCTGACGCGCCAGTCTGTCCAGAGGGCGCGAGTGCAGACCGCCCTGGTGATTCAGATAGGCCACCACCGCTGTGTTGTTCTACTCGGAACGAACCAGGACGTGGTGGCCTTGGAGATCGGGCAGGAAACTCCTTAGAGCCTGGAACACCGCCAACATCTCGAGACAGTTGATATGCCACTCGGATCGATGCACCTGCCAGGATCCCCTTGCAAAGCGGCCATCCATGACCGCGCCCCAGCCCGTGAGGGAGGCGTCTGTCGAAATAACCAGCCGGCGACAAGACCCTCCCAGCACGGGCCCCTGGGACAGGAACCAAGTTTCCTTCCAAACTGATAGGGAACGAAGACACTTGCGCGTAACCCAAACCAGACGGAGAGGATTCCCCTCGGGGAAAAACCCTTGTTCCTTAGCCACCACTGCAGGGGTCTCATGTGCAGCAGTCCAGATGGTATTACGCTGGACGCAGCCGCCAGGAGACCCAACACTTGTTGAAAGTGTTTCATAGTGATGGCGTGGCCTAACTTCACCCCTTTCACGGCAGCCAATATGGTGTCGACACGTGCCGGAGACAATTGTGCCCGCATCGTTGTCGAATCCCATGCAACCCCTAGGAACGTAGCCCGTTGGGTGGGCGCCAGCACGCTCTTCTTTGCGTTGAGCCTCAGCCCTAAACGCCGCAGACGAGCCAGAACGACATCTCGATGCCGAACCGCCAACTCTCGAGACTGGGCTAGGATGAGCCAGTCGTCGATGAAGTTGAAATCCGGATGCCCCGGAGCCTCAGCGGGGCCAGTGCTGCATCCATACACTTGGTGAATGTGCTAGGGGAAGTGCCAGGCCGAATGGAAGAACCCGATACTGGTAAGCCACACCCCCGAAGGCAAACCTCAGGAACTTCCTGTGAGAAGGACGGATGGAGACCTAGAAATAGGTGTCCTTTAGATCTATCGTGACGAACCAATCCTCAGATTGGATGTGCGTCACGGTGGCGGGGATGATGAGCATCTTTAACCTGAATCTCCTCAGAGACCAGTTAGAACCCGCAGATCCAAAATAGGGCACGCAGCCCTCCGTCCTTCTTGGGGACTATGAAGTCTCTGTCTGGGGGGGAGACACGTTCCACGGCCCCTTTCCTCAGCAGAGTACAAACTTCCTGTCCCAACACCGGACCTTGCTCCGGGCGGACCACAGTCCAAACCACCCCCTCTCTTCTGTTGAATTTGGAGGGCGGGCTTGAACTGTAGTCGATACCCATCTATGGCAGTGCGCAGGACCCGCGGAGAAATGTTCGTCAGGCTCCGCCAAGCGTCTGCAAAGTCTGCCAACGGAACCAGCCCCTCGGGGCTGGTGGTCGGTGTCTCGTGTGATCTTCTGGTGGACCCCTGAAGCCCCAGAACGGCAGGGGGGAGCCGCCGAAGATCCACGGTGAGTGAGTCGGGATGCCGTCCGTCTGCAGACCCTCGGGGCAGGCAGTACGGTGCGGACTCGATGGTGGCAGGTGCGTCCTGAACGTGTAAACGGCGGGATAACATCACCTGTTGCCACGGCGGAGGGGACCTCGGTCGGCCTCCGGGGGGGGTGGGGGGGGTGCGGGAGGGGAGAAAGACTCCCCTACCCCGGTCTTCCCTGAGCTCCGTCGGGACTGGATGACGGTCCTCAGATCGCGTCTCTCAGACGGCTGAGGGTGAGAGCGCCGTCTCGCTGCCCCAGCTCCTCGGGGGGCCCCCGAGAAGCGACACTCTGCTTCCCTCCTCTCCGTAGGAGCTTGTAGAGGGAAGGGACCTACGCCTGGCAGCCTCAGCTGCCTTGGGTCCAGACCGGCGAGGGAGGTACTGGCGGAACGCTTCGCACTGCGTCTAACGCTTCGTGGTTCTGCGAAGCTCCGCCAGATCTTCCTCGGAGGGACCCCCCCTCTGAACCATCTCCTGTAGCAGGTTGGCTTGGTAGGCTTGAAGCACCGTGGTGTGCAAGCTCGCACCTGCCTGGCCCGCTGGCATGTACGCCTTCCCCACAAGCGTGGATGTGGTGCGACATGGTTTGGATGGTAACGCCGGCTTCTCCAGGGAGGACGCAAGTCGAGGGGAGAGATAGCTCGCAAGCTCATCCTCCACCCGAGGCATCCTCCCATAACCACGGTCCCTAACCCCCATCACATTACTGTAGTTCAGTGATCGGGGTGTGGAAAGCCATGTAGAGAAGGGTCTGCCCCATGATTTACTCAGTTCATCATGTAAATCAGGAAAGAATGGCAGAGACCGGCGTGGAGGTGGCGTGTGGTGCTTAAGAAACCTTTCATCAAGCTACCACTAGCCTGTGGTGTCTGCTCCTCCCGTGGCCAGTTGATGTTGAGCTTAGCCACGGCTCTAGTCACCACCTCCAGCAGCACGTCATAGTCGGGCGCGGCCAGATGACGCCGCCCCGACACCCGGAAGTCATCGTCGACTGCGCTGAGCACGTCCGCCTCCTCGGAGTCGGATTGCTGCAGCGCCTCCGGATCCAAAACCGCGAGCGGGAGAAGCCGAGAACGGGCTCCCGAACGAGGAAAGGAAGCGTCGGAGCCAGCGGATGAAGGTCGGGAAAAAGCCTCAGCCGTCCCGAAATCCTCCGACAGATCACGCTGTGAACCCATGAGTGAAGCCGCCGGGCCGCCTCAGCGGCCGCAGGGCCCGCACCACGGGGAAAACACATCCGGCCATCCTCGGAAAAGAGAGCCATGCTGTACCTCAGTACCCGCACGGAAAGGGCTTCGCAACGGGCGCAGGCAGCCCCCTCGAGAGCTGCCCGTGCGTGCTCCATCCCCAAACATGAGAGACACATCTCATGAGAATCTCCATCCGTGATGTACCGAGGGCAAGAAAAAACACACCTTCTGTACATCTGGTTGCCGGACATGCTGGTAGACTTCTTCTTCAGGTAAGACATACTGCTTGTAGGACTGGAGCTTTCTTCGAACAACGTACAGAGCGCCTGCTGAATAAAAAAAAGCTAATGATGAGTGTGTACAGGTGTGCTTTATACTCCTCCGGTTATTCCGTCACACCTTACCGTTCTAGCAACAGGCCAATAGGATTGGAGTGATTTCATTCACGTTCAGACCTGCTTCGCCTAGAGGCGTTCCCATAGTGTCGTAACCGACTCAGTTCGAGTTCCCTCGAAGGGGAACTATTGGCATTCCCATCAGCCTCAGCTTTGTATTTAGCGCAAATTAGCAAATGTTAGCATGCTAACAAACTAAACTAAGACTAAGTTAGTTTTAATATAAAATCATGATCTGAAAAGAAACTAATTTAACTTAAGCTCTCAAATAAATGAATGTGTATTTAGTTATGTCCTTTCCAACACTGATCCTCCCAACACTCTTTGACTTCACGCTGTCAGGTGTTATGAAAGAAGGTTTAGGACTTTTCTACACTGAGGTAGTGGAGGTTTTTCTGATGAGTTGTGATGCAGGGGAGGTGGAGACCTGCCAATGAGATCACATAAACTGTAGTCTGTTTTTACTGTCATGTTATGAGGACAGTCATAACTACAATGATAAACTGAACTCTAAAACTGTCAGAGACAAGAGTTGGCTACTCATAGGGAAGCGTAACATTATGCCAAAGACTGTGAGCTGAGCCAGCCACAGGAACCGCCAGCTCACTGCTCCAATCAGTATCACTCTGATTCTCTTGACAGGGCCAGACTCTGTTCACTCACTGGACTCAGTTAGTCCATCCTACCACATACTGTGCATGTCAGCTCTTATCAACTTATCAAACAGTGCTACCTTTATGTAACCCAGAATTACAAATGTATTAAACTTGGTCATGGAAAGAAGTGATGCAGAACAGTACACATACCCAGCACATACACCGCTAAAGTCTGTCACTATAGATGCATCATGGAAAGTAGGAACACTTTCTGCCAATCAAAGGGATTTTCCATTCTATGTCATCAAAATGGGTCTCATAGGTCTATTTGTTAAAAGCCAACATGATTAACAAGGTGCTGTAAAAAAACATCCCTACAAAATAATAAGTTCCTGAGACACACAGGCAGACAAGCACACAATCATTCTAGTGCTGAGGTTCAACTTCACTGCTTATAATAATGTTATCTCGGTCTTAGTGGAATAAACAAACACAACTGCAGATTTGGGCTGCCCTCGGTCTCTCTGGAGGAGCAAGTTGTTTAATTAAAACATCACCAGCATAACATGTGTTTATGTGTGTAGTTTTGTTTCAAGTTTCTTTTGAGGTTATAAAAAGGTAGTCACACATTCAGTTTGTGTCAGAAAATCCTGTATTAAAAACACATGAATGTACGTCAACCATGAATCACGAATCAAAACATGTGGCAATAATGGCCATAATTATAAAGTACACTACTAGAGCTGCAATGATTAGTTAGATTTTTATAATCAACAATCGTTTCAGGAATGTTTCAAGAAAAAATACCAAATATTAAGTAGTTCCTGGTCTTCCATTTTGATTTTTTGCAAAACAAAGCAAGACATTTGAAGACGTCACCATGGGGTCTTGAGAAATTGCGATGGGTGTTTTTTTCTAAATGTTGCTGCTGTTAATAGTTAAGTGTCTTATTTGGGTATCTCAGGTACTCTTCATAATTTGTTCATTCCTTCTCTTAGTGCCAGACAGTTTTGTGTGGTCCAAGTCCTTGGGGTCGGCTCTTGGCTCTCCTTCTGGGGAAATCATCAGTAATAATTAAATTTTTCCTCCAGAAGGCTCCATAAATGACCTTGCTAAAAATAACCCCTGCTGCAGAGAACAATTTTTACTGAAGAAAACAAGGAACTGTTGAACCAACTTGGTTGACTGGTTGGCATTATAACATGTTTCATGGTAAATGGACTTTTCTGGACCACTTAAAGTGCTTTACAACACATTCACGCATTCACACACACATTCAATTCAATTCAATTCAGTTTTATTTATATAGCGCCAAATCACAACAACAGTTCTCTCACTGCGCTTTTCATAAAAGAGCAGGTCTAGACCGTACTCTGTGATGTTATTTACAGAAGCCCAACAATTCCCACCAAGAGCAAGCACTAGGCGACAGAGGCAAGGAAAAACTTCCTTTAAGAGGCAGAAACCTCGAGCAGAACCATGGCTCAGGGTGGGCGGCCATCTGCCTCGACCGGTTGGGGGCGAAGGAGAGAGAGAGAGAGAGGGAGAGAGAGAGGGAGAGAGAGAGGGTTGATTGTTCTTATGTAGTATGTATGATGCTTTGGCAATATTGTTGTTACACATTCATGCCAATAAAGCTAATTTGAATTGAATTGAGAGGGCAAGAGAGGAACAGAGAGAAAGAGAGAGAGAGGGATGGAAAGAGAGAGAGAGGGGAGGGAGGTAGCCTACACAATATACAGAGGTAAAGATAGTAAAGGTGATGTTGCTCTGGACTAAATGAATAATGGTACAGATATTTACAGTAGTGTCAATGATAATAATCGTAATGTTAATGATTATAATAACAATAATAACAATAGGACTAGTAACAATAATTGTAGCAGCAGGTGACTCGCAACCACAGATCCAGACTCCACAGCTCCAGAGCCAGAAACACCTGCAGGAAGTGATAGGAGGAGAGAGGAGAGGGAGAGAAAGCACAACACTAGAGAGAAGTAGAGTTAGTAACATGCATTAATGGGATGAGGTTGCATACAGAGGGAGAGAAAGAAGAGGAGAGTGGAGCTCAGTGCATCATGGGAAGTCCCCCGGCAGTCTAGGCCTATAGCAGCATAACTACAGGAAACCTGGGGTTGTTCCTATTTTCCTCTATTAATGACGCTGCTCTGGCATTACGGAGGGCCTTCCTATAAGTTTTAAGACTATCTTGCCAAATTAAACGAGAATTTTCCAGTTTGGTGGAACGCCAATTCCTCTCAAGTTTCCGCGATATTTGCTTTAATTTGCGAGTTTCAGTATTATACCATGGAGCTAACCGTCTTTGTTTTTATTATTTTCTTCTATCACACCTGTAGGGCTATAAACTGATCAAGCCTGTTTGCTTGATTTAACACCCAACCCCCCAGCTCCATTTGAGAGACTGTTGTCATCTGTAGGAATAATAATCCATTTACACAGAAGGCGGTTTATGACTGGACAGAGATACAGCATAGCATTCAGGTTTGTGTTCTTCCTTCCATTAGGGTTCAAACTATTAACAGCGTTGTTTACATTATACAAATTTGAATTTTCTGTGATTTTTACAAATTCAGAATGTCTGATGTCACAAATGTATTTTCCTGTATTTTGAAAATACAAAATACATGTATTTTATCTTGTTATATTTTCTGGCACCAGTATTTTGGATTTTGTAACAAGATACATTTTTGTGTTTCTTTGCCCATTTCTGCACACATTCATACATACATACATCTGATGGCAGAGGCTGCTATGTAAGGTGCCAACTGCTCATCAGGAGCAATACAGATGATGTATCATGCTCATGATGATACCTATTCACACTCACAGCCATCAGGAGCAATTTGATTCTGAATCTTGCCCAAGTACACTTCGCGCGACCCTCCAATTACTAGATGACCTGCTCTACCTGAGCCACAGCCAGTCATGCATGAGCTTACATACTATATCCACAGTGATTGGTCAAAGGTACCCTAGACCTGCAAATAAAGTTCACTTTTCTTCCACCATAAACCTAAGCTAAGCCTTCCCTAACCCTAACCAAATGTTTCAGTTTTTCTAACTCAATTTCATGTCTGAGGTTTCAGATTTGACTGAACTACGATTTTTGACTCAAATTCACCTCATGCAGTATCTTTGCCTCACGTCACCCCAGCCCCCTTGTGGAGGCTTTTGGCCTGTGGAACGTTCATATCTATTACAGACAATGTTCTGTAATTTACCGATGGCAAAATGCCGTTCAGAGAGATGAGTTTAATCACTGAGGAGCACAGTGAATAATTCATTCCCCACCCCTCCCCCTGTGTTAATCCTGTCTGCATGGAGCTTTGGTTTAGAGTTAGCCTGGTGGTGGCAAATTTCTTAGGCTTCTTTTTTTTTTTTTTTTTTAATCTGTCTAACTTTCAATAGACCAATCTAAGAGCAAAAAAACAGGCTGAAACATCTTTATGGATCTGCAAACTAACTTCTGCAAACTAACTCTCTCTCTAACTTTCTCTGATAGTAAATATGACACTTTGGAGACTTGCCAGACAGGACAAGAACTTCAAACTCATCTATTGTTGGTGCTGCTGTCCAGTATGCATGCACATTCAGGTGGCAGCCGGTAAGCACTAGTGCACCTGCAGAGATGTCAACTGTAGTTCAAACTCCCCTCAAGCACATCCTTGATTTCATTGCCTTATCACATACACAGGTCTATGAAATAAGATTTGTGCCAATTCAGTCAAATAAAACTTAAAAATCAAACAAAAAAAAATTTGAGAGAGAATTAAACTAACTGAAGCAAAAAAACATTTCTCAAAAGTAAAATGTAACTTGCAAACAAACTTTTGATATTTTACTTTTTTGTGAATAACTTTTGTTTACAGCTTCCTCTGCGGCTTTCTCACTAATCAGAATTTTGCTCTCACTGTTAGCTTTGCAGTCACGCTGCCGGCTCTCTCGTTTGCGTTGCTTTTTGTTTGCAGTTCTGACACAACCATCTCTCATAGGCCCCATCCACACTACTTTTAGTTTGCAAACAGAGAAGTAAAACAAATATGATCTCCGTCCACACCAGCGTTTCCAGTGCGTTTTGGAGTTGATCTCCGTCTACATTAAAATGACTGAAACTCACCTTGGCCTACTTATAATTCCAAGGTACTCCTGTAGGTATACATTTCTGAACTCAATGATTTCTCTAGCTTAAACAACATGGATTCAAAGCCACCAGAGCTTACAATTACATCAAAATAAAATCCAGTATTAACACTAATGCAATCATTTCAGCTAATTTCAAAGAAGCTACGTATTTACTGTCTCTATGTGTATTTACTTGTTAAAGAGGTGGTATTATGCTTTTTGGCTTTTCCCCTCTCCTTTATTGAGTTATATATCTTTTTTGTGCATGTAACAGGTTTGCAAAATGAAAAAGCTCAAAGTCCAGCCCAAAGGGAGTTCCCATCTCCCACAGAAATCACTGCTCTGAACGCCCTCAAACCAAGCTAGTCTGAGCGGAGGCCTTTGGCTCGCCATTGTAGAAATGTTGTACCTGTACCTGCTTGCAGGTACTTTTTTTCATATCACCTCACCTCTGTCGAGGTTCCAAGCGAGCTGAGGGATACTAAAATGTAACGTGAAAACGGAAGACTGCTGACTGGTCAGAGAGAACATTATAATATTCACTGCATCATCATTGTGTGCTCCAGACAGAGGCCAGCAACAGAAAGTTTTATATTTTACAGTTTTCATATGGAATTTCATCACTAAATCGACTTCTGAGAAGTTTTGAGGTGAGAAATCAGCTGTGTAGATTTCCAATATTGACAGTTTTACGAGAAGTGACGGCGGAACAAAAATGTGCTTGAATATTTTCGGAGTTGAGGAGCTCCGCAAGTGGCGGTGGGGGATTCCTGCGCCAACCCGCGGGAGGAGCGTGTGAGGCTGGCCAGCCACCCGCTCACAGAGCCCTCTGCTTCCACCGTCACACAGACCGCTGCAGCAACAACGGCAGAGGAAAACACAGCTGGAAGGTTTTCATACCGCTTATCTGTCTTTACATTCTGAGGAATGTTGAAACGTTTTAACTTAAGCTGTGTGGATTGCTGGTGTGTGTGTGTCGCATTGAACATTATGCCGCGGCAGTTGTGTGTGGCGTCGCTATGACGACAAGCTACGCACTATCTCTGGGTACTATCTGCAATGGAAAACAGAGCAGGGCCGAGTAGAGTCGAGTCTATCGATTTGCGCTATGGTAGCATTTTTGGGCAAGGCAGCATAGATCGTCAGAACACCGGCAACAGTTCAACGTTTACTCCTAATGGTAAGATGTGGAACAATGATGTTGTGAACTTGTGAGTAACTTATACCATCTGCTAGGTTACGGTCTCAGTCTGAAGCGGCTTTGATTTGGATCACACTACCTTGTTTCTTACTTCCCTTCTCTGCTTCTGATTGGCTAGTAGTCCTTACTACTGCGAATGTGCAACTCCCAACAAAGATTTTGTACAAGTAAGATGCATCACTCTGTAGCTCAAGAGTGGCGCGTACAACACATAGGGTGAAAAGAGGAGCTGCAGCAATGTGCAGTATGAGAAAAATATGGTGTTTTTTGAAAATTAAACCATGTAAACCTGTTCTGGTACAACCCCTAAATAAGATTTTGAACCTGAAAATGAGCATAATACCACCACTTTAACAAACTGCGAAAGTACCACATTTATTTAATGATTAATAATGAATTAATAACAGCCGAACTGCTGCAGTCTATTTAGATTTACATGTTCTATTTCGTATAGGCTTCGCCCTCTAAGGCTATCGCTATTGGGTTTACCCCTTCCGCGCGCCTGCGCGGCACTGAAAATTTTAGTCTTCGCCCACCCACAGCGTGGGCCTCTTCTAAGTCCGCACCTTGTATATATACAACGGTGAGACCTGGCCTTCGGCTCCCAAATGTCTTTTCTTCAGCACTGAGAACCAAGGTCCAGTGAGGCCTTCAACTTACAGGGCTGCGCCCATACTCATAGAATCCGGGTTACAGTACGTAACCCCCGTTGTATTTCGTACAGGGTGAGTCAACGCCTCACTGGCCCATACGGTACCACCAAGCACAACTCACCTGCCCAGAGCCATAATGAGCCACCCAGTCGCCCGCTGACTGTGGCATTGGTCTCGGCTTGCAGGCGAGCACCAGTGCCGCGCAGGCGAGTAAACCCAATAGCAATAGCCTTAGAGGGCGAAGCCTATACTCATAGAACCCAGGTTACAGTACGTAAACCCTGTTCCAAGGCCCTGGTATAGTGCATCCTTCAGTGACAAGGCTGACAGAAACAGAATGGAGCCATCATAAATTCAATGAAATACCTAAGTTTTAAGCAGAAGTATCTGCAGTGAAAACCTTATTAGACATTTTATACAAAAATGTTCTGTTCAGACTGGCATGATCTACAATATATAATACTAAGACTATTGCTAATAATGACGTGACAGGCGCATTTCATTACTTGATAGATCGGATGAAGCTGGTGAGTAAGTCCATGGACGGTATGCTGGATGCTTAACTTTTCTGTACAAGTATCACTTGTTTCAAATGATGAATATCTTTGCGGAATGGAAATGCATTTCTCATGGGTAGAATAATTAAAGGATGTTGACATATTGAAAATGTGAAAATATTACCTTCTTTTGTTGTGGATTTAATCATTTTCTTATTTTATTAATCAACAAAAGGGATATATTTCCTGATGCTGCTGGCATCATATTGCTCAATCCTGGCCAGCTGTAAAACTCTCACTGAAGTTTTGTCATTGAATTTTGCATACCTGCACTGATGAATTTAATAGTGACAGCCTGATTTCCCTACAGGGGTCATTAACGTTTCATCAGAAATTTTCATCGTAACTCAAAAATCTCAAATATAAAATGGTATTGCATATGCCAGCAATACATACTTTGATCTCTGTTCCAACAGTCTTCCTTTGACTGGGAATTGGTCTCTTCAGAGGATTCCTGAGCTTAAGCACTTAGTAGTTGTTAGAAGAGTAGTGAATATCCATAAATTGGCTTTGAATGAATGAAGTATTTTATTTCAACAAAGATTATTTCCATTTAGTTGTATATTATGGTCACATGTGAAAGGTGGCCATGAATCAAAGCTGTCTCTCAAATTGGCATCACTTCAACCATATTTCCTACTAACCCCTCTCTAAAACTAATTTAAATGATTCCACTGTTTCACAGAATGTGGCTTCTGATCCTTCATAAGGCATTGTTCTAGGTGAGAAAAACAATCCCTTCATTCCCTGATATGTTGAAGTCCCCAGAACAATGATATTGATTTAAAAAATGTATCTATTCTCAGTCCAAAGTCCAAACTAACCCTAGCTGACACCACAGCCATATTACCAACACACATCTCTGACAGTTTTCTATATCCTCCCTCAAGTGTCTTAAGTTTGTTCATCTGGGGTCTGAACAGCATCTTGCAATACAAACAAGACATATGACTCAGTGGATTTGGAGCCCCTCAAGTAAAGGACTTATCTGACCTAAAACTGATTTGGCGCTGGTGTGTCCAGCAGTCATGATGAGGTACCTGCCCCCACTGGATGTAATGCAACAGGACAAGACAGGTAAATGGCAGGCATGCAGCACAGAGAGAAAAGGGTCAACAATAAGCCTCAGTTTAGCTGGAAATGTACAGAGTGAGTTACAGTGATAATGAATAGAGACTGCAGCTCTGCAGCTTCTCAAGATTAAGCGGAGCTACCGTGTGTAAAACTGTGTGTTGGCTGGCTTATGTCACTGCCTTCTGGAAAGGTCACACACATTGCAGTCACAACCATCTACCCTGAATTTTACGCTGAAGGTGCTTTCAAACACTGAACACTGCGTTCTTCCTTGTTTTCAATGTAAATGTGATGATAGCTGTGCTACTGAGGTATTTTACTGGTATATTATTGTTATTATACACCTCTTCACACCTGTTCAGCAGTGAACAAACATCAGTTAACAAATACAGCTTTAAAGTTAAATTATCTGATCTTAGTTTAACTTGCTGCATTATAGAATCATTTTGCTTTAAGCTACAACCTACCTGAGTGATGCAATCCACATTCCTGACAATGCTTTCACAGTATTCCACTTAAAAGTAGGTAAATACAAAACTTTCATATCCCGTAAATTCTAAAATAGTCAAAATATTGATTAGGGACTCAAGGACAGTCAGAATCAGCCTTAATTTGGAAGAGACAGGCTGTTATTCCAGCTTTCCTCTGCTTCCCAGTTGATGCAGTAGGCTGTTGTTGTAGGGTAAGGGTAATTACACCCCTCCAGTTTTCTTTACCAGGAGTTTAGCCTTTATTTGTTTGTGCTGGCCATGACCCAACTAATATTTGAGACTCTTCTGTTATTTAAATACCAGCTTTTATATGATAATTTACAGTATAACAAAGGTATCCATGTTATCACAAGTTGTGAGATTATGTGAGTGACTTACTGGATTTGTTGTGCACGTCTCCCCTCCCCGAAGACATCTATTGACAGTTTTCTGAATTCTCTAATTTAATTCCATATGTTGTTGTCAAACATGAGTTACTACATGTGGAGAATGTTTTATATTCATAGATAATGACCAGTTAAACAAAGCTGCCTTTGAATATTGCCTTGATCTTGTGTTTACCCTAAGCTTGTCACTCAGTTGTTAATAAGGAGGATTTTTATCTCTGATCACAAATGCATTCTCTTTGATTTGGTTCTTCTATGATCTGGCTTCTCTCAGAAGCTTTCCATACACTTTAGCTGATTTAATGCAAAATTTACTTCAGAATTCTCATGTGTTTTCATGTAGTTTCTTGCTCACAGTTGATCTTTTAAATGTTTTAATGAAGTGTGTCCCCTCATGTGCCCACTCATGAAATGTTCCCTTCAGCGAAATGCCAACATCAACTCTTTCAGAAGAGAATAAAGAAGAGCAGAGCGCATACTGAAATGTTCTGTCAAAGGTTCACTGTTTAAATTGTTGTCTTCACTCAATTAAAATATAAGCTCAGTCCTTTTCGCAGTGGCCGGGTTCTAATCCAGTCTGTGGCTCTTTGCTGCATATGCTATCCTATCCTATCCTATCTGAAATTAAGATAAAAAAAAACAACCTGCCATTTTTCCTCATACAAGGTTGGAGTCTTTTGTATGGGGGTATTTATGTTTCAGTATTATTTGTGTGAACAGATGAGCGATCTGTGTGTAAATGTCTAATCTGTAAATATAAAACACTTTGCA
This sequence comes from Micropterus salmoides, assembly GCF_014851395.1. Lineage (NCBI taxonomy): Eukaryota > Metazoa > Chordata > Actinopteri > Centrarchiformes > Centrarchidae > Micropterus > Micropterus salmoides. Next base: position 26,496,064 of record NW_024040040.1, on the reverse strand, counting down.
CAAACACAAATGAAGATTTGTAAACTCACAAAATATTTTGCAAATACAAAACAGATCTGCAAATACACAAACAAATTCCACAAATAATAAAAATATCTGTGAATATATTTAATAGTTTACAAATAAATTAACCACATTTTTGAATATCTTCCAAACATTCTTTCAAATAGGCATTTGTGAGTCCCGTCTGTATTTGTCGATCTCAGTTTTTCACACACGGAGTTTTGAAACAAACTTTCCGCCGACAGAAAAAAAATTGACTCATTCGGCTGTTTTCGGAAACCACGTGATGATGCCTGCTGACGGCCGCTGATGACGTCATTTCCACATTTCAAAGTAAAACGGCCTCCAAACTGCCTGAATGTGCATGTTGCTATCGCGAAGGAAATATCAGCTGCTGTTTCAACAAAATGTGAATGCAGACTGAATTTCAAGCGTGTTGTTATGTCGGGAGAGGCAGCGATTCAAACCAGCGGTGAGTAAGAAATAGTATAATTATATAACAATGTATTAAGCTATGAGCACAGGGAAAGTCCGCTAGGCTAATTTCAGCAGTTTGAAAATGCCACAGGCCGTAGCTAATGTTGGTGTTTAGCAAAAAGCAAACCATGACTATGAGCCGAATGTTTGTTATAGGTTGTTGTGAACTATGTTTGATGCATGTTAGTGGACTGTACAGAATTTGCATTTAACTATTTACTTTTTTTCCTAGTATGGCCAAAAGCCGAGTAGACATTGTGGTAGTTCATGTCCTGGGGTCAACACCAGCATCAAGAAGTGGACAAAAAGAAGAAGAACAACAACGAAATTAAGAATTTACAAGTTCCTAAGATATAAATCACAGTTTAATGCAAATTATATAATAAAATCTTTTTATAATCCACCCCACGTCTTGTTCTTTCTGTGTAAATACAGAGGAAGAATGTGTGTAACGTTGTTACTGCGTAATTAGAGTAAGCCTATAGGAGAACAGACACTGTACCTAATTTAACATTAGATATGCTTGATCCCACTTCATATAGGCCATATATGACGCACACAAACCTCACATTTTATTGGTTTAATTTAACAAGATCTTTTTTTGTAGTATCTCCATAAATTTGATGTTGAGTCACCAATGTTTTAGGATTACGAATATGTACTCCACTACAGACAGTAGGGGGCAGCAGAGCACTTTCCTACTGCCGGTTGGGGACTGTTTTGATGACGTAGCTGTTGTAATCTTGCCATTCTGGCTAGACCGTCAAAACCAACGGCAGCAGGTTTCTGTGTTATTAATTTCTCCTGTATCACAGGTCAGTAAGTTACACAAAGCACAAAACTGATAGGCATAGTGAATCATTATCTCTTGTGTTTAAGTTGTTTTTTGTATTCACTGTGTAGTTTGATTATAAGTTACTTATACTCTGCTATGTGGAAACCCATTAAGAATGACAGTAACGGTAAAACAAACAAACGTTATCGTTAGCTAGCTCCCAGCTCCCTAGTCAATATAAATGCCCACCTTTAATGTTTCCAGCTCCTGTTCATTTTCTTCATTTTATATTTAAAGTGTTTTATTGTGTATTTTGTTTATAAAAACATGTTTTGTGTTGGTTAAAGGTTGTCCATATCAATTTAATGCTAAAAATGTCACTATCTTGCCTGGAAAGTTATAAACCATTGAGGACAGCAACGTCTCTGTCAGTTATTACAGAACTATTGTGATAAACGGTTTATTTATCCTGTTAATATATGAAAGGTTTACATTCCTTGATAATATAGGAACAGAAAGTTTTATTTTCTCTGTTAATATGTGATAGGTTCACATACATTACATACATTACATACATATACATTACTACATCACTGTATTACTTGTGAAGATACATTTGTTATCGACTCCAGCCAGTCTTATTAGCTGCTGCAGTGCAGGATGACTTTCTGAACTTATTCTTATTCCAAATCATACAGTAAAGGAGAATACATGCACATCCCTGCAGTGTGGCTGTCTTTCTGAAGGCGGGACAAATTAATGTTTTTATTGGTCTTATTATATTGTTGTGTTGTGGTAACACATGACAATTGAGGTAAGACACCACAGTTACTTAATAGACACTGCTTCTTGAGTTGGCAGTAATCACTGAGGGCCAACCAACTCATCCTTTAATGTTTTTGGCTCAAGCGGTTAAAAGTCAGAAAACACTTGGAATTGTGGAATGGAACTGTAGAGCTGTCTATGAAGATTCTCAGTCATCCAGGTCATAGTTATCCAACGAAGGTTAAAGTCAAGGGCAACAGGACTTGGTTGAAGATACTGGAAGACGTTTCGTCCCTCATCCAAAGGACTTCTTCAGTTCTGACTGACTGGCAGGGAAACTCAGCTATTTAACCTCAGTGGGGTCATTTTCCAGGGTCATCGATACTGCTGGTTCGTTAGTGTTCCTGGTGGTCGTTAGGACTACCGGTGGCCAAGACTGAACGACCATTGTTGGTATCTTCACCTGAGGCCAATAGGTTACGTTTGTTGAGTTTCCTGGGAAGAGAGGAAAGGACAGCATTGTAAGTGGGGGATAAGTGGTGGCGTAGACCCCCTCCTCGGTTCAATGACTTCCTTGACACCTCTTTCAAACCATCCATCTTCTCTGTCTAAAATGTGCACCTGCTGGTCCTCAAACGAGTGTCCTCTGTCCTTCAGATGTAAGAATACTGCAGAGTCTTGACCTGAGGAGTTGGCCCTTCTCTGTTGAGCCATGCGTTTGTGTAGTGGTTGTTTAGTCTCCCCAATATAGAGGTCTGTGCATTCCTCACTGCATTGGACCGCATACACTAGATTGCTTTTCTTGTGTTTGGGTGTGCAGTCTTTGGGGTGTACCAGCATCTGTCTTAGTGTGCTCTTGGGTTTAAAAAACACAGGAATGTTGTGTTTGTTGAAAATCCTCCTGAGTTTCTCTGATACTCCAGACACGTATGTAATCACAATGTTGTTGCGTTTGACCTTCTTTTCCTCCTCCCCTGTAGTTTTGTTCTTCTTGGATCTTGTGGCTGTTTTCACAAAGGTCCATTTAGGGTATCCACAGGCTGTAAGTGCCCTCTTCAGGTGTTTCTGTTCCTTCTCTCTGGCTTGGGCGCTTGTTGGTATGTTTTCCGCTCTGTGGTGTAGTGTTCTCATGTGCTTCAGTGGGTGTTGTGAATCGAAGAGTAGGTATTGGTCTGTGTTTGTGGGTTTTCTGTAAACACCAATCTGCAGGCTCCTGTCCTCTTCAATGTGTATAGCGCAGTCCAGGAAGGCCAAACTGTTGTTGTGATCATTTTCTCGTGTGAACTTGATATTACTGTCCACAGACTTGATGTGTTCTGTGAAGGCTTGCACTTCCTGGCTTTTAATTTTGACCCAGGTGTCGTCCACATATCTGTACCAGTGGCTCGGTGCTGTTCCTCTGAAGGAGTTGAGGGCTTTGTTCTCCACTTCTTCCATGTGGATGTTTGCCACAATCGGGGATACCGGTGAGCCCATGGCACAGCCATGCTTCTGTCTGTAGAATCCTCCGTTGTACTGGAAGTAGGTGGTGTTTAGACAGAGGTCGAGTAATTTACAGATCTGGTCAGGACTGAGGCTAGTTCTGTTGTCCAGGGTGTTGTCTTGTGTTAGCCGTTTCCTAACGGTTTCTACTGCCTCTATGGTGGGGATGCAGGTGAACAAAGAAGTCACGTCATAGGATACCATGGTTTCATCTGGATCCAGTTTTAGTCCTCGAACTTTGTTTACAAAGTCAATAGAGTTTTGGACATGGTGAGGCGTGTTTCCCACCAAAGGAGCTAAGATGGTAGAAATGTGTTTGGCAATGTTTTAGGTGACCATGTTAATGCTGTTGATAATCGGCCTGAGTGGGGCTCCTTCTTTGTGTATCTTGGGTAGTCCATAAATACATGGAATGGCTTCTCCAGGATACAAACGGTAATATTGTTCACGTGTGATGGTGTTGTCCTTCTGTAACTGTTATAGACATTCTATGGCCTTTTTGTGGTGGTGAAGATACCAACGATGGTCGTTCAGTCTTGGCCGCCGGTAGTCCTAACGACTGTAACGACCGTCGTTACAGCAACCAGGAACACTAACGAACCAGCAGTATCGATGACCTGCGACCGAAAGGAGCTCGTAATGCTTTTAGGCATGAACGCCAGGTTAGGGTGCAGAGCAGCCAAGCTGCCGTCGCCTTGAATCCTGAGACATGACGGAGCCACAGAGAGGGCAGCCAGATCGCTGACCCCCTTGGCTGATGTCAGAGCCAGGAGCAAGGCAACGTTAGCCAAAAGAAACCTCAGGCTCAAACGGGGCTTGGGTCAACACGCGTAAAACCAGCGCCAAATCCCACTGTGGGGCAACAGGCCATGTCACTGGCCTGCGCCTCCGCACCCTCCTAAGGAAACGCTTCACCGGGGGATGGGAGAACACATACTGAACGCCAGCCCCCTGAACCATACTGAACGCCAGCCCCCTGTCCATGAACAACTGGAGGAACAAAAGCACCGCCGGCAGCGGACAGGCGACCGGGTCCGTCCCTGGTCCAGACACCAGCGTTGGAAAGTCAACCAGGTAGAGGAGTAATAGGACTGAGTGGAGCGGCGATAGGATAACACTAGTGCTATCCTGTCTGCATGAAGCATAATGACCGCTTAAAGGGCTCATTTGACACAGCCTGGCTTCTGTGGGGGAACCCCTGGACGCACAGAAGGACCGTGCCATTTATGCCGTGATTATGCACGAGCTCGCAGCCGGGCACTGCCGGGGGAACGTGCATAAGGTCAACAGCATCACACCCTGCCGGACATATTTCTTCGTCAGAAAAATGTCTGTACAACTTCCACAAAAGGAGCAACAAGATTTCACACACACCTTTTTTTCGACCCGTAGCTTACCAGTGGTCTGCTCTGACCGACGTGGGTTGGCCAGCAGCAAAGAAACCGGTTGCTAGATGTCATAAGCCGCAGCTAATGTGGTGTAACGTGGACACATGTCCGCTACACGTTAGCTTACCGTTAGCTACCTCTTAGCTCAACGTTAGCCTGACGGTAGCATCCTTGTAGCTTAACAATCACTTGCCTCGCCGCGGCAACATAGCAACGTCGAGGCCTGCGTCACCGGAGGTTGGAACAGGGGAAGTGGAGAGCTGCTGGGGGATTCCTGCTCATCCGATAGCAACAGGTCGAGGGTTTCGTCAAGAGAGTGGGTGGACCACCACGCCACCTCATCCTTGTTGAGAATATTTCTTAGGTGTCTTAACTGATGTAACAGGGAAAGGTAAGACAGGTCTACCTTAGAGTAATATAGCTGACCCCATAAGTGTTTGACATTATTGCTTTAGGTATTTCTCACACATACTTGTCCGCGTCAAGAAGACAACAATAGACTGATTAGCTAGAGACAGTACCTCAGATGTCAGGCTAGTAGATATCAGTGTTCTCTGGGAATCTTACAAGGTTGATCCATGAAGAATGTTTACACTAACTAACTGGCTCCACAAATTAGAGTACAACTCTTGGATAGTGAGAGATTCCAATATGACGAAGCATTGGAATCTAAACATCAGATAGATTAGGTGTTCTAGGTGAAGGTGACCTAACAGAGAAACCTACAGGCACTAGGGGGAAGACAGAAACATAAAAGGCACCACAAGATGTTCTCCTTCAGATTTGGTTTTGGCATTTGACGTGTTCACATGTTGTATGCTGGCACTGTGTCTCCTCAATAAACCATGCTATGTTAAGTTTACATCAGTCTCCGAAACTTCTTCACACCTGACAGCTGGCTCACAATAATTCTCAACAATCCTCACCGGCAAAATGATCCGCCCAGGGCTGCGTCTCTTTGGGAGAGAGAAGGTTGGGGGTGAGCATTCTGCCGGCCTACTACGGCTCGAGGCACACCCAGCAAGGGGGATGGATGTCCCCTGGCAGGACGAAGCCCGTGTCACGGACGCCGCACACCTGTACTGATGTAGCGGCATCCCGCCCTGCTCGGGCCGACTTACTAGAAGACATCGCTCATCTTTTCTGACAGTAAATATTCTGCTCTTTAGACAGTTCAGTGCTGAAGAAAAATGGGAGCCAAAGGCTGGGTCTCACCGTTGTACATATACCAGGTGCGGACTTAGGAGAGGCCCACGCTGTGGGTGGGCGTAGACTATAATTCTCAGTGTCGCGCAGGCGCACGGAAGGGGTAAGCCCAATAGCAATAGCCTTAGAGGGAAAAGCCTATACAAAATACAACTTACTAAGTAACTTCAATATTTTCCTCCGCTAACTTTCACCGTCACCGCTTGTTCTCTCTCTTTCGCTGGCACACACACTTGCTTTGCAATCACAGGACACACAGGGAGCCAAAACAGCGATGAGTGTTGCTGCACAGTGGGCCATTGAAAATCAAGGAGCATTCATTCATCAGCAGCGGTGAAATGCATCGGATACAGGGTCAACACTTGTCTCAGACCAGTAACAGAGATCATGGGTCTCTGTTATGTGCACACCTCCGACTGTCTGGGCACTGTTTGCATTAAACTGTGATTTATATCTTAAGGACTTATAAATTCTGAATTTCTTTGTTCTTCTTCTTCTTTTTGTCCACTTCTTGACGCTGGTGTTGACCACAGGACATGAACTACCACCGATGTCCACTCAGCTTTTGGCCATACTAGGAAAAAAGTATATGGTTAAATGCAAATTCAGTACAGTCCACTAACATGCATCAAACATAGTTCACACCAACCTATAACAAACATTCGGCTCATAGTCATGGTTTGTTTTTTGTTAAACACCATCATTAGCTACGGCCTGTGGCATTTTCAAACTGCTGAAATTATGATATTTCCTTTGCAATAGCAACAAGCTGGCACATTCAGACAGTTCGGAGGCCGTTTTACTTTGAAAGGTGGAAATGATGTCATCAGCGGGCGTCAGCAGGCATCATCACGTGGTCTCTGAAAACAGTCGAATGACACGAGTCGATTTTCTTTCCATCGGCAGAAAGTTTGTTTCTGAGATCGACAAATACAGGCAGGACTCACACATGCCTTTTTGAAATTTGTAAATGTTAGGAAGATATTCACAAATGTGGTTCATTTATTTGTAAACTATTTAATATATTCACAGATATTTTTATTATTTGTGGAATTTGTGTATTTGCTGTTTTCTATTTGCAAAATATTTTTGTGAGTTTACAAATCTTCATTTTGTGTTTGTGTTTTATATTTACAGATTACACATTTACACACAGATCCCTCATCTGTTCACACAAATAATATTGAAACATAATACATAATACTTTTGTAGCTTTTTTCTAGTTGTTCTACCTTTGCGTTCAAAAAATACAACATATAAGTGCCGACTCCTATTAGCTGATGCCAAGAAAATCCTTGCTTTCATTGAGATGTTCTCCAATTGCATCAATACAATCAAAGTGTTTTGTGTTATATTAAGGTGACTGCAGTTTGATCAGCATTACTACCATATTTTTCTGTTACAGATGTTTCCAGCATACATCCTAAAGCCTTGTTCACACTACACGATTTACAGCCCGATTTGCCGCTTGGCGAGCTCAGCGACCATCAGGCTGTGTTCAGGGGTAAATCAGCAGTCGATCGGCGGTCACCAGTTGTTATGTGTGAACTACACAACGACGCATCAAAACAGCTCCCCGACACATTTCTGACACATCGCCATGTGTTTTATTCACAAAATGAGGTTTGGAGACCAGTGTCGGGTGACAGAGTCACAATGACTTCAAGACTCCCGTCACAAGACGGCATGTTGTGTAGTGTGAACGGCACGGCCATTGGCCGACGCTGAAAGTCATGTACTCTGCAAAAGGCTTAAAAGACATAAAGACCTGACTATCAAACAAATCCTCGAAACTCAGAGGTAAATTGACCCTTTGCTAAGCCACACCCCGAATACACAGCTGGCCAATCACAACGCAGTATAGGACTAACTCTAACTGAGGTCTGACACTTTCATGGATGACTCCATTGACTCATATGAAAACAGCTGTTTTCTAGCTTTTTTTGGCTGTGTTTTTCTAAAGTATGGTCCTAATGTAATGTTAGTTAGCTAACGTGAGCTAACTTCCTACTGAATGTGACGTAATAAAGCCCTACTGTTCTGCTTTTTAATGAATACTGAATAGAGGCCTACCCAGCTTTACAGGAACAGTGTTGATCCTTAATATCATTGTCTTTTGTCTCAGTTGTCGGGGAATGCGGTGGTTCACCTACAAACCTCTTAATGGTCAGGCACCATCTTATCTTAAAGAGCTCATAGTACCTTACTACCCCACCAGAGCACTGCGCTCCCAGAATGCAGGGTTACTTGTGGTTCCTAGAGTCTCCAAAAGTAGACTAGGAGCCAGAGCGTTCAGCTATCAAGCTCCTCTCCTGTGGAACCAGGTTCCAGTTTGGGTTCAGGAGGCAGACACCATCTCCACATTTAAGAGTAGGCTTAAGACTTTCCTCTTTGATAAAGCTTATAGTTAGGGCTGGCTCAGGTGAGTTCTGAGCCATTCCTTAGTTATGCTGCTATAGGCCTAGACTGCCGGGGGATTTCCCATGATGCACTGAGCTCCTCTCTCCTCTACTTTCTCTCCCTCTGTATGCAACCTCATCCCATTAATACTAGGACTTACGTTACTAACTTGACTTCTTCCCTTTCCGGTAGTCTTGTGCTTTCTCGTCCCTCTCCTCTCTGCTCCTATCACTTCCTGCAGGTGTTTCTGGCTCTGGAGCTGTGGAGTCCGGATCTGTGGTTACGAGTCACTTGCTGTCCTGTTGTTATTATTGTTATTATAATCATTAACATTACGATTGTTATCGTTAACACTACTATAAATATCTGTACCATTTTTAATTTAACAACATCACCTTTACTGTCTGTACCTCTGTGTGGATATTGTGTAGGCTGCCTCCCTCCCCTCTCTCTCTGTTCCTCTCTCCCCCTCTCTCTCTCTCGCTCTCCCTCTCTCTCTCCTTCACCCCCAACCGGTCGAGGCAGATGGCCGCCCACCCTGAGCCATGGTTCTGCTCGAGGTTTCTGCCTCTTAAAAGGAAGTTTTTCCTTGCCTCTGTCGCCTAGGGCTTGCTCTTGGTGGGAACTGTTGGGTTTCTGTAAATAACATCATAGAGTACGGTCTAGACCAGCTCTTTTATGAAAAGCGCTCTGAGATAACTGTTGTTGTGATTTGGCGCTATATAAATAAAATTGAATTGAATTGAATAATGCAACTGCAAAACTGTCTGCTTCTTTCTGAGATCGCTTTTTCCAACAAATTTGACAATATTTCTCTGGGGTGTGGGTCAATGACATGGCATGCATATTTTTGAGACCGAGTGATTTTTTTTCTGTTAAAGTAATTTTAATCAATTCACGACATATATCACTTTATTTTGCCTACAAAATAAAAGCACGGGAAAGCTTGTTTATTGCAATCTTCTCTTTGAAGTTGAACTGAGCTTTTACTTTTTGAACAAAATTTTGAACGACATTAAAAGAGCCTCAGGATACGTGACTCCCCTAAATGTCCTCTGCCTGGAGATACTGGGGATATGCAAAGCGTCTGCAGGTTGATGGATGTGGATCAAACACCGAAACAAAAACAGCGCAGCACATGCCATGATCTCAGAAACATTAGCTGCAGAATTAATTTGTTGATGAGAGAAAAAAACAACAACAAAAAAAAACATAGTGATGACTGTCCACACTGCATGAATTCTACAAGAAGTAGAACAAGAAGAAGTTAGTGATGAAACCATAGACTGTATATAAAAACGCGCTCTGTAGCGCTGTTTGTCTGTTTTCAGCTACTGTAGAAACATGACGATGCAACGTGGTGTCGTCCATGGAAGGGGGTGCCCGCGGTTATGTACATATATTTGTCTCATTGTAAGGTAATAAAAACATAATGGTTTATTATGTAAGGTCTTTATACACCACTGAAAACATACTTATATTATAGATCTTATATTGCATTTCTGTCGATAGATCCTCAGAAATATTACACACTGAACCTTTAAGCATATTAAATTCAAAATAAAAATACTGTGGCATGATGTTACGTTTTAAACCTTTCAAATAAACCAATAGTACCAATAGTTTTAAAGTTGCTGAGATAATTGAAAAACTTCTGTCCAAATTTATTAAATTTTTTCCGAAGTGAATATTTATTAACAGTAACAGGTTATTGCATCATCCAGAGGACCCCAAGTAACCTTTATTTCTGAGTGAAAAGGTTTGTAAATCCCTTTCAAATAATGATAGAAATACCTGTTACCTGATACCTGTAACTTATAGTCAGACTGGTTCACTTTCCATGTCAGGTGGTACAACCAATGTAATACTTGAAAATGATTCATTTATCATTAAACTTTTTATTTAATCATAACCAGATATGTATGAACTTGCTAGCAAAAGCAAAAGTTAATACAAGTTTCATACTATAAGCCTGTTTCATTGGAAATAAGTTGTAAAGACAGGTGGTGCAACCAGTATGTCAGGTGGTGCAACTGCAAGGAAAGTTATTCTAAAGTGACTAATGTTTTGATTGATAATTAAAATTTACAAATTTGTTTCAAATTAAGAATGTTTTACACTCTCTAAGCTTTTTCATGAGAATAGGTTGTGTATACTAGCTTCAGAAGAGCTGTGTTCAATACTACCTGTCGTGGAAATTATATTCCTGGTGAGGGGCTGAGCAAATAATTGAGTTACAACAAACCGTTGTCTTTGGAGAATTTATTTAACAAAAGAGAATAAAAAGAGAAGTACTAAAACATAAATCAGCTGGACCAGAGGTTCTGTCTCCTAAGACAGTCATTAACGTCTGGCCCAGAGCAAACAATTGCATGATCATTTACACAGTGTAATGGGAATTTCATGAGAACCATCTTTAAAACACTGCCATGTAACTAATCTCACTAGGGGCCTCCAGCCTCTTGGGTATGGGGTCAATGGAAGGTAAATGTGTGTGATGCTTGTGACATGGGTGTCTTTCTATAGATCCCCTAGGGAACACTGAAAGACACCATGTTCCTTTGATGAGATAGTACTCCGACCCTGAGACGAAGATAAAAGCTGCATGAGCTGTTACACTGCAACTCACTCGGATGATACTCTCTTATGTGTATGTGTCCCCGTGAGTTCTTTCTGCAGAAGACTTGAATAAAATTCACAGAAAGACAAGTGTTTGCCTGAGCTGTTTATTTAAACAAACTTTTTCCCACCACAATTTTTGGCGTTGTTGGCTCGTCACACGCGAGAGAGGACTTGGACACTCGGAGCTGAAGGTGTAAAACCGTACGGCCAGAGTTTGACACTCTGAGACTCAAACCTCCCCTCCAAAATACGGGTGAGACGTTGAGGGCCTGACGCCTGAGTGTCTGAGGCTCCCTCACCGCTGTGATCCACAAAGAACCTGGTGGCTGGCAACACTCTCTTTTTGGTGAGTAGACTATTCAAGTGGAACGATTCTCGCTACCTCTCAGGGTGATCGTGACAGACGTGTCAGCAGGGCAGGCCTGGGGCTGCTGTGTGAATCTGCAAAGCTGTGTGTTAAAGGTATAGTCAAGAAATCACTGTGGGACAGTGGATTTCTTATAGGTCTGGGACCTACTGTTGCATCAGTTCTTTTGGGTCTGGGACCCACAGTAAAGTAGGGGTGTGTGAGTCATAGGACTCGCAATAAAATTGAAGAAAAAAAATTTTTTTAAAGAGATTTTTTTTATTATTTTACTTAGGGTTGCTACTCTTGGTGATTACCAAGTAATTACACAGTATTGTTGAATGCTGAATGTGTTTACTACAGATGCATGACTGAATTGCAAACAGCCTTGTGTGAATGAATTGCGTCTGGGAAAAAAACCCACTAACAGACTGTGTGAATGTTGAACAAAGGCTTTTTGTAAACGGGATAGGATTTCCTCAGACTACTAGCTTTGTTAACATTTAATAGAAAGACATAAGAATTTAGAAATAATATAGATCTGTGAACAATATTTTGGTCCTTATCACACAAGACTTAAACAAACCTCCCAAATTTAAAACAAAAGAGGCACCTAATTCTAAATTTTAAAGACAAAATAAAAGGTAAATTCTTTATTACATTCTGGGAATTAAGGGTTACTTACACAACCAAAGGAAAATGGGTTCAAATAACGGTAAGAAGGAACAACACCCTTCTATGATGAATTCTCCTAATATTAATTACATGATTGCTAATTATGGTTTGAGCAGTATTGACCAGCTGGACATGTGGGTTAAGCAGTGTGGTTTCCCGGCAACAGGCAGCTTAAGCCTTAGGCAGTTAGACACTACAATTAGAGAAAAAGGAGAGGGAGAAGGGAAAACATTTAAAGCAAACTGGGCCGCATATTCAGCATAGCTGAGAGAGGCGAGCCGCAGGAACAGAAAATTACAGGCAGGGACTGTCCCCTCTAACAATTCTGCATCTCAGTGTGTCAAACTAGATCCGGACCTGGACTCAGTTCCCCCACAACCACGTCGGCCAAACCCTGCTCCACCTACCAACTGACCTGCAGCCAGAGCGGCAGGGGCAGCACAGCCACTACCAGTGAAACAGACAGAGGAGCAGAAACCTGCTGTTAAAATTTACCCACAGAACGACCTAACAGCAGCAGCCGCAGCTGTGGGAGTGGGAACAACCCCCCCACCATACGGGGAGCCATCCAGCCCGCACCACACCAGATCCAACATTTACCAACCTCGAATCCACCTACAAACGTCCATGTCACAGACCCAATGATGGAAGTGGTGTCCGGAGATGGAAGCGCACAGCTGATCCACAGACCGTGGCTATTCAGCGAGATGAAGGAAGCATCACAGCAGCTTCCTCGAGTCCAGGACGGTGGGGTGAAATATGCTGAACCTCTGCTGATGTTTTGCCAACAATATAGACCCACAACCGCTGAACTGAGACGATTGTTGCGGAGAGAGCAGCAGAAACACAGGCTGCAAATGGCACAGCTGACACAAGATCAGAGAAAAGGCAGAGGAAGAGACAGAGGTCGGGGTTGCAGTCGCCTATTTGTTACATCTGCAAAAAGCACGGACAGTGGGCCCGAAACTGCCCAGAGGCTAACAAATGACAGATGGCTGATGGCAGGGGGGAAACCAAGGCCAGGGAAGGAATGTTTGGACACTGGAACTGAGATGACAGAGCAATCTGCACCTAAATCACGTGAGAGCACCCACACACACACACTGACACAGACACAGAGGTTAAAACTGAAGCAGACACGCAGACTTTGATAAATTAGGCTATTCTGTATCTTGAGCGGAGACAGGAAACTGATAAAGTACAACAGGGATATATGCTAAATACAAGAATGACGCATATCAACGCATGCCTGAACATAATCAATGTGGCAGGGAAAGATATCAGATTTCTAGTTGACTCAGGAGCCACAGAATCACTCATTAGAAGTCAATAATCAAACTACTCCAAAAATGAGCGCAGTGGGGGTTTCAGGGAAACTTCTGGTAGAGAGATTCACAGCACCTTTAACATGCAGTGAGGAGATTGAAAAGCATTTCAAACTTTTTGCTGTCAGACCATTGCCCCATGAATCTCCTCGCTCGAGATTTGATGTGTTTGTTGGGCATAATTCTGATTTCCACTCCCCATGGGGTTGTGGTGGCTAGAATTTCTGACATGGCATCACAGTTTGTTAAACAGAGTCAAAGGGAGTTGCTATATGATTATCAGTGGAAGATGCCAGAGGTAGCAGTTAACTCAGTTAATCATTCCTTAATCACGGAAGTCAAGACACTTTTCAATAACACAGACACTCAGACAGACTTCGTGTCCCCACAAAAACTAGGCTGCAGGTCACACGTACATCTTGGTGCTGATACGACCTTTGAGAAGGAATGTTCAGAAAACATAAAGATAAAAACACACTGACACTGAACTGGTTGTATTTGAACAATAAAAGATGTGCTGTTTCAGTTGTTGTGAATGACACACACTGCAAAACTCTGTTTCAGATTCCTAACTCAGTTCCTCAGGTCCTCTGGTCAAAGCTAAACATGACAGGTGGGAGGATTTAGGACCCTGGATGAAAACATGCTGTGAAGCCGGTGGGTGGGGAAAGACATCAGATCCAAATGTTGACTCTCATAGTCAACTACAGGTATATTGTAAAATATTTTCTTTGTAGTGACTGAAGGAAGAACTGTTCCAGAAACAGAAAAAAATCTTTGTGAAAGACGTCTCTAGATTTCACACCTTCCTGATGATGGCCATGCAGTCTGTTTCTGAATGATATTGTTTTGGGTCATGTGATCACTGCAAAAGGGGAAAAAAAGAGCCCTCTCACCCCAAAGCAAATTGAAGCAATTCAGACCATCCTAAAATGAGAGGCAAAGAAACAGGTAAATTATCTTTTTAGGGATGACAGTGCTCACTTTAAGGCACCATGGGCAGAAACTGCACATGGGGAAGGCCTGAGATTTTTTTGTTGATTTAAAGCTGGCTCTTCAGTCTCCACTGACCCTGGGTCTTCCCAACTGTAACTGTGGCGCCCTGGGTATTTCAGTGGCTAAGGTTAGTTCTAGAAGTGTTATGGTATTACTTAAGATTGTTACCATAGCCCCCCCCCCCCATCATTTTCGTTTTGTTTATTATTACTAAGCGTGCTTTATGTCACTGTTAATCTGAAGAAAACTCACCTGACTCACTTTAAGAAGCAGTAGAGCTATACTTATACGGCAGTAGCAGCTTTGGTACTGGAGTGACTGGCGCTATAATCCCGTTTTACAAGGAAGTTAGCCCAGTCGTAAACGTAAGACAGTCAATAAAGCAGCAGATGAAGCCGATATTCATTCAAGACTGTCTTTGTGTTATATTTACAGGTGAGAGAAGTGCACAAGCATCATACATGTTCATGTTAACTATGTTATCAATTGTGGTGCCATGTTTTACTGTTTACAACGATGTTAATGTGAGAAATGAGGCAGCTAACTGATGCTAGCTCCAGTAACTTCATGTTAGCCAAGAATGGTGAGGCACACTAGGTGTATCTTTTATGGAAACGGTAACATGAGTGACCTGAATGTACCTTGTAGTGCAGGATACAGATCGTTTGTGTTAATTTGTGCTGATAGAAGCAATCTTATTTGTAAACTGGTTGAACATTTAACTGTGTCTGTGATAATACTTTGTTGGTCACTGAACCTTTCATGTAAAGTAATAATTCATTTCAGTTGGACAGTTTGCACATTGTGACCAGTCAAGGATTTGTGTGAATTATTGTGGATATAATCCCGTTTTACAAGGAAGTTAGCCCAGTCATAAACATAAGACAGTCAAAAAAGCAGCAGATGAAGCCGATATTCATTCAAGACTGTCTTTGTGTTATATTTACAGCAAAATAAACTGAAACTGGCACCTGAAGCCACCATGTCTTCTTTTCGGGTGTAACATAACAAACCTTTCACCCAGACTGTTGATGAGAAGTGGGGGTACATGACCTCAGTACTAGTACAAGACCATGTGGGACGACTGAGACCTGTATCTTATTTTTTATCCAAACTGGACTCTGTTGCAGCAGGGCTGCCTAACTGCCTGAAAGCTGTGGCAGCTGCTGAAAAAGCAGCCATGGCATCACATGACATTGTGGGTTATTCAGACTTGACGTTGTTGGTCCCACTTGCTGTGTCAATGATTTTGCTTGAACAAAAAACATCTCATCTCTCCACAGCCAGGTGGCTGAGATACAACACCGTATTGCTTGACATGTCTAACATTACTGCACTTTTCTAAATCCTGCTACTCTCCTCCCAACTCCAGGTGAAGGACAGCCACATGATTGTGTTGCAGTCATAACAGAAGCCTGCTCTCCAAGGGCAGACTTGCAGGAGACTCCTCTAACAAACCCAGACATGGAGTTGTTTGTGGACAGCTCAGCATCACGTGATCCAGCAACTGGTAAAAATCGAGCAGGTTTTGCAGTAACAACTTTGCATGAGACTATTTTGGCCAAACTGCTTCCTTCAAACTATTCTGCACAAGCAGCAGAGCTAGTTGCACTGACAGAGGCATGTAAATATGCAAAGGACAAAACTGTAAATATTTTTACAGACAGCCATTATTCTTGGGGTGTTATTCATGATTTTGGGAGATTGTGGGCAAACAGGAAGTTTTTAACATCCACAGGCAAACCTATTGCTCATCACAAACTGGTTGCTGACCTACTTGATGCTGTACTGTTGCCCAAAATGATTGCTGTGTGTAAATGTGTGAATGCCAGAGCTGACCTTGCAGCAAAGGCTGCAGCAAAACACACACTAACCACCCAATGTACTGTTTTAACTGACCCGCCATTGACTCCTATTGCTGATTTGCAGGAATTACAGGCAAGAGCCAGCCCAGAGGATTGAAGAAAGCAGGCTGCACATTTTCCGACAAAGTGTGGTATGGACCTGAGAGGAAGCCATGCCTGCCTAAGTATCTGTTTCCTTATTATGCTAAGTTGACACACGGTAAAGACCATGTACCAAAAGGGAGTATGACACAGGAAATAAACAGAAACTGGTTTACAAAGGGGTTCTACAACTTTGTCAAAAGTTGCATCATTTGTGCAACTAACAATGTGGGGCGTCCGATTCAGATCCCGCAGGTGGCACACCTTCTCCCAGACAAACCATTTGAGCACCTGCAAATGGACTGCATTGAACTGACACCGTCACAGGGGAAGAAATATTGTCTTGTCATGGTAGATATGTTCTCTAAATGGGTAGAGGGATTTCCAAAATCTAAACAGGAAGCAGGTGCAGTTGCAAAAGCTTTGATAAGCCAGATCATTCCTCGCTGGGGAATCCTAGCTAAGATCTCCAGTGATAACGGCACACTTTTCATTAGCGCAGCACTGAAGAGTGTAGGGGAGTATATGGGGATTAATCTGAGGCAACATTGTGCTTATCATCCAGCTAGCGGAGGTGCAGTTGAAAAAAACAAGCTTGTTAAATGTTGTGAAGAAACAGGTTTAACATGGACAAAAGCTTTGCCGATTGTTTTAATGCACATGAGAATCCGGATGAGGGGCAGAGGGGGTCTCAGTCCTATTTGGCAGACCATTGAACACGGGGATTGGGACAGTAAAAAGACAACTCCCTGATACCAGCCAATGTGAGGATAAAATTTTGAGATCTTGTGCTAATTTGACCTCTGTGCTTTCTGAAATTCACATGCCGGTCAAAAATACCATCCCAAAGGCCGCAGAAAAGAAACTGCACGATCTGGAGGACTTCAGGAGAAAGAACTGGCGGGCTCGCAGGTGGACTGGGCCATTTCAGATACTGTTAACAACAGAAACAGCAGTAAAAGTGGCTGAAAGAGCAACTTGGATTCACGCCACCCACTGCAAACGAGTGCCAAAGCAACCAAAAGGCCTCAAACCAGGTGAAGATCAAGATCAGTGAGTGAGCTGAGCTTTCCCCTGCCTTGTGTTCCTAGGGAGGGAGGGAGGGGAGTGGAGGTCTCTGAGACCACCTAGAACCACTAATCTCCCAAACACTCACCGTGGGCACACTGATTACAGGGGTAGGCAAGGTGACACAACTGATATAAGATAAGATACTAAGATATGATGCCAGAGATCAACAGATGGCTCTGGAGAGGTGACAGACCGAGAGAAAACGGAGGCGTTGTTCTGCTCACTGTCATCATCGTCCTGTCATCATTTCCAAACATTCCAACAAACTTAGGCCTGACTGAGGGAAAGATCCAGGCCGAAGAGGAGGAGTCACACATCCTCCCTGACAGCCCGGCTGGGCTGAAAGTGCATGTGCACAGCTCCCTCATGGAGTGGGGAACTCGATACCAGTGAAACCCAGACCACTAAATGTTTCAGAGACACTAGGAGCCCTGTTAACCTTCACTCAAGGGTTTCCCAGGGTTGGCCGAGAAGTTAAGGATATGACCAAGACACTTGAACTGTGTAACATCAGCATCGTCAACTTTGGGGGCTCCACAACCCGATTCTGGAACACATCTCAGATAATGGAGCCAGGAAGGAGTGCAGGTGGGAGCAGCCATTCATCGCACCACTTAACCTGACAGACACTATAAGTTTGCACCGCCCAGGGAGCGATAACCCAGTTCTCACAATTCCTTCTTCTGATGGCTGTGGAGCGCTGAGACAACACGTGTGGGTATGAGGGCAACATGTGTATCAAATCTTGAGACCTGGATGGTGTGTGACGTGTTATCTAGCCCATCTGATGACCTCTGTCACCATCCAGCCATTTCCACACTCACTACGCCCACTACTATGTGCCTCACAGAGCCAGATGCTCAAATACCAGAGTTCCGCCGGCGGAGAAAGGCATTGGGGACTTCCTCCCCTGGTGGGGGACTGTGAACAATGCACATAAGATAGATGGACTGGCTATTGAACTGGAAAACCTGACAGCTCTTGTGGAAGTGGGTTTTTCCACCCTCACACCCACTGTGCAGGGCCTCAGAAATGTTGCAAAACAGAATGCCACTGGACCTGATGCTGGCAACTCAAGGCGGAGTTTGCCACATAATTGGAATGGACTGTTGTACATACATCCCAGATGTCTCGGACAACGTGACTCATGTTGTCTCCCACCTGAATGATCTACTGCACGAGGAGAAGAGTCAGGACTCACAGAACTCTGGGGGATGGGACATGTGGTCATGGCTGACAACAGGTGGATGGAAGAATGTGCTGTTTAAAATGTTGACCCCACTGTTTGTCATTTTTGGTGCTTTCCTCCTACTGACATGCTGTGTGATCCCTTGTGCTAGATCTATGATTGCTACAGCAATCAAATCATCTATGGGTCAGTACATGGAATTACCAACTGCACCCACTGATTCAATGGAGTGGATCCCACCTTTCAGAGGGGATGAAAGTGAAGTTTCATCTGAATCATTTCTAAGTTTATTAGTTATCTTCTGAATCATTAGTCTTTGCAAATGTAATGAAATTTCACATTTTGCATAATTACAAGTGTTTGTATTGTGTCTTATATTCTCACATTTTTATATTTCTTACATTATATTTTTATTCCTTATATTCTCATATGTTTACATAATCACCTTCTCTTCAAGTACTTCTGAAGTTACATGAAATGTTTATATTTTCATTATGTTGTGTTAGCATAAAATGCTAAAAGGGAGTAATGTAATGGGAATTTCATGAGAACCATCTTTAAAACACTGCCATGTAACTAATCTCACTAGGGGCCTCCAGCCTCTTGGGTATGGGGTCAATGGAAGGTAAATGTGTGTGATGCTTTAACATATGTCCAGAGGGGTCATGACTTTAAGTGGTTCACCACATGTACCTTGGACATGGGTGTCTTTCTATAGATCCCCTAGGGAACACTGAAAGACACCATGTTCCTTTGATGAGATAGTACTCCGACCCTGAGACTAAGCTGCATGAGCTGTTACACTGCAGCTCACTCGGATGATACTCTCTGATGTGTATGTGTCCCAGTGAGTTCGTTCTGCAGAAGACTTGAATAAAATTCACAGAAAGACAAGTGTTTGCCTGAGCTGTTTATTTAAACACACTTTTTCCCACCACAACAGTCTAAACATCTATGTTTTGGGGAACAAAAGATCCTTGACTGGTCGCAGTCAAGGAAGGAGAAGAACAGCTAGTGAGGAAAACAATCAACAACCCCACATCCCTGACCTAAACCCCACACATGTGGACAGACTGGAATAACAAGAACAATAATAAAGAGGGGAACAGGTTAAAGATTTAAAACAATATATAAGACATAATAAAAGGAGAAAAAAGCACTCTTATAAGTACTTGCATAAAAGATTATAAGTGTAAGAAGAAAACAGTTTTCTGCCCTTACACTAACAATTTAATAAGGCACCTAAAAAATTAACACTAAACAGAATACAGTGAGTTCACTCGGGTAACTCAATCCAAAACTGCCCCGAAGCAACACACTAGGATACTTTTAAGGATAGAGAAATTTAATTAAACATAGCCATCCTGAAGTGTACACTGCGCAACTGTATAATCTAGTAAAACAAATATGGGATCAGGACTCGGAATTGGCAGATACTAAATATTAAATGACTTGGATCTGGGGCAAAAAAAGTGATCGGAACAGCCCTATTTAAAGTTATCTGAGGAGGAAGATAGAGGGAAAACTGTGAAACTCCCAATTAGCCAGCAGTCCAGAACCGAACAGCAAAAAGTGAGGCAACAGTGGAAGCAAAACCAGTGAAAGCACAGGGAGAGGAACATTAAAAACATTGTTGTTCGATTCCAATCTAATAGTGTATCCACTGCACTGTAGCCTATTCCAGTTATTTTACTGAATGTGATATCATGTATCCTGTTTTTAATCAGTTCATTACTTTTACTTAAATAGAGACTGTTGACTAAAACACCTTTTTTGTATTTCAAGGAAAATAGCAATTGTTCAGTGTATTCGATGTCATTACTAATATGCTGTCAGGGGGCACAACTGAACTGTCAGGTGGTCGACCAGCTAAAATATTGATTTAAACTGATAAATAATAGGTTAAAGCAAACATATGGTTTAAATCAATGATGATCATGGATACTGTATTGAAAACGTTAATTTGTATTTTTTGTATAATTATCTTTCCATCAATAAATGTAAAACTGGATGCTAAAGATACTAAATAACTGGCCTCTAGAATGCAATAATCTTAGATAATTGTAAATACAAAACACATGCACAAAATAATAATTTGTTAAGCCAACAGACACTCTAGGGAATACTTGCCAAAGCTATAACTTAGAATAAATAGTAGGAAAATAAATATATTGTTACAAATATTTGGTTGCACCACCTGACATTTTTTGGGCTATGAAGTTAAAAAAATTTTTTTAGAAGCTTTATATGTTATTGACCCGAGTGCAGTAATAAACAGTGGCAGCGCCAACAGTTTGTCGGACTTAGCAACAGTAATTAAGGGGGGTGGCTTAGCAAGGGGTCAATTGAGGACATTAGGTTACTTCCAATAATGTAAGTGAGTACACCCCTCACATTTGTGTAAATATTTGAGTATATCTTTTCATGTGACAACACTGAAGAAATGACACTTTCCTACAATGTAAAGTAGTCAGTGTACAGCTTGTATAACAACATTACACAGCCATTAATGTGTAAACCGCTGACAACAAAAGTGAGTACACCTCTAAGTGAAAATGTCCAAATTGAGGCCAAAGTGTCATTATTTTGTGTGGCCACTAAGGCTGACCCCGAATAGTTGAAGATTCAATGCTTCGATGGGCAGAGCCTGTCAATCTCACAGTCGAAGCATCGTAGTGAAACAAGGATCATGCCATTTTGGCTATATGGGGGTGCTCAACATCTGATTTTACATAGAACTACCAGTTTTCTCCCAATAAGTTAATATACAGCCTATTACAATATACTTTTCAACGTTTAATGCTGTTATGTATGTTAAAAGAATAAAATGAATGTCAATAAACGTTTTTGTTCGTGAATAAATCCAAAATTGTAACCATAACTCTGGGTCGTCAGTGCACATGTGTAGGCGTAGCGTGTATGTGTGCAGTGGCAGTGGCAACACTTGCTGAAGAGACGGAGCCCCAGCTTCACTGGTGTTGTGCCAAGTTGTCCGCACCTCGGGAACCGCGACGTGCATGCAGTTGTCGACAGCAGTTGTCGGCAGCAGTAATGCACGTAAAACTCTGCACAAGACCGGTGAATGACAGGCGAGAGAGAGAGAGAGAGAAAACGGTCTTGAAAAAACCTCAGTTTAGCTGGAAATCTACATAAGTTGAAAAGAGACTGCAGCTCTGCAGCTTCTCAAGATTAAAGCGGAGCTAGCGTATGTAACCACCCCCCCCCCGCTCGCAATCGGCGCGCACAAAAACACACACGATCGACTATAGGCAGGATTTGACGATTCTGATTCGACTATGTAAATCCATAGTCGGCCACCATTATTTCCCAGCACTGCCTTAACCCTCTCGGGCATGGAGTTCACCAGAGCTTCACAGGTTGCCACTGGAGTCCTCTTCCACTCCTCCATGACGACATCACAGAGCTGGTGGATGTTAGAGACCTTGCGCTCCCCCACCTTCCGTTTTAGGATGTCCCCCAGATGCTCAACAGGGTTTAGGTCTAGAGACATGCTTGACCAGTCCATCACCTTTACCCTCAGCTTCTTTAGCAAGGCAGTGTTCGTCTTGGAAGTGTGTCTGGGGTCGTTATCATGTTGGAATACTGCCTTGAGGCCCAGTCTCTGAAGGGAGGGGATCATGCTCTGCTTCAGTATGTCACAGTACATGTTGGCATTCATGGTTCCCTCAACGAACTGTAGCTCCCCAGTGCCGGCAGCATTCATGCAACCCCAGACCATGACACTCCCACCACCATGCTTGACTGTAGGCAAGACACACTTGTCTTTGTACTCCTCACCTGGTTGCCGTCACACACGCTTGACACCATCTGATCCAAATAAATTTATCTTGGTCTCATTAGACCACAGGACTTGGTTCCAGTAATTCATGTTCTTAGTCTGCTTGTCTTCAGCAAACTGTTTGGGGCTCTCTTGTGCATTATCTTTAGAAAAGGCTTCCTTCTGGGACAACAGCCATGCAGACCAATTTGATGCAGTGTGCGACATATGGTCTGTGCAGCGACAGACTGACCCCCCTCCCAGGGCTGGACTGGGACAAAAAATCGGCCCTGGTATTTTTGGCTGAGGCGGCCCACCAAAATCGGTCAGACACCCCTCACAAATACACCATCGATCCATTTAGAGGGTCAGATTAGTGATGTGATGAAACACTGAGATGTAACATTTGCACAAGATTGGTGTGCATGACTACAGGACAAGAATATATTGTAATAGACCTAGTTTGCCCAGAATGCCAGATTACCAGTCCAGCCCTGCCCCCACCCCTTCAAACTCACTCATACGTCTATTTCCCAAAGACAACCTCTGGATAGGACGCTGGGCTCGTGTATTCAGCTTCTTTGGTTGACCATGGTGAAGTCTGTTCTGTGTGGAAGCTGTCCTGTTGAACCACTGTATGGTCTTGGCCACTGTGCTGCAGCTCAGTTTCAGGGTCTTGGCAATCTTCTTATAGCCTAGGCCATCTTTACGTAGAGCAACCATTCTTGCTCCCCATTCACACCTGAGACCTTGTAACACTAACAAATCACATGACTCCGGGGAAGGAAAATGGCTAATTGGGCCCAATTTGTACATTTTCTCAGCCCTGCATCAACTCACACTGGATGTGTTTCAGAAGCGTTTCAACAGCAGAGCGTTTAGCCTGGCCCACGTTGTTGACATGCTGTCTTTTTGTCATTTTGTGTGCTTCAACAACCGATCACAGTGCTCTGTGAACCGTTTCCCACATGGAGCATTTCAGAATAAGAGCGTTTTGCCTTCCGTCAAAAATAGAGCCGCTTCTGGGACGCACTGCGATGCTTCTAGTGTGAGCACAAGCATTGACTACAGTGGCAGCAATTAGCTACGGCAGCCATGGCGCAGCCATAACGTGGCGCACACACTGCCTGTGTGAATCCGAGGTTAGGGGTACTCACTTTTGTTGCCAGCGGTTTAGACATTAATTATTTTGTTATTTTGAGGGGACAGCAAATTTACACTGTTATACAAGCTCTACACTCACTACTTCACATTGTAACAAAGAGTAATTTGTTCAGTGTTATCACATGAAAAGTTATCAAATATTTACAAAAATATTCACTTTTGTGAGATACTGTACATTCTTCAGTAAAACTGCTTTAATCTGCTGTTCACTTCAATCAGGTTGTAAAAGTAGCAAATGACTTGATGGACCACAAATGGTAATCCATTAAATAATGCAGCACAGTCATCTACCTGCGGGTTCCTGGTGTGCCTGCTCTTCACTTCTACCATCACCACCCTCTTTTCCCATTTTTATGGAACAACAGAGTGTTAGTTGTACAAGTCCATGCTTGATGTAGTAAAGAAATTAGTGATTGAATAGATTTCTTGACAGAACAGGCCAAAATGAGCTAAATGAAACCTGAATTGTCCCTGTGTGGTGTCATTGTTGGCTATGACTGACTTATGATATAACTGAGTGGAAGTGACATGTGGAAGTGAAAAAAAAACAAATAATAAACAGGAACAATAAAAACCTCTTTCCATCACCACAGTGCCATCTACCACTAGTACCTTCTATGCCACAGGTATGCTAAGTATGCCAAGTATAATATTAGTATGGTATATTTAGCCGATGCAGTTTGATGCATGTTGTCCACCGAGCATTGTTCAAACTCAAAGAATTTTATTTTCAACAGTAAAGACTCCCAAAAATATAATATTATATAAATAAGTGATGTTGGCATTACACTGGCCAATCGACCTGTGAAGATGCAGTTTGAGAATAACAGCTGAACTGTGCGGGTGTGGGAAATGCTGTTTAAGATAGACAAACTACCTTACTTAATGAAGGTCATATGTAAGTTGAAGTTTCATGAAACTAGGATATGGCAGAATTAATTTATTTCATTACGAAAAGATGTGAATTGTGGCCAATGAAGGAAAAGGGCGAAGAGGAGGACAAGAGATTGAACTATAGAGGTACAGTATTATATTTAATGACTAACTACAATTGCTGACGACCACAGGATCTATATTGGGTTTAGTTATGACATTGGCTGATGACATCAGCTTCCAGGAGAGCCGATTTGGGGTTAAAAATATTGCCCCTTTGTTTGTATCTGTGACTTTTTGCTGCGGAGCAGGCCTTGACAGAAGTGCTGCTGGTAGAAAATTGCATCTGAGATTGAATAATTTGTTTTTGGCTTGCTCTGTCCAAACCTTTGTTTCTGGCCAAAATGGAATCGAAATGATCAAACAAATATGTCAGGCTGAATTATGGCAAAACTGATGCCCAGGACATCCAGAATATTTCCATTTGCTATACTGGAGCAGCCTTTAAAACATGTTGGGTTTGAGTTTCACTAAGTGTAAGAATAATACAGCTTCAATTAAGGCAGCAGTCAGTAAGATTTTAACACACAATGCAAAACCTTCCGCGTCTCTCTCTGCTGCTCGAATCACTCCCCTAAGCCCCGCCCACCAAACCCACAAGTAGGACCGGTTGCCCTGGAAACCTCATCCTGCTTAAGGCTCACTCTATGGTGAGAACCTTGCCAAGACCCCGGTCTTCTCAAAGACACCCCTCCGATGCTTCAAGGCCCTTCGCGGCAGCAACAAAGTCTTACAGCCCCCCCTCAAAGGTTATTCCCCACTGTCTGTCATCATGCCTCTTTGCCACTCGTCAATACGAGTGGCATGGCATCAAACAAAATGAGCCTGAAGCTATGTGTGGAGCTTGTTTTGTACTAAATGGGCAGCTTGTTCACTGCTGCTGGTTGTTTCTCAGACTGCACAGCATTTGCACAAGCAGTGACAGACACTGTGTTAGAGACTGCTCTTGGCTCTGATTGGTTGTTTTATTCAGGGAGCAGTAGGAGGAGCCAGAGGAACCTGATAGTTTCAGCAAATATGACAAAAATATATTTTAAAAAGAATTCCCTACTGCAGCTTTAACTGTTGGAAAATGTAGGAATGGCAGTAGGTAAAATACCTGTATGTGTCTGATATTGTCACAGAGTGGGGAAACGCTTTTCTCACTTTAAGGCAGAATTTACTGAGAGCTCAAGGTGAAAATTCCCCCAAACAATTTCGAGCTTAGTCCATTTGCTCCATCATGATTACTTGATTGTGAGGATTTCCAAAGGCTTAGTGGAACGTTGCTGTTGACCAAGGCCAATAGAGGAGATCTCCAGCAGTGAATACAACAGCTTTAAAGGAAGAGGGATTCCACGTTTGGCAGCATAAGTTCTGCAGTGCTGTGACAGCAGAACCAACCTTCCTTGCAATGGAAACACCTTCCCAGTCCTCTCTATATGTTTGGAGATTAAACAGACATACTGTCTTGCTGGAGCAGATGGAAACCTCGTTCAAAGGCACCTTGACATTAGCGGTGTCCATCTTCATGTGCATGCCTGAGGGTGATGTCAAATGTCCTATAACTTCAATGTATGACACGTGTTGTAGACGCACGTTCATTCTTGGTTCAAATGTTAGTCTGTGGCTATTAACTCGTGCTCTGATTAAAGCTCTGATGAAGATGCAGTTTGACTTTTACATTATAGATACATTGTGATATAACTGATCAGCAGATGGGTGTTAGGATGAGATCAGATTGAAACTCTTTGAAAATAGTTTTTATTAGGACTCTAATGATGTACAGACCTTTTCTCTTTGTGTCCTGCATTATTATAATACCTACTTTCATTTTCAGATTCATCTGGGACAGCAGCAGCAGGAAAATCAACCTGGTCAAATTCAAGTGATTATTATATTACAACATAAATTGCTCTGTAATCACTGTACATGGCTGTAGTTATTGCCACCCAGATATCTCTCTTCTCATCCTATACCGCAGTCTGACCACTCTGAAGAAAGCTCAGCTCTAGCTCTGATCAGCTGTGTAACTCAAATCACTAAACTCACAGTTATTAGCTGGAAAATAACAACAAACGCACCAATATACATTAAGTTACAACCACTGACTTACTTTTGGCGTTTAGCACATGGCGTGAAATTATCTCTCTGGTCTTTATTGTCGTCTACTGGCTGACCTGTAGGAGCTACACAGACATCCAATATACCAACGAGAAAGAGCCCACTTGTAGCCCTGT
The DNA here is from genome assembly GCF_014851395.1 of Micropterus salmoides. Lineage (NCBI taxonomy): Eukaryota > Metazoa > Chordata > Actinopteri > Centrarchiformes > Centrarchidae > Micropterus > Micropterus salmoides. The sequence continues at coordinate 26,469,304 of NW_024040040.1, read as the reverse complement.
AGGAGGTTGAAGCCATCCAAAAAACATCCTTCTTAGACAAGAGCAGCTCGATGTGTATTTTGTTTGATGGTTGGTGTAGATGGATGAGGAGGCTAAAGCTAAAAAACCTGAGGGATGTATGGACACACACACACACACACACACACACACACAAACACACAGCCTTTGTGCTGTCTTAGCAAGGTTGATTGAGTCCATGCAGTCACTCCCTAAAGGGATCATTTCACGCTCCCATATTAGAATAATTTGCTTGGTGTGGAAATGACAGGGGTGGAGGGCATGTACCCACAATGCAACCTGCTACATCACCACTAGAAGCACACAAAGCTGCACAAAATACATGCGTCAGTATGGCAGTACTTACTATTTGTGCGTTGTAGTGGTTGTTGTGGAATATAACTAAGTACATTTACTCAAGTATACTTATACCTACAGATTTAAGGCACTTGTGCTTGACTTGAGATTTTTCATTTCAGGCCACTTCATTATTCTACTTCACTATATCTCAGAGGGAAATATTGTACCACATACTGCACTACAGCTTTAGTTACTTTACAAATAAATATTTTGGCATACAAAAGCTTATAAAATAACATTTTGTTACAAATTAAACAACACAACTGTAGAAGTACAACTGAAACTATTTGGCGATTAATCAAGTAGTCAATTGACAAAAAAATTGATTGGCAAATATATTCGTATATATTCAACAATCAAGTTGTTTTTCCCCTCCACACCCATTCGCTGATGAGTCGCTGCTTTTTGTGGGCATAGTGAGTGTGTGGCTGAGTGAGAGAGAGAGCTGCAGGTGAATGCAGAGGAAAAGGTTCCAAATGTTATCAGAGTCGTATCAGGCAACAACTCTCCTCTCAGAAGATTTCCACACGGATTCAAAACAGTTAAAGCTGCAGTAGGTTTAAAAAATACTATAATTATCCCTTTAAGAATCAGAATCAGAAGGAGCTTTATTGTCAAGTAGTGTTTTACACATACACTTTGGTGTTAAGGTGCTACACGCAGACAGACATACAGCTGACATAAATAGATGTAGAAATATATAAATATGTATTAAACAAATGAAAGTTATATAAGAATAAAAAATATAAAATATAAAAATAATAATAATACAACTGACATATAAAAAAATAAAAATAACAGTGGTACGACAACAATTTACAATTAACAACAAATTAACAACAAATATGTGCAATGTGCCATGTTCGTGCATGATATGACATGAAGTGATATTTACATGTGCAAAGACGATTGTATCATTTGAGGTGGGGGAGTGTCAGTGGGGGCCCGGGCCTTGTTGATGAGGCTAGCTGCAGACGGGTAGAAGCTATTTTTGTGACGAGAGGTTTTGGTCCTGATGGACCGCAGCCTCTTCAGCTGCTGCAGGAAGTACATCCTCTGCTGGGCCTTCTTGGTGAGGGAGGTGATGTTCAGCTCCCACTTGAGGTCCTGGGAGATGATGGTGCCCAGGAAGCGGAAGGAGTCCACAGTGGCAACGGGGGAGTCACTCAGGATGATGGGGGAGGGTGGGGCTGGGCTCTTCCTGAAGTCCACGACCATCTCCACTGTCTTCAAAGCGTTGAGCTCCAGACTGTTCTGGCCGCACCAGGTCACCAGATGGTTGATCTCCCAACTGTAGGCAGACTCATCCCCACCAGAGATGAGCTCAATGTTGGTGTACAAGGAGAAGAGAAGAGGGGAAAAACCGATGCTGATGGTCCTGGAGTCAGAGAGATGTTTTCCCAGCTTCACGTGCTGCTTCCTGTCTGTTAGGAAGTCTGTGATCCACCTGCAGGTGGAGTCAGGCACGTTCAGCTGGGAGAGCTTGTCCTGCAGCAGTGCCGAGATGATGTTGTTGAAAGCAGAGCTGAAATCCACAAACAGGCTTGGATTTAACTTATCTTTGTATTTAAGTTGTTATGTATATCCTGCTGTATAGTCTGCACTTAATGGGAAAGTGACAAGCTTTACTGTAAATGATGTACAGAGAGGGGGCGATGTGGGGGCTAGGGGCCAACAGGGGTCCAAAAGCATTAAGTAGTAAACCTACACTTTGTTTCTAAAATTATGAATATTAATACTTGGACATATTAATTTCATTTCTAAAATCACTTTCTAAAATCGGCCCAAGGTGTTAGGAATCATTGGGTATAGCTTAATAATTACAACAAGGAGTTACTAGTTATCAGTTAGTTATTAATTGTTCAATCAGTTTTAATCAGTCAGTGTCAAAACTGAGGGTAAGTCCTGGGCAGTGACCTGGATTCCAGTGGGTTGACCAGAGGGCCTTTGGGTTCTGCTGGTGACTACGGGAAACTCCACAGTTGTCTCGGCCGTTAACTCTGGCTCAGTGCTCTATGGTCGATGTCCTCTCTGTTACTTGTTGTTTCTCAATCAAAGGTACATTGACTGAAGTTAATCAACCCGATAACTTTAAACAAAACAAAACAAAAAGATAACTTCACTGAAGGTTTGCAAGACTTGTGACTATAATTAATGTTGCTGAGATGAATCAAAGGAGAACTAGTCTGGGGAAATTTCATCCCCGTTAAAGCTTTTAGAAAATAGGCAAGTCAAATCTCCCGTTAGGAGCAGACAAAGGAGAATTTGAAAGTCACAGAGTTTCCTCCGGGCCAGACTTTTGGAGGCAGGATGGCAGGATGTGGAGAGCTTGAAGTAGCGAGAGAGAGTGTGAGAGAGTGTAAGAGAGCAGAGTGAGCGAGCCCACATGAGTCCACTGGGTTTTGTTTGGCACTCCTGGGGGCATGTCAAACGGAGTTCACCTTTCGGTTTCTCCAGGTTTTAAACTTTAATCTAAAGTAATGTATTGGAGTCTGTTTGCATATGTTGTAGTGATATCTTTCCACAAAATCAATGCTTCTTCTTAAATGTCATAACAGTTATACAGTTCTTAATTTCTAAGCATTAGATAAAAGGGAAAGCTATGGTTAACTGTTCTTAACGATCAGAACTGTTACAGTTAAACAACACAATTCATAGTTATCATAGCAGATAAATACTGATTGCTGAACATTCTTAATAAGAAAAATATAAGAAAGTAGTTGAAACATAACATCAGGGTAAACAACAAACACGGACAGTGATAGATAATAAAAGAGGACAAAGAGATGAGTTTGGTCCAATGGCATGTTGTATCTCTTTTGTCCTTTGGGGAAGCTCTGTGGTTCCATGAAGGGAATTTGGACTAACTCTGATACTCTGACCAGGATGGACTATATACCACAGGATAATATTTATGTACCATGTTATTTAACCGTTTGCAGATCTGTGCTTTGTTCACCACAGGTTTTGAGACTGTAGCCTGGAAAATCTGAGGTTGTGTGCTCTCCTCCAAATCACAGTGTTGTGGAGTTTTATGTCCACGTCTGCCAGTCATATCAGTTTCATCAGGTTGTGAAAGTAAACAAAAAGGACCTTCTTTGATTTGAGTCTGTGTGTGTGTGTGTGTGTGTGTGTGTGTGTGTGTGTGTGTGTGTGTGTGTGTGTGTGTGTGTGTGTGTATGTGTGTGGAGATCCATTTTGGAGGCCTTACTTTATGGCCTCTATTCACCTTTGCGTCCTGATATTCGTAGTTCAGGGAGAGGTTATATATCTGGACAGGGGTAAATTGTCATTTTAACACTCTTGAGTGGGTGAGAGGTAGAGTCAGTTATCTTAACGTTACGTTACGGGAGATGGTGGTTTGTCTTGTTGATTACTTTACAACCAGCATCAGAGTGGAAACAAAAGCCTATGGTCTGGCAGGCCCTTTTGACCCCCTCCTGTTTTGGGGGTGTTTGGAGGGCCTTGAGTGAGGCCATCTGCTCAACGGGTGATAACTCTCCCCCCTTCTAAAGAAAAGAGAGAGATGGCTGTATTGCTACACGTGGCAGACATTTTGACATGTCATACTAGGATGTAAGTCAAGCTTTCAATATGAATAGTAATAAAAAGAAAAAGAATGGCTCTGGTCCATTGATGTAAGGTAAGGTATAATTTATTGTCAAACACACATAAAAAAAAATTAATTCTCCCTAAACCGGAGCACCCCCATACAGACACGGAGAGAATGTGCAAACTCCACACAGAAAGGCCAGGACAACAGGATTTGAACCCGTGACCTTCTTGCTGTGAGGCCACAGTGCTATCCACCAGGGCTGACCCCAAATAGTCAAAGATTTGATGCTTCGATGGGCAGAGCCTCTTAATCTCACAGTTGAAGCTTCCCAGCAAAACAAGGATAATGCCATTTTGGCGATATGGGGGTGCTCAACACCTAATTTTACATAAAACTACTAGTTTTCGCCTAATAGGTTAATATACAGCCTATTACAATATAAATATCAACATATAATGCTGTAAATAAACATGTTAAAAGGAAAAAGCTATAAATGTTTTTACAGTGCGTGAATAAATCCAAAATTACCCTTAAGGAAGGGGGGTCAGTGCGCATGTGTAGGAGTAGCGTGTATGTGTGTGTATGTATGTAGCAGCAGAGAGACGGAACATCAGCTTCACCATTGATGGACTACACAAAGAATATTATCGTTTTTAAATAGTTCTTGAAATAGACCCATGAGGAACCACGACGTGCATGCAGTTGTTGGCCGCACAGTATACATGCAAAACTCTGCGTAAAAGACTGGTAAATGGCAGGTGAGCAGAGCAGAGAGAAAATTATCAACAATAAGCCTCAGTTTAGCTGTCTATGTACAGTGTAAGTCACTGACTAATAAATAGAGACTGCAGCTCTGCAGCTTCTCAAGATTAAGGTGGAGCTACCATGTGTAACCCCGCTCTCAATCAGCACGCACTCAACACACACTGATTCGACTATCAGTCGACTATAGGCAAGACTTGACAATTCTGATTCGACTGTGTAAATCCTTAGTCGGGGACAGCTCTACTTTCCGCTGGGGCACCGTGCCGCCTCTAAGTGTAAGCCATGTCTGTGAGTCAGCATTAAACATTATTCGGATCCTGAAACTAGCTCACCTAAATAGCACACAGCCATCATTTATGTTATTAATTCCACCTGTGCTTTTCTTGTTATTGCAAATCAAATTTCCACCAGGAAAAGAGGTCTATTTTTGTACAATGGAAGTAGCTTGACATTCAAGGGGTAGTGGATGGCCTACACTGACTAGGGTTGTAGTGGAGTATGAACCTTCATCTTAATATGGGCTTGTAATAGATAAAAATAAGTCAGCATTCTGAAAGCTGGACTCACATCCCCCCCTTAACTCACAAGTAAAAAAACTCATTCAGTTTAATGTCACTGCATATGCTGCATGTAGTTGTTTACCATTTCCTCCGGGTCCCTCCAGCACTTGGTTATAGTAGCAGCGCATGTCATGCGTGATGTTACTTGCAGAGCAGGAAGGGCCGGGTCAGATGGGAGCAGAGGATTTGAAATGGAACGCACCTACATTTAGGTAGGTATATGAAGTAAGGAACAATTAATTATAAGACTTTCCTATAAAAAAGGAGTACAATTTTGCATATGAGTTATTTACTTAAGTCTGAAACCTTGAAACATTGTTAGTTTACTTATGTCTACTTATCACTTGATGTCCCATGGTGCATTGTGCATGGGAAATCACAAAGCATTCTGACTCGCACCCGCTGCCCTTGGAGGCTTGATCTCATAAATATTCACTGGAGTTTTCAGAGTAATGGAAACACACTTAAGATGGCAGCGGAGATCCCTCGAGGAGGAGTGCCCAGGGCAAGTCAAAGAGGGCATGTTAAAAAGCTATCGGGGTGCAATCCATTTGTCTTTGCTCGCTCTCTCTCCTCCCTCATTACCGCTTGTGTTCTAAAAGTAATTTGAAAGAGTTCAACAGAGACAGTTCTGCTTTCATTAAAGATAAAGGGGTCACAAACTTGTAGTTATAAAAAAAGGGTGAACTGTCCTATGCTTTTAGGGTGTCTGCAAGAAGGCAGCACTGAAATGAACGTTCTGGTAGCTAATGAAAAGAAGGAACAGGAAAGAAAAGAAAAAATATTTGAATGGATGACACAGTATAGCCTTGGGATACAGTGATGCTCAGTCTCTAACCACTCTGCCTCAGTTCATGCATTAATGTCTAGTGTTCACTATATTTTGAAAGAGTATGCTTATACCACAGATTTAGCATCACACTCCTATAACTTTGTCAGACACAATGGACTATTTAAAAAGAAAGACAGAAATCTATGCAGCACAACCACAGATGTCATGTTTTTTATCCCACAAATTCTTCTTTCTTCTCAAAATCTAGCACAATTACCAGCACTGAAACTCGACCACCAACAGTTCGGTCAGAGGTGCTGGTGTGTTATGCTAGAGCAGAAAAGCTGGAGAGGTCTGCTAAGTCACTTGAGGACATTTATCAGACTTCACACAACTTTTTAAACATATGCAGTAGTACTCCGCAAGAGCTGTAAACAGACTTTGATGTATAAAATTGGTGGCATCCCCCTTTAGAGACCAAACCAGTTAGTTTGGAGCTCTGGAATAAAGCCTGAGATGAAAGCTGTTCCAGAGTTGAGGAGCAACAACAACAAAGGAAGAATCACCTTAAGTTGTCACGCTTGACCTTGGAACAACCAGAAATCTCCGCTCTAAAGAACTGACTAGGTGAACAAGGCTTTCATCTGTAAGGTGCAAATGCAAACAAAGTATAAATCAAACAAACATATGGAGAACACAAGGAAATATCTGGAACATAAGATCTATAAACAACGACAAACCAGCAAAGAGTAAGGGGAACAGGCAAAATAAAAAAATTATTGCTAGGGACAATTCAGTAGCTGTTGAATATTGGTAGAGACCTAACCCTACTCTGACTAACTATTTCTAGGCCTTACTTTAAATACAGTGGTGTCTGACGTTGTGATGCTAAAACTGACAGGAAGCCAATCTAGAGTGGTTGGTCACCTACTGACCAGACTGCAATATCTCAACAGCTATTTGATGGATTGCTATGAAATATTGTGCATTTAAGGTCGGCAGAGGATGAATCGTAATGACTTTGCTTTGGCTAAAATGCCTCAACCACTGGACAGATTGCAATGAAATTTGATATAAAAATTCATGTCCACCTCAGGGTGAAGTTTTCATCTAGTGCCATTGTTGGGACTTCACTTCATGGCAAACAAAAAAGTGGCCTGCATGTAAGCCACAAGTGTTAATGTCAGGGTTGTCATGTGTATCTTAGAATTTATTAATAAGGGGAAGAAGCCAAACTTATGGCTAACAAAAAACAACAAAGGTAATCCATAACAGAGGTAGTCCGCAGAGCAGTAAAAACACAGTTAATAAACAAATAATCCAGGGGAAGACAGAACAAAAGGATTATCCAAAAACAAGGCAGCAGAAACAGGCAGGCAAGCAAGCAAGACACACGGCGGGCTAACGAGGAGGGTGAGAAGACCAACAGGTGATACTAATAATGACAGCAGACAGACACAGGCAGGCAGAGAGATAGCAGGGGAAAACAGACAGATACGAACAGGTTGCAAAACACAACTCACAACTAAAAACACAGAACAGACAAGACAGACCAAGTAACTGAGAAACACAGGAAACTCCACAAGACAGAACGGACTAAGATAATTGAACAGAACAGAACAAGAAAACACAGAATGATCATATACAAATGAATCAAGCAGAGATCTCAATAAACACTTAGCAGACAGAAACCAAGCATGAAACAAACACCAGATAATAACAGAAAGAGACAGGAACAAGGCAGGCACAGATGAAAACCAAACTAGACAGGAAACAGACAGTACTAAAGGCACAGCGTAGAGTACAAACTAATACAGATGGTCTAAAGCATAACAGGGGAAACAGACGGAAACAAGAAAAAAACAAAACAGAACAGACAAACACAGAAGTACACAGACCAGGAGTAAACACTAAGACATGAACTAAGACACAGAACTGAAATGCAGGACTCAGTTGTAGGACAGTAAAACAGAATGAGAACCAATACAACAATCCTCACAAGAATAAACGATACAAAACAGTATAACATAAGAGATGGACCTAAAACACATACTAAATAACAGATACCGAACAGACCAATGAACAAAACTCACAGAGACCTTAACTAAACAGGACCGATCAGACAGGCAGTGTGACAGTTAACAAAGGAACAGCGCCAAAACCCCTCTGGCTTGTTAAACCGCACGAAGTGAGACTTTCAAAGGGAACTCAAATCCTGTACTTCTATTGGTCAAAGCTCTACAGGAGCGCAGGAGCCCCCTGTGGCTTGGCAAAGACTTCACTGAACCCATGAAGAGAGGGCGCAGCCACTTCTCCTTGCCTTTTGAGCTGCCATTACTGAAGGAGATAACTCTAATCCCAAATCTTAACTCACTGGACCAAAACAGAATGTTTTCTTGTGTTTTCTCTTTTGTTTGTGTTTGCTGAACACATTTTGGGATCCTGAAGGTGGTTGTTAGTGGTCCACACCATCTTGGTGAGGACAAGTAGAGTGTGTCTCACATTTTTGCCCCTACACCTTGGCTTCAGCTTTGCATGCCTGCCTGCCATTTTGGATCATTGCATGACAAGCCATCTTCCTCGCTCTTCCAGCTATTGACCCCGCCTCCCGCACACACGCTTACATCATATGTTTGCTGATTGTTATATGGTTTTGTCGTGCTCAGAGTAGCTGATAGTGGTTTATCAGTTGAAGTTGTTTACCACTGATCTGTTTAATAAATCCTATTGTACCTTTAAAGAGCAGTTGCCTGTGGTTATTTGTGTATTGTGCAGTAGTAACAGCTGATTGTGATTCACCCTTCACTGTCCACCTCATTACTATAAAATAGTGTTTAAATTTTTGCATTTATAGGAGGGCAACCCCCTTTTAGAGACTGTTTTCACATTTGGTTATTGTTCCCTGATCCCTGGGTGGTGCCCCACATTATTTATCTTTATTATTCAATTTTGTAATATTAATGATTTGCTTTTACAAAATATCTTTGATCTTTGCTATTAACCAAACCTGCCCCTTCCAGAGCCCAACACCATCTTAAGGTCAGAATTTAATTTTGTCCAGTTAATTACATTCCCATCAGCCTCGGTACTTTGTGTTTAGTGCTAATTTGCAAAAGCATGCTAGCATGCTAAACTGAGATAGGGAACATAGACGAGAAGTTGAAAATATAGTAATTCCTCTGCTGATGAGCTCATGTGACATGATCAAAAGCTCCAAAAAAGCTTCTAAATTGATCATGCAACGTTACATCAGTTAACTAAAGTGTGTGTGTTCATGCTGATGAAGGAACATGTGACCCAGTGCAGCAGTGAGGCTCATTGATGGGTGTAATAGTTTCTTGACAACAATGGAGCTCTATGGCTCAGAGGACAAAGACATATCGGGCTGTAAGACACACACACACACACAGGACTTGTTAGAACATACATTCACTATTGGTCTTTTCTAGAATATCACTAGCCTTATTCTTATATATGGAATGATACTTGTAAAAAAGGGCAATGAGTCGGGATCAGACAGTGACCGCCTGACAGTGGCCTCCAGTGGAAGGAGCTGGGCCTGCCAATCAGAGCAGCAGCTCATTAACCGTGGAGCAGTTAATGTGAAACAATACCCAATAAATTCTAGATGGGAAACAGTGACTGGGAAGTGAATTTTTAAGGTAGAGCTAATGGACTTTTAAGAAACTTAAAAGATGTGTTTCATTGCATTGGCACAAGGTAATTATGAAACACTGCCAGAAAAGTTAAAGGTACCACATTTTAAACAACCATTTTCAGATGCTTAGTGAACTTCTCTGCTTTGGTAACAAATGCTGAAGTGAGCAGATTTCATCAGAGCGGAAACAACTGTGAGGGGGCACACACACACACACATGGCTTGTGATCGGAGGTTATGGTGCAGACAGCTGTTGTGCTTTCCCAAAGAGCAGAGTAAAGGGAAGTCCTTAAAAGTCATCCAACCCAGAAAAGGGATCTGCTCCTGACGAATCACCAGCACCTTCTCTTCCTCTTCATCCCTCCTTCTGCAGCTCTCTCTGCACTCCTCTCCTCCCTCAGCTCCTGCGGCATAAAGCTTTCATATTGATTCAGCTTGCTAACTGCTCTCCCTGTGTGCCCTGTTAGAGAGGCTGAAGTCTTTCTTTAGTCGTTTACAACTCCTCTCTCCAAAAGCTGACTTTCGAGACTTTTCTCATTGGCCTTATTTTTCACAGCATCTCAACTCTCACATTAATACTAGGTTGTTTATCTCAAGATGTAAAGTACAAAAAGTATACTTCAGAAAGTATAAAATATAAAAAAAAGGTGACAACCTGTGGGAAACAGAGAGGACGTGATGGAAACTGGTTTGCCCTTGCACTTTAGCTTGAGGCCTTGCTGTTGGCTCGAATAGGAAAAGTATGCTTACTCAATCTCACATGGAGATGGGGAACTTCATGACATCCTCTATTCACTTTGTTAAGTGGAGGCCTTAATATTAGTGCAGAATATATTTAACCAGAATATGATTGACAGCCTGCGAGTGTTTCTGTTTGGTGAAAATGTCAAATAACCTAGAAAGTATAAAGTACGTATTTAAAATTTTCACTTTCAAGCGAGTACATCATTTGAGAATTGCTGCATTGCTGTAATTTGTATTCTCTGGAAGTAGGACATACACTCAGTTTTACAACAAAAGTACAACTTTCTAATTTATGTTCAACACTTATGTTTGGCACTTTACAGCAGTTGTATTTGCAGCGTTGTTAAATGGTGAGTTGTAATTGAAATGGTGCATGGGCGCCGGCCACGGCTGTAACTGCTGATTTTGTTTATAAATTCACCTTGCAAGTGTCAAATAAAATCTTTATGGTGTGTTCAAGTGACGCTGTGCTAAATTTTTATCAACCTAATCAGTACAATGAACAGCCACTGCCTAAGTCCAGTTACAGACACTCACATCTGCATATTCTACCATGAAAAAACAAGCTAGAGGTATACAAATACAGAGTGTAAAAACCTGTGCCTGTATTTTATCTAGTGTCTCAGAATCATGACCAAGAAATTGCGGTCAAAGCTAACTTATAAAACTGAAAACAGGACTTGAGACTCAGAATTATGAAGCATCCTACAAGGAGAAGCACTTCTCCTAGGAGAGAGTGACACTGTTTTTTCACACTCAGACAAGCAAAGTAGGAATGATGATGACATGACATTGATCTTTAACAGAAGTACTGACTAAAGGCAAAACGTCTTAAAGCAGCCTAAATGGGATTGGGTCTAAGAGACAGGTTGATGTTTTAGATGAAGAAATTATTGAAGTTAGTTGGTAAAGCTCGAGGGAAGCCCTCAACTGCAAATGCTTTGTCCCCTTTAGAGACTCTGGAACAGACAAAATACCTCTGCCCGAGGATCTCAAGGTGCGTAAATTTTAAGACTATCTTGCCATATTAAACGAGATTCTTCCAGATTGGAGGAACGCCATTTCCTTTCAAGTTTCTGCGATGTTTGCTTTATTTGCGAGTCCCTAACTTATTTTTTAGTAGGGGTCGAGTGTCATTCGCAGTGAGCCTGTGCCATACACATTCCCAGAGAGATCACTGTGGAATTAGAGCTGGACTTGCAGCTTTTGGAGGTGACACTGATATTTTCTTGTGCTGTAACTGCCAATAACTAATATTTTGTTGGTATTCACTTTCTTGAGAATTGTCTGCTTTTATTACACAATTACATTTCCTTCACAATTAGTAATGAGAAAACATGTGGGATCCAATCACCATACCAGATACCAATTTAGGTTGAAGTCACTACATGAACACCTTCAATTATACAATAAATGTAATGAAGAAACGGTGTCAATTCCAGGCCAGACACTACAGCTTGTCTAATCATGAAAGGTCAATTCCACTGTATCGCTTATGTAATCTTAATAGGCTAGTAATGATGTGATGAGTAGAGGTTTAAGGACAGACTGCACAGGCCCCTTTTTCATGCTTAAATAACTGGCTAATCACAGGAAGTGGAGTACACAGGTTTTGCCATCCTCCAAGATCACCTCAATACCCTCTACAGAGATGCAACCTTGTTTAAACTGGCCTTATACTTGCTGCACAGAAGCTGGAGAAGCTGCAAGTCTTCTGACAGTACACTCAGACTTTACCGTCCAATATTGAAACATGTACTTACATTCATAAGTGGAAAATATATGGAAAAAGAGAGACTCACAGGACAATTATGGTTTATCACAACTTTATCTTATTTTTTAGAACCAAAGAAATTGCTGTGGTGGCAGCCCGGCTGACGGTGAGTGTCCTGGTTTTTTCTCCTTTTTTTCAGTTTTTCTGTTTTTTCCTTGGTTTTCTGTTCCCTGCCTGCCTCCCTGTGTTTTCTCCCCTGTGTGCTCTCTCTCCCTCTGCTCCTGAGCCCAGCCAACTACCTGCACCTGCATCTCATCAGCCACCTCGTCAGCCTGCCACACCTGCCAGTAGTCACCTCATGACTGCCTGTATTTTAACCCCGGTTCTCCACACCATCCTTGCTTGATCGTTGTTGCTCCATACCCGGTGCCACTTCCGTGTTCAGGCTTCCATGTTTCTTGTTTTTTCACATTTACCCTGTGCCTTGTCGCTGTCTTCCCTAACCTTGTCTCTCTGTCTGTTTCCCTCCCAGGTACACTCACCCTCGTCCTCCGTTCGGCTGGGCTCATCCACTGGCCCACTCCTCCTCGGACTTCCCTCACGGCGTCCTCCCTGTTCCCCCGCCTCTCCTCGCTTCCTCGGCCCCTGTGTTCCCCGGCTCCCTGGCCCCCTGTCTCCTTGGTTCCCCGTGCCTGTGCTTCCCCGACGTCTTCCTCTCCCTCCACTCCAGTCCCTCTCCCCCTTTTTCCCTCAATAAAACTCCTTCCCTCTGAGTGCTGCATTTGGGTCCTCTCTGTCCACACACCACACCCCGTAACAGAAATTGCTAAGATCTGGAAACAGCATGGCAGTCAGATGGGGCAGAAAACACAAGTACAGCGGATGGCTTAGGTAGTACGGTGACAGTAGCTCAGTGTGGCTCATTCAAATCCAGCACGGACCACAGTATTGAATGTGGACTGGTAGCTGGAGCGGTGCCCGTGAGTCCCTAACTGCTCAACTGCTATTTTATTTTTTATAAAGTAAGCAATTCTACATGCATTTATTTAGTTTAGTTGTTGTGGAGCTTTGATCATATCACATGGTATGTTCAAATTAAAAAAAAAAAATTCTGAGTACTTCACAAGGACTTCTCCATGTTAATGTTTGTCAGCTGCTGAAGAACAAACTTTGAACACTAACTTTTAAGACAACAGACAAAAAGTCCTTGGAATGCTTGTAAGATCTCTATTTCCATGACAGCTTGAACAAATTCCAACTCTGCTGATGAAGATCTTGTAATATGATCAAAAGCTTCACAGCTATAAATGGATTTTGCGGTGAGACAATAAACATTTAACCTCACCATCCATCACCCATGAGGACTGTAATGTAAATAAAGCACCTTCGCAACATTCCATATGTTGCCAGTGCAAAGGTGCCCGTTTAGCAGCAAGGTCACTCATGGAGTGCCAATCATTGCCTTCTCCCCTTCAAGGTCTCTATTGCTTCCAGGAGTACAGCAACCATCTAAACAGAATGTGAAGCACTTGGAAGGAAGGGAGTTGTGTCTAACTCAATGTACCCTTACTAGCAGTTTACTCTCAGACCTGTCCCATTGGCCATATTGTGTGGACATGCAGCTCTCACAGTCAAATATGGGATGCTAGCGGGGGATTATCTGTTGGCCACAAACATTTTAGTGGATCATTTAGAGGATCATGGGCATGGTGGACCACACTTCTTACTACACTATCCAGGACAACTATTATGTGGATACCATAACGGAGTGCAGGAACGGGAAAAACTCATTTGAACGGACGTACTGCTGACGTATTGCGGTAAGCGTGTCGACTCATTTCCGTTTCCGGTGCTTGTGTGTTGGTACCGTGTTGTGCTGCTCTCGCTAAATAACAGTTACATTTGTTTGATTACAGCGGCCAACTGTTCGCTAAACACTTATTCTTTACAGTAATTTTGCCTAAGCACTCACAGTTCTTTCCATCTTTTAGTGACTGCTGTTCAATCTCATAGTTGTTCTAAAGTTTTGGTAACTGACGCTACAGTACTTTAGCTTAGCCGTTAGCGACTTTAGCTTAGCAGCTAGCGATGGCTTCTCCTTCTCCCTCTCTCTCTCCTACTTTCTCCTGCTCGCTGTGTCAGATGTTCAGTTACTCCTCTGCCTCCTTTAGCGGTAATGGTACGTGTAATAAGTGTAGTTTATTTATAGACATGGAGGCGAGGCTCAGTGATTTAGAAGTCCGGCTCCGCACCTTGGTAGATCAGTCTTTAGCTACCGTAGCTAGCCAGTCCCCGGTAGTCGGTGCGGAACGGCCTGAGTTAGCCTCTGGAAGCCGTCCCCCGGCATCCCCTGTGCAGCCAGGAAAGGGGGGGGCTGGGTGACTGTCCGAAGGAGGAATAGTCGTAAGCATTCAAAGTCCACGGGGCACCATCAACCTGTTCACGTTTCTAACAGATTTTCCCCACTCAGCGACACACCCGCTGAGAAACCAACTCTGATCATTGGCAGCTCCATTTTGAGAAACGTGAAGTTAGCGAAGCCAGCGGCCATAGTTAAGTGCATCCCTGGGGCCAGAGCGGGCGACATTGAGATTGTAAATACGGGCGGCTGTGGCTCAGGAGGTAGAGCGGGTTGGCCGTTAATCGGAAGGTCGGCGGTTCAATCCTGGCTCCCCCTGGTTGCATGTCGAAGTGTCCTTGGGCAAGATACTGAACCCCGAATTGCCCCTGGCGGCTATTCCGCCAGTGTATGAGTGAGTGTGAATGTTAGTTTCCGTTTGAGCACTTAGGCTCAGTGTATGAATGTGTGTGACTGGTGAATGCAGATGTAGTGTAAAAGCGCTTTGAGTGGTCGAAAAGACTAGAAAGGCGCTATACAAGTACGGAGCATTTACATTTACATTTAAGATTGTTATTCACGTCGGCGGGAGGTTACGCCAATCAGAGGTCACTAAGATTAATGTCGAGTCGGTGTGTACATATGCAAAAACAATGTCGGACACCGTAGTTTTCTCTGGACCCCTGCCAAATCTGACCAGTGATGACATGTATAGCCGCATGTCGTCATTCCGCCGCTGGTTGTCGAGGTGGTGTCCAGCAAACGATGTGGGCTTTGTTGATCATTGGCAGACTTTCTGGCGAAGACCTGGTCTGATTCGGAGAGACGGCATCCATCCCACTTGGGAAGGAGCAGTTCTCATTTCTAGAAATCTGGCCAAGTTTATTAGTGGACCAAATCCATGACAACCCAGAGTTGAGACCAGGAGGCAGAGTCGCAGTTTAACACACTTCTCTGCCCTTCTTTTTCAGCAGTTACCCACCCAAAACCCTACGCAGAGTCGCAATCTAACACACTTCTCTGCTCCTCCATTTCAGGAGTTACTTAGTGAAAATCCTATAGTGACGGTGTCTGTCCCCCGACCATCGAAATTATTTAAAAAGGTAAACAGAAGAGGAGCTGTGCATAAAAACCTCATAAAAATTAAAACCACAAGAGCAATAGTGTAAATGAATAGGAGAGTTAAATGTGGACTCTTAAACATCAGATCTCTCTCTTCTAAAGGTGTACTAGTAAATGAACTAATATCAGATTATGATATTGATTTATTTTGTCTTACTGAAACCTGGCTGGATGATGGAGAATTTGTTAGCCTAAATGAATCCACCCCTCCCAGTCATATTAATACTCACATTCCTCGAGGCACAGGCCGAGGAGGTGGAGTTGCAGCTATCTTCGACTCTAGCCTATTAATCAGCTCTAAACCTAAACCAAACTATAACTCATTTGAGAGCCTTGTTCTTAGTCTTTCGCACCCAAATTGGAAATCACTGCAACCAATTCTCATCGTTATAGTGTACCGAGCACCTGGCCCGTATTCTGAATTCTTATCTGAATTTGCAGTTTTTGTCAACTTTAGTCCTTAAAACGGACAAAGTTATTATTGTAGGGGATTTTAATATTCATGTGGATGTTGAGAATGACAGCTTTAGTACTGCGTTTATCTCTCTGTTAGATTCCATTGGCTTCTCTCAGAGTGTTCATGAACCGACTCACTGTTTTAACCACACCCTCGACCTTGTTTTGCTGTATGGTATTGAAATTGAACATTTAGTGGTGTTCCCACAGAATCCCTCTTTGTCCGACCACTGTTTGATAACTTTTGAGTTTGTATTGCCGAACTACTCGCCATTGGGCAAAAATTTCTATACAAGATGTCTGTCTGATAGTGCTATAGCTAAATTTAAGGATGCGATTCCATCAGCTCTAAATACATTATCAAGTCACAAAGTAAAAGAGGACTCCTGTGCTAGTTTCAGTCCCTCCCAAATCGATCATCTTGTTGATAGTGCTGCAGGCTCGCTGCGAATGACACTCGACTCTGTAGCCCCTCTAAAAAAAAGAAAATACTAAAACAAAGACGGTTAGCTCCATGGTATAATACTGAAACTCGCAAATTAGAGCAAATATCGCGGAAACTTGAGAGAGGGATTGGCGTTCCACCAAAGTGGAAAATTCTCGTTTAATTTGGCAAGATAGTCTTAAAACTTATAGGAAGGCCCTCCGTAATGCCAGAGCAGCGTACTACTCGTCATTAATAGAGGAAAATAGGAACAACCCCAGGTTTCTTTTCAGCACTGTAGCCAGGCTGACAGAGAGTCACAGCTCTATTGAGCCAAGTATTCCCATAGCTCTCAGTAGTTACGATTTCATGAGCTTCTTTAATGATAAAATTCTAGCTATTAGAGACAAAATTCACCAAGACCTGCCCTCAACTGGCACCGACTTATCTCTTAACTCAGGAACCTTAGAAACAGCTGTAGAACCAGATACATGTTTAGACTGTTTTGCTTCCCTCAATCTTTACCAACTAACTTCAATAATTTCTTCATCTAAACCATCAACCTGCCTCTTAGACCCCATCCCAACTAGGCTGCTTAAAGATGTTTTACCCTTAGTCAGCACTTCTATACTAGATATGATCAATCTATCTTTATCAACAGGCTATGTACCACAGTACTTTAAAGTAGCTGTAATTAAACCTCTTCTGAAAAAGCCCAAACTTGATCCGGATGTTTTAGCCAACTATAGACCTATATCTAACCTTCCATTTCTCTCTAAGGTTCTGGAGAAAGCAGTTGCTAAACAGCTGTGTGACTTTCTACAGAGCAATAGTTTATTTGAGGATTTTCAGTCAGGATTTAGAGCTCATCATAGCACAGAGACAGAACTGGTGAAAATTACTAACGACCTCCTTATTGCATCAGACAAAGGACTTGTGTCTGTAGTGGTTTTATTAGATCTAAGTGCTGCATTTGATACCATTGACCATCAGATCCTATTGCAGAGACTGGAATATTTCATTGGCATTAAAGGAACGGCTCTAAGCTGGTTTAAGTCCTATTTATCAGATCGATTTCAGTTTGTACATGTTAACGATGAGTCCTCCATGCACGCCAAAGTTACTCATGGAGTTCCTCAAGGATCTGTCCTTGGACCAATCCTCTTCACTTTATATATGCTTCCTTTAGGCAATATTATCAGGAAACATTCCATAAGCTTTCATTGTTATGCAGATGATACTCAGTTATATCTATCGATCAAGCCAGATGAAACTCATCAGTTAGCTAAACTTCAAATGTGCCTTCAGGATGTTAAAACCTGGATGACCTGTAATTTTCTCATGTTAAACTCAGATAAAACTGAAGTTATTGCTCTTGGGCCTAAGCACCTCCGTGACGCATTATCTAAAGATATAGTTTCCCTGGATGGCATCGCCCTGGCCTCCAGCACCACTGTGAGGAATCTTGGAGTTATCTTTGATCAGGATATGTCGTTTAAGTCTCACATTAAGCAAATTTCAAGGACTGCCTTTTTTCACCTACGTAATATTGCGAAAATCAGGAACATCCTGTCTAAAAATGATGCAGAAAAACTAGTGCATGCATTTGTTACTTCTAGGCTGGATTACTGCAATTCCTTATTATCAGGCTGCTCGAAAAAGTCCATTAAGACTCTTCAGCTGATCCAGAATGCTGCAGCACGTGTTCTGACAGGAACCAGGAAAAGAGATCACATTTCTCCTGTTTTAGCTTCTTTACATTGGCTTCCAGTAAAATAGAATAGAATTTAAAATCATTCTTCTTACCTACAAAGCTCTTAATGGTCAGGCACCATCTTATCTTAAAGAGCTCATAGTACCTTACTACCCCACCAGAGCACTGCGCTCCCAGAATGCAGGTTTACTTGTGGTTCCTAGAGTCTCCAAAAGTAGACTAGGAGCCAGAGCGTTCAGCTATCAAGCTCCTCTCCTGTGGAACCAGGTTCCAGTTTGGGTTCAGGAGGCAGACACCATCTCCACATTTAAGAGTAGGCTTAAGACTTTCCTCTTTGATAAAGCTTATAGTTAGGGCTGGCTCAGGTGAGTCCTGATCCATCCCTTAGTTATGCTGCTATAGGCCTAGACTGCCGAGGGATTTCCCATGATGCACTGAGCTCCTCTCTCCTCTACTTTCTCTCCCTCTGTATGCAACCTCATCCCATTATTGCATGTTACTAACACAACTTCTCCCCTTTCTGGTAGTCTTGTGCTTTCTCGTCTCTCTCCTCTCTCCTCCTATCACTTCCTGCAGGTTTTCTGGCTCTGGAGCTGTGGAGTCTGGATCTGTGGCTGCGGGTCACCTGCTGCCCCCGTGTTCCTGCTCGACACCCTCTGCTGCAACGACTATTGTTGCTAGTCTTATTGTTATTATTGTTATTACAATCATTAACATTACGATGGTTACCATTAACACTATTATAAATATCTGTACCATTTTTCATTTAGTCTATAGCAACATCACCTTCACTGTGTGTACCTCTGTGTGTATATTGTGTAGGCTGCCTCCCCTCTCTCTCTCCTTACACCCCCCCCCCCCCCCCCTCTCTCTCTCTCTCTCCCTCCCTCCCCCCCGTTGGTTGTTCTCTAAAACTTCAGTAATATGTTATGTAAATTCAGTTTCATTTCTTTGTTGTTACTACTGCACACTCACCGCCATGTACATGAGCCCGGGGAAATACTCTCCACCATCACCACAGACAAAAGGGAAATGCAGAAAAATTCAGTCATCATGGACAATGGAGAGTGTAAGGTACAGTGGATAGACAAGCTGTTTCTAGTAAACGATTCCGTTGATACATTTAACAACAAATGTATTTATTTCAGCCTGTTTCCAATCTTTATTTTAAGCTAACTGGCTGCTGGAGGTAGCTTCATATGTATCATGAAGATATGAGAATGGTATAAATCCTTTCATCTAATCTCTGCAAAATGTGGAACTATAAAGCAAGCAAGCCTTTGTAACACAGTACCGAGTGAGTTTGTAACTCTTGTAACTAATGTTGTAATGCTTCCATTTTGATTGCTGGAAGTAACTTTAGTGATAATGACAACATACCAAGCTCAAAAAAGTATTGAAAGATTTGTTAGTACCCTACTGGAAAGTTCAGCAATTTCTAAAATTTCTAAAAAATCAACAAACAAAGCAACATCAAGATAAAGACACACAACAAAGACCAAAGAGCTGAGATGGGGCATGTTTAAATCAAATGAATAAGATAAGATGACTCAGTGGTTACACTTATGTCTGTGTCTGTTTGAAGTGTGAAAGAGAGGCGCTGGCTCTGAAATGAAAGTAGATCACATTCCAGATTTTTGTGTATGTGTGGAGAAAGCCTCTTTGATCACAGCTAGTTTTAAAAGCTGGTACAGGGGTTTAGTGCTTATGAGATGGCTCTGGTTACAAGTTCCTGTCTTGTTTAAGAGTAATTACACTCCACTGTTTCGGCCCATCTCCACCCACTACACACTGTTGTAAATTGTTTGCTGGGGTGACTGAGTGACAGAATAAGGGTGGTATTGGTGCATCTATCTATCTATCTATCTGTCTATCTATTTCATGTCAGAGTGATACAATGGGCAGTAGAGTGATACAATGGGCAGTAGAGTGAATTTCAGATATCTGAGTGATGTTTTTCTATGCAACTAAAGAACTGACTCAACGTTTACCTTTAAATGATGTCTTGATAAAGAATAACAAATTGAGAGAAAACAGTATTTGACATTATAACCAGGGTCCTGCTCTCCTGGTGGTTTAGATTTTTTTCTGCTGTTATTTTGGTTCACAAATAGGCCTATATTTTGGTGTTAGCATGTTTCAATCCATCAGATTTGTAGAAAAATTCACACAAAATCCAAGTTCCACACTATAAAGAACAAAGGAGAAGCAGCTCTTCATGCAGAAAAACGTCTTGGGTTACGAATGTAACCCTTGTTCCCCGAGAAGGGGAACGAGACACTGCGTCGGTGACGACACTATGGGAACACCTCTGGGCGTGGCAGGGCTGAAATCATGAATGAAACTACTCCAATCCTATTGGCATTGCTAGAACGGTAGCGTGTGACGGCGTAACTAGAGGCGTATATAAGCACGCCGGCACACCGGACACATTAGCTCTTTGCTATGAAGCAAGGCACTCCAGGCGGGGTGAGGTGCGGCGGACCAACGCAGTGTCTCGTTCCAAAATGGCTCTCACCCTCCCCAGGGCAAACTCCAGGCATTGAGGAGAAACCGAAAGTGCCTGGAGATCCCCCACCCTCCTCAGAGAGATGATAGCGAGGAGAAAGGCCATCTTAAGGGTCAGGTGCTTGGCCTCAGCCGACTCCAGGGGTTTGAAGGGGGCCTCAGCCAGCGCTTCGAGAACCACTGCCAGGTCTCAAGTGGGAACCCTGGAACGAGTCACGGGTCTCATCCTCCGGGCTCCATGGAGGAAGCGCACGACCAGTGGAAGCCTCCCCAGAGGCCCATCCCTCAGAGGGGTGTGGAACGCTGCCATGGCAGCCACATACACCTTGAGTGTGGATGGGGAAAGGCCAGCAGAGAAATGGTCCTGGAGGAACTTCAGTACCATAGTCACATAGGTAACTGGGTCCACCACCCGTTCTCTACACCAGGTGGCAAACACATTCCACTTCAGGCCGTACGTCCTTCTCGTGGACGGGGCTCTGGAGCTGAGCAGCGTCTCGACTGTTCCCGCCGTCAGGCCCGCCTCAAGGAACTGGGCCCCCTCAGGAGCCAGACCCACAGTCTCCACAGGGCAGGGCAAGGAGCGATATTATGTCCGAGAACCACACTCGGGCCAGCCAAAACGGGGTTACTAGCAGTAGGCTGACACCGTCCTGACGGACCCGCTCCAGAACCCCCGGGAGCAGAGCGACTGGGGGAAAAGCATACAGACGCCGCCCCGGCCACGTTTGCACCATGGCATCCATGGCCCTAGTGGGCCTGGGGGCAAGAGGGAGAACCACAGTGGACAGTGCATAGTCTCTTGAGACGCAAACAGGTCCACGTCTATAGGGCCGAACCTTTCGCACAATAACTCCACCACCTCTGGGTGGAGTCTCCATTCCCCGGGCCTCAGCCCCTGTCTCGACAGCAGGTCTGCTCCCTGATTCTGGGTCCCCGGGATATACGTCGCTCTGAGAGACAGCAGTCTCTGCTGGGACCACAGGAGGATCTGATGTGCCAGCTTGCATAATGGGGGCGAGCGCAGACCCCCCTGGTGATTCAAATAGGAAACCACTGCCGTGTTGTCGGTCCTGACAAGGACATGGCGACCGCGGAGAGCAGGCAATTTATGTGCCAAGAGAAATGATGCTCCTGCCAGGAGCCTCTCGCAAAGCGGCCGTCCATGACCGGGCCCCACCCCGTGAGTGAGGCATCTGTCGAAATAATTGTCCGGTGACATGACGCTCCCAACATGGGACCCTGGGACAGGAACCAAGGTTTCCTCCATACTGACAGGGAATGAAGGCACCTGCTCGTAACCCGTATCAGACAGAACGGATTTCCCCTCGGGGAGAATCCCTTGGATTTTAACCACCACTGCAGGGCTCTCATGTGCAGCAGGCCAGACGGGATTACGCTGGACGCTTCCGCCATGAGACCCAACACCCTCTGAAAGTGTTTCACAGTGATGGTGCGGCCTAGCTTCACTCTGGTCACTAAGGACAAAATGGACCCGACACGTGCAGGCGACAGGTGGGCCCGCATTGTCGTCGAGTCCCACACCACCCCTAGGAACGTAGTCCGTTGGGCAGGCGTCAGCACACTCTTCTTCGCGTTGAGCCGCAGCCCCAAATGCTGAAGGTGGGCGAGGATGACATCTCGATGCCGAACCGCTAACTCCAGAGACTGAGCCAAAATGAGCCACTCGTCGATGTAGTTCACTATGCGGACGCCTTGGAGCCTCATTGGGGCCAGAGCTGCATCCATGCATTTGGTGAACGTGCGAGGGGAGAGTGCTAGGCCAAATGGAAGAACCCGATACTGGTACGCTGCGCCCCCGAAGGCGAACCTCAGGAACTTCCTGTGAGAGGGACAGATGGAGATGTGGAAATATGTGTCTCGCAGATCTATCGTGACAAACCAATCCTCGGATTGGATGTGGCTGATGATGGCGGGGATGGTGAGCATCTTGAACCTGAATCTCCTCAGAGATTGGTTCAGGGACCGCAGATCTAAAATCGGACGCAATCCTCCGTCCTTTTTGGGAACTATGAAGTACCGGCTGTAAAACCCAGACTCCCTGACTGGCGGGGAAATAAGTTCTATGGGCCCTTTCTCCAGCAGAGATCGAACTTCTTGCCCCAACACCTGGCTCTGCTCAGGACCTCTGAAGGACGGTCCTCAGATCCGTTGCCTCGGGGGGCTATGGGCGAGAGCGCTGCCTCGAGTTCTGGGTGTGCTGAGGGGGACCACGAGAAGCAACACTCTGTCTCTGGCGGTAGGAGCTGGACGACTGCTGGGACCGTCTCTCTGCAGCCGTCGCCATCCTGGACCCAGACTGGCGCGGGAGATACTGCTGGAACGCCTCCCCTTGCGTCCTGGCATGCTGAAACCTGCTGACAACGTCGTCCACCACCTCGCCAAACAGGCCAGAGGTTGATAGGTTGAGCCACAGGTGCCGCTCCGTGGCCACCAGTGCCGACATGGAGCGGCCAATGGCGCGGGCCGTCTCCTTTGTGACTCGGAGTGACAAATCCGTAGCTCTGCGGAGCTCAGCGATGTCCTCCTCAGAGGGGCCCCCTCCCGAGTCCATGTCCTTCAGCAGGTCGGCCTGGTATGCCTGCAAAACCGCCATCGTGTGCAGGCTCGCACCAGCCCGGCCCACCGCCATGTACGCCTTGCCCACCAGAGCAGATGTCACGCGACATGGCTTGGTAGGCAGCGCCGACTCTTTAAGGGATGACGCAAGACTGGGTGAGAGATAGCTGGCCAAAGCATCCTCCAGCCGGGGCATTGTCCCATAGCCGAAGCACTTAACCCCCGCGACGTTGCTGTAAACCCGGAGCGGGGGAGTAGTCAGACGTGCCGAAAGGGCTTGCCCCAGGATTTGCACAACTCGTCATGCAAATCCGGGAAAAAAGGCAGAGACTGGTGTGGAGGTGGCGCGCGGCCCCGCAGGAAGCACTCATCCAGCTTACTGGCAGCCTGTGTATCCTGCACAGCCTGCGGCCAATCGAGCCGGAGCTTGCCCACTGCCCGTGTCACCACCTCCCAGAGCTTGTCAAAGCTGGGCGCTGACTGATGACGTTGATCCGGCTCCCGGAAGTCTTCCTACTCCATAATGCTGAGCACATCCAGCTCCTCAGAACCGGACAGCCGCAGCCTCTCCGGGCTCACACCTCGAGCGGGAGAAGCCGAAAAACGGGCTCCTGAACAGGGAAGAGGGGAGTCGGAGCCAGCAGATGAGGAACGGGAAAAAGCCTCGGGAGTCCCGATGCCCTCGGAGATGTCGCGCTGGAAGCCCCATGACCGAAGCCGCTGCGCCGCCTCAGCGACCGCCGGGCCCGAGCCACGGGGAGAGCGCATCCGGCTGTCCTCGGAAAAAAGAGAGCCGCACGGGACCTCAGCACCCTCAGGGGCCGGGCCTCGCAATGGCCGCAAGCAGCCCCCTCAAGAGCTGCCTGGGCATGTGGCAGCATGGCTGCGGGGGGGACTGAATGGCTCATTATGTGACTCATCCTGCTTCACCTCTAACACAATAGCGATAGCCTTAGAGGGCGAAGCCTATATGAAGTAGAACGATAGTTACGTACTGAAACACCAGATTCTATGAGTATATAGGCGCAGGCCCTCACTGGACCTTGGTTCTCAGTGCTGAAGAAAAGGCACTATGGGAGCCGAAGGGTAGGTCTCACCGTTTTATACATACCACGTAGGAGAGGCCCACGCTATTAGGAGGCATTCTCCACTAAGCGGTTGTAGATGTGTGTTATTACTATCCAATTAAAGTGAAAAACAGTTGACAACAGTAGAACATCTCTAACCTCTCAACAGAACACATACATTTTTCGATTATTATATGCAACATATTATAGTATATTAACCACTTGGAAATAAAGAGAAAGGTGTTTTGCACAACTGATCACTAACCTTGGATAACTGAAGTCAATACCAGGCTGTACAGTACAGTAAAACAAACACTATGTAAGCAGCACATAAGAGATAGATAGCTGTTTTATTTAAAACTAGTACAAATAGTACAAACCATTTTTCACTACGGAAAAAAGCTGGGCTAGTTTTCAAAACTTGACTGTATGTATTATGGACAGTTTTGTCATGTTTTCATATTCATTAAAAAAATGTTATGATGCTCTGATTATGATGATGTGGTTGTGTCAAGTGAAATCATCATGGCTATACTACATACAGTATGTGTGAGAAACCTACACCCCACCCAACCCGGGATGATGAAGAGTACATTGGTGATAAGAGTGATGTCAATTGGTCAGTGGGATAGTGTGCACTAATGCCCCAACGAGGTTTCCGCCATGGAAAGTGAGGAGGGAAAGCAGCCACTGCCTAAAAACCTTGGTTTGTTTCGTTCAGTGCGTCCTGAGTATGTGGAAATCGTATGTACCTGCCTATCCTGCCTAAGATTGCACTAAGTACTTGGGACAGCACACATGAAAAACTGCTTTGGGAAACGCCATCAGAGACAGATACAGTATGCTGGAATGACCCTGACGTGAGGAAATGCCAGCAGATCGAGCTTCATCCAGCCAGAGGGAACAATCATCAGTCCGCACCGTGCCTGGTCGCTCCACGATCTCCTGTCCCTGGCCCTGTATGCCCCAACAGCTCATTCCCTCTCCAATACCTACAGTGGGTGATGTAGCTATTACGACCGGCACACTCTGGCTGGATGAATTTTATGCGTGATCTATGCACTACTGCAGATGGGGGCTCTTTGCAGCTCCACACAAATTTCTAAATTCTTCCATCTCACAGAGAAAATAAGTCAGGACGAAATGAAATTTGCTTTATTGGCATGAATGTTAATACAACAGTATTGCCAAAGCTAAAGGAAAATACAAAAAAACCCCAGTTCAATTCATATAGTTCATTGAATAAATAAAATAAAATAATTGTATTTCAATGCATTGGTTATAGAATAATATTATCTAATTTTGTTAATTTCTCTACGTCTTCTTTCATTACGGCTGTGTCTCCTTCTGGCAACAATAACAGCAGCCATCTCTGCGCAACACTTGACAGTTTGCACCTTCCTTTCAAACGTATTAAATACAGATGCTGTTGCACTCACATGAAATTGTGTGTAGGCTTGGTAGATAACATTGCGTGTAGTAAATAAATGCATTTGCAAGTTACCTTCCCACTGCTTTGCACAATAGACATTGGATAATTGGAGATAAATGGGAAAAAGCATGACTCAAGTCATGATCTGAGTGAGTAAGTTAAAACCCAGTCAGTATGGCCATCAAAAGAATGCACTTACAGGTGTTGCCCATTTTGACATCTTCACTAAGACACTGAAGGCGGAAGATTCTTCGCTGTCTGATGTCTTGATTTGTGAGATATGCTGGGCATAAGGGGAGGAGAACGTCAGCCACCCTGGTGTTTTATAGTGCATGCCACCTGATTGGATGGTGAGTGCACCAATGTGTCTCAAGGGTAGCTAACAAAAATAGAACAAAACATGGCATAGTTAAAGCTTAGTTTTACCAGGTATGACTTTTTTCTGCCCTTACTCATAATATTTGGACAGTGTTTGCTAAAAAATAATTAAAAATTAACTTTACAAAATCAGATCTAAGATTAATGAAAAATAGTGAATATTTACTAACATGACAAAAAGCTAAATGAAAATAAAAAAAAGGAAGTGAATGAATATATTTGTCCTTCAATTACATCTACTGAATTATAACTGATTACAGTTCAGCCACATCTATCTGATCAAATGTTTCCATTTAATTTCCACAAGCTAAGAAAAGGCTCTCTCTTTTCAGTGCCCTTCCATCAACATAGTTGCTGCCACTGGGAGCAGTTCAGTTCCTGATTGGAACTCACGCCGATGTAGACAAAAAGTAGTAAAATAGCTCATTTGATGAGCCATTATTAGCTTCAACTCCCTTTTTAAATGAAACACCTGGCTCAGAATGACTTCATTCATCTGAAATCATCTTTAACTCTACAGCTGGCAGCATTTCACCTATTACAGTAGATATAAAGAGCAGAATCTCAGAGGCATCTAGAGAGGGGAAAATGGTCACATCATGACTCCAAATGCATTTAACATTGCTAACAACATACAACATATGTTATATTTTGTTTTGAGAAAACCCAGAGGCAGAAACAGACAAAGAAGGAGCTGTTTAGTGAATAAGGTTTAATGAATAATAACTTGATGTATGAAGTGAGTAAGCAAGACTGATGAAGGCCAGAGGCCAGGATTGTGGAGAATTATTGGGGATTGACCTGACCATCTCTATTGCTCCAGTGTCATAGATAGGCTGACACAGGAGTCCTGAGGCACAGCAGAAAGGCCAAGTTAACCAATGGAACGAGAACACACAATTTTTTAAAAGTTAGGGCAAGTTGTTCAGCTCAGTGTCATTGGCAATATTTGTGTGATAAAATCACTGCAAGGCAGTACTCACAATTAACTTTCTACATAACTCTGGGATGTAAAAATACTCATGATTTTGTTATCCAGAAGGAACTGCTGTAATTTTGAGTTGAGAAACTTTGTTCATTTCCCACCAGAACTTCACTTCCACTTTCAGAGAGGCAGGGTGAACCCTGGACAGGTCACCAATCAGTAGGAACAATTCATTATTTGACTTGATGTTTTTATGGATTTGTTGGCATTAAGAAAATATAGAATAGCACCAGACTGATGACCGGTAAAAAAGACAATACTTTTTATAGGACTTAACAGTCTTTGTTATCTTACAATAATACCATATTTAAAAATACACATTTAATAACTACAGAGACACCTTGTCTCATGCCAGTGGCTAATGTCAGTGCGTTCACACTTCACAGATCTATTCCCATCCAAGGAATACAGGGTTTGATTGGTAGATTTGGTTTTATTTTTTGAACAAGTGAAATGGCAGTTGACATTCCAGTGTCAACATCAAGCAAGATCCAGGGTCGCTTTTAGCCCTTTGAACATCCTGTTGTGTAAGGACACTGGAAACTGTAGCAATCTGAGACCAAGATTGGCGCCGCAGACGGTCACCTCGGGATTACGCTCTGTAGTGCTTTTTGTGTTTTTGTTAATTAACGCTGTTTTCTGCAGTCCCTCTCTGGTAAAAGTTACCAGAGAAGAGCACTTAAACATTGGACTTTCAACTGCTCATGCTATTCCACCGCTCTTTATTGACCCTGGAACTTTCCCGGAGTTATTAGTTGGAGGAGCGGCAGCTCTGTTTGGGATCCTTCAGAAACGGCGCAGGGGAAAACGAGCAGGCACACTGGTTAAGCTGAGACAGTGGGGATTTCGCACTGCGCTGCCTTCAATCCACCTGGCAAATGTCCGCTCTCTGGCCAACAAAATGGACGAACTGCTGCTCCTCAACAGAACTAACTCGGACTTCTGCAGATGTGCTGCCCTCTGTTTCACCGAATCCTGGTTCACCGAGTGCATCCCGGACAGCGCACTTCACCTACCGGGATTTAATCTCATCCGTGCGGATCGCGAAAGGCAGCTCACGGGAAAACACGGGGAGGCGGACTCTGTTTCTATATAAACGAAGGTTGGTGCACAGATGTCACAGTGTTGAAGAAATCATGCAGGCCTCACCGAGAGACATTATTTATAAACTGTAAACTGTTTTATTCACTGCGGGAGTTTTCCTCATTTGTTCTGGTCGCTGTTTACATTCCACCTCAGGCCTGTGTTAGTGAGGCGTTACTACACCTGGCCGATCAGATAACTAATGTGGAGAAAAAACACCCAGACTCCCTGCTCATTGTTCTTGGGGACTTTAACAAAGCAAACCTCAGTCATGAACTTCCAAAATACAGACAGCACTAACACACTGGACCACTGCTACACACCATTAAAGGACGCCTATCGCTCTGTTCCCCGTGCAGCCTTGGGACTCTCTGATCACTGTCTGGTTCATCTTATCCTGACACACAGGCAAAAACTGAAATCTGCTAAACCTGTTGTAAAGACTGAAAAGATGGACCAACGAGTCAAAGCTGGAGTTACAGGCCTGCTTTGACTGCACTGACACTGAGTGTTTTTGAGGCTGCAGCCACTGACCTGGACGAACTGACACTGTGACAGACTACAACGTACAGTCAGGACTGCAGAAAAAATAATCGGTGCCAATCTGCCCTCCATTCAGGACTTAAACATTTCCAGAGTCAGGAAACAGGCAGGAAACATCACTGCAGATCCATCTCACCCCGGACACAATTTGTTCCAGCTCCTCCCCTCTGGTAGGCGCTACAGAGCACTCTACGCCAAAACCAACAGACTCAGGAACAGTTTCTTCCCACAAGCCATCACTCTGATGAACAGCTGATTTCTGACTAACAGTGTCAGGAACAATTCCTGTGCAATAACCCAGTAACTCTGTCTCTAATCAGCACCTGTTTACTGGTTTCCACTTATTATTTATATATTCACCATTCTCTATTTCAGTGCTGCTCATACTATGTTCATACTATGTCATATTGTATATACTGTATACCAGTACACCTACCATAAGGTCATAGGTCTTATTTATTTTTTCCAGCATCCTTTGCACTATGCTCCATCACACTGTGTACATGTATGCATGTATGTGTATGTGTACCTGTATATCATATCCACCTTCAACATGTACATAATGAGAATAGTTTACTCTTGCATCCTTTGCACTCTGATTACTGCACTATTTGTCAATATGTCTACATTGTTTTGTTCATAGTGTGTATATTAGTGTTGTCTATTCTGTAGTTTGTGTCTGATTTTATTATTATTATTATTATTTTATTATAGTATAAGTAAGCACATCGCGAGCAATATACAATCCTGAGTCAAATTCCTCGTATGTGTACACATACCTGGCAATAAAACTGATTCTGATTCTGATTCAAAAGGTCGCCCACTGTTTTCACATTGAATGTGCCCTAGCAGCAGTGGCCTTTTATTGTGGCCAGCCTAAGGCACACCTGTGCAATACCCATGCTGTCTGATCAGCATCTTGATATGCCACACCTGTGAGGTGGGTGGATTATCTCGGCAAAGGAGAAATGCTCACTAACACAGGTTTTGACAGATTTGTGAACAATATTTGAGAGAAATAGGCCTTTTGTGTACATAGAGAAAGTCAGTTCAGCTCATGATGAATGGGGGCAAAAACAAAAAGTGTTTATAATTTTGTTCATTGTATATACACACACACACACACACACACACACACACACACACACATATATATATATAGAGAGAGAGAGAGAGAGAGAGAGAGAAGAAGTATATATAAAAACAACTGTATTTCTGGAACATCACTAACTGGCATGGGATGTGCACAGCCCAGGACCAGAGGGCTCTGCAGCGGGTGATTAAAACTGCTCAGAAGATCATTGGTACCCATCTCCTGAGCATCAGTGATACCGTTGAGGTGAAGTGCCTACGCCGAGCCCAAAGGATACTGAAGGACAGTACCCACCCCAGCCACAGCCTGTTCACCCTGCTGCCTTCTGGGAAGAGATGTACGAGTTTTACCAGACTGCAGAGCAGCTTTCCCCCCAAGCTATCAGGCTCTTAAACTCAAATTCATCCTCAGAACTGCTCCATTGATCATTGAATATTGATTCTTTCTGTTTACCATTTTTACAATTGCTTCTGTATTAATGTATATTGTCTGCTATGTAGCAGAAGGAAGTTACAAAGCTCAATTTCATTATATAACCTGTTATATTGTGACAATAAAATGTACCTGCCTACCTACCTGCCTACCTACCTACCCATATCTATGTGTCTATATATGTATGTATGTTAGAGAATAGCCTATTAAGTCTAACATGTGCAAGGTCTATTATTGCTTGTGTTTTATTGCTTGATTATTTTGTACTGTTTAGATGGTCTTATTTCTAGGAAAGGCACTTTGTGACCTTGATTTGTGAAAAGTGCTATATTAAATAAACTTTACTTATAGTCTTCTACAATATATTGTGTTGTGTTGATGTGAGTGACGCTGCCTCGTTGTGAAAGGCACATTTAGACTATTACTGCATTCATTCTGGCTTCTAAAGATACTATGTAGTCAAAGCACATCCCTTTGTTTTGGGCAAAAGATGAGAAAATGAATGTGTGATTCCCTGTGTTACAGCAGAGTCTGTTCATTAACAAGCATTACTCATAACAACATTCTTTCAACTGCATTGTCAATCAATATTTCCAAACTCAAGAGGATTTTTAAAATTTCAGCCTCAGTCTAGTTTTCATCAGTGTTGTCCATTACAGGTCAAAGAAATATCAGCTCCTCCAAAACATTCTTTCTCAAAAACACAGTGAACAAAGAAAAAAGGAGGGAGTCGTGTCATTCTTTCAGGGATGCATCACTGCAAGAATTTGGGGATTTGTTTGGTTGAAATTATTTGGTGTTTTTGTGAATTCAGTGTAGTGTTTGTCAAAGTTTGTCGTGTGTGCAGGCAGGAACAGGTTTTAGGACCCAAACGCAGGACAAGCATGCAGGACAGATTCAGTCTCTTTCAGAATTTATTAACAAAAGGAAAGAAGCTAAACTCACGGCAGTCAAACAACTAAAACAAGGTAATCCATCAAGAGAGGTTGTCTGCAGAGCAGCAAAAACAAAGTCCAAAAACAATGAATAATCCAAGGTGTAACAGAACAAAGGGTAATCCAACAAAGGTGGCAGTCAAACAGATAGGCAAGCAAGACACACGGCAGGGGGTGAACAAACAGAAACACAGACAGATACCAAACAGGCTCAGACTAACAGAACTACTAACCAACCCACAGACAAATCCCAACAGAAACATGAATACATATAAACAGATATACAGGGCACAACAGACCAAAGCAAGATAAGACAAATGAACAGAACAGAACAGAACAAAGAACAAACCCAAACAATCATGAAACTAAGCAGACAGATAAAAACCAGATAAAACAGACTGAAACCAAAATCACAGAACAAACTGACATAAAACAACCAAACATGGAGAGGTAAATAACTAACACCAGGCAGACAGGTTACAAAACACAAGAATCAAACTGGACTACAGTGGATCCCAAAACACAGAACAGACAACGCAAACTAACAAAACAGAGCAGACACCCAAACTATCCCTTAGCAGACAAGGCAAAGCTATTACCAGCAGAGACCAGAACTAAACAAGACGTTAAACCAACAGACAAGACACTAAAGCACAGAACACACCAAGCAGACAAAATAATAGACACAGAACAGATCAAAACTAAATAACACAGAACAGGCAGAGAATTAACCTAAACATAGCCGACAGGCACACAGTGTGACCGTGATTCAGCTCAGTTCCACTTTTTCCACAAGTTTTCTTGTGCTACTTCTAATAACCGTCAAAAACCAGGCTCTGCTTTGAACTCCCTCTCACCTGGACGAGTGACCACCTGCTCCCCAGCTGAGCAGCGTAGACGCAGCTTTGTCTTTGGCGTGCCTCGCCGTGTCACCCAAGGGCCCGGCTGATGGAAGTGGATGGGTGTGAAAGTGGAGACAGTTAGCAATTCCACATCTGTCAGCTAGGGTTGGCATCTCACACCTAACATTTATGTAGGTGGAGAAAGGCCAGGGCAGAGAGGACAGGGGAAGAGAAAAAATGACAGGATGGCTATGTGTCATGCAGTTGTGTTGAATAAATTTAGAACCACTGTTTGGCTGCCAAGACTAATGGAGAAGAGTTGGAAAATAGATCAAATTAACAACTTCGATGTGAGTTTAATGACTCTTCTGCTCTGTGTATAGCACGGGCAGCATTAAGTATGGGGGCCCATTTCAAGAACTAATGTGGGGCCCTACCCCCAAAAAAGAAAAACTTTGAGGAAAAAATTGAGGATAGAAGTTTGTTTGCATGAATAATGGTGTATATTCAGATTTTAGCTTAAATTTATTATCTGTACAAACATTTTCATTGTCATATTTTTGTTTCTGGAAACTTTAAATAACTAGAAAACTGTGTGCACAAAATGCACTACATGACTTTAATCATGAATCACCTAATTTTAGAAAACATTTGTGTACATAAACATATAGCTGAGACCATAACATTTCATTTGCTGTTTGTTAGAATATTATAAGAACATAAATGATGCCAGAGAAAAACGGCAGAGTGAAAAGCGTGCCAACCTTATGGATATGAAACATAGTATTACTATAGTATACTAACAATTATACAGTGTACTGTTTGTGTTTTCTGTAGTGCTATTTTATTAGCAATAGTCGTCCTATATTATTTCATTAGTAATACCATGTATCTAGCTCTTTGTTGTATTCTGATCAGTGCATCAAAAAATAAATAAATAAAATAAAATAAAAACAGAAAACACTATAGCGATAGTGAACATAACCAAGGAAGATTAAAATCAAGGGCAAGTGGACTTGGTTGAAGATACTACAAGATGTTTTGTCCCTCATCCAAGAGACTTCTTCAGTTCTGACCGACTGGTAGGAAAACTCAGATATTTAACCTCTGTGGGGTCGTCGGTTTGTTAGTGCTCTTGGCTGTTGTAACGAGGCCAAGTCTGAACAACCATTGTTGGCATCTTCACATCAGGCCAAAAATGAACGTTTCTTTAGTTTCCTGGGAAATGATGAATGGACAGCACTGTAAGTGGGGGACAAGTGATGTCGCAGACCCCCTCCCCTGTTAAGCAATGGCTTCCTTGACACCTCTTTCAAACCATCCATCCTCTCTGTCTAAAATGTGCACCCGGTGATCCTCAAACGAGTGTCCTTCAGATGTAAGTAAACTGCAGTCTTGACCTGAGGAGTTAGCCCGTCTGTGTTGAGCCGTGCGTTTGTGTAGTGGTTGTTTAGTTTCCCCAATATGCAGGTCTGCGCATTGGGCGTGTTCTTGGGTTTAAAAAACACAGGGATGTGGTGTTTGTTGAAAATCCTGAGTTTCTCTGATACTCCAGACACATATGGAATCACAGTGTTGTTGCATTTGACCTTCTTCTCCTCATCCCCCATAGTGTTGGTCTTCTTCCTGGATTTTGTAGCTGTTTTCTCAAAAGTCCATTTAGGGTATCTACAGCCTGTAAGTGCCCCTTTCAGGTGGTTCTGTTCCTGCTTTCGGGCTCGGGCACTGGTTGGTATGTTGTCAGCTCTGTGGTGCAGGGTTCTGAGGACTCCTAGCTTGTGTTCCAGTGGGTGGTGGGAATCGAAGAGTAGGTATTGTTCTGTGTGTGGGTTTCCTGTATACTCCAATTTGCAGACTCCTGTCCTCATCAGTGTGTACAGCACAGTCCAGTATGGCCAAACTGTTGTTGTCGACATCTTTTTTTGTGAACTTGATGTTACTGTTCATGAAGTTGTTGTGTTCAGTGAAGGCTTGCACTTAATGGGTTTTAATTTTGACCCATGTGTCGTCCACATACCTGTACCAATGGCTCGGTGCCGTTCCTCTGAAGGACTTCAGAGCTTTCCTCTCCTCTTCTTCCATGTAGATTTTGGCCACAATAGAGGATACTGGAGAGCCCATGGCACAGCCATGCTTCTGTCTGTAGATTCCTTCGTTGTAATGAAAAGAGGTGGTGTTTAGGCAGAAGTCTAGTACAGTTTACAGTTCTAGTCATGGCTGATGCTAGTTCTGTTGTTCAGGGTGCTGTCTTTTAGAAGTTGTGTCCTTACGGTTTCTACTGTCTCTATGGTAGGGATGTACTTGTTATGGGAGGCTAGGTGAACAGATTCAAGAGCGGACTCAGGGCAGGTTTACAAGGGACTGGAGGAGACTGGCTTAAGTTGTGAAACATGGAAGACAGGATGGATCCTCATAGTTCTCAGTAACCTCAGCCTGACAGCGGTTGGATTAATTATTTTCTCAATTTCGTATGGGCCAATGAAACGTGGGGACAGTTTTCTAAGTAAGGGCTTTGAGGCTGTTTCAGGGCTGTGTTCTATGCGCAATCCAGATTGAAAGGGTTCAAACTGGTTGTTATAGGTGAGGTAGGTTTTAATTTGAGCAGCAACAACAGAATTTTTGATAGGAAGGGGAGATTGGATATAGGTAGGAAGTTGGACATGATTTCGGGGTTGAGACCAAGTTTCTTGTGGATGGGGGTGACAGCTTCAAGTTTGAGTGGTGTAAAGACTGATCCGGAAATGAGGGAGAAATTAAGATTTTGATTAGTGGGGTGATGGATGGAAGACAGGTCTTGGTGAGACCTGAGTGTTTTCAGTTGATGCTTACATTTGATTGCTCATTTGGTGAAGTTTAGGAGTTGTGACAGTTTGAGTTGCACAGTTTAAATGATTATTATTCGGGGTGCCAGCCATGTTTCTCTCCTGGCAGTAAGATACTGGTTGTGAACGGTTTTTAAATCAAATGTCACAAAGGATGTATATTTTAAAAGAACGTACACCCTCCCACTGAATGAACATAAAAGAAAAAAAACACCTCAAACTCAAAAGCTTAGCACAAAACCAAATATTGGTAGATTTAAAGATTTCACACAAAAACACAATCACAAAGTAAAGTACAATCCAATTGAAAATTCCACTTCGGGTTTTCTGCACACTTAAACCAAACAATCTCAAAAACACAAATTAGTTGCAGTTCATTTCAAAAAACACAAAAATAAATTCAATCCAGTGCCAAATCCAAGAAAGATAAATAAAGCTGGTTCACAAAATAAAACATCATAGCACAGAAAAACGAGTTTGATAACTCAAGGAGTCCAGTCAGTCACAGAATCCAGTCTGGAAACAACTTTGCACGGCAAATGTAGAATGATGATCTGAAGGTGAAGTGTACAGGATGGGCGAATGGTTGAAAAGTCATGGATGAAAAAACGATACGCAAGGGATTTACTACCTTACTTTGATTTTTTTCTGACTATCTAAGAGCGTGTTGCTCTTCTGTCACTGCTCTTCTCCAACGGTCTCCTTCCGACACACTGATATTTACCGGGAGGAGGTTTAACTGTCGCGCCATACAGCAACGAATCAGTGTGCCTCGTTTATAATATGGGCGTTTCCGGGGTTTTCCACAGTGGTGAAACCTGGTGATAATTGCAGGTTGTCACACTCCTTCCCCCGTGAGACAAACCTGAACTTAGGAAGTTTTTTTTTGTTTATTTCCTTCTCTTATCTAGGGCCTGTGTTCAATTTTTTCTCATAATATCTTCCTCCACACTTGAGGCAGAGAAACCAGGGAAATCCTCCTTGTCGCTTTCCTCTTCAAATAGTTCAAGGATCCGTTGACGTTGTTCTCTGTCCATTTCTTCAGCTGTGGGACAGCATGGTTTGAGTTGGGCCGCGTTAACAACGCGTAGGTCTTCTCCAGTGTTCTCTAGGACCACTTCATAGTTTAAGGGGCCAGTTTTCCTGGTAACACGATAAGGACCTCTCCACCGTGGAGCCAGTTTAGCTGAAGATGACTTGGAGTAAGGGTGAGTACAGAGCCAGACACGATCTTTGTCTGAAAAATCACTCTCCTCCCTTTGTCATAGTTTTTCTTTTGCCTTTTCCAGGTTGCCACTTACAAGTTTCTTGAACTCTGCTATCTGATTAGCAGTAGCATATGCAAGTGTATCAGGATCAAAAAGCTGTGGCTTGAGCTCAGCATCCAAGGGGCCTTTCAGAAGATGACTGATGTTGAGCTCTGCAGGTGTGACTCCTGTGGACTCATGCACTGCTGAGTTCAATGCAAAATGGAATTCAGGTAAGTATTTGTCCAAGCTCTTGTGGTTTTCCTCCACATGTGAAGCAATCATGGCCTTCACACTTTGGTTAATCCTCTCAGTCAGGTTTGTTTGAGGATGGTAGGGCGAGGTCCTTTTTTGCTTGAGGTTCCACCGCCTGCAGGTCTCCTCAAAGACAGATGACACAAACTGGGAACCTTGGTCTGAGAAGATGAAGGTCGGCACACCCCAGCGAGTCAGAATCTCCTTTCTTAGGATCTGTGAGACGGTCTCTGCTGTTGCTTTGCGAAGGGGAAACATTTCAACCAATCTTGTGTAATAGTCCACAAAGACAATGAGGTAGAGGTTGCCGTTGGAGCTTCGAGGAAAAGGTCCCATGAGGTCAACTCCTAACATCTCCCAAGGTTCTTGAACCACAGTTTGTTGCAGTTTTGGCAACATTGCACATGTTCTCTGATGTCTATGCTCATCTTGGGCCAATACACAAGGGCTTGCAACCGATTATATGTTTTGTATCTCCCAAGATGACCAGATAGAGGATTGTGATAATAGTGGAGAAGCTGTGGGCGGAGTGATGATGGCATGTACACTTGGTAAAGTGTTTTGTGAGGTAATTGTATCACTCTGTATACTTTGTCCTCCAAAACAGTAAATTTGGTGTAGGATTTTTCATCACTTTTGGATGACAGAATCCTGTTGCTGGGCTTTCCAAATGTCCTTATCAGTGACTTGGAGATTTTTAGAGGTGTCCCTTGTAAGTGGCAACCTGGAAAAAGCAAAACAAAGGCAAAAGAAAAACTATGACAAAGGGAGGAGAGTGATTTTTCAGACAAAGATCGTGTCTGGCTCTGTACTCACCCTTACTCCAAGTCATCTTCAGCTAAACTGGCTCCACGGTGGAGAGGTCCTTATCGTGTTACCAGGAAAACTGGCCCCTTAAACTATGAAGTGGTCCTAGAGAACACTGGAGAAGACCTACGCGTTGTTAACGCGGCCCAACTCAAACCATGCTGTCCCACAGCTGAAGAAATGGACAGAGAACAACGTCAACGGATCCTTGAACTATTTGAAGAGGAAAGCGACAAGGAGGATTTCCCTGGTTTCTCTGCCTCAAGTGTGGAGGAAGATATTATGAGAAAAAATTGAACACAGGCCCTAGATAAGAGAAGGAAATAAACAAAAAAAAACTTCCTAAGTTCAGGTTTGTCTCACGGGGGAAGGAGTGTGACAACCTGCAATTATCACCAGGTTTCACCACTGTGGAAAACCCCGGAAACGCCCATATTATAAACGAGGCACACTGATTCGTTGCTGTATGGCGCGACAGTTAAACCTCCTCCCGGTAAATATCAGTGTGTCGGAAGGAGACCGTTGGAGAAGAGCAGTGACAGAAGAGCAACACGCTCTTAGATAGTCAGAAAAAAATCAAAGTAAGGTAGTAAATCCCTTGCGTATCGTTTTTTCATCCATGACTTTTCAACCATTCGCCCATCCTGTACACTTCACCTTCAGATCATCATTCTACATTTGCCGTGCAAAGTTGTTTCCAGACTGGATTCTGTGACTGACTGGACTCCTTGAGTTATCAAACTCGTTTTTCTGTGCTATGATGTTTTATTTTGTGAACCAGCTTTATTTATCTTTTTTGGATTTGGCACTGGATTGAATTTATTTTTGTGTTTTTGAAATGAACTGCAACTAATTTGTGTTTTTGAGATTGTTTGGTTTAAGTGTGCAGAAAACCCGAAGTGGAATTTTCAATTGGATTGTACTTTACTTTGTGATTGTGTTTTTTGTGTGAAATCTTTAAATCTACCAATATTTTGTTTTGTGCTAAGCTTTTGAGTTTGAGGTGTTTTTTTTCTTTTATGGTCATTCAGTGGGAGGGTGTACGTTCTTTTAAAATATACATCCTTTGTGACATTTGATTTAAAAACCGTTCACAACCAGTATCTTACTGCCAGGAGAGAAACATGGCTGGCACCCCGAATAATAATCATTTAAACTGTGCAACTCAAACTGTCACAACTCCTAAACTTCACCAAATGAGCAATCAAATGTAAGCATCAACTGAAAACACTCAGGTCTCACCAAGACCTGTCTTCCATCCATCACCCCACTAATCAAAATCTTAATTTCTCCCTCATTTCCGGATCAGTCTTTACACCACTCAAACTTGAAGCTGTCACCCCCATCCACAAGAAACTTGGTCTCAACCCCGAAATCATGTCCAACTTCCTACCTATATCCAATCTCCCCTTCCTATCAAAAATTCTGTTGTTGCTGCTCAAATTAAAACCTACCTCACCTATAACAACCAGTTCGAACCCTTTCAATCTGGATTGCACATAGAACACAGCCCTGAAACAGCCTCAAAGTCACCAATGACCTCCACCAATGATGAGGAGGGTGACTCTTGCCACCTCACCCGCCTCATCATGCTCAACCTCACTGCAGCCTTTGACATAATCAACCACTCCACTCTCCTGTCCCGACTGGAAACATAATCCAACATCACTGGAAACATAATCCAACATCACTCAACTCACTGCACTCTCCTGGCTCCAATCCTATGTCACCAACAGACAACAGCTCAACAACATCAACAACTGCACCTCCTCCACTTCTCCTTTGTCACAAGGCGTCCTCCAAGGTTCATTCCTTGGTCCTCTTCTGTTCATCCTCTACATCTTGCCACTGAAATATCATACGTAGATATGGTCACCGCATACTGCTACGTCGATGACGTCCAGATGTAGAATTTCCACCAAATCCATCACCACAGTTACCTTTTATACAAACCGAGATGCAAACCATCTTCCTCCAACTCAGTAACAACTGACATGATCATCATTGGACCAAAATCCCTCACAAAAAGCACCAACAACTTTAGTCTCTCCATCAACAACTCCACCTGTCTCCATCCCCACATATACTGCAACCTCATCTTTAACATCACATCAACCAAATCACCAGGACTGGCTTCTTTTACCTCTAAAACATTGCCCGTCCCTGCCCATCACTCACCTTCTCTGCTGCCAAAACTTTGATCCACATATTCATTGCATCCAGAATTGACTACTGCAAAACAATCCTCTATGGTTCATCTTTCAAAGCCCTAAATAAACTTCAATACATTCAAAACTCTGCTGCCTGCCTCTCCACCCACACCTGTCACCACATCAATCAGAATCTTCACTAGCTCTGTTCCCCAACGCATTCAGTACCATCAACAGCAACCCTCTGCTCTGGTGTTACTGGTCAGCTTGGAAGCGTTTCTGCCACTGTACATGTAACTACCACAATTAGTAACACTTAAAGCTGAAAAAGCATCCTGGGCCTTGCCAGTGAACACACACTGAAGCAGAAGGGTGCGCTCAGCATCAGATTTCAACTTCGTGCTTCTGCCAAACGTTCAAATAGTACAAGGAAAATGTCGGGATCTCTTTCATTAAACCTTGGAACTAACCGTAAATTGACAGCAACATCGAATGACTGGGCAGGACGAACCAACTCTTCAGCTTTCTGAGGCTCAGCTTGAAGCTTTCCCTCACTTAGAAGCTCCAACTTGTAGCACTCCAAATCTAGCTGTTGTCTTGCCTGTGCATGAGCTAGTTCTGCTTCCCGGAGACGGGCATCTTGTTTTAATTTCTCTAATGCCAGCACTTGTTCCTGTTCCATTTGTAGCAGAAGAAGCTTTTTTTGCTGCTCAAATGTTAACCCAGCCCCAAGACCAGCCAGCACAGGAGCTATGTCAGATACTTTACCAGACCCAGTTATCTTAGGGGAACCTACATTAGAAAAACTAGCACTCTCTAAAGATGCCTTTGCATTCTCGATTGAGCCAGACAAAACTCTTTCCTCCACCAATTGGGCCTTTAATGTTGCCAACAACTCTTCTTTATTTAACTTCTTTGGAAGTTCAACACTGTAGTATTCAACAAATTGCTGACTGGCAAACCTGATCTTTTTTGTAAGAATTTAACAAATCCTCATTTGGGCACTGAACAAAGTCATCAATGGTATCCATTTTTACATACTTCTTTTCCCACTACCTAAAGGGTTAACAGGATGCTTTAAAGACAGAACCCATGCCTCTGGCTAACTGCCTAACCAGTGCTTACTGCCTCACTCAACCCTAGGCTTCATGCAGGTTTGTGGCAGGATGAAAGCCCAGTAACCCGGTACACTTTCAGCATGCTGAAAATCAACTGGCAGTGATGGAAGTGCACCCGAGCAATTGCTCTAACCATTTGCTGCACAAAAACAACGAATTAATCCAAAAAACGTCAATGGAGACAACTAGTGCCCCTCATTGCTTATACCTATCAGGGATATGGGTTCCACCTGTTTTCTCAGTCCTTACCTTTTACCAGTCAGCTTATGAAAACATTTCCCTTCAGTCAAATGAAGCAATCCACTTACTGGAATAAAACTAAACCAGCAATATAACAGCCCGTTAATCCCTAACAATACCAGAGCAAAATGAAATCTGTGTAAAACACTCCCTTAAAGAAAAGGTTACATTGAGGCTGACGTTGTAGACAATGATGAATGTGGAACTCAAGACATAGGCTTTCAGAAACCCAGAAACTCAATAAGATCTCTTCTTCAAAATCCATTTGAGAGGAGAACTTTGGTGGAGAAACTACATGTCAAAGAGCTCGGCCCAGATCAACCTCACATCAAAATCAGTCAACAGGCTAGCGAGAAAGGTAAAACGTACATGCGAGGCTTCTTCTGCAATTGGTACAATAGAAAAGCTTGGCTAGCTGGATGCAATCATGTAAATGCTGTATTTTGCTTCCCATGCTTGCTTTATAAAACAGCAGGGATGGATACAACATGGATTGTTATAGGAGTAATCTGAGAAGATTAAGAAACATGAGTGTACGAGGACACATTTGGATAATGCGGTAGGCAGAGTTAACATTGCTACACAACTGAAAGAAGGCCACAAGATTGGGGTGAGGAAACACAACGAAGAGGTGGATAAGAACAGGCACATTTTATCAAAGATAACTGACTGTGTTAAATTCTGCAGGGGCCTTTGAGCTGGCCAAAATGAAACCGAAACCTCTCACAACCCTGGCGTTTTCAGTCGATCTTGTTGCCTCGCTGGACAGTGTGTTGGAGGAGCACCTTAAGACAACTACCATTTTCAAAGGCATCTCAAAGACTGTTCCAAGGAACTTTTGGAACTGCATGCTGTCAGTTCTTAAAGATTACATTCTGTAGGAAGTAGAAAATGCTGAATATCTTGCTATTCAGGCAGATGATACAACTGACATTTCCACCCTCTGCCAGTTGGTGCTTGTGCTATGGTACATCGACAAGGAGAACAGCGGTTGGCTACAGATGTAAGCTGTGTAGTTTATAGGCAGCACTGGAGTGTTAAAGAGGTGGTATTTGTTACGTGGTTTATAGGTACACCATAACCTTTATAGGAGGCTCTAGACAAGGACCACAGCAGCGTGTCAGTTGAACCCCGGCTTTATTATTTCCCCCTGCAACCAACAACCTGCACAAGGTTCCTACCACAGTAGTTAACCTGATACTACATCCCCCTTTCTAAACAAAGGATAGTCTTTGTGCAGATGCAGGAATAAACATTAAGAGTATTTCTATGGTGACAGCATTATTATCTCTGATGAGGACTGCACCCCAGAGTCAAGCACAAACCAGGACAGAACCAGGACCGGGATCGAGGCAAAGCAGAGGAGGGAGGACTGCCACGGTCCGAGGAAGAAGAGGCAGGACAGGGAGGACGAGATGCACGCCAAGGAGTACATCTTCTAGGACCTGCGTCGAGCTTCACACTCCAACAACAGCATTTAATATTAGTCTCCCAGTGTACTTGTCTCAAAGTTTCTCTGGTGTTTCCCCACCAGTGCTTTATAAATGTAATCCATCACTATTGTTATTACTTTTTTATTATTGTTTACTGATAACAACAACCATCGGCTCATCTGTGTTATGTACATTGACCTGGTGTGTAATGTGGACACAGAAGTCCTGTTAGAGAACAACAAACCCCTATTCAATAAAAATATCTGATCATGTTGATGAATGTTCTGTCCTATTACACTGATCTTTCCAATTTGGGGTTCTAACAACTATATATTCCTTTACAGGCCAGAATCTGAGCACTGTGGACAACATCCAGAATACAGTGTTTCCATGCATCACACATGGCTGACCTTCCCGACCCAGGACAGCATAACGGACAGTTCAGTCAGGCAGCATACAGACAGTTTGTAGTGTGCCAATGTGGAGCACTTGGTCACAGAGTCGTGATACTAAGTTGCTGTTTCTGGAAGATATGCAACTGTTCTCCTGATCCACAGGACAATACAGTGGTTTAATCGTAGCAGGGTGTAAGATGTAATTTCACCAACTGCTACACAAATAATTCCCTCCACTGTGTGAATGAATACCTGCACATTGTTTTTGTTTTATGCCCAGGAGGGTAGAGAAAATACAAAGATATTTTTCCCTATTCTGGACAATATTTTCATTCTTTTTTAAATAAAACATTGAAAATTATTAATGCCTTTTCTTTACACTTCTAGCATAAACAATCAAGAAACTACATTTGTGTCTTATGTCTGAAATAATGACATCCAAACACTTGTTTATTGTTATTATATACTACTAAAACTACAACCTATATCACAAATAGATCATTTTTAAAACATCAATAAAAATAAGTATATACAGGAAGAGGCGAGCTGTATACAGATGTATCGACTGATTATGAAGACAGTTCAGACTTTACTCGTAGCATCGTATCGCTGCTGTGGATATGATTAAATATATCACAGTCACCTCTCTGACATGATTACCGCATTTCAAAACCAACCATATTACTTTTTGTTTTATATTTTGTTGTATCTAGCAATACAGTTGGGGCAGGGACACCTGACTGAACCCCATGTTGACGGGGATCATCAGGTCTCCTGGTTCTGCTTCTAGGCATCTCCTCAGTAGTCTGGAGGAGGATGGCAATCTGGAGGTCCTTCTCCACCTTCAATGAGTACAAGCTCCACTTCCTGGACTTTTTGTTATACACCTTGCTGTACCTGATAATACAGAAAGGAGGATCAAGATACAAGACACAAGATAATTACACAAACAGATTAGATACAAGGTGTAAAGATAGATGTAAACATAGTATAATAAACCTAGACAGTGAATAACTAAACCGGCGCAGTCTACACCTACATTGTCTTACCTAATAGCATTGGAAAACACAGCTTGTGCTGCTGTTTTCCAGATCACCTACAGCTAGATATAATTCATCCTCTCTGCTCTGGCTCCTACACCAGCCTGCACTCGTAGCAACCGTTAGCTGTATGCTAAGTAGGTAGCTACGTTTGATAGCAATGAAAGTAACAAATTACCATCAAAATGATAAAAGCCAGATTACCTGTCCAGCAGAAATAAAGCCACCAAGGTGTAACTTTTCAGCCCCTTGGTGCTCCTCAGTTGTCAGTCACTATCGTTGAAAAGCCACGCAGATATTACCTCCGGTCTGACCACTTCGCTTGTCCGGTCTGAGAGAGCTGACCGGGTGCAC
Source organism: Micropterus salmoides (assembly GCF_014851395.1). Lineage (NCBI taxonomy): Eukaryota > Metazoa > Chordata > Actinopteri > Centrarchiformes > Centrarchidae > Micropterus > Micropterus salmoides. The sequence goes on along the minus strand of NW_024040040.1, from coordinate 26,425,385 downwards.
GCACGGGGACAGCTCCTGTAGCAGCACGGCTGGTAGCCATGGCAGCGAGGGAGAATCAGCCAGCCAATCATTGCATTCGGTCTGAGTGAAACAAGTGGCTGTGTTTATTGCAGCCCTGAGAGGACTACAGACAGCCAATTTTTATACTTCTAACTAATATCTTTTTCAGAGCACCTAACTTTTTAATATGCATTGGTGTATGTAAGACAATTTCAACAAATATGTCAAAAAGTGTTTCAGAAGCAACTTGCCTATCCTGCCTTTAACTTTCGCCATATTGTTTGGCTATGAAGCACTTTGAACATGTGCTTCTGTAAACACAATAACTGTAACAACAAAAATTGGCGACAATCAACAACTCACTGCCCTCCCCCCATAACTCAGGTGACATTCCTAAGAACAAACAAAGTCTTTCAAGTAAGATGGAGGATTGCTTATTCGGGCTGGGAAACGTCTCTCGCACACTGGAGTCTGCCGACTGGCTTCACACTGCACTCCTGGTGTGTCAGGAGTGTGTGCGGTGTCAGGAACCGTGCTCTCTGGTGCTGGCTCAGTGAGTTGGCAGGTTTTTCAGGAGCCACGGGGGTTGGCCAAAGATGGTATCTGTTTCTTCGCAGAGTGCCACCAGGCGTCTCAGTGATGTATGACCTTGGCGTGCTGGCAGTAGACACCACAGTGCCTCTCCACTGTATCTTTGACCCACTCATGATCACCGGGGTGAAGGTATGGCATATTGCGTGCTCTGTGTCTTCGGTCATAGTTCTGTTGCAGTTTTTGTCTGTACCTTTGTTCTTTCTGAAGGTCTCGGATATAAACTGTGGGCCGTTGTCTGAGCGGACCACTTCAGGTATACCATGACGTGCAAAAATAGACTTGAAGTGATCAATCACAGCTCCAGATGTTGTGGATGTCAGTTTGGCTACTTCAAAATATCTTGAGAAATAGTCCACAATGACCAGGTATTGTTGGTTGTCTATCTGGAACAAATCTGCTCCTACAGTAGACCATGGTCTTGGCGGGAACACAACACATTTCTCTATCATTTGTGTCAGCTCTCTGCTGAGGCCTGGCCACCACACTGAATGTTTAGCTCACTCTCTGCATTTTGTTATTCCCAGGTGGCCCTCGTGCAGCTTGGACAGGATGTCTGCCCTGAGCAATACTGGGATGACTATCCTGCTGTCGTACAGTAGTAGACTATCTTGGACTGTGAGCTCACCTGAAAATGGCAGATAGGGCTGGAACACTCTTTCAATGGAGAATTTGTCTGGCCATCCTTCAACATAGAATTTCTTCAACTGCTGGAGTGTGGGGTCGTCGTCCTGGTGTCTCTGAATTTCTCTTTTCTGTAGCTGGGAGACTCGCTATGACAAAGTCAACATAGAGGTTGATTTCCTCCTCCTGCAATCCTTCTGCAGTGTGTCTGACAGGAGCTCGGGACAGCACATCCGCAGTTGCAATGTCTTTGCCAGCCACATGTGATATGGTGTAGACAAACCTCATTAGATGCATGCTCAGACGCTGTATGCGTGGAGGAAGTTCATCGAAGCTCTATGAGCCTAGTAGAGGAATCAGAGGCTCTACACAAGGACCACAGCAGCGTGTCGGTTGAACCCTGGCTTTATTATTCTCTGCCCTAATCCCCCCGGCTTTATTATTCTGATTGGCTAGTAATCCTTAACTAGGAACTGTGCATGTGCAACTCCCAACAAAGATCATTTAGAGAAAAGATGTATCACTCCATAGCTAAAACAAAGCCTTCACCACAGGGTGAAAAGAGAGGATGTAGCAATGTGCAGTATGAAAAAAAATATGGTGTTTTTTGAAAATTAAACCATGTAAACCTGTTCTGGTACAACCCCTAAATAGGATTTTGAACCTGAAAATTAGCATAATACCACGTCTTTAAGATGTGGTTATTTCCAGTGGTGGATAGTAACTTTAGTAGGCCTACTGTACTGAAGTACAAATTAGAGGAATTTGTACTTGAGTATTTTCTTTTCATGCCACTTTCTATGTTTATATTCACTGTTTATGTTTTTGTGTAAGAAACTTTTTAATATTGGCATTGAATAATTTATGACTATTTCACAGAGCACTAGTATCCAGTAGTTTGTCTTAAATTGTATTGGGACGGTTACTGAAACTGACGGATATGGCACAGCCCCACCTTAAATAGTTTTAACCAGCCGCAGCATTTATATATCTTATTTATATAACCTAATACAGTTTATTTTGATTGAATTTATTTCTATTATATATATCAAACGATGATAAACAAGATCCTTTATATTACAGTAATGATTTGTATTTCAACCATGATTAATATAAATTAATTCCAACAGATCCTATCAAGGAAAGAGTGGATGTTGGATATACTTTTTAATGTCTGAATGAGAATCTCTGATAGTAGTCAAAAACTGTTTTTCCCCTTTTGATTGAATATTCAATTTCCCCGTGTGTCTTGTATTGCTGTGATAAGTGATTTTTCTTTGTTTCTTTTCAGTTTGTTAGCGTGGAATCTTTTTCATTGTGTTAAAAATCAATCTCATTGTTTGCATGAGGAACTGGGTCTGTTGATATTTTCAAACTTGTATTATAACATTCTGTATTTCATCATGGCTCTGCCACATGGTCTCCTGCACTCCTGGGGGGCTTTGGCCAATAGGAATACAGGATTTGAGTTCTCTTAAAAGTCAAATTTAGGTACAAACCAGAGGGGTTCTGGTGCTGTTTCTTTGTTCCACAAAAAATCCAGCCTTATACACGGGGTGCACACTCTACCAACTGAGCTAACTGCGCCCCATCCATAACCTAATTTTGACTAGTCATAATTCCAGTATAATGTCATTCCGACTAGTTAAGATATCTCAAAATGACAATGTTGATAGATTGAAGTGAGGGGAATTAAAGATACCTTGAACTGGAATTTTGACTTGCCAGAATTAAATTGTAGATTTAAAATTGGAATTACAAGTAGTCATAATTCAGTTTTAGATATCTGCAATTCACATACTATAAATCTGCAAATAAATTGTATATATCTTTAATGAGAAACCCCATACACATATCTGGCCTAGGTATTACTTACTAGTCAAAATGTAATTACACACATCTAAAATTACATTTTTGACCAGTCTAAATGTAATTACAGATATCTTTACTTAGAGCTTCTAGTCCCCTCTATTTTATGGCCACATTGTTGAAAAAAGCAAAGTTGGGGGTTCATTGTGCGGAGAAATGGATACAGATGGAGAACTGTAGGTCGACTGCAGCCGGAGTAGGCTACTACATGACACACACAGTTTACAGCTAAACATTCATAAACTGACATTGTTAAAGTTTACTTGCTGAATACTTACTTAAAAATTCATAAGCAGAAGCCTTTCCGTGGACAGTAAATTGTGTCTCGTGCTCCATCCGCAGACGCATAAATTGAAGGGTTTGTTGTTCAGTCCCTGTTGTAAACAAAATAGTAATGTTGTTGGATCAATTCTGATGGAAAGCATATTTGGAATTTATCATCATGCCATCTTAGGACAAACTACGCACATTGCTGGCTATTTGGACCATTAGTGAGCTCAGCCTTTGATACATGCAAGCCTTGACATTTACTTTTTTGCTTATGAGCCAATATGGGTAGTGGTTTTCCAAAGTTAGTAGCCATGCAGCATTTTCACTAGCCACATTTTTGTTGGGAAATTACATTTTACATGATTAAAGCTGACAATAGCACACTTAAATTGGCATGCTAAAATGTACTAATATTATCATTAGCTCTGATCAAATTGTGTGTTATGGTGTTTTTCTTAAAAACATCACAAATATCATTTTTGTGCACTTTTGGAGTGTTTGTTTTGCATCTGCATTTCCTCAGAGCTGTTTATCATATATATTATCTCTGCTGTAGCTCTGAGTAACTGGAGATATGAATTGAGTATACAGGTATTTATTTTCCAGATTATTCCCCTACAAACGCATCTTCTGCTTTCACACATGGCATGACTTTTTATTAAAACATAGAATCAACTCCAGAAAGGTAGTTGTGATATGACGATATAAAGGGCAGCCTTGCTAGTAGTAGTATGTTGTTTTCTTTTTTAAACACCAGCATGTTTCTTAATCGTGAAGATATCTATATCTATATTTTACAGCATTTGACGGCACATTCCTCCTGCTTTTCCCCGCCTCTGCTCTGCCTTTTCTCTTTCCTTCGTTCACCTGTACATTGGACGGCCACGCACACTCACATCGCATGTGATGACAGAGATCATACCATCAAGTTGAAAGCGACCGGGAGGCTGACGGTCTACAAGTCTGAGGGACTGTGGCTGCCATGTGACAGACTTTTATATTCTCTTTTACAAAAGTCAGCATACCCTCGCGAGAGAGGTGAAAGAGTGAGACATGCCTGTTGTGTGGATTCATCTGCTATTAAAAAAGACTGCTTTGTCATGGCTGCCACTGGTTAAGTAGACAATTAATAGCAGGCCAAAAATCCCACAGTCCTCGGTTTACAGTGTCGTTCGTCAGTAGCGCGCAAGACAAAAGCCCTCACTAATGGACCAATGAGCAAACACTATGTGCAGGTAGTACTCATGGGAGTTGTAGTATCATAATGCTACATTGCAATTTGTTTGTTATTTATGCCTTTTGACAAGACTACAATTTTTCAACACGCCAAAGTGGCTTGTGGGAGTGACTGTGTTACCCGCCATGGCCAAAATCCACACACATTTGGCGGATTGGCGGGTGTTAATGTCAAGCCCTGCGTACATGTAAACTTTTTTTTTCCTGATCATGTTAGCGTCATGGTTGGTCGCTCCTTCCATGCTTGTTTGTTTACCGATCTTATAAAGCGGTTTGATGTGATTTTTCTCCCACTTCCGGGCTTACCCTGGTGTTTCACGTCATAACGTAATGAACTGTGGGCAATTCCCTCAGGCAAAGTCTGCAGAAATGCAGACTTACAAAAAAGGGCTCAAAATGTCCCTCACGCACTTGACGACTTGACAGTGGGACAGCCCTCAGCTCTCGTGGACCGGGAACGCTCCTCAAAGTCTGAGTCTGTGAGTGTGGACATTGGGATTGGGCCTATATTCTCATGCCTTCATCATCCCTGTGACGACAACAGCACAAGGAGAATATAATGCCAGCAACAGCACAGTGGATAGGAGCACAGTTTTTAGTTCAGATCTCAGTGACTGCACAAAGCCATACCAACAATATCCCCACTGTATCAACAATTGCCATTTCAAGAGATGTAGTACCAAGACTTTCCATGGCTACATTACAGTCCATCAGTGAAAGGGGTCTTGTGTTTTTATCGCAACAAAGGTGTTTCAAACCAGTCCTCTTAAGGTTGTAGAGTTGATGCTTCTTTCATAATAATAACTTATATTTATACAGCTCCTTTCATGAGACCCAAGGACGCTTTACACATAATTGCAGACACAGAGCAATAAAATGTAATGCAATAAACTGAGAGTGATGGTCGAAGTCTAGAGATGTTTTTGAGGTGTAGAAAGCAGATTTGGTAATGAGTTTGACATGTGACTGGAAGGAAAGGGTGGAGTCCAAAATGACACCAAGGTTGCAGACTTCTTGAGATGGAGAGATGGAGCAACCATCCACTTTGAGGAGTAGATCACCTACCCTCAGGAGCAGCAGCGTGGGAGTTTAGATCAGTCTTTAGCTACTGTAGCTAGCCAGTCCCCGGTAGTCGGTGCGGAACGGCCTGAGTTAGCCTGTAGTTGGCGTCCCCCGGCATCTCCTGTGCAGCCAGGAAGGGGTGGCTGGGTAACTGTCCGAAGGAGGAATAGTCGTAAGCATTCAAAGTCCACGGGGCACCATCAACCTGTTCGCGTCTCTAACAGATTTTCCCCACTCAGCGACACACCCGCTGAGAAACCAACTCTGATCATTGGCAGCTCCATTTTGAGAAACGTGAAGTTAGCGAAGCCAGCGGCCATAGTTAAGTGCATCCCTGGGGCCAGAGCGGGTGATATTGAGTCTTATTTGAAACTGCTGGCTAAGGATAAACGTAAATACAGTAAGATTGTTATTCACGTCGGCGGTAATGACTCCCGGTTACGCCAATCGGAGGTCACTAAGATTAATGTTGAGTCGGTGTGTACATATGCAAAAACAATGTCGGACACTGTAGTTTTCTCTGGACCCCTGCCAAATCTGACCAGTGATGACATGTATGGCCGCATGTCATCATTCCGCCGCTGGTTGTCGAGGTGGTGTCCAGCAAACGATGTGGGCTTTGTAGATCATTGGCAGACTTTCTGGGGAAGACCTGGTCTGATTCTGAGACGGCGTCCATCCCACTTGGGAAGGAGCAGCTCTCATTTCTAGAAATCTGGCCAAGTTTATTAGTGGACCAAATCCATGACAATCCAGAGTTGAGACCAGGAGGCAGAGTCGCAGTCTAACACACTTCTCTGCTCCTCCATTTCAATACCATTTGGTGTATGGTATTGAAATTGAACATTTAGTGGTGTTCCCACAGAATCCCTCTTTGTCCGACCACTGTTTGATAACTTTTGAGTTGGTATTGCTGAACTACACGCCATTGGGCAAAAATTTCTATACAAGACATCTGTCTGATAGTGCTGTAGCTAAATGTAAGGATGCGATTCCATCAGCTTATCAAGTCACAAAGTAACGGAGAAAATAATAACACAAAGACGGTTAGCTCCATGGTATAATACTGAAACTCGCAAATTAAAGCAAATATCGCGGAAAATTGAGAGGAATTGGTGTTCCACAAAACTGGAAAATTCTAGGATAGATTCTAGGAAATTCTAAGATAGTCTTAACACTTATAGGAAGGCCCTCCGTAATGCCAGAGCAGCGTACTACTTGTCATTAATAGAGGAAAATAGGAACAACCCAAGGTTTCTTTTCAGCACTGTAGCCAGGCTGACAGAGAACTGGCACCAACTTATCTCTAAACTCAGGAACCTTAGAAACAGCTGTAGAACCAGATATATGTTTAGACTGTTTTGCTTCCCTCAATCTTTACCAACTAACTTCAATAATTTCTTCATCTAAACCATCAACCTGCCTCTTAGACCCCATCCCGACTAGGTTGCTTAAAGATGCTTTACCCTTAGTCAGCACTTCTATACTAGATATGATCAATCTATCTTTATCAACAGGCTATGTACCACAGTACTTTAAAGTAGCGGTAATTAAACCTCTTCTGAAAAAGCCCAAACTTGATCCGGATGTTTTAGCCAACTATAGACCTATATCTAACCTTCCAGTTCTCTCTAAGGTTCTGGAGAAAGCAGTTGCTAAACAGCTGTGTGACTTTCTACAGAGCAATAGTTTATTTGAGGATTTTCAGTCACGATTTAGAGCTCATCATAGCACAGAGACAGCACTGGTGAAAATTACTAACGACCTCCTTATTGCATCAGACAAAGGACTTGTCTCTGTACTGGTTTTATTAGATCTTAGTGCTGCATTTGATACCATTGACCATCAGATCCTATTGCAGAGACTGGAACATTTCATTGGCATTACAGGAACTGCTCTAAGCTGGTTTAGGTCCTATTTATCAGATCAATTTCAGTTTGTACATGTTAACGATGAGTCCTCCATGCATGCCAAAGTTAGTCATGGAGTTCCACAAGGATCTGTGATTGGACCAATCCTCTTCACTTTATATATGCTTCCTTTAGGCAATATTATCAGGAAACATTCCATAAGCTTTCATTGTTATGCAGATGATACTCAGTTATAGCTATTGATCAAACCAGATGAAACTCATCAGTTAGCTAAACTTCAAATGTGCCTTTAGGATGTTAAAACCTGGATGACCTGTAATTTTCTATTGTTAAACTCAGATAAAACTGAACTTATTGTTCTGGGGCCTAAGCACCTCCGTGACGCATTATCTAAAGATATAGTTTCCCTGGATGGCATCGCCCTGGCCTCCAGCACTACTGTGAGGAATCTTGGAGTTATCTTTGATCAGGACATGTCGTTTAAGTCTCACATTAAGCAAATTTCAAGGACCGTCTTTTTTCACCTACGTAATATTGCGAAAATCAGGAACATCCTGTCTAAAAATGATGCAGAAAAACTAGTCCATGCATTTGTTACTTCTAGGCTGGATTACTGCAATTCCCTATTATCAGGCTGCTCGAAAAAGTCCATTAAGACTCTTCAGCTGATTCAGAATGCTGCAGCACGTGTTCTGACAGGAACCAGGAAAAGAGATCATATTTCTCCTGTTTTAGCTTCTTTGCATTGGCTTCCAGTAAAATCCAGAATAGAATTTAAAATCATTCTTCTTACCTACAAAGCTCTTAATGGTCAGGCACCATCTTATCTTAAAGAGCTCATAGTACCTTACTACCCCACCAGAGCACTGCGCTCCCAGAATGCAGGGTTACTTGTGGTTCCTAGAGTCTCCAAAAGTAGACTAGGAGCCAGAGCGTTCAGCTATCAAGCTCCTCTCCTGTGGAACCAGGTTCCAGTTTGGGTTCAGGAGGCAGACACCATCTCCACATTTAAGAGTAGGCTTAAGACTTTCCTCTTTGATAAAGCTTATAGTTAGGGCTGGCTCAGGTGAGTCCTGAACCATTCCTTAGTTATGCTGCTATAGGCCTAGACTGCCGGGGGATTTCCTATGATGCACTGAGCTCCTCTCTCCTCTACTTTCTCTCCCTCTGTATGCAACCTCATCCCATTATTGCATGTTACTAACACAACTTCTCCCCTTTCTGGTAGTCTTGTGCTTTCTCGTCTCTCTCCTCTCTCCTAATATCACTTCCTGCAGGTTTTCTGGCTCTGGAGCTGTGGAGTCTGGATCTGTGGCTGCGGGTCACCTGCTGCCCCCGTGTTCCTGCTCGACACCCTCTGCTGCAACGACTATTGTTGCTAGTCCTATTATTATTATTGTTATTATAATCATTAACATTACGATTGTTATCATTACCACTACTATAAATATCTATACCATTTTTCATTTAGTCTATAGCAACATCACCTTTACTGTCTGTACCTCTGTGTGTATACTGTGTAGGCTGCCTCCCCCTCTCTCTCCTTCCATCCCTCTCTTTTTCTCTCTGTTCCTCTCTTGCCCTCTCCCTCTCTCTCTCTCTCTCTCTCCCCCTCTCTCTCTCTCTTCCTCTCTCTCCTTCACCCCCAACTGGTCGAGGCAGATGGCCGCCCACCCTGAGCCATGGTTCTGCTCGAGGTTTCTGCCTCTTAAAAGGAAGTTTTTCCTTGCCTCTGTTGCCTAGTGCTTGCTCTTGGTGGGAACTGTTGGGCTTCTGTAAATAGCATCATAGAGTATGGTCTAGACCTGCTCTTTCATGAAAAGCGCTGTGAGATAACTGTTGTTGTGATTTGGCGCTATATAAATAAAATTGAATTGAATTGAACCAGACCTTCCAAGCACACCAACATTATGTGACTATGACTGCAATCAGTCAAACCCAATCAGCGCCCAGTTATCCAGTGCATGGGTTAAACAGCAGGAAGTGGCAAGCTTGAGGAAAATTGTCAGCTCTGCAAGGCATGTGGCAAGGCAGAGACAATCTTAAGGAGGCCATACTGATGAAAGTGGGAATCTGTATCAGCTCCTGAAACCTAGAGCAGAAGAGGATGATACCATTTTATTGAAATGGTTAACAGATCCCACCATTATGTACACAATCCCTAAAAGGCCGACTTCTTGTCCTTAACATTATGGCCATTACAAAAATCTGAGCAATTGCAAGTGAGATTAGGTCTCTAACCCTTGTTCAGTTTTCTTTAATAGTTAATGGTACCCAGGATATTTCTGGTGTTGAGCAGGAAAGTGTATGTCTGCGCTATGTGGACCATTATTGGATTATACAGTTTCAGAAATAACAGGCCAGGGCATTGCCAAGATGGTAACTCATGTGCTGTTGAGGCTCAGTCTGCCTATGTCTGCTTTATGTGGTCAGAGTTGGTGTCCTCATAAATGGCAGGAAAGCACAACAGTGCACAGGCAATAGTGAGGGAGCAGCAGCCATTAGCCCTCTACATGAACTGTGGCGCATTACTGTGTCAGTCGAATCACACACGCTGGCTTACTCAGCTTCCCCAATGATCTGGGACTGCCTTTCTTGGATCCACCAGTTAGGCATCCCTTTTATCCAGTTACAAAAATGTAAAAGAATGTTTGAAAACATAGTTAACTCTGAAAATGTACCGAAAACACTATATTCACCCAGGTGGACCGCGCAATTCTGTGATAATAGTGTAGCTAGGGCAGTATGAGTGGGTACTTGGCAGCCTTGAGGAGATGGCTAAATGTATATCTAGGACTGCTTTATTGGCCACTTGCTTATTTGAGCACTTCAGCAAAGGTAAGACTGTGTTGGGCATCACACTTGCTTCTGCTGTTGTTGGAGAGCTTGAGTGCCTAAACATTTCATGGCAGAAGAAGACCCACACTGTCTCTTGTACGCTGGCCGCAATAGATCCTCTCTTCGGTGAGATGCTAAGATGCTAAACGGCTGTACTCAGAGAAACTCCAACACCAGTTCCCAAAAAAGGACTCTGCTTCTGTCTGGAGAAGTTTCAGACAGATCACCAGCTATAAACCACTCCATGAACAACTCTCGCCTTGCCAACTAGTTGAACCAGTTCTACTGTCGCTTCGAAAGACAATGGGACTGACCCAACACCATCCCCCGTCACACCACTTATCAGCCACAGTCCACCATCTCATCCTCCTCCTCCTCAGAGGGGGGTAGCTCCACCTCATCCCCCTCTCTTACCATCCTGGAGAGGGATGTCAACAGACTGTTCAGGAGGCAGAAACCCGCAAAGCAGCTGGGCTGGAGTCTGTCTCCCCATCCACCCTGAAGCACTGTGCTGATCAGCTGTCTCCAGTGTTCTCAGATGTCTTTAATGCCTCACTGGAGACTGCCATGTGTCAGCCTGCTTCAAAGCCTCCACTATCATTCCTGTCCCCCCCAAAATAAGGACCATAGGACTTAACGACTACAGACCCATTGCCTTGACCTCTGTTGTTTTGAAGTCTTTTGAGCGCCTTGTGTTGTCCCACTTCAAGTCCACTACAGAACCACTAATGGACCCCTTGCAGATCACCTACAGAGTCAACCGATCTGTAGACGATGCCTCTTCACTTCGTCCTCCAGCACATGGATTCCCCAGGAATTTACGTTAGGATCCTGTTTGTGGATTTCATCTCTGCTTTCAACACCATCATTCTGGCTCTGCTGCAGGACAAGCTCACCCAGCTAAGCGTGCCTGACTCCACCTGCAGGTGGATCACAGACTTCTTGTTGGACAGGAAGCTGCATGTGAAGATGGAAAACATGTCTCTGACTCCAGGACCATTAGCACTGGTTCCCCTTAAGGCTGAATTCTTTCCCCTCTGCTCTTCTCCCTGTACACCAACAGCTGCACCTCCAGTCACCAGTCCATCAAGCTCCTGAAGTTTGCGGTTGACACCACCCTCATCTCTGGTGGGGATGAGTCTGCCTACAGGTGGGACATTGACCATCTGGTGACCTGGTGCAGCCAGAACAGTCTGGAGCTCAATGCTCAATGTAGTGGAGATGATCGTGGATTTTAGAAAGAGCACCGTCCCACCCAAACCCAACATCCTGTGTGAGTCCACACTTGACACTGTGGAGTCATTCTGCTTCCTGGGCACCATTATCTTCCAGGACCTCAAATGGGAGCTGAACATCACCTCCCTCACCAAAAAGGAGCAGCAGAGGATGTTCAACCTGCCAAAGACAATGATGGTGCACTTCTACACAGCCATCATTGAGACCATCGTCACCCCCTGGTACGCTGCTGCCACCATTCAGTCTGCAGTGAAGGTGATTGGTTGCCACCTTCCATCCCGCCAGGACCTGTATGCCCCCTCCCAAACACACACACACACACACACACACACACACACACACACACACACACACACACACACACACCTGACACAACACCTGACATTACAACACATTACAACAATGCTCAACTTTGAACTGTCCATTGCACTAATTATTTTATGCTTACTGTGAATTTTTGCACATTCCTTGTTAATATCCCGTATATTTTTTGCATTCTTTTTTTTTCATTAGTATTATTGTATTATTGTATTATTTTGTATACTTGTACATTTTTGATCTCTTTACTTTATCTATATTTTAGGGCTTGGCAAGTTAACACGTTATTATTGCGTTAATGCATTAATTAATTAACGCCGACAATTATTTTATCGCACTTTCAATCACCCACCTAAACAAGCAGTGGAGTGAGGCTTTGGCAGACTACACTGGATGCAGCATGTGGGAGAAGTAAACAAAGGCAAGACAAGCAAACAATTAAATGCCATACTGGAGTGGATAGCTACACACTGCACGCTGATTAGTATTGGGGAAGATTATCTTAGGAACGTTTTTTAAATGTCCAATCAACGTAGTCGCTTGGCCCCGCAGGGTTGCTCAGTGCTCCAGACAGGGAGACAAGCGCTCCACGAGTAAACAGTGGGCGCTCTATGGACAGAAACCATGGCAACAGCTTCTGTGTGCAACACAGCTGTGGACAATTTAACTTAAGTTAAAATTATAGGCTACATAACTTTACCTGATAGGCCTACATCTACTTTTGCAGGGATGTGCTGTCATGCTAATTCCCACCTGTTGATGTCCTTATAAGTATTTAGTAAAAAGTAATAAATAGAAAATCACGCGATTAATCGCGATTAAAATTTAATTGTTGCCCAGCTTTACTATATTTATATTTCTATATTTATGTTCTGTAAAGCCCCAATGTATACCAAGGCAAATTCTTGTTATGTGAAAATGTACCTGGCAATAAACCCCATTCAGATTCTGTTTCTTTGGGGAAAGAGAAATGACAGGAGCTATCTTGAACTGTATGAGAAATGTACATCATTTGTTAACTCTATTGAATCAGTTGACTGTATTGACAGTGACCTTCCAGGTCTAGTTATTTCTCACATGTAACTGTCCTTGTTAGGTAGACAACAGTTCTACTCATAAGGTAGAGACAGTAGCTCAGGCTAGCAGATATCGGTCATCGGATAGATCTGTTGTCGCTAAAGTTGACCTAATCGGGAAACCAACAGGAACTAAGGGGAAGAGAGAAAAATAAAACAGAGCAAAAGATGTTATCGCCCATATGTTTGTCGCCCATATATAATAATTTAGTACAATTATGTCTGTAGCTTCTACCCATCTATATCATACCTGATGTGATTCTGAAAAATAGGTTAGATGGCAGATAAACTAATAATAGTAGCAGGGCTTTCCTCTGTGTACACATATCCTATACAAGTACAGCTTTGGCTGTATTTTTGTGTCCCCTTCAAAAGTAGCTCTTAAGAACTTGAAATGTTTATTGTCCCCCCCGAACTGTTGGATGAAATTTATGCCTATGAGGCAGGGTAGCCCACAAACAGGTCAGCAGTCCATCACAGGGCTGACACATAGAGACAGACAACCAGTCACTCCTACGGGCAATTTGAGAGGAAGCCGGCCCACCCATACAAAATTCAAGCAGGCTCAGGGCGAACAAGCAAACTTCACACAGAAAGGAACCCTGCTGTCATGCAACAGTGCTAACCACTGCATCACAGTGCTGCCCAAATCGTTAATGTAAAGGTTATTGTGACAATTGATCATGAAATTGAATTTGCTCAGCACTAGTTCATCATCATTTAAATCACACCAGATCATTTAAAAAACACAAAAAAGAACAGACGACAGGCACTGGGAGAGGTGGGGCATTACAGGAGGGTGTTATGGCAGAAAATTGTGTCCTCTTTCTCATTTAATCAGGAATATCATTTCCACGACAAAGGGCATTTAGAGTATGTTTCTGACAAATTTATTTTACAGATTTGAACTTACTGTTCATTGGTTAAAAACTACAAATGGAAAAGCTGATTTATAGATGGAGTCATTTTAATTGACAATAACAACCAATTTAGCTCTTTACACTCCAACTGTGCTGCTGTGGCAGCATGGATTCATATATATGGAGTTTGCTGCTCCCATATGAGAACTGTTCAATCCAGCAAACCTTTTTTAAATCTCTAGCTCCATGGTTAATTGCAATGTAATTAGTGGTTCTCAATATAGCAAACAGAACTGAGCACGTGTCAATGAATATTTGAACTAGCTTGTTAGTGCTCAACATAGGGGGCTGATACAGAATATACATATACAGCTAATTTGCTGTGCAAGACTTTTATGTTGATGACTAGGTCAATCCTCAATCCTCATTACAGCCTGAATTTGATTTTATCAAATTTGTATTTTTCAGCTCTGACGACTATACAATATAAAAAAAATGCCAGTATGAATTGCAGATCTGCTGTCTGAAAAAGTTGGTAAATGGAAGAAAGCCAAGCTTCCTATTAAAAAAGCCTCAGTGTGGGAGCAACATCCAAGAAAGCGTTTTACATTGCCGGCTGTATAGGTGAGCTTTCCATAATCTCAGCCGCATGTCATCAAGAGAGGTGGATCTTTTCTAACACTTAAAAATGGATAGTTTTCTTTGCATTTGCAAGTGAGTTTTAAACCTAGAAAGAGCAAGAGAGATGAGGATGAGAGGATGTATGACTGAATAGGGAGAGGGAGGGTTAGAGAGACAAAGGCAGGGAGAATGAAGCTTTTTTCAGGTTATATTTGGGGTCTCTGTGACAGCTGAATTCCCTTTGCTCCCTATTCTTCCAGGCATCATGTATCAGTCTCGGCTGCCAGTGTTAAGATAGAAAAGGCAGCTGATGAAGAGAGCAACCTCAGACAGCCTCTGCTTGAGCTGCACTGCCTCTAAAACCGTTCTACTGTGTTTTCTACAGCGGATCATCAAAAGAAAAGTCTCCTCCAGGCTGACATCAATACTATTTCTCAACTTTTCATTGTGTTGCAAAAGATCCAATGTCACCGGGTCCTGCATCTGTTCAACACAACTTAAATCTGTAATTCTTATCTAAAAAGAATCAGCGCTATCGATCTCTTTTTATGATACAAGCTCTCTTTTACCCAGAATTTAATCAATTCCTATATAAACAGCTTGGTTGTAGGGGGAGCTTTACGAGTTTTTCAGCTTATGTCACAGATCGAAAGGTGCAGTCAGATTAGATGAGGTCTCCGAGGCACAAGCATTACTTCACTCTAGAGAATTTCTAATTCAAATATGGAGCAGCGCTCCACGCCTGTCAACACTTATTCTTAATTGGGTGCATGTATCTGAATTACACACACACACACTCTCTCTCTCTCTCTCTCTCTCTCACTCTCTCTCCCATACACACACTCACACATACACACAAACACACACACAATTTAACAAGGGATGCCACAGGCAGGAGAAGCTCTCACCCCAGGACAGGCTGTGGTGGAAGGCTGCAGCTTCTGTTTGATGTCTGCATGTTGCTGCAGTCAATACTACTTTCTGTAAGGGTTGGCTGGTTTCAAACATAAAAGCAGGCTTCAGTCAAAGGCAGCAGTAAATGTTTAAAAAAATTTATTGCAGAAGGAAGCGGGGAATGGAATGGCGTGAGCTGAGGGTTTTCCAGTGGGGAAGCACAGGGGAAGGCAGGCAGTGGCTGGAGTGAACGGAGCAGACAGGGAGGTAGAAGTGGATGAGGAATCTCTGGAGAGGCTGGGTAACAACGATTTGGCAGGTAGCAGAGCGTGAGCACAGGAGAGCAGACATTAGTATTGCAGGAAGCAAACAATCAAAGAAACACAAAGTGAACGAGAACTCTACTACTGACACCTGACAGTTACTACCGAGGTAGTAGACTGAAAAATCTGGCGATGAGTGGGTTGGGTAGATATACTGCGGCTGATGAGTTTGATGAAGAGGTGTGTGTAATCAGAGGTCTCTAGGAGCCAGGGGAGAGACTGTGTCACTGCCACAACCACAAACACAACACCGAGAGAAACAGACAAGACAAACCCACAGGCAACAGGAGAGGGGAACACAAAACACAAAGGAGACCAGGGGTCATGACTGACCCTTTCCTTCTCTGCTGTGTATGCGAGAAAAGCTAAGTTCTTCAGGTATAAAAGGGCGATTTGAGTGACGTGGTGTTCGAAGGAGAGGTTGCTAACAAATCAAACTATAGTGGAAATGACTCTTCAATACTTTATCTTTCAATATGTGTTATCATTTTGTCTGTGTCTCTATACTATGGTGTGATGGTGTGCTATTAGCATTTGAAATTGGCCAAAATGTCTGGCTCAGCCAGGTGATTGAAAGTGAAGATGTTTTAATAAAGATCCTCCCCAAAGGATCCTGACTGACATGCAAGAATGGAATAATTCACCCACTTTTAAAATAAACTAGGACTTATTTCACTCAGACATGGGCATGGTAAGAAGGGCTGCTGCGACTCCCTCACACCCCTTAAAACAGATTACAATGATAATAAAAAGAGTGAGAGACACCTAACGCAGGCGAGCAAGAGAGAAAAGGTGTGAGCATGGACAGAGGTGTGGACCTGATATAAAACCTTTCTTTGATCATAAAGTCTAATGTTACCCCACAGTTCTGTGGTTCATCAGTGAAGTGTCTGAGCTCCAGTGCAGACTGGAGTCTCTGTTAACAGTGACAGACAGATGCTGTCTCTCTATAAAACATCTGGATCCTCATTGCGTTGCATTATTAGAAACTTTGAGGAACTGGTTGTGGGTCATGCCTCTCTCTCGTCCAGGTGCTGTCTCTCCCTCTTCCTCTCCTTTAGTTCTGGCTGCTTTCACATCAGTATGTTGGTGTTCACAGTTTACAACATTCTTGTTAATAACTATTATAAGTTATCTTTGCCAAATAGAAAAAACATGCACATTGTGCACCAATTATTTTGATGCTATACAGATGGATCTTATCTCAGCACCCCCAACTGTGACTGACTCCCTGTGTAGGGGACACTGCCCTTACAGAATATACTATTATATTATTATATAGAATTACTTTAGCTATTACCACAAAAATAATAATAAAATAGTAATATCAGTATTACTATAGTAATTCTGTTTTTTGGAATCACTATTGAAAATTACTATATAATATTATGCATTTACTATACATTTACAATAACATCTTCATAGTATTACTATTGGAACGTTCTATAATGTGTGCGGTCTGATTGCAGTAGTGTAGAAGCTGTACCTGGTAGTGCTGCAACGCAGGCTGTGGTATATCCTACCAGAAGGCAAGCTGTGACAACAGTGAGTGGAGACTGAGGATGCTAGTGGCTTTAGTCATTAGACATTTTTGGGCCAGATCTTGAATAGATGTCAGTGTGGCCCCTATTGTCCTTTCTACTGACCTCACCACCCTCCTCAGGGCCTTTCTGTCTGAGGTGTTTGAGGTCTCATGCAAGAGAGAGATGCTGCTGGTCTCTCTATAGTGCCCCTATAAAAAGCGGTGAGGATAATTGGAGTGAGGTGAGCTCTCTTAAGTCGGCGCAGGAAATGTAGATGCTGGTGAGCATTTTTCACCAGAGAGGAGGTGTGGTGGGACCAGGACAGGTTATCAGCAACATGAACCCCCAGGAACTTGGTATTCTTAAAAGACTTTACAGCAGTTCCACTGATGAAGATTGGGGTATGCATGGGCTGTTTCCTTCTGAAATCAATCACCATCTCCTTGGTTTTTCGACATGTGATGTGATCCTTGACTAGTCTTTCAAAGCACTTAATTATTATAGGAGTGAGTGCTACCGGTCGATAGTCATTTAAACAAGTAACTGAAGGGTTTTCTGGGACTGGGAAGATGGCTGAGGTTTTGAAACATGACACAATGACTTGACTCAGGAATATGTTAAATATGTCTGTTAGGACATAAGTCAGCGCACCCACTGAACACGCTCCCTGGTATAAGTCTAGAGCTGCAGCTTTCTGTGGGTTGATTTTCCTCAGGGTCTGTTTGACACCAACTGGGTCAAGACTTAGCACCTTGTCATTATGATGTGGAGTAGCTTTCATTGCTGGTATGATGTTCAATGTTTCAAACCTGCCAAAGTAATTATTGAGATGGTTTAGGAAGCTGGTGCTGTTATCACAAGCCTGGGGAGTAGACCTGCAGTCTGTAACAGTTTGAATTCCCAGACAGTTTCTTAGTATCTCTGTGATCTTGAAAGTGACTGTGGATTTTTTGTCCATGGACTCTTGCCATTCTGACTGTCTTATTTAGATTGGCTCTAGGGTCTAAGGGCTGTTGAGTTTCTTGCTTTCAGCAGAGCGTGGACCTCCGAGGTCATCCATGGTTTAGAGTTTGCCCACACTCTGATGTTCTTCATGATGCTGACATCCTCCATACATTTTTGAATACAGCCCGAAACAAGTCCTGTAATGCTTCCATGACTCCATCCGGCCACACCCTCACCTGCTTCAAAGAGGGCTTTGTTCTGGTCAGCAGTGTTCTTTATGCTGCTATTAACATAACAGTGATGTGGTCTGATGAGCCATGATGATGATGATGCTTTGAATGAATGTCTCTTTAATGTTGGTATAAGCATGATCCAGTAAGTTGTTACCCCTGGTCTCAAAGTCCACATGTTGGTAAAAGTGGGGGTGAATTTTCCTGGTTGAAATCTCCAGCAACAATGAATACTCCCTCATGATGAATGGTTCGCTGATCATTTCTGGCGCAGTAGGGGTTGTTTAAAGCCACCTTTGTGTCTGCATCCGGGGGTATGTAAACAGCAGTAGATAAAAGGGATGAAATGTAACTGTCAAAAGCTCAATGTCTGGGGAACAATGTGAGTTACTCCTGTTTGCATTCCTGTATTGTTGTTAATATGCACACACCCCCGCCACGGGTCTTGCCACTAAGAGCCACGCTCCTGTCTGCCCAGAAAGTAGTTAGCCCCTCCACACTGATAACGTCCTGCATCATTCAGTCATGTCTCAGTAAAAATTAAGACACGGCAGTCTCTCACCTCCCATTTTGTTGTTGAGTCTAACCTTAGGTAGTCCAGTTTATTTTCCAATGAGCGGACGTTTGCCAGCAGTATTGATGCTAGTGGTGTTCTGCAAGATTCCCTGCTGACTGGCTTTATGGATGTGGCTTCAGTACAAGCCAAACAGATTGTTTCTCTTAGCGCAACCGCTAACATCCAGGACACCGTGCTATGGGACCCCTCTAGCCTTCCAAGACTTTCCTCCTGCTTGACTCCGAAGTATCAGTCAACCTGGCCTGAAGTGGTGGTCCGTGGCTGCAAGAGAGTGGACGGGGCGGCCTCTCCTCCGCACATCAGCCTCTCCAACCACTATGCAGCCCTGTCTGACGACACTCCGGTCCATCCAGTGGATGCACCTGCGGCTTCGAGTCTCCCTGATACGGATCCCTTTCAGCGGACAGTACCTGCCGACACTGTTGCATCTCCTCTACCAGTTGCATCTCCTGCACTGGCGGCTAACGGTGATCGGCTGGGTAGCTGGTCTGCCGCTGGGCCTGATTGGCGGCCGTCATCCCAGTCAAAAACCTCCGCTTCCCAACGCAGGATCCTGAAGGAGGCTGTGCTCAGACGCTTCGGAGGCCGTCTCTACCCTCCACCGTCGGGTAGCCCTTCTCTCAGGTCTGTTACTGCTACTCCAACACAACACTCGGCAGCTCACACACTCCACCCTCAGTCCGCACGCAGTTTTGAAGCAGATTCTGCTCCGTCCTGCTCTGGAACCCCACAACCGGCATCTCCTCATCCCCTTTTCTCCCCAACCACACTAATAATTTATGACTCCATAACCAGAAACATCCGTTTCTTTAACGCTACCACTCACTGCTTCCCCGATGCCACCACAGCTGATTTTAAAAAAACTCCAGGACCTAAAGCCTTCGCTCCTGTCCTCCATCACAAGAGTGATAGTCCATGTGCGAACAAATGACACATCCCTTCAGCAGTCTGAGCTGACAAAATCGTCCATCCATCGTTTTAACTTTTTAAAGCAGTGTGGAAAGTCCGTTTTTATCTCTGGTCCCATTCCCACAGTTGGTCGCGGTGCTGGCCGCTTCAGTAGACTCCTTGGCCTCCACGACTGGCTCCAGTCCGCCTGCAGGGCTCACGGTGTGTGTTATATCGATAACTTCAATATTTCCTGGCAAAGAATGTCTCTTTTTAAGACAAACATACGGGGCCCAGAAAAGTTAGCTTCTCACATACAGCATGTGGTGCGTTCCTCCATACATGACTTACGTGAATGACTAATCGTTCATGCAGCACACCTGGACACACCACCTGTCACTGAACAGATCTCTGCCTCACTGCCACTAAGAACTGTCTCCACCTGCTGGCATGTAAAGCCGTCTGCTCCCAGCGTTGTTCCAAGGACTTCTATTCCTGTCATCATCACGCATAGACCAGTAAACCGAAATGTGCACATCCCACACAGAAATAATAGTAATCTTATAAGGATTAGGACAACTGCACCAACTCCAGCACCCAGAACAAACTCATTTAAAATGGCTCTCTTCAATGTGAGATCACTGTCAAGTATGATTTTATCTTGTCTGCAAATCTAGATTTTATTTTTTTAACTGAATCGTGGTTGCAAATGAAAGACTATAGCCAGCTAGCTGAACTGTGTCCACCTCAATATGATTGTTTTAGTCAACCGAGGGTCAGTGGTCGTGGTGGTGGACTAGTGAGCGTGTATAGGAAAAATTTAAAATGTCATCAAGTACACTGTGATGAATTTAACTCCTTTGAAGTTCTCACTCTTAAACTTGGAGGGCTGCAACCTATCATATTTGTTATAATTTATCACCCCCCAAAACCACCAGGAGGAATTTTTTTCAGAACTTCCTGAATTTTTATCTACTCTGGTTTTAAATTATGACAGAATTGTTCTTTGTGGCGATTTTTATACTCATGTTGATGACCCCACCAATGTTAATGCAACTGACTTTTTAAATATGGCCACTTCTTTCAAACAACATGTCAAAGGGCAAACACATAACCGTGGTCATACACTGGACTTGGTTTTTACCCTGGATGTCAGCATTTCCTCTGTGGAATTAGTGGACCATATCTGACCACAGATGTATTGTTTTTAGCTGCGATTCACCAAGCTCCGCCTCACCAAGCTCCGTGTGTTCTCGCATCTTTAATGAACAAAGTGTTTCAAAGTTTTGCACATTCTTTCAGAGCCAAAGCCAACACCTGTCTGATTCCAACACCAACAATCCGGTTGATCACTTCAATCATATCTGCTTGTTGTCACTAAATATTACTGCTTCTCTAAAGGTTAGGCCTACGTCTAAAGCTAGTAAGCAACCCTGGATAAATAACAGCATTCACAGCCTAAAAAGGGAATGCAGGAAAGCAGAGCGCAGAGGGAAAAAATCCAGTCTCCAAGTCCATTACCTCAGTCTGAAGGATTTATTAATTAACTACAATAACATGGTTAAGGATGCGAGAACACACTATTTTTCTGAACTCATTACTACACATAAACACAGTCCCAGGTTTCTGTTTAAGACTGTGGATCAGCTGGTAAACCCAACCCCTCCTTGTGCCTCAGCTGGAAGTAATGATGACTGTGAATAGTTTTTATCTTATTTTACCAATAAGGTGGTGTCAATCAGAGCCTCTGTTAACCCCACTGCCTCTTACTCAGAGGTCCCTCACCAGCAACAACAGAGTTTTAACCAGTTTTATCCCATCAACTTGTCTGAGCTTTTAAAAACAGTATCACAAATGAGTGTCCTCCAGCCCACTTGTAATACCTACAAAGTTTTTCCTGAAAGTAATGGATTCTGTTGGGCCCCATTTGATGTCTGTTTTTAACAGCTCCCTATCTACTGGTTGTGTCCCAGATTATTTTAAAACAGCTTGCGTGAACCCACTTTTGAAGAAACCTGGTTTATATCCCTCCATCCCACAAAATTTTAGACCAATTTCAAAACTGCCTTTTATTGCAAAGATTTTTAGAAAGAATTGTGTCCAAACAGCTGCTCACTGTACTGGAAAATAACAAATTATTTGAAAAGTTCTGGTTTCAGGAAGTACCACAGCACTGAGACAGCCCTGCTTAAAGTCACCAATGACCTTTTAATGTCTGCTGATGAAAGTATGTGCTCAGTCCTTGTACTCCTGGACCTTAGCGCTGCTTTTGACACCATTGATCACAACATCATGTTAGACAGACTGAGGCACTGGGTGGGGATCTCTGGTACTGCCCTAGAATGGTTTTCATCCTACCTGTCAAATAGGAAGTTTTGCGTGTCTGTAAACAACTATGTCTCTTTGTTCTGTCCAGTTAAATATGGTGTGCCTCAGGGGTCGGTCTTAGGACCCATTTTGTTTTCCTTGTATCTGCTTCCCCTTGGACATATTATCCATAAACATGGTATTTCTTTTCATATATATGCTGAAGACAAACATATGTACTTGCCCGTCAGATCCACAGACCCTGGAATGCTGAGTTCACTTAACAACTGCCTTTGTGAAGTTAAAAAATGGATGTCAAATAATTTCCTCCAGCTGAACTCAGACAAAACAGAAATCCTGGTCATTGGGTCCCAGCAGATGGCAAAACAAATACTGCCATCTGCTGGTTCCCTAGTAAATCACATTAAGCCTGTTGCAAAAACCTTGGTGTTTGGTTTGATAGTAATTTAAATTTCGAGCAGCACACCACAAAGCTTGTTCAATCATGTTTTTATCAACTTAGAAATATAGCAAAAATTCGATCAATGTTAACTTTTAAGGACACCAAGACCATTTTACACGCCTTCATCTCATCACGCCTGGATTATTGCAACAGCCTTTTCACTTGTTTAACCCAAAAATCTACTGATCGACTCCAGACTGTCCAGAACTCAGCTGCCAGGCTTTTAACCAGAACAAAGAAATATGACCACATTACTCCTATTTTAGCTTCATTACACTGGCTCCCTGTATGTTTTAGAATTGACTTTAAAATTCTATTGATCACTTTTAAAGCTCTTCATGGCCTCTCGCCGTGTTACATTTGTGACCTTTTTGTCCCAAACGCACCAGCACATACCTTAAGATCCTCGGGCAGAGGTCTGTTGTCTGTTCCAGAGTCTCCACTGAAAACTAAAGGGAACAAAGCGTTTGCTGTCAGGGCTCCAAGGCTCTGGAACAGCCTGTCCGAGGAAATCAGGTCAGCTGAGTCAGTGAACTCTTTTAAGCCCTTTCTTAAACATACTTTTATAGGAGAGCCTTTCCCGATTTTATTTGACTTTATCCCTTTTATTTTATTCTATTTTACTTATTTTATATTTATCTTAAATGTGTATTTTAGTCTTTTCAATGTTTTCTTGCTTTTCTTGTTTTTCTTGTATTGTTTTTGTATTATTATCTTTTGGGTATTATTGTCTTTACACATGTTAAAGCACTTTGTAACTTGTTTTCGAAAAGTGCTCTACAAATAAAGATTATTATTATTATTATGTGTAGGCCAAACCCGGTGAGCATAGCAAGCCGAGGTCTTTTAATACATCCGCTGTGTTAATGTCCAGGTTACATGTCATGGGGACCATGTTCATTAACAGTATGCTTTGACGATTGTATAACTGTTGCTCCTCTCTATATTGTACTGATTCTCTGTTTTTATTGTGAGCTGATGCAGCCGCAGCCAACATGGGCACCGCCATTTTCCTGATTTCCGTGATGTGGTAAGCGCGGATGGAATCACGGAATTTGATAATAAAAAATGAACCAGCTGTTAAATACATAATATTACGGAATCTGCCAAAATTTGGGTGCAATTTATAAACATTTTCATTTTCCGTAGCATTATAAGCGTCTTTTTCAAAGTACTGAAGTTAAACAAACACAAAAAATTTGTTTTGTTTACATTTACGTGTCATTTACGAGCACCCTGCTTCTCTCCTCTGCTCTCTGTTGGTGTTTCACAGCGGGAGGACACATTCATATATTCATTGTAAATTGTGCCAATAAATAATTGCACATAGGCCTACAATTGAACATTTCTATTTGCACATTTTGTTTGATACATCAAATTAAATGATAGTGATTACATTTTTTATATTTTCTTATTGAGCTGTTGAAATTGTATTCATTCACCAGATGATTACACTCTCTCTGATGACAAAATGCAGAAATAAAACACAGAATTCACAACAATGAAAACGGATTTTATAGGGCCCTACGTAAGCTATGGAGGGTAACGTTCAGTAGCATACTTTAGTAATAGCCTACTGAAGTATACTTCAGTAATACTTTAAAATAAGAAAGGACTATTACAAAGATCTAAGCAACTAGACAACTGTATACAACACTACTTTGAGCTCTATGCCAGTGACAAAACAGTCTCCGACGAAGCATTCAGCACTGTAGAGCGCCAGCCCGTAATGGAAAAGCTTGACATGGAACCAACAACTGAGGAGCTAAGCAAAGCAATCAGCAGCCTGTGGAAAACCACCACGCAGCAATGGGATCACAGCTAAAGTCCTAAAGTGTGGAATGCCTATTTTTCTTGACACTCTCCTTAAAATCATCTGCTTGTGCTGGAGGGAAGGTGCTGTCCAACAGGACATGAAAGACACTAATATCATCACTCTGTACTCAAGGGAGACAGAAGTGTATGGAACAACTACCAAGGCATCTCGCTACTCACCATCACATGTAAACTCTTTGTTAGAGTTTGTAGCAGGTCTAAAGCTACGTATGATTTTTAATACATTTATGAGAATACCCAATTATGCATTTTAATATTCAGAAAATATATTAATCCATAAATCTCTCGTTTCGGGGCACCACCCGATATACCGTTCGCTCAGGGTCTCGGGACTCCCTGAGTATGGCTAATAATTAGACAATTATCTTAAATCAGTCAGTCTCATATCTCATCTGAAAGGGGTAAATTCTCTTGGCAGGGACTTAGAGATAGGCAATACACACAATTCCTTGATTACAGTGAATTCATTAACTAACTAAAGGTGATATGAAAATGTGGTTAAATACATCAGAGAAATAAACAATGGCTAAACAATGAGCATGGAGGTCTATTGTGGGAGAATTTGACTCATACGGCAGCTAATGAATGCAATTAGATGATAACTTGGTTAAATTTGTCTAGGAGTTTCAAGGATTACATATGCTGGACTAACCAACTATTGGACATCACTGACTACAGAATGCAGGGTTTTGGTCTTACTGCTTGTGTTTCTCCCCGCCGGGTTGCTGCCTCACACTGGCAGAGTCCGTGCGTTCTCGTTTGGGACAGCTTCAAGCCGTCGGCCAGTCGCTTTCTCTGCCAGGTAATTGCTCCGGGGTTCCGTCTCTTGTCAGCTTTAATCGAGAAACTCGCAGTGGGGCCTTCCCAACCCTGTCTCGGGTCAGAGGTATTAGTCGTCCTTTGTTACTGCTGGCGCGACCACGTGGGTTGGTCTGACCTCGGTGAAGTTAGCGCGACGAAATAAAGCTTATACTTCATCGTTCTTGAATTAAAACTAGGGTAATTCAACGGACTGATAACTTTAACAAAACAAAACCAAAGCAAATAAAACAAGTAAGCTGCTGAAATGAGGGAAAGCTGAGGTCACAGCACTTCGCGAGTGTAGCTTGAAGCGCTGGGCCGAACTCTTAGGGCGTTGCCCGGAGAACCGCCGTCGAAGAGTCAGGAACAAGCAGAGCACAAAGAACAAGAGGGAAGCGTCAAGAAAGTGAACAACAGCGTGTGTCGCTGTTTCGTCTGTTGGGGCGTGGTTCCCAGAGGGCAGTCCTTCATTTCCCGGAGGGGATAAATACCGAGTGACATTTATACATTAAAGGCATTATGGACGATGGCATGTAATACTTATTTTGTCCACTTGGGGTAGCTCGGGGTAACATGAGGATAGCTCTGATTAATCCTAAAACAATCTTTGCTCAGGAACTGGGAAATTTGGTTACTTAACCTTAAATTCAAGGTTTGGATTTAGGGTTTCCTGGCCTTTCTTTAAGAAGAGTTCTGATAGGATGTTCAGGAAAACGCTAATCGCTGGTCAATTTTCCATTGTCAGTTTAACAGTGAAGTACTGCGTTATCTGGCTGCGGCATCATAGGTGGCCGGTTTTACAATCAGGCTGCTCTGCGACAGCACTTAGGGAGAGAAAATTTCTTCTTTCTCCCAGGGAAAGAAGAGGAATTGGGAGTAGTCCAAATTTATTTAATATAAAATGCACAAATCCAATTCAATTCTCTACTATTTACACACATACGTAACGCATTTACATTTACACATTTTATATAAAATATTTACTCTTCAAGCTCTTTTCAAATTAACATTTATAAACACCATAAAATAAGTAAAATAACCTGTTTACAATATCTATATAAGACTCAACAGACAGATAAGTACGACGAACAACAAAAGTATGCATAATGTTACGACCTGCCTCAAAAGCCCACAACAAACAGGGATACAAAAAATAGGTCTATTTAATCCAAAACAAGGCAAATTAACAATTGTACTAAAATAAAAGGGTTAAAGTATGGGCTATGATCAGTGATTTCAGTAGTGTCAGGATGGTGGATGGCTGTGTGTGAAGGTGTGATGTGCAAAAAACAATGTAACTACAGTGACATATCCAAGAAACAAACCAAAGGTGGACCTTGTGGAAACAAACAGAGGAGAAACAGTTAGCAGAGAGGTCTGTCAGCTCAGCCCAGCAGCAAGTCCCTAAGATTGAAAACAAGAACTTACAAATACTCTACAAGGCAATGGGTCTAGGTGCCCAGAGTTACTGCAATCGCCCTCAGCTCTTCCCCTGCAAGACAGAAAGGCGACACACACACACATAAGCCCACAGGATGTCACAAAAAAACAAACAAAAAAAAACACAAATAGTGAAATAAACTACTCATACATGCAATATTAAACCATTAAATATTAATACTTTTGATAGTTGAACACATCCGTTATCAGGCTGCCTGCTCTTTCTGCCCCGACCCAAATGCACAATTATATTCCACCTGCAACCAGGAACACCTAAAGGCTAGAAGACTGTATCAGTAACCAAGCACACTAATTTACGGACTGTAAATCGCAAGTAACACTGATCTTTCACCCTGTTGCTGCCTCCGTGTCCTGTAAAGTCACTCTGATAATGGCAGATGCTCTTCCATGGTGCTGGCCTACCACTCTGATAAAATAATTTAAAAAGTTAAATGAGCAGCAGGATCAAATAATATAAATAAATAAATAATATATATAACAAGAAAATTAATTTCATATATGAATGAATATTTTTTTTAATGATTTCAATAAATAATTTAAATAGGCAGTGGGATGAAATGATGGAACAAACATACTTTTATAAATAGCTTTTAAATAACTACATTTTAAAACTAATTTAAACATTAAATTAGCAGCGGGATCAAATGACTCAATATAACAAAACATGATTAATTTCATAGCTGATTAAATCAAATAATTTTTTATGAATGTATTCAATAAATACTTTTAATACGCAGTGGGATGTACTGATGCAACTGATGAAACACAAATAAATAATAAATACCTTTTAAATATTTAAATAAATACATTTTAAAAGTCATTTCAACATTAAATGAGCAGCGGGATCAAATGACTAATTAATTTAACAATGCATAAATAATTTAATACCTCATTAAATAATAAAAAATTGTAATAATTTCAATAAATACTTTCATTAAATAGGCAGTGGGATGAACTGATGTAACACATAATTTCATAAATAACTTTAAAATATTTAAATAAATACATTTTAAAATGATTGATGTAAGGCATAAATACGCAGCAGGATCAACTTATTATTTCATGACTGAATTAACATTACATAAATACATATTAATAAATAAGTTTTCAAATCCCTACACAGGCACAAGTGCGGCAGACTTAAGAGCAGGATAAACTTTTACAGGCATATTTGATCAGATCAGCTACATTCCTAAAGCTAAAGGCTTCTCTCTTCCGGTGCTAAACACTGTATGACGGAAATGGGCTCCTCAACTGCATAACTAGGCTAGCCATACAACTGAAAAAGCTCATGTGTACACTACAAGTACACCCCCCACCAGTGATCCAGACTTTCCACCCTCAGCGGTGAAAGTAGCTGACCCTACGGAGAATATATGAAGTCTATGGAAATACATTCATGATAGCTGTAGTATGTGGACAGTATTTCCACATTAACAATGTTAGGATTAATGTCCTTAATGTAAATGTGATCAATTACAGTCCCATTCTCTGTTGTTGGTTGGGTTACTATTTGACTGTAACCTTGCTGTTCCATAAAGTTCTCCATAGATTTGGAAACAAGTGCATTATCATTAAAGTCACCCATTATTATTTTACCTCCTGAAAGCTGCTTAAAATGGCTGACTGCCAGACTCAGATTACTTTTGAAAAGGCCAATTTTATATGAAGGTGGTCTATACAGTAATTGTGGTTTGGCTGAACATTAAACATTATGGCTTCCAAATTCTTACATGGCACATCAAGGAGGTTACACATGATGTGATTTTTGTGGTAAAAACCAACACCACCATGTTCTTCTTTCTGCAAAGCAGACCGAACTCCTGTGCTGCTGTATGAGTCTGACATTACTTTATGGTGAAAGGTCCAGCCTTCCATCTCAGTCTCATTATGTGGTACATTGTGTTGCAGACATGTTTCTGACAGGCAAATTACATCAGCTTTCAGAATCCTGCTTTCATGTTTTAGCTCAGTTATGTGAGCATTTAGACCTTGAATGTTGTGTAAACACATGTTCACAAATGACGCTGGTCTTGTTAAGGGAGCCTCAATAAATTGTGCCATATTTTGTAGATAAGTATCGATGTCACTTTTGCAATATATTGCAGTTGGTTTAAAATCTTCAATAATCAGGTTTTGTAAGGATGTAACTCTGCTTAGAGCTACATATGCTTGACCGGCAGCAAAATCTCTTTTTTCAAAGACACCACTGCTTTGTCCAGAGTCAAGCCTTGCACTTTATGAATTGTGCAAGCCCAGGCCAGACGTAATGGAAACTGACGTCTAACTCCATTACCTTTTTTAACTCTGTCTTCGTCAGCACCAATTGGGATGGCATTTTCAAGGCCTGGTTCTAAACATGGAAATTTAAGCCTCAGTTTTTTTTTTACCAATCTTTGGATCATCAAAATGTACATATGTTGTTCTGGGGAATTTGTTGTTTCCATCAAATGTAACTTTGCACACAGTGCCAAACACTCCATTAACAAGACCATCTGAGACATCTATATTTTTGATCAGCATAACACGAGCTTTTGGACCAACACTCAGTATTTTGTCTAAATATGTTTGATTATCAGACTTATGTGAGGTTGTTATTTTTGTAAGTCGCCCTGTTTCAGGGTTTTTCTCTAAATCTTGTGCTTCAATTTGAAATATATCTGAACACACCTTGTGCAACATGTTGAAATGATGTGTTTTTACTTGGTTATTCGTTGCAAAGATGTGAAGGTCTTCTGTATCTTCTCCCATGCCTGTCTCACATTGTTTTTCCCCTTTCTGATGTTTTCGGATCCTATTTAGCATCAGGGCAAATTATTTGTCTTTTTGGCGCATGATTTCTGTCAACTCCACATGGCTGAAAGTATTATCCCATAGGTTGTTCCCAACATATTCTGTGTATAGAGACTTTCCTTTAACTGGTGGGAGCTGGTAAAAATCCCCGACAGCCATGATGGATACATTGCCAAATGGAGAAAAGTCTGCACATTGTTTAATTTAGCGCAGTCTGCCATGAATGTACGCCAGAAGTTTATGATCTACCATAGAAATTTCATCTATTAATAATATTTGGAGATCTTTCAGACTGGCTCTCAAGGTTTTTACTTTTTCCTCTTTTAAAGGTTGATATGGCAATGACATGTTATTACCAATTGAAAAGCTGCTGTGTATTGTTGTTGCATTGATGTTAAATGCTGCCACACCAGTAGGAGCAAAGCTCCTCAAAGCTACTGAATTTGGAGGGTTTCAGCTGATCATCAAAATAATACGGCAAGAACAGCTGCAGCAAGCTTTGGTAGTGCTTTTCAGGATACTGTGTGGGTGAAAAGTGAGCGTACCTTACAACAGCAGCATTTGTCCTGGTTCTCTTTTTAACAAAGCCAAAGTTATTGCCCAGTTTAACCATGCCACTTTTGCTCTCATTTTTGGCAGCAACTCTGTATTCTGAAGCAAAGGATGCAAGACACATGTCTTTCAATTCATTGCTTTGTGGTCTATTTTTGTAGCGATCTGTAATGTTTCTCATCCAAAGTTGGTCTGAGCCAGTTTCTTCATTTTCTGCTCTCTTTTGAATGAGACTGAGAGGAAGGCTCATTCTCACAACATTGTCCCCAGTAGGAACAAAGGTGACTTTTCTGGAACATTTGTAGTGAACAACGGTGTGGATTTGTGCATTTTATATTGAATAGATTTGGAGCTACTCCAAATTCCTTTTTCTCTCCCACAGAGCAGCAGGGGGTCAAAGTTACTCTCTCTAAGTGCTAGCCGACCATAAAACTGGCACCTTTTTGATTCCGAAGCTGATAACGCGGGGCCTGACTGTTAAACTGACAAAGGGACACGAACCAGCCATTGGCATTTCCCTGAACAGCCCCCCCACACAAACACACACACATGTTTCCGTGGCAACTGACTGTGCTCTATGTTTATTATCCCATCAAAGGGATACTCCTTGTCTCACCTAAGTGTGACATAATCCAGGACAGCCGAACTTTCAATATAAAAGGGACTGCAGTCAAAGCGTTTAATTAAGTTTAATTAAATCTTTAGTTACTTGATTACGTTTGCCTCTACTTGAGTAGTTATGTTAACCTTTGCAGTGTTTATTTTCAGCAAGACACTCCTTCATCTAATGTAATCAATGCTTGTTCATAATACTTTCCAACAAAATTCCTTTAGAAATGATGACAAAGGAATGTTTTACTATACTCTTAACTGCCAGCTTGAATTTAAGGATGAATCAACAATATTCCCAGTTCCTAAGGAGGTGATCTTTGATTAATCTAAGCTTTCCTCATGTAACCTGAGCTCCCCCAAGTGGACGAAATATATAAATGTATAAATATCCTGACCAATAATGTGACAATTGTTTCCTGTTACCAAATGCTTAGAACAGAACAACCGTTCGACCATTGAGGTTCGATTGTGAAAAATATTTGATTATAATGCGCGCAAATAGATTTCTTTTCTTTTTAAACATTAAGTTTAGAGAGGCAGTCCCTTGGGAAACTTGAGACGACCCCTGGGGAACCACGCCCCAGGCAACAAAAGAGCGACACGCGACCTTGCTTCGCTCTCTTCTTTTCACTCCTTGCTCTGCCCGCTGCTCTGCTCGGCTCCCTGGATGCTTTGGCACGCGACGGCGTGCCTTGCCAAGCAACGCCCAAGACGCGGCCAGTGAAACAGGCCTTTTGTTCGCCTGAAGCTACACACGTGAAGTGCCGAGACATCGATCTGCCCTTCAGTTTGTTTTATTTTCTTTATTTCTTTTGTTTGTTAAAGTTATCAGTCACTGGACTAATTCAGGAACGACCAAGTTCCATTTTAAGCCTTTTTCGTCGAGCCAACTTCACCGAGGTCAGACCAAGCCACGTGGTCTCGCCAGCTACAACGAAGGAAACCTGAAAACAGCTGAATTGCCAGGAGGAGGCGTTTTCAATCAGACACGGAGAACCCCGGAGAATCCCTAGCAAAAAGCCAGGATCGGCAGCTAGTGGGACCTGCAACAGGCCAAAAGAAGGCTGTCGACAAGCAGTAAGACCTAACACATCTTCTGTGATCAGATGTCCATTTTTTAACTCCTAAAATCATAGCATTAGTTTACTTTCATTAGCTCTTCTAGGCCGTATGAGTCAAATGCTTCCCACAACCGAACCTCCAGGCTCATTGTTCAGCAAATGTTTATGTTCCCTGTATCCAACAATCTTTTTATCACATTAGTTAGAGAATAAATTCACTCTAATATAATCAAGAGCTGTGTGTGTTGCCTATTTCTACGTCCCTGCCGAGAGAACTGAACCTTTAGATATGAGACTGACTGACTGATTTAAGATAATTGAGCGATTATTAACTAACTGATCACTAGTAAAAATTGTATAATTATTAAAACTACCTAGAGGTCCGGAGACTCTAGGATTATAACAACTCCAGTGGTGCCCTGAAACGAGGAATCTGGTTTGATTTTATGAATAATAAAATTCATAACTGGGTATCAATTCTCATAAATTTATTAAATTGCATAACTAAATTTTAGGTTTGCTACACATTCCTTCAGTCCCATATTCGTTACACGATAAACACTCTTGAGCAGAGACTTCTCTGTTATGAAGAAACACACTTCCTAACTTGTTAAGTGCCTCTTTTGCATCTACATTACCATTGTTCTTAATCTTGGCGCGGTGGTACAGTGGTTAGTACTGTTGCCTCACAGCAAGGAGGTCGTGGGTTCAAACCCTGTTCTCTCTGGGTGCTCCGGCTTCCTCCCACTATCCAAAGACATGCAGACAAGGTTAATCATCAGTCAGTCTCTAAATTGCCCTTAGGTGTGAATGTGAGCATGAGTGGTTGTCTGTCTATGTGTGGCCCTGCGATGTCCGACCTGTCCGATGCCAGCTGGGATTGGCTCCAGCCCCTGTACACAGGATAAGCGGTTGATGATGGATGAAATACTCCTTGACTTGTACTTTATGGAAATTATTTAGTTTTTTCTGAGTCTGTTTGGGAACTACATTCTTTTACTTTACTCAGAATTTGTTTAGCCAGAGCATTTCTATTTTTGTCAGTTTCATTCTGCTCCTGCTCTGTTTTGGTGTGAGTAAGGAAAGTGTCGTTAGTTGGTGGCCGTGGGAAATCTACATGTAGTTCCTTTCACAAGTACAAGATTGTGAATGTTTTTTGCTGTGCTGCTGCACACCGGAAACCACCTCATACATGTCACCAGTTACCCTGCAGGTAACGTAGTTGTCAATAAAACCAATGATTTCATCATCTGTATTTTGGCCAAATTTTGCTGGGTTCTCCACCCAGAACAGACAATGTGTGTGAGGTGATCCACCCTGTTGGAACTCTACTCTGTAAAAGTAGTCGACTACCTTTCCTATTGGGTGAGCAGGAGACAAAATTACATCTTTTAATAAACAATGAAATCTATGATCAAACATCCTAGCTGCTGTCACAGGATTTTTTTATTTTTAAGGGTTTTTTTTAATTACATTTTTGTGCCCAGTCCAGATCTTTTACATTGCCTTTAATATTTTCAGCTTTTACAAAGATATCCATGAGTTCAGTCCAGCGTAAATCTGCTGATGAAAAGGAACAGAACCATGTTGGAATTCCCAGCTGCCGTAACATTGCAAATAAGTCTTTTTGTACTCCCTGCCAGAACGCAGGTGTACCTCTAATAGGTTTGAGGAATTTGTAGCCTATATCATTATTTAAAAGTTTCTTAACGAAGTCAGAGTCTGACAGCATGGATGAAGTAATTGCTTTTCTCAAAGCAATTGATGCATTGGACATCACTTGCTCCACCTCAGATGCATACTGTCCATAAAATATGTACTCCAGGTTGCAGGCAAACCTAGTATCTGCATTGAGGATTCTTTGATTCAAATATTTACTCAGTGTCAACTTTACATCTCTGGCATCATGGAACGTTCCAGTACCTCTTGGAAAAAGAACGGGGAAACATTTAGCCTCATTGCCAGCGTCTGTCAGTAGTCGCACAGGACTGTTTCCTTCTGCTGGAACTACTGAGAAAACGTGCCGTCAAAGTGCTGATCAAGAATTTCTTGTCCAATATCAACGGGTTGCATACATGTATCCAAATACTTCCCATGCTGCTGCGCATCATTGATGTGTTCATCCATGTTTTCATCTGATGCTTCTGGTTTATCTTTGTCTGCAGCTACATCATTGACCTGTGTTTCATTTTGGGATTTGCTCTCACTTTGATCATCTCTTATCATAGGGATTTGCCCATTCAAAATCAATCTCCACATCTTTATACCATTTATTGATACGTACGTAACAATGAAAGTGCATTAAGAAGTTTTTGTGTGTCAACAAATTGAAACTTGTAATGTCCTTTGTAGGTCAGTTTTCGCTTTAACTTAACACGAAGGATGAGAGACTGATTTTCTAACCTAGGTAGAATGTTAGTTACTGCATTACAGTTAGATGGGACGCAGGTGACTGGTCCATGGACACCATTTTGTCCTCCCTTAGGTAAAGCCAATAATTTCATAAAAGGAATATTTAAGGCAATCAAATGTTGTTCCAAAGACTCCAGATGGAGGGTCTTTGGAATTGGATCTAGATGTAAGTTATTTGCTACACTGACTGCAGGTACTTTGCCTTTAAGGATTTTACTGTTACACGAATGACAAATCCATGATTTAGCAGCGGTTGACTGTTTTAACATGCAATTTGTATCACACGTATCTCCACATTTGTGAAGATAAGTTGTAGTGATGCATTTATTTGCTACTGCAGCAACTACTGAACCCTTCTGTCCATATTGCTCTATTTTACATAGAACTACTTGTTTCTGAAATAGTAATCTATGACATACACAACAAACATATTCTGGACCATGTTTTACTTTTTTTTTTACATGTTCCTCCTTTCCAATGTTGCATTAATCTTTTTTTTGCCGATTTCGCTCCTTAATTGATAAAGCATAAACTGGGTCACTTTTAATCTATCACATGATGACGATGATCAGCATCTTTAGCATATTTCTCTACACTCATCTTCTTAACATTTTCTCTGAATTGTGAATCTTTTGCATATTTTTGGACACTGCTTTGTTTTAGGTGTGTTTTGTATTCATCATTAGTAGCATATTTATGTTTACCATACTCTATCAGATAGGCTCTATATGATGCATCAGCTTCATATTTATTAACATCTTGCTGTTGTTTTTTTATTCTCTATTTACCATCTTTAACATATTTCTTCTGTCTTTCATCTTTAGTTTGTCTGAATTCAGAGTTGTCATTGTATTGGTCTCTCTCTTTTCTCTTCTTCCTATCATTACGGCTTGTATACGATAAAATAATATCAGCTTCTGGTTTTGTGTGATTTATTTCACTAAAGGTAATTAAACTCATTTCTGAGAAGCTGAATCTTTTACACACTCAATGGGTTGATAATGACACTGATTACAGTGTTAAACACTAAGATAAACCCCTTTGTCCAGTCTTTGCTGAGTGTTTGCTGCAAACTTTGGCCACGTTTCTTGAATATATGTGTAAATATCTACACCAAACAAATCAGCAGCGGCATGAATTTCTACCTCAGTAGCCCAAGTGTTAACATACTTAATTTTTGATTCTGACATACTGAGGAACGGATGAAAGATTGTTTCTAATAATATTTTTGTATATAATAGGGTTATCTTAAATTTTTTTAAACTACAGCTCTTCGAATGGCTTTGTGATATTCCTGTGTGTCACTGAATACATGTGAAAGAGCACGAAAGAAGCAATTGCCATCTGACGCAATATTAGTGGTTTTTACAGGGTTTAGGGTGCTCTATGTCGATGTTTGGGACAACAACATCCTTATTACCTAAACTTGGCACGATATTAAGTTTCATACAGATCACATCAAGATGTTCAAAGGCAGTTTCATGGCCAACTCGGGATGCTAACTACAGAAACTTTAACAGGACTCACTTCAAATAATTTGGCAGTGGTGTTGGGATCATCTGCATACAACGAACATTTCACAGAAAAATGCACTAACCTGGTCCTCTGGGGCAGCAGCTGGGACAGGGGACATCTCCGGCAACTCGTACACCGCCCGGGTGGGTGCCGACTCCTGAACACAAGAAAAGGAAAAAAAAGTGAGCTATTTAGGCACATTGGAAACAACTGTGTTTACATTTACCTTTAACCATTTAATATAATTGGTCACATAATATTTACTAACCTCCTCCTCTGCAGCCACACAAAGGGTCTGGCAGGTGTGAGCCCGGGACACACCTCCACAACACTGGCAGTTGCCTGGACCTTAAAAAAAATAACACAATGAGCTGCATAAACAAACGAGTACCTTGTTTTACTTTATAATGACAGAATTATTGCATCATACATTAATTATTGCTACACGTTTCTCACACTGGACAACATGTTTACATTAAATATTGAAGAAAACTTTGCAGGTCTCCCCTGTGAGGCAACTCGCTGTGCCCGAGGTCCCGCAGGGGGCCTCTAAAGTAAAGTGAGAAAACATACATAAAACAATTGAGCAATTTTATGTTACATACCTCTACATTAGAACCATTCAGTTATGTTAATGTTTCAGGAAGCAGGAAATTAAACATTGAATCTGCATGTAAATTACCTTGGCTGGTGGAACTGGAGGACACTCAGGAGCAGGAAGATGGGACGGCACAACCGCGTCCATGCTGGCCAGCACTGAAATGTAACGGGTTCATTGGGATAAAGCATGGCCTAAGTTTTATCGGAGCCTGTGAAATAAACAAACACTATTAATTAAAATATTCATTGTCTAAATGCATATCTCAATACAAAATGACAAGACAAAAACAAACCTGCTCTTGTGCCGTCCTCTTTGAAACACGAGAGGAAGCTTCCCCTGATGACTTCCTCTGCATATGAAAAAAGACAGTTTGTGTTACCAAATATTAATGACCACGACAAAAAGAAAGTGTCTGTGGAATTTCAGCAGGCAAATCTTACCATCCTGCCCTCCACTGGCAGAAAGACATCAGCATCAGGTTTAGGTTTGGCGTGTTGAGGGACACGGTCCTCTTCACACAAAACCACACGCGGCCGGACCCGCGGAAGAGCTGGGACCGCACGACGAGCAGGCAGAGCAGCCGGCTCCGGCTCCTTAGCCGCTGACATCTGCACATGCTCGAAAAACGGTCCACAGCAAGTCAGCAAGGACAAGCATGCCCTTGTCGTCGCTCAAGTGGATCTGCAAAAAATAATCAAATGGAGAAAAAACATTGTAATTGTCAACATGTATCTATGAATTTAACCACACAGAATCAGACTTCACACTTTTCCCCTTTTTATTGCTTGTACTTATGCCATCTTTGCTCCACAGAGACAAATTGTGCAGGGGGAACTGGTCAGCAGTGGAGTAGTACTTGACACCTTAAAACAAAGAAAAACCCAGATGAATAATTTGAAGACATGGCTGTATTTCCTAAAAGCACAATCATTATTTGCCTTACTAAAATCTATTTTCAAACTTAAGACTCGATTTCTTATCATGCCACACACATGCACCAAAAAAAAAAAAAATATACAAAAAAGAATACAGAATGAATTAAAGCGTTGGGCGGGCCCTCGCACGCGTCCGGGTGTGAGCCGGCCGAGTTGCATATTCTGGAGCTCTGCCGTTGCGGCTGTGAATTTGCTACGTGGTTCCGACGCCGCATGAAGGTGCTATATGTCACTTCCTGTGTCCCCTATGTGGAGCTACATAGCACTTGCCGCTATGAATATAAATCGGTATTGGTGTGTAGATGTCTGCGGGGTATGGAGGACCGATCCTGACACAGTCAGAAATAAATACAGAAATAAGTAAATGCTCAATAAATAAATAAATAAATAAATGTAGGTAGTAATTAAATTATACAAGGAGACATAAATGTATATATTTTAATTGGTGCCTTTACTTATTCACCTTTGTTATAATTACCTTATTTATTTATTCTCCGTTATAATCTTCAACTTTATTTATTAATTACAAATTTTTTTAATGTATTTATTTATGTGTGTCTTTTAATATTTTTGTCTGTTTTGTTCTTCCTTTGTATTTTTTTACCTTATTTATTTTCACCCATGGTATGTATTTCTGCCTGTCCTTTTTACATTTCTGTATGCATTTCTGCCTCATTATACAAATGAGGAGGGGCTGTGTCTCAAGGTCATCTTCTCTGCTATTGGTGGACCAGTCAGACAGGAGAGCTCCTACTCTGCCTGCAGACATCAACGATCTTGCTCCTCACACAGTCAGATGGCTTCCTTCAGTGCGCTGAGGTGTTTAGCAACTCTGTTTGAAGACACTACCAGCCATGTCTTCCTTCTCTTTTCATGTGGACACTGACCTACAGAGTTTTCAATTAGCGACTTATACGTACACAGAACTGCAGGAATTGAGCTGTTGTTTCTGAGAGCCACATCAGTTAGCCACAGCTAAATCTGGAGTGCACTCCTATTCGAGTATTTACGGTAAATGCTCCCACACGGAGCAGCTCCTTGCTCTGCTGTTTTCAGCTGCTGTTTCAACAAAAACGCCATTCAGGGTGAAAATTCAACCGTGGTGTTGTGTCGGGAGATGCAGTGACTTCACCAGCGGTGAGTATTATGAATAATACATGTAATCTGTTCAGCTATGAGGAGAGTAAAAATCCGTTATCCGTTAATTTATGTAGTGCTAACATCATATAGGCTAAAGCTCTTAAGCTAGTGGTGGTGACTAACAAATAAACTAATCTTAACAGTTACCATTAAGAAGAATTTTATGCTTCTGTTAAATGTGAATGCTATTAAGCCGTGTTTTATTTGTGGTGGTGAAATCAATTTAAAGCTAACTTTACTGCACCTAACCAGTCGAAATGATTTAATGAAGGCTAACGTTAGTTACTGTACTTCTATGTCTCACAGAAAACACAGGAGGAGGCATGCGGAGAAAATAACCATATTCTTCAGAGGAAAAGAAGAAGGAGAAGGAGAGCAACAAATAACCCCCAAACAATAAAATAAATTCCTTTTATATTTCCCTGCCTTGTTGTTTATGTGTACATACAGAGGAAGAATGTGAGAACAGCACACATTTCATCGTTACTGTGTGTTAGAGCATGGGAGAACAGTGGATACTTTTAATACAGCCCACACCCCTAATACTGTGTAACTATAACAAGTAGAGAACAGAAGAAAAAGATGTTCTTTCTTTCCAACTGTCTGCATAGCTTATTCTCTTTTTCGTTACATTTTTTATATCCTTTTTATTTAACTTAAGTTTTTAACTTAAGTTTTACGTGGGTTAAGGATTTTAGTCATCCGACATGGATTTTAAGCTAGATGACCGTAAAAACGCGATCAACGCTACTCACCACAACAAAAATCCGGCGGCTATGCTAGCCGAGATAACTCTGCTTGAGGACTGCTCACTCCTTAAGAAAGCGAACAAGAAGATTGCTGACCTTATGGAAGACATCCGACGACTTTCAGAGAAACTCAAAGAGAAAGATTCCCTGCTGACTGGCTTTATGGATGTGGCTTCAGTACAAGCCAGATTGTTTCTCTTAGCGCAACCGCTAACATCCAGGACACCGTGTTTTGGGACCCCTCTAGCCTTCCCAGGCTTTCATCCTGCTCGACTCCGAAGCATCAGTCAACCTGGGCTGAAGTGGTGGTCCGTGGCTTTAAGAGAGGCTCGGATGGGGCTGCCTCTCCAACCGCTATGCAGCCTTATCTAACGACACTCCGGTCCAACCAGCGGATGCACCTGCGGCTTCAAGTCTCCCTGATACGGATCTCTTTCGGCGCACAGTGCCTGCCGACACTGTTGCATCTCCTCCACCGGCTACATCTCCTCCACCGGCTACATCTCCTGCACTGGGCCGCCGGTCTGCTGCTGGGCCTGATCGGCGGCCGTCATCCCGGTCAAAAACCTCCGCTTCCCGACGTAGGATCCTGAAGGAGGCTGTGCTCAGACGCTCCGGAGGCCGTCTCTACCCTGCACCGTCGGGTAGCCCTTCTCTCAGGTCTGTTACTGCTACTCCAACACAACACTCGGCAGCTCACACACTCCATCCTCAGTCTGCTCACAGTGTTGAAGCAGATTCTGCTCAGTCCTGGACCTGATGCCGTCGATCCCGTCCTCCATCACAAGAGTGATAGTCCATGTCGGAACAAATGACACAGCTCTTCGGCAGTCTGAGCTGACAAAATCAGATTTTAACCGTCTTTTTAACTTTTTAAAGCAGTGTGGAAAGTCCGTTTTTATCTCTGGTCCCATTCCCACAGTTGGTCGCGGTGCTGGCCGCTTCAGTAGACTCCTTGGCCTCCACGACTGGCTCCAGTCCGCCTGCAGGGCTCATCGTGTGTGTTATGTGGATAATTTTAATATCTTCTGGCAAAGAATGTCTCTTTTTAAGACAGACGGACTTCACCCAAACAAACGGGGCTCAGAAATGTTAGCTGCGCACATACAGCATGTGGTGCGGTCCACACATGACTTACGTGAATGACTAATCATTCATGCAGCACACCTGGACACACCACCGCTCACTGAACAGATCTCTGCCTCACTGCCACAAATAACTGTCTCCACCTGCTGGCATGTAAAGCCGTCTGCTCCCAGCACTGTTCCACAGACTTGTATTTCTGTCATCATCACGCATAGACCAGTAAACCGAAATTATGCAAATCCCACACAGAAATATTAGTAATCTCTTAAGGATTAGGACAACTGCACCAACTCCAGCACCCAGAACAAACTCATTTAAAATGGCTCTCTTCAATGTGAGATCACTGTCAAGTAAGACTTTTATCTTAAATGATTTTATCTTGTCTGCAAATCTAGATTTTATGTTTTTAACTGAATCGTGGTTGCAAATGAAAGACTATAGCCAGCTAGCTGAACTGTGTCCGCCTCAATATGATTGTTTTAGTCAACCGAGGGTCAGTGGTCGTGGTGGTGGGCTAGTGAGCGTGTAAAGGAAAAATTTTAAATGTCATCAAGTACGCTGTGATGAATTTAACTCCTTTGAAGTTCTCACTCTTAAAGTTGGAGGGCTGCAACCTATCATATTTGTTATAATTTATCGCCCCCCAAAACTGCCTGGAGGATTTTTATCAGAACTTCCTGAATTTTTATCTACTCTGGTTTTAAATTATGACAGAATTGTTCTTTGTGGCGATTTTAATATTCATGTTGATGACCCCAACAATGTTAATGCAACTAACTTTTTAAATATGGCCACTTCTTTTAACTTCAAACAACATGTCAAAGGGCAAACACATAACCGTGGTCATACACTGGACTTGGTTTTTACCCTGGGTGTCAGCATTTCCTC
Organism: Micropterus salmoides; assembly: GCF_014851395.1. NCBI lineage: Eukaryota > Metazoa > Chordata > Actinopteri > Centrarchiformes > Centrarchidae > Micropterus > Micropterus salmoides. Next base: position 26,384,321 of record NW_024040040.1, on the reverse strand, counting down.
TGTGGAATTGGTGGACATATCTGACCACAGATGTATTGTTTTTAGCTGTTATTCGCCTGTTACTCATGCCGCCTCACCAAGCTCCGTGTGTTCTCGCATCTTTAATGAACAAAGTGTTTCAAAGTTTTGCACATTCTTTCAGAGCCAAAGCCAACACCTGTCTGATTCCAACACCAACAATCTGGTCGATCACTTCAATCATATCTGCTTGTCGTCACTAAATATTACTGCTCCTCTAAAGGTTAGGCCTACGTCTAAAGCTAGTAAGCAACCCTGGATAAATGACAGCATTCACAGCCTAAAAAGGGAATGCAGGAAAGCAGAGCGCAGATGGAAAAAATCCAATCTCCAAGTCCATTGCCTCAGTCTGAAGGATTTATTAATTAACTACAATAACATGGTTAAGGATGCGAGAACACACTATTTTTCTGAACTCATTACTACACATAAACACAATCCCAGGTTTCTGTTTAAGACTGTGGATCAGCTGGTAAACCCAAACCCTCCTTGTGCCTCAGCTGGAAGTAATGATGACTGTGAATAGTTTTTATCTTATTTTACCAATAAGGTGGTGTCAATCAGAGCCTCTATTACCCCCGCGGCCTCTTACTCAGAGGTTCCTCACCAGCAACAAGAGTGTTTTGACCAGTTTTATCCCATCGGCTTGTCTGAGCTTTTAAAAACAGTATCACAAATGAGAGTGTCCTCCAGCCCACTTGATGTAATACCTACAAAATTTTTACTGAAAGTAATAGATTCTGTTGGGCCCCATTTGATCTCTGTTTTCAACAGCTCCCAAACAGCTTGCGTGAACCCACTTTTAAAGAAACCTGGTTTAGATCCCTCCCTCCCACATAATTTTAGACCAATTTCAAAACTGCCTTTTATTGCAAAGATTCTAGAAAGAATTGTGTCCAATTAGCTGCTCACTGTACTGGAAAATAACAAATTATTTGAAAAGTTTCAGTCTGGTTTTAGGAAGTACCACAGCACTGAGACTGCCCTGCTTAAAGTCACCAATGACTTTTTAATGTCTGCTGATGAAGGCATGTGCTCAGTCCTGGTACTCCTGGACCTTAGCGCTGCTTTTGACACCATTGATCACAACATCATGTTAGACAGACTGAGGCACTGGGTGGGGATCTCTGGTACTGCCCTAGAATGGTTTTCATCCTACCTGTCAAATAGGAAGTTTTGTGTGTCTGTAAACAACTATGTCTCCTCATTCTGTCCATTTAAATATGGTGTGCCTCAGGGGTCGGTCTTAGGACCCATTTTGTTTTCCTTGTATCTGCTTCCCCTTGGACATATTATCCATAAACATGGTATTTCTTTTCATATATATGCTGAAGACAAACAAATATACTTGCCCGTCAGATCCACAGACCCTGGAATGCTGAGTTCACTTAACAACTGCCTTTGTGAAGTTAAAAAATGGATGTAAAATAATTTCCTCCAGCTGAACTCAGACAAAACAAAAATCCTGGTCATCGGGTCTCAGCAGATGGCAAAACAAATACTGCCATCTGCTGGTTCCCTAGTAAATCACATTAAGCCTGTGGCAAAGAACCTTGGTGTTTGGTTTGATAGTAATTTAAATTTCGAGCAGCCCACCACAAAGCTTGTTCAATCATGTTTTTATCAACTTAGAAATATAGCAAAAATTCGATCAATGTTAACTTTTAAGGACACCGAGACCATTTTACACGCCTTCATCTCATCACGCCTGGATTATTGCAACAGCCTTTTCACCTGTTTAACCCAAAAATCTATTGATCGACTCCAGACTGTCCAGAACTCAGCTGCCAGGCTTTTAACCAGAACAAAGAAATATGACCACATTACTCCTATTTTAGCTTCATTACACTGGCTCCCAGTATGTTTTAGAATTGACTTTAAAATTCTGTTGATCACTTTTAAAGCTCTTCATGGCCTCTCGCCTTGTTATATTTCTGACCTTTTAGTCCCATACACACCAGCACGTACCTTGAGATCCTCGGGCAGAGGTCTGCTATCTGTTCCAGAGTCTCGAGTGAAAACTAAAGGGGACAGAGCGTTTGCTGTCAGGCCCCGAGGCTCTGGAACAGCCTGCCCGAGGAAATCAGGTCGGCTGAGTCAGTGAACTCTTTTAAGTCCCTTCTTAAAACATACTTTTACAACCGACGCCGCATGAAGGTGCTATATGTCACTTCCTGTGTCCCCTATGTGGAGCTACATAGCACTTGCCGCTATGAATATAAATCGGTATTGGCGTGTAGATGTCTATATATATAATCTTTACAAATTCAATAGGGACCTCACACGGTCGTGCTCGGGCGCTAATAATCTTAGCAAATTCAATAGGGACCTCGCATGGTCGTGCTCGGGCCCTAATAATCTTAGCAAATTCAATAGGGACCTCACACGGTTGTGCTCGGGCCCTAAAAATATAATCTTAGCAAATTCAATAGGGACCTCGCACGGTCGTGCTCGGGCCCTAAAAATATATAATCTTAGCAAATTCAATAGGGACCTCACACGGTCGTGCTCGGGCCCTAATAAGTAACTGAAAGAAAAGCATCAGGAATAATTCTACCAGGGACAAGCTAAGTTTGTTTGTGTCTGTGTGTGTCTGTGTGCGTGTGGGTGAATGTGTCTGTATGTGTGTGTGTGTACATGTGTGTGCGCATAAGCCTGTTAAAGAATGTAGTTGTTAGTGAGAGTGGGGCGCCACGACTGTACTAATGGCATTTTCTACAAAAGTAAAGTAGTTTTTCCAGCACTGCTCATTGAGGGGCGTGTGTATGTAATTAAAAGCCTCCTGTCCACCAACTAGCCTTTCTAATTTGCCTGCAGCCTTGAGCTTCGCCAGGAGAGGTCACTGTAACTAAAGCTTCGAGTAATGAACCCATTTTCGAAACAATTGGCTCAGGTGGTTCAGTGCTTCACAAAAGCTTCATTTGCCCATCACTACTTAATACACCGAAGCAAACACAGTTCACCTAAGTTACAACTTCAATGACTAAACGTCTGCTGTTAGCATGCTACCGTTAGCATGTTACCGTTAACTACCTGTTTTGAAGCCTAACTTACCTTAAAAGTGGAAGAAACGCCCTTAGAGTAGAGTCAAAAGGGTGCAGAAATATGCTATTAAAAGTCAGCAAAAACTTTTAACTGCAAAGTAGGAGCAGCTTCAAACACGTCCAAATTCTCCGGTGTCTTGATCCGTGACTTTACTACACATCCCATGATTCCTTGCATGACAAACTTTTACTGCGTTTCGTGCGTTTGGAGAACGTTCTGATCCTCACTCCACACTACAAGGTAGGCAATAAATGTGTTTCCAAACTTTTAAATACAGCTTAAATAGTTTAAAATCTGGAAATATGTGAATGAGTGCATAATAAATTAGGTTATTCCCATATTTCAACCTAACTTTTCAGAAAACTTGTAATGTTAATTACAAAGACAACTAACAATTAATTTAATACAATTTTTGTAAGTAATCAACTGTCACATTTTCAAGGTGATATCTTTGTTAAAATGTTTACTTTTATCATGTGTAGTGTTTTAGGATGAATTTTTTATTTTTAGTATATTAATTGTGCAATGAATTACGTTTATCAGACATGGCGTCGCCAATAAAGTTCCCCAAGACAGAGGACAAAGATATACAAGACATACAGAGGGCTTGTCAACTACTCAGTGTACAGTGGGTACGGAAAGTATTCAGACCCCTTTAAATTTTTCACTCTTTGTTTCATTGCAGCCATTTTCCAAAAATCAAAAAAGTTCATTTTATTTCTCAGTAATGTACACTCAGCACCCCATCTTGACAGAAAAAAACAGAAATGTAGAAATTTTTGCAAATTTATTAAAAAAGAAAAACTGAAATATCACATGGTCATAAGTATTCAGACCCTTTGCTCAGTATTTAGTAGAAGCACCCTTTTGATCTAATACAGCCATGAGTCGTTTTGGGAAAGATGCAACAAGTTTTTCACATCTGGATTTGGGTATCCTCTGCCATTCCTCCTTGCAGATCCTCTCCAGTTCTGTCAGGTTGGATGGTAAACGTTGGTGGACAGCCATTTTCAGGTCTCTCCAGAGATGCTCAATTGGGTTTAAGTCAGGGCTCTGGCTGGGCCATTCAAGAACAGCCACGGAGTTGTTGTGAAGCCACTCCTTCGTTATTTTAGCGGTGCGCTTAGGGTCATTGTCTTGTTGGAAGGTAAACCTTCGGCCCAGTCTGAGGTCCAGAGCACTCTGGAAAAGGTTTTCGTCCAGGATATCCCTGTACTTGGCCGCATTCATCTTTCCCTCGATTGCAACCAGTCGTCCTGTCCCTGCAGCTGAAAAACACCCCCACAGCATGATGCTGCCACCACCATGCTTCACTGTTGAGACTGTATTGGACAGGTGATGAGCAGTGCCTGGTTTTCTCCACACATACCGCTTAGAATTAAGGCCAAAAAGTTCTATCTTGGTCTCATCAGACCAGAGGATCTTATTTATCACCATCTTGGAGTCCTTCAAGTGTTTTTTAGCAAACTCCATGCGGGCTTTCATGTGTCTTGCACTGAGGAGAGGCTTCCGTCGGGCCACTCTGCCATAAAGCCCCGACTGGTGGATTGCTGCAGTGATGGTTGACTTACTACAACTTTCTCCCTTCTCCCGACTGCATCTCTGGAGCTCAGCCACAGTGACCTTTGGGTTCTTCTTTACCTCTCTCACCAAGGCTCTTCTCCCCCGGACGGCCAGCTCTAGGAAGGGTTCTGGTCGTCCCAAACGTCTTCCATTTGAGGATTATGGAGGCCACTGTGCTCTTAGGAACCTTAAGTGCAGCAGGAATTTTTTTGTAACCTTGGCCAGATCTGTGCCTTGCCACAATTCTGTCTCTGAGCTCTTCAGGCAGTTCCTTTGACCTCATGATTCTCATTTGCTCTGACATGCACTGTGAGCTGTAAGGTCTTATATAGACAGGTGTGTGGCTTTCCTAATCAAGTCCAATCAGTATAATCAAACACAGCTGGACTCAAATGAAGGTGTAGAACCATCTCAAGGATGATCAGAAGAAATAGACAGCACCTGAGTTAAATATGAGTGTCACGACAAAGGGTCTGAATACTTATGACCATGTGATATTTCAGTTTTTCTTTTTTAATAAATTTGCAAAAATTTCTACATTTCTGTTTTTTTTCTGTCAAGATGGGGTGCTGAGTGTACATTACTGAGAAATAAAATGAACTTTTTTGATTTTTGGAAAATGGCTGCAATGAAACAAAGAGTGAAAAATTTAAAGGGGTCTGAATACTTTCCGTACCCACTGTAAGTATTAAAGGAAACCTATGCTTTTCTAGTACTATTTTTAGCTCTGTGACTCCTGTATGACAGCTTTGCATAATTTAAAGTTCCAAAAATATTTTATTTTCTTATACTGGCTCTTCATATAAGTCTTCATTTCAGCTTCTCATGTCTCTGTAAGGCCCCCCCTCTCAAACCCACTGTCTTCTGATTGGCCAAGACCTGAAGCATGTTACCAGGATGTTGTTATTGCTGGGTAGAATGGGCAGACTGAGCCGTTGCTGGGTCGTTGCTGTGTGGACTCTGTCTGGCTCCATATTACATGTAAGGGAGCCAATCTTAGAAGAAGCTCTTTAAACCGAGTATTCAGAACAGGAGGAAATATGAGGTTTTTGCTCATAGGGATTTCTTTTAAATACTTTAACCTAATTTTTTAAAACTTTGGCCACGTTTAACATGAACATCCAACATTATAACATTGTAGATAAGTCATAAAATGTAGAAAAGCACAATAATAATCATCCTTTATATGTGCTGCTATTTGTGTTGTCAGCATTGGAGTGATGTTTGAGAAACTTCAAAATTGAAAAGAAATTACTTTATGCTCATACAAATGGAACTATATGTACTTAATAAGTACTAGACTACGAAGCAATGCCTTGATACATCCCACTTTCACTTTGCAATGTGGCAACACCCAAAGCCTGACTCTGATACACAACAGAGAGGTGGAATGTGTCACATAGTCTTCATATTAACAGCTACTTATGATGTTGCCTGATTTTATTACATTTTAATGAATACCTGATGGTGTTTACAAAAAGTAGGGGCTTTCAAATTGTATGAAACATGCATGTGTTGAAGAAAAACAAATGTCTATTTTTAATCATTAGAAATATATTTTTATCCATTTTATGGCATTTTGATGAATGGACCATTCTGTGTAAACATGTTGTGGATGTAGAGAGAAGACATAAGTGTTATTTATAGATTTAATATCATATTGATTAAACACACTTGGGAGGGCATACTAATACTTGGAGGGCATACTTAAGCACCTATTAGTAGGTGGGATATATTACGCAGAAGGTGAACATTCTGTCCTCATAATTATGTAAAATGATAGAAGCAGCAAAAATGGACAACATAAGGATTTGAGCGACTGACAAGGTCCAAACTGTGAACAGTAGACGACTGACATCTCCATAACAGTATGCACTGGTCAGTACCTATGAAAAGTGATCCATGGAAGAAAATGCTGTGTAACAGTGATAGAGTCATGGAGAGCCAAGGCTCATTGATACATGTGGGAGCCAAGGCTGGCACTCTGTAGACCAATCAAACAGACAAACTACTGTAGCTAAAATTGCTGAAAAAGTTGATACTGATTCTGATAGAAATGTGCCAGAACACTGAGCATGCAAACTGGAATCCATACCTCGATGGGTCAGGGCTGTTATGACTGATTGGTGTATTATATTATTAAGACCTTATATCATTAAAATATTAAATTTATAACTCTATAGTAGTTACAATTGCTACATGTGTTTTGTACCAAGTCTAATTGTTTACTTTTCTACAGTGGTCATTCATATTTTTCTTTGATACATATATACATTATTTGTATTATTTATTATTTACAGTATGCTTGCCAAGACTCTGCAGTACCAAGGGACCAACTCTATAAACAGAGCCTGCAAACCCTGGACAACACCCTTAGCATCTTGACCAAAGAACGGAGGTTGAGAAGGGCAGGGGAGCAGCAGAATTAATTTCTTCAAAAGAATAATGAAGAATTGAAACAAAAAAATGGAAGTGCTGCAGGCTTCTGCCAGCTTTGCACAAGATGGTAAGTGTTTCTGTTTAATTGCACTTTGCCAGTTGTCAAAGATAAAACTTTTGCGGTACATGACATGCATAATTGCTTGGTTGAAGTTTGTCTATTGGCTACTGCTGTATCAAAATTAATAGGATATTAAATTAAGAAGTCCTGCAAAGCAGTACACTCAAAATAAGTTGTTGTTAAGCAATGTGATATGCTAATTCAGCAAAATTTTAAAATAAATATCACTACAAAAATGTGCATATTGCAGAATGTTAAATATGCAGAAATATATACTGTACACACAACTGACTATCTTTATAACAATTTAACCACAATGTACCACATTGTGTGAATTATGAGTGTATTATGGATAGTTTTAGTATTGTTTTATTGTTGATAGCATTATAAAATTATTAGTATGAATGAAAAGCAGCATCACAAATCATGTTTCTTTGTTCTTCTTGACTACATGTGTGCAGACACTACTGAGGCCAGCACCCAAACTGAGGAGCAACCTTAAATTTGTGTGTTCATGTTTCAGTTATTGTTCTTTTGTTCTGCATTTTTAGTAATATAAAATAATAAATGTTATATGTTCCTTGTCTGTTTCTTTTGATGGTTGGCAGGAGGCAGAAAGATATGAAGGAATGGAGAGAGAGCGGTAGAGGGGAAATTACTAGCTTGCTATTTTTACTTTAGAGACAAGTTCATGTGTTGATCATGTTGAGAATATGAATTCTCATGCTCACGTGTACTTCAGTTTTCTGGCATGTGTACATACAGATTCAGACTTATCTTAGTTGGTTGTCAACAATAGTAAACTACTATTATTATAAGGCCAGACAAAATTCTTATGTTTCTGTTTTTAAAAAACATATAAGGCTGATCATCTGACAAATTAAGAAATACCTGTTCAAGACTTTTCAGAGACAAGAGTGCTTTCCATTGCAACTGCATGCCACAGAGAAAACTGTGGAGAAGAGAGGATAATAAAGACAACAAAAAACGTAAAGGACTGACTCCCAGATGACAACTCTACACAGCCATAACAGTCCTTATGTTGACACAGATATATTGTCACCTGGAATAGTAGGCAAGTATATTTACTGACCAGCCAAAGTCTTTTAATGTATCCTGAGTTTTTTCAAAGATGCTTTTGTGAAATAGCTCTCAGAGTAAAGGTGGACAACAGTCAGTAGCAACAAAGTCTCCAAACACTACTTTACAGTTTTTTCCAAATACTTACACACATTTTCTACATTTATGTCTCCTTTTTTCAGAACTCTACACACAATTCCCCCTACACACAATGCAAAATGCCTCATGTTCTTTCCACTCTTGGAACATGGTACTATGGAATACAAGCTACACACAGACACCTGTCTCCATCTGTCAGGACAAACATATGCGGGGCCACAGATGTGTATGAACTATTTAGAATACACCTGTATTAATTTATGGAAGAAAACTGTGTAACACATGTTAAAAAGACAACAGGTAGACCTAAGATTCCAGTCCAAAATGATTTTGTCAAATTTTATTGCTTTGAAGTTGAGCCCAATATTTTGAAATCTTCCACTTTAAACACATCCCTGGAACTTAGTACATCTAGCATAGCTTCCATCGGTGAATTGCTGCTGCTCACAGTGAAAAGAACTTGCTTCTGCAAAGTACTCTTCATTTGTTTCTAAACATAGTTTAAACAGAAAACTTTGTAGTCCCCCAGCATGCCCAGAGGACCTGTGTGCCATGTTTGGCTTGCCCACCTTCCATGGGGCGAGGGGGCTGTCACCGGGAGGCTTGGACCCCGCTTACAACTGCTTGCAGTTCTAGTTATTAGGACTCCAAGCCCGAGTGGGCTGGGAACCCGCGAATGCAAGGCATCGCAGTTCCCAGTACAGCAAAGTGGCTGGGAACCCTATTGTTTTCATTCTCGTTTTTATAATTAGTATTTTTTGTTTTGTTTTTTTCTTCCCGGCATAAAACTCATATTTTGGCCTAGACGGTAACTGCTAGGGACGCGAAACTCCTAGGGTAGGTCCAGTTCACTGAACGTAACCCAGCTGTTATTGCACATTAAGGACATCCAAAAAAAATCCCATCGATTTACATGCATTTCATATCTCCACAACCACATGTCCGATTCACACCAAATTTGGGTCAATTCTTCCCCATGGGCCTCTGATGACACCTCAAAAATTTCGTACAATTTGAATTCTAGGTGGCGCTATAATCGAAGCTGAAATGCCGTGGGAAATCCCATTGAAATGAATGGGATTTCCAACCATGCCACATTTTACCTTGGTTTGGAATGGCCGATCAACACCAAACTTGAGGACCTTATGCGGTACAACTTCCGCAAGGGCTGTGTGAAATTTGGTGTCAATCAGCCTCTACGCTTTTAATTGTATATCAAAAAACACTCCCATTCACATTCATTTTATATCTCCATAACCACAACTCCGATTCATACCAAATTTGGTGCAATTCTGCTTACAGGTGGCGCTAAAATCGAAGCTCAGATCTCTCACTCAATCCCACTCATTCCAATGGCATTTTCAAACGCAGGGCATTTTGCCTCGGTTTGGAATGGCTGATCAAGACCAAACTTGGGGACCTTATGCGTCACGACAGTGGCCCTCCGCAGGGGCCAGGGGTGGCGGCTTGCGCCGGGAGGCTTGGACCCCGCTTACAGCTGCTTGCAGTTCTAGTTATAATTACTATCATTATATCTCTAAAGTGCTCATTCATACTGTAGCCTAACGTCCCTATCCATTAGTAAAATCAATATATTAACATCAGATTTACAGGGAATATATTGAAGTAATAAGCTTGACACACTAGATGAATAAAACACACTCTTATTAAAATTTAACAAATTTAATAATAATCTCAAACACTGCAGGTTGTTCACCAGTGACGAGCTGTGAAACAACAGCACAGCTCTGTCGATAAATAAAAAGTAAAAGTTAAGTTGCCTTCTCTGGCGGACCCGGATCAGCTGTTAGCTGTAAACATACCACAGGGCTAACGCTAACGCTGCTATGTGGCTGTGTTTTAATGGTTTAATGTCCGGGTCCGTTTGTTTTGGAGAGGAGACGACCTCTGTGGTATTTCAGCTCCCGGTAGAACTCTGTCAGGGCTCTGAAGTGGAGCGGACCCAGAATAACTCTCATCGCTGTCAAAACTGTTCGTAGTGCCAGGTGCATTGTCACTGTCAAAACTATTTCCAGAGTGCCAGGCAGACTGTCATCACTGTCCGAATCGTGCAGAAGATAATCAATTTCTAATTATCTTTTTTTGCCATAGTCTGAAGTAAGCCATCTGTAAAACACAGACACCTATGCAAGTTAGTTTGATAGGGACAATGTTTATTTAAAATGTTACAGTATTGACCAACACCACTTTAAGCCAAATGCTTTTGATGGTGCAATTATTTATCAAATTTCGCAAATTGCTGTGGAAGAAACTTACCTGAATGCTCTGAATCCTGTAAGAAGTCAAAGGAATGGGATTGAAAACTTGTAGAAATCTCTGTAAAATATGTATTTTTTGCCCATTAGATGGCAAGCACTTTTGTTCTGGAAACTGCTCAGAAACCCCCTTATGGTCAATATACCTACTGAAAGCCATACATCCTCTGAAAGCCATAGGTCTAAGTGTAGTTGTAGAGTTTCATGAGGCTGCGATTATCTTAGATGTCACAACAGGTTATTTTTTACAATAACGTTTCAGAAAATGGTCTCACTACAATGAAATGGCTCCAAGGGGGACTAACATCATTTAAAGAGGTGGTATTATGTTTTTTGGCCTTTTCCCTCTTCTTTATTGAGTTCTATACTTTTTTTGTGCATGTAATAGGTTTGCAAAGTGAAAAAGCCCAGCCCAAAGGGAGTTCCCATCTCCCACAGAAACCAGCTTATAACATAACTGGAGGTAAGTTAACCTTAAAGTATTCAGCACTTAAAGTAACTAGTAACTATTTACGTTATTTAGGTTATACATCACAAGGTTTAAAATGCTTCAACGTTTTTTAATATATATGTGGTAAATTGCCACACTACATTATGTGGAGACAAACGTTAGCGTTACCATGTATCAGCATTTATTGTTATGACTACTTAGCATCTGACAGCTGATATTACATTGTCTGTCTTCAAAGAAAAACACAAAAACATTTTGTTGACTGTTGTTATTGACTGTCATCTATATCGAGGTGTTGCTCCCTTTTTCCATTTTATGTCAAATGTGACATAATAATACTGTCACCCAAAGTGAGGCATCTTTTATAGTTAAGTTTATATTTTACATTAATTACCTGCAACATTTATTACTCATTTATTTTCCTCCACCTGGTTCCAGACAGCTGCAGAAACACATCCGTCCAGTCTGCTGGACGGCTGGATCTGATGGCGTGGTCTGACGTGGAAAGGCCTTATCCCCCTCTGTTCACTTTTACATTTAGTTTTAAATGTCGCCCTCATGTGTTTTTTATGCACATTTGAAACATAAATTATGGTTCACACTGCAATAAATTCTCTATATATTTACAACCATTTTGTCTTTATTACTGACTGAAAATGTTAGATTTCACACTCTGTCAGTTCCAAGGACAAGTTAATTATACAACACAGATAAAATATCAAACATTAAGGCTGAAGTCTTGCTAAAAGAGATGTCTGGCATAAGTTTAAAATTGAAAATGCTACCAAAAATGTTTCATGCTTCACATGTCACGTCTTAATATTTTCATTTACAGCTGTTAACTAATAACTATTTTGTTATGTTTAGTTCACACTATATTTAATTAACATAAGAAAGAATGATGATTAATGTGGGTTTTATTTAAAGTAAATTTAGTCTGATACATTTTACACAACAGTTACGCAACAGTTTAATCAATTCAAATCATATCTGGCATTCATGGACATGAGAGAGAGAGACAACATGAGAGGTTACAAATGTAAAAGTTGTTTTGTATGACTTGTAGTAATGTGTTTCAACAGTAAATATACTGACAGAACCTATGATTAGGACCCAAGTGTCAAAATTTTAAATCAGTAGAGTCCAGATGTTAAAGTAAAACAAAAACAAAAGGCTGAACAAGGCAGTAAGCTGCAGGATCTGGCAGGGCCACACTGGAAGCTAGGACTTCTGCAGAGCTGGACTCTGGTGCTTCACCTCTGGAACAATGCTGCCATCAGCTCATCTGGCTCCTGTAAACACAACAACGGTAGAAAGATACTGACAGCATCTTCCCAACTGCCATAAACCTACTGAACTCTGAGATCGCCTTAGCATGATAACCTCTGGCATGTAACAATAATTATGGAAATATGCAATACACTGTTACTCTTGTGCAATGTTAATCTTGCTGCTGGACACCACTTTATCAGTCAAGTCAGCTATCTTTGTATATTCATTATTTCTCTTATGTTAAAGTTACTGTTGAACTGGTACTGCGTGACATATATTTAAAGAGAATTTAAATGCACCTTTGGGTTATCACAAAAGTAATCTGCTACACAATAACAAAACAGTGCTTGAATCTTGAATTCAAGCAGGGCCTCACATGTTAATTACATGCAGCTGGAGAGCCTAGACAAACTCGGAAGCGGCTGTCATACAGCTGATTTCTCTACATAACTAATTATGACTTTATTCAACTCAGGAACATTTACAGCATTACTCACCTGTTTAAATTCTATTACGTTACTTTACTACTTACCTTCGAACAGACAAAGGTGTTTTGTTCTAAAGTGTTTTCACCATAAATTCAAACACTTCGCTAATATGCTTTGACTTCTCTGCACGCTACTTTATAAACTGCAGTAAGCAGACTCCTGTTATTTTAACATCGTTACTAAAGCTTACAGGTGGCTAATTATTTGGTTAGGTAATGTTATTTACCCATAGCTAATTATTGTAACACATAAATTAAAAACTAGAATTTCACTCACCAACTGCAGCACAGACCTGTGGAGGTTCTCTTTCTCTCCAATAAATTGCACGTCTTTATTCGTCCGTCTGCATGAAGAAACGTCCAAAACGCTCAGGTAGTGCTGCCGAGCTCCGTGATGGACTGTATTAGCTGTGCTAACTGACGGCATTCACTAGGCTAGCTGTGACAGAGACAGCAGCCACCTGTTAATCAAAGCGGCCACGCCCCTAATCAGAGCCGGCGGCAGAAACAAATCAATGGACGGATGGATTGGCTTAGATCATGACTGGTGCTGCTAGCCAAGGCTCCTCCACCATCACTATCGTCTGTCGTTGTAGTAGGCGTTTCAGGCGCCAAAGGTGTTAGTGTCTTCCCTCCAGAAGCTGACGATTTGAAAAACATATATATATGTATATCCATAATTTCCACTTACACAATTAATTTAACCTAGCTAGCTAGCTTAGGCAAAACCGAGCACATGTAGCTATAACTTTACCGAGATGCTGCTGTTAAGAGAGGGAAACCCCTTCTTTGTAAACAATCAGTCAAACTTCCGGGTGTCATCAAATACCTTTTGATAAGATTATGACTTCAAACAATACACTTAAATACATGAAAATAAATATATAAATACTACACGTAAATTATTATTATTTTTAAAATAATTTATTAAATGCAAATTGGATGGCCCCCTAAGGCCCGCCCATAGCACCGGGTCTGCCCCTAATAATGCAGAACTTCAAGGCTTAATGTAATTTAAACAGGAGAGTTATAAAAAAATTCACCCACCTCACAGTTGTCACGAAGGGCAAAATTAGCAATATACACTAAATCCATCTTTCGTACCAGGCTGTAAACATGTTTTATTCTGCTGTAAAGTTGGGCATTTTAACATGGGAGTCAATGGAGATTAGATTAGATTCTTTATTGTCTTTTCCAGGAAATTTGTTTCCGTCATCTATACGTGCATTGCCTCACATATACACAACATGAACATACAAATTGACTCCCCAACCAAAACACACCTTTTACTTAGCAAGTGCTCTTGTTGAGTAGTGTTATGGCAGACAGCATAAAACTCCTGATATAGCAAGCCAGTTTCCAGGCCAGGGATCTATATCTACGTCCTGATGGTAGCGAAGTGAAAAATGTGTTGCGAGGATGACTGATGTCTTGTGCTATTATGTGTGCTTTCCGAAAATGGCTTTCCTATTGAGGTCTGAGAGGTTGGGGGTGGGGAGACCAATTATTTTGTAGGCATTATTTGCGATGCGTGTAAATTTGCAGCAGTAGAAGGTGGGGAGCAACCGAAAGAGATTTAAGTTTACGTATGGCAGAGAGTCTTTGTTGGCAGCGTTTGAAAGGGTCAGTGGTATGTTGATCAAATTTCAGTTTATTGTCCAGAGTGAGTCCAAGGTATCTGAAGCACTCCACCCTTTCAACAGCTACATTATTGATGATTAGGGTATCATGTAGGGTTGGGGGTGACAATATGGGCTGTGCTGTTGGAGTTGGGTGTGTTAATGAACATTTCTTTTGTTTTCGCAACGTTCACCTGAAGATGATTATTTGAACACCACTGCATGAGGTGAGAGATGGAGTCTTGATAGCTTAAAACAGAGTTTTTGTTATTGAGGAGACCAAGAATAAAAGTGTCGTCAGAGTACTTGATATATGTGGTAACGGGTGAGGGGCTGGTGCAGTCATTGGTGTATAGGGTATACAGAAATGGACTCAGGATACAACCTTGTGGGGCTCCGGTGTTGGTGATGATGGTAGAGGACGTCACAGAATCCACTCTGACAGTCTGTGGTCTGTCGCTGAGGAAGCTGTAAACCCAGTGAATGAGAACTTAGGGGATGTTGAGATGGTGGCATTTCCTAATCATCTGGTGACGCTGAATAGTGTTAAAGGCAGAATTATAGTCATTAAAAAGAAGTCTGGCGAAATTCCCAGGTGATTCAAGGTGTTGTAGTAGGGAGTGAAGAAGGCATGCCACTGCATCTTCTGTCCCCCTTTTGGCCTTGTAGGCAAACTGTAAAGGATCCAACTGTGGTCTGACCATTGGAAGGATGGAGTTAAGTATCAGTTTTTCACAGCACTTATTATTATTGAGGTGAGTGCAACTGGCCAATAGTGATTTAATTCTAAGGGGCGGGGTTTCTTGGGCACCGGTATAATGGTGGATGTTTTCCAGAGGGTGGGTATGGAGGCAGTCCTGTAGGATTCCGTAAAGATGTAATGAAGAGTGGGAGAGAGCTCCATGTCACAATCTCTCAGCACCCGTGCCTGGATGCCGTCCGGTCCTGGAGCCTTGCCTGGTTTGCACCGTCTCAGTTGCCACCTCAGATCTTCTACTGTGAAAGGAGCAGAGAGTGCAGGCTCGAGGGCTGGAAGGTTTGCTAGTAGGGCCTTGCATTCCTCTGAGCAGTCTATGGTGTCAAACCGCGAGTAGAAAATGTTAAGCTCTTCAGCGAAAGATGATGGATCTGTTATTGTGGCTAGTCTAGGATCATGTCCGGTTAGTGTTCTTACCTTTTGAAAAACCTATTTAGTGTTCATGGTGCTGAATTCCTGCTCAAGTCTCTCTTTGTATATATAAGTGTTTTGCTTTGATGATGTAATTTTTTGTTTGATGGCTGATGGTTTTTAGTGAGACCCAGTCTTGTTGTTGAAAGGCTTTTCAGTTTTTCCCTGAAACTGTAATTAATACGTTGATTTATCCAGGGTTTGGAGTTTGGATATTTTTTGAAGTTCTTAACTGGTATGGTCGTTGTGATGCAGAATTTGATGTAGTCTGTGATGACGGAGACTCTCGTTTCAAGGTTGTCATCAAAAATGTCCCAGTCCACGCAGGCTAGTTATGTGATTATATCCTCCGACCACTGGTTGACACCGTAGACCTGTGGATTGTGACATTTCAGTACCGGTCTGTAATGCGTAAGTAGAAAAACAACATTGTGGTCCGCGAAGCCGAGTGGAGGGTGAGCCCTTGAGATGTATGCGTCTGAAAAACAAAGGTCAAGAGTGTTTGCTCTCCTTGTCGGAATGTCCACATATTGCTAAAATGATGGCAGCACACTGTCGAGTCTGCGACTGTTAAAATCACCAACAATAAACACTGGTGCTTCTGGATATTTCTCTTGCATGTTGTTAGCGTTATTGGCCACTAGCTCGGCTGCAGCCTTGGTGTTGGCACTGAGAGGGATGTAAACACAGCTGATGACAACCGCGGAAGGTAGAACGGACGGCGGGACAGGGTCAGCATTTCCAGGTGGGGGGTATGTCCATTTTGTTTCTGAGAGACCGCACATTAGACAGGATGATGGAGGGGAGAGGGGTTTTGAAGGGTCTCTTTCTCAGCCTGCAGCGTACCCCACCTCTTTTCCCCCTTTTCCTAATTTGTATTTTGGCTAGGAGGACACTTGAAGGTTTGATACACCGTGGCATGGAGGACCGGAGTTGGAGCAGGACTTCCCTAGAGTAGGTGAGTCCATTTTTTTCGTGTACCTCTGGTAGTAATGCGTAGCTGTTATAGGTGATAATCCAAAGGATGACGACTATAATCCAAATTGTCTTGTGTAGTTCACCCCTGGCGATAGACAATACTGAACAAGCTGGATAAACCCAAGATAACTAGACACACACACAGCAAGTGGACACAGTGATGCAAACAGTATAGACACTGCCGTCGCAGCAGAGCATGCGCCAAAACCTATTTCGGTATTAACTCCCTTTTAGAGCCAGCCTCAAGTGCCCACTCAGTGAATTGCAGCTTCAGGCATTTCTGGTCTGACTTCAGTCCAGAAACCAGAAGGTTGCCGCTTGGGAAGTGTGCATTTGCAACTCCCAACAAAGTCAAGAAAGGCTCAATTCATACAATTCCAAGAATATTTAGGGACTACGGTTTCCAGAAATATTCAAATTCAACATTTTACAGTGAGTGAAAATAACACATTTGTACTGCATGAGAAAAACTGCATTGAGTTAGCAAAAAATGGCCGAATCTGTGATAGGCAAGTCATGAAATTGTCCTGATCTCTGTTTTTCAGTTTGTTACTTATGTATCATCAAGAAGGCCCAGCAGGGGATGCACTTCCTGCGCCAGCTCAGGAAGCTCAACCTGCCTAAGTAGCTGCTGATCCACTTCTACACAGCTGTCATCCAGTCTGTCCTCTAAACATTCATCACTGTCTGGTTTGGATCTGCCACCAAAAAGGACAGGAGCAGACTACAACAGACAGTCAGGACTGCAGAAAAGATCATCGGTGCCAACCTGCCCTCCATTGAGGACTTATATTTCCAGAGTCAGGAAACAGGCAGGAAACATCACTGCAGATCCATCTCACCCCAGACACAATCTGTTCCAGCTGTTAGGTAGTGGTGTGCGGATCGATCCTAAAGTATTCATATTTCTGATACCAATGTTTCCTGCTCTAGGATTGATACTCATATAAAAGGATCAATATCTAATCTCAGTAATTTGGAATGAGTGTGTGTTTTATCATAAGTATCTTACTGTCACCAGAATGGTCAAATTATAGGCTACTCGGTTAATAGGAACTAATTTTCCTTCCGCCTGTCAAAGTCATGCTTGCGCTATGGCTCTGTGACAGAGTTTCTTTGAAGTGAACCGCTGCAGCCGTTTTCATTTCCCGCGATAGAATACTGACTATGGCTGACTGTATAAACAGTCACGTCTGGCTGTATTTTAGCTGTGAAGGTAATAATGACGCTGTGTGTGATGTGTGGGCAAAGCCAGTGAAATACTTTGGCAACACTGTAAACTTCCCTAAACATCTGAGATTAAGTCAAAATAATATGATGATGTTATGAAGCGTCAGTTCTAAGCAGGGTATTTTCAGTATAATAAGAATATAACAGTAGTTTTATGTCTTGTCATAATGCATTATTATTTTGAATTGGTAAGACTACACCCTACTCCTTATTTCTCTCATGATGTGCGATATGCACATCAGTAGTGTCAGGAACAATTCCTGTGCAATAACCCAGTAACTCTTACTGACTACCACTTATTATTTATTCATCATTCTCTATTTCAGTGCTGTTCACACTGTTCATACTGTTATGATTGTAAATACTGTATATATTATCCACCTACCTCAAGTACATAACACCTGCACATAATACTTATTTATTCCAGCATCCTTTGCACTATGCCCCATCGTCCTGTGTACATGTATGCATGTATGTGAATGTGCACCTGTATATCACATCCACCTCCGACATGTACATACTAATAATAATATTAATAATAAAGATAATAATAATTGCACTGTTGCACTCATTGCACTGTTTCAATCTGTCTATATTGTTTTTGTTTATAGTGTGTATAGATGTGTTCTCTATACTGTAGCCTGTGTCTGATTTTATTATTGTGTTATTGTATGAGCACATCGTGAGCAATGTACAATCATGAGTCAAATTCCTTTTGCCATTGTAAATTATTTCATTTTCTATTGGATGTATAGCCATTCAATAACTTTTTGTATATTTTGTACTTTTTCAATAAAGAAAAAAAAAAGTGGATGTCATTGAAAATGGCCAATGCCAGTTTTTACCTCGCTAAAATATTTGCCCTCTATCTGACAAGCTAGTATAAGCTGGTTGGTACCACTGGACATATAATCTAGTTTCAATATCTAGCTAACGTTAGCCAGCTAATGTACAGCTTCGTTAAGACCTTATTGTTGGCCGAAATCGCAGACGGTAGCTGTTCTCGTTAAGATAGTAAGTTAACTAGACCCCATAGTTGGTTAACTTTTTCATAAACATACCTTTAAATTTACTTAATTGACTTTACCTTAGTTGAGCTAGTAGTAACTCTTCGAAGAGGATCCAGCGCTCTGCAATTCTCCTTCGTCTGTAAGGGTTTTGGCGGGAATGCAATACTTCTTTTAAGTGCATGTACCGCAACCTACCATACCATGGTGTATGTTTAACAGGATCTAGTTTACATTACAGCAGAGACTGAGAATCTTTGGCAGAGATGTGATCGATATCGTGCACAGAGTTTAGCTGCGTTATTTAAAAATTAAGTATTTACTATTTTACTTGTTTAAAGATTAGTTTAGATAGCAATCTAATTTCATTCTGCTTGCATGTAGCATAACACACTCTCATTCTCCCTCTCTCTCCCCAACAATAAATAATAAATATGAATTACACTTTTTTTTAAATTAAAAATATTAACATGTTGATTTTTTGCACCTGTCTTGCATGTCCACAGACGTCCAAAAAATCTCCTAGTTAGACATTAAAATTTTTAACTGCATGTCTACATCTAAGAGGGGTTGTAGCCAGACATCCAAATATTGAACTTGATTTGCACGTCCTGCAGACAAACAGATGTGGTCTTTAACATTTCTGGTCATGTTTGCTGGGATTGGTATAAAATTTAAAATTGGACTGGGTAAGGCTTTATGCCGTGGCCTCACAGCGTTTTCCAGCTAATAAGTCCAAGCTTTAGTTGTCTGCATGCATGTGTTAGCAAACATTTCCAAGCGGAAACGATAAATATATTACTTCTAGTGTGTTTTAAACTTATATTAATCAATTCAGCACTTACTCACTCCAGCAGCACTTACAGTGATTCTGACCTTTGGGTTATACACTTAAGAGCGTTATTTTTTCAGAGAAGCCCCAAACCATACATTTACTCCAAATCATTCAAGAACTGCAATATGCCTTGAATAGGCGTTTTGCATGAATTTTACAGGAATGGTAAGAGGTTAAACAGATTTCACATTTGTAATTTAGTTACCATAGATTTTCAGACTGCAAAGTGTACGTGAATTATATTGGGTTTAACACAGCAGGGCTGGGCGATATGGACAAAAATAGTAAAATCTTAATTTATTATTATTTATTTATTATTAATTTATTTTTTATTAAGTTTAAAGGCTGATTTTTTTTGCTCCTGAAGAAACCAGATGGTTAATTGTGCATTTAAACTTTTCTTTACGGTCAGAACATGACAAACACTTAATGCCAAACAGCAGCCTGGTATCAAACAGTGGGTCACTTCACAAAGCTGAGGTAAAACATTCAAAACAACAAATATGCATGAGAAAAATAAAGTAAAATCTTTTTTCAGTCCCTTTTCCTCAACACAATAAATATCCTAATAGAAAAGAAAGTGCTAATTCGTTTGTGTTTCAAATGAATTAAATCAAATATTTATTGAATATTTGTTATTGAGGAAGATTGTATCATGATAGTTCACGTTCCCAAACGGACATGATCAGTTCACCAAAAACCTGAGCATGATCAATAATTGGCACTGTTTGAGCACATTTATGCACAAAACTGAATGGACACACTGTCTGGGCTCCTGTCTGCGCTGTCAAACCTTTGGATTTTATTTGCAGAAGACTGCGGCCGATACATATTTCCGCCCATGTAGTTGCTGTTTTTGTGGTTATCAAGGCATTTGCATCCATGTGGTCATGGTGTCCCTGACCAACTCCAGCGGTCGTTTTGCTGATTGGATCACAATCTGTCCTCAATGCGTCTCGGGTGCATTTACACCTGTACTTTCATGTGGTCTAGTGCTACCCGATCACAATCTGATCACCCAAAATACATTTTAATGCCGGGTGTAAACAGCCCCTATGTTCCCTGATTCGGAAAATAAAAGTGAAACCAAATGTGGCATTGCGTCGTTCATTAAAGGAGCTATATGTAAGTTTCAGATTTTAATAAATCAAATTGTCATTGCTTTATTGTCAATGGGCTCAAAACTCACTTAGAAATGAAGCACACGCCTGTTTTCTCCGTTGCTTGCATCAGCCACTATTCTGCTTTTAATGTGAGGACTCCGGGTCGGATTCAGCCCTGTGTGCACTCCCGAGCCTCTCTCGTACTACAGCGACAACATGGCAGCTAACGACATGCAGTTCACTAACACCATAAAACAACCGGCTAACAGCAAAACACAGACTCCACGTTAGGATACAAAACAAAACAACAAAGGTTTATGTGCTGAAGCTGGAGAAACACAGAGAAAGTCACGTTAGCTCGCCAGCTAACACCGAGCAGTTGCTAATGTTATCCAGTGCAAAGTTATATTGCTTTCCACATTAATTCACTAACGCAACCCATATTAATATCCTGTGTACCACAGATATTATCTCAAAGTGTCAAAGCCTGCAAGAAATGATGTAACGGTAAAAAGCAAATGTGGAGCAATTTGCCTATCCTATAGTGATGCAGCCAGGAGCAGCCAGCTAATGCTACATTAGCTCGGACCTGCCGCTGTATGCACTGAAACGTTCAATTTAGGTTTATTGCCTTTAACCAATACTCAGGTATACAGCTTCTCCACCTCTCAGTTGCTGTAACTAACATGATCCACATATTAAACAACCCAGAGGAAGAGCCATCCACTGACACTACAGTAAATTTACTTACTGTAGTCTAACTGTTATAAAGTGTGACACAATCTAGTTATCATATTCAGTCCAGCTTACTAACAGTTTCGTTATCATCCAATACATTTAGCTGTGCTGACATTGCTGAGCCTTAGGTGAAAGATACACAGATAATAAAGATAGTTGCTGAAAGCAGCCGGCGAGCTAACGATGTAGCATGCCGGCTAAATGCAGTAAATGTAACGTGATCATGTAACGAGCATGGATTAGTTCAACCTGCAGCTGATAAAACTATTACTGTAACGTTGCAGTAGGGGTTTACCTGAGTTTCCAGCATGTTGTGTGAAGCTGTCTCCCTGTCTGTCTACAGTCACTGTCACTCTGCCTTTTTTCCGGGAGGATTGTGCTGATATGCGGCTGCCAGTGCTGAATGAAGTAACGTTACGGAGCCGGTGTTGAGCTGCCTCTGAGACGCTAACGTTTAAGTAACAGAGCCTGAACGGTGGTGCAGTGGTTAGCACTGTCGCCTCACAGCAAGAAGGTTGTGGGTTAAACCCTGGTTGCCCCGGCCCCCTGGTTGCATGTTCTCCCCGTGTCTGCGTGGGTTCTCTCCGTGTGCTCCGGCTTCCTCCCTAAGCATGCGGACTAGGTTAATTGGTGACCCTGTTCTTGCAGTGCGATGGACTGGCGACCTGTCCAGGGTGTACCCTGCCTTTCGCCCGATGCCAGCTGGGATTGGCTCCAGCCCCCCGCGACCCTGTATGCAGGATAAGCGGTTGACGATGGATGTAGCCTGAACATGCCTGTGTGAAAAGCCACAGCTTGTATGCTGGTGTTTCTGCATTTATTGCAGGATTTACGTATGAAAGTGGTTGTGTTTCGGATTATGCTCGCTCATGAGTTCAAGCGAGCACGCATACAAGCACACACTCCATAATGAACACGCGTACAAGCACGCACTCCATAATCCTTTAAGAGATCAAACACGCATCTCTTTTTTTTCTCCTGTAGATTTTAGATATTTGTTGAGGTCTTAAAACGTCTTAAAAAGCATTAAGTTTGACTTTTAAAATGGTGCAAGAACCCTGGTGTGAACTAGGCTTTAAAAGTACTGATCTCTTATCAGCTCGCACGAAGATGTGAGGAGAGAACAAAAGGGCTCTTTCTTTGATCTGTGCCTCTCTGTATGTGTGTGTGTGTGATCCATACTGCAGGCTTTAGCATTGCACTGGTATTTAGCTTATGTTTTCTCACGTTTCTTGTTACATCACATTATGGTCATGTGACCTCATTCATGGCATTATTTTAATATACAATAAATGTGAACTTTTTATTGCTTCACCTGGCTACACCAGAAAGTCTGGGTATAACCCCCTTATAAATTTGCTTCAGTTAACACCAACTGACAATGCTAATAATTTAAGTCTAACTGCATGTAGCTATCAGCACTGATGTTTGTGAATTAGACTTATTCGCAATGAGGCTCATTTGCATAGAAAGGGGTCAATTTTGCAGCACATTTATTAATATTATCTAACTGAAATATGTGCAAATAGCACCAGAGCACTGAGACGTTATTTGCTTGGCAGCTCAGTTAGGGGTGCAGATGCTTTAAGAATTCCACAGTTTCTTTTTGTCTTATTTGTGCAGATTCAGCAACTGCAAAAGTTGCACAATGCTTTTGTGAATTTGCCCCTGTGTGTAAAAGATGTAAAAATACAAAGTAGCTGCAACATTTATAATAGATATTTACTAACACCAATATAAATAAGCAAAGCCACAGATGAGGTTGAATCAGATAAGCATATGACTTTTATCAGCTCCTCTCTTCCCTCATCTGGATTTTGGCAGCTGTAAAGTTAGAGGACAATGTTCAGAGAGTTTCCAATAAAAAAATCAACCTGAAACTATAAAAGTAAAGGGGACAAAAACAGGATTTTGAAAAGTGAGTAGGACATGCTACCCCCATCCCTGGTGAAATTTCAACTTTGGTTATCTCTATTAAGTTTATTATTTTGTACTAGTAGCGCTAACGTTATCATCATTATTAAAGTTTCACTTTCAATTTAATACCATAATTAGCCTCTGGCTTCACCTTGTATTGGTCAGTCTTTTCAGGAAAAAGGTAGAACATTAGAGTGCTGGTTCTCCAATCCAGTTTCTCCCTCAGCATCATAAGCAAATCCAATAAAGAAATCTGTGTACTCAAATCTCATTCATAATTATGTCAAGCACTTAATTAAAATGTATTGTAATTTCCTTGTAATAGGGATTGTTGCACTGTCTATTTTTGAGAATCAAAAAGAACCGATTCTTTAATTAGAGATAAAATAACTGAATTGGGAAATGATTGATTGTTTTATTTTATCTACTAGTAGTTACATCAAAAATACATTTCCAGTCATTGACAAATAAAGTTATCTACTCTTTTATTAAAACTATTTATATTCAGATGGTTATCATCTGACAGGTAGTTATTTTACTTTTTATGTCGCTCCACAGTGGTCCATAATGTCTTCATAGTGGTATCTGTCTGTTTTAGAACATAACTCAACAACACGATAGAAGCTGCACCACAGGACCTCATATGGAGAGGATTATTTAATTAGATTTAACAGTGCTAGCTGCATAAATCTACATACTAATGAAGAACAGAACAGATATTGATGAAACCACTACTCCATTTCTTATTCTCTTAAAGAGGTGGTATTATGCTTATTTTCAGGTTCAAAATCCTCTTTAGGGGTTCTACCAGAACAGGTTTACATGGTCTAATTTTCAAAAAACACCATATTTTTTATCATACAGCACATTGCTGCAGCAACTCTTTTCACCCTGCGTTGAAGGCTTTGTTTTAGCTATGGAGTGATATAGCTTGTCTCTAAATGATCTTTGTTGGGAGTTGCACATGCACAGTTCCTAGTTAAGGACTACTAGCCAATCAGAAGCAGAGAAAGGCGGGTCAGCAAAAGACGGTAAACAGCTTTGATTCAGCTGTAAGCTACATGCTGCTGACCAGGTTGGCAATTTGGACTGAAGCAAGAGTTTCAGAGTGGTGAGTTATTAATCTGTAACAAAAGTATCTTTCATCCATAAAGCTTTAACTGAGCTCTGTCTCTACATCACAGTAACAACTTCATGTCCATTGACTGCCTGGAGGGTAGCTAGTGTTTGGAAGGGAGAGGAGAGCTGTGCAGCACAGCTCAGTGTTTTTCCACTGGTGTTTTTGAGGGCGTGTCGGACTAGCCGCTCAGCGAGCATTATGACACGTATTTTCATTGTGACGTCAAAAGAAAGGGAAGTAAAGGCTGGACTACAAACGAGCTGTTTTCAGGCAGTTCAGAGCAGAGAGGACTTTGGGCTTTTTCACTTTGCAAACATAGTACATGCACAAAAAAGATATATAACTCAATAAAGGAGATAAAACCATAATACCACCTCTTTAACGTGTTAACGGTTTAGGATTCATGTTCATGTCAAATTGCTATAATATTATCATAGTTCAAAACTAGACTTAGTGTTGTGTTTTGTTGTATAGTGAAAAAGTGTGAATTTATTTACAACCTGGTATATTGCAAAGGTTGTTGGTATAAAGGGAATGTGGAGTTGCAGGTGAAGGATTGGATTGTGTGGTGGTGTGGTGATGGCCGCTGGCGTGTATTTGCTTGTGGAGCGAGGTAGCATGGCTGAAGAAGCGTACAGGACAAGAAAAGAAAAGTAAGGGAAGCCAGAAAGCACAAGAAGACACTAGTAACTCAATAGTTTGGCCAACTACTGTTACCGCTGGTGGCGTAAAACAATCTGGTGCCGGCAGTCAGGAAACCTTTCCTATGAAGCAAGTTCAACATGCCCAGGATATCTTTTTGTTATCTGACTTCACTACTACACAATCGCGATCAGGATAAGCGGTCACACAAAGCTGTTTATCAACTTGTTAAGTCTTCCCAGGGTTACCCAATCCAGCCATGAGCGCGTTCACATAAAAGAGGCGGTGTTAGCAGCAGATGACCAATCGTAAACAGTACTGGCAGCAGATCAGTGTTATATTTTACAAATCAAGAGCAAACTATAACAAATACAACATAATTTAAGTAACACAGCTACAGCTGACTTATG
This sequence comes from Micropterus salmoides, assembly GCF_014851395.1. Taxonomy (NCBI): domain Eukaryota; kingdom Metazoa; phylum Chordata; class Actinopteri; order Centrarchiformes; family Centrarchidae; genus Micropterus; species Micropterus salmoides. Next base: position 26,358,763 of record NW_024040040.1, on the reverse strand, counting down.
CAGGAAGACAGAAAATCACTGACAGTGTGAATGCCTAAATGAACAGGCATAGCCTATAAGATGATGTGATATATGATATAATATGTGTTGATTTGATGTGTTCTTATGGTGGGTATGACCATGTTCGCCTTAATCTATCAGCTCAGCTGTGTGTTGGCATTTTGACAAGCCTCAGACACTGAATAAGTGGTCGTTCAACTAACTTTTAAGAACTTCTTGTCACTTCAAAAAATCTGATTAATGTATTTTACACACATTTTCCACCATGTTTCCACATTTAGATGGCAGGCCATGTCAGTAAAGTCCGCCGTCGCATAATTACGTAGCGAGATGGCCTATGGTGCGGTCTTCCTGCCAGTTCTCAGGCACTGCTCTGCTGGTCTGGTCGTCCTCCTGACCATCCTACGCCTTCTCACAGAAGCAGAAAGCAGCAAACTCAATCATGTTCATAATGTTTGTTGAGTTTCAATGTTGAATGACAGACGAAAATCAAGATAATGGACTTGTGGTTGAAACACAGCAGTAATACAGCTGAAACACAGAGAAAGTAATGAAAAAGAAAGGGAAAACAAAATACTGTCAGTATCAGGAAGAATATATTTTAATGGGATTTACCTCAATGAGCTGAAACAGTTGCATGAAGCCATCCCACGTCTGACTTCAGATCATCCCTAGAAACGATACAAAAAGTCTCCACAACATCAGCCGATGCCCTCAATATTATGCAGTGTCTTTGCTCGTAGCTAAAGCCAAAAAGCCATTCACCATGGCTGAAGACCTATTACTTCCAGCCTCTGTTGTATTGGCAAAAACACAGCAGATACATTAAAAACTGTAGCAAGTGTTTTTCACTTCCAAGGTTGTTGAATAAACCAGACGCTGGTGGCACAGTGCTGTATTGTACCTCTTTATTTAAGCTTTTGTCCCCAAAAAAACTGGCTGAAAAGGGGATAAAAAAGATGATATCTGTGGTTCTGCTGCATCGATTTGATCACCCTTTTACTGTCCATTGCTAGCTAAAATTGTAGGAAGGCAATGCTTAATCAGTGGAGGAGGAGTGGAACAACTGTGTCAGACACTGCTTAGACTGAAGGAAAATGCACCAGACAGGTGCAAAACGCAGATTGTTTAGCACTTTGGTAGAAGAAATTTAAGTGTGGTGAAATTAAAAAAGGTAATGTAGCATTTGGTTGGCTACTATACATTGCCCTACTAACACTTAATAGAGAAAAAATAGATCTGAAATTGTCTGAAGTTACAATGAATATGTGGATCTAGAGTTGGCCTTTGGAGGCGGTGTTTTAAATGCAGAGGGCATAACCCCTGTGGAATGTGATATATTTAGATTCATTGTTTCCCCTAGGATGGAGTTGTAGCAGCAGAGGTGAAGCAAAATGTTTGTCTGCTCTTGTATTCATGAGCATGCGATGCACATTAGAATAGCTTGAAATTTCAGTGTTTTCCCCTAGTTTTATGTGAGCTTTAGATGAATGTTTTGGTGGTGGTTGTGGTAGTCATGGTTGGGGGGTGTGGGGGTTTGGGGGTCCTCCCCCAAGAAAATTTTACGTTTTCCAGTGACAAACATGTAATTTCACATCATCTTGGGCAATTATATTTACCATATCTCTGAACAAATAGTTTTAAAAGCTAGAGCAGATAATAAATAACCAACAACCAAAGATCAGTCTACTGGGGAGGAACTCCAACCTTTAGATTTGGGGAAAGTAATTTGGCTGTATATGATGCTCTCCATACTGCTTAGACATTTATGGCACATTTTGGGCATCACGCCCTAAAACCCTGTTAATATGACTTCAGAATAATTTTACGATTGTTCATGTTTACCTTCCGTGTCTTCATTTTACAGCTCTTGACATTTATATCTTATCTTAATATAAAAAACACAGGGAACATGAGAAACCACCTCCCTTCTGAGTTGCATTTTATTTGCACATTAAAATCCAGAAAGAAACGTCTCCTCATTAGTTTAAAAGGACTAGTTTGCATCAGTTATTTGCTTTACTGACCTCAGCTCCTCCTCCAGTCACCACCTTCCTTTCTTTTCCTAACAACCACTTTTTCAGACTCATCTGAAAACTGACAAATAATTGAATCTGTCTGTACAGGACAGAGCTGTAGGCTGCAGCAGTTTAGTCTAAGTTTGTACCTGATGTTCTCAACATTGGACAGCTAGGCAGTAATAAAATACAGCTACCAGTTACTTTCTATAAATTGAGCTAATGTTAAGTTTCATAGAGCCATAAAACACAGCCTACTGTAATAATAAGCTGTCCTGCTCAGCTGCGCAGTCTGAAGGGGAGGAGAGATGTTAGTTAGCGCAAACCTGCTTCACTTTTCCAGCAGGTGGAAACAACAGACAGACGTTTCTTGGTCTTGAGAAGCTAACACGCTGTAACCAGTACTGCCAGAATATTTTCTTCCGCTCGTGTTCACCGTCACTTTCTGCCGCTCGGGCAATCAAACACTCGCTACACACCTCCCGATTCCTTACAGGGGTTACTCTGCACTTATAACAGCATCTGTCACGTAGCTGATCTGTATAGAACGATGAGAGGAGGCTATCCGAGCATTGAGTGTTGCCGTGCTCGCACAGTGTGCAAGTGAAAACATTTGTAGCGCATAGTTAAGTGGGAAATTTAAGTAGCGGCGGTCATGATTCAGCAGCGGCGCACTGCCACTCCTGAATGCATATAGATTTACAAGAGACTTACAAAACTAGGAGCAAGTATTGATCCAAAATATTTTATTTTCAAAAGTTTAACTGAGAAGTTGAACTCTTTCCCATTCTTATAGTCCGTAAGAAAAAAACACGTTGTGTTTATGTCCATATTCTACAGTATATTTAGTCTCTTCCCTGTTGTATCCTGTGACGTTTTGCTGTGGCAACAACTCACCTAAAGATCAATAATATTTCACTTTGTCTCATTTTCATAGCTACTGATAAGACTGGAATTGGCTTGGATTGTCAGAGACAAACATACTGCAGCATCAGTATCACAGTGTCATCGTCACAATCAAACCCATCAAAATAATTCGACCCTCACAAGACTGTCAACTCAAATTAAGTCTTTTGCAGGGCTGTCGTCGCCTCCTGCCTTGCCTGTGCAACACTTGACACTTTTTCCTTCCACACTGGATCCAAACACACTACAGCCTTCGACCAAAGAGGCTAACGGCTTTGGGTTATGATCACCCTTGAACTACAGAGGTGGCAGCTCTTGTATTCTCTTTGAAAACTAAATCCTGTCTCTCTTTGACATAAAAGGCAAGAGGAGAAGGAGGAGGAGGTAGCAATAGGGGTGCTAATTAAAGGCATGGATTATTTATTTGCATTGCGGTGGCATTTTGCTTGTTTGCCAAACAGCTGCTGTGGGCTGAGCACTGCCTTAGCTTGGCTGACTGCCTTACACTGGCTGTATTGTAGATACATGTGGTCATACACACACACATTCTCCTGCTGACAGATGCAGTCACTGCTATACACCAGTATTTCCCACAGAATGTTATTCTTGTCAGGAAGGAAAAACCTCTGAAAAAGTTTTATGATGGAACTCGCACTGTAAAATTACCTAAGGCTTGAAGGCTGGTATTGAGAAATATTTGAATTTGGTAAAACAGAATTCCATGTTCTTAATTTAGTATGATTTCAAAGTGAATGGGTGCGTGTCTCATAACAATGACTTCCTTTAAGTGTTAGCGTTTTATTGATTTGTCTCCTCGTCCTTAACGCTGCCTTAGCCAAACTGACAAAGTACCCAGGTGCTCAAGCGAACGATATAAGAATGACTTATTGTCATTGCAACGCTGACAAATTATAACTGGAGTGTTCGAATGCAAGTTGCATTTAGGTCACTTGCCTCAGGGATCAGATTTGGCACCATGTGTTAAATATCCGGTGGTCCGGATGGAATAAAAAAAAATATATAACTCCGTGAAGCTTTCTGCTTCTCACACTGATTAAAAACATCAGATCTGTGTCACATGTGAGGGGACTGAGAATTGGGACACTTTCAGCACTGTTGCTGTGGCCTAAAAGTCATAAGAGCTAACACTAATGAAATTCTTGTAGGTTGGTTACCAACTTGTCAGGATAGGAAAGGTTAGGACAGAGCTTAATTGATTATTTTAGTTAACGTTTAACATTTTGTAGCACATAAAAATAAATACCAGAGTACTGAATAAAACATCCGTCATACCATTTGAAAAAACTATGAATTCCTATAAGATGCACATTTGATAAAATGATTTTGATGGCAGCCATTATGAAAACACCACACCAACACGGATGGTTCAATCTAGCCAAATAAATGCTGTTTAGTAAATGTATTTAATGATATAGAAATTGTTCAGAGGCAGATAATCCATTCTGCTTGCCAGTTTGTAACCCTCCTCACAGAGCAGGTGATGTCCATGTGAATTTAGTTAGAGGGAATCTCTTTTGCTATGTCGTATTGTATGTATTGTGTATTGTACTCTATGAGGCCAGGTGTGCACATGAACATTTTCAGGATCTGTATGTCGGCAGGGTCAGCCCGTCCTGCTGTCACAGAGTCCGTTCAGCCCCTGTAAGATTGTCGCTGACTGGACGCTGTTTCCTGTGACACACATTTTTGGTGAGAAAACAGCATTTTTTCTCCAAGTTGATTTTCTGAGCTATGAGCATATATCTTTCTAGAATCTTAGGCAGGGTCCGGGGGTGCTTGATTTATAATCCTCACTCGTCCTCAATAGAGATAGTTTATTGCGTTTAGGGAGATATTGTTTTTATATAGCAGCAGCAGTAATCAGTGGCACTGGCCGTTGTAGTCCTGTTTTTCCCTGTTGAACGACACGAGAACCCACAAGAGCATTCAGCCGGTTGTGTGGCCCACTTTGCAGTCACCTCTCCTGATGGCAAAAACATTTTTGACCCTCGCTAGTCCAATGGATAATCAAGTTGGTCCTTGTCCCACTTCTTCCTCCGCTGACAGGATTAAACAAGCACGCTAGTAATAGGGGACTCCATTACCCACAATGTTAGACTTGCATTATCAGGCACTGTCCGTTGTCTACCTGGTACCAGAGCTGCCAACAGAGGATAACCTGAGGGTTCTGGAAGGAGCAGGGGACCCAGGCACACACCACCCCCAGTTTTAGCAACATTATAGTCCATGTCGGCACCAGTAACGTAAGGTCACAAAAGAAAGCCAGGACAGGACGTTGGAGTTGGCCAGAAAGGTGAGATTTAATTTCTCCGTGCACTCCAAACACTTCCTCTATATTTTGTGTTAGCAAGTTATGTTAGCAAGCTATTATTACTGTCAAGCCTTTCTTTTGGCTAGAAATGTATTTTAATCAGTGCTTTGCCTGGAGAAGATATGAATGCTTTTAGTCCTGTTTAGAACATGGGCTAGTGCAGCACTTCAGTCTATATATTATATTCCATTTCTGCCGTATTCTGCCAGTAGATCCCCCTACATCTAATACACCGGTGCTTCATGTCATAAACACAGAGCTCTTTTCTCACTTGCCTCCCAAGGCTTCCGTACTACTGTGACCATAAGTATTAAACTGAATAACATGCCTGGATATATCCCACACAGATATAACACATCACTCATTTTTAATGCAGGTGTGACTATAAAAAGGTTTACTTTTAATGACAAATAACACAATTTTGCTGAACAGGAAAGATTAGAGGTACTGGAAACTTTGACACACACAATGGCAGGCCTGGCGAGATGTTTGGCAGGGCCAGCATGAAACAGAACCACAGGTATCACACAGGAAGGGATGGATGGATCTCGGATAGAGGTTAGCCCTGTTGGGGGAAGGTGAAGATGTACCTGGGGTTGTGGGCATAAAATTAAAAATCAACCACTGTCTGACTGTCCCAAAGTCATGCTCTGATCACTTACAATTTGACACCTGCTCTTTCTCCCATCTTTGTTCATCATCATGTGTGCTTTGCTGTGGCAATTAGTCTGTGATTTGTCCAAAGATATTGTAAGGCAGGCACCGACTTACAGTGATCAAATCCTCTTTACAGTCCTGCTGCACCGAAGGTCTCAGCGACATGAAGGGCTCTCGGCAGCTCTGATTAACACTCCATGATTGAAGCTGTGCCTTTGAAAGGGATGCTTTTAATTGTCAACTCTTCAAACCCCTGTCTTCTGTGATATCTGCTTCAGATAAAATACTACATGAATTCTCTCCTGTCGTTAATCAGGAATACCCACCAGAAGAGGAATGCATACCTCTAATGATCCAGCATCCATTCCTCTTCCATATAGTGTGTTCATTTCAGAACCCTATGAAGCACACCACATGACTGTCAAAGGTACTAAATGACTGCTCTGCTGTCATCAAACACCGACAAGATGTCATTTTTGTCTGTGGCCACAAAGCAAGGGCATTTAAAGGGTGATCGCTCTTTGAATTCCACCTTAATATCCCCAAGTTCTTGAGTCCTCCAAATTAAATGACAAAATACATTGTATTTGCCCCTCCAGAACGATGCAGAAGTGTTTTCTGATCAAACGTGGCTTTGTGAGTGAGGTGGAAGAAAAAAGAGGTCAATGGTCATTTTCAGCATTTTTTAAGTTTAAGAGCTGTGAGAGCTGTGACAGGCTGCACACCTCCAACTCCTCTGCAAGGTCAGAAACTTTACTGTGCCCTGCTGTTGTATGAAAAATAACTTGCCGTGTGCAGAATGAACTGGTAGCTGGAATGATCTTTGACTGACTTCTTTATTAAAAAAACTAAATCTGTAAACAAAAAACTTTAAACAAATACATTACAGGTGATGCAAAACTATTAATATGAATGTGATACACATCTCTCGCAGTAAGTGTGGATTGTTACTGTACTCTGCTAAATTGTAAATTATTTGGATAGGGGTTGTAAGGGATTTTAGCACTTAAGTGTCTAAGCAATCGCAAAAGCAAACACTTTTTCACATGACTACACTGTGTCAGGTTGAGCTTGACACAGCAGTTTGCCTGTCTACTGATGTGTGCACCAGATGCCACATTTAAATCAGGGATTGGCTATGAAGAGGCAACAGTTACTGATTGTCTTTTCTGTCTCTTTGCACTCTAACAGTCTTGATTAGATGTCCAGTGTGACCCCTGAGCTGAAAATCAAATAGGAAGGGGTGGAAGAGTGTATTATTATTGTACTTTAGCTGATTAATGCAACAAGATACAGAACAGAGAAGCTGTTTGCAGCAGCAGGAGATTATAGTAATTATTAATGCTGTGCTTTGCAGAGCCCTCTTTTTAGTGGGGCTCATATTGCCTGCAGTGGCCAATTTTGGTACATTAAATTTGAATATATTGCTTTTATAACTACTATAGTTTAATCAGACATAATAATCCATCATCAAGATGGACCTTAAATAAAAACCTAAAAAAGTGTTTTACACCAGGTGCACAGCACTCTGCCTGCAGAAAAAATGAAAATGTTCTACAAAAAATGATTTTGGTTTTCTAGCCCATCCTTCCTCTAACTTTCACACACAAAAAGTCTCAATATTTGATCCCTGAGATATTTTAGTGATTCGGTTAAAATGTGCTTTGTTGGTTTATCTGTTTTATGCAATCTCAAAATGTCAGCACCATGTGGGTTTATACTGTATCTGGGAAATAGATGGGAAATGATGGAGAGGGAATAGAAGAAATTTTGGTTTAATAGTGTAGTGCATTATTATTATTTTTCACATTCATCACCACATGAATAGAACACAGCAGGAAGCAATAGTATAGTGTTGGCCCATCATGTTGTTTTCCTGAAGATGAACAAAACAGCTTTCAAACATGGACAGGAGATGTGGTGTTTTTGCACTGTATATTAATTCTATTTATTGTTCAGACATGTTTTATTTACAACTTAGTTATTTTTTCTGTAGAACAGAAGCACTGGAAGGTTTCATTGTGCTCTCACAGACAAAATACTGTTTCAAAGGCTTTCAGACCCTGACAAGAATAAACCATACATACATTTCACATTCACTGAAAATGTAATAATTTTTCACTTACAATAATTCAAAATGTTTTAGGCATTATGCATTGCACTATCCAGGGCAAAGTGAAGTACTGTGCAGCTGTATAACCTGTGCTATAGACAGGCCTGGAGCCAGGATGAAGTGACTGAGAGGCAAGTTAAAAATGGCGAGAGGGAAAATCTTTATACATATATGTATATATATAAATCCACAGGGCCCTTCATGGCATGAAGCATGGCGAAGTTGCCTTCGGGGCGTGTCCAACTCCAATTTTGATAGTTTAAAGGAAGGAAAAAATAGTCAGTGAGCCGGGCGCATGGTTCAAAAGGGTCATACTTAGCCTGTGAATGAGTCATGGGTCTCCAGGGCGTAACACCAATCAGTGTCATTTCCCATTACCTTTTAAAGACAGGTGCGCTTGTACTTTGGCGCATTGCTATTATAATAGCGTATGAATGTTGCATTATGAAAAACACCAATTGACTGATTGAATTGCAGACTCACAGCAAGGGGGGATATGAACAGAAGTGCGGACATGATATAAAAATCATCTCTTATCATGAAGCCTGTGTTACTCTGCTGCTCTGTCTTTTATCAGTGAAGTGTCGGAACTCCAATCTGTTAACAGACAGACAGACACTGTGTCCTCTATGAAACATCTGGATCCTCACTGCACTGCGTTAATATAAACTATGATGAATTGCGGATCACATCTTTCCCCTACACTGGTTTCTTTATTTGTGTTTTATTGATGTATGATATGTATGACGTTATGTTACGATTTATTTTCATGATTAGAGAGGCTGCTGTCAGTCATTCTAAACATTATGCGGGCAATAAAGTCAACAAATATTGTGACGTATTTGAGCAGCAAAACAGCACAAACTGTAGTTATCAAGTTGACATGACAGGACAGAGGAAACTCTCCAGAGGAAACTGAATTCAACTTTTAGCTTCTGAAATAATTTAGACACTGATGGAGCTCAGGATTGATCAGGAGGACGGCTGCTTTACCCTTAAACAGTTTCACTGTATGAATCTGGACTGTGTGTGAGACCTTTTGGATTTATAGAACAACACAGAACATCAATTAACATTAGATCCTGTCAGCGTGTCAGAAGATTTTAATAATCAATGAAGTTACACTGCTGTGCCTTGTGTGTAAATGCACACAGTGTCACAGCTATGAGCTCCCAAAATAACAAAAACAATGAAATACTGTGCCGTTGACTTTAGACCTGTTTTTTTGGTGGTTATCAGCCTGCTATGCCAAATTCTGTATTTGTTTTCATCCCATGGGTGGGAAAACGGTATTTTCACTATAGATGCGAACAATTGCCTACCTTACTCAAAATTCTAAACACAGCTGAATTTTATCACAGCATAATTTAGAATCTATTGTTGTTTTTATAGGCACTATCCATCCATCCATCCATCCATCGTCAACTGCTTATCCTGCGTACAGGGGGGGCTGGAGCCAATCCTAGCTGACATTGGGCGAAAGGCGGGGTACACCCTGGACAGGTCGCCAGTCCATCGCAGTATAGGCACTATTATAATAATAATAATATAATGATAATGATAATAATAATAATAATGTAGAATAACATGTCCTCAGGCCACTGTTCTGCTTTTTTAGACTGCATCGGGCATGCAGACCAGTACACATCCAAAAGTTTAAAAGTCCAAACAAAAGTATTTATTGGAGAGAAACAATTCTAATAAATTCCAAAATTCAAATGAATACAGCGTTTGTGCATGTTTACTCTGTGCAAGTGGATCGTCAGATGATGAGCCGTCAGATGCAGAATGAATCCAAGACACATTACTCTCCTAACCTCCCCACCACCAGGCTCTCCTTCTCTCACTGTGCTGAGCGAGTCTGCATGTCTGTTCAGTAGTAGGCTAAAGGTGTTGCCAGTAGCAACACAGAATGTTGATCTAAAGTGAGAAATTAATAGCGCGAAAATGAGATCAGTTTTTACCCACAGGTGCTTATGCATAAATGCTGTTTTTTCAATCTGTCTTTATCTTGACACCTCTTGGGTGGTAGCCTAGGCTACATAACACACTCTTAGGAGAAGTCAAAGACTGGGGGACTTGAATATTGTATAGAAACAAATAGGCCTAGGCTATAATCGAAAAACAGTACCAAGAAAATTTTGCCCATTGGTGGTTGTAGATGGGGGGGGGGGGGGGGGGGGGCTATAGATCCAAAACTAGGCAATTCCTCATCAGCCGAACATGATAAATAATCCCAATACAGAAACCTGATTCACGTTTAGATGTCAGTCACACACAGAACATGATCAATCTTATCAGGAAGTGAAGCTGCAAACATACTGACTCATACTCTGAGAAACTGGGTCGATAGATGCAGCCCGTGTCACAGTTTGGAGCCTTTTTGACATTTCAATCTGAAAATATTTATGTTTTTTTTTTTTCCTTTACTGACTTTTCACTGACTTCCATCGATCCCTATGGGTTTGCATCACTCAATCAACCAAGTTTAAAGAGTAACCTAAAGAGCAACTAAACTTTTATTTTGAACACAGCCTTTCCACATTTCAAAAAATGCATTACCACACTATCAGACTATTGCAACAGTGCCACTCTATCTTCCCACATGGCTGTCTACACCAGACACATTTCAGCCATAGATAGAACATCTTCTGTTGTTCTAATGTGGTTAGTACATGTATATGAATGACGTTAAATATCCCAGCGCACTCTATTGAAAGATCCTTCTGCCTGTAACTGCAAAGATCTACCAGATGACGCAAAGCGTGACTCCTGCTCCGTATTCTTTCTTTTCAAAATTGATTACCATGTAGTTGTTGTGATCTTTACACATTGGTTTGATACAACTGGACAGGTAAAAAAAGTGTACAAAAACCTTGTTTAACAGAATGCTGGCCAATGCTAACTCATCTCACTATCCTGACAAAAAGGAGTGCCCTGTGAAGGCACCGTGCGCAAGAGATTCTGGTTGGTGAAGGATTTTTGGAGCCATAGGGAATACCAGAGCTTTTTTCTCAGTTTCATAGGAATCCATTTAAAAGAAAATCCAAACAAAGCTTTCGTTAAGTTGAAAACTTCATGATCTTAACAAAATTAAACGACGACTCATGAAAACAAACCAGTTCAGCAGCATGTGTATTTTTGTCACTGTAACCTGGTTTGGGCTGGGAGACAGAATTACTTGACTGAAAAATAGCAAACAACTACTTTTGTATAAAAACTATAGACCACATTCAGTTGATAGATAATAAAGTGATAAGATAATTTACATGTGTTTTAGCTTTAGGCTGCTCTTTCAAGTTTTCTCTGTTAACCAATCAAAAATCACTGCACTCCTTATCACCTCAACTAACTTTACCTCTACCTTCACCACAGTCGCTGCTTTGCTTCACCTCTGACCCCACTGCTTGCATAAAGGCTCTGTCTGGATACCCATGGGTGTTTACTGTTACGAGCCAATCATAACAATCTCACTCACAGCTGGGAATTGATCTGAAGTGGAAACTACATCAAAACTTGATGAACGTTTGATCAGTAAAGCTTTGAATCCAAAAACCTAGTCTCTCTCAATTTTAACCACCCTTTACAGGTAATAAGTTCATATTTGGCAGTTAGCTCAAGACAAAAGGAATTTATTTCCCTCAGAACAACCCTGGTAAATCTTAAATCGGCGGGATAGGATTGTTCACTGATGCCAGCTGCCTGTATCTTCAGCAATGATTAGATATTAATGTTCAATGAGCTGACAACAGCTCAGTGCTGACTCGTCAATGTGACACCCGTGACTTAATAATTTGAACTTCCCTTCTCCCCCCTTTTCCCATCTACTTCTCTCTGTTGCCCACTTTTGTCTCTTTCACCTCGTCTATACATCAACCTTGCTAGAGACACATATCACTTTTGACTGGTGAATCAATAACTGAATTACTTTTATGAAACCACACCACTAGAAGTGATGAGGGCTCTACGGCTGCCTAAAGCCAACCACTTAACATTTTTAATCTTGCAGGAGTTCAGTGTGGATCAGCCAGTTGGGGAAGAAGTGGAAGGAAATCAGACACCCGGATGTTTTTTAATTAGAGGCAGGAGCCAAACAAGCAATGTCAGCTGGGCGTCTTATCAACATTAGTCAGCAATAGTGAATTTGTGTGGAAGATGCGGGGGTGGAATGTGTGAACGTACAGGTAATTTAAATAGACAAAAAAAGCATAAGCATTTGGCTGAATGACTCCATGTAAAGGAATTTAACAGCCTGGTAATGTTTCCATCATCCGCAGATTAAAACCAGGTTAAATGTACTGTATTACTAGACAATATTTAAGTGTGGCATATCATTACTACATGTTGAATTATAGTCATTACTTGTAAAAATTGTGTACTTAAATGCTTTTCAAATCAAGCCCATTGGATGACCTTCAGCAAGTGCAACAAAATTTGACATCTAAATCTTATGTTCGAGTGACAAAGCCCTCTAGTGGCTATAGTAAAGGAGCAAAGGAGGAAGACGGGTGACGTAGAGCAACAACGTCCCCATAGGGAGGAGTTTGAGGGAGGCTGCAGTTTGCCTCCTGCTGGAGTCAACATTTTATTTAAGCATGACTATTTAAGCATTTAAGCATCTCTTATCTAAACCATGTTTATTATTGTAACCATGATTACGAATCTTCCCCAACTTTAACAAATTAAGTATTTCAACACAAATTTCAAACTACAATGTTTCTCTAACCTTAACTAAGTATTTATTGCAACCTAAAGCAACCTGTGATTCTTTCTGTGCCTAAACCTAACCAAACCTTAACCATGATGTTGTCGCATTGTAAAACTGCCTTTTTTTTCAACGGTGATTTGTAACAGTTTTAGAAAGCACAGACAAATAATGCAGCTCTGCTGATCAGGGCATTGGATCAGAAGAAAAATGTGTTCTTCCAGCTAGCATGGATGTGGTTGTTTAATTTGGTCTACTGCAATATAATATTTATGTCATTCACTGTGGAATTCTGTGGAATCATAATTTTTTCTAATTACCTTATAAGCTTTATTATTTCAGGTTACTGTTTTTTCAGACCATTTCATAACTTGAAGCGCTTTGACTTGAAATGATGAGTGAAATGAATGTAATGCCAAGTATTCAGTCAACTCACTAACTGTAATTAAGTTTCCAAATAAACATGATCAGCAGGTTTAAAACTCTCCAAAAATTTCTGTTTTGGTTGTTTCTTTTTATAATAATGCAGAACATGATGATGGTTAGTATCAAATCCAGTGCTCCCCCAAATAGAAGCAAATAATAAGTAAAGTAAAAGACTAAAAAAAACATTTTTGTAAAAGAGAAAATCAAAACAGAGTTTCAGTATAACAGGACTTTATTGATAATTACAAACTTACCTTGATCTATTTTATACAAAATTCAGTACAATTATCCATTATTACATTATACTTATCATGAAGGTATTTTTAAGACCAATGACCAGACCCACAAAGACACACTAGAGGTGACTGGTTCAACTTCATCAGCTCTCTGTCTGTCTGTCAATGTGTTATTACTGCATAAAACAATTCTAACAACTTCACAGGATCAGTAATGAATCTGCGGGAGGACGAGCCATAGAATGAAGTGGTTACTTCTCTGTAAGCACTCTGTAAGCTGATAACCTCTGTGCGAACCAAACCATCAGCCGGCCCTCTCACCGGCCACTCACAGGCACTTCACACTCGCTATGGAAATGCTTATTGAAGGGCAGCAGTAATTTTGTGACTATATTTTGTAATGTAGTTCTGAAATGAATCTACATAAGTTATTCACTTGGACAGCTGGCAATGTATCTGGTTGGGCCAACTTTTTCCTTGTTTGATAGTGAAAATATTACAACATCATACAGGATATGCTCAGAGGATAGGGATGGGGCACTACTGCAGTGAAGCTTTGTGCATGTTCTACAATGATAAAAGCTCATACCATTGCCACAGCTACATTAAATTACAGTTTCATGTTAATTAATTAACAAAACGGTTTGATTAAAACTAGTTTTGTGTCAAGTAACTTAAAAATTCAATTAAAAAAAGTAAAACAGTTACCCTAGAAATGTAATTATGAAAACTAGCGTGAGGAGCGTGATGAGTTGCTCATCAGGCCATTTTTTTTCATACATCTTCCTAATACCAGGTAGGACCCCTTCTGTCTGCAGGACAGCCTAAGGGATATTCGGGACGTGGTCAGGATGTTATCTGGAGTCCCCAGATAAAGTGTACTTCTACATTACATTTAACTGACTCTTTTATCCAAAGCGACTTACAATTGCTAAATATGTCAGAGGTCACACCCTCCTGGAGCAACTAGGGGTTCAGTGTCTTGCTCAGGGACACATTGGTGTCTCACAGTAGAGTCTCTCGAACCCGGGTCTCTCACACCAAAGGCATGTCTCTTATCCACTGCACCATCACCACCCCCCAAAAGAGATATGTTTCATTTCATTTAGCTGACGCTTTCATCTAAAGCAACTTACAATTGCTATTTATCAGAGGTCACACACCTCTGGAGCAACTAGGGGTTAAGTGTGTTGCTCAGGGACACATTGGTGGATAGGTTACAGTGGGGAATTGAACCTGGGTCTCTCACACCCAAAGGTATGTGTATTATCCGTTGCTCCATCACCACCCTTTTTTGTTTTTTTGCCCTAACATACATGCTGTAAACCCCTAAAATGCAGAAGAGTATGTGTACTCCATCTAAAAGTTTCAATTTACAGTCCCAGTACAGTTTCAATGGGTTATTTGGTATCCAGCTGTGTTTGTTAAACCAAACCATAAAGGCGTTCATTTATCAAACTCTGATGGGGAGATGAGACGAGTAAACATCTCTGCATCTGACTTGTGAAACTGTCACACAACATCAAAATGAGCTGTGATTAGGATCCATATTAACAAACTGGAGTGAGTAAAAAAAGTATTACACTAGTTTGTTTTTTTTACAGTGGTTTCCTATGTGAAATCCAAATATACAGTTCTTTGAAAAATGCATACACATTTTTTAAGCATTTATATGTGCTATTCTATTCAGTTTACTTTCTTTACTTTTCTTTACTTTACTATCTTTGGGATATTGCACATACTGTCAATTCTTTCTCTGTGTCTGGGGTACACAGATTAACAAGACTCTACAGCCACTGGCTGTGTGGTGCTATACTTTTGCTTGATACATCCATGGCACTGTGTTATTTTGAGTTAAATGCTACATCTTAACATGTTCACAATGACAAAGAAACATGCTGATGATTAGCAGGTATATTATTTTCAGCATGTGCTAATTTGCAAAAAAAGTACAGCTGAGACTGATGGGAATGCCATAGTGTTGGATGTCATGAGATGCTGAGTCTGGTTGAACCATGTTCCATTACACTGCACTAGTGTTGGGAGCCAGTCAGAAGGACATTACACATAGTGACGAGGTCTTTTCTGTTCACAAATGCCTTTGTTCTGCGTATTGCACCAAAATAAGGTGCTAGTTTTTTAATTACCATGCAGCTTCCACTGTAGGCAAGGATCCAGCGTCACACAAGAATGTAAATAATTAGCAATAGATAGATGTATAGATAGATATACATTAACCCCTATACTAATTATATTTTGAGACAGCCCAAATAAACAGATTTTATTTAGGGTTTAGTGACAGTGTTACAACATGCAATTTTTTCTGAGTAGTGAAAAACTGCATCATCTCTATACATTTGGATTCTACACTGTAAATTTGGTTGAGAGGACAGACTCTGGTTTTCAGGTAGCATTAGCAAATGGCAGTGACCACTGATTCTCCTAAAATAAAAATAAACTATTTTTCATGATAGAGTGTATGAGTTAAGGAGTCTCACAGTCTGAGGGAAGAAGATATTCTTAAGTGGATACTTCTGTATCATATGGCATAAGGCAGCAGACATAAGTCTTATTTAAAAGTAATTCTGCATTGTTACTGGTTCAACTTTAAAAACAAAGTTTGTTCCACAACATTTCTCTCCTTCCCCACTTCATTTGTTACCATACAATCAGTAATTACGAGCGAAAGCGGTTAGAGTGCAAGTGATGTGGTGTGCATAATTTCACAAGATCTCCATACTGATAACATCTGTTGTTACCCTTTAAGTGTACTGGCATCTGAGGTTACAATCACAATAACATTTTATATACAGAAATTAAAGATTATGGATTTCTAAGGGTGTGTAAAGAAAAGATGAACAGAGACACTTTTGATGAAGCAGATGAATGATTTTTACCTCCTTGCTGTCACTTGCTTCTCCTGTAACATTAGCTGCTGCTTGCTGATAAATGTTATATGAAAATCTTGAGTATTAAACAGTTAATTTCCACATTTTCTACACCAATTTATGGGGGAAATACTTTTATTTATGTAAAGGGAAACTTTAGATAAAATTCAAAATCTAACTGAATACAGTATAATGCAGTGCAGCTCTTAGGCATTCTGTGTTGCTTTCAGAAATGTTTTCCCCGTAGATCAACTTTTCTCATGTAATATCATACCTACTGAATCAGCACACATACATGCATTATTTAGTCTTCCCTCCTCTTTGTGTGTTTGTTTGGGGAAGTAACATCTTTAAATGTGCAAGTACATTCTCACCTCATTGATAAATTAATTAATTTTAATTCAGTTAGAAACTCCTGGACTTTAATGGCTTCTGTGTTTCAGCAGGTTTTCTGCTCATATTCAAAACTTTCTGCACATTCAGAATCTCTCCCACATACAGTATCTGTGTTCTCTGACATGTAGAAAAAAAGTCAGAATATTTCGAGACTAATGTCATCATTTAATGAGAACTGTTAATATACCCTTCACTCTGCTGTTCATTATGTTATTGCTCCGCTGGTTATATCCTCTTCAGACTGTTTGACCAAAGCAGTTTGGGACTGCATGTTGCATAAGAAACCGAAACTAACCAACAACACTTGTGATCAGGCAGAAATCTGACAAATCCACACACGTTAACTTCAACAACTCTGACAAAGTGCAGCTCACAGTCCCAGACAGAGCAATGTTGCACCTCAGTTTTTAGATGTTTATATTACAAAACTCTACCAGCTATATTATATATACCTTGAGATCCTCGGGCAGAGGTCTGTTGTCTGTTCCAGAGTCTCGACTGAAAACTAAAGGGGACAGAGCGTTTGCTGTCAGGGCCCTTAGGCTCTGGAACAGCCTGCCCGAGGAAATCAGGTCGGCTGAGTCAGTGAACTCTTTTAAGTCCCTTCTTAAAACATACTTTTATAGGAGAGCTTTTCCCGATCTTATTTGACTTTATTTTATCCCTTTTATTTTATTGTATTTTACTAATTTTATATTAATTTTTCATGCTCTTATCTTGTTTGTTTTTTTTGTTAGTTTTTTTTTGTATTATTCTTTACACTTGTTAAAGCACTTTGTAACTTGTTTTTGAAAAGTGCTCTGCAAATAAGGATCATTATTATTATTATTATTATATTATCACTCGTCACAAGCTGGCTGCAACTTACAGCATCAGCTGGGCAGAGTTGATTATCTCTGAGAGTAGACATTAACAGTTATACATTTGTTTTTCACTGCATGAGAAAATTAACGAATGACTTTACAGCATGTGAAAAATGTCAATTAACCTGACGAGAAATCTCATAATTTTGCAGCTGAACCCTAGGTAACCACAGAAATGAATGAAATTCAGTTAAACCAATTGTTAGCAATGTTTTTTTGTTCCCTTTTTGTGTTGAGATAATGCAAAATATTTTCATTGTGAATCTTAGAGGAGCTCAGTTAATTCAAGTGTGGGTCAGCGCATGGTGAGGCGCACAGTGCTCAGAAGTCGCCCACTTTCTGCATATTCAGTAGCTCCAGACCTCCAAAAGTTGTGTGGCCTTCAGATTAGCTCAAGAACAGTGCGTAGAGAGCTTCACAGATTGGGTTTCCATGGCCGAGCAGCTGCATCCAAGCCTTACATCACCAAGTGCAATGCAAAGCGTCGGATGCAGTGGTGTAAAGCACGCCGCCACTGGACACTAGAGCAGTGGAGACGTGTTCTCTGTGTTGAAAAATCATGAGTCTGGGTTTGGCGGTTGCCAGGAGAACGGTACTTGCCTGACTGCATTATGCCAAGTGTAAAGTTTGGTGGAGGTGGTGATTATGGTGTGTGGTTGTTTTTCAGGGGTTAGACTTGGCCTCTCAGTTCCAGTGAAAGGAACTGTTAATGCTTCAGCATACCAAGACATTTTGGACAATTTCATGCTCCCGATTTTATGGAAACAGTTTGGGGATGGCCCCTTCCTATTCCAACATGACTGTACACCAGTGCACAAAGCAAGGTCCATAAAGACATGGATGAGCGAGTTTGGGGTGGAGAAACTTAACTTAACTGGCCTGCACAGAGTCCTGACCTCAACCCAACAGAACACCTTTGGGATGAATTAGAGCGGAGAATGGTCTAAAACTCCCATGAACACACTCCTAAACCTTGTGGACAGCCTTCCCAGAAGACTTGAAGGTGTTATGATTTGCATGTAAAGGCAGGCGTCTTAAAACTTTTGGCAATATAGTGTCGTATGGGGTCAGGTGATGAACAGATGATTAACTTCATGTGATACTCAAATAAAGAATTGCAGAAAACCAAATCGATATTGGGGCCAAATACTTTAATGCAGTTCAAAGATCACAACTTTTTTAAAATTTGCTATGTAATAACTGTAAACCATTTCAGCAGAAAATGTATATAGTGTAGTTCCATGATCCTGTGGATCTCATATAGTAAATCATATGTGCTCAGTCATGCAGTACTAGAGAAACAAGACAATATAGAGGCAATAATGGCAACATTTAACTCTGAAAGAAAGATTACACCATTACATGGTTGAGAGGGTTTGTGGGTCTGTTATTTAGAAATCAGTTTGTTGAGTGGTTCTAAATGTCCTCACATTTTCAAGCGGAAATTGACCAGTCAGATTATATGTGTAGAAATGAGCTATGTACAGTTGATAATTGAGGCCCCTCGTGTGGTCCTCTGTTGCTGTAGTCTGTAGTTGCCAAGGTTCTGTGAGTTTTGTGTCTAGCAATGAACTTTTAAAACCACTGCTGTACTGGCTGCCACTTGAACGTCCTTCCTGTTAGCTTTATCAAGTCTGGCCACTCTCCACTGTCCTCTTCTGGTGACAAAGTGCTTTAGCCACATAAACTGCTGCACGCTGCATTTTTTGTTTGTCATGTCACAGTCATGTAGATGAGACTTCTGGCTCATTTTGAGATTTAGGCAAACAGTATCTGAACCTCTTAACTGTGTCTGCATGCAGGGTGTATTGAGCTACAGCCACATAATGTGATGTTTGGAGGAGCATGCTGTTTGCTTTACCAGGCAGGTGCTACTAAGGAAGTGGCTACTGAGTGGATATTACACAGAAGAAAGATACTGTTACTATTTCAAATGTTTATTTCATTTAATTGTGGTGATTAAAACTGACAACTAATGAAAATCCCAAATTCAGTATTCCCGAAAATTAGATTATTACTTAAGACCAATACAAAAAAAAGGATTTTTAGAAATGTTGGCCAACTGAAAAGTATGAACATGAAAAGTATGAGCATGTACAGCACTCAATACTTAGTTGGGGCTCCTTTTGCCTGAATTACTGCAGCAATGCAGCGTGGCATGGAGTCCATCAGTCTGTGGCACTGCTCAGGTGTTATGAGAGCCCAGGTTACTCTGATAGTGGCCTTCAGCTCTTCTGCATTGTTGGGTCTGGCGTATCGCATCTTCCTCTTCACAATACCCCACAGATTTTCTATAGGGTTAAGGTAAGGCGAATTTGCTGGCCAATTAAGAACAGGGATACCATGGTCCTTAAACCAGGTACTGGTAGCTTTGGCACTGTGTGCAGGTGCCAAGTCCTGTTGGAAAATGAAATCTGCATCTCCATAAAGTTGGTCAGCAGCAGGAAGCATGAAGTGCTCTAAAACTTCCTGGTAGATGGCTGCGTTGACCTTGGACCTCAGAAAACACAGTGGACCAACACCAGCAGATGACATGGCACCCCAAACCATAGCTGACTGTGGAAACTTTACACTGGACTTCAAGCAACGTGGATTCTGTGCCTCTCCTCTCTTCCTCCAGACTCTGGGACCTTGATTTCCAAAGGAAATGCAAAATTTACTTTCATCAGAGAACATAAGTTTGGACCACTCAGCAGCAGTCCAGTCCTTTTTGTCTTTAGCCCAGGCGAGACGCTTCTGACGCTGTGTCTTGTTCAAGAGTGGCTTGACACAAGGAATGCGACAGCTGAACCCATGTCTTGCATACGTCTGTGCATGGTGGTTCTTGAAGCACTGACTCCAGCTGCAGTCCACTCTTTGCGTATTTGAATGGGTTTTGTTTCACAATCCTCTCCAGGGTGCGGTTATCCCTATTGCTTGTACACTTTTTTCTACCACATCTTTTCCTTCCCTTCGCCTCTCTATTAATGTGCTTGGACACAGAGCTCTGTGAACAGCCAGCCTCTTTAGCAATGACCTTTTGTGTCTTGCCCTCCTTGTGCAAGGTGTCAATGGTCGTCTTTTGGACAGCTGTCAAGTCAGCAGTCTTCCCCATGATTGTGTAGCCTACAGAACTAGACTGAGAGACCATTTAAAGGCCTTTTATTAGATTAGATTAGAGTGTGGCACCAGGTGTCTTCAATATTGAACCTTTTCACAATATTCTAATTTTCTGAGATACTGATTTTCGGATTTTCATTAGTTGTCAGTTATAATCATCAAAATTAAAAGGAATGAACACTTGAAATATATCAGTCTGTGTGGAATGAATGTACACATTATACAAGTTTCACTTTTTGAATGGAATTACCGAAATAAATCAACTTTTTGATGATATTCTAATTATATGACCAGCGCCTGTATAGTAACTAAAACAGAACTTATTTCCCATGTTTTTCCATTTGACCATCATACTATACCTCATGAACTGAAATAGCAGCCCTTCAAAAACACACAACATCAATCAAACAATACTTAATCTCAGTACTTTTGCTTCAGTTTATCATTTTATTTCACATACTGTCTTCTTCTTTCATCAGACCATCAAGAGTAGTAACCTCCTCTTTTCATGGAGAATAAGCAAGGAGCATACTAGGGTTGGGTATAGTAACTTATGTTACCACAATATAAAAACATTTTTTAATAAAAAGAATACACATCATTTCAAATTGGTCCAGTGTTGCAGTTGTCAGCAATGAAACAGGGCTGCAATGTAATCCTTGTAGGCAATTGCACCCCTTAAAGTCTTCCCACTGAAGTGCTTGTTATTGTCACTGACAGGCTCAGATTGTTGGTTATGTCTGACGACATTGTGGAAAGGATTCCTACACAGTGAGACCTTTTAAAGAGTAAGATCCTTTTTGTTTAGCCAGAAACAGTCACTATATATGAAGGTATTTTGTGTCTTTTTAATGCAAGCAAAAAAAATGTTTTTTTGTGTCACAAAAGTTTTAATTGCTATTATGTCATATTATTTGATTGCAAGTCATAAGGTTTTCCTTGCGAGTTGAAAGTTTTGCAAGTTAATTAGTTTTGCAAGTTAAATAGTTTTGCAAGTGAGAGAATTTTGCAATTTGAAAAGTTTTGCGAGTCAAAAATGGTCAAAATAAGAGATTCTATTGGTGGGTTTGACTGACCAATCATGGGTTTGCATTTACCGCATGGCCACGCCCACAATCCCCTCGTTCTGATGGCTCCTACCAGCACTCAGCTCTACTGGAGACGGCGTTGTAACGTGTACAGGCTAGATGGAGGTAAGTTGACATTATGTCGCTTATTTCAATAGAAATGCTTTCAAATGTAGTAGGGCATGATTTAATGATTATTTATATTTACCTTTGGCATGGTCACAGAGTCTATCGCTGTTTCCTTTTTTAAAATGACATATATAACAGTTAGCTAACCGTTAGCCTTCTTAGCATGGAGCTTGACTGTGCATTTGTGCACTCGGACATGATTATAGCTAGGTTAAGGTTAGCTACTCATGTTTAACACATTGTACATGATATCCAGTTTTCTGTGACTGTGGTAACTGAAATTTATGGTCACACAGCATAAACTAGACTTTAGGCCGCTGATATTACATTGGAAATATAGACTGTTATCTAGATATTTTGAGGTGTTGCTGCCATGTTACGTTTTCTGCTTTAGATGTGACATAGAAGCATTTATTACACTCTTTAAATTTCCTCCCATAGTTGCAGTCTGGATCATTGGTGACAGCTATGTCCAGCATGGTTGCCAGAGAGCTTAGGAAGCATCTTCACCCTGCTGGATGTCTCTTGGTCTGGCTGGCTTCTCTCCTTCCCCTCCCTGCGAAGAAGGGATGTCCTCATCATCCACTGTGGCAGCAGCAGCATGGGGGAGGTCAGCAGGGTAAAGCTGGTCAACATGATGGAGGACCTGCACCGGCTTTACCTCCAACACCCTGGCATGATGATCCTGTTTTCGTCTGTGACCCAAAGTGTTGGTAGAAGGCTAGTGCCAATAACTGAACAGTGTTATGGCTGTATTTGTTTGTAGCTTAAATTATGCCATGATTAAGAATCCTCGCATCAGACATGGCAGACCTGGGCTATATTTGAAAAATGGAGTTCATTTCACAACTAGTGTAATTATGTTTTTAAGTACAGTAGCTAATTGCCTTAACGACCACCTCCTAATGCAGTGAACTGCTTTCAGTTGGCAGTGTCACTGCTTTTGAATTTGGTCTTTAGTACCCATTTATTGCAATGTTTCAAACTATGAGGTCTTCCCAGGCAAATACACAGGTATTGTGAAGGTTATACAGTGAGGTGAAAAGAAACAACCAGCTGATGTTATGCACCTCTGATTAATAGGAGCTTTCTATCAGCTGATTTAGTTTTTTCAGTTAAAGCCATACAATACCTGTGCAAGACTTCTCAGAGGTTGCAACTTCAAAACTACTGATTGTGCAGATAATTCTTTGAGTATAACGTCTCAGTGAATTTCACACTGGTCTCTTACTTTCCTTGTGTTTTTTACTTTCTGCAAAAAAATATGCAAAATGTTAACCTATAAATAACTATTAACCATCATATTTTCATAAAACTATTAACTATTATATTTCCAATTAACATAGGGAACTGATGATTAGTCTTGCCTGATTTTATTTAAAAAAAACGATTACACTACACAGGTTACATATGTTAAAGTTGTTTTGAATGACTTTTGAAATAATGTACAATGTGTATGTTAGTGGTGCTAATTAGCAGAGTTTCAGGAGCGTGACCACACATCAAACACGTCATCGCCAGCATTTCCATAAATACCCACACGTCCTAACTCCTCCCCTTCGCTCTCGTATCCTGTATGGCTCTCGCATTCAGCACCCAAGACCAAGCAACAGCTTGTCGAGCACGCTACGCTAACGCTGCTACCCCATAATACGAATCATCACAAGCTACTCCATCCATCCACTTACCTCTTTGAGAAGTGTCTATATATATCGGTATATCGCCATCGGACGAATAATTATTCAGACGAACTCAGGACAGTTATTATCAATGTCCACGTCAGCAGACCCTGCACCTGAAGACGAACTCTTCTCTTCCGTCTCCATGGCTGAGACCCCGTTTTCCACAATCGTAAAGCCGTCCAGGAAGAGGGTGAGTCCAGCCTTAACTCCATCTCTTCCATGGTCCGCTGCATCGCAACAATCGGGAACTTTCACCCGAAAGCTCATCTCGAGCTAACATCCGATCTGCCGCTCCCTGGAAACGTAACAAGGCAGCAAAATATCTAGATAACAGTCTATATTTCCAATGTAATATCAGCGGTCTAAAGTCTAGTTTATGCTGTGTGACCATAAAGTTACCACAGTCACAGAAACCTAATTTTGCTGGATATCATGTACAATGTGTTAAACATGAGTAGCTAAGCCTAGCTATAGTCATGTCCCAGTGCACAAATGCACAGCCAGTCAAGTTTCATGCTAAGAAGGCTAACTGTTAGCTAACTGCTATAGCCTACATATCATTTTAAAAAAGGAGACATCGATAGACCTTGCCAAAGGTAAATATAAATAAGCATTAAATCATGCCATACTATATTTGAAAGCATTTCTATTGAAATGAGCGACATAACGTCAACTTACCTCCATCTAGCCTGTCTCCAGTAGAGCTGAGTGCTGGTCGGAGCCATCGGGGCAAGATTGTGGGCGTGGCCATGCTGTAAATGCAAACCCATGACTGATCAGTCATACCCACCAATAGAATCTCTTATTTTGACCATTTTTGACTCGCAAAACTTTTCAAATCGCAAAACTGTCTCACTTGCAAAACGGTTTAACCTGCAAAACATTCTGACTCGCAAGGAAAACCTTTTGACTTGCAATCAAATAATATGACATAATAGCAATTAAAACTTTTTGTGACACAAAAAAGGCCTGTTTATTTTTAATTACAAACTTGATTTTTGATTGCAGTGCCATAAATATTCTTGCTTGCATTAAAAAGACACAAAAATACCTTAATAGCTATATCGCTCTTGTCAAAGCCGCCAGACTCCATTGATAAAAAAAATTTTACTGGGTGAGAGTCTCTGTGTGTAAACACTGTGGGGATAATATTGTTTGGCTCTTGTATAGCTGTAAAACTGAAACACTTAAGTGGCCCATATTTTATCACATGAGCACACGCTGTGTTCTACATTAAGAAATTAATTCCCTGCAGAAAGACAGACACTGGCCCTCTTAAGTCAAGCCTGACTCATTTAGTTGAGGAAGATGAATTGCATTGGTTATGACAAAACATACAACCTACATATCATTTGTGCAGCGCCTGCAAGTGTTATATCACTCTTTATGGATAATTCAGGCAGAGTAGAGTACACCAAATAAATCATGTCAAGTCATGGCCGTTTGCATGAATTATTGAATTTAATTTCTTAAGGCCCATGTTGTGGGTTGTGTTTTAAATGGATTTACAATTGAGGACTGCTCACTTCTATCTTTCTCTTCTCTGATGCTCTTGACTGGGTTTTCTCTTCATAATCTCACTTTTCTTGTGTGAATGAATGTGTACTCTCATGCATTTGCGCAACACATTCTCATCTCAATTCGTCATAACTGACGCTTTCAGACAGCGTGACAAAGCGTAAGGATTTTATGCTAAAGGTACCCTTCAGTGTCCGTATGAAACGCCCCGTTTCCTACGTTGCAGCAACACAAGGGAGGCTAACCCTACCTGTTAGCACATCGGCCGTCAGTCCCTTGACTGTTACCCTGTGACCCTATTAAAAGTTTTTGGGGGGAGTTTTTCCTTATCTGTATGGAGGCTCTAAGAACAGAGGGTTTCGTGAGTTGGGCAAATTTTAAAGCAACTTGAGGAAAATTGTGATTTGTGATATTGGGCTATATACATAAAATTGATTTGACTTCTTTCTCACCTCTATTACTCTTCAGCTGGCCTTGTTACTCTATCTTCACATCTCATAACTTAAAGAGGTAATTTTATGCTTTTTGGCTTTCCCCCTGTCCTTTATTTTGTTATATACCTTTTTTGTGCATGTAATAGGTTTGCAAAGTGAAAAAACATCCACCTCAAAGGGAGTTCCCATCTCCGACAGAAAACCGTGATCCTGAACTTCCTGAAAACAGCTGGATTGTAGGCCAGCCTTTACTTCTGTAAGCTATCTGCGTCACTATCTAACACGCGGCATAATGCTCGTCTAGCAGCTAGTGTGGCACACCCTCAAAAACACTAGTGGAGAAACACACTGAGCTGCAGCACACCTCCCCTCACCTCAACCCTCCTGACCAAAACATTAGCCAGTCAATGGACAGAAGTTGTTGCCATGATGTGGACACACTGCGCAGTTATAACGTTACGTATGAAAGATACATTTGTTACAGATTAATAACTTACCACTCTGAAACTCCTGCTCCTAGGTTTCGAAGCTGATTTGGGAACGTGGACAGCTGAAACGAAGGCCAGGGGCAAGTTCAATCTCAAAACGTTTTGCACCGGTTTGCTACGTGTTCGGATTAAACATCTTTCGTCAAACGTCTTTTTCTCTGCTAAAAGTGTTTGGGCTGCAAAAACTGCTGGACGAAAACTCACCAAAATTGGCACATAGGTTGCAAATTCTACCCACTACTCAGGCCAAAAAAATATCACCATAGACCTCATGGTGGTGCTATAACAATTAACTTTGCGTTTTTGCAATTATCCCAAAAACGGCTTTGTTTAGAGTCAAACTTCTTTCATCATTTTAATCTCTGGATTCATCTGCATCTTTGCTCCAATGGTTTTCTGCTCTAAAAATGTCAAATTATACTACTTTTTACCACTATTTTTGTGAACTCGTCCCAGACGGGTTTCACAAATCGACCTGAAACTTTGGCAGGATCATCCATGGACGTCGCTGATCAAAAGTTATCATTTGTATTGTAACCAAACTTGATGCATCTGTTCAGATTCTCAGTTCGGGTTTCGCCGAGCAGTCCTGGGATATTCTTCCACTAGAGGGTGTTACACTTGCAAAAAAGTACGATCTAGCAGTTCATGCATAAAAATTTGGTAATGATTGCTCAAAGTCGGCATGGCTTATTACAACAAATGTAAATTTCTAGACATTTCTCATTCCAAACGTCAAAAAATCTAAGAAAATCACCTGTACGTCCTAGAGAGCTGAATATTTTTCAGCATATCCATTGATTTGTGACAAACGTTTGCCTCAGTGCAACCTATGGTCAATCCAGAAGTCTGTCAGTATATTTTTCTCCACAAGCCTTTTTTCAAATGCTACCAAACTCGACAGTGTCGATATCAAGTGTTTCAAAGGGTTTTCAGATCAGTCAAACAGTGAGCCTGCAGTGATATTCAGTATCTTGCTATAACTTGTACAGTATGCAAAACATATTCTTTTTTGCTCAGTTTTTGATCAAATGTCACCAAAATAATTGACAACACACCCAAAACCAACAGATGATTGTTTTTTTGTTTTTTGTTTTTTGAGAATTTTCTCACCAACATCTTGACTGTTGAGCGTTAAAGCTTAAACTGGCAAAACTATCCAGGTCTGGTGCATGTGACGTCACTACCTCAACTTGTGAGAAGCTATGCAGAAATAGCCTCTCACTAGTGGCTCAGTCAGTAAATCACCTGTTCTGGAGATCTGCAGGTCCAGGTTTCAAAACCCCCAGGTGACTGTGTTAACAGTCAGGTTGCTCAGAGTCTAAGGTCTCTATTTTATTTGGATCCCTAGCACTTCTTATTTTTCTCTGCTAAAAAGAGTTTATGCAGCTTAAACTTAAAATCTTGGAAACACAAAATGTCGCAGGTGGGTTTTCACCCAGTAGTCAGGTACATACAAAGACACTGATTTCAGTCCAAATTCTTTTATCACTTTAATCTCCTAAGTTGTCTGTGTATGTTCTTCCCCTTGGAAAGTGTCAAATGTTGTATTTTATTTTACAACTTGCTTGGATTCCGATCATTGCCACTTGCGGGTATATTCTTACATTGTAAACTGTAAATCCATTTTTCCAGACTAGACTGCGGTGCGTGTGTTTTCCTGGATGGTTCTGGTTAATCCATGGTTTCTGGTTGTTTAATGATTTAAATTAAGTTAAGTAAATTAAGACTAGTATAGAACATGCTTATCTTAAACCATGGACCAAGAGCCCCTTCTCATCCTTTCAGATAGCGATCTGTTTATCGAAATTCAGCAAACTCCTTAAGTCTCGCAGTCCTCATCTCCAAACATCCAACCTTGTAAGCAACCTCTGTACCGCTTTGAAATTCATATTCCCCAGCGCTCTTGGCTTTCATCCTCTGCCAACTCCAACGTACTCTGGCCTTCGCCTTTGAGCAGCTCCAGGTGAGAATCCAGTCTTTCGCATTTCAGGGATGCCCTTTCAGATGCTCCTCTCTGACGTGCTTCAGATCCACAAGCTCGAATGACAGCAAAGCCAGAGAGACCCAAATCCATCCTGACAACGCTCCGACAGTCCTCCAACGTCAAACATGCCAGGGTGGACAGTCACTCACCTGAAGCACACACTCAGGGAGTGTTTCAGGGAGACAGCCATTTCCAACGCTCTGACATAAAGCAAACCGTTTCACCATTTGGCCGACACCCTGGCCAAAAAAGATTCCACCATCATTCCACCCACGTTTTATTGAACCCTTCTTCTTATTCTTTTTCTTTGAGGTTAGTCTCCACAATGTTAAATTACTGCCACCTTCAGGTTTTATTCATCCTCAGTTTCCATTCATTTTTAACCCCATCATCTGTCACTCTTCATCCCCTCATCCCTCCTCAGCATCCATTCATTTTAAAGCTATCTTTCCAGTTGAGTCGTCCTTAAAAACTAAATCACCTCCTTGTTGGAACTTTCTGCTTTGTTCCACTACTTCTTAACCCTTAACGGCGATTGTCGCAAATTCGCATCACACCTCTTCCTTTCAGACTGCAGCTAAGATAACGTTTGTATTCCCAAAATGCCTGTTTGTGCATATTCGATACGTACCTGGGAACATTTTGCAAGCACTGATTTCTCGTTTATGCCTGCCAGAATTAATATCTTTTCTATCTTCTATAGAAAAATTAACTATTTCAACTTAATTTAACATAAACCTGAAAGCAAAGGAAAACAGAACAAAAAAGATAAAATATTTTTTATTGTAAATAAATTCAGGCATCAAGAGGTTAAAATACTGAGTGTATTTTGGATTGAGTACCAATGTCTACCTTGTGTTGTTTAACCCATTGCTGTTGCCACTATTGATTTACCTTTCTCCACACTGTTGCATACCCCTCCGATTTTGACAGATTCACTACATATTAATATTGTACCATAAACATGGCAAATAATTCAACAGTATACAAATTCAAACAGTCTGATGTTGAATGGTCCACATCAAACTGGAAAAACTAGTAAAACCTTTAAACACACAATGGACCTAGCTTTTTTTGTACCCATAACCTCTTAACATTCCTGTAAAATTCATGCATATCACCTATTCAGGGCATATCCAAAGTAAAATGAATGTAGTTCCTGAATCATGTGGAGTATATGTATGGTTTTGGGCTTCTCTGAAAGATAACACTCTGGAGTGTCTAACCCAAAAGTCAGAATGATTGTAAGTGCTAACTTACACTGCTAACACTAAAACTAATGTATTTTTCATTTTCGCTTGAAAATGCTTGCTAACAAATGCATGCAGACAACTATAGCTGGGACTTATTAGCTGGAAAACACTGTAAGACCACAGGATAAAGCAATACCTAGTCTTAGTTTAAATTTCATACCAATACCATGAAAATTACTATTTTACACAGGTTTTTCTGAGTGTATGTCTTAGCGTATTTTTTCTAAAACAGCACCGCCCCCTGGCAGCAGGCAGCTACTGCTGCAATGCCGGTAGTGCCGGTGTTTTTTTGCTGGTAGATCATGAACTTCCTACTTAAAGCTGGAATTCGTTATTTTCAGATTTTTATTGGCTATCGGTAACAATTGGTTGGAATTGGTTCAGCCTACCCACGAAATAACAGGGGCTGGCCCTTCCTTACAGCGCAGGCTCTTGTTGGCTATTGTAGGCTGTGAAACGGAAGCTCCTCTTGGGTCGGATTTGGTGTCACGCGAAAGGTCAGAGTTCAGCGTCTAATTTAAATACACGCTATTGTAGTTTTTTACATTCAAATCATAGTTATTACGGTTATAATGACGTACAAGCCACGTCTGCTGGCAAATATGAAACGCAGCAGTCCCTGGGGATTTATTGAGGGAATAATGTGTTTGGATCATCTGGACCTTTGACAGCGTAAAAAGACCATTTTTGTTGGAATATAATCGATCGATGGATTACTATGAGGCTTCATAGGTGAGTCGCGTCAATTTTGATTGTACTGGTTGGTCTGACAGAAGCGCTGATTGTGTGTGGTGATTGTATCTTGAAATGGTTTGCATTGGTCGAATCATGAGGATTTTAGCTTTCAAATGGTGTATCATATGAGTATAAAGTTAACATAGCAGTTGTGTGCACATACCGAAAGCTGCCGCCAGGACCTTACTTGGAATGTTAAGAGGTGAACTTCAGGGTCCCTAAGGGCCCATAGGCAGTTGCCTACTTTCCTTAGTTGTTACAGCCTACTACGTTTCTGTTTAAAAACAAGATCTCCATCCACAGCAGCGTTTTAGCTGCGTATCGGATTTGATCTCTGGCTGTATTAAAACGACTGAAAACGCAAATCTA
The DNA here is from genome assembly GCF_014851395.1 of Micropterus salmoides. Classification (NCBI taxonomy): domain Eukaryota; kingdom Metazoa; phylum Chordata; class Actinopteri; order Centrarchiformes; family Centrarchidae; genus Micropterus; species Micropterus salmoides. The sequence goes on along the minus strand of NW_024040040.1, from coordinate 26,328,462 downwards.
GTGGCCGTTCAGGTGCACTGGGCATTTGCGTGCCGGTGTAAACAGGAAGCAGATTGTCGACTTTGGAGTTGCAGAATATTTGGCGAAAGAACAAAGTAATACTAAGACGAACAAAGAATAGCAATGGAGAAGAACCACACCAGAGATTTTTTTGCATGGACCAACAACAAGGTTCAGCTGTTACTGAAAGACACATGGGAATACAAAGAGACTAAGGCACCAGAAAACAGACTGGTTGTCTGAGTTGTCGCAAAGCAAATACGCGGACATGCACAGTACAAGTGGATAAGTGTTATTGGCACATTACAAAACATAAAAAAACAAAAACAAAATATAAACACTGTCAGTAGCATCGTGTTTTTGCCTTGCATGACTGATAAGACACAATCAGGAAGCCAAATGTGAATGTCTGTGTCATCGTTTCTAAAGTCCTCGGTTTTTGCCTGTCTGCATTAATACGCTACCCTGGGGTTTTAAAACGAAAACGGGTTCAGCAACGTTTTCAAACTTCTCCATTTTAGGTCTTCAGATTTGCTGTTTTAGTCTGGAGGTGCAAACGTAGCAAAAGGTCTGTATTTTTAAAACGAAAATGTAGTAGTGTGGATGGAGCGTAAGATGCCAGCAGAAAACAACAAAAAAAACAGTTCCACAGCAAAAGTACAGGGGGGCAGTGTGTCCATATATATTTGTCCAAAAAATGGAATTTAAATTTCATATTTATCACCCCAAAATATATAATAATAAAATAATAATTTGCTAATGCATAAAATTGTTTATATTTGTAAAATTTTAATTACGTAAAACAGAGCTATGCAAAAATGCCCTGCCTGTACACACACTGAAAGCCAAATATGTGTGCCTGTGTTTCTCTTTAATAGTAAACTCACCATTTTTCCTCTTTTTTGCCTGGGCAGTCTCTTCATGCAAGAGGCCTGGGAAAGCTAAGCATGAAATCCTGTGAAGTCAGTCCATTATTTTAATGACTACTGTATATTGAATTAAGATTTTAAGAAGGTTGCTGGGTATAAAAAAAGATTTTGAGAAGAATAAGCTTATCAGTACTTTTCTTATCTTTTGTGTGGGACTTTAAAGCTGCCAGGTCCTTGTGCTATCACAGACCTTTAACCTATTGGTAATTATGGCAGCTGATCTTTCTCTCTATCACCACCTCTTTTTGCAATGGTAACCAGTGCCTGAGCTAGGTACTCCAGTGAGTGAGCTGTGCTGGGAGCCCATTTGATTCAGAAAAGAAAAGGATTATAGCTCATAATTGACAGAGGGCAACAGGATTTGGTGGGATTTATTGCCATCTGGGCACATCCTTGCTCTGATAGCCCACACTGCCTGACGGGCTCTCCAGTCCATTGGATGTCCAACATCATCTCCTCCAGATTGCTCTGACCAAATATCGTCAATCATGGCTCAGTGTTCGACAAAATGATTTTAATTCTTACTGTTTCTCACTTTGCGTGTTGGATCTACGAATAAATGGAAGGATTAAGCGATTAAATACACAAGTGAGAATGAAGTCTGTAATTATTCACAAGGAGGAAGGAAAGGAAGGCAGGGAGACACTGACTTGAGAGTTGTAGGTCAAACTGAAAACAGCAGGGCATTTTAAGAAGCTGCTGGGCTGAGCAAGTGGCTGTCTTAGTGCAGAAATTAGTGGCCTTTTGTGCCTGGCAATTACGCACTTCAGCACGCACACAGACAGAAGTTTCCCCCTCTTCATCGCCCAGAGACACGCAAACACACATGAAGACGAACACTGTGCAGATGCAGGTGCAGCGTGAGGGGGAGCCATGATGCATTGGGAGGGCACAAAGCGTCATCCAGCCACTCTGGGATCCTGAAGTGGCAAGGAGAACAATCCAGAGCATGGAGGAAGGGCTGACAAGCCAGATTGACCTTGTCTGTGCTTATAGGTCAAATAGAACAAATGACAGAAAGGTGAACATCAGTTTTTAGGGCCATGGCAGATTTAGGAGTGATGATACCACCCCCACCAGCCCAAACCCCCACAGTGTGTAGTGAGAGGCCTGGCATTCTCTGTTCTGAGGCCTATAATCTCTTAGATTCTCATTCAGCAAAGTCAGAGTTTTCTTGGCTGTGCTCTCACCTGCAGGATCGTACATCACATACAGGTCATTCATCTTCCTAAAGCATAGACCCAGTGGGAATGAGGTGAAGGACCACAGGAATACTTTAAATGGGAGAAATGAATAAGAATATGTAGGGGGAAATGGAGGATGGGAGAAGTAACACAAAAACCAAAAGATAAAAAAGTTAAAGTTTAAATGAGAAGAGATTTGTACTTTAACACAGCACAAAATGACTACAATACATCACCAGGGGATTAATAGCATGAGCTCAGCAATCACTAAGTCATTAGTGACTGAAAATTCACTTTTTAGCCTGTATTCTGCACGTTAAAGCCATCTGCTTTTCAACTTTTCACTAACAAAGCGAAGTGAATAGACTACTTCTTTCAGTGCTGCCACAGATCTTCTCTACCAATGTTCTTGTGATTCCTCATGTTTCCAAACATGGCATGATAAGATCTGTGATTTTTTATTGTTTTTACTAGGATTACTTAAACAATTAGTCCCTGCCAAGCAAGAGACCATTTTTAAACACACCTTTCTCAATCATTCAGAGACTAAACTGGAATATAGATGTTAAATTATGATAGAGTATTGAAGACAAAGTTGATGAAAGTAAAGAGTAACAACAGTTCTCCATGAAGATTATATACTCTAACGATACTCCTAACACTCATAAAACTGACAGAGTGGAGGCAGCCCTTTATCGCTCCCAGGAAACTCAGCCTTTAATAAACTTTGTACTTTGCATTACAGAGACACAATTAAGCCAGTGCAAGCACAGATAGAGATGTATTATCCATCAGCCTGTGGGGGAGCAGGTTGTGGCAACGACATAAAAATATAACAGTAATTACAAATGAAGGCAACTGCAGGGAAATGAATCAATCAAGATGTCCTTGTTTTAAAATGCAGTGGTGTTTATCGATGTGTTGGCTGTTAGAGAGAACAGGACTCCTGCAGGACACATCCATCAGCTCAGACAGCGCCAAATCTGTGATGATGATAAACAAAGCATTGCAGAGTAACAGCATGGTGCAAAGTGTCAGGTGTACCAAGAGACCTAAGAAGACATAAGAACCAAATGTCCGATGGAAAAGCTACGCATAAAGCAAGAATTTTCTGTAAAAACAGTTGACTAACGGAGCTACAGTGGAGTGCAGATCCATTGTTTCTGTGCAAATTCAATTCTGAGTCTAATTTTGAATTTTAAGTCCACTCGAAGAAAAACACCCACACGTTTCAAGAATGAGCAGTTTGACAAAATACATGGCAGGTCCCAGGTTATCTAGAGCCACGGTGAACAGTGGTGACCTCTCATAAATTTAAACCTGGGCTCTATTTTCACATATTCTGGTGTGGAAATTACTAGTACGTACAATATTTTTGAATCTTTGCAACAGATGCATCAGCCCGCAGCTGAACTGGCTGCAGTGGCTGCAATGTATTTGTGCCCGTTGTAGGTAATAGTCAATTTGAAAATATGGCCCCGCTTTGGAATGTTCTAGCTGTATATGTGTCTGTATACAGTATATGTATATTAAATAACTGTACATGTAACTGTTACCATATAATAATAATAATAATAATCTTTATTTGTAGAGCACTTTTCAAAAACAAGTTACAAAGTGCTTTAACAAGTGTAAAGACAATAATACCCAAAAAACAATAATATCCAAAAAACAATAATACAAAAACAATACAAGATAAAGAAAAGAAAAGACTAAAATAAACTTTTAAGATAAATATAAAATTAGTAAAATAGAATAAAATAAAAGGGATAAAATAAAGTCAAATAAGATCAGGAAAGGCTCACCTATAAAAGTATGTTTTAAGAAGGGACCTACAGTGGGTACGGAAAGTATTCAGACCCCTTTAAATTTTTCACTCTTTGTTTCATTGCAGCCATTTTCCAAAAATCAAAAAAGTTCATTTTATTTCTCAGTAATGTACACTCAGCACCCCATCTTGACAGAAATAAACAGAAATGTAGAAATTTTTGCAAATTTATTAAAAAAGAAAAACTGAAATATCACATGGTCATAAGTATTCAGACCCTTTGCCGTGACACTCATATTTAACTCAGGTGCTGTCTATTTCTTCTGATCATCCTTGAGATGGTTCTACACCTTCATTTGAGTCCAGCTGTGTTTGATTATACTGATTGGACTTGATTAGGAAAGCCACACACCTGTCTATATAAGACCTTACAGCTCACAGTGCATGTCAGAGCAAATGAGAATCATGAGGTCAAAGGAACTGCCTGAAGAGCTCAGAGACAGAATTGTGGCAAGGCACAGATCTGGCCAAGGTTACAAAAAAATTTCTGCTGCACTTAAGGTTCCTAAGAGCACAGTGGCCTCCATAATCCTCAAATGGAAGACGTTTGGGACAACCAGAACCCTTCCTAGAGCTGGCCGTCCGGCCAAACTGAGCTATCGGGGGAGAAGATCCTTGGTGAGAGAGGTAAAGAAGAACCCAAAGGTCACTGTGGCTGAGCTCCAGAGATGCAGTCGGGAGATGGGAGAAAGTTGTAGTAAGTCAACCATCACTGCAGCAATCCACCAGTCGCGGCTTTATGGCAGAGTGGCCCGACGGAAGCGTCTCCTCAGTGCAAGACACATGAAAGCCCGCATGGAGTTTGCTAAAAAACACCTGAAGGACTCCAAGATGGTGATAAATAAGATCCTCTGGTCTGATGAGACCAAGATAGAACTTTTTGGCCTTAATTCTAAGCGGTATGTGTGGAGAAAACCAGGCACTGCTCATCACCTGTCCAATACAGTCTCAACAGTGAAGCATGGTGGTGGCAGCATCATGCTGTGGGGGTGTTTTTCAGCTGCAGGGACAGGACGACTGGTTGCAATCGAGGGAAAGATGAATGCGGCCAAGTACAGGGATATCCTGGACGAAAACCTTTTCCAGAGTGCTCTGGACCTCAGACTGGGCCGAAGGTTTACCTTCCAACAAGACAATGACCCTAAGCACACCGCTAAAATAACGAAGAAGTGGCTTCACAACAACTCCGTGGCTGTTCTTGAATGGCCCAGCCAGAGCCCTGACTTAAACCCAATTGAGCATCTCTGGAGAGACCTGAAAATGGCTGTCCACCAGCGTTTACCATCCAACCAGACAGAACTGGAGAGGATCTGCAAGGAGGAATGGCAGAGGATACCCAAATCCAGATGTGAAAAACTTGTTGCATCTTTCCCAAAACGACTCATGGCTGTATTAGATCAAAAGGGTGCTTCTACTAAATACTGAGCAAAGGGTCTGAATACTTATGACCATGTGATATTTCAGTTTTTCTTTTTTAATAAATTTGCTAAAATTTCTACATTTCTGTTTTTTTTCTGTCAAGATGGGGTGCTGAGTGTACATTACTGAGAAATAAAATGAACTTTTTTGATTTTTGGAAAATGGCTGCAATGAAACAAAGAGTGAAAAATTTAAAGGGGTCTGAATACTTTCCGTACCCACTGTAAGAGTTCACTGACACAGCTGACCTGATTTCCTTGGGCAGGCTGTTCCAGAGCCTCGGGGCCCTGACAGCAAATGCTCTGTCCCCTTTAGTTTTCAGTCGAGACTCTGGAACAGACAACAGACCTCTGCCCGAGGATCTCAAGGTACATGCTGGTGTGTATGGGACTTAAAAGGTCAGAAATATAACAAGGCGAGAGGCCATGAAGAGCTTTAAAAGTGATCAATAGAATTTTAAAGTCAATTCTAAAACATACTGGGTGCCAGTGTAATGAAGCTAAAATAGGAGTAATGTGGTCATATTTCTTTGTTCTGGTTAAAAGCCTGGCAGCTGAGTTCTGGACAGTCTGGAGTCGATCAGTAGATAAACAAGTGAAAAGGCTGTTGCAATAATCCAGACGTGATGAGATGAAGGCATGTAAAATGGTCTCGGTGTCCTTAAAAGTTAACGTAGATTGAATTTTTGCAATATTTCCAAGTTGATAAAAACATGATTGAACAAGCTTTGTGGTGTGCTGCTCAAAATTTAAATTACTATCAAACCAAACACCAAGGTTCTTTGCCACAGGCTTAATATGATTTACTAGGGAACCAGCAGATGGCAGTATTTGTTTTGCCATCTGCTGGGACCCAATAACCAGGATTTCTGTTTTGTCTGAGTTCAGCTGGAGGAAATTATTTGACATCCATTTTTTAACTTCACAAAGGCAGTTGTTAAGTGAACTCAGCATTCCAGGGTCTGTGGATTTGACGGGCAAGTACAGTTTTGTGTCATCAGCATAAATATGAAAAGAAATACCATGTTTATGGATAATATGTCCAAGGGGAAGCAGATACAAGGAAAACAAAATGGGTCTTAAAACCGACCCCTGAGGCACACCATATTTAACTGGACGGAACGAAGAGACATAGTTGTTTACACACGCAAAACTTCCTATTTGACAGGTAGGATGGAAACCATTCTAGGGCCGTACCAGAGATCCCCACCCAGTGCCTCAGTCTGTCTAACATGATGTTGTGATCAATGGTGTCAAAAGCAGCACTAAGGTCCAGGAGTACCAGGACTGAGCACATACCTTCATCAGCAGACATTAAAAGGTCATTGGTGACTTTAAGCAGGGCAATCTCAGTGCTGTGGTACTTCCTGAAACCAGACTGAAACTTTTCAAATAATTTGTTATTTTCCAGTACAGCGAGCAGCTGTTTGGACACAATTCTTTCTAGAATCTTTGCAATAAAAGGCAGTTTTGAAATTGGTCTAAAATTTTGTGGGAGGGAGGGATCTAAACCAGGTTTCTTTAAAAGTGGGTTCACGCAAGCAGTTTTAAAATAATTAGGGACACAACCAGTAGATAGGGAGCTGTTGAAAACAGAGATCAAATGGGGCCCAACAGAATCTATTACTTTCAGTAAAAACTTTGTAGGTATTACATCAAGTGGGCTGGAGGACACTCTCATTTGTGATACTGTTTTTAAAAGCTCAGACAAGTCGATGGGATAAAACTGGTTATATTATATATATATTAATATAATATAATATAATCTTGTGCTGTTTGTGTTGTATAATGACAAATAAACAACCTTGTATCTTGCACAGTCAAAAAAGGGCTGACTGATTAACTGAACTGCATCTGTATGGCACAGTGCTACCAGTCCTGGCAACCCCCTGCTGTAACTACCCATGAGCAAGACAAACTGAGTCAGATGAGAAAATTCGCCACACAAGTCCGTATATTGCTTACGATACACATTTATATGAATTAAATTAATTTTAAACAGTGATATGACAGCAGTGATACAAATCTGGTCTGTGATAGAGTAAAGTACATTAAGCGTTTCCATTCTGTCCTAAACCTCTAATTTTCATTGGCTATTACAGTTAGGAAACACCCACTCCCTAACTGACCCACCAAACAGGTTAAGTTTGTGAAAGCAGTGTGTATTTTTATTTTAAAATCTTTTTGACAATTAACTCATATCTTAATGACCATTGTCTTTGTCACTGTTTTTGTGTTGACTTAGTAAATCGTTGACACCATAACACCTTAACACCATCGTTCCTGTACCTAAAAAGTCTGCAGTGGCTCTCACCCCCATTCTGATGAAGTGCTTTGAGAGACACCTTCTCCACTCTAGTGCTCAGCACTGATGCCCCCCAGGGCTGTGTGCTCAGCCCCCTCCTGTTCACGCTGTACACCAACGACTGCATCCCCGACATAGAGAGAACTCTGTTGTGAAGTTTGTGGTTGACACCACTATCATCAGCCGGATTTTGGGAGGAAATTGATAATCTTGCAGTGTGGTGCTCAGAGAACAACTTACTACTCAACGTCAGCAAAACCAAGGAGCTGACCGTTGATTTTAGGAAGGAGATAAAGACACACTCTCCTGTCTACATCAGTGGTGCTGAGGTGGAGCAGGTGCTAAGTTTCAGGTTCCTGGGAATCAGCGGGAATCATCAGAGAACCTGACATGGTCATCTCACATCTCCACGCTGGTAAAGAAAGCTCAGAAACGACTGTATGTCTTGAGGAAGCTTAAGAAGGCCAAATTCCCACACAAGTTCTTGTCAGCTTTTACAGAGGAGCAATAGAAAGCATCCTGACTGGAAACATCACTAACTGGCATGGGATGTGCATGGCCCAGGACTGGAGGGCTCTGCAGCGAGTGATTAAAACTGCTCAGAAGATCATTGGGACCCATCTCCCAAGAATCAGTGATATCGGTGAGGTGAGGTGTCTGCAGAGCCCAAAGGATACTAAAGGACAGTACACACCAGCCACAGCCCATTCACCCTGCTGCCTTCTGGGAAGAGATATACAAGTTTCTGCTGCCACACCACCAGACCAGAGTAGCTTTCCCCCCCAAGCTATCAGACTCTTAAACTCTAATTCATCCTCAACATTGCTCCAGTGAATATAGTTTATTTCTGTTTACCATTTTTCATAGTCAATTCTGTATTAATGTATATTGTCTGCTATGTAGCAGAAGGGAGTTACAAAACAAAATTTTACTCTATAACTTGTTTATATCACATCATATATTGTGACAATAAACCTACCTACCTAAATATTTAAACTGTGACAAAAATATGAACAAATAACATTTTATTTGTAATTTACTCACTTGGTGGTCCTCAGCAGTTTAGCTTTCCCGTGCCTCAGGCTGCCTTCAAAACATTCCAATATTTTACCAAAGTATTTAAAATGCTGCACAGAATGGTCAGATCTCTATCACAAAATTGAATTTGTGAATGATTCTTTGAGATGGAATAAGTTCAGAAAGCAGTGGACCTGCAGTCAGTGTGAAGCGAGCATTACCTTAGGCAGCAGAAAAACACTGAAGCTTGAAACCATTCTGTCTTTCTGTGTTTGCAGCTTGAAACATTTTTCTGCTGAGAATGTGCTTACCATATCAGCTTTCTCATTTGCCTTTACAGTCTGCATTGACACGTTTCTCACACTGTGCACACTTTGCATTCTCTTTTCTATATGCCATGCCATTAAGCTTACGTTAGATAGTGCCATAAAATGCTCCCATGCTTTAATCCCAGAGAAAAAAGAGCAGGAATATAAAAGGCATTTCATGAAGGTACTTACAGTAGCAATCTGTGACTCATGGTGCCTGATGGTGCCATTATTAAATTCCAAGTCTGTTCAGTTCTCCAGCATGGCTTCATCAGCAGGTGTGAGATATCTGGGCAGAGGTCAAAATGAATGTAAAAAGGAAAATGCATATGCTGTTAGCTGAAAAGTGGCCAGTGTTTAGCTGTAAAACACTGAGACTGCCAACCTGATATATTAGCAACAACACGGATCTTCCTCGTGCTGTTCCACATCTCTCTGAGAGGGTTTCAGTTTCTTTGCAAATGCATTTGAATTGGTTCTCCAACACTTGTCTGACCCAATTCAAATGACGAGTGGAGAAGACCGAGCGGGGGACATTTAAATGCAGGAGATGACAACATGTTCGCCCCCGCATGTATAGACTATGGGGCTTCTCTCACTCACTTTCACACCACGGCTCCTTCCCTCTCTTCATACGCGCACTCGTCTCTTTTTCACACTCTTTTTTGTTCACATTTCTTCCCTCTCAGTCTCTGTTTCACTCTTTCCCAGTTCTGTCTCTTCCTCTGGTTGTTACATTAGCATAATGCAGCCTTTGCCTGCCAGTGATGGGGAGCGTATCCGGCCCACACTTCCCTCAGTCGTAGTGTGCCAGCCGCGGCTGTATATACTGTCGAGGCTCACAGAGACGGCAGCAACCCTCTCTCCTCACATATGGAACAGCGTTGACAGGATTATAATTAATGGAAAACAGGGGACCCACAGTGAACTCGCAACAAGTTAACTTTCTAAAGCTGCATTTGGAAACAAATCCCACACAGTCCAGTAATGTTTGGTTAAAGTGCCCGTAACACAAAGTGCCTCATTTGCATCAACTCCAGGAGTGTTAGCTAACATGTCATGATACTAAGACAAGACTGCAAGGCATAAAAACACTAAACACTGACAGTCTGTTAGCTTGAAATTAGATGAGTTTATCTCAGTCAAGTGCAGTTCAGAGATACCGAGCATGACGGATTTTACATTTCAGCTTGGAAAACCATTATGTACTTCAAATATTTAACCCTAAAAGGTTATTTAAAAAATAACTAAGCATAAATGTCATAAATATGGATAACTCACTTTTGATTAAGAAAAAAGAAACATTCGAAGCTCACAATTTTCTGAATAAAAATACAACAGAATATAAGCACAAATTGATCTCTTTACAATGAAACACAGTTATGACTACAGTATTGGCTTCTGATGTGAAATGAGATTTGATTGCTTCGTGCTTGCTGTGGCACAGCAGTGCTCCCTATGTACAGGTAAATTCACCTGTTTTCACAGGTGAATTTGATTAGACTATAATTATGCAGTGGCAACATCATTGAGGCATTTTTTTAATATTTGGCTTTAATCATGATTTACATTTATTTTCCCTATCAATTACTTTCTTAAAGTCTAGTAAAAAAGAAAAATGAAATCATGTCACAATTTATGACTATATAACATATACTGTGTATATGTGTATACTCCTTGAACCTTCATTTGAAATCTATAGCGGTTACATACACATACATTGCAAAACTAAGATAATTAATTTTTCAATCAAATGGAAATATTAGTAGTGCATTGTTTTAAAAATTTCACCCACATTCAACCTGACATCAGGGTTTTTCCTAGCTCAGAATGGGCCTTTGGGGGATGACTTTGCACGACAGTAAGCATGACTGGTACACCCACAGTAAAGGCAGTGAGTTCCCCTTCGAGGGAACTCGAACTGCGTCAGTGACGACACTATGGGAACGCCTCTGGGCGTGGCAGGGCTGAAATCATGAATGAAACTACTCCAATCCTATTGGCGTTACTAGAACGGTAGCGTGTGACGGCGTAACTGGAGGCGTATATAAGCACGCCGGCACACCGGACACATTAGCTTTTTTCTATTCAGCAGGCACTCTGGCATGTTTGAGACTACTCAGAAGAAAGCTACCACAAGACAAAATTACCTGGAAGGAGAAGCAGAAGAGATGGCTGGTGAGCAGTTCAGGCAGTGTGTCTTTCCATGACGCGCTACATCACGGCTGGGGACACTCATGCCCTGTGTGTTTCCTGTCTGGGGATGCCGCATGCCCAGGCAGCTCTCGAGGGGGCTGCTTGCGGCCATTGCGAGGCCCTGCCCCTGAGGGTGCTGAGGTCCCGTGCGGCTCTCTCTTTTCCGAAGACGGCCGGATGCGCTCTCCCCGTGGCTCGATGGCTGGCGGTCGCTGAGGCGGCGCGGCAGCTTCGGTCATGGGGCGCCAGCGCTACATACAGGGTGCCACCGGGGACCTACGCACAACACCGGCCACCAGCCCCGAGGGGCTACTGGCCTGTTGGGTGAGGCTGTGGATGTTGTCGTCAACATAATATCGCTCCTCGAGGGCCCGCCATGGCAGGCCCCCCTGAGGAGGGACCTGCTGTCTCAGGCGGAGGGCCAGGTCTTTCACCCTTTCAGTCCCTGTGGAGACTGTGGGTCTGGCCCCTGAGGGGGAGGCTTCGGCGTGGAATAGTGGGTATTCTCATTCCCATAGTGTCGTCACCAAGCAGTTCGAGTTCCCTCAAAGGGGAACGTCTCGGGTTACGTATGTAACCCTTTTTCCCCGAGAAGGGGAACGAGACACTGCGTCGGTCGGCCACACCTCGCCCCGCCTGGAGTGCCTTGCTTCATAGCAAAGAGCTAATGTGTCCGGTGTGCCGGCGTGCTTATATACGCCTCCAGTTACGCCGTCACACTCTATCGTTCTAGCAACGCCAATAGGATTGGAGTAGTTTCATTCATGTTTTCAGCCCTGCCACGCCCGGAGGCGTTCCCATAGTTATGTCACCGACGCAGTGTCTCGTTCCCCTTCTCGGGGAACAAGGGTTACATACGTAACCCGAGACGTTAACATATGACCAAAATGTATGCATTTTCTTGTTATTTCAGACCATTTGATAAACAAAATATGTCCAGAACCTGGAGAACTAATGAGTATAAATTAGTGTATTAATAAATATTATAACATTAAATAAAATGTATAATGTTAGTATAATAATATATTTACAGGTTACACTGTATTTGGATAGTCTGCCTAAACATAGTTTATAAGTTGAGTCAACAATTCTACTGTTTCACAAATAAAACCTTTTTCTGATTTTACACCACTGTGGTTTGATTAGGGCTAATGGTGTGTATTCATTATAAGTTCAGATCATGCTAAAGGTTACTATATAACTTACCATTAGTGTAATATTAATTCCAGTTGGGCAAAACAGCAGTTTCATTTTTGTGGGTTGTTTTCAGTCATTAAATGATTGTGCAAGAAAAATGTTAAGCATGGTGGTTGGTCTCTCATTTCAAAAATTCCTCTATGCAGGAAAAACCCTGGAAATATTTTGCATCTGTGGACATATTATTTTATTATTTATATTTTTTTTATAGATTTTGGACTTTTGGAAAGTTATGTGGATTTACCACACAACAGGAGTTTGTAATGATGGAGCCAATGTGTGTGTGTGTGTGTGTGTGTGTGTGTGTGTATATATATATATATATATATATATATATAGTAGGGCTGACCCCAAATAGTCGAAGATCCGACGCTTCGATGGAAACAAGGATCATGCCATTTTGGAGATATGGGGGTGCTCAACGTGCATGCAGTTGTCAGCAGCACGGAATGCACGCAAAACTCACAGAAGACCGGAGATTGACAAGCGAGAGAATAGGGTCAACAATAAGCCTCAGTTTAGCTGGAAATTTACAGTGTAAGTTGAATGAATAGAGACTGCAGCTTCTCAAGATTAAAGCGGAGCCACCAAGTGTTACCAAACACCATGATCTACCTGACTACCTGTCATGGTGGGCTGCTGATCTACATCCTGAACACCATGATCTACCTGACTACCTGTCATGGTGGGCAGTCAGATCCTCCCTGATCCACCCGGACCAGACATGGTGGTGTTCCATCGAATCGCCACTCTACAATCTACAGCCAGTCTCTGCAGGATACATCAGAAGGTGAAGAACCAGAGCTAGCAGGATTTTAAAGAATCGTCCCCATCCTACTCCAGTTTCTACGCTCAGACATCCCTGTATTCAAAAGTCCAGCAGAGAGAGACAAAGCTTCTCTCCTCACACTCAAGGGTGCACGTATTTGCATTTTGCACTGAATAACTGCACAGCCCTCCAACACCAGGCCAAAAGTCAGAGCAGTCAAAACACAATACTCCATATTTCTGTGATTGCAACACTGATACACCTCACTGTACAGTTTGTTAATTACTTTTAATTTATAAAATTAAAACTGATGTTATCTTCAACCAAACAGTATTTTCATGCTGCTGATCTGCAAATGATATAAAGAGGCATAAAAGTGAAAACATGTAAAGTGGTTGGTCACAGCAGCACTCCGAGAAAAATGCTAACACGGAGCAGAAGGGTTTCCTTGCATCTCTTAGGCTGTTAAATCAATACAGCATATATTCCAAAGAGAAGCATTTTATGCCTGGTGCAGGTAGAAGTGGCCAGAGAATTAACATGTTTTAAAGTCCTGAGAGGGACCTTAGCCGTGAGGTCAGTGTGGCTAACAAGATTATCATGCTTGGCTTGAGTAGCGGCTGAGCAGGAATATTGTTGTGACATCCTGCATAAAAGATCTGACCACAATTTCACACAAGTCAAGGTGACTGTCCCCAGCAAGCTCAACAGGAGCTTTAAAGGAGTCTTTAGCAAAAAGCATTTAGAACATAGCAGTTGCATTTGACCATATATGTGAAATGTAGGGGAGACCGGGTATGGTTGTAACACTTTTTGCTTCAGTAACTATAACTCACTGAATTTTGAGTTCTCAAACTTTTATACAATTCAGTCCTGAAATATCACAGACCTCGTGAGTTGATGTCAAATGCAGTGTGTTCCCTTGTTACAACCTACCCCAATAGCGGGGTAGGTTGTAACACATGCTGGGGTAAGTTGTAACAATCACACAAAATAATCAAAAATAGATGCCACACCATATGATATGCTTCAAAAACAGGTAGTGATATAAAATAACAATGTTTTTCATACTTAAAAAGTATACTTAATAAATACTACTAAAATGTAGAACACCTCTGTACATCCTTAGTTCTAACAAAAAAGAGGCGTGTGTGTCAATGTGTGAATATTCTTATTCAGAGTCACAGTCAGTGCTTGAAGTGGCCCAGTATTCACCGGTACGTATAACATCACTTCTGTATTTTACTCTTTGGTGTACAGGAACTTTTCCTTCCGCACCGGCACTTCTCTACCCTCTCCACCGGCTGAGACAGAGTATGGAAAATATCAAGTGCCGATACATATGCCAACATGTGTACAAACGTGTAAATGGGGAGTACTTTACTTTCTTACCTCAAAATCAGTTTTTTCTATATATATTCTGAATGCACATCTTTCCAGACTTGATAACCACCATGCCTGATCATGGAGGAAGTAGGTAAATACCGAAATCATCACCTAACGCCTGTCTTATCTCTATTTGGTGGAATTAGTGTTGTTACAACTCTCCCCATGTTACAACCATACCCGGTCTCCCCTATGCTGGGTTTCCAACTTCATTAGGTCAAAACTCTTGTATTTCACTTATTACCGGAACATCTCAAGTCATGGTCAACTCTTATTTCAGGAGATTTCAGAAAACTCCTGGGGCCCTATTTTAACAATATAAGCGCATGACGTGAGGTGTGTGGCGCAGTTGCATTTGGGGCTTGTCCAACTCCAATTCTGCTAGATTGACAGCGGAAAAAATGCGTCAGGGCGCCAGGTGCATGGTTCAAAAGGGTTGTACTGTGAATTAGTCATGGGTGTGTTTTGGGCGTAACATGCAATTCACTAATCAGAGTGTCATCTCCCATTTCCCTTAAAAGCCAGGTGCCTTGGTGCATAGCTATTATAATGGCAGATGAATGGCGCATTTTTAAAACTATCAATTGACTGATTGAATTGCAGACTCACAGCAGAGTTGTCACACAAAGCTGTGTCATCCCAGGGCTTCCCAATCCAGCCGTGAGCACGTTCACATACGTGAGCACGTGTTAGCAGCAGATGACCAATCACAAACATGAACAAGTCTACTGGCAGCAGAGTGTCATATTTTACAGAGAGAAAATATTAGACAAACAGACATCTGAGTAACACAGCTGCAGCTGACACATGCAGGAAGACAGAAGAAATTGGTCTGTGAATGTGTAGGCATAACAGGCTTAGCCTATAATATGAATGCATTGATTTTATGTGTTCTTATGGCGTGTATAAAAATATTATTCTTATTCTTTCAGCTCGGCTGTGTGTCAGCGTTTCCACAGTAAAAACCTCGGGCACTGAGGAAGTGGTTGTTCCAGCTCACTTTGAGGAACTTCTCGCCTCTTCAAAAATCAGATTAATTTATTTAACACACTAAAATTTGTTTGAATCCTTGTTCTAAATTAACTTCATAAAGCAACGAAACTAACAATCCATTCATGCCATGAAAGGTGCTCAAATAGTGGTAGAAAGACTGAATTACATTTACTGAAAACTCACCACATTACCTGCGCCCAAACAAAAACGCACATATTAGACGTAATTTCAATAGGCCTACCAAACTATATGCTCAGAATATTCAGCCTCACATAAGAAAAATGAAACCAATTTATTTTAACAGCTGCGACAGGCTGTGTGAAATGGACTGGGGAGCAAATAAAAAATATATAACACATTTCATAGTGGTAAGTAGGCTGTCGCATCTTAAAAACCTACAAAAAGTAGCCTACAAGGCTTTAGTAGCCTACTTCAGTCAGTCTGAGGATGATATCGATATACAAAAGTTTCTCCACATCACTGCAGCAAGCATAAAGCAACCTATAAAAACTGTGGGATCTCCTACAGATTGTGATGTAATTTTCTAAGAGAACTGATTGGTCAGTAGGCGGTGCTTTTATAGAGTTGATCTATTATCTGGAACATAATGCGGCAACAATTTGCTCTTAGGGTTTTCTGCATTTAGGTTAGAAATTATACTGTATAAATTATGTAGATTGCATGTGCTTCATTTATTTGTAGTATTTATTTAGACAATGTGTTATTACTTCAAATATATATATTTGCTTGTTGTTTGTGCCTCTACAAGCTTCAGATAGCTTAAAAAAGGTGTCCCTAGTCACAAATCTGCATTATTTCTATTGATTGTACTTGCATTTTAATGTTTTGTCAATAAACTGGACTGAACTAAACTGAACTGAGCTTGACCTCCTGCAGTGACAAAGACTAAAACTAACAATGAAATAAATAAAAACTAAACTAAAACTTTGCAATTTCAAAAACTAAAAACTAAACTAGACTAGCAAACCCACATTAAAAACTAATTAAAACGAAACTGAAAACAAAAAGTCAAAACAAAATAAATATAAAAACTAATAAAAAATCCAAAACTATTATAACCTTGGTCAGGATGCTTTCTATTGCTCCTCTGAAAATTACTTTATATAGTATATAGTAAGAAAATAAGAACTAAGTACATGAATTTAGCCTTCTCAAGCTTCCAGCCATTTCAAAGCAGCTGCAGCTGCGTCAGTCAGTCGACCAAGCAGGCAGAGAGGAGAGACAGAGTCTGATCTGAGTCACAGGCTGTGACCTTTAACTTACTTTTTCTCAGCAATTGACCCCAACTTTTCAAGTTGGCCTTAATGAGCCTTCTTTTTTCCATTTAATTAACCTATGCAATATGTGGTCATTATATGGGGTAATTTCTATATTCCCAGGGTCCTTTGTGTAGCACACTGCTGCTAACACTACTTATAATTACTAACAGTTAATTATTAGTTAATAAAGATAATAGCTATAATGGACCAGATTCAGAATATTCTAGACTCGGCAAGAGGCAGAACGTTACTTGCAATAATCAATGACCACACAAGACAAAGATTTCTGAACTGACACCTTGTATTTTTAACAATAACCAAATAAATAACCACAGGTTCAACATACAGATTATCTTTTTTTTCTTACTAGGTAACTCAAAATCTCAATCCTCAATATTCACATCAGTTCAAATGACCATATTAAATTATGGAAGCGTATAGGCGACTAAATTAAAATTATCATGAAAACTTGAAAATGAAAATGTAATCCCACAATAACATTATCATTTTCCACATATGTATGTGTTATTTAGGTAAAAAATAAAATGAAAATGCAATCATTTTCATTTTCACATACTTGTGAGCATTCTAGGGCCATATTAAAATGAAAATGAGAACAGCATTTGACATTGCATTTTCAAAGACTGACTCTGCTCTATAGTGGACTTTATTCAAATGCAATGAGTGAAACAGCGCCCCCAGTCTATTGCATTGCATTTACATTACAAGCAGCTTTCCAAGGGACACAATGAAATGAAAATGCAATCTGTCAGTCCTCTCATCAAGGCGGGTCCTCAGTTAAGACTTCACTTCCTCTTCAGTTGGAAAGCCACTTCAGTTTCTCATAGTTTTGTTTACCACAAGAGGGAGTATGTTAGTAAGTCATTTTAGGAGCAGTCGCAACACTGTAAGGTTAGTACTTTGCTGTAATATGAGTCTGAACAGACCACGTTGCTGGTAACAATCTACCCATCTGCTTGCGTATGTTGCCTCAGTCCTGCAGACACCAAACGTGTTTCAAAAAGGATGAAGATGGTAATTGTCCATTCAAAGTCAAAATAAAAAAAGTAGAGTCAGAGTCTGGAAGTTTCGGGTTACGCAAGTAGTGCTGGAAGTTGAGTGTAAGAGAGGGGATGGTTGCAGTTTTGTGCAGTTTGTGCTGGTTAACCTACCGCTGTGGCAGGAGAGGTGTAAGGTCAGTCCTTAGCTCAGAGTTCCTCACTTTATGGATCTTCAATCCAGGAATCTTAAGGTCTCATCAGGGTTTGCTCACCATCAACTTTAACTCAGCTAAAATAAAAATAAAAAACCTAGCCTGCAGTCATTGACACGACCAGAATAGTTCATTAGGCAATATCCTTTTCAAATGTGTTTCTGAAGTGTTCATTCCTTTAACTTCGACCAAAATTTATACATAAAATGCAAATAGTACAATCAACATATTTAAATACCTTCTTTCCATTAAAAGAATTAGTGAGTAAAATAAACCCAAGTTTCTATTTTAACTCAACACTGCTCACAAGGGACCGGCCGGCGGCATAGGTGACATAGGCAGTTACCTAGGGTGCCAAATGTCAGGAAGCGCAGCTGTTTTCGACTCAGTGGAAATCAACTCTACCCACCTGATGCGACACCGGCGATTATAATGAAGTGACAAAGACTCAGTTGTGACAGAGCAGTAACATAACTGATTGAGTTTTGCAATATAAACATCTAAAAACTGATGCAACACACTCATAACAATAACAATATATATAACAATAAAAAATGTCTGACAAAACATAACTTTACAGTTATAACAGTATTAAACAGTAGCTTCAGCCAGAAAAACATTGAGCAATTAAACACTATAGTATGCAACAATTTTATATTCGCTCAATTGAGTTGTCAACCAGATTAACTTTAGTTGAGGTCTACAACAGTAGCTAATTGCACAATTCATCACTCAATGCTAATTTTGTAAGCTCTAGGCCTAGCACCTCCTGAAGCATAATTTAATTTGTTTTTTTACCGCAACTCACCAATCTGGGATTTCTCTGTTATTTGGCAGGTTTCCGTGAACAGGGCCTCACATATGCACACATTTACAGTCTTAAAACAAAGTACAGACTGTTACTGCTCTGATTTAACAATGTTATAATGTGGTTTTATAGTTTTATCTGAGCTACGTTAGTACCATTCAGAGCTAGGTCCTCTCCCTACAATGTCACCCAGCATCTGACTGGCACACGCAGTCTAGCCTGCTACAGTGCTGTGAACCTGCACTCTGATTGGTTAAGGCACTTCCGTGTTGTTAACCCTTTGTGACCTGGGTTACATATGCTCCCCAGATTTATTTGGCACATGATGAGAACATGACAAATGCCCTTTTACCACCGCATGGTACCAGCTCGATTCACTTTGACTCTACTCACTTTTTTTGGTTTTCCATTGGGGAAAATTTGTAACTGTACCTGCTACTTTTATTCGTATCAACTCCGTAGAGGTTCCAAGCGAGCTGAGGCAATACTAAAATGTGACGTGACTACACTGCAGACCCCTGATTGGTCAGAGAGAATCGTTACTATTAATGCATCATCATTACGTGCACCAGACCAAGGCCAGCAACCGAATGTTTATATTTAAGTTAATATATATATAACATAATATAATATAATATTAAGTTATTTCATCACTAAATCCACTTTGAAGATGTTTTTAGGCGATAAATCAACTGTGTAGATTTCGAATACTGTCAGTTTTACGGAAATTGATGGCGGATCAAAAATGTGCTTATACATTTTCGGAGTTGAGGAGCTCCGCAAGTGGCGGGGGGAAGATAACGAACCACCGCTGGGGGAAGCTAACGGGCCGCTGCCAGGGGAAGCTAACAAGCCAGCCAGCCAGCCAGTCAGCTCACACACCACTGCACCCAACGCCGCAGAGACTCCAGCAACAACGGCAGAGGAAAACACAGCTGTAAGATTTTCTTACCACCATTCTGTCTTTACATTCTGAGTAATGCTGAAACGTTTTAACTTAAACCAAGACACAGCTGGTGTGTGTAGGTCGCGGGTGTGTGTCGTGTTGAACATTGTGTTGCGGCAGTTGTGTGAGGCCTTGCTATCAAGACAAACTACATTGAGAGGGTACAATCTGCAATGGAAAACGAAGGACGGCGGGCCAAAACCGAGTCGAAAAGAGTAAAGTCGAGTACCAGTGGTGGAAAAGGGGAAAAAGGGTTCTATGTTCTCCAGTTAAAGGTTTGGGGGTTTAGGACCCGGTGAACATAGATACACACCCCAGTAAAACTATGGATTAGAATATAACAGTCCAGTAAGCACTACCTGAGGTGCTTTGCCCTGATAAAGCTGATTAGTACCCAATTGCAAATGTCACCTTTACAGATAAGGAAGTGTATTATTTCCACAAGTTTTACTTGCAAACATCAAAGTAAGTTGTGACCTCTATAATGTTTATGATACCCATTATTACTGCAGGCAAAAACATATTGCTTTTTCTTTAAAGTGAAATGTTCATCTCCTCCGTGCATTGTGCCCTTTATCATCAGATAAAAGAAAAATCATTAGGTTGTGTAACATGTTCTGTGATCACAGGGGCTTGTAATGAATGTGGGAAAGGAAGGAGGACCCAAAAGTAATGCCAAGCTTTTGCCTTAAAGGCACACCAACTGGGAACCAGTGAGCTTAGCTAATTGAAGCTGAGCTTTGTTCTGCATGGTGCCCACTGAAAAACAAACTTCTTGAGTTGAAAATAGTTACTGCGGAAGAAAGCAGCAGAGAGTTTGGACAAACTTACTCCAGTCATAAGCTGTGTTGTTAACATTCCCTGAAAAGGCCAGGGAAGCAGAGACATCTTTGTCAGCTCTTAGTGAAGTTCATTTAGGATTGAGCTGGGTAAGAGAGACTGCAGCTGTAGCTGGATCTCCGGCGACATCAGAAAGACTCCTAACAGATCAACTACAAAGCCAAAGAAAAGATTATTGTCTTTCCTGCACTTCTAAAACCATTCCCACAACTATCACAAAAGCAACAATGGACATAATGATTTAGAAACACAACAATATTGGATTTGTCTCCAAGCCTTGGAAAACATTCCTTGTTTACTATGTGTTTCCTGTGATGAATTCTTCTTCCTCAATAATCCCCAGTCTAGAATCACCAATTAGCCAAGCTTAGTTTGGCAGTGCACTGTGCTTGTGTACAGGGTGCACAGTGCCAGGGAGGCAAAACTTTGACAGAAAAAAGACAACATGTTATTTACTCTGTCAACAGACTCAGAATTCTCACTGCACAAAGAACACACAGAGAGCAGGAGGCTTCGTCTGGCTGACAGCTGGACTACAAAACCCTGTTTCTCTTTCCCTGCCAAAACTTTCCAGGAGCGAGTAGATCTGCCATTTGGCATGACAGCACAAGGACAGGATATAGTCAAATTCAACAGTGAATTTATGAAAATTACCTGCAGAAGTGAAGTAGGAAGTCAAAGTGGCTGCGATGTTTATCACATCACACAATATGAAAGCTTTGAACATAAGAGAACTTACCAAGTAGTGGCTAAAGCGTGAAGTTTGACCTCAGAAATGCACAAAAACTAAACCGGGCATTGAATCACCAAGTTCAAAAGGGTTCTTCCACTTTGGGAGGATAAAATTGCTCAGAAAATACCATAGCAATCATCATGTATAAAAGTGGAAATTTGGAAAACGGTGGATTTCAGTGTGGATGTAAGTGAATATCCACAGCAGATCTCATTGCACTTACTGATTCTATTGTGCACAAAGTCAATCATATGAATTGATAGTGGTGTTAGAGAAAAGGCCAAGTAATGTCCCAGCTGACAGGGTCCTCTCCATGCGGAGTGTGCTTGGATTTTAGCAGAATTGGTTCAAGTGGTTGGTGCTTCTATTACAGGTTGTGGTCATTGTGTCTCACGTACCAGTGTTACTGTGTGAACAACTGAGAAAAACTGTATTGCAGCACTGAAATTTCAGGAACTAAATTGCTGAATGCAGTTTTTCTCAGTCGCTTTGGTACATTTCTACAATCATCCTCAACATTTGCAAAACTATTTGTTGTTGTAAACTATGGCTAAGGTTTAGATGACAATGATTGAAAATGCACAAGGTACACTTTTTCTGTATGGCATATATCAGTTTCAACAGTACAGAGTTATACATTGCAGGAAATTGGACAGGATTCATAGTTACACTTTTACTGTATGCACTGTAATTTGTTGACAGAGCATGTCATTGTGATACAGAAAAGAAAAAGACAAGACTATTTTACAGCACTGGATAGTATAACGGAAACAGTTACAAAATAAGAAACGGAAACATGGG
Organism: Micropterus salmoides; assembly: GCF_014851395.1. Classification (NCBI taxonomy): domain Eukaryota; kingdom Metazoa; phylum Chordata; class Actinopteri; order Centrarchiformes; family Centrarchidae; genus Micropterus; species Micropterus salmoides. Next base: position 26,306,311 of record NW_024040040.1, on the reverse strand, counting down.
AAACACCCCCTCAGGTTGACGTTCCTGTCTATTGGGCCACAGATTCTTATTCACATAATAACAGATATCTTCATCAATTTACCGTAGCACACATTTACAAAAAAAAAGTCTAACAGACATGTAGAAAATTTTTTTTGCACATGTTCAAGCCTTTTGCATGTAGTAACTTATGACAAGAAGTTTTGGGGGGTAAGACTAACAGAGAACCAGTATACTGTAATACATTGTGATTAACATGACATACAGTAAGCAATTGATAATGTAGGAAACAGCAGACAATTGACCATAATCATTTGTATAAATGTGTCAAAGCATTTGCCATCTGCAATTTCGACCAATTTGAGAAATTGCTTTTACATATGATGTATATGTGACTAGACGATGTGGAGGTTGAACAAGTAGAATTTCAATTCTGAAAATGCGGTAAATGTACCAAAGTGACTGTATTCTATATGAAATATTGCTTTATATGAAAAATCTGTCACATTTTGAAGATACAGTTAATCAAATTTACATAATGATTCCTGTTGTTAGTGTTTTGGTTGAACGAGTTCATTTTGAGACTTGTATGAAGTGTTTTGGTGGTTTAAGTGACTTTTGCAGGTGACATTAATTATTTGGCCAAGATGCATGTTGGTAATGCAGACTGTGTGAAGAGTTTTGAAAAAGTGGCTTTAGTTTTGACCATTGCATCTTAGCAATTGAAAAAAACTGTCAAGCGGAGCTACCGTTGTGTAACCCTGCCACACCCTAGCGAAAAACCACACATGATTCGACTATGTAAATCCTTAGTCGGGGACAGTCCTACTGTTTTTACGGTAAATTGTTGACATGGCATGTCATTGTCATGCAGAAAAGAAAACCACAAGACCGTTTTACAGCACTGCATAGAACAATGGAAAAAATTACAAAATACTATAAGAAATGAAAAGACCCCTATAAGGCTGACCTTGTTATCTGTCAGGCCACTGATTCTTGTTATGGCAGAAAATTGTGTCCTCTTACATTTAATCTTTTATGTATGTTCTTTTACTATTATTATAGTTTTTTTCTGATGGCTTAAGCACATTTTTTGTAACTATTGGCTATTTTTTAATAATAAGAAAACCCTTCATCAAATCAGCAAAACATTGTAATTCTCTTGCAAAAGCTAATAAACCTTGCTTAACTCTTCAAACCTTCGTAAAAATGGTATTTTTGTATCAAACAGTCAACACAAGCCATCACATTACAGTTTTTCTCAATTGTTTACACACAAATTCTGGTACTTGAGACACAATGACCACAACATGTAACTCATTCACCAACCCCCTGAACCAATTCTGCTAAACTACAAGCACAATTCCTGCTTTACACTCAAATTGCAGTTCTAAAACACACTTTTTTCAAAACACTACACACAATTTTCTGCTTTTGGCACAAGTTTCATGCATAAAATATCTTGTTTTCACAAGGAACACACTGCCATTCAAATATGCACACTCATGACTCATCACAAGGGCAAACACCCGTCACACAGTTTTCCAATTAGCAATCACAGCTTTAGCATAAGTGAGAGAGTGAGAGTGAGAGTGAGAGTGAGAGTGAGAGGATGGGGACGGGGACGAGGAATCTTTGATGAGATCCGAGCCACTTTGGTTGATCATGTGGTCAACCATGGTCTAACAATGAGGGAGGCTGGGCAAAGAGTACAGCCAAATCTGAGCAGGTACACTGTAGCATCCATCATCCGGACTTTCCGAGAGGGTCATTTCGACTTTCCGAAATGAGAATAGGTAAGAAATCTACTCTCACTAGCAAATTGCAGTACTGCATATCAATACAGTACTCAATGAGTACAGTAGTACAGTATTGCCTGTGGACTGTTCTGTAGGACGGTAAAAATACTGTAAAGTATGTTTCAAGCATTTAGGAAATGTATACCTACTTTGTATTTACCGTATTTTACTATTTGTTTGGCAGAACTGAAAGATTACCAACACAAGGTGGTCGGGAACGTCTTCTGTCTCCTGAACAGGAAACTGAAATCATAAACATGGTCCTAGAAAACAACGCCATAACATTACAGCAAATTCAAAGAAAAATAATAGAAAACAATGACATATTTCAAAATATTGATAGGGTAAGCTTATCAACACTGGACCGTGTCTTGCGCAGAAATCATCTCAGGATGAATCAGGTCTACAGGGTGCCATTTGAACGCAATTCAGAAAGCGTCAAAGAATTGCGATATAACGATGTGCAAGTGAGTCCCACAATTGATGCATACACTCAACACTGTATACAGTAAATTATACATATTTCAATATTGTAATCATAATGATTGTGCTTCACAATAGTGACCACTCCATGTCTATTTCTGATATTGTCATGTGTGTTTCAGAGAGTCCTTGTGCTAGAGGTAGCTGCAGTGGAGCACCAGTTCATCTTCATTGATGAGGTTGGGTTCAACCTCACAAAAAGACGAAAGAGGGGAAGGAATGTCATCGGCCAGCGTGCCATTGTTGAAGTCCCTGGCCAGCGCGGAGGAAACATCGCAATGTGTGCAGCGATTACCCACCACGGCGTCATCCATCACCATGCTACCCTTGGCCCCTACAACACCGGCCATCTGATCACATTCCTGGACACCCTACACAACACACTCATTCCACCAGATCAGGTAGATGGCCCACAGCAGCTTAGGTACGTTGTCATTTGGGACAACGCAAGTTTCCACAGGGCTGCTCTGTTTCGTAACTGGTTCACTGCCCACCCACGCTTTTTAGTTGTTTATCTCCCTCCATATTCTCCATTCCTCAATCCTATTGAGGAATTTTTTTCTACCTGGAGATGGAAAGTGTATGACCGAAATCCACAAACGCGTATACCTCTTCTCCAAGCTATGGAGGATGCATGTGGAGATATAGCAGCTGATGCTGTTCATGGCTGGAATCGCCATGCTAGGCGATATTTCCCCCGCTGCTTGGCCAGGGAAAACATTGCTTGTGATGTGGATGGGGTGCTGTGGCCAGACCGCAACAGAAGAGAGGATGCAGCATAGTTTGTTTTTAGGTTGTAGTTTTTTTTTTTTTTTACTGTAATCTGACATGATGCCTGGTCAATATCCCCACATGCCTCCTCCATTGCCTGTAAAAGGGCTATGCGTTGATGGGGATAACGGTCATAGACATTCCAGGCAGAGAAGAACTCTTCAATTGGATTCAAGAATGGAGAGTACGGAGGTAGGTTGAGTACAGTGAAGAGAGGGTGATCTGGCCTCTAGCTCCATCACTCTCTGGACAAGACAAAACAAATGCAGCACATCAGGCCCATGCACAGCACTATGCACTTCCAGATTCAGTACCAATAATACTATAGCTTACCTGCACAGTCATATCGCAGTTGTTTTACACGTTCACTGTTTCTTTCAAAAGGGACTCTGTAGATTTGTTTCATTCGGATTCTGTTGCGGGCAAGTACACGACATAATACAGAAATGCTTACATTGTGTATGTTTTGGAAGGTGGTGTCATCCTCAACTATGCACTGCTGTATTTCTCGTAGCCTTATGGAATTATTTGCAATCACCATATTGACTATATGGGTCTCTTGTTCTGCAGTGAACATTCTTCCTCTGCCCCCAGCATCTGGACGTCTAGCAATTCTGCAAAGTAACAATTTCAGTATTTTTACATGTATGGTATTGTTGTGTTTCTCATTAGACAAAACTTAGTGCAAAGTGACTGTAGTAACCGATTCTCATTTCGAAATGTCCTTATGATGCTTGCTACAGTGTAGCGGCTCAAGTTAGGCTGAACCCGTTGGCCAGCTTCCCTCAGGGTCATTCCATGGTTGATTACATGGTCCACTATTGTAGCTCTGATGTCATCAGTAATTCTATTTCTTACTCTTCTTACCCTTCCTCTTCCCCCTCCTCGTCCTCCTCTTGCACCTCTTGTCCTCTTCCTCTAACTTCACCTCCTTGTCCTTGTCGTCCTCTCCCTCTCGCTTCTTCACCTCCACATCTTCTTCCTCTGCCTCCTCTAATTCTCACTCTTCTCACTCTTCCTGCTCCCTCCATTGTACTCCACACGGACAGCTTACCTGTGGCTTATTTATAGGCTGATTGCAAAGTGAACTAATTATGTAAAACAGTTTTCACATGTGCCAGACAGTTGGCAAAATAGTGTAAATAATAGCCATACATGTGTATAGTTTTGCTAGGAGTGTGTTGATCATTTGGAAATTGAGTGTAAAGCAGTGAGTTGTGTTTTCCGCAAAAAGAGTGTTGTGCAGTGGATTGTACCTACAGTTTTGCAAAGTGTGTGTTACAAAATTGCAAACTGAGTGCAAAGCAGTGTTTGTCCTTTTAGTTTTGCAAACTCAGTGAGTGGTTTTGCTATAAGTATTAATAGTTTTAGAAACTGTGCTAGAATCACGGTTAGGGTTTAAGCCTTCAGAAAAAACTGTATTATTATTATGTATTGTGTTTTATCCTTAACCTTTCCTCTCCTATACTTCTTATGTTAGTCTGTCCACATTTACTAGGGTTTAGGTCAGAGCTGTGAGATTGTTTTTGGAGCTGATTTGTGTTGTAGTACTTCTCTGTTTATTCTCTTTTGTTAAATAAATTCTTCAAAGACAACGGTTTGTTGTAACTCAATTATTTGCTCAGCCCCTCACCAGGAATATAATTTCCACGACAATTCTTACCACATCACGACGGATACCTTCATCAATTTAGGATACATTTACAAAAAAAAGTAGACATAGACATGTATAGAAAATATGCTTGACAGATTATGAAAACGTGTTCAACCATTGAAAAAGTAGTGATTTATAAACTTATGCCTAGATGTTTTGAGGGGTCAGACTACTCAACAGAAAATCAGTACAATCCACTGTGATCAACATGGCATAAGCAAATGATATTGTAGGAAACAGCAGACAATTGCAAAAAACATTTTCAATTTGTTCAAAAGAATGATAAATTGCTTTTACGATATGCACAAGTGACCAGATGATGTGGAGGGTGAACAAGTAGTTTTGAAAATTTCAATTTTGAAATGAGAGCTGAGAAATGTTCAGAAGCAACTATGAAAAACTATATTGTATAATTAAATAGTTATTTATATGAAAAAATCATTCCTACTTCAAAGATAAAAGTTTATCATTTATGTAGTGTTTCGTGATGTTAGTGTTTTGTAGGTCAGTGTGTTATGAGTGAAAATAGATGCTTTCTGAGTGAGAATTGTTGCCAGTGTTTTGGTGGAACGAGTTTATTTTGAGACTGGTATGAAGTGTTTAGGGGGTTTGAGTGACTTTTGGAGGTGAGATTAATTGTTTGGCCAAGATGCGTGTTGGTAATGCAGACTGTGTGAAGAGTTTTGAAAAAGTGGCTTCAGTTTTGTCCATTGCATCTTAGCAATTGAAAAAAACTGTATCAGTAAACTTCCCATAACATCCAAATTGCAAACAAGAGGAAAGTGTTTATTAGTTGTTATTATCAAGACTACAAAGTTAATTATTTCATTCATTCAGAGTGTAAAGCTAGAGGAAATTCCAGATCAGTACCTTTTATGGAGATTGTGTGTGTGCTGTGATCACATCATGTGGGACTTAAGGTAGCAACTGCAAGATTACAATGTTTATGACAAACACACATTTATGTCATTTGACAACTCAAGAAGACTACTGACTACTTAAGCTGTTTCTCATCTGCATTCTTGTGTTCTTGTGGACTTGTGTGAAACGTCATCAGTCGCAGCCTGAGTACTGTTCCAATTCAAAACTCCGCATCCAGCCAAGTACAGTGAAATACACAGATGTGTTTTTGCTCCGCCCTTTTTACCCAGCCGGCATAGGTGGTGACTTGTGTGGAATGCATTTCTATAGAAGACTTTATTGGACTTTAATGTTTGTAACCCACAGAAAACAATCCACAAATGTGTACTATGATGCGCAAATATTTCACTATCTACAAATATGTATTTTTACATTTGTGATGTGTAAAATCATATCCACAAAAACACAGAGTTACTTTTACACACAAAACAGTTTTTGCACATACACATATTACATACACACATTACATATTTGTGGAATTTTGTCCAATGTGTACTGCAGAGATCTGTAAACACAAATATCTCACTACCCAAAACATGTATTTTTACATTTGTGTTGTGTAAAATCATATCCACAAAAATACAGTGCAATTTGCAAATATGTACAATTTACTCTGCACACACATATTTTAATTTCACATACAAAGTGTTATTTACACATTTGTGGATCTATTTTTATACACAAAATAGTTTCTGCACATTTCCTGTCAATTTGCAGGTCACGTTACATTTGTGACTTCCTTTTTACGCATTTGTGGAATTTTGTCCACTCTGTACCACAGAGATCTGTAAACAGAGATCTGTACGTGTGAGAGCAGTTTATTAGCTACACCAGCAAGTGGCGGTAGCGACATTGCCTCTCATGAGTTGTAAGAATAGCCATTGCAGTACCCAGGGTCATCTGTAGGAGACAACAACTTCTGCTTCTGCTGGACCACTGGGCTCTCCTAAGTCTAAATTTTTCTGTACAAGTGTATATAGTTTACCATTGAATACTTTATCACTGTATTTGTTTTACATTTATATTTAAATAAATAGACTACATTTGAAAGTACTGTCTTGGGGTGCCGTTCCCAACCAACGCAAGACTGACATTACTGGGGGACCTCTTAGACAACATGAGGGGCAATGTTCACTTTATCAGACTAGCGCTATCGCAGCTAATAAATGAATAGCCATTTGCTGGACCACCAGGGGTCCTTAAGGGTAATAAATAGTAAATGTAATACATTTAACACAATGACAGAACATATGACACTTTCTGTAATAAAACATCTAAAAGCAAAAATCCTATCTGATAAGCATGTCTGGGACAAAATCTTATCAAATGGAGATCTGTGGTCTAATTTGTGTCAGTTGTGTCATTTAGGTTGATGTGAAAAATTTGAATACCACTCAAGATTTGGGTAAACCACAAAAAGACTGAATGCAAGGCAAGAGAATAAATATACTACTGTGTACCTAATACTATGGACTTGGTTTATTAACACTGTTTGTACTGATTGTATTTTACCTTTTTTTGTGGGGAAGATGAAATGGAAATAAAAAGTAATCTTTTTAATCATTTCACGTCAAAAGATGTTTTAACTTATTGAATTGCAGTATTCCTGATTGGGCTTTATATAATAATACAGAACTTCTCTGCTTTTCATATACTTTTACAAAGTTTCTTTCACAGCTCTGACAGGAAGGTGTAACATATTACTACAAACACAATTTTCAGGCCCATATTTATTTGAATATAAATGTTAAACAAATACAGTGATAAAGTATTCAATAGTAAACTATATACACTTGTACAGAAAAATTTAGACTGAGGAGAGTCCAGTGGTTCAGCAGAAGCAGAAGTTGTTGTCTCCTACAGATGACCCTGGGTACTGCAGTGGATATTCACCTGCTGGTGTAGCTAATAAACTGCTGTCAAATGTACAGATCTCTGTGGTACAGAGTGGACAAAATTCCACAAATGCGTAAAAAGGAAGTCACAAATGTAATATAGATAGTGGAATATTTGCTCATCATAGTATACATCTGTGGATTGTTTTCTGTGGGTTACAAATATTAGTCCAATAAAATCTTCCATACATTTCGCGCCAACAAGCGGAAATGGCAGAGGAGAAGACCCACAACTGTAAGTTCTAATAATGCTGTTATTGTGACACGGAAAGCAGTTTTAGGATTTATTTATGTGGTAATATAGTTGTTTAAATTCCAAATGTGTGGTCAATTTCTCGATTTCTCAATAAAAAAAACAGAGATCAAATGGGGCCCAACAGAATCTATTACTTTCAGTAAAAACTTTGTAGGTATTACTTCAAGTGGGCTGGAGGCTTGTGATACTGTTTTTAAAGGCTCGGACAAGTCGATGGGATAAAACTGGTTAAAACTCTTTTGGTGCTGGTGAGGGACCTCTGAGTAAGAGGCAATGGGGGTAATAGAGGCTCTGATTGACACCACCTTATTGCTAAAATAAGATAAAAACAATTCACAGTCATCATTACTTCCAGCTGAGGCACAAGGAGGGGTTGGGTTTACCAGCTGATCCACAGTCTTAAACAGAAACCTGGGATTGTGTTTATGTGTAGTAATGAGTTCAGAGAAATAGTGTGTTCTTGCATCCTTAACCATGTTATTGTAGTTAATTAATAAATCCTTCAGACTGAGGTAATGGACGTAGGCCTAACCTTTAGAGGAGCAGTAATATTTAGTGATAACAAGCAGATATGATTGAAGTGATCGACCAGATTGTTGGTGTTGGAATCAGACAGGTGTTGGCTTTGGCTCTGAAAGAATGTGCAAAACTTTGAAACACTTTGTTCATTAAAGATGCGAGAACACACGGAGCTTGGTGAGGCGGCATGAGTAACAGGCGAATCGCAGCTAAAAACAATACATCTGTGGTCAGATATGGTCATGTCCACTAATTCCACAGAGGAAATGCTGACACCCAGGGTAAAAACCAACTCTAGTGCATGACCACGGTTATGTGTTTGCCCTTTGACATGTTTGAAGTTAAAAGAAGTGGCCATATTTAAAAAGTCAGTTGCATTAACATTGTGGGGTCATCAACATGAATATTAAAATCGCCACAAAGAACAATTCTGTCATAATTTAAAACCAGAGTAGATAAAAATTCAGGAAGTTCTGATAAAAATCCTCTAGGCGGTTTTGGGGGGCGATAAATTATAACAAATATGATAGGTTGCCGCCCTCCAAGTTTAAGAGTGAGAACTTCAAAGGAGTTAAATTCATCACAGTGTACTTGATGACATTTAAACTTTTTCCTATACACACTCACTAGTCCACCACCACGACCACTGATCCTCGGTTGACTAAAACAATCATATTGAGGTGGACACAGTTCAGCTAGATGGCTATAGTCATTGATTTGCAACCATGATTCAGTTAAAAACATAAAATCTAGATTTGCAGACAAGATAAAATCATTTAAGATACTTGACAGTGATCTCACATTGAAGAGAGCCATTTTAAATGTGTTTGTTCTAGGTGCTGGAGTTGGTGCAGTTGTCCTAATCCTTATAAGGTTACAATGATTTCTGTGTGGGATGTGCACATTTCGGTTTACTGGTCTATGCGTGATGATGACAGAATAGAAGTCTTTGGAACAGTGCTGGGAACAGACAGTTTTACATGCCAGCAGGTGGAGACAGTTGTTTGTGGCAGTGAGGCAGAGTTATGTTCATTGACCGGTGGTGTGTCCAGGTGTACTGCATGAATGATTAGTCATTCACGTAAGTCATGTGTGGAGGAACGCACCACATGTTGTATGTGAGCAGCTAACATTTCTGAGTCTCGTTTGTTTGGGTGAAGTCTGTCTGTCTTAAAAAGAGACATTCTTTGCCAGAAAATATTGAAGTTATCGACATAACACACACGATGAGCCCTGCAGGCGGACTGGAGCCAGTCGTGGAGGCCAAGGAGTCTATTAAAGCGGCCAGCACCGCGACCAACTGTGGGAATGGGACCAGAGATAAAAACGGACTTTCCACACTGCAAAAGTTAAAAAGACGGTTAAAATCTGATTTTGTCAGCTCAGACTGCTGAAGAGCTGTGTCATTTGTTCCCACATGGACTATCACTCTTGTGATGGAGGACGAGAGCAATGGCATCAGGTCCTGGAGTTTTTTTATAATGTCAGCTGTGGTGGCACCGGGGAAGCAGTGAGTGGTAGCGTTAAAGAAACGGATGTTTCTGGTTATGGAGTCACCAATTATTAGGGTGGTTGGGGAGAAAAGGGGATGAGGAGATACTGGTTGTGGGGTTCCAGAGCAGGACTGTTGAAGTGTTGAAGCAGAATCTGCTTGCGGACTGAGGATGGAGTGTGTGAGCTGCTGAGTGTTGTGTTGGAGTAGCAGTAACAGACCTGAGAGAAGGGCTACCCAACAGTGGAGGGTAGAGACGGCCTCCGGAGCGTCTGAGCACAGCCTCCTTCAGGATCCTACGTCGGGAAGCAGTGGTTTTTGGTTGGTTGCGCTAAGAGAAACAATCTGTTTGGCTTGTACTGAAGCCACATCCATAAAGCCAGTCAGCAGGGAATCTTTCTCTTTGAGTTCCTCTGAAAGTCGTCGGATGTCTTCCATAAGGTCAGCAATCTTTTTGTTCGCTTTCTTAAGGAGTGTGCAGTCCTCATGGGGCAGAGTTATCTAGGCTAGCATAATGTTAGTTGCCGGAGCTTTGTTGTGGCCAGTAGTGTTGATAGCGTTCATCATCTAGCTTAAAATCCATGTCGGATGACTAATCCTTAACCCACATAAAACTTAAGTTAAAAACTTAAGTTAAATAAAAGGATATAAAAAATGTAACGTAAAAGTGTGGATTAAAACTGGATAAGAGTCAGGTTTAAGACGGAGCTTCCGACAGGTAGCTACAGACACCAACGCATGACAGACTGTGGTCCAGGACTCCCAGGTCCAAGCTTTAAAGCACAGAACTTGGTGAACTCGGTATTGAGAAACAGCCTTAGAGTCCTGCGTGGGCCTAAAAATGAGATCCAAACCCGGCCTTCCCTGCGTCTCTAAAGGATGAGTTTAGTTTTCCTTACCACATACACAGTCCTGCTGCCCCAGATACTTGAAATACACTGAAATCATATTAATTTTGGAAAAAGAAAGTAATGAAAAAGAAATTAACTATATATTTGAGAGACATTTTTAAAGATACCACCATCACTAGCAAACCATGAGCAGAGTAGGGAAGTCAGGAAGAACTGAAAAACAGACTAAAGCTTTGTTTATACTTCTGTGTCGAGTCTACACCGTAGCCTACGGCGTAAGCTATGCACGTAGCCATGTATTCATTCTTGTGCGTTGGTGTCTGTGTCATTCTGCAATTACACCACCAAAACGCTACTTGGCGGTAGTGCTACAGCGCCCACTGTGTTGACTTTTGCCCACCCGGCAAGCTCTCCACTAACTTGAATGGGAGCAAAATGATAGATGTGCAGCTCTTGTAGACTTTTCTTGACTGAATGGATCACAATCTGATGAGTGAAAGGAGTCATTTCGTGTGGGTTGTGGCGCTCAAATATATTGATCAATGGTGTTACAGCTGCTGGTTTGGCCGCTAGTAAAGTTTACTTCAAAGCACGAAGCACTTCCTGTTGGCTCGGAGGCATTGTGATGCTACCCCGCTGACCAATCACAGTTCTTGCGGTTGCATACATTTTTTGGGGGCTGCAGGTCAAACTACAGCGTAGGCTACGGTGTATGGTACGGGGTAGATTTGACGCAGAAGTATAAATCAAACTTAACACATTGTTGGTTTTGTTCTTTCATGGGAATTATTGTTACAACCGGTAGATGTATAGGGATAAAGAACACAACATATTGCAGATGGTGTCAGGCAAGATCAACCATTTATTGTCAACTGATCAACTGAAAAAAGTTACAGGAATTTTATTCAAAGGTCAAGTAACATGTACCACAAAGGAAATCAAAAAGCAGAAAACAAAAGGTGAGGTAGGGAACGAAGGGAAGGGCTGCGGCTGGTGACAAATTCACAAACAAACAAAAGAAAAAGGCAACACAAAAAGACAAAAATCAAAACCCTATTTTCCAGTGATAATGTTGCCTGCCAAACCAAAACACAATATAGTAGCCACCTATAAAGCTAATGTATGAATAAACAATCAAAACTAAGTGTGTTTCCAAAAATAAGAGATGTGTAAAACAAATAAACTCACCGAAGCCTTGCCCGGTTCCCACAACTACTGAAGTAATGCCTCAAATGAGTTAACATGATCTGTATATCAAAACAACCCGAGTTATCGTTATATACAGCCAACTATAACATGATTCAATCATGAACACAGTGAGAGGCAACAGAGGCGTACTGCTTGGTTTAAATCACAGCCGCCTTTCGCAAGAAGACGTTTATCAGCTCTAACAAAAAGCCGGACAAGCTCCGATCCTTGACGTCGGAAGGGGGTTGGCCAGTTGAAAATTGCACTGTAAAAAAAAAAGTTTTTTCACAGAAATATACTGTATTATTTTACAGATTTTTTCTGTCTTTTCAACATTACATATAATACCATGAAAATATAGCAAAATACTTTTCTTAAAAACATTAACCATAAAATAAAAGTTATAATCTTTAAAATTATAATATAAAAAATTATAGTTTTTTTTACAGGATTATTTCATTGCTTAATTGCCCTGAATGTAAAATTACATTGAATTCTATGTAAAAAGACAAAGAAATGCACATGTTTAAAATTAAGACAACTTTCTGTTTTTTACTGTGAAACTTTAAATTTAAGATAAATAAATGTAAAAAAAACAATCATAAATAACGGTAAAAAGTCTGGCAGCAAAAGTTGCCAAACACTTACCGTAAAATTACAGTAAAGAACCTTAAATTATTCTACAGAATAATTCTGTTTTTAAATACAGATATTTACTGTAAACATTGTCTGTATATTTACAGTCCAACTGCTGTAAAATGAAAAGAAAATCTCATTTAAAAAATGTCTGTAAAATGTTAAACAAATGTATAAATCTGCATATAAACTGAAAAATATTGCAGAAATACCTTAAAATTACACAATTAAAAAGTGTCTGCTGTTTTTACACAGTATTATTTGGTAAATCCATAAGATTATCTATTCCATCCACAAGAACTCCTTGTCAAAGTACAGATTTTTAGATTTAAAACACAAAAAAATTATTTAAAAATTCCTTAAAATACCATGTTTTAAAACTCATTAACAATATCTTGAAAGTTTAGGCTTTTATTTTATGGGATTATCCAATCTATTAATAGTAAATTCCTGTTAAATTTAGTTTTTAAACTGTGGAATAACAAAGATCACGTGATAATAGCTTGCAAAACCATATTTTTATAGAGATTACTTTATATAAACAATATTTGACAGTAATTACAAGCAACTATCCAATATACCTATGAACTTTGCCCATAAATGTATGGAGTTTACTTTGAATAAACATACTTTTATAGTAATTACAAGCAACTATCCATATATTTACATACTTTTCCCATTAATGTATGGAGTTTACTTTCATAGGCCATTTGAGGCTAAAAAGACCTATTCTCTTTAGGTCTTGATGCACAGCTTACTGGTGTTTGGGCTATATATCAAAATCAAATGGTCATAAAAGGTGTATTTGTTGTCCCATCCCACTGAAAAAAATGAAGCTTTGATTTTAATTATATTTATTTTTTCAACAGATTCCACAAAATTGTTTTAGGTTAGTTAAAAGCAGAAAAATGTAATGAATTTGTATAAGAGTAACACAATAAATGTCAATTGATCCAACTAAAAATAAAAAAACTTCTGATCAAAATATATTTAAGCTTAACTTTCAATATTTTATTTGGAGTAGTAAAAATATACATTTATGTTCTATTAATTAAAACATTAGGTTTTCATTCAATATTTTTTTTCCAAATTAGATTGACACAATTCAAATGTTTGTCAACTGGTCCCACACAAATTAATTTCAACTTAATTTTGTTATGGACTTTATTCACCAACACATCACTATAATTTTGGTGCAATTGGTGAAAAAAATAATACAATAAAATTATTAGCACTATAAAGTGTTGAAAAGTTTGCAAAATAATGTTTAGTTGTCAACAATTTTGATGATGTATTGCCTAGAATTCTGCCTATTCCGCAGAACACTCCAAATCAATGGCTCATTCATAGAGTTTGTTCTTGAGCATCTGTACCTTGGTTGAGAGTTTGCTAGCATCTAGTTGAAAGAATCACTTGTGAAGTACCTAAAAGAAGGCTTTAAGGTTCTGAGGATAACTGAGGTTCAGTGCATAATTACACCTATTAAGAGTGCACGTGTAGAGGCGATGTCTCCCAAGTCATGCAAAACTTCAGCACCCTCGGTGACTATCCCAACATCAGCTGGAGGAGTGGTGGCATTACCTCCCTCAACACGGATGCTGTAAAGATAACTTGTCCAAGCTCCCTCAGAACAGCTGTACCATCAGATCCTTTACATAGGACAGAAAGAAAGTAGAAAAACAAATTATGAAATCACAAACAGATTTTGCAGAATTCTAAAGAGTAATGTTTGCATTTCAGGTGTCCTTTATGTAATGATTTAACAAAAATAGCATGATACAGTGCTATGTGTTACAAGATGAAGTAGTGCTGGTGAATTAAATATTAGATACAATTGTGTATTATTTAATATACCTCACCAAGCACTTTATTTGGAGGGCGTGCAGTCTACTGCAATCCAACAGCTCTGCCATAAATCTTTACTTTTACTAAGCTTAGATATTTAACAAGTGTTTCTATTATTCTGCCCCCCTCATGTATCTCAATGGGGCAGACAATATTAGGAAAACCTTTCAATATAATGCACTCCAGTACACCACCCACTATGAAATCAATAATAACAGAATGTATGGCAGTTGTCATTTTTGATTGCATTAGACAGCATATGTTCCTGATAAAATGCATTGTGAGTGTATATATTAGATTTCCCAAAAGAGACAAAACAAACTGATTTTCTGCAAATCGTAAGAAAGTAACAAGGTTACAGTTGTGGTGAAAAGTTTACACACACTTCTAAAGAACATACACGTCATGGCTGTTTGGGTTTCCAATAATAACTACAACTCAAATTTTTCTGGGATGAATCTTTGTCACAAAAATTTTTGGTACTTTTATGAATTTATTATAGGTCTTCTGAAAATGTGACCAAATCTACTGGGTTAAAAATATACATACAGCAATGTTAATATTTGTCCCATTGTCATTTTTACCTCAATTAGACACTTTTGGTAGCCATCCACAAGCTTCTGGTTGAATCATTGACCACTCCTCTTGATAGATTTGGAGCAGTTGAGTTAAATTTAACAAACAGACTTGTTTCTTCAAAATAGTTCACATGTTCTCGATTGGGTTTAAGTCAGGTAAGGTTGTGTACTGTTTAAAATTTTATGATACAAGTACCAAAAAAACTTCTTACGACAGTAAGAAGTACAAAATGAGTAAGCAGTAGGGGTGTGTATCTTCACTGGCCTCACGATTCAATTCAGTTACGATTATCAGATCAATAATTTGTTCGAATCTTGATGCATCACCTCAAGGGTGGGAATTTCTAGTCACCTCATTACGATTATGAGGCTACGATGTGACTGTAAGACAAAACTATTTGTAACAATTCAAACAAGTAGGTAGTATTGAAAATGCAGATATTTAATGTTACTTCATATAAATGCAGCTAACATTGCATAGCATTATTACAGCGTTATTACTGACCTCTTTTGCTGATATTTTTATTTTTGATGCTGCTGTTATTAGTATAGAGTCAGATTTGGTTTAACTATGCACTTTACAATGCAATCTAAATAGCAATTGTAAGTCGCTTTGGATAAAAGCGTCAGCTAAATGAATAAATGTAATGTCTCGTCTAGTGTAGTTACATGTTTGTTTTTTGTCTTGTAAGTTGATTATGGTAATCTTGTATTGAGCACCATGGGCCTTGAGAAACGGCATTGGGTTCATTGTGTACTCGATATATGGATGAATGACAACAAACAAATGAACTTACGGCCAAAAAACGTCCTGCTCAGCTTCCAGACCGCAGTCTGAAGAGGAGACGTTACCTTTCGCTAACTGCCTTCACTTTTCCAGCAGTTGGAGAACAGACAGACTTTAATTAACGGACAAACTGTAACCTAAACTGTACATTTACAGCCAGACTAAAATGTAGCACTCATATTTTCCTCTGCTCATTTTCACCGTTACCTACTGCAACCTGTTACCTACTGTGTCTGGTGACTCTGCGGAGGCAGCTGTTGGCCCCGTGTTCACGACCAGCTAGAAGCTGGTGTGGTGAGAAGCGTCGATCTCCACATATGCCTCACCAGCGCGGTGGGAGCCGTAGAGACTCTGTATTGTGTTGCATATTTTCCGCTGAATATCTTAATTTACTTTACATAACAAACCCCATATCGTCTCTAGTGTGAGCAGAGATCGCCTTCAGTTGTTAAAACACCTTTTTTGTTACTAACTTAGAATAATTACATTAACTTGACACGTTTTGGGTCATCCTTTGTTTTTCTGGTTTATTTATCTCTTTGTTAGTCCCCCACCCCTAGACAAGCTGGGGACGTAACAAGCTGTCTGTTTTTTGTTTGTTTATTTCAGGCAAAATCACAATTCATTTTCATGTATTTCATGGCAGTTGGTTTTAACTGCCATGAAATACATGTTCTTTACAAGTGTATGTAAACTTTTGACCACAACTGTAGTTATTTGGTTTAATGCAGGTAGTAACTACTGAAATTACCAACCGGGTTTTCTTTGAAGAGGATGTTTGGGTCTTCATCAGGTAGAAACCAATTGCCCTGAGGATGATCTCCCTCCTTTGTCTCTCTAGCAACAACAGTTGCTAGAGAGACAAAAACAATACAGAAATACTTAAGGACTGCACATACACACATACTACACATTCTCACATGTCCAGTGATGTTAATGGTAAGTGTCCTACATCTTTGATTTCTTAAACTCTGAAAGGACACAATAAACTTGCTATGAACATGTCCAGGGAGGTACACCCTCCCCCATTACTACATTGTGAACAAATCTGTGTTGAAATCATAATAAACAAAAGAAACCTTGCTGTCAAATAAATTATGTTATTATCACGGTGAAGCCTCTGCCCTGCTCTCTGTGTCAGGGCTGAGCGTCTCCACATAGACGCAAACACAGAGCCAACTTAATGACCAGCAGAGAGGCCGCAAACTTTCTGTTGCTCGTTCCAAATGTCAATATATCCGATTCCTAAACATAGCTCTGGTCACTTATGTGTGTTTAAATAGTGAGGCAACTGCAAACAATAAAAAATATTTGTTTGAAAGTGGCACAAGTGTTGCTGTTTAGGCTTTGTGAGCAACAATCAAATCCCAATAGTATACTCATCAGGGTGCATACACAGATGAGTGTACTACTACTCTCTATACGTGTCAGAAGAGACGAGTCAACATCAACTTATTATTCTATAATATTTTCTACCAATTGCAAAACATACCTTTGGGCCAAAAGTATGCTAAGTTCCCTTCCTGCAGAGCCTCCTTTCTTCTTCAACACACTGAGGAGATTAGAAGTGTGTTTGTCTACGAACTTTGAGACAGTGGAGCAGTAGAAATCCTCAGAAATTCCACCTAGAAACATATTCCACAAGTACAACATATTATTGGTAGTTGAAGAGCAGCCTTATGTGCTCTCCTTTACCTGCGAAAGGGAAGAGGATGAAATAAAGTTTTGGAAATTCAGACAGAAAAAGAAGCACACTTTGGTAATTTGTAGCAATACACTGACCTAAACGCCATGTGTACTCTGTGATGCCCTTTCCCCCTCCCATTTATAATAACAGACAGCTTACACATCTTTAGGCTAATAGTGACTCACTGAAGCTCATAAACACTTCAAACCATTGGCTGAATACAAGTCCAAAATATCTGTTTGTTAACAATTAAAATTAACGTTAACTTTACCTGTTTTTACTCATGCAAAAACGTAACTTTTGCATTTATTATGACCAGTAAAATAAGCCTGATATCTGAAAGTATAGACAGGAACACAAGAGTAAAACTAATCTCTCCAAACCAAAGACATTGTGTTACAAAAGCAGCCTATCCTATCAAGAGCTAAGCTTAAGAGCTTAAACACAGACATGTAAAAGCAAAGCTTTCTCTATGCACACCACCAGCACAGGCTGAGGTGTTGAAGCGCCTGTAAATAGTGCTGCTATCGACAGCAGAGGGTAACGTGTGTTCACGGATTGGCAGGCTCGGCGGGATAAAAGCCGATCAACCTGGGTCATGCAGCAATGTTAGCTAGCTAACACATGTCCAAGAACCACCTCCCTGGGCTAGTTAACCTAACTGGTTAACATTATACACATGAAAAATGCAGGACGCCTTCTATCACAAACAGAAAATAAAATCATGCTCAATATGAAAATTCTGCCAAAATTAACTCAGAAGAAGCAGTCAAGTGACATCGCACATGTGCTGCTGAAATCTTCTTCTCCTTCTTTCGGTTTAACGTCAGCTGGCGCTGCAACACTGCCACCTTCTGGATGTAACAAGTACTCAATCTAATCTAATCTTTAGCCTCAATTCATAACAAAAGTAATCTCATTGCACTTTTCATATAGAGCAGGTCTAGAATATTATTACCAGAAACCCAACAATTCCCACCACTCCCTTTAACAGGTCGATACCTCAAGTAGAACACAGTATCGGGGTGGTTCGGCCATATGCTTCAATGACAACCCTAATTCACTGTTGTGATTAAACAACACTTTAATATTTTGCACAGATTGTGCGATTAGATGGACCTTAAGTATTTGAGAATTATGTATACTGCACCCCCCCACACACACACTTCAGCACGGTGGTCTCATATGTAGGCCTACTGTGTGTAAATATGTGTGCGTTTGTGTTTTACCTCTGAAAGCACCACATATAAGTGCCAACTCCAAGGAGTTAGACTTGTATTTAACTTATCAATTACGTGAAGAAGGGTTAACAGAGGCACTGTGACAGGTAGGACCAGCCATACATCTTAAAGCACTGTATGAGCCTACAACTAGCCTGAACACCATCACTGCATCGCCTCAGCCACTCCACAGCTCAACTAGACAACCCACCAGCAAGTGCTCTTTGGATTAATCAAAGAGATTGTAATAGAGTAATGAATAAACCTCTTGCATCACTACTATCCTAACATGTTAGCAGTCACCATCTTTGGGTTCACAGTCATTAGGGAGGATCTATCTGCCTCATTCCACTTTCTTGGAGGCCATGGGTTCATGATCCCACATGTTTCATTAAGGTGTTACATTAATACATTTAAATGGCTGCCTGTCCCACAGTGTTAAGTGTAGTGTCAGATGTTGCTTGATAATATCCTGTATTGGGATATAATAAATCTTTCTGTGTGCTGCTGTCTTTTCATATACAGTTTATGGCTGCTGCCCTTGTGTCCCCTCCTTTAGGTCATGCCTACTGTGATGTCCCTTCTTCATCATGTCTCCTGCATTTCCCAATTGTGTGTGCTTGTCCTTTTATGTCATATTCACATAATTGTACAACACATACCGTCTACTTATTTGAGAAAATATATGGGATTTCATAAAGGCTGTAAAAAACATAATAGCTTTATGGGGAGCTTTTCATAGGCTGAGGTAATATGAGGGGACTAAACAAAAGGGGGACCACAAGTTGAATAAAGCTTTCCAATGGTGTCATATTTTTACAATTTTGCAATAATTGACCAATGTATGAAAGATTGGGAAGTGATGTTGGACTGAGCAGTTCAACAAATGTTTCTGTAGCATGAACTACATCTTTGATAATCAGGGGGTAAAGGGATGTAAAACTTTAAAATTAATGAAAATACAGAAATTAAAAATAGTCTGGAAAGTGCGCGAATATTCAAATATTTGAATGCTGTACACTCATTGGATGATTCATACTGCGCAGAGGCGACTTCGACCAATGACAATATTTTACTTCGTCGAGATACGTCATAACGTGAAGCTCGTTTGAAGCAGACAGTCCGGGTAACTTCCCGCAGGATATCGACATTCAGCGCTTACTGAAGGTAAAGTAATGATTTTGTTTTTCTTCATATGAAGTTTCCTCCCAAGATATCAAGTTCTCATAAGTTAAGCTAACACTTAAGGGCGGCAGCTTGGAAAACGTTACGTTTTATTTGTCCTTTTTAATTTATCAGACCCAGTCTGGCATTAACGTTAGCTAATGTAACATTCTGCCGGTCCTTAATAAAACGTTATTACATTATCCTTCAATGTGAATCATGCATTCGTCGTAACATTTCAAACACATAAGTTAAGTTGCATTTGTCAGTTGTTAAGTTACATAATAAAACGATAACATTAACGGGCCTAACGGTAGTCCCTCTTGCTAACAAATAAAAGGCTGTGGCAGATTGTGACCTGCAGTGACAAAGACATATTTAAGTGACAGCTAAGTTAGTTAATGTGACTGTTAAGAATGCTAACGTTAGCTGTAGCACGTTTAGCCAGATAGCTTGATATTAATATTAATTAAAGAAACGTGAAACGCTCCACTGCTCCTAAGGTTAACATTACAGTTAACGTTACGTTACCGTTACCGGTGTTATGCCACGTACTAACGTTACCTAGTAAGACATAGATCTCATGTATTTTAGCTAACGTCAAATATTCTTTCTGAACAGAGAACCAGACTCATCACGAGTAAAAATAACGATTTGGGACCCAGAAATGAGACTCCACTGAGGTCTGGACAGAGTGGACCATTTCGACAACTTCTCCATGAGTGTTTGAAAAATAAGTAACAGAATTTCATATGTAGACAGACTAGGATGCTCAAGCAGTGTTTTCCCTATAATCCTGATCGCTGCTACTAAAATTTCCCACAATCGTTAAACTATACGCTACAAATGTTTTCACTCACACACTGTGAGCACAGTAACACTCAACGCTTGGCTCCCTTCCTCTGCTCGATCTTCAAAGAACATCTAGTTCTTTTTAGCTAATGAGGAGACTTTTTGGATTTGGTTGCAAATAAAATGCACCTCAGAAGGGAGCCTGTTGCCTATATTTTATATTCATGTCTATACAGATAAATGTTAGAAGCTGTGAAATAAAGACACAAAAGGCAAACATGAACAATCCTATCTATAATATTCTGACTGCTATTGCAGTTAGCATCACATTAACTTTAGCTTTTAGGCCAGAAAGTCAGGATCATCTTTGGCATTCAGCTCACAGACGGTTGCCTGGTTAATGACAGGATTTATACACACCCAAATACAGCACTACAGTGAATTAGCTAATGTTACCCGCTAAAAGCCTAATCTGAAGAAGGTGCTAAAAGGTTAGCCAGCGTGCATTAAGACATTAAATACTGCTGATATCAGGGCATAAAATTAACAGCGGAGCAAATCTCGTTGAACTACGTTCAATGACAATAAAGCTTTCTGATTCTGATTAAGCGGCAACCTAATGGCTCTGCTCTGGCGATGCTGTGAGGGTAGAAGGCAAAGTTACCATGGTGTGTAAATTGAGAACAATACGTTGATGTGTAGGAATTTTTACAAGCATAATACATCTTGTCTATTTTTCAGGACAAGGCCTGGTGAGAGCCACTACAGAGGATCATAGCCATCGTTGGAATTCTGAAAGGACGTGGGTGAATATCAATCTGCCAAATGAACTTTTTTAGTATGCATACTCACATCTGTATATTAATACTGATATTGTCACACCACCCCCTGCTGCGACCTAACCCTGACTTGTGGAAGACTGCCTTGTGTTTGTGTGTTTTTTTTTCCCTGGGTGTGGCTGCGGTTTTTGGTTTCCGGCCCTTTTCCCCTTTCTCTCTCACCTGCAGGTTGCCGGGAGGCGTGTCAGCTGCGAGGAGCTGATTACACACACCTGCACGTGATTACTACTACTTAAGCAGCGGCCTGACATCCTGTCCTCACCGGATTGTTAAGTGTCTCTATACGTCTGGGCTACCAGCTCGTTTGGTTAGGAACCATACCTGTACTCTGTTTGTTAAGCTGACAACTAACCTGTTTTTCCTGTGCTCAGGATCTCTACCGGACCCGTCCGTGACCAACTCACCTTCCCGCCTCCTGGATCTCACTCTCCTGCCTGTTACCTGTTTGCCTCTCTGCCTGGACCCCATCAGCTTCCTTCACCTGCCTGCTCTGCCTGCCCCGATCCCCGCAGCCACCGCCAGCTCCTTGACTCAATAAAACTCTGAGAACCAGCTCTTGTCTCCAGTCTATTCCTGGGTCTTATCTGAAGCGTGACAGATGTAATGTTCAACGCGACACACAAACCAGCGACCCACAAACAGCTGTCTCTTTATTTAAGTTAAAACGTTTCAACATTGCTCAGAATGTAAAGACAAGCGGTATGGAAAAACTTCCAGCTGTGTTTTCCTCTGCCGTTGTTGCTGCAGCAGTCTGTGTGACGGTGGGAGCGGGTTGGCTCGCCTGACCTCAGCAGTGAACGTAACGCTCCAGTCCACATCAAAGGGAAAACAAAATGAAGCTGCCAGCTGTGACAGAGCACTTTAAACTGAGTGATGACAGCAGTAGTGTGAAAGTTATGGCGTTTATTCATTTTACAATTGCTTAATTTTATTACAGATCAAAACAGTCAAATTTCTTACATTTTAAAATGTTTCCCGGATTCTGCTCTGAACCTGCTCGGACTCTCAGCTACGGTTCCCCCTGCTCTATACAGCAGCCACCAACCCAGTTCGGCGTGCATCTATTTTCACTCTGCATCGCTCTTCACCTGCAATATATGATCCTTTTAACCTAATAAATAGCTTATTCCTCTTTTATCGAACTTCTCCCTTTCTTAGACCTGCACTTGGGTCTGCTAGCCTTGCCATGACAATCACTTCAGCCCAGTTCACACTATACGATTATAAGCCTGATTTGCCAGTTAGCGAGCTCTGTAAGTCCCATGCACTTACAAGAAAGGTCTGTATATATCGGAGTTGCTTATTATTACTGTCAAACAGTGTTTATATAAAGTAAACCCCATGCAGTAATGTAAAAGGTCTGTACATGTATTGGACAGTTGCTTGTAATTGCTATCAAATATTGTTTACATAAAATAAATGTGTATTTTTACATATATTGGAGAATTGCTTGTAATTACTGTCTATTAATGTCTATATAAAGTGAAACTATACATTAATGAGTAAATGTCATGTTGATATATTGGAAAGTTGATTTTAATTACTATAAAACAATGTTTATATAAAGTAAACCCTCATACATTAATAGTAAAAGCATGTATTAAGTTATTGGAGATGTGTTTGTAATTACTGTCAAGTATTGGTTATATAAAGTAACCCCCCGTATTTAAATGGTAAAAATATGTAGAAATATTGGAGAGTTGCTTGTAATTACTGTCAAATAATGTTTATATAAAGTAAACCCACATACATTAATGGTAAAAGCTTGTAAATTTATTGGAGATATGTCTGTAATTACTGTCAAATAATGTTTATATAAAGCAATAACTGTTAAAATTATGTTTCTGTAACTTAATATTACACGATCTTGTTTTTTTGTACAGGATAAAACCAATATTTAACAGGAATTTACTGTAAATCGATTGAATAATGGCATAAAATAAAATCTATTAATATACTGGTATTGGGCTTTAAATCAGGGTATCTGAAGGTAAATTTACAACATTTTCTGTTTGCTTTACATAGAAAAGTCTTTACTTTGACAAGGAGTTCTTGTAGATGGACTGGATTATCTTAAAAATATACCAAATAATACTGTATTAAAACAGCAGTCTTCTTTTTAATTATGTAATTTTAAGGTATTTCTGCAATATTTTTAGGTTGTTATACAGATTTATACATTCGTTTAACATTCAACAGAGGCAACTTTGCTGCCAGACTTTTTACCGTAATTTTACGATTTTTTTTTTTTTTTACAGTGTGGGATAGACTGAGCTCCAGACCAGGTGGGCGTAGACCAGGGAGGGAATCCCCCTGGGATGACGAATTACCTTTAAGAAAGACAACTCCCATACAACCGAACAGAACCGTACCCCGCCGCTCGTAACAGCCCTTTCCTTTAAGCCCTGACCTTACTGAAACAACTTGTAGTACCAAATTTCAGACCAAAAGCTAGACTTTTGTTGTATTTTATCTATTACCAACCATAAGCTTGCCAGGTAAATGCAACATATTGGCTACAATCGGTTTCTTTTTCATTTGCCGCTGGTAATTGTATGTATTTTCAATGCATCACATGGACACAGACCCTTGGCACAGTCAGAGAGAACAAGAGAAATTGCTTCATAAATTACAATTTGAACATAAACCCAACCCAAGCCTGAAGCTTTATGAAACAGATTGTTTTGAACAAACCTGGCGACCCCGCATACCTTTGTGCAGTGTCTTACTTTCAGTGATTGTAAAACAGTAATTGAGCAGGTAATGTTTATTAGATAATACATATATGACTTTGTTGCTCTGCCTAAATTAAATAAATAATAAATAAATTTTTCTCCTATTTTAAGCACATTTGGTCATCAGAGTGTATAATTTAATAAGAAATATCAAAAATGTCATCAATATAAATTTTTCCGATTCGTCCTGCATTTTCCACTGAAATCATACGAGATGTATGATCATAGAGTTGGATGCGTGAAGGTTAATGTTGTCAATATAGTACCATGAACATTAAATTAACTTGAATGGTGTACTTTGACTGACATGAAACATCCATGTTGGTTTGCTTTTTCAGGCACTTTCAGATTATTTACTGGCTAATTGGATGTTTTAAGGTTTTTTGAGAAACATGAGTTTCCTCCATCATAATTAGGACTTAGATGTTGACAAGAAGATTATTTAAGTCTGAAATCGGTAGAATTGTTAAAAACCATTACAGTTAGATTTTTACAAATGTAACAATTGTGGAAAAAGAATGGTCAGGGAGCAACCAAAATCATAAACGTTCATCCTTCGGTGACAATGATGAACATTCGCAACAAAGTCATAACAGTCTCATCTTTAGCTGCCATGAAATCGGGGGTTACGTACTGTAACCCAGATTCTATGAGTATAGGCTATCGCTATTGGATCTACCCCTTCTGCGCACTTGCGTGGCACTGAGAATTTTAGTTTATGCCCACCCACAGCGTGGGCCTCTCCTACGTCCGCACCTTGTATATATACACAACGGTGAGACCCAGCCTTCGGCTCCCAAATGCCTTTTCTTCAGCACTGAGAACCAAAGTCCAGTGAGGCCTACAACTTAGAGGGCTACGCCTATACTCTGGGTTACAGTACGTAACCCCCGTTCTATTTCGTATAGGCTTCGCCCTCTAAGGCTATCGTTATTGGGTTAGAGGTGAAGCAAGATGAGTCAACGCCTCACTGGCCCATACGGTACCACCAAGCACAACTTACCTGCCCAGAGCCATAATGAGCCACCCAGTCACCCGCTGCATTGTGTCGGCGTGCACGCGAGCACCGATGGTGCGGCACGGGAGGCCAACCCTGGGTGGGGCGCCTGCAGCTGTACAGACGCAGGCGGGGTCACGACAGCAATCGCATCAGCTGCGCACAAGGATAGCCGAGCTGCCGTCGCCCTGAATCCTGAGGCACGACGGAGCCACAGAGAGGGCAGCCAGATCGCTGACCCTCTTGGCAAATGTCAGAGCCAGGAGCAAGGCAACCTTAGCCAAAAGGAACCTCAGGTCCGCCGTCTCCAAGGGTTCAAACGGGGCTTGGGTTAGCGCGCGTAAATCCAGCGCCAAATCCAACTGTGGGGCAACAGGCGTCACTGGCCTGCGCCTTTGTACCCCTCTCCCACCCACTGCGCTTCACCAGAACACAGTCCTGTCCCCGAAGCCCTTGTGACAGGACTAAATGGGAAGGCATGCAAAGTCGTCCACTCCCAGCGGGAGGGGGGGCGTACTGCGGGCTCAGTGAAAACCAAAGGGTGCACTGAGCGTTCTCCTTGTTGGCCAAAAGGTCCACCTCTGCCCTGCCAAACCGGAAGCCAGATCTGGGCCACCAGATTGGGATGGAGACGCTACTCATCTGGGCGAGGGCCTCCCCTCGACATGATGTCCGCCCCTTTGTTCAACACGCCAGGGATGTACTCTGCTCTGATGGAGAGCAGGTGAGTGCGCGCCCACAGGAGCAGCCACCTGGCCAGACACAGTAGCTGCGCCAAGCGTACCTCGCCCTGGCGGTTTATGTAGGCCCTGTTGTTGGTGCGGACCAGCACGTGCTGGTCCCGCAGCAGAGGGGAGAAGTTTCAGATCACCTTCCACACCGTGAGAAGCTCCAGCGCGTTTATGTGGAGACGCCTGCGGCCCTGCCACAGGCCGCCCACCACCTAAGAGAGGCAGGTCCCATCCCAGCCCATCAGGGAGGCGTCTGTGAAGACCGAGATGTGGGACGTGACCCTGCCCAGGGGGACCCCAACCGAGAGAGAGAGGGGGTCCTACCAGTAGGCCAGATTTGGGGCCACAGACCGAGGAACGGAGACGCGGCGTCGTCGTGACCGCTTGGCCGACCGCAGCTGGCCGGCCACAGCTGGCCCAAGTAAGACGGGAGAAACGAGCTGAGCTGCGGCCACTGGCTCCGCAGAGGCAGTGGTCAGCCGGGGGGAGGGGGGAGGGCTGCGTGAAGGCTGCCTGGCCAGCCGCAGTCGGTCCATGTAGTGTGGAGGAAATGTGTAAGAAGGCGGCCACTGACTCGGCAGAGACAGCAACGGGCCCAGGAAAAAGCTCTTTAGGGCTCTGTTTGTGTTTTATTTCAAAACGGTTTGGGTTTCAAACAACCGCAAACAGAACAGGCACAGAAAACACACATTTCCCCCCCAAAATGTCATTGGCACCTCCCAGGGCGGCGCAGGAGGGTTGGACCATGAGCAGGCCACAGCCGGAGCCTTGGGAGCACGGCGCTGCGCCGGTGGGGCAGCCGCCGGTGGAGTGGGACAGGGAACAACATAAGGAGCTGAAGCCGCAGCAGCCTTGAGTCGGTCGTGTCACTGGCGGTCTCTCTGCAGGTCGTGTCGGGGGCGGGAGGGCGAGAAGGAGGACGTGTCCATCCCACATGCTGCCTGATGCTCTCAGCTTCCTGAGCCGCGGACATCGCGGTGTCAAAGAGGGACCGGAAAGCCCGTCCAGGCTCACCAGGGCCTCAACCAGCTCTTTCCTCGTAGCCTCTGGGACGACGGACTGCTGGAGCCACAGGATCCGGTGGATCTGGGTCTGCCAGACGGCCATCCGGGCAGCTGTGACGGCTGAGGCGGCGCACTCGGTGAGCTGCGCACTAGCCCCCTTGCTAATCTCCTCTTTTTCCTGGTGGTGGAGTTAGCCGCCAGCTTGGTGAAGGAGGACGCAATGAGGGCTACATTGTTGGCGGAGGCGGAGTTCTGGAAGGCACATTGGTGGGTTCTGTCGGCAATGCGGCCCAATCACTGTGCTGCCTGGGAGGCCAGGACGGGGCGCCATCCGGGCGCCACCTGGCCTGCCTTAACCCCAAAGAAGGTGGTGAGGGAAGGTTCTAGGGGAGGGACTGGGGGAAATCCCAGATCCGAGAAGCCCTCCACCTTAGTGATGGGAATGTAGGTGGAGGCCGCTTAATCGGGGGGGAGCGCAGCCAGACCGGATCTCGCTTAGCCGGCTGGCTAAGGGCAAGAACATCGGCCATTTCATCCAGTGGGGCGAACTCCTGGACCGGGGGAACGAGCAGGTGGCAACGAGCGGAGGCCCGCTGTATGATGGCGGACAGCGGGATGGAAACATTGCCGGAGAGAGCCCCCTCGAGGCTGTGTCTATGTCTGGAGGTTGGAACAGGGGAAGAGGAGAGCGGTTGGGGGACCTGTGGGGGGAGAGGGCGGAGTCGTCTGACTCCTGCTCCTCTGGCAACAGCATCCCCATCGCTTCGTCCAGCAAGTGTGTGGGCTGTCACACTTCCTCGGCGAGGACGGTGAAGTTATCCGCCCGGCGTTGACGCTCCTCGGTGGAGAGGAAAGCACAGTACGGGCAGTGTGACTCGGGGGTGAGTGCCCGTCCGGCGTGGAGATCCCCCGGCAGGATGAAGACCGTCTTGCAGATGTCACACAGCCGGACAGAAGTGGCATTGCCTCGCCCCACTCTAGCCAGCAGGTAGGAAGACATCGTTCTTCTCGCTGCAGGCAGATTACTCTTTTTCTTCTTCTGTCTTCTATGCTCTTAGACTTCAAGCTCAGTGCTGAAGGAAATAGGGAGCCGAAGGCTGGGTCTCACCATTGTATATATACAAGGTGGGGACGTAGGAGAGGCCCACGCTGTGGGTGGGCGTAGACTAAAATTGGCAGTGCCACGCAGGCGTGGAAGGGGTAAACCCAATAGTGATAGCCTTCGAGGGCGAAGTCTATACGAAATAGAACTTTCACTACGGCTGGGCCAGATGGGTGATGTTCCATTAATCTCAAGGTTGGTGGTTCAATTGAAGTGTCCTTGAACAAGAAACTTACCATAAAGGATCAAAGCACTGTACAAAATACAGTCCATTTTTTCTGGAAGAGTTTTTCGAACCAGTGGTGTGCTTCAGATGCATACAATAACAAAGCCACTCCTGACCTGTGATTCCTTAACCTGAAGCATAACCATTCCATTCATTGCATGTGTATAATAATGGATAATGAATGCTTTTGTGCTCAGTAATTGCAGTTGTTGTCCCTAATGGAAGCACAATATTACAGATACTCTAGTTATAGTGTAAAATAATATTACATTGTGTGGTGAGAACACAATATGAGAGATTTACAGCTTTAAAGCCAGAACCTTTTTGAATCGATTCATTTTTCTTGTCTAAATTTTTGAACTGTTGTATTTCATTTTTTTGTATTTCTTTATCTCAAAGTGCCTTGGAGGAACACAGAGACCAATATTTCCTTCTTGCAGGTAATTGGCTGTTTCTTGCCTCTTTCCAAAGCTGCTCCATAAACACTCCTTTCTTTACATGCTCCATCACACTTATTTTCAGTACCATGAACAAAGACTCAAAAGGATGACTCACAGCAATGCTATGAAATGATTGAATGCAAGTTGGGCCTTCAGTAATATGTAACAAGCTCTATTTTTTCCTTGCGCACAAGAAACATAGGTATACGGTTTTGAGAGGTCAGAATCAGGACTTTTGCAAACTTCAAAGTCTTCAGTTAATAGATTATACTGTCACATAGTGGAAAAACCTCCCTTGGAGAAGCGATTGTACCTTTGAACTCAATGCTTCATAAAAATGGTTCTGTGAAATAATAAAAGACCTAGGTCAGACTTCTCATTGTCTCTGTTTGAAGCTCGGACTGAGACCTATCTCCTGCAAAGTATGACAAATTGCTTCTGCTTCGGCAAGATGGGCAAACAGAGCACAGTGGCTCTTTGATTAAATATGGATGTCTGGTATCCTCAGTCTGAGCAAATATGGACATGTTCCTATCCCTGTACTTTATTAATATAAAAATATCACACCACAGTCAGATCTGGAAAAGAATATAGCAAAAAATAACCTGAATGTTCATTGTACACATGTAATTTTAAAGTTTATTTATTGCAAGCTTTGCCTGTTCTCATAAAATGTCATCTTGTGCTGGCACAGATGGAGGGAAAAATCGTAGTTAAAGGTACACAAAGGCTAACTCATTCAGTGCAGTGCAGCTTTCACATAGGTTTTACCAACCTTCATTATGTATCTTTGATGGGCACAATACACATTCATCAATGTTCTTTTGCAGGAACTGAATAAACATCAGTGGGAATGATTAATTTGTCCTTGGAGAAGAATAAAATTGTCAGTAGTAGCACAACATTTTTAAAGCAGAATTCTAAGGTTAGAGTGAACAAAAAATAATAATAGTGCAATAAACTGCAGTACCAGTTGAAAGGATCCTTTATAAGAATAAATGGCACATATATGTACTTTAGAGTACCAGACTGTTGGATTTGAACCACATTACAGAGAAATACAAAACCGTATAATGAGCCTTTAAAATATTTTTTTCAGGCCTTTTGCCTTCATTTGATAGGAACAGCTGAGGAGAGACAGGAGATGTGGAAACAAGAGAAAGAGGGGATGGCAATCATCCAGGCTCTTGGGTGAAGTGAATGCGTAATGTTAACAAAAACTGTAATTCATCGTGTGGCCACTTGAGGCTGGCTCCAAAAGGGAGTCAATTGACCCCCATGTTAAAATGCACTTTACAGCAGAAATAAACATGTTTACAACCTGGTACAAAAGATGGTTTTAGTGTATATAGCTAATTTTGCCCTTCATGACAACTGTGAGGGGGTGAATTTTTGTATAACTCACCTGTTTAAATTATATTGAGCCAAAAAGTTCTGCATTATTAGGGGTGTGGTTGCTTTGACTGACAGGTGGCTGCTGCCATTGTCACTGCTAGCAGTCTGCCTACCGTCTGTTAGCCGCACTCAAAATAGCCGCAAAATAATTAGCAGGTATGCACATAACATTAGCTTGTTAGCTTAGCTACTAAACTAGTTAATTAGCCAGTGTAACTCTCATTTCAATGTAGTAATAATGTACATTGGTGTAATAGTCTGGAGTAGTCCTACAGATTGTGATTTATGTGAACTTGTACCAGAATCAGAAGAAGCTAAATTGTTAGGAGCCTGAGAATTGAATGTCAATAAAGACACCACAATGACCAGGATAAATGAATTGTATTAAATACACAGGATTATGGTTGGTACATACATATAAAACAGTTATGAAAAATAACAAACTAAAAAAATAGTGTGCACATAAATTAAACCTTTTTAATTTCTTTTAGCTCAGTTCGTCTTGGTTCCACGTGCCTTTGTTGACAAGAGTTCAGTTCTCAACATTTGGGGCCTTTTGAGTTTGTGTTAGTGCACCACTATGAAGATGAAGAATAAGATCCTACCAAGCCGTCTGAAGTCATAGTCACAAACACTGTTGGCTCGCCACTCAGCCACCTGGACTGGGAATCTGTGAATCTATGAATTTCTGGGAGGACTTCTGGAACACGTGGATCTGTATCACTCCGGGGAATGGACCTCAGCTGCATGATATTTCCTACTCTTGACCAAAACCTGACCTATAAATAAGGCCAGATCATTTCTCTCAATTACCATTCAGTGATTAAATGAACTGCTACAGGCTACTAAAAAAATAAAATAAAATTAGTTAATATTTTAGTATACCTATAAGGCAATATGAAAATCTCTATCTCCTTGTACAACAGTTCTTACACTTCTTCTTTGGTATCAAAAGTATATGAATTTCTATAAGGTTTCAAAAGTATATGAATTTCTATAAGGTTTCAAAAGTACATATACATCAGAAATTACATCCTTTAGAAAAAAATACATTTCTAATTCAAGTTTTATGAAACCTTACTAACCTTAGCAGTATTGTGAATAAAATTGCATGAATTGCATGTAAACATTTATCAACTTGTATTACTACCCTTACAACTTTAGCTACAGTATTTCAAACTGCAAGCGAACTCAAAGGCCTAGTGCCAGGTAAACAACTCACCATTTTAGCGGAATTCACTGCCTTTAGCTCCATGACCACTTTGGATTCAGACATAACTCTCTCTTACTCTCTATATTAAAACAAGGTGAAGTCAGTATAAGCAATCCTGATTTTAGAATTTGTTTAATTTCCTCAATGTCATTAATCATCTTACCAACTTTAGTGATGCATATGAAAACGGTTGTTTGATAGTGTTAGCTAGAAGCTGGTCATAATCACTGATAGAGGTAATGTGGTTCCCCTGTCAATGTTGTATATATAGTTGGATTGTAATTGCATTAACTTTATTCTTCAGTGTGTGTTTTGACTTTGCAACATTGACAGAAATATGTCGTTGACAGAAATGTTGGTGAGACAATCAGATGATTAATTGGCAATAAAACGGTAAGTTACAGCATAAAAACTCAGATCAGCCAGCTTCACATTTTACTGCCCTGCTAGAAAAACTAGGCTATGTTGTTGGATTGTAATGTCATGTAAGTTATTCTCCAGTGCTTTGGCTTTGCTATGTGGACATAAACGTGCCAGTTGGTGAGACAATCAGCTGATTAATTGGCCATAAAATGGTAGCCTATGGCATGGAAGTTCAGATAAACCAGCTAACATTAAACTTTAATCATAGGCATTTTCTAGCCCTGTCACAAATGTATAAGTCCTGAATGGAGGGCAGGTTGACACCGATGATTTTTTCTACAGTCCTGACTGTCTGTTGTAGTCTGCTCCTGTCCTTTTTGGTGGCAGATTCAAACCGCAGACAGTGATGGATGTGCAGATGACAGACTGGATGACAGCTGTGTAGAAGTGGATCAGCAGCTCCTTAGGCAGGTTGAGCTTCCTGAGCTGGCGCAGGAAGTCCATCCTTTGCTGGGCCTTCTTGATGATGGTGTTTGTGTTGGGCTCCCACTTTAGGTCCTGGGATAAAGTGGATTCCACAGCAGACACAGGGCTTTTTAGAATGGTGATGGGGAGCAGAGTCGGGGGGCTCCTCCTTAAGTCCACGGTTATCTCCACAGTTTTGAGCTCCAGGTTGTTCTGGCTGCACCAGAGAGCCAGCTGATCAACCTCCCGTCTGTAGGCCGACTCATCACCGTCCCGGATGAAGCAGATGACCGCTGTGTTGTCAGCGAACTTCAGTAGTTTGACAGATGGGTCTCCTGAGGTGCAGTTGTTGGTGTAGAGGGAGAAGAGCAGTAGGGCACAGTGAGCTGGGTGAGTTTGGTGCTGAGGATGTCAGGGATGATGGTGTTGAACACCAAGCTGAAGTCCATCCTTCCCTAATGTCCCTAGAGAGTCGAGGTGTTGCAGGATTGGATGCAGTCCCAAGCTGACATGCATCACTGACCTGTTAGCCCTGTAGGAAAACTGCAGGGGTCCAGCAAGGGGCCTGTAATGTTGTTACGGCTGCCGCCATTTGTATGTGTACTGTTTAACTCTTACACGGAAAGAGCAGTCTTCCCATGTTTTACTGCCTAAAGGGGTTGGGTTAATCAAAGTTGAGTCATGCACGAACATTGAACTTGGCCACCATGAAAGTTTTGCTGCATATTTCATTGTCAAACCGTTTGTCTTGTGTCATTAACAGGTGAGCCTGCTTATCAGCACTGTGTGCGTGCTGAGAGACACAGCCTGCTCTCAGTCTGTGATCCTTGTTTCAGCCTTGCCATTTACTGAGCAGTCTGCATGCGGTTATGGTTCTATATTACGGGGCATTGAGATGGGTTACATGCCTAAGGCGGGACATCGCATCCACATCCAGTCAACATTAGTTTTTTCCTGTAGCTGTTTGTTCTGCGTTGCCAATTCGAGGTATTGTACTGTTAATGGGTAACGACATTGCTGGTGGTAAAGTGACGCCCGCACTGGAAGTGTTGGATTCCCCTCAGTGTGTGGAGTCAATACAGATAACCCAGCCACATCCTAATCTATTTCCTGTTAGTGTAGTCATCCGCGCTCAAGCGCGTAAAAATGGAGGTGATGTCTCATTGTCAGATAGTTTGCTTATGTCAGCTTTTTCAGGGGACACAGAACTGGAGAAAGGGACTGAGATTCCCGCTGCAACGGCTCAGGATAAAACTAATGAGCCCGCGCACACTACCAGTCCAGACATGGTTACCTGTGGCCGCCTGTGCACTGCGCAGAGAGCTGACCCGACACTAAGAAGCTGCTTCTCAAATGTGGTGAGTGCTGACAAAGCAAGCAGTGAAAAAGTAGCCTATATGTGTTGAGAAGGACATTTTGGTGCGTAAATGGACCCCTTCTGTAGCTATTGATTTGTTTGTTTTATTTGGATCCCCATTAGCTTCAGCATAAGCTAAAAGCTATTCTTATAATACAATTTATTACATCACATTACACACTATACGCACAGGACATTACACATTTAAATACATATTGTACAATTAATGCCACTGATCACCAAAATAATAAAAAATAATAAAACATAATTAAAATAAAATGTCTGAACGTTAAATTGATTTTGTTTTAACTCTAGGTAGAATGAAACTACCTCCTAATGCATGCCTCGTTGGATAATGATGTGTATCAATACTAAAGTAATTAGTAGTTCTGTATATAAAGTGAAAGGTGTTTTATTTATTATAACATTATATAAAAATACCATTAGTGAATACACCAATCTATTTTTAACTTTAAACCATAAAAGGCTTTCATGCATTTTGTCAACATTTGATCTAAACCCACATGAGAGAGCGACACGTGCAGCTTTATTCTGAATTACTTGTAGTTTTTTTATATTAAGTGATGAAGTATTTGACCACACCACAGAGCAATAATCAAGGTGTGAAAAAAACAAAGCATGAAGTACTTGTTTAACAATCTGTGGTGTAAAATGTTTTGCACAACTTTTAATAACAGACAAAGTATAACCCATTTTAGTTAACAATTTCTGAACATGTCTGTCCCAACACAATCTATTATCAATAATCACTCCCAAAAGTTTAGCCTCTTCTCTTTGATCAACAGAATTTTGCTCTATGCTGAGTTCAAGTTTCGGTTTATAAAGTAAAGAAAAAGGAGTTCCAACCACTAAACAGGTAGTTTTAGATACATTGAGAACCAGTTTGTTACTCCTTATCCAGTCCACCACTAACTGTAGCTCTCTTTGTAGTTTTATATTTAAATCACTAATATTAGTTGCTGCTAAATATATAGTGGAATCATCAGCAAACATTGAGATGCTTGCCTTATCTAAAACAGATGGAAGATCATTGGTAAAGATTGTGTAGAGGAGCGGCCCAAGACAACTTCCTTGAGGCACGCCATGTTCCACAACCCTTTCCTTTGAAAAACTTCCATTAAAATAAACTAGCTGTCTTCTATCTGACAAATAACTTTTCATCCATAATAATGCGGTTCGTGAAAAGCCATAATACTCCAATTTTTTTAACAGTAAGTCGTGGTCAATTATATCAAGCATTACAACACCTATTATTTTCCTCTCCTCCATATCCTTGAACCAGTCATCAACCATCTGAATCAGGGCAGTGGCTGTAGAGTGTTTTCCTCTATATGCATGCTGAAAGGTTGTAATTAAGTCATTATTCATAAAATAA
Source organism: Micropterus salmoides (assembly GCF_014851395.1). Taxonomy (NCBI): domain Eukaryota; kingdom Metazoa; phylum Chordata; class Actinopteri; order Centrarchiformes; family Centrarchidae; genus Micropterus; species Micropterus salmoides. Next base: position 26,271,531 of record NW_024040040.1, on the reverse strand, counting down.
GACTGAATCTGTTCATAATCAATTCTTTCCATTATTTTAATAAGAATTGGTAATAAACTTATTGGTCTACTGTTTGATCCAGAAAAAGGCATTTTCTTATTTTTAGGTATTGGCACTACTTTACATATTTTCCATTCTTGCAAACATATATTATCCATAAAACACAAATTAATTATATGAGCAATAATAGGAGCAAAGATTGCAACTATTGGTTTAAGCAACTTATGTTCAAGGTAGTCAACACCAGGTGGTTTGTTTTTACAATTCATCAGAAGTAATTACACTTTAGAACCATTGACACTCTTGAATTTAAAGCTACGATTTAAATTTAGATATAATTGCTGCTTGTTTAGCTGGATCTCTCTCTTTCATAAGATCTTTTAATTCTTGATCCAACCACGGGGTGTTAACATTTCGAACAGTAAACTTTTTTATTGGTGCATGGTTTTCTACAATTCTCATTAAAGTTTGATCAAAAAGCTGAAATGCCTTCTCTGGATCCTTTTGTAGAATTACCTCTGACCAGTTTGTATTTCTAACATCATCTTCATATTGTAAATGATTAAATCTTCTAAATGACCTTTTCATTATTATTTTTGGACCTGATTTAGGAACTTTTGTTTTCCTTACAATTGCAATAAGATTATGGTCACTAAAACCAACTGGCACTGCCAAGCTATTTGAGCAAACTTGTAGTCTATTTATAAACATGTGGTCAATACAGGAAGCTGATCGAGTGCCATCCTTTTTTATACATATTCTAGTCGGTTTATTAATTATCTGTGATAATCCACATGCTATTGCTGTGCTCATTAATTTGATTTTCCTAGGACAGTCAGAAGAATTCCAATCTATGTTGAAATCACCCATTAAGTAAGTTTCCAGATTCATATTACTAGCATGATCTAACATGTCACATATTTTGTCCAAATATTCACTATTCTCATTTGGAGGTCTGTAACAGCAACCTACAAGTATTGGTTTTAGATGTTTCAGACTAACTTTTAACCAAATTACTTCAATACCAGAATACATTAAGTCTGGCATCACTTGAACAGGTATATGATTTTGAATATAGATAGCAACTCCTCCTTCATATATATTCCTATCATTCCTAAAAATGCTGTATCCATCAATCATTAAAGTTGCATCATCAAATGTAGAATCTACATGAGTTTCAGACACTGCCAATATGTGCAAATTATTTGGTTGTAGTATATCTGTTAAATCACTTAATTTATTTCTAAGACTGCATATATTAATATGGGCAATTTTAAGACCTTTCTTTGGTAATTTATGTAACATATTAAAGATCATATTTTTTTGGATTCATACTGTTAGATTCTATATCAGAGCAAAACAATTTACAAAAAACAACTAAATTAAACCACATACACTCACCTAAAGGATTATTAGGAACACCTGTTCAATTTCTCATTAATGCAATTATCTAATCAGCCAATCACATGGCAGTTGCTTCAATGCATTTAGGGGTGTGGTCCTGGTCAAGACAATCTCCTGAACTCCAAACTGAATGTCAGAATGGGAAAGAAAGGTGATTTAAGCAATTTTGAGCGTGGCATGGTTGTTGGTGCCAGACGGGCCGGTCTGAGTATTTCACAATCTGCTCAGTTACTGGGATATTCACGCACAACCATTTCTAGGGTTTACAAAGAATGGTGTGAAAAGGGAAAAACATCCAGTATGCGGCAGTCCTGTGGGCGAAAATGCCTTGTTGATGCTAGAGGTCAGAGGAGAATGGGCCGACTGATTCAAGCTGATAGAAGAGCAACTTTCACTGAAATAACCACTCGTTACGTATGCAGCAAAGCATTTGTGAAGCCACAACACGCACAACCTTGAGGCTGATGGGCTACAACAGCAGAAGACCCCACCGGATACCACTCATCTCCACTACAAATAGGAAAAAGAGGCTACAATTTGCAAGAGCTCACCAAAATTGGACAGTTGAAGACTGGAAAAATGTTGCCTGGTCTGATGAGTTGAGACATTCAGATGGTAGAGTCAGAATTTGGCAGAATGAGAACATGGATCTATCATGCCTTGTTACCACTGTGCAGGCTGGTGGTAGTGGTGTAATGGTGTGGGGGATGTTTTCTTGGCACACTTTAGGCCCCTTAGTGCCAATTGGGCATCGTTTAAATGCCACGGCCTACCTGAGCATTGTTTCTGACCATGTCCATCCCTTTATGGCCACCATGTACCCATCCTCTGATGGCTACTTCCAGCAGGATAATGCACCATGTCACAAAGCTCGAATCATTTCAAATTTGTTTCTTGAACATGACAATGAGTTCACTGTACTAAAATGGCCCCCATAGTCACCATAGTCTTTGGGATGTGGTGGAACGGGAGTTTCGTGCCCTGGATGTGCATCCCACAAATCTCCATCAACTGCAAGATGCTATCCTATCAATATGGTCCAACATTTCTAAAGAATGCTTTCAGCACCTTGTTGAATGTCACATAGAATTAAGGCAGTTCTGAAGGTGAAAGGGGGTCAAACACAGTATTAGTATGGTGTTCCCAATAATCCTTTAGGTGAGTGTATATACATTCATACACATAAATTCAGACAGACAATTTTGTATTGACACTCTAGTTGTCAAGGTTGCAATTCTGACTGGAATGCCACATACCAGGTAATGGTTCTCTCTATGTACCATCAGTTCTGTAACACGAGAGCAAGTGGTCAGGACATTTAGGGGTAGCAAAAACTTATCAAGTTATTCTCAGACATTTCTTTTGGCCAGGGCTGAAATCTGACGTTGCTAAGTACTGCCGCTGTTGTCATGTTTGCCAGATCGCAGGTAAACCAAACCAAACTATCCCCCCCGCACCACTACACATGATACCAGCGATAAGAGAGCCGTTCGAGCGTGTAATCATTGATTGTGTTGGGCCTTTGCCTCGAACTAAGAGTGGGAATGAATATTTGCTTACCATCATGTGCGCTACCACTCGCTTTCATCGAGCTATTCCCTTGCGTAAAATAATGGCCAGCACTGTAATGAATGCGTTGACGAAGTTCTTTTCCACCTTCAGCCTCCCTCGTGTAATCCAAACTGATCAAGGCTCAAATTTCCAGTCCAGGCTTTTCAATCAGGTGCTTGAAACTTAAAATGTACACCATGTTGTGTCCAGTGCGTATCACCCCGAAACTCAGGGTGCCTTAGAATGGTGGCACCAGACATTAAAATCTATGCTTCGTAAGTATTGCTATAACCGAGAAGAGCTGGGATAAGGGAATCCCATTTGTAGTGTTTGCTGCTCGTGAGGCTGTCCAGGAATCATTAGGATTCAGCCCCGCGTAGCTCGTTTTTGGTCACACATCCCCTTAAAACTTAGCACGATAAGTTGCTGATGTCCGGTAACTCCCCTGAGAAAAATGTGTTGACTTTGTCAGTCAGTTTCGCGAGCGTTTGCACAATGCCAATGCCCTAGCCAAAGACTCCCTCTCAACCTCCTGGACAGTAATGAAACGCCCTACGAGCGCCCTGCTGTTCCCCGGCGCCTCAAAGTGGGAGATTGTTGTTGGCACTCAAACATTTTGTATATGTTGGGTCCAGTTCTGCCAGTTGTAATTTTCACTGATCATAACCTGCTTGTCTTTCTGACCCGCATGTACAACCATAACCGGCGTCTCATGCGGTGGGCCCTTTTCATGCAAGACTACAACTAAGAAATCCGCCATAAAAAAGGTTCTGAGAATGTATTTGCAGATGCATTATCTAGATTGTAGTTGTTCCTGAGGTTGTGTGGTTGTAACTTGAAAACCTTACAGTTTGTATTTTAAGGGTGGGAGTGTTACGGCTGCCGCCGTTTGTATGTGTTTAACTGCCACTGTTTGTAGTGAGATTCTGATCAGGCTGTGTGGCTCCTTGCTGAAGATTGGTCTGGCCACTGCCAGCCCCGCCTATATCCTGTTTGTCGTCCGAGGATGCCAATTGGAGCGGCACTCCTCACTTCCTCGAATCCAGAAGCTGCCTGTTGCGTGATGCTGATTGGAGCAGTGCTCCACCACTTCCTCTAATCCCGTAGCTGCCAGCAAGACCGCTCCCCCTTCAAATATGGTGCCATCCTGCAGTTCCAGGCAGCTCTCATTCTTGTGATCAGCTTGCCTTGTTGCCACTCGTGTAATTACGTTGACTGTGTTTGAGTGGAATTGTTTGTCTTAGCATTGCTGCTAATTAGTAGATTAACTTAGTGTGTTTGATTTTCCCCCTGCTCGAAGTATCAGTGGTGGGCTTAAACTGTGATCTCTGTTCCCAGGCCTGGTTCTCAGAAACCAGGCCAGGATTAGTTTAACACTGAAGCTGTTTGCACACCTGTAGGTTTTCTGTGTTAGTTTCAGTAGGTTTAGGGGTGTGTATGTATGTATGTATGTATGTATGTATGTATGTGTGTGTGGTGTGTGTGTGTGTGTGTGTGTGTGTGTGTGTGTGTATATATATGTGAGACAGAGACAGAGGTGGACTAAAAGACTGCGAGTCGGACTGTGAGACAGAGACAGAGGTGGACTATAAGACTGTGAGATACAGAGACCCAACTGTTCCCAATGAAGAGAACAGTCTGTGTGTGTGTGTGTGTGTGTGTGTGTGTGTGTGTGTGTGTGTTTGTCGGTCCCTGTGTCTTTTAGTAGTAGTACCAGGTGGTAGTAGTAGTAGTAATTAGTGCAGTAGTAGTGGTTGTAGTAGCGGATGCAGTACACTTAACTTCAATCAAGAAATGTCCACCAATCAGAACACAGGACCAAGTATGTGTGTGTGTGTGTGTGTGTATGTGTGTGAGAGAGAGAGAGAGAGAGAATGTGTGTCCGTGTGTGTCTCCCTTTGATCAATTCAATTCAAATAAGCTTTATTGGCATGAATGTAATAACAACATTGCCAAAGCATCATATATACACAACATAAGAACAATCAGCCCCATACATTTCATTAAACAGTTAAATCATAAAGTAATGAAAGTGTATGTGTGTTTGTGTTTAAAAAAAAATAAAAATAAATGAAATATTAAAAATTAAGAAATAAATAAAACAGTAAGTGTGTGTGTGTGTGTGTGTGTGTGTGTATTTAAAAAATATATTAAAAATAAAATAAACAAACAAAACAGTAAGCGTGTGTGTGTGTGTGTGTGTGTGTTTGTTAAAAAATAAAAATATATTAAAAATAAAATAAATAAATAAAACAGTAAGTGTGTCTGTGTGTGTTAAAAAATATATATAGAAAATAAATAAATAAATAAGTGAAACAGTAACGTGTGTGTCTGTATATATTAATAGACAAAATTTTTTATTTTTTTTAAAGAATTAATTGATTAAAAAAAAAATCTGTATCAAATGTAAAAACAAAACAATTACTAAAATATCAAATGATCAAAATAATAATAATTTGAAAATCTGTACAATTATTTGTTAGTCTGAGGTTCCACTGGTTGTCCTCACTTCATGGCATGAGGAGACATATTTTGCAGCAATTATTTCGCATTTGGGCATTTCTCCCAGTAAATAGGGGAGTTTCTGTGTGTCTGATATGAATTCGAATTCGGGGTATATTTGGGAAATGTTTGCAAAGTGTTTTTGTCTTTGTGTTTTATATTTAGGGCATGAGGTTAGAAAGTGCAGCTCTGTCTCTACCTGTCCTCTGTCACACTGGGAGCAGAGTCTCTCCTCTTGGGGTAGCCAGCTCTGTTTTATACATTATACATTTATTTTATTTATTTATACATTTTATTGTACTCAGGTAATTTGCCAGTGTGAATTCTCTTTTTAGGGTCAGATAACCTTGTAATTTACTTTGTGTTTTGGTTGTTTCTTTCCAGTATTCAATATATTTTTCTTTCTGCTTGCTGATAATTTGGTTTGGTCTGCTTGAGTTGGTATTGCTGTTCTGAGGCTGTTGGGGACTTGTTACTGCAGAGAGCCTCAGGACCAGCTGGCTGAGGGGACGCTTTGTGATGTCAGGGCCCAGGTCTGACAGAATCTCTGAAGTAGGTTAAGGTGCTGCTGCAAACCTTCTTTAGTAGGTGAGAGCAACACTAAGTAATCTGCATACAGCAGACCTCTGATCTCTGTGTCGTTCAGGAGGAGGACAGGTGCCGTGGAACTTTCTAATTGGTTTGCTAATTCATTGATATATAGGTTGAAGAGAATTGGACTGAGATTGCATCCCTGCCTCACTCCCCGGCCCTGGGAGAAGAACGCTGTTTGTTTGTTTCCAATCTTTATGGCACATTCACTTTTTGTATACATGTTCTTAATCAAATCATATGTTTTTCCTCCAATGCCACTTTCAAGTAGCCTATAGATGAGGCCCTCGTGCCAGATGGAATCAAAGGCTTTTTGGAAGTCAACAAAACAGGCATATACCTTTCTTTTCTTAATGTTTAATTCTTGATCAATTAGAGTCTGGAGGGTAAATATATGGTCTGTTGTGCGGCAATTTGGCAAAAAAAACAATTTGGCATTTATGCAGAATATTGTGGTTATCAACAAAGTTGACAAGTCGTTTATTAATGATGTTGCAGAATATTTTTCCCAGGTTACACATATTCCTCTGTAGTTATTTGGGTCATATTTATCTCTGGATTTATGAATTGGGGTTATTAAACCTTTGTTCCAGATGTCTGGAAAAGTTCCAGTTGCTAGAATTGATCTTTCTCTGCTTATTAACATCACCTGTGCAACCAGCTATCCTATATAGACAGATAGGAAACTCTCTCTGAGACTTTGCCTCAAACAAACCTCCTCAGAGACTAAACTATAGGTCGTATCGATGAAATGACTTGACTGGGAGTGGCAGAAGGCATTTGTGAACAATATGATCTATTTTTTGTTTGGATAAAGTTGAAAAAAGTGACCACTTTGGCGAGTTGAAAAACTGGTAAGTTCTGCTCTGGTCAAGAAAATTTGAGGAGAATTTACAATGGCAGCCAATGGAGAATTTTCTGTCACTCTTGTCCTTTGGAAGGACACAGAGACAAATCTTTTTATGCAATTTTTTTAACATGTGAGGAACCACAACAAAAATACCTACATTTCAAGTGTAATTTCATGCCTGAAGAGTTAAAATTGTGGCCAGGCCAGCGATTTAAAAAATATTTTGTACGATGAGTTCTCAAGCTGGCTGCCCTCTAGCGATGACATCACGTGCTTTAGCTCTGAACATTCCGTCTCATCTGCTTCCATTAAAAACTCAGAAAAAGGCTTGAATTCTTTGTAACACTAAAACAGGGACTGTGAAAAAACTGTAGAAGATATCAAAAAGTTTAATACAACATGAATAGCTTAAAGATTTGTCAACATTTTAAAGGTAAAATGACAAAAATAGCTGAAAGTATGAAGAAGTGTTGAGTGAGGAGTTGCACAGTTTGATGGGGATGGGTGCGGCAGGCCTCTTCCTGGAATACCTGCCCATCTCCACTGTCTCCAGAGCATTGAGGTCCAGATTGATGTGGCTGCTCCAGGACCCCAGATGGTCAATCTCCCACCTGTGGGGAGAGTGATCCCACAAGAGATGAGCCCAGTGAAGGTGGTGTCCTTTGCACACTTTAGGAGCTTGGTGGTTTGGTGAGTGGAGGTGCAGCTGTTGGTGTTCAGGCAGGAGAGCAGAGGGGAAAGAACACGGCCATGAGGGGAACCTGTGCTGACGGTCCTGGAGTCAAAAACATGTTTTCCCAGGTTCACGTGCCGCATGCTGCTGGACAGTAAGTCTGTGATACACCTGCAGGCGTGATCAGCTGGGAGAACTTGTCCTGCAGCAGAGCTGGAATAATGTTGTTGAAGGCAGAGTCCACAAACAGGATCCTGGTGTAGAAGAAGATGTCCGCAATTTGTCTGTCTACTGTCAAAAATGGCTTCACAGCCGCAGTATAGAGATGTCCACCTTTCTGCCTCTTTCCTGAAACTGCAGCACTTTTTTAGTATGGGAGTCTATGCGGCATTTGACTGGGACTTCTCTCACTCTCAAGCCCACTGTACCAGCTGTGAAAGTCTGTTTGCTTTCAAAGTTGGACATGAGTGGCAGAACAAGTTTTCGTAAGACTTGTGAAAAAATTACGTATGTAGAGTGAAAGCTGTGGGAGATACAGCGAGTTGAAGACAAATTTTTAAGAAGATTTTGAAGTGAATTCCCACTGTGTCAGTTGATCCTCTCACTCTGACTCCCAACATTCCGTTCAATCCGCTCCCATTATAAACTCAGAGAACAGGCTGAAAACGACATGAAACTTGAATTGACATTGTGTGAAAAGTATAAAAGATGTGAAAAAGTTGAATTCACTGGAAAGAGTTTGGTGAACATTTTAAAGGTGGAATGGCGTTTCTACATGAATGTATGAATTGGTGGGAAGAGGTTAAAGAGTTTAAATGATTTTCTAATTGACTTTCATTATTACAAAGTTTCAAGGAAAGTTGAATAGATTGAAGAGTTTGAATAGGATTTGAAAGTTCAATAATACGAAGAAAGAAGGAAAGATGTGGAATCTTTTCTATTTGGAATGGAGTTTTTAGCTGAAAGTATGAATGAGTAGTTAACAGTTGAAAAACCTTGAAAAAGTGTGAAAATGGGGACATTTTGAACATTCCGTCCATTCATTTGAATGGGGAAAGAATCCTGGAAAACCTTGAATATCTTGAAAAGTATGAAGGTTATCAAAATTCTGAATACAAGCAATCAATTCCTAATTGAGATGAACATTTTAAGCTTTGAATGATGTTTCTACGTTGAAAACTGTGGAACTAGTTAGGTTGCAAATAACGGGCGGAATAATAATAATAAAGAATTCCGAAACCGATAGAAGAACATATGTTGTGAATGCTAATGTTATTTTTGAATTGTCACCTGAATTTTGTGTTTCCTATTATATAAATGATGATGATATTATTCTGTGGCCCAGTGTCTGAAATTGAATAAGAGATGGTTCGCTAATGGTGCTGTGGTGGCAGGAATGTGAACTGCCCTGAGGATGAACTGATGTACAGCAATATTCGTGAGTCTGTGAAGGAGTGAGGTGCTGACAGAGGAACAGGATCAACCTTGTGGAATCTCTACGAGTGTAGTATCTGGGTGGATGAGTGTGGACTCGCTAGACCCAAAGATGGCGGCTATGATGACGAGGTAAGTTCGTGAGTGCTGACGAAGGAAGGCTGGACTCGGTGTCTAGAAGTCTAACTCTAATGAGATTGTGGCATGGGTGAGGGCTGTCTGGAAAGACTGCGACACTTAAATGATTATACCAAGGTATTGTGCTGGTCCCTCTGCTGGTGTGATTGAATAGTGCTGCTACGGAAAAGGAGCAGACGTGCAAAGTCTGCAGTGCAAGAGTGCGGCCCTAGTGTTTGAATTAATGCAGACCATCGTGCCCGCTTGATTCAATTCAATTCAATTTTATTTATATAGTGCCAAATCACAACAACATTTATCTCACAGCGCTTTTCATAAGAGAGCAGGTCTAGACCGTACTCTACCACCAAGAGCAAGCACTAGGCGACAGAGGCAAGGAAAAACTTCCTTTTAAGAGGCAGAAACCTCGAGCAGAACCATGGTTCAGGGTGGGCGGCAATCTGCCTCGACCGGTTGGGGTGAAGGAGAGAGAGGGAGAGAGAGAGAGAGAGAGGGCAGGAGAGGAACAGAGAAAAAGAGAGGGATGGAAGGAGAGAGAGGGGAGGGAGGCAGCCTATACAATATACACACACAGAGGTACAGACAGTAAAGGTGATGTTGCTACAGACTAAACAAAAAACGGTACAGATATTTATAGTAGTGTTAATGATAACAATCGTAATGTTAACGATTATAATAACAATAATAATAATAGGACTAGCAACAATAGTCGTTGCAGCAGAGGGTGCCGAGCAGGAACACGGGGGCAGCAGGTGACCCGCAGCCACAGATCCAGACTCCACAGCTCCAGAGTCAGAAAACCTGCAGGTAGTGATAGGAGGAGAGAAACAAGAAAGCACAAGACTACCAGAAAGGGGAGAAGTTGTGTTAGTAACATGCAATAATGGGAAGAGGTTGCATACAGAGGGAGAGAAAGTAGAGGAGAGAGGAGCTTAGTGCATCATAGGAAATCCCCCGGCAGTCTAGGCCTATAGCAGCATAACTAAGGAATGGTTCAGGAGTCACCTGAGCCAGCCCTAACTATAAGCTTTATCAAAGAGGAAAGTCTTAAGCCTACTCTTAAATGTGGAGATGGTGTCTGCCTCCTGAACCCAAACTGGAACCTGGTTCCACAGGAGAGGAGCTTGATAGCTGAACGCTCTGGCTCCTAGTCTACTTTTGGAGACTCTAGGAACTACAAGTAACCCTGCATTCTGGGAGCGCAGTGCTCTGGTGGGGTAGTAAGGTACTATGAGCTCTTTAAGATAAGATGGTGCCTGACCATTAAGAGCTTTGTAGGTAAAAAGAATGATTTTAAATTCTATTCTGGATTTTACTGGAAGCCAATGCAAAGAAGCTAAAACAGAAGAAATATGATCTCTTTTCCTGGTTCCTGTCAGAACACGAGCTGCAGCATTCTGAATCAGCTGAAGAGTCTTAATGGACTCGAGCAGCCTGATAATAAGGAATTGCAGTAATCTAGCCTAGAAGTAACAAATGCATGGACTAGTTTTTCTGCATAATTTTTAGACAGGATGTTCCTGATTTTCGCAATATTACGTAGGTGAAAAAAGGCGGTCCTTGAAATTTGCTTAATGTGAGACTTAAATGACATGTCCTGATCAAAGATAACTCCAAGATTCCTCACAGTGGTGCTGGAGGCCAGGGCGATCCCATCAAGGGAAACTATATCTTTAGATAATGCGTCACAGAGGTGCTTAGGCCCCAGAACAATAACTTCAGTTTTATCTGAGTTTAACATTAGAAAATTACAGGTCATCCAGGTTTTAACATCCTGATGGCATATTTGAAGTTTAGCTAACTGATGAGTTTCATCTGGTTTGATCGATAGATATAACTGAGTATCATCTGCATAACAATGAAAGCTTATGGAATATTTCCTGATAATATTGCCTAAAGGAAGCATATATAAAGTGAAGAGGATTGGTCCGAGGACAGATTCTTGTGGAACTCCATGACTAACTTTGGCGTGCATGGAGGACTCATCGTTAACATGTGCAAACTGAAATTGATCTGATAAATAGGACTTAAACCAGCTTAGAGCAGTTCCTTTAATGCCAATGAAGTGTTCCAGTCTCTGCAATAGGATCTGATGGTCAATGGTATCAAATGCAGCACTAAGATCTAATAAAACCAGTACAGAGACAAGTCCTTTGTCTGATGCAATAAGGAGGTCGTTAGTAATTTTCACCAGTGCTATGATGAGCTCTAAATCCTGACTGAAAATCCTCAAATAAACTATTGCTCTGTAGAAAGTCACACAGCTGTTTAGCAACTGCTTTCTCCAGAACCTTAGAGAGAATGGAAGGTTAGATATAGGTCTGTAGTTGGCTAAAACATCCGGATCAAGTTTGGGCTTTTTCAGAAGAGGTTTAATTACCGCTACTTTAAAGTACTGTGGGCCTGTTGATAGAGATAGATTGATCATATCTAGTATAGAAGTGCTGACTAAGGGTAAAACATCTTTAAGCAACCTAGTCGGGATGGGGTCTAAGAGGCAGGTTGATGGTTTAGATGAAGAAATTATTGAAGTTAGTTGGTAAAGATTGAGGGAAGCAAAACAGAGATAAATTGGTGCCAGTTGAGGGCAGGTCTTGGTGAATTTTGTTTCTAATAGTTAGAATTTTCTCATTAAAGGAGCTCAAGAAGTCGTAACTACTGAGAGCTATGGGAATACTTGGCTCAATAGAGCTGTGACTCTCTGTCAGCCTGGCTACAGTGCTGAAAAGAAACCTAGGGTTGTTCCTATTTTCCTCTATTAATGACAAGTAGTACACTGCTCTGGCATTACGGAGGGCCTTCCTATTTAAGACTATCTTGCCAAATTAAACGAGAATTTTCCACTTTGGTGGAACACCAATTCCTCTCAAGTTTCCGCGATATTTGCTTTAATTTGCGCGTTTCAGTGTTATACCATGGAGCTAACCGTCTTTGTTTTATTATTTTATTTTTTAGAGGTGCTACAGAGTCGAGTGTCATTAGCAGCGAGCCTGCTGCACTATCAACAAGATGATCGATTTGGGAGGGACTGAAATTAGCATAGGAGTTACTTTGTGACTTGATAATGAATTTAGAGCTGATGGAATCGCATCCTTAAATTTAGCTACAGCACTATCAGACAGACATCTTGTATAGAAATTTTTGCCCAATGGCGAGTAGTTCAACAATACAAACTCAAAAGTTATCAAACAGTGGTCGGACAAAGAGGGATTCTGTGGGAACACCACTAAATGTTCAATTTCAATACCATACAGCAAAACAAGGTCGAGGGTGTGGTTAAAACAGTGAGTCGGTTCATGAACACTCTGAGAGAAGCCAGAGAGATAAACGCAGTACTGAAGCTGTCATTCTCAGCGTCCACGTGAATATTAAAATCCCCTACAATAATAACTTTGTCCGTTTTAAGGACTAAAGTTGACAAAAACTCTGCAAATTCAGATAAGAATTCAGAGTATGGGCCAGGTGCTCGGTATACTATAACGAAGAGAATTGGTTGCAGTGATTTCCAACTTGGGTGCGAAAGACCAAGAACAAGGCTTTCAAATGAGTTATAGTATAGTTTAGGTTTAGAGCTGATTAGTAGGCTAGAGTCGAAGATAGCTGCAACTCCACCTCCTCGGCCTGTGCCTCGAGGAATGTGAGTATTAATATGACTGGGAGGGGTAGATTCATTTAGGCTAACATATTCTCCATCACCCAGCCAGGTTTCAGTAAGACAAAATAAATCAATATCATAATCTGATATTAGTTCATTTACTAGTACACCTTTAGAAGAGAGAGATCTGATGTTTAAGAGTCCACATTTAACTCTCCTGTTCGTTTGCACTATTGCTCTTGTGGTTTTAATTTTTATGAGGTTTTTATGCACAGCTACTCTTCTGTTTACCTTTGATTTAAATAATTTCGATGGTCGGGGGGCAGACACCGTCACTATAGGATTTTCACTAAGTAACTCCTGAAATAGAGGAGCAGAGAAGTGTGTTAGACTGCGACTCTGCCTCCTGGTCTCAACTCTGGGTTGTCATGGATTTGGTCCACTAATAAACTTGGCCAGTTTTCTAGAAATGAGAGCTGCTCCTTCCCAAGTGGGATGGATGCCGTCTCTCCGAATCAGACCAGGTCTTCCCCAGAAAGTCTGCCAATGATCTACAAAGCCCACATCTTTTGCTGGACACCACCTCAACAACCAGCGGCGGAATGACGACATGCGGCCATACATGTCATCACTGGTCAGATTTGGCAGGAGTCTAGAGAAAACTACCGTGTCCGACATTGTTTTTGCATATGTACACACTGACTCAACATTAATCTTAGTGACCTCTAATCAATCTTACTGTATTTACGTTTATCCTTAGCCAGCAGTTTCAAATAATACTCATTGTCGCCCGCTCTGGCCCCAGGGATGCACTTAACTATGGCCGCTGGCTTCGCTAACTTCACGTTTCTCAAAAAGGAGCTGCCAATGATCAGAGTTGGTTTCTCAGCGGGTGTGTCGCTGAGTGGGGAAAATCTGTTAGAAACACGAACAGGTTGATGGTGCCCTGTGGACTTTGAATGCTCACTACTATTCCTCCTTCGGACAGTCACCCAGCCCCCCCCTTCCTGGCTGCACAGGGGATGCCGGGGGACGGCTACCAGAGCCTAACTCAGGCCGTTCCGCACCAACTACCGGGGACTGGCTAGCTACAGTAGCTAAAGACTGATCTACCAAGGTGCGGAGCCGGACTTCTAAATCACTGAGCCTCGCCTCCATGTCTACAAATAAACTACACTTATTACACGTACCATTACAGCTAAATGAGGCAGAGGAGTAACTGAAAATCTGACACACCGAGCAGGAGAAAGTAGGAGAGAGAGAGGTAGAGGGAGAAGCCATCGCTAGCTGCTAAGCTAAAGTCGCTAACGGCTAAGCTAAAGTATTTTAGCGTCAGCTACCAAAACTTTAGAACAACTATGAGATTTAACAGCAGTCACTAAAAGATGGAAAGAACTGTGAGTGCTTAGGCAAAATTACTGTAAGAATAAGTGTTTATCGGACATTTGGCTGCTGTAATCTAACAAATGTAACTGTTATTTAGCGAGACTAGCAAACCACAGGATTTTATGATAGCAGAGATGTGATCTGAGCATTATTTCCAAAGCTAAACCACTAATAAATCCATCTGCTGATAGCGAAACATGTTAAGCGATTTTATAATTGATCTGTATAAGCCATCGTATGTTTATGAAAATCATTTGGTAACATATATTTGTCAGTGCGGGTATTGTGCCTGATTAATAGGTTAAAAAAGGAGGGCAAGTAGTACTCCGTTTACCCTCTCAGTTCGTTAAGTCCATAAAACATTTGTGACAGCGATACCATTCGTATAGGCGAATAAGCCCCGAATTATTCCTGTAGCCTACTATATGTCCTGTGTTACGTTATTATTCATAATAAGCTATGTGATCAATCTGCGGTCTAACACTAATCATACTTATACTTATATTAGACTTCAGTGCTTCACCGCTACAACATGCAGTAAACACATGGACGCAAATGTGTGTAATCATGCATACAAATTAAGATATTGAGGTGTAAGAAATATTTAATGTTGGCTGTCACTGGAGCTGTTCCAATTTAACAATAAGTGTTTCTCGTGGCAATATCACCTTCTGTTGCCTGCAATAGAGTAGAATTATTAGCGCAAAGAAAGAATTTAAAGATTTTTATATGAAAATGCATTCTTGATTACTGATTGAGAAAAATATCCAGAGTTGATAGTAGAATAAATATTTGAATCGTGATGTATTCACTTGCTGACAGACGTACTGTGTAAGTGAAATAATGACCTACATATTCAGTGACTATGAATCTTTGTACTGATTTGATTCAGTAAAGTGATTTGTAATTTGTCTTTCTACTGCCTACATGCCATGTTTGTTGACAGTTCTACAAGCTGCCTAATTTGCATATTGACATCTGATCACGATGCTGCTGAATTGAGTATAACTGACATGTAACTGTAATTTTTTATTACATGTTATGGGGACCTACTGCAAAATACAACAAATAGTAAAGCATGTTGCATTTGAAGTTACAGAAAGGGCAGGCCAAAAAAATCTTCAGTTGAACAAATCTTTCTGAAAGTCAGACAGCTGCTCTTCAGGTTAATGTAAGGAAACATTAAATAAGCTAGAAAAAATACTTAAATGTTACGTAATATGTTTATCATGCCATTATAATGTTGTTTTATTCAGATATCCAAATATCTGTGATACTTAACGTACATAAATGGCCGCCTGCTGATGGCTTCATTTAAATAATCCCTGCAGCAGAACTCACTTTGAGAGGAAACTCAGGAAGACCTTTGTACAGAGAGCAGTGGTACTTCCTATAGGTCAATTCTCTTGGCTGCTTTAATATACTGTGTGTGTGTGTGTGTGTGTGTGTGTGTGTGTGTGTGTGTGTGTGTGTGCGCGCGCGCATATGAGAGAGAGTTGAAGCTTATATTTCACTTCTACAGTGTTTTGATGTCTGCTGAAGCTGTTGCCTGCCAATGTGCCAGCTACTATAAACCTTTAAAAAGATTAGGATTAATGGCCCTTGGGCCTCACTGCATGTTCCACTTGAAAAGATGAATACTCATGAATGAATAATATACATTAAAATAATCAGTTAGTGTTGTCTTTTCTCGTGTTTGAGAGCAGGGGTCACAATTAGGTTCGCCAAGTGCTATTGTCTGAGGAGCCAGCAGGTCCAGTGGAGCCACAGGCTGTGTTTTGATAGTTTTTGTGTGATTGCATGTTACCTTTTTATTGTTTTTAAATAAACTGATGTAATTAGTGTTTAGCTGTTTTTTTTATATTTCTTATCATTGACTTGTTGAATTTTTTGGCTGTGAAATAGCTCAGACATAATGTCTTTCATCAAATCATTGGGCATTCTGTTTGCTTTGAATGATGTGAGCTTTATCATGACACTACAGCCCACTGAATGGGTTCTATTGTTAAATTTGACTTTGCACTTTAAAACTTTAAGCCATAATAGCTATGCTATTGTTGATCCGTCTGTTGGTCAACCAAAAGTGCCTAATTGAGGTAAAAATGACCAAGAGACATTTAACCAAAAATTAACATTGCTGTATGTTAGGATGAGTCAAGGAGGTGGAAACTGAAACTAACTGAAAACACTTGTGAACAGGAAGAACTTTCACCACAATTCCACACACGTTTACTTAAGCACCTCAGATAAAGTGCAGCTCACAGTTCCAAACAAAGCAAGGTTGCGCCTCAGTTTTTAGATGTTTATATTGCAAAACTCAACCAGCTACGTTACCATTCTGTCACAAACTGGGTAGAAATCACAACGCAAGAGCAGAGCCGGTCCGGTGAAAACCTACACTGCTGCCATTTCCTTCTACCACGAAGGTTTCGGACAGTGTTTGCTCAACCAATGGTGAAGCGTTTCCTGAAGGGTGTGCGCAGGCATAGGCCTGTATCAAGCCCTGCTGCTTTTAGTCGGCTTGGTTGAATCGCACTATAGTTCGTTTTCCCCCTTGGTGCGGTTCGTTTGGGCAGGTATGAATGCAACAATCGCACTCGGGTTCTCCTTGATCTCCTCTTCAAGGTGGTCTCGGTACGCTTTCAAACGAACTCTGGTGCGGTTCGCTTGTGGTGTGAAAGCAAACAAACCAAACACAGGATTTTATAATAGCAGAGATGTGATCTGAGCATTATTTCCAAAGCTAAACCACTAATAAATCCATCTGCTGACCGCAAAATGCGTGCAGCGATCTTATAATTGATCTGTATAAGCTGCTATGTTTATGTTTAGAATTTTATAAGGTATAGCCTACTTGTCAGCGTGGGTATTTCCCTGATTAATAGGTTAAAATCTGTTTTAAAAAAAAGAGGGCAAGTAGTATTCCGTTTACCCTGTCAGTTCATTAAGTCCATACAAAATGTGTGACAGCGATACCATAGTATACTGTAACGGTGGGAGACAGAACGGACCCAAACGCAACGCTGAGGGTTAGAAAAAGAGATTTATTGAGGAGAAGGGGGTTCGAGGCGAGGGCGGGTGGAAGGAGGGGGAGAGGCTGACAAGGACACGGGGAACCGAGAAGCTGGAGGAACGGAGGGCACTTAGGCTGGAGGCTTGAGGGAGGCTGGCAGATGGATAGGAGAGGGCGCGGAGACTGGGGGTCCAGGCGGGGTGCGAGAGGGGAAGCCGGAGGGCGTCGTGGAGGCGGCGAGAGGAGGAGGCAGGCGAGCGAGCCCGGCTGGCCGAGCTGGGAGGCAGAGGTGAGTGAACCTGGCAGGGGGAAACAGAGGGGACAGGGTTAGTAGGCAATGGGGACGTGAAGCAAGAGGGAATTTTAGAAAGAGCCAGAACGAAGCGGCGACACCAGGTCTGGAGCTGCGACGATCGAGCGAGGATGGTGTGGAAAGCCGGGTAGATATACTGGTTGTGATGAGGCTGATGGCTGGCAGGTGCGGCGGCTGGGGATGGAGGTTAACGAGGTGCAGGTGTGGGTAGCCAGCCGGGCTCCGGAGCAGGGAGGGAGAGAGCACACACAGAGAGAGAGAGAGGGCACAGGAGAAACCAGAATGTGAGGGAAAGGAGAAACAGGACACTCACCAACAGCCGAGCTGCCACCGCGACAGTATACTATAGGCAGTAGTATAGTGCTATACCCCGAATTATACTGTACACGTCCTATTTTTACGTTATTATTCATAACAGGCTATGGGGTCGATCTGCGGTCTAACATTAGGCTACTATTCATGCTTATAATAAATCATTACTTAGTGAGCTCTTTGCGATAAAGATCAGAAGCATTAAAGGGCTGCACAAACGTCTGTCAGTCACTGGAGTTTGATTTCCCAACGTGGGTCCTGAAGGTGCAGAATGACAATCGCCAAAGCTGTCCAATCAACAAGTTACCTGTACATCTGTGTAACGTCATGGTTACTTCTCTTGGTTCGTTTGTAAAACTGCAGTGTGCCCATGTCTTCTCTGAGTTCTGTTTAATCTTAGCTTCAGTCTGTGTGTTATCTGTGATCTGTTTGCTGGTGTCTGTTCCCCCAGTAATTCCTCTGCCTGTTTGTCCACTAAATACTATGAGTTCCAGTTAATGTATGGTCTTGTGTTTTGCATCTGTAAGTGCCTCTCTGTTCCCACCTGCTGTCTCTCTGCCTGCCTGCCTGCCTCGTTAGCCTTGATCCCAGTCACCTGTGTTACTCCCGTCCTGCTCATTAGTCCCTGTGTGTTTGTTTGTGCGCATGTGTATAGGCCTGGTGTTTCTGTTCAGTCTCTGTCCGATCATTGTAGTGTGTTTACGCTCTGTCAAGTTTTTGCCAATTGTGAGTACCTGTATCTGTGTTCTGTGGGATTTTGGATTACCTGTGTGTTATGGACTTGCTCTGCACCATTCTGTGTTCGCCCTGTGTTTCCATAAGTCAATTAATCCCAGAACTGAATCTCCACTCCTGGTGTCTTGCATTTGGGCTCACACTTCTATCATCGTTAAAAATCGTTACAGACATTGCTGCTTTAAAGGAGACCTATTATACTGCTTTTCCAGTCCTATATTGTAGTTCTGTGACTCCTGTATGCTTTGCACGATTCAGGGTTAAAAAAACTTTTTTTTCTTATACTGATTCTTCATGTAGGCCTTCATTTCAGCATCTGTCTGAACAAGCTAAAGATGCTCCTGTCTCTTTAAGGCCCCCCCTCTCAAAGCCCACTGTCTGATTGGCCAAGACCTGAAGCATGTTACCTGGCTGTTGTTGCTGGGTGAAACAGGCAGACTGAGCGTTGCCGTGCCGTTAATGTGGGAGCACATGACCATATATGGAACACCGGCTCCATCTGGCTCAGTATTACGTAGAAAGGAGCCGTTGGTAGAAAAAGCAGTTCAAAACAGAGCGTTCAGAACAGGAGGAAACCTGAGGTTTTTGCTCACAGTGATTTCTTATAAATACTTTAATCTCATTTTTTGAAACTTTGGCCATGTTTAACATGAACATCAAACATTATAACATTGTAGATGAGTCATAAAATGTGGAAAAATTGCAAGACTTTTTTGTCCCTCTTGAGAACAGAAAATTTGTCTACATTTTTCATCCATCCAACTTTTTTCTCACAGGACAGTAACCATGACTACAGGTAGACTATGAATCTATGAGTCTTTGATAGGAAGGAGAGTCCTGTGTAATTTCTTCTCACATCAAACATAACTCAAATACAATTCAGAGACCACCAACAGTGCTTGAATTAATGATTTCCCTTTCAACTTAATATTAAACCAGGCTACTTCACACACTTGTCACAGCTGGTGACTGCAAATGGAGTCAGAAGTTCACAGCTTTTAAAATGTTTGAAATCCAATTCCTACTGTTCATGTTGGATGGCATCAGGCTTTATAAAAAAGGAGACAAAATATGTAATGCTTGTGGTTCTGGCATCTTATCTAAGGTCATGAGAATAATTTTAGTTTCATATTTCTGGATTTAATAATAATAATAATAAGCTTTATTTATATAGCACTTATCAAACAAAGTACAAAGTGCTTCACAACAAATCACACATAAAATAGAAAAACAAATAACCACGTGGGTAAAAGATACAGGGGGATAAAATACAGAATATAAGAACAAGGATCACAATAAAGTATAACAAATATGTTCAGATATGAGCAGGGAGATTTAAAGACTCGTCAACGTGAAAATTAAAATCTCCACAAATTAGGACTCTATCCTCATATAAAACAAGATCAGATAAAAATTCAGGGAATTCCAGCATGAAGGGAGCAGCTGGATTGGGGGGGTCAATAGATGACAGCAGTTAGGACAGTGGGGGGCCACCAAGTTTGAATAAGAGCACTTCAAAAGAAGAGTAATCGTTACATGCAGTTTGAGTGCATTTAAAGTGCTTTCTAAAAACAGCCACAGTGCCACCCCCACGGCCACTCTCACCGGGGTGGCTAAAATAGTCATAATCCGGGGGGCATAATTCAATAAGCTGACTGTGATCACCAGGACGTAGCCAAGATTCAGTCAGAAACATAAAGTCTAAGTCAGAAGAAGAGATAAAATCATTTAGAATGAACGTTTTGTTTGAGAGGGATCTAACATTAAGAAGAGCCAACTCTAGTGATCTATACTGTAGTAAAGCAGACGTAACGACCTGAGGCGAGGATAAAGCTTGTATCCTAATTAAGTTATTACTATTGCTGAAATTAATGTGTCGTTCTCGTTTTACATGCCTTTACGAAGTCAATTCAGGGATTTTAAGGATACGTGAGGCAGCGATGTGACAAGCCGATCTCCCAATGTGGACTGGAGTTATAGAAGCATGGCTATATACCTTCCACAAGGGGGCGTCAGTGACAGTAGATGGTACCTTGTTGTTGCCAGTTGGCAAAGGGGCCAGAGATGAAGAAGGAGGGGGAACAGGTGATTTAGATAGTCAGTCATGTATGGAGGACAGGACACCGTGCTGCTAGCATGCGGCAACCTAGCTTATTCGGATGCAGACCGTCTTGTGCAAAGAAGGAGTCACGATTCCAGAACAGATTGAAATTGTCAATAAAACCAATACTGTGGGTGCAACAGGTAGACTGGAGCCAGGTGTGAAGGCTGAGAAGCCTACTAAAATGACCAATTCCACGGCACAAAGTGGGAATTGGGCCAGAGATGAACACAGACTTTCCACTCCTATTGAGCAAGTAGAGGAGACGATTAAAGTCGCATTTCGTGAGCTCTGATTGCTGACGTGAAGTGTCATTTGTGCCAACATGGGCTATGATTTTCCTGATGGATGTAGGGAGTGAGGCAAGGAGGTCAGGGAGCTTATCAATGATGTCGGTGGTTGTAGCTCCAGGAAAGCTGTGTGTGATTGCATTTGCAAAGTGAATATTCCGCACAATGGAGTCCCCAATTAAGAGCGATGGAGGATGGATCAGAGGAGGCAAGGTGAAATGCCATCTTACCGCAGCCGCACATGGAGAGATTGGAGCCCGAGGCTGCAGCAGTACAGAGGCGGCGTCCTTCTTAGCAGGAAAATTCCCTGCTGTCTTCGGACCAGCAACCTTTTCCGCAAGGGAAATACCTGCTGTCCGCAGACCAGTGAGGCTGCTGGATCTTCTCCTGGTCACAGCCTCTACCAGCAACCTGTGGCGAGAAGAGGAGGTGGACTTGCTCTCTGGTGGATGGTGGCGTTTGTCCAGTGGGGGAAACTCTTGCATATCCAGAATGTCAAACCTGTTAGCCAGCTGGAGGTCCAGAGTCATAGGAGGAGGAGAAGCGCGCTTTGCTCCTTTCTTAGCCTTAGTCCAGCGCTCCGGCTGTCGTGGAGTTGAACACATCGGAGCATCTGGTTTGCTCTCACTGACAGGTAAATTTGTCTCCACTGGAGCATGGGAAGATGATAAGTTAGCAGACTCCTTAGGCTTTGCTCCTGAGAGGAGCCACAGGTCTTTGCCGTGGGCCGAGGATGTCATAGACACTGCATCCGCAACAATTGAGCCAAGCCAAGGAATGGTGGGATCACCGTCCAGCCCCATGGTGGTCCAGCCATCATGACAGGTCGATATTCCCCCGCCATAGCCAAAGGAGCTCAGGACTGACAAGCGTTTAGCTTGGGCCGAGGCGACTGTGGATAACTCCAGAAAAAGTTTGTCTTTCACTCTAAGCTCGGATTTCAGACAAGCGATACTTTCCTTCAATTCCAAAACTGTAAGTTTGCATGATTCACACTCGGCCATCTAACAAACGTAACTAGCTAGCCAGTGCTAGCTAATTAGCACTTTAGCTAGCTAAAGTGTGCTAGTTCTGGGGTATAGTTTTTTTTGCTCGAAACGCAGCTATTGGCTCTCCCTTCAGATTCCCATAAAAGAAATGCCAGGAAAAAGAGGAATATTGATATTTAGGACATTGTTGAAGCCATGGCTCACGTGACCAGCCTGACTGAAATCTTTGACA
Source organism: Micropterus salmoides (assembly GCF_014851395.1). NCBI lineage: Eukaryota > Metazoa > Chordata > Actinopteri > Centrarchiformes > Centrarchidae > Micropterus > Micropterus salmoides. The sequence continues at coordinate 26,249,422 of NW_024040040.1, read as the reverse complement.
GCTCCACAGACACCATTGAAGCAGTTTGTATAAGGTTGCCAAAAAGTATGGCCCACAATGAGATAAACACAGCGATGAGAAAATCAGATCAAGCTGGACTTTCACAAGATCAGCATTACGATAAGATAAGATGTTCTTTTCTTAATCACCATCATTATCATCATATGTAACTCCAGCCAGACAAGAAGGAAAGCAGTTTGAAGTGTGCTGAGTACAACAAAGGACAATGCACAGTCCAGAATTACCACTGGACTAAGTTCTGCCTGCATGATGCAGGCCAGCAGGTAAACAGCAAGAGCAGACTGAATCATGTAGGACTCTCCCTGTTATTGATGATCAAATGCCACACATTTCTCTGCTGATGTTTGGCAAAGGCCTGGTTAAAATTTTACATTAACCACGCGGCTGGTTGGTTTTGTTCTGCAGTCCATTACAAGAAGCATGCTGAGATGACCATTATTTGCTAAAATGGTTAGCTCACAATGGCCACACACAAGGCTAGTCTGCCTCAATTGCAATTTGAACAGACAGGATAAACATGGGACATGTGATCACAGTAAGAGTACATCTCCCCTCCCACAGCGCATAAGCCTTTTCCATCTATTCCAAAACCAATCACCATAAAGAGGTGATGACAATTTTGTAGAAAAAGGATCCTAATTATTGACAAAGGTTAAAAGAGAGATTTATATCTCTCCCATGATTCATGGTGAAAAACAGTGCTCTTGACCGACTTGAAATTGACGACACTGAGCTGACAGAGCCTCACTGACTGAAAAGGCTCTCCACAGTCCACCGTACTTGGGGACTACCAAGAACTGACCTTTTGACCTGTGTTCTTATTTAGGTGGTTGACCAAAAGACAGTTACCTGACCTGTTCTGACACTACATCTTGGGGGAAAACCAGAAGCCTGGTGCTTTGTTGTCCTATTGCTTATTGTTTCTGTTGCTTATTTTATACTGAACTAGATGTTTGTCTGTCTGCACCCATTTGCTGCCCTTTAATGATAAAATGCACACTAACAGATTCCCACAGGAGAAGCCAGAACGGATGCTGCCAGCTCACTCCACGCTGTTGAATGTTATTGTTTAACCCTATCAAAACATGGTCCAGAAGGTTGCTCATGTGTGTCCCAAGGGACCATGTGGGCAAAAGGGGGCAGGTTGAATAAGGACTTAATTTCTGAACTAACAAATTACAATAACATTCGTGAATAACAGTGGGAATGCTTTTAACTGTTCTTTTAAGTGTTTCACTTTAATTGATATTGCCTATGGTATGGATAGGATGATTAACAAGGGTTTACACTAAAATCTTAAAGTATGACTTTGAATCTGCTTTGATGCTAAACTTAGCAGCTTGTCAGGGTCAGAAATGTTATTGGACACGGTGTTATTGGACACTGAGCTCCAAGATAAAGACTCCTTCAGAGAGAGTTAGACCGGTTTAGAACATGCTACTGTCTAGCCAGAGCAATCTCAGAGAGATTGTGGAGCAAAACAACTACGGACCAACTCAAAATCTCCTGCTTTAGTAATTTGTGTCAGTCCTACAGGCCACAGGTTCTCCTTTTAATTGGTTTTCGTGGTCCTTTCCAAGTGTTTTTAACCACCAAAACCACAGTGAAAATCATGGGACAGGATACTTGTGTCCACGCCAGTCATTGTAAGCCTATCACGGAGCCCTGTGACGGCGTCGAGCCTCCATCCACATCCCAACTCAACTGGCTCGAGTAAAGCGGACCAGACGTGCTAAGGACAGCACGCCAGAGGAGTAACTTACCTATGTTTCGGGTAACAAGTCACTATATTCTCGGTATTTTGAAATGACCGTACATGTAGTTATAGGTACATAAGATTCATTGCGCCGCGTGGACGTGAGTGAGGGTGGGGAAGAAGAAAGAAGCAGGCAGCCAAACACTACAGAACTACAGAGTGACCAACGAGGAATCGATGATGGAATCCAGCTCCACACGGCGGTGGCACCCTTTCCGGTTGCCAGGATGGGAGCGATTAGGTCTCAGGGGTTCAATGTTGTTTTTGGCTGGTATTTCTGTGATTATGGTGTTTCCTATTCTGTACACGTTTGACAAACATCCACCTGCATCCAACTCGACCACACTGATACACCAGTTTTGGCCTATGACTGCATGCTCACACGCGGCTACAAAATCTACATGGCCCTGTTAGAAACTTAGGCTAAATATCCACTCCTTGCCCACACAAGCACTGCCACACCCACTTCTCAAAACACCACAGTAGCGACAGACGTCAAATTTAAATGTTTTTACCGAGGTGAGTCTCATTCCAAGGTTCACACAGCTGTCGGTGGGGCATTTTCCTGGTGTGTGCTCACACACATGGGACTGCATCACTGAATGCACTGTAGACGACCAAACAGACTGCCACGCTGCATACTAGCCTAGCACTGACATGCTATCACACCAAGTCCGTGCCATCCCTGACCTGTACTAGTCCCATGGGAGTGGCCGCCTGTACCAAACTCTGCCGGAAGGATGGAGAGGTAAATGCATGAGAGTAGTATTGGCATTGGATGTCCTTATCATGCCATAAAAAGCCTCACAGTCTCACAGGCAGAAATGCTCTATCCCGGACTGTTCCTCCAATGTGTACAAAGTTGCCATCGAGAGGGGTCCCAAATTAGTTAAATGCAAGAAATCAAATCGTGGCCGGGTTTGAATCAAGTCTCTGTTGATGTGGTTGTACAATTAACAAAAATGTGGAGATGGTGTATCCTTTATTACAATCAACCGTCAAAGCTTGTGACGTTTAAACACTGAGGTATTAAAATGTGATTGTCCGAAAGACTAACTGAATTCATTTTAGATAATTAATTTACAAATAAAGACCAAACTCTTTATTATCAATTTCTTTCCAGTGACAGGACCACTAGGTTGGTGAGTAAAACAAAGGTCTCAACAAAAGTAGTCCTGCAAAGAGACATTCACACCAGTAGCTTTCGTAGATGTCCCTGTTTAATCCCACAGGTTAATCAAGGAGACATTATAGATACCACACTATAGGTCAGTTATGAATACGTGATACATGATATTTGATAGCCAAGGCAGAAAATTGTGTCCTCTTAATCTTTTATCTATGATCTTTCAATATTATTATTATTATTACTATTCTCATTATGGCTTATAGATATATGTATTGTGTTTTTTATCTTTCCTATACTCCTTATGTTAGTCTGTCCACATTTACTAGGGTTTAGGTCAGAGCTGTGAGATTGTTTTGGTGTTTTCCTTTTCTTGTTGTTCCTCTCCTCTCCTGGAATGATCATTCAAGGCTGAGTGAGGACCTCTGTTCCCTAAAACATAGAAACTTAGACTGTGTAAATGATGATGCATCCCTTTGCTCGGGGCCAGACGCTCGAAGCTGCCGTAGGCGGCAGGTCTCTGGATATGTCAGCTGTATATGTGTTTAAGTACTTCTCTGTTTATTATCTTTTGTTAAATAAATTCTTCAAACACAACGGTTCGTTGTAACTCAATTCTTTGCTGAACCCCTCACCAGGAATATAATTTCCACAACAGCAGTCATCTACCGTTTGTAGCCGTTTGTCGCCATCAATAGAAAGGGATCTTCAAAGTAGTTTTCACTCTGTCCATAAGACCTAATCTGATTTTTGCAAACAGGACTTTAAAATGTTGTTCAATATGTCTATATGCTGTACAATAATCAAACTAAAGCATAACAACAATAACATTAATCACATGCTACATAATACTTAGTGACCACTTGTTCAGGCCCATTTATCATGCTTCAGTTCAAACCTTAAGCTCAATATCTGGATAAATGTACAGTAACAGGATATCCCATTGTACAAAATTGTACTTATTCAATAACAGCTGATAATTAATCAACAGAAATAACATCAAGCTAATCTGTAGGCAGTCTAGGTTCCAAATAACTTGGCTTGTAGTTGCGATGCTCATACTCTAATTAGAGAACTAATATCAGAAACAAAAAGTTATACCCACAGCGGAATGTAAACATTATGGTTTAACATTTCCACTCAAAACATTACAATAAAATCATCATAGAAAACCATATACATGCTATGTCTTCATAACCTTCCCTTTACTAGCAGTGCTGTGTAATTCAATCAGTTACTTTAAATCACTATCGACATTCAATTTCTATGGCTCTCAATACACATGCAGGCTGAAGAAATGTTGCAGTGCGCACACAGTTAGCATTGTTAGCATCACGCAGTTACGTCATGACGTAACAGCTGGGAGAAGGTATTATTTTCCTGATTGCCTGATGAGGGACATTACATAATTTTAATACATTTTGAAGTTCTTGTTAACCCTGTATTGTCACTGGGTTAGAAAAGCAAACAAACAAACAAACAGTGGAATAAACAGTGAAATGTCCCGTTGAAAGATCTTTGGTGACTCTTTGGTCATCTAGCATCGCTATCATCTTTCGTGTGCCACAAACTTCAGTGTTAACTAGTCATTGTGTATCCAGGCAATAATGAGGCCTAATTTAGCTAGGAACTTTGAAATGCAAAGCCTTTCACCATAATAATTATTATTATGTCTACACATAAGCATAATAAGAAATGACAAAAAAGTATGTAACAATGAGTATTAGCTGTTTGGTAGTGGAGGGGTTACTCACCATCAATTTGTGAAAAGCAAAGACTGCAATATAACCACACTCAAATGCTGTGGCTCAGAAGGTAGAGCGAATTGCTTACAAATCAGATGATCAGTGGTTCGATTCCTGGCTCCTCCAGTCTGCATGTAAAGTGTCCTTACAGAATCCCAGTCAATGTGATTTACAGGACTTGCATGGTAGCCTGTGAATGACTGTGTGTCTGAATGGGGTGAATGTGACATGTAGTGTAGAGCCCTACCAATATGGGTTTTCGGGGGCCGATGCAGATATTAAAGTCAAAAAGGTAAGAAGATAAAAACATATATATGTCAATATTTTGATTTTGGATAGGAGAGCCCCTTCCTAAACTACACTTAGAACAGACCGATATTTTGATTTTGAAAGCTGTTCTGTATGTGGGCTATAATACCTTTATCTGAATGGATTATATTAAAAAAGTCTTACAAGATTACAGTCGCAGTGACTGAACATGGAACATCAATAAATGTATTTTTAATAATTAATATAGTGTACCAGCTATTGTGTTTTAATTATTTTATGCCAAAAAGGAAGATCAATAATATGTCACTTTGTGTCCCCTGAGAGAAAGGTGAGATTGGTTAACCAAGGTGGCCTCCTCCCAAGATTTGGCCTTTGTGACCTGCACAGGAAAAGACTCAGCTTTGGGGTATAGAAAAACCTGCACAAGCTCAAACAGACATAAAGACTACAAACTATGTATTCTGAGAGACATCCTAGACACCCTGACCATAAAGGTGTCACCCCGATGCTCCCCAGGACGAGCCAGATGGCAGGGTAACCATGGCAACCGTGCCCCCCTTTCTAATTACTCCAAACATCAAAGAACCCCTTTCTTTCAGTCCTAGTTCTATACCCCACCAAAGAGCCATTAACATGGACTCTTAACCTGCCCCCTCCTTCTCACGCAGATATGTGAAACTGATAAGAAAGACAGACACCAGAGAAGGACGCTGCCCCGAATTCCTTTGTGTGGACAAATTAATATTGTCTCCTTATAACCTTGCCTATTACCTTGTTTTAATTAAATGAATCTTTAAGTTACTTAGTAGGTCTTTCCACGTTAATTTGAGTAGTTATATTACCATGTTGTTGCTGTTGAAAAGAAGAAACCACAAATAAGTTAATTTTGCAGCGCTCTTTAATTTTCAGCAATGATCACTGACATTCCTTCATTTTATGTTTTAACTAATGCTTTATTCCCAACACTTTCTGACACTTCCTTTAGAAATTATATGATACAGAAGTATTTTCCTGTGCTATTCCAGCTCGAATTTAATGTTAAATAACCATTTCTTCCCTAGTGAGAGGATCAGTGGTTCTCTCGTGGAACCCGTGTCTCCCCAGAGGATAAATTAAGAATTACAGGTCCATGTTTTTGTAATGCCTCTCCTGCTGTTTAATGTATCACTCTGTATTTCATTGTTCATATAACTTGCTATATATATTCTATAAGTAAGAATGTTTAACAGCCAATATTATCCAGGAAATGTTAGTTAACTTCCTTCCATCCTTCCATCCTGAAAATGTGTTTAACTGGTAACCATCCTAATCTTTACAATGATTACTTTGTAGTTTCCTTTTTATCAAATGGGGGACGCTGGACGAGCATACCTCTGACAACAAGCAGTAAGAAACCAACGGCATTCTGTGGTTGACTTGATGTCCAATAGTCTTTTAAGCCATTAGCTTTAATCCTTAATCATTTCAGCGTAAACTCCTAGCCACATTTAGAGTTATTATCATATAGCTTGCGTTTATGGGTTCTCTTTCTCTCTTAGAATCAAATCCTTCTCCACAATAACTCAGACCAACTAAATTCACATTGAACTACACCATTCCCATTCTCTGCACTTTGTTTTGCTTAGACATTGTTTATTTCTTTGATGTATATTTAACCTCATTTATTCACATAGTTAGTTCTAATAAATTTCACCCAAATCACAGGAACTGTGTATGTGTATTGTTTAACTCCAGGTCACTGTAACGGAGAATTTACGCCTTCGATATGAGATTGACTTATTGATGATTGATTTATAGAAATGATTAAGCAATTACTACTAACTGATCACTAGGAATAATTGTATAATTATTAAAACCATACCCAGGGAGTCCAGAGACGGAATTTCTGGTGGTGCCCCGAAAACGAGAGATTTATGAATTAATATTTACGAATATATTAATATTCATAATTTTTATTAACAGTGATGTAGGTATACTAGATTAACAAAAAAGTCTGTGGCTTTAGACATTTAACATGTTGTTTGCCTGTATTACACACCAAAACAGACCAGTAAACTTCTTATACATTTTCTTAATACATTCAGTTGAGGCAAGTTATAACAGTCTTGGCAGGATTTTTCCTGCATAGAGAAATTTTGGTGCCTCCCAGAAAGGTTTTAGCGAGTGCCAAAGGAATATCACCAGCACCAAAATGATATGAATAGGAAAAAAATACCATTTCAAATCTTCTCCGAATGTTTTATTAGCAATTTATCAAACAACTTTTGCGCAAGCAGAACATAAACTTAGAGGCAGGGTAGGTAAGATTGAGAAACTAACAAACAGCACAAACAGCTGGATTTTGAAAGTATCCAACATAGAAACGGTAGTTACGTACTATAACTCCAGATTCTATGAGTATAGGCGCAGCCCTCTAAGGCTATCGCTATTGGGTTTACCCCTCCGCACACCTGCATGTTACTGAGAAAAGTTGTCGATGCCCATCCATAGTGCCTTTTCTTCCGCACTGAGAACCAAGGTCCAGTGAGGCCCTGGGCCTATACTCATAGAATATGGAGTTACAGTACGTAACTACTGTTCTATTTCGTATAGGCTTCGCTCTCTAAGGCTAACGTTATTGGGTTAGAGGCGAAGCAGGATGAGTCAACGCCTCACTGGCCCATACGGTACCACCAAGCACAAACCCACCTGCCCAGAGCTATATAATGAGCCAGGACTGTCGGCGTACGCACAAGCACTGATGGTGCGACATGGGAAGCAGAGGACCAACCCATGTGTAATAGCCTGGGAACCGGATCGAGGGCCCCACAGCTATACAGATGCAGGCGGGGTCATGACAGTGACCGCATCAGCTGCGCAAAGAGCAGGGGCAGCGCGAGCAGCGGCCACTCCCCCCAGCGTTCAGTGGGAGAGGGCGCACCACATACTCACAACGGGAAAATCACTCAGCCAAACACTACTACTACTGAGTGAGTCAGCTGGAAATGGTAGACATCCCACAGGTAGAAATGGACGAAAGACCTGGAGGCTGCCGTGCAGATGTCGTCCACCGTCATCCCACCGTGCAGTGCCACAGAGGAGGAGACGCCTCTCATGGAGTGCACCCTGATGCCGTCTTGGGGAGATTCACCGGCTGACATATAGGCCTGTGAAATAGCCTCACACAGCCAGTGAAAAAGACACTGCGCTGATAGGGGAAGTCCCTTGGACTGCTCCCTATAGTGCACAAACAGGTGACCACGTGCGCCACGTAACAGGACAGCGCACGCACCGGGCAGAGGAGGTTGGATGTAGTGTTGTCCTCAGACACATGGGGGGGGCGGAAAGAAGCAGCTGGAGGAATGAACCGCAGGAACTTACCTGTGTTCGGGGATGACGAGAACATGAAAGTACGCGTCCTTCAGGTCGATGGAGGTAAGCCCTGACGCACACACTCCAGCACCTGCTTTACTGTCAACATGCGAAAAGGTCTCTCCATAATCGCTTGCTGAACAGTGACAGATCTGGGATGGACCTCACGCCCCCCATCTTCTTCCTGACCAGGAAGTAATGGGAGTAGAACCCCTGATTCCTGAAGCTCCGCCTGGAGGGCGGTGTTCAGAGCCGAGGAGGAGAGCAGTCTCCACAATCCCAGTGAAAGGGGGGGTGGGGATGCGAACTGCAGCCTGTGATCCTCACGGATCAAGCTGTCCATCCATCCTCCGCCGCTTGGGGGGCCACATGGTGAAAGACCTTCACACACAGTCAGAGAGGTCTGTTTGGGTGTCCTCTCGTGTGTGGGAGGGACCACACAAGGCAGCGTAGTCGCCCTCGTGGGTCCACAGCTGTACTGCATCCCCAGTGGGGGGAGGGAGGCGGAGGCAGACACAGTCGCCAGTGGGTCCGGCAAGGGAAGAGGGCGAGGGAAGACAGTGTTGGCACACATGTGGGCTCAGACCAGTCATCTGACCATGTCAGGGAGGGGGACAAGGGGAAAGAGGATGTGCAGCTATGCAGCAAGCCCAGGCTGCTGTTAGCCGTTTGGCTAACACACAGCTGGCTCACACTATGTTGGGAAGTGAGAAACAGCAGCTATAATCTCAAAAGCGGCTGTTCTGTAAAGTGCAACTCTAGGTCATGTTTACAAGAAACACATTTCTCCCCAGCGTCACTTTCGCATGCCGTGGTTAACGTGTTTGGCACATACATGATGCCGTACATCATACATGTACAGCGCACAATGCTGTCACACACCTCTGGATGCGGGAGGAGGGACTGCGTCTGTTATGCTGTGGTCACGCACGAGCCCGCAGCCAGGCTCTGCCAGGGGGGATGTATGTAATCTGTGGAGCGGCAATAGGATAACACTACATGCAGGGTTGTGAAGAGTTATCCTGTCCGCATGAAGCATAATGTCCGCTTTGAGGACTCCTATGACACAGCCTGCCATCTGTGAACCAAAGGGGGAACCCTGGACGTACAGAAGGACCGTGTCAATGATGTTGTGATTATGCACGTCCTCGCAGCCGGGCACTGCCGTGGGAACGTGCGTAATGTGAACAGCATCACACACTGCCCGGCAGATTTCTCCTTCAGAAGAATATCTGTACTGGGTGTGTCTGTGTTCTGTCCACACAAATCGTAATGTCCGCTGTCATGGGCTTATACACAATTTCAGTGGGGAGGGGTGTGTGAAGGAATCTCTGATGGTGAACAGAGAGTGTACTGCTTGTTGCTTTGAGCTCAACAGCAGCTGGCTCACACAGTGTGGGAAATGTGTGCTTAGTGTGGCTGCTTCGATTGAGTCCCCAGCCTGGGGCATTATGGTTGATAGATGACAGACGTCTCTGTCACCAAACAGTTTGGTCTTGTTGTGAGGCAAGTAAAATGATCAAATATGATCAAAATTACTCATGGTGCAGCTAGAAACTGATAGTGACAATAGTGTTCCTTTGTTTTCTCTAGATACCTAGGCCCAGATCAGACTAGAACTGTGGTAGTCAAGTCATAGGTGCTGAATGTTTGCAAAATCCAGGCTGGAGAAGCAGCGACCCTAACAGAGACCATCTTAACAAGCCAGAAGAAGCTCCCCCATGGCAGGGTTTTCATCATTTGCCAGTGATGTATGTGAGTATCTGTGTTAGTGCATTGTCATTTTCATTTTTATACCATTCTGACCATAATTTACTTTAAAATTTTTATTCAAATGTGTGTCCCATTTCTAGGCAAGAAGTCTGCAGTAAGAAAGCGGGTCACAGATTTGTTCCTGGGCTTGATCACGGTCCACTGCGTGTTCCACCGACTCAACCTGGCCTGCATCAGTCAGACAAAAAAGGAATGCGAGGACCTTGGGAACCATCTTCTGGTTTTACCAGGGATCCAGCAACAGGACTGACAGCCTCCAGGAGATGGATGACAATTAAAACTGCAGGTTCAATGAACTGCCATAATCTGTGATACATATCTTTATTAAATAACCAAGCGACTTTGAGTGCAAACTGTTACCTCTGCTTTTCATGGGGGCAAACAGACAAGGTGTGGAAGGAGGCAACAGATGTTGTCCGCTGGAATCTTCCAAGTCTGTTGGCAGACCTGTCTGCAGGCCAGGAAGGACCCAACTGCTCATGGGCTCCTCAATTTTGTCAAAAATTAGTTCTTTCCCCCAGCCCTGTGTCTGATGAAGTTAAGAGAGTGACTTCATTTTTACTAGACATTCTAGACTGTTACTGTATTTTTCCAAAATTAACTAGCTGTACTTTTAAAGTAGAGTACGAGAGGCTGCACAGTCAGAGCCCTTTGCTTCTCTCAAGTGGATTAGGAGGTATGTATGTAGTTGTTGACAATAAAAGTCTAAAATAGTATAAGTTTCTAAAAATGTAACAATGACTCCGTCATCTGTGACGTTGTGTTGTAATTATATATTATAGATGACAGCACTGAAGGCGTTCTTGGTCCTACTTAAGGAGAAGACCCTAGTTAGGGTCAACTCCTGGCTGACCTCTGATACCAGACTGAAAGAACCCAAGGAAGAAATTCCTGCCTGCATCTGGGAGAGGTTCCAGAAAATGGTATGAGATATATACCGTATGTATATATACATATATTCTCTATATATAATAATTACCACAGATGGGCCCGCCCACCCACTTGACCCTCAGGTCAATGATTACTGATCGATCATCCAGTGCAGTCAAAAAAATGAGTTTCTTTCTTCTTGTTTACCATTTTAATATAATAGGTCAGATTTTTTGAGTAGCATTGTTTTTAGCAAATGCCAGATTGCGAACAGCCCCTCCTCTTCCACTTAGTGAGTGCATTACACGGAACATAGCCTACGATTGCTTTCTGCTTTCTTACAGTGCAGACGCTTTGCTGCTTGCTCTTAAATCTGCTTGTATTCTTTTGCAGAAACTCTCTTTTTTTCTGCTAGAAATTATGAGCAGCAGATCTTGGATACTTTTAAATCACTGGGACTGTCAGATAAAGTAGGCTATTGCCATACTTTAAACACTTTTATGATCTTAGTGTACTGGGTAATAGATCTGAAAGTGGGAGTCCTGGGAGTCGCCATCCTCACATTCCTAATCCCCATCTAGGTCACCTCATCTCCGGACAACCTTTCTCCCCTCTCGCCCCTGTTGGACTTCAACGATCAGGAATGGAAGACCTGGTTAGAGCTGGGACCAAATTTACTCCCCGCACCTTCCCTCGCTCTACTCCCATTCTCTCTACCCTAAACCCCCCTCACCGTCCACCTCCACCACTGGTTCTAAGTCCTCCAGGTTTGACACGTGTCACAAATACAGCGCCCAACCCGCCCTCCCGCTCCGCAATGGCGAAAAAGCCCAGCAAGCTCTGACTGATATGTGCTGGGTCCAGGCTACAAGGAAAATAACAATCATGTGGCCCAGTGTGCTGGTAGTCTTCTCCATCCCTGTCTTGATAGGTAACAGAAAAAGCACGGTGAATGTGTTAAAAAACAGGAAGCACTCAACATATCCTGCAAATTTAGTATTAATTCCTCATCAGCCAAAGCCTGTTGAAAAAAGTGGGCCAGATAATGTTTTTAACACACTAAAATTAGTTTTGTTAAACGTTAGGTCTTTGGCAGGAAAAACCTTTTTAATCAATGATTTTATAATTACTCACAATATTAATTTCATGTTTTTAACTGAAACCTGGTTGGACCATTTAACAGTGCAGCTGTCCTTATCGAGTCTACCCCTCCCAACTTCAGTTTTATGAGTGAAGCTAGAGTGCATAAGAGAGGAGGTGGAGTTGCCATTTTGTTTAATGACTCCCTCCAATGCAAAAAGATGTCTTATGGGAATTTTGCTTCTTTTGAATATGTGGCTCTTCAGCTGAATTCCTCTTCTTGAGCTATTTTTCTAAATATCTACAGGCCCCCTAAATACTGTGCAAACTTTTTGGTGAACTGCTGTCTATAATCTGTATTGACTTTGACTGTGTGGTTATTGTTGGTGATTTTAACATCCATGTTGACAACCCAGGACAGAGGCGCTAAAGAACTGTGTTGTGTTCTTGATAATTATGGACTGACCCATCATGTGACAGAGCCCACACACAATAAGGGGCACACTTTGGACTTGGTCATCTCCAAGGGTATGAACATTTCCAAGGTTGTGGTGACTGATGTTGCTCTCTCTGATCATTCCTGTTTTCTTTGAGAGTGCACAAAAATGTACAAACAGAGGTAATCACAAAACGGCATATCACTGAAAACACGAGGAAAAAATGTATTGAGGTTTTCTCCTCGACACCCGCCCTTTCATGGGTCTCAGTCAGTGAGCTTGTAGATAATTTCAATTCTAAAATTACAAATGTTATTGATGCCATTGCACCAGCCAAGGTGAAGGTGGTCTCTGGTAAGAGAAGATCTCCATGGAGAAATGCCACACTGGTTAGGACTCAAAAAAGAGAGTGTCGAAAAGCTGAACACAGGTGGCGGAAAACAATCTCCAGGTTCATTATGACATCTATAAAGAGAAACTTTGCATTTATAATTTAGAACTGAGAAATGCAAGGCGGTCCTTCTTCTCTGACATCACCAAAAACACTAATAATGCACGTGCCTTGTTTGCTACTGTCAACAGACTAACCAACCCTCCTGTGTCTGTAACCTCTGAACTTCTATCCACCTGCAATGAATTTGCTTCCTTCTTCACAGACAAAATTCAAACAATTAGACAAGCATTCAGTGCCTCCATGTCAGTAACAGGATATGTCTTGTCCCTGTGTCCAATTAAAAACAATTCATATAGCATGAGACAATTTGATTCTATTAACCATAAAAACCTGGAGGACATAATACAACATCTGAAATCCTCCTCATGCTGCCTTGATATTCTGCCAACAGGTTTTTTTTTAAAAATGTGTCTAAATGCATGGCCTCAGATCTACCTCAAATTGTCAGCATGTCTCTCCTCTCAGGTTTTTCCCCACAGGCCCTGAAAACTGCAGTCATTAAACAATTCTTAAAAAAGCGCAATCTAGAGAGTTCACTAATGAGCAATTATAGGCCCATATCAAATCTCCCATTTTTAAGTAATTGAAAAAGCTGTTTTTCAACAGCTTAGTGCTTTCTTGGTACTAAATAACTGTTTTGATGTCTTCCTGACAGTGGCAGAATTTCAGTCTTAGTATTATTGGATCTCAGTGATACATTCGACACAGTTGACCACAACATATTACTAGACAGACTTGAAAACTGGGTTGGACTTTCTGGAACAGTACTAAACTGGTTTGAAGCCTACTTAAAGGACAGGGACTACTTTGTGTCTATAGGTAATTACACATCTGAGCTAACAAAAATGACATGTGGAGATCCCCAAGGCTCCATTCTGGGGCCTCTTTTGTTTAACATTTACATGCTTCCACTCGCTCAGATTATGAAAAACAACAAAATATGTTACCAAAATTATGCAGATGACATACAGATTTACATAACGATATCACCAGGGGACTATGACCCCATACGAGCGCTGAGTAACTATATTGAGCAGGTCAACGATTGGCCAGGATTTTCTTCAATTAAACAAGGATAAAACTGAAGTTATTGTTTTTGAAGCCAAGGAAGAACGATTGAAAGTCAGGGCTCAGCTTCAATCTGTAATGTTAAGAACCACAAATCAAGCCAGAAATCTTGGTGTAGTCATGGACTCAGACCTGAATATGAGGAGCCACATTAAGACTATTAGAAAGTCAGCCTACTATCACCTGAAGAATATATCAAGGACTTATGTCTCAGCAAGACCTGAAAAAACTTATCCATGCATTTATCTTCAATTGACTCGACTACTGTAACGGTGTCTTTACAGGGCTCCATAAGAAATCCATCAGACAGCTGCAGCTGATTCAGAACACTGCTGTTCGAGTCCTCACTAAGACAATAAAAGTGGATCACATCACTCCAGTTCTGAGGTCTTTACATTGGCTTCCTGTATGTCAAATAATTGATTTCAAAATCCTGCTGTTAGTTTATAAAGCACTAAATGGTTTAGGGCCAAAATACATTTCTGATCTTCTGCTTCATTATGAACCATCCAGAACCTCTCAGGTCATCTGGGACAGGTCTGCTTTCTCTCCCCAGAGTCAAAACTAAACAAGGAGAAGCAGCGTTGTTATTATGCTCCGTATATCTGGAACAAACTCCAAGATAACCGCAGGTCTGCTGAAACTGTCAGTTCTTTTAAATTAAGGCTTAAGACTTTTCTTTTTACCAATGCTTTTAATTAAATATTTACATGGTGAGAAATGAATAGGTAACTGAGTGAAAAGATAATAGTGAGATTGAACAGAGTGAAGGAAGTGGTCTTAAATCTCGCGCCTGAGTGATTTGCAGGAACCTCTGTCCACCTGTAAACACGCAGGTGGGTCCAGAGTATAATTGGATCAAAGTGGCCTGCGGACAGACATGTCCTGGTTTCTCTGTAGTGTCCCAGGGTTTTTGGAGTTTCAGTGGACCCAAAGATTGCTTTGGACCCGAGTACAGACTAGCTAGAGAGAGTAGATTAAGTGTACTTCTCTGTTTATTCTCTTTTCAAAATAATTGTATCTCAATTATTTGCTCAACCCCTGAGCCTGTTTTTATTTTCCATTTAACTCTTTTAACCCTGATTGTACACTGCACTGTAACTTTTACTGTCCTGTTTTACCCTGTTTAGTATTTTTTTTTTTATCCTGATTTTATTTTCTGTTCACCAAAATTATATTTTATTGTGTATTTTTTTAATTTCCCTATGTTGCTTTTATGTTTAATGTAAAGCACTTTGAATTGCCTTGTTGTTGAAATGTGCTATACAAATAAACTTGCTTTGCCTTGCCTTATGATACTTTCAGCTAAGTATCTTTCAATTTAGGTTTAATCAGGGAGAAAAAAGTAGTTTGCTCAAGTTTGTCACAAAAAGACAGCGTGAGGAGCAGAGGGAAGATAATTCAGCTCAAGTTCAGCCACCATTTTCAACCCAGACACTTACTCCTGCGCCATTTTCTCCTCAACAAGTGCCAGGTAGTAGCGAAACAAGTGGCTAATTTAGACTTTCCCCTGTCAGCAGCAGGACGTGAAACTCCAACCACAGCATCAACCCCTCCATGCCAAAGTACAGGTAGGCCTACGTAAACAATGACTGGAAACAACTTTCCCAATTGTGTGTTAAACACTGCTACAGAGCTGAGCAGAACCCAAGCAGAACCCAAGCATTCATGCAAAGTCACCTGACAGGGAAATATCAACCAGCTGAACAATGATGCTATGTACCTATGATGCTATGTAACTGGACTTGGTTGAAGATACTGGAATCTGCAGCCCTTTCTAATGCAAAGGCCCCCCCTTCCAACCTCACCATCCAAGAAAGGACGGCTGTGACATCTCTGAGCAAGGATCAAGACATCACCATCCTACCTGCTGACAAAGGAAGATGCACGGCAGTCCTTAATGTCACGGAAATTGTATTCCTGGTGAGAGGTTGAGCAAATAATTGAGTTACAACGAATCGTTGTCTTTGAAGAAATTATTTAAAAAAAGAATAAACAGAGAAGTACTACAACAGAATCAGCTGGATCAGAGGTTCTTTCTCCTAAGACAGTCACTAACGTCTGGCCCAGAGCAAACAATTGCATGATCATTTACACAGTCTGAGCATCTATGTTTTGGGGAACAAAAGGTCCTTGACTGGTCCCAGTCAAGGAAGGAGAAGAACAGCTAGTGAGGAAAACAATCAACAACCCCACATCCCTGACCTAAACCCCACACATGTGGACAGACTGGAATAAGAAGAACAATAATAAAGATGGAACAGGTTAAAGATTTAAAACAATATATACGACATAATAAAAGGAGAAAAATAGGACTCTTATAAGTACTTGCATAAAAGATAATAAGTGTAGGAAGAAAACAATTTTCTGCCTTTACACTTAACACAGCGGACTACCAGAACAAGGTCAACACACTACTAATGGACACAAGCACATATGAGACACTGAGACAAGACCCAACCAGCAGATACAAGAAAAAGGCCATAGAATGTCTACAACAGTTACAGAAGGACAACACCATCAACCGTGAACAATATTACCGTTTGTATCCTGGAGAAGCCATTCCATGCATTTATGGACTACCCAAGATACACAAAGAAGGAGCCCCACTCAGGCCGATTATCAGCAGCATTAACTCTGTCACCTACAACATTGCCAAACACATTTCTACCATCTTAGCTCCTTTGGTGGGAAACACGCCTCACCGCGTCCAAAACTCTATTGACTTTGTAAACAAAGTTCGAGGACTAAAACTGGATCCAGATGAAACCATGGTATCCTATGACGTGACTTCTTTGTTCACCTGTATCCCCACCATAGAAGCAGTAGAAAACGTAAGGAAACGGCTAACACAAGACAACACCCTGGACAACAGAACTAGCCTCAGCCCTGACCAGATCTGTAAATTACTCGACCTCTGTCTAAACACCACCTACTTCCAGTGAAACGGAGGATTCTACAGACAGAAGCATGGCTGTGCCATGGGCATCTACATGGAAGAAGTGGAGAACAAAGCCCTCAACTCCTTCAGAGGAACAGCACCGAGCCACTGGTACAGATATGTGACGACACCTGGGTCAAAATTAAAAGCCAGGATGTGCAAGCCTTCACAGAACACATCAACTCTGTGGACAGTAATATCAAGTTCACACGAGAAGATGATCACACCCACTGGAGCACAAGCTAGGGGTCATGAGAGCACTGCACAACAGAGCGGAAAACAAACCAACAAGCGCCCAAGCCAGGGGCACTTACAGCTTGTGGATACCTTAAATAGACCTTTGTGAAAACAGTCACAAGATACATACATCTGAAGGACAAAGGACACTTGTTTGAGGACCACCAGGTGCACATTTTTTGACAGAGAAGATGGATGGTTTGAAAGGGGTGTCAAGGAAGCCATCTACACCAGGGTTGAGAAGCCGTCATTGAACAGAGGAGGGGGTCTACGCCACCACTTATCCCCCACTTACAATGCTGTCCTTTCATCGCTTCCCAGGAAACTCAACAAACGTAACCTATTGGCCTCAGTTGAAGATACCAACATTGGTCGTTCAGTCTTGGCCACGGGAAGTCCTAACGACTGTAACGACTGTCGTTACAGCAACCAGGAGTACTAACGAACCAGCAGTATCGACGATCCTGGCAAACGACCCCACTGAGGTTAAATAGCTGAGTTTCCCTACCAGTCAGTCAGAAATGAAGAAGTCCTTTGGATGAGAGACGAACTTCCAGTATCTTCAACCAAGTCCAGTTGCCCTTGACTTTAACCTTCGTTGGATAACTATGACCTGGATGACTGAGAATCTTCACAGATATGTACAGATTGTTTGTGTAATAATAATAATAAGAACTTTTATTTGTACTGCACTTTACATCTGAAACAAATCTCAAAGTTCTTCAGGTAAGATCATAAAAGCAAGGTAAAAACATCAATATAAAATACAGACAAAAAATGAACAAGTGAGCAACGACTCGCAAGGTTATTTAAAACTCTTCTGCTAAAAAGTCCTTTTTTAAAAGTCTCAGTAGTCTGAGTTGCCCTCAGATGATCAGGGAAGGCATTCCACATCCAAGCAGGGGTAGAACAGTGTAGTGATCAGCCAGTGTGGATTTGTTCATTTTATATCAAATAAATTTGGAGACTCCAAATTCCTTCTCTCTCTCCCTGAGAGAAAGAGGGCGGGGTTGAGATATCAACCCTCAACAGACAGCTGAAGAGACCCCAGAGGAGGGGGGGTGAAAGGTTTGCTTTCCCTAAGTGCTGTTTTTGGGCAGTTCGATTGTAAAACTTGCTCTGGTGAAGCTGAGATAAGACTCGGTGCCTGACTGTTAAAATGACAAGATTAACATTACACAGAGACTAACCTCAACCTGAACCAGGCTGTGAGGACCTCCGCAGCCATAAACTAAACAACCTCTAAATACTCCCAAGACCAAAACGGCAGGGTAACCATGGTAACGAAGTTCCTCTTTCAGGTTACTTCCAAACATCAACAATCTCCTCTTCAGGCGTGAGGAACTCCAGACGCCGGAGAAAGGACACAGTCCACATTCCTTTGTGTGAACACTGTCTCCTCAAAACTCAAAGCATTACCTTGTTTAATTAAATATTCTTTGTTAAGTTACTAAACAGGTCTCTCCACTCCATTAGAGTAGTTATATTACTGTGTTGTTGCTATTGAGAAGAAGAATCCATATAAATTAATTCCGCAGTGTTTTAATTTTCAGCAATGATTCCTGACATTCGTTTAAGTGATGTTTTAACTAATGCTTTATTTCCAGCTCCTTCTGACCTCTCATACCTAGAAATGAAATGTTATCCTGTGTTAAATTATTAATTTCCCCAGCTCCTGAGCAAATGATTGTTTAAAGAAATAATAATTTGCTATCTTCAGTCTCCTCCACCAGAGCTCCCCCAAGAGGACAAAATAAGTATTACATGCCATCGTTCTGAAATGCCGTTTTTAATTGTCACTCTGTATTTATCCGTTCGTAATCTGATGCCATGCCATCTGCATTCAGGCTCTCATGTTTTTGAGTTCTCCCAGGTTCACTAACCTTCATCCTCCGTTCAGTCGGCTAGGCTCATCCTCTGGTCCTCTCCTCCCCGGACTTCCCCCACGGCGTCCTCCCAGTTCCCCCTCACCTCCTCGCTTCCTCGGCCCCAGTGCTCCCGGCTCTCTGGTCCCAGTCTCCTCGGATTCCCTGTGCCAGTGTTTCCCCGGCATCCACCTCTCCCTCCACTCCAGTCCCTCAAACCCTTTTCCCTCAATAAACCTCCTTCGCTCTGAGCACTGCATTTGGGTCCTCTCTGTCCCCACACCACACCGCCCATAACAATGTGATTCCTATGAAATGCTAACCTTTTAACTACTGACAATTGTTTTCCTTTTTATCAAATGCTTAAAACTAAGAATGGTATAACCGTTTGACAATTAAGGTTTGATTGTGGGACGATATTTGATTACAATACGCGCAAATAGGTTGTAGAATGGACATATTAAAAGTTTAAGACGGTCTCTCAGGAACAAAGCCAAGCCCCTGGGAACACGCCCCAACAAACAAAAGCAGCCTGCTCGCTCTCTTCTCTTGTTCGCTCTTTCATTGGACCTCGGCACGCGCTCAGCATGCTCCGTCTCCCAGCAAGTCTGGCCCGGCCTGCCGCAAAAATTCCTTGCCACACACGCGAAGCGCCGCGACCTCAGCTTTTCCCTCGTTTCCAGCAACTTACCCCAGAGGAAAAATCGTTTGCTCAGAATAGTCTTTTCTTTAACTCCCGAGAAAACACTAAGATCTCAATAGTATATCATTTTGAGATCACTCCAATCTGAATTGTTGCTCCTAAAACCCCTTAGGAAAAATGGATGAGATGAAGATGACTTCAATATTGATGTCTCCAAGGACGATGCAGTCAAAAAGGACTTCATTAATACACTACATTCCTCCTCTTTCTTTCCAACAATAAATATATTTACCAGAGTCACAAATACTTCTACAACTGTTATTGACAATATTGTCACAAATATACGAAATGTTAAGCTTGAATCAGGAGTTTTACTTTCTGATATATCTGATCATTACCCAATAATGCTGTTCTTTAATTTTGATTATAAATGTTTACCCTTATGTCACCCGATAAAAATTAAAGTAGTAAACGATCGAACAATGTATCAACTTAAGGCAAGTCTGCAAGCTAAAGCTGTTTATTGTTGCTGCGATCCTGATACTGCATATGATTTCTTGGTAAATGAAATAACAGACTCCATTCGTTGCTCCATTCCTATAAAAACTGTTACAAGCAGAAGGGCAGAACACAAACCCTGGCTAACAAGGGCAATCTCTAACTCCCTTAAACAAAAGAATAAACTTTACCAAAGATATGTTAATAAACCAAATATAGAGAACAAAACTAAATACAATGTTTACAAGAATAAATTGGTATACAGTGGGTACGGAAAGTATTCAGACCCCTTTAAATTTTTCACTCTTTGTTTCATTGCAGCCATTTTCCAAAAATCAAAAAAGTTCATTTTATTTCTCAGTAATGTACACTCCGCTCCCCATCTTGACAGAAAAAAACAGAAATGTAGAAATTTTTGCAAATTTATTAAAAAAGAAAAACTGAAATATCACATGGTCATAAGTATTCAGACCCTTTGCCGTGACACTCATATTTAACTCAGGTGCTGTCTATTTCTTCTGATCATCCTTGAGATGGTTCTACACCTTCATTTGAGTCCAGCTGTGTTTGATTATACTGATTGGACTTGATTAGGAAAGCCACACACCTGTCTATATAAGACCTTACAGCTCACAGTGCATGTCAGAGCAAATGAGAATCATGAGGTCAAAGGAACTGCCTGAAGAGCTCAGAGACAGAATTGTGGCAAGGCACAGATCTGGCCAAGGTTACAAAAAAATTTCTGCTGCACTTAAGGTTCCTAAGAGCACAGTGGCCTCCATAATCCTCAAATGGAAGACGTTTGGGACGACCAGAACCCTTCCTAGAGCTGGCCGTCCGGCCAAACTGAGCTATCGGGGGAGAAGAGCCTTGGTGAGAGAGGTAAAGAAGAACCCAAAGGTCACTGTGGCTGAGCTCCAGAGATGCAGTCGGGAGATGGGAGAAAGTTGTAGTAAGTCAACCATCACTGCAGCAATCCACCAGTCGGGGCTTTATGGCAGAGTGGCCCGACGGAAGCCTCTGCTCAGTGCAAGACACATGAAAGCCCGCATGGAGTTTGTTAAAAAACACATGAAGGACTCCAAGATGGTGATAAATAAGATCCTCTGGTCTGATGAGACCAAGATAGAACTTTTTGGCCTTAATTCTAAGCGGTATGTGTGGAGAAAACCAGGCACTGCTCATCACCTGTCCAATACAGTCTCAACAGTGAAGCATGGTGGTGGCAGCATCATGTGGGGGTGTTTTTCAGCTGCAGGGACAGGACGACTGGTTGCAATCGAGGGAAAGATGAATGCGGCCAAGTACAGGGATATCCTGGACGAAAACCTTTTCCAGAGTGCTCTGGACCTCAGACTGGGCCGAAGGTTTACCTTCCAACAAGACAATGACCCTAAGCACACCGCTAAAATAACGAAGGAGTGGCTTCACAACAACTCCGTGGCTGTTCTTGAATGGCCCAGCCAGAGCCCTGACTTAAACCCAATTGAGCATCTCTGGAGAGACCTGAAAATGGCTGTCCACCAACGTTTACCATCCAACCTGACAGAACTGGAGAGGATCTGCAAGGAGGAATGGCAGAGGATACCCAAATCCAGATGTGAAAAACTTGTTGCATCTTTCCCAAAACGACTCATGGCTGTATTAGATCAAAAGGGTGCTTCTACTAAATACTGAGCAAAGGGTCTGAATACTTATGACCATGTGATATTTCAGTTTTTCTTTTTTAATAAATTTGCAAAAATTTCTACATTTCTGTTTTTTTCTGTCAAGATGGGGTGCTGAGTGTACATTACTGAGAAATAAAATGAACTTTTTTGATTTTTGGAAAATGGCTGCAATGAAACAAAGAGTGAAAACCTTAAAGGGGTCTGAATACTTTCCGTACCCACTGTATATAATCAGGAAAAGCAAATATAATCACTACTCTGAATTGATAAAAACCTCGCAGGGAGACTCTAAGAAATCATGGAAAGTGTTGAATAATGTTTTGAATAGGGACCATAAAGATACCGTGCTCCCTGATACAACAAATAATACTGATCTTGCAAATGAATTTAATAATTACTTTGTATCAACAGGGGCAAATCTCTCAAAAAACATTACTCAACCACACAGTGTCTCTTACCAACAATATATGTCAGGCAATTATCCAAACTCCTTCTTCCTAAAGCCTACTGATGCCATTGAATTGTATAATATCATAATGGCTCTGAAGAGCTCAAATTCTGCAGGAGAAGATGAAATTAGCAGTAAAATATTGAAAAGTATTGCCAAAGAAATAATTGAACCACTTACACATTGTATTAATCTCTCACTGCTTACAGGAACTGTTCCCAAAATGACAAAAATTGCAAAAATAATTCAGATTTTCAAAGCTGGTGATAAAAATTACATCATAAATTATCGTCCCATATCAATTTTACCAACTCTTTCCAAAATATTGGAAAGAGTGGTTTATAATAGACTTATTAATACACTGAACATACTTAACCCATCCCAGTATGGCTTTAGGAAAAAACACACCACCTGTATGGCGATCCTTGACCTTACTGAAAAGATCAATGATGCCATTGAAAAGAGGGAATATGGTATCGGTATATTCCTAGACCTTTCAAAGGCCTTTGATACCATCGACTTTACCATATTACTGTATAAATTGCACCATTATGGAATCAGAGGTAAACCACTGAATTGGTTCAAGAGTTATTTACACCAGAGGCAACAATATGTAACTATTCACGAACAGAGATCAGAAAACAAACACATTCAATGTGGTGTTCCACAAGGATCCATATTAGGTCCTCTCCTCTTTATTATTTACATTAATGACCTGGAAAATTCCTCAAAGACCCTTCATAAAGTAATCTTTGCAGATGACACTAACCTGTTTCTATCACACAAAAATGAATTTGAACTTCAGAAACTACTTAACAAAGAACTTCAGAATGTGGATAACTGGTTCAAAGTAAATAAACTATCTATAAATACCAGCAAAACAAACTATATAATATTCTGTCCAAACAAAAAACAACTTGATTTCGATGATCTAAATTTTCAAATTAAAATAAAGGGAGAGGAAATAAAGAGAGTGAAGACGACTAAATTTTTGGGTGTCTTTGTAGATGATCACCTAAATTTTAAACACCATATTGAATATCTTATCAAAAAGCTATCAAAATATGTTGGTCTGTTCTTAGACATCTGCTTCCTCAAGCAATACTACTTACTCTTTATAAAACACTCTTTGAACCCCATTTAAACTATTGCAATATTATTTGGTGCAATACTTATCATACTTACTTAAAAAAATTAGAAATTCTACAAAAAAAAGTCATTCGTGCTATATCATGGTCTGATTTCAATGCTCCAACTCGTTCTATCTTTCTTGGGTACGGTATTTTAAGACTAAATGAATATAATATATTTCACAATGCATGTACTATGTATCAGGTGGTCTCTGGTCTGAATAGCAGTTTGTGTGAGCTTGTTCCCATCCGCTGTCCCCAGCACACTCACCTCACTAGAAATAAGCACATTATTATTGGGAAAAAACGGAGATTAAAAAGCACTGGTGTGAGTGTAGTGTGCCGGGGACCGCGGATTTGGAATGAGCTGGATGACAATCTGAAAAACTCAAGCTCTTTTGTTTCCTTTAAACAAAATTTGAAGAAACAACTATTAAGCTTGTATTCATCTTCTTGATGTATGTACTACCTCATATTCTGAATGTATGTCAGTGTTACTCCTTCAATCTCAAGGTAAACTGTAAAACAAAATTGTACTTGTTAAATGGGATCCCTTAATGTGTTGTGTGAAAGTTATGTATGAAATGTCTTATATGTAGGCCACACATTTTCTTGTTTTTGTTTTTTCTTTCTTTTTTTTTTTGATTGTAATGGCCCCCGAGCATAAGCTTTAGATAGCTTCTTTGGGGACCAGTTCACATATATGATCACTTCTTTGTTCTTTGTTATATTGCAAGTGCATATGAATATATGTATGTATATGTGAATAAATAAAACCCTTCCCTTCTAAAAGAGAGATTGAGGTTTTGAGACTTGGGTAAGACAAATGGATACTGAATTGAGATTACAATACGATAAATGAAAGTAACAGGTGAGATCTCATCATTGTCTCTTTTTGAGTTCATTAATGTCTTGCTTATTGCTCCTAAAAAGCAGTTAGGAGCTCTGGGTTGGGTCTGCTGGAGGCCCTGAGCTGGATTTGAACCCTGCTCCTGCTGTCCAAAGGGCAACACACTGCCCTTGCACCATCCAGCTAAAACTAACAATGTTTTTAAATAGAGTACAAGTTTCCTTTACTTAAAAGAGGAGCAATACCATATCCACAATTAAAGTCCTCAAAAATCTACTCAAGTAAAAGGTATAAAAGTATTCCATAGTGAATGTACTTAAGTATCAAAAGTAAAAGTGCTTATTCTGTATGACAGATACATGTTGTATCTCAGTTCTTGCGTGCATTCGGTCCTTAATGAATTAATCTCTAAACATCATGTCAAAGTATTGGGTGTTCGAGTTATGCTGGCTGTGACTACCTTAAGAAATTGGAAAACATAACTTGTATCAGATAATTAACAATAAATACAATAAGGATTTGAAATTAAGGGGAGTAAAGGTACAAACCCCTATAAAAAGAAAATACTCAACCTCAACATTTGACATAAGTAAAGTACTTGAGTAAAATAACCCCTAGGTGGGGTCACTATGACAAAACTGAAAAATATCTTGGAGCTTTTTTTCTGATCCACATTCTGGAGACGGAAATTACGCTTATTGAAGATACTGTAGAGCTTGCATCTTTTGATCAGAGTAATACAGAGATGAGTTTTTTGCTCCTGAGACCAATATGAGAAAACTGAGACATATTTGAGAAGAATCATGAGGATGGATTCCATTTCCCCAAGGGAAAACAACACAATGCAGAGTCAGGAGAGTTAATGATACTTGTGAATAACTCTCAAGGTGGGCCATTTGGGGTTGAATTTGAGTCATAGCTGAGTTTTCTTTGAGCTCTTTCTCAGATCCCCTGGTCCAATGTTCAGGAGACTTAAATAAGACTTTTTTTTTAAGATCAGTTAGAGATCTCTTGTTTAATCAGAGTAAGACAGATGAGTTTTTTGCTCCTGAGGCGAATATGAGAAAACTGAGACATATTTGAGAAGCATCATGAGATCCTAGGAGTCATAGCTGAATTTTCTTTGAGCACTTTCTCTGATCTCATGGTCCAATGTTCAGGAGACTTAAATTAGACTTATTTAAGATCAGTTACAGAGCTCTTGTTTTGATCAGAGACAGACATAAATGACATTTTCTATGGTTGTTTCTGAGATGAATTTCAGAAGTGGGAGAAAAGGTCTTTGGTCTCACCTTGGTATTAAAAGCAGCTCATTTGTGTCTAGGAGAAAAGAAGGAAACAACTATGAGATCTCATCTTGGATTTTGCTTTCCTATGGGACTTGCCTTTTTTATTTTCTTTTGTTTTGTCTGTTAAAAGTTATCAGACCATTAAGTCACACAATTTTAATTCAAGTTCTTTAAGCTTTATTCCGTCCAGTTAACTTACACTGCTCCCACCGAAGGATGGACCCAGCCACGTGGGCCCGTCTTGCCAGCAGTAACCCAAAGGACATCCAAACCAGAATAGAGCCTAACTGCCAGGCCGAGGACGATCGCCACTGGAGTGTTTTCTTCATTCAGCCATAGAGAACCCCCAGAAAAATTCCCTAGCAGAAAGCCAGGAATCAGGCAGCTAGCGTAGGGACCCGTGCCGACGACACCCAGTAAGGCAAACCAAGGCATTCTGTGATCAGTGATGTCCAATAGTCTGTCAATCCATTATCTTTAATCCTTAAAACTCATAGCCAAATTTAACTTATTAGAGTTAGTTATTATTAGTTGCCCTTATGAATCAAATTCTCCCCACAAGAGAACCCAATTTACATAGAACTCCACATTCTCATTGTTTGCCCCATGTTTGTTTAGCCATTGTTTATTTCTTTGATGTATATTTAACCGCATTTATTTCACCTTAGTTATCTAATAAATTTCACAGTAATCACCGGAATTGTGTGTGTGTATTGTTTAACTTCAAGTCCCTGTCACGGAGGACTTATTCCTTCGATATGAGATTGACTGATTGATTTAAGATAATTGAGCGATTATTAAGTAACTGATCACTAGTGAATAATTGTGTAATTATTAAATTATAACATTACTTAGGGGTCCGGAGACCCTGACCGAACTGAATCTCCGGTGGTGCCCTTTTTCGAGGAATTATGAGTTAATATTTCTAAATATTAATTTCATAAGTTTCTTAAAAATCATACATAGACCTGCTACAACAGAAAGCCCAATCACCCATGGTGCTGAGCTTAGTCCTGGGGATAAGGCGGCGGTTTGAGTTTGTTGAGCGGAGGGATGGTGTTGAAGTTAGAGGGATGAGTAGTTCTTTCAGGTGGGGTTGGGGGGGGGGGCAATTCCATAGATGCACTGGTGGGTGAGGAGGGACATCTTATATTCAATTGCAGCAGAAACTGGAAGCTAGTGAAGTGAATGGAGAATGGGTGTGATGTGGTCGTACTTTCACACTCTCATCATGATCCTTGCAGCACGAATTGTTTAGAAACGGGAAACCCTACTGCTATTGTGTCTGTCAGCTTTGTGTGCGTGAATATGTGGCCGCCATGCCAGGCTATGCGATGCTGTTTATGTTAGTCTTGTGCTTGTAATAAGGCTTGTGTGATTAAACTGTCGTCCATTCAGGCAATAATAGTTCTAATGGCCTATTTTGGTTAACATACGTTTGAGAACCTATTCTGTAGGGGAGAACCGGGCCCAATAAATATTATTGTATAATTGTTAATAAATCCTGAGAAACAGTACCTGTTCTGTCTACATATCTGCATCTGGGCAACTACATGGTTGTAGTTCTAAACATATTTAGGGTGTCCTCACTTTTTGTCTCTCCCACGACATTATTCCTCTCTCCTACAGAGTCAATCACAATTACATGCACATGGCCAACTATGCAAATTAGGTGATAACATAATTTAGCGACTTCTAGTGACTTTTAGGACAGCCAACAGCTACTTTTCTTACTGAGGAGTTGGCGACTCTGAGTGTGTTGTTTATTTTCACAATGGCATTTGCATGTGTAGTCAACCGGACCCTCTTGGGCCCTATAATTTTTCTTCCTTCTTTCCTATATGGTCTGTCTCTACAAGGTAATCTTTAACTGGCCTAAATCTAAGCAGCCAATCTGCTGGATGCTCTAATGTCGTACCTAAGGAGGCTGGAGGATACATGCAAAACATTTTAAATGAAGACAGTCAGTTTGTAGACATACGAGACTCAGGAACCACTGTTATCTGCTACTCAAGCATGAACAGTGTCTCCCTAACACTGTATATGACCCGTACCTCACCTGTTACCCAAATTAAGCCTACTAGGAAAATTTCCCCACACAGTGTTTTATTTTTAATTTAATTGTGTGTGCTAGCTGTTTAAGAATTCCTTCAACCTGAGAGGAAGAGAGTTTAATATCAACCCCAATTCACATTAATCCCCACTTGCACACCACTGAAGAGATCACACCTGGAATCCGCAGAGGACTCCAGCTTTACTAACGACACTAAGATTTTGTATTTATTGGCTTTCTGCTTGTGTCTTAAATGTTCTTTTTTGTGATTTGTCATCTGTGTGTATAAATATTATATCCGAAGTTGAAATGAGTGAGGCTGGGTTTGAAACCAACCATGGGCCTTTCTATGAGTTTATGTGTTCTTCCTATGTAAATGTGTGTTTCCTCCAGGTGCTCATCCCACGTCACACATGCTGGTGTGTATAGAAGAGCAGAGCTGAAAATAATACTCAGTGACCAGGGTAAATAAAAGTTGATAAATAAATAGTTATGTTTGTGATACGGCCTAAACCAGGCATATGAGTATTTTGTGCAGTGTTTAATGCAGCCACTGACAAGTATAGGTTTCACTCTAACACATCCTCACTCTCATCCCTTTTTTTTCTATATTCTTTCTGTATTTATTTCTCTAGAGTCAGCGATTCTCCTCCATATGTGTATGTAATGTATGTAAGTACATTATAGGATTGCCTGCTGCAACTCTTCAGAAATGCAGGTTTTATAGTCAGAGATGTGACACTGAGCAGTTTTACATTGGCACACGGTCAGCAAAAATATTTTTAAAATATATCTACGTAAAGTGCTGCAATGTGCAAACAAACTATAGTGCAAACAACTAACAAAATAAATCAACTCTCCCAACTCTCCCAGTGACAATAGAGATGACATCTAAGGTACATGATGATCCTGCTACTATTGGCCTTGATTCATACACAGCTTTTAAGGATGTCACCATGCACCAATAGTCTAGTCTATTTTGCCTCCTTCCCTGCCTGGACATTTACAGAGATGTGGGTGGGTGACATGCTGACCCATCCACAGGGAAGCAGAATAAGAAAACCCAAGTCTGTCAAAACAATGTTTTCTTAGTCTGACAAGTAGCCTAGGCATAAACTGAAGCCTATTTAATTTTATGTTGAAAGCATGTCTTGCTATTGCATTTTGTGATTATTTTCTATTAACTTGAGCCCTAATGTCCCAGGACGTGATTTTTGAGCAATACAAATAGAAAATTCATGTCTAAAACTCATAATGCATCATTCCATCCATGCTACACAACTATGTGAAGCTAGGAGGCTCAGCTAGAAGCCAAACCAACCTTTATCCACAACAAACACCCATCAAACACCAATCATCTAAATGAGCTTATATCACAACATAAATCGCTCTGTAATCACTGTATTTGGCTGCAGTTATAAGCATCCAGTTATCTCTAATCACAATGTATCCTCATGTCCAACCTCTCAAACCAAATCTAATACCCCCCTGAGATCAGCTGTATAGCTCACATCACTGAAATTACCAAAATGACACACTAATTATCTGGATAAAAGTAACAAATGAGCCAATATATATATACACACAATTACAACCGCTGACTTACTTATGCCGTTTCCGCCGTTTCAGAACTCTACTTTGCACTCTTGTTGGCTCTCTGATCATT
The DNA here is from genome assembly GCF_014851395.1 of Micropterus salmoides. Taxonomy (NCBI): domain Eukaryota; kingdom Metazoa; phylum Chordata; class Actinopteri; order Centrarchiformes; family Centrarchidae; genus Micropterus; species Micropterus salmoides. The sequence goes on along the minus strand of NW_024040040.1, from coordinate 26,220,181 downwards.
CTATGACTAGGAGTTTGCCCAACATTGTCCCGTCTGCTCATTTAACCTTTTTAATCAGGCTTGTGCCATGTAGAAGCACGAAAAACACAAGAGAATTGTAATGGTGAGACTTACCTTGACATAGGTGTGATTCGTGGTGTTAGCTCTAGCAATGTTAATGGTTAATCCTTAATTAATTAATTGTTGTAAAGAATTTAACTGTGTGCAGTTGATGTTGACTACCAGCTACGTACAGCATGCTAACCTCGACAGCCAAGTATTTTAACGTTAACGTAGCTATCCTTATTAGCTAGGTTTCTTACATGCTTACTAATAACTTGTTTTAAGGTGGGATACATTGACAGCGTTGTGTTGCACAGATTTGTGCAGCGGTGTTGAGAGAGAGAGAGAGAGAGCTGAACGAATATATGCGCTGCGCACAGCTGTGCACTTGAGTACGATTTTAAACAGGCCTAGTAAGTCATCACTGAGATACGCATTGTTGGGCCTCACAGTCTGGTAGAACAAAGACTGGGCCTTCTGATATCCTACAAGCCAGACCCCGTATGGGGGCATAATAATGTCAAATATCGCTTGAAGATATGAGATCCTCGCGAGCGTAAATGAGATCTGCACGCGCACAAGCAAAAGCCGCGCTCGCATGCGGTTAATCTTTTTGGCAGATCTTTTTGACGCTAGCTGACTAGCATGTCTTTTTTTGTTGTTTGTCTGTATAACAGGCACAGTTACAAAATGCTTCCAGGCGGGTGGTTGCCTTGTTAAAGAGTGCCCTGGCTAGTGAAGCTGAACCATCTTCACAAAAACGTAAGTGTGCTGTAAACATTGTGTAAGATTATTTATCTTGTGTCATTCCTTAACAGACCGTTTTATTGTTTACAATGGCTGCACAGTTAGTAACAACAAAAAACAAAACATAATATCAGCGTGACCACTGATGTTTCACTGAAAACTTTACAAACCTTATTATTTTCAGGTCATGTGACTATATCATTCAGAACATTTCTGTCATGGACCTGTTGTCTACCATTTAGTAAACTGACAACCTCTGCTTAACGTTAGTTGACTTAAGTTATGGATGTTTCATATTATATTTATACTATTCGGGATGGGGATAAAGACCTGGGTTCTATAAGGACTCCATTCCAAATTTCTCAAAACCTGACAACCTCGGGAATGTCAGGCTGATCAACATTTGTGTTCATCAGTCCAATCTGCCACATCTGCTCTGGACTCCGGTTTCCTTCAGTTCTGAGTGGATGATGATTCCAGCCTTCTGTTAATATCCCTAAGACTGTGAAGTCTGGGAAGAATGATGTAGTGCACACAGAACAGGTCCTCCGTTGATGTCCAGCAGTCCATCCGTCTCCAGGGAGTGTAGCAACTCATAGTACTTGTTGGTAACTATGACTCGGAAATCTCGCCACAGGCGCTCAATCCTATGGATGTCAATATAGTGTTAAGGGAAATAACAGCTTGTAGTTTATAAAGTATGAGTTCTGTCGTGTGTGCATCTCCCAACAACCTGACACTTCACTCTCTATCACGTTTGGCGTTGCATTGGCACTGTAAGATGTAGACTGCTGAGAATACCATGGAACTAAGTAGATTAATAAAAATGTTGCACTTACCTCTGATTATGAAGCTTCCTCGGTCGGTGCCACGAACAGAAAACATGAATCTCGCAATCTGTACATTTTCCACTCCCTGATCACCTCTGACTCTGAAATTGACAAAACTGATTGTTTAGTTTTTTTGGTTTTAAAACCAAAATGGAAACACAGATAAAACAAAAAAACAAAACAGAATGTAGCATGTCTAAACTACATATGATAAATTTATGAGAATTAATACCCAATTATGAATTTTAATATTCAGAAAATATTAATCCATAAAAAAGCTCTCATTTCGCAGGGGCACCACCGGAGTTGTTATTAACCTAGTTTCCGGAGCTCTAGGTAGCTTTTAATAATTATACAATTATTTATCAGTTATCAGTTAGTTAATAATCGCTCAATTATCTTAAATCAATCAGTCAGTCTCATATCTAAAGGGTAAATTCTCTTGGCAGGGACTTAGAAGTAGGCAATACACACACAATTCCTTGGTTACAGTGAATTTATTAACTAACTAAGGTGATATAAAAAGGTTAAATACGTCATAGAAATAAACAATGGCTAAACAATGAGAATGGTGGTTCGATTGTGGGAGGACTTGACTCATACGGCAGCTAATGAACGCAATTAGATGATAACTTGGTTAAACTTGTCTAAGGGTTTAAGGACTGAATATAATGGATTAACAACTATTGGACATAACTGGCCACAGAATGCCTTGTTTTGCCTTACGGTAGGTCGGCGGCCTGCTTTGGCCTGTTGCACGGGTCCCACGCTAGCTGTCCGATTCCTGGCTTTTTGCTAGGGAATTCTCCAAGGTTCTCCGTGTCTGATTGAAGAAAACCCTCAAGGGTTGGCCATCCTCCGTCTGGCAACTCGGCTGTTCTTCAGGTGTCCTTTGTTGTTGCTGGCAAAACCACGTGGCTTGGTTTGACCTCGGTGAAGTTAGCTGGACGAAAAAAAGCTTAAAAAGGGAACTTGGTCGTTCTTGAATTAGACTAGTGTAACTTAACGGACTGACAATTTTAACAAAACAAAAGAAAGAAAATAAAACAAGTAAAGTTACTGGAACTGAGGGAAACTGAAGTCACGGCACTTCACGTGTGTAGCTTCAAGCAAAACAAAGACTTTGTTGCGCTGGTCGAATTCTTATCCTGGCTTATCACGTTTGCACATCAATCTTTGTTTGCATAAGGGAGTTCAGGTCTGTGTCTCTGGTGTCCTTTAGTTCCTCATCTAGGCGTGAAAAAGAGTATCTCTTTGATGAGGTAATTAAAAGCAGAGGAAGGTCAGTTGCCATGGTTACATGTGTGGGGCAGTTTAGGGTTTCCTGCCCCTTTCTTTAAGAAGAGTTCTGATAGGCTGTTTGTAATCTCTGGTTAGTTTCTTTGTCATTTTAACAATTCAGGCACCGAGAGGCTTACCTCGGCTGTTGCCAAAGGTGGCCAGTTTTACGATCAACTGCCCAGAGACAGCACTTAGGGAGAGACACCTTTCACCTTTTGGGTCTCTTCAGCCGTCTGTTGAAAGTTGATCTCAACCCCCCTCCTCCTTCTCTCTGGGAGAGAAAAGAGGAGTTGAGTCTCCAACTTATTTAATATAAAATGCACAAATCCACACTGTCGGTTCACTACATCCCCCACTCAGGCAAAATGTTCCCTCAGATAGGGAACGTTATGGACGCAACGAAGAACAAACAGTGTGGTTCCTCAGGTGTAGGTCCACTGCTGGTCAGGTGCTGATGATGCTGGTGAGGTGGAAGGAGTCAAGCAGAGCAGGTGGCAAAACACAACATCATCTGTGATCAGGTTGATGTCCTTCTAAGGAGCTACTAATTCTGCTAGTCACTTAGGGTAACCCCAATTAGCTAGTCTTAAAGTAGCAGGTGCCTGCTGTGTTACTTAATCACCTGAAACAAAATAAAGCTGAAAATTAATTTTGGGAACAGTCTTGTCTGAGGGTTTTTTTTTTTTTAATAAAAGAAGCGGCTTTTAGTCCTGAGGAGACTGTTTTGAATGACATTCTATTTCTGCAGTTGCTGCAACAAGAGGTCTGCTCTGGAGCAGCTATTCTTTGATAGAAAGGAGCAATAAATTTGGACACAGTAACCCCCACTTGTGACTAAGTGGTGAGGTTCACCTGGTGGGTAAAAATCCTTTGGAAAATCTTTTCAAATTTAATTGGTTAAAGACCCCCACTTGTAACTTAGTGGTAGGTTAAAATGCAACAGGGAGATGCAGAATAGTGGCTAGAGCTGTGGGTGGCGGACCGAAGTAAATAGATACCTGGCTTCCAAGTTCTGTTTTACAAGGCACACACATGAACTCTAATATGACCTTTTTAACCAGTAGCAGCTATCGTCCCTAATTGAGGATTTCTTAATTATTAATTTATTATTATGTTATCGTTCCCGACAAGTCCCATGCGATCAGTGCGATGAGTAGAGGAATGGCGTCAAATGGTGAGACATACACCGGGTGGATGAGGTCCATGGGACCGATAGACATGTGGATTAATGTCATGGCTGTCAAAGGTTTTCAGAGGTTTTCAGGGCCGAATGGCTGGACCTCAAGATCACAAGTCTGTGGTCTCAAGTCTTTGTGGGAGCGGGACATAGCCTGTAGCTGCATGAAGAGAGCTGATGACATTACAGTGATGTCTGAGTCAAGAAGTGCTTCATGCACCAGAGTGTTTAAGTGTTACAGGCAGGTAGAATTTCCGTGAAATTCCCCTTTCAGTCAGGTGACACAAGAACTGTTGGGAGGGCGGACTGCCCTGAGTGGCTTTGGACTCTGTGAGAGGATTCTCTCTTGAGTTGGACTGTACCACCAGGAGTGTCCTGGAGGGAGTGGTTCTCTCAGTCCATCTGTGTGATCGTGTCGGTGATTTTGACAAAGTGTCAGGAGAAGGGGACTTTGTCTTTGCAGCAGCTGCAGCCACGTGCTCTGCCTTCTTGTCTTCCTTTTTGGACAGGGTTTGGAGCAGGCGCTTGAGCGCTTTAATTTCCTCCTTACTAAAAGTGGGTGTGTCAGACTCACCTTCAGTGTCATCACTATTTGTGTCTCTATAGTGGGATCTCTGGAGCGTAGCTCTCTGAGGTCGCCTGTCCCAATTGTATTGGGATTTGTGATGCTTGTGTCCCCCCCTCTGTTGAAAGAAGCGGGTTTCACAGCGGTTGGGCGTGTACCTAGAATTTTAAGAAGACGTTGCCTGTGATTATTTGTGTATAATGTTGTAGTAAGAGTTTGTTGCCACGGCCAGTGTATGGATTTACCCTTCTGTTTGCCATCTATAGGTGGACAAACCCTCTTTTAGACTGATCATACTTGGTTCATATTTGGTTATTGGTCCCTGATCCCAGGGTGGTGCCCTGTATTTATTAATTATATTTATGTTGAATATTAATAACTTTATTAATATTTCTAGAATATCTTTGATATTCAGCTAATAAGCAAACCTGACCATATGTTGACAAAACCCCCAACAGCGCGCAACCAGGGGGCAGAACGCAGCACTCTGTCTTCGCGGCAGCAGCGTTGGGCAAATTACTCAAGAAATTGTTAGGAGTTACTTTTTACTTATTACTCATTCATTTATTTATTACGAATTTTAGAAATGAATCCACTTTACTGGAACAATAATTAATCTGAGGAGTCAACAACCAGCCGAATTGAAAACACTGCCGACATTTTCACTGATCGCGGATTCATAACAGTAACAATGTGTATGATTTTTACGCAGCATAGCTATAACGTTTTTTAACGCCACTGTCTGAAAAAAATAAATAAAATTAAGCAAGCGTCTCTACTTTAGAACTAATGTTACTGTTTTGCACATGCATTTATAAGATAAGTATTCAGTGCTTTTACATAACACAAAATGTTGCTTAACACCACTTAACAGGTTCTTTCTACAGGCCTCACGTTTCTTAGCAGATGCTTCAATACAAAATTGTTCACGGTTGAAAGCTTTTTGCTGGTCTCACAACATTTACAGAAGACCATGTTCTTTGTATCTCTGAGTGTGACACAGCTAAGTTAGGCCTAATGGCAGTACTTACAGCGGTAGAAAGAACGCCTCTCTCAAGGGGCAGATTGGCCACCTGGAAATTCTGGCAAATGCCAGAGGGGCTCGACAATTTGTTTTGGGATGGGCTGGTCAGGTTGATAATAACATCAGTGTTTCCTACACATAGATTTTGGATATGTTATTTTAGGCTTTTACCCCTCTGGGGATAGGGCTAGGGTTAAACAGTCTAGAAGGGGCTGTAGTGCAAAGGCAGTAACTCAGAGATATTGCTTTTTGGTGGAAAAGGACATAATGCCTATAAAAAAGGTGGACGATGGGGGATTTCATGAGCTTCTGAGCAACACTGAAACAGGCTTTTGAATTGCTAGCAGTATAACGTAAAGAAAGACGAGCTTAAGGTGTAGTGTCTTTCAGCTGACAAGTTGGCAATAACGACTTACTGTGTTTACTGTCCTGCTAACCGAAGCCATGCCTGTCAGACACACAGCAGTCAAGCTAGCAGAAAACTTACATAGGCTGTAGGGGCTAGGTGGTCGAGTTTAACTTGTTTGTGCTTCATGATTGAATATTTCCCATAACTAATGTGCCGCTACAATTTTTTAAGTGAAACATATAATCTTTTTCTAAACAGTAGACAATAGTAAACTCATAGTGTAATTAGCACACCTGCTTTTCACTACTGTTAACTTTAAATTACGAAGAATTAACCAAATTCACATGTAGTAGCACATGCTATCTTTTGTCTTTAAATCAAACTGCAAACTGCAAAAGCATCTGACTGTCCCTCTCCACAAGATTTGCATGTATATACGTCTCCTCTTTGAATTCCTGCCATACCACTGCAACTTGGAAATCTCTTTAGCCCTGCGTTGCTATGGTAATTCAGCTCCACTGAGCTGGTGAAGGGTAAATATGTGTGTGAGTGTCTGTGCAGTTGTGCCAAAGCAAAAGGGACAAAAGCATGATTACTGAAATGACTGAAGAGATGAGATAATCTATAAAATGGTGCCAGTTTTTACGCAAGTTCCTGGCACCCTTTTCTTCTCATGTTGTGGACAGTTATTTGTGTGTATTTTACAAGGTACTCATTGTGCTAGATTAATGGAGACCCTGAGACTTCTAACAGCACTACAGCAGTGGGGAGGGTGCATTAATCTCAGTAATAAAGTCTCGAGCTTGTAAGGGGTTGGTAAGATGCAGGATAGGATCAATGTGAAAAGAGTAGGAACTTTTAAAATCATTGAAATCTTCATTAAAGGGGTTTTGCAGAAATTTATTGCACATCCATAAGGTTGGAGGACTTTCAAGATTAAAAAAACAAAGCAACCGAGGCCTAGATATCTTGACTTTCTGACTGTCTTTCAATCTCCACCCATAGTTTGTAATGCAGGCTTTCTTAAATTTGCAGTCTCCATTGCATGATAAGACACTACTATACTTACTTTTAACAATGACCATGTATATTCCCTAACCTAGTAGTTTAGTGGCCAAACCCTAACTAAAACAATAACAATAGTAATGGAGTGTGAGGTTTGTAACAAAATGGGTCCAGAATACCAAGCTATAACTTTTAAAAGCAACACTGTGTATCTTTTGAATATCAAATACTCTTGAAAGGTGGCTCTGAAGAGTTAAGTTGTTGTAGTCAGCTTGGATTCACAACACATCACATTGGATTCCAGTATTCATCCAGAGCTATGCCAATAATGTCTCAAATCACTGCTACGTAATCCACATCACCACCATTGAAATCCCAATGTTTACACCTAAAGACCACTGACTCCAGCTACAGCGCATTATGGCTGCTATGCGGCCAATCTAGTCAATGCTTGTGAGTCCACCAGACATGGCTGCAGCTATTTTTGATGGAATCCACCTCAAGTAGCACAGAGCAGATCAAACCAGGCAGGAAGTCAGAAACAGAAATGCATAGAGAATCCAGTCAATCTTCAAAATAAAACACCCTGTGGAGACTTCTGATCGTAAAACAACAATAAACATGGTTAAAACAGAAACAAAAAAATCATATAACTACGTAGCCTACTTAATCAAATTAGTAGCACAAAAAGCAAGCACTGATTACCAAATCAACAAAATCTAAACATGCCAGCAAAATCTGGTGCATATGCTGACGACATTACAAAACGGGGTCACATAGAGCTGTGAAGAAGGTAGTAGAAGCACAAAAAAGACAAATTAAATTAACAAGTAAATAATGTTGGGCAGGCTACACGCTCCGCTGCTGACACGCTTGTGAGATGTTTCTGAGATGCTTCCAATGAAAGTTGACAACAAGCTCAGGATGGAACAAAACTGTGGCACAGCAGTAACACGGCGTAGCTGGAGTCAGTGGACTTCAAGAGTTACCTATGTTCCTAGCTTTGCCCACTAGTTGCTAAATTGCTTGCCAATACTGTATTTAAAAGTACTGATGATTTTAGAGTGAAAGATTGAAAGCACTAATATCTTATCTAATTTGACATTTAAATTAATAGTTTGACATTTTCGGAAGTAGAGAGTTCGCAATTTGTCAGTGTGCATGGTGACTTAACTACTTCCCTTCTGGGGATTAATAAAAATGATCTAATCTAATATAAACTAAGATAAGATAAACAAGGTTTGGCACAGAGACTGGAAACAGGGGGAAACAGCTACCCTGGCTCTGTCCAAAGGTAACAAAATCCAGCAACTTTAAAGCTCAGACTCTTTCTAGGCCTAGAGCAAGTGCCAGGCAGCCAGAGGAGAAATTACTGGTCACAGCCTAGAAATAGCCCATATGAACAAGATATAACATGTTAATTTGTGAGCTTTAGAGGTTCTGGGAGGGCTTTGGACAGAGCCAGGTGAGCCAGTTTTGCCCGTTTCTGTCTTTACACTAAATTAACTAAAGCCTAGTTCACACTACACGATTTTTAGCCCGATTTGCCGCTCAGCGAGCTTGCCGATGGTGATCGGTGGTAAATCAGCGGTTGATTGGCCGTCGCCAGTTGTTATGTGTGAACTACTCAACAACGCGTCAAAACATCTCTCCGACACGTTAGTGCCACATCACCGACGACTGCCAGATATCTAGCATGCCAAATATCTGGAAGAGGTGGCCGACTCGACATCCACATCCAGCCAATGAGAGCAGGCAGCTACTTTTTCACTGCAAAACACTTTTTACTCACCTTCAGCTCTCTATAGCTCAGACAATCCCTGCTACCTGCGTGTGCTAATTTATTTTTTCACCCAGATTGTCTTTATAATTGCTATCTTTATAATAACAAACAACAGCTGTTTTGTGTGTAGGTTTGCGTCATTTCCGTTTTCACATTTCACGTGTGTTTTCTTGACAAAACGTGGTTTGGAGACCAGCGTCGGGTGACACAGCTGCTGTCAGCTCTTGTTGTGTGTTACCCCCTGTCACCGATCAGTCACATAGTGTGAACGCCACAACGATTTCAAGACTCTCGTCACAAGACGGCAAGTTGTGTAGTGTGAACGGCATGGCCATCGACGCTGAAGGTCGTGTAGTCTGCACGAGCCTTAAGCTAACCTACTGCAGGCTGCAGCTACATATTTACTCTACAGACATGAGAGTGGTACATACCTTTTCATTTCACTCTCAGTAAGAAAGCAAATAATCATATTTACCAAATTGTCAAACAATTTCTTTAGGATCAGATACCACCGTTTACAAATAATAATAATAATAATCCTTATTTGTAGAGCACTTTTCAAAAACAAGTCACAAAGTGCTTTAACAAGTGTAAAGAATAATACAAAAAAAACAAGATAAGAGCATGAACAATTAATATAAAATTAGTAAAATACAATAAAATAAAAGGGATAAAATAAAGTCAAATAAGATCGGGAAAAGCTCTCCTATAAAATTATGTTTTAAGAAGGGACTTAAAAGAGTTCACTGACTCAGCCGACCTGATTTCCTCGGGCAGGCTGTTCCAGAGCCTCGGGGCCCTGACAGCAAACGCTCTGTCCCCTTTAGTTTTCAGTCGAGACTCTGGAACAGACAACGGACCTCTGCCCGAGGATCTTAAGGTGCGTGCTGGTGCGTATGGGACTAAAAGGTCAGAAATATAACAAGGCGAGAGGCCATGAAGAGCTTTAAAAGTGATCAATAGAATTTTAAAGTCAATTCTAAAACATACTGGGAGCCAGTGTAATGAAGCTAAAATAGGAGTAATGTGGTCATATTTCTTTGTTCTGGTTAAAAGCCTGGCAGCTGAGTTCTGGACAGTCTGGAGTCGATCAATAGATTTTTGGGTTAAACAGGTGAAAAGGCTGTTGCAATAATCCAGGCGTGATGAGATGAAGGCGTGTAAAATGGTCTCGGTGTCCTTAAAAGTTAACATAGATCGAATTTTTGCTATATTTCTAAGTTGATAAAAACATGATTGAACAAGCTTTGTGGTGTGCTGCTCGAAATGGTGTGTATGTGTTTATAATGTCTAGATACAATACAGGAGCCTTATAGGCCTACAGTGGATGAGAGTATGTGACCCTAAAAGGGGATGCACATTGGAAATGTGCCAGGTCTCTCATCCATTCCACAACCTACTGTTACATTGCAGAGGGTTATTATTATAGTGGAACTGTTATTACAGTGAAGATTGGATATAAGAGCACACATGTGGTTTGATATTTGAGCAAGACTGCTGCAATACAGTCTTTCCTCTTCTAACAGCTCCAGGTTGTGCATTTGTATGGATCTAGCATCTGATGCTCTCTTATTGGTCACAATGACATCAGAATTCAGTATGCATGAAAAACCTGATTTAGAAATAAAATCTTTCCTCCTAACTCATCAAATTAAAGACAAAATGAGCAATCAATCCATTATCCTGAGGTACTCTGTAATGAAAACTGTCACTATGAAATGAAAAGTGACTTTCGCCTGGTTAGCTTATAAACAATGACAAAATAGGAAAGCTATTTCCTGAAGAATTTAATAAAATCCCTTCATTTCACACGGTGAGATCTTTATAACAGTCACAGACTCATTTCAGCTCAATTAAATCTTTATCAGGACGGAGTAAGGACAGGACACAAGCCACTGTTACCTCTATACCATCCACAGTTCAGTGATAAAAGCAGTTAATAAAGACAGAAATCGCAGAAAATGTAAATGAGAAGAAAATTCCACTGACAAAAAAAGAATAGAAGAAAAAATTTACAGTGAATAGCTAGAAAAAGAACATTTCCTTAGTGTGTGGAGTTTGTGTCTCCTGGGTGCCTCAGACAGTAAAAAAGTGTCAGCAGAAAACTCACCTGGATATTTTCTAAAATTGTAAGATACTTTTAAACTTAACATCCACAGGATATCTCTTTTTGTCTAATAAAGACTCTACTTATATTTTAATTAACTTCATGATAACTACATGTTTTTCCAGGCAGCCATTCATTTTATTGTTTTCCATTTGAGTGTGAAAGTATATTCTTCACTTTGGAAACAGTAGTTTAGAAAATAATCGTAAATCCAGTCCACACTATATACACACTGAACAAAATTATAAACACTTTTGTTTTTGCCCCCATTCATCATGAGCTAAACTCAAAGATCTAAGACTTTCTCTTGTTACGTTCTTTCTCTCGGGCTGAACGCTGGAAACGGAGGCAAGGACCACAAATGCAGACACTGAGACAAAAACTGGAGAGTTGGTGAGGTTTATTGTAACTAAGGTGAAAACTTACAGTGCAGGTGAAAACAAAGTCCAAAAATCCAAACGAAAGAATACTCCACAAGAAACCGAGAGACGTGTGTGGTGTCCGAACAATAATGCTGCGATGATGTTGTAGTGAACAACGGTGTGGATTTGTGCATTTTACATTGAATAAATTTGGAGCTACCCTAAATTCCTTTCTCCTCCCCAGAGAAGAAGGGGAGGGGTCAAAGTTGCTTTCTCTAAGTGCTAGCCCTACCATAAAATTGGCACCTTTTTGATTCCGAAGCTGATAACGCGGGGCCTGACTGTTAAACTGACAAAGGGACACGAACCAGCCATTGGCATCTCCCTGAACAGCCTATCAAAACTGCACCCCCCCCACACACGTTTCCATGGCAACTGACCTTATTCTTTGTTTTATTACCACATCAAAAAGGGATACTCCTTGTCTCACCTAAGTGTGACATGGTCCAGGACAGCCGAACTTTCAATGTAAAAGGGACTGCAGTCTCCAAAGACTCAAAGCATTTAATTAAATCTTTAGTTACCTGATTACGTTTGCCTCTATTTGAGTAGTTATGTTAACTGTTGTTGCTATCTGTTGTTGATATTAGTGCTGAAAAGAAGTTACTTGTGCAGTGTTTTTATTTTCAGCAAGACACTCCTTCATCTAATGTGATCAATGCTTGTTCATAATACTTTCCTACAAAATTCCTTTAGAAATGATGACAAAGAAATGTTTTACTATACTCTTAATCGCCAGCTTGAATTTAAGGATGAATCAACAATATTCCCAGTTCCTAAGGAGAGACGATCTTTGATTGAATCCAAGCTTTCCTCATGTAACCTGAGCTCCCCCAAGTGGACGAAATAAGTATTACATGCCCTCATCGGAAATGCCGTTAAATGTATAAATATCCTGACCAATAATGTGACAATTGTTTCCTGTTACCAAATGCTTAGAACAATTCAGTTCAACCATTGAGGTTCGATTGTGGAAAATATTTGATTATAATACGTGCAAATAGATTTCTTTCTTTAGACATGAAGTTTAGAAAGGCAGTCCCATGGGAAACCTGAGACGCCCCCTGGGGAACCACGCCCCAGGCAACAAAAGAGCGACACGCGACCTCGCTTCGCTCTTCTCTTCGCTATTGGCTCTCTTCCACTCTGCTCGGCTGTCTGGACGCTTCGGCACGTGCGTGGCGTGCCTCGCCAGGCAACGCCCAGACTCGGCCAGCGAGACAGGCCTTTTGTTCGCCTGAAGCTACACACCTGAAGTGCCGCGACATCTATCTGCCCTTCAGTTTGTTTTATTTTCTTTCTTTCTTTTGTTTGTTAAAGTTATCAGTCCGTTAAATTACACTGGACTCATTCAGGAACGACCAAGTTCCATTTTAAGCCTTTTTCGTCGAGCCAACTTCACCGAGGTCAGATCAAGCCACGTGGTCTCGCCAGCTACAATGAAGGAAACCTGAAAACAGCCGAATTGCCAGACGGAGGAGGCGTTTTCAATCAGACACGGAGAACCCCGGAGAATCCCTAGCAAAAAGCCAGGATCGGGCAGCTAGCGTGGGACCCGTGCAACAGGCCAAAAGCAGGCTGTCGACAAGCAGTAAGACTTAACACACGTTCTGTGATCAGATATTCCCCTCTTAACTCCTAAAATCACAGCATTAGTTTACTTTCATTAGCTCTTCTATGCCGTATGAGTCAAATGCTTCCCACAATCAAACCTCCAGGCTCATTGTTCAGCAAATGTTTATGTTCCCTGTATCCAACCATCTTTTTATCACCTTAGTTAGAGAATAAATTCACTGTAATATAATCAAGAGCTGTGTGTGTTGCCTATTTCTAGTTCCTGCCAAGAGAATTGACCCTTTAGATATGAGACTGATTGACTGATTTAAGATAATTGAGCGAGTATTAACTAACTGATCACTAGTAATAATTGTATAATCATTAAAACTACCTAGAGGTCCGGAGACTCTAAGATTATAACAACTCCGGTGGTGCCCTTAACGAGGAAAATTTTGATTTTATGAACGTTCAATTATGAATTCATAATTGGGTATCAGTTCTCATAAATTTATTAAAATGCATAACAAAATTTTTAGGTCTGCTACAATGTGTTGAGAAGAAATCCGCTTGACACTGTTCTTGATCATAAAAGTTTATTACATCAAGGAGTTCAGCATCAATTACAAGCTCTGCAGCAGCTTGGAGAGTGACCCAGCCCGATGACCACTCTGTCTCTCTGTACATTAAACACAGCTTATATAGGACATGTTTAGGTATCTGCTAAATACCATATAAGGGTCTGAGTCTGCAAACTAAGGCACCAATCCATATAAGGGCACAGTCCTATAGAATAAGTGTAGACATCTGTTAGACACCATATAAGGGTTCAGTCCCTACATAAACACTGACCTCTACTCTCCCCTTAAAAGGTCACTAATCCTCTATCCAGCTGCTACAGTGTTATTTTAAACTGTTATGGTCAAATGCACATATGTTATACACCACACATGAAACTAAACAGGAGACTAAACTAGAGACTTAAACTCGGAACACACAGAGACTCCTGTAGAGACAAACTAACAACATACACACTGGAAACATGGGAAACATCCACAAGGAGCTGGCACCGAGTGAAAAACAGACAACCACTTAAAGACACAGGTGAGGGAGAAACTAATCACATACAGTTGAGACCTGTAAGACAATCAAGGACAGTCACAGGAAGTAAAACAAAACAAGAGACACTAGGGCAGACTAATTACAAACTAAAACAGGAAGTAAAGCTAACAAACACACAAGGAACAATGTCACAAAATGAAACATAACACAGACATCAAAAGTAACTAGCTGACAAAAACCTACAGAACATAGAGACAGTACAACAAAAACAAAACACAAATGAACTCATAAGTAAACCTGACTAATAAACAAATGACTAAAGTAACACATACTACAGAGAAGAGCAAACACAAGGGCAGGGAATGAAAACAGAAACAAATACAAAACACACCCAACCAACCCAAACCCGTGACATCTCTATGTACACAAAAAGCCTGTTTCTCTCAAATATTGTTCACAAATCTGTCAAAATCTGTGTTACTGAGTGCTTCTCATTTGCCGAGATAATCTATCCACCTCACAGGTGTGGCATATCAAGATGCTGATCAGACAGCATGGGTATTGCACACGTGTGCCTTGGCTGGCCACAATAAAAGGCCTCTCGAAAATGTGCAGTTCCATCACACAGCACAATGCCACAGATGTTGTAAGTTTTGAGGGAGTGTGCAATTGGCATGCTGACTGCAGGAATGTCCACCAGAGCTGTTGCTCGTGAATGGAATGTTCATTTCTCTACCAGAAGCCGTCTCCAAAGGCGTTTCAGAGAATTTGGCAGTACATCCAGCCGGCCTCACAACTGCAGACCATGTGTAACCACACCAGCCCAGGACCTCCACATCCAGCATCTTCACCTCCAAGATCGTCTGAGACCAGCCACCTCGACAGTTGCTGCAGCAATCGGTTTGCATAACCAAAGAATTTCTGCACAAACTGTCAGGAACCGTCCCAGGGAAACTCATCTGCACGCTCGTCCTCATCAGGGTCTCGACCTTACTGCAACTTCGCACATCCATTGAAGAGGAGTGGACCAACATTACACAGGCCACAATCAACAACCTGATCAACTGTGCGAAGGAGATGCGCTGCATTGCGTGAGGCAAATGGTGGTCACACCAGATTCTGACTGGTTTCCGGACGCCCCGGACCCCGCAATACAGAGAAACTGTACACTTTGGAGTGGCCTTTTATTGTGGCCAGCCTAGGGCACACCTGTGCAATGCCCATGCTGTCTGATCAGCATCTTGCAGGGATGTGATTTTTCCGGATTAATCCGGAATTCCGGATTTTCCGACCTGAAATGTGTAATGAAAAAAAGAAGGGGGGGGGAGGGTACAGGAGCTGGCCGAGTGAAATGGAAAGGATTTGTGGACATCTATAGCTGACGTGTTTAAAATGTTATTCCTTTCGAAGTATCAACAAGGATGTTCGTTTGCGTTCAGCTGCCAATTCCACACCTGCACAGTGTGTACCACAGTCGTGCATCAGTGGTATGTAATGTGTTGGGCAGTAATACTGCAATATTACTTTTCCCCAGTAAAGAGTAATGTCACGGATTACTATTTGCAAAACAGGCTTTATTATTACAGTTCGTAATCCAAGTAATCCTGCGCTACTGAACCCATCATCCCTGACGTGAATGTGCGACCGCCCGGCAGCTCAGTGGCACCGGACCTTATGTTCAAGTCAGCTGTTAGCCAAAAAGCTAAAGTAAGACTGGAGACCAGGGAGAGAAGTATTTTCGACAGCTATAAGTAACGTTATTGCCATTATTGTGTCACAGTCTAAGATGCAAAGAACATTGTCGTCCGTTGTAAATTTTGTGCGACCAGCCAAAAATTCAGACCGCGAACAATTCTACATTATACTTAGGCTGATTGAAGCATCAGCTACGTTAAAGCAACACTGCAACGTGAAACTCAGAAAGAAACTCCGGCCGCTGCTGCCAGTGATGCTTGGACTTAATGGAAGAGAGTGGCGTTATATCACCAAGTAGTAAGTAGAGTAGCTAATATTACTTTTTTAAGGAGTAGGGCCTAGCCTATAGGCTAAGTAACTAGTAGGTAATAACTATAGGCTATTATTTATTTTAGTAACTTGCCCAACACTGAGTTGTCAATAAGGATCGGATAAATTGGGTATGTTTTGATTATTGCTTGTTATAGGCTATGTCTAATGTTTACTTTGACTTTGTTAGGCTATACTTTGCTGTATGAATGGTTGCTTTTTAAGTCGTCCTTATGTTAAAGGTTTTCGCACGTTATAAATTAATTTCTTGTGAATTGTTGTGACAGGGTTTTTATGAGGCCTTTTCATACAGCTTTGATCCGCAGGGTCGCTCTGCGCTCATCAACAGACAGGCAACCAAGCGCGCCGCGAGGTAACCATGGCAACGGCTTCTGTGTAATTGGCGCAATCCTGTGAAACTGTCGCGGTCGTTCTCGTCTCATGCACACGCCCGCCCGCTGCCAGAGTTGAAATGTCAAACTTTTTCCTACAGTTTATCAATACACAAAACAACCTTTGCTGCTGTCTCTTATTCATTAAAAATAATCTATTAATTTCTACTGAACTAATTTGAAAGTTAGATGTTATATTATTTAATTATAAACTCAGTTATTTCATGTTTCATGTTGCACATTTAGCTGTTGAAGTTTGGTAAAAAATAAATATAAAATAATAATTATTACAAAATCTATAATTATTATAGAGAGGTTGCGATGGTGCAGCGGATTAGACCCTTGTCTTTGATTCCCACTGCAACACATCCACCAAATAAATTATTGTCATGGGTCCTTGTTACGACCCCCACCAAAACTCATTACAAGAGGGGTCGAACATAACCAAAGAGTCCAGAAGTAAGGCAAAAACATATGTTTATTGAGATAAACATGAAATTAATTCAAAATTTAACTCAAACAAAACAACAAATCTGATGGGATGGCCAAAACAAGCAAAAGAAAGGGAAGCCCTCCAGACCAGCCCACAAAGGGCTGTAGGATGTGGAGGCGTCCCCTCTACCCTAAACCAATCCCTAACTAAACAAACACCTCGCATACTGCATCTAAAACCAGAGCAAGGTCCCATTGAGGGACCATGGTTTTACGCATCGTCTCTTCCGTAATACTCCTTTCATAAAACGAACCCCTGAAATCCCACATGGCATGCTGACATAGCTGACAGATAGACTTTTATGACAGAGAGCGAAATACCTTTTTCTACCAGTTCCTGAAGGAATGACAAAATATGCACTACAGAGCTCTGGAATGGAGAAATGCTCCTTTCCTCACACCAAGCATCAAATAAACACCATTAAAGCGTATACCTCTGTGGATGCTGCTCTGGCACTCTGTATTGTGTCAATAATAATAATAATAATAATAATAATAATAATAATTATAATAATCTTTATTTGTAGAGCACTTTTCAAAAACAAGTTACAAAGTGCTTTAACAAGTGTAAAGACAATAATACCCAAGAGACAATAATACAAAAACAATACAAGATAAAAGCATGAAAACATTGAAAAGACTAAAATACACGTTTAAGACAAATAAAAAATTAGGAAGATACAATAAAATAAAAGAGATAAAATAAAGTCAAATAAGATCGGGAAAGGTACAGTTTTAAGAAGGGACTTAAAAGAGTTCACTTACTCAGCCGACCTGATTTCCTTAGGCAGGCTGTTCCGGAGCCTCGGGGCCCTGACAGCAAACGCTCTGTCCCCTTTAGTTTTCAGTCGAGACTCTGGAACAGATAACAGACCTCTGCCCGAGGATCTCAAGGTGCGTGCTGGTGCGTATGGGACTAAAAGGTCAGAAATATAACAAGGCGAGAGGCCATGAAGAGCTTTAAAAGTGATCAATAGAATTTTAAAGTCAATTCTAAAACATACTGGGAGCCAGTGTAATGAAGCTAAAATAGGAGTAATGTGGTCATATTTCTTTGTTCTGGTTAAAAGCCTGGCAGCTGAGTTCTGGACAGTCTGGAGTCGATCAATAGATTTTTGGATTAAACAGGTGAAAAGGCTGTTGCAATAATCCAGGCGTGATGAGATGAAGGCGTGTAAAATGGTCTCGGTGTCCTTAAAAGTTAACATAGATCGAATTTTTGCTATATTTCTAAGTTGATAAAAACATGATTGAACAAGCTTTGTGGCCATCTGCTGGGACCCGATGACCAGGATTTCTGTTTTGTCTGAGTTCAGCTGGAGGAAATTATTTGACATCCATTTTTTAACTTCACAAAGGCAGTTGTTAAGTGAATTCAGCATTCCAGGGTCTGTGGATCTGACGGGCAAGTATATTTGTGTGTCATCAGCATAAATATGAAAAGAAATGCCATGTTTATGGATAATATGTCCAAGGGGAAGCAGATACAAGGAAAACAAAATGGGTCCTAAGACCGACCCCTGAGGCACACCATATTTAACTGGACAGAACGAGGAAACATAGTTGTTTACAGACACGCAAAACTTCCTATTTGACAGGTAGGGTGAAAACCATTCTAGGGCAGTACCAGAGATCCCCACCCAGTGCCTCAGTCTGTCTAACATGATGTTGTGATCAATGGTGTCAAAAGCAGCGCTAAGGTCCAGGAGTACCAGGACTGAGCACATGCCTTCATCAGCAGACATTAAAAGGTCATTGGTGACTTTAAGCAGGGCAGTCTCAGTGCTGTGGTACTTCCTAAAACCAGACTGAAACTTTTCAAATATTTTGTTATTTTCCAGTACAGTGAGCAGCTGTTTGGACACAATTCTTTCTAGAATCTTTGCAATAAAAGGCAGTTTTGAAATTGGTCTAAAATTATGTGGGAGGGAGGGATCTAAACCAGGTTTCTTTAAAAGTGGGTTCACGCAAGCCGTTTTAAAATAATCAGGGACACAACCAGTAGATAGGGAAAACAGATCAAATGGGGTCCAACAGAATCTATTACTTTCAGTAAAAACTTTGTAGGTATTACATCAAGTGGGCTAGAGGACACTCTCATTTGTGATACTGTTTTTAAAAGCTCAGACAAGTCGATGGGATAAAACTGGTTAAAACTCTCTTGCTGGTGAGTAACCTCTGAGTAACAGGCCGCGGGGGTAATAGAGGCTCTGATTGACACCACCTTATTGGTAAAATAAGATAAAAACAATTCACAGTCATCATTACTTCCAGCTGAGGCACAAGGAGGGGTTGGGTTTACCAGTTGATCCACAGTCTTAAACAGAAACCTGGGATTGTGTTTATGTGTAGTAATGAGTTCAGAAAAATAGTGTGTTCTCGCATCCTTAACCAAGTTATTGTATTTAATTAATAAATCCTTCAGACTGAGGTAATGGACTTGGAGACTGGATTTTTTCCATCTGCGCTCTGCTTTCCTGCATTCCCTTTTTAGGCTGCGAATGCTGTCATTTATCCAGGGTTGCTTACTAGCTTTAGACGTAGGCCTAACCTTTAGAGGAGCAGTAATATTTAGTGACGACAAGCAGATATGATTGAAGTGATCGACCAGAATGTTGGTGTTGGAATCAGACAGGTGTTGGCTTTGGCTCTGAAAGAATGCGCAAAACTTTGAAACACTTTGTTCATTAAAGAAGCGAGAACACACAGGGCTTGGTGAGGCGGCATGAGTAACAGGCGAATCGCAGCTAAAAACAATACATCTGTGGTCAGATATGGTCATGTCCACTAATTCCACAGAGGAAATGCTGACACCCAGGGTAAAAACCAAGTCCAGTGTATGACCACGGTTATGTGTTTGCCCTTTGACATGTTGTTTGAAGTTAAAAGAAGTGGCCATATTTAAAAAGTTAGTTGCATTAACATTGTTGGGGTCATCAACATGAATATTAAAATTGCCACAAAGAACAATTCTGTCATAATTTAAAACCAGAGTAGATAAAAATTCAGGAAGTTCTGATAAAAATCCTCCAGGCGGTTTTGGGGGGCGATAAATTATAACAAATATGATAGGTTGCAGCCCTCCAAGTTTAAGAGTGAGAACTTCAAAGTTAGTTAGTTATATATGGTACCTGTGTTTGATCTGCACCAAAATAACAAAGCAAATTCCTCGCATGTGTAAAAACCTACTTGGCAATAAAGCCGATTCTGATAGTTACCATAGCAACTTTACCATATTCCTTCTGGACTGTGATCTGAAACACTATTTTACCGCAACAGACTGTGATGGTTGGACTGATGTCCAACCATCACAGGGGTATAAGTCAGTGTTCTTCACAGAGACAACCTAAAGGAAATGTATTCAGTGAGCAGTTGGAGAAAGTTGAAAGAAGAATAAGTGCCGCAGTATCTGGCTGTATGTACAGATACAAGTCTTGTTTGGAAGAGAGCAGTAGGTTCAGGAATCCCTTCAACTGAGGGTCTAATAGGCAGAATGTTGAGGAGACTGGCATTATCCAGTCGGAGGAACTGCCTTTGATTCTGCTGTCTGAAAAGCATATATAATGGCTGGTAGCTATTCAGATGTTGTTAAATGTCTGTGGCTTGGCAGTCCCCTATTTCATTACGGTGATCTGATGGAGAGACGGGGGGTTTGAAGACAAGGGCAGATAAACAAAGACAGAAGAAGTGGATATAGTGTGAATTCACAGGGAAGTTCAGCCTTGCAGTCCGGGCTGTAGCTCAGCAAACAGATATTATTCTAGCAAGGCAGAGCAGCTGACACACATGATCTTGAACCATTTCCAATCCACAGCAACACATGCAGCACTCACACAAATGCAGACATACGGTTCATATGTTATTAACTTGTGAAATATGCATGTGTGCTTATTGGTTTAGGCATCATTTGGTGGCATGAGCATTGTGGCGTGAAATGCCTGTAAAAGCACCATGTTATCATTAAATAACTATGACTTATACTGTGAGGCAGCTCAGGAAGCATAAATAATCAAACATGACTGCCCAATGATGCTGCAACATGCTTTCAAGTGTTTCTGTGTGTACCCTACATGCCAGGAGTACTGCAGCTTAATTAGGCATTCATAAAATAATCAGTTATTAAATACATGAGGGATTCCTAACTGACTATAATGATGTTTCCCAAATTACTGAAGAATTTATAGGTCTTTCAGTGATGACAGATCTATTGGTCATGAGACAAGAGAGCTACTGTACATGACGACAAACTGAAGTAGTCACTGCTTATTTATACACTGCAAGAAACAACTCATTTAGTAATTTCATTTCTAGAGTGAGCTAACAACTATCTCAATCCAAAAAATCTGCTTTGACTAAGAAATACTGTGGTGGCCAGTGTTCTTATTGTAGGCTTATTTTATGTGTAATATGATTAAGATGTAAAGGTACAACTGCATATTATGTCCATCCCAGAACATCCTGAATGTTCCCTGAAGGTCCTCCAAATAACGTCCCCAAACCCTTTAAAGAACTCCACATTGTGACTGTCTGGGAACGTTGTGGGAACATTACCAAGCGACGTTCTTGACACCAGCGGGACGTTCTCAGAATGTTCTGGAAAAATTTAATTTCTGAATAAAATATTGTCCCCTAAACATTCCCAGAACGTCCTGAATGTTCCCTGAAGGTCCTCTAAATAACGTCCCCATACCCTTTAAAGAACTCCACATCGTGACTGTCTGGGAACGTTGTGGGAACATCACCAAGCGACGTTCTTGACACCAGCGGGATGTTCTCAGAACATTCTGGGAAAGTAAAATTTCTAGCTGGGATTATAATTTAAAAAATGGAACCGGGGGAGAGGTAAAACTCAACTCTTTAATGTGGTAGATTTACAAGAAACGTATCACAAATCTACAAGTTAAAAACTTGAATATTTTCTGACATTGTAGTCATACATTTATGAGAGAAACTCTGAAAAATAGTGTTGTTTTTTCAAGGAAACACATTGCTTCACTTTGCAAGGCTGCAGCATCACACACACACACACACACACACACACACCACTGCAATGTATTGTGCATGCAGTGGAAAATTATATTATAGGCAATTTGCAGTCAGATTTAACAATGAGGAAATACTTGTGATTGACACCAGAGTGATTTGGATTTTTTGTGACTTTAACTTAAGGGAATTTCCACTTTTAGTTTTTGTAATTTTACCATTTTCAACTAGGAATTTGTTCTCTCACATTAACCCCCACCCTGGCTCTGTATTTTTTGGCCACGTAATATAGTAAATCTAAAAATGGATAATTTAATTAGCACATACAGATGGGCTAGAGCTCATAAATTGACCCGTTAATTTAATTAAGATTTCCTCTCTAAATCACCTTGGATGCAGGGCTGTATAAATGTAATGCTGTTGTGTTGAGAATAACTTAATTTCAGCTGCAAGGCCAGTGGAACAAATCAGAGCGAAATCTAAAAATATTTTATAAGTGGTGTGTATTAGACGTACAGATGTGGTGTGTAGTCCACATTTACATTTAAATTTACAATTTAGGCCCTGTTTCAGAAAGTGGGTTTAGTGAAAACTCGAGATGAGGGAAACTCTGGGTTTTCGGTTTCAGAGACCGAGATCAGATAAACCCTAGATCAGTAACCCCGGCAATTTACGCTGTGAACCTAACCTCCAAGGTTAGATAGCCAATTGATAGTTTTTTTAACCCAAACATGATCTTGAACATGACCGCTTTTATGATCAATCTGTCATCAATGAGTGAGACAGAGGACATCGTATCGTATCTTTGGACATCATAGATTTATCCTCAGCACAGAATAAAATCTATAAACTACACTGTACTTCTTTATAACAGTGACTCTGTGGACATTAGGGCAGCTGTCAGGTTGGCAACAGTTGCACAAAAACACTTACCGTGAGTTACATTTGTAGTGGACCAACAGTGTGGATTTGTGCATTTTATATTACTCCAAATCCTCCTCTTCTCTTCCTGAGAGAAGGAGGAGGGGGGTTGAGATCAACTTTCAACAGACGGCTGAAGAGACCCCAACAGAAGGGGGGTGGAAAGGTTGCTTCCCCTTAGTGCTATTCCTGAGCAGCCTGATCGTAAAACTGGCACCTTTGATTCCGCAGCCTGATAACGCGGTGCCTGACTGTTAAACTGACAAAAGGGACATTAACCAGCGATTAGCGTTTTCCTAAACAGCCTATCAGAACTCTTCTTAAAAGGGGGCAGGAAACCCTAAACTGATTATTATTGCTGAAAAGAATCTAAATAAGTTACTTTTGCAGTGTTTTAATTTTCAGCAAGGTTAAGGACACTCCTTCATTTTATGTGTAACCAATGGTTGTTCACAATACTTTCTCACACAATTCCTTTAGAAATGATGATAAATGTCATCGCTATTAATTGCCAGCTTGAATTTAAGGCTAAATAACTAAATTTCCCAGTTCCTAAGGAAAGATTGTGTTTTGGATTAATCTAAGCTGTCGTCATGTAACCTGAGCTCCCCCAAGGGGACGAAATAAGTATTACATGCCATCATTGTGAAACGCTAACCTTTTAAGGTCTAATTACTGACAATTGTTTTCCTGTTACCAAATGCTTAAACTACAACCGTTTGACCATTGATGTTTGATTGTTTGAAGGTATTTGATTATAATACGCGCAAATAGATTTTCTTTTTCTTTATAGACATATTAAAAGTTTAGAAAGACAGTCCCTCGGGAAACCGGAAACGGCCTGCCCTGTGGGAAACGAAGGACTGCCCTCTGGGGAACCACAAAAGAGCAACACACGTGTGTGTTCGCTCTCTTCGCTCTGCTCTCTGGACGCTTTGGCACGCGCCCGGCGTGCCCTCTCCCGGCAACGCCCTAAGAATTCGACCAGCGCAACAAAGTCTTTGTTTCGCTTCAAGCTACACACGTGACGTGCCGCGACATCGATTTTTCCCTCAGTTCCAGCAGCTTTACTTGTTTTAATTTCTTTCTTTTGTTTTGTTAAAGTTATCAGTCCGTTAAGTTACACTAGTTAATTCAAGAACGACCAAGTTCTTTTTAAGCTTTATACGTCGAGCTAAGCCCACGGAGGTCGGACCAAGCCACGTGGCCCGCCAGCAGTAACAAGGGACGACTTAAACCTGACCCGAGACAGGGTTGGGAAGGCCCCCACTGCAAGTTTCTTCAATAAGCCTCCGAGAGACGGACCCCCGGAGACATTCCCTGGCAGAGAAAGCGACTGGCCAACAGCTTCAAGCTGTCCTAACCGAGAACGCACGGACTCTGCCAGTGTGAGGCCGTTTACCAGCAACCCGGCGGGAAGAAACACAAGCAGTAAGACCAAAACCCTACATTCTGTGGTCAGGGATGTCCCATAGTGTTAATATTGTCTTTTTAACTCCTAAACTCATAGCTTACTTTCATTAGTTCTCCTCTGCAGTATGAGTCAAATGCTCCCACAATCGAACCTCCATTCTCATTGTTTAGCCATTGTTTATTTCTCTGATGTATTTAACCACCTTTTTATATCACCATAGTTAGTTAATAAATTCTCTGTAACCAAGGAATTGTGTGTATTGCCTACTTCCCTGTCAAGAGAATTTACCCTTTTAGATATGAGACTGACAGATTGATTTAAGATAATTGAGCGATAATTAACTAACTGATCACTGGTGAATAATTGTATAATTATTAAAAGCTACCTAGAGGTCCGGAGACTCTAGGTTAATAACAACTCCGGTGGTGCGAAATGAGAGCTTTTTATGGATTAATATTTTTTGAATATTAAAATTCATAATTGGGTATTAATTCTCATAAATTTATTAAAATTCATATGTAGTTTAGACATGCTACACATTACTGCAGTAATCACTGTTTAAACTAATCTGTTTAAAACTGATCAATGAACAGTAATCTATCATATTGTAGTTGTACTGATTGGAACATTCGTAGTTATCAGCTGGGTACGATATATATTATGATGAATATTTCTGTGTGAAGATGACTGAAAGCTGAAACAAATAAATGTAGTTTAAAAGTGAGTTTTTCATTAGGCTACTAGCTGCATACAGCATTTTATAATATATGAAATGGGCAAGATTTTATTAATGTAAAATAGGTGTCTAGAGCTTTACAGTCTGTTTGAACCTAGACACATATTCCACTGCAAACAAATCATTAAAAGACTAACCTACTGAGTAGGGTACCCGCGGGGTTCTGAAAGTATTAAAAGCTTGCTACTAACAAGCTAATGCTAGGTCGTCGCCTGAGAATGGTAAAGTGTCTGAAATTTAGAAAGCCAGAGACACGGACAAGTGGCAGTTGAGACCGAGGACAGTGGTGCTCACACTATGGTGAGCAGTGGAGCTGGAAGATCTGCTGCAGGTTCCTGGTCAGTGAATGTTACAACAGCAACAGAGAGACAGTTGTGTATGAGACTAGGACTTTGTCTGTGTGTCGGCGTTGCACCGCTGTTGTAGTGTAACGTTATGTGAATGGAAACATCCGACATGCAAACGTACATTAAACTTACAGATGTGCCAATCATCGGGACAAGGAAAAAACAAACCAGAGCCCAACTCCTTATCCCTGCTGCTTTCAAGCCAATACTATGTAACACTATATTTTAAACAGCCTGCAAAAAATGAACAGGATTAATAATCACTGAAGCAATTGGCATATTAAATTACATCTACCCAAGGTGTAACTAAATGTAACAACTCATAGTGCACAATTTGTTTGTATTTTTGATTTCACCCTTTAAGACTTCTTAGTGCACAAATATTGGATTCATTTCATAGGTGTTATTTACGCTGGGGATACTGGGGACATGTCCATCACTTTTTTTTTAAGCATTTGTTAAATATGTTCAGAAATTTGGCTTGAAACAAGAAATGTTTAAAAAAAAGACAAATGGAAATACTTGAGAAAGGTTTATGTGCACAATAAGAAAACACGCAATGCCATTTAAATATAGCAGAAATAAATGTGCATGTCCAAAAAATGTTTCTTAAGCAAGAAAAACAAGCTGCTGAGTACTGCATCATATTCTGTTTGAATTGTCATCTGAATCACTATATTAATAAAGACAATTCTACCAAATATTGGTGCAGAAAATGTCTCCAGAATACAGGAAATTAAGTGTTTAGTGCTCAAAATTTTCTAGTGGACCCCCAGACCCCCATTTATATATTTCAGCATTGAATATTTCATCAAAATAGTGTTAGAATGTCTTCTTGTCTTGTTGTCGTGAACCCAATATTGTAGATTGTGCATGTGAGCTAAGTGTATCGTCACACCCCTAATCTGAACCCCTATGTCCCCACCACTTTTCAACACAAAGTGACGTCCTTGATTCAAAGTACAAACACACCTCAAAAAGCTATAGTGTGTTAAAAATTTATGTAATATAATAAAATGTTTTATTAAATTCGTGTAACTTTGTAAATATTTTTCTTGGGCTTACAGGTTACAGCTGAATAAATAGGCCGGTAGCATATTTTAAATGAATGTAATCATTCATTAAGGAAATTCCAGTGTGGTAAATAATTAATGAGCAATGATGTTTAAAATGTAGCCTACCTAATATTGTTAACATATTGATCCTTCCTCTGCTCCTGCGTTTTAACATAAATAGCCTATCATGGTCCGCGTTGGCACGCATTCATATTTCTAGCTCAACCTGATTAAAATGGAGGCTCTGCCTTTATTTACCCATTGCCATGGTGAATCGTAGTATCGGAGGGTGGGCCCTCACACATGTAGCGCGTCCGGGTGTGAGCTGGCCAAGTTGCACATTCTGGAGCTCTGCCGGTGCGGCTGTGAATTTGCTACGCGGTTCCGACGCTGCATGAAGGTGCTATATGTCACTTCCTGTGTCCCCTATGTGGAGCTACATAGCACTTGCTGCTATGAATATAAATCGGTATTGGTGTGTAGATGTCTGCGGGGTGGGAGAGTTATCAAGCATGTAAAGTTTTGTTCAGATGTGAGCATGTACACTGAAGTTACAACTTCCTGTGTCATGGTGAAGAGTTGATCTTTGACGCCATGCCACGGACACGCCCATTGCCGAAAACTCACAGATAGCACAACTTTTCATCTTCAATGCCTTTAGAAGGCACAGCAGAAATTTGAAGTCGGTCGGACTAAATCCCTAGGAGGAGGAGTACGAAGTGTGTAAATCATCCAAAAATGGCCGTTTTAGGGCATCGCTCCAAGAGGCTTTTTTGTGCGTCTGGACAAGATACACGTACCACAGGAAATTCGTACATGTAGGTCAAACGTGCAGTGGGGGCTGCTTCGTTAAAAGTCACTTCCTGTTGCCAGCAGGTGGCGCTATGACTGTGGGTGAATGTCAGCATGTACATGTGTTCAGGGCGGGACTCTCATCCTACATGTACAGTTTGGTGCAGATGTGAGCATATACACTGAAGTTACAACAACTTCCTGTTTCATGGCGAATCATCGACGCCACAGACACACCCATTGACGAAAACTCGCAAATAGCACAAATTTTCATCGTCAATGCCTTTAGAAGGCACAGCAGAAATTTGACGTTGATCCGACCAAATCCCTAGGAGGAGTTCGTTAAAGTACGAAGTGTGTAAATCATCCAAAAATGTAAAATTCAAAATGGCCGACTTCCTGTTGAGTTTAGGGTATGGGTTCTTGAGGCTTTTTTGTGCGTCTTGATATGATACATGTCCGCAGAAAATTTTGTGCATGTAGGTTGAACGTGAACGAGGGGCTAATTTTTTCCAATTTTCTAGGCCCTAATAATCAATACATTACATACAGAAAAAAGAGTGAAATGGAAGGTGTAAAAGACAAGGTGATAATTCATTCAATTATCAATTGAAAACATTTTAGATTTCTGGGCCGGGCTAAACCCCCAATGTTTCAAGAGCCAAACAACACCCCTGTGTAAGAAAATACAATAGTAGGTTCATACTATAATAGTGGCATAAAATGAACAGAAGACAAATCAATATTTGTATGAGAATGATATCAACTAAAATTTCATAATTGTGACGTAGTCATGGGGACATTTTGAGCAGAAATCAATTGTGCTTCTCAGCAAGCCAATTATGGAAACAGTTTTATCATATGTCACATTCAGTAAGACTTATTTAACATGTGATGTGTAATGCCATGTTTTTATTTGGTGTATTAAATGGGAGACATGAATGCACACGCAGAGTAAATATAGGGTAAAATTTTCTCTTCTTACTAACTTGCTCAGTCATAAAAATAAAAACAGTTTTTGGTGGAATGCAAAAGATGAATTGAGGAGTCTCTTTAGTCTGGTGGTACGTCAGTTGATACTTCTATATCTCTTGTTCGTCCACAATTTACAACAGTTTCTGTCTGTCAGAGACTCCAGTCTGCAGTATCGTTCATACACTTCACTCAGAACTGTAGACAAACAAAAAGACTTCATGATCAAATAAAGATTTTATATCACATCAACATTTCTGTCCATATTCTGTCCACACACACCGTCTCTCTTGTTCATCCACATGAGCGCTCTTAGGACATTGTGATGGGAATAACTGTCCTAGTTGTATCACAAAATAAAATCCTACTATGCAAATTAAATAATACAGGTAATAAATAATTACACTACTCTATACAGTCACATCCTGTATATTTCAATTAGTAAAAGTATTACTATAAGTGTAATTTGTTCATTGTTATGCTTTCTCTTTTCCACTGAGGGGGGTGGGGGTGGGCGAAATCCACTTTCAGACAGGAGCCGGTGTTTTGACAATTTATGCTTCCTTATGGAAAAATGCTACCTAAATGCAAATTGCTAACGTCTAACTCTTACCAATAGGCATGCAAAGAGATGTAGCACATCTCGTTATTTAGCATATACAGACAAGACACCGACTCTCATCGTTCACTTAAAAGAGCTGGCTCATAGAGCTCGTTTGCAACTGAGACATCGCCCTGGAGCTCTGCGCCCTTTGTTTTGCACCCTTTGCCCAGTTAGCCTTGGTTCAAGAGGGGGCCATTTCAGTTCCCTTTAGATTTTATTTAGTTTCATGGGTTAATCGCCAGACGAGAATTTCGATACTGTATGATATTTCTGAACTTTAATGCCACTATTGATTTTTTTTTGTATTTCTCTAGTGACGACCCCTGTGGGGCTGTCCTGTGTAATTCTCTTGTGCTTACATCCATTAGGTAAATCGTGAACACCTGTGTGCTGATTACTTTAGTCTGGCAGTAGTGCAAGCTCGCTCTCTTCTTTCCTTTGTCATCGCAGAGGCGTCCCCCTTCAAGGATGTGGCTGAGGCCGTTTTGAGTTCTGTTGTTTTATTTCTACACTTCAATACCCTTACGTACACTATAGTTCCATTCACTCACACCTATCACTACTGACTTGACTGATTTTCACATCACATGCTTTGCTTTACGTTCTATTTAGATTTAATGCTCATTATATGGTTAAATAAATTACTTTGTTACGTTCAACATGGTGTGTCTCCATATTTGTCACGGTCCAAGAGCCAGATCGTGGCACTCTATACAATACACCAATCAACCATTACATCGTGACCTCTGACAGTTGAAGTGAATAACTGATTATCTTGTTACCATGTTAGGGGGTGGGATATAGTTTATGTGTTAGAAGCAGGAAAAATGGGCAACCGTAAGGATTTGACTGCCAAATTGTGATGGCTTGGCAATCTTAGCATCTCCAAAACTGCAGCTCTTGTAGGGTGTTCCCAGTCTGCAGTGGTCAGTACCTATCGAAAATGGTCCATCACGTGGATGGCCAGGTGCATGTGCGTCACTTACCTGGGGAACACATGGCACCAGGATGCACTATGGGACAGCGACAAGCTGGCAGAGGCAGTATGATGCTTTCGGCAAGGTTCTGTGGGGAAACCTTGGGTCCTGCCATGTTTGACATGTACCACCCACCTAAGCATTGTTGCAGACCATTTACACCCTTTCATGGAAATGTTTTCCATGATGGGAGTGGCCTCTTTCAGCAAACTAACGCACAATGCCACAAAGCAAAAATGGTCCAGGAAAGGTTTGAAAAACACAACAAGCTCAATGTGTTGACTTGGCCTCCAAACTCATATCTTAATCCAATTGAGCATCTGTGGGATGTGCTGGACAAACAAGTCCAATCCATGCAGGCCCCACCTCGCAACTGAACTCCAGCTGGTAGAGACCAAATACAGCTCAAGGCCCTGTTTCAGAAAGCGGGTTTAGTGAAAACTCTGAGTAAGTTGAGCCCGAGATGAGGGAAACTCTGGGTTTTTGGTTTTAAGAGAGCGAGATCAGATAAACTCTAGGTCTGTAACCCCGGCAACTTACTCTGTGAACCTAACCTGCTCAGGAGGAGGTTTATTTCAAATAACGCTGAGTTTCTCTCTAACTACTCCCCTCCTGCGGAGCCTGAAGCAGCTGTCTGACATTTCCTCATTCAGACTGTCGATATCAAAGCACATATTGGAACAGTTATGTCTATAGAAACATCGAAATTACGGTTAAATAGGTGGATAGTTTTTTACCCTAACATGATCTTGAACATGACCGCTTTAATGATCAATATTGTCATTGATATATGGACAGAGAGTTATCTTTGGACATCGTAAATTTATCCTCAGCACAGAATAAAATCCATAAACTACACTGTCCTTTATGACACAGACTCTGTGGACATTAAGGCAGCTGTCAGGTTGGCAACAGTTGGCACAAAAACACTTACCGTGGCTACAGTGCTGCAGTAATCACTGTTTAAACTAATCTGTCTAAAACTGATCAATGAACAGTAGCCTAACCTTTCATATTGTAGTCGCACTGATTGAATATTTCTGAGTGAGGATTACTGTGGTGCAGCTGAAACAAATAAATGTAGTTTAAAAGTGAGTTTTTCATTATCTGCCGATAGTCTGAATGTGTTTTGACAGCATTTAATAAAATACAAAATGAGCAAGATTTTAATAATGTAACATAGACGTCTAAAACTTCAGTCAGTTTGAACCTAGACACATTTTACATTGCAAAAAATCATTAATAGAACTACTGAGTAGGACGGTCACTTTACAATAACAGGTCCATGAGTAGGCTATAGCCTATATGTCTAATCTGTTTGATTAATATTTTCATCTTCAGTTATTGCCACCGGCATTTAGTCAGGTTACAGCTGAATAAACAGGCCTGTAGCTATTTAAAATGAATAACAGGCTGTAGATGAATCCCAGCACTTTATCATTCATTAAGGAATTTCCAGTTTGGTAAATGATGAATGAGCAACGCTGTATAAAATGTAATAATGTTAACGTATCGATCGTCCATTCCTCATGGTCCGTGTTGGCACCGTTCATATTTCTAGCTCCACCTGATTAAAATGGAGGCTCTGCCTTTATTTACCCGTTGCCATGGTGAATCGTAGTATCGGAGCTCCATTGATGATGGCTTTTTTTCATCCCCACGCACACGCTTCCATCATCCATACTCGGAGTTGACTGAACTTATTTGGGCCCGAGCACGACCATGCGAGGTCCCTATTGTATTTGTAAAGATTATATTTAGGGCCCGAGCACGACCGTGCAAAGTAAGCTCCATTTTGGGGACCTGAGCATACTCGAAAACTCACCAAACTTTGCACACATGTCAGAACTGGTGAAAAATTTCGTATTTTATGGGTTTCGCGCATGGGCGTGGCAAAACGACTCGCTAGCGCCACCAAAAATTAGCCCCACGTTCACTTTGCTGAGCCTCATCATTGTCTCAATGATGTCATTGTGAATGTCTGAGAGTTCACATAGGCCACTATACTGTGAGATGTGAGTACGTGTAGAGGGTGGCCCCTGACAATGTGTGCTGTTTTCTGAATGATTTTTGCTTCCCCTGCAGCGTGTTGAGTGCGTTGTGGGTGTCTTTTTTTCCATGTTGTCCAGCATTACACTTACATACGTCAGCACCCTACGTTCTCCCCCTTTTTTCTGAAACAGTACCCAATTTACCACCCCCTCTGTTTCAGAAACATCTAAAAAGAAAGGGAGTGCGTAATCTGGAAGTGCCAAATCAGCTGCCAGGACCAGTTTCTGTTTAAGAGAAATGAATGCCTCCTCAGCGTCTTTGGTCCAGTCCAACTGGCCATTGAGGTTGCGCATGCCCTGTTCCTTGACCATGTCACGCAAGGTCTGAGTTAGACCTGTGTAGCTGGGGATGTAGTTGCAACTATAACCTGTGAGACCCAAAATGGACAGCATTTCTTTAACCACACGAGGTTTAGGATGATGGAGAATGGTGATGATAAGCCTGCCCCCTGTTGTGATAGGGTGCGTCCTAAAAAGGACACTTTTGTTCGGACCAGTTGGAGTTTCTCTTTACTGACCTAGGGAGAGTGTCTATCAAAGGTCCTGCACTAGGGTGATCCATCTTTTCCCTGCCATGATCTCTAGACACCATTGCATGTTGCAGTGTGACTTTGTCTGTGCACTGCAAGTGAATGCAATACGTTTTGCAGCTGGGGGAATAAGACACTTGTGGGAGCTGGATTGGAACCCAGTCCGAGCAGGCCAACGACCTCTTGACCATTGGTCCTAAATTTGTGGCTTGATGTTTGGGGTGAAGTTCAGAGAAACATGTGGCACAGCTTCCTCTGACATCTTATACCACTCAGCCTATTCTGCAGTTAGCATGGTAGCTGATGCAACCCCCTCCGGGCCCACATGCAAGTTCTGGGAGGTTATGTCCCACTTTTTCCCTTCAACTGTTTCTGCAAAATGTTGCTGGTACCACTGTGTATTGTGTCTGTCATAGAACTGCGTCACATGGGGAAGGTCAGGGGGAGGAGTGTAGGGTTCGAGCAAGGAGATCCACGGTTTCCACATCAGGAATGAGCTCATGAGTCTCCTGTTGGTGTTTCAGGTTCTAGGAGGCCCCAATAAATGTCAGCAGATTCACACTGAAAGGGCTTCAACAACCACTGTCCAGGGCCCGTGTAGGAGTGACCACAGAGGTACTGAGTCCCATCTGGCAGAGTAACTACCAGCCCATCTGCACTACAAAGAATTGTGGCACCAAGTTTGATCAACAGGTCCCTCCCCAACAGGTTCACAGGAACAGTGGATGAGAGTATGAAGGGATGGAGTAAGCAATGTCTCCCCAACTTTGTCGGCAAAGGTTTAGTTAATGGCAGCTTCTGTCCTACCCCAGAGAAACCTACGACCTCTACAGTTTCTTCGGTGGGCTTTCATTAATAGTGGAAAAGGTAGCCCCGGTGTCAACTAGGAATGGCATTTTTCTGTTGTTGACCTCTAGGGACAGCATGGCGTCTGCCTTTCCCCCGCTGTCAAGGTCTCTCTGTGGGGTGTTTCTTAACTGGGCTCCTTGGTCTGGGCTGTGTCCAGGCCAGTCCCAGTTGGTCAGGTCCACCTGAGGGTATTGTCCTCTGGGTGCAGCCTGTGGGTTTGGTGCAGCCACTCCTCCTCTTGGAGGCCCTCCTTGGCCCCGCCCTCTGGGTTGTGTTCGGTGGTGCTGTTGGTTGTTAGGGCATTCTCGAGCCCAGTGACCTTCCATGCCACAGATGAAGCAAGCTCCGCCCCACTGAGGTCCCCGTGGGGGTCCACCTCTGTCTCTCCCCCATCCTCTACCTCCCCTGTTACCTCCCCTGGGAGGCCCCCACGGTTGTCGGTTCCACTGCCCCTGATGGGAGTGGTGTGGATCCACCCAAGGTGGCATGGGATACAGGTCTGGGGTGTCTGGGTCCGGAGGTGGAATTCCAGCCACAATTTGCTTACCTGTAGGCTGTGGTGTAGTTTTCTTTTTCTCATTTATTTTCTGGCTTACTTCCCCCAGTTGCAATTTAAGAAGCTGAGTCTGTAGCTCCTTAACCTCATTATCTTTCCCTGCCTCCTGATCTTTAGCTCTCTGTAAGTGGTGGACTAAATGTCTCTTCCAAACCTGTGAGTCACTACATGGTAGATCAGGATTAGCTAATATAGCATCCTTCACTGCTCCCGGAACCCCCTCCAATACAGCCCTACGGAGCCACTCCTGCTGAACTCTGCTCTAAATAGTCTCTGGGGCTCTGTTCTGATTTCCAGGGCAGCTTAGGGACCTTCGCTGAGTTTGGCAGGGGAAATCTGTTTCTCATGTCCTCACCTATTCTACCCACCACCGCTGTAAATGGTGTCTCATCAGGATCATCATCTGTATGGGCCTCCTGTTCTAGTTCCCTCAACAAATGACTGGCCATACACCTGGCTGGTACTGCTCTCCAGTCTCCAAGGGCCTGACCTGCTGTGAGCTTATCTAGTTGTCCTAACCACAACCCTCCGCCCTCCGTTGGAGGTGGCATTTTGTCTACCAAGGCTTGTACGTCCCCTAGTGTCAAAGGCTTGTACCTCTCTCCATATCCACCCCCTAGCTGTATCAGAGGGAAATTTCTGCCTGCTGCCCTCGCCCCCTCTCCTGCTGTATGCCTCAGCTCCATTCCATACTTACCTGCACTCTTCTCCATTCCTTCAAGTAATTGTTCTGCTTCCGCCTGTTTCCTGTCGGAGTGAGAGCAGTTGGCCCTGCTCCTCCTTTTTACTCCCTCGCCCCGTGTCCCGCTGGCTGTCCTGCATTGGCCATTGATCCACTGCTGTCCACAACTCACTTACCTCTGGCTCCTCCTCTTCTTCTTCTAGTTCACTATTCTCATCCTTCCACTGACCTGAGAGCTGACCCCACACTTCAACCTTTTTTATTCAAGTTCCGGGTTTCTTGGGGGGGTTTCCCTTTTTGTAGGATTTTTTTCTCCCCTGGCTCGAGCTCGGAAAGGTTCATGATCCATTTCCCTCTCCTTGACCTGATATGATCCTACTGACTTGCCATACATGGAGCTGGTTTCCTCCTCCTCCTTGTGTTTTTCATGCTTAGGGATGGTCCGTCTGGATCCTTTATTCTCAGGCTCTGTCTCCACCTGAAATGTGCCTCCTGTCACCTGTAATGTTGGATGCATACTTACCAGAGGTGCACTGGGCGGTGCACTTGGCTCAATTTTCTTTTATAGGGGGATGGTGCCCCCTCTTTTTTTCGCCGCCTGTGGTCTCTGGTTTCCTTGTTCTGCCAAGATGTCAAACTGCTTGGCAATCTACTGCCAGGGCGAACCATTTGTCTCTCCTCCTCCCATCTCTTTTCTTCTGTTCTCCACTTCCTCTTGTGCATCAGCCCTGCTGTTGCCTTCTGTTCGCGCTTCGTCCCACTTCCGCTCACATTCTCGTACCTTCTTCCATACTACACCATGCAGTGCACCCACCCCTTCTGGTCCAGGTGCTTCCTCTGCAACTACACTCTCCAGTTTGCGCTTTGCTTCCTCCTTTTTTTTGTCTCTATCTTTTCTCTTATGTCTGTTACCTACCACCACTACTGCATTTGCAATTTGTTCTCCCCACGGCTTCCATGGCCCCCATCATCAATTTCTCTGTCAAACTCTCTGTCCATCCTTACCCTGCCTCTCTTGTGTACTAGCCAGTCAGTTTGTATGGAATTCACCCGAGCAACTGACCCAATCAAACATTACTTCTCACTCAACTTCCTTTATTCACTTCGTTGTCACCGTTAGGTATCCGTGAAATAAAGGGGAGGTTTTTCGTGTTTGAGACACTAGCACCCAATATTGCCCTGGAGAGTATCTTTCACACACTCATACAGTTTATTCACTACCAACACTTCATGTAAATCACCTTTTATCCTTAGAATTCGGGGGTCCTGAATTCCCCAGGCCAGTAACCCAGCACCCTAGGGACTTTAACCCTAAGGGACTTTAACCCTGAGCCTTCCCTCCCCGTCGAGAGAGAAGTGGATATGCCAAATCAAGGACACAATATTCACTTTTTAAACCCTTTTACCCTAACCAATAATCTCCTCCAGTTAATGCACTCTTTTAAACAATGTCGCACTCAGGACCGATTTAGCTCTAAATTTGGATCAATCCAGGTCAAATCTGCAGATTCGTTAAAACAGGTTCTGCTCACCTTTTTAAGATGACCGGTCCGAACTACTTCGTTCCTTTGTGCTCAGTCAAGGGCCAAATCAATGATTTCACTCTCATCCCGGACGAGCCCCCAAAAACACTCTGGAGGGTGAAGGGTGAAGGAGCTGTACTGAACCAAGGTTAGTCTGTATTTTCCTGGGATGACTAGTGTTGATTATGGATGGTTGGAGGAGCTGAGCTAAGTCTATGTAATTACCGGCGAGAATCTGCTGGCGCAGTGCGGGGACATAGGTGAAGGTCGATGGATTGTTGAAGCTGGCTGAGTTGCTGGTGTTGCTGTGGCTAGGGAAAAATTGTTAACACAAGAAAAAACATTCGGGTGTTGGGGAAGGGAGGGGGTGGGGATGGGGGGTGGGGGTTTTGGGGTTAAGAATAGACCAGTTAGAAAAGACGTGGGAAGCTCAGGATCACCGCCGATGATTGGTGAGGCCCTTTGAGTTGCTGTGCCGGGCTCCTGAAATGCTGCTTCGACTGTTTGGAATGAGATAGGAGCAGAAGCCGTATTGCTGTGAGCGGCTGAAGGAAGGGTAGAGGAAGGGATTAAAGGATGTGTGTGCACGGGAGGAGAGTGCTGCCTGCGGGCACAGAGATGAAAAGAAGGCAGAGATTGCCTGAGACATGACAGACACGAAGGGAGCAGGCACATGGGGAAATACGACCTGATCCCCACCAGGGGGAGCTGGAAATGCGTGCTGTGGCTGTCGAGGCCCTGTGACGTCGTGCGTGACGCCGCTGGCCGAGGCCAACCCTGGCGGGAGACCTGGAAGTGCTGGAGGCACGATGGTTGGAATTGCTGGAGGATTGATGCAGGATTTGTAGAGATGGAACAAAGTTGCTTTATTGTCATTGCGGGAGGACGGAGATATTTCGTCGGAGAAGCGAGGAGCCTGGCGATGCCGGGGTATGCTCACCTCGGATCGCAGACGGCTCCCCCGAGACGCTCGGCTGATGTCTGACTGCTGTGGTGTAGGTGGGATGTAGCCTGTTTGGAACAGCTCGTCGTACAGGTTGTCGTCTGACACGGGTGAGTTGATTTCTAATTCTGGGTCCATGATTGCGACCGTTGTTTCTCTTGCGTCAAGCAAACTGAGACAGAGGAGGCTGGTTGAATAGCCCAGGTGTAGATATACTTGTCAGCTGATTAGAGGTGTGGTTTTAGGCGTGGCCCTGCTCCTGAACCTAAGTTAAATAATTAACTTCATTTTTAAAACTAATTGGGTGGCAGTGTATTGGAGCTAAAATGATTGGTATCAGTCAAACATAGACTTGATTATAAGCTGTCAGTGTAGTGTAGGAAGTCAGTGTAACACTTGGCTGAGTATTGTTAGTGTGAGAAAGTGCTGTGTGTGTGCTGGCCTGCAGAAAGGTGCATTCGAGTTTAATGGTGCAAATATGTGTAGCTCTCCAATTTCTCTGCTAAACTGAGTGAGGCATTGGTTTCTTTTCTGTGTGCACTTTCTGACAGACATTGACAGGTCCCTTTGGGCTCTTTTACAGTGCTGACTGCTGACAGGAACATGGTGAAAATGAAACAAAAAGGTTCCCTGTAACTCCCTGTGTGATTTCTATTCTGCCTGTACCCACACCTGGCCAGGGAGCACTGTGCATGCCTATCAAACATGCTCCTCCTGATTGATCTCAGTTGCTAGAGACGGACTGTATACTGTGCCACACTGAAGGTAGCTATTACAATCCAAAAAACTGATAATCTAAAAAATGCTAGTTATAAAGTAACAACTTTCTGTAGTTTACAGTCAAAACAGGAAGTGATTTCTTAGTTCCACACTGTCCAATTAACACCAATGGTAAGCTATTATGTTCCAATGCCCCACCGAGGCTCATGTCTCCACATAGCCCTGTCCGATTAACTAATTAATTAATTAATTATTAGTTTCACGGAACCTAAGTGGCGCTCTTGTTGAAAAACCATAAAATTATTTTCCAAACGACTATTTCTGAACTTAACTTTTTCCGATCTTTGTGCTGGGACCAGTTTCAGAAAGCATTTTTAACAAACAGCCTAACCCTGATCTCTGATTTTTAGCTTGTGCATGGTGAATAAAAAAAGATACTATGGTTGACCATGTCAACTATATTAAATAAAAAGGCAGAGCTTCCATTTTATTCCAGTGGCGGTAGAGATATTAATGTATGTACAGTATATGCGGACATTTATCTTTTTTTTTAAAAAAGAGCATCAACAAGTCAATGTTCTAAAATATTATTCAGTGTTGTCTGTTAAATAATTTACCAGACTTACATTTTCTTAATGGATGATAAAGTGGTGGAATCTCACTGTGTATT
This sequence comes from Micropterus salmoides, assembly GCF_014851395.1. NCBI lineage: Eukaryota > Metazoa > Chordata > Actinopteri > Centrarchiformes > Centrarchidae > Micropterus > Micropterus salmoides. Next base: position 26,182,020 of record NW_024040040.1, on the reverse strand, counting down.
AGGCTGTAGACTACACAACATTTTAAATATATTTGTTCAGCGTTAATGTGAGGGACAAAATACAGGGGCCAGCAGCTGAATATGGAAAAAAAATATATAGATCAAATACATACATTGTAAACTCATAACCTGATCCAGTAATAATGTGTATGGTGATCTGCACTTGAAAAGGCATCAAAGTTAAATTTTAGACATCTATTTGGAATGTGGCTCTTCAGCAGTTAGTGGCTTTATTTTAACTACTTCAATAAATGTAACACAGTCATGCTGTTAAGAGAAGGTCAGACTATACACAGCCTATTTAAAAAATGTTTTTTTAACTACATTCTGAAGCTGCACCACAATCCTGCTCACTCAGAAATATTAACATATAATCTCCAATATTATAAGATTTATTATTTATTATTTAACAGTGCAGCCATTCAAATCATGGGTGAGAGAGATACATATTCACTCATCCTATGTGTCTAAGGCTTCATACAGGTCTGTACAAATTAAACTGAGATTACACATTATGTGGTAAACATTCAATGGATCTGCTAACAAACTGGCTGCTGTCTTCTGTGCGGTCACAGTGTTATTAAATACAGGAATGCAGAGGGTTTGTTCTGAGCTGAGGGTGACATGATGCCAGGGGCGTAGGTATAGACAGTGCAGCTGCACTAGGGCCCGCACTGTACTGAGGGCCCATGACGGGAGCGGCCCTGCCGAGTTACGGGCTGGCCTTTATCAGTTATATGGTAAAAATGCATCAAGTGTCAAATCAATAGTAAAAACACACTTCTCCTCAAATTGTGGTTTTAAAGGCGATCAAGTGTTATTTATACACTTATATGCATTCCCCCTTTGCTGTGGTGTCTGACACCACAGACTTTTGTGTCTATTACAGCTACAGACTTTTTCAAAAGTCTGAAGCAAGCACTAGGCTATAAGGTATACGGTGAAATATAAAAAAAAGCGGCAGCCTTTGTGTGTGTGTTGGAGAGAGATGCACACAAAGAGAACTGTTGAATTTAATATGGTAATATGGAAAGAAATCAATTTAAGGAACTTTAAATTAGGTATTTACTGCAATCTTATCAGTTGAGGGAGGGAACAAGGCACATGTATTGGCCAAGATAGGGTTCCCTTCAAGACACGCACGCAGTGTGTGTGCTTCGTAATGGTGTAGCCCAAGGGCCCATCATAACAGCCTGCACTGGGGCCCGTTGTTACTACCTTACGCTGCAGCATGATGATGTGTAATATTTAAATGTGAGGGCTGTTGTGAGCCAGGTTGAGGTGTGAAGAAGTTTCGGAGACTGATGAATACTTAGCATAGCATGGTTTATTGAGCCCTGCCAAGAAGATACAGTGCCAGCATACAACCTGTGAACACATCAACACCTAATCTGAAGGATAAAAACTTTTGGTCCCTTTTATGTTTCTCTCTTCCCCCTAGTGCCTGTAGGTTTTCCCTCTTAGGTCCACTTTACTGGCCTTAACCTAGAACAGTGGTTCTCAACCTTTTTTGGGCCAGCACCCCCGTATCCATTATCAAAGTCTCTTATCGCTCCCCAACAAATAAGATGTAGGCTAATTGCTATGAATGTTATTGATTTTTATTATTGTTCAAAATCATCAAAAAAGCACATCATTGAATGACAAACAGATATATTAGTTTCCCAGGGCAAAAAAGCAATGTGAAAAGAAATTATATTTAATTAATGAGTGAATGTTTCTCCCAGAAGCTGTATTCTAGTGAACGTATGGGGTTATTTTGTTTAAATATTGGATGGGGCACTTTGTAAGTGGGGGGTCTGAGGAAAAGTTTGAGCATTAAGAGAGAGACATTTTTCCACAGATAAAAAGATTTTGTCCATTTCCCAGTAACACAGTAAACGCCATGTGGGTGAAATTGACTTCCCATTTTCGTGAAGGTTTCAATGTTGCAGACCACAGTTTTTTGCAGGTGGTTGAAAGTTTGAACTTGTATTGTTGTGAATGTTTGGTGTTAACTCGCCTTAAAACAATCGCCCACCAAGGGCAGCCCTTTTTAAAATATTGTTTCCAGTGCCCCCCGTTGTCCTCTGCACACCCCCTGAGGGTTGTTATCGTCATCACGCAGGTTTGATATATGTTAGAAACGAATGTGTTGAAAAAAAGTTGTAAGAGTTTTATATTTTATGTTAAGTCCTAAGGAAGCGCTGAATATCTAGTGGTATCTCCGCCACTGTCATGTTTCAGAGGGAATTTCTATGCTTCTCATTCAGGGGAATCCAATCTCATGTTTCCTGAGGTTGTTTTTAAGAGATTCTTTTGAATATTGTTCAGAACTTTTCAAAGTAAAAGCTAACAATTCAACTCGAAATAAAACATTTCTGCAAAAAACTTTGAGGTTTATATTTTGTAGGCACAATCACTTACGAGGAAGTGATTATGTGAGCAACTGTTGCTGTCATGACTGATATCTATTTCTTACCAGCCCCTATCAAAGTATTTATTTATTTGCTGTAAGTGAAACCAATGAGAAGCACATTTTGAACCAAAAGCGCAGGAAGGCGTCACATCGACCTCTGTGAACAGGCACTGCGCTAATACTTTTAATAAAGTGCTTGTTATTACATCATAAGGTCATGAAAATATTATTATTAAGTGTTTTGGAAAATACTGATTTTATGCATTAACTAACAAAATATAGATTATTGTTAAAATCTGTGCCATGAAACCTCAAAGAGATGTAGAGCACTTTTTAGTAGTGTTAAAACCATCCATTTGATAGTTAAAGTACACTGTAAAAAAAATCTGTAATTTTAAAGTTTTATTCCTTTTTATTTCAGTTTTTTTCCTGTATTTTTGAAATACATGAAAATATCAAAAAATTGCAAAAATAAACTGTGAATTTACATGTCTAATGTAAAATAACCTGTAGCTGTGATTAACCATAACATTTCTGTTATTTAAAAAAAATAAAATTGGTTTTTTTAACGTAAAGAAACTGTTACAATACATTCAGGAATATACCGTATTTTCACAAATATTATTTTTATTATTTAAAAGAAAAAACTGTTAAAAATAAGTTTAAAACTGTAAAAACATTTCTTAAACTTGGTACAATTAGTAACAGTTAACCGTAGCAAAAAACATTTGTTCTCTAACTTGACATAGATTTTCTTGTTAATTCACAAATATCTCCTTTAATTATGGATATTTGGAAAATAAAAACATTGAATAAATGTTATTTTAATCAGTATATATTGTCTACAAGTATTGTTAAACTGTCGAAACAGTTTTGATCATTGAAAACAGCCATAATTACTGTAATTTCACAGCTTTTGACTTTTATTATAATTCTTAGATTACAATTTAGATTAACATACTATATAATTGCCCCAAAGTGGTAAAATTACAGAAAGATAATATTTAATTTATTGTTAAATGACAGGCGTTCACACATTTTTATGTGGTTAAAAAAGAAAACTTACTGTAAAATTACGGGTTTGTGATGAAAAATCAATTTTAATGCCATTTTACAGATACTTGATTGAAGAGTCTTAGCTATAGGTGTTTTATCAAAACCTAAAGTAAACATATTTAAATCCAGTTTTTTCATAATTAAAAATTACTACATGTTCACATTATTTTACATAAATCCATTTATCCTATAATAGAGACCAGAAACCCATTTTGAGTAATTTTGTACTAGGGTTATTTATGAAAGGAAAGACTTCCTTAAATTTACTTAATTTGAGCAAACTCAGACATTTATTCATTTAGCTGACGCTTTTATCTAAAGCGACTTACAATTGAGGTCGCACGTGGATGGGTCATAGTCGGGGACTGAACCCGGGTCTCTCACACCAAAGCCATGTGTCTTATCTATTGCGCCATCACCACCCCACAGACCTCTTAGAGTACCACCACAATACAAATTCCCACATCTGATACTATTTATAGACCATTTATTCAGTTCCATGCTCACAACAAATAAGCCACACAAGTCAACCATTTCAGTGTAAAGAATTGTTCGCCTGAAACAAAAGTAGTTTAATTTTTATATACTTTATTGATGACATTTTCAGATCTATTCATTAGAAACCTAATTGGGTCAATATAAAGAATATTTTGGATACTGTTAGACACAGCTCCAAGATTAAAGTGCAATCTGAATGTAAAGTAATTGGAAAGTATTTCTTAAAATGCTGGCATTTTGCTTTCATAGGAGGGGGAAATGGTGGTTTTAATGCACAATCCAAAGACTTCCCTGGTTTCAATATGATATTTTATGACTTTCTAAAGCCAGTTTTTGTATCTGGTAAATGTTGTTCTTGCTGTATGTGTTTCTCTGTGCTGTGCATCCAGTTGGGGAAGTCCAAAAGAAGACAAGTGCGAATGTGAAGTTTTTCTTGGCAATCCAAATGAATCCATTTGTTTGCAAGTTTTTGGTATGCAAGCCAAAAGTACATTTTCAGATTCAACTGACTTTGAATCACCCCTGGATGACCGAAAGAAACCACTTGGGTTCTTAGCTCAATTGGAAATCATAGTACATCAACAGTATATCTATCCAAGGTCTGCAAGACATTAAGTAAGTTTCCCTTAATAATTGGTATGGTGACCAAATTCTGGAGATGTGTTAGTCCATAGCCCTCTCCACAGAAAGTCTGGTGGCTACATGGCTGCAAAAATGACAGAGCAGATAACCACTCCCCCTCCACCACCAGCTCTTCCATTAAGTGTGAGCAATAAGCAAAAGGCAGATGATCTACACTAGCTTGACGTTCCTTACATCCAAAAAGCTTGACAGCGTTTGATTTACAATATAACTGCATTGATAAATAGGACTGTGTGATCTGACAGTTTACACTATATTACCAAAAGTATTGGGACACCCTGTCCGAATCATTGAATTCAGATGTTCCAATCACTTCCATGGCTAC